>NC_141927.1:10639200-13139200 GCF_057802395.1 Ceratotherium simum simum | reverse complement strand
CCCAATACTCCCTTCTAATTTCCAACATAACTCATCTACTGCCTTCATAGCTAAGTCTCTCAAAGGTTTATCAACCCACACTGCCTCTTCTTCCCCAGCCACCAGCCTATCACCTAGTCCATGCTCTCTCTCTTCTCTCATCACTCTACTAAAATGATTCTTCCAAAGGTCACCAATGATCTTCAGGTTTCTTAATTCAGTGGAAACTCCTGCTTTCAATTTATTTGACCCATCAGAAAAATCTTCTAGATGTGGTATATATTGACAATGGAATACTACTCAGCCATAAGAAACGATGAAATCCAGCCATTTGTGACAACATGGATGGACATTGAGGGTATTATGCAAAGTGAAATAAGTCAGAGGGAGAAGGTCAAATACTGTATGATTTCCTTCATTAAGTAGTAGATAATAACAACAATAAACAAACACATAGAGACAGAGATTGGATTGGTGGTTACCAGAGTGGAAGGAGGCAGGGAGGAGGGCGAAAGGGATAATTCGGCACATGTGTGTGGTGATGGGTTGTAATTAGTATTTGGGTGGTGAACATGATGTAATCTATGCAGAAATAGAAGTATAATGATGTACACCTGAAATTTATACAATGTTATAAACCAATGTTACTGCAATAAACAAAAAATTAAAAAAAAAAAAAGAAAAATCTTCTATGCTCTTGAAAACTTTTGGCTTTCACGACACTAACTACTTCTTGTTCTCCTCATCCTCTTAGATCGCTACATCTGGGCTCATTTTTTTTCTTCCTCTCCCTGAATTCAGTCACCAGCAAATAGAGTTCTTGAAGGTTTGAGCTTGGATCTTCTTCTCGTTTTACCCCACTCACTCCTCTAGAGCATTATTTCAACTCCACTGCTTTTAAATTCCATCTATATGCATGTCACCCACATACATGTTTCCACCTCAGACCTCTCCTCTGAGCCACAGAGAAGTATATCCAAGTGCCTTTTTGATATCTCCGCTTGATACCCCACAGACACCTCAAATAGACTGAACAGGGCTAAATCCCAACTCTGAATCACCCTTCCCCTAAACACCTATCCCAGATCTGTTCTATTCCAGGGCACTGCATTTCAATAAATGGTAGCTTCATGAAACTATTTTCACAAACCAGAAATCAAGGAGTCATCATTCACATTTCTCTCTCCTTCATCACCCATATTCAATTCATTTAAAAAAAATCACTTGATTAATTTTGTAAAACATCTGTTTTATATCTGTCTACTTCACCCCACCTGCACAGCTATAAGCTTATTCCAAGTCACTGTCATCTCTCACTTAAAATATTGCAATATCCTTTTAATTTGTCTCTCTACTTTTGCCCTTGGCCCTCTTCCATCCATTCTGCACACAGTAACTAAAGTCATATTTTTAAAACACAAAATGCCTTATGTTCCTTCCTCTGCTTAAAACCCTACAATTGCTTTTGAATCCAAAATCTTTAACACGGTCTACAGAATCCTGCCTGATCTGGTCCTTGTCTATTTCCCTAGCTTCATCTTGAGCCATTCCCCCTGTCACTAATTAAATTAAAGTCACACTAGCTATTTGCTTGCTCATTTTCTCAATCTATCTTTCTCCCTCCCTCTCCCACCTCTCTCCCTCCCCTCTTCCTTCCTACTTTTCTTCCCTTTTTCTCCTTTCTTCCTTCCTTCCTTCTTCCCTTTTTCTTTCATTTCTCTTTTCCCTCTCCCTCTCTCTCTTTCTCATTTACTCAAGCACATAGGTCTCTTTTCCCACACAAGACTATGCATAAGTTGTTTCCTTTGAGTGAAATGAATCCCTTCTGTCCTCAGTCCCGGCCAACTCCTACTCATCCTTAGGTCTTTCTTAATCCTCCTTTGGGCTATCTATTGATGCATAACCACCCCCAAACTTAGTAGCTTAAAACAAAATCATTTCATTTGATTACATGTCATCAATCTGGGCTGAATTCAGCCACGTGGTTCTTCTGCTGGTCTTCATTCACGTGGTTACATTTAGCTGGTGAGTCCACTGGTGTCTGGGACCTTTCTCTTTCTCCCCTGTCCCTCTCCATCTGGTAACTCCACAGAGTGTCTCCAAGTGGTCTCGCCAATAAAAAACATGGCAGCTCAAGGAGCCCAAGGGGGCAAAGGCAAAAGCAGCCAGGTCTTTTTAAGTGGCACATTGTCATTTCTGGTACACTCTATTCTAAGTTATAGGGACTGCATGAGAATGCAGATATTTGGAAAAGTGTTTCATTGAAGCCTTCAATGCACCGGATTATGACAATACACCCTAATATAAATTAGCTGTTATTTAAAGGGGTGGCATCTAGCCTGACAATACAGAAAAGAATAGGAACAAATTTGAAATTGATTTACTAACTTATTACAGCTTTGATATGGGAGAGAAAAGATAAGGAAATCCAATAATAACAGCATGCATTTTGCTCTTGGGAACTAAAGATTTTATTTCAAGGGAAGAAATGGAGTCATTTTATTGTTTTGTTTACCAACTTTTCTACAAAATCTCTAAAGTAGAGACATTGGCATTGGCCACATAATTAGCAAAGGTTTACATTTACAAAGGAAAGTTCATTTAGCCATTTTCAAATACAATTTAGCCAAAGATAAAAATGATTGATTAAAGATAGTCTCTTAGAGACTTTCAACTACATCTATGGAAATTTTCTTTGCAAGTTTGAAGGATGGGCAGTGTCTACGTCTAGCAAACACAGAGGAGTATTATTATTATTATTATTATTATTATTATTATTATTATTATTGTTATGCCAGTTAATAGCTGTTAGGTACAACCAGAGCAACAAGAACAAATGTTAATTCTCCTTAAGGAGAGGTATCAGGTTTACTCAGAGATGAGCAAGTCACGGGCCCATCCCCTGAGTAGCTCAGTGTCTCCGCTAATTCTATTACGCCTGACTGCAATCCAACTTCATACAACTAAATAAATCCCCTCTAAGAATGAAAATATAGAGGGATAAAACCCACTGAGAGAGGGCATTTTTTTTTAATAGCTAGATTAATGCTTTATATATTTCAAGTCATAGAAGATTTTGTCATGGATATTTAGGACCATTTCTCACAATTCTCATGGAATTCACGAGTTACTAGTGAAATGCTTGGAGACTGAAAATGCTGCTTGTAACTAACTTCATGTCTTTTTGTTTGTTTGTTTCCCAAAACCAGTTTGGCTTCCTGAAGCATTACTGAGTGTGTCAGAGTTTCTGGACAATGCAATGACATTTAGAGATCCGCATTCCATTTTCACAACTAGAAAACATCCCAAGGTGGTCAACGAATAGTTTATAGGTTAATAAAATTATCTTTGTAAGAAAATACACTGTATTTGAAACTAATGTCATATGAATGGTCTAAAACAAATGTTTGGTCAAAAGTAGCAAAACAACATGAAAAAAAGGAATAAAATAATTTTCTCTTCTATAAACTTAAATGTTGTGGTGTTGATATTTTATTATATATTTGTGTTTTTATACATACTGTATCTTTGAGAATATTTTTCTCTTAATTGGAGAGAAAATACTCATCATGGAAAAATAGATTTCAGTGTCTTTTTCTTTATTAATTGACGCTCTTTAAATATTTTCTGCCTAAAAGGAGTTCTAACTACATCACGAAAAAATAGAGGAAAACGGACAGAAGAAAAACAGCTAATAGGAAATTCCTTTTAAGTTTGACATTCTGTTTTAGTAACGCCTCTAAATATTTATAGACACTATCTTTAATCAAACATTTTTATCTGCAAAATTGAACTGGAAATTGCTTGTTAATGCCTAGTTAATAGCCCTTTTCTTTCCTAACAGCTAAGAAAAACCTCATTTTGGAAGAGAATTAACTAGAAAATGACAATTCTTAGAATTTATTGCTCCTTTCCTATTTCGTATCTATACCCATCTAAGCTCTTTCTGATCAAATTGAATAAAAGCAACGGTCATTTTAAAGTCAATCTAACCTCATTCCATGCATGTATTTAGGCCAGCTTATACATTATAAAAGGAAAAAAGAGCCATTTTTTTGGTGTTCTTTTCCATTTCCTTACTTATGGAAATCAGATTTTTCTTGATTGTCAGGATATAATGCTTCTTTTTCAATGTGTCAGCTAAAGATACTATATTAAAATGTCATATAACTCTTACAGAAAATAAATATTTACAAATCATTTGGTTCTTTATCGCATTTGTTAAAGTTTGTATTTTATTTAACTACATTTTGATACAAAATCTTACCTAGCACTTCAAAAAGAGTTCACAGAATGTTTGACACTATAAAACCACATTCAGTCCATTAGGGATAAGACCAATCAACGTGCATAAAGGCATTTATTAGATCCAGAGTTAAGACAAGAAAGTAAAATGCAAACTCTAACAAGTAAACCCACATCCGTATATCTTCATGCTTATAAAACATATTTAATTATTCATAGAGTGTAAAAAGACAATATTTCTTCCAGTGTATTAAATCTGCTGCTAGCCAAAAGATACTTATTTTTCTCTTTTTACCTCAGTCCTGTAAATTTCTCATTGTTCTGCCTTATAGCAAACAATAAATCACATCCTAGACATTAGAGCCCAAGGTCCACTCTAAAATAACCAACGGGGTTCTGTCCCTCCATAAATTTGCTCTGTGATATATTAAGTGTATAGGAACTGCTGGTGGACTGTAACAAATGTGTTTTAGAAAGTTTCCTGTGAACATTCCCTCATGAATCTATTCCTGGTCTTTGTCACATCAGGAAATTATGAAGGTTTGCCAAAAATAAGTTTAAAAATTTTATTTTACACTATAAAGGTAGGTTCGAAAGAGTTTATAATAAATTGCAAACTCCTAAGAGGAAAGGAATTACGTTTAAACATGTCTGTGTGTTACACTCAATGAGGCAGCATGGTAAAATGGAAAGAAGATAAGATTTTGGAATTAGAACAATATAGATTGGAATCTGAGCTAAACCATGGGGTAAGACACTGCTTTCTTGAGCATTAGTTTCTGCATTTGTAAAGTAGGAATAACAATCTAAACTTCATGGAGTAGGTGTCTACTTCCTGCGACGTGGCTCTCTAGAGAGCTTTTAAAAACTTTCCTCCACATGTCATCTAATTCTTTTCTACTAATTGTTCACATCTCACCTTAAACGTCACTTCTTTGGTAAAAATTTCACTACCTCCCCCTTGCTCATTCTAGAACAAGTCCATTTTTTGTACTTTCATGGGACTGCAATTCTTTTCTTTAGAACAGAGATTGGCAGACCGCAATCCATGAGCCAAATGCAGACACTCACCCGGTTTTGTAAACAAAGTTTTATTGGAATATGGCCACACTCCATCATTTATGTATATGTCTGTGGCTGCTTCTGCAGTCCGACTGCAGAGTTCACTAGATGCCACAGAGCCTGTATGGCTGGCAGAGCCTAAAATATTTACTATCTGATCTTTCAGTGAGCAAGTTTGCCGACGCCTGCTTTAAAGAATTTATTTTATTTTCCAATGGTGTGCTATTATTGAGGCTATTTACAAGATGACTCCCTCCCCTGTTAAGATATAAACTCCACTACAAAGCGGATCGTTTTTCTTCTTGATCTTCACTGCTTCCTCACCACCAATCAAGCTTAATGTCTGGAATATGGTTACCATTCAATACATGTTGAATAAACGGAATGAAAACACAAATGAATAAATGCATGGACCAACAAGATAAATTCATTTGATTTTAAAATTACCCTAGTTATATAGTAATGAGCACAACATAAATAAAAGTGGACAATTTCGTATGTCACCCATATATTAAGATAAAATCGCCATAGATATAACCAGTTTAAGTGTCATAAATTACATAATTGTACATTCAGCATTGTCCAACCTACATACAAGAGTTTAAAAGAGGACTTGGTTATGACTGAGCAATTCAGGAAGCTCATACATTATGGACTTTATAAAACATGCATAAATTAAATAAGCATTAGTCCCATATTAAAATACTTCAGTGACATGTGAATAATATGTAGGCAAAGGCGAGAGAACTAATTATGGCGGAATTACGTACATTTTATTCCATTGCTTTTGGCACCACCTCTGCTGCTTTTCCTCTTTGTTGTATATCATTGCTCCCACTCCCATCTCTCTACTTTGCATAAACAATATATCAGAAAGCATTTTACAATGAATGCCCAGCAGCTCCTGGCCTTGAAGAGCTGATGCGCCTAATTGTGCATCCCTTGTGGATTTTTCATAATACTTTACAGATCTAATTTAAATACTTTTACAAATTCATCAAATACATTCTCCGAGGCACATTTACTCAGCTTACTTTTGAAACTTCTAATGAATTCTCTCGATATGTAATTTTATACTCAGCATCATGATTTGAATTAAATATTATTGAACAAGGTGTTCATTATTGGATGTGAATTATAATTAGAATGATAGGCAACCTTAACTATGATAATTGTTTTACTCAGTTTCCTATGGGACTGCCAGTTTTCAATCCAGCACAAAGACCAATACCCTCTGCTAAAAGTCTGTTATAAGGGTTACAAGTAAATTAAACAATGTCAGTTCTAGCTGCTTAAAAGCTAGGATTAGTGGATACAATTTAACTCTTAAGAGGCAAATAGCAGGCTGTCCTGGTGCTGCAAATCAGCAGTGCAGGATAGCTGACCTGCTTTATGGGCAATTTAGCATCCTGATATTGAGAGATGACCTAGATTTTCCAAGAACCACATGTGAACCTTGTAAATGACTGCTGTACCCATCTATTTCACATATGCGTCAACGGCAGCAAGAAAGGTGGACTGCAAGGAAAATCTGAGCAATTGACACACTTTCCACTAAAATATGTTCATGTCTTTATCAAGAGATATCTTGTGTGTAGATAAAAAGCTTCTCTTATAGTAGTTATGTTAGAGTGGTAGAATTCTTTTTCTTTTCAAATATTTTAAAAAAGTAGTCATTACGCTCAATATGGAAAATACATTTATAAATGAAGGGTAAAATCTTCTATAATCAGACATCAGTGATTTATTTCTGTTCAAAGAGCGTTTTAACAAAATGTAAAATGAATCTCCGAGAGCATAGTGGTTTTCAGATCATTGAGGTTGGATTGTGAGGGGAGACTCTAATTATCTTTGTAAGTACCTATTGTCTCATTACAAATGACCTAGGATGATGCCTTACGCATAATAGGTGTTCATTAAATGTCATTTCCTTTCCCCCTTTGCAAATAATTATTCATCAGTCATGGCGAGTGAACACATTAATTCTTCCTCCTTTCTCTAACTCTATATCTTCATTTTTAATTTAACCACCTTGTGGTAAATGTGCCATTAACTGGACAACACTTGAAAGTAATGTTCACTGGAGATACAATTCAGGAATAAGAAAGAGCTCCTGTCAATATGTTACGTTACTCCTTTTAAATTGGTATCTTTCACCTGGCATGTTGGGGACATTTAGGGATTCATCGCACGGGAGTGGACCATGTTTATGACATTTTTATGACATAGCTTGTCAAAATGGTTTTAAAAACTAAAGCTGGGTCAGCTTATTTGTATTTCACATCACCTCTTTCCTGTAATGTGTCAACCCACAATCAGTTCTGTTTCCTTTTCCCAGAAGCCTCCCTTCTAAAGGACACCGCCAAGTCCAACCTAATATTATGTCTGCCTCTTTCCTTCTTTCATCCCAACTATTTCCATGTTCCCTCCATCTCTTGTAATCTCAATTTTATACCAGAATTCAGATAAAAACAAAATTACTCTTCCTATCTCAATAATATAGAAATAATCCTTCCCTTCCTCATTTTGGATGTGCTTGTTTGTGTGTGTGTGTGTGTGTGTGTGCGTGTGTGTATTTGAATGCACGCTGCTGTATATTTGAAGAGACAACATGAGTCTTGTTGGAAGAAAAATCAGGGACCAGATGAAAAATGTCTCATGCCCAACAATTTAAATAAACCATATATAGTAAAATTCTAAGGTACTGATAATCAATGTATGCATCCTGACAGTAGATCAAATTGTGGTTTCTCACACTTAGAGGAAAATTTTCTCCCCATTCCAAAGATGTAGGTCGATCAGCATAGAAAAAAATAAGATTTCCTTTTAGCACATATCATATTAGACATGACTAATTTGCATATTTTTATGCATTTCTTTTTGTTGAAGCAAAAGAAGGGGGCCCAGCATCAGCGACCCAGACGCACTTGATCACTCTCAGAACCTGTGTCTCACATTGACTATTGAATTTAAGGATTTCTCAGGAAAGGCAAATATAAGAGGCTCCCAACTTCACTGTTTCTTTTTAAAACTCTTTAAAGAGAGAAAGGAAATTTTGAAAATTCTAGCACAAGTTCTGTTGCCTAAGTTACCAGAAAAAAATAAAACCCCTGCTTTTTTACTTCACAGCAGGGTCCCCAGATATGTGGCAGACATTTCCTAAAAAAAAAAAGTGCTTTAGAATTTACAGCAACATGGCAGACTGTATGGAGGCCAACTTATTCACAACACAGAGAAATGTCAGATAAAATATAATAAACATTTACTATACATACATAGATATACTCCAAGAAAGAAACAAAAGTCTCTAATCTAAGTGCTAGAAAGGAAGGGAGAAACTCTAAGCCAGAGCTGTCAGCCCCTGAGTTGATGCCTCAGAGACTGCAAGGGGTATAGACCCAGATATAGACCCTAATGGCTAGGAGGTAGGTGTTAATGTCCACCACGTGTAAGACTGGTCTCTCTCGGCACCAGCTTTACTCCCTTAAAGGAGACATAGAGATTCTCCACCTCCAGACTCTGGGAAGCAACAAGGAAGTTTTTCATCTGCCCTGGCTCTGGCTGGAAATGGAAACCAGAGCTATGTACAGATTGAAACAGAAAACTGTGAAGTAATAGATGCTCAATTGAAAAATTGACATTAAAAACTTGTTCCAGATTGGTAAAATCACTAGGTTCTTAAGAGAAACAAATGTAGAACTTCTCTACAGGGAGCCTTCTACAGCTCAGGAAGCAGGAGACTTCTGCAGAAAAAGAAATTCACTGGAGATAAGGTCACACATAAAAACATTTTAACCATACGAGTAAACAAATCACCACAGGATATGGTATACTAACAAACATCAAAATAATTAGACCTACATGAACTTGAGATGACGAATAATTTATTATCATTTTTTTTAATGTAAGAGAGATTGGCCCTGAGTTAACATCTGTTGCCAATCTTCCTCTTTTTGCTTGAGGACGATTGTCCCTGAGCTAACATCTGTGCCCATCTTCCTCCAATTTGTATATGAGGAAGAGAGGGTCATTACTGATTATAAAAACTAATCAATTCACATGGAAAATATAACAATCTTGATCATAAGAGTGGTGCCTCAAAGTCTGCAGAGCAAAAATTGTCAGAGAAATTGACAAATCACAAACATAAAAATTTTTGAATTCCTGGTTGGTAGGTACAGCAAGCAAAAAACGAAACTCATGAAGCTACAGAAGATTTGAACAGCACAATTAACAAATTGATCTACTGGACAGACATAGATGTCTTGCAAGCTATACTTAGATTACATACAAGCTATGTAAAAAGACCACGCACATACTCTTAAAAAAAAAGAATCTCCACATTTACCAAAGAATTGTTTTCAAACAGATCACAGTAGCTGACTACAATGAAATATAATGTGAAATCGATAACAAAGAGTAATCAGATAATTATTCATTTGGAAATTCAAAAATCCAAAATTAAATAATTCAGGATTCAAAAAAGCAACAATAATGAAAACTAAGGAATATTTAAATGAAGTTGTATCCAAATTCACAGAAATACAGCTAAAGAAGATTTGTAGTTCAAAATGCTCCAATAAAAACATGATCAATTGAAAATAACCAAGCAAAGAATTAAAGTAAAAAGGAGAGTATATAATAAAGAATTAACTCAAGAAAGTAGAAAAAACCCACAAATTATTTTTAAAAGAGAAAGTACACAAAAATAGCATAAGTAAAAGAAAAAATTTGACATTTAAAAATACTAATAAATTAGAGAAACTTTTGAGATATTTATGAGAGATAAATAGAAATAAAACAAAAGTGAGCTTCATTAGGAAATGCAAAGACAACAAAATTGTCAATTTAGCAGAAATCTGTAAACAATGAACAAATGGTATAATTTTTGTCAGTATATATGAAAACAGAGAAAATAATGTTTTGAAAAAGATATGTAATATTTACTGAATTTAAAAATACATATAACCTTTAAGACCTACAAGTATTACTTTAGTTGAATCATTAATGAAAAATTCTAACCCAAAAGCACAATGTCTACATAATTTTAAAACTTTCAAAAAACAAATGGTGTACATTTTTTCACATTCTTCCAGAGAATAATAATAAAAGCAGAGTTACCCAACTCTTCTTTTAATCTGAAATAATATTAACACGTACCCACCATGCAAGACAATTAGAGCAAAGGAAAATTATTGATTTTTGCTTCAGAAAATCCTGAATTATTAGCAAGACAAATTAAAAAAATATTAAAGTTATGTTTAGACAAAGTAAGAGTTTTCCCAGGAAGTCAAGAATTGTTTAGCATTCAAAAATCTATTAGTGAAAGTAACCACATTAACAGATAGAGAGAGAAAAACATACAGTCATCTGAAAAGATGTAGAGAAAGAAATTTATAAAATTCTAAATGTTTTCCATGATAAATGTTAGCAAACAAGGAAACAAAATAAACTGTCTTAATTTGATGCAGGGATTCCAACAAAACCCAATATGAAAAGCATGATAAATGGTCAACACGCCAGAATGTTTGCTGTTACCTTTTTGTTTAACATCAGACTAAAGATATCAGATATTGCAATAAGTCAAGAAAACATAATATATGCTATGAGGATAAAAAGGAAGAAAAATATTCATTAATTATAGATGATATGATTATCTTCAATGAAAATACAAGAAAATTCATAGTCTTTACTAATAACAGAGTTCAGCACAGTTCCTGGGCACAAAACCATTCCTTTAGACCAACAAAAACCTATTGGGTAATTTAATATAAAAATCCCATTAACAAGAGTGAGCAAAACTCTCTAAAGTAAGTAGGAATTAATTTTAAAACAACAACTGCAAAATATTTGTGGAGAAATAATGAGATATTTAAAAAACAAAGAAAGAAATACTTTTCTCCTGGATGATTAGATTAAATATTTAAGATGTCATTCTCATCACATTACTCTCTAAAATTAATATGATTGCAACAAAAATTTAACAGTGTGTCTGTGTGTGTGTTCATGTGTGACTTATCAAGCAGATCCTAAAAATCATTCTTGGAAGAGACAGCCAAGAAGATACTGAAGAAGGATAAAGAGGTGAAAAAATTGGCGTCTGCATTATATGTATTCTCTGTTTTCGTCTGTGCTTGAATTATTTGACTATTCAAACTTTCAACTACATTATAAAAATATATTAATTAAAATTGCAGCGTTATTCACAATAGCCAAGACTTGGAAGCAACCTAAGTGCCCATCAAGGAATGAATGGATAAAGAAGATGTGGTATATATACACAATGGAATACTACTCAGCCATAAGAAACAATGAAATCCAGCCATTTGTGACAACGTGGATGGACATTGAGGGTATAATGCAAAGTGAAATAAGTCAGAGGGAGAAGGTCAAATACTGTATGATTTCCTTCATTAAGTAGTAGATAATAACAACAATAAACAAACACATAGGGACAGAGATTGGATTGGTGGTTACCAGAGGGGAAGGGGGGAGGGAGGAGGGTGAAAGGGATAATTCGGTACATATGTGTGGTGATGGGTTGTAATTAGTATTTTGGTGGTGAACATGATGTAATCTATGCAGAAATAGAAGTACAATGATGTACACCTGAAATTTTTACAATGTTATAAACCAATGTTACTGCAATAAACAAAAAAGTAAAAAAAAAAAATCTATGGAATTGGCAAAGGTTAGAAAAAAATAGACCAGATCCAAGAGCCAAGAAACATGCCCATATATGTATGGAAAGTTGGTCTATGGCCAAAATGGAACTTCATAGCAAGGAAGAGAAGTATTCAGTGAATAATTGAGAAACCTTGGTTATCTGTATAAAAAAAGATAAATTTGATCCCTAGCTCACAAAATGCATAAAAATAAATTTCAAATATCTTAGCAGATGCTGTGGACACTCTATCCATATTCCTTGGGCTTTAAATTTCAATATGTTCTATGGAAGCATCTGGACTCTATCTGTGAGTTTTTACTCACCTTTAGGGGGGCAGGCAGGAAATACCTCAAAGTTAATACCCCTGGGAGCAGCCCTCATCCAGTGATAGATGGACATTGGACATTCCATTTCTGCCCCTCAGAAAGGATAACTCTCAAATTTATACTGTCTTCTAGGGTTTCCCAGGCAGACTGAGCCACGGTGGCCCAGAATTATAACCTATTTGAAAACACATCCTTTATCAGTTTCTTCCCTTTCCCTGTCTCATGTTCTCATTTTTCTATCAGTGCTGTAGGGTTCAGCTCCCATACAAAACTTATTGCAATTTAATCATAGTCTCAGGGCTTGCTTTTAGGAAAGCCCAACCTAAAACATCTATCATACTTTCAGAAGAAATAAAACAACATATGATATTGTGGATGGGAAAGAGTTTGTTAACTAGATATAGAAGGAAAGACAAAAACAATCAAATTATATAATGTAGTCAGATTTATAAATAAATAAAATTACAAATTTTATATGAAGATATATAAAAACATTAGCAAAGGCAAAAACAATCTAAACACTAGGAGAAGATATTTGCTGCAGAAAAAATTAACAGAAGATCAGTATAGAGAACAGATAATATATATAAATCCATAAGTGAAAAAATAAAATATTAAATAGAAAAACAGGCAAATGATATGAACAGGCAATTCACGGGAAAAGCTCACAACCCACTGATAAAAATATGAATTTCTTCTTTTTACAGGCAGGCCAACCAAAGTTTAGAGGGGTGAAATAATTTCCTCAAGGTCACATAGCTAGTAAATGGCAGAGGAAGGATTCACACCCAAATGTATTTAACTTCTAAGCTTATACATTTTCTACTCATGTCATTATAGCATGTTAAACGTCCTCCCGTTATTCTGTAACTTCAGAAGTCTCCAAGTTGCGAGTTTAGGTTATGTGGTACTTAGGATTCAAATCACCACAAAATTTCTCCTTACTTATAAAAATCTTAAGAGTTATAATTGCACATCTAAAAGTTGATCATTTGTACTAATGAAGAAGTGTGACTACAAGGAATTAATAAATTGTATCCACATTAAATTTGAGTTAATCTAATATTTAAATATTTAAGCTAATATTTTAAATATTGAATCTACTGAAAATTTCTCATAAGATTTTCTAAGAAAAAGAAACAATTGATTTGAACTTCATCTTTTCCCCATATCTTGGGTTTTTCCATTAGATTGATAACCACCCAAATAAACACAAGGCTCAACAGTGTGTAAATCCAACACCATTTCAACGATAGCCAGCAGTCGCTTGGCCCTTTCTTAAGAGAGCAGAATTTACTGAAATTACTGATAATTTATATTTAATTCAACTAACACTTACTAAATGTGTTCTGTATACAAAGATGTATAAAAGGTAATTCCTAATCACCGTGATTCTTATCTACTAAGCCAGTAGTTAGAATAAGACAAGTATGTAACAACTATAGAAAAGTTAAAGCATGAGAATTGTCAAACGAGGGCACAAATAAAAAGCTTTTGGAGTGTAGAGGATGGGCTTGTCACTTTGTTACTGAAGTATCATTTTTCATGAATAAAATCCAGATATTCATACATAGAGTTGCTGCAATCTGGTATATTAAATATATGTAATTACTGACATAAAAAAAGATCTGACCCACGGAAAATCCATACAGTGGCATAACCTTCAGCCACTAAAAATATTATAGCAATGTAAATTGATTTAATATAAAATGAAATGAATGCAAATGTAAAATGAAAAATTATGAATTCCATATTAATATTCATAGCATCTTTCTTCTAATGAATATACGTTTTCCACAGTGCAGGGGCCCATGGCAAACCTCAACCTTAGAGTTAGCACTTCTCCCTCTAAAATAGTAACCTGCTGCTCCTATAGCGAGAGAGATGCCTGGAATAAGGTGGCAGAGGGGGTGTTGGATCAATGCTCTAGCTCATCTTACCAACCTCCTCTTCCACTTTTAGTTTGTTCATTCATTAATTAAACCAATGTTTGTTGAGTATCTACTATATCTAGGCCCCGTTCTAAGTGCTAGAATACTGTACTGAATAGAACACAACTAGAACATGAAATGTATAGTATATTATAGGTTTAGATAAATATATCAAATTGCAATTAACAGTATATACTCTAATGGAAAAGGACAAGATGCTTTGAAAAGGAATAATGGTGCTTTATTTTAAACTGAATATTTAGAGGAGACCTCACTGAGAAATATTCCAACCATGAACAAGGAGTAGGAAAAATCATTCCAGGCAGAGGGTAGGCTAGAGCATGCATGAAGGCACTGGGGCAGGACTGTGCTTAGAAAGGGTTTGGAAAGAGTGCGACACTGAGAGAAGGAGCAGTGACCAGCTGACAGTGCTTGATGGGAAGTGGTGTGGAAAGGGCTGGAGAGGAGAGCAGGGGTCCCCTTATGCTAGTCTGGGTAGTCTAAGTGCAATCACAAGCCATTAAAGCATTTTAATCAGGGGCATGATTGGCTTTCTATTTTAAAAGAAAGCCTTCAATGGTGTGTGGGTAATGGGTTGGAGGGAGGCAAGAGTGGAAGTGAGGAGACCAATTAGAAAATCACAATGGTCCATAGAAGAGATGGTGGTGGCTTGGCCTGGGGTAGTGGCAGTAGAGACGGAGATAAAAATGACGGATTTGACACCAAACAATTTGGAAATGGAATTGACTGGATTTCATATTGGAATTCCTGGTGAGTGAGACCCAAGAATAAATTAGAATTAGAAAAAAGAGAATTCTAATTCTCTTTTTAAGAATATACCACTAGTCTACTCCTGATACAATTCTGATTAAATATAAACACACGCTCTTGTTGGAAATAAGTTATATATTCATTGTGACTCTTACTCTATCTTTTCTTGAAATCAGCCGTAAATCATGGTTACCAACATTAATGAGTACTTCTTTCTGAACTTTTTCATGGAGACCATCATTAAAATCCTCTGCCCCGCTCTGATGTAATCAGACTTAGTTCTCTTTCCTAAAGAGGTCATTTCAGATTCCACTCCTTTGAATGCACTGGTTTGCTATAACATTCTTTATTCCTGCTCTGCAAGGCTTGTTGACTGCCATACACCCACCTTCTAGTCCTCTTTCCCTCCCCACATAAAGCATTTAAATTCAGTTCTTTACCGACTGTGTAATACTCAGTTGGGTGGCCATCAAATCAGACTAGATCTAAAGCAAGCCTTACTCAAGTGATTTTTGAATAATTAATAATCAATTTCAGAAATATTTTTGCTTTTAGTGCCTCATAAACTCTTTAAATTCTAATGTTCAATATTAACAAGAGAAACTTCAATTAAGTACTAAGTTTAGAAAATCCTTTTTTCAATACCAATTACATTTCTAACTTTCTCTCAATGCAATTTCTTTATTCATCTGTTTTACTAACACTTGCCCTGGAATCAAGTGTTCAATAATTCATACAAAATAATTTTTGCCAGTTACTTTCTTGGTGGATGTATTGAATGGTTATTCTGTTAGCATATAATCCCTCATTTTCGTATTCTTGACCGAGTAATTACTTTAGACTTCCCCCCAATAAAATGCGTTTGGTGTCTTTTGCTAAAATCACTTAAACAGTAAGATTAGGTTCACATTCTCTACCTGAGACCTTCCTTCTTACTCGAGGAAAACGCATATTAGCGACAGTCTTGAATATTTATTTTAAATTTCTCATATATTCATATGCCAAGTGCCCTAAGTCTTTTATTGCCTAATCTTGGTTCCCTGGCTGATGAGGAGTATTATAATATATCCTCAGTCATTTTTCCTCAAGGAATCAAGTCCATTGGGTTGGTAATTTGCTGGACATCTTAATAAACTCTATTTATATAAAAAGTTTGTTTGCTTGATTAGTGATTCTACTTACACAACATTTTAAAGCTACACAATCATTATTTAAACAAGAAACGTAAAGGATGACTTCTGGAACAATATCAACCATTTTAATAACTCATAAAATACCATGCTTTTAAATTCAAAAGGTTTTTCATTATACTTGAAATACTCTTCTCTCCTAGCAATGACCTAGAAGCATTTAACGAGACCATAAACACCAAATCAATCAGTAAAACAGGTTATCCTGTTGGGAAAACAATCTTGATGAATCTTCCAGTAGTGTTTCTGAAAATCAGAATCCATAAAGACCACTTATTAAAAATATCAGGGTGCACACAGCAAAGCAATATTCAAAAAGTCCAGAGAGGGAGCTATGAATTCACCTTTGTAACAACCCCCCAAGGGCATTCTTATTTACATCAACACTTGAGAATGACAGACTTAGACTTTGCCACTGGACGAGCGTTAACTGGCTATCTAACAAGTCACTAGAAAGAGGCTAGGGTTAATCCATTAATTCAAGAGAAGATTGTGCTGCTGATACAAAGGAAATTTCTACAGAAATCACATTTTTCTTTATACCATCCTTCATGTAAAAGCAGAGAGAGGAACCTGTGAAATTATAATAAAAATAAAAATCTTATAAAAATAACCAACTGAAGAGCTACCTTAAAATTTTAGGAATATAGCATCAAACATAGAACTACAAACACTTATTTAATCAAATGAGATTAAAACATGGAAAGTCTAATGATAGCTCCCCCTTGAACTCAAATGGTATTGTCTGTCATGGCATGAAAGTTCCCAAGATTTAAAGAGTGACAGAGCCACACAGCCACTTGCTGAGATTGTTGCCTGTAATTCTACCTCTCTCCTTCCCTGGATGTCATTATTGTGTAATCAAAGAGACATCAAGTTATTCCACTGATGCTTCTTTTCCATTTTTCTAAAATTTGTCCTTTTCTTGCAAAGGGCGATGAGCAAAATTCTAAGTGCAATATCACTGCACCAAAGAACTGTGCTTCCATAGAAGTGAAAGACAGATGTGATGAAACAGTCTCTTTTCCCCATGTGTATTTGGAACCAGGAATCTATTTGTAGGGGTCTGGGGATCCTGCAGATATTATTTTGTGCCTTAAAATTCAGAGAGTTCTTACCTACACACAAGATGACAGCATCTAGTTATGAAGAGGCAAGACCCATCTGACATACAATATATGCTTAATAAATATTTGAAGAATTAATGGATGGATAAGTGAATGAGATTTGACAAAAATCTAAGAATGAGAAAAATAAAGTGAAGCCCTAACTAAATAATTATGAAACAAAGAGAGGGATGTTTAAAGTCTGCAAACCCCCAAGTCTCTGGGTGTTAAATCAATGCGGGGAATTGAGGCAAAACTCGGATGCTCTTGGCTAGATGATAAAAACAAAAGTTTTGTCAGTAACAAGAATAGGTCAAACAGAAGTAAGTTGGTTTCTGGTAAAGTTGAAAATTTATTTCTTGGGCTTGAGATGATGACATGGTAATATAAAGCTGACACTTATGGAAAGATCAGCGTTGGAGAAAAATATTTAAAACTCGTAGAATAACACATGGGAATCTACCATGCGCAGATGCTGTGTTAAGCAGATTCATCATGCCTCTTGGTCATAAAACCCTTGAACTGTGGTTGTTTTTTGCCCTGTTTCACTTATGAGAAACTGAGGCTCATTTAGGGCCAAACAGTTACTAGGTCATACACATCAGAGACAGTTAAGAAGTTCTTTCTGGACATTTTTGAATAGCCCACATAAAACACACGTCTGACTGACACCAAGGCCCACTCTTCGTCTCCTTTTCCACATGGCCTGTCTTCCACTGCTTTTCTGGTAGCCTATTTTGAATAATGGAGTTAAAATGGAGTCTATGGAAAGAGAACTGGCTCTCAGGAGATCAGGGTTTACCTCCAAGCATGCATCTTACAGGGGGCAGCACTTTCTGCCACATATGCCACTGATAATCACGTCATAAGCATTGTTGGGAGATAAACATGAATAACTGCAGATTTTCTGAGTTTTTAGAAAAAAGAACACGGTACAAATTCAAGGAAATTAATTTTTGTGTGTCATTTCTATTTCTTGCATTAAAAATAAATAAACAAAATAAAGCTAATTTAATTATCTCTTTATTTTCAATATGTAGGATCCATGGAAAGGAGGCAAGGGGAGTTACTTCTATTTTCTGCTTTCCAAGGTCATATAAATTTTAAGATGATTTCCGATAGGGAAGCACTATATAGAATATACTGAAAATTTCTGATTCAGAAAAAAGCTTCCCAGTGTATTTTCCTTTCACTGATCATTGCTACACTTTTGGAGCCTTTGTATCATCTATAGTGTTTTCCTAACTCTAATGCTACACGGTCCTCGGATATTTAAATTTTCTCCTTGTCCACTCTATCACTTTACTCAGTATATAAGAATGTGTTCCAAGTTTCAGAAATTTTCACTTCATATGTGAATATGTCATTAATAATATATTCTCAAAAACGTAATTATGTTGAAGAATTATCTCTTCATTGAAATGCATTGGGCAACAATTCTGTGTACCTAAACAGAAACGTAAGAAAATTTCAGAAACCTGTGATTCAGGTAGTAGCAACAGCTGGCCAGATGTTCTATAGCCTAGCTCCAGTACACATATAAAACATTTTAATATCCAGTGTTGTCAAAGATGTGGGGAAAGTAGCACTCACACACACTGCCAGTGCAAATTTAAATTACAAGAAGTACAACTGCTTTGAGAACAATTTGATATGCCTGATCCACAGTGAAAATGCACTCTCCCTTGGACCAGGCATTCCCACTTCTAAGAACCTACTCTATTTCAATGTTAGTCTAAGTCTACAAGGATACATGTACCACGATTTTTATTACATAATACTCAAAAATAGCAAAATGTCCACTAGCAGAATTATTAAATAAAATATGATCATGTATCTAAATAGTATATAATAAACAAGGAATACAAAATGAAATGGAAAGATGTCCACAATATATTGTAAAAAGAAAAGGAAAAGCAAAGTAGAGAACACACTATACAGAAAAATGCCATTTTTAAAAATTTAGATCTATCTGTATGTGCATGTGTACAGGTATGTATATTTGAGTGTGTATAAAAAAAGTCTGGATAGATACCAAGTAAACCATTAGTAGTGATTACTCCTGGAGAACGTGACTGGTTGAGAGAATAGGGGTGGGAGATTTCATTATATACCTTGTGAATCTCTGTATTATTTATTTCCATTGACATGTATGAATTTTGTAATTAAAAAACTTAAAACCATATAGGGTTACATTACGAACATTAAAATTCTCACAGATGTAAGAATGAGAATATCAAGGTCTAAGGATATATACTTGTGGCAAAGTGGTGTCTTATAGCATTAGAGAAATTATCTGGGTAAACATACGAGTTTGTACATAAAGATGATCCATGCAGGCTTTCCCTTTCGGAGCCATCTGCTGAATTTAACTTCTGGGAAAGGAAAATATTGCGATGTCACAAGGCATTTTCTCTCTTTTGGTGACAGAGTGTGGCATATGACATCAGCAGAGGCCATCTACTTCATTGTGCCAGTGTGTCTGCGTTATGTTTCTAGTTTGTCCTAACATAATCGTACAGTGTCATACTTTCCCTTTATTCCTTTCCCTCTCTTTCATTTTTTTCTCTCTCTTTTAGGGCCAAAAGAATGAATTTTCCAAATGGAAGTACTAGAAGCCTACTCATACATTTTTTTTCAGACTTGAAAAGTAACCAAATCATTTCTTAATACTGCATATTTCATATAGTGTAAAAATGACTACACCTAAATATATTAAGAATATAGTCATCAGCCTTATAAACACCTTATTTCTCCTATGAATTTTAATGGAGATTTATCTACATTAGAAAACTTACTTTACACCACTATTTAATGTTGGTGTATGCACATATAAACATATTATTTGAGAACAAATAAATTATCCTCATACCTTTCCCTCTTTTCATTGATTATCTCACTCCTGGTCCAGGGCCATGAATCTAGGGCTATTCATTAGCTCTAACTGATCGATTGAGTCTTAGTTACTTAAAGCTACATCTTGCTTGCTGTTGCTTTTTAAGTCAGATAATTATAACCTGATTTTGTAAATGCAGCTTTAAAAGAAGAGAAAGAGAAAAAATATTTTTTCATAAAAAGACTCAAGTTTTTTTCTAAAAGGTACAATTCAACATAATTACAGCAGGCAATTACAAAATGCCTACCTCATGAATCTGAAGAGATTACCTATAATCATATTAATGTGATTGTCGCCTAGACGTAGAAAGCATAGCTGATGAAGATTTAACGAGCTTTCTCACATCAAACCAAGCACGGTCTATCTTTTTAAAAATAGAAACAGGAATAAATGCCATTGTAATGTCGCTCTTCTTTTTCTGCTTCAATCAGTTTCTACATCATTAAGATTTTCTAGGTAGGGGGTATTATTGTCTCATGCCGGAGGCTTTTAAAGATTTCTTTCTATAGCAGCATCACACCTGGCAACTCCAGGGAGGTGGGTTAAGACTTCAAGTTTTTGTTCTCATCACTTCACGTCTAATAGGACGACTAATAGGTCAGGTGGGATATCCTGAAATGTAATTTTTTTAATTGCTTTAAGTACTTCTGACCAAAACCCATTAACCTTCATCCATCTCTACCAGAAAAGCAGAAAAAGGCTCTTCTGAGGCTTGGCCATACTAAGCCAGCCAAGTGCCCCCAGCCCTTTGTGGCAGGTCTGGTAGATTTGTGATAATGAGAAAGATGCTCGTTGTGGATGCTCAAATTTTGCAGATTAGCAACTGAGAGAAAAACTTGATTTAAAAGGCAAGGATATATTTGTTTGGGTGCTTTCATTTTTAACAAATTAAATCTAAGTTTAATTCTAATATAATTAGCTTATAGAATACAAAGATTCAAAGTTATTTTTCATCACTATCCTCAATTATCTCAGTTTATGAAGTAAATAGCTCTGGTTGAAATTCTAGAAGTAAGCATAATTATTTCAGCAAATGTGAATGTGAGATTTAAA
The DNA here is from genome assembly GCF_057802395.1 of Ceratotherium simum simum. Taxonomy (NCBI): domain Eukaryota; kingdom Metazoa; phylum Chordata; class Mammalia; order Perissodactyla; family Rhinocerotidae; genus Ceratotherium; species Ceratotherium simum. Next base: position 13,117,974 of record NC_141927.1, on the reverse strand, counting down.
CATAAGTGAATATGCTACGTAATTTGCACATTTACTCATACCCTATGGTAGAAATTTATATATACATTTGACAGACATGAAAGTCTATGTCTTGTTACAAAGTACTAGAAAGGTAAAATTATCCTCTTTGTATTTTCTTAAAGTCCCCTAAATAAAGATATTGAAAAATCACTCTCATCAGATCTACTGTTGTTCTTAGCTCAAGTCACTATTTGGCTAAAGGTTCAGAATTAATTCATAGTAATCACATCATAGATGGAGACATGGCAACCTTTGATGACTAGTTAACAAAGGAAACATTTAATTCAAGCAAATGTGGGACAGAACATTAGATAAAATGTCCAATTACACAGAAATTTAGAAGTGTTGCTAATTTTTCTTGATATGGCAAAGTGAATAATAATCCCCAAATTTTAAAAGGCAGTTTTCTAACTAAAGTAATTTATAGACTGAACATTTTGTGTGGAAACATAACATAGATCTCCAAATTATCCCTTATGATTTATATTTAAAATATTGGTGCAATCTTCAGTCTTCTGAATTGAACCTGCTGCCTAACATAAGCTTCTTTAATTAGCTAAGTAGATTTGCAGCCTCTCTTTTATTGGGGGAATTCCAATTTTATGTCAGTTGGAACATTGCCTATATCTGAAATCATTTGAAATAGCTGACTTAGTCTCAAAAATATTAATAGGTGCTCTAATACTGCATGTATTATTAATACTGCTTAATGCTACATGTGATCTCTAATACTTTTCGTGAACAATTAATGAATATTCATAAAACTGAATTGACACCAATAAACATGGCTAGGGATCCTGTTAATGGAATAGTGCCATCTGTAGAATAAATTGACTAAACATAAAAATTAGAATATTTTTATCACAAACTACATTGATGTAATTTTTTTTTTTTAAATCAAAGAACACTTTAGAACGTTGTAGCCTTGGGGTAATGTCTTAATATTTAATATAAATATGTATAACTGCTGATGAAAGACAGTTGCATTTGAAATAATGAAAGGAATTTCATATTTATTTTTCATAGTTCCAAACCTATTGTAAATTTCAAGTTAAGAAATTAGAAGCAACAAGATTAGATATTCCAAATCACTCTGGATCAGTAAGATTCGAGTTGTTGTATACTCTGTCAAATTCTTGTTATTAAGTTGGCCTATTTAGTTGGTTAATTAAATATTTTTCACTCCAGTTTAGAAGATCCCCTTTTCAAAAGAAATCAGCATATATGTGCATCACACTTTATATATATATATTATATTATATATAAATATATAATATAAATATATAAATATTTAATATATTAATAAATATATAAATAAATAAATATATATATATAAATTATGTATATATAATTTTTTTTTTTTTTTTGCTGAGGAAGATTAGCCCTGAGCTAATATCTGTTGCCAATCATCTTCATTTTTTGCTTGAGGAAGATTAGCTCTGAGCTAACATCTGTGCCAATCTTCCTCTACTTTACATGTGGGACACTGTCACAGCATGGCTGACAAGTGGTGTAGGTCTCTGCCTGGGATCTGAACTTGCGAACCTCGGCCACCAAAGCAGAACACACTGAACTTAACCACTATGCCACTGGGCTGGCCCTACTATATTTTTTTTAAAGTGTAAAAAAGTATAGACTACTCACTAACTCAAAGGTTAATTATACTCTAAATATATGTTAGCCAGATGTGTATTTCATTCAGAACAATATATAACTATGTTCTAACAAAGTCCTAATGTTTTAAAACAATTGAATGCCATTTACTTTTAAAGAGTTGTGGTAAAATAGTCTAATTTTATTGGGTATCATGGTTATAAGTTAAATATCACCCTTTTATTAAATTTTAAAGATGATGGTTCAAAAAAGTACACAAAGAATTTTCAAGGTAAATATAAGGCTTAATCATTCAGGCTTCGCCAGTGTGTCTAACACCCAGGCTACACCTGCTCTTATAAAAAAAGGGAGCCATGGGGGCCAGCTCCATGGCATAGTGGTTAAGTTTGGTGTGCTCCACTTCATTGGCCTGGGTTCGCAAGTTCAGATCCCGGGCGTGGACATACACCACTTATCAGCCATGCTGTGGCAGCGACCCACATATAAAGTGGAGGAAGATTGGCATAGATCTTAGCTCAGGGCTAATCTTCCTCAGCCAAAAAAATAAAGTGAGGAACACCCATTATTATGTTTTATCTACTGTCTCTTTCATTGTTCGCCCAAGAGTATTCTAAGGAACACTACTTCTTTAAGAGGTTTCTCAAAAAATCAAATGTGTTCAGGTAGAACAGTGTTAGGGAAATGTCATCTAAGTTTTTTGGAGATTTGTAAGGCCAAGGACATAGGAGTCATGAGAACTCCTCCAATAAAAACAACAAATAAGCAAATGAAGAGAGTCCCCAAATATAGCTGTTTTATATTTTTACCACATGATTCCCAAATTTTTGACTAGATATAATATCTGTTAGCACTCCAATATTCAGGGCAATACCATTTTAAAATAATTTTTCAAAACTCCACAATCAGTTTCTAAGGCTCATTGGAACTTAATTCGTATTACATGCATGGGGCTCATTTTTCTCTACTCTTTCTTTTTTTTTTCTTTTGTGAGGAAGATTGGCCCTGAGCTAATATCTGTGCCAATCTTCCTTTATTTTACATGTGGTACACTGCCACAGCATGGCTTGATGAGCGGTGTGTAGTTCCCCACCAGGTATCCAAAACTGTGAACCCCAGGCTGCCGAAGTAGAGCATGTGAACTTAACCGCTATGCCACTGGGCTGTCCCCTTCTGTCTGCGCTTTTTGATGGCACCCAGACCCCATACCCTAATCACCTTCCCTGTGGTTTATGCAAATAGCGCTTCCTACCTTCTGCTTCAGTTTTGCAGCCCTTGAATTCATCTTACTAGCACACATCTAGCTTCAGGCTGGTGAAGCACTATGTTACACAGCTCCTTCATTTTCAAGATTCTCATCTATGTAGAAGCAAGTTCATCTTCTCAAATCTACAATCCTGGACATCGCAGTGCAGCCCATTCTTGGTCTTTAATCCACTAGGTACCACGTGAAAGCACTGCTCTAAAAATCTAAATCTCTGACCACACCAAATCCATTCTTCCAGCTTCAATGCCTTTGCTCATTCCACCATGTTTCCTAGGACGTGCCCTTCATTCCAGTCTATGTAACCAGGTCTGTATCTTTTCTTCAAGTTCTCTCTGTTCAAAGAACCTCACTCATCAGATTAGTTTGAGGTGCTGTCTCCTTCCCCTTCATTCTATTAGTACTTATCAACTTTACCACTACCCTTATCTGTTCCTCTCCCTCATCAGTGGACATAAGCTGTCTATTGTTATCTCTTTATTTTTATGCCTTTATTCCACCAGTTAGCCTCTTGGAAGCTGCAAACATTATTATTATTTTTTTTTTTTTGGAGGGGGATAGCATCTAACATAAAACCTTCCGTACAGCCGGCACTTAATAAACAGGTACTACTGGTTATACTATTCATTTGTTTATTCAATCACTTATTCCTTGAATCATTCACCAAATAGTTATTGTCTTGTTGCTGCCAAGTCCAGGGCTTAGCGCATTTTATTTAGAAGTGTGACAAGTTTTCAGACTCTAATGTTCTGTTACTCTTGCTGGAGTGTATGGGTATAGCCTGCTGTTGAAGAATGGAAGAAGAGGTGGTATTATGAAGTTAGGTATTTTGAAGAGCTGAGGGCAAGAGTCACAAAAGAAGCTATGCAGAGAAGATTATAGCAGTGGCCGCCAGCCTGTGAATAGATAGCACAGATCTCAAGTTGCCCAATTCTTCGTGAACAGCCACTATTGATTAGCATTGACCAAATGACACTCAAACTTCCCAGCTAATGAGATGAGAAACTGGAATTCACATGCAAATCTGCCACAAACTAGGCTATAACTCTATAACTACTTAATATTTTTCAAAGGATTTTATATGTATTATTTAATCAAATTTTATATTGCCATCAATAAATCAGAAAGACCGGGGACATTTAGTTGGTCCAATCTTCAATTAAGCAGCTACTCCTCAGAACCTAAAATATAACCCCACTATAATTAGACCATTCTTTCAGTACCCGTCTCCTTTGAACAGGTTTATACAGACCCACTGTCGGGCATTAACTCTTTCAAGACAAGGTTATCATCTAGTTAGTCTAGGAAAGCCGTATCTTATTGAACAGAAGTCAAGTAATCTAAGGGCTTAATGGAAGATCCCCAGGTGCCCACTTCCTTACCTTAGGGACCAAAGGAAGTGTCTCTAAGAGTTATAAAATGCAACAGACTGAGATGACATTTAAAATCAGTTCTTTGAGTTATGCTACGAGAACAATGGGACTGCTCCTCAAACAATGTAGGCTAAAACAATGTCTGCATGCGTGTGTTTCTTTGAGGGTAATAATAATAGGAAAGCAGAGCTGGGAGTCAGCGACTCTAGTTTACAAACACCAGTTTACTGAAGCTGCTTCACACTAATAACTAAGTTCCAAAATGAGTCAAACAGAAATGGAATGCTGAACAATTAAGATTCTCTCCCCATAAGCCCATCTCTATCATTTTATTAAAGGCTACTGGGAAAACTCTTACTGAATAACTAATTCTAAATTATATTCGATGAAAACAAATTAATGTAATAATTTCTTTCTGAAATTAATTTAAATCTCTGTGGATGCTGCAACGAATTTAGTCTTTACTATGCATACAAAAAGTTATGAAAAGCCTTATTGCACTCACCGCCTTAGCAAAGATTCATTGTTTCACGGTAGCTGGTAATGGCCGTTATTTCAATTTAGCAAACTTACTTTAATCAATCATTTTTGCCTCTTCTGCTCAAATATTTAAAATTACTCTGTATTTTGTCACTATAGATAGCACACTTGCTGAGATGCTATTGGTATAATGTGTATTCTTTCCAAAAGGCTCTATTTTGTTTCTAGAAATCCTCCCCCATGTATATTTTTCTTCAATTTTATTCTTGCCGTTGTATTCAAACACAGGAAATACAATCTTCATGCTCATTATAAAGTTCAGATATTGCTTTTAGTTGATTGTTTAAGTACAAAATGAATCATCTGCATTTACAATGGGGCTATTTCATTTAAGTGACTACTCACTTTTGATTTAGAAATGTTTCAAATTTATATTATATCTTAACATCTACACTAAAATTGTCCTTTTCCTCTTATTAATCAAAATCATGAAATTAGGATTTAAAAATATATTCAAACCAAAAGCACTTTTGCCAGGGTTTGATAAAAATAAAGCCATTTGTAATTAATCTAACAATGACACATTAATTACCTAAAATACTAAATAGAAAAAACTAATTGAAAACTCACAAATATTTTTGATGGTGTGAGGAAAGAAAAGTTTAGGAATTAATAAATTAGATGTTAGAAAAGTTCGTTGGAAGATGCCTGGCAGCCAGGACAGTGACCCAAACAGGCATGTGCCCTGGAAATACATACTCAGGATGGTGCCCTATAGTCAGGGAAGAGGAGGAACTTCCCTTGGACTTCATCTCAGGGCAACTTATGTAACCCCAGGTCAAGTCCTTTAAGCTCTCTTGATCTCTGTTTACAAGTACCTGGAGTGTCCTATCGAGAAGACTGCAGATGAGCCCAATTCTAAATCAAGAAAAGCCATGGATGAACTTAATCAGTGTCCTGAGTACACTACCGTAACTGTCCCCTCCTGGTAGGGAGCTCTCGGGACTTCCATTAACTGAAGACCCCAAACTAGAAAATTCTTCCCAGGCTCTGAAAGTATTTGGACCAGGGGATTGGCCCTCACCCAGAGATGTTGTCTCTGCTGGAATGTCCTGTGCAGACAAGTCCTGAAAATCTGCCAAGTTAAGGGAGTGGGAGAAGTCTCTCTCTTATAAAAGACAGTCAGTCCTCTAATGGCTTTTCACCTTTTCTTTGTGCCACTTTGTGCCACAATCTCTTCTTCCTCTTTCAGGGAAAAAAAGAACTAACAACTGTGACATATTCAAACAGGAATATGAGGGTATAAAAGACTTATTAGGAATCCTGAAGACTTTTTAACAGCTCTCTATCACTCTCGACCATATGCTGTTATTTATTTTATTTCCCTCTGCTTTCTCTCTCTCTCTTTTTGGCCATTGATATTCTTTTAGGTTTAGCCTCCCATTTTTCCTTCCTGGTTCTGGTCATAAAAACTACTACTGTGCACTGGTTTTGTGTAGACCCACTGTGTCAACAAAAAAGGAGAGAAATGTTTGGCATCTGATCTGACTCCATAGAGAATAGGGGAAAAATTAATGTAGTATTCTAAGCATCTAACTTTCCTAGGAGAATAATTTAAGCATGAAACCCACATGAGTGGGAAATTCAAAATGAAATTAAAATCTTATGTTAAAATAGAAAAATAGGGTTGGGGGCTAAAGATTGAGTTAGTCATTGGAAAAGTCTATACATATATATTTTATAGTTAGTAAAATTTTAAAAAACAATAAATTAAGCAAATCCATGTCATTTTATTGAAATTTTTACTTATTAGTAATAATCAACACTGTACAGCTATTTTCCTTTTGTCACGCCTCACCCAAAGGACATTTTTCTGGATCTAGCCCCCACAATATAAATACTATTCTTACAAATTTGTTTACTTAGTGTTAATAGTATGCATAGAGGCCCTCCCTTTTTGCATATGTCGGAACTTCACCCAGATATTCAATACCCACCTATGTGCCTTTACAATTAAAGTTCTCTAAGTTATGTGCCCCAATTCAGAACTTAGAATAGCTTACAATTCATATATTGAAATAAAAATGCAAGCTTCAAAAGATCGATAGATGGATGGATGGACGGACGGACAGGTGGACAGATGGATGGATGGATGGATGGATGGATGGACAGACAGAAGATAGGTGGACAGATAGATGATTGACAGATAGATAGATACAGATGAACAGAAGTGTTCTGCATTTGATATAATTTTAATTTTACTTAAGAGAAATCTGTGATTGTGAGATTAGCATATTTTATTCATTCTGGTTTTGAGTATTTTCCTCAGTTTCCTGCATATTAATGGAGTTATGAGTCCATTTTATGAACAAGTGCCTATAATTGACAATCACCCAGAAACTACCAAACCTTGTCCAACTCTGTGAGTACTACGGTGGTGTCAGGAGAGCGACAGATTTGAGTTCTGGTTTTGGGAGGAGCCAAGCGCCTCCTGTGAGGCATCGACCCTCCCAGGCCTCAACTTCCTTTTCTATAGATCAATGGTACTACTGCTTCACCGGCTTAGAGAGCTGCATAAAGGTTCAACGAGGGTGGAATTAGTGTGCTTTGATAAAACAGTGATACAAAACAGCACTTTCTTTTTGGTTATTATAGCTTATTTACATATTTGACATCATGTCACCGGAATTACGTAGAGTTTGTGAATGACACAAATACTTTAGCCTTCCATTTTTTCCTTCCTGGTTCTGATCATAAAAACTACTACTATGCCCTTGTTTTGTGTAGACCCACTGTGATATACTGTGATTTTCTTAGTGACATGGGAAATTTCTAGAAGTAATATTTTCAGACACATTTGGAAAAAATATAGTTAAGTTCCAAAATATGAAAGAAGCCTATATAGTTTAAATACACTGTCTGACCATCACCATAAAAGAATTTAATTTCCACACATATTTTAGTATCTCTACCAAAACAACAGAATTATTATTATCATCATCAACAACCTTTAGGTAACTGAATATTTTGTCAATGGTATAGTGATATATTAATGATAATAATTTAGTCAATTGAAATACATGTGATACAATTTAATAAATATGAAATATATATAATGCAATTTTTCCTAATATGTTAGATTATAAATATCTTAGGAAACATCATTGCATTATACATATTTCGTATTATGATATGTAATTTTTCTAAATTATTTTAAGATGACATAATATAACCAAAGGATAAATTAAAACATTCTAAGTAACATCCCTAAACCCATACTTTATGGCAGAGCTTTGGAGACATTATCTTCATGGTATGTTACTGTATTGTCCTATCGGTTTGACAGTGACACTTAGAAAGGGCCAGGAGTATCCCCTCAGCCCATTACAGAGGCATGGCTACCAGACAACAATAATCACTAACTGAACATGTCAGTTACAATATCACAAAGAATCCAAGAGTCTAGAGGAGGACAAGGAAGTATCTAACAAAGATGCTACATTTCCTTACTCAATCTAGATTAACCCTGGAAGATTATTTTAGATGTAATGAAATTATAAACTCTTCCTATAAGGCTGATTTATAAAATTCTTCACAGTAGTCTTGATCTTTAGCCAGATGGAAAGTTGGATTAAAAAAAAAAAACTGTTAAAGAGCTCAGGCAAGATTTAATCACACTTTAAATACAGAGAGTCCTACTACAAGGTACATTGTACTTACAGTGGTGTGTGAAAACTGGGATACTGATAAAGATGGAAAACAGCAGCAGGACCTCTCTCCCCTAAGAGACACTTATATCCATTAGACTCTCAAGGCCTCTGATGAGAAGTAATATTTCTGTTAACAATCAGTTCTAAAGTTATTCCTAACTATGAAATGAACCAATTTACAATTCTGTATATCTCAGTAATGACTATGTGCTTATTTAACCATAAAATCTATAAAACACACCCACAGCGACAAGCAATTCAGCAGCAATAAAGCTATAGAAATTGCTAGAAGTAGTAGTGAAGTAATGCCGAATTGGATCTCATTTTTATTCAAGTACATACTGTACCCATTTGTCTGTGAACTACTTTTTCCAGGCCCTCTTTCAATGATTTCTCAGTGAAAGAGAACAAATTCCCTTGCTTTAGACCTTTGCTTTAATGACAATGTTAATTTGAATTCTCAGTACATTGGCTACATTGTGTTAGTTTATTAGACAATAATGCACAGAGTCACTTCACCAACCAAAGTTAATATTCTTTGTGTATTTAATTAGATTTGAGAAGAAAAGAAAAAGCAGGTAAGAATGTTAGATTTACTCCAAAAATAAATCCAAACTTGGCCTAGATTAAATGTGGATAGGGAATAAATTGGTGATTGAGTGTAATGTGCAGATGTTGAATCATTTAAAAAGAATGTACTAGTGAAAACTATATTTCCAGACTTACAGCTTCATATTGCACCACGGTAAAGCCACAACTTTGAAGGAATTCCTTTAATTGTAGATTATTGCGTTTTTACTCACTCTAGGTAAACAGCCCATTGAGACAACCAGAGGATGATCTCATAGGTTTCATGAACACATATGAAATAAATTACCCAAAAATAGATATGATCTAGAATTTGCAATTTCACGATGAATCATATTTTAGTAATAATTCATTTAAACCATTGGTTTAAAAAGATAATTTCTTATGTGAAAGTATCCTTTTGTTATCTGAGATGTTATAAACATGGTTTTTAATCAAAAGTAGCCAAGGCAAAGTTTTTAGGCGTTGCTCAGAAGGTTCCTAGCCACTTAAGACATTGCTCATGTTGAAGAGTAAAATTAATCAATTAAATGCTGTTAGATCTGATATAAAATATCACCAACTTCTCATTAAGTGTCATCAAAGCTAAAAATAAAACTTCCTTTCCTGTGTTTTCCCTCTAAGGTATCACTCTGCTAACGTAGATGTTACAGACTCAGCTCCACGGAGAGGAATTTTATTATCTCCCTATCACATGTTTCCATAGGATGGGCCTCCCATGCAGTGCATTTCAGTTTAAGGTTTTTTTTTTTTCCTATATATGAAGCCTCATAGCTGAATTTGGTCACTCAAGTTGGCTTTGGTTTTGGTTGACAGTTAATTGTCATAAAAGTAATATCTTACGTGATATTTTCTTTTGTACCATATAATCTTATTTTCTAGAAGAAAAGGTCAAAATTATTTCAAGGAACTCATATGGGAGCCTTTGTCTTATCTCTTTTTAAAATCAAATCGTCCATTTATTTGCCGAATACTTACAGTTTATATTATTTCAAACTGTTTTCCAAAATACTGCTAATACCCTTAATACATCCACTGCTTCTACAATTTCCACGAATAATAAAAATAGATTCCTTAATTGAGAGCTTAATCAATGATAAGCACTTTTCAAACTGTTTATATGTTCTAGGACATTTAAGCCCCACAACAACTATATGAGTTAAGCGTTATCATCATCTCTATTTTACAAATGAAGAAATGGAAACAACGGTTGACTAACTTGCACGTAGCTGGCTTTGGCAAAGCTGGTGTTCAAACCAAGGCACTCTTACTTGGCACTGCCATTCTTCATCTCTAAACTACCTCTACATATATAACATAAGGATAAATTGTACAAGTAAATATAAATATAATAAATTCTTTAAATATCGAAATAAAAAATTTATGATTGAAAACACTATGACCTAAACAACATAATATTTAAAGTAGGTTATATGTGATACTTATCTTATTATACAAACAAGAAATGAGTAAGTAGCTGGGGTCCAAAGAAGTAAAATTATTTTCTTACTATCCAATAATCAATTTGTAGAAGGAATAAGTTAAAACTGTAACTCTCAGCGATTGATTTCTCTTCAATGAATGCTTTTACTATTATTAAGATGTAGGTTTTTTTTTTTTTTTGCTGAGGAAGATTCATCCTGAGCTAACATCCATGCCAATCTTCCTCTATTTTTTAGTACGTGGGCCACCAGCCCAGCATGGCTGCTAACAGAGCAGTGTAGGTCTGTGCCTGGGAATGGAACCCGTGCTGCTGAAGCAGACCACACTGAACTTAACCACTAGGCCACTGGGGCTGGCCCTCCAGTAAGTTTTGATCATGTGTGCTAAGCTGTCTCTAGATGGTTCCCAGTGATCTCCACCTCCTGGTATTCAGCCTTTTGTGTAATCTCTCCTTTAAGTATGGACTAGATTTATTCATTGACTTCTAGTGAATAAAATATGGGATGTCACTTCTGAGATTAGGTTACAAAAAGTACATGGCTTCCATCTTGGGCTGTCTCTCATTCTCTCTCTCTCTCTCTCCCTGCCTCTCTCTCCCTTTCTCAATCAGAGACCTCCGTCTGGGGGAAGCCAGCTGCCCTGTTGTGAGCAGCCCTATGGAGAGACTCACATGGCAAGAGATGATATCTAGCCACTAGTGAGTGAGAACCTGAAGATTGCCAACAAGCACAACAGAGAGCGTGGAAGAGGACCCTTCCCTACTCAAACCTTGAGATGACTGCAGCCCCAGCCAACACTTTGATTGCAGTCTCATGAGAAGTCTGAGCCTGAATCATAGAGCTAAGCTGCATCCAGACTCCTGACCCGAAGAAACTAAGTTTTAGAGTCATTTTTTTTAATGCAGTAACATAGACTTTATATGCCATGCATATATTTTAAATATATATAGAGACGCAAGCACAAATACATAAACCCAGTGCAAATACCCTTAAAATAGCATACCTTCAAGGACAAAATTCTGTTATACTTAAGTCAATGAAATTGTCTTTATTCCAAAATAAACTCATGCCTAATCAGACCAAAAATAAACTTTGTTTAAAAATTAGATCTAATTAGGGGCCAGCCCCGCGGCATAGTGGTTAAGCGTGCATGCTCCACTGCAGTGGCCCAGGGTTCACAGGTTTGGATCCCAGGCGTGGATTTACGTGCCACTCATCAAGCCATGCTGTAGAGGCATCCCATACACAAAATAGAGGAAGATGGGCACAGATGTGAGCTCAGGGCCAATCTTCCTCACACACAAAAATATATATATATATCTAATTAAGGATTAAGAGACAAAAGTTATTCTTCAAGGAGAGGGGGTAGTGCTTAAAGAGATTCCATTTTTACAACTTGGCAGTAGCCAAATATCTTCTCATATATAAGAATTAATTCCTCCACCTACACATTCAGAAATTGGTCAAGTCCGTGTTCCTTTATGGACTTTATGAAAATGTTTTGAATTATGAATTCAGTTTCAGAATTTCCTTTGTACTATTTGTACACCTGAAATATATATAATGTTATAAACCAATGTTACCTCAATAAAAAAATTTTAAAAATAAGCTGCAATCTTTTCCTATAATAAATGTGACATAACTGTTACATTGAATAAGTATATCTAGTTGGCAATATATTGTGAAAGTGATTCATTGACCTATCTCAACAAAATTAGTCTCTAATAATAATCTGCACAGTGCAAGTCTCTTCATTACTTTTATAAATTCAGCATCTCTTTTTAGAGTTGAATTCTAAAGCAAAAACATAAAGTGGATCTCTGTAAACTGAATGAATTCTGAAATGTATTTGTACAATCCTTAATTATTTCTTATGACACTTGTGAATTTACAAATAGACTACAGATTTCATCCCTAAGTATTGTCTTCTGGAAACGACCTCAAGTAATTAAAAAAAAAAAAATCCAAAGCACAGTGGAAGTTTTTACAAATATCTAGTCAAATCAAATTTCAGAGGAAATGCTAAGTATTTATCCACAGAATTTAAATGTGACTTTTTAGGAGCCTTTATGGTAAAGTTCAATAGATGTTCTATAGCTGAAGCTGTGGAACAATCTAGTTGCTGTCAAACAGTGCTCAAGTGTGCATTCAAAGGGAGGGATAGGATGATGGGGAAAAATCTGTGCATTGATTTTAAACTTTCAAAGTTGAAAGAAAACTGCAATGTATCTTTTACAAAGCACACATTTCCCCAGATTCATCAATCTCTTTTTCATCTGTTCTTAGGAATCACATCTCGTTTTCTTCCAATAGGCCATGACTCCTACTGAGAGAAGCGCTGCATAGGGAAATGCTAAGAAGAGGAAGCAATTCAACTTTCACAGTTAACCACAGAAACACTTGACTAAAGGCAGGTTTTACATAGATGTATTTTCTTCTATTTTACTTTCTTATTCACCAATATACTCATAATCTGACATTAATTTCATAAGTTGCTTTAATGCCATCATACTTATGACATCGTTTTCCAAGTATTATGAGGGACAAAAAAACAGAAAAAACAAGAACTTCACATTTCAATCTTTTATTTGCTTTGAACGAGAACCATTCTTCAGGTTAGTGTTATTATTATTAATGGTGCATTAATATGTCCTAATTTCTGCTCAGGATTATAATAGCCAAGAATTTTAAAATTATGGAAAATAATAGGACCTAGTAAATAAAAGTTTACAAAAAAATATTCATTGCCAACGGATAGCCCAAATGCCAACTTGGGAAAAGACTACAGTATTGTGAGTATTGTGTTAAAAAGTAGATCAATCGCACTGACAAAGGAGAGAATTGCAGAAGGTTAGGCTGGAGAGAAACACGGCCAGTCCCTCTTTGTGTTATGAAAGTTAGATCAGCATTTCAATGCTATTCTTCTTTATTTTTTTTTTATTGAAGTATAGTTGACATACAATATTATGTTAGTTTCAAGTGTACGGCATAGTGATTTGACACTTATATACATTACAAAATGATCACCACAATGTACATTACAAAATGATCACCACAATAAGTCTACTATCTGTCACCACACAAAATTATTACAATTATTGACCATATTCCATTGTTCTTGATCAGAGATAATTATTAAATAGGAATTTTTTTTTTTTTTTTTAGAAAACAGATTTATTTTTGTTCTCCTATTCAAATTACTAGTGATATCTGTGAAGTTTAGTAGATGTGATGAAACAATTCTGACACACCTTCATTTTTTAGTGGCCCTACTTGAGTCTAGTTGTCTGGAATATTCAAGATGGTGGGCAGGGATCTGGGTGCAGTCTGTGGGTAAGGAACCGAACACAGCAATCTGGCCCCACATGCCATTTCAACACCTCAGACTCTAAGATGTTTTCCTCATTGCAAATGTATCTGGTTCTTTAATTTACCTTATAGACTGATAACTAGTAAATTTTTAAAATGGAAATGACCACTGTTTCTAATGATTACCTTATAGAAGGAAGAGGTAACAGCAATACGTCCACCAGAATGACTAAAGAGTGTATCTTAGATTGGTTAGAAGACATTCCAATGAAGAAAGCATAATTTTTTTAACATTTCTTAATTTTGCACATAACATTATCAATATGAAGACCAGAAAACACATAAAATAATATAATTACAACTACATATATATATAAACTATGACAAAAAGCATAAATTTTATTATGGGACACTTATGAGGCATGTTAACATATACACAAGAGTATTTCCATCTGGAATAAGTAAAAAAACAAAATGCAAGTTAAACCAAGGTTGAAATTTCTATTGCTCTCGAACTGTTTACAAAAATAGCCCTGTAGGCATCTTCAAACATATATATTTTAAAAGAGAAATAAATTCATAATTCAGCTATTTTTATAACCAACTAAATTTTTGACAATGACATTATTTTGGAAGACAACAACAATGGAATTTATTTAGTTTGCAGTTTAATATTTAATTCTAAAATCTTGTCAGCTGAGAAGTGGTGCCTTGCCTTAACAAGGGCAATAGAGATAATTTCATTATTGGATGTTTTAACTATGTTACCATGATATTATTCTTTAAATACATACTTCTTAGGACATGGGAAGTGATATTTTACGCTTCCCCTCAATTTTTCTTTACTTTTGAAAAGAAGTATTATTTATAAATGAAAAGTTGGGCAACATTCACGAATCAAAGGATTATTTGAAATTAAAATTCACTATCCATTACTTCTTCAGGACTGTATATTTTATCCATGCAAGATTTCTGAGGATCTTTTAGAAGTATACCGCATATTTATTCTTCTAACAGGCTGCTTAATGATTTGCAATCGTATCACAGAATGCCACAATTCTAAGAAGCTGGTAATAACAGAGCAGATGGTCCTAATTATGTAAGTAACATGCAGTAAGCATTCAAAAGGAATTCAGAACATTTCATGTGTGCGTGTGTGGGCAGAAAATAGTATGGAAAATATATATACTTTTATACATGTATATATGTCATTTATACATAGATGAATAAATACACACACGTTTATATTTACTCTACACTATTTTCTGTATGACAGATCCTTCAGGCTTGAAATACACTGAATAGAGCAGTATGCTCTGTAACGTAGGAATAGATTGCAAAAATAATTTCTTACCCTTCATGTCCCCCTGTTTGAATGGTGTTCTGGTATCGTGGAGTGTCACAGCAAGAGAGGGAGGAAGTGTTATTTGCAGTCATCCTATAGCTAACCATTTGCCATTTTAGGAGTTGACAAAATGTCATGCATTTAATATACATTTCCATTTCCCAATTTTGTAGCATTGACAACACTATAACCTTTTGAAATTTACTTTGACCCAAAGATCCTTTTCTCGCAAAAGCTATTGTCAATACTGATTGCAATAAATGTATTAAGTTTTTCAAATCTCTGGATTTGAAACTAAAATCACTCAGAAATGTACCCCTAAATATTCATTCTAAAAGTCCAAAAAGATTTCAAAGACTGACATACATTAAATAAAGCAAATGAGCAGACGCAAAATTGTAGAGTGGCACATCCTACTATGATTATGCACTTAATAGTTTGATTTCTGTTTCTCGTACTTAAACCCTGTTCCTGCAAGTAGTATCCCATAATGCCCAGCACAATAAGAGATTATTCAAATCTGTAATAGATGAATCAAGCACTGGAGAAGCTGTATAAAATAATATTCAAATTATAATTTATACATATTTAAAACAGCTTAAGGTGTATTAAGGTATAAGGTATAAACTACAATAAACGTTAATAAATTATTAATGATGTATTCTGTCAAGAGTTACAGATGGGTTTGATTCAAATAGAATTCCTGCAGGGGAAAACATGCACATTTTATTTTATGATTTAAATTCTGTAGAGAGCAGAGTTTGATATACAACACTTCAGAGAATTACAAGCTCTAGAAACAATCAACTTTCCTTCTAAACGATAAAAATTAATACAGATGTTATTTTAAATTAAATTTGAAGCATTTTTATAATCAGAAAAAATGATTATGGAAATTATGAACCTTAAAATACTTGTAATCCACCAAAGATAATGTTTTAAATTGCAATCAACCTGTCGTAGTAATTTTCGTCATTAAAAATATATGTTAAGAGAGTAATTTTGGTTCAGAAAGTCAGTTTTCAGCTCTTTGTCATTTTTTTCCCCAAATTAAAGCTTGCAAGATTGATGATTTACAGGTCAAAATGTGAAGGTTCATAAAATACTAGAAGTCTTTTGGGGAGAATTAAAGCAACACAACTGAATAAAAGTTAAGAAAAAATTGTTACACCACAGAAAGCAAATAATTGGCAAGGCAAGAAAATTAAAAATACACTCAGACCAATGGCAAACTACGACATTTTTCACTCCTATGGAACATTAGACTGTTACCATAGGCTCGACGTGGAAAAGTATTTATGTACCAAAAGGAATGTTACAATTTGCATATGAGAAAATTTTGTTTTATTAGGACACCTGAAACACTTAGAGTAGTTACTGGGCAAATATACCTTAAAATACGCTCTGATTTGCTCTGGCTTTATTAAAACTAAAGGAAAAACAAAGCCATACACATCAGAAAGTGCATTTCGGCCATGAGGGACAATTTGTGCACCTTCTGTATGATGGGAGTTCAACGGGTCATGTCGGGAAATCCTGTGGCCTCCGTTCTCCAGTACAAGACAATAAAAATTCTCATATTCTTCTCAAATTCCCAGCAGCTGAACTTCAATGAGAAAGAGTCTGAAACTTAGCATGGGGAAAATTAAACACTGATGTTCAGCCAGATTGTCAGTGAGTGATTTTTGAAATGGATAGAATGTGTGTAAGCCAGAGGTATTCACAGACAATATGCAGGCTTCCTCGTAAAGGATGTTATTACTTCTATACCAAACCTTATTGTTCTATACTTTAAATTTATTGTAAGTTATCTTCAGGTACTAAGAACAAGCAACAAGTGGGGTGTTTAATATCTAAGCCACGCATCCCGTGCCTCCAGGAGCAAATGCTCTAGAATGCAATGCAAGTTTGAGAAGATGTTTTAGCAGATGAGCCGTTGTGCCAAATTTAACTTCCCTCAAATCCTTGAAGCAGATAAGCAATAAAACAGTAATTGTCTTGATTTTTATTTATGGTAAATCACACTGAAATAGATAAATTTGGAGGCTCAACAAAAAATATTCCTTGCTGTTGGATTGTTGGCCATTTTTGGTTGTTTGCTAAATAATAAAATGCATTTCATTCAATAGTTGATTTCATTTGAAGTAACCATACAAATCTATATTTATATAAGTGCATTCAAATTTATTTTTTGAAGTTTTTCAAGGAACTATACTTCTTTCAGTGTTCTAAATTTTCTGTCTAGGAGGGGCGGAGTCAAGATGGCAGCGTAGGCAGACTCTGAGCTCACCTCCTCCCGTGGACACAGCCAATTTACAACTACTCGTGGAAAAGTTACCCTTGAGACAGAACTGAAAACTGGATGAGAGGAACTCCTGCAACAACGGACAATCCTAACTGGGGTAGAAGAGGCAGAGACTCCCTTCTGGAGAGGAAAAACGCCGCCTTCACAAGCCGCCAGCGTCACGGCCGCCGGGAGCAGCTCACAGGTACGCAGCGTCCCTGGAGGCGCGGAGCCCTGAGCCGGGGATCTCCCCCGCTGTGGGCATTTTGTGGACCCAGCACGATCGGGACCAGCGGCATAATATCTGACTGTGCTGCTACTAAAACACTGGGGAGCACCCCCAGAAACCCGGTTCACAAAGAAACTAAAACTGGCTCTTAAAGGGCCCGCGCACAAACTCACCCGTTCCAGAAAGCATCCTAAAATCACCAGAAAGAAAGGTGCACAGTGCTTTGGTGACAAGAGACTCACCTAATAGGCCCTGAGTGCATCTGGGTGAGGGGTGAGACCTCTCCAGGGACTGGGACATTGGCGGCGGCCATTGTTGTGGCCTGGTGTGGGCGTGCTGACACAGACGCCATTGGAGTTCTCCCTGAGGCCTGCTAGCCCTGGGTCTGCTCCACTCACTAGTGCACCGATTTAATGCAGCTCAGCCAGGGCAGGCAGCCCACCCTAGAGACTGGCCCCACCCAACAACAAGCCCTCAGGCAATGTGTGGGCCTGCATAGATTGGTGACTGGATTCTCTGCAGCCTGGCAACTGAGCTGACTTGAGCAGGGCAGGGTGTGCACAAGGAGCGGGTGGAGAGTGTGGGGCGGTGGCGGAGTGTGTGGGGCTCCCGCCGTGGAGAGACTGGGTCCGCTTGGGGAGGTCGGGGCGCTCACACGGGGCAGGACTGTGTTGACTGTGTGTGTGGACCTGTGGGCAACAGGGCTTGTCAGCTGCAGAAGACTTGTGCTTCTCAAAGACCCACATAGGAGGTTTGCCCCACCTTCCAAAGCCTGAAACAATTGGGTGCTCCTGTGCCTGAGGCCAGCCCCACCCAGCTGCAATCCTCAGAGAGCTGACAAGAGACCTAATAGGCTAGAGGTTTACAGCAATTCTAAGGCCCTGAGCCTAACAACCTGCCACACTGGGGGCCTACTCACTTAAAAGAAATACTGCAACGTAAATGTGGTATTAGAGCTTACAGCCAACTGTGCTGGGGCTCCCCACACCTGATAAAGAGACTGAAGGGCCCACAACAACTACAAGCAGCTGAGCATTACAACAGCTGGCCAGAAGCATAACTCAGCCTCCCTGGGTGCCTACAGGGAGAGCAAACAGGCCACAATAGAAGGACACACATAGCCCACATAGGGGCCACCCCTGGAACATTGAGAACTGAGGGAAGCACACTGGAAGCCTCCTAAGGCATCACTTACATAAGGTCACCTATCCAAGAGCAGGAGACGTAGCTGACCTACCTAATACGTAGACACAAGCACAGGGAAAGAGGCAAAATGAGGAGGCAAAAGAATACATTCCAAGTAAGGGAACAGGACAAAACCCCAGAAAAGGAATTAAGTGAAACAGAAATGAGCAACCTACCTGACAGAGAGTTCAAACTAAGAATGTTAAGGATGCTCACTGATGTGGGGAGAAGAATAGATGAACTCAGTGAGAATGTCAACAAAGAAATGGAAAATATAAAAAAGAACCAATCAGAAATGACGATTACAATACTGGAAATGAAAAACTCATTAGAGGGACTCAAAAGCAGAGTAGAGGATACAGAAGAACGGATCTGTGAGCTGGAAGAAAGACTAGAAGAAATTACCCAAGGTGAACAGGTAAAAGAGAAAAGAATTAAAAAGAGTGAGGACAGTCTCAGGGACCTCTGGGACAACATCAAGCGCACTAACATCCGTGTTATAGGTGTCCCGGAAGGAGAAGAGCGAGACAAGGGGGCAGAGAATCTATTTCAAGAAATAATAGATGAAAACTTCCCTAACCTAACGAAGGAAACAGACATCCAGGTACAGGAAGCACAGAGAGCCCCAAACAAGATGAACCCAAAGAGGCCCACACCAAGACACATCATAATCAAAATGTCCAGAATTAAAGATAAAGAGAGAATCCTAAAAGCCGCAAGAGAATGTCAAGTGACATACAAAGGAAACCCCATAAGGCTATCAGCTGACTTCTCAGCAGAAACCTTACAGGCTAGAAGAGAATGGCACGATATATTTAAAGTGTTAAAAGGAAAAAACTTACAGCCAAGAATACTCTACCCAGCAAGGTTATCATTCAAAATGGAAGGAGAGATCAAAATTTTCCCAGATAAGCAAAAATTAAAGGAGTTTGTCACCAAGAAACCAGTGCTACAAGAAATGTTAAAGGGACTGATTTAAGGGGAAAAGAGAAGACCACAAATAGGAAAAAGTATCTATTTCCATGATAAGAGGGAAATGGATACAAATGCACAAAAAAGAGGTTAGATATGATATCAAAAACATAAAAGGAGGGAGGAGGGGAGTTAAAGAGTACAGCTTTCAGACAGAGGTCAAACTAAAGTGATCATCAATTCTGTACAGAAGAAGAAAGGAACAGAGAAGGACTACTAAAACACTGAGAAAAAAAAAGTTAAAAATGGCAGTAAGTACATACTTATCAATAGTTACTTTAAACGTCAATGGACTAAATGCTCCAATTAAAAGGCATAGGGTGGCTGACTGGATAAAAAAACAAGACCCATATATATGCTGCATACAAGAGACACACTTCAGACCTAAAGACACTCACAAACTGAAAGTGAAGGGATGGAAAAAGATACTCCACGCAAATGGCAATGAAAAGAAAGCTGGGGTAGCAGTACTCATATCAGACAAAATAGACTTTAAAACAAAAACTGTAAAAAGAGACAAAGAAGGGCATTACATAATGATCAAGGGAACAATCCAACAAGAGGATATAACACTTGTAAATATCTACGTACCCAATGTAGGTTCACCTAAATATATAAAGCAATTATTAACAGACATAAAAAGAGAAATAGACAGTAACACAATAATAGTAGGGGACTTTAACACTCCACTTACACCAATGGATAGATCATCCAAACAGAAGATCAATAAGGAAACATTGGCCTTAAACGACACAATAGAACAGATGGACCTAGTAGATATATACAGAGCATTCCATCCAAAAACCAAAGAATACACGTTCTTTTCAAATGCACATGGAACATTCTCCAGGATTGATCACATATTAGGCCACAAAACGAGTCTCCATAAATTTAAGAAGATTGAAATAATACCAAGCATCTTTTCTGACCACAAAGGTATGAAACTAGAAATCAACTATAGGAAGAAAATCAGAAAAGCTACAAATACATGGAGATTAAACAAAATGCTACTGAACAACGACTGGGTTAACGAAGAAATCAAAGAAGAAATCAAAAAATACCTGGAGACAAATGAAAATGAAAATACGACATGCCAGAATTTATGGGATACAGCAAAAGCGGTTCTAAGAGGGAAGTTTATAGCGATACAGGCCTATCTCAACAAACAAGAAAAATCTCAAATAAACAATCTAACAATGCATCTAAAGGAACTAGAAAAAGAAGAACAAACAAAGCCCAAAATCAGTAGAAGAAGGGAAATAATAAAAATCAGAGCAGAAAAAAAAGAAATAGAGACCAAAAAAACAATAGAAAAATTAATAAAACCAAGAGCTGGTTCTTTGAAAAGATCAACAAAATAGACAAACCTTTAGCTAGACTCACCAAGAAAAAAAGAGTGAAGGCACAAATAAGTAAAATCAGAAATGAAAGAGGAGAAATTACAACAGACACCTCAGAAATACAAAAGATTATAAGAGAACACTATGAAAAGCTATATGCCAACCAATTCGACAATCTGGAAGAAATGGATAAATTCTTAGAATCATACAACCTTCCAAAACTGGATCAAGAAGAAGTAGAGAATTTGAATAGACTAATCACCAGTAAGGAGATCGAAACAGTAATCAAAAACCTCCCCCAAAATAAAAGTCCAGGACCAGACGGCTTCCCTGGTGAATTCTACCAAACATTCAAAGAAGACTTAATACCTATCCTTCTCAAACTCTTCCAAATAATTGAGGAGGGGGGGAAGCTCCCTAACTCATTCTACGAAGCTGACATTACCCTGATACCAAAACCAGACAAGGACAACACAAAAAAAAGAAAATTACAGGCCAATATCACTGATGAACATTGATGCGAAAATCCTCAACAAAATACTAGCAAATCGCATACAACGATACGTTAAAAAGATTATACACCATGATCAAGTGGGATTTATTCCAGGTATGCAGGGATGGTTTAACATTCGCAAATCAATCAACGTAATACACCACATTAATAAAATGAAGAACAAAAATCACATGATCATCTCAATAGATGCAGAGAAAGCATTTGACAAGATACAGCATCCATTTATGATAAAAACTCTGAATAAAATGGGGATAGAAGGAAAGTACCTCAACATAATAAAGACCATATATGAGAAACCCACAGCTAATATCATCCTCAATGGTGAAAAACTGAAAGCTATCCCTCTAAGAACAGAAACCAGACAAGGATGCCCACTGTCACCACTCCTATTTAACATAGTATTGGAAGTCCTAGCCAGAGCAATCAGGCAAGAGAAAGAAATAAAAGGGATCCAAATTGGAAAGGAAGAAGTGAAACTGTCACTATTTGCAGATGACATGATTTTATATATAGAAAACCCTAAAGAATCCACCAGAAAACTTTTAGAAGTAATAAACGAATATGGTAAAGTTGCAGGATACAAAATCAACATACAAAAATCAGTTGCATTTCTGTACACTAACAACGAAGTAGCAGAAAGAGAAATTCAGAATACCATCCCATTTACAATTGCAACAAAAAGAATTAAATACCTAGGAATAAACTTAACCAAAGAGGTGAAAGATCTGTACACCGAAAACTATAAAACATTTCTGAAAGAAATTGAAGAAGACACAAAGAAATGGAAAGATATTTCGTGCTCTTGGATTGGAATAATTAACATAGTTAAGATGTCCATACTTCCTAAAGCCATCTATAGATTCAATGCAATCCCTATCAAAGTTCCAACAACATTTTTCACAGAAATAGAACAAAGAATCCTAAAATTTATATGGAACAACAAAAGACCCCGAATAGCTAAAGGAATCCTGAGAAAAAAGAACAAAGCTGGAGGCATCACACTCCCTGATTTCAAAATATACTACAAAGCTATAGTAACCAAAACAGCATGGTACTGGCACAAAAACAGACACACAGATCAATGGAATAGAATCGAAAGCCCAGAAATAAACCCACACATCTATGGACAGCTAATCTTTGACAAAGGAGCCAAGAACATACAATGGGGAAAAGAAAGTCTCTTCAACAAATGGTGTTGGGAAAACTGGATAGCCACATGCAGAAAAATGAAAGTAGACCCTTACCTTACACCATACACAAAAATTAACTCCAAATGGATTAAAGACTTGAATGTAAGACCTGAAACTATGAAACTTCTAGAAGAAAACATAGGCAGTTCGCTCTTCCACATCGGTCTTAGCAACATCTTTTCAAACACCACATCTGACCGGGCAAGAGAAACAATAGAAAAAATAAACAAATGGGACTACATCAAACTAAAAAGCTTCTGCACAGCAAAGGAAACCATCAACAAAACGAAAAGACAACCTAACAATTGGGAGAAGATATTTGCAAACCATACTTCTGATAAGGGCTTAATCTCCAAAATATATAAAGAACTCATGCATCTCACCAACATAAAAACTACCAACCCAATTAAAAAATGGGCAAAAGACCTGAACAGACATTTCTCCAAAGAAGATATACAGATGGCCAACAGACACATGAAAAGATGTTCAAAATCACTAACTATCAGGGAAATGCAAATCAAAACTACAATGAGATATCACCTCACGCCCGTCAGAATGGCTGTAATTAACAAGACAGGAAACAACATGTGTTGGAGAGGATGTGGAGAGAAGGGAACTCTCATACACTGCTGGTGGGAGTGCAAACTGGTGCAGCCACTATGGAAAACAGTATGGAGATTCCTCAAAAAATCAATGATAGAACTACCATATGATCCAGCTATTCCACTGCTGGGTATTTATCCAAAGAACTTGAAAACA
Organism: Ceratotherium simum simum; assembly: GCF_057802395.1. Lineage (NCBI taxonomy): Eukaryota > Metazoa > Chordata > Mammalia > Perissodactyla > Rhinocerotidae > Ceratotherium > Ceratotherium simum. Next base: position 13,094,358 of record NC_141927.1, on the reverse strand, counting down.
CCAATTTGCAAAGGTACATGCACCCCTGTGTTCATTGCAGCGTTATTCACAATAGCCAAGACTTGGAAGCAACCTAAGTGCCCATCAAGGGACGAATGGATAAAGAAGCTGTGGTATATATACACAATGGAATACTACTCAGCCATAAGAAACGATGAAATCCAGCCATTTGTGACAACATGGATGGACATTGAGGGTATAATGCAAAGTGAAATAAGTCAGAGGGAGAAGGTCAAATACCGTATGATTTCCTTCATTAAGTAGTAGATAATAACAACAATAAACAAACACATAGGGACAGAGATTGGATTGGTGGTTACCAGAGGGGAAGGGGGGAGGGAGGAGGGTGAAAGGGATAATTCGGCACATGTGTGTGGTGATGGGTTGTAATTAGTATTTTGGTGGTGAACATGATGTAGTCCATGCAGAAATAGAAGTACAATGATGTACACCTGAAATTTTTACAATGTTATAAACCAATGTTACTGCAATAAACAAAAAATTAAAAAATAAAAAATAAAAAATAAATTTTCTGTCTATAGAATGGTCAAAAATAATATGGAGATGCAAAAAAAGAATGCATTACGTAAGCATTACTTCATTTTCATATCATTCTTAGTGTCTGCAGGGAAGGCCTGAACATACAGTAATAGGATTAATGTCGAAACATTAGGTAAACAAGGCTTTGTGTAATTGCCTGTGACTCAGTTTATAGTTACAGAATACTGAGATAAAAACTAGTATAAAAAAGTCACTTCAGCTCTGTAGAGCTTGGACTTCCTATAGCTGTAGTTTGGGGAAGGGTCTGTGAATCTAAGAGGGTGCGTATGAGCTGGTGTATATTATAAACATGAGCACTGAGTTGTCTACAATTGGGCCCAGACTAAATATTTTCACTGGCCAGTATGTTCTTTAATCTATAGTAAAAACTTTAAAAACCTTTTTAGTCTCTTTAGGCTTTGTTTTCTACCAGTATTTGTTTTATATAAGGCTACGTAACATTAAAAATGTTTCAGAAATACAGGGCCGACCTGGTGGCGCAAGTGTTTAAGTGCGCATCCTCCGCTGCGGTGGCCCTGGGTTCCCCAGTTCGGTTCCCGGGCGCACACCAAAGCATCGCTTCTCAAGCCATGCTGTGGCAGAGTACCATATAAAGTGGAGGAAGATGGGCATGGATGTTAGCCCAGGGCCGGTCTTCCTCAGCAAAAAGAGGAGGATTGGCAGATGTTTGCTCAGGGCCAATCTTCCTCACAAAAAAAAAAAAAGTTTCAGAAATAGACTCTTTCAGCCTAGAATCTGATGAAACTCACAAAAGACAAATTTCCCACAATAATAAGCTCATACTAACATTCGATTTTCGGTTACTTTTGCTTAACTACAGAACTTATACGTTACCTTTGTTTGAAGATGAAAACTATTCTAGTATAGTGCATTTCATAACATTGAGCTTAAAAGTGATAATTTTAGGGCCGGCCCTGTGGCTTAGTGGTTAAGTGCTCGTGCTCCGCCACTGGTGGCCCGGGTTCAGATCCCGGGTGTGCACCGACGCACCGCTTCTCCGGCCATGCTGAGGCCGTGTCCCACATACAGCAACTAGAAGGATGTGCAGCTATGACATACAACTATCTACTGGGGCTTTGGGGGAAAAAAAGGAGGAGGATTGGCGATGGATGTTAGCTCAGAGCCGGTCTTCCTCAGCAAAAAGAGGAGGATTAGCATAGATGTTAGCTCAGGGCTGATCTTCCTCACAAAAAAAAAAAAAAGTGATAATTTTATATGTATCTGAAAATTACCTTGATTAGGAAAGACTATCTATTTGAATATAACAACAGATTATTATGTTAATTATTAGTAATAGAGATCTTATTATTCATGTATATTGCAGTGATTTGTCAAACAGACATATAAGCATATAATGTTGATGAATCTTTTGTCTTTCAACTATGTCATTCAAATTATTTGACTAACCATAAAAAAATTATTCGACTAACCAAAAAAAACCTAAGTTATGTGAAATGCCATATAACTTGCTGGCAGAGTTCTCTCACTTAATAGACCTTATTAACCTCCTGGGATAAGATAAAAAATGTAAGTCTGGTAAAATAGGCAAAGCCACAATAGAAACTGAGAAATTTCTAAATCAAACTAAGTTTCATCTCCCCAAGTGGGGAGATGTAGTCTGTGATCATTTGGATAATGTATAGAATCAGAGATAAATTACAGCCATATGATAACTGAAAATCTTGGAGTTGGGTCATTTTTTTATCTGACATTTTATTCTGTCAGAACGTTTTGTAATTTGCTTTTCAATAAAATCCATATTTTAGATGTTCTCTTGATATTAAAAATCATTATGATAAAGATAATGAGTCATCATAAAAGTAAATAATTTATGGGGCCGGCCTGGTGGCACAGTGGTTAAGTTTACATGCTCTGTTTCGGCTGCCTGAGGTTCGCAGGTTTGGATCCTGGGCGTGGACCTATGCACCACTTATCAAGCCATGCTGCGGCAGCATCCCACGTACAAAATAGAGGAAGATTGGCACGGACGTTAGCCCAGGGCCAATCTTCCTCAGCAAAAAGAGGAGGATTGGCATGGATGTTAGCTCAGGGCTGATCTTCCTCACCAAAAATAAATAAATAAATAAAGTAAATAATTTCCTTCTTCTAGAGATCTACATAACACTGAATATCTTACTTCATTTATTCTTCGCCATCTCTCTATTGCAAAGGATGTCTCTAGTTTTGGACTCATCCTTCTCACCTCGATCCTACTGTCTAACAGGATGAGGGGAGGTCTGCTTGTTGGGTTCTTTATTCTGGGTCCTTGGAATAGTGCCTGCTCCACTGACATCTTTCAATAAGCATTTATTGAATGGATAAACAAATAGAAACCAGACACACTATGGTATACAAAACACAAGCCAATCTTTGTCTAAAAATATTAATTTCCAATAAGTCCCAAACTAGGAACTAGCACTTCTAACTGGCTTTTTCATGATACTCATCAAAATTAGAAAGGAATTATTTTGAACTTTCTCAGAAAAGACAAACTGATATGATGAAAAAAAAGTACTGTGGACTCTGAGTTAAAAATCCTGAGTTTTAGTTTAAACTTTGTCTGGCTCTGTGGTGTGGAACAAATCTCTTAACTTAGCTGACACCCCTTATTCTTTAAAAAAAGAGCAAAAAATTATTAATGTACTTCTGCCTCTAAATACTACTCTAGATACTACTGTTGCTGTCACCTAACCTGAGGGAAGCCAGGTTAGAGTCCCTCACGCAGCACCACCAGTCCTGGTTTCGTGGATGGAGTGTGTTATATGCTGATCCAACATACAGAGCACTTTTCTGTGTCATAGATAAATCAGTGTTTGCAGCCGCTGAGTTTACCAAGAAGCCAGTCAAGTTAAAATCCATGTAAAATTGCTTGTTTAGTTTTACAGAGCCAATCTGATTTTAATAATGGGTTAGAGCTACAAAAGCATTCAAACACCATTACAAACAAGTAAACTTGTAGAAACCTTGGAAGTTGAAAGGTGATGTCATTTCACTAGAATGAGAAGCTTTTGATGGTAATTAACAAGAAGTAAACAATCAGTCTTAGAACTTCCAACCTGTGTGATGTTGGATGCGAGACTTGTTCTCTTCGGTTAGATTAACTCTAAGGTCTTGTGCAGATGGATGATTCTGTGATTTTCATACTTCAGATTCCATTTAAATGTGTGTACCAGGAAAAACCACTGAATTGGGGGGAATCAGGAACATAAAATAAACCTCGACAAGTTTGACTTGAAGATAAAATGATCTCACACAGACTTGTTTTATATTTATCCTCCCATGGATTTGCCATATAAAATAAACTTTGAAATCCTAAAAAGCAATGATTATGAAATAAGGAAGTTACAAAGCTCAGAGAGTTCATTCCACTTCATCACATAGCTAGAAGATGTCGTGTCTCATTGTCATTAATCAGAAAACAAGCTTTACTGAATTCTGTGGTTTGTTCACAGGTCAGGCCTGTCATACACCTGAGGTGGAATTCTTCTCCAGGGCAGAATCATTCTGTTTTATATTAATAATGAAATAACCCTGCCTAATATTAATAAAGCAATACACAGATGCTCTGAGGAATTAGAGGAACAGCTCCCTGGAATGCTGAGAACCCAAGTCATTTCAGTGTACGGCTTTTCATTTGCCGTGTACCTACTTGCTATTTCAAAACACCTCAGTCTCTGCAGCAGCACTTTAAAACACATTTATAATGAAATCCTGAGAAGGTAATTCATCAAATTGCACTGTGAATTGGAACAGGTTTTGTAACAGTTATATTCTGAAAAAAGATGACCAAAAGTACTTCGGAAAACACACAAAACTGGGTAATATAAAATCAACTTTCCTGCAAAAGGAATCTCCAAGCTCTTTAAAAACAATGGCTTGAGTCTCAGTAGGCATTGGCTAAGCAAATGAGAAGGACCTTGTGTGATGAGCTCCAGGTCATCCCTGGCTGGGGACAGTCAAAACAGTTCAACTGTGAGAACAGCAGCCCTCTGGTCTGGGCACCCGGATATAAATAAAATCCAAGGATTTCTGAAAGGGTTTGGTTTCTTTCTTATGTTTCATTATTTATTTAACAAATGTTCAAATGTAGAATACACATCTCTTGGCCACAATTTTCCATAAATTAACTTTTAATTTTCAGCCAGTGGTCTTACCTACTGCAGGTCTTAATATTGAAAGTCAACAGTGATTCCGATTGGAATGAAATGTTATGGCAATATTTCATACTGGGATCGCTTTCCACAGATGTTTACATTTTATTTTCTGTTTACTCACCCTTGCGGGGAAGCCAATATTAGTAACGTACATGATATAATTCAAGCCCTTTTTTGACTGCAGAAACCATTTGAAAGGGTATCAAATTACATTGAAGGTTATGTTTATACGGCAAAATTGCATAGCCGATTTATGCAGAATGAAGGGAAATCATTTGCTTATATGCTTCATGAATTACTTGTATAACATTCAATTTTTTTTCATGAAAATAATAACATGACTTTATATATGTAATTGCAAGGGAATTTAATGCTAATGACTAAATCTGGACTTATTTTAAATTCTAAGAGATCTCAAATTCCACCACTTATGGAATAATCTCGTTTAATATGATGCAAGTTACTGGCAGATTTATTAATATTTACAGTTGTTTCATATGATATTTGTTCATACTGTAATATTTCTTCAAATTCCAAAATACAACTTCTATAAAAAATAATGTATGGCACTCTACTAAAAAAGTACAGAAGCCAAAATACAGTATCCGACACCAATGTGCTGAAATATAAAAGAAAAAAAAGTCAATGGTTTAGTAGATAGACTTTGATTTAATTTATATACTGTGTTCCCATTATGGAAATTTTTGTATTATTTTATGGAAATGAAATCTAAATAGTTTCATGCCATTAAGAATCTTTAAAATTATCTTTTCATTTGTCATTTGTATGAAATATTTATTTAAACCAATAAGCTCTACAATAAAGAAAAACTGCGTGAGAGAGAGACTGTGTGTGTGTGTGTGTGTGTGTGTGTGTGTGTGAGAGAGAGAGAGACAGAGAGAGAGAGAGAAGAATGCATGAATCCATTTAGAAACACCAGAAGGAAAATTTTTGTTTAAAAATGACACAAAATATATTCCTTTGAGTGCTTCCAAGTAAAAAAATTCACTATGAATCTTTTTTCGTATTGTTATGGGTTATGTGTCAATATAGGTATACAGCTGATACAATTTTAAGATAATTTGGATAAAAAATCTATTCACTTTTACTCAGAGACTACAGAAGTCAAATATTTATTCTCTATTGCCCACAAAGAATAATCAATATAATGTACAATTATATGTGAAATATGCTCCTAATCTATTTTAAAAGATGAAAATGTTCGGACACTGCTTTCAAACTTATTAACATGTGAAGCAAACCAAGAACAAACTATAGGGTTTTTTGTGATTAGCTATCAGTATAGCATTCGCCTAAATATTTCTTTTCTCAAGATGCATAACCAAGAAGATAATAATACACAACTCTTATTGACTTTTTAAGGATTGCTCAACATTAAACCCACTATTACACTGACTTAGAAAGATGTATTTTCACAAATATATTAAAAATATTATTAAAACAAGACCATTTTAGAATTCTCTGACTAATAGGAACACAAGTAGTGAATATTTTTTAAATGTCTCTTTAACAGAATGATTTCCTTTGTTTCTTTTTTTAACAGACAACATTTAGGTGAATTTCACTCTGGAGTTCAAATAAAATACCCAAAAATCATTTGAAACACAAGGAAATGAAAAGTGTACCTTCTAAATTCTGCTGTTAGGATTATCAACTGTTTCTCTCTAAGATTATCTTTGTAATATTTCAGACCTCATTTAGCCCACTTTCTAACGTTCATCTTGTTTTCAAAGCACTGTTATAGCATTATGATTAAATTTACAATTTCTAAAGGTTGTTTTCACACTTTTTCTACAGAAGTACTCAAAGACATACAGGAAGCTGAACAATTCATCAATAGCCTACACCCATAATGATATAGTGATTATTCCAACTCCGTTTTTTTCCTAGTCAATAGCATCCTCGTGCTCTAGCTCGGCTATGTACAGAAAAAATGCATGGCATGACTTTCTCCATTAGCAAACACTGCACAAAGAGAGTTACAGTTTATCTTTGTGAAGATTTCTCTTAGGAGCTTTTAAAAAAGTGTGAGCATAGGCAGAAATGCGTATAGCTATGATGTTTGCATTCATATTTGTAGCAAGATTCTTTTTAATGTACCTATTAGTGGGAGCTAAACAGTTTGAATGTTGAAAGGAAGGGGCATGCAATTGATGTATAGTTCAACAGTCAATGGAATGCAGAGCTCATTAAATAGAATACATTTTACAGACCATCTTGAATTGCACATCCTTCTGAAACCTTGGTACTTACATTTTTCCAACATAACTATGCTAGTTAAAAATAAAGAATTAAATCTAAATGTGCAACATCTTTATTCTCCTTCACATAACTCATTAAAACGTAGGCAAACTGAAACTTTGAATTCAACCTCAATACACCTTGATGATTTAATTTAAGGGAAATATTTGACTGACTGACAAATTGTAGCAGTTTTTAATAAGTGCATATTACCTCCTAAGAGATGCGATGTTATTGCAGATTCTGTGGTGCCAACAATGTTCCTACTCAAAGACAGAGGAAAGGAAGAACTGGTTCAAAGCTGGCTCTAGGGGGAGCAAATGGGGTTCTTGCCTAGGGCACACGCATTTTGGAGAAAGGGTGGGATGCGAGCACTTACTATAGGTATTGCTGTTTGTTTCATCTAATCACCTGCGGCTGTCTTTACTGAGCTTCTGGGAGGCTGCAAGACTCGATGCTTAGAAGCTGCATCAATACATCCTGACACAAGCTAGATATAGGACGCCTCAGGGCAGCCTTGAAGCGGAGTGAAGGTTACTGTGGCTAAATGAATGAAACTAGACAGAAAAACTGTCGGCGGCTTAGAAAAAGCAAGGTGATTCTTGCTTGATTTCAGGCATCAAATTTTTAGGGGAAGTTGTTGCACAGGCATAGGTTTAGATGTCTATCAAATCTAAGCTGACTTTGTCTCCCACAATTACTATATTTATTTTGCACTAACGGTGTGGCGATGTTAATGTATAAATTAGTCTATTACCTAACTCTTCATGGATCCTGGGATCAAGCTTCATGTAATCCAGTCCAGAGTCAATCCAATCCAGAACATTTACTGAAATTATCCCCTGCTCTCTGATTTTAGTCTTAAAAGAGAGAGAATAAAGGAAATAGACGTCATTTTTTAAACTGGATTGGGAGTTACTGTGTAAATTAATTTCACTTTTAGTATTCCAAAATAAATGTACAAGAAATGAAACAGAGAAACACATACTATAATAAAAGTCACTGTGAGCTATATCACCATATGGAAATAACTAATAATCAAATAAAGAAAATTTTCTGATATTCATTCAGTGGTTTACATCTGAATTTTAGTTCTATAGTACCAGTTTAATAGCTTCATGGTAACACACACACACATGCATGCACACACACACATACACACACACGCACACACACACAGGATATGGTACCTGATTCCCCATCCCATAGCTCAGAGACCAGGCTTTTGTAAACTTGGAGAAGGAACCCTCTCTGGGTTTACGCAGAATTGAGTAGCTTGTAAAGCTGTCTTGAAAGGAATTTTGAAACTAACCATTCACATATCCCAGAAATGCACAGAATTCTCTCTCTAAAATTAGTGTAGAAATATACTGGAGCCGACAGCTGTGCAGGCTGCCAGCTTGAGGAAAGCCATTCTCCCCTGGAGCTAAGCACACGTTTTTGTGCTTCCAGAAAAAAACGAGAGAGGGGGATAAAAGAGGTACTATTGTACCTGATCTATAAGGAGTGAGCTCTTTTAGGGCTCAAGGGAGAGTTAAACTTACTATGCTGGTTTTTTATTTTCCTGTTCTTTTATTTCTGTTTCTTAGGTAAATCAGTAATATAGAGTCAACTTCTTTTCTTTCTGTTCCCTCTACCACCTCTACAATTCCCCTTTCTAATAATTGTTATGGTTAAATGGAAGGAAAAGATATCGCAGTTATAAAGTAGACCAGGGAGAACAATCACTTTTGGAGTGTAATTTTTCGGACATGCGAAAAGAAGTTGATAGGCTGTTGAAAATATAAATAATTAGCATCATAGTTTATTGAAATAGAAACTCATATCTGACATTATCCATGAAAATTCTAAGGAAACAAAACTACTATTCACTCTTTCCATCAAGCAGCATAATCTGAATTTTGATAAATACCAAGGCCTTGAGTGCTAAACTACAAATTTTTGGTGAAAATTACTTCTGTTTTTGAAAAATTATAGACCCCAGAAATCATACAGGAAATAGGAAGGACTAATATTAGCCACAGGCCAGGCACTATATTAGCTATTTTCCACAATTACTTCATTAAATGCTCATAACAAGCCTCTGAGGTAGTAACTTTTATTATCTACATTTTACAGATGATGAAAACTGGATCTCAGAGAGGTGAAGTAACCTGCAAGTAGCCTCTAAGCAATTTACATGATGTCAATTTCCATGATGTTTCAAATGGCAGAGCGCTATCACCAGATTATGCATCAGATTAAAATAAGACAGCAGCAACAACAAAAAGATTCACTGAGATTCAAATATTCTTAAACAGGGAGGGAGGGAGAAGGCAGGGATCTCTTTCCTGAAAATGTAAGCCGAAATTAGGTAAGGAATGCAATAAACCGAATATTTTTTTTTAGCAAAATTGGGTTCGACTTGTGAGCGCCATAAAAAAATAATAATTCTTTAATTTAAAAGAATCATATTTATTAGAATGTTAAATAAAATCATATCAAATAAAATTCAACAAGTACTTTGTAATAGATTTATAAATGGAGACAAGGAGAAACGTATCTACATATATAACAAAGCTCAGGTTGCAAATGTTAACCAATTACAGCGTCAGGCAGTGTGCAAAAACCAACAATACTTTATAAATTAGAAAAATATCCCAGGAAGAAATACCAGATGCAATGAACATCTGATAAGGAGCAAGAGAGAAGGAGAAGGGGAGGAGGAAGAGAGAGAGAAGAGATGAAAGGGATGCATGTGTTCATATGCATGTGCGCAAGTGACTAGGGTGCTGTCAGTGAGAAGGACAAACTAAACCCTCAATCAAGGCAGAAAAACTCTACCAGAATTAATGGATAGTAATAAAAAATAATTCGTAGAAAGGCAGCTGTGTCATATAAACTAATGGAACCAAATATTCTGTAGTGGCTTAGGAAAGGACTTGTGGGACGTCAGACACAGTATCAACGAGAATATATCTTTTCTGTCATTAGAACAACGGGGAAGCACACACGACGCCTTTTAATTGTGCACGTTCACTACGCAGTTGTACATCTTCTGCTTCATTTTAATAAAATAGCAGCCCCACTAACAACTGTGGAATTGATTTTAAAAATATGAGCATACTTAGGGTTATCACAGCTAAATTGGAATGATTCCAAAAATTTACGGGGAAATATAAGTAAATATAAAAAGATCGTTTTTTAGAAACTCAGTTCATGTCTATATGTGCAAAATAAATTAATGATTCATCATATTGATTTCCTGGAGCTGTCTTAATATACAGACCAGTGGTCTCAAGATCCATTCAGCTAAAGTGATTACTACCAGTCAGAAGTTTGGTAAAAATAAGATGATTATATATAGATGCACCTGGACATCCATTTTTGTGATTATGAAAATAGCTCAGTACCTAATGGTATTCGTCAGCCTGTGTTCAGTCCACAGGAGTTGTGTTTGTTCTCTAACATCCAAGAGAAACCAGCCAAGAATTTTCACTTTGGTATAGTCATGAAAAGAGACAATTAATAAACTGACTTGCTCAGCATGTTAAAAACAGTGACCATTAAAAATCCTCAGATCTCTGTTTCTTACCACTTGATTATGTTTTATCGTAAAAGAGGAAATAAATAATATTGATTTTATGTAAATTCAAATTCATTAATTGTTTTATACCAGTATTATAAATATGACAAAAAGTTTGGGGTAGATACACATATTATATTACAACTTTTAAATAAAATAGTATTTGCATCATCATGTCACAAAATGAAAAGATGCATATTGCCAATTAATTTTCGAGAGTCTGTTTTTATTGTAATAAAGATGCCGTGAACCGTAAACTTAATCTTTAAAGATTCTTCAACTCTCACACCATCACTCCTCTTCACGTTTCATTATCACACAAAATCGACATATAATTTTAAGAAAAATCCCACGGGACACGGTTAATATCTTAGAAGGCAGTACTTTTTAAGAGCAAAGAATATAGGCCTTTGAACTTGGCTTCAAAAATTGGCTCCACAGTTTTGAGATCTTGAGCAAGTAATTCAACCTCTCTGAACCTCAGTTTAGTCAGGTATAAATAAGAAAAATACTACTTCCTTTCCTGAATGTAAGATAAAAGGAGATAATATGTGCATCTCATTCATTCAGCATTCAACGATGCTGATTGAATATCTAGCATTGCCAGACACTCTTTTCAGTACTGGAGGATACAGATTTGAACACGGCAAAGCTCAACCTACGGGGCCTACATTCTAACGGAGTGAGTAGGGGAAGATGAGTGGGACGGTAAATGTACACATATATTATATACGTAATGGTATAATGTTAGGGATAAGTGCTATGAAGGGTCAGTGACGGGTGATGAGGTGAGTGGGTATTACATAACATGTTTAGATTCTCTACAAATATTCATACCTATTGTGTACTCTCTTTTATCCCTTCCTTTGAATCCCCCTCTTTCAAGGCTCATAATTGAGATTAAATACACACATGCACACACACACAGCAAGCTGGATGCTGGTTGTGACTATGCCAGTGAGTATCTCTGTATTTTAAGGGTATTTTTCTTAGGCTAATTTTTTTTCTTCTGTAAATATATGGCCATTCTATTCATTATTGCTCAAACATATTGAGGTAGAAGGCATGCTATGGCTTTGTATCTTCTGTACCTAATTTATTGTAATTTGCCCCGCAAATATTTTGGAGTATTTATGTGTAAATGTGTAGGGTATGATTTGTATGGCTTAATTAAATTTTGCCCAATAAAACAGAAGTACATTAAAAAGAACAGGAAAATTAACTTTTACTTCTTAAACAATTTCCTGATTAACTATCTTCTTTCTCTCAGACAATGATCTTTATCCTTTAAAAAGGCCCACTTAACTTTTTTCCCAAAACATTATATGGTTTTAAGGATTTGGTTGGTCAAATAAATTTCATTATGTAAGTAATCATTTGTCATTGCTCTTTTAAAATTCCTGTACTTATAAATGTCAATCACAGTTCCTAATCACCTGAGTGTGTCAATGTTATAAGAAGTCAACATTGAGTTGACATAATTATAGGGAAAATCCAAATAACATATCATTCATTCATTCATTTAAACTTCACTGTTATGAAAGCTAAATTATATATACATACACACATATATACATGTGGTTAGGGTTAGGGTTAGGGTTAGTGTGTGTATGTATATATAATTTAGAACAGAGCTGAGTATATATAGTAAGTGCACAATAAATCTTAATTCCATCTTTTCTCTCCTATCCAAGCTCTTGCAATAGCTTCCCAACTTGGTTTTCTACCTCTAGTCTCACCAGACTTTATTCTATCTTTCAATTGCCACCAGGTAACCTTTCTAAAATATAAATGTAGACATACCACTGTTTTAATGCTTCTTCGTCACTTTATCATGGAATACAAAGCCTTTAGCTTCAGAGTCACTTCCAGGTGAAGTGGTACCCACTCTTCTCTGTGTATTCCCAGCATCCCCTGCTTCCCTATAGTGCTATAGTACTCTATGACAAGTTATCTATTTCATTTTTGTCTCCCTCATTACACTGGGAGCTACTCATAACAGGGAACATATCTCAGTCACCTGGGAACTTAGTAGTTATTCAGCAAACGTTTGGTAAATGAATGGACAGTTGGTGGTGGTTGGACAAATAAAAATGTTCCCACTACAGGCTGCAGAGTAGACATGAACCTTTAAAAAAACAGATTTTTAATAATCCGTTTAGTTGAAACTCTTTTTTGCATAAACCCATTTGTTTAAACAACATATACATATACATATTTTTTTTTTTTTTGGTGAGGAAGATTGGCCCTGAGCTAACATCTGTGCCAATTTTCCTCTATTTTGTATGTGTGACGCTACCATAGCATGGCTTGATGAGCGGTACATAGGTCTGCACCCGGGATCTGAACCTGCGAACCTGCGGCCACTGAAATGGAGCACACGAACTTAACCACTACGCCACTGGGCTGGCCCCCAAACAATATATTTTACTGAGATATTTTGTTGGTTTGGAACAGTTTTGCTCTTAAGATACTATCTGTGATATCTATCTGCAGGAATCATTTTTAGGAGAACTATCATCTTGCTTCCCCCACCTCTCCGTATTTCCCTAATAGACAGACAGCCTGTAAAAGTGCACATAGCATTTTTCCAAAGTGCTGTTTTTATTGCACCATATTCTCATTTATTTTATGCTCCTTCCCCTCTGAAGACAAACTTCTCACACAGGCACTTAGAGCTCCCTCGGCATGGCACCCTCCTATCTGTTGATTGCCATCTGCAATGACTCTCAGCTCTAGGCGGCCCTTACTAGTGATGTCCGTCATCAGACATAATCTTGCTTATTATTCTCTCCTCCAGGGTTTTCCTTATGTTCTTCCTCACACAAGGAATGGTATGGTAGACGTGAAGATGTACTGCCCACATCTTCATTTAAGGAAGGACTTGCTGCCCAGCTGTGGTCAGTGTAGTCACCACACACCCTCACAGTCTCAGCAACTTCAGGATCAGCCTCAGCTGCAGAAGGCCACCTAGCCAGGATTAAGCTCTCCCACTCGTGACCACAAATCGAGGAAGTCTAAAGATCCATCTTGGCCAGATTCAGGACGCTTTTATGGAGAAGACTGGCTCCAGACTTTCTGCTGGGTTGGCTGAGGCTTTGTCAGCCTATATCCCAGTTCAGCTTCTCTCTCTGCCCAATACTGTTTGCCCTGCCTTTCCTTCACAAGCATTCATTCCTAATACACATCCTGAACCCCAAACTCCATCTTAACATTTGCTTCCAGAACCCAACTGGCAACAGATGGTCTTCCTTATGCTCTCTTCTGCCCACATCATCCATCATTTCATAGCCAACTCACATTTTCCAGGTCTCTCTTGACTGATAAGGCTCAAGTCGAACTGATTCTGGTCTACTTTTCCAAGTACTTGCTACCTTAGCAATTCATTTTGAGGAACATTTCCTTTTATTCAGATATAACTTGTGTGTATGTCTTTTCCTTTTCAATTTGAAACTGTTCAATTAACTTCTTAAAGTCAGGAGTCATCTCATGCTTTTTCCTTCTATCCATGGCAGGTAGTATAACACTTCTCAGGAAGAACTACTTAATATTTACTGAATAGAAAGTAATACATTTTAGATAATGCATATATTGATGATTTCTATTTGTTTTTTCACATTTCTGTAAATCAGGTTAAACACAATTTGGTTAATCTTAATTTTAAAAAGAAAATATAGTAACTTCCTATGCAATATATATATATATTTTTCAATATATATAATTTAAGTGATGCACTTTTCTAGAAGTTTGGTAAAGAAAAACATTTAGAGTTTAGAAGCATCCTTACATTCTTGGTTCAATATCTGCATATGAATTGAGGTATAATTTTTAAAATCCCACAGCCAGGGGTAAGATGAAATACCAATGAATGTGAAACCAGCGCTGGACAATGCAGTAAAATGAAGCCTAAACAAAGCACTAGCAAATACATCAATATCTCTAAATTACATTTGACAGAATCAATTCTGTTTGGTTGTGATGTATCAAATCAAACTTAGGGGCTTTACTCAAAATAAAGTATGTTTTAAGGTACTAGTAAAGATATTTCAGATAGCTATTATCATAAATAATAAAGGTACACTTAACTCCCAAGTAACAAATCAGCCCCTCAAGGAGATGGAATGGTTTGCTAATTATTTCTAACAGAAACAAGAAGTTTTTCCTTTTCTTTTTCTAGGAAAATCTGGGAAGATTAGGGGAAATCTTTATTTAGATGTTTGATTCTTACTCAATTCCTCCAAAGCTTTCAGTTAAATCTAGGAATTGTGATGCAAGTTGGCAGAAGATAGATTTAAAACTAAAAGGAAAAAAAAAATACTTTGCAAGAATCCTGGCTTCTGCATATACACACGATATTAAATTTAAAATCTCCTAAAAATAACATAAATGTGTGTTCCCAGAAAATAAAACCTACTTCAACTTCCTGCGTGTCCTTCTGTTCATTAGAATAGAACCGTGCTCCAGCTGTGAGAAGTTTCTTTTATTCTTTTCAGAGTTGAAACACACACATACTTTGTCCTTGAAAGGCTTAATAACTCTGCCTCTGATTGCATGTTGCTGAGGAAATATTAAGTTTTTTTTTAACTGTTGCTTTTTTTTCTTATTGCTACTTAGAATAGTGTGATATGTGTATCAAACCTTCCTCCATCTAAGAGTGGTAAACTAATATATAATTTTAATCCTTTGGATACCACTTTCTTGTACGGTAAAATTGATTTTTGTCTGAAATATATAGTTTGCAGATAAGCTATGTGGTCATTTCTTTCTATATAAAACTTTACTTTAAGGAGAGATAAGGTTAAAAATGTGCTTAATGGGATAACTGATTAGCTGATGGCCTTTCTATGAGAGAATTGCATTTGTATTGGCAATCACTTATGGACATAGAAAATAAAAGCTTGAATTAGAGTCTGAAAATTGTGATGAAAAACCCACCTCAGACAATCTTTGGAGCATAGAGAAGAATAATCTCTTTGTTCTCCCTGACACTTTGTCTTTGGGAAAGGAGCAGAGGTCTAGAATCAGGCTAAAAGAATAAATAAATATATTTGATATATTATTCTATGTAAAAGACTCAAAAGATGGATACTTTTTGTTATCTTCATAAACAGTATACCATGTTTTCTAAAATACTTTACCAGAATGTTGTAGTCTAAGGGAAGAGGAATTTCCCATGAGATAAGAGCAAACACACCCTTTGAAAGTAATCCCAGGTATGAGGATTAGAAAGATAACTTGAAGCTTCATTTCTTTTATCTTATCACATCTTGGCTCCCTCACAGGAGTAGAGTGATAAGTTCTGTTTAAAAGAACACCACACTGGAGCTGCACAAACTGAAGCAAAATTTCCTCCCAAGGTGTTATGGGCAATAGGGAAAGAGAGACTGTCCCTTGCTAACTCTCGGAAAGTTTATATATAACATAGGTGATGGAAATGTCCCGTCTTTAGACTATGTGTTTAAACCTGGCAAGAGCAAGTCATAGCAAATTTGAAGCAGGCACCTTCAATGCATTAGCAGAGCAAAGACGCTCTTTGGTATAAATTTCACCAACATACTACAATTCAACAACAACAGGAATTTTTCAATATATAAGACTTGTAGCACTGGGGTACAATCTTAGCCACAAGAGAATAATTAAAAGACCCATCTCATCTCTCACACTCAGTATTCTATTTCTTAGGAAAAGTAGCAATTAGATGTCACAGAGTGAGTTCTGAGGTTTGCATCAGAAGATGGACCAGAAGGTTTGCATCAGAAGATGGACTAAAACCAGAGTCTGGCTGGGGAGCTGGGGGTAGATTCTGAGCCACACGCTTCTATTTGTGAAAAGGGATGCTGGCTCTAGAGTTGGTTGTTTTGTTTTGATTTTGGCGTTCAAATAAAGTAATACACATAAAGTAATTTATTAGTGTTGTTTACAAAGCAGAGTTGATGCAGTGGAGTATTCATGAATGGAATGATGACTATTTTAAAAACACAAAAGAAGGGAATTAAAAGAGTAGATTTGAATATTGACCTAAAGAAGGTTGAAATAAGCATGTTTGTTATCTATGAGGGAAAGGCTTAAAAAAACCAAACAAGAGTTTAAGAATTGTGTAAAAGGAAGAGAAATTTCTGATGTCAAGTGCTAGGGGAACTTGATGTAATTCTATTAACTAGAGATAGTAAATGGGGCACATTTGTCTTGGACACCATTTAGAGCATTTAATTACTAAATCACTAAAAGAAGCTTATTCCACAATGATCTTACTTATAAGGTAGTTCCATGGCATGGACTCAAGGACATTATTACAGCCAGGCTCATAACAAATCATTCATATCAATTTCCTTTAATAATCTATTAGGAGCCGGCACTAAATAGAGTGAAAAAGGAGTATTTCTTTTAAACTCTTCTATAATTCAGATTTTATCAAGGCAGACTAACCCTTTGGTCAATTAAATCTGAAGTAGTGCAGTTTTTATGTTTCTTGAATATAGCAGACGACAGCAAATATTATTTTATGATATGTTAATAACACAAAGTTACTAGTGATATTAGTGGACCATAAAGGTACCTAAGGCTTGATCTATTTGCACAGGAGAACAGATCTAAGAACGATTCCAACCATAACTCTTAGTCAAACACATTACCACAGTCCATTTACGTAGTAGAATGCTCAGTTTAGACCTGGAAATATTCTTTAAAGATACAGTTAGAATTTTTCTCCCAAATGTCCTTCTATGTATAAGTGCCAAGTCTGAACTAATGATTAGAAACCATAATAAGTGGCTCTAACTTGTTGCAAATTGAAAATAATCTAATTTGTAACTGAACCAGTTTTGCTTTCCTCCCCAAATCCTGAGAACCAATTTAAAATAAATGAAACCTCATTTTTTCCCTGAAGTTATTGAACCTCACATTTTAAAATATCAAAATATTCTCAAAATACTCCAAGGTGGCCTCAATATTTTATTAAGTTTAGAACCACGCACCCCTGTGTTCATTGCAGCATTATTCACAATATCCAAGACTTGGAAGCAACCTAAGTGCCCATCAAGGGACGAATGGATAAAGAAGATGTGGTATATATACACAATGGAATACTGCTCAGCCATAAGAAACGATGAAATCCAGCCATTTGTGACAACATAGATGGACACCGAGAGCATTACGCTAAGTGAAACAAGTCAGAGGGAGAAGGTCAAATACCGTATGATGTCATTCATAAGTAGAAGATACAACAACAACAAACAAACACAGAGACAGAGATTGGATTGGTGCTTACCAGAGGGGAAGTGGGGAGGGAGGAGGGAGAAAGGGATGATTAGGCACATGTGTGTGATGATGGATTGTAACTAGTATTTGGGTGGTGAACATGATGTAATGTATGCAGAAATAGAAGTATAAGGATGTACACCTGAAATTTATACAATTTTATAAACCAATGTGACTGCAATAAAAAAAAATATATATATATGTAGGAAAAAACAGAACCCTGACAAACCCAAGTGCCAAAAAAGTATCATGTGGCCAATTAGATTGCAAGGGATTGGTGGAACTGCTCTAAACAATGCAAAGTACAAACAAATCCTTTAGAGATAAAGAGGAATTTATTCATCTCTTCTGTAGCTTATGGACACTGTCATTCTAACTAAGGCTATTTTATTTTGCTTCCTAGTTTCTTTTCCCTTCTATAATTTCATACAATCAGAATGTGAGATCATTTTCTAGTAGCCAGGTGATTCTTTTACTAAGATCAAGATAGGTTTTTCTTTTTTGTACAAAACTTGCATGGTGTTATGCATAACTAAGCACCTGATGAATGTGACTCTTCAATGATAAGGTTATTATAATATCAAAAATTTAAATCAACTTTGCCCTAAATTATAGCTTATTATAAATATCTCACTCAACCTCTGCTAATCTTCTGCTATCATGTTTATAGATGCTATGATATAAAGATTTTTATGAGTTTTGATCAATATATAGAATTGACGTAACTCTTACTATTATGGTTAATTTAAATGTCCTCATAGATATAGCATTTGGTCCTGTTCTGGATATGAGTTCAAGCCAGAAAAGCTTTCAGAAATAATATTTAAAGGTGAATATCACGCTCCATGAATTTAAAGAACAAATTGTATTATATCAACTGTTGTTTTAAATACTAAGCAGTATAATGTGGGAAATATACCACACATTGCATGCTCAAAATCTTAGAAAAAAAGAAAAGATTTCTGTCTAAAATGTTAATATAATATAAATTCATTTTTTTTGGACTCTGTATTGTTGTGGGGAGAGTGTAAACTTGTAAGTTCAACATTACATCGCATTTAAGAAAAATGTAGAAAAACTTAGAGATTGGTGGAATCTTATTTTAAGTATGTCTTTCCACTTATCATTATATACTTTTCTTATTTAAAAAGCAATGGCTTCTAACTCCCTTGTGATTGCCTTCTGTTTAAAGGAAATCCCCTGAGAGATGTGGGCAGAACTTGAAAAATCAGAGTCAATTTTGGCTTGATTCAGAGGTATAGAGATGGTAGGTAGAGCATGGTGAGGAGTAGAGCTTCAAAAGGAACCAAGGCACGAAAGAAAGGCAATAGAGTAATGAGTATATTCCTATCTGCTTTTCCAGTTCTGTGTGTTACCGCTGTTATAATGGGTAATCAAAACATGTCCCCCGAATTTTCTTAAAAAGTACAAGAAGAAGAAAGTGGATACTTATCTCTAAGGCTTAATTTAGTGCTCAGATTACCCACAAATTACCACTCTATTTTACATATCGATTTCACCATTAATTAAACAATGTTAAAATATTGTGCTTGTTTGAGAATTTTGTAGCTTAATTCATACATTTCTTCCTGCTTTTTATTTTTTTTATTTTATTATTTTTTGTGTGTGTGAGGAAGATCAGCCCTGAGCTAACATCCATGCCAGTCCTCTTTTTGCTGAGGAAGACGGGCCCTGAGTTAACGTCTACTGCCAATCCTCCTCCTTTTTTTCCCCTTTTTCTCCCCAAGGCCCCAGTAGATAGTTGTATGTCATAGTTGCACATCCTTCTAGTTGCTGTGTGTGGGACGCCGGCTCAGCACGGCCAGAGAAGCGGTGAGTTGGTGCTCCCCGGGATCCGAACCCTGGCTGCCAGTAGCAGAGCACGAGCACTTAACTGCTAAGCTGTGGGGCCGGCCCCTCTTCCTGCTTTTTAAAACTTCTCATGATGTTGGGCTAAATGATCATTCTTATAATGTTCTAAGAAAGGAAACTCGGAGTTACATATTAATTACCCCTCATTTGGTACCTTTAATTGTATAATTTACCAAGTCATGCAGAATTGTTTCTACATGGTTAGGATATGCTCCAGTCTGTTTCCACCAAGGCTACTCAAGAGCTCTATCTTCTCGCTCCTATATTACCACCATGATTTCCTCGTTTGACTTCTCTTACCTCTTCCCATTGCCCTCCTCCCTCTTTCTACCAAACCCTACCTTACCCAAGTTGATTCTGCATTTTGAAAATAGTCTGAGTACCGAAAATATGGTAATGAACAACCTCTTTCTTCAAAGAACTTATGGGGAACAGAGAAAAGAGAGAGAAAGCAGGCAAAAAGGAAACCCCACTTTAGGGGCTGATACAACAGAGGTAGTCAGAGTTGTGAAGAGCCTATAAGGAGGGGAAACTAGCTTTGATTTGTTTTGAGGATTTATTAGTTAAGCGAAGATTTTAATAACAGGATGGGTTTAGCAAGATTTTCTCTCTGGTAATATGTAGTCATGGAGGGAAAAGCTTCTCTAGGCATGGAAAAGCTCAGATGTGAGAGAAAATGTAATGTGTTCACGGATTTCAAACAGTTCCTTATGGCGGAATCAAAGAGAGTGCAGGGGAGAATGAACAAGGGCTGGCAAGGCTGGAGTCAGAGCCAGACGGATTTGATGCTGTTACAGAATCCAGGGGGCACATAACGATACCTGGCTCTGAGATGGTGGAAAGGGTTGGAGAAAACTCTATGACGTGAGGGATATAAATTGTTGGTAGTGACTTATTGAATATGAAGTGTGGGGAGGTCAAGGATGATCCTCAGGGTTCTGTGTAGAGCACTTGGTTGGATGAATGGTGGCACCTCACTGAGGTGGGGTAAGCAAGAGGAAATGGAAGGTTCCAGAGGAAAATGTTTGGTCAAATACTGTCTATCATTGTTGAGTTTGTCACTCTTTTTTAAAAAATATTTAAGGCAGAGAGCTTCCCACTACCGTGTCAAAATATCCATCTCCTTTAAATTGCTTGTTCCTTCTGCTATTGTTAAACATATATTCTTAAAGTCTCTCTCACATGAAGAAATAACCATGAGAGACAGGGCTCCTTAGAGAAAGTAATTTTCAACTTGAAGCCTGGAAATTCTTATCATTTTACTTTGATTCCATCTTGAAGCCTTCAGTGCATTTAAAGATGGAATCTGAGGAAAATGAGAGGTGGTAAGCTCTATTCTTAGCAAATTCTACTCCCAATAGTTTTCTCATCTCAACCTAAAAGTTGGATACTATAGACCAGAGCTTGACTGGAGTATACACAATAGGTACCAGACAAACTTTATTAGATCAATGAAAGAATAAATAATCTATTCTTGGTTAAGCACTGTTTAAACCAAATTACACAGTACTGAAGAAAAATAAACATATTTATCCAATTATCATAAATTGTTCTTGAAAATTTAATCTATATAGTTCACACCTGTATTTTGCCAAAAAGTGTTCTATTTTATACCTATTACTCAAAATTGAAATAGAATAAATATAGAGATCATTCCTTTATATTGGAAGCTCCCCTGTAAGCTCTTTGATCTTCCCTCGCTTTTTTGCCCAAAGAATTTGTGAGCCTTTGTCACATCAGTTAAAACAAAGAGCTGTCCCAGTGGTTGATGGTTCTTTGATACATGGTTGTGCTTTTTTGTAGAAAGGACACAGCAGTCTTTGTCAGAACCGTATATTAATATACACACTATCATCTAGAGGTTTGATGTACATGGATTTTATGTTTCTCATATTAAAACATTAAAGAAAGAAAAACCTCCTTGGTCAAAATGTAATAATATGTGTCACTAATTTTTTTAATCCTCTAATTCAGTTTGTTAATATGATAAAAGCCTATAGGAGAGTTCTTCAATATTTCTTCTGGTATTTTTGAAACTTTTTGGTGAAGATTTTGTCATTTTTCATCATGTCATTGATATAGTAACAATCTAATTAGACACAAAATTCCAAAACTTATTATTACTGTTGACTTGGAGCATTTCTTACTTTAAATCAATATATTCAGTGGATAAAAAAATTCAATGAGAAAAAATGTACAAAGTTATAAAATCAACATGACAGTAACATCAGAATTACACAATCCGATTTCTGCTTTGAAAAACAAATAAACATTGAAAAAAATTAAAATATTTGAGAATTTGAAAAGAGAGTTATAAAACATTCTGACATGAACATAAATATATCTAAAGTGTTCTTTTTAAAATTTTATTTCTGCTAATCCCTTTCATTATATCAGCAGTAGAACATTAATTTTTCAAATTAAAGCTAATTAAAATCTTTTTAAAGAAGACTGTGGGACAACAGTACTCACTATGCAGCATAGATGGTTAAGCAGCTAAAGAAGTTCAAGTTAATAATTCTGTCAACAAGATTTTACAGATCATTCTAGATTTTGCATAAAATTAATATTCATACAGGTAACTTGAATGCACATATCTTCAAGAATTATTTTTTTCATACATGCTTTTATACACAATTTCCTTTTCCAAAAACTAAAAATAAATATATTTTCTCATTATTTAAATAGGTAAATTTTCACCTTTGTCATGAAGACCAGAGAAAAGCTACCAGGTTCTCTCCCTTACTATGTGCTCCTTAAGAATTACAGCCCCAGTCTCTTCATTTGCTTATGTCTGTACATGTTCTATCATCCTATGAAGCACTTACATCTAAATTGATCATCCTTTCATATTTTAGTCTCATGTTTCTCTTTTATAGTCTGTATTTATTGTGAGTTTCTCTACTGGTCTTCCTGTTAGAACTTATACATTCATAACAGGTGAGGGTGGATCTCTATGGCTCACCTGGGAAGCCCACCGCAATGGACAATGTCCCAGGAAACCAAACCCCCCTCCTTTTCTAATGATACTGCCACAAACAATCAAAGGAGATATCCCCAGAATTTCTATATTCTTTTCAGCTCATCCTTACTTTCTCAGTGTGACCAGTCGTGATCGTATGTGGTTTAACGTGAAAAATTAGTAGATGAATAGAGAGGCATGAAATGGGCAGTTTCACGCCTTCCTAGAATCTATTTATATTGCATCTTTTCAATAGTCTTCCCTGGCACTAAAAAATTACGTGAGAAAGAAGGATTCTCTTCAACTTCATCATGCATTGTAATAAGAACTTATAACTTTTGTAGGTTTTTAGATATTTTACAATAAGCAAAGTGCCTTTTGCATATTAGGTATTTAATATTGGCTGAATTGCATTAAATATTGCACATACACAAAATCTGCTCATAGTATATAGTATGCTTCGTTAAAATTCGTAAATTCTAAAGTAAGTATTTCTCCGTTAACATTTTTGCTTGGATTTATTTTTGAAGATACATAAAATTACACTTTTTCAAGACGATAATATTATATTATGTATTATGTATACGAATGAATGAAAAGTTTTCTTTCATATTTAAGTCTCTTGATTATATTACTTCCTTTAAATCCTTAAAATAACCTGTTCAACCAAATGATTTTGCAGTTTTAACTATTTGAGGATCTAAAATTGGGGGTTACATCGTTTGATACAAAATGCATAACAGAGTAGTGCGTTAAGGTGAACCTATTTGAGTACCAATTCTTTAAGTTAAGCAGAGACAAATGTGTAGATAAATGAATTATTCACCAAACAGTTTCACTGTCTGACCTTACCAAACTGAACTAGAAAGTAAACACACAGTTTTTCCTTCTCTTTTCACCAGTTAAAATAAGCAAAATTATATTTGAAAAAATCTATTAAACACTAAGATTTTTTTATGTATTGGGAAAAAGTTTAAATGTTTAAAGTGTCAAATTGCTCAAAGTAATACTTTTAATTTGAAAATGTTATTGGAATATACACAGGTAATAAATGGCAAACCCATATGTTGCTCGGTATTGTTATCTCTTCCATGTCTGTTGGTCTGCAATTTGGTCCTGAGCCATTGGAAGAAAGAAGGCATTTCTCTTATAACAACGAAACACCTGATATAGTATGCACTCAACTAACTGTAGCTCAATTATCATCACGTAACACTTAGCAAGTCATCTTATGCGGTTAGATTTAGTCACTTCATTATTATCGTCCTTTAATTTTCTCATCTCTTCTTTGGCACAAATGGTCTCCCAGACAGTTTTGTTGTAATATTTACCGCTTTTCTTTCAATCTTTTGATAGTTCTGGAAGAATAATATATAGCTGTTTCTGTTAAACTCAAATGGAGGAGCCAGATTTTTGATTTTTATGTAGGAACTTAGGAAAATCATTTAACAAGATGTAAGACTAGACAAAAGGCCCTCTGATTCCTAGTCTGGTGGCCTTTTCACAATATTACATTACTTTTCACGTCATGTCCCAAACTCCACATTATTTTAACAGAGTGGCTATTGAAACATCATAAATGTACAGACATATAGACAGTACGTTGAATGAAGTAGATTACATTTTATTGTGATCAACTGAGTCTAGAAACTTTAAAATAACACACAAATTTTAATGCTCTATGTGCCTGTGAGAGAATAATAAAGAACAATACTGGTTCTTGTTTCGTGGGGGCTGCAGGGGAGCCCCTTTTTGTCCCGTAATTTCCGTAATTAGTCTCAATTGTGTTCTCCCTCTAAGTTAGCAGGCGGAGATAGTATCTGCTTTATTACCATGGGATGAAAACTTGCTCTTACTGAGCTTTATTAGACACTCCATTCCCTCATTTAGAATCCTATTAAGTTTCCCCTTGGCATTTTCTAAATCAATTAGTTTTAGCCTTACCCTTCTTAATATGCTCCTTTTGGAGGTTCCTAATTTTAGTCCCTAACTCCGGTATTTGTACTTGCCTTTCCCTTTTCTTTTGGGCAAAGATTTCAATCAATTTTCCCTGCAATACTGCTTTGCTAGCATCCCACCGAGTCATATCTGTGACCCCACCATCATCACTGCCTGCTAAATATTCAGCCCATATGTCTTTGAGCTTTTCCCTAAACTATTGCAGCTGAAGGAAGTAATTATTACTTTACCATCTTAGCACTCCCTTGCTGCTTTTCAAGGGAAATAATTCCACACCCACGTGAATCATTGCAGGGTCCAATACTAGAATTTTGTCAATAGAACAGCAACTTTAACCTCAGTCTCTAGCGGGAATAGGAAAACCAGTCCAGAAGAGAAAGAACAGTTTATAGAATAAAATGTGAATTGTGGTCATGAGCATGCTTATTTGTTTAAAAATCAATATGGATTAGTAAGTAGATGGCATGGTTGTAAAGAATTAGAAGAGGATTAAATTTTAGCACCATGAAGTACATGAGTGTTCTCCATAATCGTTAGGAAATTGTTTTGATAATTTATTTAGATATTTATTTAGAGCATGTATTTGTTTTCATAAACACACATATAAATTAAGTGCACAGTAAACTCTCAATTCACTTAAAATAAATTGAAAAAAGACTGGAAAGAAATATATAAAATATTAGTTCTAATTTTAATTTATAAGTGAGAATGGATAATTATGAGCAATTTTAATTTTTAAATTAACACTTTTCCAAATACTCAACAATAATCATATATTTATCATCAGAAGGAAATTTAAAAAAAAACATTAATACCGATGCACTGCTCTGTTGTGGTACTCTGTGTTATTTGGGATTCACAAACTAAAAATTTGGTTATCATATGGAGCTAAGAAAATTGAATTCCAATTCTTTGCAATCATATTTACTATGTTTCCAGTGAATGCACTGTTTCAGAAATATGTGTTTCCTTTTTCAGTTAAGATAATACATTTTTTTCCCAGATAAGTTTTTTGAGTAAATAAATTGAGACTAGTATATGGAAATATCAGCTCGAGTTACAGGATTGGAAAAATAAAGAAATTCTAGAAAATATAGCATAAAGAAATACATACATACACACTATCCATGATGAGTAAGACCAAAATATAATTTTAATTTTCTAAACAATTTTCAATATGGCATGTAAAACCGAAGAAAATTCATTATTCAATAATTCATTAAATACTAAGTACCATGTTTTTTAGGAATATGACATTTGAGGTGAGTTTGCAAGAAATGTCTTGGAATATTCTGTGTTCCAATATTTCAATTGCCACCACAAACATCGCTGGTATTGATGGGGGGGTCCACTGTAATCACCATTCCCCTAGAACATACTTAATATAACAGGAACGCATCCAGTAAAATCATAACTAAACACACTTCTTTTTAAATTGTTTGGGAAGTTGAATCCTAAACCCTGTAGTAAGGGGGACCCTCAAGTGGTATTGGGAGTGTTTTGTGCCATAATTGCCTCTATGCCAATGTTGTTTCCAAGAGTTGTGTTCACTAACAACACTCATACTAAATTCTACTACCATTTTATTAGCATCCTGAATGTCTTTTATACAGAGAACTTTGGAATCCAAAAATGATTTTGGTTTAT
This sequence comes from Ceratotherium simum simum, assembly GCF_057802395.1. Taxonomy (NCBI): domain Eukaryota; kingdom Metazoa; phylum Chordata; class Mammalia; order Perissodactyla; family Rhinocerotidae; genus Ceratotherium; species Ceratotherium simum. Next base: position 13,068,119 of record NC_141927.1, on the reverse strand, counting down.
AGGTCTCATAGATATTGAGAACACAATTATATTAAAGATAACATTTTAAAAATAAAAATTGGGCAGTGGCATGCTATTTTATCTGTATGTAGCTTTTTCCTTTGGATTATATTGTTAGTTGTCAGGGCCAGAATAACAGGTAAGGATGGCAGTCATCTAATTAGTGTCTTGTGAGAGGCACCATATTTCCCACTTCCATCACCAACGAAAATCATAATCTCCATTGGTCCTGACAAGAACCTAAAATCCCTATGCTAATTACTTATGTTAAGCCATGAAGGCACTGCTATATTTTTCAAAAGGTATGAAATGGCAGAACTGGGTATTTATTAGCCTTCATTCTACAAATACAGACCTTGAAACTTAGAGATATTAGGAAAATCGTTCATAGACCCCCAAAGCTAGAAGTGTTGAAGCAGGTATTCAAATCTGTGGCTGATTTCTCTGTGCCATTTCCACATGTAACATGAAACAATCTGCATTAATTTAGTTTAGCTCTTTACATTTATTTAATATTTACTTAATAAGTGTTTAATGAATATATATTAGATAGACAACTTTAGGAAATAACAATAATTGTATTAGTTAATGTTTATTAAGGGCTTACTATAAAAGTATCACTCAAGTACTCTACATACATTATCTCATTAACTTTTCAGCAACCATCCTATCCATGTGGTAGATATGATTCATATCTCCATTTTTATAGGTGAAGAAATTTAAGATTCTATGTTAAGAATCTTGCCCAATGTCATGTAGCTTGTATTCCAATCAAAGTAGACTAATTATAGAACCCATATTCTTAATCATTATACTGTATTATCTTTAAAAATAAAATAACATAGCTTCAAAATATATAGAGCAAAAATTGGCAGAACTATAGAAGAAATGGACCAATCTACCACCATAATGGAAGATTTTAATATTCAAAAATTTATAAATCAACACTCCAGAAATCAAGAAAGGTAGAGAAGTTGTGAATAGCAAACAATTCCATTCCAGAAACTGGAATATAACGGTAACATTTAAGAAAAAACGTCGTGTTGGACATCAATGCTTCTCACATTGTAGTCCACAGACAAGACTGATTTTTGAATGCCTGTTAACAGTCCCGACAAAACAAGTTCAGAAACTAATAGTAAGCACTTAGAAAGTATTATATTTTTGTTATGATAACAGGACAGAGTTATGAGCCTAATAGCAATCCTTTATATTATTCACCTATATGTATGATTTTAGTGAACAATATATTCAGTTTTTATAACTTCTTTTTTTTCCATTGTTATTTTGTTCTGATTATATTTATTGGAATGCAAATTTCTGTTTGTTGAAGTAAATAATAAAATGTGAGTTTGCATTTTGTATGCCTTTTAAAGTATTATTTTTCTACTGACATTATTTATCAATTTACTGTGTTTTACAAAAGTATTGGCCACGATGGACAGGAAATTTAAAAGAAAATGCTCCTTGAACAAGATAGTTTGAGAAACACTGTCCTAGAGCATAAAAGAAGTAGCCACAAATTTCAAAGTTTAAATTTCATACAGACTACCTTGAATGACTACAACTTGAGGTGGCAGAGAATATACCACCCCAAAATATACCACTTTGGCATATTGGTTATTTTGAATTAAAGTTACAGCAGATGCAAGGAGGACATTCTGACCCTCCTCTGTCCCCCTGAAAGCAGGAAATAAATCTCCCATGTGAAAGATACCCTCCCTGTACCAGGAGGTAGAGATCACCAGAGAGAGAGAATTCAGGGCTGAGAAGGCTGTATAAACAAACCTTGTTACTAGCTACCCCAAGCTCAAACTCTTTTGTCTTGTCAATTCTTCAGAAATGTACTGTTTCTTTGTCTAAAAGGTATAAAATCTGCCTGTTTTGGTCACTTCTTTGAACCTCCTATCTTTGGGCTCCTGTATGTACAAAATTAAATTTATTTTTCTCCTGTTAATCTATCTAACATCAATTTAAGTATTAGACCAGTCAAAGAACTGAGAAAGGAAGAGTTTTCCTCCCCTACAAACTCAATTAAGAAAGAAATCAGTAATTTAAAAAGACCAAAATAAACAAACAATTGAGGATAGACTCACGGGTCTAAGAGAGTACCATAAAGGCCTTTAGAAACACTTACAACTGATCAATAACAAATCAAAACTTGTGGGATCTAAATTAAGGCAGTGTGTGGGGAGAAATTTACAGTGTTAAATGGTTATATTGGAAAAGAAAGAAAACTGAAAATTAGATAAACTAAGTATTCAAAATAACGGTTCCAAAAAAAAAAAACCAATAAAATAAATCTAAAGCAAGTAGAAAGGAATATTTTAATATGAGCAGAATTCATGAAAAAGAAAATAATTAAATAGATGACTCCACAAAGCCAAAGCTTGGTTTGTTGAAAAGTTTTGTAAAATTGACAAACCTAAGTCAAGCTTGATTAAAATATAAATAAATAAAAGGAATATAGACAAACACTGTTAGAAATAGAAATGTTCATTTTTTTATTAAATACCCCAGTGATTTAAAAACATAATAAGAGAATATTTTGAATACTTTATTATGTCAAAAAGTTTGAAGACAGTCAAATTAGAAAAACAAAATCCGAAATGTATGAATTGCTAAAATAGATTTTAAAATATAGAAACTAAACTACTACTATACTTGTTGGAGAAATTTTATCAGTACTTGAAAACAGTCACAACAATGAAATCCCAGGGTAGGAGAGTTTTGTATGCCAGTTCCACAATGTATTCAACAAAAATATGTTTCACATTGCACAAACCCTTCCAGAGAGTTTTATGAGGTTATTAGAGAGCTGATACTAATGCAGGAATGGACATTACAAGAACATTAGATTATAGGTTATTCCCACTTGTAAATATAGATGCAAAAATCCTAAACAGAATATTAGCTAAATGAAACCAGAATTAGTTTTAAAAAGATAATACATCATCAACAAGATGGATTTACCCCAGGACTATAATATAGCTTCTACATTTGAAAACCTATTTAGCTAATTTGCCACTTTAACAGACTCAATGGGGGTGAAAACCCTTAGGTTATATCAATAGATGAAAAAAATTGCAATCTATAAGTTCAACAAAATCACTTAGCAAAATAGAAATGGAAAGAAACTTTTAAAAACCAACAACATATTTTTAGAAAGCCCTAAAGCAACATGAAAAATTATTGCAAAATGGTAAAAGTTTTCCCTTTATTTCAGGAACAAGAATACCCACCACCACCACTTCCCTTCAACATCCTGTAGGTTCTGTTTACAATAATAAAATAGAAACAAAAATAAAAGTTCTAAGTTATGGAAAGAAATAATCAAAATTATCCTTATTTAAAATGATAGCACTACCTACTATAAAAAACTATATAAATTACTAGAATAAATTATTGAGATAAGACTTTTTAGCACAAAGTTAGTACCAAAAAAAATCAATTACATTTCTAACCACAAGCAACACCAACAATGGAAAATATTATGTATATACATGCGCATACACATGTACACAGGTGGTTATGCAGCCACACATACATACACAAAGTATCTAGTAGGAAAATTTAAAGAAAGACGCTAAGAGTTTTATGGGAAAAATTATTTTAAAAATATATTATGACAACAATAAACAAACACATAGGGACAGAGATTGGATTGGTGGTTACCAGAGGGGAAGGGGGGAGGGAGGAGGGTGAAAGGGATAATTCGGTACATGTGTGTGGTGATGGGTTGTAATTAGTATTTTGGTGGTGAACATGATGTAATCTATGCAGAAATAGAAGTACAATGATGTACACCTGAATTTTTACAATGTCATAAACCAATGTTATTGCAATAAACAAAAAATTAAAAAAAAATATATATATATATATTATGAGGCATTTTAAAAGATCTAAAGAAAGAGAAACATAGACCATGTTTATGATTAGGACAATAAATTGTTTTAAAGGTGTTCATAAGGCCTAAATTATCTATGGATTACATGACATTTCAACGAACATCCCAAAAGGTTGGTTGGTTGGTTTGTTGAACTTACCAGGTTGACAAAAAATTTATGTGCAAAACTACATTCCAAGAACAGACAAAATTATGGCAATTGTAAATGAGATATTCATTCTGGGATAAACAATTAAACCAGTGTATGAGAATAGAGAGCTTAGAAACAGATCCAAACGTATTCATTCAACAAACATTTATTGAATGCCTACTGTGTCAGGGATAGCTGTGGGTGCTTGGGATAAGTCAGTGAACAAAACAAGGAAAAGTTCTTGCTTGTATTATTGTGTATTATAGAAGTTTTGACATATTACACAGCTAGCTTTGAAGAACAGTGTGGAAAGTATGGACCATTTCTTATGCTTTGGCAATTTCCATCTGAAAAAAGAAGAAAAATGAAGCCTGATTCTTACTTCACAACTTATTCTAAGAGCAATTCCAGATTGAAGAAGTACTTAACTATACAAGGCAAAACTTTAAAATTTTTAGAAGACAACATTGGAGATTGTCTTCATGATTTCAGAATAGGAAAGGATCGAACAAGACACAAAAATTACTAACCATTGCGGTAAAGAATGATAAATTCTATTACTTTAAAATTAACAACCATTGTTTATCAACAGACATCATAAAGTAAGTGAAAAGATAAGCTGCTCACTGGAAGAAAATTCTCAGAAAACATACTGACACAGGGCTAATATCCAGAATACAAAAAGAACTCCGATTAATAAAATTTTTAAAAGACAATAGAAAAAGAGACGAAATAAATGAATGGGTATTTTACAGATGAAAACAGATGCCAATACATAGTAAGATGCTCAATTTAATTATAATCAAGGATTTAAAAATTAAACCCAGAATGCAGTGTCATTTCATCTGCCAGTCTGAGAGCAGGAAGGAACATCGAAGCCTTCAAAGTTTATGGGTTCTGTTTTATTTCTTAAGCTGGATGGTAGGCACTTATGTTTATTTTTTTAAAAATTGTTTACACATTGTATCTAAACCTTTAATCTTATGATATAGCTCATAATAAAAAATTAAAAATCAGAAATTAAGTACAAAGCAAAAAGACAACAGGTAAAAAAAAGATGCGGTCATACAGATGACGATCATCATAATGGTGTGAGAAACAACAATGATAAAAATGATGATGAGGCCTCCAACTCACTGAGAGTTTAACAGAACAGGTATCTACAAATTTCTAAAACTAAAAGGGAGTTAAAGACAGAGATTTAAAAATTGCTGGGGAAATTCAAGGAGGGTCAGATGATTTCCTGCCGACGTTATCAGGAATGGATTCTATAAAGTGAAATTTGACATTGATCTTGTGGTTTCTGTAGGAAATTCCAACCAATAGTGGTAGAAGGGAGCGGATGAGAGTTGCCAATGGAAGACTGTCAACTTTCATATCATTGTTGAGGACTACATACACCAAGTTATGCAAAATATCCTTGTTATATAGGATTATGGGATAGTCAATAGGAAAGGGTAGATACTTAAGGAAAGGAGATTTGGCCTTGGTCAGTAGGCAATGGGGAGTGACTGAAGATTTTGGGGTGTCTGAGTAACTTTGAGAATGGTATTTTATCAGCATGAATCTTTCAGTTATATGAGGTTAGATTGAGTGGGCAAGAACTGGTGCCTAGAAACCAGCCAAAGAGCAACTGTAACAATCTAGAAGTGATAAAAATAGCCCAAATAAGGGTAGTATTAGTGAAAGATACAACTGGAAGTTTCGAGGTTAAACTAGCAAATCTTGATAACTCATTGAAGATTGGGGTTAAAGTCCCTGAGCAATAAACACTGAAAAAACTAAGTTACTAGGAAAAGAGTGGCACCATTAGCCTTTAGTAAACGCAACTGGGAAAGACTGGTGGAAAATTTGATTAGAGAAAATTAGAGATTAGAAAACTATTAAACGTTCTGTAGAACCTATCCTTCAATAGGCACTAAGGTAGTACCATTTAGATTGCGGTGGGGGTCCTGAAATATAGAGAAATGCACAAATCTCTGTACCTAGAGGTGAGGGGACAATGAAAAAAGCTCAAATCATGGTGGAATCACAGTGGTGGGCCAGAGGAAGGAAGGGGTGATGAAACACCAGAAGCACACGTGGCTACCCAGTGATTTCATCTTGGATTGGCTCCTTTGCAGGAAACTGGTTAATGGTAAGATCCATATTATGATAAATAAATCCAATATGACCTTCTACTTGCCCTATAAATTTTTTTTCTAGAAGTCTTGGAGCCTAAATGATTAACCATTCTACCATACACATCACTGCCCTTGAGCTGTCAAGTTAGTGATTCCTGTTTGCTCTTTCCATTTCTAGAAGAATCTTGAAGGTTCTCTGCAAATAAATCGCACAGAAGGGATTAAAAGAATGAGATTAATCCATGAACACCACCACCCTGCCCCCTCAAAAAACACTAAAAATGTGACATGGGGTCTAGGAAATAATTTCATCTCTTCCAATACATATCTGGTTTAAGCCGCTTTATTCTTTCTTTTGTTAGTGTTCTTCTGTCCAACCTATCTTAAACTTCTTTCCTGATGATTATTGATGTGAGATTAGAAAAATTCCCTCTATCTGAAATATCAAAAAGATATTCATGGTGCATTGCTATCTCTTTTCAAATGCTTATCTCTATACATACAGATTTGGAAAAATGGTATTGTTTAGTTGCTTAATCTCATTAAAAAAATTTCACAAAAATATGATGTTCTATTGAATGTATCTCTAGTGCACGTAATAGTGCTTTTAATAATATGGTAAATCAGTGAAAGGTGTCAATTTTACATGTATCTCATTGTTCTATGCTAATTGCAATAGTTTTTAAATTGTTTATGTTAATTACATGTTATTTAAATAATTTTCCAAAAGAGCCTGGATAAAGGATGATATCTCTACAATTTTACAGAGTAATAAAGCAATGTTTAGCAGCTTCTAAGATATTTGTTAATTTTGATTTGTGATCAATTTGATTTTTTTACATTGTCATATTTCTGTGGGTGTTCGATCATATTCAGTATATGACCATGTAGCTCTGAAATTAGCTAAATAATGTAGATGATATATTAACCTATAAATTTGTCAGCAATATATTTATTGTTTGATATATAAAAATTCTGAAGCACTATGCTGAAATCAGATCACTGGTTCCAACCAAGCCTCATGTAATCAACTTCTGAGCTATGACTCTCCACTGCTATTTTACTTCAACTAAAACGATCATGTGCCAGGGTGGGCCTAGTAGAGTAGTGGTTAAATTCGTGTGATCAGCTTTGGCAGCCTGGCGTTCGCAGGTTCGGATCCGGAGGGGATCTACGCACTGCTCATCAGGCCATGCTGTGGTGGCGTCCCACATAAAATAGAGGAAGATGGGCACAGATGCTAGCTCAGGGCCAATCTTTCTTAGCCAAAAGAGGAGGATTGGCAACAGATGTTAGCTCAGGGCTAATCTTCCTCACCAAAAATAAAATAAAATAAAAATAAATAAAATTAAATGATCATGTGCCAACCATTAGGCTGTATCCTTGTCCCTGCTCATGACAAGCTTCAAATTCATTGTGTTGAAGGCCTTACCAGTGGACACACAGGGTATTCTTCTGTTTCTTGTTTGATTGTTCCTTTCCTCAAACATTTCAATTAAGTCCTGCTTTAGACTCACCTAGCTTTTAGAAGAGAGCTTCTTGAAATAAGTTGTCATTTTCTGAAAATGAGTCATCAGTATAAAAGTGAAATAGGTTGCCCTATTTTGCCATAATAACTATTCCTGTTCACTTTAAGAATATTATTCTCTTTCAGTTGACATGGACTTATGAATTTATGGAGACTTTGTGAATCTTTCTGGAAATCATCAAATTTGTCCCAAAAGGCAGAATATCAATTTTGAGGTGGAGTAAATTTTATTTTTCACAGTAAATAATAAAGTTTCAAAATATCAAAATAAACTAATGTTTGTTTAATTATGAAGAAATTTATGAAATCAATGTGAATAAAGAAATACTATTTTTATTACTAAATAGAGACCATCTAGTTTTATATCTTATAGAATAACTTTGATTTACTTTCAAATAAAATTGTGATCAGATCCTGATGTCTAGAATTAATTTGAAAATGTGCCATGTTCAAATAAAGGTTAGTCAACTTATCTAGAGATATATAGATTTTTCTAGCCAGTGCTAGATCTTTTGAAACTCAAATTTATACACTTTCTAGTAATATCATTTGTTGGATAAAACATTTAATTACTTGCAACTTTTTCAGAACACACGTAAAATGAGTTTTATTTTTTCCTTTTAGGAAACAAAATTTTATACTGAGGGCATAGATGAAAATAGAGTAAGATTATCTTTGTCATCATTAATAATAAGAATATTTCTAAAGTTTATAAATAAAATTCCAACACAATGTCAATTACTTCTCTGGAGAACAAAATCTTCATGAATGGTAGGACTTCATAATGGAAGGACTGGATATCAAAAGCCTGGTAAATAAAGAAATATATGTGGCTATTAACACTGGAAACTTTATTGTGCAAAGAAGAAAGGGGGATTTGCTCCCCACTCAGTAATAAGGAGGGGTAAAAAGACATGACATTGAATATCTAAGAATAATATCTATAAGACAATGATACCTAGCCCTAGGCAAACTGACTTGATGCTGGGAGCCTAATGAATATGAAGTTTTATTGTTGGGAAGCCCTGTAATTATATTGGTGTGTTACTGTTCTGACATAAACCATAAGAACTAATTTGTTAGACAAGACAGACCCATCCATGTGACGGCATCAGAGGGATGGGAACATAAAGGTAAGAAACCAGTGAATCTCTCCATAAAAGTGTTACTCAGGAAAAAAACAAAGAACCAAAAAAAAAAGTCTTTCTAGGTTGGGTCCTAAATAATGCTACTTATTCCAAACATCTGTCACTGCCTCAATAGAGTGCAAGTGGAAGGAGAAAGAGGAAATGTCGCCACCTGGGCACAAACAATAAGTGAAGGAGATAACACAACAGGAGTTTGGGACCACAGGGATAGGGAGCCCTAAAAGAACAATACGCTCTATGTAAACCCTAGTAACCGCTGAAGAATCCTGTAACACTAGTTTATGATCTAAAAAAGACAGCAAAATTCATTCTTATTCCAGAAATCTCCATGAATGAAAATACCTAATGTATAAGAAATTAGTATGGTAAAACTATACAAGCCAAGTAAAACATGATTCTCACGTCTACTCTTTCATGTTGGCACAAAAAGCAAACAGAAATGAAAAAGAGTGCTCATTAGTTACTTTGATCTCTATTTCCAAAGACAATGTACAAGTCTACTCTAGCTCTGTGCTCCCAGAAAATAGCTTTGGTTAAGAAATCCTTCCACTCTTTTGTTCTCTAAAAGCCCCACTCTTCTATGTCCCAAGAAATGGCTAAGTGCAAAGGATCACCCTGCCCTCACATCTTCCAAGATAAGACCCCTCTCCATCCTTCCTCAAGGACTCAGATAAGACCCAACTCCACCCAGCTTTTCTCTCTCTTTGAGATATGAGGTTCTCCCTACTGTAATAGCCTGAACAGAACCATTTCCTTAATTGTCTGGTACATTTTGTCTTTCACATCGTAATATGTATTTTACCAGCAACAAGTCGTGGAGATATTAAATGTTAACCTTAATGAGGAGAGTAGGGTTGTACTTCTTCTTTTATAGACTGGATTTTGAGCGAAGAAATTGAAGCCAGGTACCTGAGGGTTACTGTAAATATTCAATGAGATTACCTTTTGACCTTGTTCCCAACACAGACATAGATGAAAAGAAGTTAATCTTATCAATTTGCTGCTTTCTTGTTTAACCTGAGGGGTGACTTAGGGTCACAAGGATTTATGAGCTTGTTTTGCAGAAAAAAAAGAATGCTTTCAAGGATCACCGGATAAGCAGCCCCCAGCTGCCATTGATGCCCAGAAGTCAGATTGCCCAGAGGCTTACTGGAAAAGAAAGAAACAAAGACTTTCCATTTGTTTCTCCAAAACTCCTCCTGCCAAGACCCTTAGCTCTATAAAGCCCCCTGCTTTCTTCTCTTGTTAAGGTGGATTGAAGAGAACCCATCCCCCTGCCTTTTTGTTTTGGCCAATGGGAATAAATCTTTCTCCATCTCCAAGCACTGATGTCTCAGTGATTGGCTTACTGCACATCAGTCACATGAACTTGAGATTAAGAGGTTTGGTATCAAAACCACGATCATAAGATCCCATGGCTATATGATGGGGGGAAAATGCCTCTGAATACAATCTATCAGGAGATATGTGGACAGATTTTGCATTAGCCTCCATTATTAAAATATTTTAAACTTCGTAAATGCTTTTAATATTTGTATCAATTTGCTTGGACATAAAGGACTTTATAATGTGTGCTTGGAGGTTTTTTTTTTTTTTTTTGAGTAGTACAAAAAACGTTTTAGGTCTCACAAAAATTTTCATGAGACAGATATTAAATAAAAATTGATTTGTATTGATCCTTTTCACATCTGGAGTAAATGTAGACTGCCAAAATAAATGCTGTTTTAAAAGTTGGTAGGCTTTTTAATGGAAATCACTCAAATTATCCAGTAGCACAGAGAAAATATACTGATATTTGCAAAGGAATAAAAGAGAGAGAGAGCTCTCTTATGTTCTGAAAACAAAGAGATTATATTTAAGCCAGCAATGGTTCTCTTTGTATAGTGACTAAAAGAGTAGATATTCCACCCTATTTGGCTGCTTCTGTTGTAAGTTGTCAACACCACTCACCTTGTTTTCCTGTACCTCTCCCTTATGACCCCTATCCTACAAGGAGAATGAAGGGTTGAAGTGAGTGTTATGCTCTGTTGAGGTGGGATGAAGTTTAGATTGAGACAGATATGGGTCTGAGGAAATTCCCTCAAGAGGAAGTATTATTCCAATGAAGGGACATGTTAAGGGAAATGCATGCTTAGAGTTTCTCAGAAATGCAAATTAAGATGCAATTAAGACCTTATGGCATCTTTACTTTTCCCTTCAGGACTAGTAATGTGATGGGTCTTCAGAATAATATCAGAGAAACTGTTTACAATTAACTTTGATTTAAATGAAAACTTGAAAAAATATTTACTTCCATTCTCTAAGTGTCTAATTCAACAATGGGCATATTCATTGGTTCATTCATTCATTCATTCACTCACTCACTCACTCCCTCAAATTATTGAATCCCTACTGGAGAGATGAGGGAAGGATCTTGCATGGTCAAGGAAAGTTTCTCTGAGTGAATTCCAGGCACTGTAGATACAGATTTGAATGGTCTCTGCCATGAGGTGTCTTGAGCACAGAAAAGAACACATACACAGGACAGTTTCCTGTTAGTGTGAATAACTTGCCTATAACTACATAGCTTGTTAGACCAAGAACCAAGACTGTCCATATTAACATGACTTTAGCGTTCCCCCAAATTCTTGTCCAGGAAGACAAAGTTGCAAATAAAATTGTTTTAAGAACTTCCTGAAAATGCATTAATTTGAAGGATAGATTCCTCAACTTGGCCTTTCTCAGAACAATACCTAGCTCAAATGGATAAACCGTTAGCTTATCAAATGACAGTTTACTCAATGAGACTTATCTCAAATCCTTTTTTCTCCCTGAGGCCATCAGCCTTAGACTATTATATCACAAACATTGCTCAGTCCCAATCAAGTTCCAGCATTAAAAGATCTGACTTCAACCAGATGTCAACATCTCATATGCATCTGCCCTTGTACCCGCTCTTCTGAGACATTGCCAAGACTCCGTCTAAGTGGTGATGGCTTTTACTGCAGTGGGCAATAAACTTGGCTTTGTTTGATCCACAGAATATTTTTGTGGTTTTTTTCGGAGGGACAGTAGTTGTCATTAGTAATTTTCACTTATTTGCTGTATTTGATAGCCCCTGTTCACCTATTGTCAGCAGGACAAAAAGAAATTTGCAAAGGAAAGGATCTACTGACTAGTCCTCTGAAGGTGAAGAGTGAGGGCTCTGCCTTATTCTGCAGCCATCAGTAGGTGGCAGTAGTGAGCAACAGGCAGAGAAAGCAGCCCCAATGCCTCAAAACCGAAAAAAAAAGGAAAAGAATGTAGATGACTCGTGCCAGAGAGGAGGTATTATCTTTTTAGCAGGAGAAGCACCCATGGAAAAAGAAACAAACTTATTTGGTGAGCAAGGGCAGGCACAAATATATTTCTGGTTTGTTTTTAAGGGAAATGAATAGGTGAGTCTGTATGAGCCATTTGGCTCAGAAGATGAGCCCTCCTAGGCATAGCCAGGATGGTAAGAGAACAAATTTGTTCTATAAAGTAGAAGAATATTGAGTTCCAAGTGAGCTCTGGAGAGAGGGGTCCAGGCCTCGGGAAGAGGGAGAGGGAGGAAGAGTTGAGGAAGATTTAGGGTCAGATTCAAGAAAGACCCGGCATGTTGGGTCACTGGGGTGAAGGAGTTGATTGGCAGGAGAGTATTGTAAATTGGAGAACCTTGACATCAAACATTAATTTTCAGTAGTTACCTGTATTTTGATTTGGGGCAATATCTTTCCACAATACCAAAACATCTGTCAATGTCTTACATTAGCGATCTTCTGACCAAAGGAACAGAGGCAGTGTCCAGGGCGGGGTAAAGTAGGGTAAATGGGAAAAAGGAAGGCATTGGGTTCTCCACTCTATGTGAATAGGCTGCTCAGACATTTTTATTTGAATCTTAAAAGATAGAGAGACCTCAGAGGATGGAAGAAGTCTGAGACTCTTAAAAACCCAGATTTAAGGTACAGGGGTTTGAGGTATAGAAGATAATACCTAAGGCATAATAGTAGCTCAACATGTTTTTAGACGGCAAATAGAGAAAAAAATTAGAAATATACCGTGACAAGGAAGGAAATTCATTATGCTAAAAATGTCAACTATATGCTTTTAAACTCCTGGTCTTACCACTAAAAAGTTCAATTTGGTTTATAAGGAGTAACTGATATCAAAAACAAGATGCCAGGGCTGGCCCGGTGGTGCAAGCAGTTAAGTGCACGCACTCCCCTGTGGCAGCCCGGGGTTTGCCGGTTCAGATCCTGGGGGCGCACCAACGCACCACTTGGCAAACCATCCTATGGCGGCGTCCCGTATAAAGTGGAGGAAGATGGGCACAGATGTTAGCCCAGGGCCAGTCTTCCTTAGCAAAAAAAGAGGACTGGCAGATGTTAGCACAGGGCTGATCTTCCTCACAAAACAAAAAACAAAAAAAAAACAAGATGCCACTTTCAGTAATTATCCCCCTTCCCTGAGTGGGGGATTGGAATTTGCCACCCCAAAATGTGTTTCTTTGGCTTGATTATTTTCAAGAACAAAAGACTCAGGAAGAAACTTTGATCTTCCTCCTAACTGCCTAAAAGAATTTAAGATAGAAGGCCTGTTCCAGCAAGGAGCTAATACGAGAGATAACTATAGTATAATATGAACTAGGTGTGGTAGACAGGGAGGAACCTAGCAAGGCCCCTTTGATCAGTCTTCTCGATGTCGATGTCTCACTGTCTGTACAAGGCATGGCAAACGTTTATCAAACATTTGCTTTTCCATCTCCATGTGAATTGCCTTCCTCCTCTTTAAAGTCCCAAACCACTACCTCCAACATCCTCCTTTGTCTTTAGCTGAAAATGGTGTTCAAGGTGGTGACTTCAGCCATTTTGGCAAGTTACTCAGTTTTCCTGGGTTTCTCCCATGTATACATGTTATTAAACTTTGTTTGATTTTCTCCTGTTATTCTGTCTCATTTAATTCTGTCTCATGTCGATTTAATTCTTAGACCAGCCAGAAGAACCTAGAGGATAGAGGAATAGTTTTTTCTCCCCTACACCCACAATGTAAGCTCCCTCTCCAAGCTGAGCTAAGTATGAGATTAAATCTACCTTGTATTTCCTTAGCAATTCTTCTGTATCACTTTTCTAATTAATAATCTTTGTGTGGTGGCTGAAATCCCAAACATTTTCCCCCATAATCTCTTCATTCTTTTTTATTCTTGGGCAGATGGCTGTGCCCAGTTCAGAGAATTAGGGACAATGAATTATCACCAAACGTGAAAGCCCACCAGAACCCAAATGATTGGCAGCATCATCTTGTATTCATTGGACCCAAAGTAAATATGAAAATCTACATTTCAGATAATTCATAATCTTTTGGCATATCAGCCTTTCAAACTTTCAATGGAGATATCATTTCCCCCATAGAATTCACTGAGCTTGTAAGAGGATATAGGTATAATTAAGATAGAAATGATTATGCTACATTATTGTCTATGACAAGAATCCACTAATAAGGAGTTAGGCAGAAATGGTTTAACACATATTTTGTATTGCATATAAGTATAGTATTTCCATTAAACAGGATAATTTTTAACATTGCTAATTTGTTATGTATACTTTCCCATTTTGTGCTTTATGGATATCATTATTGGCTGCCTCAAAAACTGCATTTGTCTTATATCCTCTCTTACATATATAAGCATGAAACTCTGTGTTAACCATCCATAGACTTATGTATACTATCTGTTTATATTATTATTATTATTATTATTAATATTAATTAATTGAAATACAGAACCACACCTTCAATTTTCCATAAAGGCTACAGACTGTATAGCCACTAGAGTCTTATACATAGTAAATTCATCATAAAAAGTTTATGAACAAAGGACCTATTTTTGAATACAAAAATGAAAGTTAGTATAATCCATCCTACCATGTCTAGAAATTGAAAAGTAATAAAACATGTCTGTCTCCCACATTTTATCTTTGATTTCTGCTTTCCATGTTGGAGAGGTAGATGGGAGATTTAGGCAAAAGTATTTCTGACCTAAAGCATTAGAGTCCCCTTTCTTTTCCCTTCCTAATAATAGATATAGAAAGTGACAAAGAAGAGAGAAAATTCACAATTATACATAAAACAAAAGTCAGATAAGTGCAATTCTCCCCTTCTCTCCTTTCCACTTTTGAACACATTAATGGTAATTGAACTATAGAAAGAACTCTAGGGGATTCCCCACCTAATTCTCCAATTTCACGCTGCTCCATGAGAGTTATTCAATTTGTAAGTGTTTCTATAGCTATGATACATAGTTATTAGAAAAGAGCCCATGCAAATATCTTTATTATCATGCAAAATGTAAGCAGATTTCAACCACTACACAGTCTTGTACACCTTTATTAAAAATATTACAAAACCTGAGAAACAAATGCTCTGGAGAATGGAAGAAGGAAGAAAGAATCTTTTAAAATATTTATCACTATATAAAAAATTAAAAATCAGTGCTATTTTGACAAGGATGTTGGGTATGCTGTAATATGCACGTCTAATGCTGTATCCGAAAAAGGTTAAAGAACCAATCACAGGGGTCATGCTGAAAATGTTCCAGAAAACCTTGACGGATGGCATCTCTCCCTCATGCATTAGACACAGAGGTGCAATCACTGAAGATAAGTTTATCCTGGTCATCTATCAGCTGTTCAAATAACCAGGACTTATCCAATCCTGTGTCAGCCTGACGGACTTCGCTAGTTAAACATCACATCATTCTAGTGCATTAGAAAATGTCAGTCTCATATCTGGTTTACCTGACCAAGAGAACGAGGTTTTGAGGCAGCACATTTAATGTGACTGGGAATAACAAAATATTTATCTACATTCTGCTTATTGAGGAAATAAGGCATGACCATAAAATCAGAAAGATCAGATTTCCTATGACCAACTAAGAATGAATCGGAAAATTTTGAAGATAATTTTAAGATTGAAAGCATGATTGACTCAAATGACAACGCTTCCAAGAAACTAGGACACTCCATTAGATAGTAGACAAGTAATATAAAAGCATTCATGTTGACTTAAACTCTGCTGGAGAAATCTTGGTAAGATTTTATTAAATTTGTATTTCATTAGATATGAGATGCAAAAAACTGCCAGCTACAACGTGTAAAACTCTATCCCCTCTGATGATTCAAAGAGTTGAGCAATTGTTTATTGTAGAATTTATCTGTCCTCACTCAACATTGCACAGTTAGTATTTGTTGGGCCACTCATGCTGGGCTAGATATTAGGTTCAAATTTGATATCATTTAGCCCTAACAAAGCTTTCTCAAGTTGCTATTTTTATTATTCTTATTTCACTGATGAGGAAATTGAGATATATTTAAATAATTTTCTTAAGCTTAAACAACTAGGAAATATCAGAGCTAAGATTTGAACATAGATAATCTGACATCAAAATTGTTTTTTGTGAAAAGTATTTTAAGTACTTATCTAATCCTCAAGTTTACTTTGGCCATCAGTTTTAATCATTACTTAAGAAAAGACTAAGTTCTTTGTTTCTTTCCCTCTTTCAGAGTACTTATGCTTGTGTTTCTCCTAAATGTAGCCAATGAATCTTTTTAGAATGGCCTGAGAGTCATCATATGATCAGAATATCCACCATTATACATGCTTTTTTGACTCTCCAGTGAAAAAGAGAAGCATTTCAGTACTAAGATTCCTGCTTCTCTATCCATTTTGCTCTTTAAGAATGGGTTCCCACTAAATTCATAATCTGAGACTGAGAATGGAAAGTGAAGGCTATGGTTTGCCAGAATTGGTCCTTTCTTGCTTCTCTCATAACTATGATGTCGTTCAACCTTAATTAATTTTTATTAAGATGTTTTATGTATTTGACATTATGTTGGATATTGTAGATTCAATAATTCAAATTTAAAACCTGGGACAGGTCAATAGCACTTGTATTTAAAGTATCCGTTATCTAGTAAACCAGTGTGAAAAGCTCCTAATTCTCATCACACCTATATGGGCCCTAACCAAATATTTTGTCCCTTAGTTTTACTCCTTATAGTCATGGTGGAAAAAAGCAGAGAGAATTCCATTTCTTGGTGAGTGTCTTAATATGCAAAGATTCCACAAGAAACACTGCAGAAATCAAATAACTTCAAAACACTAATTGCCATAAGAGCTATGGAATGGTGTTGACCTATATCTAAAAGAAAAATGAAACAGAGTACAGAGCATGTGTTCAAGTTAAATGTCCTCGGATGTCAGTGGGAGCTCTGTGGGGTGTAGAACAAGATGAGAATTCCTTGCAACTGTGCCAATAATGTAGATTCTCACATAGCACACTAAGGGATGTTTTGTTAACGCTACCAATTTACCTCATCCTGGCTACAGGTATTTTTTACAATATAATAGAAGCATATGTGACAAAAAGTGCTGATTTTGTAAGACTCGTGAAGAAAGAAAAATAAGAGGATCTGTGTTTAGAGATAAGAAAGAACAGCGAAAACTGTTTTTTAACATGAACATAGAATATAGAGATATGATTTAAAGCATCATAATGGATTTACTTAGCCATAGTCAATGGAAAAGAAAACAAGAAAATATATATAAAAGTTAAACATTTATGTATCGAATGCTGACTATATGGGGTCTTTCAATAAAGGATTTTCAAAGTGAGTAAATTCTACCTCTTATGATGAACAGAAGATGCTATAACATTAGAATTTTAAAACTGCTACATTCAGATATAGTCTGTTGACATAAATCCCAAAACTTAATCATTATATTTCTATGAAGAATTACTAGGGAAGTATTAGTGAGCATTTTTATTATCACTTGAATTTTGTAAAGAATAAAGGAAGGAAATTTCCAATGACAAGAAGATTTTGAGTACACATAGTACCAGAAACTCAATGCAATTTTTTTTCATGTAGAGAAAATATGCAATCTCACCTGGAAACACAACCAGACTTATATTAAACAAAGCCAATATCTTTACATTATAGAGTACCATAGAAATCAGTGTGTGGCCACTGTGACACTGACGTTTGCTGCTTCAATATAGAACTTTGAATGATATTTTAAAATGTGAATTGAATCTTTAAGTCAGAAATTTATAAACTGGAATGAGTTGTGTATATTGTCTTATTTCTTTAATATATATTTGCTTTTTATTGGATTTGTTAGCTCTTAATAAAACCTGATCTCACCTAATTACATTTACATATTCAACAACAGCTAACAAAGTGGATTTTATTTCCATTATAAGTTAGCCAGAAACAAAATCTATGAATCAAGATCTAGATATATCTGTCACCAAGATTTGTTACCTCAAGTAAAAGAAGGAAATGGAAAATGTATAATTTTGATTTCTCATTAAATAATAATAATTACATTAATGATAATAAAAATAATAATGGCCAACATTTATTATGTCTTACCACATGCGAGACAGTCTGCTAAATGTCAGACTGGCATTAGTTCCTTTAATTTTTGCAATAGCAGTGGGAGTCAGTTTTCTTGTATCAGGGGAGAGACTTTTAGCTAGGACTAACAGAAGTCCTAAATGAAACTATTTTCCCATTACGGAAAATTATTATCTTCCCAGAAGTCCAGAGGAGAGTGGTTTTATAGTTGGCTCAATAATGTAACCAAGGACTCAGTTCTTTCCATCTTTCCACCTGCCATCCTCCCCGGGGTGGCAGAAGGAGGTGGGGTGAAGGGAAGACTTGAACTCAAGTGGAACTATCCTCAAGTTGGCTCCTGTTATAGTTGAATTGTGTACCTCAAAAAGATATGCTGAAGTCCTAACCAGCCATACCTGTGAATGTGACCTGATTTGGAAATAGGGTCTTTGCAGGTGCAAGAAATTTAAGATGAGATCATTAGGATGGGCCCTGAAGCAACATGACTGTTGTCCTCATAAGAAGAGAAAACAGAGACATACAAGAGGGAAAATGCTATGTGAAGACAGAGACACACAGGGAGAAGATAGCCATATGAAGATACAGACAGAGATTGGTGTTATGCTGCCTTAAGCCAAGGAATGCCTGGTGGGGGGCGACCAGAAGCTGGAAAAAGCAATGAAGGATTCACCCCCTAGAGGCTTCACAGGGAGTATGGCCCTGCCAACACTTGATTTTAGACTTCCAGCCTCCAGAACTGTGAGAGAATACATTTCTGTTGTTTGAAGCCCCTCAGTTTGTGGTACTTTGTTATGGCAGCCCTAGGGAACTAATGCAGCTCCTACCCTGCCCCAGACAGCTCCAGCAGTGCCCATCACATCTTGATGCAGCAGAGGACAGATGAAGAAATAGAGCTATTTCTCCTTAGAGTCTCTTTACTAGGAGGGAAGAAATCAGAGTGTTAACTCTTATATAGAATTCTTTCGTAAAGCCAACTATAAGCCAATAACCTGTAAGAGGAATGGGATTACCATGGTTTGCTTAGACAAAATGATTCTAGGCAGAATGGTTATTAGAAATTCAGCCACCTTAACTATTACTACTTCCATTATATTCATATTACCAATGAGGGAACTGAAGCTATGCAACTGAGGTCACCTGCTGTAAAGTTGCGAAGCCAGGTTCTGAAGCCAGGGCAGTCCTCCACGTCACAGAATAGTTCAACATATCAACTAGTGCTTCGTTTATATAGTTATGGCACATAGTCCTATTCTCTGTAAGTTATTACAATTTATTGTGCTTCCTTTCTCTTTGCCAGTCCTAAAGAGGATCATAATAAAGGGATTGAACATGAACATTTATTATTTGTTATAAAACTTATTGAATCTTCTAAATTAAATTCCATTACACCCTATGCTTCAAGCAGGCATGAGCTGTTTCCATAGTCAAGTACCAAAGATTTAATTCATAAAACAGTTTCCTAGTTGAGAAAAATGAATGACATGAGGAAAGTAAAAAATTAGAAGTTTTATTAGAAGTACAAGAGAATCAGTGAGGGAGGGTGAATAGTACTTGAAGGCAGAATATGACAGACAGAGAGAAAAAGAACAGAAAGACAGAGAGGGAGAGTGGGAGGGGGAGAGGGAGAAAACAGTGAATTAAAGTGAGAATTAAGCTAATGACTTGTTTTTATAAAACCCACTATCTTATAAAATACTCATTCTTTCAATCATAAACTCCAGAAACATGGTCCCTTGATGGCATTGGTTTGAGAAGATAGCTAGAGCGCTTCCAAGAAGGACATCATATTTAAAGTTTTATTTAAAATATCTATCAATAGAAACCTGGAAATATGACATACATACCTTCATTGTCCATGGTATATATTTCCTTTTCTTTTCGAGATTTAAAAAACACAGATGTTAAGTGTCATATGTATGTGTATGCACATGTGTTTATGTGTGTGTGTGTAAAGCAATGACTAGAGTTACATAACAGGGAATTTAAATACTGTACTATAAAGCAACCGCACCAGTCTTACAGAGATAGTCCGATAACATTGTCTGGCTGTTCAGAACCCACCACACAGATTTCCCTGTCAATGTTTTTTTCTTTAATTACCTTTCCCCTACCTCCCTAATCCAATCAAAATCTCTCTTCAGCTACCATCATCCATCACTTAGAAAGAATCTGATAAATTTAACTATACAAAAGAACTTACGAAACTGCCAATGTCTTCAATCAGCGATGGGAGAGAGGGTTCTGTTTTAATGGGAGATCCTGTTCACACATCATGATCCTCTAATAGAGAGGTGCCAGATGCCAGGGAAAAGCTGAGGCCAGAAGACCCACAAAACCATGCAATACTGACTGACTCCCAACTAGGATGAGCCTAACCCCAGATGACATATTTTCAAGCGATTTTATCATATTGCAAATTTTTCAGAAACAAAAATATCTTGGCAGTTGTGTGGTATATATGCTTATTAATGTGAAGCCATTTCAAACTCCTTTTTAGTATGTAAACACTTGTTTCAAAACTCTATACCTTAATTACAACATAGATATATATTGATTATATTTATAATATGTATATATTTTTAAATATATAAAATTGAAAAATAAATTGACAATATCCAATGACTTAATATAATGCCAGTGTTTACTTATAGAGTGTTTTAATACATAAAAACCCCTATAAATGAAGGGGTTAGATGAATAGATTATTTTAACCTCTATATTTAACATTTGAACAGCTAAAATAACCGTTTTTTGTAATTGAAGAGGTTCTACTGCAGGGGTCAGTATTTGGCAGATACCATCATATTCTTGCAAGTGAAAGTGTTCTAGAGAGCTGTGACATCCACCTAGCTGAAGGGAGCATCTGCAGTCTGGCATATCAGTATTGGAGCTGGTACTGCTGATGACAGTGGCTCACAATATATACAATATTTTTACAAGTATCACTGAAAACCAAACCATTCCCAGTATTGCCTGCAGTAATTGATAACCTTTACACTCTGGATTTCATTGATTAAACCATTCAAGAGACACCGAACTATTACAGTGGGACTTTCTGGGTCAGCGATGCCTACACAAAGCATTACGTCCCATATGCACATTTCTAGTGATGCCTGCGGTAATTGATAACCTTTATCCCACCCTTACATTAGTTAAGGCATTCAAACCACATCAAACTATTACAGAGCATATTTCCGGATCAATGACTATACAAAACATTATGCACAATATCACATTCTTATTCTCAGTAATGTGTGAATATATTGCATACTAGTGAGAACAATGTTTAGAAAATAATAGAATGTGCTGCTTTGAGGTATGCATTTATTCTACTTACTGGTGCTAAATGGGAATTTTTCCTAATGAACAACTTATCAAAACACAGAAAGCATTTGAAAGCAGCATTACAGATTGGGTTAGGCTTTACTCAAACTACTTGGTTTAATTATAATGATTAAGCTGACTACTGGGGATTCAATTTTTAATGACTTAATTTAATGTGCTGTCTGTTAAAATGTCACCTTGTGAAGTTTTTCTTTATCCTGTTATCAATTGACTGGGTGCCCAAGCAAAGATAAGCATCATCTGAAAAGCAGCTACTGGAGTGAGTATGACTTTTGGCCTACAAACTTCGATTTGTAAGTAATATAAGTTTTTTCCCTGAACACAGCTTGATTTCTGAGTTTGAGGCTCCATTTTGGGGGGATGAACAAAGAAGGAAAAAAAATAAACATAGCATTCTCAGACCTTTCCCATTTTTTTTTTTTTCCATCAGCCCTGAAGAACCTTGGCATAAGTCAGTAGTATACTGGAGTCCATTCATGCAGGCTCACTTGGGTTGAGTGGTAAAATTGCAAGCTAGTTGACATATTGATAGCCTGAATTCTGAAATGGTGGGTGTATTTGTACAGGGAAACCAGAAAACACTACAAACCAGAGCTACCCCCAGAGCTGGCTGTTAAACATTTACCAGCACACCATACCCTACAACTGATCAGCATTAAATTAAACAAATATTCTTAAATGCCTTCTGTGATTGTTATAGACTGAACTGTGTCCCCCGCCCCCACAATTCATGTGTTGATTTTCTCACCCCCAATATGACTATATTTGGAAATAGGGCCTTTAAGGAGGTAATTAAGGTTAAATGAGGTCATAAGGGTGGGGCCCTAATGCAATATAACTAGTGTGCTCATAAGAAGAGGGAGAGACACCAAAGATGTGTCTGCAGAGAGGAAAGAGCATGCGAAGGCATAGTGGGTAGACAGCCTTCTGCAAGACAAAGAGAGAGGCCTCAGGAAAAACCAAACTATCTGGCTGG
This sequence comes from Ceratotherium simum simum, assembly GCF_057802395.1. NCBI lineage: Eukaryota > Metazoa > Chordata > Mammalia > Perissodactyla > Rhinocerotidae > Ceratotherium > Ceratotherium simum. The sequence goes on along the minus strand of NC_141927.1, from coordinate 13,045,546 downwards.
GGCCAGCCCAGTGGCCTAGTGGTTAAGTTCAGTGCACTCTGCCTTGGCTGCCCAGGTTCACAGGTTCGGATTCCAGGCACGGGCCTACACTACTCATCAAGCCATGCTGTGGCAGTGACCCATATACAAAATAGAGGAAGATGGGCACAGGTGTTAGCTCAGGGAAAATCTTCCTGAAGCAAAAAAAGAGGAAGATTGGCAACAGATGTTATCTCAGGGCCAACCTTCCTCAACAAAAACAAACAAACAAACAAAAAAACCAAACTAGCCAACACCTTGATCTTGGAATTCCAGCCTCCAGGACTGTGAGAGACAAAATTTCTGTTGTTTAAGCCCCCTAGTCTGTGGTATTTTGTTATGGCAAGTGATAGCAAACTAATACAGTCATCAAAGCATTAGAAAGTGAAGAGCGTCAATATGCATAACACACAGTTGATAACCTAAAAGAGCTTGTAACCTTGTTTTGACATAAGACATATGTGAAAATTATAATGCAAGTGTGTATGTGTGGTAAAGAGAACTCCAGTGTTCACTGGAGGGAGAGGAAACATCTGGCTGGGAAAATAGAATTCATAGAGGTGGAGACAAATGAGCTGGGTCTTAACAAACAGAATTTTGATAGATGACAATAAAAGGGAGCTTCATAAGGTCACAGACAGAGAGATGAGAAAAATGAAATATTTTAAAAATTATTGATAATTTTGTTTCAGTTACAGCTTGGGCTTAATGTAGGAGACTCGTTCAAATAAGCATTTTAAGATTAGTTGGTGAGCCAAACAGCCCTGCTGGGCAAGGGCAGTGTTTCAGAGATGGAAAGAGAGCTGGGGGCCATGACTTGATCACTGAGCCGGTGTAGCCCAGAGTTGAGGACAGATTCTGGAACTGGACTACCTGTGTTCAGATCATAGCTTAATAACAACAGTCCTTAAGACTTTAGGTGTGAACTAAATGAGTAGTATAAGAAAAGTGCTTACGCCTGCACTTGTACATGCTGAGTGCTATGTACTCACCAAAATGAGAGGAAACAAACAAAAAGTTCTAGTGTACATGGTAAGGATATGGATTTGAGAGATGATGACTGTATTAGTCAGCTAGGGCTGCCATAATAAAGTACCACAGCCCGGATGGCTTAAACAACAGAAACTTATCGTCTCACAATTCTGGAGGCTAGAATTCCAAGATCAACATTGTAGCAGGGTTGGTGTCTCCTGAGGTCTCTCTCCTTGGCTTGCAGGTGGCCATCTTCTCCCTGTGTCTTCACATGGTCGTCCTGCTGTATCAAATTTGTGTCTAAACTTTTTCATAAGGACAGCAGTTATCATGAATTAGGGCCCATGCTAATGACCTTGTTTTAACTTCATTACCTATCTCCAAATACCATCAAATTCTGAGGCACTGGGAGTTAGGACTTCAACATATAAATTTTTAGAGGACACAATTCAGTCCATAACAACGATAAACAGAAAATTAGAAAATGGAATAACCACTTGTATGCTGTAGTGACTGTGAGAAGAAGGAAGAAAGCAAAAGATGGTTCCAACATTTGGGTATATGGACAGGATTGGGGCTATTGACAGAATGATCTAAAAGAGCATGAATACTCTTCCCCTCATCAGGAAAGAGTGAAAAGCACAGATTTTAGAATCAAATAGATTTAGATTCAAATCCCAACTTTTCCATGAGACCTGGAGCATCATCTCTTTAAATGTCATTGAACATGTCTACAAATAACAAATCTTAAATATTTACTTTGTAGTATTGCTAGGAAGATTAAATGAGACAAATTCTGTAAAAGTATCCAGAATAGTGTCAAACACAGAAGAGAATGATGGCAATATTTTCTTCTCTCTTCATTATGTTGCATATCATTATTATAATATTGTGGGGGACATAGGGAGATGCCAAAACATCCCTTCACCCTAAAGTCAGCCTCAACCTTAGAATTCTATAAAAAGTTACCTTTTGAGATCTTGTATTTATATGACCCTGCAGAAAGTGTATTTGCACATAAACTTACACATCACCTAGAAGTAGGGCAACTAAGGAAGGGATTACATCAATAAAAAGAGGAGAAGTATGTAATGAAAAGGAAGACAAAATTTACTTTCAACAATTTTGTCATAAGACTGACTATATTTACAATGACAATCATTCTTCTCAAAATTAAACTGAAAGTCAGTATTTACATATTCATTGTATTCTTATTCCATATTCATATCCCATATTATAAACGTGACTTGAACGATCTCATTCTCATTACAAAAATGAAGACAAGAAAGTGATCAGGATTTATCTCAAGAAAGTAAGATTGCTAAAATGAATATTTTAGAATTCAGAATTTGGTACTTTGCTTAGTGGTCCATGAAATACAAAATAATTAATTTAGAGATTACACATTACCATTGGAGCTGAATTCAGAATAAAGATCATACTTTAAAATTGAATGTCTGGTGCAGACAATGCTTTTTCCAACTAGTCTCTGTTAGTATTATGCTATGGAGTTCCTGCATTATAGAGCTCAATACAATCATGATTTCTGTCTATCAAGAATTTTTATAATTTAATCTTTATATCCATGGAGATAAAGGGAATACACCGTACAAAACCTTTCCTTCTTCCTCTTCGTAAAGTAGCTCTTATGTAATTTATAAAATATATAATTTATTTATGTATCAAATGGCATTTGTGATATTCATATTTTAAATTTAGGAAAAAGTGGCTATATTTAATTGACAAAGCTAAATGGGAAAATATCTTGATTTTAATCACCTTTTTTATAAAAAATGTTCTTAACATCAAAACTTATGCTTTCTTTTCTTAAACAGAGTACATCACTGGTAATCTCATTTCTTGTGCTACCTTAGAATTTTCATTGTTTGGTAGCAAATTTTCCACCCTAATTTAGTGTAAGGATAAATTCAGGATCCAGTGGGCTGTGTAGAGTAAAGCTGTTGGCCACCCCTCCCCTCCAAAGAGTCTTAGACATCTTTACTTTCTTGTGTCCATGTGCCTGAGTTCTTGACTTTTGTTTTTCACGCTTCTATTTGCTATTGGGCTGTTAGCTGTCCTTCATTCTTTCTTGTATCCATTCATCTGATTTTCTTTATCATGCTGAGAGGAGGGAGATAATCCTTAGACACAGCATCCCACTATAACAGAGATCAACTTGGGTAAGTCACTTACCTGTAATTTGGGGAGGGGTTCAGTGTGGTTGAGAGAATAAACAGAATGGCATGTGGCATGAAAAGCATCCCACTTACAGAAGTACTCAACTGCATTTGTGCTAACTGCCCAAAGGCTTTCTTCATTAGTGACAGCTATCCTCCTGGGTAAATGAAATTGCCAAGTATTTCAAAATATCACTGTATTTTGACTTTATTAACCAAGAATGATATATCTGAAGAGTCTCACAGCCCCTTACTCAAGAGTAGGAACAATGCCTGTTGTGAGTGTTTATTTACTCCATGAGGAGAAGCATGGGATAGAAAGATGATTTCATGAACTATTAAATATTATCACAACTACCACAAAGCCCTTTAGTTCAAGATATTAGACTATGGGTTACTAAATCAAGTTTCCTATACAGGCATTGAATATCCCCTGAAGATTCTCTAACCTGTGACGAAGAATACTTTTGAAGATAGCTTATGCACAAGCAAATCTTTACACAATGAAAAACGACTCCAGCTAAAAAAAGTTAAAAAAATTTTTTTTTCTGGCCCAAAATATCCAATTATTAATTTGTAAGAAACAAAGGGAAATGTGCTTAGGTGTTACTTATTTGGATGGAACAGGGGACAAAGGAAATTTGCTATCCTGCTCTCTTTATATCTATGAATCTTTGTAACTATTTTGACAATTAATCAAAAGTGTCATTTTTGATTTCTTACCATGTAGCATGGTAAGAAATCAATTCTGTTTCCTGGAAACTCTTCTTTTATTAGTGTAGATTACTGGGCTTTACCTCAGAACTACTAGATCAATCTCTTGAGAAATCTGCATTTTTAACTAGTTTTTCCTGAGATGCCTGTGCGTATAAAATTTGAGATTTACCGCTTTAAGTCTGGCTTTATTGTTTCTGGATTTTGTGTTAAATCAGAGAGTAAAGAAATGCATCCAACAGGGTGCCTCAGGCCCTACATAGGTTCTTCAAAGCAACCAAGGCTGAAAGCAATGCCTCTTTATATTTATTCATTATGGTGGAGAATACGGCATGCTTCTGTGTATTACTCACTCATTCAATCGATATTTATTGACCATGTACTCTGTGTTAGGGAATAAAACAGTGTGCTACTATGTGTTGAGAATAAAACAGTGAGCAAAAGCAGACCCTGTTTTGCTTTAACAGGACGTACACCCTAGTCTATTATTTCTATGATGCTGAAAAAAATATGAACACACACAGGTTTTCATGCAGAGAATTAAATTTTAGATAGTCAAACTATACGATTGTTGAATGACCTCAACATCAATGCGGATGAGTTCACGCTGACAATGTACGAGCCTCCATGGAACCAAGCTCGTGAGTGCCCGTGAGTGGAATGTTTGGTGGCATTACTAAAACTATTTACTAAAAGTATGGAAGTTGAGGCCTAGGTTCGGTATTCCTGTCAAAAATTTCTTTTATCCCAAAAAAGCATTCAGTCTGCATTTGAACCCTTTCTGGCATTGGATTAGGAACTTTAGAAAGTTATAGTAATTTAATTCCCAAAGATAATAGTACTTCGGATTTTTCATTCCAATATAATGGTTGGATTTTCCTGAGGAAATAACAAGAAGGTTCCAGATAGAAATATACTCAATGGGGCTTTTGATCTATAATGGAGCTATTTGTTCATATTTGTGAACTCCTCCTTCCCTCCATCCTCTCTCCCAATACACGCACATACACACACACACAGGAGAGGCCTGGGACATGGTAGCACTCAATATATTTTTAAACATACATAATAAAACTACATATTTTGAGCAGGGTATAATATTTGTAGAAAACCACTTACATAATAGAAAATTTATGCTGCATATATAATCTCTAAATCTTCACAAAATCTGGCAATGATATGTGTTTTCACACCCACTTTACAGATTAAGAAACTCAGAGAGATTGAATAAGTTGACCAAGGTCAGACATGCAGGCAGTAGTCATTTTGGGCTTTGTCAGAAGCCTACACATTTTCATTATGTCACCCACCCATAGGAAGGAGAGTCCCCTGGGCATCCAGAAGGGGTTGCTATGGAATTTGTACCTTAATGTTTTAGGCTACTGTCTTTTCCTACTCTGATTTTTATAGGTCTTAACTGATGTGCTGACAAAATTGAAGGGGTCTGAAGTGACATGCACTAAGCAATATATACATCACCTTTAACATCACATTTACTTTTCCTCATGTGCTTTTTGAATGTAATGAGGAGTGGATAATGGCTCCCCAAATTTCTTATCCAGCACACTGCTCTTCTGCCTCATCCTAAAACATGATTCTCGTGCATATGTGAAAACCATCCTTGCCGGCTCCCTCCTGTTGCAAGTCCCATGATTTCTCTTAAGTGCCCCAGCCAGTTAGGGATATCTGTCTTTATGGCACCCTACCAGCCTTTGATGGAAGATGCCTGAGCAAAACTCTTATAATCTGTGTTCAGTGGCCTCCAGTGTTGAGTACCCTCTAATTATTTAAAAATAGCATCGTCAACCCTTCCTTCTCCATTGTGCTTGCAGAACAACATTCATCTCCACATCTTCCTTTTAAACAACAACCCTCAGGCACATCTCAAAACTCTTTTTAGCTATCAGCGGTCAGATCTTCTTTTTCTTCAAAAACGTCATTCACACGAGGTACTTCTTAGAGGCTGCTTTTGGTGTTTCATCATTTGCTTCTTCATTCTTTAATTGGAGCCCTTGCTTCAGCCCACATACCCTCCTTCTCATGCCACTGGCTTTACGTTGCTCCCTTAAGTTCTGTCTTCCTGTATTTATCCGTCTGAGGATTTTTTAAATTCCTCTTCTTTCCCCCCTTTGATTCCTTATGTTCTAACTCTTCCCCTGATCTCAAGTTCTGTGTTACATCCTCTTTCTTGTGTTCTTTTTTCTTACACTTCAGTTCTGGCCACACTGGCCTTGTAATTCTTTAATCATCTCCTCCATTAATTTCTCAACGTTCTTCCCTCCATCTTCCCTTTGTGTTCTATAGATTTCAGATAAAACTTCTTCCGAAGTCAGTATTTTCTGATTCCTTTTTTTTTCTTCAAGGGTTTAAAAATTTGTTTCCCTGCTGTTTTCTTACTGAAACCCCGTTCATCCCAAGCTTCCTTGGGGTTTCCTTCTCCTTTTTTCCGTCGCCATCACTGGACATCCATCGCCTTTATTTCCCTTCTCTCTCTGAAACCCCTGCTCCACTCCTCCCCTCCTCTCCATCCCCGGGAGGAGACTTCCCTGCCTTCACTGGGGCAGGTGTTACCACTTTCTTATCTCTCTTCCCCTTTTTATTTTGAACCCTGGAATCTATCCCAGCTGGGCCTTCTTCACCTGTATTATGAGGATATGCACTTGAGTTTGCACAGGAGTGGTCTTTTTCCTCACCAAGGTTACGTGTGAGTCTCTTTTTTTCAGGAAGCACTGTTCTCCATAACAAAATAATGTTCCTTACCACATGTTCATTTTTTTAAAATAGTTTGTGGAATCACATATGTAGATAGCGTGGAGGAGTCCCATGCCAGTTAAATCCCTTCTTTGACTCTAAGCGGCTAACTTCATTCTGACGTTGCCAGTTTTATTTTATGTTACACTATGCAAAATCCTAAACTCACTTTCTGTTTTTAACTAAAAGTGCTAAAATAGAAAAAATATTACAAATCAGATCACTAAATTTTCTACATGCACTGCTATGCTGAGGAAAAGAAATAAATACCTTTATCCTTGACTTGCTAAAGAGAATGGCACAGTTTCTTTATACTTCTAGTTCCTTTTCTCTTGGTGTTGCTTCTAAAGTCAACTCTAACTTTCTATTGCTTTGAAGCTACTTGATTTATGGGATTTGAATTTAAGACAACATATCTTCATAGGTCATTCTAATTGAATTAATGATCATGGTCCCTTCCATAGACTTTCTTGTTGCAAAGCTATTTTTACACTTTCTGAAGGAGGAACACACACACACACACAAACACACAAGCACTTTTTTTTTTTTTTGTGAGGAAGATCAGCCCAGAGCTAACATCCGTGCTAATCCTCCTCTTTTTGCTGAGGAAGACTGGCTCTGAGCTAACATCTATTGCCAATCCTCCTCGTTTTTTTTTTCCCCCAAAGCCCCAGTAGATAGTTATATGTCTTAGTTGCACATCCTTCTAGTTGCTGTATGTGGGACGCGGCCTCAGCATGGCCGGAGAAGCGGTGCGTTGGTGCGCGCCCGGTATCCGAACCCGGGCCGCCAGTAGTGGAGCGCGCGCCCTTAACCGCTAAGCCACGGGCCGGCCCCACACAAGCACTTAAGTTTCAACATCTTCTTGGTATCTTCTTAGAATAATAGCATATTAAAGCAGCATGCCCATCTACAGATCATCTAGCTTAATTTCTTCTTTCTTTCATTCATTCCACACATGAAGAAAGGTCTTTCTTTCAAAATACTTTTAGACATTCTTCCTGTCTTTATGCAACCTTAAAAAGAAAACCAAATAAACAAATCAACTTTCCTTCCTTTTCCATTTCTTCTTTTCTGTTTTTCTTTCTTTCTCTTGCTAACATATTGACATTTTTTAAATTTTCTTTTAAAATAATTCCTCCAAAATTTTTATTGACAAATAAGAACTACAGAGAGGAAAAAATACTGGGCATGTCATGTCCAAATTCCACATTTCTATTTCTTCTGCTGTTGTTTTGACAGTTCCACGCTTGTCCACATTATCCCATACCACACTTCCACAAGTCTTGGTTCATTGAGTTGACTTGCTACGTTATCTCTGGTCAAGTTCTCAGCCCATAGGATCTACACTGGAGCCTTCTCACCATATTCCAGCCATTCTTAAGTGAAGCAAAGTGAACAATATTTATGTGGAGGCTATTTATGTGATCTATACACTAGGTTTTCACTTTTATTTGTTTTCTTTAATTCTTGAGGTGCAGATTAATTTAGAGTAGACTCAAGTATCAAGAAATACAGTACTTCTGTAACGTTAATCAAGATTAAACGATTACCCCTCATTTCCTAATTAAAAATTTGAAAACGTGGTTGCCGGCCCGATGGCAAAGTGATTAAGTTTGCACACTCTGCCTTGGCGGCCTGGGGTTCACAGGTTCAGATCCCAGGCGCAGACCCACACACTGCTCATCAAGTGCTGTGGCGTCGTCCGTCTCACATGTAAAATAGGGAAAGATTGGCACAGATGTTAGCTCAGTGACAACCTTCCTCAAGCACAAAGAGGAAGATGGGTAACAGATGTTAGCTCAGGGCCAATCTTCCTCATGAAAGCAAAAACAAAAAACAAACAAAAGTAAAAAAAATAAAAATTTGAAAACAGAGAAACCAAGTAAATAGATCACGCTCCTGAAGAGAATCAGTGAAAATGCATGACTAGATCCTCGTCCTTTGGGTATGTCCACAGTTCTAGATCCTTGACACCACTGAAGATGCTCACAATTCTACTCTCTACCCTTTGTGATGATTATAAATTACTAAATTATATACACAGTTCTCAGGGGTGTGTGTGTTGAGGCAGAATTGAAAGAAAAATATGGTAGAGTACATACACTTGATTTTACTGGCCTCCTAGCAAATTATCAAGGAGATGAGTCAAAATCCTAATTCAAAATAATGAATAACTGCATGTTGTTTTCCTTCATACATGCAAGGGCTAAACTACATAATATTTTTAGTATTGGGGACAAGCATTTTTAGTCTATTTAGGGACTATTTCAACTATTTTCCATGAAATATATATCGAGTTAATTATAGAAGAAACTCAACTGCATATAATTCAATGAATGTAATATAGTTCATATTAATTAAATGCTAATTACAAGCCAGGCAACATGCTGAGCATTTTATATGCCCTCCTTTATTTAATCCATACAAGGGCTCTATAAAGTAGGTACTTTTATTAGCCTCATTTAACAGATGAAGAAATTGAGAATAATAATTAGTATCAACTTGACCAGTGTCATATAATAAATAACTGGTAGGGCTGTAATTCAAACTTAGGAAATCTGGTTACTCTTTACCATCGAAGCTGTATTTACATTACAGATATTTTTATACTGCTACCATATACAAAATGTGTTATTGTAATGTTTTCTCAGATATCAGAAATATTTGCCATAATAAGGCCCAAAGGTGTTTTTTGTTTATTTATTTGTTTTTTGATGTTTTGTTTTTGTTGTCCATTATTATGTTTTTCTAGAGAAGATACATGGATTTTCAAAAGTGTGCCTCTGCCTGGTAGGCAGTTTTGGTGCAAAAATTATGCTCTTAAAAGGAAAGCACTTTTTTAACTTGAATTTTAGCTTCTAGAATGAACGTGACTATTGTTGGTTGGTTTGAATCAGTGTGTATTATTTGTGCAACTATAATCTGTAACAAGATGTAATCAAGCCACAGAAAAATAATAGGGTAATAGCTTGTAAGATCATCAGATAATACCTTATTTTGATTCCCTAAGGAACTACCATCTGTTCAATCTTTTAAAATGTGGAAACCTGATAAATATTTGCTATACGAAAAACGCATGCAGAAAAGTAAAGATAGAAAAAGAAAAGAGGCAAACACAGAAATTGGCAAACATCTAAAAGAATTATGTTTGAAAAAAGAGCAGAAAAAACAGATTTAAATAAGATGATAAGAATTAATTATAAGGCATAATTTCTTTTTAAGAAATCATAGTGAAGTGAGAGACGGCAAATATTTTATTTTGGACTCCATATCGAAAAATTGAATTTAGTAAATATTTTGCAAAGTGTCAGTGCAGATGAATAAAATCTTTAAATTTTAATTGTTTTTAATATCTGAGCAATACCTAACAAATATATATTCATTATTCAAAGCAATTACGCATTTATTTAAACACGTGTGTTGAGTATCTATTCTGCATAGAGTGACATGCAAAATACACCATGTTATTATTGTTTAAAAACTCCTATATATTTTGGTAAAATACATCTTTTGAAACTACAAAGAAAAAGAAAAAAGAGAAGATACAGTTACATATACTTCAAATACAAATCCCTACAACCACCATTCACCACTCTACTCTTTAAAAAACCCTGGAGTTACTACAGTTGAGTGCCCTCACGTTATTTTTCATAGCAATTCATTTCATCCTGTATGCTTCTTGGGAACTGCTAATGCTGACTTTCCTTCCTTGAAAGTACTAATGAACAGTAAAATGACTCATTTTATTAAATTTATCATACAATATGTAACACATATCAGGAACAGGCGTACATGTCTCGATTATAAATAAGGGTACCTGCAAAAAATTATGAGTATTTCAGTACTGCTATTACCATCAAATCAGGATTTCATATTTAAGATCAGTCTTTCAGAAAAACAATTCTAGACTAAACATTATCTGAAATGTCATAGATATTCTGATCACATACAGAGGACACTGCTAGTCTAACTTTTAATGAGCAAATTAACCCTGGTCATGTGCACTCAAACTATATATGGCTCAATAAATTCAAATACCTTTATAATGAATCAGTTTTTCAAAACAAGGGTGTACTGTGGTATTACTCTGTAATACTGTGGTAAGACTGTAGCCTATTTTTGCCTTCCTGGTTATCCTGTTAACATCCAACCAATGCTGGTGATTCCCAAGTGACTTGGAGACATTGTCAATACCGGAGACTAGATAATAACTTCTTAAAGTGGCAGCACTCTTGACAACATGAAACACTGTATTTGTGACTGTGCAACTCTGGTAGCCTAGATTAGAAGATAGCCCATGAATCTATAATTACTTGTCCATTTGATTTTAGTAAACAACAGAAAGGCACACAGGGTATATTATTGAGATTACGGAAGAGAAAAGAGAATGAACATTCTTCATGTAGGATTTAACATGTTTAGTACAAAATCACAGTAGCATACATTAATTTTACACAGTAGTAAGTTGAGAGATTTGTATTTATAGAATGTTAAGAAAATTTCATGCTAAAGTAGAATACAATTAATTTGTAGGTTTATAAGCCAGACAATCTGAATAGAAAAGCAGTTCAAGTCGAGAATTCTGAAGAAACTGCAATCAATTTCAGTACTTTAATGTTAGAAGCTATAAATCATTGTGCATGTGTTTTGGTTTGGTTTTATTTTTCCCCGAAATGGTTGCCGTGAACTGCTGTCCTGGGTCTGGACAGCAACATGTACCTTGGAGCAAATCCAGAAGCACTCTATGAGCCTTTAACTAACGGAGGTAATTATGCTTATTTCTTTGGAATGTACTTCTTTGAAATTGTGTTTAGTTTTCCTTCCAACTTTCATGACATGTTTATTGAAATCAAGTATAATTACTTAAGGTTCCCTTTCCTTGCCAACTGATAATTTCTTGGTGGTGTTTGGTACTAGTGTTTGCATCTAGATGATAACTATTCAAAGAGTTGAGTATTAACAGTTATCATATGATTGGATATCTGGTTTCCATATTCTTCAATACCATGAGTAATATTTTTTAAATAACTACCAGAATGGCTACACTTAATTTCTGATTACCACATTCTAACTTATTTAAAGAAAGTGAAAAATACTATAAAATACTGAATGATTCTTTTTCGACTATATTTAATGGCATCTATTCAGAAAATAACAATCTTTCATGACATGTGAATTTCCTAAACAGTGAAAGAAGTGCAATTTTTTGTTCTCGGGTTGTAAAGAGTATTCACATTACAAATCTAACCATTAATCAATGGAAAGACACTCTATCTGGTTTAAATATTTGTATTTATATAGGGTTGTTTTTATATGAGAATATAACTTTTATAAAGGGAATGGGTTATGATAGTTTGAATGCTTCATAATATTCAGAAGAGGACTAATTGTGTCCTAAATATGAAAATAACGTTCTTAATTGTAGGGCTTTTCCTTTAACAATAGTTTCCAGCTCAAGGGCAAGTGCAAGACAGAGCAGACATAAAGAATCTCAACGCCACTATTTTAATTTCTGGCATCCACAGCATTTAGCAGTCGAATGTCTCAAAGGAAAACAACTACTTTCATTTTTGCCTCCTGCAGCTACCCTGTCAGGGGAGAGGTCTGGGCTCAGAAAATGCAGCTCATTAAAATGAAGAATTTTCCCCGACTTTGATATTCACAGTTCACTGGGGACGTACTACCTGTTCACCGAGCTATTTTGTCTGGAAGGGGGTTGCAACACAGCAGACTATACCTTAATTAAACTGCTTTAATCAAATTCATTAGGTCTCTAACATTTATAAAACATGTTGAATTACAATACCGATAGTCTATATTTTTTAAATTGTCAAGTTTTCTTCTTCCCTTATTTAATTGGTGCATTGAGTAAAATTCACAACAATACTTTCATCTGCTTCATAAATGTCTTACTGGCATGCAAGGCATATGCTCTTTGTATTTTCTTGCAAACAAATACTGCTGCTTTCAAATGAGTATACCTATTTTCTCAGCCCATACAATTTAGTTTTAGAGTCATTATCTAAGAATGGAAGATTTTTCATTCCAAATTGAATTTTGTGAATAACAAGTCTTAATATTCTCCTATTTACCCTTTTACCATATTGCAATTGGAGCAGAAAGGTTTAAAACATAACCATTCTTAAAAAAAAGCTCAACATAGTAACACACAAGCACATCAATACGCTAATTGGCTAGTAATTGTTTATAATAAAGATACTGGCTTTCGACTTCTAAATATTTCTTCTGACTAGCTGGCTTCTGTAGGTAGACTACCAAAGAACCCTTTCTTATGTTTCCTGAGAAATTTTTGTTCTGTCTTTTAACAGCTGTGAATAACTTTGGCTCTGTTGGCTTTTGGCACTAAAGGACTTTGTAGTTTCTCCTATATTCCAGAGAGAAAATGAGATTTCTTAGGCAAAGTTTAGTAATCCTTAAAATTCTTTCTTTGTGTATAAATGTCAACTTATAAAATGACAGCCCAAGAATTGTACACAAGTATATTATTTCCTATTTTAGTAAACTTTAAATAAGTGCAGGACTATGAAAGTGAGAGAGGAACAGAAAGGCCTTCAATTTTTTGGTTGAACAACCTCAGAGTTAGTAGAGGGAAATATTATCAACAGTTCAACAGATGTCTATTTTGTACCTCATGGACTTATTGTTTGCAGGGAACGACCTGTATAATAAAAATTCATCTTGATGAAGTTATTACCTTTGTATTTAATTCATTGCAGATATTGACATAGTATTCCAAGATCTATAAAGTACCAGAAGTGTTCTGGAAAAAGTTAAAGAAATTATCAGTGAAGGTGAGTACTTGAAGACAAGGTAATAAAGGTAGATGGGGGTCACACTACAAAAAGCTTTGAAAGCAAGGTTAGGATTCTAAAATTTTAAGCTGTATGGAGGCACTGAACATTTCTGAGTAGCAGATTGACATAATTTAAATAGTTTAGGGGCAATAATCGGGTTATGGTACACAGAATGGATTAGAGCACGAAAAAATTACAAAGGACATGAATTGGAGAAATTGTTAATTAATCTGATGTGAGGTGACAGGAGCCTATATTAGAATCATAGAAGAAGGAATGGGTGGAGGTAGAAGATAGAATCCAGACCTTTGGAAATGCAAACCTAGAGATCTGGAGAGAGATGGTGGCCAGATGTAAAAATTTGAAAGTTACATATTAGACGATACAAAGAGTCATAGGAGTAGGTGAGAACTGTAAGGAGAGGAGAGGAAAGGAAAAGAGAGGAGTTTAGGTTTTAATTCGGGAAATATTCCACATGGGCTAGGTAGGAAGAAGAAGCACACAATTAGGGAGAGACATAGTTGCCAATAAAAGTAGGAGGAAAACTAGAAAATGTAGCATCCTCATTATGACCAACAAAGGAGAAAGCTTCAGTAGGAAGGCTTATCAAAAGAGTCAAATACTGGGGAGGACAAGAAAAATCAAGGCTGGAAATGGCCAAAGGAGAGGTGGATGTCATGGGTGACTTTTGTGTGTAGAATTCAAAATGGCAGCGAGGACAAAAGCAAGATTGCGAATTAAGGAAAAAGTGGGCAGTAAGGAAGTGCAGCTAAGATGATAGTTCACTCCTGTGAGAAGGGTGGAGAATGCGAGGAAGGGCAAGATTACAGAATGAAATGAAGATATATGTATATTTATGAGGAAGGAGATCCAAGTTTACTGAGATAGAAAATGGAAACAACACGTGATGAATGAGAGATTGCAGCTGGTGAGAATAAAAGTGTGGGAGTTAATGGAGAAGGAGGTAGAAATCTTGGGCCAAGGTTCGTATTATCTTTCCTTCCTCAGGTTGGCTAGACACGCTATATTGAGTGCACACCTTTCACTCTGAACAACCATTTTTATTAGTGATTTAGAAATATTTTGGCACTGACTGCCTTCATGACCAGTGGGAGTCATAGTATATTAAGACACTAAATTGTAAAAATGTGTAAATCTGAACAGATGTATTTTTATCAGATTTTTCTCAAAATTTCTATAAGTTGAAAGTAGTATTATGAAGAAAAATATTTATTGAGGTGCCTGGCAGAATACTTTTATAGTGTTTAAAAAAATAAGCAATATCCTTCTGGATATGTAATTTTATCACAAAACCACAAAGAAAGAAAAATAAAATTCTTTTCACATGCAATTCATAGTCACTTAGCATTTGAGAATTGATATGATTGACAAATAGTCACTTCACTATCAATGATGTAACTTCGGTTTATTCCTAAAAAATTCACAGGGGAATATTTCCTAAGAATGAGAAGTCTAAAAAGAATGTCCAGTTGTTATAAATTATGAGGAAAAATATAGGACAGTTTTGTTTGTGTCCAGTGGCCATTGAGGAAGAACAATGATAGGTTCAGATGGCAATTCATTTATTTCCCAGGGGATATTTTTTCCTAGGTACAAGGGAAACAGTATCTTTGAGATTTTCTATAACCCTCTCCTTGACCTCAGTGAACTCAAGAGCTACCCACATTTCTCCTTTCTAACACCTACAAGTAAAGTTGTCCAAATCATTTAAGCTCATCCTGGGACTACTTAAAAGCTATCATTTCTTGATCTACAGAATCCTCTAACCTCTTCTCCTTTGCCTTCTTCTTCACTTGTCACTCTTAGCTTTCTAATTTCACCAATCCAAACACATTGCAGCTCCAATTTCAGTCTATCTGGTTCCTTGAATTGACAACTATGTTTTTGACCTAACATTCTCAGCTGATTCGGGCACATCTCTAGGTCACAATCTCAATGTCTCTCTTTACCTTTTATATGACACAACACTGGGTACTAGGTAAAACAGAGGAAATGGAAATGACCAGTTTGAGCCAAGCTATAGTCACCCCATGTCTAATCAGAGAAGAGGACCAAACAAGAAATTCCAAACCAAGACTCTATGTTTTGGGGTTGGCCCCGTGGTGTAGCAGTTAAGTGTGTGGGCTCCGCTGCTGGCAGCCCAGGTTCGGATCCCAGGCGCGCACCGATGCACCACTTGTCAGACCATGCTGTGGCGGCGTCCCATATAAAGTGGAGGAAAAGGGGCACAGATGTTAGCCCAGGGCCAGTTTTCCTTAGCAAAAAGAGGAGGATTGGCTATCTTCCTCACAAAAAAAAAAAAAAAAAAAAAAGACTCTATGCTTAGAAGATCTGTCCATTTACCTGGTATCATTTGAAATCACTTGTTTCTCAAGATGGAGACCGTTGGTCATTTGGTGATGATGTTTTATCTCAACAACAACAACAAAACAAAAACAAAACATAAGATTTAAATATAAGTAGAAGTGCCGGAAGCTCTCATGTGCCCTCAAATTTTGTATTTAGTTATGCTTCAAAAAATATTTTGAAAATAGGCTACAATTAATCCAATCTACTTGTAGGAAAAGCAACCAAACAGAAAATGTATGTGATATTCTCAATTGACTTAAACTACAGCATATTCACGTTTCTGTTTAGATCTGGATTTCTTCACTAGTGCAACAAAAGGAGCTATATCAAATTTGTGAAATTAATTTAGTATTAAGTAATGCTAGCTACAGTAACAGGAAGGAAAAACAAACGTTCTAAATTTCAGTGGCTTAATTCAATACAAGCATATTTCTTACTTACTAAATCTAAACTGGATGACCTAGATTACTGGGTACATCTTTTCCAGGAGGATCACAAACCCAGACTCCAAATCCTTCCATTTAATGGATCTACAATCTCGACCATGTGGCTTCCGAGGAAAAGAATATGGATACTCACACGTGGGAGGTTTTTAGGGTCCAGGTCTGGAATTGGCTTACATCACTTCTACTAACATTCTATTGTCTAGCACTCCATCTTTGACACGCTTACCCATGTAGGAAGCTGGGAAAAGTTTAGTTGTGTCCCAGGAATAAGAGGAACAGATTTGGCGATAAGTTAGTAGTCTGCCACTAGACTATATAACCATTTATTTTGCAAAAATTTGTTTTACTAGTTTTTTTATTGGAATAGCTAGAAATTTGGTGGTGGTGGTGTTATTGTTGAATACAAGTCCTATGATATATTTTATAAAATGAATGAGGTCTACTTGTATTTATTTTACTTCTTTGTTCATTTCCTATACCTCTACTGAATGTCTTACATAGAGGAGGTTTTCAACGTTTGTCAAACTAAATTGTGTTAATAATAATAATGTAAAAAAATTTTAGAGTCTACTAGCCTACCGAAAAATCCAGCTTTTATAATGTTATTCATTCTTAAACATCCTGATCTTATAAAAATCCCACAAAAGATTATACAAAAAAAACTTTGTGCAGGACAGTATGAGATAGAGTATTTTAAAGTACTTTAAACAAAAATGCTTGCCTTTGTCTCTATGCTTTGAGTGTAATTACATTCATTAACTGAACTATTCATTTAACATGTTCAGTGCGTGCCTTTTGCACTAGCTCCTGCAGATATAACAGTAAACAAGTGGGAGGAAGGCCCCTGCTGTTCTGGAGTGTCCCTTTTAGAGAGATGAGGAGCAGAGAGGAAGCAGACAACAGAAAAGTAAACAAATGAATAAATAAAATATTTTCAGATAATGAACAAAATTTGAAAGAAAATAAAACCATATTTTGAAAGAACATGCTGAAGATGCATTTAATTTAGTTTCCCTATTTAAGGAAAGCCTCTCTGAGGCACAATGACTTTATGGGCACATTGCCTGTGCCATCACAGCTGAGGTTGGGGCCCAAACTCAGAAGATTCCTGCACTTGGTTAAATGCTTTCCTGTCACTCTATTGAAATTATCAATAATTTTATCTTTGAACTTTGGTTTTATAAATGAAGTTCAATAGGACAATGGAACATGCACATAATCAGAGGAGATATACTTAATGTGAGCATGTATTTTTCCTTGCAGCCTCCTTCACCTATGATATTCATGATGGCCCATGAGCACATAATTCTGGTGGGCCCACAGGACGTGGGAATTCAGCAAGACTCAAAGCAAGGACAAGGTAAGCATGTCACATCTAGGACCAAGTCAAAGGGAGTGCTGACAGCCCCATTTCACTGCAGAAAGAAGGCAATGATGTTCTACTAAATACAAATGACCTAAAAATCCTATCACATTCTTTCTTACTTATGGTATTTCCCTGGATTAGCCAACCACTAACAGTGAAAATGATAACATAGAAAGAAAAGGAAAGATCTTTCTTTTTCCTTTCAATCCTTCCTTACTCATCAGTAAGCCAAGGTAGAGAGTGTTGGTAGAATGTGCGCATACCCAGAAGTCAAATAAAAACAGTTGAGTTAGTTTTCTGTAGCATTTCTCCTGTATGGTAAGAACAAAAAACATATGCATAGATGAGCTACCAAATATGAATTATGAAATTCTGGTGATTCTGCATATAAGTTAAACATTCTTATGTTTGCCTTCAAAACTGGCATTGCACAATATAAAGATGAATGTTAAAATTTATGCTCATAATTTTAATTTTAATGTTTTTACTTCAAATGATATTAAATAGAAAATTGCAAAAAAAACAGCATTTCAAATTGAGAGAGACTGTGGAAGAAAGGAGAAAGTTTTATATTTTAGAACCTTCAATTACACTCTTTTCTTGCCTTTTGAACAAAGGGCACCACGTTTTCATTTTGCAGTAGCCTCATAAATTTGTAGCTGGCTCTGCTCTAAGACTATGACATTTGAGGTGAGATCTTTATGACAAAAACTTCAATTTTGAAAAGCTGGGAGGAAGCCCATTTCTGGCATAAGGAAATATCAGTGCGAATGATTGGAGATGGGAATAAGCTAATTGTGTTCAAGGAACAGAGGAAAAGGCCAGTGTCTCTATAATAGCCAAAAAAGTTGTCCAAAATAAGGCCAGAATGGTAGGCTGAGGCCAGAGCATGTAGGCCATAAAAGATTTTCTCCTCTCTGTTTTAAGCAGCTATTGGAAATTTAACATAGAAGAATTGCATGATCGATACAGGTTATAAAAAGATTATCTTCATATAACAAAACGGAGCACTGAACTATTGCCAAAGGATCCCCTCTTCTTACAAACACTTAGAAATGGTATACAAAATGGAAGAAGCACCAGCAACATTTAAAAACATGGCCAAGGAAACTCCCTAAGTGCCAGAAAGGGAGAGAGAAATCAAGACCTTAACTGTAATCAGAAGCTAATGCCTCATGGGACTTGAGATTTTTGTAGAAGGCTCCCTCTAAGTGGGGGAATAAGACAAGGTGAGGGAATTAAAGTGAGCCTCCTACACAGAGCCCAGAGTCTTGAAATGCTTTTGCTTCCACATAGAATAGGAAACCTCTACTCACTGGCCCAGAGAAGTGGGAAAGAACCTTGGAGTGAGTCAAACAAACTCAAACTTCCTGCACAGACTGGAAGATTAATTGGAACTCATTTAGTAAGATGATGGGAGATTTGAACACCATATACAAACTTGATGGAAGAGACATTTATTAGAACTTATGCCAAAAAGTAAATGCATATTAATTTCAAATGAAAAATGTATAAATATTTATAAAAAATGACCCTGACAAAAAACAATGAAGTGATAGCATATAGGCCACATAATCTGACAAAATATACACAAGGAGGCAGCTAATATATCCCATAGGTTTTAAACTATAAAGCACGATTATAATAATTCGTGGACAATATAAAACATGGAAATAAATGTTTAGAATCAAATGACTTTGAAGTACTACCCACCAAAATTTGTAATATATCTAAAGTGGGAGTAGAGAGAAATTTATGAAATTAAATGCATGAAAACATGCATGAAATTAAATGTAAGAAAACAAGAGGGGCCAGCCCGGTGGCATAGGGGTTAAGTTTGCACTTTCCGCTTTGGCAGTCCAGGGTTCCCTGGTTCGGATCCTGGGGGACCTACACACCACTCATCAAGCCATGCTGAGGGAGTGTCCAACATAGAAGATCTACAACTCTACAACTATGATAACACAACTATGTACTGAGGCTTTGGGGAGAAAACAAGAAAAAGAGGAAGATTGGCAATAGATGTTAGTGCAGGGCCAATCTTCCTCAAAAAAAAAAAAGAAAACAAGAAAGACTGGACATTTAAGAGCAAAGCATTCAACTCAAGAAGTTAGAAAAATAACAAAAGAGGAAAAACAATGAAAGTAAAATGAAGAAAAATTAAGATAGAAGCAAAAATGTAAAATAGAAAATAAAGATATCATAAAAGACTGACAAACCCAAAATGGATTTTCTAAAAAGATAATAAAATGGACAAATCTCTAGCAAGACTCATTAAGAGAAGAGGATGCTAATACAAATTTTAATAATAGAAAGTTATTCATAACTTTCATTTCCATATTGGAAATGAAAGGATAAGTTAACACTGGAGAATCTTTTTTTTTTTTTTTTTGTGAGGAAGATCAGCCCTGAGCTAACATCTGCCAATCCTCCTCTTTTTTTGTTGAGGAAGACTGGCCCTGGGCTAACATCAGTGCCCATTTTCCTACACTTTATATGAGACGCTGCCACAGCATGGCTCGACAAGCAGTGTGTCTGTGCGCGCCCGGGATCCGAACCGGCGAACCACGGGCCGCCGCAGCGGACCACGCGCACCTAACTGCCTGCACCACTGGGCCAGCTCCAACACTGGAGAATCTTTTACTGTGATCTACCATGTTGAGGTATTAAGTGGTGAAAAGTTATGGTCATCTCAAAATATGTAGTAAAGCATTTAATTAAATTCAACACCCATTCACATATGTTTTTATAACATATACAAATCAAACTAGGAATTTAGTGTAATTTTATTAACTCAATAATGAGTTTCCACTAAAATTCTATAAAATGTCATTGAAATGATAAACCATCAGAAGTATTATCATTACGTCAGACTGCTCTATTGCTCTTTTCTATTCAGCATTACACTGAAGGGTCTAGTTGAGTTAATAAGACCTGACAAAGAAATATGGTTATAAAAAGTGGAAAGAAGAAATGTTAAAATATCATTGTTCAGTGGTAATATGTTTGCATAGAAATAATAAGAGAATCTATAAACAAGCTAGACAAAGAGAAATAACTATTCTTACTTAAGAGAAAAATTAGTATTCTGAATACCAGATCAGTTTGAAAAATCAACATTGCTATATAACAGCATTACCAAATTGGAAAATGTTATTTTACTAATTCTAATCAAAATAGCACAAACTTATAAAGTAATAGGTAATAAATCTAAAAAACAGTACAGTGTTTATACAGATAATACTATAAAATTGTATTGAGAGACATAAAAGGAGACCTAAATAAACAGGAAAATAGACCGCGATTGTGAATGAAAAGATTTAAGAGAGTAAAATGTCCATTTCCTACACATTAATCTATAAAGTGAACATAATTCCTATCCCAATGTAGATTTTTTTGTTCTTACATTTTGAAAACTTTTTTACTTTAAAATATATTTTGAAGAATAACTCTGATAGGAAAAAGCAGGCTTTGAGAAAGAGCAAAACAGACAAATAATAGCGTAAAACAAGCAAGAGGAGAGGCAGGCACAGACTGCTCCAGCTTCTAAAGAGAGTCATTAAGGAGCGGGCTAATCCTACATCCCTGCTGCCTCACCCTGAGTGCTTGGCTTTTGTCATCATGTTTAAGAGTGGCTGCTGTAACTCCAGGAATAGTGTTTGCATTATATAAAGGAAGACGGGAGAAAGGAAAAATAAGACAGAAGAAAAAAACTTCACTCCCACATTTCATCCAGAACTCTGACAAATGCCATCCCAAATGCAACAAATTCTGAGAAGATAAATATTTCAGGCTTCTAGTTCTCCATAATAGAGAAATTCAATAGAATGTAAGCTTTGTCAGGGCAGGGATCTTGTCTGTTTTCTTTAGAGGGGCATTCCAATTGCCTAGAAAAGTACCAGAAATGCAATAGGTGATCAATAAATGATGAATTCAAGGAAAAACGGTGATTGTGAATGGATATGTATAGTCAATTCATGGTGTCTTCCTAACAGAGCAAAAGGCCAAGAATGGTCAAGAGAATGGCCAAGAAAAGAACAAGATGATTGAGATTGGGGGAGCGGCATTTCTCTTCAAGCTTTACGATACAGTTAAAGCAATTAAAAGAGTGTGGTATTATATCTGATTGGTCAATGGACAAAATAGAGAAACTTAAAATAGACCCACACAAATATGAAAAATTGGTATATGACATGAACCGCTGCACATCAGCCAAACATTATTGGCCCAAATAGCCATTCACAAGGGCAAAAAGTATAAGATGTCCACCTCACATTATATATTAAAAAGAAATCCAGGGCCGGCCCCGTGGCTTAGCGGTTAAGTGCGGGCACTCCGCTACTGGCAGCCCGGGTTCAGATCCCGGGCGCGCACCTACGCACCGCTTCTCCGGCCATGCTGAGGCCGTGTCCCACAAGCAGCAACTAGAAGGATGTGCAGCTATGACATACAACTATCTACTGGGGCTTTGGGGAAAAAAATAGGAGGAGGATTTGCAGTGGATGTTAGCTCAGAGCCGGTCTTCCTCAGCAAAAAGAGGAGGATTAGCATGGATGTTAGCTCTGGGCTGATCTTCCTCACACAAAAAAAAATAATAATAACAATAAAATGAAGTTTCTCTTAAAAAAAAAGAAATCCAAATGTATTAAGACTATCAATGGCAAAATTAAAATTTTAAACTTTTAGAAAGAAATCTAGAAAGACATCTTTGTTACCTTGAGGTAATAAAAAATTATTAAATAAGATCAATAAATTAAACATAAAGGATAATATTGATAAATTTAACTATATTAAAATTAAAATTTCTTATTTGAGAAAACACACACAAAATTAAGAAACAAGAAAACTAGAAGAAAATATGGGTCTTTAATGAAGTTGACAAAGCAATACTGTGTATTGTTTATACACACATATGTGTGTTAATAGCATATAATAAGAGAAAATACACATGAAAGTCAAAATGTGTTACCTTGGAGGGAGTGAGGAAAGATGAGTAGTGAGAACAACAAGAAACAGTGAGAAAATCTCAACTTTTTTAATACTACTGCACTTTTAGAAACGAAAAGCTACGAGGTAATTATAACAAAATGTTCTCCTCTGTGAATTCTGTGAGATACATACAGGGGTTTTGTTATATTATTTTCTGTACTTTTCTATTTGTCGAAATATTTCATATGAATTCATTCTAGTTACCTAACAAAACTGCCCGTCTGCTTTGTTGGGGATGAATTGTAGGTAGCTGGATTTGGGAGCAAGGCAATCACTTGGGTTGTTGAGGCAATAGTACATTCAGGGGGATGATGGGAATGTGGTTTCAGGTGGTATTTGTAGGGACAAATTCAGGATATATTTGACTTACAACAGAAGATTAACTGGTGAATAATTAGAAGGAAGTGTGGCCGAATACATACAAAAAATACAAAATAATCCCCAGGTTTTGGTTTGAGGGACTGAGTGAATGGTAATGTCATGTTAGAGATGGGAAAGATGGGAAGGGTGCAGGTTTGAGGAAGAAGCTTGAACTGTGGGGTCCTTTTTAGCTATGTTTTGGCATGCCTACTGGATATCCTTGTGGACATACAATCAGATATAGAGTTTGGAGTTTAACAGATAGGTCTAGGTTGAAGATGTAAATTTTGGAGTTATCTGCATTGAGATGGTTCCGGTCAAAAGCCTGGAGGAGATCACCTAGGAAGAGAGTATCTATTTAAGGAGAACACCAAGGGCTCCAGGTCAAGTGTCCTTCAATATTAAGAGGTTAGAAATAGAAAAAAGAGAAGCAGCAGGAGGAGGGGAGTGGGAGAGAAGAAGAAAGGAAATAGATAAGGAGATCCTGGGAACTTGGTGTCAGTAAAGGCCAAAATGTCAAATGTCAGGGAATAATAAACTCCAAACACTGATACGTTGTGTTAAGTGGGAGATAAGTAACTAATGGATTCTGAGACATGGGAAGTAACCTTGACAAGACTAGAATAGTGAGAATGGAAGACAGCTTAAAATGCCGCTCTATGTTTTTATGCAGATAGAATGATCCATTCGAAAGGGGGAAATTAAATGTGTCAGAGAGAGGTGATAATTGCTGCGTGATTGACTGAGAAAGCAAGAGTAGACATGATTCAGTAAATTTTCCTTTTTTTTGGTGAGGAATATCACCCTGAGCTAACATCCATGCTAATCCTCCTCTTTTTGCTAAGGAAGACTGGCCCTGGGCTAACATCTGTGCCCATCTTCCTCCACTTTATATGGGACACCACCACAGCATGGCCTGACAAGTGGTTCCTTGGTGTGCGCCCGGGATCCGAACCTGGGCCGCCAGCAGCAGAGCACCCGCACTTAACCACTACACCGTGGGGCTGGCCCCCTGTAAATTTTCTTAAATCCATTGTGAGAGGATTGAAGATAGTATGGGTATAAATGTTGGTAGTTGGTAGATGTCTATAAACATAAGAGGAATACAGAGAAATTCCTCTCTGTGATACGGAATAACATAGTTTTTATCCTAATTTCTAATTACTTTGCCGTTGTATACAATTGGATTGCAAATATGGAAAAGTAGGATCAGAGGACAAAGAATTTGGCATTATCTTTTATACAATTGGAAGTGGATAACAAAGCTTTGTTCTATTCCATGTTTTTCATTTATTCAGTTACATTTTATTGAATCCAATGTCCTGTATTTCCCACACCATCAAATATTCTAATAAACTTTTATTGCTAAAGTTTGTCAATTTCATGTCCATTTTTTCAGTAACTGCTGCTATCAGCTGCCTCAGATCCAATGTCAAATAATATCACCACAGCACTTTCAACATCATTTTGCTCTAAGTGCTCCCTGGGCCCCATGCCAATGTAAAAATGTTTGAGCCCTAGGGAATATTTCCAGGTTCAAAGTATGCCATTCCCTTACCCCCTTACTCAATTGCACTCAACTCTCACTCAATAGGAAATAAACAAACTCTAGGTTATAGGTACTGAATTCTCTGTGGAAAGAACTTTTATATTTCTTAAAACAATGTATCATTTAGGTAGCAAACTGTTACAATTAGTAGAGCAATCAGGATGTACACTCCAACTCCCCAATTGCTCCCACTGATTAGATTTATGTCTGAAAGGATAATCTTTCTTCTAATAATTTTAAAGTGGTATTATTTTAGACCCAGAGACAAGAATCATAGCTTATTTATTGACTTAGAATTGTGGAATGTGAGAAGCTGGAGGGGATTTAGAGATTTAATCCAACTCCCTCTTTTTTCAAATGAGGAAATTTTAGAAAGTTAAATGATGTGCCTGAATTACTAACAGAGCTGAGATACAAATTCTAATTTCTCATTTAGGCAAGCATTTCTTCCAGCTTTCATTTTTTAGGTCATTATGACATGGACTCTATGTTGGAAATGTATTTGCTATTTATCACCTGCTGCTGAGTTTATAAACTGTCTGCACTGATACTAGTTGATTTATGTGGATGTTTCTCAACCATTCCTAATGCAAACATACCTCTGAAGAGGACACACCTGCATTTCCATCCCTTGCCTGGCTGAGAAGCACTGCTTTCTCTTTGATAAGAAGATTCTGAGAAATTTTACTTTCTAGATTTTATAGCAGAAATTGTTATAATACCAAGCATGCTTATTCAAATTACATGTCTTTAACCTACTCTGATTATTACACAAATCTTGCCCTCCCCAACACACACACACACACACACACACACACACTCCTCAATGAATCTCATCTCTGATTTAAATTAAAACCACTAGAGGGGCTGGCCCAGTGGTGTAGTGATTGGGTTCACGTGGTCCACTTTGACGGTCCAGGATTCGTAGGTTCAGATTCTGGGTGGGGACCCATGTACCACACGTCAAGCCATGCTGTGGTGGCATCCCATATACAAAAATGGAGGAAGAAGGGCACAGATGTTAGCTCAGAGCTACTCTTCCTCAGCAAAAAGAGGAGGATTGGCAATGGATGTTAGTTCAGAGCCAGTCCTCCTCACAAAAAAAAAAGAAAAACTGCTAGCAGGTAAAATCTGAATATTTAATAACAAGAATAACAATAATTAACATGTGCTAAAGGACCCAATGAAAATATCTCTCTCAATTATGTACTTAATATTAATGTTGAATATTTAGTGTTTAATAAAGTTCTTATTCCCTAATTGACATTTTTCACAATTTGTATTTGAGGAAAGTTTTAGAAGATGCCTAGCTTATCATAATTAAGTCTTGCAAATCAAGTTTATTCATTAACTATCTAATATCTAAGAAATACAGTAATCCAATCAATCATAGTAAACTAAAGCTTTAGAATAAAAATTTTCTTCTGTATCCTTAAATTTTGAAGGAAAATTAACCTTTATTATTAAACAAAGAAAACCCGTTTTAAATGGATGTTTACTTAGGAAAATTACAGATTACTCTACTAGATATTATCCTCAGTAGTTTTTTGGGGAATTCACAGAGTGTCACAGTTGTAGTTGGGTAAATGAGTCTACCATAACATCTATGCAATGATCCGAATATTATCTTTTCTAAGTATTAAATTTAAAGCTTCTTATCTTCATTTAATTGTTCACTCATCAGTTTAACAGTTCAGCACACAATTTCCAATTTATTACTCACAAATTGAAAGTAAATAGCTTAGTGGGAGTTTGAGAAAAATAAAATTCTTTCAAAAGAAACTGGGAGTACGTTGTAAAGTGTTTAAAATTCGTAATTAAATGGACTGAGTAATGATAGTAACAGGATGTAAATGAAATAAAAGTTCATATAGGCAGAGAGTTGAAAGGAGCTTTGAACTATCATCTAGTTCTTAAAAAATTATTTTAATCCTTTCTTACCAGTCTCTATTGTCAACTTTAGTGTCCCTGTTACCAGCCATCCTTGTACTCACTTCTAGAGCAAATCCTTCCTTGAACCCCTTAGAATGAATTGTGCCTGTTTTAGCATGTTGTTTTTACTTAGTTTGGCTTATTAAAAAGCATATATTTACTATTTATGCATAAAGCAGTCTTTTTTTCCTAAGAGATACGCGTTGAGGACAGATCTTGTAACATATCCATTTTTACATCATTTACAAATTTTATCTGAATATTTATATACAGATTTATGACCTATACAATGTTTTCAATTTCCTTATCTGAATTTATATCTGGATTATAATGTTCTGTCTTAAGTGTTTCCTCTACCCAGAAGTCTTTTCCATACAATGCCTACATATTGAGGTTTGTTAATTCAACACCCTAATTAAAGAATAACAATAATTAATAATTAATAATAAATAATAATACTGATTATTATTTGTTGTCTAAAGTAGTATTGCCCAATAGAACTTTCTGCAGTGATGAAAACATTCTTTCTCTCGGTCATTCAATACCATAGCTGCTACCTGCATGTGGCTGTTGAGCACTTGGAACGTGGCTAGTGTGACCGAGAAACTAAAATTTTATTTAACTTAAATTTAATTTTAAGAGCCACATGTAATTTATGGCTACCGTATTGGAGAAAACAGATGCAAAGCATAAATTCCTCATCTTGGGAGGCTTTAATAGGTGCTTTGAAAAAAATGAGGGTTCTATGGTCAATTTTTTTTAATGTGTGTAATAATTCCTTTCTGATTTACTGTTCACCTAAATAGTTCTAAGGAGCCATACAGTAAAATTATATATATATATATAGACACATAGACAATATGAAGATATGAATGTATATATATATATATAAATATTTTTTAAAAATTTATTTAGTGTTTCCCAATATAACTTGAGCATGAAAACTTCCACCCTACAATCAATACAATCAACCCCTTGGCATCATGTGATTTTTAATTTTTTTAGGATGTCATTTTGTTTTCTTATTTTGTTTCCACTTTCTGTTTAGAATGGCAGCATTCTGATCGAAGGAATAACATACAAACTCTTTAGCATATCTTAGAGGCCACTAAAAAAATAAAAAGACAGGCGAACCATCTCTGCTCCAGTAAGATAGATTATTCATTTATTCTGCCTACTCTAAACATTTCTCATAATTTCTCATTCTGAATATTTTCTGTAGTATTTTCTTTCTTCCATTTAACTGAAGTCTGCTTACTCAATCCCCCCAAAAAATCTCTCTTTAAAAGAATCTCTTGTTTGTTTAAAATCTAACAGCATTTATTGCCTTTATAGAATATTCCAGACATTGAGATCTTGTCCTGTTCTTCCTTCTAACAGTACTCCTATTGTTGTCTCTGGCTGCACCTTCATTGTTGGCTGTTAGAGCATCTTCCGTTATTTGGATGTTGCCTCCCTCACTAGTCTGTGATGGCCTTGAGTGAAAGGCCCATATCGTATACTTCATTTTGTGCATAGCCATTGCATGTGTGCAGTAAATAGCTTCGATTTTATAAAACAGTCCTACTTTTTGATAACCTCCGGGAATGGTCTCCAATAATGGCCTGTCCTTAGCTGTATAGTCTCCTTTGTATCTGCTCTAAATGCTTGTACTACAATGTTCCTCTTTTATTATTTTTCCTTGAGACAAAATAGTGGACCTCTTTTAAAAATAATTCGTGGGCCGGCCCCGTGGCTTAGCGGTTAAGTGCGCGCGCTCCGCTGCCGGCGGCCCGGGTTCGGATCCCAGGTGCGCACCGAGGCACCACTCCTCCGGCCACGCTGAGGCCGCGTCCCACGTACAGCAACTAGAAGGATGTGCAGCTATGACAGACAACTATCTACTGGGGCTTTGGGGGAAAATAAATAAATAAAATAAAAAAAAAATAATAATTCGTAAAAAGCAATTCTTATATGTTTTTATTATTATGAAAATAATCCTCTCCCTTCTCTTCTTCCAGCTAAATAATCCCAATTCCTGCCCAGTCATCAAGTCTGTACTTAGCTGTGTAGAACTTGAGCCGTTTCCTAAGGACGGCTTTGAACTACATCTAAGAAAGTTTTAACACAGAAAAGAACTTGTAATAAGAAATAAGGAGGAATAAATGGGGGAGAGGGTGTTGCTATCCTCAACATCTGACATCAGAAATTGTAAAGCTGGGGCTGGCCTGACGGAGGAGTGGCTAAGCTCGCGAGCTCCTCTTTGGCAGCCCCAGGTTTGAAGTTTTGGATCCTGGGTGCGGACCTATGCATCACTCATCAAGCCATGCTGTGGCAGCATGCCATATACAAAATAGAGGAAGATGGGCACGGATGTTAGCTCAGGGCTAATTTTCCTCAGCAAAAAGAGGAAGATTGGCAAGGGATGTTAGTTCAGGGCCGATCTTCCTCACCAAAAAAAAAAAAAATTGTAAGGCTAATCTCATTGTTGTTCATCTTAAAAAAAATATAGAAAAACACATGAAACACAATTTCTTTTTTTTCCAGCAAGAATGTAGAAACAAAAGATTAAGTCACTCTTGTAGAATTTTAAATGCATAGTTCTGAGAAGTGCTTACTATGACTTAAGATTTGACACTTAGACCAAAATCCTTTTGATGGAAATGGCAGCAAACTTTTTCATAAAAAGAAGCCAGTGGGTCTATGAAACAAAAGAACTATAAGTTATTGGAAATTTTCCAATCTACCATTCCAAGCATTTCCAGTTTCTGACAATTCCAGGAGATTTAGCAAACATCCCAAAGAGAATACGTTGATTACTCAGAGAGTTAACAGTCATAGGAAAGTAAGTCCAGCGTAAAAAAAATAACAGACATTTTGTTCAGTGGATTGAAAGGGCTAGTTTTACAGAAATACCATAAATATTGCTAAATAGCATTATAATTAACTTTTGCATATGTGTTACAAAGAGTAAACACATTTATTAACATTAACGTTTGAAAAGGGTATAAATAACAGACTTTATGAAGGTATGTAAATATCATGGACTCGATTCTTGACTCTTGCAGATATAATCAAAGTTAAGATGAGATCAGACTAGATTAGGGTGGGCTTGAATTCAATGACTGGTACCTAATAAATGAGTGAAACTTGGACACAGACACCCTGGAAAAGTGCCAGGTAAAGATGAAGGTAGAGATTGGAGTGATGAATCTATGCGTCAAAGAATGCCCAGGATTGCTGGCAGCCACCGAAGCTCTGAAGAGCCAAGGAAGGATCGTCCCCTAGAGCCTTCAGAGAGCATGGCTCGGCCGACACCTTGATTTTGGACTTCCAACCACCTAGAAGGGTGAGATGGTAAGACAGTACATTCCTGGTGTTTTGAGCCACCTAATTTTTGGTACTTTCCTATGGCAGCAGTAGGAGACTAATACACTCTTTCTGCCTGGAAGCTATTCCTGGAAGGTCTCATCTGTGACAGCCCAAACAACACGGCAGCTGGGGAGACCAGCGTCACATTCTGGAAGTGGGACAGAGAATGTCCTGCAATAGCCTCTAGAGCAACGGTTCTCGAACTTTTTGAAGTCAAGAGACTCCTTCACAGTTTTAAAAATTATCGAGGACCCCAAGAACTTTTGTTTATGTGCTTATTATTCTTAAATGTGTGAAAAATTTATTTTAAGTGCATTTTCTTTTATTTTAGAATAACATGTTAAGTCCTAAAATAATATTTTAGATGAAATTTAAAAATTTAGAAAAGTTTTGAAAAGTGAAACAGCAAACTGTTCTTACATGTGTTTCCAAGTATTTATAATGGAAAACTCCAGTGTTTCAACAATAAAGTTTTATTAGATAGGGGCTGTCAAACTATGCTCTGTGGCCAAATCCAGCTTTCTTCCTGTTTTAGAAATGCCCATGAGTTAAGAATGGTTTTTACATTTTTAAATGATTGAAAAAAAATCAAAAGTAGAATAATATTTCATGACATACAAAAATTATATGAAATACAGATTACAGTGTCCATAAACAAAGTTTACTTTGAACATAACCATGCTTTGTTTACATATCTGGCTACAATGCTGAGTTGAATAGTTGTGACAAACTGTATGGTTCACAAAGCCAAAAATGTTTACCATCTGGACATTTACAAAAAAAGTTTGCCGACCTTTGTTTTAGGCAAAAGTTAGGTTATCGCTAGTAAGAGTGAAATAGAAGTATTGGGAATAAATTGAATTAATCTCTGAAAAAAGTACATATTTATACCTAGTACATTAGAACATTCTAGAAAATACAAGAATACACAAACACATATTTCATTAACCATTGGAGTGATATTATTATCACATATCATGATTTCTCTGACATACCACGGTACACTCATAAGAGAAAGAGTGAAAAAGGTAAATGACATCTTAGTATCATTATGAAAGTAGTTTTAATTTCACGGATCCTCAACAGATTCTCAAGGCTTCTCAGTTTATAGTCTACAGTATACATATAGTCAAGAAAGATTTTGCCTAAAATATTCAGAATAATTAAACATTGTTCCTTAATACAAGATAGCATAAGGAACATGATCTTTGTACTTCGTGATTTTGATCTTTCCAGGGAGTGTATGAGTTTATACTCATTTCCAATTCAGGTCTGAAGATATAGAATAAGAGTAACCTTTATATATTTTAAAGGATCTAATTTTTTTCAGACATCAAGTTTATTTTTATAATATTTCTAAAACTACTAAACTTAAAGTGAGGAAAATGAATAGAGAATTTAATGTGTACAATAGTTTATACATATAAGTATATTTTATATAAATGCACGTTAGTTTATATATATATATAAATATATGTATAATATTACTACTGGTCATCTCAACTTTTAAAATGTCTCTAACTTGATAGAATTTTTCACTCTTGGGTAACTGTAACTCAGGCTTTATATTTAAGTACAAATTAGAGCTAGAGTAAATTTTATATGGGATTGAGTGAGGTAAATGGAAGGTTATAATTTAGAAATAAAAATCCTTTCTTTTTTTCTCAAGCTGGATAATGTAAAAGGCCATTTATGTCAGCCCTTGGGTCCTCTCTAAATGGCCTTGGTTGATAAGAAGGCAATTTGAGACTGAGGTCCTCACTTTTGAACTAAAGAAGTGGCAAAAAACATTATAATACTTCTATTTTAGCACAGATAAGAGGAACAGAAAGAAAC
The DNA here is from genome assembly GCF_057802395.1 of Ceratotherium simum simum. NCBI lineage: Eukaryota > Metazoa > Chordata > Mammalia > Perissodactyla > Rhinocerotidae > Ceratotherium > Ceratotherium simum. The sequence goes on along the minus strand of NC_141927.1, from coordinate 13,013,897 downwards.
TGCGGATACTTGGATCAAAACTGTAAGAGAACAGAGGTCCAAGATCCATGCAACAAGCAATATTAATGGTCTACAATCAGAGAAGAGTCCCAGGAACATACAGGTACCTATGAAAGAAATAACTCATTTAAAATATGATTGCACAGCAGAGGTGAATCAAAAGCTGTCCTACTGATTGGCATATCTAGGCAAGTAATCCTATCTCAGATCCTAGAGACTGGGCTACATCAACTCAGTACACTAACATTACGTACAAAACAACATACACACATAGCATATGTTGTTGTTACATATATAACAACATAACAACAACCAAGCCTGTTCCATTCCATATTGTTCCTAACACACTCCATCATACCACTATGTGCTTCACTCATTGATTCTCATGTGAGAGGATTTTTCCTCAAAATTTCTATTGAGAATATACTTCTACTTTTGCTCATCAGTTCACAAAGGTAAAAAGGAATATTGAAGATGTATTTGGAACAAGAAGGCAAATCTCTGTCTCTCTGTCTCCCTCTTTTTTTGTGTGTGTGGGTTGAGGGAAGAGAAAAATAACCTTAAAAAACTGGTTATCTTGCTTTTTGACACTCAATTCAAGGTATCATACCTGACAAATATATCCTTTTCCTAACTTACATAGTAGAATACAGATAGGCTTAAAAATATGTGCACAGCAGTAAGATATAATATTAAAAACTTATTAAAATATTACTACTATAATTATTTTGTATTTATGCTATATCTAATGAAAACATAAATCTATTTCAAATTGATGGCTTACGCAAGATTTAATTTCTATCTTAATATATGAAAATAATTTATATTACTTATCTTAATATATTTGCATGCTAACAATAGATCAGACAGTATTTTTCACCCAATTCTGCAGTAACCCATTCTTTTTTATGTAAGGCTATATTACATATACACAGTATTTTTAAAGCAATGGTAACTTTTTGAAAACCTAATCTTTGAAATCTACATAAATTCAAATAATCTTTTTGCTACTAAAAAGAACAAAATGAAAATTACATTTTCTCTTCACTTAATGTGCAATGTGCTCCTTATCTTCTTGTGCCCGAGGGTTTATCAAATTGGAAGCTATTATATATAAACCTATGAAGAAAAACACTTCTAAAACTAAGGATATATGTAACCAATTAATGGTAATAATGGAACACGGTTCAACATTTGAAATGATTTTCTTTGATCAGATCGTTCATATTTCTCCTTTGCTCTTTCTATTCAAATCATACAAGTGAAACTTTTACTTAGAATGGATTAAAGGTACACATCTTGCAAAATCTAAAAGACATATATATTGAATATTTGGAGTCAATTTTGTGATTGTAACATTTAACCAATCTGCATCATTAAGTCTTGGTAATTGTTTATGAGTTCCAGAAGCAAAGCTCTAAGGCCCTGCTCCATACCAAATGCCACAAGACTCTTCGTAAACATCAGCAGACGGAGGATGAGCTTTGTGTTTTTACCAGATTACGATCCTTTGACAAGGTCAGGATCGATTACACAAGCCACAACTCCATCATGAAGGAAAATAGACCTATATCAGCCTTAATCAAAGAAAGTATAGGATATTATCCAGGTTCTTTTTACAGTATATCTTCTCATATTTATTATAATCCAACAATTACATATTGTTTGCATACTTATTAAAATCCAATTATTTTAAGTACTATTTATTACAATTCTCATTATTATAATCCGTATCTTATAACCAATTATAATTATAATATTTATAATTTATAAATTATATTATAATCCAAATATTATTACATTTATTACAATTTATTGTAATCCAATTTGGATTATACCAAATTGTGCCAAATTCAACTTTTTTTTCACAAAGCAGTCTGGGCCAGTTTGATGATGTTGAGCCACTAATCAGAATTCTCAAGACAGTACGTTGCTGATTCTCCACCTGGAAAGAAGCACTAAAAAAGTACCTTTTGAAATAATCTAACCCTATGGCTTTACACAATGGAATTTGAAAATCCTACAACCCATGACTAATGAGAGAGATTTTGATATATGAAATGTGGAAAGAAAGCAGATTTATATTTTCTTTAGTCATCAGATGACATCCAAAATGACAATGGAGGAATGTACAACAGATAGGACCATTCCTTGAATAGATATCCCCAATGGCAGAAGAAAAGGAAATTTTAAAGCTTGTTGCCATAATAAATAAAAGAAATGCCTGCACACTTTGTACAAAATGATTCTATGTTTTATCAAAGTGAAACTCTGAACATCAAGCCCCAGAATTAATCAAAGTGGCTACAAAGCATTTGAACAGAAGCGAAAGTCTGACAAAGATGGATTGTGCAAAGAGGAGCTGCTTTCAATTTTAGAATAAAAAAATTACAGTCACCTTAATGAAGAAAGAGTGTTCTGCGTAGAAAATATGGTAAGCCTTTACACTCGCAAATTCCTTGAAAATTCTGCTCTCTGAAATCATGTCCATCTTAGTCCTCCATTCCACATCGTAATTGGAGTTTTTATGGTACTAAAACTTTTAACCAGTAAATTCTACGATAATGTGCTGTTATAGACTGAATGTATGTGGCCCATCCCAAATTCACGTGTTGAAGCTATAAGCCCCAGTGTGGCAGTATTTGGAGTAAAGATGTAATTAAGGTTAAACGAGGTCATAAGAGTGGGGCGTTAGTATCCTTACAAGAAGAGACACCAAAGAATTCTCTCTCTCTCCCCCTTCACATGCAAAGAAGAGGCCATGTGAACACGCATTAGAAGGCAGCTCTCTGCTACCCAAAGGGAGAGCTCTCATGAGACACCAATCCTGCTAGCACCTTGATCTTGTACTTCCGGTCTTCAGAACTGTGAGAAAATAAATTTCTGTTGTTTAAGCCACCCAGTCTGTGATACTTTGTTATAGCAACCTAAGCAGACAAAGACGTGCATATACCACACACGTCAGACACACACACAAACACACACATCCCGTAGAATGGTAAACAGAAATACCAATTATTGTGTGGCAACAAAAACAATAATGATCCTATAAGTGGAAGCTAAGGGGGAGACAGGATGATAAGGAAATAACCATGCTGCGCCAGCAACCCGAGAACCCAGTAGAATGGAAATTAAGTAGAAAGTATTAAGGGCAGTTGGAATCATTCTGGACATTACATCACCACTTACACCTCCAGAGAGAATTTCCCTTCCATTCCTGCCATCCCCCCCTACTTCCCACCTTCTTCATCATTATTCACGATTTGTACTTGACAGTTCAATAATAGTTATGCAAGTAATAAGAGCAAATATTTATAAATACTCTTAGCTTTATATAAATTATTTATTTCTCCCAGTAGTTATTAAATTAAATAAGCTTATATTAAAAATACACAGGACAGTTTCTTTTTTTTTTTAAAGATTTTATTTATTTATTTATTTTCCCCCCAAAGCCCCAGTAGATAGTTGTACGTCATAGTTGCACATCCTTCTAGTTGCTGTATGTGGGACGCGGCCTCAGCATGGCCGGAGAAGCGGTGCGTCGGTGCATGCCCGGGATCCGAACCCGGGCCGCCAGTAGCAGAGCGCGCGCACTTAACCGCTAAGCCACAGGGCCAGCCCCACAGGACAGTTTCATCCCTCCTAAAATAGGTATAATATCTGTCAATAGGTCAGCCACTCCAACAAGTTTTCATTTGCTTATTTATTCAACACGGAGGGTCTGTAATGTTACACACTAAGTTTCACATTAGAGATATGAATATGTATAAGAAACGCTCTGTTTCTGAGGACTCCACAGTGTAGAGAGACATTTAAAGAGAGATCACAACATAACAGGATGTCCTAACAATATGTTAAGGTAAGTGTTATGAGAGAGCTGAGAATGAATGCTGCAGAGGCTGAAAGGAGTCACAAACCCTGTCTACTAGAGTAACGAGGGCTTCACAGAGGAGGTGACATTTAGGTTTCATCATGAAGGGTGAATAAGATCTCTCCACATGGAGAAGAGTCTGGAGTAGGAGGGTTCTAGGAAGAGAGAAGAACTGATGGAAAATTATGAAGCATTAACGGAAATGGTACCTTTGTTGAACGGAGAGTGGTTTGGTGTGAATAGATTTTAAGAGAAATAAAGTAGAGGCAAGCGGTGAGTTGGAAAGTGAATATGGGGAAGAACATTAATGTACCAAGATAGGAGTATGGATTTTCTAAGTGTAGACCATGGGGTTTTGGGCTGGGAAGTAACATGGCCAGATATATTTTAGAACAAAAATCCCAGCAATAGTGTAGAGGGAGAAACGGTGCAAGAAGAGACTTAGGATGGGCAGATCAATTAGGGACTCTTAGAAAGACAAAGGAGATGAAGTTAAAATCCTGTTCGAGAGCAGTAACAGAAGCTTGGTATCTAAACATGAGAAACATTCATAAAAAGAATATTTAGCATTGATTCAAAATTGCAGGCAGCGAAATAGCAAAAAAGGTTGTGTTTTTATTCATTGAATCTATTTTTAGGAAAGGAGAATAATATATGAGATAAAATAAAATTTTTAATTTTTATTTATTTATTTATTTATTTTATTTTACAGATATCTACTCAAGGAAGTTGTCTTTTGGGAAACAATTTGTGGAACAGGTTCACAAATTAATAATTTTCTCCACATTCTGTCATCGTTTTAATCCTAAAACCAAAGTTATAAACAAAGAGAAAAAAGGTTACCTGCGTATAAGTGCCTTAACGAGTATCTCCTTATGAATTTGTTTAGTTGCTGCAGAATGAAAAAGAAATAAGCAAAGCTTGAGGAAGAAATAAGCTACTTTCTCTTTGATTTCCACATTTCTCTACAACATACATTTCAAATGGGGTGCCATACTGAAGGGGGAAAAAGGATCCTATGGAATAATTTATGATGGTTTTAGAATATGAGTAAATATTATGAGGATAACTTATGGCAAGAACACTATAAAATAGGGCCAGGCATGATCATCTTTTTCAATTACACAGTGAATATCTTAATATGCTAAGTTCTTTTTATGGTGACTCATTTTAGCAACCAAAAATTATTAGCAATATTATTCTGGAAAACATATCTTGTAATTTTTGCAGATCAGGGTGTTTCGCACTGTGACACGCAGTAAATATCTATTAGAGGGAGGCTTCAGAAACTCCATGTGTATTTTAATAGGATGGGGAACTGTATTAATCTCATACCGCCTGTCTATAGTAGGGCAGACAGATAAATTTTTATTTGTTTATTTAATGTAAATCCATGCTCCTCTAAATTTTGCTTATACATGTGCAGGATCATTAGGCATATTCACCGTCTAATCATTACTTCTGAACTGGGTTCATAATTGGGATGAGAGCAATGTCAGACTAAAAATAATCTTTGAACACCAAAAGCTTGAAAATTGGCCTTTTATCAGCAGGTTGGAGACAGAATTCTCTTATTTCTTGGGTGGTTAACAGAGTTAATCATTTCTTTTTTCCTTCTTATCCTGTACCTTTAGTGATAATTGATATATTAACACAGATTATTGCCTTGGCAGCACTACTTTTAGTCGCATAATAGTCATAGCTATGATACATTGAGCATTGGCTATTCATCAACGACTGTACACAGAGTACAAATATTGTATACATTTTTAAAACAACCCTGAAGGTAGTATTTAGCCCCATTTTACAGCTGACTAAACAGAAGCAGAAGAAAACATTGTGACTGAAGGTCAAACAATTAGAGCGAGAATCTGGACTCAAACCCAAGCCTGATTAATGCAAAGCATATCTTCATATTCCAACTCTGTCCACTGCTTCTCTGTAATCTGAAGCTCAAGGGTGGGCAACTTAATACACCTACATAGACCCAGATGTTCTTCAAGGATCTACAAACTCTGAAATATGTCAGGAAGAACTTTGTGGCTTCCCTGTCTTGTTGCGTACCTAATTTTGTTTGTTTAAAAAGAAAAAAAAAAAACTTTGTCATCCAAATGGTTAAACTTATATTGCCTTTGCACTCTATAATGATGAATAGGAACAAAACATGTTAGGTCTTAAAGGGCTTGAAAGAGGATCTAGTCCTTTCCATTCCTCCATTACCCCAATTTTTTCCAATGACAACATTGAGGCCCAGAGAGAAAGTGATTTATCCAGCGTTCAGTGAATTTTAATGGCAGAACTACAACTTAGACACAAAAACTCCTTACTCTAGGTCCATTGCCTCCCCTTCTTATTAGCATTTTTTAATATTAAAGTTCATACACAAATGCCTGAACATTTGACAAGCATTCATCGATTGCATAGTATTTGCTGTTATACATGTTACAATATGTAATATATATATGTGTATATACATCTGTGTATAGATAAGTAGAAATAGAGAGAAAAACAGAGAGATTATTATATTCCCTTTCCTCAATAATTGTACAATGTATTGGAGAGACAGATGTAAGACAATGAATTAAGGTACAATAAGACAATTGGTAGAAGGTTTCTGAACAGGGACAGGGGAATGACAATAAAATGGTGTCCTAAGAAAGTTAATCTAGTGGGCCTGGCGCAGTGGTGTAGTGGTTAAGTTCAGTGCTCTCTGCTTCTGTGGCCCAGGTTTGCAGGTTCAGATCCCAGACATGAACCTACACCACTAGTCAGCCATGTTGTGGCAGTGACCCACATATGGAACGGAGGAGGATTGGCACAGATGTTGGCTTGGGGCCAATCTTCCTCAAGCAAAAAGAGGAAGATTGGCAACAGATGTTAGCTCAGGGTCAATCTTCCTCTCCGCAAAAAAAAAAAAAAAAGTTAATCTAGTGATGGTATGTAGAATGGATGATATCACGTAGCATTTGAAAATGAAGGAGTTATTAGAAGCCTGCGGCAATAATCTAGATATGTCCATAAGAACACATTTCAACGAGGAACTCTTCCAACCCCCATTTGACCAATATTTCTTGTCTTATTTGGTAACTGCAGGTCTTAATTCATCCCAGAAAAGAAGTGTTTTTGTTTCAAAATCCTGGATGTGCCATTGGTATGTATAAGGGTTCAGTAAGAAGTTTCATAAGAAAGTAATCTGCGGGCTGGCCCCGTGGCTTAGCGGTTAAGTGCGCGCGCTCCGCTACTGGCGGCCCGGGTTCCGATCTCAGGCGCGCACCGTCGCACCGCTTCTCCGGCCATGCTGAGGCCGCATCCCACATACAGCAACTAGAAGGATGTGCAGCTATGACATACAACTATCTACTGGGACTTTGGGGGAAAAATAAATCAATTAAAAAAAAAAAAAAAGAAAGTAATCTGCTGTAGCATATTCATAAAACCAATCTGAATCATTCATTCATCGATTCATATATACATTTGCTCAAACACATACTTATTTCCTGCCTACTATGTGTCTGACACTGGGGAAACTAAAGCAAATAAGATAACTTGGAATCTGAGTTCAAAAGGTTTATGAATTGCCATCCAGTAGATAAAAACTTACACGGAAAAAAATAAGAACACTGAATGAATGGGGGTGATGTCAGAGAGAAGGGAAAAGAAGGATGGACATGAAAGACATTCAATAATAAAAGAGAAAGCATTAGTTTCAGAAAATATCCCTGATAAAAATTTTTTCAAAATAAAAGACAGATAAGTTACTAGGAATGTAGTAACATGGCAAGAAAGAACAGCTTGAGAAAAATCAACAAAAAGATAACTTTTCCTCTTTTCTTCTCTTTGGAATTTATCCTGTGTAACTCTCTCATCAAAAAAAATGATGGCTCCAATCCAGTACGGAACATCTGGCTTTAAGGTTACCCTAAGGGGGAAAAGGTAATATGCATAGAGGTAGAAGTGACAAGTTGGTACCCTAGGCTTTTGAATAACAACATGATTTCCCCTGACATAGAGCAGTTGATCATCAACAACAACAAAGGTAAATAATATTCAGTAAATTTACTGAAGCACCTGGATACATATAAATTAAATTTCTGAAAAATAGAATAAAGAATACCTTTCATAATTGGAGACATTAAAAATCAGAACATAGGAATAGATCTCCTATACCACACTGAAATTAATATACTATAGACATTACATTACCTCTATATACCAGAAAAACTGTATTCAGTAACAGAAGCAGAATGGCTATACTTTACCTTGATAATCATTTTCTTATGTCTTATGACTCCTCAGTGAAGATCATCACATTCCCCCACACATGCCATACAGATGTCCATCTACAGTTCCTTGATTAATGCTGGGGTTCTGTGTCCTGATGCCATGCCCTTCTCCCTGCTCCGTTCTTTGAGTCCTTGTCCCTAAACTTCTTCAGGTAGTGCTAAACCTACCAGTCATGGTGTTTTTTGCAAAACACCACCCTCTTTGTGGAACACCATGACATATTGATATATTTAATTTTGTCATAAAAATCAGGAGCAGAAAAATATGATTTTATTATATGTATCCAATATAGAATCGCAACCACCAGCACACATGTCCATACACACAAAACAAGCTGTTTGTTTCTGAATTTTCTGTTAATATTCATTTGCTACTTGTTCTTTCATTTTATCATCTGCTAGCTTTTGCTAGCAGGCAAGTAGGAGCAAGTGCCAAGGGCTTAAGAAAATTGTATAGAAAAGAAATTAAACTAGGGAAACTCTATCCATTTTCTTAATTTTATTTTTAAAAGGGAGGAAGGAAATTATTGCTTTTATTCTTGCAACAACTTGATGCAACAAATGAAGCATGGTGCAGAATATCAGAATTGGAGGGCCACTGTGTTAAGTATTAGTGCTCATCCCATGTTTTCTGTGGCTGCTTCCCCAGAGATAAATCTACGGTGCTCACTCTTTTCTCTAACTTGTTTTCATTTATGCCACATACTTAATATCTTAATAAAAAAGAGCAAATCTTGCGAATCTTGGCTTTACCAACAGCTTCAGTTGGTTGAGACTGACCCTGAAGATCAATAACATGGCATGATTTTTAATTTTACATGAATTTAGTTAGTGTTATGAGGCTAGGGTGCAGGAACGATCATTTATATTCAGATTGGGCCTACCCTATTTTCTGGAATCTTTCCACTGAGTTTGGATGTCCTCTTCTAGTCACTATTTACAAGGAACTCATTAAAATTCCAAAGGGGATCCTGGAAATCTTCCAGGGAAACTGCACTACATTTTAAGGAAGGATGTCTATAATTGTTATTGTGATATTCACAGATTTGGGAATTCTCTAAGGTCTCAGAGACTATACCTTGGGAATTTCAATGATCTTAATTTCTATACCACATTTGTTGCCTTTATCCCACACTCACGTGGCCTATAGCTCTTTTGTAAAATAGGAGGATTGGCAGGTGTCCCATATAGAAGGGACTTAATGCCAGATCATTGCTTTCTGGAGAATTTGGTTTTTAAAAAACGTGTAATTTTCCAAATAATTTGCCTTCTATTCATAAATACAGGTGCCAGGATTGTGTAATGGTGTATTCCCTGCTCCCCATGCTCATCCAGATTCTTAAATTACAATGAATTCTTTCCCTGGTAGTCACAACATAGCACAAACACTTCTGCGTTTAGTTTGCATGATCTTCATACATTGCTTTGATGCTGTAGCTTTACTTTGGTAACTGTTGCAAAGTATCAACAGAGATTTGCAAATAAAGGGCAATTTTTCCCAACTGTTCTTTGTGAATCATAGAAAATACATTTTCCACCATAGCAGTGGTCATATGGTAATAAGATGATAATGTAAATGGTAAAATACAATGCAGCAATCAAAATAAGGCAAATAATTAGAGTCAGCTATAGCATAGGAAAAATGGTCCATTTGTTTTCAGTGAATATGTTATGTTTCTTCACACTTAAATTCAAATCTTCTTTACTTAGAGACTAATTTATTAATCAGTCAAGTCACCAATGCTAGAGAACATATCTACAAGAGTTAAGTTCTTATCCTAAATGTAGACATATTTATTTTCTCTGGTGACTAATTAAATATTCATTATAGGCATAAAGAAAGATTTATTGAAAACAAATATTCTGGAATATAATAACCGTAATAAGGAAGAGAAGGCACAAAAGCTAACATGCGTTAATTCTTTTGGCCCACCACTATGCTGAGCACATTAAACGGTTTAACTAATTTAGTCCTAGAACACTATTAAATAGATACTCTCTTATCCTCATTTCCAGATGAGGAGATGGAGACCTAGAAAATTTAAAGAATTTAAATAGTCAAAGAGATAACAAATGGTAGAGCAATTCTTAACTACTAATAAAATATTTCCTCCAGTGTTAAACCTAAGTACCTCAAGCACACATTTAAATTTATTTTCTCGTAGTATATTTTCAGTAGCTATGTATAGCAAAGGGTCATACCTTTGTAAGATATTTTTATACATTTAAGTTTATGTTCACTTCTACCTTTCTTCTGAATCTTTCACAAATCCACCAGATTTCTTTCTTATTCTGAAGTCTGAGATAGAATAATTACTAAGGATTTAATCAGAATTGTATACAATGAGCAATCCAATACGCAATATTTCTATGTATGTAGTTATTATTATTGAGTCCCACTAGCCCTTTTGTGCCTTTAACTACAATATTAGCTAACGACTCCTGATCTCTTTTTGTTATTCTTTGAAACCCAAGACCATGTAAAAATGTTTTGGTTAATTATTCTATTCTATCTTGTATTGGAGTTACTCATATGCTAGTGTTTTATTTTCCTATGATAACTCTCTTACTGGATCTTATAGGATCTAGGTTCTGAAGTGGTTCAGAAACACCCTCTTTCATTATAAGCTATGAAATCTTTGACAAGTAGACAATTATGTAACATCCATTTCTTAGTTTCCTCCTTGGTAAACGAGGTTAACACTAGAACCCACCTCATATAGTCGCTGTGAGGGTTAACATATATACAGTACTTAGAACAGCGTTTGGCACAGAACAGACATTTTCTAAGTGTGTACTACTACCACCACTACACCATTTCTACACCAGCTATTTTAAAATTGCCCCTTTCTTAAAGTCCCTCTCTTAGTCAGTCTGGGCTGCTATAACAAAAATACCATAGACTAGGTGGCTTATAAACAACAGAATTTATTTCCCACAGTTCTGGAGGCTAGAAGTCCAAGATGAGGGTGCCAGCATGATTGGGTAAGGGCCCTCTTCCAGGGTGTAGACCTCTAATTGCAGAAGTCTCTCCTCACATAGCAGAAGGGGCCTGGGCACTCTGTGGGGTCTCTTTTATGTGAATATTAATCCCATTCATGAGGGCTCCACCCTCATGACCTAATCACCTCCCAAAGGCCCATCTCCTAATACCACCACATTGGGCATTAGGATGTCAACATATGAATATTGAGAAGACACAAACATTAGAACAATAGCATTCCCTAAGTTCTCATCTAATCCCCTGGTCTTAATAGATGACCTACTCTTCTTCAATGTTCTAGAGAACATAAAGAAAATAGGGATAGAAACTTTTCTCAACTTCTCATCACACTCCACTCAAAATGAGGGACCTTATCTCCACTTTCTCCCATCATTGAGGACTGGCCTTCTCACACTTCCTTTACCTTTCCTCTTAAACCTTATTTTAAAAGAAAAGAAATAAGTAAACAATAACGAAAAAATAACACTCTTGTAAATTATTTACTTCCTCCTCTTTACAGCCAGAGTTCTTGAAATAGATTCAGTTTCTATGCTTTCCTCCTCCATGTCTTCCCTTTCCATTCACTCACCGTCCACTAGAGTCTGATGTCCCCACTAGCCACCACCCTCCTGAAACTGTTCAATGAAGGGCTCAATCATTCTCAGCTCACATTTTATGGACGTTTTCTATTCCTTACTACAGTGAACCTCTTGGTAGATGTAACATGGCTTGATTACATCCTTCTTTTGGGGATGCTTGAGTCTTGGCTTCCATGACACCATGGCTATCCTGTTTTTCACGTTCTATCCTTTTTAATGGACTCTCTTTCTCCTCATCTTTAAATACTGATATTTTCAATACTCTCTCTTGCTTATTCTCTTTCAAATTTTACACATCCTCATGGTTTTAATTTACCCTTAAGCCTTTCTCTTTTCTAATTCTAACTCATGTATTTAATTATTCCCTGGACATCTCCACTGAGTCTCATGAAATTGAACTCCTAATATTTTCAAGCTCAATTTTAGTTCTTCATCCCTAGTAGCACTACTATGGGAGGCAGAATGGTATAGTGAAAGAGGCAGAAGACTGGGACCCAGACTGACTATGATTCAAAATCTGTCTCCAATCTATGCTGGTGTATGATCTTGATCCAAATACTTATCCCCTCCGAGCCTCAGTTTTGTCTGATTGCTATAATTGGACACAATGACACCAAATGTATAGGATTCTGGTGAGGAATAAATGTGATAATGTTTGAAAGGAATTTAAAACAGTGTTCAGAACTTAGTAAATAATCAGTAAGCATGTCTTCTTTCCATTTAGAACAGGCTTTTATAAATTATTGTCTAGACTAAAACAATGCCTTCCTAATTGGCCTCTCTGGCTCTATAGCCCCCTCCTTTAAATCCCTCCATCTTCACGCTGTGGCTAGTCCAATCTCTAAACACAAATTTTATCACATCACTTGCTTACATGAAATTTTCCATTAACTGCCTAGTGCATAACGGATGAGGTTAACGCTCTTCAACTTCCAACCCCTGGTCCTTCATAACTCAATCCGCGCATCTTATCCTGCTAGATCTCCAGGTACCCTGGCCCACTAAATTGCTTGTTGATTGCTGAAAGCCATGCGGTCTCTCAGGCAGCTGGTTTTTTGCACCTGTTCTTCTTCCTTCACTTAGCTCCCTCTAGTCTACCTGGCAAATTTCTAGTAATACTTTTAAGATTCATCTCATGTGTGTCTCCTCTGTGACATTTTTCTTGAGATGGCAGAATTACTTTTCCTCCACCGCGTTCCCATCCTACATTGTACAACCTCGGTTGTAGTTCATATTTCATTGGATTGTCATCATTCTTATACCATCTCACCTATCTGTCCTAGGTTTTTATCTTATCACAACTTGTAGTCTCATCCTCAATAAAAAGTAGACACTCCCGGGGCGGCCCCGTGCCGTAGTGGTTAAGTGCATGCGCTCAGCTGCTGGTGGCCCAGGTTTGGATCCCGGGCACGCACTGAGGCACCGCCTGTCAGGGCATGCTGTGGTGGCATCCCACATAAAGTGGAGGAAATGGGCACAGATGTTAGCCCAGGGCCAGTCTTCCTCAGCAAAAAGAGGAGGATTGGCATGGATGTTAGCTCAGGGCTGATCTTCCTCACACACACACAAAAAAAGTAGACACTCCCTAATCATTTGCTGAATGAATTAGTGAAGGAATAAATGATCCTATTCAGCCCTGAATAAACTGTAAATTTCTGAGGCACTTATCTTGTATCCCCTGCATCAATTAGCACTTGTAAGTATCTCAAAATACTGGCCAACACTTATTGATTTCTCATTATGTATCAGGTATAGGTTTAAGCACCTTACTGCATTCATTTAGTTTTCTCAAAACCTTTTAAGGCAGGTACCAACACAGAGAAGTTGATAAATTTACCCAGGAAGAACAGGTTGGATTGGAATACAGTCAGTTAATTCTAGAACCTGGACTTTCAACCACTGTACAATATTTTGACATGACCCTAGAAGGTCTATAGTTTCTCAAAAAAGCAATTGTTTTAAAAGCTATGAATATATGTGTTATGATTTACCACAGAAATATTTTTGAAAAGAAAGTATTTTCTGAGCTTCTAAGAAATTTTTCAAACTAAATAATTCAGGTTATCTCACCAACTTTAAATCCCTCCTTTTATATAGAGCCTCCAAGGAATCGAATAGTTGGGAATATATTAACTGCAGGATTTAAATTATACAGCGTAGTTTAACACAAAGAAATTAATTGAAAAGTTTTAAGAAATCATGTTCTTCTCCAATAAATGTTGCTACCTGGGGGTTAAGATTAGCTGGAGGGTTTATTGAGAATAAGGTTTTTTCTAAGCTAATCTGGGATTTGCTGTAAATAATATATGCACCAACTATGTTACCCTTTCATTTTCTTTTAAATTCTATACAAATATAATGAGACTTCGGATTAAATTTTTCTGGAATAACACTCTCTCATATTACCTTTAAAAATACTTCCTCTTTTTTAAACCCTATAGGGGACTATATTTCCATGATGCATATTTATATGATCTAGCAAGACCTTATCACAGTGAACTTTATTTTTTGTCACCTGTGAGTAGCATTTATGTTGAAATAAATGGTATTTCAGCAGAGCTATAAGTTCATTCTACAGCTCTCCAAAGAGAATTTTCTGTGTTAAGAAATTTTCTGTGCTAAGAATTTTCTGCGTTACTCCAAAAAGAAAAGAAAAGAAAACAAATGAAAAACGTTGTCCTCATTTTTGATAAAATAAAAAACATGGAAGTTTATTCAATTAACCAAAGAAAAATAAATCACAGTGTTAGGCACAACAGATATTTTCATAAGAAAAGCAATTCTATGTACTTCTAATACTGCTGGTAATAAATAGTCCTTCCAATATCTACATTTCTTTGTGGACATTTGGAAAACAATAAATTCTGGGCTTTTAATAGATCAGTTTCTCTTCTAAATCTACTTGTTGCCAAGGATGATAATATAAAGTGTGATAAATCTAAAATTTAACTCATAAGTACCTTAACTCACTCAACATTGTTGGAAAAGAAATGCTTCCATTCTACACAATTTAAGAAACAATTGCTCATTCTAAACTATAATTTTGAATTTTTCAAATGTTTCCTTTCATTTGCTTATTAAGTTTCCCGGAGAAAATAAATATGCTATGAACCTACTGACGAAGAGCTTACAAACTGAATATTTTTTGAAGCTGAGGCAATCAACTTATTATTTAAAACAATGTTTTTCTCAGGATTGAGTTGGTGTACCACAACAGCAGTAACAAATTCACTGGTTAGTACATCATGCGAAATGATTTTAAGGCACTGCTTCAGTAATATATTTATACCATGATGCACAATTTAAATATTACTGAATACCTTTTATGAGCCATGAACTCTCTCAAGGGCTGGGGTAGAGAATCTCTGGAAATTACATTTCAGTGGGAGAAGACAGACCCCTTACAGTCATTCTCGTTTGCATGTAGACAAAGAAATCTAATAAAGAATGTAATTATAACTTAACTGCCTCAATTCAGATAGGTTAATGGATTTGTTGGCCATCAAAACAAAGGGTGATATATGATTAGGAGCAGACTCAATCCAATACTTGCCAGTTTAGATCCTTCTTAGGATCCAGGCCTTGTATGTCTACAGTTTCTATGAATTACTAAGAAAGTTTGTTATTGCCTTCCTCGTGGCCAACAAGTGCAAATTATTCAGTACCTTGAAGCAAAAAGTTTGATGTCTATGTGATACTTTCTATAGTAATAAACACTTTATTAATAAATAAGTCATGTACTTTGGTCCAAGAGGAGCAATAATTCAGATAAACTTAAGAATTCTGCAATAGTTTCTTAACCTGAACAAATCTCCAGTTAGTCTTCCAAAGATAAGTTGTGATTTACACTATGTCTTCTTTCTTCTCTGAAACTTTCTCTGAGTTTCTTCAAGGGCAGTGGCCCTGGCTTATATAGACATAAGCCACTTGGGACTCACAGTCTATCTACCTTTCACCAAAGAGCCATGTTACCATCTCGCAATAGGCTGCATATTGGCCCTTCTAGTGTTAACTATTGAAATAGGGCCTCTGGTTAAGCTCAGGTCTCACTCTGAGCTATGAACAAGCAAGAAGGCCAGTTCTGCTCGGGTCTCCCTAATTTCCGTTTAATTAGGGTGAGGAGCCCATTCAGGTCAATTGTTGAACATATCTTCAATAACAGACTATTTGCTACGTGCTGTGGTGGAATGATAGATGCATATGCTATTTTCCAGAAATGGATAGTCCCCAAATTTTAGTGAGCCTGTTTTTAGTTTCACACATGAGCTTCTGCATTTGGCAGCAGAAACACTTCTTCCATAGACTATGGTACGTTTATGATTAATCTCTTATTTAATATACATGCCAGAAAAAGCAAACAAACAAATAAAAAGTGGAAACAAATCCTCAGTGAAAGTAATATTTCCAGATTAGTATTTGCTTATATGAATAGAGAACAGTACAAGTTTCTGTTTATCAGCCATTTCCAATATGGCAGCAGAAGAGGGCTCTTTGACATGGGATCCTAAAAAAGCCAGGATCTGTGCTTACTCTACTCCTATTTTCAATGTTAGAGCCAGTGTAATTTCTGGCCAAGTGTAATTTAGATCATTTTACTTCCCCTTTTAAAACTCTCCAATGGCTTCTGATTTCACTCAGACCCTACATGGTCTGGCTCCCATTTAATCTTTTTTTTTTCTTTCTTTCTTTTTTTTTTTTTTTTGTTTATTGCAGTAACATTGGTTTATAACATCGTATAAATTTCAGGTGTACATCACTATACATCTATTTCTGCATAGATTACATCATGTTCACCACCCAAATACTAATTACAACCCATCACCACACACATGTGCCAAATTATCCCTTTAGCCCTCCTCCCTCCCCCCTTCCCCTCTGGTAACTACCAATCCCATCTTTGTCTATATGTGTTTGTTTATTGTTGTTATTATCTACTACTTAATGAAGGAAATCATACAATATTTGACCATTTAATCTCAAACACTAACCACATTAGTCTCACCACATCTGTTAGTTCTACCTGAAAAACTCTTCCCATAGACATCCACGCGGGTCAGTCTCTTATTTTCATACAACCTCTGTCTTCCTTAGTATGGAGTTTTGTCCTCATGGCTTCAACTTGGCTGCTGTCCCTCCAGGCAATGCATCTCTATGCTAAGAATGAGTACAATCAATGGGCAGGAACAGAAGCAAGGAAACCAGTTAGAAGGCTATTGCAATAATCTGCTAGAGAGACAGGAGTGGCTTAAAATATGGGCTGTATCAGTCGATACGGTAGGTATTGGCGAGACTCTGGGTGAATGTTGAATGCAGAGCAAAAGGATATTGTGATGGATCATAGAGGGAGTGTGATAGAGAGAGAAATCAAGCTGATGCTAAGACTATTAGCCTGAGGAAATGGAAGAATAGAGTTGTAACATTGAGATGAGGAAGATTCTTAGGGAGCAAGTTGTGATCACAAACTCAGTTTTAGACATACACGTGTGAGATGTCTATTAGGATATAAAGGTCCAGAATTGAGGTGAGAGGCCTAGGTTTGAGACACACATTTGGAAGTGTAAGCATATTGATAACATTTAAAACCAAGACACTAGAGTGAGTGTAATAGGTAAGAGAAGTGGTCCCAAAACACAGCCTGAGCACATCAATGTTTAGAGGACAGGAGGCTGAGAGAAACCACAAAGGATTCTGAAAAGGGACAGGTAGAGGAGGAGAAGGAAGCCAGAAGAGCGTTGTGTCCTGGAAGCCAAATGGAAGTGTCTCAAGAAGCAGCGGGTGATCAGCTCTGTCAAAACTGCTGTGTCTCAAATTAAAATGATTGAACAATGTAGACATCAGTGATGATATTGATAAAGCATTTAAAGGAAGTGGTAGGGCAAAAAAATGGATTGGAGTGGATTCAAGAGAGAAGGAAAGGAGACAAAATGGAAACCTCTCTCCCGGACAACTCTTGAAGAGTTTGACTATAAAGGAAGAGAGGTATGTGTACCTGGATGAAGAAGTGGAGATAATAGAAGTGTTAACATTTTTTGTTTGTTTTTTAAGGTGGGAAAAATGGCAGTATATTTCTAATCTGATGGAAAGATCCATCTGAGCGGGAAAAATTGATGATGCCATTTAAAGAGGAGAGAAGTGCTAGACTAATGTCCTTAAATAGGCAAGAAAGGATGGGATTTAGTGTACAAGAGTGGCCTTTACTAGGAGCACACGGAGTCCGCCCACAGGAACAGGATTAAAGCAGAGTATACAGGAACTTGCATGTACACATGTATCCTATAGATGTATAGCTTGTACATGGATAGATGTTGTGGTAGGAGGTGCTTCTAATCGCTCTTACTGTCCCAATAAATTGGGATACAATGTTGTCAGCTCAGAAGGAAAATCGGCAAGACTGGGCTGGAGATTTTAAAAGAAGGGAGCTTGGGATTATGATACCATATGGTCATCTAAGGAAGTTTCAAAATTGTCATCTGAGTCATGATATGATATGATATAGTCACCTGAGAACATAGGAAAGTGATAAATGGGAACTGTATGATGAATTCTGCAGAACATTAAGAGCCTACTTAGTGTAATGATCTTGAATTAAAAAAAAAATCCAATTATCATTGCTTTGTGTTGGCTGCATAGGAGCAGGCATGTGAAGAGTTGAATTCAACCTTTAGGTTTAGCCTAACAGTTTCCAGGAAGTGTGAAAGGGGTGAGGGAGTTGATGATACAAGCATTAGAGTGATTGTAATGACTGGCCAAGTCCTTTGAGCCTAATTAGGTAAGGAGAAAAGAGAGGACATGGGTTTGGTGAGGTGGAGAGGGACAGTGTAAAGGTGTTAGAATTAAACGTTCCCAGAAACTTAAAGCATTACTGAAATATAGTAAGTCATGGCTGATGAGCGGCATACTTGAAATTGAGACAACTGAGTATTATTGATTTGGTAACAACAGGTCAAAGTATGAATGTGTGACTGTGATGAGGTTAAGTCACTGAAAGATTCAGGGGATTGGAAAGATCATCTACGCTGATACTGAAATGACCAAGAATTATGGCTGGAGAGAGATATAGTGATAGTAAACCAGTAGCTAACTTCTTCAAAAATGAGAGGTTAAGAGTGGGGAGAAGTTCTGATGACAAAAGATCGGCACCAGGGAATTCCTTATGTGTTGGAACTGTTCTGTATCTTGTTTGTGGTGGTGGTCACAAGAAAGTCTTTTAGCTGGACGTGCTGCTCATCTGAATAACTTGCGGTAAGGAAGAAGGGGAATGGACATTGCATAGTCAGCTCACAAAGGGTTCCATAACTATCAGTTTTATGTCCTCAAAACTGGTTTCTACAAACTGCTTTCTAAGGAACATTAACGCCTTCCCGTACCTTAATAGGTATTCTATCAATAAAGAATTCTATGATGTAGTCTGTGATCAAGGTTCAGGAAATCCTGGGTTAACAAAGCTTAAACTGGTGTATTTATATCAATACTTCTATAGCCTACAATAGTTTAATGTGCAGTGCGAATCACCAAAAGAGAGATTCAGTATGTAGTCTTCCCCAAACTTCATCAACCATTTCACTGTTTTATTCAAGAACGCGTATTAATGTCTGTTATATGCTAGGTTTCCTCAAAACATAATTTGGGACAGGCTGCTGAAGATAATACTCATTGTTCTCAAGAGCATGGGGGTGGAGAGTATCTACTCACTGGTCACTGATAAGTATGTAAATTAGAAGACAATCACCCTCTTCTATAATGTAGACATTCTTTCTTAGGATTTTATTCTAGAGAAATTATGATCATGTGCAAAGATCTAACCACAAATATGCTCATGGCAGCATGTAGCAAAAAATATCAGAAATAAAGAGAATGCATAATGATAGATTATTGCTGAAGTTAATTATAGTGAATCCATGTAAAGGGAATCTGTGAAGCTATTTAACATGTTGTAGCACCATAACAGGTTTGGAAATATACTGGCAAATAAACAAAAGCCAGGTTATAAACAATATGTATAGCATAGGGCCTATGATATCCAAAGCACAGGGTCTATGTTTTATTTTTAAAATGTATATGTGTGTATGTATGTTTGATGAACCAAAAAAGAGCATAAAAGATATATACTAAAGCGTGTTATATCTGCATGGTGAGATTATAGGTGAATTTTCTTTTTTAATCTTTATCATTTACCTATTATTTCCAAAATTTCTATAGTAATCACACAACATATAACATTTAGAGAATGATTTAACTGATATATCTGTGTGTGCGTGTGTGTATATACAATTTTTGTTGATTTTTTTTTTCCCTGCATATAACACTCAGATATGTTACTTTAATCAGTTCTACAGACTGAGTTAGCACTTTGGAGAAAAATCAAATGGTAAGTAATCTCCTTCCTGTATTATTTATATATACAATATGATATATATAAAACTTGTTACTCATGCCATGATATTACCTTAAAATGCTTTCAAAAGAGCTTTCCAGTACACTCTAGTAATGGTATTAATTTTTTATTTAATCATCACTTGAATCAAGGACTTTTGGAGAACTGTCAAAATTAAATTTACAAAATTAATGGGATATTTCCAGATTATTTCAGCAATTATAATTTTAAAATATTTTATGCCAGAGCCTAACCATTTCCTTGCTCAGCGTCTCTATTGAGCAGAGTCATTAGATATAATACAGTAGTCAAACATCCATTCACAAACACTCATGCAAACCACATATACTTTTCTTATTTTAATAAGGAAGCTAAGTATTAGGATGATTTGGGCAAGCAAATGTGGATTTTCAGGGTAAGATCTGAATCATATTTTTATAATAAAATAATTATATGAAGATTTATTGGGCTACATTTTCAACTGGAGTTCCACATGGTTCTCAAAACTCCCACACAAGATACCTCCTGCCAAAGATGAATAAAATAAGTGCCATGTGACCTGTACATGAACTCGTATATTAGACATATGTTCAGAAAAGATGATGCTAGTATTTTTATTCCTAACATTTTAGTTAAAATTGAAAGAAATTTCCATTCCAAATTGAATATGCAATTGAAAATCTTGGGCAACATTATACTTCTCTATTTCTGAGATAGCTAAACACTATACCTGCTTATAATATCAATAGGCATATTTAATTGCTTAAACTGCATTAGCATTAAAGAACTAAATATAACTTTGATATCATCATTTCCAAGGATTTTTAGAGCTGAAGTAACTAGAACTTAGGTAGATTTGGGAACTAAATAGTTACACAACTTTTTATTGTCCACGTGTGGTCTAGAACCCAAGTCTCCTGATGGAAAGTCTTGCAATTTTTACTTTTTTTCCCACTGCCTGAGTTAAATGTAGAATTTATCTTACTTAATGCAGAGAAATTATATAGGTACCATTTGAAATATGGGCAATGTACCTAACTTTGGTCTCATTTTATATCTTATTCTATGTTTCTTTATTTCTGTTATAGAGAAAGAACAAGAACACAAAATGGAACCTCAATGAATTGTTGATTTCTTAATCTTCACTGAAAAATACTACAAATATAAATAAATGACATTTTGGTCCAGAAATGTTAGATATTATTTTTTCAGATCAATCATCCAGAATATTTGAGCTCATCACATAATTAACAATTTTAGACAATGTATATTTAAAGATATTCTAACGACTCTCATTTGAAAAATTTATATGCTATCGACATGTATGTAGTCTCTTCAAATGTGATCCATTCACAAATTATCCAGATAAGTGAGGACATATAGGCACTGCTTTCAGTTTTAAGCCCTCTTATCTATATTCCACACAATGACTCGAATGCTCTTTCTAAAATGCAGATCTAACTATGTCACTCTCCTCTAAAAAGTTCAGGGTTGCTCTATTGCCCATTGGATAAAATCTATAACCATTAGCATGAAATACCAGGCTCTTCATGACCTTGCTCTTACCCACACTGCTAGACAAAGCTTTACCTGCTATCCTCCTTCCCTTCAGTGCACCACTAAATTCAGCAGCATTGCATTTCTGGAAGACCTATCAGCGATTTTCCCATAGCAGTCTTGTGCTGAAATTACAATATTCTGTTTACTCCCTTGCTTCTGACACTAGACTCCAGGTTCCTTATTGGGAAGAAACAAATGATATTTGTCTACATATCTCCAGGGCTTTGCACAGTCATTGGAAATCAAAGAGTATAAATTGAAAAAAAAGTAAATTGGGACTACAAAAAGTCTAACTGATTCATGTGAACAGTTGCTTATTTTGTCAAATAGATTTGTATCGGGAACCTAGAAATTCCAAATCCGTTGGCCTGTCATGGCATGACCAAACTTATAACTATAGTTAACCAAGTAACTAGATCACATGCAGATCAGTGGTTCCCTGTTCCATATTTTATTAAAGGAAAGAATCGTCATCTATGGTTCTTGCTAAAATGCAAATCTCCCCCATCCCATCCCAAGATTATGATTCAGTCAGTTTGTGGTGGAGCCATCACGGAAAAAACAAAACACATAAAGGTCTTACGTTTTCTTTGATATCCTATATTCCTGCAATAACATATCTCCCTGCCAAGCACCTAGGTATTACATATATGAAGATTTACTATCGTTTTATGCATTTAAAAGCCATTTCTTCAAACCACACTCATCATTGCAATTAAATGTTTGTAAACACATAGAAAAAATGATCAGCAATTTTCTTTTTTTCCAATATTGATGTATTGATTCTGCACCTTATTCATCCTACTGCTTACCAACCTAGTTTCTTTAGTCAAAGTGATCAAACTAAACTGTGCATATGAAGAGAACTATTGTTAGCTAATGCACATTCATATTATGTAAGTAAACATGTATTACTGGTGTTTGGATATAATCTTCCTCTTTCAGATATTCAGACAGGATAATTGTGTGCAATGAGCTGAATAAAAATATGTTACTCAATTTATGTCTTTTTCTTTCCTTTTATCTTTCTTCCATTCTTTTTTTTTTTTTTTTTTTTGCTGAGGAAGATCAGCCCTGAGCTAACATCAGTGCCCATCTTCCTCAACTTTACACAGGGGATGCCATCACAGTGTGGCTTGATGAGCGGTACCCAGGTTCACGCCCAGGGTTCCGAATCTGCGAACCCTGGGCCGCCAAAGCGGAGCACGTGAACTTAATCGCTACACCACACAGCCAGCCCCCAATTCTTTTTTTTGTAGTTGTATTTTTGTGATTTCAAATTACTCAAGCTGTTCATGTTATTAAACAGCGAATCCAGCTGACTTAAAAACACAGAACTATGCCATGCAGACTCTTATAGAAAGCTCTTTAAGAGCTTCTATTATCTACTGGAGAACTAATGCACTCCCTTAATTGTGCCTGCTGGGTGATCGGGTACAACCAGCCGAGGAATTCAGCCCCACACAGAAATGCAAGGCTGCGAAAAGGACATTTGCTCAGCAAGAAAGGTTGCAGAAGCCCTTTGACAAACGAGACAAAGCAAGCCAAGTAATAATAGAAGGGCTTTTTGAACATTTTCAGTAATTTGGTTATAACTAACTCTAGAGTGCATTAGCAGAAGATTCTTAATCAGACCCTACTTTTCCATTAGAGAGACTAATTACAGTGTGTCTCTTATTGGTAGATTTATTTTTCCTCCATAAAAATGCTTGGCAAATATAAACTAATTTGTTTGAATTTCCCTTTGTCCATATCTCTGTTTTCTGAGAGGGCCTGATGCTGTTACATTAGAGACTGGACACACAGAGGGCACTGTTCACTAAATAATCCCATTCTGCTGGCAACCGATTACACCAAAACCACGTTAACGCGAGATCAACTCCCATCCCTCAAATGTGTTTGTTGTAAAATCTTGTTTGTACAAGTCTGGTTGAATTCCACTATCTTAATTCTGTTTCTTTTAGAAAAATTACTTTCAATCTGAGTGATTTATTTTCCTCTTCCTGAATATCTGTGTTGCTAGGCCAGTGATCTGCTTAAAAAAACATCTAATTTATGAGGGTGCCTGAGAGGAGGGGTGCTCATCTTTGCCTGGGTGACTAAGATCACAGTTAATCCAATATATATATATATTTTTGAGACACATTCTTTCTAAGAGGCAGAGTAACCCCTGCCTTGCAGGTATGACCTTGAAGATATTACTTGCAGGGAAAAAACAAAAACGAAGATGCTTGAATATTCTAGTCAGTTTACTTGCTTTTTTTGACAAAACAGCATCAATGGGTATGTGCACCATTAATGGACTAACAATGCTTAAATCTACAACCAGCCAACATGAAAACAAAGAGCTGTAGGTACAACAGCATATTAAGTAAAACTAAACAATAGAAATTGGGAGAAATAATGTCTGCATTATTTCACCCATGGTTATAGCAAAATTCAAATGAGATAATTTTTTTCAAAAAATATTTGGTAAACGTATATTATGTATTATCTGCTAAAGACACAGTGGTAAACAAGACAATCTTGGATCCAAGATTTTTGGAGCTTACATGAAAAATAAATAAAATGTGATGAAAGTTATGGACTTTCTGGAAGCTTTGAGAACTTTTAGATGGTGTAAAACTATTTTTGGTTTGTCATTCAAAAAAAGTCAGATATCAGCAAATTCATATGGTTTGACCTAATTGCAAAATGTAGATAATTATCGTGAAAGCATTTTGCAATGACTATCTTGTAAGCTGTTATTCTTGCAACCTTGAAATGTTTTTTAAACTTATACCTTCATAGTGACAATAATAAAATCCTATCATGACAATATTTGCTCTATTTTAAAAATCAAGAAAACATATATCCTCCACTATTTTTTTTTTATCAATTGTAAATTTGGGAAATTTTAGGAAAACATCGATTATGTTCTCCTTATCCTATTATCTCTTTTTTCTGTGTTTGCTATTTCAGGATTGTTTTATTTTCTTGCATTCCTGACAGTGATACCATGTTTTCATAATTTAATAGAGAAATATTTTCCTGTCTTCCCTGTATTTTTATTTTCCACTTGGTGGCATATTGCAGAGCAATGTTTTTTACTGAAGATGAAGTTAATATAGAAGATATCCAGTCTCAATTATTGTCAAAATATAATAATTATCCTTTATTGAGTGCCTGCTGTATGTCAACCTTAACTACATATCTAACACTTGGAACGCCACTAGATAGCTTTATAGCCTTATCTCTATATCCTTATATGAAAATTATAGAATTCAGTCTTTATCTTTCAGTCGAGTATGTAGGGAGGTAAATCTATACATTCATTTATATCTGCATTTTTACATTCATCAGTCATTCAGTAAATATTTTTTGAGCATCTGGATAAAATACTGAGGAGAAAACAGTGAACTACACAGACAAAATACTTGTCTTCATTTGAATTTGCTTTCTCTTGGGAGCTGAGTTCACAAAACGATGTAAGCTTTACAAAGTTACGTAAACTATAACCAAACAGTGTTAATTAAAAATGGCACAAAAGAAAAACCTGGATTTAACAAGGAGCCAGGAATAACACTAAGAATAATTTCATCATATTCTGCATTCTTTTTAGAGGGTCTTAGGAAGAATTAAATAAAATTATATGTCATAAGCCTTGTACAATGCCTCGTTTTGATAGGTGCTTAATATGACATTGATGATATTAAAGGAATTTTTAGTTAGGAATATTATTATTATTAGTATGTATGTATGTATGGACCCCACATTTGGCTCTGAGCTTTCAAATAGTCAACGCAGAGAGATAAATCTAGTAAGTTAAACATTTAAAAAATTTCGTAGTCAAAGCAACAATCACCCTAGAAAAGAACCAAAAGCATTTCTGGTCCTGAGACTACACCGAAATTTCTCCCACTGTTCAAAGGAAAGAAGGCAGTGAATGGATTAAAACCATGGCATCATTCTTACATTAGACTCCACAATGACTACATGTTTTCCATAACAATCCTCAAAAAAGTGACTATAATCATATGAGAGGATGCAATAAAATGAGGTTTGTTACTCAGCTCTCTAAGTTGTATAGGAAGTAGATTTTTGTAATATTTTAAAGTATTTAAAGGACTACACGTCCTTTAAGAAAAATGTCTAAAATATATTTCTAACTCAGAAATTAATAAATACACAAAAGCTCAAGATAGCAGTGAATAAAAACACCTGGATTGTATTTCTTTTTGCTGCCAGCTGAGTAGAGATCCACATGATTTAATAAATCATTTAGCCAAGGACATGACCAATCTTCCCTTTGAAAGATGTGTTATCCAAAAGTTTCCATGACTAAAGAGAGAAGATCTTTGAATACAACTGAGCTGAGAAGGCTAAAAGTCTCTTTAAAATGTCATTTTAAATCCATAACTAACAGATAATGAAATGTGAATTTCAACCCAGGTCTATCTGATGCCCAAGCCAGTTCTTTACCTTTCATACCAACACACAGAAATCTGTGTCAGGATATCAAATGGCAAACTCGGTTTTATTGTGTTCAATAATTATTAGTATAGTCAATAATTATTAGTATACTTTTTTGGATTTAATTCAGAATATAATTTCTAAACATTAGAAAAATTATTTCTGTAAGAGAATGAATGATTTAATGAGAGACAGAATTAAGTTGTGGCTACCTTGATGAAATATTGAAGGATATAAACAGTATTTGACTTATATGAAGCATACTTGCATCAATTTATATCTAGTGAACTTGAAGTTAAAATTGGTAATGAATGAAATTTTTTTCTGGTACAAAAATTTATTGACTGGGAATGATTGTTACTTCTATAAAGTATTATTTGATAATACACAACTAACTAGTCCCTCTATCTTTGTTAATAAAAACAGAAAGGGCTTTTTTATAATTATAAAACATATGTTCAGTAATAAAAATATGTGAACTAATTATTAGTTTTTATTGAAGGCCATTGTGATGGTTAATTTTATGTGTCAAATTGGCTGGACAACTATACCCAGATATTTGGACAAATATTATTCTGGAAGTTTCTGTGAAAGTGTTTTTTGGATGAGATCAACATTTAAATCAGCAGACTTTGAGGAAAGCAGAGTATCCTTCATAATATGGATGGGCCTCATTCAATCCATTGAAGACCTTAAAATGACAGAGACTGACCTCCCTGAGCAAGAAGAAATTCTGCCAGTAGCCTGCCTTTTGACTTAAACTGCAATTCTTCAGTAGGTCTCTCGCCTTCCAGTCTACCCTGCAGATTTTAGATCTACCAAGCCTCCACAATCATATAACTCAATTCATCCTTCCATCTATCTGTCTGTCTATCTATCTATCTATCTATCTATCTATCTATCTATCTATCTATCTATACAAACACATACATACACACACATATACCTTGTCAATCTGTTTCTCCAGAAAAACCTAACTAATACAACCATAAACATAATTTGCAAATGAGTCAAATTTATCAGAGTTTCTAGAACCTAGAAAACCTAAACATATAATGTATAATGCTTTGGATAATCTGATGAATTGGTAGTCTGAATAAATACGAATTTAAACTAAATACAAATGTATTTGTGATAATTTAACTAAACAAAGAGGTATAAGAATAAGTATTATGCACAGACATCAACCAAGAGCAGTGGGTCTAGAGTGGACTAATTGAACAAATGAATGAATGAATGAATGAAAATGAACAGTTATTGAACTATAAGTTTTGATCAATAGGAAAAAGAAAATGTATAATAATTAAACTACATTGAGCATAGAAGTTCTTAATATTGAGACAAGAAAAATAAGATGAAGAATGAAATGGAAATATTTCCATACAGAAGTTTTATTAAATAAAAATCTCAAAAGGAAACTAATCAATTTTCTGTAGGATTTCTATAGATCACCATGACAAAACCTGCAAAAAGACTAATGACTTTCCTAAAGACTAAATTTGGCTCCATTATTGAGTGTCTAGTATGTGGTAGGTGTTATAAAAAGTGAGTGAATACTGCAATCCTATGTGGTAGGAATCACAGGTCTATTTTACAAATTGGGCAATCTAGGCTTAAAATGTCAAGCAAGTTGCTCTTGGTTACATAACTAGAGAGTGGAGTACAGGACATTCAAATTCAATCTGACCAGCTCCAGAACCATCCTCTTAACATAGTATGGTGAGAAAGCATGCAAGTTACCAAAAAAGAAGTTTTAGATTCTCAACCTTGAGTGATTTTTAAATAAGTGAACAATCTTAGTCTATCCTGTATTAGATTAGACCTTCCTGATGAGTATAAGAAACAGCTAATTTCCTGAGGTCTTTTCCAGGTGTACCATTGTACATTTGTTCCCACAGTAGTTAATTTTAGAGATTTAACTAACATCCAAGATACTGCAAAAATGTATATTTTTTTCTGGGTAAATGTGCTCAAGGCATTTAAACTGGCAACCAAAAGTTATCAAAACTATGTTGCTGGGCTTTGAAAAAAGTCATTTTGTTTGAAAAGAATCTTTGTACCACGCACAGTACAAGGTTTATTTTATGTTCCTTCTATAATCACGAAACACATTTGAGATCTCAGTTCTCTAGGGAACATTCTGATTTTGAAAATAAAACTGCCTTTGTCTTCCTCTTCATGAACTTAATTTTCACTAACAACCATATAATGATAAACAAATGTGGGTCTCATTTTTATACATTGAAATAATTATTGCTGTCACAAAGATAATTTTACAGGGGTTTATTCTACTTGTCAGTAAGCATCAACACAGATCCAAACATTTGTATAAAGTCATATAGAAATACTATATGCATGAAAGATGTGAGTTTATTTTTGTATGTAACTATGTATGTGCCTGCACACATTCTTGATTGTATCATACACAAGGGAATATTTTGAATATTTTTATTTTTAAAAGTATCTGTTGAGACAGTATGTTTAAATATATTTTGTCCTATAGACGATCTCAATGTTTTGTTTTATATTAAAGCAATACATTTATTTCCTCAGAACTAAACAACTTGTTCCATAGAGAGTTAGGGCAACAGCAGAGGTCAACACTAGTTTTTGTATAATTCCTATTTTTCCTAATATAGTGCCATCAACTAGCATAACATGTGTAAAGGTAAGAAAGGTAGTGAGGCATTGTCTTTAGAATTGGTTGTATGGCAAAAGCTTAGACGTGATTCTTCTATATACCAAATAAAGTAGGAGGAATTGGTTTAGAAGAAAGATAATGTGTCTACTTTTCAACATTTGTAATTTGAAACACTTATGAGATTACCAGATAGAGAAGTTCAGTGGAGAGTTTGGAGTCAGATTATATATTATGCTGAATATACATAATGATCATGAGTATATATTATGCTGGTTATATATCATGCTGAATCCTATGAAATTGCTTATATCTGACCATTTAACCTACAAAAATGGTAATTCCTTAGGTTTCAACCCATATGTAGATTTTAAAGAAATTAACTGTGATATTACTTAGGAAGCCCCAGCAAAATGGTTAAAGAGGAACTCAAGGGAAGGACAACTCATTTACGAGGCTCTAGTTAGCCTCGCCCGTACGTGTGGTTATTCACAGAGTATGTGTTGACCTTCCTTGGTTTAGATTTTTATCAGTAATTAATAATAAAATTTGAAATTGAATTAAAAAAATTTTTTTCTCTAGTGATTAGTTGCCATTGGGTCACAGGAAGTGGACAGAGAAGAACATCATAGAAATAGTTTTGTTATAATGTCTCACTGCTCTGGGAAGGCAAGATTTGGTGAAATACTAAAACATCTAAACAAGAGAACTTTGGTTTATCATTGGGCTGAGGGGGGAGAAAGGTGACAAGAAGTTGTGGATAATTACAGCTTTTGAAGTTCAGCTCTCCTTCTGCCATCAGTATCCTCAGAACCACTCTTTTCTGTAGTCTCAGGACAATTCCTTAGGGTGGGATGTATGTTTTTTCAAGTTCCAGGATGGTTATGTGATATAGGGCTGGCCAATTTGATAATTGCATGAATCTGGCTACAGTTATTGGCTGGGGAAAGATGTGTGACCCAATTTAGGCCAATGTGAATGAGGTTCAAGACTTTGGTTCAAACTTTGGGAAAGAATTATTGCTCTGCCAGAGTTGAACCTGGGAGGATGCAGGTCTGGAGATGCTAGGGGCTACCATGTAAGGAAAGCCTCCCTGAGAGTGAGGCCAACATGGAAGAGAGAAGAACCAAGAAATGGAGAGAAACTGGGACTTCCTGATATTTTTTTAAGTTTCGGATTTCAGCTATGCCTAAGACATTTCTTTTCAGTTCAATAAGCATAAATTCCTTTTGGTTTAAGCAATTTTCAAGTACATTTTCTGAACTTTCCTCTTAAAAGAAAGTCCTAATTGGGGCAGGCCCAGTGGCATAGTGGTTAAGTTCACGTGCTCTGCCTCGTTGGCCCAGGGTACGTGGGTTCGGATCTCGGGTATGGACCTATGCACCGTCATCAAGCCATGCTGTGGTGGCATCCCACATACAAAACAGAGGAAGATTGGCACAGACGTTAGCTCAGGGCCAATCTTCCTTGCCAAAAATAAAGAAAGAAAGAAAGAAAAGAAAGTCCTGATTAATACATAGGGAGGATGAGATGACCAGAGGAAAGTGAGCAGTTCTTCATTTACCTCCTTCTGAATATGCTCTCAGGGACCAAATTCTCCTGGGGATGTCTCAGCATTTGGAGATAGCACTAGATGACTTTGACTATTAACCTTGCATAGTGCACAGGCTCACAAAATAATGGCATTGTTACCCTTCAGAATCAAGGGAAAAGTCATTATGAAAGCTTAGGTCTCTTTAGATCATTTCTCAAACTGCACCTATATAAGTATTGCAGCGGAGATAAATGCAACTTCTATTGCATTCACAGACCCCCATCATTTTTCAGAACCTCTTACTGGAAAACTCTATTCCTACCTATACATTTTAAAAATGTATTCAAAACTTACTGCAATTTGAAAATCTTTCTCTATAAGAAAATAAATCATTTTTATAGCTCATGCTTTCCATCATTCTGCTTTCTGAAATGTCCTTTTACTCATTTTTTTCCCATAAAGAAGTCTCTCTTCCTTTAATCTCAGCTCAGATATCACCATCTCAATGAGACCTTGTGTATCATCTTTCTCTCTCAACCCACATCATAAAACACGTGTATATTCATTTCTTTTTTTCTGTCCACAAATGTTAATTAAATACTTACTAATGTGTCAGATGTTATGTTCATTATTGAGGATTAAAAAAAAATCTAGAATGTATCTCTGCCTTAAAGGAACTTATAGCCTAGGGGGAATTATAAGTCTAAGAATTCAGTAGCCTCTGAAAAGAGCCTCCAAATACATAATTACAAGTGAGAAGGAAATCAGAAGGAATTACAAATCAGAAGGAAACAGGAGATGCACAAGGTGATGAGTGAGGAGGTGACAGGTGATAAGGAGAGATTCTGCTGAAGTAGGAAGGAGATATCAGGTCACCAAGATACCATTGTGCCCAAGACAAAGGCTAGAATTTATCATGAAGGGAAATGGAGAACCCCTGAATGATTTTAAGTAAGAGCACAACATAACCAGGTTGCACTTTCAATGTTCACTTTGGCATTAGGATGGAGTATGAATAGGGTAATCTTTCACACTGATTTGCGTGGGACAGTTCTGGTTCATGCTTGTTGTATTGGTGTAATTATTAATTGCCCCCCTTCATTCTCGAAAATGTCCTTGTTTGGACAGTAAATTATGTGATCATCCCAAAAGTGGATTATGCTGGAAGAGATTAAGCTGAAAGAGGCAAGAGAAGCCAGTCGGAAGTCTGCTGAATTAAGGCAGCCTAGAGAGAAAGGCACTTAAACTAAATCAGTGGTCAGGGAGATGGAGAAAAAATGGAAACATTTTGTCCTACCAAAGCCAATTACTTGTACCTTGATTTAGCACTGAATACATTTTGTTTTGTGTTAGGATTCATTATTTATCTGTTTATTTTTCCCATTCAATCTTAAATTCCTTGAGGGCAAGGACTACATCTTCAAGTTCTGTGTTTCCTCAGAGATCAGGGCAATGTCTTGAACAAACTGCTTGCTGAATAAGTGTATATTGATTTGAATTAATAGAATGTTACCCGTGCATTTTGCAAAGAGAAATACGTGATGAAAGGCCTTGTAAAGTTCTTTATTATTCATAGGAAATGGAATTTTATTTTCATGAGTTAACAACATGTATAGTGTATAGTCTTAATCCTTTCCCCCTAGTTCTATTGGATAACTTCATCACATTGCCCCATCGAATGAGGTCTCTATTATGTGAAAATAACTCAGAGTCTTAATAGCAAAGGGGTGTCTACAACCAGCTGATGGCAGGAAGGCATTGTCTGGGTAAATAGTAGCATCTCCACAAAAATTCTTTGAATGAATGACTAAATTCTCCATTTTTGTGTAGTTGGCACAGATAAGTCTTTGTTTCTTCTTACTCTATGTTTCCATACTATCCTATAATTTTTTTATTTTACTTATTTATTTATTTATTTATTTGCTGAGGGAGATTCACTCTGAGCTAACATCTGTGCCAATCTTCCTCTATTTTTTATGTGGGACACTGCCACATGATGGCCGCCAAAAAGTGGTGTACGACCGTGCCCTGGAATCAAACCTGGGCTGCCAAAGCAGAGCGTGCCAAACTTAACCACTAGGCCATGGGGCCTGCTGCTATCTTATCATTTTTTATATGGTTTATAATGTTGTATTATAATTACATGGTCATATGTCCTTGAGTTCCTCAAGGTGAGAACTATAGCTTACGTATCGTTATATTCCCATTGCCTAGAAGAATGCCTGGTACTCAGCTAGGTTTTCATTCCTCTGGAAGCATCAACATTTAAGTTATTACCTTTTATAAATGGTGCCTTAAACTAAACCATCTAAATAACAATCATTCCTTTAACACACTATCAAAGTAAAAAGGATTATATTTAGAATAGTAAATTTGTAATTATATTTAAAAATAAGCGAGCATCGAGTACGATTGTCTATCCATCTACTGTCCATGTTATAATAAGTAGATCCCCATGCACTGCTATAATTAACATGCAATATAAACTTACAGTATTCAATTTAAGCTTTCTTCTCAAATTAAATTGTTTTATAGTTTCCTGGGGAATTGCTGTCTAAAGTTTATCAGCAGGATAACTATGATTCCATACATGGAGTCTTGCATTCAACAGCAAATTTGCTGCTACAGAGGTCAACATTTTTGTCTTCTCAATACTGTAATTTCTCTCACCTAAAATATGTACAGTTCAACAATGCATATGCTAGGGCATATTTAATTTGTAATGCTAAGAGCATAATTGCTTAGCAGGTATCCTTAGTGCGAATCATGCTGACACCCACCCTTTACAATTTATGACTGCATTTATTCTGTGTCTGATTTTTCCGGAACTCAATAAAAATCATTTATGCCAAAAACTTCCTGATAGATCTATAACTTCCTCATATTTTGACCTACTTTTCCCCAAAAAGACCCAAAAGGTCCCGACCTCTATTATCAAAATCTCAATGCAAATGAAAGCTCTGATGAGATTCTAATTAAGTGAAAACCTTTCTGTAATTATACATGTTCACTATTTAATGAGATCTTTCCATAATTAGAAATTTATTTGGACACTAAGATTTCACAGGCTGTTGCTGTGGTATCCTAATTCAGACATTTTTCATTCATGAGGGGGCAAAGTTCTCTTCCCCACAAATGTATCACTGTCATGGGACATTTCTCCTTTAATTAAATGTAGTATATTCTTGAAGGATGACTTACAAAACTTATTTTCACTCTTCATCTTCTTAACACACGGCCAAAATTGGTGACCTATGAGGTATAAGAATGTAACACTTTTGGTTAAGTATAGTATTCATTGGTGGCCAAATAAATTTCTAATTATTATTTTAATAATCTTAGCTAAGTTTTACTTTAGAAAGAGCCACAAAAGGCTTTAATCTGTTGGGGGTAATAGGGACAGTGGCAAAACAAAGAAACAAGAGGAAACTACATGTAAAAATGTCTTAATTGGCTCATGATTGGACCTGGAGGTAGAGAAACAGGAAACCTGAGAAATTCAATTCACAGTGGTGATGCTTTCTCCAGAACTCTATTTTCTTTTCATTTCCTTTCTATATCTTGGATCATTTCATGTTACATCAGTTTTGTTAAATAGCTTGTCCTTGTTGCCTCTTTCTCAATACCCTAGAGAAATCAAACTCCTCCCAGACTCACGCATCCACAGGAAACCAAGTTTTGCTCACAAGTAGAAGGTTCCTCACTGTGAAACCAGATAGTAATAAAGAACTAAACTGGGTACCAGGAATAAAGCTGGCTGCATGATCTCTACCAACCAACTGGGCAGCATCTGAGGAATAGTCTTTCTATGCTCTCACAAACATATTAAGGACTGTTGTTTATTGGCCTGTCATTGTTTAAAATCAATTCTTTGCTCTCCAGCTAGGGGGATGTCAAAATTCTTTCTGTCCATTCAGAGAATCATAATGTTTCCCACTATTTAGAATAAACTTAAGCAACTTGAGTGCAATATCTGAGGAAATGAAGACACTGAGAGTGAAGACGAGAGAATAATTTGCTCCAAATCTCAAAGCTCCCAGGTCAGCAGGACCAGAAATACCTGATAACTGAGCTGCAGCTGTGTTGGGTAATCTGCGTACCATTAGGGGAAGTGTATCCCCATAAAGCATGAGCCGACCTAACGCTGGTTTGTCTTTTGTAGATGCAATCATTATACTGGTCTCCCTCAAATAAAATGTAAATAGAGAGAGATGTTTGTGCAGCTTTCTAGTAAATGTAAACTTCATAGCTTTAAGGAAACTTGAAGTCTTAATTTTTAGTCCCTCCCACCCCCCAAAATTAAGCAGTAACAAATGCCATTTGAATAATTAATATTTAAATAATGTGGTGGTTATATTAATCAAAATCATTTCAGAATTGTATATGAAACTTTAAAATAAAATAAAAAGGCTTATTCTTAATACCACACTTAAAATATTCAAGAGTCAGTAAGTAAATGAAATATGAAAAAATCTCCTTTATGCGATTTGAAGTGTCGAATAAGAAAAAATAGAGATGTTTACAATGCTTATAAACTTAAATCCCACTTGTTTATCAGGTATTTCTTTGGTATCTAGGCATTGGTGCTATAACATTTTACTTTTGATTTGCTGTGAATCTTGAGCAATTTGTTTCATGTGTATGTTTAATATTCCCAATTAGAATTTTTAAGTAATATGAGAATGAGGATGTGTGTTCTTCTTTTGTATCTCCCACAGAGCCAAGGACAGACGGATGATGGGATTAGAGAGCTCTCCCATGTTGAATGTAAGTATAGTAATTTAAAAATGTCCCCTTTCAACGCAGAAACTCAACTATGTGAAAATGTAAATGGCTTTCTAGTGAAAGCACATATTTTTCAATGCATTAGAGATTTCTTATGCTTAGAATATATGTAGATGACTTGATTATTCTAAATGCAAGTAGATACTGCCCTATATTGGAGACTGCAAAAATTTTCAAAGTAGTATATCTATTACCTATCCTAGAGTATTTAAACAGTCTATTTAAATTCCTTACCTTTCAGTTTATTTTCTTCAGTGATTATTATTTACTCCAAGAGAAAGTTCAAGTTTATGGATAATATCATTTATTTATGACAGAATAAATCTTTTAAATCTGATAAAAATTACAAGGTTATAAAGTATATTAAGTCATCTAACAGATGACTTAACTTCTACACTTTCTGACATTTTCTGCAATAACATTTTATTTTAAATGTCAACCGTACATAAATTCAATCTCGTCACAGACACTGAGGTGTTCAAAAGTTCTCAATTCTAGATGCGGGGGCGGAAATCAGGCCAGAGACAGAGAGAGAAAGAATAACTTTAGAAGCGTGTATCTGAAAATACCTTAAAAATGTTCATCCCTCCGTAAGTTAAAAAAAAAATAAGCCAACCTGAAATGCGGCAATAAATTATGCAATGCATCATAAATTTTGAATTGCGCATTGTAATTGTAGTACAATATTTCAGAACAATGTCACAGAGAAAGAAACGTCAAATACCACTTCTTCCTGTGTTTGCAATATAGTTTCTATATATTTAAAGAAAGAGGACACCACAAATGTAAATTAAAGCAATCTATTAATATTTTAGAAGTGAGATAATTCCTAAGATGTTCAAATAAGTACATTTACTTCCGATTTCATAAAGTTTAGAGGTCAAAAAATTAATTTAAGAGCTGAGTTTATATCTAGTTCTGATCTGTAACAGAACTAGAATAATCTGATGTTGTTTTTAATTACAATAAAACATTGATGATGTTTTTGAGCATAAATGTTAACTATGAGCTATTTTAACTTAACTTTAATTTTCAATATTGTCTACATAAAATGATTTTTCTTCAAGATTTTTTTGTCTTAAAAATGTAAATGATTGAAAAAATAGCACTAACAATAGCTGGTGATATTACATATTTATTTGTGAGATTACTTCTTGTCAATGTGTGCAGTTTCTCATACTCACATTCATTACCTTTTACATGAATTGCTAGAATAGATCTGTATTTCTATTCTCTTGTTTCCCTGCTGGGGGCAATGTCCCTCCATTACTATTTAGGAAATGACTAGAAACTACTCATAGAGAAACAGAATGTTCTTCCAAGCAACAGTCTCAGTCACTAAAGTAAAATGGGGGCAGGACGCCAAATATATGTCCTAATAAAACATTTTAACAATTGCAAACGTGCAAAGATTTATAGCTTATTTCCACAAACTGCATAGCAAATTTTTAAGAAATGATGCAATAATGAATAGAAATGAATTCTTTTTTCCCACCTGCACAATAATTTTATATAGAAAGTGTTTATTACTAAAATCTTTAGAGCCTCCTAAACTAGCTATACATTTTCTTCTTTATACTTCTTATATAAATACTTATAGGTTGAAGGGATGGAAGACAAGAAATGAATAACAAGTTGGAAAGAATACTCTTATTTAGCTATAAAGAAAATTATGACAACTTACGTAGTCACACTTATTTCACAAATTGAAATCAGTATTTTATGTTTAAATTCAAGTATATTCCTTTAAAATCCATTCTGCAATGCTTATAATTATTCAAGAACAACGTATAGTGATAAAAGTGCAATCTAATTTTTTAAAAAAATCTATTCTAAGAAAATTAGGAAGCATCATCAAGAAATGCATTTTTATTTGATATAAATAAACTATTTTAACATTGCTTGCATTTAATTTTGTATACAGAAACAACCATCAACGTTTTATTGTAAAATCATTAAACATACACACACATACACACAATTAAACAGAGCAAAGTGATAGAACATCGTGCTTTACAATTTTCAAAACCTCAATTAACCAGAATTCAAATAGCAAGACCAATGTTATTTTCCCTTTATCCATTTCATCCTCCCTGACAATCTTGGGCTAGGGTTCTCTCTCTCCTTTTTGATCCACTAAACCACCTATTTCTGGAATTATTCATATATGCAATTATAATCCATATTGTATTTCCTTTCATTCTGTTCACATTTGGCATTTATACACAGGCACTCCTTAAATACAACAGTTGTGATATATTTATTTATCTTATTTTTATCCCAGGATTTCTCCAATGCTTGCAGATATGACAGTAGATGTATAACACATTTTAAAATATTTTTCTACCAATAAGATATGAAACAAGGTAAGAACAAATCTGATCATATTCTCATTAAATTTTAGGTCAGCATGCATTTCATTTAACAAAAATGAATGCACACTCCAAAAGATTAGTGATTTCTTTTACATGCATTGAAAACTTGATATCACCACTTAGATTTTCTTAGTACTTGGACAGTTTCTGGTTAGGAGTAGGAAATGACTATAAGACAGTACTCTTCCAGACATGGAAATAAGGAAAATTAGGTTATCTTCTTAGAATCAAATAACATACACACACACACACACACACACACGCAGGCTAGATCATAAATTTGCTAAATATAATTTAAGATGGAATGAATAACAGGAAAGAATTAGAACTGAGAATAAGAAAATCTCTATTACTACTAATAATGATAACAATAACAATGAGGAATGTGTTTGTACATTTATCCTCATGACACAGAAAAAAAGCAAGAATCAAAGTGGTTGCCTCTGAAGTTCTCTGGCTGTAGTATCTATCAAACACTTTATGATGGAGATTACAGTTGCCTAATGTGGCTAGTTTAGATTGTTTCCCCAAGAAGTTAGATTATTGGCTAAAAGGGAGGAATTTCTCAGTCAAAGGCGAGCTATTCAGTTAATGGAATATGAGGAAACACAGTCCTACTTCTGGAACCTCCAAACAAACATTCAAGATCTGAATGCAAGAGCATGTGAGGAATACTGTCTCAATGTCCATCCAAGAATTGTCTAGGGAAATATCTGTCCTAGCAAAGGAACTTGAGCACTTAGCTCACCGCGACAAGTATATTGCATTCTGGAAATGAAAATGGAGTTATTAAATATTTGGATCATCCAATTAGCTCTCCTTGCTTCAATACCATGCTGAATAAGGAACTATCTGATTAAAAAAAAAAAAAATGTTTTGCCATGTCAGTTGGCCTACAGGGAAAATATGCATTTTTCATACAGATAAGAGCATTCTGGTATGTATGACAGTGGTCAATTAAAATCAATAATTTATTATGTCAGTTTATATATCAATCTCTTATAAGCTTTAGGTAATAACAGTTCAGCTTTTAGTGATGAGATCTATCTCACTGTGTAGACATAATTAAGATTTTCAGCCTCTGAAACTGAGAGAGAGAACCTTTGGTAAAATAAACATTCAATTTGGCAACCAATCAACAGTCATTTACCAAAGACAAGAGCTGTAATTTATTGCTTTTTATTTTATGTATGTATGTATGTAAATACTTATAAATAGTGTCATTAATAAAGCCTAGCAATGGTATCCAGATTTATTTAATCCTGGAGATAAGGATGGACGGTATCTATAACTGATTGTTCTCTAGTTCAAACCTAATTGTTTATTTCCAGTTTACTATAAGAGTTCTTCTCTTGAACATTCCATCAGTGGCTCTATTTTAACGTTTGACAGAAACCAAAATGTTCCATTTGAAGCCTGGCACTCTCTATAATTGTTAATTTTATGATCGTCTTTCTAATTGCTCAGGCTTAAACTCAGAGTCATCTTTTAGCCCTTTCCTCAAAAGATCACAAGTTTGGGAGACAGACAGCACTGGGTTCTGTGAGTAGAGGCAATTTATTTCATATCTCTCAGCCTCCATTTTTTTGTGTATAAAGTGGGGATAATGATTCAATACTTACAGTCTGGCTGTAAGGGAAAAAAATGTAACAATGCCTGCATAAAGCTGAGCAGAGTTCTGGCTCAAAAGGAAAGCTCAATAAATGCTTGGTCGCAGAAATTGGGGTACATTATAATACTGATGTAACTGGGAAGCGATGTGTGCCATACTTATGCCAGAAAGATAGCTGGGTTTTTTCTTTCTCAGAACACAAAATCGTGACGTTTTTGTGGAATGGTGCCTTGTGAGCATTAGGCAAGAGGATTCTGAGTGTGGGAGTCATATTAAGTTAGGCATCAGTCTTGCAGACGCTGCAAACATTGGCTGGATATTTCTCTCTATGTACAATGGAATAAGAATCAAACTGTCATCATTTTTACAGAAAAATTTCCACATATAAAACAATGTGGAACTTTGCATATGGTACGTAGATTCCAAGCTGGCAACTCCAAGGCTGTTTTAGACATATCGAAACAGTCTCATAACGTGTTCAAGCTGAATGGGATCTTAGATGTCATCCAAATTTCTTCTTTCACAGTTGTGGCTAATGAGAATTCGAGTAGTTAGGCTCCGTTTGCAAGGTCACCCTGTTAGTTAATGACAATGCGAAAGCTGGAACTCATTCTCTTCCCTCCGACGTCTATGGTTTTTCCCTTGACTGCACCACCATTTTCTAAACTTGACTTTGAAGGTCAGTGACCATGTTTCTTACATCTCTCCCTAGTAAATTTTACTCTAGGTTCATTGGCATTTTCTTAACTCTAAATGTAATGTAATAATATTATATATCTTTAAGATACAAAATACCGAACATGGAATTCTTATAAGGAACATGTTCAAGTAATAACTTTCACATCCTCATGGTCTGTTTTCTTCACCTGTAACAAAACACAACTCTCTCTTTTTTTTAAACTCAGGCCTACTTAGTAAAGTGTTGATTATATATTTTTAGTATTGATTTGATTTGTATGAAACATACATCATGTAATGCTGTATATAATATATTTTAATGATTAGTTATTTAGAGAGTAGTATTTGAGTGGGTAGTCAAATCTGATAATAAAACAAAGATTTCTCTTCATGTTATCTTCCCTTATACCAGTACTAAAATTATAATGACAACATTAGAAATTTGCATGTGTTTGAGGATTTTTCCTTTCCACATAGGAAACAACAGTGTTGAACTGAATATAAAATTAAAGAAAGTGATTTTTACTAGGAAAAGAATGGCATGTGAACCAGAAAAAACTAGATTAATATAAATATCATTCACAATTTCTTCCCGGCCTTGTATATTTATTGCTTATTTGCTTAAACACAGGTTAATGCCTTTATATCTTCTGTATTGAGGCAATTTTGTACTCCTTAGTTCTTGACATTAAGACAAATATTTTGATCAACCATTTTGATTTGTAGTAAATAGAATCATCTCGATATTTTTTTTTTAACACAAATTGCAGTATCATCTAATCTATCAGAGAACTTGAGATTAAATAAGCTTTCATGACATACAGCAGACACATTAATTTTCCACATGAGGAAGCTGAGACCCAGAGGGTTAAGTTAATCAGTGGCAGAGTTAGGAGTAGAATTTAGGTCTACTGACAAGTGTGGCACTCTTTGACTATTCCATGATAACTGTATATGTAGGTTTTTTTTGTTTTATAATTTTATTTATTTTTTCTCCCCAAAGCCCCAGTAGATAGTTGTATGTCATAGCTGCACTTCCTTCTAGTTGCTGTATGTGGGACGCGACCTCAGCGTGGCCGGAGAAGCGGTGCATTGGTGTGCGCCCGGGATCCGAACCCAGGCCGCCAGCAGCGCTGCGCGCGCACTTAACCGCTAAGCCACGGGGCCGGCCCTGTGTATATAGTTTTAACCTCTATATTTACTGCTACAAAGGTTTTATTCATTATTTGATTTCCTTACTTCTTTTTATTCAACCTACATCACTTTTATGAGGAAACCTTCGATGTGAAAAAAAAAAACCACAAAACTCTTAAACAAACAAAACAAACTCTAAAAATAGCAATCACAATACAACTCATGCTGATTTGAAAAGAGGAACTCAAAATAATGTTTGTTCATCAGGTTTAACTATTAACAGCTCCTTAAGTATATCTCCATGATTTTGTTTATTCTGTCTTCTTTACTTGGAAAGCTTCTCTCCAGTATGTATTCCATTTCTCCCTATTCTTTGAGACTAAGATCAAATATTACCTTCTCAATTAAGCTTACCTTGATTCTGTAGTAAGAAACTATTGCTTCTAAATTTTTACAGCACATTTTTCCTTATGTCCATGTGCCCACCACACACTGTATGGCATTTTAGTTGAATAAATATGACTTTTCCCCTGCAACCGAATTTTGTTTTGTTTTGTTTTGTTTTTTGTTTTTTTGTGAGGAAGATCAGCCCTGAGCTAACATCCATGCCAATCCTCCTCTTTTTGCTGAGGAAGACCTGCCCTAAGCTAACATCTATTGCCAATCTTCCTCCTTCCCCCTCCCTCCCTTTCTTTCCAAAGCCCCAGTAGATAGTTGTATGTCATAGTTGCACATCCTTCTAGTTGCTGTATGTGGGACGCGGCCTCAGCAGGGCCGGAGAAGCGGTGCATCGGTGCGCGCCTGGGATCCGAACCTGGGCTGCCAGCAGCGGAGCGCGCGCACTTAACCGCTAAGCCACGGGGCCTCAACTGAATTTTAAACTTACTGAGAGCAGGAATTAAGTCCGATATTCCCCCTCCCGGCCATCCAATACTCAGAGAAACATTTTCTGAAAGAAAGAGGCAGCTCTTATGTTTGAAGGGGGGAAAAGAACCCCGTCTGGTGAATATAAGTATAACAGATTTGTTTCAGCCAACTTATAAAAAATCATTACGGTAAATTGGTACATCCTTCTAAGGTTTCAGTGAGATAAGTAATCTAAACTATTCCTTCAAAAATTATAAAGCCTTTAAATCCCATACTCAAACATACTTTAATTGCTAAAAGATAAAATGCACCCGGAAAAAAGGCTGAAAGTTCAGACCAGCAGGAGGCGTGATAAGGAACTCACTCCAATGAGAAAGATAATGATAACATTTTTTTTC
Organism: Ceratotherium simum simum; assembly: GCF_057802395.1. Taxonomy (NCBI): domain Eukaryota; kingdom Metazoa; phylum Chordata; class Mammalia; order Perissodactyla; family Rhinocerotidae; genus Ceratotherium; species Ceratotherium simum. The sequence goes on along the minus strand of NC_141927.1, from coordinate 12,971,754 downwards.
TAGATTTTGAGGCAGGAGGAAAAATACTGTTAGGCTGGCAGTGCAATCAGTCAAAGGTTTTAAAGATATGTCGCTAGGACCGCCACTGCCCTGCCCATACCCCTCAGAAGTCACCCTTACATGGTGACGAGAGGCATTGTGAACACCTGTGACGCGGCGCCGGGTCGTATTTTTTTCTGGCTGCGGGAGCACAGGCGGCCCTGCCAGAATGTGAATGCGCTGGATGCAGCCCTCAACCAGCGACAGATGCGGCGCCGGTGGATAAATATTCCAGTGGTTTTGGCTTGTTTAGGATAAATCTCTGAACTGTGTTCTACCTCCTGGAATTCCCCATCCAGTCAGACTCCAGTGACCCACAATGACAACTCGCTTAATAACACACCTTCTGCCTCCTTCTCTTCCCTATCTTACTTCCTCACTCCTACACTGTGAATTCCTGGGGTCCCAGATCCCCTCCCAAATAGACTACTTCCACTCAAATTCTCATCTCAGGGTCTTTTTTGAGGAAAAAAGAAAAAACAAACGGAGACAGTATCTTTTGATTATGATGTATTTCAGATAAAAATTTTCCAGTCATTTCTATTTAAAATGTTGACACAAAAAATCTCTTTTTAGTCTTGGGTGTCTTCTTTATATTTGCAGTCCATAAAATCCCTCATGGCCTCACGTTTCAAATCCAAGCTGGAGCCCAAAGTCAACTCTTATCATATTTACAGGTGACCCCACAGAATGTGTTTCTCACGTGGCCTTCCAATTACAGGTATTGGGAACTCGAAATCCTGGCAATGTTGTGGTTCAAACCAGAAATTTGACAAGATGAAATACAATGCATAATCTATACTAATACTAAAAAATGTGATCATGAAGAGAAAGTTATTGACCTTGCTGATCTAGATATTGAAATTGCTTTTTTAAGAATATCAAAAATCTGAGTTGGAAAAACTTTTAAAAATGATATAATGCCACATTTTAGGTAAGTTTCTTCCGCTGATTAAAAGAAAAGTTTACCATACAACTGCAAATTGTAGTTAGCTTATCAGACAAGTGCAAATAATGTTTTGGTGTATAATTTTTAAAATTTTATAAATATGCTACTTAAATATTGGCTCTTCAGTTGAAAAAATAACTGCATGTCCCATAACTGCACCAATACAGTAAATTATTTTCATTTGTTGACAACAGATGCTCATAATTTCCCATTCATTTCATTCATTTATCCAAAAACATGAGCTCAGTACCTAATATCTCTGGTATTCTATTTATGGGGAAAACAAGATCGGCCTGTGTTATTTAGTGTTTTACAATCTAGTGGGTTTTTAATTGAACTTCTTATAACACTTAAATGCTGAGTAAATATAAATGTCAAATTTTACTTTAGTTATCTAAGAGATTTTATGGGGAAAAAATGTATGAAACTCGAATAAATATAGCTTTTAGGTAAAAATATGAAATCTTATTGAGATAGTTGTTCATAGATTTATAAAAGATCTTGCCATCAGGAACAGAATTATAACAGAAGTCTTTTATACTTTGGGTATTTACTAAGAGAATAACAGACCTTTATTTTTATTTTGTCCTAAAACATTAATTGCAACAGATTTATGAATGACCTAATTCTGTATTGTTTTAGCAATAAAAACTTTATTACAACACTTGTTATGAGAAATGTGACATAAAATTTTAAAAAGCAATTCTCAAATATTGTGTTTATTGTCTAAGCCTTGAAAGGTATTTTTTTTTCATGATTAGCACGCCTATGTAATTTTAAGCACTGCTCTGGTTTATGTTAAATTGTATGTTTAATAATTTAGGTAAGCATGAAAGCCAAGATAAGAATTCAGATAAAATATCTATTCCCTCTACTCCCCTCAAAGATCCATGAATCTATTAAAATAAATGTTTATACTCTTCACCATCCCAAGGTCCACTTACTGAATGTTAAACCACTAAACTTATAATCTATAGGGCTTCAGGTCTTCAGAAATGGTAGTTGCTTTCTTCATTTAAACTCACTAAAGATAGGAAATAATGTCATTGCTTTCTTATTGGTAATTCTTAAGCTTAACAAAATATAAGGTGACCTACATTAAGAAATACTAAAATCCCACCTGCCACTACACTATCCTGGGGAAGAAAAGTAGCATGAAATACAATGCCTGAACTTTAAATAATTCAATAAACTCATCTGATCAATTTTATCGGGAAAAATTGAAACATAGTTTAACGGAAATCTTGATTTTTTTTAATTCTTAAGTATTTGAACATTTATATTAATATATAATGTCTTTTAAGTATTACAAAACTCTAAGTAGGTTCTAAATAGATACAAATAATGCCAAAATATAAATGAAGTTAACAAAATACAATTTCTCTAAGTGTAGAAATACTGTTTATTTTCTTTATTTCTCCAGAGTATTCCCGGAGTTGGCCATTGTACGTGCCACTCAATCAATGTCAGTTAAGAGAACTTCTATGTAAGAGCAAGTAGCTAATGGAAAGAGAATCAACTCGTAATGGGAAACAGTATGTAAAACGCTCCATAAATAAAAATATTTCATCAATTTGAAGCTTTATCCAATAAGAAGCATGCGTGTCACTCTTGATATGACAGAGTCATAAAATAAATGTGGTTTTACTGTATCTACTCATAAAAGACTGTAGGTAACGTTTATAATCATTTTTTTCATAAACTTAATATACTTTATGCTTTACTCATTTACAGGAGGTCTGGGTTTCTGATTTATATACCTAGATGTCTCCTGTTTATGTTTTTAGATCTTTGCCCTATGTTGACTTGGTAGCACAAAAGACAAAGGAACTGCAGAAAAAAGATTTAAGTCAACTACTTTTCTTTGTACAGGAGGGATGTGGCAAGGAACACCAAAGGAGAAAAAAGGATTGACTGATGTCTGCTATTACTCTATGCGACTCACTACACCCATCTTACATTTATACCTTTACAGCTGGCAAAACACTTTCTATAAACCATCTCAGCTTCCTCACTACTGGGTGTGATAGATATAGATGTTTTTCCAGACAAAAAAATGGACACCAAGAGAATTAGCGTCTTGCTGACTTTTTTCATAAAGCCAGTAAGTGGAGGAGACAAGACTCTGAATTCACTTTTCCCCATGGGATGGCACACGCAGCTTCTCAATAAAGTGGGCATATATTTAGCAATACACATTTGTGTTTGAGCATATGTGTGTGCACATGTACGTCTGTAAATCAATTACTTTATTATTGGACAAGGCTGGTATCTCTAAGTCCCATAGGGGTGGAGGGTACCACAAGTTAAGGAAGGAGGTTGAGATGAAAAAATCCTGACTACTGAAGAAGAGCTAAGCGGAAAAGAACAATCCTTCTCTACGTCCTTTTTGTACACTGATCTCATTTCTGAGCTTCAATTTATAGGAAGACTGATGAGTTTCAAATCTGTACCAATAGATTGGATGCAATCTTCAGTTCTCTATTTCCAAGTGTTACAAGTTATTTCCATAATGATGCTTTCTGCTATCACTTCACAACATTTTTGAAATATCATCCATCTGTTTTCTTCTCTGTCCCCAAGTGGACTTTACTTCCACTTATCTACTTCCTCTGATTACTTCATTATGCAATCATCCAAGTTTGATATTTAAGCTATGAAACATTCCTTTGAAACTCTGACAAATTCATCCTTTTCTTTTCTTTTTTTTTGTGAGGACATCAGCCCTGTGCTAACATCTGCCAATCCTCCTGTTTTTTTTGCCGAGGAAGACTGGCCCTGGGCTAACATCCGTGCCCATGTTCCTCCACTTCACATGGGACGCCGCCACAGCATGGCTTGACAAGCAGTGCGTCCATGCGCACCCGGGATCCGAACCAGCGAACCCCGGGCTGCCACAGCGCAGCGCACGCACTTAACCGCTTGCGCCACCCGGCCGGCCCCAATTCATCCTTTTCTCCCCATTTTCTTTTCTATTGCCTTAGATTCGCTCCTGAGTGCACAAATTTCTATTCTTTTGCCTTCTCTAGTCTCTTCTTCATCTAATCCATTTTAAAGGACATATAGATTTTACAAAAATGATTTTCATTGTCTTCTCTTCTTCCTCTCTTTTTTCCCTCCAGCTCCTCATCTGCCTCCTCCTTTTTCATCTTCTTCTTCTTCTTCCCTGTCTTCCTCCTCTCTAAAGTCATCATCATCATCATTTTCATCACCCTCATCAATATTCATTGACCTTGTAGTGAATGCTGAATTCTCCACAAAAAATTTTGCTTGCAAAATCTCATTTAAATCTCACAACTATTATGTAGGTCAAAATTGATATCACCATTGTACAAAAAAAGCCCAGATATTGAGATTAATAGTGCACTCATTTTTACATAGACAAATACAGAAAATGTGATTCCACTGAGTGGTCATAGCATCTTGTTTCATCATTGCTGCCCAACAAAACCTTGTAAAAATGTCTTATACAGAAAATAAAACTTTCTTCATAGAAAAATGTCCTTCAAAGGCCTATTAAGTTCCTTTTCTTCCAGAGAGTTATTTGAGTTCTTGTTCTTGGTGATATACTTCTACCTATTTTGCAAATCCTTTCTCATAAGTAGGTGGACCCCCTATAGAGTAGAGACTATTATCTAAACTGCCATATACCCTTTGGTGCCAAGAGGAGGGCTTTCTCATAGCCCAATACTCACAGGTTGGGTAGACCAGTAGACTTCATACAATTCCCAAATACAATCACCACACAACAACTAGTTTAATAATAATGATCCTTTTCATCATAGTCTTTCTCCATAGTTTTTCCATCACCTGGAAGGAATTTTTTGTTTCTTTACTGCCAGTATATGTCAACAATTTCTCTTATGTGCTGACTAAAAATTCTCCCCTCAAGAAACCTTTTCCTTGATAAAGTTACTTTATATCAATATATTCTTTTTTCTGTGTTCAAAATTATGTTACGTTTCATACTTTTTTCCCTTTAATCTCTATTTATCCCTCATCAACAATACTGCAAATTTTTTAAGACAGGGGGCATACTTTATTTCTCTTGAAAACTATTAATTTTTTATGCATTCTTTGTGTTTACCAGATTCTTTATGAAAAATAAAGTATATCTCTACCTCTATTTTTAGCTATAGCAGAAGAATGAATAATACAGAGCACTGAAAAGTGTAAATTTCATTGGGCATGAGAAATTTGAATCTCTTCACAAAGAATGTGAAATATTGTATGTCCTTCTTTCCTATAATATGCTTAGATTTATTGGTTGTATTTTTTTCTCTTTACTATTGTAAACTTCAGTTGAGAATCTACTACACATTCCTCCCTTAGCAGTGGTTTCATTTTCTGTGGTTTCATTACCTATGGTCAACTGCAATCTGAAAATATTAAGTGGAAAATTCCAGAAATAAACAATTCATAAGTTTTAAATTGTGCACGGTTCTGAGTAGCATGATGAAATCTCGGGCCATCCCACTCTCTCCTGCCCAGGATGTGACTCATCCCTTTGCCCAGCGCATCTACACAGTATCCACTAACTGCCTGTCATTTACTTAGTAGTGATCCTGGTTACCAGATTGATTGTTGTGGTATCATAATGTCTGTGTTCAAGCAACCCTTATTTTCCTTAATACTATCCCCAAAGCACAAGAGTAGTGATGCTGGCAATTTGGATATGCCAAAGAGAAGCTAAAAGTTCTTCCTTCAAGTGAAAAGATGCAAGTTCTCGACTTAATAAGGAAAGAAAAAAAATCATAGCTGAGGTTGCTAATATCTACAGTAACTTTTATTATAGTATATTATTATAATTGTTCTATTTTATTATTAGTTATTGTTGTTAATCTCTTACTATGCCTAATATATAAATTAAACTTTATCATAGGTATGTATGTATAGGAAAAAAACATGGTATATATAGAGTTCTATACCATCCGCAGTTTCAGGCATCCATTGGGGGTCTTGGAACATATCCCCCGCAGATAAGGTGGGACTACTGTATATGCAAAGAGCAGTGTTTTTCTGCAGAATAGCAAAAAAAAAAAAGAAAAAGATAAATAAGCCAAGGCCCAGAACTTATCCTGAAGGAGTGCTCTCTTGCAGAATAAAACCAGCACATGGATTGGTAGAAACACAGCAGAAAAACCATGAGTGCCAAAAAGGATGTTAGGATTCTTAGCAAGTTGCATGTCTTATGGGAGTAACAAAGCACATGAAGAAGGTTGCATGAAGCAGGTACAATTTTTGTGGGGCCTAGAAAGATTTATAAAGTCATATCAATTCTGATAATGCATTTTAAAATAGATTTAAAAAGTCAAACATTAATTTTTTTCAATCTGAATTTAGATTTTTTTTTTGCTGAGGAAGATTAGCCCTGAGCTAACGTCTGTTGCCAATCCTCCTTTTTTTTTACTTAAAGAAGATTAGTCTTGAGGTAACACCTGTGCCAATCTTCCTCCACTTTATATGTTGGTTGCCACCACAGCATGGTTGACGAGTGGTGTAGGTCCATGCCTGGGATCTGAACCTGTGAACCTAGGCCACTGAAGTGGAGCATGCCAAACTTAACCACTACACCACGGGGCCAGCACCCCTAAATTTGGATTTTGATAGCCATAAAACTTTTGTCTAGGGTTTTTAACAATTCTGTATATATTTAATCTCTTTTTTAATAATATGTTTTGTATTGTTCTAGAATTGTTTCATATGTGTAACAGACATATGATAAATAAGTTTTTAAGTATCCCATGGGCAAGATCCACACCATACATTCTTTTTTGTCCCTCATAATACCAAGTAGAACGCTAAGCACATAAGCATTTTTTCTCAAAAGTGGGATTCACACACCACCTGCATCAGAACTGTCTAATGTACTGTTCAACATTTAGGCTACCAAGCCTCATTCTAGAGTACTTGAATCAGAAGGAATTAGAATTTCTAATAAGAACTCCAAGTGATTCCCAGAGAACATTAAGGCTTAACAGCCACTAATACAAAGTGTGCTGAGTACATACATTGATTCATGCAACACAATGCTATTGCTTGAACTTTCCAAGCCATTGTCCTGACAATCTAACTGGCATCAGTTTCAAACTGAGCATTTGCAAGAGCGTTTCTATTCTGAAGGATTTGCAGAGTTATGCCTCAAAATTGAAGAAGACTGGCCAAAGATAACCACAGAGGAGACACACTCTTGAGTGAGTGGAGCTGACTGCATGAGCTCATTGGTATTGTCTAGAAGACAGAGAAAAGTCTAAATCTCTACCAGGAAGGCTGTACTCAGCCCCAGTCCAGATCTCCTTCATCAAATTTGCATGCCCACAGGTCAGAAAAGTGGATAGAAAACAATTCCAAGACCTCAAAGAGGAACTAGAGTTAGAAAACAAACCGTTCTTTAAAAATAAGTCTCGGTGAAAAATACACTTACAAAATATTATATCAAATGGAAGGTCTTGATCAAGTTGCCCTTATTAAGCATAAGCAAGAAATGGCATGACAGATATAGCACAATATTACAAACAACAGAGGAAGTGGCAGGGTTGGAAGAAATAAAGGGAAGAAGAAGAGAGAAGAGAGAAGGAGAACAGAAGAGACCAATAAAATAGGCAAAAGAATGACCTATGCTGGAATTAAAAGCAATCCAAAGAGCAGAAATAAGTTATCCAGGTGAGCTTCAAGCTCTGGAAGAGTTTAATAGGAATATAAATTTAATAAGACGTGTTAAAGGATAAGAAGACAAAACGACAGAAGATGGAAAGGAAGATTGCAAAGCCCAGGTAAAAACCAAACCAAAATGTTGATGTATCTAAATCGATTAAAATGGTAGACCTCACTGAAACTATCTCAGAAGCTTTAAAAACACCAGTGTCTTGGTTACCTCAGTATCTGTTAATTTAATAGTTCTGGAGAGCAGACTGGGTCTTGAGAGTTTTAAAATCTTTACAGGTGATTCTAATGTGCAGCCAGGATTGAGAACCACTGAATTAGAAACACCAAAAATATGACAGAGATAGATGGAAACTCAAATAATGGAAAGAAGAGCTTAAAATTCAAGTAAATGAAGAGGAAAGCCAGACAATTAGAACAACCAGAAAATATATAATAGACGACAGAGAGGCTCTAACCTAAGGATAACTGGTGTCCTTGAAGTAGAGACCCTAAAAGAGGGAAGAAAACGGTCATCAAAAGTATAGTAAATGAACATATTCATGAAATCAAGAAAAAAGTAAATCTGAAGATCAAAAATTATACATTACACCAGGAAAATTTTATATTGAACAATTGGCATCAAGAAATCTATGAAGTAAATTATTCAACTTTAAGGATTAGCAAGTAAATGCATTTTAGGCATTCCTGCAGAGAAAACAAGACTCACAAAGAGTAGAGTGGAAGGTGGGGGAGAAGAATCAGGCTAACATCAGAGTTCCACACAGCATTTCAGTTGGAAAGTATGATGTAATAATATTATAACCAACCAAAATTAGCAGGAACGGCAATTAGGTTTTCTCAAAAGTAAAAAGAAAAAAAATAACAAGAAAACGTGACACCAGTAAACCATGCTTGAAAAACCAGGTCATTCCTAAAATCAAGACCATCATCTCAAGACTGATTGTGAGCATCAGCTCCATTTGTATAGAAACATAAGACTAAAGAACTGAAGAAAGTATGGATGTAAAAAAATGTTTCATTTTTACTTACTGATATCAATAAAAATAATGATGAAGTAAAAGCAATATAACATTTCACTACCTCATAGTTTCCAGATCCCTAAATATTCTTGTTATTTTACTATGAATATTTTTATTTTTCACTTTCTAGAAGAGAGATTAACAAACTTATTCTGTAACGGGCCAGACAATAAACATTTTAGGCTTTGTGGGGGCACACAGCTCCTGTCAAAAGTTTTCAACTCTGTTCTTGTGGCAAAAAGCAACCATAGACAATCTGTGGCTATGTTAAAATACAACTTTATTTCTAGATTGAAATTTGTATTTTTCTACTTTTCATGTTTCATAAATATTAAAATTTTTTCAACCATTTAAAAATGATAAAACCATTGTTATTTCATGAGTCTCATCAAAACAAGAGATGGACCAGATTTGACGGGGAAGCTGTAGTTTGCCAATCTCTGTTCAAGATCAACATTTCTCATCTTCAGCACAAATTCATATTTTGGGTTGGATAATTCTTTGTTGTGGAAAACTATCTTATGCAATGTGGTATGCTTAGCAGCATCTCTGGCCTGTACTCACTAGATGCCTATAGCACCCACGAGACATTGTCAATGTCTTCTGATTGAGAGCCAGTGTTCAAGACCATTAACCAGTATGCCTTAAGCACAGATAATTCCAGGTGTAAACTTTATTAATAGAGAATTCAGAGGGACTTTTCCCTCTATCTGAACACTAACTTCATTAGGGCATATTATAATTACTTTAGCTGTCTTTCTAAAATTCAGATAACTGCAAGATAACTAAATCTTCTGTCTCCTTTTTTCCTTCACTTGACTCATTGTCAAGTCAATCCTCCAATTTATACTATTTATTATGAAATTCCATTCACATTGCCTTTTTAGGCACATTGACATAAATTAAAACTGAAAAGTAGCACCATTTAAAATACGAAAGCAAAGAGTATAGATGCCTTTTTAGCAAAACCATGCATAATAGTTTCCATTGCGAGTAGAGCAATTCCTATCAATATTAGTTTAAGGTGCAAACCTATAAAGAACAAAAGGGTTTAGGCATTATCAGGTCTAAATTTTAGTGGTTTTATGATATATTCAGCAAACATGATTCCGAATAGACTTCATTTGTTTAGTGCAATCAAGAAATGTAAACGCATGAAAAGGATTCTATTCCTCCATGAGATAATTTAAGGAAAAATACTTGGTGAAATGTAAAGCTACAGAAGCAAAAGCTGTCATTTATACGTGTGCATGTGTATTGGCATGAGTGAATTTGTATGTGTTCTTCACTGTGGTTCAACTGACTTCAGGGCCGAAAAATCAGCACTAAATAAAAGCTAATTGATCGGCATTATACTTTCACTTCTTTGTTGTTTTTGTCATTGTCTACAAATAACGTTTTAAATGAGCTTTATATTTCAAATTTGATTCTAGCCCAATCATACATGCATAGATTAATGATTTGATCCATGCGTTCAGTTAGTATTAACTGAGAAGCAACTACCTTGTGGGCAATATGTTTGGTACTGCTGACCACTGGAAAGAATATAGGAAAATCACTATCCTATAGAATTTATAGTCTAGCAGTGGAGGTAGTCATTGTGATGTCGCCATAAAAGTCTTCCGACTTAAGATCAGCACTCATGCTTATTTAGAGAAGGCAGCCACTTTCTCTTCTGTCTCTGGTCCTTTACTATCCTTTTCTAATTTCATACCATGTACCAAAATGAAATGTTCCAATTTTTTCCTTTCCTAGCTACTGTAGATGCATTAGCTCTTACATTTGGTGATCAAGGGATTAGTGGTTAGCAGCGTTCATGGCTACCTAAGGTTCCACATGGCCTATTGATAAGAATAGCAACACGAACACAGTAAAATCGGTGAGAAAAAAATCCAGTATTATGTGATGCTAAAATATGCCAACCTCAGAACACAAAATATATTTCTTTTTCAAATAGTCCTCATAATATCAATATGACCTTCAAGACCTGTTGCAAGGAGACATTCCCCTAAGGCTAGCTAAAGTCTATGGGTGTATATATATATATATATATATATATATATATATATTTTTTTTTTTTTTGGTGAGGAAGGTTGGTTCTGAGCTAAGATCTGTGCCCATCTTCCTCTGTTTTGTATGTCGGATGCTGCCACAGCATGGCTTGATGAGCAGTGCATACGTCCGTGCCCGGAACTTGAACCTGCGAAACCCGGGCCACCGAAGCAGAGCGCATGAACTCAACCACTACGCCACCAGGCTGGCCACCCATGGGTATATTTTATATATAACTCACAGAATCCAAGAGTATCCCTCAGTAGTTCTCCAGAAGTTTAGAGTAATTGAGGTCAACATGGAATCTGCTGGATGAGGGAACCTCTGCACAACCAGGAAAAGGCAATAGAAAATAAATTTAAAACCATGGTTCAACAGACAGTGAAAATCAATGAGGGGAAATGAACCAATTTTGCCTCAGAGATTTTTCACTGCTCATTGAGTCAAGTTCACCTGCTAATGGTTGTTAACTTGGCAGTTTTTCCACATTGGTAAGTCTTTTGCTGTTAATTACGATCACCTGCTATCAAATATCCACAAAGCAACTCCACTCTCATTGCCTTGGTGGATAAGAGATACCAGTTTTCAAACTGCCACTGAATTTCAGTGATTTTTCTTTTGTAGTAATATTGCTATAAAGTCATCACATATAGCATGCAGAAAAAAATTTAGAAAATAAATTTTCAAATACATATTTTGATAATCATTATGTACTAAATTCCTTTAGTAATTAGCTGTTTTCAGAATATTTTCACATAGTGTTCTCTTCTGTCAATATTTAAAGATAACATCTCTTTTAATCTTCATTTTCTGGAATGACTTTTGCCACATTTCCCCTTCAAAAGGCACATGGTGTGGGCTGAGATGTTTCCTTCAATTTATGACACTTATTATAACAGTTATTTTTTTAAGAAGGGAATACCAGCTATAACATTTTTATCTGGCTAAGTTTTGTAATGATTCTTTATAGTAGAAGAAATTTATTTGGTAAAGATTGATAAGAAAACCAGATAAAACGAGATTATGAACTGTTCCGAATCCCATCTATTTCTGCATGTCAACTCTTAAGAACACACCTTGTCTGGAAATGAATGCAGGAAAGGGTTGCTTAAGATGTTTAATGAATTTAAGAAAATTTTGCTTGCAACCATTGAAGACTCCCACTTAGAAACTTCTTACTGATGCAAATTTTCCATCTAATCCTGGACTCTGAAACTATGATTCAATAGGCACAGGAGTAGAGGATGTTGTTTCTCATATCATGATACACCCCTTATGAGGAAGGCCTAGGGTTATATTTATCTTCCAGTGAGAAACACTTGTAAGCAACATGGATGAGAGCTTTCCAGCTCTTGGTTTTAGATATGAAGGTGCTATTATTGCAGCATAGCCAAAAGAGCAGCCTCAGGGAAGTAGCTTGGGGCGAGGTGTCATGGTCTACTTTTTAAGCTAATAACACTCCAGCTCCGTGGAGCTTCCTCCAAGATATCTCCCGAGTCTTTATTGCCCCAGGGTCTCAGCGCTGGTCTTGTATGCAGTCTTTCATCCATAGTAAACCTGAGAGTACAACTGAGTTCAGAATCAAGATACTTTTCCCTCAAATTTTACTGAATGGAGACATTTATTGTGATTCTCACTTGTGATGAGTAAGCATTCAAAGGTAATTAAGTCAAGGAGCTGAATATGTTATTTTTATTCTCTCTTCATTCATATTTTTATACAATCTATGTGGAATTGCAATCTTGAAAAAAGAATAACCAAGATTTTTGATTTTGTCAAATTCTCTTAAATTTTATGTTGATTTTAAAGGAGAAGCATATAATCATAGATCATTTTATAGGATTTGGGATGAAGATTTTAATAATATTCATCAAATATTTATTGATTGCCTGGAATGTGTTAGCATCACAGATATAATTTATATTTCTTTAAATGTTCCTTGCCGTTCTGTAGTCTATGATCTATTTATGAAAAGATAAAGAGAATATGTGGGACTATAAGCAAGTTTTTAATAAGCGACTCAGAGGATTAGATAGAATGTCAGAGAACGGAGTGCTCACCGTGCCTCTGGATCAGTTTCCTGAGGAGCTGAGTTTGAAGAGTAGTGTTTAGACCAATAGATAGTTCGAAGGAGGACATTCTACATGGCAGACACATTTATTAAGATATTTGTCACAGTACTTAAAATGTAAGATAGAAACGAAAATTTAAAATAGCTAAATCAGCTTCTAAACATTTCTTCATTTAATCAAAGCCAATAATTTGATTCCCAGAGTCAGTCTGTGAAAGCTGTGGCTGATCCTGAGTCTCTCTGCTATTTAATTTGATAATATGAAAATTCAAATCAATGACCACTTTACTGGGAAAATATTCATTCGAATGAAGAAAAAATAACTCATTACAATGAACAGACCATAAGAGTCAACATTATAAACGTGAACAGAATTCAGACATGAAGAAGTGAGAAGGGCCTGAGACTTGACCACTCCTACAAGCCAAGAAGTTAGTGTGCCGCAGTTTAGTGGCGCTGTCAGAAGACAGGAGGCCTCGAGGTCAGAAACAAAGGCCAGTTTATTACTCACATGAATAGCAGTGGCAAGTGTAGCAGCATTTAGAATTGATTTCCTGAACCCAAATTCCCACCGGCTGATACACCTAGGGCCAGGTGACACCTGCTCTTGCAGTGGGCTGGCTATAAACATCCTTAAAAAGATAATGCAGAACAAAGGCAATTGGTCTCTCTGCTCACAAGACAGAGACATGATAAACCCACGCAGAATTGTCTCTCAAAACCAGATATGTGAATATTTATAACTACAGCCTCCTTACAAGTATTTTGCACGCATCATTAGAATATGAACAACAAGCCTATGAGGTCAAGACTTTTCAGGTGGAAAACTGAAGCAAAGAGAAATGGGCAACGATCCCAAGGTCAGACAACTTTTCACTGGTGAAACTAACCAAGAGCCGGCCTTAACCACTATGAATTCCACCTAATGAATTGTATACTGTTTTCTCTACTGTAGATACTAGTTGTATTGCCATTAGTGACACATATAATTCATATACATTACGCCAGAAGATGGAGCAATTAGGTCTCTGCTTGAATAAGGAAGAGGATCATCTAACATTTTTACATTCACATGTACCTACATGGCTTTCCAATCCTGAGAATATGATGCACATTGGAGGTTTCAGGGATCCCAGTACAATATTCTCTTTAGTTCTGTTCTTAATAGGCAATTGTAGCGTAATATTGAATCAGACATTAGGAAACATGGGTTCTAGACCAACTACGTCATCACAGGAAAACTATTTCTCTATGTTGGGTCTGAGATTCCTTATATGTAAAACAGAGTGATGATCTCTAAAGTTATTCTAATTCTACATTCAAGCCTCCTGATTCCAATATTTAATATAATTTTGTATCTCTGACAACATTAAATACTAGGCAGGCTATAAAAAATATTAACTATACTTAAGGAGTAAAACCTTTAGAACAAAATAGAGTTCTCAGGCTCAAGCTAACTGACCATGATGCCCTCCAGCTGAACTTGCGTGTAGTTTCACAATCCTTCTCAATAGAGAGTTCCAGGCAGCTACTATATAGATTGATTAGAATTGGTCTGTGAGATAAATGTACTTTCTCTCCCCTTTGGAAGATATTGTAGATCAACAACACTTTAGAATTACTGAGCTTAATAGATTGCTTGTGCAGAAACTGAATCCTTTTACCATTTACTTATTAAAAAAAGGAAAAGATTCAGTGATGAATACAACTGCTGCTCTCCCAAAGGAACTTAAAGTCAAATACGGAAGAAGACATGTAGTAAACGATTATATGTGATATAGTGTCTTAAATGCTCTATTACGGGTATTTATAATTAGCAGAAATGATCAAAGAAGGGAGAGATCAAATATGCTTAGAAGAAGAATTCACAGAAGTAAAATTAGATTTGAGAAAGAGTTTATTAATTGGACTAAAGGTAGAGAATATTGCAAACATAGAAAATATGAGTAAAGCATCAAGGTGGATGGTTCGGTGTGGCTAGTATGGAGGTGATAAAGTACGTGAGGAACAGATATGAAGCCTAGTCAAAAGTAAAAGCAAGACTGTGTGCCATCAGGGGAGTATTTACTCTATACCGTAGGAAATGGCATGTAAACGGACATTTTTAGAGGTAGAGGGGCTAATATTATCACATTTTAATTTCAAAATTTATTTTGGCTGGAAGGATGATGAAGGACAGTTATAAAGGGCATAAGAACAAAGGCTGGGAGCTGGATAGAGGTTACTGTAACAGCCTTGGGAAGAGATAGCCAAAGTTTGATCTTCGGCAGAAAGAGTAGGGATGAAGAGGGATGGATTGGCTTGAGAAGGATTTAATTAACCCAGGTACCTAATGGACACGGGAATGGGAGGGAGAGAGGAATCTAGGACGACAAGTTTCTGTCAGGAGTAACTGAGTGCTTAGTAAAATAATTAACCAGGAGAGAAGACAGCAGAAGGAGGAAATCTGAGATCCAAGCTAAGGAGGAGAAACATGACAAACTCGGTTTTGGGCATGACAGCTTTAAGATCTTGAGAACCATTCAAAGACAGATAAATGGATAAATGGATTTACAAATCTGGACTCTGGTAGGAGTGCTGTGCCATAGAATTGCTTAGGAAAAACAATCATTTTAAGGTTAAGAAAAGAACCAGGAACAATATTGCCAAAAATTCCAATAGAAAGTAGTATTTCAAGAAACAAGGAACGTTAATGAGAATCATTTAATAGAAGAAAATAGTTTATCTACAACTTAGTGAAAATTCACTGGTGATCTTAGCCAGATCTGTTTCTTCAGGAGTGATGGGGTGGGACAGGCAGAGGACTGAATAAGAAGTGAAAATGTGGTCCACTAGAGCTACGAGCAAACCGGGGTGCTTTGTGATGAGGGCAACAGAAATTCAACGCAAAATAGCTTTTAGATGAGCTGACGTATGATATTACATAACCAAAATTCAGAGGTAACGCAGGCTCCAGGATTATGTAATTCAGTCTTTCAATGTAATCAGCATATTTCTCTGTGATCTTTGCCATCTTCAGCAAGTCTCATCTTAAGACTGGTTCCCCCACGGCTTGAAGACAGATTGTAGGTACAAGTTTTTTCATTTACATTCCAGAAAGAGATAGACAGAAGCCCATCCACTAGCATGGCCTAAAAGCCAGGTCTTTCAGTTTTGTTAGGCAAACTTGGGAAACATGTCCACTCCTGGACCGATGAGCACAACCAGGGAAAGTCCACATGCTGTGAAACAGAATCCACCTCTAAGGTTGGGCCTGGTGGAGAGTTGAACAAAATTACAGTTCTATCAGGAAAAAAAATGGGGCAATATTGTTACCGAACCAAGTAGGCTCGTCTCCTGGTGAGTTAAATAAGACTCTATACCAGTGGAAGTTATCTCACAAAGGAAAGTGTATTTGCAGCAAATAGGAGGCCATGAGGAATCATTTCCAAAGTCATGGCGACCCCGAACAAAGGGAAGCAGGAACTTTGATTTGATTGGGGAATGAATATTCACAAGAGAGAGGCGGGTGCACTGCAGATTATGGTAATGAGGATTAATCTCCTCTTGAAGAGATCTTCGCATTAAAATTAAGGCAAGGTCATGGGAGTAGCTCTTATAGGGAGGCTTGGTTAGCTTCAGAGTGGCTATTGGTTGTCTCCTTAACATAAGAACAGTTAAATGCTTCTAAATCCATCCTTGGGTTCCCCAGGGCACCTAGTCGGTGACAACACGTTGGGTAGGCAACCAAGAGTGTCCACTGTCAGCTGCACAGCCTGAGAACAGTCATCCCACAGGCCAGAAGCGAACAGGAAAAGATATGCAAGCCACTTTATAACGTTGTACTTTTGCCTTTTGTTCTGTTTCCTATTGTTGGTTTGTGAGATTTGAGCATGCTTCTCCGTTGAAGGAACGTGTTAGAGAGGGAGAAGTGGAGAGCAGCAAAGAGACAGTAAGATCAAGGGAGTAAAGCCTCAGAGAGGCCAGGAGCTAAGGGAATTAATGGCACAGACAGAGCCATCACTGCCGAGGAGGAGGAACTGGTGGGTAGATGTGTTTAGGATTTGGGCGAAAGTTGGGGATGAGGTTAAGAGAAGCTTTACTCCTGAGAGCCTTTATTTTTCTTGTAAAATAGGAAGGGTCAGAGGTCATTTGGTGAGACTGATGGGCAAGCAGGGACTACACAGGAGTTTGTAAGGAAAGGTCTCTTTTTCGCTTCTGCTTGTAATCCTCTTTGTGGTTCTAAGTCAGAGTGCCAGTGAGGTGTCCTTAACCATCTGAGGCACTCTTTGGCCCACCCTGTCTCATAATTGTGCTCTGGGGCCACTTTGATGCTATCAGTTTTAATCCCCTGCCCTCTCTGTCTGCTTTCTCACCTCCTGACCACCCTAATTCCATGCCCTTTGTCCCCCTTGCTTTCCCTCCGGGGCTTTCTGCTCAAGTCCATATTTCTCCGCTGTCTTCTGTCGTAACCTTCAACCCCATTGTCTGAGAGCAAGCTAAAGATTCCATTTGAAAAGGATGAAAATAATCTTATTTTATCCAAAATAGCTTACTATAAGGCAAAAAAAATAAAGGAAAGCTGAAACTGAGAAAAGATAGCCAAAAATGCCATGAGAAAAACTTTTCTAATTTGTTTTTTGGTTTAGCACTAGATAAACAGTATATTTACAGTAAAGAATGGTAAGATATTTATTAATGCAAATTAATATGTAAAGGTTAAAATGAAATTTTATTACAGAGTAATGCCTTTAGTAATTATAACATTAGATAATTATCTAATGTTTTCTCATCACTTCATAACTTCAATTTCTTTAAAATTAATGGCAATCCATGTTAGTAACTTCCTCATTTGCCTGAAATATTTTCCAATATAACAGTAAAATACTTGTCTATTATACATAGGTTTTTCATTTGCATATATACTACTATTCAATATGACATTATAGAAACAGCTTGATTTTTCAGTTACCTGAAGTGTTTTTGAAATAGACAAAGGACTAAATTTCGGAGTGGGCCAGTTTTGTTTTTTTTTTAATAGGAAATGGACATAGACTTCTCTTTTCAGTAGTAGCATGACCTACATAAATTGTGTGTGGCTGTGATTTTCTCATTTTCCCCAGTGAGAGGAAGACATATCCCCTCCCCCATTGCCCTCCTGCTGCCACAAAAGGAGAAAAAATGATCACAGGAGCTTTGAATACAATTTTTGTTGAGCTTGTTTTTTTCCTCACCTTAGGTGACCAGATCGATAGACAGTCCAGCCACTGAGAAAAAAATCAGATGACTGGAATACAGCCAGAGGCAGTTTCTCTAGTGCAGCAAGAGTCCATTCTGATAGTATAAAATTTAAAATAAATGGTATATAAGGAGACACTCATATCTCAGCAAATTTAAAAAGAGAAAAGCAGATATTAAAATGACTCATAATAATACTAATGTCAGAAACTCTCTTCCAAAAAATCCAATATGATGAAACTGACCTTCCAAAGTCATGAGTGGTTTTCCATCTTTCAAAGTTATATGTCTTCACGGACACTAATTAATATATGATAACCACCATGTAGTCAATTCTGCTCTACTGGACCGCAGGCTAAGACGGCTGCTCATATGCCTTTTCACAACGAGCAGCTTGTGTGCCCAGGAATCAAAATGGAATATGCAGCCCGAAAACCAGTTGTGTTGCGGAGGCAATATTCCTTCTCCGTCTGCTCAAGGGATGTAGTTCCTGAAACTTGACTAGCTCTCAGAAAGGATGGGGGATTGTTATGTCCAATCTTCTTCTCTATTCCAGGAAATGTATTTATGCATTTAGGCATCCTTTTATTCAAAAGTGTTTGCTGAGCTCCTACATTGGGTAAGGCATTATAGAAATCAGCAAATCACAAAAATCTCAGGGAGGTAGGGGACTTTAAATATTGCTTCTGGGCCTAGAATATGAGCCTATGTCTTACTCACTTGATTTTAATGTTTTAAAAAATTCAACTAAATTCTTATCTTTTCTGAGAAGTCAGTCTTTCTTGACATCACTCCTCCATCCTCCAAAAATTCTGAGAGACGTGTCTGTCTTTCTTACATATCTTTATGTTCTAATTTCTACCGTAATTTGTAGGGTAAATGACAATGATAATAACAACAATCAACACGTATGGTTTACCTTATGTCAGATACAGCACTAAGTGACTTATTTGCACCATTTCATTTAATTCTTGTAACAACTGTTCTTATCCCCATCAAGATTGCCTCTCCTTGGCTGTGATACTGTCCTCTGTGGCTATGGGGGTCAACGGGGCTCAGAGTGTTCCTTATGAGACAGGCCCTTCCCCAGATGCCTCAACACCACAAACTGTCCCAGAACTAGTAGCTTCATCAAGAAAACCATTCACGCCTTTGGTGACCACATCAAAACCTGCAGGAAAAATCAGTGGCCCAGCTTTCTTATACTTTCCAATTTGAACTGATCATCTACATTCATCTGAATCTAAGGGTCCCTCAGTATCATGCCATCTTACCTTATATGCCTGTTTAGTTCAGTTACTTTAAAAAGACTTTTCCAATTTATTCAACTATTTTGATAAAACTTTATATTCATCACCATTGAGGGCATTGAGGAAGAAACTACTAGTTATGGAATGCCTATTACACAGTGAATTATTTAATATTTATAACCACCCCATGAAATACATGCTAATATCCTCATTTTATATAAGAGGAAACTGAGGCACAGTAGGGCAAAATACCTTGCTCAGTTTTCACAACAGAAAGTGGTTGTGACCAGGATTCACTCCAGGGCCATCTGATTCCACAGACTTTGCTCTCTTTATCTTTACTATGTGTAGAGCCTCCCCACTCTACAAAACTCATAGTAGATTTTAATGTTCTTATATAATGAACTGTAGTTGCATGCCATGTTCAGACTCACTATATAAAGTAGAAGTTCCTTGAAGGCAGAGAACAACCCTGCGACTCACTGACCTATACTTACAGTTCTGCAAGCAGGGTTTAGTCCATACACCTCAATGACTCCCTAATAACTAATAATAGTTTTCATCCAACTTGCATTGATCTACTTGTACCAAAAATTCCAGAGAAAGAAAACGTGGCTCTTCCCAGAAATCCTTCAAGCATGCTAACTCCAGTAACTTCTACATATCATTAAGAAAGAGAGTCTGCTTTTATGGATTCAAATTTGAAAACAATTAAGCATCTGGTAAAAAGTGTAGGATACTGAATTCAAAAATTCTAAAGCAAGGCCTAACTTCACAAGCACTGGAAATGATATGCCTGTACTACCTATAATAGGGAATATACTGTTTTCTTGGATGTACTATAAAGGTATTACAAACTAACATCGCATAGGCACATGTATCCACAATATCTGACTTGATATTTCCTTGAATAGCAAAGGAACTCACTTCCTAATTTTACTCATATTTAATACTGAAAGTTCTATGTTTTATATGTGAGTAATATTTATAAATATAGTCTATATAGTATGTACATGTGTATGCAATAATGATAAGTAGCTCTATTCCAAAGTATATGTCTATTTAAAATTTGCATCTAATGTTTTTTTTAACGGTCTTAAGTGGAAAGTTATAGAATTTTTTTGTTGTTATGAAAAATGATTTTAAGAATATCTCCACAGTATGCATTCATCAGACAGTTTAAAATGTTGTTAATAAGCAATTAAAGTATCTTTGGTAATCAGATGCTGAATCCATTTGCTGAAGATATGTCTGTCTTAATGTTTTAGAATGTGCATTATATCTACTTCATTTTGATTCTAGGAACTATGCCAATATTCTTTCTCCAAAGGGGAAAAAAATAAGTGGTATAAATATTGTCTTGAAACAGAACGAAAAATTTTGCTGAGGCACAAGAACAGTTTTGTAAAAATTGAGGCTTTTAACTTTCAGTAATTCAGACATCTACCTTTAATCTCATTAAAATTGTAATTCCTTGAATTACAGGTACATTTGATTTTTTTTGACAAAATAGAAAAATAATAGAATTTTTGGTTTAAAGACCTACAGTGGACGCACAATTATAAATAAGCAGTACTAGATTTTAGTCACAAAAATAATTTGAAAAAATATATGCTCACAGAAATCTTTTCTTTTTAAAAGTTATTCTCAGTTGAGTGTTTTAAAATTACTTTTATAAGAGAAACATTTCATTTTCCGGGGAAAAAGAACCCCACAAAATTCATGTTTGAAAGACTTAAAATATAGTGTTAAATATTCATCGTTTTAATTCTACCATGAAAAAAAGTCAGTCTCAGTGTAATGAACCACTGTTGTTTATTTATTTCAAATGCAATTTATTAAAAATGCACTCATTGCCTGAAGGCCATTGGGAACCCACGTAACAACACAAAAATACAGAAATTAAATATATCAACAGCCTAACTCCTCATTGAAAAGAATAACAGGTTGAAACAATGCCACACTAAAAAGATCTATTCCATACTTTATATATATATACTTTAATTATGATAGCTTGTCACCATCCGGTCTCTACCATGATTGATATAAGGATTTAGTTGAGTTTTGATTTTTAATTTTTTTGGTTGAGGAAGGTTGAGTAAGATCTTTAATCTATTCAAGTAATAAAGAGACTGTTAGCTATGATCCAATCGAAAAGCTATTATGGAGCTTTCCTGGTACACAGAAAAGTCTTTTGGAGATTTTGGTCCTGATCATTTAACAGTTTTCTTAGATCACTAGTATAATTCTTTCTCTTCTCCCACTATCTGACTTGGAGTTCATCGTGCATTCTATTAACAGGCTGAAAATATATGGCATCTACAGAAAGGGACTTGTCTGTCAGTGTAAGTGCAAACCTCTTTACTTTTGACTTAACACTTCTCAAGACCCCATGTGCCCCAAATATCTCCTCTGCTGGTTGTACACAGCACTTGAATTGTCAAATGCCAGCCTGAAAAAGTCAACCCAGGAGAAACTGTATGAAACAGGTAACTATGGATTCTATATATCACACAGACAGGACGAAAAATGGAAAAAGCCAGGCTTTTCCATCAGCAAAATTGTACAGATGAATTTATCAGATTAGCTAGCTTTCACGTTGGAAAATAACAATTAATGTCCCGAGGAAATTGAACTGGTTGATTTGGGTTGTGATGATGAAAGAAGAGCCTTCAGCACTCTATTGGGGGCTTCCAACAGAAAACAGTGGGAGAAGGTACCTAAAGTAGGAAAAAAGAAGGGGCATCAGGAGGAAAAAAAACAGTTCAAGAAAAATCTCTTCTTGCTTCTCGATTTTGCTTAAGGCTAGTTCTGATCTAATATCATATTGGTCTTCTCACACAGTATTTTTTACTTTCTTTAAGCAAGAAAAGTCACACTGTTATTAAGAAATAATCGTATGAATATATCTTTAAAACAATTTTGATGGCACCTGAGAACCTGACAATAATTATCCAGCTATTATGGGTCACAAAAGCATCATACTTAGATGACTGGCTGGGTCTATACAGAGAAACCTGCTCCCATTAGAAGACAGCAAAGAAAATTTAGTATTACCTCAAATGTGGCTTGTGATACAGAGGATAATGAAGGTTAGGCTTCATTTAGAATAAAAGAATCACAGAATCTCAGAGTCTGTAGAAAAGATTTAAAGGTCATGGATTCCAGGAATCTGTACTAAGTTCAAATGCCTTCTGGAACATCTCTACCAAGTTCTCATCCAAAATGTACTTGAATGCCCTGATGGGTGGTGAAATGCTAGAGGATTGAATGGACACCTCACCATGATCAGGTTCCTGGCTGTTCTCTAAGTTACCTTTTACTGCTTGGCCCCGGCTTATATGCCACACTAACCTTCTTGCTCTTCCTCAAACACACCAAGCCTCAGGGCCTTTGCACTTGCTCATTCTCCTCATATACTCCCATCTCTGTGTGCCTTGCTCCCTCCTTTCCTTCAGATCTCTGTTCAAATGCCATTTATGACTGATGTCCTCCTCGACCACTCTAGAACTTTCATCCTGCCTAACATGCTTTCTTTTCTTTCAGAGTACATATTGTTATCTATCATACTATATATTTCATATTTTATTTCTTTACTTTAAGACCGTGTGTTGATTGATGGCCGTATCCCCAACGTTTATACAGTTGTTAGTTCATGGTCAGTGTTTAGTAAATATTTATTCAATCGAAGAATGGAAGGTATCACCACCCAACTGTACAAGTCAGAAACATGGGTGTGTTTTATGCTCTATTCTCTCTTTAAATGCCCTCGTCTAATCAATAACAAAGTCCCACTGATTGTCCCTCTAACAGAATATAACTCTCTCCACTGCCACTTCCTAGATCAAAGCCCTACCACCTCATGCTTAGATTAGTGCAACAGCTTCTAAGTCCCTGCTTCACATCTAGCTTCTGTACATTTGTTTTTAATAATGCAGCCAAGTGATGTCTCTAAAATACAAATCTGACCATCCCCTTCCTTGTTAAAAATTTTTCAGTGCTTCTAATTTTCCTCAGATAAAATCCAAACACTTACGTCCCTCTGATTTTTTTATCTTCAGTCTCATTTTTCCTTGACTTTGCCCATTTAAAGTATATGATTAAACACTTTCTCTAAGAAGTCTTTACCAATCTCCCTGAACCACATTAGGTGCTCTGGCTGGGGACTTTTCTAAAATACACTGCATTTTCTTTTATGTTGAAGTTATATTGCATTATATTTTCTTGTTTAATTATGTCTTCACTACTAATTTGGGACTGTAAGCACTCTGAGATAAAAGGACATGTCTGTCTGGTTCATCACTGGACTTCCAGAGCCTAGCATGGAGTAATATTCAATTCAATATAAACTATTGAAAGAAGGAAAAAATTCAACCCTGAATTTCAGGATGTCACCTTAATCTTGGAGTGGACATGTTGGTGTTGTTACAAAAATAGGGTTTATTTGTCTGGGGTCTCTTGAATTTGTCAGCAGCAGTCTTGAAATTGTTGATGAGGTCTGAATACTAAAATTATGTAGTTGTACAGACTACACAGGCATCAGTTCATTCAGCAATTCTGTATTGAGGACCAACTACAAGCCAAACTCTCTTTTAGGTGGTAGACAGAGGGGTGAACAAGATAGGTGAGGTCCCCACTCTCTGGGCTTACCCAGTAGCTAGGGAGACAGACAATGAACAAGTACACATACAAATAAACATGATCATTTCTGATAGCAATAAATGCTATAAAGAAACTAAAACAGGATGTGGTGATAGATAGTATCTGGAAGGGGAGTATTTTTATATAGAATAGACACAGAAGACTTTTCCTCCTAAGGAAAGAATGACCTCTATCTGAGTGATAATATGGAACCACCCATGCAAATTTCTAGGGGGAAGAGTTTTCCTAGAAGAGGCCCTAGTGGGCATGCGCTTGGTGAGTTTCAGGGACAGAAATGGTGGTATGATTGGAATGCTGAGACATGAGGTGAGGGCCCAGATTATACACAGCTCTGTAGCCATTGTGAGTGAGAGTAATTTTATTTCAGGTTGAATGGGAAACCATTGGAGCTTAGCCATCACTTATAAGACCAAAGTTCATCTACACAGAGTCCAATATATCTCAAAACTAATATAGTGATTCATGCAGCAGACATATTTAACACTGATTCTGTTTAGAAACTCACAAATCATTATAATTAGAAGGCTAGTGAAAATACTGCCCTCCCTCCCTCCCTTTTATTTCTTTCTTTCTTTTCTTTTATTCAGTAAGCCTCAAAGTAACTAGTCCTGGGGGGAGATAAAGTGATGAATAACCTCATTCAGCTCAAAGAAACAACAACAAAAAATTCCCAGTTGAATGGTCCATTGCAAACGGCAAAATGGTCATTGTTTAGTGGATAAAATTTTCTCTCTTTAGTATCCAGGCAATGACTAATGATTTTCCTCCACAGCTCCCACTTTTAAAAGAATGAATAAGCCCCAAAGGCCTCAGAGAGATAAGTATTACTTTCCTCCTGGTAGCTCAGCTAGTGACTGAGAGGGAAAAAGAAACTGGACAATATTTCAAAGCCAAGATCTATAAATGTGATAGTAGATACTGCACTTCTGTACTCCTAAATCGTTTGGTTTTTATGCCATTCTGTGTATTTTCTGCCTTATCCATAAACTCACTCATCCGAAGTGGACTTGCTTCGAATATGTTTCTGGGTGCCCTCAGATCAGCATTAACTGCATCCGTGTGCTTCCCAGAGGAAAGCCATCTTTATGACCTGACCCATTGCTCAAAAGACTCCTGTGAAATTGGATGATCAGTGGTCATATTGCACAAATAGCAATCATACCAGACTTAGGTAATTATTTGCATAGTTTCATTTTCTAGGGACAACTTCAAACAACAACAACAAACTACTACAAAATAATTACTTGCCTTTTTGAAGCAAAATAGCACATTGAATGCTAATGTAAGTTTCATTGCATTACTTTCGCTCTCTCATCTCTATTAGGAGAAATGTCATGGGTTAATATATTTGTGCCCCACTGAGAATTAAAGAGGAAACAAAATGCTTAGCGTCTGTAATGAGGCCATGCATTAGTGTAGGAAGGTCACGCCAGATCACCTATAATAGGTATGGCAACATTGTTTTCCACAGTAGCCAAAGGGGACTCAACTCAATGATGGGCAATACTTTGAGAAATATTTATTTTTGATGTGAAAAGAAAATAGAACTAGAGCATTCTGGTTGATGGAAACCATAAATAAGGTTACCCACAAAGGATTAGAAAGCAAAAATACACTTCTCACAAGCTGTATCACCTCGAAGTTCAAGGACCGGGTGAAGAGATCACAATATTTTGTGATGGCAGTGGAATACATCGCCCAAGCTTCATGTGTTGAAATTAGCTTCAGTTCTTGGGAGAAATTATCAGGTAAAATGAACTAAACATTGGCACTAGAGGCACTAAAATGCTATAGAGAAGCAAAAACCCTAAATAGAGCAAACCACGATATATTTTAATTCATCAACTAAAAATTAACATAGATTCTTTATAAAATTAATCTTATTGACAAGTTCAGTGTGTTATGGGTTCCAAATCTATTTTGGGAAAAAACTACTTCGAGATTTTTAGAGGTGACAGTTGTAAATAAGCACTTTTGGCACTCAGGGTAAACATTGAACATATTGCACTTTAAAAATATAACAATTAATATGAATTAGAATTTGTAGAGGAATCTTTATATAGTGTTTCACATCTCGCAAAACCTTTACTATACATGGTATTATATAATGAAAATTCTAGCCAATAAACATAGGATATTAAATATTTAAAGAAAAACAGGGCTAATCAAAAAAGGTAATTCACAAAAGAAGACATGGAAATGGCCATTAAATACACACAACACGTTAAATGTCAACAGTAATCAAAAAAATGAGGAAAGCAATTTCATCAGGTCTCTGTCGTTTTAGTAAACTGAGATAAGTATTAAGAAGAATGACTAGATGTAGCAGTGGTTGCTAGGAATCCAAACTTGGCATATAAGTGTGATAATTTCAAACACTGCTTATGAGTATTCACATGCTGACCGCCTTTCTGGAGGGAAATTTGCCAATACGTATTTAGCAATTCAACTTCTAGCAATTAATCTTAAAGAAATAATAATAAAGGGGTGCAAACACAAATACGTATATCAGAATATTGTTTTTAGTAGTGAACACTTGGAAACAACTAAAGTCTCCCACAAGAAAGGATAAATTTAGACACTGATGTCATATTTGCATAACAAAATACTACAGAGCCAATTAAAACATGCTGTATTTTGGTGGAGACAGGTGGGAGCATTTTCATTCTCAGTCTTGATGTTTCCTTCCAGGTAGTTTAATTATCTGATACTCCTGGCTTCTCTTCATCCTGTCACATCTCCTTATCATGGAAAAATGACTGATTTTGATTGGTGAGTTTGGAAAGGGGAAAAGGGTATATAAACTCTGCCTTTTCCTCTTGGGAGTGAGTTTTTCTGCAGGTAGCATTAGCTCTCCTTTACTCCTCCAGTATTTAAAATTGTCTGGATAGGAGTCTTGGAGAGGAACACCTACATCAAGCCATGACCATCTGTTGCTGGGTAGGTATGCTGTTTAATTTGGGGTTCAGGATTAATATGGCCTCTTGACTGAATTTATAAGCCACATCCTCCAACCTAGTGTTTATCAATATTAAAGACGAAATTTTGGCCCCATTCTGTCCACACTTCTGTCTTGTATCGCAAATGTTTACAACTTGGCCAGGGAAGAGAAGTGCTCTTTATTGCCCCCATCAACACACCAACACAATAGAAGAATATTTAAAGCATAGAAGTGTTCACAATTTATTCTTAAGTAGGAAAAAGATAGACACAAAAACTATAGAGTATAAGGCTTTATGCAAAATATTTTAACAATATTTATCTCTGCTTTTAGATTGATGAGTGCTTCACTTTTATTTCTTGTGTTTTAGTTTGTATGTATTTTCAAAATGTTCTGCAATTAGTTTGTGTTATTTTTGTAATTAGACTTAAAAATGTTACTTTGATGAGTTATTGCAGAATTCTGGAATCTTCTTCCTAAGAGGTTATTATACACAGAAGAGAAACTTGTCTGTGTGAGATGATAGCCCTGATTTTATATGAAGACAAGGTAATAAATTAGATGAACACTGTAGTTCATCCCAGAACTAGGACCAGTCACCACATATTTAATGACTTGTTGGTGAAAAGGACATCATTACTGGATTTTTAAATTGCTTTCTCTGACAATTTTACCATAGGAAAACTGAACAACTATGTGAAATTTTAATTTCCTAATGTATTCATTATCTGACCAGAGCTGTGGGATAGGATAGCTTTGTAGTCAAATTTATCCAAGGTCTCCTCCCTTTGAATATTTGAATATTCAGAGGTTCAATGGAGTGCTTCAGATATGTGTTAAAAGGTAGAGATTCCTCTCCAAAAAGCCATTCTTTAGAAATACATTTTGTTCATTAGCTACTTGAAAAGACTTCGAATGTTAGCATGTTTTCTTTCATGAATGTATGCATGAACTTTCACAGTATGGTCATATCTCCAGACTGAAAAATCCTAAGTAACTCCTCATGAAGAGTTTTTCCTGACTTTGCTCAACCTAGCCTAGCTCTGTCTGGTGACAGACTCTCAGAAATACACATTTGTAAATGTGCACCAAACAAAATTAAATTTCAGTAACTCTAGGTAAGCACATGTCAAAAACAAATTATAAACATATAAGAGCATAATCAGCAAACTTTAAAAACAGTACATTTAAAAATCTTTAAGCTTCCACACAACTGCCATATTTTATGATAGAGTCAACCCAATTTCCCAATTTGTTGAGGGGTTTTTCCATTTGCTGCTGCATGATTTCAAAAATTGCATTCACAATCGTGTTTAGCTATGAGGAATAAAAAGCAATTTAACATGCTTGTTTTCCATAATATTCTTATTTCTTAGAAATTGAAATTTAAACTTTCAAAGACATAAACATATTGCAGGGTAACATTTACAGCTTTCTTTCTTAGAAATATGAAGGGAGTCTTATGAGGCTTCTTATTGGAATAATGATTTTTAGATTTGTAGCCAGTATCTGGTCCGTTAACATGCTCCGGAAGTTGATCTGATACCTTTCTGGCTTATGTTTTACATGAGCACGACCAATGCACAGGTGCTTAAATACACATTTAATAACAAATTTCAGCAATTTGACTGGGTCCTTCTCCGTTTTGACAAAGTAAGTTTCAGGGCTAAAGCATACATCCGTACAGTTTGTACACAGCACAGCTCCAGAGCACAACTCCATGGGGTACCACTCACATAGACTCTGAGGTGAACAATATCCCCGCAGATTCATGTCTATCTCTTCTACATATGTACCAGATACCAGATTTAGCCCCAAAGGGCAGAAAGCTTGCAGTTCAAAACTAGCCCAGCTCAAGGACAGAAGAGTGAACTTTGGTGATACGAGGAATCAGATATACCCAGAGAGGTCTTAGAATATTAAGGAGTGATTGAAATTCTCACTCTTCCTGACAGCAGTATAAGCCCGGATCTAATTTAAAGTTGAATTATGAGTAGATGTGTACAGCATTAAATGACTCATTTGGTCAGGGGAAGCAAGGGTAAGAGGAAAAAAGAGAACAGGCATGAATGGAGCGTTGCTCTGTGTTGCTTCCTGTTTTAGGTGGTGTACATTTTGCTCTCATAACAACCTTATGGCAACTTCATTTAAGTAAATCAGTTTTGTGGCTTAAATAATAATGGAAATAGCAAAGTTATGGTTAAATAATGTAAAGAAAGAAAATGTAAAAAGAGAAAGAGGCAACAAATGGAAAAAATTTTCCTGTCCCTAAGCCAGCCACTAGGTAGGTTTATCTGGCATTATATGAGTCCAGATTGGTCAAAGGAGATAAGTTCTTTCTTTTTCTTATTCTGTTCAATTTCAGTGACCCGAAAAAATCCAAACTTCCCCAAAATGATACAAACGATTGCCTTCCTGCTAATGGGAATATGCTTATTTGTTTAATTTTCCTTTGTTGAAATTTTCGGAGATATTCCTTTCAATATACAATTAAAA
Source organism: Ceratotherium simum simum (assembly GCF_057802395.1). Lineage (NCBI taxonomy): Eukaryota > Metazoa > Chordata > Mammalia > Perissodactyla > Rhinocerotidae > Ceratotherium > Ceratotherium simum. The sequence continues at coordinate 12,942,392 of NC_141927.1, read as the reverse complement.
GCAGGTAGCAGGGAAAGAAACAGAAATTCTCACTTCATTTTTGCGTTCGATTTTGCCATGGGGCCTGACATTTGAGGTTAAAAGAGTAATAAAACACGAGGACTCTCATTCATTCCTGCTGAAAACAAAGCTAATCAGAGATCAAAGCCTAGAAAATGAAAAAGACTGCCTGATTAATTTATATAGTCTCAGTAAGTTCTAAAGGATGTTAAAGTACCTAACACCTTCACAGTATCTCCCTTTTTATATCTAAATCCATTTAGGTAGATTATTCTTAAGCAAATTTAGTTAGCCAAGAAACAGATGGGGATGGTGTAATTCCCTCTATCTGCTCTTTCCCTCAGGTTGTTAATGACAAATGCATTACAGTTATTTATTACAAATAGATTAAAGGTGTCAGTATGGTTCAATTCAAAGCAATCTTATACTTTTAAAATGTATTGAGAACTGGGCTCCTTCCCAATGCTGACAATGCACATGATTGCTTTCTGGGGGACTGTATTCCTCAGGAGTACTCTTCTTTATGTTTATTACTTTAAAAAATGAAGGTACCATCTGCTCTTGACTCATAGTTGGTTAAATTGTTTAGAACCTCAGGTCAGAATGAGAATAACTATGGTGCACTCCCATATAGCTAATTTCATCTGTAAATAATTATCTATGCAGCCCTTCCTTTTAGCCCTGCAATGGACAACAATGAACACAAGCTGACCTGTCGAAGCAATATGTTTTCCAGAATAAAGACACACTTTCGACCTTTTCAAGTAGTTTGATGTAGCAACAGAAAATTAGTTATTATTTTAGACCTCAGTGTCATAAATATGCATACGTGACACAAGTAAAATTCTTTATGATTAATTTATACCAGATAATGTTACATAAATACTTGCATTTATAGACATTCTACTTAATCTTTCTTCTGAAACATTTTAAGACAGGGGACAGATAGGTCAAAAGACACACTATGCAGACATGATATTAATTAGTGTATGACTACAAATTCATTCCATATGAAATAAAATTATTTAAAATATAGTCATAGGAGCTACACAGGCTGTAATATTCTCCTTAAGAGCTAAACAATGCAAATGGACAATAATAAAGAATGGAAATGTGCAAAATATTATATCAAAAATTAAATGTACTATAATTGGTTTTTAATCTAGGATCTATGAATATCCTAAAATTATATGCAAAAATTGGAGATTTTCATGTATTTGTACACTTTCTAAGAAAAGGTCCATCCATAGGTTTTATCTATTTGCCAAAAGTCTAGTCTCTAAGTGTATAAATTATTTCATATCAAATGAAATAAATACCACATATTTTAATAAAATATTGTTTTTGTTTAATTATTCAACTGTTTTAGAGTTTGTTTAAAATGAAGCACTGTTTAAATACACCAGGTACATGAAACTAGATTCATAAAACATCTGTCTTTTTTAAAAAGGATGGTAACCGCAGGAGTACCCAGGAAATTTAATAAAGGGAGATTGTTATAAGTGTTCAAACTGTTAGAAAAATAGACTAAATAAAGCCAAAGCCGAACATTTGTTATGTGAATACTTCTCAGCAAGGAATTTGCATCGCGTTCATAACTCTGCTGCAGTAGTATTCGGTTCATATATTTAAAATAACAACAGGTTTGATTATATCATGTTGTTTTTGAAGGATTTCTGCACAGATATTAGAACGATCACTCTATTTGGCATCATTGTGTATATACAAATTACTGCATAAATTAAGAGCCTGAAATGGAGTGGCTTATTTCCCCGTTTCCCACACTTTGTTTCTGTGACTGTTAAGTTTACTCCAGGCCCATTAGTTTAATGATTATGTTGCCTTGTTCATATTCTTAATATTTGTACATTTGACAGGTTCTCTTTGCACTAAGAAAGAGAAAATTATACCATATCTCTGCACTCAAAGCGAAGATGTATTTTGTATGACCATAAATATTTTTTTAAGAGAAACAGATTGAAGCCTTTATAAGCAACGAGCTTACCTGAGGGCCTAATGGGGAAATAGGGTATTGCACAATTATTATGGCCTCACTCTTCCTGATAAGTATAAAAATGAATACTTTGTCTATATGCAGGATAATTGTATCAGACGCTTCAGTGAGAAAAACTGTAACTGAGAGAACAGCTTAGGTACCACCTTAGTTAAACACATACTTGCCTAACTCTGAGCCACCCATCTCCTCCTCCTGTTGGCCCTCTCAGGCACAAGGGGGGCCTTTCTTCTTTATTAAAGAACCTAAAACATTTTATTGTAATTATGTAACTCTCCTCTCTCCTCTAATAGTGTCTGTCCCAGTAAATGTTATTGAAAGAAGGAATTTGAACTCCTTAACCCAGCTGGCTTTTATACATAGTCTAATGCTGCATAGGCATGGACCTTGCTAACAATAACCTTGTAAGACTTCTAACAGGAAGTAGTTTGAGTACAGGTTGAACGCCAAATTTGAAAGAGAGTGCTTTCACATAGAGATTTAAATAGACATCTGTATCATGAAATACTTATGGATCTTAAGTTTATTCTCATCCTTGTTTAAAATGTTGTTTCATTATCATTTGTAACTTTGGGCACCCAACAATTACATTTTGTAGAATTTTAGAACCTAATGGTTAAATTTCTTTAGTCCAAGAGTTTTCCGAAATGTGTTTTATAGAAAAATGCCCCCTGGGGCTGGAGTGAGTAGTGGAGTGTAAAAAAAGAACAAAGTAGGTCACAAGCAGAAAGGATAGAGTTTTCTCTGTTTTATCAGTTTTATACAGTTATATCTTCCCTGCAAGCTTTTCTTTGATTAAAGTGTTTCACAACGGATAAAATTTTTAAAAACATTGCTTTGTTCCAATTCCTTATACCAATGAAGCCTAAAGAGGACAAATAATATACCCAAAGTCACACATTTAGGTAGTGGAAGAACTTTTTCCCCATCCCAAATCAGTTAACATTGGATTCAATGTCCTTATTTATCTTTTCGGCACTCAAGAGTTTTGTAAATTAGAATTTATTCATTAATTAACTAAAATATTAGATCAGGAGTTAACATCTTGTACTTCTAGTAATTTGTACCCATGACCTTACTGACAAAGTGCAAACTATTAAATGCACAGAATCCTGGGCTGGTTGACTAAACCCAGGAGAGGACCTAAGAGAAAACGTGGACCTTTTTCAGCCACAGTGAACTTCACCCTTCAACTCCCGCACGAGCATCCTTGTAAGCATCTCTGGGTTTATACTTTACTGCTCTCAACTATCTCCCAGAGTTTGCAGGGAGATTTTAATTTATATAAGCTGGTCAAATATTTGATGGGTTCCCACCGACTTTACAGAGCTTGATACTGAGTATCAAGACGGAAATGAATAGAAGTGTTCCCTATCTTAAGGAGAAAGAAGATGTCTAGGAAATAGAAAGCATTTCAAATGGTACAGTTTATTGCCTGCTTATTAAATCATTTTATTACATTCTTCAGTTATTTCTTAAATTGGTAAATTCAGTAATACTCTACAATAAGCAGAGTGGCCCTAAATGATAAAGCAATGGCATTAAACATGCTTTTATGGCTGTGGTTCTGAAACTTTTAAAGTCCTGGACCACTTTAAGTATCTCATGACCCTGGGATCTTCTTTCCAGAAACTGTCTAACGGCGCATGCACACAAGTTATTTAACTTAGTTTCAGTGGAAGTTCCCACTGAAACTGGTGCTTTGTGGTTTTAATAATCATCGCCTCTCAACAGACTTGGAACTCAGGTCTTTGCGAGGCGACGCTAATTGCAAACATGAGCTCAGCATTGTCTAGATGTCAAGTACAATGGTAACCACTTTGCAAGCATCTTTCATTTCATCTTTACCATAACCTTAACATAAGTCCTATTTTCATCCCCATTATACAGGTGAAGAAATTGAACTTACATAACTTGCCCAAAGTCACAAAGTATGCGAGTAACAGAGCGGAATTTGAACCTTAGTCTGTCTGGTATAGGCATGATCTTAAAGCTAATGTACTTAAATATAATACATCAATTATCTAAATAATTATTCTTTTGTTAATATGTGGAAACATCTGAAAGAGCATAGTTTGATATCCTCCTACACTCCAAACCTCCATTTCCTAATGTCTTAGTCATACTTAAGTTACATCAGTCTTTTTTTTTTTTTTGGTGAGGAAGATCAGCCCTGAGCTAACATCCATGCCAATCCTCCTCTTTTTGCTGAGGAAGACCGGCTCTGAGCCAACATCTATTCCCAAGCCTCCTCTTTTTTTTTCCCTTTTTCTCCCCAAAGCCCCAGTAGATAGTTGTATGTCATAGTTGCACATCCTTCTAGTTGCTGTATGTGGGACGGCACCTCAGCATGGCCAGACAAGCGGCATGTTGGTGCGCGCCGGGATCTGAACCCGGGCCGCCAGTAGCGGAGCACGCGCACTTAACCGCTAAGCCACGGGGCCAGGCCCCCACATCAGTCTTGATCTGAAAGAGCATAGTTTGATATCTTCCCACACTCCAAACCTTCATTTCCTAATGTCTTAGTTATACTTAACTTACAACATTAGTCTTGAAGGTTATCATCAGGCAAATTTAAATGTTTAATTGCCTAATTCTTCTTGTTTTTTTTTTAACCAATTTAATCATTTTTAAGTTTATAATTCAATGACATTACATTCACAGTGTTGGGCAACCATCACCGTTATCCATTTCCAGATCTTTTTCAACATTCCGAACAGAAACCCTGTCCCTTTTTCACAATAACTCCCTATTCTCCCTGCCTCTAGTCCCTGTATCCTTTATTCCTCTTCTGTCTCTATGAATCTGCCTATTCCAGGAACCTCAAATAAATGGAATCATACAATATTTGTCTGTTTGTGTCTGTCTTATTTTACTCAGTATAATACTTTCAAGATTCATCCATGTTGTAGCATGTAACAGAATGCCATTCCTTTTTGAGGTTGAAAAATACCCCATTGTATGTATAGACCACATTTTATTTGTCCATTCCTCTGTCAATGGACATTTGGATTGTTTCTATTTTTTTTTTTTTTTTTGGTGAGGAAGATTGGCCCTGAGCTAACATCTGCCAATCCTCCTCTTCTTGCTGAGGAAGACTGGCCCTGGGCTAACATCCATACCCATCTTCCTCCACTTTATATGGGATGCCGCCACAGCATGGCTTCACAAGCAGTGCATCGGTGCGCGCCCAGGATCCGAACTGGCGAACCCCGGGCCGCTGCAGCGGAGCATGTGCACTTAACCGCTTGAGCCAGCGGGCCGGCCCCTCTTTCTACTTTTTGACTGTAGGTAATAACACTATTACGAACACTGGTATACAAGTATCTGTTTCTGTCCCTTCTTCAATTCTTTTGAGTGTGTGCCCAAAAGTGGGATTGCTAAAACATATGGTAATTCTATTTAAGTTTTAAAACTTCCTTGGTTTTTATTTCCCATTCTTCTCTGAATAACTCATAAACTATCCCCAACTCTCTTCATCCATGAAGCCTCTGCTTTCTTTCTCAGTGCTGATAATATTTAGAATGTTTGTCAACTCCTTATAATAAAAATTATAATAAAAATAAGTATAATATCTTTAGTGCTAGCTGGGTGTCAAGTTTTATTCTAATATTTTTAATTCTATGCCAAATGCACTAGGGTGATATTTGTCATGAAGCAAATACATAACACATGATTATACCATAATATTTTCTCCTTCTGTGTCTTCTTGTTTCTTTCAGTGTGCTATTTTATCTGGATCATTATTTTAGACCGAAAGAATGAAGAACTAGTCCCAAAGGCACTAATACATTTGATCTATTGGCTCCCTTACCATCAATGTAGACACAATGGAAATTGGTGGATTGAAGGAAAAGAGACATTTCATTCAGCTGATAAGCAACGTCTATTGAAGATGCAACAGGAGTTTTTTCACAAGATATCTTAAAATTTCCATAGCATTTTATATTTTTAATATACGTTACATGGATGACACTGCATTCTTCCTAAACATTTTCTTTCTGTCAACTCCATACATACTCTACAGGAATAGTATCTGAAGGAAAATCTACAATAAGCATTGTTTCAAAGATAGAATGGGAAGCAGGAAAGGGGAAATGAAATAACACAGACTGAGCACCTTCCGTCTGTCAGACACTGGAGTGAACTCGCTGATTTATACATGTCTTCCCACTGACTCCTTCCAATACCACCGTGAGACAGGGGAGGTCCCTATCTCACAGGTGTGGAAACAGGGCTTGGAGAGGTTAGTGTTGACTCCAGGTTATGGGGTAAATAGCAGAGCTGCTGCTTCTCACAAAATGCAGAAAAACTGCACGGTGAGGATAAGACAGAGCACCTGACTCTTGAGTCCCATCTTGCCACTTAATCCTATAGCTGGCCACTTACACAACGGTGTCCTTACGAAAGACTGCCTTACATTACTATGCATCATCTATGTTTTCTTTTTCTTATAAACTGAAAGTCATTTATTGGATTTAAAAGTATGTATTTTAGAAATTTATTTGGAATCTCAGGTGACCAGCCAGATGAATAGAGCTCATATCTATAAGCACATTTAACTAATTAACTAATTAGGAGATAATAGGGTGAGAAAGTGTTATTTTTTTCTTTAAAAATCATCAACAGTGTGTCAGTAATGTCAACTAATTATCTTTTAAAATTTATAAATTGAAGGTTATAATAAAGCTTTAATAAAGCTTTTTCCAAGATAGATCCACTTCGAATCCGGATGACTTCTATAAGTTACTTGCAATTTGGTGATTAATAATGTCTTTAAGATAAAATTATAGAATATGTGAGAATGTATAACCTTAAATATACTTTAAAGCCCATTCTACTATGCATGTATTAGATGTGTTCTATTCTCAATTATAGGTAGATTTATCAAAATTTTTAAAAAACAGATTTTGATCGTGGCAACTTAGACTTTAAGCAATGACAAATCCTACATTCTAGATGAAAGGAATTCCACATCATGTAAAAAAGTTTGAAAGAGAATAATTGATTCAGAAACTGTCTTCTAACCATGACTGTATTACCTCAATGATAATTAGAGGCAATCAATTAATTCTACATCAGAGTGGAAAATTATAGAACAAAGAAAATCCCATCAACGTGAAGAAACGATCAACTACAAAGAATGACTCTAGTGATGCTTTGATTTTCACACTTCAGTTTGTGAAAGTGCAGAGTTGGTATTTCTCTAATTAATATAATGTTTGTTCTTACTAAATTCAAGCTCTTAAAATGATTAATTCACCATTTAGATTGCGTATAATTAATGCTATAGATTTATTGTGCCAGTAAACCTTTTAGGGAGCATTTCTTTGATAATTTAAGCTGAGAAGTTCATCAAAAACTTTTATGAAAGAAGTAGGAAGCACATACATGATAAATGATATGTAAATATATTTCTGTACCCACACATACACATATATACACCTCTAAATACACCTAAGCTGTCTTATTTCTCACAGCTTAATTCCCCTGTTGCACAGCATTGAGTAATGCTACCCCGTAATGCTTTCTCTTGACCCCCACCCCCACCATCGGCTCTCCTCTCAAGTCCTTTCTACCATCCTTCAGATCTCAGCTCAAAGAACATCTGTTTCTTAAAAGAGAATCTGTATGTTGCAAAATATCTCAAACATGCACTAAATAATACAACAGATACTACTACCTATATTCAACAAAAGTTAACATTTTATGATGTCTGCTTCAGTTTTCTTTTTCATATAACTTTGCAAATACAGCTAAGGTCAAACTCTTCATTCCTTCCCTCATCCTGCTTCCACAGAAGCAGAACTACCCAATGCTGGTATGTATGACCAAGACTCTCCTCTTGACTAAACTTTAGTCAGGCTTCTCTGAACTCTCTTCTCAACTAGGCCTCAACTTTTGGATTTTCATGCCGATCTTTGGATGGCCCAATTTTAGCCAAAATCCCGCTAAATTAGTTTAGGCAGAATCCCCTACCCTGGATGTGTGGTCACCCTCGATATCCGGTCACATTTCTCACCTCTCACAATCTCTTAAGTGATGGCTGATCACCCTGGCCTGCGTTCAGCAAGAATCCTGTCAAGTCAGTTTAACCAGAATCTCCTTGATGTTTCCTCTTAGTAATTTTTTATCCATTGACTCCCCAACCTGCTCCTTGGCTATAAATCCCCATTTGTGCTTGTTGTATTCAGCATTGAGCCCAATTCTGTACTGAGGTCTCTTTTCCCCTATAGCAATAGTTCCTGAATAAAATCTGTTTTTACCACTTTAACTGCTGTCAAGCTCTGATTTTCTTTAGCATGTATCATTACCAGACATATTTTTTTTTCCTCTTATATATGTAGGATCAATGAATAAAGATATTATTTTTGTGGTTTGCTTTTGAAAATTTTATGTAGGTGGTAGCAGGACATACGTATCATAATACCCTCTTATAGAACTTGTCATTTTCCTTCAAGAACTTACAACATTTTGTGCTTATATACTCGTTTAAGTACTTATTTGATTAATGTGACTAGAGTATAAGTTTTTTGAAGACAGTGATCATATTTATTTTGCTCATCAATTATTACTTGCTGAAGTATTTTGACTAAAAGAACTGTTGCTAGGGAAGAAAGGGGTACCCAGATTAATGAGACATGGATAGTTTGAACTCACATTCAGTTAAAAAAGCTTAACAGCAGTGTTTGGGAAAATAATGGTTATTTTTTTTTAAGTCTGTGGCATTTTTCTTTCAAAAAGCATTTATTGATCACCTATCCTGGGCCTTGACATTTTATTAAGTTATACTAAGGCCAAAGTAAAAGACATATTCTCTGCCCTCAAGTAGATAGCACTTTCCAAGAACATTTAGATATTCTAGTTTGAAAACAACATATTTGGCCGATTTGACTTAAAAAGTAATATTCTTGTTATTATCTATTGAATCAGTTTTAATCCAGGTCTTGTCACATGGGATCCCACAGTACATTTAAAAAGTGACTCATAATGATAAATCACAAATCTTATTCAGTAACTTCAAAAGGATTCCTACATAGTCACTCACTTCATTAACTGCCTTATTTTCAACGATTTTGGTGACTAAACATCAATGTTACCTTTATGGACATTTGCCTGTAAGTGACAGAAAGCCTTGCAAATATAATTATGATCCATATTCCCTAAAGCAGAAATTCAATTCAAGATAATGGCCTGCATAGATGTGAAATTGGACATGTATGCAGAATGGCAAGAAATCAAAGATAAATTAATGAATGCTTATAATTACATTTACGTGTTTTCCCTATAACAAACTTTTTAAATGAAAATGCACATCTGATTTGTCCCTGTGCTTAATGAAGGGGAAAATTCAATCTAATTACATTCCAGTTGAATATTTACTTCTAATGCAGTATTCTTTTAGTTTTTCAATATTTTACTTTAAAGGATAGTTCCAATAAACATAGTATACCAAACAAGCAAAAAAGCAGTTTTCTCTAGAACTAAGAAAATGATTTTTTATTCCATTATACATTAAAATTCTCTAAACATGAATATACTTTAAATCTAAGGTTCAATTATGTAATCCTATCATAAGATATTCATGAAATTCTTACAGATACTTTTATAGAGATCACTCAGAAAAACACTATTTTGAAATAATAATCTTTCACTTTAATATTAAATGATATATACTTTTAATATTTTAAAAATAGTATGCTATTAATAAAAGCGTATTCACCTATTTGCATTTGGTCTTTTTATTCTATGATTATATCACCTAAATCAATTATAAAAGGGTGATAAATATTTTGTTTCCATGTGGATTTAATTATACATCATATTTTGCTAGATCACCATCCATGTGAGAAATCTAATAATTAATCTGATCAAATCTTCATTTTCAATTTAAATTAAACTCATTTCTCTCATCCACTTATTAAATTAGTCTTAAAATCCTGTAACTATCAAGAAAAAAAAATCTATGTGTTCAGATAAAAAATAGATACTATGTGCATCTGCTACACAGGTAAACATATTTCTCTATAAAGTTTAAATTGGATCAGGAATTTATTTTTAACCCCATATGAAGACAAATCACATACACACAGCTGGATTGCACATTCAGTTGTGAGTCATTTTCCTCTCTGCCATATGCCATCTTTTCAAGGCAATACTGATATGATAATAGAAAAGAATGTAACAGTGGACCAAATCCACTTATAATATGTTACTGCTGTTTCCGATCACTTTCTGAGGATCATTCTCCCTTTTCACTTTTAATTTTGAGAAGAAAATAAATAGGGAGGGGGCAGGTAGGAAAAAAAAAACACTGGAGGTTACAACTGTTTATGAAGAAATGAAGCAAAGATTTTTGAAAGGCAAGGGCTCTCTGATATCGGCACTCTTTTGGAGGATGGCATTCCCAGTCAGGATTTGTACGCACAAGGTGTTTAGTACGAACATATTCAGTCAAAATAACATTGGCTTGTGTTATGGACTGAATGTTTGGGTACCACCAAAATTTGTATGTTGAAGACCTACCCTCCAATATGATGGTATTAGCAAGTGGGGCCTTTGGGAATTAATTAGGGTTAGCCGAAGTTGTGAGGGTGCAGCCCCATGATGGGATTAGTGCACATAAAAGAAAAGGAAGAGACACCAGAGTGTTCTCTCTTCCCTGTGTGGGGATACAGCCAGAAGGCGGCCGGGTGCAAGCCAGGAAGAGGGCCCTCACCAAGAACCGAATCTGCTGGCACCTTGATCTTGGACTCCTCAGTGTCCACAACTGTGAGACGCAAATGTCTGTTGTTTAAGTCACCCAGGCTATGGTATTTTGTTATAGAGAGCTTGCTGTTTGTATTTCAAGTCTACCAGAAATAGGAAGTTGTTACTGGCAGCTAAGCAGCTGTTTGCGGCACTTGCTAACAATCTTTTAAAGGAGACTTTTGAAATGGTAGTGCTTATTCTTATTTCTCTTTCTAGGGCTTTCCCATTACCACAACTTCTCACTGGGTTTGTTCCAAAAAGGTCCAGCAGCAACTTGGGGTATCTTAACGTCTGGATCAGGCAACCTCTAGCTCAATGGAGCTAAAGCAAAATGGAGCTAAAAACAAACAAAGCCTTATACACATAAATAAGAATAACAAGAAAAACTGCCATTAACACTTATATAGCCCTTACCATGAGTCAGGCGTTTCATATTCACTCATTTAATGCTCAAAACAACACTTTGAATGAGATAATGTTACTATCCCCACTTTACAGATAAAGAAACTGGAGCATAAAAAGATGATTAATTTGCCCAAAGAGACACAACTAGGAAATGGTAAGTCTGGGACTAGCATTTAAACAATCTTGGTTCAAATTCTTTGCTTTTTAGTTTCTAAAGTATTAAAGGATAAAAATTTAAAGTAAAGGATATACTTAATTGTCTATTGTTATTAGAACCAGGTGTATATACTTAAATAATTCTTAGTGTGTAATGTTTTTTCTTCTTCATCTCGTCTTTTTCACTAGATTTTTGATTTTTGAAGTATTTTTAAAAATAGAGAAATTCAAAAATAAAGAATAAAAGAAAAATTGACTATACTTCCCTCCTCTGATGACCATTCCAGCTCATTTTCTAATAGTTATTTTTCCAATAATGAAATTACATTTTTCAAAATGCAGGCCAAATCTTATTTACTTAAACATGCAGGTGATATGATTTTTCTAGTTTATTATGGAAAGCTTCCTGTGAATAAGCCCTGGCCTCTTTTCTGTCATTGAAAGCAATTTAAGGTAGTTAATCTCACGTTGTGACTCTTCAATATACGGCTTTTTGATGTATTACAATTCTTAGTTGGAGATCTAATTCAATATATAAGAATAAACTCATATTAATGAATTAGTAACTTTCCTTTTGGTAGTTTTGTGTATGGTCAGGAGAATTAATGCATGGTCTACTTATCCTAATTTTGTATTTCATTCAGTTCTGTACTTAGGATTGCCAGATAAAATACAGGATGCCCAGTTAAATTTGAGTTACAGATAACAATTTTTTAGTATAACTATGCCCCATGTAGTATCTATTTTTAGTTGCACAATCTGGCAACCTCATGTCTACTCTATTATTTAACTCTATACATGAGAAGTGTCATCTTTGTGTCTTTCTGATTTGGATGTCAGGGTTTTTATTCTGAAAAGTTTCATAATTGAGTAACAGTAAAACTTTGAAAAAATGCCAAGTGCCTAGGAATCGGGCTTCAAATTAAAATCTGATCAAAAATCAGTGCAATACTTTTGGGTGTATAGCTGGAACTGAAAAGGCAGAGCAAAATAAAATTATGAAAATCATGGAGTTTGATAACTATGCTATAAGACATATAGCTGGCATTAGAAATAAATAAAATCATACGTGCACAGAGTGTCACAGCATGCAGAGTACAGGGAGTACATTTATAGCAAGTATGTGAGAAGTTACCCTACCTCTTGTCCGCCCCCCTCCTGCCCCCCCAGCCGGGCACATACACACACACTCTCTGATTGGATTTAGGTTCTTTTAGTTGGTTCTTCTCTAGCTCCTGCCCCATACTTGTGGAAATTGCTATGGCTAATGCTTTCTTAAGATGTGTTAAAGACCATCAACACATCAACATTTAATTAAAGCTTTCTCCCAGAAACAATGAGAAGGAGCACTGGAAAAAAAATGTCTTTTCACATTGAATGCTGTATTTGTAATAGAATTTTTTATGTGCAAGTATTTCCAGCAACTTGTAAATAGAGAAGTGTTAGCCAGTAATTGAGGGTAGGACCATATTGTTCAGTTAGACTACATTTAATAGTATTTTCACACTTATTATTTGAGACATAGAAATTTTAGAGAATCATGCTTAGGGATAATACATACAACCTATTTTCTACTTAAATTAGCTTCCAGAGATGTCAAATTTAGGAACAATACAAATTTTTCAAGTCAATTTTGTTTTTAACTTATTTTTTTAACCTGAGCATTTAGCACCTTGACCAAGACAAAGCAGGCACCAATAAATGGCTGTTAAACAAATGTTAATTCACTATTTTCCCAAATGCCTTGGCTTCTATTATCTCCCTGAACCTGGCATATATGTTGTTCCATGCTCAACGAGGTTTGATCCAAAGTTAAAAATGTTTGCTGATTTAAACTATTTTATTTATAGCTCAAAAAAAGTTGATCCTCTTTGAAAGTTATTTGTGGCTTATTCAATTTTTTTTTTTTTAGTCACCAGCAAATGGAATAGTGTCTACCACAGAGTAAGCAGCCAATACATGTCTCTAAGAAGACGGGTGAATGAATGAATGTGTTAAAAACACCCCATGTTTCTCCTCTAGGCTTTACTGCCCAGTGCATATGTTGAAATTTCCTTTGATTAAGTCACAAAAGTTTGTAGGCTACTTTCAAGGTAAAATAGGAGAATATTACAGGAAAAAATAACTGAATGCTAAGTGAGAAGATATATCTTGATGGAGAGGCTCTTTCTGTTCTGGCTGAGGAGTCTCAGGTAGATCTGTTATCTTAACAATGGAGGTAATAACAATGCCTCCTCATATTAGATGTAAAAGAATAAATGAAAACAAGGTTCAGTTGGAAACCTTCAGTAATGAACATCTAGGGAAGGAAGAAATATTCCTCTACCCTCCTAGGTTCTTCTGGCTGGTCTAAGAATTAAACTGACATGAGACAGAATAACACAAGTAAATCAAACAAATTTATAACATATGTACATAGGAGAAACCCAGGAAAACTGAGTAATTTGCCAAAATGGCCAAAGCCACCATCTTAAATACCATCTTTAGCTAAAGACAAGGGAGGATGTTGGGGGTAGTGGTTTGCAACTTCAAAGGGGGTGAAGGCAATTCACACGGAGATGGAGAAGCAAATGTTTGGTAAACAGATGTTTGCCATATCTTGCAAAGACAAGAGACATCGAGAGGACTTTGACCAAATGGGCCTTGCTGGGTTCCTTCCTGTATACCACACATAGTTCATATTATACTATAGTTATCTATTATATTAGCTCCTTCCTGGGACAGGCCTTCTATCTTAAATTCTTTTAGGCAGTTGGGGGAAGGTCAAAATTTCTTCCCGAGTCTTTTGTTCTTAAAAATAATCAAGCCAAGGAGACACATTTGGGGGTAGCAAATTCTTCTCCCCTACAAACACATAGGATGAACAAATGCACATGGTTTTCAATTCTACCTTTTATTCTCACAGGGATGTTTCATGTCGAACCAATGCATATAACTACTGATAAAAGAGAAATAGTAGCTCTGTAATGAAAGTTATGCTTGCTATGTCTAAAGTTACCTTGAACCAGAAAATTCAATCACCAAATACTGAGTCTGCCTTATATACAGATATCCAGACTGATCCACTGTCAGTCAAAAATGAGTTTTTAAATAATTCACCCCCTTGGATTAATCCATACTCTTTTATCTGACTTCCCATGAAACTTACCAAGACTGGGTTTAGATTCCAGACCACACAAGTCTGTGAACATGCTAGACCACTCAAGAATTAACCCTTGGAACCCTGCATCATTACTACTTGCACGAGCCACAAAGTCAGATATTCAATCAAATCCAGAACGCTATTTCTTTTTTTTTTTTTCCTGAGGAAGATTGGCCCTAAGCTAACATCTGTTGCTAATCTTCCTTCTTTTTTACATTTTTTTCTACCCAAAGCCCCAGTATATAGTTGTATGTCATAGTTGTGTATTCTTCTAGTTCCTCTATGCGGGACGCTGCCTCAGCATGGCTGGATGAGCGGTGAGTAGGTCCATGCCCAGGATCTGAACTGGCAAACCCTGGGCTGCCGAAGCGGAGCTCGTGGACTTAACTGCTACACCACCGGGCTGGCCCCCAGGTTGCTATTTCTATTTCAATAATATGGAACTGATTATCTAACTAGGCAAGAGTATAATAACAGTTCTTTAACAATTTGTTCTTAGTATTTAAAAAGGCTAGCTTATCAAGCTGAGTGATTTTAATGAATATAAATTGCAGTGATCCAAAATGGAGCTCATTCTTACTCTCTCATCTTTATTGTATTGCCAATTCCATTTTTGTTCTCACTTAAGCTTTCCTTCGTCTATTAAGGAATATTGACAAGTGATCTATCTATTCCATGTTTCTGCTACAAATTGAAAATAAAATTCCCCAGAGATGAATTAAGTCATAGTCTTGATATGATATGTTTGACCATCACACGTTCTAGCTCTTTTTTTCCTAACGTCTTTTAAAAGGTTTTCAACTCCAGGGGTGCCGGCCTGGTGGTGCAGCAGTTAAGTGCGTGCGCTCTGCTTCGGCGGCCTGGGGGTCTGCAGGTTCGGATCCCAGGTGCACACCGACAAACGGCTTGTCAAGCCATGCTGTGATGGCGTCCCATATAAAAAGTAGAGGAAGATGGGGACAGATGTTAGCCCAGGGCCAGTCTTCCTCAGCAAAAAGAGGAGGATTGGCATTGGATGTTAGTTCAGGGCTAATCTTCCTCACACACACACAAAAACGGTTTTCAACTCCAATGAAAGTATACACGTCTTACGGGTGATTTGATAACACAAATCAGATGTCTTAGAGCTGGTGAATTTCTTTTGTGATTATTAAAATTTCCCCAGCAAGGTAAGCCTCCACATCACTTGTTTCACCCATTCATTTCTGTCATACAAGGAGATGTACTCTTCTCAAACAAGAAAATAACACCACCTCAAGGAGAAAGAGCAAAGATAGGTAGCAGTGACGTTGGGGCTTGAGTAACTGTAAAAATTGATTTTTTTTCTCTTTAGAGTTTAATTGCTTGTCTACTTGATAATACTTAGAAGAGAGTCATTAGCATAACAGCAGCAAGAGCTATTCTTTGTCTTAATTTCTGCCACACTGCTTTGCCGTGAGAGACTATGAAGCTGAAAAATCATGAAAGGATGTGTAGAATTCTAAATAAAAAAAGCTCAAGGAAGTTCATGGCTTCACGGAAACATGGAGAGAAGTTTTCCTTCTAAGGTGTCAAGAGGTGTCTAGAGGTAGATAGTGCTGCCCGGACATTGCTTTCCTTATATTCTGTCCCTTTTCAAGGATCCTGTAAATCATCAGGTATAGAAACTGATTCTCCTTTCTTATTAACAACCTTATATTAGATTCCCATCTCTGTTTGGTCCTTTTTGGGGCATGTCCCCACCTGGGCACTGGGCATTGGAGAAGCGTTTCCAATGGAACACATACAAGCTGGAACTGAATTAGACTTGACCTATCTTTGACCTTGTTTATGCATGGTGACTTCTCTTATATTCTTACCATTGAGCCTTTTCTCTTTACCTGTTCTCTCTCTGCCTCAGATCTACAGAACACTCATGATTTCTTGGCTCTTTCAACTCCAGTTTGTATGTTAAACTTAACCTTGGGCCAACACTTTCAACTTACATAATGAGGAAAGAATTGATTTTCACTTTCCAACACTTAGGAGTCACTCCTCCACAGACATATCTTTAAAAATGTTTATTTGATCAAATTCTTCACATGAAATTACAAGTACTATGTATTTAATTTAAAAGTGTAAGATTTGGAACTTTTCCAAAATATTTACCAAGCAAAATATACTTTATTTTTTACTTCCATCTTAACAGTTGCCCATAAAATGAAATATAAGGGATAAGGGACATAAGTCTTCAGGCCTACACTCTGGTGAAATATTTCTTTTCCTTTGGGATCAAATAGGCATGCGAATAAGAACATCAGTGGCGTACTATTACATAAATCCCTCGATTGCAACAGTATAAATATATTAATTAAATATATGTTTGATTGCTTATTTATACTCTGCCTACTTAAAAAATATTTGAGGCAATTATGTGAGAATATAATGGAATGCTTGAATATAATATTGCCTTTTATATTGAGATGTGAAAATATTAAAAATATATTCATAGCCATAATCATATTCTGAAACATTATTTGCATATTTAATATATTATCCATGTGGCACTTTCTCTATATTTTTGAGACTTGACATCACTATGAGTTTCTATAATTTTGGAATGCATTTTTTATTATATATCTTAATGATCATTATTTTGCAGTGAGCAACATCAGGATTTTGTCTCTTCCCCTTTCTTACTCTTCTTCATATTATTGTGCATTGGGGGGGCATGGAAATGTGTAATAAAACAACATCTTCCCCTCATCATGACTGACTTTCTAGATTATCAATATTTTGTTGACTTAGCAAAGGTACTTTTATCACCCCTCGCTGGTATTCACTATTATTTGGCTTTTCAACCACTGATTTTGGGGGAAGATTTCCATTTCTTTTTCTCTTCAGTTACTTTTCCATTCTGTTCTCAAAATTGAGAATTTAAAGTTCATAACTTTTGTTTTACTAATTTGCTTTTCATTTCTTCTTTTGTCTACATGACTAATTAGACAGGGACTATGCCAACTTCTCGTCAATTCAAACACTATAGCCCTAGTCGAAATTAGAGGCATATTAGTATTCCGTCTTTAAATACTTCAATTAAAACAATTACACGATTTTTACTAAATGAAACACAATAAAGATCCTGCTACTTTGCAAGCCCTCATTTTTAAAATATATATAAAAATGTAATGTTTGGTTAATGTGCAGCGTGTTTTCAGGATAATTTAATCTGAAAAGCATTTCTGGTAATCTTATTTCCTATTCAAGACTATCCCCTGTGTTGCAGACAATGTTACAATGAACAAGGACCATCAAGCTACGTTGATCTGATTCGGTGATGCTCTACTCCAGTGCTCTATGCCTCCAGGGAATGATTCTCTCTGACCATTGAAAGTTTCCTTTGGTGAACTTTCTCATCCTAAATTGCCTTTTGTATTATGATCTGATAAGATATTTAAAAATAGGCTCTCACTTTGATGTTTGTACCCGAATAAAACATTTTTAAATTATATGATGGACCTGGTTTGCAATGTAAGTCTGCAAACAACTATCTCTGGACACTGAGTTTCCCATATACTGACTAGGGAGAAATTTTCATGCTTATCTACTCAAGTTGGTAAATAGTGGCCCAGGGACTGAGTTAGAGTGTTGGGAAGTATTCTAGGGTTACCATTCCTTGTGTTTGCTGATGCTACACTGTGTATGTCTGTGTGTCTGTGTGTGTGTGTATGTCTGTATCTGTGAACCGCCAAAGAAAACTTAAGAGAATACAGTTGATCTTCTCTCATGACAGACTCCTTCTAAGCATAATAATAGAGGTAACATTTATTTTTAAAACAACTTTCTCAATAAAAGTGTTGTGTTACCAAAGAATATCCTAAATGTGTCTCTTATTCTGACATTTTTGTGATAGCACGGCTCGAGCACTTGGTAATTAGATTAGATGCAACCATTCAAGTAAAGCTTTATATCTGCCACTTCTGTCAAAGTTGCATCGCTATGCCTTGCTAGTCAAGTCTCAAGAGTTCTTAGTCATAAGGAAGATAATTCATATTTAGTATGCAAGAAAATATAACTGCCTGATCCCGTCTAGCTATAGCCCTGCTGAGATAGGACGGATATTCTATACAACTTTTTAAAATCCCATCACTTCTATGACTCAAAGGTTGTCCCACCTACCTTTAGTAGTTCCACAGCCCTGATACAGGATTGATAAGTATGCATTTCAATGACCTTGTATTTAAATGCCCTCCCAGCACCCCCTCTCCTTTTATAAGTAGGGACCCAGCAGGACCATTGAGATTTGAGGCACATGAATCTTTTCTGACCTCCACTCCCTTATCAGCTGCAGATAAGACAGATCTTAGAAGTCCTATGAGCTTACAGTAAGATGGCCTCTTCAGAGGCTTCTTCCTCCCCAGCAACAATCAGGTAGGAGCCCCAGGACTGTGTCTCCTCTTTGTGAGGCCCCTAACTCTCCTTCCCTCCACATCACTCACAGCCCTGTCACCACAAACAGCCTTAGCACAAGAGACTTAATCTCCTCGCCCTGCCCTCTGCTACTCATTAGGTCTGTTACCAAACAAAGCCCTGGTCATCTGGTTTACTTTAATTCCCGTTAGTGAACCTCATCTCCCACTACTTTCCAACTCTAGAAATTCTTCCAGTGAGCCCTCTGGAACTCATGGTCAATTATCAGAAAATACCCTGTACCCTCATCCTTGCCTCTGATCATTTTCTTTTCTCTTGCTCTTCGATGTAGACACGGTTTCCCTGCAGGCCTCTTAAGTTTTCGTGTGAGTTCCCCCTGGCCCCCACATACTTTGTATCACTTGGTTTCTAAGTGAGCTTGAGTATCTTTTTTGCTCATGTGGCACTTCCAAATCATTCTCCTCCTTTCTTCTTGAAAAATGTCAGCTTTGAATCTTACGTCACCAAACAACTCCTCCTCTACCCTCTTGCTTGGGATCATCCATCAGCATTTGGTCACTCTCTGTCATTCCTTGAATGTTTTAGCTTCCAGTGTTACTGTAATCCCTCCAACACCACTCTTTCCAAATCTCTTGGTGATTGTTACATCTAAAGAGCTGATGTGCTCCCTCATCTCTAGTCAGCTTCTCACACCTGTGCCCTTGATTCTATCCCCGATCTCTTTCTCAAAGACTTGCTCCAGCATTTCTCTCCCATCACCTCTTCAGCATCAATAGTTCCTTTATTCCTTCCTTTTTATAAGACCATTCTCATTACCATATAAATATCTTGACCTTTCCCTCCAGACATTGTCCCATTTTTCTCCTTCCCTTTATTGCAAAACTCCTTAGAAAAGTTGTCTAGCTTAATTGCTTATGATTTTTCTCTTCTTATTCTCCCTCTAGGCGTTGATATTAGGAATAAAGCTCTTTGGGAAAAAGATATACCTTAAGGCAATCAGTGAAATTCCATCTAACTTCATAGAGTATTTATCAATTTCATAGAACGAGTTTGTACAAATACTTCAGAAAAGGTTTATTTCATGATAAAGTAACTCACCAATCAGACAACTCTCCAGAAACTGCTTTTTGTGAGGGTCACCAGTGACCTCCCACCTTACTAAAATCAATGGTGAATTTTCAATCCTTATTTTATTTGACCTCTCAGCTTTTGACAGTTGATCTCTCCCTCCTCCTTGAAACATTTTCTTGATTGGATTTCCAGGACACCATATTTTCATGGCTTTTGTCCCATTTCTCAGGTCTCTTTTTCTTGTTATCCTTTGCTGTTTTTCCTTATCTCTCCATTCTCAAAGGTTGGAATTCCCCCAGGCTCACTCTGTGGATCCCTTCCCTTTTCTAACTATACGCAAGTATTTCATTCCTTTTCAGGCTTTAAATAATATCTAGGACATGTGGGCAGGGAGAATGACAGGACATGTTCTTTAAAATATTGTAAAATCATATTTTGGACACCTTTCGACTCCACCTTGTCCTTATCTTCCATAATTACTGTTCTAAACTTTCATGTTCCAGATGCCCAGAGTTTCGTATTCTTCATTATCCACACCACGGTACCCCACCAGGCTTATCTCCTTAACCATAACCAGATTTTGATATTTTTCAATTCCCCCTTTCCTTCAGAATAAATATCCTAAATTACTGGAAGAGATTTTGATATAGCACCTCTGCTGTCCTTTAAACACTTGGGAAAATTAAGGAGCAAGGAGGTTGAATCTGTCAGCCAGCCAGGATGCATTTCCAAGTCTCCTCATTCCTCATCCAGATCTTATTCCTTTGCACTATGATCAGTGAGCCTCAAACCACTGTACTCTTAGATAACTGATGACTTAGCTAATAGATTAATACACATTAAAATAAGCTGAAACGTTTGAGTTTGAATTGATGATTAGATTAGTTGTGATTATATCTATAAAACCCTCCCTTTATATAATTGAAAGGGATATTGCTTTCAGCAAAAATATTCTAAGAACTCTGCTCCTTCACCCAAAAACGACTCATGTATTCATTTCTTTGGTTGCTGTAATAAATTACCACAAACTTAGTTGCTTAAAATAACATATATTTATTTTCTTTTCATTTTGGAGGCCAGAAATCTGAAATTAGTTTCACTGGGCTGAGATTAAGGTGTTGGCAGGGCTATGCTCCCTCCAGAGGTTAAAAGGGAAACTGTTTCTTGCCTAATCCAGCTTCTGGTGGCTCCTGGCATTCCTTAGCTTGTGGCCACATCACTCTGTTCTCTGCTTCCATAGTCACATTGCCTTTTCCTCTGTGTGTGTGTTTGTAAAAATCTCACTCTGCGTCTCTCTTACAAAGACACATGTTATTGCATTTAGGGTCCCACCTGGATAATCAAGAATAATCTCCCCATCTCAATATCCTTAACTTAATCGTATCCACAAAGTCTTTTTTTGCCATTTAAGGAAACAATCACAGATTATTAGGACGTGGATATCTTTTGGGGAGCCATTATTGAGCCTCCCATACCCCTCAAACTTTTACACAAGTGCCAAGAACTATCTGTAAATGCTATAATTTAAGTGAAAAGAAAAATTAACTTTATTACATCATCAGCAATTTTTGTCATGGTTCAACTCATTTTACATTTTGGATTTCTAACCCTCTCAGATTCATCTCCCCTATGCTTTATTTTGCCTACATATAATTCAGACTATAATTTATTAACGAATAAAGAGAAAATGTGTAAAAATATGGAACTTTCAAATATACAGTTATTGTTTTTCTATTTTGTGTGTATGGCTTCTTTTTCACAAGCATCAGAGTATAATTCAAAAAGTTTAATGAAAATGGACAAATACTATTACTCCATTTCAACTCCAAGTCCTCTATGGAAAATAATTTGCACAGTATTTTCAATTCCGTTATTACAATTTTTGCCACAAGAATGATGTGCCAGATTTTTATTGTCTGGTGTATGTCAGGAATTAGAATTGCATGCCCTATCACCATGACCTTTATCCATATTCTGCATTTTGATTCGCTAACCTTTCTATTTCTTCTTCCTATTTATAGCTTCACTAAATGAAGAACAGGTTAAATGTGCAGCCAGTCAATACACAGAATAGTAGAAGGTCAAGTTGATAGAAGAGACAGCTAAATTTCACATAGGAGGTGTAACCTTCTGATGCCAGGACCTCATTCTTATGTAAAAATTTAAATAAGAATGTAAAATAGCATAATGAAATTCATTCTCTAAAAACGAGTAAAGGAAATGTGGCAAATTTAACTCATTCTACATAATCTTGCAATTTCCTAGCCTTCCATGGAAATATCATTGAAAGATTACTTGAGGTCACAAAGTCAGATTCCATTATCACTAAAGTGATGCATACAAATATTTGTATCTTAAGCCTTGTAAAAGGAAAGCTATTTCAGATCCGTCATCTTTCTTGGTTGATACAAAATCACAGATTGATTATGACTTTTCCAGCTCTTTTCTGACAGAGCATGTGCTGATGGGCTTTTGGCAAAACTACAGTTCATGATTAGTAAAGACTTAACAACTTCCCTCCAAATACCTAGATCACCAAACTTTTTCACACTTTCTTTGGAACTCAGTCTTTCACTTGTAAGCAGGTATCTATCTAGAGTAATCCAGATCTGTGACTTTTTGTTACATTAGTCTTCTTAGTACATTTATAATGAGAACAAGAGTGCCAAAAATTACCACACAAGTTTAGAATAAACTATCTTTTGGTAATTGGACACTAATGAAATGTTTAATTTAAAAATAAATCTAAATTTCCCCCAGATTTTGAAATACAGCAACTATAGTTATCGTCTTACATGTATATTTCAACAAATAGAAGGATCTTATATCCAACAAATTTGTGTATTAAATGGTGCTTCAAATGCAATTTTAAAGGTTGGCATTACACAAACCAATAAGCGAACAGTAAAGATTCTTTAAGATGTCTTCTACACCTTGATTCAGTATGTCTGGCACCTTTGTTCGTGGGAAGGTAGTTAAGTATAAATTAATTATATACCAAGTTTTCCAATGCCTTTCAGAAATATACATCTTTGAAGAGAGCTCCTATTGTCTTTAAAAAATATGTAACATCATAGTAAAAATATTAAAGCATAAATATATTTTGCCTAGCCAAGGGAAACTAATAAGGTTTAAATTTCACCATCCTAGCATAATAGAGCTTGACTCTATTGTTGACTAATAAAGCAGACTGACTGGCCAGGAGTAGAACCCCAGTCCTGGGAATGAGACCCAGGGCTAGTTCCTTTCCTAGCTAGTTTTTCTCAGACAGACAATGTCCTGGCAACTGCTGCAATACCTGCGTCTACGTTTTGTCGATGACGTGCTGTATACTGACTGTTTCTAAGTACCTTATACACACAACCTTATTTTAATCCTTATAACCACTTATAAGATAAGTAATTATTATTAATAAGAAAGTGATATGAGGTTCAAACTCATATCACTTTACCAAGATTGCATAATTTTAGAAATTAGCAGAGACAAGATTTAAAAACTCCTATCCTCTGTTCTTAACCAGTATCTATATAACAAATAATGAATTCAATCTTATTGAATTATTTCTTATAAATATATATGGAATAATCATTTCACACCAAAACATAATTCACAAAGTGTGTTGAGAGAGCAGAGAGCGGGAGAGGAGACAAAAGAATGAGATCCAGCTTTCTGATTGTCTAAAATAATCTATTGAGCTTTTGTTTTGTTTTGCTTTTTTTTAACCTAAAGGAACGTATCCCTATAAATGTAGTTTTTTTGTTTTGTGGTGGTGTTTTTTTTTTTTTTTCCTCTTCAAACTTGTGGTACTGATTAAGAGGTAAAATTTCCTAACAAGTATATGCCAGAAGGCTGATTTATGCTGCCAGTTAAAATCAGAGCCATAGGCCTGGAGAGTTAGCTGACACCGCTCATGAAAACTGAGAAAACCATCAAGGTCACAGTCTGAAGCCAAGGCCAACTTTTCTCAAGGCAGGATGCCCATGAAGTGCCCAGAAGGCAGCCTCCTCCCCACAGTCCCAGTGTAGTTGCCTCACCCACTTTGGTTTCCATTCCATTCTATCAGCAGAGTCCTTTCCTCCTTTAGAATTTCCTGTTTTAAGTCAATGACCAAGTTCCAGGCTAGCTTTATTCCTGATTTCTCACTTTATCACTTTCTTAGAAGATACTTTTCTAGTCTAGCCCGAAGGAGAGACAGGCTCTGCCTTATCCTAGCCAATAATTCTGTCTGCTTCCACGATCTATACGGGTGCAATCCATTAAGTGACTAATAGTAGAAAATTCTGCAGTTCAAAGAGCTGAAGCACTTATGGTATGTTCCTCTACAAAAAAAAAAAAAAAAAAACCTAATAATGTTTCAAATGAGCCATTTAAACAGAGCCAGTACATTCAGGGGGAGAAAACTTGGTTTCATTTTAAAGCTATACTTTGAATTATCAGTATAAAATTGAATCTGTACAATTCTCCCACCAAATCAAGTTAATTTCCACACCTAAAGTTGTTATTTTGAGGAACGAACACAACTGATTAATACACTATAAATAGGATTGACAAATACAGGCAACAAAATTTTGCATATATATATTACAGTCATTTATTTTTCTAAATTCACATTCTGGGTTAAATTTCAGACAACTGCATCTAATCAAAATCTATCTTTGCCAATCTTCTCTTCATATTTTAGAAATCCCTCAGCCTTTCACTAGCTAATAGTAGGTACTTCTCACTCTTGTTTTGTTCCCTAGATGCTAAAGTTTCTTATTGCTCCAAACTTTTTTTGTCATTCTTCCATCACAACTGGGCTGTCCATGGTTCCATTCCATGAAGACCATTTGATACATGAAGTGACAATGGAAGATAAAATCATATAAGATATTTGCATGAGATAGCTGGATAATTTATTCAGAAGACTCTCAAGTAGTCATTAGGAATTTGAAACATCTGTATTTCTTCTAAAGAAGATGTAGCTAAAGGAGATATTTTGGGGTTAGAAAGGCCTCTAAGTAACTCTCACGTTACTTAAGTTCTTTTTAAACAAAAAAGATGATCTCCTCAAGACAGCTCCATTAGCTGTGAAGTCTCTCCAGTCATCCTTCATTGGAAAACCAATTTAAAAATAATTATTAACAAAATGTGTTGTCTTTCATTTTTATTCAATGAAATGTTTATTATAAAGTAACATAGAAATAACCATATTATTTACTTCAGATAATTCAATACGTATAGGCAAGTAAATCAAAATCCATATTTTCTTAAAAGGTAACTGCATGAACACATTAATGTTACTTTAGAAATTGACTGATCTTTAAACATATAAAGTATCAATATTTATGGATCTTAGAGACTTTTAGAAATTCAAAGAAGAAAATCCATCATCCCAGCATTCTTGAGCGCAATAAAAAGGACAATAAGATTTTGCTAATTCTATCCATATCGCATCTCAGTTTGGTGTGAGCAAGTGAGCTGATCAAGGCATGCAGTGTAAGGTACCTGTTCTTTGAATTCTCAAACAACAAATACCTTGAAGTGCATCCTTGCCAATATAATCTCATAAGTTTATTACATGACAATTGCCCTCAAACAAGCTAAGAGGACTGACTAATAGACTTAAACAAGTCTTTATTATTCATTTCATTTCATTTCAGGAGTGGTCATAAGGGAGCATATAGATGTATCAAATTAATAAATGCCATGAAAAGTGGGGAATATTGGATGGAAGTTAGATCACTAGAGACCAAGGCTATCTGGAAAAGGTGCCATGAAGGCTGATGGGATAGAGAAAAAGGAGAAGGCTAAGGGGACAACTGCCCTTACTAAGTAGAGGAGAACTCAAACAGCAGCAAAATAGCTTATATCCAGTCACTTAATTTAAGTGACTGGGTGTAAACTGTTGTAGACTGGGACAGATTGGAAGGGCTGTGAATGCCAAGCTAAAGACAAAACTATTCTGCAGGTTCAATATATTCCCTAAAGGATTATGAGCAAAATAAGTGATATGATAAAAACAACACCTTATATTAATTTGCATAGGAAGAAGAAAAGTATGTGGTGTCAAGGAGACCAACCACGAAGCTATTTTTGAGAGAGGGGAATTGAAATTCATTCTAAAACGTCAAAGTTGAATTAGACAAAAACATTGATAAACTTTTCTTCAGCTAGGAAAGAGAGTGAAGTATGGACTTGTTTGTTCTAAAGGTTGATATGATTTTATATATATATATTTATTATATATACATACTATATATATTATACATATATACAATAAACTAATGTATATATATGTTAGTTTATAGTGTTAGACAAATTACCAAATGCAAATAGCTTATATCCAGTAAATAATATCATGGAGAACGTTCTATGAAAAATAGGTCAGGGCTGAAGTTATAAATTAACTCAGCTATTCACTGTTTTCTTTTGTACATTGTTTCCAACTGACTTTTCTCCCTGAATATCTCATCTGCAAATCATGTTAAAGGAAGATCAAATAATTTGGTTATAATGAACACGCCACCAGGTACAAAACATTCTTTAACCTACAGACCACAGGTAATGAACTCAGATTGTGTGCAATTAGAATAGAGAGCAACATTACTTTTCCCTGTAAGATCAAAGCATAGGTCCTTCAGAAATAAGATATTCCATCGTTTGGCAACACTATTATTAAAAGCTGATATTTTAGATTTTTCTATCTCATACATTATCAGGGGTCAGGGGTAGTGAACTATATTTTACATATTGAGCACTGGAAATTGCACTTTAATAAGATTCTGTTATTCCAAATGTTATCATCTTTTAGTGAGGACTGACATTAATGAGTTCTATTAACGAATTTAAAGATGGAAATTGAGATGCTGAAAAAGCATTAAGAAAATAAGATATTTTGAGAAAATTGTCTTGTTCTTTGATTTGTTACTGTGAGTTTTTGTCAGTTCTATAAGAGCCAGGGTAGCTTTTAGGTATGCCCCTCACTGATGGAAAAGAAAAATGCTTGAATTATAAACTTGAGGATTTAAAATTTTCTCTTTCTATTAAAATTCAAATGTTATTCACCAGCCTAACTGATTATGGAACAAGAACTTAATTAAGTCTTTCTACTTCTAAAACTTTAGAAAGCTATAAATGTTAAAATACACTTAGTTATGTATTTACTTTTGTGATGCAAAATTGCATTCTTTTATGAGTGCTCTGAAAATCTAGAACTGAGTTGTCCAATATGACTTTTGGCAATACACACGCTGTGCAGTAGGGTAGCCACTCACCACATTTGGCTATTGAGCACTTGAAATGTAGTCACTGCAAGTGAGGAACTAGATTTGTAATTTTGTTTAATTTTAATTAATTTTACATTTAATAGTCACATGAGGCTAGTGTCTACCGTACTGGACAGTATATGGAAGACAGAACAAATAATCATAGTCATTATAGTCAACTGGTTCTGTCTGGGTTCTGACCTGGGCTCCGTATTCACTCCCAGTACAGCCTACAGAATAAGAGGAACAGTCCAGTACATTAGATTGAACTAAATCTTTCTGCTCTTAAAACTATTTGTTTTAAAATTAGCCTCTCCTCCCTCAACCCACTCCCATTGTTATAAGCCTTCCAATCAATAATCGTCCTGTAGGTTCCCTTCTTCAAACAGGACAGATAACTTCAACTAAATAACCCGGTCTCTATTGTTCAGAGTTAGAGTTTTTCAAGTTCTTTGCTCTACCAGCAAAGCCACTTCCTTTGATAAGTTTGTCGTCACTTATCTTGGAACTATGAATATAGTTTCCTAACTGGTTTTCTTATCTTCATTTCTGCCACTCCTTCTTCATCTCCCTTAATCCTTAAAAATTGCTGCTTTATTGGTATTTCCAAAATGGAACTCCAATGTTCCTTACTGATGTAAAATCTACTAGGGCTCCTTTTTGTGTTCTGGGCAAAAATGAGATAAAATGCAAAGTCCTTAGTACAGTCACAGCTATAATTTTATGCTCTAGTTCTCTCATTTCCTGCTACTTGGCAACTTTTATTCTATGCTCCCTGAACATGTAAGGTTCTCCTGTCACCTCGATCTTGCTACATACTGCATAGATAGCCTTTCCTTCCTATATAGCCTGGAATGTTCCCTACAGTCTCTTCTTCCTGATCCTCGCCCCTTGCCCCCTGCCCCTACTTTGGAACATACACACTCACCACCACCGCCATTTCAATGAAATTGTTGTTAAATGTTTATATTTTCCCCAGCAGCCTGTGGGCAACTAGAAGACAGGAACTTAATCTTTCCTCCCTATATTCCCAGTGTCTGAGACCATGCACCTAGCTACCTAAGAGTTGTCAAATACGTGAATAAATGACAAAATAAGAACAGATTGGGACTGAAGATATAGAGACAAAATAACAATTAGAATAATCCAAAGATAAGTAAAATTCTGTGTGTGTATTCAAAGCTTCCCATTTGGGGGCCTTAAGAGCATACGATTCTGCTGTTATGTGTGCACATACATATATATTTATGTAAATATATACACATTTCTATAAATACATCTATTTATTTATATACATATTTATATTTGATTGTTCCTAGAAAGTACATAAACATGATTTGACGATAAAAGAAACATACTAGAAACATATTCTAAGGAATAGAGAGTTTGAACTAAATGGGCTATAACGTTATTTCAAAACATGCAGTCCTACTACTGGTGACCTCCACTTGTTTGTAAGGAAATGAACATCCTCACACTTCTCATTTATGAGGGCACTTTCTTTTTCCCTTTTTCCTCTCCCTTATCCTCAGTGAGACAGAGAAATAGTGCGAGTCATTTCACCAGTAATTTTAAATCATGCTTTAGGCTATCACAAAGCTAGTACCAGTCAACGCTTTCTAAAGATCAATATAGTTTATTCACCAAAGGCTTTATCTACAACCACATTAATAAACAAGTGAAGTTGGAATCCTCAAAAGAGAAAATAATTTCTTTTATAATACAGCATATCTCTGAATGAGCCTTGCAGGCATTTTATAAGTATAATCATTATCTATTCTATAAAATCACAATATTTAATTTATTCTACTCAAGAAAGACGCTGCAATTGCCTAAGAAGCCTATGTCAAATTGAAGATCACTAGACAGGAGTATTGTCAAACAACTCAACTCAACTCTTAAGTCAGGACGACACCCAGAAAATGGTAACAGCAAGGAACGGAGGCCAGGACACAGCCTGGTTTGCACAGCACACTAAAAATCTATCCGAGTAAATAAGATACCACAATCTGAACTGTTTAGAAAATCAAGAATTCAGAATTTGGAGAGCATTTTTGCCCGTCTAGAAGTTTCAGTGAGACAGATACCTCTGGCAGTGAATTATATCTTCTCCTTACAAATAGAGTTTCCATTTAAAACCTCATATCTTAAATTACTTTAATTCCTGGATGAGCACAGAGCCTGCAGCATGTTGATATTTCCCTATTCAATTTGGAATAGAGATAATTCTCAAGTAATTACATTAATGTAAAGGAAGGCACAAGACAACCAGGGATGGCAGGTAAAATGAAAGTTACTGATGTTTACATTTGAAATAAAAGTACAGATTTAAACCATTATGAAAACACATTGCAGAAGAACTGAAAGGTTGGTCCAGTCCCACTTTACTATTTAACTCCAACTGGGAGAAAAATACTCCTCTCTTTTGTGAGATTAATACAAGAACTAGTGACTCATGCATGACAAATTTGAGTTGCTGCAAAAAACGTTATTAATGCAAAATAAATGTCCCACAATCCAAAATTTGAAAACGAATTGTCAAATAATTGCCCATAGAAAACAGACTCTTTATAAATCAGCTAATCAGAGAGATAATCAATGTCATATATGCATAAATGAAATTTACATAGCAAGACTGACAACAAACACACTGGCAAAATGAAAAGACATGGCTATGGATCTATTTTTCTTCATTATTAAAATTACCTGGTATTAATCTATTGAAATTTTATGGGAAATATTATTAGAGTATATAATGTTATCAAAATTGTAAAATGGTAGGCTAAATTTCAATAATCATATTAACATTTTTTCATGCATTTAAGCATAATGGAATTCCAAAATTGAGATGTTATAGTTTTTAAAAAGTTATTGCATATGCATAAGCACTTACTGTTACTTCCTTGCAGCAAAAATCTATATCCACCACAAGAGCTTGAAGTTATTGCCTGTTAAAAAGTCACAAAAATGTGAATATGTTAATTTAAAATACAATAAAGTCTAAATTGCAATAGTTAATAAGATTCTTTTATGTTCATAAATAAGAACTATTATAACTATAATCTCTTGGTTTTAGTTTATTTTCATGAATTAAAAACTACAAAAGGCAAGGGAAAATTATTTCTCAATGAAAACCGTAAGTTAACCATAAGTTTCTTCTCCTGAAAAAGGAGAAGAAAATTTCAATTACAGAAAAACAGAAACATCTTTGTTGGAGGAAAGAATGTACTCATTCCCCCCTACTCCTTAATGTTTATAGGTAATCTGATCATTGGTTTATATTGAATGAATAAAGAGTAGCTTGAGTTACATACTGATTAGAGACTTATGTTTTAATGTTTATCCAGAGTTCTTGTTGATTGAACAAAACTTTCTTAATCCATCAAACAAATTTAAAAATACCAATAGGAAAAAGATATAATCAAATTAGAGAGACACTACTTCCAAACAATTTGAGATTATATGATGGCAATACACAGTTCAAGTACACTATTTCACTCAATCGTAGATCAATTTACTAATAAAATATAAAACAAGTCATTTACCATATGCTTGATATTGAGTACTATCTGAATATTCAACCTGATATAGAGAAGTTAAGTAATTATCTAAATCACTCAGGCCAAAAGACCAATTTACAAGAATTACCCAGCTCACTGGGGCAAATATTATTGGAAGAGTCTTTCCCTTGAATTATTTCTTAAACGCTAATTTGACTTTTCATGGTTGGATGTTAGCAAACACAGATAGAAACACAACATGATTTGAATTAGACGTGCATAATCACAAATAAAATCATCTGAAAATATACTTTTGTCAAACAAATTTTTAATCTTAAAAGAGATAACATTTTTATTTCTTTGAAGATATTTAAAAATATATTCTAATTATATTGAAACTTGCTTTGGATTTAAGTATCATTTCATGGTAATTATGCATTTCCATTTTATCTGTTTATCTATTTTAATTTCTTTTCCTTTCCCAGCCACTGCTAAGAGCACAAGGCAACTTTCAGTCTTTTTCCAGTAATATGCTTAATGTTAGTTTTAAAAGCTATATCTCGCCAAAATATTCCCTGCTTTACACAGTAGAAAAGGTAAAATTTAATACAAAATTGGAAATGTTATTTTGTTTAATAAGCTTCTTTTTTTTTTCAAATAATCAAAATCTGCCGACATATTGTAACCTAAAATGTTTCTTTACGCATTTCTCTACTATGTTAAGATTTTTTTGGGGTAATAAGAGTTATTTCCTCAAGAAAGATACCAAGATAAATAATAACTTAAATGATTTATCATCAAACATCTTATTCTAAAAGCTACTTAATAGCGGTTAATTTGAGGTTAAACTTAGAGAACTTAGATAAAAATAATTAATGATCTATGACCTCCTGCTCTTTAATGTTTTTGCTAGGAAGTGTTAGCATTTTGACATCATGTCCTATAAATCTCAAATTCTATTTTTGTTAATATAGGACAAATTTTAAAAATGTATTGTTATAAATTATTTTAAAATTAATTTTACATCTTATTATAACACATACAAAGTGTAATTTTTTATTTTATGTAAGAATAAGGCTATATCAAATCAAAATATCTTTATGATTAAAAAATAGCATTTCTGGCTATAAAAATAATTTTCTAGCCATAGAAACTATTGAGATACATCATCCTTCTTTGGGACAACAACAGAGAGATCATTTGAGATCATTTTTAGTTTCCTTGCTTCACTATCTAGTTACATCTTTACCCTCTCATGCTATTTCTTTTAATCATCCTACTTAATGGAAATACTCTAGTACCATTACACGCTTTGCTCCTGTTGAGATCACAGAATGTGTTAAATCTTGCTAGAGGTATTTGGAGAGTCGAAGCTACTATTAAATGGGAGGAAGTGAGTAGTTCCTGATGTTTAGATTTAGATTGCACTTAAGGTGGTTGAAGAAAGATTAATCATGAGATAGAACCCCTACAGTGAATTTCTTCAACATCCCTTCACTTCCATCTGTCAGTGGGATTACTTTCCTTTTGTCAAATGCCCCACCTGGGTATATTCTACCTAATAGTCTTGTGGGTTCTATCATTGTTGAGATATTTGTGTTGTGGAAATCTTTCTCCAAATGAAATATTTTTTGGGAATTGTTGCGCTGGAAGTTGGAATGGGGGCCCCAGACTCTTTCTACACCCTATGTTCCCTCCCCACCTGCAGCTCTGAAGCCACTTCTGCAAAACTTTAGGTTTTCAGGGAGCAAATTATGAAATCCACTTCTCCATTTCCATATTCTTTCCTTTAATTTTAAAAAACAGTGGGAGAAGAGACCCGGGAAGCTGTAAGTTTTCTGGGAAAGAAAAGGGAAATGTGAGATATGAAACAATGTACAGGATTTGAGTAAGAATACAGGCAACAGAGAGACCATGTTGCAGGTACGTATGGAATGTTTTCAGAAACTGGTTGGGAAACACAGTCTTGAAACAAAGGCACTGAAAAAAAAAGAAATACTACAAATAAATGAAAACGTTACAGACAACCTGGATATCTTCCTTCTCCCAGATGCTTTCTATCTATCATTTAAATCTCTGATTTTCTGATATTTCAGGTGACCTACAACATCATCTGCATGATTCAATCTGAGAACGATTTTAATGTGGTTCTCTTCCAAAGACAGAAATATAAAATACAGGCTCATTCTTAAGCAATTAAGGACATGTGGTTACCCTTATCTTATACTCATTGCCTTAAGATTCTGCCACATCTTAAATTACAGAGGTTGATGTACTATAGACATTGACTCATAAAGTAGAACTCTGTTTCCTAAAATGTGACTGTGTTCCCAGATACAATCATTACTCTTTTGGTATGATCTTTATTGTTGAACCAACTAACATCTAATTACATTTGGAAGAAAAAAATAAAGAGAGAAGAAACAAGAAAAAATAACCCTCATGTTCAAGTAGCTGCTCTAGGATTCACACCTGAAGGCCTGGAGAGTTTGCACCAGGATTTTGGCTTACTCTGATGTTAATTCTCTCCTTTAGAATGCTTGGAAGCTCAGCACCAGACCTTGGTCTCCAGCTTGCCAAAAGACATGCTGGTTTCTTGGTACGGTTTTCTAGCTCTTTCGCTATTAGTGCATAATTTGACAGTATGCTGCCACAGTAACAGAATTCATTAAGGGCTTTCAGTTTTGTTCTGCCAATGAGGATTTTTGGCTGCATGGAGTGCTGGCCTCTGAAGACTGATCCATAATATTTGTCTTATAAAGCCTTGTCATCTCATAGCATGATCGATGCTGCAAAATAACCCATAATGAGCCAGGTTCTCCCAGCATGAGCTACTCCCTGAGGGTAAGTTAGGCACTACTGGAAACCACATTAACTTCTTTATCATCCAACTTGGGTGCTTAAAGTAGACTGCATGAAAGTGGATACATACGCAGTCCCATCTTGCACCATTGGGGTTGTGGAATGAATTAGGGATGTAATCCCTAATGTTCATTCTCTACAATATCCCATGATAGAAAAAAAATCTTCCATCTTCTGACAATTTTCTTTGTATAGTCATTTTCAGAGGCAAGGTTTGCTGGAAATAATTATGTGGCAGATACAGAAAAGGAAAAACATGTCATAATATTTTTAACCAATATTTCCTTATACATGTGACTTCACTAAAAAATTTAACATACCAACTGGTATTTCCAGCTATATTTTTAATACCACATAATGACATTTTGGCCACATGTTCTGCTTTTAATTATTGGATAGTTTATTAATCTTTTTTGTGGTACACAATAGTGACAGTTAAAAAATTCTGTGAAATCATTTTATGCTAATAAGGCCAAAGTAATTGGGCCGATGCCTTAGGGGATTGGTTGGTTCCAGAATGAAGAACTAAACTACCTTTACATTCTTTCCTTATATTTGTGTAAGTGATATTAGTGAGAGACTGAGAAGGAACCAGGGCAAGTCCAGCAAGTATACTGGAAAATAAATCAAAGTGTAGTATTGGATGAAGAGAGGAAATAAGAATAATCTTTATTGAAGGCAGACGTTCTCAACGAGGGGCAGTTGTGTCCCACAAAGGACATTTGGCAATGTCTGGTCACATTTTCCATCATCACAACTGGAGGGTGCTACTGTGATCAAGTCAGTAGAGGTCAGAGATGCTGCCAAAGATCCTACAATACACAGGACAGCCCTCCTCTCCCCTACATACACACACAAAAAAATTATGTGGTCCGAAATGTCAGTAGTGTTGAGGTTGACAGCCTGGTTTAGGGAAAGCTTGAAAAGAAGGAGAGAGTACAAGTCTTGCTTGTCTACAGTTAGTGAATCTGGTTTATAGGGCAAAGAGGGTGAAATGAGTCTGCAAGGAGAATTGGCCCTAGGCTTTGAGGAGGGCAGGGTCTCAGGATTTCAGGAGAGGCAAATTCATTGCTTCTCTCCAGTAGATGGGGAAAAAGGGAACCCCAAGGGGCACTCCTTTTTGGTGGTCTGGTTTCAGTTCCCAGGTGCAGACCTACACCACTCATCAGCAGCCACGCTGTGGCAGCCACCCACATGCAAAATAGAGGAAGATTGCCACAGATATTAGCTCAAGGCGAATCTTCCTCAGCAAAAAAAATAAATAAATAAAATGGGAGCCACCACACCACGTGTTTTGCATAGGGGTATTTTAGTAGTAGAGCATTGAAAGAGCAAAGAAAGGCCCCACCAGGTGACAGGGCTAACTGACAGCTGACAAAGGGAGAGATTCCAGATCCAGAGTTTTTTTGGTCCAGAGTCACTCCTCAACAATTTTCCCCCTTTAATGTACTATTTTCATTATCTTATGCTGTCATTCATAATCTTCTTTAATATTTTGATACACTGCCATGTGAGCTTACCATCCCTTTCTGGGCTTCTTTGAATTCTTACAAGTCTTTCACACTAAAAGAGTTTCCAGTTCATTTTGGCACATGTTATTTATCTATTTTTTTCATTTATTTGGTTCCTTCTTCTAATCAAAATGGACATAATTTGGGCCTTAGTACAGTTATTGATATGAGTAGAAATCTCAGAGAAGAGGACCTCTCTCTCTCCTGATAAAAATAGCATATGTAAAGTAATAGTGTTTCAGAAGGATATGTAGTATTTATTGTTTAGTTAGCATCACTGTCTCTCATTTCTTTCTCCTTTCCTTCACCATTCCACTCTTTTTCTTCTTCTTACCTTCTTTCCTAATTACTATTTATTGAATGTCTGTCCTGTGCTAAGTTGCAAAAACACAAAAATAAACAAGGCATAATCCCTATCCAACAGACAGGGGAAGCAGTACATCAACAGAGAGTGCAAGAATCAATCTGTCAAATGCATTTAACAACAGAACAGGTTTTTTTTTTTTTTTTTTTTTTCCTATAAGAATTTGCTCAGGACTGATAAATATTTTTGTGCTTTGTTATTTTGTTCAGTATTTTGTTTTGTACAATATTAATTTTTAGGTAATATATTTCAACTATACATGAACATTGGAAAATGGTAATTAGTATTAAAAATATTCTGGACTTATAAATCCAGAGTTTTACATTACATATAATTTATAAATGATATCAAAGTCCATAATAAAATAATATTTTGTGGCAAGCATCTTGCAATTTAAGTGAAAGAGAGGTCAGCCGAGAGTGACCATCTTCAATCTGGAGGAGTTAAATGCAGATCTGAGTGAGATGCTCAGCTCTCATCTAATTTTCATGTAAAGTCAAACGGGTAAATGTCCAGGCAAGAAGAAGAACAAAGATGCCAAGAAAATGCTAGCAAGTTCTTTTATTGTAAATAAATGATACTTCTACTCTTAGATTGCTTTAACTAGAGAAGTGTTATCTTTTTTGAAGTTTGAAAAATATATCAAATAAAAAGTTTAATATCTTCTAGTGCATCTGAAGATAACAACGTTTCTCATCACTTTAAATATTCTCCTAATAACTATACAGTATTTCCCCCATATAAAATAGAGATAATACCTATTTGTTTCTTCTATTTTCAAGATGCAATTTAAATAGTTAAGCATTTTAATGATAATATTCTACAAAATAAATTCTGAAAATGGTATCAAGTTTTATTAATTCATTGGAATCAAGATGAATAATCATAATCTGCCATTAAAATTATTTCTATCTGCTCTAAAATAACGGTAGGATAACTTCGTTAAATTAATGTAACTTTAGTAGTTTTTTGTTAATATTTCCTTCCTTTTACCTTAATGAATATCAAAAAGGGAAAATTATATGGATTTAACAATATGAAAAAATGTTTAAGAATGCATATCTAATATTGACTATTCAAATTCAAAATAAAACTATACTATGGTGGAAAGCAATAAGAATTTTGGAATGTATATTTCATAAAATATAGAAGCTACTTTTCTCTAATGAAATAGATGTAAGGTTGATGATCAAAAAAATACTAAGAAATTGGGTAGTTCATATTAATTTGTAGTAATTTTCAAATAATGAGATAATTTTCCATTTAGAGACATCAATACAATTTTTAAAGTATTAAACATTTAAAGTAACAGTGGTTTGTATTCTGATGACTTCAAAATAGTCACAATGATATCTATTTAAGGGAATGTAACTTGATGGAATATTAAGTAGAATATTTACACAAAATATAAAAATGTATATTAATTTAAATACCACCTTATAATAATTTTGTTCTAGGTTATGAGGAAAAAAGAAAAACTACTTCTCAGTCTTTTAATAAAAAATATCCAAAAATCTCAATACCTGTTAATAACACTATTAATGAGATACTTTTAGAATGCCTAGAACCAAGAGATGTGAGGTGTCAATGGCCGATACTATTTGATGACAATCATCATTATTCACCAAGAAGGTAGGATGGTCAGACACTAATTACAAGGACTCTGGAATAAGACTCAAGGTTTGAATTCTTGTTCTGCTACTTCCTACCTTTACAAACTTAGGCAAAAGAATTTCTAGCACCTTCAGTTTCCTCCTCATCATAATACAGACATATAACTGTTCCCTACTCCTACCATTGTTGTGGGAATTAAATGAGAAAATATCAGTAAAGCACTTAGAACAGGTCCTGCCATAGATTCAGCATTTGCTGAATGAAATTAGTATTTTTACCAATATATTTTTAAAACCACCAAAATGTTCGATTAAAAACAAAACCTGGGGCCGGCCCGGTGGCGCAAGAGGTTAAGTGCGCGCACTCTTCTGCGGCGGCCCAGGGTGTGCTCGCTCGGATCCACGCGCGCATTGATGCACCGCTTGGCAAGCCATGCTGTGGTGGCGTCCCATATAAAGTGGAGGAAGATGGGCATGGATATTAGCCCAGGGCCAATCTTCCTCAGCAAATAGAGGAGGATTGGCAGATGTTAGCTCAGGGCCGATCTTCCTCACAAAAAAACAAAAAAAACTATGGGTTGGCACTGATATGTAAACCAAGAGTGCCATAGATTAGTCCACTGCC
The DNA here is from genome assembly GCF_057802395.1 of Ceratotherium simum simum. Taxonomy (NCBI): domain Eukaryota; kingdom Metazoa; phylum Chordata; class Mammalia; order Perissodactyla; family Rhinocerotidae; genus Ceratotherium; species Ceratotherium simum. The sequence continues at coordinate 12,904,742 of NC_141927.1, read as the reverse complement.
CTTTAGCCCTTAGCTGTATGGCTCCTAACAAGAACAAGGGTCCTTCCTCATGCCGTAAGCAAACCCAATTACACTTCCTGCACAAATGCATCATTTCTAAGTTGAGGAGACTGGACTCAATGCTTTACATGATTGTAAGTTCCTGGAGGGGAAGCAGTTTTATACTTCTCTTATTCTATAAAAGACTCTCAGAGACAGAATTGCTAATTTTAAAAATAATAGAAATAATTACCACTTTCCACTATGCGCCGGGTACATAACTAAGACTTAAAATATTAAGTAGCTTGCCACAGTGAACCAACCAGCCACTAGTTGGAAGCGGAGTCAGGAATCACAAAATATTTTCTAGGCTTAAAATTGTGTTGTGCTTATCACATTTCCCCAATGAGATCAAGTGTATAATTTTTATAAATGGATTCAAGAAAAGTTAAAGAAGCATACCTTAATATTTTTGTGGCGTGTAGACTTAAAAGAAAAACAATAACAAAAATGATAGCAAAACAACATTTTAAAATACGAATACTTTTAAAGAAAGCTACATGCACTCTGATTTGGGATATAACCAAATAGGTTGATGATCCTATCAAAATACAGTAAATAATTCTCCCAACCCAAAGAGGCTTGATTTAAAACTTTAAAAATTCAGTGCTGTATAAAATTCAGGAAAATGTGAATTATTCTATGGAAGACATAGAATTACCTCTAAGATCTTACAAAATTATAAAAAAAAAAATTTAGAAAGGAACTAGATTGTGTCAGAATTAAAGACTATGTATGTCAATATCCAATACCTCTGTATTCCATGCTCAGAGTAGCTGAGCATGCACAGCCCCAAAATGCAGAGATGGCTCCACTTAAGCCTCCACTGGGGCTGTTCTAACTACAGGCAAGACAGAGTTCTGAGTGCTGCTCCTTGCTATCACTGCCAATAGCAACTGATATATTATTAAGGATATTCTAAATGGTGATCTCAAAAGGCAATACCATTTTCCAAAGCCAATATTAACTGTTAGAGAAGGATGACACTCCTGGGGCTGATGGCATACTTACTGTGATAGAGAAACGCTGTAGGATATAAACATTGTGACATAAAACATTGTTGGGATATCTTAGTGGATCATAATGTAAGAAGTATTAAGAGATTGTCTCAGGAATGTGAGGCAGTACCATTATGGCATAATACAGGATTCCCAGTCCATTTGGCTCTAGCATGCTCCTTCCTTTGAATCTATAGCATCATCTGTTTCTGATGAAAACAAATCCAAGTTCCTCAGCTTGGATCTTGATCATCTTTACCAAGTAACTCAAATCTGAATCTCTCCAATGTCATCCCTCATCAACTCATGGAAGGCGAGACAGAGATGACAGAGGGGGAAGAAAATTTTGAATATATTCAATTTTCCTCTCTCTAGTCAGGATCGCTCTAAAAAATAATCCAAAATAAAGGGCTGTTTTCAAAACTCAAGGAAATATTACAGAAACTCTCACAGTAATCTATGATAAAGGGACTTTTAGTTACAAAACCTGTTCATATATCTTACTTGATGTTTCTTCCTTTAATTTAAAACCTCCCTGGTCACTGTGGAGTCATAACAGCTGAATGAGTAGGGTACAGTTTACAAGACAAAAATGTCTTTAATTAATTAAGGCAGGCAGGTTAGTATAGAGAAAGACAAGGAGTCATGCGACCTAATCCAGGCTTGGCCACTTCACGACTGTAAGGCCTTGGATAGGCCCCTTAACCCTATTGACCCTCAGGTCCCTCACCTGCAAAATGAACATTTATAACTACCTTCCTGTTTTGTTGTGAGGGTTAGAGAGAAAATATGCAAGTTAACCCATGTTTCACTGCCAACCACATAGAAAGTGTTTAGCAATTGGTTTCCATTAGTGGCAGTAGCAGCAGTAATTGTAACAATTTAGAATGGTAGCAATTATCAGTAGTAAAAACTTTTATAATCCTTTAGGGAAAAAACACCCCTGCAAATATCTGGGAATGTAGAAAAGAGCAACAGTCCTATAAATAGAATGTATAAATGCTAATGAAGAGAGAAAATGCACTGGAGAGATGGTCACTGTGATTTTACAGGTTGATTTTACGTGTCAACATGGTTGAACCATACTGCTCAGATATGTGGGCAAACATTATTCTAGATGTCTCTGTGAAGGTGTTTTTTGGAGAGATTAATATTTAAATCAATGACCTTTGATGAAGCAGGTTAGCCTTTATAATGTAGATGGGCCTCCTCCAATCAGTTGAAGGCTTTGAGAGAACAAAGACTGACCTCCCCCCACCAAGAGGAAATTCTGCCAGTAGACTGCCTTTGGACTCACACTGTATTTCTTCCCTGGGTCTCCAGTCTGTTGGCCTAACTACAGATTTTGTATTTACCAAACTTTCACAATCATGAGAGCCAATTTCTTAAAATAAATCTCTCTCTCTTCCTCTCTCTCTCTTCCTCTCCCTCTCCCCATCCCTCTCCTTCACCTGCTCCCTCTCCCTCTCTCTTTACACACCTACACATCCTGTGTCTGTTTCTCTGGAGAATTCTGACTAATGCCGCCACTAAGGCCTAGCAGCAAACTTTAACCCAGAAGAGCAATAAGCAGGATCTCCAAAGTTGAAACCCATGGAACTCTTTGTCAACGTGCTAGTGGAGCATTGTATCTAACGTGGAAGTTTAAAAATCAATTGTGTCATTCATCTGTCCTTCAAAGTTAGGTAAAAGATGTACAATACTTAAACATTTTGATCTTTAGTATTTACCACTAACAAATGAAGGGGGAAAAATTAACAACTGAATGTCAATTCTCTAGAATGAGAAAAGATAAATCCTTTTTAATATGAATATTGTGTCTTTAGAGTTCTCAATAGAGAAATAAATCTGAAAAATTTGTCTTTTTTAAAGAATGTAAAAAGCACACAGTGTACAGCTATTAGCATAAAAAAGTGGATATAAGTAGAAGGCAAATGTTATAGTAAATCTTCCATTTTATGTTGTTCACACAGAGCTGTATCTTTAATTACAAAAAAGAATTGTACAAAATATAGCGGTATTGCAAAAAAATGCATTTCCTTGCCCTTTTCAATTTGTATAGTTACATAAATTTCATTTGTCCGTTATTTTTACATTAAAGACTTTGAAACAATGCACAGTAAAGCAAAAATAAAATAAAGAAGAATTCCAATTAATGCTTCCAAACTTATTCTTAGGTACTCTGATGCATCTAAGACCACATGATGAGAAAAATTGAGAAATTTAACCACAAATACTTATTGGAACCTTTAATTTTCTACAAAGTTTCAAATAAAGCCAATGCTAGGAGGAGGAGGGAGATGATGGTAATGAATGAGTTATCAAGTGGTTGTAATCTTTAGAGAATAAAATGGACTTTCACAGGTCTATTTTATCTTCAACAATTAAAGATCAAAATTATAGTTGTGGATTGTTATGGAGAATACCCTTCCTGGAAACAATAAAGGTCAACTACAAAAATGATACTTCAACTCTCTTTTAAAATTCTTATTCATCTAAGATATGTGAGTGCTTTACATGCATTCTATCATGGTGAAGTATGATTTATTTTCTAATTTCAAAGAGCAGATACAACGTCAGACAACTGTCAATCCAAGTCTCACTGGGTCCACAACTCGAGTCCCATTCTCGTCCATCACACTGCATGTCTTTCTGTAGGGAACCCTCTTGGCCAGGTTCATTGGCTAGAAAAAATATCTATTTACTCTTTCACATTGTATTTTTAAAATAGATATTTCAGTAATTTTTATTAAGTATATTTTTGGCTGGAATCATTCTGTACCTGTTTAATGATTTTATGATAAGTGTAAGTGCTGTGCGCTGTTAGGGAATCTCGACATGGGAAAGATGTGGGCTTCTCCCTTGGGAATTTTATCACACATGCACAGTTTTCTCCCATACCGTCCACGTGGTCACTGTTTATGGGCTGTTGTGAATTCCTTTCTGACCTAACTTTCTCGTTTCTTGAGTCTTCTCTCTCTTTGCCCTGTTCTCTGCAGTCTCTCTCGGTAAATGCATTTCTTCTCACTACCTTAACTTTCACCCAACATAGATGACTCAAATCTCACACAATAACTAACCCACTTCAAATGTGCGTATCTGCAAATTAAAATATATTAGCAGAGGGGTTGACAGTTACTTAAGGAAACGTCACAAATCACTTCCAACTGTCCCTAAGAGTAATATGTGTTTCAGTCAACTGAGGATACACAATTAGTAGCACTTTCTAGAAGTCTCCTAACTGAGAGGAGTATCACCAGTCTTTTGTTCACTTTTGTTTTGGCATCAAACTAATCTCCCTAAAATAGATCTAATTTAAATTTTAGTCAAAACAAACTATTTGTTAGTTTTCAACATACTCAGTATTTTCCCACTTTTTTTGTCTTTGTTTATAATTTTTTGTTTACCTAAAATGTTCTTCCCTTCTGATTTCCACTCTCGTTTTTTTCTTTTTTTTTTTTTTTGGTGAGAAAGATTAGCTCTGAGCTAATATCTGTTGCCAATCCTCCTCTTTTTGCCGAGGAATATTGGCTCTGGGCTAAGATCCATGTCCATCTTCCTCTACTTTATATGTGGGATGTCTGCTACAGCATGGCTTGATAAGCAGTGTGCAGGTCCATGCCCAGGATCCGAACCCGCAATCTCCCGGCTGTGGAAGCCAAGCACGTCAACTTAACCACTATGCCACCAGGCCGGCCCCACCACTTCCATTTTTTAAGTACCTGCCATCCTTCCAGCCATAGCTCAAACACAACATCCTCCAAGAAGCATAAACTTCCCTCAGCACCCAAAGAGCTTTGATCTCCCCTTCATTTAACCTCATATTGCTTTCCTCCCACCTTATTGCACTGTTTGCCTTTCTTTGCACATTTACAATTTCCTCCAATTATCATCAGGAGATGGACATCAACAACTCTCACAAAACAACAGCCAGCTTGGCCATCTAGTCTTCTGTCTTTTCGAAAATATCTGCAGCAGCAGCAGGAACCTGTGACTCTCTTGGAGCTACAGCAGAACCGCAGTAAGCGAAGCTCCTTTCTGCTCCCGTCATTAGTGTTACACCTTAGACACTGAGCAGCAACTCCAGGGAAAGTTGCCTTGGATCATTGTGCTGCTGCAAATGTACAGCTGCAAGGAGGGACCATCCAATTTGATTTTTTCAGCCAGGAATAGCAAACCCACGGCCCCTGCGTGGAGGTAAAGAAAGCAGATACAACAGCAATATAAGGTCTCTTTACGGACCTTGTCAATACAAAGTTTCAACAAGAGGGTTAACACACACCTGGGAACTTGTACCCAGTCAATTTGCTGTGAAAAATAAATTTTGTTAACTAAAATGTCAACAGGAGAAAATGATATATTCAGATATTGTCTCCTACTAAACGTCTTCATTTTAATGAACTTTGACAATGCTCTTTAGACCTCATATCCAATTCAACACAAAGATAGTCCATTTTATCTTCTAAATACCCTTCTGTCTGTGATCTGGTTCATGCTTATATCTCTTCTATCTCCTCTTGCCTGTACCACTATCCCTGTGGCTCTCTGTAAGATATCACTCTCTCTCCTGCTACACGGTGTTGTCCATACTGTTTCTTCTCTCTGGAATTCTCTTCCTCTCCCTTTGTAATTTCCCGTAATCCTTCAAATCCCAGGGTAGATGTCACTGCCCCATGGAAGGTTTTCTTGACACCCCAAACTCTTTGTTATATAATTTTTAAGAACTCTTTTACTTTCATTGATTGTGGTGCATAAAATTCTACATTTATTTGTATGATAATGTGAGTAATGTTTTTCTCCACTAAACTAGAAGCTCCATGAGCTCAGGAACTCACTCATTTTTTCTTCATTAAATAACCTGAGCCTGGCACAAATCCATGCTAATGATAGGCACTTAATACATACTAGTTGAAGGAATGAATGAATTAAAGCATTTTGAATGCTAGCCATGACATATAACTTAAATGCAAAGTTATTTGACTGTAAATATACTTGCACAATTTTAGAGAAGAAAGATGAAAAAGATCTCAAACTTTTCCCCATGATATCGGAAACAAATAAATACAATTCTCTTGAAAGCAAGCAAGCAAACAAAACTAACAACAACACTAGTATTTTCCCCTCTATTGTATCTTTCTCCCTTATGACCTTTCCATTTGCCAGCCCTATCACCCACTTCAATCAATGGTGCTTAGGGTTTCAGAATGATTTCCTTCTTTTTCATCCCGTGGAAATCCCAAGGATCTCTTTTTTTTCTGCCCTCTGTTTTGTGTTGCCTTTACTCTCTTCCATGTCGTCATCATGCAAGTCTGGATTTCTATCAAAGATTCAAAATTGGCCTTTTTTTCTAGACTAAAATCCCTACTTCAAGTACCTCATTCAACATATTATTCTACTCCTCAAAATGTTTATTGACTCCAAAAACATAAAATGGGACTCATTCAATTTGTTTCAACGTCTTTAACCAGTAGATATTATTCCTCCCAAATTTGTTTTCCTTACTATCCAGTTATTCTGCACATATATATATTCATTCTTGCCACTCTAATTTTTTGGAGGTACTTAGTAATTAGGAATATGTTGAAATAATTACCTAGGAAATCAGCATAGTATTGAAAAGGAACAGAAAAAAAATGGTCAAACTAATTTACTCTCCTTAAATTCTCAGAATTTTTTATTAAGTGTTTTGGAATTTTTAAATAGCCTCAATATTACAAATCATACCATTTTTCTCCACCAGGCTATTTGGAGGCTGAGACCCAATCTACCTCTTAAATAGCACATTGACCATATTTCAGCTAAGGCTTATTTTGACATTACGGCAATAGGTATATTAATATATGTTAATTATCATTATAGTTATATCACATGATAAGCTCCTTAATTATAGGCAGTATTTATAGAGTGTAAGAATGATTTACGCTTCCAAAAACAGAAGAGGAGTGAACACTTCCAAACTCATTTTATGAGACCAGTATTACCCTGATGCCAAAACCATACAAGGATTCTACAAGAAAAGAAAAATTACAGGCCAATATCCCTGATGAACATAGATGCAAAAATCCTGAACAAAATATTAGTGAACAAAATTCAGCAATACGTTAAAAGGATCATAGAACATAATCAAGTGGGATTTATTTCAAGGTTGCAAGAATGGCTCAACATTTACAAATCAATCAATGTGATACACCACATTAACAAAATGAAGACTAAAAAAATCATATGATCATTTCAATAGATGCAGAAAAGCATTCGACAAAATTCAACATCCACTTATGATAAAAACTCTTAACAAAGTGGGTATAGAGGGAACATACCTCAGCATAATAAAGGCCATATATGACAAGCCCATAGCTAACATCATATTCAATGGAGAAAGGCTGAAAGCTTCTCTGGTAAGATCAGGAAGAAGACAAGGATGCCCAATCTCACCACTTTTACTCAACATAGTATTGGAAGTCCTAGCCAGAGAAATCAGGCAAGAAAAAGAAATAAAAGGCATCTAAAGCAGAAAGGAAGAAGTAAAACTGTCGCCATTTGCAGATGACAGACTATTATATATAGAAAACCCAAAAGACTTCACCAAAAAACTGGTAGAACTAGTAAATAAATTCACTAAAGTTGCAGGATACCAAATCAATGTACCAGAATCTGTTGTGTTTCTGTATGCTAATAACAAACTATCAGAAAGAGAAATGAAGAAAATAATCCCATAATTGCATCAAAAAGAATAAAATATCTAGGAATAAATTTAACTAAGGAAGTGAAAACTATACTATACGCTGAAAACTATAAGACATTGATGAAGGAAATTGAAGAAGACACAAATAAATGGAAAGATATCCCATGCTCATGGATTGGAAGAATGAATATTGTTAAAATGTTCATACTACTCAAAACAATCTACAGATTCAATGCAATCTCTATCAAAATTCCAAAGGCATTTTTCACAGAAATAGAACAAATAATCCTAAAACTTATATGGAACCCAAAAGATCTTGAATAGCCAAAACAATCTTGAGAAAGAAGAGCGAAGCTGAAGGCATCATGCTCCCTGATTTCATACTATATACTACATACTACATACATACTACACACTACATACTACATATGTACTACATACTACACACAAAGCTATAGTAATCAAAACAGCACGGTATTGGCATAAAAACAGACACATAGGTCAATGGAATAGAACAGAGAGCCCAGAAATAAACCCACGTGTATATGGTCAACTAACTTACAACAAAGGAGCCAAGAATATACAATGGGGAAAGGATAATCTCTTCAATAAATGGTGTTGGGAAAACTGGACGGCCACATGCAAAAGAATGAAACTGGACCACTATCTTACAACATACACAAAAATTAACTCAAAATGGATTGAAGACTTGAATGTAAAACCTGAAACCATAAAAATCCTGGAAGAAAACATAGGCTGTAAGCTTTTTGACATTGTTCTTAGCAATGATGTGTTTGGATTCGACACCAAAAGCAAAGGCAACAAAAGCAAAGATAAACAAGTGTGGTTATATCAAACCGAAGAGCTTCTGCACTGCAAAGGAAATCATCAACAAAATGAAAAGGCAACCTACCGAATGGGAGAAAATACTTGCAAATCATATATCTGATAAAGGGTTAATATCCAAAGTATATAAGGAACTCATACAACTCAACAGCGAAAAAAACCAAACAATCCAATTAAACAATGGCAGAGGATCTGAAAGCACATTTTTTCCCAAGAAGATATATAGATGGTCGATACCGTGGTCGGTACATGAAAAGATGCTCAACATCATTAATCATCAGGGAAATGCACACCTAAACCACAATGAGCTATCACCTCCCACCTGTTAGAATGAATATTATTAAAAAGACAAGAGATAACAAGTGTTGACAAGGATGGGGAGAAAAGGGAACCCTTGTGCACTGTTGCTGGGAATGTAAATTGGTTCAGCCACTATGGAAAACTATGGCGGTTCCTCAAAAAATTAAAAATAGAACTACCATATGATCCAGCAATTCCATTTCTGGGTATTTATGTAAAGAAAACGAAAACACTACCTCAAAAAATATCTGCACCCTCATGTTCATTGCATCATTATTTACAACAGCCAAAACATGGAAACAACCTAAGTGTCCATCGACAGATGAATAGATAAAGAAAATGTGAGATGAATAGATAGATACCACACACATACACACACAATTAAATATTATTTAGCCATAAAAAACAGGAAAACTTGTCATTTGCGACAATATGGATGGACCTTGAGGGTGTTATGCTGAGTGAAATAAGTCAGCCAGAGAAAGACAAACACTGTATGACCTCACTTATATGTGGAATCTGAAACTAATGAACAAAACCAAGCTCATAAATATAGAGAACAGATTGGTCATTGCCAGAGGCAGGGGGTGGGGGTGGGTGAAATGAGTGAAGAGGATCAAAAGGTACAAACTTCCATTTATAAAATTAATAAGTCAGAGGGCTATAATGTAGAGCATGGGGACTATGGATAATAACATTGTTTGGTGCATTTGAAAGTTGCTAAGAGAGTAAATCTTAAAAGTTCTCATCACAAGAAAGAAATTATTTTGGTAACCATGTATGGTTAGGATGCTAACTACACTTATTGTGGTGATCAGTCTGCAATATAGTTGGCCCTCCATATCCTTGGGTTCTGCATCCTTGGAGTCAATCAACGTCAGATTTCAGGGTCTACAATGGTTGTGTCTGTACTGAACATGGATAAATGGATAAACATTTTTTCTTGTCATTATTCTCTAAACAATACAGTATAACAACTATTTACATAGCATTTACATTGTATTAGGTATTATAAGTAATCTAGAGATGAATTAAAGTATATAGGAGGATGTGCATAAGTTATATGCAAATACCACATTCTTTTATATAAGGGACTTGAGCATCCTTGGATTTGGTATGTGGGGGGGCTAGAACCAATCCCCTGTGGATATCATGGGACAACTGTATGTATAAATATTAAATCGTTATATTGTATACTTGAAACTAATATTATATGTCAATTATTCTATTTTTAAAAAAAGAGGCCAGCCCAGTGGCGTAGTGGTTAAGTTCACGTGCTCCACTTCGGCAGCCTGGGGTTTGCTGATTCAGATCCCAGCGCAGTCCTACACACTGCTCATCAAGCCACGTTGTGGCAGTGTCCCACATACGAAGTAGAGGAAGATTGGTACAGATGTTAGCTCAGGATCAATCTTCCTCACCCAAAAAAAAAGAAAAAAGAAAAAGAATCATTTATGCTTATGTATGTCAGAAGTTGAATGTAGTTTGGAATATATTGTAATTTGAATCAGAGCTCATGTTTGGAGTTGAAAATTATTTTGCAATGAATACTTTTACTGTGAGCGGTGAGGACTTTTAGATCCTCTATCACTATAGAAATCTATCCGGAGGTCCACACCACAATACAAACTTCTCTAAAATAATCAATCAATATTTCAGTAACTAAATGCCATTGGAAAGACCTAAGGGTGGACCTACCTAAAAAATATTTGTAGAGAAAAATTTTAAGATGTTCCCAAAGAATTAATACATATCAGATTCAATGACCACTCTAAATTGTACAGAAGGAGACAGTAAAAAAAAAAAATCTATTGCATGAATGTATCAAAATTTTACATATGGATTTAACAATAACTTCATTCTCTTCAAAAGAAGCACTATTCAGATTTACAGTCTTCAGATTTACCAGTGAAAGGAAAATAAAGAAGTTCATCTTCTCTGGGTAATACATTTTTATAATAAGTTTTTAGTCCCTTAGGTAACAAAATTGTGTTCAAGTCTAACATAAATTTTTAATTAAAAAAATAATAGGTGGAAACTTTTTGTACTTTCAAGCCCCTATAATGATGCTTTGTAAACAAAGTACTATAACAGATGTAGACTGTTTTATTGCCTAAGGGTTATTTTTTACCTACTACTGTACAAATATGCTGCCAAGTAGCAACTATATGCGAGTAGAAGCAAAATTAAATGTCTACGATTGCCATTAGCAATTGTGAAACATTATTAATCTGTCTAGAGGAAACTAATGGACATGATTAGAGACACCAAAATCTTCATCTTATGGAAATCAATAGCCCGGATGTATTTCCATCAGATAATGAATTACAGATGCGTGAGCTGAAGATTGTATAGGCTTAGTATGTATTCTGCCCACACCTATCAATTTTATGTCTCTATTTCTCAATCTGGTTTATACCAATATTATATCATAGCTATCTCTTTATTTTCAAAAAGGATAGTTATTTAGATACTTCATAAAAGAGATAGGAAAGTAAATCTACGTTTTGTTTCCTTAGGGTTTATAAACCACATTAGCAACAAGGAATTATAGTTAATTTATATCAAATGAGATGATGGGCAAATGAAAACTTTTTCCTTTTTAAAACAGCCAGTTTCTGTTTACATGTGTGCAGTTATATTAGCTCAAAGTAAAAGATTTATCATTATGATGCACTGTAGATTATTTACATATACATATAAAAAAAATGGAACCAGGGCATATTTTGAGAATGTCATAATAAACAGTGTTGCATAAGAGCACGAAATAGATTCGCTGTGTCTAGTCCCATTTGTACATATGGATTTAACTTAAATCCAAATAGGAACTTGAATACATTAAACTTTTATGCAACTGTCTTTGATTAAATATCTATTGGAGTCTGGTTAATTGAGATTAGAACTTAATTGAAAATCTTTTATAGTATGCATATTTTATGTCAGAAGAGACATACACTAAAAATTCACTGTAAAACACTTCACATTAAGAGAATTCTGGAAAAGAATGGGGGAAGGGGAGAGGGCAGCTTGGACTCCATTCAAGGATATTCAATTACAGAAGAATGAAAAGTCTATTGTAGGGAATGACTTACATGGTTTTATCTATAAGGTGGTTTTAAAGTAGGATTCCAGTGTACTTCCGTCCAAGAACAGTAAACATCTACTAGCTCTGGCATTCCCAGGGGAAGATGGATACCTGAAAGACACTGAAGTGAACTAAAGTTTCTCATATAGATTCCAGTACGGAAAGTTTGTCTTCATATATTGCAAAGTGTTGGCTTTAATAATGTAAAATCTCTGTACCTATGGCTCTTGGGTAAGAATGTTTTTGTGCTGAAATCCAAGAGCTGAGTGTAGTGGCTGCAGAGTAGGAGAGAGATTGGAAGTGGGTTAATTAAAGCACAATCCGCTATCCTGGCAGAGTAAGTGACGTGGGCATGACATCATGATGTTTAGACCCATGTGCTGAGAGTTACTCTCTGTCTTATCTCAAAGGTAACTTAAAAAGCTACCTATAAAGAGGCAGTGGGTCATAGTTGAAGGAGTCCAGGGATGGGGCAAAAATCCATGTGCAGTTCTTAGTTACTAACTGTGCTTCCAGAATTTTCTTTCACTGGACGTCAGTTGTCTCTTCTGTTAAATGGTCGTAAGACAACTTGCCCCGCCCATATGGTGCTGTTCTCAAATAAAAGGTGGGGCTGCTTTTGATAGCTTTAACAAGTATCAAGTAATAAGCAAATAAGATAAGAATTGTCATGATAGAGTCCTGAACATAGAGGAATAGCAAATATTGTTGGTTAATGCAAATAATGACTATTTGTAATACATTTGTAATTCCAAGGATCTAGTTACCTTCGGCTGATACTCTCAGCCCTATGACACGTAATTCTGTTTGCTGACATACGAAAGAACCAGTCTTTACAGACACATGTCTGTTTCTGCCACATGAAACAATCTGTGCTTAATGTAAGGGAGCCCCTACTGCCGGTACCTACCATGGAAAGAACTAAATCAGCATAAAATTTCCCCATGAACGCCTTGGAGAGAAGCTAACAAGCGTGTGCAGGGGAACATTCCGCATCCCCCGAGCACTAGTGATGTTATTCGCGGTGCCATCAGCCTTGTGTGCTAACATGATGATAGCTGTCTATCAACTCCCATGATTTACAATTTTGATTCGAAACACTGTAGTAGGAAAACGTCTCCCACATGTGTCCTCTGGCAAACTATCTGCAAAATTCTGATAGTAGAGCTAACCTGGGAGGAGGGGCTATGACCATTTCCTCAATGACCCATAGTCCTGGGCTCTCAGTCCTCTTTTATCCTTGAGAATCGCTGTCAGAATATTTTAGGTGGAATGGCTAAGCAGAAAATCAGGACTAGGTTCAATATCTCTTATATTGTTTTCTGCACTATAAAATGCGATTAATGTATATACAATAAATTCACATTGTTAACTCATTTCTCGCCTCTATCCCTGACCCACACATGTTTAATAACTTTATTCTTTCTGCTTATATATGTGCTCTAATCATAAAAAAAAGGCTGACTACACTTAGATCTTACAATCTTCTCTCATTGCTGTGGATCTAACTTATTTACAACCAAACATTTGAAGCATGGACTATACCCTTGATGCCTCCACTTTCTTAGAATCTTCTCAGTTTCTCCTTACAGCACCGTCACTAGCCTGTAAGGCCTTTATGCCAGTGAAAAACAGTGTATTCCATAAAAATATGTGCTGTCATCTGCCAGAAAATTGTCATGATGGTTGTACAAATCTACAATCCCTATGATGTAGATGATGCCCCTTGGATTTGGGCAGTGCACAACCTGGACAAATGCAAACTGTGATGCTGAATGTACGAAGAAAAGGAGAGGAATCAGAGACAACTCTTTTGCTTGAAACCTGACTGACTGAGAGAAAAGTAGGGCATTGACAGGGATACAGTAGTCAGGAAGAGCTGTTTGGAGATTGGGAGATAATGACTTCAACTTTGGATAAGTTATGTTTGAAAAGTATTAGAATATCAGGTAGGCAAGTCCAGTATGCTGAATAAAGCTCCAAGGCGGAATGTCAGGATTAAAGGTAAAGATTTTAAATATATCTGCATTAGGTAATATTTAAAGCAAATGGAGCAGAAAAAGAATTAGCTCAAAAGAGAGATTAAAGACAAAGAAAGAAACTTGAGAGGGCTGTTTTATCAAACAAGGGAGGCGATAACAAGATTTTAAGGAGAGGACTCCTGCATACAGTTGCAATGTTGTGTACTGCACAACTCTGTGGGGCGCTATCCATATCTTAGTCATCATGGATTCTCCAGAAGATGGCAGTGGAATGTCTTGAGGGAAGGAGTCCTCTCTCTAATTCACAGAAAGAAATAACAGACTAGCAATGGCAACTCTAAAAAGTTGCCAAGCCATATTGATTTTATCTTTCAAAATTTTTCTTGACTCTATTCTCAAATAATCTTAAAGTAAAACTCTGATTAGGCCATACTCCATGAGCAACCCTTTAAAGACTCCTTAGTGGATTTCCATAAACTAATAAATAGAACCTGAACTCTACACTGACATTCAGGACCGCCCACAGTATTATCCCTTAAGAATAATACCTTCCAGCCCAAACGACTTCTTACTCTCTACCAAAAATATTCTATACTTTCCTGATTTGCAGACTTTGTCCATCCTCCAGCAGAGTGTATTATTATAACTATTTTACAGATGATATAACTGAAGTTTAAGTGCAGTAATTTGTCCAAGTTATAAATTTCTAAAGTCCATGTTCTTTGTCTCTAGGATATGCCACTCAAATTAATCAAGAGTCTGTATATTACTCATATTTGTATACATTACCTACAATATTGTGTATATTTGTTAGATCAGTTGTTTTATATGAGCTAACATGTTTAAAACTTGAAATATATGTGTAACCATTAAATATTTAAATATTATTACTATTATTCTGATTATTCAGTTGTCAGCTTATTTCAAAATATACATCTCTGGGCAAGGAAAAGAAAACGATCTGTGTTGTAATTTTCAGACATAAAGTATCCCATAGTTCTACAAAGAAAAAATGATGAGTCTTTATGAAAATACCCCTTCATTGTTCATGTCAATGCCAATTAAAGTTTTCAATATGCAGAATCAGTTCTCATTTGTCATTGTGTGTGGTGATGGGTTGTAATTAGTATTTTGGTGGTGAACATGATGTAGTCCATGCAGAAATAGAAGTACAATGATGTACACCTGAAATTTTTACAATGTTATAAACCAATGTTACTGCAATAAACAAAAAATTTAAAAAAAAAAGGAATAAATTAGTTGCTGCAAAAAAAAAAAAAAAATGATCCGCAATGGAGCAGCAGGAACTCTCATTCATTGCTGGTGGAAATGCAACCACAGGCCCTCCAGGACCAGTCCAACTGACCCCATCTCTTATCAACAGAGTGACTAAGAACTGTCTTTCAGAAAATCTGCAAAGTCATGTAGCCAGGGCATGTGGAAAAGAAGAAATCTTGACCTGAATTGACTGTGGACCCCAAGATCCTCCTCCCCAGAACCTAAGGACTGGGACACGACCAGAACTTGAAAGTCAGACTCTCATCAGAAGTGAGGGGTCCCTCATTCAGGAAGATTCAGTGTTAAAATTCCTTTCCCACCTCATCATAAATGTTTAGAACCCTGTCATAAATGTTTAAAACTTTACCATAAAGTTTGAAGCCCACCAATCAAAACCTGTCCCGCCAGTGTTTCTGAGTGCCAGCCTGTTCTCCCTAACCCCTTAAATTTCACCCCAAATCCTGAATCAGAGAGACAGATCTGAGGGTACATGCCCCCTGTCTCCCTGCAGATTAATCTCACAGAATAAAGCTAATCTCTTTTCCCAAAGGCTGATGCCATAATTAATTGGCTTGTTTAGGCACATCGGGCAAGTGAATCCCAATTTTGTGCAGTAACAGAAATGCTAAACGGTATAGCCACCTTGGAAGACAGTTTGCCAGTTTCTTACAAAGCTTAACATACTCTTATCATATGATCCAGCAACTGCACTCTTAGATATTTACCCAGGGAGTTCAAAACTTATGTCCAGATAAAAACCTGCACATGGAGGTTTACAGCAGCTTTATTCGTAACTGCCCCAAATTAGAGCCACCAGGATATCAACATAGGTGAGTGGATAAATAAACTGCGATACATCTGACAATGATATATTATTGATCAATAAAAAGAAATGAGCTATCAAGCCATGAAATGATGTGGAAGAAGTTCAAATGCATATTGCTACATGAAAGAAGTCAGTCTGAAAATGGTACATATTATATGATTCCAACTATATAACATTCTAGAAAAGGCAAAACTATAAAGAGTAAAAAGGTCAGTGGTCACCAGGGATTGGGAGGGAAGTAGGGGAGCACAGGGGATTCTAAGGCAGTAAAACAATTCTTTATGATGCCATAGTGATAGATATATGACACTATGCGTTTAGCAAAGCCCATAGAACTACACAACACAAATAGTGAACCCTAACGAAAACTACGGACTTTTGTTAATAATCATTTATCAGATTGGTTCATCAACTGTAACAAATGCACCATGTCATGTAAGATGTTAATAACAGGAGAAACGGTGGTGGAGGACAGGGAGGGAGTATACGGGAACTCTGTACTTTCTGTCCATTTTTTCTGTAAACCTAAAACTGCTCTAAGAGATAAAGTCTATCAACTTTTAAAATTTCAATATTCAAATTAATGTGTATGTGACATAATAAGAAATACATATTTGACCTCTGCTCCCAGTTTCTGGCACAGAGCTTCTAAAACGCTTGTAACATCCTGAGTGATAGGGGTGAAGGAGCATCTTTTGTTATAACGTTTGGTCCTAGTTGTTGGTTCCTGGCACAGAGTTTCTAAAACTTTTGGAATTTCCTGAGTGATAGGAGTGAGAGGAGCATTTTTTGTTCTTCATAATAAGCCCCTTTCAACCACAGCTGAGTTTATGCTAATGGGGTGACTCTTGGAGGGTGGGCTGGTTGCCAGAGGAACCAACCATGTGATTAAAGTGTTGGAACTTTCAGTCCCACACTCCCACCCAGCTCTGGGGAGGCGAGAAGGGCTGGATTGAATTAATGACCAATGGCCAATGATTTAATCAGTCATGCCCATGTGGAACCTCCATAAAAACTCCCAGAAAATGGGATTTGCAGAATTTCTGGATTGGTGAATACATCAAGGTGCTGGGAGGGTGGTGCACCTGGCGAGGGCAGGGAAGCTCCATGTCCCTCTTCTCTCATACTTGCCCTATGCATCTCTCCCGTTTGGCTATTCCCGAGTTGTATGTATCCTTTATAATGAACCAGTAATAGCAAGTAGAGCACTTTCTTGAGTTCTATGAGCCATTCTTACAAATTATTGAACCCAAGCAAGGGGTCAGGGGAAGTCCCAATTTATACCTGGTTTGTCAGAAGTATGGGAGGCCCATGATGCTGGCCTGGTGGTGTAGTGGTTAAGTTCACACACTCTGCTTCGGCAGACCGGGGTTCGCAGGTTCAGATCCCGGGCGCAGACCTATGCACTGCTTGTTAAGCCATGCTGTGGCAGGCGTCCCACATATAAAGTGGAGGAAGATGGGCACAGATGTTAGCAGGGCCAATCTTCCTCAGCAAAAAGAGGAGGATTGGCAACAGATGTTAGCTCAGGGCTTATCTTCCTCACACACACACACAAAAAAGTATGGGAGGCCCAGACTTGCAATTGGTGTCTGAAGTGGGGGCGGTTTTCTGGGACTGAGATTTAACCTGTGGGGTCTGTGCTAACTCTGGGTAGTTAGTGTCAGAGGTGTTGTGAGTAGAGCAAGGAACAGTTTTCTTTTAGTATATAATAAAAATCCATGAAATAGTAACATTCTTACAGAACAAAGTCCTGATGACAATGATGTTTGCAATAGCGAGGGCCTTGCTCCAACTACTTTGCCAGTACCCTCTCCTACATCCCTGCCAAATGAATGTTTCCTTTATTCCCCTGCCAACAGAAGCAAACACTCTCTCTTTAATATAGACCCACTTTCCCCTGAGCCTCCAGATCTCCTCAAGATCCTCCTCCCGAATTTACTGCACTTACCAAAGTTCATCTTCAAAGAGCTTACTGAATTATCAAAAGTTTCCCAGAGGCCATGGTACACAGATGATGGCAGAAAACTGATGTTAAACACAATTGCTTTGTTAATCAGCACTTTACTGCCTTATTTTAATTTTCTCTTTCTTACTGCTTTAAAGCTTTTAAACCACACTTAGTTCTTTTCTTTACATCTTTGTATTGCTGATGGCAAACATTTTTAGAAAATAAAAGTACAAAGATTTCTTTATAGAGACCATTATACCCCAAGTTCATTAAACCATAGAACAATTAGTTCCTCTGCAATAATTTATAGTTAATTGTTTTACATTGTTTCTAACCAGTAGATACATTTCTTTTATTTAGCAGTGATATGTGTTTGTCTTGCTTTCCTGGGAGATGTGCGTTGCCCAGTTTGTTCTATCTGCTGTGTCCCTAACGAGAATCTTTCTCCCCATCTTAGACACAATTTTCTAAGCAAGTTTTCTTTCAAATCCCAGACATGGATTTAAATCATTAAGACAAAGGAGATAATTTCACTTTTTCTACTGCGAGTTGAAAATATGACAAATGATTTTCAATCACTTTGGAGTATTTAATCATATAGGGAAGAGCCTTGTGTTTGTAATGACAAAATCACCCATGAGTCTTACACAAACAAAAATTATTTTGCATCATCAAGTATTCACCCTGCTCACTGATGTCACTGATGCATGGCTGCACAGGACATTTGGTTGAGTTCATTTAAAACTAATGGCAATGGAAGAAAAAGAGAAGGCATCATGCCTGTCCTAGTGAGTCATACACAAAGCACAGAGTACTTATCGGTTGTCGGATATTTCTGGACATAGATGAACTACGGAGAGGCCCAATAGGATAGGAGAAAGAGTAATAACTTTGAAAGACACAATTCTCCTTCCAGGGTGCGAATTCCAGCTTTGGCTATTAGTTGCTATGAAGCTTGAGAAAGTGATAGTTCCTTGATCCTACTCTCCTCATCTCAAAAATGCAGAAAATATCATTTTTCACACAATGGTTTGGAAATATTGTGTAACTCATTTGACTAGCTAAAAGCGTGTTCTGGGACCCACATTTCCAACATGGGTGTGTGTGTGGAGGGGGTGGTTTCCCCATACCAACAGGCAATTCTCTGGACACTAGCTAGATGTCCTACAATTCCTCTCAATTCTGACACTATCTACCAGGAGATAGCATCAGATTCCACAGCTTAAGGGCTCAGTCCTACAAGACTCTCCAGCCCCTTCAGATGCCAATTGAAAGCCCAGGTTGTTACCTTTACTTCTGACCAACTGCAGAGGTCCCACAACCCCCTTCTTGGGTTCAATTAATTTGCTAGAGCAGCTCAGAGAACTCAGAAAACCCGTTTACTCACTAGATTACCAGTTTATTATGAAAGGATATAATTCAGGAACAGCCAGATGGAAGAGATGTATACGACACAGGATATATCGGGAAAGGGTCCGGAGCTTCCATGCCGTCTCCAGGCACACTGCCCTCTCCTAAATCTCCATGTATTCACCAACCCAAAAGCTCTTCAAACCCTGTTCTTTTGGGTCTTTATGGAGCCTTGGAGACAGAGACAATATTGATTAAATCATTGGCCATTCTCCTGTTGCTCTTTCCCAACCACCCACAGGTTAGGGGGTAGGATTGAAAGTTTCAACCCTCTAATCACATGGTTGGCTCCACTGGCAACTAGCCCCCATCCTTAAATGCTTTCCAAAAGTCACCTCATTAACACAACATAAGAGACACCTTTAAACTCTCATCACCCAGGAAATTCCAAGGGATTTGGGAGCTGTATCAGGAACTCTGGTGGAAGATCAAACATATACAAAAGAAATATATATTTAGTCATAGAAATATATTGATTTGGTTATAAGAAATATATATATTTCTTATAAATCACAGTATTGCAGTAGCCTACATAAGTACTTAATAAATGATAGTATTAATAGTAGCAGAAATAATGGTTTGACCAATATTCTTATTTTCCTGAAACTTAAATTCCCCACTGGATTTCTCCACTTCTATTCCTTTTAGGATCTTCTCACCATCAGCAGTTTTAAGAACCACATCCCGATGGGTAAGATTCAATTCATCGGTACCAGTCTAAAAATTTATTTTGGCATTCGTGGTTCTGTAATTCACAAATTTGACAAGACTGTTTCATCCATTAGTATGAGAAGAGTTGCTCCAAAAGTTTATTAGCAATTATCTGAGATGCTGCTTTCTTTTTTAAAATGTGCTCTAAATATGACACCTCAATTTAAAACAGTGCCCCTTAAACTGGAGTTTGAGGATAGAGTAAACAAATAAAATGTCACTATATTTGCAAGTTAATGTTTTAGGTCTTCCTCAAGTTTCTCTACTCCTGATAAAGTCCTATCTCAATAATTATTATATAACAGCTTTTACATCTCCGAATTCACCTTAGTTTCATAAATATATATGTACACACATATATATAACTTCCTTAATTATTGTGATAAAAATGGACACAGTATCACAGGTACATACACATAAAAGTCTTCTATGCTATCTGTAATGAATCATTAATCATATTGATGTTGCATAACAAATTTTATTTAATCTTTCTGCTTGAAGCATAACTTTCTTCTCAAGGACAAGACTCTTAAATCCCTTTTCCTTCATGCTGAGCCGCAAAAAGCACAGATACTATATTCATACAGTTCTTGCCCAGAAGTCTGGCTCTCTCTCATTTACTGGTTGTCTGATGTTAACAAGTTACTGAAAGTGTATGAAACTCAGCTTTATACTTGGAGAGTTGTATGAAGATCAAAGGAGATAATGTACTTATGGTACCAGGCATATTCAATGTACTTAATTCACGATGCTGGTTATTATTATATTTTGGTTGGTTTAATCTCTAGATTTATTATACATGTTAATACTCACCTTGACATTAGGAAGACTATGTCCACTGAAAAGGAATCATAAGATAAACAAAAAGTGCTACTTGATGGTGTAAGCCATTTGGTAGGCAGGAGTCTTAAGATGACTCCCTAATATTCCCATCTCCTGGTTAGTCATCCAACTCTAGTCTAGGGACTGCAGGGACTTTGCAGTTGTAATTGAAGCCCTCAGTCAGTTGACTTTAAAATGTGGAAATTAACCATAACGTGCCTAATTTAATCACACACAGCTTGTAAGAGGTTGACGAGCAAGCCACATGGGAAGTCAGGGCAAGTCAAAGACTGAGAAAGATTTGATACAGCACTGCTGACTTTGAAGATGGAGGCAACATTAAAGATGGAGGGGGCTGTGAGCCAAGAAGGTGGGAAGCCTTTGGAAGTCAGTAGTAATCCCTGGCCAACAGCCAGCAAGAAAATGGGAACCTCGGTTCTACAACCACCAGGAACTGGATTCTGCCAGCACCTGACTGAATGAGTCTTCCCCATACCTCCAGATAAGAGCCCAGGCTAGTTAAAATCTTAATTTTGGCTTATGAGACCCTCTGAGAGGACCCAAGATTCTGGATTTCTGACCTATAGAATTGTGATCTAATAAACAGGTACTATAAGTCATTAAATGTATGGTAATTTTGTTATAAAGCAATGGAAAATGAATACAGTCATGTTCTTTTCAGTTCTGATGCTTTTCATGATGTAGTTTCTGGCTTATTATAAGTGTTCAACAAATGTCTATCCATGAAATGTTGAAATACTTCTTGAATGTCTGTACTTATCTTGTAAGAAAAGATATTTGAAATATAAAAAACTATTTGTCAAGGCTCCTACTGATGAAAATGAAGAAGAATAAAAATTTAAGGAGGGCGGAGTCAAGATGGCGGCGTAAGCAGACTCGGAACTCACCTCCTCCCGTGGACACAGCCAATTTACAACTACTCGTGGAAAAATTACCCCTGAGACAGAACTGAAAACTGGATGAGAGGAACTCCTGCAACAACGGACAATCCTAACTGAGGTGGAAGAGGCAGAGACTCCCTTCTGGAGAGGAAAAACGCCACCTTCACAAGCCGCCAGCGTCACGGCCGCCGGGAGCAGCTCACAGTTATGCAGCCTCCCTGGAGGCGCGGGGTCCTGAGCCGGGGAGCGCCCCCGCTGTGGGCATTTTGTGGACCCAGCACAATCGACACCAGCGGCATAATATCTGACTGTGCCTGCTGCTAAAACACTGGGGAGCACCCCCAGAAACCCGGTTCACAAAGAAACTAAAACCGGCTCTTAAAGGGCCCACGCGCAAACTCACCCGTTTCAGAAAGCATCCTAAAATCACCAGAAAGAAAGGTGCACAGTGCTTCGGTGACAAGAGACTCACCTAATAGGCCCTGAGTGCATCTCGGTGAGGGGTGAGACCTCTCCAGGGACTGGGACATTGGCGGCGGCCATTGTTGTGGCCTGGTGTGGGCGTGCTGACACAGATGCCATTGGAGTTCTCCCTGAGGCCTGCTAGCCCAGGGTCTGCTCCACCCGCTAGAGCACCGATTTAATCCAGCTCAGCCAGGGCAGGCAGCCCACCCTAGAGACTGGCCCCACCCAACAACAAGCCCTCAGGCAACGTGTGGGCCTGCATAGATTGGTGACTGGATTCTCTGCAGCCTGGCAACTGAGCTGACTTCAGTGGGGCAGGGTGTGCACAAGGAGAGGGTGGAGAGTGTGGGGCAGTGGCGGAGTGTGTGGGGCTCCCGCCGTGGAGAGACTGGGTCCGCTTGGGGAGGTTGGGGCGCTCACACGGGCGCTCACACGGGGCAGGACCGTGTTGACTGTGTGTGTGGACCTGTGGGCAACAGGGCTTGTCAGCTGCAGAAGACTTGTGCTTCTCAAAGACCCACATAGGAGGTTTGCCCCACCTTCCAAAGCCTGAAACAATTGGGTGCTCCTGTGCCTGAGGCCAGCCCCACCCAGCTGCAATCCTCAGAGAGCTGACAAGAGACCTAATAGGCTAGAGGCTTACAGCAATTGTAAGGCCCTGAGCCTAACAACCTGCCACACTGGGGGCCTACTCACTTAAAAGAAATACTGCAACACAAATGTGGTATTAGAACTTGCAGCCAACTGTGCTGGGGCTCCCCACACCTGAGAAAGACACTGAAGGGCCCACAACAACTACAAGCAGCTGAGCATTACAACAGCTGGCCAGGAGCATAACTCAGCCTCCCTGGGTGCCTACAGAGAAAGCAAACAGGCCACAACAGAAGGACACACGTAGCCCACATAGGGGTCAACCCTGGAACATTGAGAAATGAGGGAAGCACACTGGAAGCCTCCTAAGCCATCACTTACATAAGGTCACCTATCCAAGAGCAGGAGACGTAGCTGACCTACCTAATACATAGACACAAGCACAGGGAAAGAGGCAAAATGAGGAGGCAAAAGAATACATTCCAAGTAAGGGAACAGGACAAAACCGCAGAAAAGGAACTAAGTGAAATAGAAATGAGCAACCTACCCAACAGAGAGTTCAAACTAAGAGTGTTAAGGATGCTCACTGATCTGGGGAGAAGAATAGATGAACTCAGTGAGAATGTCAACAAAGATATGGAAGATATAAAAAAGAACCAATCAGAAATGAAGAATACAATCCTGGAAATGAAAAATTCTTTAGAGGGACTCAAAAGCAGAGTAGAGGATACAGAAGAACGGATCTGTGAGCTGGACGAAAGACTAGAAGAAATTACCCAAGGTGAACAGGTAAAAGAGAAAAGAATTAAAAAGACTGAGGACAGTCTAAGGGACCTCTGGGACAACATCAAGCGCACTAACATCCGTGTTATAGGTGTCCTGGAAGGAGAAGAGCGAGACAAGGGGGCAGAGAATCTATTTCAAGAAGTAATAGATCAAAACTTCCCTAACCTAAGGAAGGAAACAGACATCCAGGTACAGGAAGCACAGAGAGCCCCAACAAGATAAACCCAAAGAGGCCCACACCAAGACACATCATAATCAAAATGTCCAGAATTAAAGATAAAGAGAGTATCCTAAAAGCCGCAAGAGAATGTCAAGTTACATACAAAGGAAACCCCATAAGGCTATCAGCTGACTTCTCAGCAGAAACCTTACAGGCTAGAAGAGAATGGCACGATATATTTAAAGTGCTAAAAGGAAAAAACTTACAGCCAAGAATACTCTATCCAGCAAGGTTATCATTCAAAATGGAAGGAGAGATCAAAATTTTCCCAGATAAGCAAAACTTAAAGGAGTTTGTCACCAAGAAACCAGTGTTACAAGAAATGTTAAAGGGACTGATTTAAGGGGAAAAGAGAAGACCACAAATAGGAAAAATTATCTATTTCCATGATTAGAACGTAATGGATACAAATGCACAAAAAAGAGGTTAGATATGATATCAAAAACATAAAAGGAGGGAGGAGGGGAGTTAAAGAGTACAGCTTTCAGACAGAGGTCAAACTAAAGTGACCATCAATTCTGTATAGAAGAAGAAAGGAACAGAGAAGGACTACTAAAACACTGAGAAAAAAAAAAACTTAAAAAATGGCAGTAAGTACATACCTATCAATAGCTACTTTAAACGTCAATGGACTAAATGCTCCAATTAAAAGGCATAAGGTGGCTGACTGGATAAAAAAACAAGACCCATATATATACTGCATACAAGAGACACACTTCAGACCTAAAGACACTCACAAACTGAAAGTGAAGGGATGGGAAAAGATACTCCATGCAAATGGCAATGAAAAGAAAGCTGGGGTAGCAGTACTCATATCAGACAAAATAGACTTTAAAACAAAAACTGTAAAAAGAGACAAAGAAGGGCATTACATAATGATCAAGGGAACAATCCAACAAGAGGATATAACATTGTAAATGTTACAATAGACATTGTAAATGTCTATGCACCCAATGTAGGTGCACCTAAATATATAAAACAATTATTAACAGACATAAAAACAGAAATAGACAGTAACATAATAATAGTAGGGGACTTTAACACTCCACTTACACCAACGGTTAGATCATCCAAACAGAAGATCAATAAGGAAACATTGGCCTTAAACGACACAATAGAACAGATGGACCCAGTAGATATATACAGAGCATTCCATCCAAAAACCAAAGAATACACGTTCTTTTCAAATGCACATGGAACATTCTCCAGGATTGATCACATATTAGGCCACAAAACAAGTCTCCATAAATTTAAGAAGATTGAAATAATACCAAGCATCTTTTCTGACCACAACGGTATGAAACTAGAAATCAACTATAGGAAGAAAATCAGAAAATCTACAAATACGTGGAGATTAAACAAAATGCTACTGAACAACGACTAGGTCAATGAAGAAATCAAAGAAGAAATCAAAAAATACCTGGAGACAAATGAAAATGAAAATACAACATGCCAGAATTTATGGGATACAGCAAAAGCGGTTCTAAGAGGGAAGTTTATAGCGATACAGGCCTATGTCAACAAACAAGAAAAATCTCGAACAATCTAACAATGCACCTAAAGGAACTGGAAAAAGAAGAACAAACAAAGCCCAAAATCAGTAGAAGAAGGGAAATAATAAAAATCAGAGCAGAAATAAATGAAATAGAGACAAAAAAACAATAGAAAAAATTAATAAAACCAAGAGCTGGTTCTTTGAAAAGATCAATAAAATTGGTAAACCTTTAGCTAGACTCACCAAGAAAAAAAGAGAGAAGGCACAAATAAGTAAAATCAGAAATGAAAGAGGAGAGGTTACAACAGACACCTCAGAAATACAAAAGAGTATAAGAGAATACTATGAAAAGCTATATGCCAACCAATTCGACAATCTGGAAGAAATGGATAAATTCTTAGAATCATACAACCTTCCAAAACTGGATCAAGAAGAAGTAGAGAATTTGAATAGAGCAATCACCAGTAAGGAGATCGAAACAGTAATCACAAACATCCCCAAAAATAAAAGTCCAGGACCAGACGGCTTCCCTGGTGAATTCTACCAAACATTCAAAGAAGACTTAATACCTATCCTTCTCAAACTCTTCCAAAAAATTGAGGAGAGGGGGAAGCTCACTAACTCATTCTACGAAGCTGACATTACCATGATACCAAAACCAGACAAGGACAACACAAAAAAAAGAAAATTACAGGCCAATATCACTGATGAACATCGATGCAAAAATCCTCAACAAAATACTAGCAAATCGCATACAACAATACGTTAAAAAGATTATACACCATGATCAAGTGGGATTTATTCCACGGATGCAGGGATGGTTTAACATTCACAAATCAATCAACGTGATACACCACATTAATAAAAATGAAGAATAAAAATCACATGATCATCTCAATAGATGCAGAGAAAGCATTTGACAAGATACAGCATCCATTTATGATAAAAACTCTGAATAAAATGGGGATAGAAGGAAAGTACCTCAACATAATAAAGACCATATATGAGAAACCCACAGCTAATATCATCCTCAATGGTGAAAAACTGAAAGCTATCCCTCTAAGAACAGGAACCAGACAAGGATGCCCACTGTCACCACTCCTATTTAACATAGTACTGGAAGTCCTAGCCAGAGCAATCAGGCAAGAGAAAGAAATAAAAGGGATCCAAATTGGAAAGGAAGAAGTGAAACTGTCACTATTTGCAGATGACATGATTTTATATATAGAAAACCCTAAAGAATCCACCAGAAAACTTTTAGAAGTAATAAACGAATATGGTAAAGTTGCAGGATACAAAATCAACATACAAAAATCAGTTGCATTTCTGTACACTAACAACGAAGTAGCAGAAAGAGAAATTAAGAATACCATCCCATTTACAATTGCAACAAAAAGAATAAAATACCTAGGAATAAACTTAACCAAAGAGGTGAAAGATCTGTATAAACTATAAAACATTGCTGAAAGAAATTGAAGGAGACACAAAGAAATGGAAAGATATTCTGTGCTCTTGGATTGGAAGAATTAACATAGTTAAGATGTCCATACGTCCTAAAGCCATCTATAGATTCAATGCAATCCCTATCAAAGTTCCAACAACATTTTTCACAGAAATAGAACAAAGAATCCTAAAATTTATATGGAACAACAAAAGACCCCGAATAGCTAAAGGAATCCTGAGAAAAAAGAACAAAGCTGGAGATATCACACTCCCTGATTTCAAAATATACTACAAAGCTATAGTAACCAAAACAGCATGGTACTGGCACAAAAACAGACACACAGATCAATGGAATAGAATCAAAAGCCCAGAAATAAACCCACACATCTATGGACAGCTAATCTTTGACAAAGGAGCCAAGAACATACAATGGAGAAAAGAAAGTCTCTTCAACAAATGGTGTTGGGAAAACTGGATAGCCATATGCAAAAAAATGAAAGTAGACCCTTACCTTACACCATACACAAAAATTAACTCCAAATGGATTAAAGACTTGAATGTAAGACCTGAAACTGTGAAACTTCTAGAAGAAAACATAGGCAGTACGCTCTTTGACATCGGTCTTAGCAACATCTTTTCAAACACCACATCTGACCGGGCAAGAGAAACAATAGAAAAAATAAACAAATGGGACCACATTAAACTAAAAAGCTTCTGTACAGCAAAGGAAACCATGAACAAAATGAAAAGATAACCTAACAATTGGGAGAAGATATTTGCAAACCATACTTCTGATAAGGGCTTAATCTCCAAAATATATAAAGAACTCATGCATCTCACCAACAAAAAAACTACCAACCCAATTAAAAAATGGGCAAAAGACCTGAACAGACATTTCTCCAAAGAAGATATACAGATGGCCAACAGACACATGAAAAGATGTTCAAAATCACTAACTATCAGGGAAATGCAAATCAAAACTACAATGAGATATCACCTCACGCCCGTCAGAATGGCTATAATTAACAAGACAGGAAACAACATGTGTTGGAGAGGATGTGGAGAGAAGGGAACTCTCATACACTGCTGGTGGGAGTGCAAACTGGTGCAGCCACTATGGAAAACAGTATGGAGATTCCTCAAAAAATCAACGATAGAACTACCATATGATCCAGCTATTCCACTGTTGGGTATTTATCCAAAGAACTTGAAAACACCAATTTGCAAAGGTACATGCACCCCTGTGTTCATTGCAGCGTTATTCACAATAGCCAAGACTTGGAAGCAACCTAAGTGCCCATCAAGGGACGAATGGATAAAGAAGATGTGGTATATATACACAATGGAATACTACTCAGCCATAAGAAACAATGAAATCCAGGCATTTGTGACAACATGGATGGACATTGAGGGTATAATGCAAAGTCAGAGGGAGAAGGTCAAATACTGTATGATTTCCTTCATTAAGTAGTAGATAATAACAACAATAAACAAACATATAGAGACAGAGATTGGATTGGTGGTTACCAGAGGGGAAGGGGGGGGAGGAGGGTGAAAGGGATAATTCGGTACATGTGTGTGGTGATGGGTTGTAATTAGTATTTTGGTGGTGAACATGATGTAATCTATGCAGAAATAGAAGTACAATGATGTACACCTGAAATTTTTACAATGTTATAAACCAATGTTACTGCAATAAACAAAAAATTAAAAAGAAAAAGAATAAAAATTTAAAGAAATGTATTTCTACATCATTATCTGGGACACTGCTGCTGGTTTTCTCCAGGTATTCAGATTTTAAATAACCCAGTTCAAAGGTACCTTGATATACTTCTTGATGTGTCTCACACTCTAATATATTTAAATTATATGCAAGTAAAGTTTAAATTCTATAGTATTTCTACAACGTAAAGTTATTGATCCTATAACTATCATGTTGACATCAAATGAATGCCCAATCCTTCTAATTTCCCTTTCAAGTTTATTTTAATTTTGTACTTTAAGCATCTGTATCATATTCAAATCATTTAAAGTAGTGTTTATGAATGCTCTTTTAGAGGCAATTTAGCACAGTCATTAAGATCATAAATTCTCCTTGTATTTGAAACTCTGTTCCACCACTATAGCTGTATGCCTGGGGAAAGGACTACTCCTTCCTATGTCCCAGTAACCTCATCCATAAAAGAGGCGAGTCATCGTGCCCACTTCAAACGTGGTTGCAGGGAATAAGCAAGTTAATACATGCAAAGTCCTCAGATCAGTGCCTGACACCGAAAGACTTACACAAGTAATTGATGTTATTATCTAATTTTGCATGTCTTTATTCAAAAGTTACATATTGTCTTTATGCGGGATCTAAGCAGTTAAATGCGTCCCTTTGGTTTTATGCTGTGAAATTTCATTTTCACCCTTCTGATGGTAACAAAACTGCTCTGAATTATCCCTTTTTAATATTCTGGTGTCTCTAAGCACCCACATGTCCAAAGAAAACTTTTTTCTGAATTCAAAATCCTTCCTTCTATTAGAAGATTGTTAGCTTTTGTAGAAAGTGAAAAAATAATATAGTGAATTCAAGGTCCATATCCACGACATGCCAGTGGGAGGCTAGAGAGTAGTTAGTGGTCTCTGAAGACTGACAGTACTTCCAACATTCTCTCATGAGTCTCTTCTAAATTACTCCTGAAATGTGCAGCTGAGTATCATACGCATGTTAGACCACTGAACTGGAATATATAAGATGGTTTTTTAATTCGCTTTTCTAGGATTGAAAGGATAATGCACCAGTGCCACCTAGTTGTCCAAATACAATGTGCTACTTCCTTGTTTTTAAAGGGAATTATGCTGCTATGACAAGTAGGAATGTAAAATTATAACTTCTGTAACTATTGACATCACCCCTGTACTTATTTTAACAAATATTCATCTTCTGCAAGTGATATAAGTGATAAACTCAAGATTCAGTTTTAGGTAAATATTCCTCATGTTTGTTTTATTTACACAAGAGCGTTAACAAACTGCACATACTAATTTTCAATAATTTTCTTTCATTTTGCCTGTATCTGAATTATTTAACACATCTGCTACATCAACATATTGTATATTACTGTATGTCCCAGAGTTTCAAGCTTCAGAAAGTAGAGCATATGCTTTCTATTAAAATTAAGACAGTATGGCGCCAGTCCCGTGGCATAGTGGTTTAAGTTCTTTACACTCTGCTTTGGCGGTCCGAGTTTGCAGGTTCGGATCCTGGGCATGGACTTACACCATTCGTCAGCCATGCTGTAGAGGAGACCCACATATAAAGTGAGGGAAGATTGGCACAGATGTTAGCTCAGGGCTAATCTTCCTCAGTAAAAAAAAAAAAAAAAAATTAAGACAGTATATGGGATATTCCTTGGGTGAAATAAGGGATTTTATTACACGCTGCTTAAGAATTCATTGTTTAATTCTGTAAAAAGGTACACACCAGTTAATGGTATATATTTCTTAACCTGAGGAATGTCTGGAGGTAAGACTAGAGACCCTTAGGTGAAATAATTGTGACATATGCTTGACATAAGTCAGTCCTGTGTGTCAGGAAGGCCTCCGATTCTGTGGCGTCTAGGCGGGAATTGAAGAGGGGATAAGCCTGGAGGCACTCTGCAGCAAGCTGGAGCCAGGGTACAGGAATTCAGAGCTGAGGGAGGCCTTGCAGGTAGTCAGGCTCAGCAAAGAGCTCCAAAGTTGACTAGACAAGTTATGGGAGGAGTGGAAAGTGTAGAGGCAAAGCTACGTCTACATCTATGCTATTATTTCGTCCTCACGCAATTTTAGGGTGAAGACACTAAAAACCCTACAGCTGATGAATCATAATCCCGGCCATTCACATGTGCACATGTTGGCAGAGTCCTATCAAGGTGGGAATTTGTTGCCAGCCTTCCTGGCTGGGAATTGGGGGCCTGTCACTGGCCAATAATGCTGCTATGGGGGTGGCTTTTTAGGATGAAAAACACAAAATATATAACAAACAGCATGGGGCAAAGAGTTAGAGAAACACCAACTTAGAAGGCAGGATGTGATAACAATTCCCTCTTCTCTTGGGAAAGTCCAAGTTAGAGCATCTCCACATGATACAGAAGAGAGTCAGTCACACTGTTTTGCATCCCTAAGACCTTCTGTTGCACTACTGCCTGTTACCATACCTAGATTGTCACATCACGAAAGCATCTTTGGAACATTTGAATGGGAGCTTTGTCCCTCCTGCTTCCTTCTTGCCTAGAAGTAATCTCACCATCTGTCTGGACTGCGGCTAAACTTTAGTGCCTACTCCTCAGCAGCTGGAATCTTCTCTCATGCAACATTTGTTTAAAGATGAAAGATACTGCATGCAGGTAATTGTGTAGTTTCTTTTCTGAAGTTTTAGCCTAATCAAAATTATTCAGTGAAAGAAAAATAATGACAGAATACTTAAATATGCATATGGATATTTTATATCCAAATACAAAACAAAAAAGAAAAATATTATTTCTCTAAATATTAGCTGGTCCTTTTGTCTCTTGTTGTAAAAACAAATGCTCACCATTTTTTTAGATTAAAGATGCAATTTTGTACAAAGAAGAATCTGCTTGACCTTGAACAAGATATGTAGCATCTTTAGGCCTCTAAAAATGTAGGAGTTGGGTTAGATGACCTCTCAGCATTCTATGTGTCTATTGTAAGCTCTTATTCTAGTGACTATGGCTAATAGCCACCTAGGGGAGGAAGACAATTCCTCTACTCTCTAGGTCCTTCTGGTTGGTCTAAAAATTAAATTGACTTGAGACAGAACAATAGGAGAAAAATCAAACAAAGTTTAATAACATGTGTACATGGGAGAAATCCGGGAAAGCTGAGTAACTTGCCAGAATAGCCAAAGCCACCACCTTAAATACCATCTTCAGCTAAGGACAAAGGAGGCTGTTGGGGGTAATGGTTTGGGAGTTCAAAAGGGTGGAAGGCAATTCACACGGAAATGGAAAAGCAAATGTTTGGTAGACAGAACTTTGATAAGAATGGGCTTAGCAAGGACCCTCACAGTCTACGGATACCCAGAGTTTTCTATGGTGATGGCCTGTCCTGGGGACAGGACTTCTATCTTAAATACTTGTTGGCAGTTAGGGGGAAGGTCAAAGTTTCTTTCAGAGTCTCTTGTCCTTAACCAAAGAGACACATTTTGAAGTGGCCAATTCTGATCCCCTACAGCCTCATGGCAAGTGATGGAGAAGAAGGAAGGAACTCCAAGGTGCTGCCCTCATTCTTCTCTTTTATAAAGCATGGTTATACTCAAACTAAAGTAATCTAATTCCTCTCCTTCCTTCTTTCCTTTCTTCCTTCTTCTGTCTTTTTTTATTTTCTATTGAACCCATTTGCTTACTAAAAATACAGATGTTTCTGAGCCTTTCAAAGCTTCCCATCTTTACCAGAAAATGCAGATTAAAAACTTAGAAAAAGTAAAAATCACAAAGACCACTTTACATCAAGGATACCACTTTAAAAAATCACTGTTCTTAATCAAATAGCACATTGGTGGTATGAATGCAATTTAAAAATAAGAAACATTTTAAGTTCCTAAGAAATCTGAGTGTTTTCTCTTAAACAACAACAAAAGTCTAAAAAGATATGTCTTCAGGCTACTAAAACCTGTCCACTTTTTAACATAATATTTACGTATTTCATGTAAATTTAAAGTACATTTTGTGTCCAACTTGTCAATCCACTCAGATGTTTTCCACATCTATTGGCTTTGGATTTTATACTATAGATGACAGAAGGAGATGATCACGTGACGAAACCAAAATAATTACATTCAGTATCAATGCTTCCTTTTAAAGGATGCCTTAAAATCCCATGTAACTAGAGGTTACGAACAGAGAAACCACTTAAACATAAAAACCTTGCTATGGAGTCTGCAATCTCACTCAACAAGTAAATATAAACTAGCTACTTGAATACATAACTGCAGCATATACAAAATTAAATACTCATTGAGATATATATGCAAATATGAAGAAATTTAATCAATTATATTATTGAATCATCTGGCCATTATTTTTCCCCTAGCACAGTGATGTGAGTGCTTAGCATTCAGCATCTGTGGCAGAGACTGCTAACTAGTCATCAAACCTGTTACCTCGCCTTCCTCAACACACAGCCTAAGCTCTATTTTCCTTTCACCTTTGCAGTAACAGACTGTGAAGGGAAGTAATGGACAGTACCTATAGACCTGATCACTAAGAAAAAAATCTATGCTCCTCCGCCTTGCCTGCTGGAGGCAATAAGCAGGGGACCTTGAAAGTCAAATGCTGAGCGTGACTGAGCTGCAAGAAGGTTGGAAAGATAGAGTTGTGTTATAGAGGGGCGAGTGTGTGATCAGTCTGCAGCCTGTGGTAACTTGGAAGGCAGATTAAAAGTAGCTGCAGGTGAAATAAATGGAAAAAGTCAGAATGGTAGCGTGTGTTGGCATTTCTTTCAGATTTTAGCAAAGTGTTGCAAGAAAAGAATGAGTTAAGGCATGGATTCTAAGCAGAAAGGTAAGAAACACAAGAGAATCTAGAAATATGGGAGCTTTTGGACCTCAAATAGTAAGAGATAAGGATGAAAGAGGTTTTGGAAGACAAAGCCCATTCAGACCCTGACAGGGGCACAACTCAGGTTAAGGGTGGTGTCTCCCACGGAGCCTATTATCGCCAATGACCTCAGGTTGGTTACCCCACTGGGGGGTGGGGGTGGGGGAGTAGGAGGAGGGAGAGAGGGAGAGCAATTGTGAGAGAGAGAGAGATAAAAAAAAAACCATTCATGAGAATTATGTCCAAGAAAGAACTTTGGGGCTGTTACGGATCCATAGAACTTACTGGAAGCAAGTTAAAAAGTCTACTAGTTTTCTAGGTAATTGTATTACCAAAGAAACCACAAGCCTGGGCTAAAACAGCCTTTGACTCTTTGAATTTTAATCCCATCCTCAGGCCCTTAAACATGAAGAAGAAACTGTGAAAACTGTAAACCTGAGAAGAGGGCATGATGCCCAACAAATATGTCCATGGAGAATAAAAACAAGGAAGAAACTCACAGAGGCTACAGAGAACAATGCACAAGGTAATTCCTCCCAGAGTGCTGAACCGGAGTGTAATCAAGGAACTTTCCCTACCTCCAGGTTAGAAAAACCTCTCCATGACCTTCCAGAAAGATCTCATCACTACCTTGGACCAGCGACTATTGTGTGTCTCCCTTTCTTTATTTTTCTGTGAAATGTTTTTTTCAGTTACCTTATCCTTGCCTCACCATTGTATAGTACTTTTTGAAGAGGGACTGATAACCTGTCTTTTTCATCCATAGGTCTCTGAACCACAAGGATCAATTATAAGGATGACAAGTTTAAATGCCTAGAGAAACCAGGTTGATGTTGCATATATTTTAGGAATTGCATATATTTTAGGAATTGTAGAGATTGTGTTGTACTGTAGAGTAACAGGTGGCCACCACTACTCAGCTTCTAAAGATATTTTTGCCATGTAGACATGATGTTGCCAGTTCCTTCCATTTTTTCAAAGAAGACAGAAATATGGATTTTTATGTAATGTTGGAGATTAGAGAGATCTAAGTGTGTAAGAAGGAGAAATGCTTATTTCTCATCTGCTTAACCTAGATTAGCACCATCATCAGACTGGAAACAAGTCTGCTGAGATAATTCTTCAGGGCTCTTATTTTGAAAATAAACTTTGTTAATAAACCATTAATTCACATTTTAAATACATTTAAATCTATAATCACCTGAGTTTTTAATTTTGGCATCTAATGACATGGGCTTCTTTTCCTTTTTTCTGCTGAGGAAGAGTAGTCCTGAGTTAACATCTGTTGCCAATCTTCCTCTTTTTTTGCTTGAGGAAGATTACCGCTGAGCTAACATCTGTGCCAATCTTCCTGCACTTTATATGTGGGTCGCCACCACAGCATGGCTGAGTGGTGGTGTAGGTCTCCGCCTAGGATCCAAACCTACGAACCAGGGCCGCTGAAGCAGAACATGCCAAACTCAACAATTACACCACAGGGCCAGCCAACACAGCCTTATTTTGGAGGGTGGGTTTTTTTGAGTAGTTTGTCAAAAAGAAGAATGAAGGAAATAGTAAACTTTGACAAAACAGAAATGTTAAGATGGCAAAATAAAATCACTGAGCAAGATCAACATTGTCATATATGTTTCTATTAAGAATAGCACTAATGGAACACATTCAGATTGACTGTTTTTAAAATCCCTGTCGTATATTCTGTCATTCTGTTTTAAACACATATGAATATTTCCACAAAATGACAATCTATTGATAAGAAAATAGAGCAAGTTAACAGCAGTAAGTCAATGCTCTCTTCTTGATATTCTTCACATTTGTATTTTTTGCTTTACCTTCAGAATCAAAGCAAAATGCTAAAATCATTTAAATTGCATCTTTATCAGTAAGAGTGTAAAAATATCAGCTAATGAAATCAGCAGCAACTATGATGTTTTATTTACTATTTTACTCAATTTATGGCTTTTTCTAAATTAGTTATTTTGGTCAGAATGTGTATAGACAATGGATAAAATTAAGTTCTTATTTCCCCATCAATACATGTTCTATCTGAAGCTGTTTAGAAATTCTAATTTCACGTGATATGTGAAGCGGCATCCTAACCATTTGGAGAGATGGTCTGTAAATCAGAAAGGCATAAAAACTAGAAGGAAATAAAAAATATTCTAAATTCCTTAATACATTATTAGTTCACAATTCTTAAATATGAAAAGAAGACTTTAAATCCATCTTAACATAATTGATTCCCTAAGTCTCTCACTCTACATGACCCATCTTGCCCTCAGTGGACAACAGATCTGTTTTTATTGCATTAGAAGAAATCCACACTGGTTACCTGGTTCTTTTGTCTCAAATATGAAAACACTACTGGGCCGGCCCCGTGGCTTAGCGTTTAAGTGTGCACGCTCCGCTGCTGGCAGCTCGGGTTCGGATCCCTGGTGCGCACCGAGGCACCGCTTCTCCGGCCATGCTGAGGCCATGTCCCACATACAGCAACTAGAAGGATGTGCAACTATGACATACAGCTATCTACTGGGGCTTTGGGGAAAAAAAAGGAGGAGTATTGGCAATAGATGTTAGCTCAGGGCCGGTCTTCCTCAGCAAAAAGAGGAGGATTAGCACGGATGTTAGCTCAGAGCTGATCTTCCTCACAAAAAAAGAAAAAAAAAAAAGAAAACACTACTAAGGATTGCTAAGCATGTGGACAACCAGGGGCAGGAAAGAGAAGACCAATATAAACAAATAAACATTAACAAGAAAGACACTGGAATGGACACTTCATAGTCTAGATAGGACTTCTAAAATTCTCACTGACTGCTCCTTCTTCATCTTCTTGGTGGTGTCATTTTTCTCTGCTTTACCTCTAAACATTGGAGTTCCTCAAGTCTTGTCTTAAATCCTTCTCTTCTATTCTTTCTCTATACCCCAGGTTATCTCATCCAGTCCCATGCCATCCAGTAACACCAAACCTCCCAACCATGTATCTTCACTTTTGACTCCTCCTCTGAAACAGACTCAATATATCTAACTGCCTACATTGCATTTCCATTTGATATCCATGTTTATTTCAATTTTCGCATCTCTCGCTACACTCCACACCCCAACCTCCTTGTCCTAAGTCTTTTCCATATCATAAATGCCCTAACCCAATTACTCAAGCCCAAATATACACTATCTTCATTTTTCTCTGTCTTTTACTTCCCACATCTGACCTCATTGCTTCCTCAGCTTGGAAGAGCCTTCCCCCAGACCTTGACGTGGTTGGCTTCTTCTGACCTCTCACGTCATAACTAATGTGCTACCTACATAGTGAGACCTTCCCTGATGACTCAGTCTAAAGGAGCACCTCCACCAGTCACTGATTTTCATCTAACTATGTTTTATTTTCTTTACAGTAGAAATCATGATCTGAATTTAGTGTTTTTGTATATTGTGTTTATATTGCAATTAGACAGTTTAAGGGAAAAAAATGGTACAAAAATATTCTATCCAAATATGGAGTAAACAAAACTGTGGCATGAGTTGAAGCATTGATGAAGTTAAAAGACATCATGACGTTAGACCAGAAAGGAAATGTAACCCTAACATACCAAAATTGGCCTGATATTGAACACTATTAATACACTCTTAATAATGTAAAATATTATTGACTTAGAGGCTGTACATGCATATAAACATATATAATCATAAACACACACATGAATGTATGTATAGAGAGAATGTATATTTAATATGTATAACGTATTGCAAGACAGAATGCACATTGAATAACTTTGAAAATGTAAAAGTAACAGAAAGTAAGACATTAGGAAGAAAAAATGAAAGAGAAAAGAGCAAGAACACTAATAGGATTACCAAGAGATACTGTTAAATGCCTATGGCAAAAGGAAGTAAAGTTTAAAGACATTATTTAAAATTACAATGGTAACTAATTGGGGTAATAATGTAAATATCAAACTTTGGGAGGTAGGTAATGAAGATGAACTGAATCCTCCTCTGTTATAACCGAGAATGAATAGATAACTGTCTGAAACTGGTCAGGAAACGAAGGCTTAAGAATAATTTCTAGACTTGTGAAAGCAAACCTAGAAATAAGTAAGAGCAGAAAAACTTCGTAGAATTTGCCTCTGGGAAGTGGGACAGGGCATACGAGTGGAAGAGCGTGATTCCTTTGCCTTCCTTAAATTTTTCTGTACCATGGTATTTGTTCACATGTGCACATATTACTTTGATTTTTTTTTAATTAAGTTAAAAAACAGAAATTGCAGATATTTCTTCACTTACGCTCTTCAATGAACTGTTTCCATAGAACATCCTATTCTTACATATCCTGCAGCCGGTGTTCCCTTTATTTTACGTGCAGGATCTTTTGTAGTTGCTGTATCTTGCGTGTTCTCACCTTAGCCATCTTGGAATAGGGTAAGCTCTTGTCAGGCACATTGTTCATTGTTTGGATGGATT
Source organism: Ceratotherium simum simum (assembly GCF_057802395.1). Lineage (NCBI taxonomy): Eukaryota > Metazoa > Chordata > Mammalia > Perissodactyla > Rhinocerotidae > Ceratotherium > Ceratotherium simum. The sequence goes on along the minus strand of NC_141927.1, from coordinate 12,866,871 downwards.
CTATACTTACAGCCCTTCTGTGACTGTTAGAATCCTCTTTTAACCTGGAGGGCAGACAGTCAATATGCATGACCAAATACCCGTCTCTCTCCATCAGTCATTTATCTGGTTTGGCTCTGCTGGACTAAGGATAAATCTCTTGTTCCTGCTCTCTGGTCAGATGACCAGGCTGAGTGGAATTTATTGCTGAATAAGTTAAAGTCTGCCATTCTTCCCTTGTCAGAAGGAACGCGTGAAGCTCTACATTCCTCAGAGAGCCTGGCTCTCTTGTTTCTTCCAATTTCTGCTCCTTCCTGCTACTAACTTCACAACTTGGGGTAAAACAAGTCCTCACCACCTCTGTGCCTGTTTGTTTTGCATTATTTTAAGTTATAGCTTCCAAATGGGTGTCTAAAATGGTAATGGGGAGACAGTTGGTGAAAAGCTACTAGCCAGAAAGCGGTTTCCATACAGCAGAAGGTTTCCTGTTCTCTGCTCAACGAAATTCTCTAAGGAAGAAAGGCAGGCAAAGCAAAGCAAGTAGAAAGTGTTTTACACCTTCTTGCTTGTGTGCCAGTTTGGCCATGCTTTGAGAATGGAAAAGTGTCCCAGGGTCTGGGAGAGCAATGACCCTAATGGGCCATGACACATTTACAATGGGGGGGACAAACTTGCTTCCATCTTAGCCATAAGTCCATTTATTTATTGTAAAAAATTTCATTCTTAGTATCAATCCAAAGGATTCAATTAGCTGCTTCCTCTGATTAAAGAAAATGTCACTTAGATAGCTGGAGGCATCCTGAGATGGATGAAGAGGAAGCTTGTGATGTGTTCTAACCAGGATGGGAACAGCATGATGCCTGCCTGCCATGAATCTGCTCAGTGGACCTAAAACTTGACCAAGGCTATAATTCTGGTCATTGATTTTCAACTCTCCCCTCTACTGCTGTGGCATCCGTTTAACACCAAAATGATACAAACCTAAAAAAATTATATTGGCAAATCATACCAAGGAAAGTTTAAATAAATAATCAAATGCATAGTATCTGTAGGTAAATATTATTCTTGTTTTCGAGATAAAGAGAGAATATGAAGGGTTTGGAATAACATCAGCCCTTTAGTTTTTTTTCTTCTTTGTTGGTTTGTCAGTTGTCCTAATGACACAGCTGTGCATCCTTAACTTTTTAACGGATAATGGTTACTGTATAACACACTTCAACAATTATCCTCCAACCTGAAGGTCCAGGTCACATAATAATTGGTCATTTTGCTGAGGTGTGAATTGGATGCATAACCATGTAAAGCAGTGGACAGGAGCAAATTTCCAGGCTAGGGTGTGCACCTAGCTACTGCACAACCTGCACATCTCACCGTGGCTGCACTGTTTGCTGCTTTTCTTCATGTGTGAATGTTCTGGTAAAATATACATTCCATAAGCATAATTATAAATAAAAAGATATGAGAAAAAGAGAAGACATTTAAAACCACAGTTATACTGAGTAAAATCCATCCAATAATCTCTGCATTCTAAGCACCTTTAAACAAAGAGTAATTCTGATAAAGTCACTGTCAATAACTATAAAAATAAGTCACACAATAAATGTCATTTCCTGATGCTTTTCATTTTCTAGATTTCCTTTACTCATTTTCTCAAGCTCTACAGACCACTTATTTCTATCCTCTTTCTGTTTTTAATTTATACCAGAAAATCATCTAATAGCATCACATTTGATGTCAAAATAGTTAATCTGGTGCCTATCATTATTTTTCTAAAAGAGTTTCACACTATTTTTATTTGTACTTTACATATAGCAGGAGGAAACCTTAATGTGCATTTTCCCCCCATTAAAAATCCCCCAAAATATACATTTGAAAATATATTGGGATTAGTGTAAATAAACATTGTTGATTTTCAAATAAAGAATCCAAGGAAAATTGCATTGTTGATTCTCTCCTTATTGGGTTTGGGAAATCTGAAATGCCTCATCTTGGGTATTGTATATCTGTAATTATTGGAAAACATGTATGCAATCATTGCCATACAAGCTAACATTTTAAATAAATCTTATGCAAAATTCTATGAATATATTAAATATTCATACGAACGTTCGATTATAATACTTTTTGCACATAAATAATTTGTTTCTAAATTTAATTTAAAGATTAAAATTGGTGAAGTTATTTCTACTTACTGGAGAATTAAAATACTTTATAAGTATTTGTATCTATGTCTTCATAGGGAAAAATTTAATATGGAATTTCTGGCAAAGTATAATAAAAATCTGTCTATGTCCCCCTATTCTATTCATATGATGAAAATCAACTCATAATCCTATATACCATAATTCACCTGGTGTTAGACTTCATTCCTCTATCAAATTTTCATTGACACTGCAGACTGTATGCAACAAAATAGCTCCTTTGAATGTACATTTTCATTTGCATGTGAGGGCTGTAAGGAAGACTGAAATCTGAATCACAACTACCCATAACAGTAAGTCTTGCCTAGATCCATTCTAGAAGCTTCTACATCTCCATAGATGCACTTGTCTTGGACAGGCAAAGAACCAACTGACTTCATGTGCAACAGAGAACAGAGAAGAGGTAAGTGGCAAGACAGCAATATGACTATCAAGCCATTTATGTGAGGTTGCAACTGCACAAAAATTTTAGTCAACTCTGCTGCAACTTATCTGAAGAATTGTGAAAACAAGTGTCTTTGCTTAGGAAATATTGTAATAAAAACTTGGTGTTGTAAAATTGTCTCAAAACGTCACCTTAGCCAATACCTAAAGTCACTCACAATGAATAAAAGTTCCACTATCATTAACAAAATAGTTTAGAAAAGAAAAAAGCTAACTTGTTAAAATTTCTTGGCTCATCAAGATAGATACATTTATGAAAGTAATTCATTTTCTTCCATAGTTAGCCAAAGGCACTTAAATTTCTGTTCTATTATTTGATAAGAATATTGTTTATCCAGATTCCTTAACACAAATGGAGAAACGGAGTAGTCTCAACACTTTGTGTACAACAAATTCACTATCTCCTCTCCCCACTCTCTTCACCCCAAATGCCCCAAATCTACTAAATCAGAATCTTCGGAAGTGAATCCAGGTGAATTTAAAATACATATATAATACATAACTTGAATCCACACTATTAGTTGAGAAACCCCTGGTACAATGTCATGTTTTTTTGTTTGTTTTTTTTTGCTGAGGAAGATTGGCCTTGGGCCAACATCCGTGCTCATCTTCCTTTATTTTATATGGGATGCTGCCACAGTGTGGCTTGACAAGCGACCATCGGTCCGTGCCCAGGATCCAAAGCTGCAAACCCTGGGCCACCGAAGCACAGTATGTGAACCCAACTGCTATGCCACCGGGCTGGCATATTGTTTTAACATAGTCCTCAGTGGCTCTCTCTTTTTTAGTTTTATATTGTTTTTATTGTTTTAGTTATATAAAAATATATGTTTTTATTGTTTTAATAAATATGTTTTTATTGTCTTATTTATATAATAATATTATAAATATGATTAATTTTATATTTATATACTATATATTTTATATAAATAAATGTATATATAATAAATGTATGCTTTAAAAAGAAATAAAATAAAAATCCATGTTCTTTTCCATGCGTCTTAAGAAACAGACAATTAGCAATACGTGAAATCTTGTGTGTGCCCTCTCTAGTTCCATTCTCCTTTCTCCTCTATGAAGGTAACTGCTATCAATTGTATGAATTGTGCGGAAGAGCTAGGTTAGAGGACATTTACGTCTTCAACTTTATCAGATAACAGCAGAAAAAATTCCTGCTGTTGTGCATCCTTGTCAAAAATTCTATTGTTTCACTTTTTATTCTTAGCCAACATCATCGGTATAAAATATCTTGTGATTTTCACTTGATTATCTTGATTACTAATGAGATTGAATATCTTTTCTCAAGTGTATTGGCCACTTGAGTTTTAGCAAAATTTTTATTTGTATATTTTGCTTTTTTTTCCTGTTTTGTTCTCTTTTTTTCTCATTGACTTGAATGAGTTTTTAATACACACCGAATAATAATCTTATTAGTTATATATGTGACAAGTGCCTCATTTCATTTTGTGACTTGTTTATAACACTGTTTCTTGAAGATTTTTAAAAAATTGTAACTTTGGGGCCGGCCCCACAATGCGGTGGTTAAGTTCAGCGTGCTCCGCTTTGGCAGCCCGGGTTCTCAGGTTCAGATCCCAGGCATGGACATACATCACTCGTCAGCCATGCTGAGGTGGTGACCCACGTACAACATAGAGGAAGATTGGCATATACGTTAACTCAGGGCTAATCTTTCTCAAGCGGAAAAAAAAAAAAGAGGAAGATTGGCAACAGATGTTAGCTCAGGACAAATCTTCCTCAGCAAAAAAAAATAAATAAATTGTAGTTTGTTCTTTTCTCATGTTTTCAATTTCACATTTTATTTCTTTAATCATTACTAAAACAGATATTTATACTCCAAACAAATAAATGTATTATTGCAAGATCCTGAGAGTATTATTTTGTTTGTTTGTTTCTGCTGAATGTCACACATGGTGACTAGCTTTATTTTATATTTTGCAATTTTGTATTGGGGGCTCATATTTGATTAGGTTTTATTGTGGGTATCTTGTACAATTTAGATTAAGTACCTAGGCCTCCAGAAAATATTTGCAACTACTTCTTCAGCACTGCTAACCTGGGACTACTTACATTCATTTCTCAGCTTAGGTTTCCTGGACACTAGCATGGTAAATTCAAATTCTAAATGCATCTGAAGGCTCAGGAATTTTATGTGCAAAATGGAGAAACATTTTTCCTAATTAGAGTTCAGGTCGACACATTCCTTTGTCATTTCCTTTTGCAGACCAGAAGTTATTTTCGAGTATAGTCTTTCTTTGAGAGTTTAAAATTTCAAGGGTCACAGCTGTACATTTGGAGTTCTCAGTCCCTCCTCTCGACCTTGAAAGGGTCCAAGGCCTTAAGTTACATTTTCCCTGCATGGTCCTTAAAAATATGCTCCTGAGTTAAGGCGACTGGCACATGCCCTTCAGGGCAAGCATGGTCCACCATTTTCTCACCTCTGATTTTCAGCTTCCTTGTCATTTGGGGGTTTGGGAATTTCCCTTTCTTTCTTGAAACTCAGTTATGCCATGAAAATGATTTTGTTACAATGTATCCAGCATTTCTGTGGTTTTGTAGAAAGAGGTTTCTTATTCAATCCTCTTTATTTCTAGAAGTAGCAGTCTTTCCATTAGTTAAGTGAATGTAGTACCTTCTTCCTTTGTGCAGAGAGAAGAGAGTAATAAGCCAGATCAAGTAAGTGTTTGAATGCTAAAAATAAATACATAGATAAATAAAATAACTTCCAGGTAGCCAGTTAGGAAGAAAGGATAGCAATTTTTAATCCAGGAAGTGGCTAAAGATAGATGCTCACCGAGGTCACCATGTGCTCTGGAAAGTACCCAGGCACATGAAAGTCTTAGAACTTGGTCCTTTGGAGGCAGGAATCCTCTCAAGGGAGCATGAAACTGACAGATTCATTCATCCTGGAGCCTCTGGGTTTAGCCTTCCCCATCACGATGTGCATTTAATCTCTGGGAACAGTTTCACATCTTGGACAGTCCTTCTCTTCCCTTTCTGAAATGCAGCAATATTATGGAGCCTCTGAGCCCTTTCAACAATGACTTGTGTATTAGTGGCACTAGTCCAGATAGTCTCAATTTCCACCTTGCATCTATGAAGGGCCTGATATAGGCACCTTTTCTATCCTCTACATCCAACATTCCAGGGCCAACCAGCCCTCCATGGAAATGTGAGCGAGCTGGAAGTGTTTGAGAATGGAGGACTGCTTAGTCTGACCAGGAGCCCTCTTCACTGTGCACATCCCCCCCTTTCTCCCAAGCATTTACCACTGGGTCCAGAGCCTGCTTTTTAGCATGCTTCGCTGTCCCAGACTCTGAAACATCCTCCAGATTCTACATCTAGAACTCTCTGACCAAGGTCAACTTGGTGACCTTGGCGGAGGTGGGGGTGGTGAAGTGGTGTTTGAAGGAGGACAGTCATCTTTATGCAATTGGCATGTAAATTCACAAGTACGCTGCATCCTGAGCAGTAATGTGACACATTATTTGCACCAAAAATGATGTAAGGGAGGCAACTTGGTTACACAAAAACATGTTTCAATATCACCGTAGATTTTACATATATTAACATCAACTTGCTATTATCCATATAAACAGGTTTTACCTTGTGGAAAAGCCTTAACCTATATTTAATCCCAGACTGCTATATCCTGACACCATCTACTTTTAAGTAGGTTTATTTAATACTGTCTACAACAAAGAAACTTATTGTGATATTAGCATAAATACATACACTCAGTATGGTAAATTAGCTTCCCCCAAAATGTCCTGCAAGACATGTCAAAGATAAGTATGATTAGTAGTTGCATTGTCTTCTATTTTGTACATACATTAACACGGACAAATAAAATTAGCAGGGTATAATAGACACTATTATTTACCTGCCCTCTATCCAATCTCTTCTTCATTCTTCCAAACAGAACCTCAGATTTTATCTAAATCTCCACTCTTCCCCCACAGAACCGAATGCATCTGGGGAAACTGAGTTCAAGTCCCACTCTAATGCAGTTTCCGATCTTCCTAAGGTTCATATTATGTCTCTTGCCAGTTACTTGTTCAAGAACGGACACGTGATGGAACTCTGGCCAATCAGATATGAAAAATTACCTTCTGGGGGATTCTAGGAATATTTCCCTCCCTTTCAGGAAAAATATGCAAGAATAAATGTTTTTTTCTCCTTCCCGAATGATGAGGTGCTTGGAAGTGACATCCGTATCCCCTGCTGCCATCTTGCTACTAGATTGGGTGAAACCAACATGAATCGGGGGTGCAGAATCAAAGAAGGAAACCATAAAAATGATAGAAGTGGGCAGCTGAATAAAACGACCATAAAGCCTGCTTTACTTTGGGTTTTCCTGGTAAGTATGAAATAAATCCCCTATTGTTTGAGTCAGTTGGAATCATAGTTTCTGCAACTTGCAGCCAAAAGCACATTAACAGATAAACCAGGAGTTCAAAGCAACTCAGAATTCCTTGGACTTTTAATCCAAACATGAGATAGGCTATAGTGATATTTTATATCCATCATAAGATAAACAACACTGTGATTAGCATGGCTTAAAATGTACATGATGAAACTTGAAAGAAAAATATTAGATATTTTTTCAGAGATGATGATCTTAGCTGCCACTGATAACTATACTATGAAGAATGGGTAGCCAGGCTCTTGATCTCTATGGAAATATAGATCTGGCTGTTTTCATCTGATAATGAGATAACTGAGTTCTAGTTTTCATTTATGTACTTTAGCAGTATAAAAAAGGAATTAGATCTATCCAGAAGACTATGCAAATAACACTAATAGGCCCCATTGCATGCTTTTCACAGAGCTAGTCTAATTGAGACATCCTTTAAGGGTATTATTTTTTCTGAGAATCCATCCTTCAATTCCTCTTCCTACTAACTTAACATTATATTCAAATTTAATATTATGATACACAAATGGTTGAAACCCTGTCACCGTGACAACATTTGGAACACTTGCTGTCCAAATGACAATTGTGTGCTCTGGACTTGAACCAAGTCTATTTGAGAGCTTCGTGAAAGCACAGGGTGATTAAAACAAATAATGATCAACTGAGTCAGCCTTTCTTCTCCGGAACTTATTCTCTTCTCATTTATTAAGAGTATTTTTCTCCACCACCAAAGCACGACTGCATAACAAGTTACTCCGAAAGTGACATCCAATATACGCCTTCACACAAAAGATGAGAAAAACTGCATTATTTGGTCCTCTTGAACACATTGCCAGGAAAAATCCCTAAATAAATGCTGTGGTTTATGAGTGTGACCCTTTCCAGATGTGATATGAAGTTCACTCTACTGTCTTTACGCCCTCAATCTTTTCTCCACTTAGAGTTCTGGCAGTCAGTAATGAAGGAGGAAGGTCAGCTTTACAGTAACTCTGCACTTGCTGATCTTTACCATTTTCAAGCATGACAGATTCGCTTCCCATTTGCTGTACCTGTGGAGACTATTTTAAAAGAACCCTGAAGATTTATGCAGCTCCACAAACAACATAGCATAACTTTAAAAAACAAATGACACCTGTCTAGTGGTTCACGATGTCGGATGATTAATGTCACACTTTTTTGCAAACAAGGGACTGATTCATCCTTTTCCATCTTCCGAAGGGCTCTTGGGCAAAGGCAGGGTGGAACTTTCATCTGTTCTGTGTCTTATAAGTAAGCATGCTTATAATGATGGTATCGAATGTGCATTCGGACTTGTCCACTGGGCATTAACCTTAAGCTCTCCAGTGTGACCAAATACAAATGCCAAAGAATAGCGCTATGAGCAATGAACAGGATGCACTTCAGAGCAGCTGTGGAATAGGCTGCTGAGACTACTTGGCAAAGCTTCCATTTGTATTTCTTCCAGCCACTAAATAATCACTCTGAGTTAACTCAAATATAAATCAATAAATAGCCATATATAATTTTTACTGCTATACTTGACCTTGCCTAATTTATATAAGACAATAAACTGTCACAACTAAAGAGGAAAATGTGACAGAGTATATCATAAACACATAGTTGATCTTAATATTTCAGATGCTTGTTCTCTATTTCATTTTTAAGTTGCATCACATTAAAATGCTGAATTTTATTGAAAGAAGGAATTTAATGAATAATGAAACAATGTACTTTAATAAAGAATTATATCAGGTGTTTTTGCTTTAAGTATTTGAAAATCAAATAGTCCGTAATTTTTTAAAAATATAACTTGTGGGGCCGGCCCCGTGTCTTAGCGGTTAAGTGCGCGCGCTCCGCTGCTGGCGGCCCGGGTTCGGATCCCGGGCGTGCACCGACGCACCGCTTCTGCGGCCATGCTGAGGTCGTGTCCCACATACAGCAACTAGAAGGCTGTGCAACTATGACATAGAACTATCTACTGGTGCTTTGGGGGAAAAAAATAAAAATAAAATAAATAAATAAAAATTTATAAAAAAAATATATAACGTCTTATTAGGACAGTATTCTTTTAGGAAGTATAATTAGTAAATACGAACACTGGCTCTAGGGATCCTCACTGGGTTTGAGTACTAAGCCTGCCAATTTCTGGCTAGAAACATCTAGAAAAGTTACTTGACAAACTGTGCTTTTCCCCTCTTCATTTACTAAATAAAAATGACAATATTATATAACAAAGTATTTTAAAGATTAGAAGTTAAAAAAAATCACTTATAACAATGCTTGGTACAGAATAGGACCCAATAAATATGAACTACTAATTAATACTATTACTCTTCAAAAATGTAGTAATCTCAGAAGATCTAAAATATGAGGATTTTAAGGGAATACATCAAGAACTGAGATTTAGAAACTTGCTTTTCAAAAACATGAAAAAGTCATCAAGATTACTTTTTGGAGGGAGGAAATTAAATTAAATTTTCATTGGAAACATTAAATTTCCTAATGAAAACCCAACTCCATGACATACCAGTTGAAATGCCTACACATTAAATAAAAAGAAACAAAATATAAAAAGACCCCGTTGTACCTGAGTTCTGGTAATCATTCATTTAACAATATTTATTATATATCTACTATTTGTCAGATGAGGATGAGCAAAATGGATACTACAGTCCCTGCCTTCATAGAGTGTCTATTCTAGTGGAGGAAGTATATGATTAATAAATAATTAGAGAGCATGACCTGTAATGATGAAATTAAACACTGCACTGTGAGAGAAGGTGACATAGTTTATGGAAGGGAGGTTATTCTTCGTAGGATTATCAGAGAAACCCTATCCAAAAACTCAGATTTTAAGAATGACAATAAGCTAGTCTTATAAACAGGCAAGGAAAGAGTTGGGGATTCATATTTACTGTTTAGCAGGCACTATGTAAGTACTAACGATTCGGTGGTAACCTTATAGATAAAGGTCCTAGTCTCTCAGAGCTTAGAACTTGGAGATGGAGGAAAAGAGATGTTCGGTTTTAAACAAATGTTATTCTATATGTAATAGGAAAACACTGAGGGACGTTTACTTAGCGGGGAAACATAAATAGAGGAGTGTTTTTGAAAGTTGGATGATACTTTTGGTTTTTTAATAGATGAGGTATAGTTGGGAGAGACTTGCAGTAGAGGAATAAATTAAGAAGACACTGCCATAGATCATTTAAGAGATGAGGGTGGCTTGGATGCACAGTGGCAGTACGATGAGAAGACACTATAGATTTTTTTGTTGCTTTTTGTGAGGAAGATTAGCCCTAAGCTAACATCCGTTGCCAATCCTTCTCTTTTTGGAAAGGAAGATTGGCCCTGGGCTAACATTCGTGCCCATCTTCCTCTACTTTATAGGGGGATGCCTGCCACAGCATGGCTTGATCAGCAGTGTGTAGGTCTGTGCACAGGATCCAAACCTGTGAACCCTAGGCCACCGCAGCAGAGTGCATGAACTTAACCACTAGCCACCAGCCACCCGAGACTATAGATTTTAAACAAACATTGGACACAGAGTCAAGAAACACAATGATGGACTCATTATGGGAGTGGAGGAAAGGAAGGAATCAAAGATTTCTGGTTTGAGAAACTGCCCAGATGAGGATGTCACTTAACTGAGAAAGGGGTGGGAATCAAAACAGGTTAAGTTTGAAATGTCTATGAGACATCTAAGTAGAGCTAGCAAGTTGACAAGTTAAAAATCTTAGACTTAGTTTAGAATTTCTTAGATTTTTTTTTTCAAGAAGTATTTAAAACCATTGGAATAATTGAGGTTATCTAGGGAGAGAATAGAGAGAGAGAATGACAAATGGATTATAACGAGAATAAATTTAGTGATAGCAAGGGTCCAAGTGGACTCTTCTCTCATCTGCAACATGATATTTACAGAATTCTTCAATTAGAAATTTAAAATCTTTAATAGAAAGGGCATCACTAACGTAAAAGTCTCTTGTTGATGATCTTTATGCTACAGTAAGTTTTATTTTGCTTTTTTCCAGAAATGTAAAGAAAAATGTTGGGTTGTATGTTGGTTGTTCATACATTTATTAGAGCTGTGGTTTAAAAATTCCAAAAATGTGTCAGTACAGTTAAATAAGAATCTAGTTCATCACTGAACACTGAAAAATAAACAAGATAGAGTTAACATTCCATTTTTGATCACTGGTATGTGGCATATATGAGGATATTGTAATATTAGTATTTCTTAACACCTAGCTCTTTATTTAAAAAAAAAATCCACACTGTATATCCACATACCTTTTTGGTTACAAAAAGAGGAATAAAATAGAAAGCAGAAATTTCATGATAAAATGTTTCTGGGGCATTCAAAACATATTGAAGAAAGATCCCTGAAGCTTTTGAAATATTGCATGGCATGAAATTGCTTGATATGCTTATTTTAAAAACATTAACATAATGAAATACAATCAATAGAATCTAATAGTTACAGCAAAACCACATAATTCCCATAAGTAAACATGTGCTGTACATGTTACACAAATTACGATCCTGTAAAATGCTTAATTGCATTCTATGTAAGGCAATTCATCAGAAAGTAAGACTATCTCTTTTTACTCTTGAGAGCCTTTCAGAATTTAACCAACAGCAGTGGCGATGAAGAATCAAATCTCCAAATTCATGCAAGACTAAAGACCGGCACAAGGACTCCGTAATGTGTGGTCACCTTCCTATTCATATATAACCACATCGCTTCTAAGGAGAAGGTTTAAGTGACAGCAAGGAAGACAGGTTTCAAGCCATGGATTCCAGTAAAAGATACTAATAAGGAACATAAAAATTAGCATTGGCTTGCATTTTTAGTGCCTTTAATATGTTTATGTAAATACTTGTTAAATAAACTAAAATGACTTTCCCATTTCTACAATAAATTTCCAAATTAATCAATGAATATATGAGATCTTATTTGGTATCAAATAATTCAACACCAATTTACATGTGTCTACTCCAAGTCATTGGCTTGTCAGACTTCATCCAATCTTGTCCCTATAGGTTATACCCGCAGAAACTAGGGGAGGAGTAGAACATTACCAAAGGAACCTATCCCTTTCTCCCTTTTCTCTATCTCTATCCAAAAAAACACTTTTAAATACAATTATGCTGTCGTGACTAGATTGATTCCAAACTGAAATGATTAAAGTTTTATCTTGTGAATAGACTCAATAGGGAATTATATTTTTCTCCTGTCTCCATTAATGTCTATTTTATCAGTACCTTATAAGTTAATAAGATGTTTGGTGAATAGCAATCTCTCCATAGGTTTATTCTTCTAAGCACAGTAAAACTTAATTTAATCACAGCTGCAAAATATCATACAATAAAACTAATTTAATTACACTTAGCAATGGCCACTAGACTCATTAAAATGTTAATGGAGCTTATAATTATTAAATTGCTTAATGATTGCTAATAAGAATAAATGACAAAATAAAATTTAAATACAAAACAAAAATGCCCTCAGGTAATTTTTCTCAGTTTCAATCCCATTTGACATTGTTACGTTAATATCCTAAGAAACATGGCAGATTTGAGACTTGTGATAAAGGACATAACATTGAACAATATTCAAAATAAATGTCTTTATGTCTAGCAAAGCCAATCAACGGCTTCAAATAAAATTCTGCAAATTATTTCAATACACAAATGAATTGTTAATTAGAAATATTCAAATATTATTAACAGAAATGAAATTCTGATGTACTTTGCTCAGCAAATTGTATATACACATAAGTATAGCTTTATAGCAATAAAACAATTTCAATATATTTGGAATTCTACATCCAATTGTCATTTTTATCTTTTAATTTTATCGTTTGCTGCAATAAACTCCTAAAATAAATAATATTTCCTTTTAGATATTTACATATCTGAGCACTTGTGTATCAGTTCCTCAGATGAACTAAGAAACATGAACAAAACTCAGTCTTGTCATTCCCTCTGAAAGACCCATAAAATGAAGTTATGCTTGCATGTCATAGTTTGGGGAATAACACTGAAAGATCTTCTGGTCCCCAAAATCTGTCTCCCAAAACTTTGTGATAGTCTTGGAAATATATAAAATAAAGTAGAGTTTTTTTAAATTTAATGAGCCTTAGAAACCATTCATTTCGTTTAATTTTTTTACACTACAGTTGCAAACCTGAAATGGTAAATGACTGCTCTAGCAACACAATGCTGGTTAGCAGCAGGGTTACATCCGACTGCTGAAGACTCCTAACTTCCCGACTTGTGCTGTTTCTTTCGCATGGACCAGCTGTAGTAGATGGAAGTATTAAAAACCCACATAGTGATCAGACACCCAAAAGATATTCAGACATTCCTCCTATTTGGTGCCTATCTGAGCTGGACTCGGCCTACTCCTTCTGCCTTCTCTCATTCATTCTTTCCCTGGCTCAGTATTTTCCAGCCACTGTCTTTCCTTTTGTAAACAGCTCAGACTTATTCCCATCTCAGTGCTGTTGTACTTATTGCTTTTCCTACTTCTATTTGTACTTTTCCCCCAGATTTTCCCCAAATATCCTCACCATTCAGGTCTCAGTTTAAATGGCGCCTCTCAGAGAAATCTTCTCGAACTATTCTAGATGAAGTAGCCAACTATCGCCATACCCCAGCCAATCTAGTACGTGACTCAACAATATTTTATTCATAGCACTTAAAATCTGAAATTGTTTTACATATATGCATACAAGTTTGGTCTCTGTTTCCTTCCATTAGGATGTTGGATCTCTGAAGGCAGAGACACTGTCTAACTTGTTTGCTGCTAAGGCCCCTAAACCCAAAGAGTGCTTAGTGCATAGTAGACAATACATATTTGTGACTTTTGTCCGTCAAAAATGTAGGTGAGAGTGAGGAAGCTTAGCACACAATTTATTCATGTCATAATCTTGTGCTGTTGTAGCTGCCTTTTAAAAAGCTAATTGTAGGACTTTCTATGGAGGGTCATGGCTTGTATCCACTCTAAAACTTATCTGGTTAGTTTCATCTCATTTGTCCAGACCTGATGAGGTCTTTACTGATTCTAATTGTCATAGTTTTCTCCTATATAAAATGTTATTACTAACAACCACATAAAATTGTTATGAGACACTTAAAAATTGTATTAGAGGGGCCAGCCCAGTGGCGTAGCAGTTAAGTTTGCACATTCCGCTTCAGCGGCCCGGGGTTCACCCATTCGGATCCTGGGCGCGGACCTGCTCAACGCTCATCAAGCCATGCTGAGGTGGCGTCCCACCTAGAAGAGCTATGACTCTGCAACTATGATATACAACTATGTAGTGGGGCTTTGGGGAGAAAAGAAAAATTATATTAGATACTTAAAACCATACTTAGGCACTTACAATGCAAACAGTGTCAAGTGCATATTAAGTAATCTATGAATAGTAGGCCTTATAACTATTATTAATAAAGAGATTAGCTGTATCTTTCAGCCACCTCTCCATTTATAGATATGGTAGGTGAAGTGGAAGCCTATTATCACTTAATATAAACAAAATATGTGTTTAAGTTGCTATCTTATAAGCACACGTATACTTTCAGAAAACAGGGAAAGGAAAAAAACTATAAAGGAATATGGAGCCAGGGTTGATAAAATAAATCTACTTGCTCCCACAATAGGCAGAGAGGCAATGGAGATGCAAGTTCCTAATGTTTTCCATTATCGAGCCTCATGTTTGCCCTACAAGGAGCACCTTCGGGAATATGGGTAGTTAAATCTCCATGGACAATTAACTGCTGGCCTCCTGTCTGACACTGCCAGCAAGCATACTATTTGTAATCATTCATATCATGAATTATACACACAGCTCCTATGAGCAGGAATGATGTTTTCAACAGCTCATTTCATTGGGTCACTGATCAACCATCATGTGAGAGTTTTAGATATTGCCCTGTTTCAATCAGGAGCCAAAGAATAATGAGATGTGAACTCCAGTGCTGGCCACCTATCATTCCCCTAGGCTATTAGATGACATATAACATACGGTTATTACTAGCTTAATGAAATACATCTAATTCAAAAAGTCGAGTTGGTATAAAAAATAAAAATTACATTTTACATGCAATTTCTTTTCTTAAAACATAATTAATAAATACTTTTGAATTCAGCTAAAAGAAATAATAGCAACAATGTCAATGTGTCCCTTTGTCCCCTTTCTTAGGAACTGAAGCTCTAAGTTTGAGATATTTGGGACTTGAATCTATGATCACTTGTAGGATACATTTCAACCTCAACGTATTATTATGGTTTCAAAGAAGTGCATCTCTATGGCGTGGAGATGGGTTGGGGGAACATAATTGTCAGCAGAGAACTGTAGAAATGAGCTAAAGAGTACATGGGAAGACCACAGATACTCACCAAATTATTAACCTTGGCAATACTCATTAAATATAAGAGCTCAATATGTGTGTCTATGGATCAATTAAAGCACCTACTGTGTGCTTGCACGTGTATGTGTATCAACAACCATACACATCCCAGTAAGAAACATCTGAGCCTAGGTTGTCTCTCCGCATTCAAGTCCAAATCAACGGTGGCAGGGGAGATAGGTGTCCCAATTTTTGTCTGTTTTGCTTTTTCAGATTGTTTGATTCTATGGTTAATTTCACTGAAGTAAACTACTTTCTCAATAGCCTCTGCACTCTCTTATGTAAGCAAAGCTTCCTGCAAGAGCAAAAATTAAAGCCATATCAAAAAGGACGAATGCATGACACCTCTAAAGGACATAGGAGGTTCATATTTGTGTTTTGTGTTGTCAAATGCCAGTGAAATGCTTCAAGCAATAAAAGAAAACAAAGGCAATATAGGTCTTACCTTGGCGCTGGTGTTAGGGTTTCACTCTAATTTAAGGAGGAAAAGAAAACAGACCTCTTGGGAGTACAAAGTGTTTGCCTTCCCTGACTATATTTAAGAATATGTGGTGCAAAGAATCACAGATAATTTTCAAAGCTAGAGACAGAAATTTGACATACGGGAGGAAAGGGGAGTTATATTTCAGAAAAGAGAAATGCAGACAGAGGCATAAAAAGAGACTAATTCAAACTTAAATCTTTGCAAATAAAGAATAATTATTAAAATGACTGGATTATTATGATGATTTTAAAATGTTCCTGTAATTCAAGAGAAAAGAAGAGCCATTGAAGAACCAATAAACGCATGGAGAGCGATCTACCAGTTCAGTGTACACATGTAACTGCCCCAACACATCACCTCTCCAGAGCCTGCATAATAGGAGAACTCTCTTTGTTATCAACATTTAAACGCAAACCAATCTCATTTAGCAAATAAAGACACATACTCCTAGAAGGGAAAACATCGTGAATAATTTGAATAGGATCTTTACTTGGAAACCACTTTCACTGTATTATCAGAAAAACGACTTTAATTTGTTTCCAGCTGTGAGTTGGTGCAGCATCCAGTAATGGAATCAAAGGAAAGAAGCGTTCCCTTTTTACTCGATATTTCTACACTGTCAGAGTACAGCTGATGAATCCCATACCCATCCACAGTTGCTTACAGCAGGGAAGCAGCAGCATCCTTGGTTACAAGGCATTTTGTAGCAGCACTGGGAACAGCTGCAACTACTCTGGAAATAACAAGTATCAGAGAAACAGTGCACATGGATATGAAGGTAAGATCTGTTTACATCAGCCACAAGCAGAAGAGCAATGCTAACACAGCCAATCTGCCTCTGCACTATTGGAAGAAACCCGAAGAAGAGCAGAAGACCTTTTTTTTTTTTTTTTTTTTAAGATTTTATTTATTTATTTTTTCCCCCAAAGCCCCAGTAGATAGTTGTGTGTCATAGCTGCACATCCTTCTAGTTGCTGTATGTGGGACGCGGCCTCAGCATGGCCGGAGAAGCAGCGTGCTGGTGGGAGCCCGGGATCCGAACTCGGGTCGCCAGCAGCGGAGCGCGCTCACTTAACCACCAAGCCACGGGGCCGGCCCCCAGAAGACCTTTTAATGAGACACCATGGTGTTTCCACTACTCAAGGCCAGATGAGGCCGATTGCTCTTATTCCCAGAATCCCTGTTATCTCCTACTGCTGACTGCACATCCTGTGTGTGCTTGGCTGACAGGAGAAAATGACAGGTTGAAAATCCATGCCTAGTGCTAGAAATGAGAAATGCCTCATCTTCCTAAACCCAAAACTAGGGGAGAAAATAATCAACCCCTCCAGTTTTCATCTTCTCCAGAGAAAGGAGCAGAAACTTTGAGCAAATTCTTTTGTATTATAGTAACATATAAACAGAAGGCCTGGACAAGAGCTCCCAATTCCTGCCTGATATTTGATGCATGTCTGCAATGAGAATCAATCCACCATGGACCTCGGGTAATTATTACTGAGAGGAAAAGGGTGAAAAGGGAGAGACTCCAAAGTATTCATCACTTCTTTTGCAGATGATTCAGGAACGAGAAGTCAATCATTTAAATTAAAAAATCTTAGAAAGTGCTGGTAAAACAGATGGAGTCATATCATTCATCTGACAAGAAATAGTCATGGTAGGGGGCAGGTTTCAAGAATCAAGAAGTTCATGTTGCATTGTGTTGGAGTAGTCCCTCAGAGAAGAGGAATGCACTCACCAGATCCCTGATGGGAAAGAGGGCTGAATTTAGGGAGTTCAGTTAATTAAATTGGCAACACATAACAGCAACACAATTCAAAGATAAGACAATGAGAGACTCACCATGGTCTTCTGAAATGCACTACCTCTCTACCTCTGTCCTCAGAGACAGAACTATCCAGAAGATTCTCAGAAGGTTGGTGGGAATGGAAATCCCTATGACAAATATGGCAAAAAAGCCACGACCCAATGCAATGGCCGGGTTTTTAGTGGATTGCCTCTATGCACATATATTTCTTTCTCTTGACACAGATTTTATAGAAGCAATTTAACTCACGTACTCCATATGAAATTAGAGAAAGGACCCAAACACTGACCCTTTTAAAGAGCTGAAACATTAATATAGAAATTTGGAAGACTCCTACCACCAAACCAAAGCTTGAAAATATCCAAGTACAGTACGCTAAAATGCCTTCATGAGAAAATCAGTGGTCTTTTATCATCACAAAAACTAGTTAAATGTTTGAAAAAGTTGGTTAGTGCAGTAACAAAACCACACCCTCACCTCCGTTGTCATACTCGTCATTTTATACAGGTGTCTGTATCTTACTCCAAGTATAAATAGTCATGTTTATAAGACACATGGACGGCACCAGAGTGTGAACTCTCTACAGCTAAATGAGGGGAAGCAAAAAGCAAACAACTGAGATATGGTAACTCACACTGATGAATTTCCCAGAAAGAAAGCTAACCAAATTGTCTAAATAGTATACAAGAAAGTGGGGAGCCTAACAGCTTGTATTTTTCCCTGTCTGCCCAAATCTATTCAGAACACAACTGTTACATTTGCAGGTGAAACACATTAGCTAACAAAGGTGTCATTAGTTTCTCTTAATGTACTTGGAATAATTCACAGGCTAACAGTGTTCTCTGGTGGCAGTCTCAAACGACATCATTGTCTCTGCCTTCCAGCAGTGCATCTGCTAAGAGATTTCCCGAATGCAGGCTTATTCTGCTGCCTAGAAGTTATCAGCCTGTTGAAGACATTAGGGGTCACCATCCTACAGGCAAATGTTAAGGAACAATTTTCTTGGCACATCTCTAGCAGTTTGTTCCATTAAAATTGAATTTGAAAGAGGACTTTTAAAAAGGCTTCAGCAATGCTCACACCTGAACAACTGCCCAGGAATGAGGGGCTGAGTCATGCCATCCTTCTTGGCCCCAAACATTCTAGAAAGGGAATGAATGTGATTTTCCCTATGTAAAATTGGATGTTTTAATAAATTTAGTAAATCATTATATCTGGCGTTATTTCTAGTAGCTTTTCAGGCAAGAGGGCATAATAGATGATTTAGCTTCATGAGAAGGCAGAAAATACAGTTAGTGTTCAAATCCAACAGATCAGAACTAAGAACAAATGTGATCATTACTTACAAGTGACTTTAAAGGGAGGGTTTCTGTTAGAAGGGGCAATTCGATTGTGGAATGTGTCTTCTAGAGGTGAGAAGGATGTGGTAATGGGTTTCAAAGTAGCTTTATGTGGCATAGTTAAAACACATGAGAAAAGTTTCCGAAGGCCTGTTTCAGCTCACTTCTGCTTTTCCTACTCATGCATCCCAGGCAGCTTTCCTCCAATGGAATGCAGTTTTCTTAACTTACTGAGAGTAGTTTTCTTAATTTTATGTTTCAAAAAGAACTTGATGAAATATTCTCCCTCTATTGGTATTCGATAGAAAGATGATAGATAGATAGATAGATAGATAGATAGATAGATAGATAGATAGATAGATAGATAGATGATAGATAGATTAGATAGATAGATAGATAGAAAGAAAGAATAGATAGATTCTGATATCTGTGAAGGGATAGGGTATCTACTTGGGTAAACTGAGGTATGTATCATCAGATACTCTGTAGAAAATAGGAACCAGTGTTTATATCATGATTATTTTTAAACCAAGAAGCTGGCTGGTGTAAGGATTTCTGGGCACTTTGGCTGCTATTAACTTGGCTTCCCTTTCACAGGAGGTGAGATGAAAATCTTTCACTCTAGTCTGAGTGTGAATTTTGTTGTTGTTGTTGATAGAAAAATGAAGTTACTCATGCCATTAGCAGATCACTCTGCTATTTCTGCAACAGTCAAGATAATATATGTGAATAGCCCTTGAATCTCTCCATAGGTGGGGGCTATCAAATGCTAAGTGAGATCACCCCAAAGATTATTTTGAGGACTTAAAGGTAACTGATAATATTTTATATCTTGTACCCATGCACAAACCTAATAACAGCTATATAAGCGGTTCTTTACTTTCTTAAATAAGGCATTTCTGAAATGCTTTGAACCTCTAATATAGAAAAGGTAATATCCTCATAAAATTTAAGGGAGAGTGACTATTATACAGTCACTTTGCACTTGAAGGTTAGCAACGCTTTCTCAGGATGGGGCAGATGAGAACTTTCACTAATCTCTGGAAAAGGGGAAATAACAGGATTCAAGAACCTTCTCTCTTCCACCCCTCCAGAGCCTTCAGCATCCTGTAATCATTGAGACTGCATGCTTGCTGGACATGTTGGATACCTGGAAGAGGACCAGGGAAAGAGAAAGGGCTCATTCTCCCTCTCTCTCTCTCTGTCTACCTAACTCCACCCCCACCAAGTGAGGAAATTCCTCCTGTTGTCTGTCACATTGGAGAGACTAAGTTCTCCAAGCACATGCTAACCTTGAAATATAATTTGTTAGATGGCAAAGACCACTTCTTTGTGAGGACAGCAGTTTGAATGTGTCAATGTGAAATATTTGAAAGCATCTACTGTGTGGCATTCAAACATACAGAAGTTTGAAATAATTTATATACGGAATTTGGGTTGCCATGAAAAAAGCTTCAATTTTTTTGTTTTTGGGAGGAAGGAAGAACATTTGGATAGACAAGACACACTAGGGTAAGAGAAGATGGGTAAATGAGGAAAAGCCCGACAAATGACAACGGAAACAGATCCACAGATGAGCCACTTTATGCCACCAACACTATATAATTTTAATAGGCATGGGAGAGCATCTAATTAATGTGCTTTTCTGAGTAAATTTTTATTTCTATTTTTCTCCTTGCCTTCTTTCTTGTAGTGATACCCATGTCTTGAGAAGTTTAATATTCATTCTACCTGCTTCAAGGAATATATCTAAACCTGCACAAATCATCTCCTTAGTTATACTGAGCATCAAAAGGAAAATTCTCTCTTCTAAACTGAAGCTTGAAAGTAATATGTTTAGTACCTACGATAAGTCAATGATCTGTGATGCACATTTATATGCCTTAGCTTTTTCTATGGTATTTTTCATTTGAAAAGTGTTTTCCTGTTTAAATTTCCTAGAACTTGAGAAATAAAGTAATTTAGAAAATTGTCTTTAAAATTCAAACTAGGTGTGAAATCTTAAACATTTATATATATACAAAATTAGGACTACCAGGAAATTTTCTACAAAAAGTAAACAGGCGAAATCTCTATATAGTATTCGATATTATAGTCTGAACTGAATATTCTTTTTTCTTTCCCTTTTCTCCCCAAAGCCTCAGTGCATAGTTGTGTATCATAATTGTAGAGTGGTAGCTCTTCTTTGTAGGACGCCACCTCAGCATGGCTTGATGAGGGGTGAGTAGGTCCATGCCCAGGATCCGAACCAGTGGACCCAGGGCCACGGAAGCAGAACGTGTGAACTTAACCGCTATGTCACTGGGCCAGCCCCAGACCTGAATATTCTTGTCATGGAATTTTGGAATATTAAACGTTCACAGTTTAGAGAAGATTTTTGAGAGGTCACATAAAATAAATAAAAAGCATTTTTCCAGTGAAGTATTTCTCTGATAAAGAAGGTATAGGTTTCATCTTTCTATTTCTAAACATGCTAAAAATTAAGAGGAAATTTTACTGCTGACATTGAAAAAATTCTCCATTAATCATCCACAGGAATTAATGGCCTAATGCCTCAAAGTATCACATTTTATTAACATTCGTTTTACTGTGCTTCCAAGGACCATGCCCAGCTGCATTTATCCCTTACTCCATTAAATGTTTATTATGTGCCCGTAATTACCTCAAGATCTCCTAGATTCATTTGCTTTCTCTAGTTCCTTTTGAGCCCAAGGAGCAAGTCCTTTGAGAAATAGGCAACATTTCTCCCAAGACAGGATTTGGGTGCTGCTGTAGAAAAGCGTATTAAGGGGGTAGTTATAGGATAATGCCCCAACAGTTCTATCAGTCAGACTAGGATTTTTCAAGAAATACTCTGACTTTGTGTCGTCCCTCATATGTTCTGTCAATGTTTCACATCAGATACATGTATATACATACATAACATACACATATATATACACACACTCACACATATATATACGTACCTATAACCGAGGGAGAGACAGAGACAGAGAGAGAGCAAAAGTAAGCATGGGCAAGCGAGCAAGAAAAATCAACAGAGACAGAGAGAGACTTCTTTATAGATCAGAAAAAGACACGCAAGTCATCTCTTGCCCTTCCTCAGCAAAGGGCCTCTTTGCATGTGGTTCATGGCAGCTCAGTAGAAAAAGGTCGGTCATTTCTTCACCCCTGATTCTATTTGACTGGACTCCGGGGAAAGCTGCTTGAGGTATAATCCCTTTGCCAAGATGCAATGAATGCAAAACCTTTACTGTCTCCTCCTGTGGTTACAATTCATAAAGCCAGTCTTGGAGACAAGCTTTATCTGTTGTCTGTAGTAAGAATTGTAAATGAGCTGCTGAGACATCCTGCTTAGGGAATTCTGCTAAAAAAGGTTAAGTGTAAATTGCCCTTTGGATTAGTCTGAACATCATTATAAAAGTTGCTGAAACTAATAGGCGGAAATAAAAGTTTGGAAAAAAAAAGTTAAGAAGGCATTCTTGGAAGGCAATGCAGAAACGTAAAACCAGGCTTATGTTCTCAGTAAATACTCTTAAAATTATATCTGTTAATAGGTTAAGTGATAAAATTTTATTACTTACTATTAAAGAAAAGGATGTGAACCGAAAGTTCATTTCAGAAATTCTAAATTATCTCAATCTAAAGAAATGTATCAGATTACTCGGATCATGTAGTTCACATATTATGAACTACACATCGACTCTTTTAAATGTATTAAAACAGTTCTCAAAAGAAACCAGTAAAATGACATTCAAATTAAAATATAAATACAGTTTAGGTTTTTATGATTCTGATTTTTAAAGCATGACCTCATTCCAACACATAAGGGAAATACTATAATTAAGATTGCCTGCCTTTTTAAAAATTTTATACAGAATGAATAATTTTTACAATGCTAATATATCATTATACGTAGCAATTTTAATAATAGTAGCACAGAAGTATAATGAAAAAGAATGGTCCTGACCACATCCTTACCACTCCCCAGTGCTGCTTCCCAGAGGCAACCACTTGAACTATTTTTGATTTTAGTTCCTCTGGTAGTTACTTCCATATCTCTGGATAATTTCTTGATTCGTTAATATTAATCATTGTACATATATATCTGTTTCTCCTACAATACACGAGAATTAGCTGATTTCCTTGTCTTCTGTCCTGCTACCCACTTATTTTTGGTTGCTATTTTAATTCCTTTAGTGTGTACTGTTGGGCTTTTAATGATACACTTAAAACTCTGTCTTAGGTAATCAAGCTTACACTTTGTCAGGTGAAGAAATTAGGGCTCCACTTTTCCTTCCACTTCTCCTCCCCACTGTGACAGTCCCATTTAATTTGACATTGTCATGGTTGATAACATTTGCACTGTTTTGTACTATGATAGTCACATTATTGGTTTACAAATTGATTCAAAATGTTGAAAATCATTTAGCAGCATTTATACCTTTTGGACTATGAGAATACTGTTCACTACAAAGGCAAGTAGAGGACTAAGGTAACGTGTCCTTCTCTATGGCAAAGTAGTCATGAACTTGCCCCCATTCCAAGGAAAAGATTCAAATGGATTCCCTTCACTCCTCTGTAAGTCATTTTCAAAATAAATTTTTCCTGGCCCAGTGGAGTAATGGTTAAGTTTGCACACTCCACTTCCGCAGGCGCTGGGGGTTTGGCTGGTTCGCATCCTGGACGCGGACCTACACACTGCTCATCAAGACATGCTGAGGTGGCGTCCCACATACAGCAACTAGAAAGATATACCATTATGACATACAACTATCTACTGGGGCTTTGGGGAGAAAAAAGAAAAAGAGGAAGATTGGCAACAGATGTTAGCACAGGGCCAATCTTCCTCAAAAAAATAAGTGAACAAAAAATAAATTGTTCTTCATATTTGGACCATGAATTACTGACATGGTTTTATTAATTTGTGTCTTTATTATGTATATATTATTTTCAAAAGTATAAAATTGTCTCTTTCTTGTTGAAATAAGAAACATCATGTTACTATTATCTTTCAGATTCTCATTCATTCTGTTTGATATCCATTCCATTATATTTCTTTAAATCAGCAACTTCCTTTTCTAAATTGATCTGGTTTATTTCAAATTTGGACCATGACGATTTGAATAGCTTTTCTTCCTGAAATATCCGGACACTCTGTTTGAGCATTCTGCAATTTGTAAGAACATTCTGTACTTCTCCTTATGTTTTAAAATCATCTAGTCATCCATGTACTAATCTCTAAAAGAAATAAGAGACTGGACAAAGTTAATGAGAAATATTGGAATCCCCAAATTTAAATGTTCATTTCATTATTTTTCCATCTGTTCAGTAGCTTGTTTTACTTTGATTTCTTTCTTTGGAAATGGACGATTTGAGACAAACTTCTGACTCTAGGTTTTAGCAAAACTTGATTTCCTGAGCATTTTAAACTCTTATCCCAATGATTCAACTTGTCTCACTGATAAACTACTCAAGAAAAATGTTCTGTTTTATAATATGAATGTTTCTGTACTACAGCACTTGTAGGGATAATTTTAAAAGTTTGAATATGCCCATTATTTTATATGCTAAAGAATTGCTGCTGTGAAACATTCAATAGTATATCTTTATACTTAAACCCTCCAAAGAAATAGTGATTTTAACACTGCCGTTTGCGTGTTTGATGATCCACAAACTCTAGGGTCAGCATGATTTACTTAATTTCATGCCATTATCTCTTATTTTACTCACATTAATCTAAGTAATTCTTCTACCACCTCAAGCCAGTCCTAGAAGTGTTCTCTTTTCAATTAAGACTTTTAAGTGTTTTTAAACTGTCATTTAGCCATATTACACATTAATTGTTTGTGTTACTCTTCCCTGAAATGTTTCCAAATGGTTTTTACTCTGCCTGAGGAGATGGAAAAGACCTTACATAAAGTCATCAAGTTATGTAGAATGATTTGATGAATTACAGTGACCAGCAAGGCTTCTTCCAAAGTCTTAATTATCATTATAGTTGATCCAAATAACCAAAACTTTATTTCCCCTATTACCTTGAACAACACTGTCTGCTAAGTGTCAGAATTCTTCTGTTTTGAGACAGTAAAATTTTCATTATATTTATTTTCTGTCATTCTGAACCAATTTTGGCAGAACTCTTGCCTAGTATACACTTTCCCAGTGTTTTAGAATATTTTCTTCATCTATCAATGTATATATTGTAACAGAAACTTACATTTTATTTTTTTCCTACTACTGCAATTTTTCTTTGTCATTAAATAAGGGTTTTTCCATCTTTAATTTTATGGAGTACAAATTTCAAATTAAACCCACCAATTTCTTCAAGTATATATTGAGCACTTTTGATATGTGAGGCAATGAGACTAAAGGATTCATGGGTTTTGCCCTTTAGGATCTTCCAATGTGGTTTCATTGATCAGAAGATTACACTGTTTAACACTGTTTAATGTCACCTTTTGGTTCCAATTCTGATCATTTGTTTATTTTACTATAATCTTCTCCTAGCTGGTTTCCTGGCCTTCGGTCTTGTCCCTCTCCAAAGGATTCTCCACTCTGCTAACAGTGATCCTGCTAAAACTCAAATGTGACACCTCATTCTCCAACTCAAACTCCTTGCATGTCTACCCCTCGAAAGCTGCTTCAATTCAACACAGTATTACTTTTTAATCCTTTTTCATTTATAAAATGTACAACGCCAAGAGTAAACTCTAATGTAAACCATGTACTCTGGATGATAACCATGTGCCAGTGTAGATTCATCAGTTGTCACACATGTGCCACTGTGGCAGAGGGTCTTGATAATGGGGGGAGGCTATGCCTGTGTGGGGGCCGGGGGTATACAGGAAATATCTATACTTTTTTCTCAATTTTGTAGTGAACCTAAAACTGCTCTAAAAAATAAAGTCTGTAAAAAAACAAAGAAAAGAAATATTAGAATACCTCAGCAAAATGTAAATGGTTAACTAAAATCCCCTTTTTCTTTAGCGATGTTACCTACCTGCCACCCCTAACTCCTAGAGATAATAAACAACGCTGCAAGTAGCAGTAACCAAATTCAGAATGTCGATACTCCATGATTTAAATCGATTTACATTTTGGTTCTGTAGGATTTTTTCTTGAATTTATTAATCACACGTGATTGAAATATCCAAATACAGATTTTGTTTTTGGTTTGTCTGTGGGTGATCTTTAGAAATCCTGATAGTCTTTAAAATCATTATTAATAAATAATTTTTCCTACACCCTAGTGGATAAAAGGGTGAGATGGAAAAGAATGAGGAGAAGGAAGGAGAAAGTGTTCTTTTTCTTGGAGCAAAAATGCCCATTTGTCTTAAAAACCCTTTTCTTTCACAGGTACTCAAATGCAAAAATGGAGAAAAAAAGGTGATTTTTTTTTTCCCCCTTAAATCCTTTTGGTGGGTTAGCTGGTTGGTTTGGACTATTGAAAAAATCTAAAGATGATATTCAACAAGAATCTCATATTTTTCTTGGAGTCTCTATTTAAATTGTTTTAATCATATTTCAATTTTATAAAAATACATTTCAAGTTTTAAATGCTATACATATAATATCATTGAAATTAATCTTGCAAAAATTTTGAGATGCCTATCTTTTGGGAAAAAAAAGTATCATGAAGATAGTTTTCTGCTTTTTTTAAAGGTTTACTTCCATGAGAAAGAAACAATTTGAGTTTGAGCCAAAGGTTGGATTCAAAAATACATAGTGCATAGCCAAATAAGATTTTCAGTGTGTAGATCTGAAAATACGTAAAAATGTAATACCTTATTATTATGATTTTCTATTCTTTCTCAATGCCTGGTAGCTTTTACTTGATACAATCACATTAGAGGAAATTTAAATCAGGGTACATGAAAATAGTGACAAACATTTAATAGCCTGACCAGAAACCATGATTTTGATTGCTTGTATTTCCCCTTACCAATTCCTAGTATTTCTGCTTTTCCTGAACTATGTGTTACTAAACGACAATGTTCTACAATTTATATTCTCTGTATGTGCTTTCTCCCTTGTTTTCATCCTTTCATCTATAGGTGCAATTCTCATCTCCTTGTTTATGACACTTTATATTTCTCTAGGTTTTTATTTCTCTCTCAGAGTTTTGAATCCATTTCCTCTGGCCTATTTGCCATTTCCATTTGTCTTCTTTATCAACGTATTTCAAAATGGATTTCTAAGCAGCTCCTCCACAAACGTCATTATTTCTGTGCTTCCTACCACATTTCCTAGGTGGAAGTCTTTCAAGCAGGGGTCAAAACTGGCAGCCCATGGATTGCGATAGAGTGGCAAACATGGTTTTTGTTGGCTTATTTAATATTTAGCCTTCGTGATGTTGGCCCAACATAGTGTTAACAAATAAATAACATTGAAAAGGACCCAGCACTGGAGCAATGGAGTAGCCTTGGAGTATAGGCAGTGACACAGCTAGCCCATACAGCAACTTGTATGAATTCACAAGTTTTCCCTTCTAAGAGACGGTCATGGCCCTGTGCCATGGGTCAAGGCTCAGGTGAGTGGACTATGGGTTACATTTCAGCTATCACTTGCTTTCTTGGATGGGAGAATTGTGTAGTGAGTCAGCTGACCATCATATACGGTGACCCTGTCTGTTGGTGTTGAGTGCAAAATTACAGGCTCAGGACAAGGCTGTAAAGATGACTGATGTTAACAGGTATCCTGAAAAGTTGGACTGTAAAGTATTGAAGATGCTACCCATGAGCCACTGGAACCCTGTAAGCATTAGTTGGCAAATCTTGCACTGAATAACTCCCAGAGACAACCAAGGATGATGCAACCCATTGCAACCACCTCCACCTACCTCCACCTAGGGTTCTGGTCTCTTCCATATTTTTTTTTTATTGCCTCCAGATGAGTTCATCAAAATTATTGATTCAGACACATTATCTTCCTATTTGGAAATCTTGAATGGTTCCATAGTGTCTAATTCCCTAGGGCATTTAGGGTCCTTCAAAAAAGATTCCAAAAGACAATTAAAATCTCATTATTCAGGACTTATCTATATAATGCCCACATTCTAGTAAAATTAAGATATCTGATATTTCCTATGAAACCCATGAACACCTGAATATACTAGAATATTTATCCCACTGAAACTGCATTTATTTTTCAAAGAATCTATATTTCTAACTCTTTTAGGAAGCTTTTCTTATTCTAAATGGTTAGTATTTCTTCCTGTTTGTACTACAATAAAATGTAGGTTACACTTCACATACGTTTTGATATTTAATATACATTTTCTATGTTTTAGATTATGTGAGAAATTTGTATATTACAAAATGCTACCTATTTTCCGATGTACTTGGCTTATTTTAAACCACTCAACTAAAAATTCATTAGGGATAAAGACTTTCTTTCTTACTTTCTAAATTCCTATAACGCCTATCTTGATACTACTTTCCATAATTGATGTGCAGTTCTTGTACTGAATCATATGATTAAGGTTAATTTTATGCAAATATAAAACAAAGTTTAGTAATTGAAGTGTTTTAGACTATATTTCTATCTTAGATTTTCTTATATTATATGTATACAACACAATTAAGAAAAAAATAAATTTAATTTATTCAATAATATATCCAACAAATATTTACTAACACAGTATTCCAGGAACCAGGATACATACTAGAGATGTTTTTCATGCAACACAGACCAGACAGCTGGTTTAATTAAATTAATTAACTTTTCACTTTTCTAGAGATGGTTTTACCATCATGATTACACTACAAATTTACTGTTAGAAATGTAGTAAACTATGTCAGACTTGTCCTTATTTACATTGTTTTATAGACCACAATTGGTATATAAGCCTATTGCTCTAGGCCCTTGGGAAACAAGTTCTGTGGTAATGAACTTCATTTTCATAAGACTGCAATTTCCTTGTGGCTAAGGATGAAGACTTGTCTTTTTATGTGTAGGACTAAGCACAGTTCCCAACCCAAAGTAAAAATAGATACATGATGTCGAATGAATGAATGAGTATGAGAGAGAAAATTTTTTGATCTTTTTCTCCTCAAAAACAGGCATGGATGAAATTAAGAGCCAATTTATTCCTCCAAAGATGGAAAGAAGAAATATTTATTTATATTTGTACACCTACACATACACACACATATACTTTTTTCATTTCTCGTAATTGTAAAGGTCATATTGCCACAGGTTCATGGGACCATAAACACATTTAATTATTACCGGTTGGTATTCATGAATTTGATTCTGAGAGGAAGATATTATCTCTGGCTAAAACATTCTTCAGTTTTCAAAATATAAAGGTATTATTGACAAAAATGTTGACCCTAAGTTCAACCTAGACTACAGAGCTGTTTTTCAGTTTATAAGAAATACAAGAGAGAGAGAAACAAGTTAAATAAACAAGACCAGGAAAGAAACATGAATTCAAAATGTGTGAAATTTTGCAGAATAACTTATCTGGTTTCTTCGACAAGTCAATGGCATGAGAAAAAAGGAGAGAGGGGACACTTCTCTTGATTAAAAACGACTTAAGAAACATAACAACCAATGGCAATGTGTGGACCTGATTGGGATCATAATGCAACCAGACCAACTGTAAAAAGGTATTTACAGGACAAGTGGGGAAATTGAATATGAGTTGTATATTAGAAGATACTAAGATATATTATGAATTTAGTTAAGTGTGGTTATGTAAGAAAACATCTCTATTTTTTATGATCCACACTGAAGTATGTAGGAGTAAATTGACAAGATGTCTAGGACTTGCTTTAAAAGAATTTGTCAAAGAAGATGTGGGGGAAGGAGCCCATAAGAAGCACTAACGTCAACATCTTAATAATTATTGGTTCTAGGAGGGAGGGTTCATTACTCCAGTCTATTGTATAAAGGTGTGAAATTTTTCATATTAAAACTATATTTAATGGTGTCCAGTAAAAAGGCAAGATCTCTACACATTTCAATATGGAGAAGGTTAAGTTAGGATGTTATTAAATATATTTGTAGGAGCTGGCCCCATGGCTTAGCAGTTAAGTGCACATGCTCTGCTACTGGCGGCCTGGGTTCGGATCCCGGGCGTGCACTGACACACCGCTTCTCCGGCCATGCTGAGGCCACGTCCCACATACAGCAACTAGAAGGATGTGCAACTATGGCACACAACTATCTACTAGGACTTTGGGGAACAAAAAAAGGAGGAGGATTGGCAATAGATGTTAGCTCAGAGCCAGTCTTCCTCAGCAAAAAGAGGAGGATTAGCATGGATGTTAGCTTAGGGCTGATCTTCCTCACAAAAAGAAAAAAAATATATATATATATATTTGTAAAATAATCTGGTGAAGTTGGAGGGACCACTTGTAGTGAGGAAGATATATTAAAACAAATACAAGTGGGGCAGGCCCCATAGTTACGTTTGGCGCACTCTGCTTTGGTGGCCCGGGTTCGGATGCTGGGTGCAGACCTACACCACTTGTCAGCAGCCATGCTGTGGCGATGACCCACATACAAAACAGAGGATGATTGGCACAGATGTTAGCTCAGGGTGAATCTTCCTTAGCAAAAAAACAAAAAAAAACCCAAACACATGCATAAGAAATAGGTAAAGATGGTCAGGTTGCGAAAGGCTTGCTTCAATGGCTGACAGCCATCCTCCAGGGAGGAGTCTGAACTATGGGACAGATTCTTTTTCATTGTACTCTCCAGATTTGGTGAGAGCCTAACCAGAAACATGACAGATTTGTCCTTCTGCTGCAGCCAAATTCAAAGACAGCAGCACAGGAAAGAGAGAGATGTGGCATGGAGTTTACTAACCGTAAAAGGTATCAGAGAAAGAGATAGCCTTGCTGTGAGTGACATAGGGGAAGCTGCGGGCAGCTAGAAAGTTAAGAACAAATCCTGAGAGACATTTTTTATAAGCAAGCTCTTTTTTAAGATGCAGATAGCCTCAGGGGTGTCATTTTATTAGATATCTATTCAGGACTGAGAAAAGAATATTCTAATAATCACAATATCTATGACATTTTAGATCTCACTATTTGGCAATTATTGAGTTAAGCAATGTTATTTATTATTTTACTTAATCCTTAATCTCAGCAGGTAAAGCTTACTGATACCATTTTAGAGATGAGAAAACTGATGCTAACAAAGTTTAAATAATTTACTCAAGCTAGTAATAGGCAGAGGTGGCATTCAAACTCAGATCTGTCCGTCTGGCCTCCAACCTTTTGCAATTGACCTCTTAAATATAATAATTTAGCTTAAAATTAAAATTAATGTTATGTTAATCTGTGTTTAACATGCATTCACGATTTTTAAAAAATATATCAAGTACACATCTATCAAACATACATTTCTAAGATGCGGCACAATATGAGTTGTTTTTAAGACCAGGCTGAGTAGAATTCAGTTCAGCTGTTGTTACACAGGTATTTCAATATAATTTTATTCTTTTAAACAAGACAATGATTAGGAAACTTTCTTTTCTCTCTTAGTTAAACACAATAATGTTTTAATCCAAAAAGTCCAAACCAGGAACCAAGTAGTCTTATTTCAACTGAAGCAGTGTATGTTAAGTTTAGATTCAATTATTTGAAAAATGCCTAAGAATCTTAAAAGTCAAACTGAAAATCGAAAGCTAAAAAGGGAGAAAATAGCAAATGTGCTACTGACCTCCTGCAGGAGGGATCTGATTTCATGATGGGATGTCTGACTCGGAGCCTGGTGCCCACCCTGGCAAGTGAAGGCTGCAGCAGTTAAGGAAGCCACCGCCTAACACAGCTGTGAAAGGTTCTACTCAATCGATTCTACCCAAGGCTCTCTTTGCAGGTAAGAAGTCAGCTTTACTGAATCACTTCGCTGTCAATTAGACAGTCATTAGGGTCAACAACAATTGCACTTAAAGGGAGAGTAATAGCTTTACTGCTAAGTGCAGATTAGGAACTGCTTTCCCAGGTGAGCCCTCTGACAGAAACACTTCCGGAGGACATCTCCAGGCGAGTTCTGCTAAGAGTCTGGGGTGCAGGCCCCTCAGAGCGTGACTGCTTATGCATTTACAGAGACAGTCCATGAGTCCTGATGGATGCATAGTTAACTGCCGGGGCTCTTTAATTTACACATCTTCTTAAGTCAACATGCAAAATCCTGCCTTGAAATAGACTGACCACCATTTTCTCACTTCCTTCTATAGTGACTGCGGCAGAGTATTCCTTGAAATAAATGTTGCGTTCTTAAGGATGGTTTTTATAATGTGCTAGGGCAGCCCATAAGATTTAGGTAACAATTTTTTCTGGCTCATCAATTTAGGAAAGGTGTCTGAAGTGTTTAAAAGAAGGTTGACTTAGGAAAACAAAGGTAGTGATGGTCTAAAACCAGAAATGATTTTCTCCATAAGGTAATAAAATGCCTGTCTAGGTGCCAATGGGAAAAATGGAAACTTTTGAATTTTCATCTTTCAAAACGGACCCTCAGTCATCTCCTACTCTTGGAATCCATTTATGGGTCACAATCCTGGGAACTGGAGCTGTCTAATGGGTCTGCCCTTTAAAACAGCCTCATCCTACCCCCACGTCTTCTCTAGAAATAATTGAGCACCATATTCAAGCACTTTCCTCGTCCTATGTACATCAACTTTCTCAAGCCTTAAAATAATCAGTATCTGGTTCTCACTGTTATTCTTCCCTTAATTTAGACAAATGATAAATACGATAGTTTACATTTTAGATAAGTTCATGCACTGTGATAACACCATTGCCCAAAGATGATAGCTTATATTTACTGATTGCACAATACTTTTCAAAATGCTCATACAGATTTCGTCCTTATTAAAATCCTCTAAGTTAGAGAGGAAAAGTTTACCTTCCTAAATTTATGGTGGAAAACTAATCTAGAATACTTATTTTTATCTCAAAACTTAATAATAATTCTAGTAGCTAACCTTTACTGTGCACTTACTATGCCTTTATGCACATTAACTCATTGAATCATCACTAAGGAGTAATTAGCTAGAAATAATCTTTTGAGTTTAAAATTAGAGGTTTAGGTTTTAATTTGCCAGTATGTAGGTGCACCATAAGATATTGGTCAAAAGTTGAAGCTCTTGGGCTGATTGAATGCCTGCTCCTTCATATACTACCTGGGCAACTCTGGGAAATATTATCCAACTTCTCTGTGCCTCAGTTTCTCCTGAATATGTGTAAATGTTTAAACTGGAAATAATAGTTCTACCTCATAGGTTAGATGAGAAAATGATGTCTATTTCTTAGCATAACATCTGACTTATGGTAGTTGTTCAATAATGCTGCTATTACCAATATTATTACTTGATTCCTCTATACTCAGCTGTGTCTTGGACCAGAGGCAAATCGGAAATTCACAGAATACCAGTATTTAGAAATAGATTGTATCTTTCAACACCTACACTTCTTTGAATCTTTAGTAATCTGAACCCATCTAAACAAATCGGTTGGTAAAGAGAAACAAACGATAAACTAATCTTTTAATGATTATCATACAGAAGTTGAAGATAAAATTATTCTAAAATTACTCTGCAACTAAATTAGGAAACATTACTCGATTTAAGTCAATTTAATTCACTTGCAACAGTGAAATGACAAATACAGACACTCATTCATTCGCTCAATCACTTTCCATTGATGAAGAGACAAATATCTTCTGTGCCCTTGGCTAGGAAGTCAAGGAGCACAAAAATGAGAAGGACTGAGGCCACAACTTCATGGAATCCAGAGGCAAACACAAAAGGCTGCTTTAAAACAGCCTAGGAAGTGCAGTGATAGACAAACACACAGGCTATTACAGGAGTAACCCTACCCAAGAAGATTACAGAAGTTTCCTACAAGAAGTGGTAAATGAGCCAGGTGGGAATTAGAGAGTTGACAAGGTGAAGAGTAAACCTGTAAACACGGACGCAGGTTGAAGTAAAAGTTACCCAGGTGAGAGGCAGCGTGGCCTGTGCAGAGAACTCAAGAAATTCAGTGTTGATAGAGTGGAAATACCTGACTAAAGGAACAAGAGATTAGTCTAGGGGAGTATGCGGGGGTCGGGTAACACAGGGTTTGCTATGTTATGCTAAAGGGAATGGCTCGTTTTTATCAGATTGGCAATGGGCAGCCATTCAAGGCTTGCTAGCAGGTGAGTGACAAGCTAAGACCTGGTTTTTGGACAGCTTATTTCGACTGCTGTAAAAAGGTGAACTACTCCGGTGGTGGTATGTGAGAGGGGTACAGGAGGCAGAGGGAAGAGTTAGGAATTACTGCACTAGTTAGATGAAAGTTTTTCAGCTAAACTCGGGGAATCTTGGCAGGATTTATGAGGCAGAAATAACATAACTCATTATAACAATCTAGGGGAAAAACAAAACTGTGACTATCAATTAAATAACAGTAAACCACCCAAATACGAGAGTAATTCAGACAAAAATATGGCTTGTTAATGAAGGCTTCATTCAGGGATGCTACAGCTACTGAGAGAACACAGTCTGGCTCACAACGGGATCTGTTCTAAGAGCACCATCGTCAGCTGGTGCCCTTTGAATCGACTCAAGTGTGAGCCAACTCAATATGCTCAGCTGAGGACTTAAGTGTCTCATTCAGAGTTTTTCAAACTCAGCGCTATTGACATTTCGGGCCAGATAATTCTTTGTTGGGGGGAACTTTTCCTGTGTATTGTAGGATGTTTAGCAGCAACTCAGGTCTCTACCCACTCGAGGCCAGTAGCGTTCCCCCAGTTGTCACACCCAAAAATGTCTTCATACATTGCCAAATGTTCCCTAGGGGACAAAATAGCCCTAAGTTGAGAATTCTTGGTTTAATGCATCTTGAAAAGTGCTAGAATAGTCTAGCTCACCCCAGGACACACTGGACCCGGCTTACCCTAAAAATTCCATGAGATGTAGTAATGTGTGTGTGTGTGTGTGTTTGTACTTGTGTGTGTGTGGCGTTAAGGATGCCACACTAGGGATTGGGGGGCATTAGGGAGCTGCGGATCACCACTGGCTGTCACAAAGAACCCATTCCAATACTATAAATGTCTGCTCTTAGTTTAGCTCCTCTCCCTCAGATAAGCTTACTTATAACTGATCACATTAAAAAAATCACAGTAAAAATCTTCGAGGCGTCTTTTTAAACAATCAGAGGTATTATTTTCTGTAAATAAAACAATGTATGACTTGTTCATATCAATACATTTAGAAATTGTTTTTTAAATTTCCACATGAGGACAAATTACTAGATTACCTATTCACTGCCTAACTTATGAAAGCAGAATCTCTAAGCCCAGAGCTTTTTTTATCAGAATGGTATATAGTGGTGTGGTTTTCTGATATTTCTATTAATGTTACTACAACTAAGCAGTGCATGTTCTAGAAAATTCCCAGGAGAGAAATGTGACTTGCCCTTAACTGACCTTCTGACACTTCCAGCTCCACTGGCGGTTCCCGTGGTCACAGCCATGGTAACTCTGATAGATGCATTCAGCAGTGAGGTTGATTATTAAATTCCCTGGAGATGGTACTAAACTCCTAGAAAATGACCACAAATTCTCTATACCAATAGCAAGATATGGTTACTAAATAAGTTAACAGTGCCTTAAGCAGCCTTAATAGCTTTATCACATCCAGAATACAAAAAAGGAAAGAAAGATTTTTCACCAATCTTTGCATTTGTCAGTGCATAGCTAGAATATTATGGTCGCTTCTGATGATATGTTTTAAGAAGGAAATTGACAAATTGGAGCGTCTCCAGAGGTGAACCACCAGAATGGTAAGTGTCCTAGAAAGTATGTTAATATTGACATACAAAACACTTGGAAACCCTGTTCAGCAACATAGAGAACTTATTATGGCTAGGAATAGTGCCATATGGTTCCTCAAAATATAGTTGGTAAAATCCCAACCATACAAAGAAGGTATAATTTGAGGCAAAATGTGGCTGGATTGCACACAATGGAAATACATTCTTTGGTGAAAAGTCAGTAACTCGGAAAACATTTTATATGTGGGCGGTGTGAGCATGTTCGGTGTTTTTAAACCAGGTTATTAACATGTCTCTTGCCTCCCCTCAAACATGCTCGCTATTGATTGTTGCTCACTTCACTCCAAGCTCGCCTCATCATTATTGTTGCTAACAATACTGAACACCAAGTGAGAACAACTATGCCACGTAAATATCAGAGAAGCCGATGCAAGCCCTGCCCTGTGGGTTTAAGGCTTCATCCTGAGCCGGGATAAAATTCACATTATGCAATAGAATAATCAGTACAAGGGATTTTTAAAGGCTAAAGAAAATGGACATCATAATGCAGGTTTTGCTGGTTCTAAACTTAATTTAAATTTAACATTTAAGTGTTCACAGCAGACCTCCAGTTTTATGCATTTCAGCAGTGTTGTATACGGAAATTTTTTGTTTGTAGGGATAGAAACAAAAGCCTTTCCTAGTTGAATTGTGAAGTTATCTAAACTCAAAACTACATGTAAATTGAGTACTTTATGTGAAGTCACTAAAAAATATGTAACTACTATAAAATAATAGTTTTATTCAAAAAATCTATATACACAATGACATATAAACATGGAAATAGATTACGTTCATACAGAAAGTGTTACTTCAGTTTGGCATTTTCTCGATGATTCACATCAATCATGTTTATCTCACTGAAATATCTCTAAGTGCTGTGGCTTTTAATTTCTTCCCTCTTATACTTGTGTCACTTTGATAATCACTGTAAATTTTTATAGTCCAATATTCTCCTTTACTGTTGGAATAAATATCTCCAAAAAGATTTTCAATATTTTTCTTCTTTCCCTCCTTTTGAATTTAAAACTATTTAAAATCTATTTGAGTACACTGAAAGAAAAAGCACTTTAAATGATAAATCTTGATCATCTCAAAGGTTTTTACTTACTATAAATGCAAGCCAGAGGGAAATAAGAAATAACAAAATATTACATTATAAAATATGCAATTTGCGATAGAGTTCCTTTATTAAAATCACCAATTATTATTTCACATAAAATTTAATTGAGGTCATTACCCTCTTGGCAAGTTATTTCAAAATTCCTTCTTATAATAAGATTTGTTAATGTAGCATTTTCCACATCAATGCTTCTTTCACATATATATGCTTTTTATATCTATTTATAAAGGTAATAGGCATCGCTCATAATTTGAACTAATAATCAAGTTAAATATTTAAATGCCTGTCTAGGAGATGTGGTCCTTCTGTTTTCTGTCTGTTAAGAGTCAAGAACAAGAGAAAGACTTTGCCCATCCAGCGAATGGTTAGTGATTCCCATAGCCAAAATATTCGTGAAGTCTGAACAAATAAGGCAGGTATCCTAATTATGTTGCTGGAGAAACATTTCCTCAGAATATGTGAAATTTTAACATTATGATGGGAGTTATGCATCGTTACTCACTTCAATACGAACACAACCTTATGCTTGTTTAGGGAGAAGTCATTTCTCTGCCAAGGACCACTTGTTTGTATGAAACACTCTGGTTTCACTGACCTTAAATATTTGTTGATGGAGATCATTTCCAATAAATTACAAATAGTTTATATGGTCCATGATCAAAATTAAACAACATGCTGGGACCGTGCAGCAATTTGAATTCACAACAGTCGAATTGTTATAGTATCCAGAGGTCAATTACCAACTTCCTTCCTTTTCTTGTCCTTTCTATAAACAGTCATTATTTTTATACCAGTTAATGTGTTCTATATCGAGGATTCAACAATTGATACAACACAGTCCCCGCCCTCTAAGAGTTAAAGCCCATTAAAGGAAACTGTCCTATAAATAAGCAGTTATATTAATGTGTGTAGCATTATTGTTGAGAGACAAAAGCGTACAGAGAAGAACAAGGACTGCCAATTGATGTGGACCAAAAACTAGAAATGCAGACTGTTTTAAGAGAAATGTCAGTGTTAAATAAATAACAAATCATATGAAAAAACAAACATTTCTCTTTTCACCTGAGAGATTTGCTTTAGAAAAGTTGACAGTAACGTGAAGTTCTGTGAAAGGAAATCTATTTTGCAATCAACATCTATTTTAAAATGGCAAATTTATTTCCATAACAGGAAATGTCCTTCTTAAGTGAAAAAATAAATGCATTTAAAGAAATGAAACATCATTAAGCGTGGGCATACTAAGTTCCATAATTGATGGTGTTTTCGTAGCACTTTCAAAATATTTTCAGAAATGTCTCAATTCTGGACTGTTATCCTGTGCTTCCACGTCCTATTTCTTTTTTCTACTCGATTCATCTTGCTCCATGTTTGTATCCACAGGAGAATTACTCACATTGTGCCTGACTCACAAAATAGCAAGAAGTGTTAGTTATTATTATTTTGTGTATGCCTAAAAATTGACACAATTTCACACGATACTAGTAGATATAAATTTCTAACAAAGGTCTGTGAACTTATAGCTAATCTTGATTATAGACATCCAGTCCATTTCATTACACTTAAAGATAAGAAAATTTTGGCATGGAATTAATTAATAAAATGACTGGATCAAGGTCAAACAGCTAATTGTTTCATTCGGACCTAATTCTCCTGAATAGTATAATACAGAACAGAGAGCTTTGGAGTAAAACACTGGTGTTTTCAGAACCCAGATCAACCAATTCCCAACTTTATGAACTCAACTTCCTTTAAGCCTCAATCCTGTTGTCTGTAAAATAGTTATAATTATGGGTTAGTCATAAGGATTCAATAGGGTTTTACATGCAAAATGTTTAGCATCATAAATCATACAAAGTTTGTACTCAGTAAATTACACTTTGTCATCTTATCAATCAATATTTTCTCTATGTCCTTTGCTTGTTTGAATATTCTTACATTTAAAGTTTCAAATTCTGAATATGATTTTCTGCAATACTCAGTCAAATCTACGAATTTTAAATGTTATTACAAATAAAATATACCCTATTGAAATAGTTTCAGGATACTAAGAATTAAGCATTCAAATGAGTGAAAAGTTATAGCTATATGAAAAGAGTTTAACCATTGAATGAAATAAACTTTACCTGAGAACTTCTTAAAGTTTATTTCAATATATTTTGATTTTTAACTATTAATATAATAAATTGTTTCACTTTGTGCTGTTGAGTAACCTCTATTGTCTATAAGATTTTTAACACACATATTAATCTCATTGATTCTTGGTAGTAGACTTATAAAAAGTATGTTAAGAAAGATTCTGAAGTCCAGGCTAAGTGTAAAAGAATATCATGATCACTTAACGGTGGATGAGAGAAAGTGTTGGTATAGTCATGGTTTTCAGGCCATTAACCAAATCTTATTGTCTTAAATTAAAATTTGCCCTTTTCGAGAACTTAGCATCTTCAAGTCACGAGTGTATTTATCCATTTATTTATTTTGGAAATAGTAAGAAAAATAGTATCATGCTATCCAGACTTTTTATTTGAAATTATAGGGCATGGTGGAAGGGAACTTACATTTATCGAGTATCTATTGTATATAAATTCTTATTTACGTATAATAGGTAATAATGTATAATATGTAAGAATACGTAAATTCATGTTTAATTTAACCCTCCATTTATCCAATTAAGAAGGTATTATTTTGTCCATTTTATATAAGGGAGAACAAGTTCTGGTATATTAGTTAATTTCTACAATATTTTAGATAACTAAGTGGAAGAACCAGAATTCAAATTCAGTTTGTCTGATTGGAAGCCAGCGACTTTTCCACTCTAAATCTTTCTGCAGCATGTTTTAAGCAATGAGCTGGCTAAAATGAAAGTTATACAATGGGTGTATTCATTAATGAGCATGTTTATCAATTCAATACATATTTATAGTTTTTTTTACTGAATTCCTAACTAACGTATCTTAGTGCTTAATAAAGATCTCCCCTCAGATGTCTAATAAGTCCTGAATTTTGACCAAAACTCAACACCTGCTGCTCTCCCCTTTCCCAATCCCCAGCTATTCCCACAGTCTTTCCTACCTCAATAAATAGAAATTCTATCCTTTCAGTTGCTCAGGTCAAACAGTTGGACTCATACTCAAGTTCTCTCTTGCTCTCGTATGCCACACCAGTCAATCAAGGAATCTTTTTAGTTATTCTACCAAACTACATTCTTCATGTTGTGCAAGCTTCACCACCACAATCACGAGCTAAGCCACCATCACCTCCAGCTTCCTTCATCCCAGTGGATTCCTCTAACCTGTTACCCACAGGTTTTTTTAATAGGAAAAGGCTCTCCACGGTCTATTCTCAACCCAGTAGTCAGAAAGAGTACTATAAGACTCAAGTTAGACTCATTCATGTGCCTGGCCGAAACTCCAGTAACTTGCCATTTCACCCAGAAGTAAAGTTCAAGTCCTTACCATTGCCTACAGGTTTGCCCATGGTCTTATTCTTGACTAACTCTCCAACCTCATTCCCCTGGGCTCTGCCCTCGCTTACCCCACTCCAGCCACACTGGCTACAGTTCTTCAAACATTTCAAACACGCTAGGGCATCATGGCCATTGTTCCTTCTGCTCAGAACGTGCTTCCCTTTGGTATCTGCATGACTCTTCCCCTCTTTCAGGCTTTGCTCCAATGCCACCATTCCAGAGAGGCCTTCTTTCCCTGCTTTGTTCTCGCGCTAGCACATCTCTGACAGAATGTACAGTTGATCCTCATTATTCACAGATTCCATATTTGCAAGTTCACTTACTCGCTAAAATTTCTTTGTAACCCCAAATCAATACTGTGGTGTTATGCAGTCATTCACAGGTATGCGCAGAGTGGTGAAAAATTTGTAACCTGAGGTGCACATTCCCAGCCGATGTTGAACAATGTGACAGCCTACCTTGTTTCAGCTCTTGTACTGTAAACAAGAAATCATTTCGTGGTCTATATAGTGCCAGTGTTTTTTTCACATTTTTGTGCTTTTTGTTGTTGATTTTGCTGTTTAAAATGGCCTCCAAGCATAGTGCTGAAGTACTGTCTGCTGTTCCTAAGCAGAAGAACCTAAGCTGTGAAGTGCCTCATGGAGAAAATACACGTGTTAGATAAGCTTCCTTCAGTGAGTTAAAGTGCTGTTGGCCATGAATTTAATGTTAGTGAATCAACAATGTATAAGGTGTCTTTAAAAAGAAACACACATAAAACAAAGTTATATGTTGATTGATTGATGAAAATGGTGTGACCAGAGGCTCTTAAGAAAGGTAACCCAGTATTTACCCTAGACATAATGGTTCAGTAGTAACTAATTCAATGTTCACAGTGACTTTATAGAACATACCTACCACAAATAATGAGAATCAACTGTCCAGTCACGTGCTGCATAACGACTTTTCAGTCAACTACAGATCACATATACGATGATTGTCCCTTAAGATTAGTACCATATAGCCTAGGTGTGTAGTAGGCTACACCATGTAGGTTTGTGTAAGTACACTCTATGGTGATCGCACAACGATGAAATCACCTAATGATGCATTTCTCAAAACGCATCCCTGTCATTAAGCGATGCATGACTCTATTTTTATTTGTTCACCATGTGTTGTCTGTCTATTCCCACTAAAATTTAAGCTCTGTGAGGGCAGAAACATTTTTTGTTTCATTCATGTTGCATCCCCAGTTTTGAGAAATAATAGCTCAATGAATATTTAATGTATAAATGAATACACACAGCAATTATTATGAATGATCAATGAATAAGTAATGATATAATAAATATAAATAAATATCTAAATATAAAAATAAATAGAATATAAATAAATAATAAATGAATACATAAAACAATCATGCCCAATGGGTTAGACTTGTTGCTAGGCTCATAGGATTAAAAGATAAGTAAGATATGAGCTTTGCTCATGAGGTTTTCACAATTAGGATAGTCAATTTAAATGCTTTGAGAAAACAACAAGCCGTCCTTTCCTTTCCAATCTAGCAGGTATATTTCATATTTATTTAAAAGACTGATTGTTGATTCTATGTGTGAATCTACCTAAGGTAATAGACAGGGTTATCTTTAGCATCTGCCTTTAGTACCAGAACATAAATGTTTTA
The DNA here is from genome assembly GCF_057802395.1 of Ceratotherium simum simum. Classification (NCBI taxonomy): domain Eukaryota; kingdom Metazoa; phylum Chordata; class Mammalia; order Perissodactyla; family Rhinocerotidae; genus Ceratotherium; species Ceratotherium simum. Next base: position 12,824,706 of record NC_141927.1, on the reverse strand, counting down.
CTGATTTCCTCATTACCCACCACTGTTGGAACAGCAGTAACATCTTGCTTTATAAATACACAGATCTGAAAAGGCTCACATGCTCTTTACTGACCATTTGGGCAACATCCCACAGATGCTATTAACTGTGTGATCTTAAGCAAGTGACCTAACTTTTTTGGGATTCAGTTTGCTTCTCTGTTAAATGGGGAGAATAACAACACCTCACTTACAAGATTCAATTAGTATATGCAACCCACTTAGAATAACTGCTACATATTATCTGTTAACGATTAGAATCCTTTCTGCATGGAAAAGGCCATACATTTCTGAAGCTTAAAATAAAAAAAGACAAATGCTAGTGTATACTAAGTGGAAGATACATGGATATAAATTTAATTTCCTAGAATATTTCAGGAGAGTTCACTGTATAAATTTTGTCACATGGAGGAATTTTTTTTGTATTTAGTTTAGAATGTTTTATTAAAACTTCATAATTTTGTATCAACATATGCAAATGTGCTCAGATGTTCCATTTCAGTGGTTCCATTATTATAAATTGAGAATGATTACCATGAATATCCATTTTCTTCCAAAATCTATCACCATGAATTTTACACTTTTAAACAAAAGTGGATTATGCTACTGTATTAACTCTTAAGGTACTGTGCATTCTTTAATATCCTAATTCAAAATTATTTAATGTTAACATGATAAAAATTCTTAGTAATTTAAATGTATACTATTTTGTTTTGTCTGTGTCACACTTCGATAGAATAAAACATCCAGATTCCCTAAAGATTTCCACCATCCTTATTGTAGTGACAGGTACACTGTTTTAGTCAGTTGGGGCTGCTATAACAAAGTAACATACACTGGGGGGCTTCAACAATAATCTTTTATTTCTCACAGTTCTGGAGACTGGGAAGTTCAAGATCAAAATGCAGGCAAATATGGTGTCTGATGAGAGCCCTCTTCCTCATTTGCAGATGGTCTCACATGATAGAGAAAGTTATCGTCTCCCTCATGTCTCTTCTTATAAGGGCCCTAATCCCATTCATGAGGGCTCCATCCTCATGACCTAATCACCTCCCAAAGGTCCCACATCCACATACCATCACATTGAGATTTAGGGCATCAGTGTATGGATTTTGGGGGGACACCACATTCAGTCTATAGCATACTCTCTGATGATGTAAGTCAGATTTCTATGGGCTGATGTTTCCTAATAATCCTTTCATTCATCAGCCTTCCTTACATGATGCAGTATCATAATGGCGGCTCTTTATATAGATTTCTGATTATTCATTTCCATTTCTCTCCCATTGAAGTCTCCCATGTTAAAAACTATTTACTTGACAAACTATATTTTTTGTTTAAGGCTCCATTTCTGTCTACTTCAATAATGTTTGGAGATAATAAAAAGAAACAATTAATGCTCTTACTATCTAGTGCAGAAACTTCCAAAATGATATTATTCATGAAAACTGCATATATTGGAGTAAAATTAATCTGGTATATAGGAATAAAAACTGTCTCTCTCAGCTTTTTTCTACAAAAGTGAAGCTATATCTTTACATATATAATGACAATGAATTTCCAATCTTATACTCTAACTTTGCTGACTATTATTTTTATTCCTCTTAATGCCCTCATTTTTCATTTTTTGGATTTTTTTTAGTGGGGGAGGGTGGTAGTGGTGGTAGTATAGTGATTATGCAAATTCAGAACCTTCTTTTTCTATTTTTGGTACTAAGTTTTTAAAGATAGAGATTCTGTAAGGCTTTGAATTTCAGTAGAATTTGCTGATAAAAATGTTTGCAGCCAGTACACTTTTTGAAGGCATGAGGATAATTATTTCCAACACAGATTCAATTACTTTGATAATTATTGGTCTATTAAGATTTCCTATTTATTTATAAATTAATTTTAGTAATTCATATTTTTTTAAAACACAGGCCATTTCAATGAAGACTCAAATTTATTGAACGTAAATTAATTTTTTTTATTAATTGCCTCATCCATTTCTTAGATTGTTTATTGGCCTTTTTATTTATTTATTTTCCTCTGGATCAGATTTGTTAGGAGTTTCTATCTTATTCTTATTTTCAAAGAACTAAATTTTTAAAAATATTCTATTAACTTATGCTCTTATTTTTGTTTCCTTTACTTGTATTGAGTCAGCTTCACTGTTTTACATCTAATTTTTTGTGTAGTTTTTGAATTTGTTCTTGTTAATAGTCAATGGTTATTTAGGGTTAACAACACGTTTAAACAACTTCTTTATATTTATTGCATCTTCAATCCTTTCCTCCTTCCTGACTTCAATTTCCTCCCTATTGAAGTATATCCTTTATTATTTCTTTCAGCCAGTATCAATAACTAGCACATGGTTATCTATAGCTGTGACAAACTACCCCAAAACTTAGTGGCTAAATACAACTGCCAGTTCACTCTATTCCATGTTTTGGGGCTCAGAATTTCTGGCAGAGCTTGGGTAGCTGATCCTGCTGTTTCACATGGTGTTCACCGTGTCACTTCATACTGTTCACCATGTAGCTGAGCTGGCCTAGAAGTACCAAGACAGCTTCACTCACAAGGTTGGTACTTTGCCAGGGACAGCTAGATGGCTGAGCCCAGCTGGGCCCTTCTCTTTCCACGTTGCCTTGAGATTTGTCCATGTGCTCTCTCCAGCGTGGTGGTCAGACTTCTTACATTGTGACTCAAGGCCTTAAGAAACCAAATTGGAAGCTGCAACTCCTCTGAAGTGGTTGGCTCAGAACTGGCATCGTGTCACTTCCACCGGCCTCTCTTAGTCCAGCAGCCACAGAGGACAGCGAGATTCAAGGGAATGGAGCAACAGACTCTACCTTGCAATGGGGAAATGGCTCCATCTCAGGGAAGAAATGATGGGGCATTTTAAAGACAGCCTCTACAACCAGAAAACTCTTAGTGTTTGTTAGAAAATATTTTATTTTGGCCCTACTCTTGAAATAATTGCTTATCTATGTATAGAGTTTAGGCTAATCATTATTCTTCATTGATAATTTGAAGATATCATTCCATTGCCTTCAGCATCTTATTATTGATTATGAAAATATGTTGACAGATTACTTTCTATTCCTTGTAGGTAGTTCCTCATTTTTTCTCTTACAGATTGATGACTTTCCTTTTTTCACTGAGTGTTTTCAATTTCTCTATGATGCATTTAGGTGTAGAATGCCTTTTCTTTACCTCCCCTGGGAGCCAAGGAGCTATTTTAATCTGAGAACTGATTTTATTTTTTAATTCTAAAAAATAATTTGGCATTATCTGCTGAGAAATACCACTCCCTCATTCTCTAAATTTTGTTCTTTGGAACTTCTCTTAAATGTATGCTGGAACTTCTCATTATTTCTTCCATTCTAGCTACCTTTCCCATTATATTCTCCATCCATTAATTTCAGTGTTTTTTAAAAATTGGATTTCTACAGATCTTTCAATGTATTAGTTCTCTTTTCAGCTATGTCTACCTTACTGTTTAATCGATGCAATAGGATTTTTATTTCTATACCTATCATTTTATTTCTAGAATTTCTTTTTGCTCCTTTTACCAATTTGTTCTTTTTTGTTTGCATATTTTTCTTGTTCTACAGTTGATGTAGTTTATTTTATATCTGTAAACATTGTAAAGATACTATAATCTCTTTCAGATTATTATCTCATTATATAAGGTTCTTCCAGTGTTAACTGCCTTGTTTATTGTGATTCTTGAATTTTCTTCCTAATACATTCAGAGAGAACTATTTGATGTTTGCCTCTGCCAGGGCTCTGGTGGTTTTATGGTTTTCAAACAAGTTTTCCTCGTCTTGGCATGAGGTCCTAAAACAAGGCGAAATGCAAATTCAGCCCACACTTATGCAGAGACCAGATTGCAAATCCGTGTGCTGCTTCCCCAGGTTGGAAGCAAATTTTCCATCTCTTTTCTCATCTCTGTTTTGCAGAGGCATTAGCACTTGAGGCTCTTGGCTCTTTGGAATGAGTCTCAGTCCCAGAGAACCAGTTCCAGAAGTTCTGAGACCTGTGTTCATTTCCTTTAGACATATTCAAATTAAACTCCCTAACCACTGAGGTTTATATCCATGGAGTCAAATCCCCCAAATCACTGGGATTTAGTATCTCTATCCCTTTTTGTTGAGATTCTTTTCCTAGAACGCTGATATTAACTTTTATTCCCTTTGAGTATGTGCACACGTGTGTGCATGTGCGTGTGTGTGTGTACACGTGAGTGCATGTATGTGTTTAAAATGTTATATGTTTGAAATGGGAAGGGGGGTAGTTCATTTTATCTCAGACCATTATGTTTATTCAACATTCACTAATTTTGTCTCTCCCTTTCTCAACTTAATAATTCCCATTTGGCAGGAGGGAAGATACTAAATGAAAGGAAATATCTATTTTTTTCCTCTTCACTATGTAATTCAGGTTACAGACTTATGGTTCTTATATATAAAATATTTAATCATAATCAAAATTAAAAATCTATCTGTCCAATCAAAATATCTGAAAGGAAATTCTAAGCAATATTAAGCTGGAAATCAAATGTTTAAAATTTGGTGATTAGAAAATTATGAGGAGAATGACCCCTCACATTTAGGACAATTAGATAACCTGTTACCTTGAGAGTCTTTTTTTTTTTCGCTGAGGAAGATTTGCCCTGAGCTAATATCTGTGCCAAGCTTCTTGTATTTTGCATGTGCGTTGCCGCCACAGCATGGCCACTGACGAGCGGTGTAGGTCCGCACTCGGAAACCGAACCCCGGGGCACCAAAGCGGAGCACACCAAACTTAACCACTAGGCCATGGGTCTGGCCCTGAGTGTCTTTTGATTTACGGGCAATGTGTTGTTAGAATCAAAGGCATGAGCACCTTTTAACATATTTGGAAAGAAACTTAAACTAAGAGCATATTTTTCTCATTTTCCTGAACCCAGTTGTGTCCCTGTGCTTTGCCTTTAGTTTGTAGTGATAAGGGCCAGGGCTCACAAACAGCTATAACTGTCTATTCACCTCCATTTAACACATTATGGGAGCAGAAATCCACACCCACTCAGAACTAAAAAAGGCACAACCATGTAACAGAAATTTGTTTCCAGTCCCATCTATACACTTCTAATCAGAGTGCCAGTCAGATTTCAGATTTTTATTTTGTAGAGGAATAAATCACTTTTCAACTTAGCTATTATAATCTTTTCTTCAAATGAGCAAGTAGCAGAATTGGGAAAACAAAGAGTAACGAAAAAATATTCCTTAGGATACATCTCTTATACTTGCCTTTTCTATAATACAAGATAAACAAAGACACATGTTGTTTTTAAAAACCACGTAGGGGAACAGCAGAAAACTCATTTATGTCTGTGGCTCCTGATGTTACCTTGATCAGAATTTCTATCAAGAATATTGAGGCCGATATCAAAATCATAGAAAGCAGCTGCCTTTAATAGAGGACTTTGGTGTTTAATCCTTTGAAGCATATGAGAAGCAAGATACGCAATATGCAAAGTAAAATTCTCTGCTGTCTTTGAAAATACCAAAGGTAACTTTTAAGTGCACTTACCATTTTCATCTTTACAGATAAAATGTCTAGGATGCAGACTTCTAGATGTCCAAGGGTTTTCTCTACTGCTTAAATGTTTTTGAAATGAACAACAAAAACAGTCATCCTTTTTAAAAGTTAAACAGCACTTTCAACTACCTCTATGTTATATACATATTTTTAACATTCTGAGTTGACAAATATTATTCACTGAAATATAGCCTGTGTGAAGGTATACATCTTTAAAGCCACAATACCTAAATTATATGCATTAATTTTACAATTGAGTATAAAAATTGACTAAACTAATTATAACTTGCATATTTAGTCTTATAGGTATAAATAGGCTACCATATGTCACAAATGAGCACATCTAAACACATTTAATATTTTATTATTTCCAGAAGCTTTTTAAAAACATTTTACTTAAGAACTACATTTCAAATAGAAATGTTTATATATAACATATAAAGCAAACTTTTCTGATGGTCATTTTTTGGAAAGGCTATAAAAGTATATAGCAAAAGGCCAAATTTAATTTTCCTGGAAAATCTTTTATTATTAATAACCATTTTCAAATTCAAGAAAAGTGGCTTTTCAGAAAATATATTTAGTTGTCTATGTGGGCCATTGCAGAAAAGGGACAGAGAGCTTGTACCTTATACAGGGACCATATGTCTGATTCCTTTCTTCTAAAACGGACTTTTCCAAGCTGAGTAGACAGTATTGGCTTAAACACAAAAACATTTATTCCATCAACTGGTTATTGTGTAGTTATAAAAATAGATGTGGTAAACAAACAAAATTCTAATTTCCTGATTTCTAAGGATGTTCAGTGTTCAATATTCAAGAGGGATACACTTGCCTCTCAACGCCTTCTCAAAAAGACTGAAGAATGCTTCTGTCCACATAATTTTTGTTTTATTGAAATAATTCTCAGACTTTAGCAACCATCAGAGTCACCTGGAAGACTTGTTAAAACAAATCGCTGAGCTCTACACCCAGAATTTCTGATTCGGTAGATCTGAGGTGAGGCCAACAATTCACATTTCTAAGTTGCTGATGCTGCTGGTCCAGGGACCACACTTTGAGAATCACTCAATTACTGGATTTTATCTACGCAGAGCAGCTACAGCTTCTTAAACTTTCAAAAGGAGTAGTCATGAAACTTTTAAAATTATTAAGATCTGTACTATTAGATATGTCAGAAAGAGCAGTGATCTTAGTTCTAATATTTTTGAGACTTCCCAAAGCGATTTCAAAGCCAAGTGGAAATAATTAAATTGATAAAAATTGTAATCAGTACGGTACCCAAGGATATAGTCGGTGCTATATTGATTCGTGTTAATAAATCTAACCTAATCTTTCTTTCTGCATTTATCTTTATCTGCAAATATTTACTCAGTGAACAGGGAGAAAAGCTGGTGTAAAAAGTACGTCATTTACTCAAAGCTCATATTTTAATTGCCCTCCAAACTTAGCTCAATATTCCCAGATGATATCTTAAGAAAGTTTGTTTCAGAAAAAAAGAAAAGCAAAGTATAAACAAGTTAAAAATAAATTATATTCCCAGGTCTTCACCTAATGTCTATTTTCAGTCCCTAGGCAACTTATTAGAAGATATTTGTGAAACATGTAGTCTTTGATAACTTTGCTTCAGTGGTTCTGAACTGTTAGAGACAGCATCAGAAATGTGAGGCTTTACACGGAGGAGGGAAGGAAAGGGCAATTCACGAGAGGCACAAGATCTGTTTTCCATTTTGTCTTTGGCATTTATCAGCAATGTCTGGTCTTGGGCGACTCTTTTAACCTCTAGCTGAACTCAGTTTCCTCATTTCCAAAATGGCAATAGTAATTTCTTCCTACCACTAGATTGTTGAGAAAATCAAATTAGGTAGAGTCTTATTTTCTTATAAGTAGAATTAACTGCAATCTAACATATGCAGTGCTTTAAAAGGGTCGGATGGGTGCCATTGTTGATAAGAGGAGAGTATCTTTAGATCTCTTATTCTAATTCAGTTATGTACTTCTAGCTTTGCCTTGGTTTCTAAAAAGCAAAAGTGGTTTATGCCTTAGAACTGATTAATATATTATCTGCTTTAAACCCTGATTTTGTCACGTGTCAATCTCATTCCAGTTCTGTGAAGTTTGGTGTTCTTCCCCGTGTGAGACAACGCTAGACTTGACAACTTTTAATATCATTTTTATCACTTCTTAAAAAAAAATCAGTAAATATTCAGAAAATTTATTCACTGGAAACGTTATATTATAGATGAATCAATGTTAACTATTTTAAAATTAACATTAAAATATTATTTGAGAGTGAAAGTCACATTTTCAGCGAGCTATCTTGCCTTTTTCTCTTTCTCTTTTTCTCTGTGTTTGTGTGTGTGTGCATGATTGCACTTCTTGGTTGCAAAACCCAGCATAAATATCCACATAAGGAATGATTTCAGATTTCCTGTATTAAATAATGTAGATATGGTGGAGGTGAAAGGGAACTATCTCACTAGGAAATAAAGGGGTCTTATAAAAAAGACCCTCTGTCAAGAATGATGTCCTTTGTGTGCTCTAGCCTCTGTTGATGACAAAAAAGTGGCAAGTCAGTGCCTCGGAATGATGCTGCTGAAAGCAAAGGTGTAGCTTTGTAGGTGAACTTTGAACAACGTGTCTGCACCACTTCTCTTTCTAGAATGAGCAGTCTTATTAGAGACAGCTTATTACCACTCTCAGATCGTATTTAAAAATAAATATGGCTAACTGTAAATGTCAGTTTAAAAATCCTTCAAATTTATGTATATTAGAACAATGTTCAAATTAAAGACGAAGTATGTGTCTTCATCATCTCTTGTTTTCCTTTTAAATTCTTTTTGAACTTTTGCCCTTCTTAAACATTCGTTAAAATGCTGAGACAACATACTTCTTCCTATGCTTTAGTCTAGGGAGACTATAAACAGCATCGAATACAGTCATTTCAAAACCAAGCAGAAATGAATTGGAATTGGGTTTCAGGAAACCTTTCAAAGAAGAAAACACATTGCCATTGATGATGTCTCTGATTCTCATCCACATATAATTCTCGAAGATACAAATATGTTTGATATGTATAGTTTCACACATAAAATCTGCATGGATTTCAGCCATTCTGTGAAATCTCACAAAATTTTGAGATCCAAGTAGTACACTAACAGTATATTGCTGCCTCAACCCAGGTAAGAAGCAACTGTCAAGGACTTCCTTTCGTATGCTTCAAAGATGTGTAAAATGAATGTATAGGAAAACAGAGGCTGGAGACAGACTAAAAGGTAAGAATTTGCTCTCTCAGAGAATTAATATGTGTTAACAATGTTTTATAATACGTACAAACTTAAAGCAATTGCTAAAGTTAAATCTAGTCACCTAAGTTTAAATAGTCTGAACTTTTGCTTTCTCATTTTTCCTAAAGGTAAAGAAAATTACGTGGATTGTTTAAAAATGAAAGCCCTATTGCAGTGCAGGCATGTAAAATCAAGACCGAGCAGCCTGCAGCATCTCTGATGTACTTTATACCTTCAGATATCCAGTAAAACAGAGAATGCCTAATGGCAAACTCAAGACCAGATGTCTAAGGGTTTATGGCACTGTATTACTTTACTGTATGAGACTTATTGATTCTGTTCGTCACAGAATTATTCTTAAGACATAGGGTATCTGAACCAGTAACTTACTATTAATTGTAGAGTCCCATGAATCAAGCAGAAATATGTAGTAATAGCCATTTCTGGATAAAATACTTCTTTAAAAAATAAATAGAAAATAAATAAAATGTTCATTCTTCCCCTTCCTCATGAAGATCAAATTTGTTTTTTAAATAAATATGCACATGAATATTTAAATAAATATTCACAATTTTGACAATTTTTTGTCCATCAATAAGTCCATTACATATGACAATAAAAACTTTAATAATCCACAAAATTGCTGTGACAGTCTTACATTACAACAGACATATCAGCAGAGTGGTATTGCTAGTATAATAAAAATTTGAACTGCTACAATACATATTTTTATTAAACAACAGTAAAATGAACTCAAGGAGAAATAATCTAGATAAGGCAACTACATCGTCTATGTCTGATTCATTTTTCCTTTCTCACACATTCACTCTTATCTTTTTTCTCTCCTTACCTTTCCCTAAAGCTAATGGATTTAGGTTGCTATTTCTATAAAAGCTTAATGGCTTTTTTGACATTTCATGGTGGTGTTTCTTTAAATAGTTCTCAGTGGGACAGAACTTTGCCATTACACAAATATGTGTGTGTGTGTGTGTGTGTGTGTATGTATACGTACATATATACACATAAGTATATAAGGAAAGAACACTCTTTTAAAAAGTCCAACAGTTTTAATCTACAGGCTATACTTCAGACACAGCTCTGTGCTTAAAGGAAAAAGAAATACATGAAACTGAGACCCTGATATATTTAGTACAAAGACATTTGAAATAGAAGGTGCTGATACAGAGGAATCACTGAAACAATGTATGTGTCACTTCAGCTATATGTCCTGCTTTTATGAGAAAGACAGAGCTTTGAAGCTTCAATTTCTCGTCTGCCATTGATTGTCTAATTTAATATATTGGAATCTACTATGCTTTACACCAGTAATGATCTTATCTTATAAATAGCAGCTTTATATCTTCACTCTTTTCCCATGAGAAGACTTCTAGTCTCTGGTGACTTGTTACTAGATGGTAATACATAAAGACAACCACAAAGATCATACAGTCTATGCGCTGGGAAATAAGTTACATAATCTCAACATACAAACAGATAGCTGAAAGCATTTTCAGTAAGAAAAATTTAGGATATCTATTTAAGGACTAAACTTAACATGCTCATATTTAAAACTATGGTAGAGTCAAGGTGGTTGATATTTCTGAAGGAAAGCTGTTATCAACTGAAGGTGTAGGATCTAGAACAGAGCTTCCTAAACTTCATTTACCTGGGCAGCTCTTTTACAGTAATATAAAATTTCAGGGGTATTCATGGGAATTTTTAAAAATAGTTTACAATTTGGTGTTTTTATAATTTTTTTTTAGTAAAACTTATGTTTAGGTCATTATATTACTAAATACTATGTTATGATGAAATATAAAACAAATAGCAAGATTGTAGATTTCAATACAACCCTACCAATAACAATAAATGTAAATGGACTAAGCATTTCAAATTGGCGGAGACATCAAGCTGGATAAAAAAGTACCCAGCTGTGCTTTCCACAAGAGATACACTTTAAATGTAAAGCAAAAATTAAGTCAAAAGTAAAAGGATGATAGAAAAAAATACCATGCAACACTAATTAGAAGCTAGAATGCCTATTTTTTTTTTTTTTTTTTTTTTGGTCAGGAAGATCAGCCCTGAGCTAACATCCACGCTAATCCTCTTCTTTTTGCTGAGGAAGACCGGCTCTGAGCTAACATCTATTGCCAATCCTCCTCCTTTGTTTTTTTCCCCAAAGCCCCAGTAGATAGTTGTATGTCATAGTTGCACATCCTTCTAGTTGCTGTATATGGGACGCGGCCTCAGCATGGCCAGAGAAGCAACGCGTGGGTGCGCGCCCGGGATCCGAACCCGGGCCACCAGTAGCGGGGCGCGCGCACTTAACCGCTAAGCCGCGGGGCCAGCCCTAGAATGCCTATTTTAATATCAGACGAAATAGATGTCAAGACAAGGAGTAATAGTAGAAATAAAATGTGGCACTTAGAAATGGTAAAAAGGTCAAAAAAGTGTTTGCACCTGATAAGAGATCTTCAAAATACATGAAGAAAAATTGGCAATACGAAAGAGAAAATAAATTCATCCACAATATAATTAGAGATTTTAATAATGTACTTTCAGCTACTGATAGAAACAGTAGAAAAAAAAAATCAGTAAGGATAAAAAAGGTTGAACAACACTATCAACCAAGTGTTGAACCTAAGTGATCTTTATAGAACCTTACACTCAACAAGTACAGAATACGCCTTCTTTTCACATGTGCTGGGACTTCACAAATAGATACCATATATGAGCCATTAACAGTGGCTCAATACCGTTAAAAGTATTGACATCATATAAATATATTCCCTATGCCTATGGAATTGAAAGAGAAATTAATAAAAATATTTGAAAAATTCTCAAATACAGGTACTATCCCGCCAATTGATTTTCAATAAAATTCAATGGAGGAAAGGGAATACTTTTTACCAGGAGTTTCTGGAACAACTAGATATCCATCTGTAAAAACTTAAGCATTGACGTCTACCTCACACCATACAGAAAAAGTTAATTGGGACAGATCACAGACATAAATGTAAAAGCCAAAATTATAAAGCTTCCAGAAGAAAACATAAAAGAGTATCTTCAAAACATTGGAGTAATCAAAGATTTCTTATATAGAAAATAGAAGGGAATTAACACTGAAGAAAAACAATTAATAAATTAGATTTTATCAAAATTAAAACTTCTGCTCATCAAAAGACATCTTTAAGGAAATGAACTTGTAATCCAATGACTAAGAGAAAATATTTTCACTATATACATCTGATAAATAATTTGTCTACAAAATATCTAAAGAACTTGTACATGTAATAATATAAAATAAAAATTATCATGCCAATTTAAAAAAATGTGAAAGAATTGAACAGATATTTTACAGACGAGATATAGAAGTGGTGAAGAAGCATATGGAAAAATGTCCTACCTCATTAGTCATTAGGGAAATGTAAATTAAAAATGCAAAGAGATACAACTACTTATGCACTAGGATGGCTGAGATTGGGAATCCAAAATGAGATGAGGTGGTGGTGCAAATGGAATGCTTGTACATTGTTGGTTAGAGTGTAAAATGGTAAAACTATTTTGGAAATTGGTTTGGCCTCTTCTTATAAAGAAATTCTGTTCCTAGGTATTTATACAAGAGAAATGAAAACATATGTCCACCAAAAGACTTATACAATAATGTTCAGAGCAGTTTTATTCATAACAGCTAAAAACTGAAAATCTAAGTGTCCATCAATAGAAAATAAGATAAACAAGTTTGGTATAATCATACAGTGGAGTTCTACTTAGTAAATAAAAGCAATAAACTACTGATACACGCAACGACATGAATGAATCTCAAAAAATTATACTGTTCTTCCTCCCTTCCTCAACGCTTGAGTGGTAAAGCCATCAGACAGGGCCAAATATGGTAGGTGTCTGTCTGCATTAGAATGGAGAGAAGGGAGCTACTGTGACCCAGAGTGGGCTGCAAAGTCCAAGCAGGATGATGCCGGTGTTTACATAGGAGGGCTTCTTGACACTGAGTATCTGAGCCCAAGTGGATTGAGTTTGGCATCAACATGGGGGTGGGGATGCAGGTGGCAGCTCAGCACAGGGCGTCAGAGCTCAAGTGTAGTAAGATGGTCATCCTCAAGGGTGAGTAGCCCATTTCAGGTTGTTGGAGCCCAAGCAGCTGTATAGGGTGGGATAAAGCTGGAGCATGGGTGGGGTGAAGTGAGTGTCTACACAGCTGGACGGAGGATGGCTGTGAGATTGGCAGAGTGATTGCAGAGAAGTATATTGGTCAAATAAGTAATACACTAAGGATAAAGAGAGACATTTCAGGTCTGTGAAGGGAGCTACAAATGTGTATTATCTATCTGTATACAGATAGATAAGTATACAAATTCTATCTGTCTGTCTGTCTATCTATCTACCTACCTACCCACCTACTAAATGTATATAGGTTCTCTGGAAGCAGATACCAAGCCAGAGTTGGATATGCAAGATATTTATAAGGGATCATCACCTGTAGAAAGTGGGGGACTGGGGGGAGAAGTGAGCAAGTGGAGAATCAAACTTTTCCAAAACTTTGGTCAATCTCAAGGGAAGTTTTGAAGCATATATGGCCTTTCATACTTATCCCTCAGTGGGCTGAAATGCCCAGGCCTTTATATCCCTGAGATGATCAGTCATTGGATGTGGGTTTCTTCATGAAGCTCATGAATTTGGATGAGGCAGCTCTCTGCAGTTGAGAATAACCCTCAAGGGCCTGAGAGCTGAAATCTGTCTGCTGAGTGTACTCCCAGCAGACACATGTCTCAGTCTATCTCACACACATACCTGTACACATGCACACACACATGTCCAAGCTCTGTCCACTAAGTGGGCCCGGAAGCAGCAGCATCTCAAAAACAATGAACACATCTAGCACTCATAGACTCATAGCTAGCCTTCTAAATACCATTGTCCATTAAAAGAATCCAGGGCTTCTTGGAGTATTGTCTGAGAGAGGGGAAGTAAAAGAATGGAAGAGAATTGGAAAATTTAGGAGGCTTAACACTTGAATAACATAAATTTCCAAAGGAGAAAAAGAAATAAATGGAATTGAGGCTATAATGAATATCTAATGCCTTTGGTTGGAATAAATACTCAAGGACATAGCTCACTTAGTTCCATGTAGGACTGATAAGAAAAGGTATCTACCAAATTCCAAGGACCAATCAATCAATCAATACACAAATAAAGAATAAATTAAAACAAAATTGTAACCTTTCTGTCAGAAAGAAAGAAGTAACTTACAATAGCAAAGTAATTCATCTAGTAACTTAGCTATACCATTGGAAGCCGGAAAATGGTGGACTGATGTCTATCAACTATTGAAAAAAAAAATGCAAGGTTCCTGTATCAGAAAGGATATTATCTACATGTCAGGGAGACAGAATGATTAGCAAACACTTGCAGATATGCAATGATGACCACGGTACCCACACACTTGACCTGAAGAACATAGATGAAAGAGAAAACCAATCAAACACAAGGGAATCAGAATAGGAAAAGATAGACATAGTTAACCGTGTAAACATTAACGTAGTTGCAAAAGATATAAACAAAACCAGTTTACAATTAAAAGCTGGGGAATCTTTGTAAGATGTACAACTAATGAAAGATTAATTTTATAACACATTCATAACTTATAATAAATTGCTTATAAATTAATAACGAAAAGCAACAACTCAACAGAAAAATGAGCAAAGGAGAGAATACTGAAATTATAGAGCAGCAAAACCAAGTGGCAGACAAAACGTTCAAAAATTTTTCATTCTCTCTATTGTTAAGGTAAATACAAATTAACGTAACAATGAGACATCGATGACCTACTAGACTTCAAAAGGTTCTTTAAAATGATAACATCTACCACTGGTGAAGATTCAAGGGAAAAATATCCCCAAATATTGTTGACATAAATGTGATTTGTTGCAGCCTTTTGGAAAAAATAATCTGGCAATATTTATTTAAATAAAAATATAGATATTCCTGCAACCAAATATATCACGTTAGTGCTCCATCACTAATAAAAAAATAAATAAATGTATGTATGTATAAGCTTTATTGCAGTATTTTGTGTAGTACATGGTGGAAAATTTGAGAAAAAAAAGGAAAACATTTTTTTCTTTGTCCACTACAGGGCAAAGAAAAATCACAGTAAAATTGCCACACATACATACACAAATATCTAAAATGTGTATGACATACACACACACACCATCATTTCAGCTATACTACTTGTTTTGAAACACAAATTTTTTTCCAGTGTGATTGATATATTTGGGAATGTTTGGAGCGTAATATGAATTTTGGGTGAGTTTTTGTGCTATTTCCTCACTAAAAACTCTAGGTGAAAGCAGAAAACGGTACTCAGCTGATCCGTGGTGGTAAGAATAACACAAATGCCCGCATGCACGCACCACAAACATTTACCAGATATTTCAGTTCATTGCGTATATTATCCTATATGGTTGTGTTTTGTTTTATTTTTCTTATTTGTGAACTTTTCTATATGTATTTAAAAAAAAAAAAAAACTCATTCAACTACTCAAATGTGTTTCAGCGTCCTGGTTCAAAATGGCAAGCAGTGCATGCAAGAAGTAAAGCCCTGTCTATGTGTAAAGACCTTAAAGGGACACAGCCAAATCCTGCAGATGTGGCACCTGTTCATGGTTATAGTGGCTGCTTTGGTGGTTTCAAATGTCCTTAAAATTTCCAAAGCCTTCAGCTGTTGAGCAAAGTTGTGGGTTCAGTTGAGAAAGCCATAAAAAAAAAATTTCCACAGTAATAGAGTGGTTAAAGAAGAAGCCTACAATATTGGATCAAATGTTCAATTTTGATAAAATCTTAATAAAATATTTATTATAAGCACATGCCTCAAAGGACCTATAAATCAAAGACAGAAAAATCTGCACCAAAATTTAAGGCTGTGCAAGATGGCTTAAATGTGACATTGATGCCTGGTATAGGGACCCACACACCCCCACACCTGCTGTTACAACCCTCCGTGTAATTTCGGATCACCGTCCTTCCACCCCTTCACAATAACTGAGAAATTACAGCTCTTCTGACAGTCACTTCCACAGAACACCTCTAAAACTTTAGGGTTTTTTTTTTAAAGGTAAATTATCTTATTTACTGTAGCAATTATGTATTTTTAAACCATTTATTATGTGTAAAACTATGCTGTTTTTATTAGGTCCCTGTCTTTTTTTATTTAATATCTCTCTGATGAAGATGGTGAGTGTTTTTTGCTCCAACATCATTTTTCCATAAGCCCTGTGGTTTTTATTGCCTGATTATGCATAGCATAGTGATTTTGGGAAACACACATAATGTTATAGCAGAACTGATTGTATACACATATATACACATGACACTCATCTATATACATATGAAAATTGCATGTGATTAAATAAGCGTGAAAAATTATGGCCGAATAGCTACACATGCTTCAATTAGGATAATGCAATTTCATAATTTTCTTTTAGTTTTATGCCTTCTGATTTTTAAATAATTATCTAAAAGAAATAAATAAATAAGGCTCTTCTCATTATGAAAAACAAAGTAAAGGAACAAATGCAGGGAAATTCTGGTTTGTTCTAGCAGCAACTTCTTATCTCCTAGGAAAAGGGAAAACACCATTATGGGAGCAGCTTAGCATAGTTTAAAAGCACAAATGGATAATATTTAAGAGCAAAAGAATCCAAGTTAGGACAGCAGTGGGATCCCACAGCCCTGGAAAGCACACACATTCTGAAGTGTAATGATGACCTAGTCTTATTACTACACTGCATTATTCTACTTAGTGTAGAAATTTCATGAAAAAGTTATAAAAGTACGTGCGAGGATGTGCTAGGACTGTCAGAATAATTTATTAGTATATATACTGTTTTATTTCTCACTGAATTATATCTTCCCACAGCCACACTTGTCACATGCCATCTTTGAGCACCTCTCCTCGGAAGAGATCTGTTTTATTCAACACCAAAGTAAAAGTTGTCTGAAAGACTCTTCCCGCCCTGACTTGTTTTCCTGCAGTCTGCTATTTGAAGGTTGTTCTAACTGCCTTCGGAAGCAAGGTGAGGAGAAAGGGAGGAATTTCTCTTAGACCAAACAAAAAACAAAAAAACAAAAAGAGGCTGAGGGTTTAGAGTGGTTGGAGTGGTCTTGTGGGATGAAGACACTCAGCCTTCCTGTCTTCAGGGATTGGGGAGACTTAGGGAATCTGAGGGCACTCTGTGTCTGCTTAAATAGACTCTAGATTCTCGGCCTCATCAAAGGTTCCTGTGCCTCAGTTATGACCGAGAAAAATAGCCATTCAAGGGCTTGACCAGTGAAAGGACCAGGGATGACCTTAACAGAATGGAAGTTAGAGGCCCAGGTCTTACCCACAAAGTCAAGTCGAAGCAGCCTTGTAACACCAAAAGTAAAAAGAGTCCACCAAACACAGTCGCTTTCACCACTTCCTTCTTTATCTGCACAACCTCCTCAGCTTGTTTCGATCCTTACCCTCTTCTCCACACACTGCCTCTTAGTCTGCTCGTGCTTCCAGCTCCTCTTTTCTATCTTCTATCTCTGAGTCCAACTGGCCAGATCAGAGCTAGAGTTCAATAGGAGCAGAGAACTTCCCTAATTCTTGTCTTTCCTACAGTGAGGGGAAAAGAAAAATGACCTACCTCACACCAACTCATGACTGGGGGGGAAAAGCAGTGGGATACAGACAGTAAGGAAGAGAGAATTCCAGAAAATGATAGACCCATCCAAGAATATATACAGCAAAAACTTAGAATTAATTAGAACTTCTGTTGTAATCATTATCTACAATTAGAACGTATCTGTGAACCCCGTGGAAAGGATTCTAGGCTCTACTATTTGTAGCCTGTATACAGTAAGGCAATAATGGTACCACCAGCTGTCTTTCATCAGGAAGATCATATCTGTATTTGCTCATTAATTCACTGGGATTCCAAAAGTGTCAAGGAATAAGTGTTCTGCCTCATCAGATGAAGAGAATAAACGTACCCTACAAAAGGCTTTGGAAAAAACAAAAAAAACTGATGTCTTAGCTTACCTGAAAAATAAGTTCTCTAAAGTGGTCCTCTTTAGTAGCTGTGAAAGTTTATTTGAATAGTCTAAGGGACAGTGAACACAGTATATATTATATCCAATATTCCGCTCCACATTACTAAGCTTGAAAAGTATTCTTCTGCCAGAGAAGATGTCGTCATTGCATTTTTCAAATCCTGTGTGATATATACCGTCACATAGTTTGTTAAAAGCCACAGATAAAGCAAGATGCGTATTTTCCAATTTTAAGGGCCTCTTCATTTCTCTGAGATCGAGAAAAGGATAGAGCAGCAGACGGCTCATAAAATTTAAAAGTAATACCCCAAAGCATATCAAGTCAACAGGTATTTTCTTCACCCTACATATGAGTTTTTATTAGAGACAGTTCTGTAGCTTTCTGGAAGACATTTTATCATGAAAAAAATGTATCTTTTGTTGCCTGGAACCACTGGCATCAAAGTAAACTTAAATCTTTGTGTTCTTTAGCATAAGCTGAAGAAGGAAACAAATTCACTTATTATTATTTTTGAGGAAATATTTGGAGCGAAGCTAAGTGACTACAATCTAGAAAGCAGAGGATGGGTCTTAAATTTAGAAAACCTTATTTTCTGGAAATGGTACTACCTGATGCCTTTTATTTGAATATTAAGATCATAGCTATATTTATTGTATTGTCATACGATAATGTCATTATCCATTAACTTTGAAATATGAAATAAATCATAGTCATACTTCATTGACATCAAAGGTTTTTGGTTACACTTTCTTTCTCCTTTCAGGAGTCTTATTTCCTGTAAAACTTCCTCAATCCTGACCATCATAATGACCTTCTAATACTCATGATGACCTTCAGCATATTGTTGTTATGTGCTGTCAAGTCAACTCTGACTCCTGGTGACCCAAGAAGGAGTGATGTCCACAATGTCCTGTCCTCAACAGCCCTCCTCATCTTCTATAGACTCATGCCTATGGCTTCCTTTATGGAGTCAATCCATCTGATATTTGGTCTTCCTCTTTTCCTGCTGCCTTCTACTTTTCCCAGCATTATTGTCTTTTCCAAAGAATCCTGCCATCTCACGATGTGCCCCAAGTAAGACAGCCTCAGTTTTATCATTTTTGCCTCCAGCAGTAGTTCCCCTTAATTTACTCCAGGATCCACTTGTTTGTCTTTCTAGGGTATCTGTAGAGCTCTCCTCCAACACCGTATTTAAAATGAATTCATTTTTTTCCTGTCAGCCCTTTTCACTATCCAGCATTCACACCCGTACACAGTATTTGGGAATACGAGGGCCTGGATAATATTGGCCTTAGTCTCTAATCACACTTCCTTACACTTGATGACCTTTCCTAATTTTTTCATTGCTACCCTTCAATATATACAGATATCTATATTCCACCTCACATTTCCAAAGAGGCTACTTTTTAGGTCTCTATCATGGTTCGAAACGAATCATCCCAAATATGAGTTGATGGCTGTTAATAAAGGTGTGATGCTGTGTAGAAATATTTCCAGTTTACTAAGTTTCTTTATCAATAGGAAATTCTTTAAGACACAAAGAAAGACTTTGTAACAACAGAACTTAACGTGATGGGGGAGGGAAGGTTGATGTTAGTTACTTGTTTTTTTCAAGGATGGTGGGGTAGTGCAAGCAGGCAGGAAGGGAGGGTTACTACTTGTCCTCAGAATCATCGTAGGTGCAAAGTCTTAGTACTTGTAACGCATGCCCTAATCAAAACTTCAAATAACTGGAGGGAAATATTAAGTTCAGAAAACCTCATAAAACTAAGATTTATGTCAGTGGATGAGCTCATCTTTCCAAGTCTGCTTTGGTGAAATACGAACGACCTTAATATGATAGAAAGTTCTCGATACTGCATAAAACAAATTTGCTGCCCTATATAAACTGGAAAAAAGAGAGATGAAATTGTATTTGCATATTTTTAAAAGCTTTGGTCTCTCCATTTGTGGTTTCTCTCTTATATCCTAGACTATTGATGGCATCACACTAAGAAAATATATAAATTTTAAACTTTTGTGCATACCATGAAAATTTATATCTATAGCTTCACCGTTTCGCATCAAATGTACTAATGATATTAAATACATACTTAGTGTTTTGTTTATTCATGGAGAAAAAGTTGGTATCCTTATAAATAAAATAATTCCAATAAAAATAACTGCATATCAGTTATGTCACCTAGGGAAAAAAGCAGTATAGTACAAACAGAAATTATTTTGATTTATCAATTCGTCTACCAATTTATTTTTCATTGGCTATTGAACCAATATGCCAAGTTCCTTGTTTATTTATCTTCTAATTCCAAACTATTTTACATAGGGAGAGTGTAACCAAAGTTTGTTAAATTAATGCATTCATAAATTTGTCTCTTGAGGACTGAGCTTCTTCATATATAAAGTATTTTCTACTTACATATGCTTTTCTACAGTCTTATTACAATTTATTTAAAATTTTTGTTATTAGTAGAATCTTTGCCATGTTGAGTTCAGAATACAAAATGGCAAAAATAAAATGATATAGAACGTAGCAGGAGCGTAAAAGAAGAGGGTGAGGTAACAAACATTTCTTGAGTGCTTATTTCAATTGGTTTACATACCTCACCTAATTGATTTATCTTAGCAGTCGATAAAAGTAAATATTATCTAAATTTTAAATCAATAGTAAGGAAGCCTCAATGAGGCTGTATAATTTGTCTATGACCTCACGGTTATTGACTGGTGGGGCTAAAACTCAAAGTGGTTTCTGTGTATGCTCTTTTTGATTGGCAGCCATACAAATACATAAAAATTATTTAAAACATGCTGATCTATATTTATACAAGGAACAGAGAAGAGAGTCTATGCTATCTCCCCCTGCCCTTTTTTTTTTTTTTTTTGGTGAGGAAGATTGGCCCTGAGCTAACATCTGTACTCATATTCTTCTACTTTGTATATGGGATGCTACCGCAGCACGGCTTGGTGAGTGTTATGTAGGTCTGTGCCCAGGATCTGAACCTGCAAACCCCTGGCTGCCAAAGCAGAGCATGCGAACTTAACTACTATGCCACCTGCCCGCCCCCCAAAAAATATTTTTTAAATTAATTTTTCTAGATAGAATCATGGAATAATAGATATATTAGCAGGTTGTCCCCACTTTGGAAGGATTTAAGTTGTTGGCATGGTCCTTGTCTCCCTTCAACCAAGCCCAATCTACTTTCCAGCTTTATCTATACACGCCAGTTCTCATACAGCAAACATTAGCCAGATGGCTTCCTGCTTCTAAGACATTCCCCAAGCCATCCTGCATTCATTATTCTATTCCCTTTGCTTCCTCTGCCTCAAAGCCCTATTATTCTGACCATCAGCAGGCAAATCCACACTATTTTTTACGATGTATATCATATGTTCATTCCAAAATGAAATACTCTGCAATCCTTGCCTCCAAGGATGTAGGCATATTTCCTTAGATATGTGTTTGGTTAACTCCCTCACCTTTCTCAGATGTCACCTTCTTAATAAGGTGACCCCTTAATCATGTTATTTAATATTGAAACTCTCCTTTAGTCCTCCCTCAGTCCCCCATTCTCTGTTCCTCTTTTTATATTTTCCATTGCACTTCTAGCAAACTTCATAACTAACTTACTGCGTCTGTGCAGTCCCCAAAGGCAGGTATGAATAAAAAGAGATCTAACCAAAATTGAGTGAAAAGTGTATTCTCTCCTTCCTTAAGAAACCCTAGTGCTGGTGGCTGCAACTGAGCACATAAAAATTCAGGAGCTGTCCAGTGAGCATCCTTATATGGGAACAGCAGGGCAGATCATTCCTCAGAGAAAAGCAGAGATGGAAGACCAAGTTGGAGGAGAGTGGAGGGACAGAGCAGGAAACATTGAGAAACTGGGAAAGAAGCAGTCTTGGTTTCTGACAGCTCTTAATGTATTATTTATTTTTTTCAAAAAGCCTAGGTTTACTCCCACGCTTGGGGAAGGGCGATAGGCCTTTATCCCTCTAACTTCCATGTTTTGCTTAAGTGATCTCTTCTAGTTTTCTCTTATGTGAAACCAAGAGCATCTTAACTAATAAAATATTAACCTCTATCTTTTTTTAAAAAGTAATTTGCATTTAATTGTGGAAATGTCCATTTCTCACAGATTGTAAACATCCTGTAACTACCACTTCTCATTCAGTTTTTTATTCCCAATGGTGCCTAGCATTGGTTGGGTCAACGGCTGGTTTTTGATAAGTTTGGTTTTGATATGTTTTTCTTGAACTAGAGTTCTTAAATGAAGAAACTGAGCCCACAGATACTAAGTGACATTAAAATTAGATACAGAAATAGCTTTTGACATTTACTTTCTCCTCCATAACATGAAGAAAAAAATTGACTTTATAGATTGCTTATAAATGTTTGAAATTTGCTGAAATAAAATTTTTGTAAACTATTTACTGGACTCCTAACATGTCTAGATACAGGGCTAAATGCTTAATACACAGTTTCACGGAACCATCAAAACAACCGTCCGCCACAGCTGTTCTTGTTTTTATCTTACTTTTTTCATTTGTGTTTGATAGTGAAAGACACAGAGACCAAGTTATCTTGGTCAAGCACCTAACTAGTAGGAGATGGAGCCTATACTCAAGCTCAGAGGCAGCCTCATCTAGAGTTTGGGGACAACCTTTGGAGCCAGATTACCCAGGTTTGAGTCTTAGCTCTGCGACTTCAAGCTGTGTGACCTAGAGCAAGTTATTTACCCTCTTAATACTTCAGTTTGCTCCTCTACAAATGGGCTTGATAATAAGAGCACCAACCTCAGAGGGATGCATCAAAGACTGAATAATTTATAGTCTGCTTAGAATAGTCCTGGTTTATAAGGGCTCTATAAGTTTTTGTTAACTAAAAAAAATTCTCATATTAAATCTTATGCTTTTTTTTTCACCTTCTTTTCTTGCACAAAACCTGGTACAAGGTGATAATAATAATAATAGGTACCATTTATTGATTGTTTACTACATGATGGAAATTGGGCTAAGAACAAACTTAATCTCACTCAATTCTTATAACAAAGTAATAGAGACATTTTCCCGTTAAGTATTGCATGTTTGGAAGGCAGAAATAGCACAGGACGTTTGTCCAATAGCTTTTTCTTTATTCTTCCCAATGGTGCTAAATAATAATGATAATAATAATAGGTGACTTTTAGAAAGTACTTTCTAAACTTAAATACTTTAAAAAGAGTCATTACAACTACCTTATGAGGTAGTTACTCATTATTTTTCACATTTTACCAGTGAAGAGACTGACAATACAGAAAGCTTAATTAAGTGTCACACAGCTACTGTCTTTAATCATAGTACTTGTCGAAGTAAAATATTTTTTAAACAAATGAGTGAAAGCACATCTGTATATCTCTTTGCAGGACACACTATCCAATGAAATTAGTAGTATTTATTTTCATTATTAAAATACAAAAACCATAAAATTTTAAGTTTATCACAATTCTAAGTCCAACAAAAGTATTTTAGTTCCAATTTGGGGCACAGAATCAGGTTCTCACTTAGTCCATAAGCAAGTGCTACTAATAATATTCTCATGAATAAAGTTACTTTTTCTTTGCTTTATAGATCCCTCCACCAAAGGAAAGTGACTTGCTGCCCAATAAAATTTATACGTTTAGAATACATTGAAAATAACACTTTTATTGCATTATCAGTAGTCATAGTAATGCATCATCACTCTGGATTTTCCAAGAATAGCTTGATTCTCAGAAGGTAATTTTAACAGTTTAGTTAAAACTCAGAGACTTTCCTTTATGAGATCTTTAGTATACTGAGTTGGGTAGATAAATATTTAGATCATCAGATTTTAGTACTGGAAGTCCATCAAAAGAAGCACGAACTTATCATTTGTTAAGACTATCACAACTGGAATGTGATGTATATAATTTCTTTAGTGTAATCTCACTTAACCTGTTTGTGTATGAATGTTAAATAAAAAAGTCACTATTGATATTTGAAATATAAACACATCATCATGCATAACTGCTCTTTCTTTTATTTAAGCTTAAAATTCTTAATATTGCTACCTGACAAGGCAGTCTAACTTAAACATACTGCATATGCACATATCCAAACTTTAATTGAACAATACCATAAGATAATATGGCATTTAATTAATGATGACTTGCAGGGAATAGCTTCATGAAGTAGTATCAGCACTGAAAACTGAACAAGGAAGGAGTTTTCTTTTTTCCTTTTATAAGGTATAGTTTCCCAAGAAGATGTAATAGCCGTTGACATTTACACATCAAACAGCAGAATGGTATTAAGATATATGAACAGAGAACTGTGAGACGTAAAAGGAATGATGTACAAAACTCCAGTCCTAGGATTGTACTATAGTACACAACTCCTAGAAAATGTTAGATCAGATAGACAATAAGTGAGGATATAGAGACTGCGAATAAAAACAACATGATTTTATACCTACATATAGGGAGAGAAAATTCCGCCCTGAATCAAAAAGAAAACATATTATTTCTAATACTAGATGAACATTTACAAGAAGTAAAGCAGACTAGAAAGAAAATCCCAAAAAATCCACAAAGGGGGCCAGCCCAGTGGCGAAGTGATTAAGTGCGCATGCTCCAATTCAGTGGCCTTGGGTTCGAAGGTTCGGATCCCAGGCGTGGACCCAAGCACTGCTTCTCAAGCCATGCTGTGGTGGTGTCCCATATAAAGTAGAGGAAGATGGGCACAGATCTTAGCCCAGGGCTAATCTTCCTCACCAAAAAAAGGAGGATTGGCGATGGATGCTAGCTCAGGGCTAGCTCACAAAAAAAAAATCCATGTAGTAAAACCATAAAGGCTATGTTTTCTGATATAAATACATTGAAACTAGAAATTCGAAACAAAAGGATAGAAAATAAAGGTTAATACTTCAGACAAACAAGCTCCGAAAATAGAATAATGTGCTCTCTTTATGACATTTGGGATATTCAAGAAATAACCACTGAAATTATTATATATTTAGAAGTGAACAATATGGGAAACACTACATATAGAATATGTACACATAGGTACATATGAAAAATATATAATCTAAAATGTATGTACAAATGAAACAGAAAGGATAAAAATGACATAAGTATTCTTGAAAAAAGATAAAAAAAGATCAATAATAAAAACTGTGGAAAGAAGAAATTGATTAAAAAAGTAGAAATTAATAAGTTTAAAATAACAAAAAACTAATTTCATTAGTAAACTGCTTCTTTGAAATAATTCATAAAATATACCTAGCTTGTTTCATAAATGGTCAAAAAAGGAATGAAAAATATAAATCACATTAACAATAAAAAAAAGTCTATAATACCAGATAGAGAGGTAATGTAAAACATTATAAAAGGAAAAATTTTATACTAATTTGAATATATTCATTACTATTTGAATATCTAAGTAAATATCAATTTAATGGACCTAGATCTAGGAAACATATAAATTGTTAATGCTCTTTGAAAATAGTAGATGACTTAAATATACTAGTAATCAAAGAATAAAAAACTACTGCATTCAATTAGCAACAGGTATCTGTTTAAAATGTATGTAATTCTTATATCATTTAAACCATTACAGAGTACTTAAAGAAATGAAAACTTTGTAACCAAAATTCTGCTAACAAACCACAAGAATAAAGTAAGAAGAGTATGGATTAAACTCATTTTTGTGCAAAATAGATGAATAAAATATTAATAAATAGGATTTAGCTGAATATTAAAAGAAAGATACATCATGAGCTAGGAGACTTCATCCAAGAAATGAAAGGATTATTCAATATTAGGAGATTTAATATAACTTAGTACTTTAATAGATTAAAAGAGAAAAAAACATATGATCTTCTTAATAGATGGTGAAAAATCATGTGATCAAAATCAACAGCCATTACTAATTACTTAATTTAAAAAAAAAACTTAGCAAGCTAGAAATACGGGAATATGCCCTTATCCTGGTAAGGAATTTACCTGAACTATATTCTTTTTTTTTTTTTTTTTTTGGTGAGGAAGATCAGCCCTGAGCTAACATCCATGCCAATCCTCCTCCTTTTTTTTCCCTTTTTCTCCCCAAAGCCCCAGTAGGTAGTTGTATGTCATAGTTGCACATCCTTCTCAGTTGCTGTATGTGGGACGCCACCACAGCATGGCCGGACAAGCGGTGCGTTGGTGTGTTCCCCAGATCCGAACCCCGGCCTCCAGTAGTGGAGTGCATGCACTTAATTGCTAAGCCATGGAGCCAGCCCCAACCTGAACTTTACTCTTGATAGTTAACATTAAAATAGAACCAAGGCAAAGATGTTTATTATTAACGCTGTTTTCAATATTGTATTGAAAGTTCCACCCAATCCAATGATATAAGAAAAAAAAGTAAATTAATCCTAGAATTTGTAGATAACATTGCCTTCTCATAAAATCTGGCCAAACTAAGTGAAAAATTTTGAGAACAAATATGTATTCTGTAATGTAATAGATGCAAGCTAAAGGTACAAAAATCAACAGCTTTCTTATATGCCAACGATAACCAATTTTTGAAAGTTATGGCAAAAAGAGAACCTATCCAACATATCAACAGAAACTGCAACATACTTAGAAGTAAGCTTACAGGAAAGTACACAATCTACATACAGATCACAGAAAAATTTACTGAAGGACACATACATCAAAGAAACTAAATAAGGGAGTACATCATGTTCTTGAAACGGAAGACACAATTTTTTAAAGATATAAACTATACCCAAATTAGTCCACAAATTCAATGCTATTCAAATCAAAATCAAAATTGTCTTTACTATTAATTGTAACAAAATCAGATAATTCTGAAGTTCACATGGATGAATAAATAATAACAGCTAAGAAATATTTACAAAAAATTTATAATAGGAGGAACATGCTTCACCAAAATTCTATAAAGGTCTTATGATTAAAATAGTTTCATCCTATCAGAGAAATGAAGAAACACAATAGAGAGCTTAGAAAGAGACAAATAGATAACAGAAATGGTATTTAAAATCTTGCTATAATGGTGGACTGTTTAATAAATGGGACATATACAGAAAAAAATGATTAAGAAAAAGAATATTTACCTCAGAAACATATAAATATATATTAAGAATTTACTGATAAGCTGACAGTAAAAATAAAGCTAAAGAAAAATGGGGTTAGAAGAATAGACGAAGATGGGAAAGTGTGTGCTTTCTACCTGTTATGTTGAAATTAGGTAACCTAGTATCTTCAAAGTGTAAGTTGAACTTAAACTATGGAGGTACGTGGCTAGGAACCTACCTAAAATCCACTTTTGCCGTCTTTTAACCAATAGAACTTCTATATTATTGGGGGATAGCAAGGTATCCAGCTAAATGTGAGCATTTCCCACCTTCCCCTGTGATGAGGTACAGCTATATGACCATGTTCTGACCAATCATATAGAAGTGAATGTTGTAGGGAAGGATTTCAGGGAAGGTTCTTTAAAGAGGATCAGACAGGTCTGGATAGATCCCCTTTTTTCCATCTACCTTTTCTAGTTTTTGCTACCTGGAACTCAGGTGCCATGGCTGAAGTGTAGCAGTCCAGAACAATAGAACAGAAAGATAAGGTGCTTGGAGACTGATTTATTCCTGAATCTAACATAAAGGCACTGGACCTTCCATCTCTGGAATTCTTTTGCATGGGAAAATAAAGTAATGTGTGTTGAAGCCACTGTTGTTTCTAGTTTTCTGTTATGTGCAGCCAATCCTAACAATAAATTATGCAGGATGCAAGGAATTCTGAGATGATTGGAGGTAATGATTTAAATGTGAGTACTGCAGACCATAAATGTTAGGAAGAAAATAAGGATTTGACAACATGAACATCAAACTCCCCCATCCTGCTGCTTATTATGGAATGAGAACAGTTATTGCATCAAAAGAAATAGTAAAATTCAAACAATTATATTGGAAAAAATATTCCACTAGGAAGACTGAACACATCTCAGAGTGTTCTTGGCATAAGTATATTCTAGATCCATGATGGCCTGAACTTCATGAGATTTTATTTTTCCCCTCTAAATTACTCCAGGATTTTAAAAGACAGAGATTATTTGGGGAAGCGCCAATATTCAGTAAAAAAGTTATATAAAACATCCAAAACCTTACGTTTAAATCGGTTTGAAAGAATCACACTTTTATATGGAACATTTCATTCAAAGAATTTTACTCAACAAGATTCTGTGATTACTATGAACAAAACATACCAGATATGCTCCAAGTTATTAATTTCAGTCTTGACTGATATCAAAATAATCTTTTCCTTATGTATATAAAAATACATTTTAAAAGGTAACACTATAATAAACAGATGTGAAACTTGTCCTGACAAAACAGATTTTAAATTTTCCCTTCTAATGTATACATTGCACACTAAAACGAAGACCATAATAAACTTGTAGCTGAATATACATTTTCAACACCTTTTTAACAAAGTTAAAAGATGAATTTAGCATCAAGACTAGTGAACCGTTTAAAAACGTTCTATAAGTAGGAGGTGTTAATTGTGTTGTATTGAGTTGATGTTTTTAATATATGTGCACATATATATTAGTTGTGAAAACAAAAATTTTACAACCAGACTTTGTGAGTATAAGGTGGGAAGTAACAGAGAGAGGATTTATTTAAGCTTTTCATGGACTTTTTTCCCCACAGCTTCTCAGTCAGATACTCAACAATTCTTTGGGTGGGGTTGGGGGGGTCCTACTGGGTACAGAACTGTAGAGTTGTAGCAAAGTAACCCAGCCCCCCGAACCATCAGGTGGGGGTCTCTCAGCACTGACTTAGAGAAACATCAGAAAATGTGAAAGAACGGTGGCAGACACTTGGAGGAAGCAGGGACAGATGAGATCTGAGGTGCCGGTAAAAAAGAAGAAAGGCATTCAGGACTCACTGGAGAAAGGCAGAGACTCCTGAAGAGAGATTGGAGCTGAGCTCCATATAGGGCCCAATAAATATTACAGACATTTAAAAAATTGTGATGATTCTTGAAATTGTCATTTTCTATGAGATCTTACTCGTGATTCCTTTCTACTGTTGCTGGCTTAAAAAAAAAATTCTGAAAAAATTCTCAAAACAAAGTGTTCTGACTGTGGGGTATGGTTACAAATGCAAACTTCAGATGCGGACTATGAAGCTACTCAGAAAGCAACCACCTTTCATCCTCTCTGCCTCCACTGCCCACGATACGTGCTGCGCTCACACAAGATTTTCATCATTTCCTGCACTTGCCTTTAGTGTCACTTTCCACGTATCAGCGGCTGCTTGTTTCCTCTGCATGGAATGCACCTCTCCATTTTACCTCTTGAGATAGTTCTAAACAGTCCTTCAGGGCCCAATCTGAATACTTTTTTCCTTTATGGAAAGTTATCTGATTGCCTCATCTTCTCCCTCTCTCTCCTCTTAACACCAAGAACAGGGTTCATTGATTCGTACGTTTGTATATCCCTCAATACAACACTTACATAGTACTAGAGAAGTTGTTTGATTCATATCTGTCTCCCCATCCCCCACATACGCATACAGGACTGAGAATACTTCCAGAGCATAAATGCAAGAGTGTGGGAGAGAAAGTTGCAGGGTACCAGCCAAGAAAAAGATCACCTGATGAGAAGGAACAGAGAGCAGTCGTGAGAAGAGAATCAACCAGGTAGGCAGCTTCAACCATTCCTTGAGCTGTTCTCAGAGGTAAAAGTTTACAAGAAATTGAGACGGGGAGTGCCTGTGGGACCCAGGAATGTCTCACTTCTAAAATCCTCTCCTCATTTCCCCTAACCACTTCCCACCCTTCATTTACATCCAGCTTTCTGGCCCCAAAGCCACTTTCTACGCTTTCTACATATAGAGTAGGAAAAACAACCCATAGAGAAGACCTTGCCTTCACCTCTCATCTTCTCGGTAAGAGAAGGGACCTACCTGTTCAAAGGCTCAAACCTTAAAAGGTGCAGACTTAAAACTGGAACACGTTCCCTCTCTCTTAGTGGGGGCCTTTCCTTTTTACCTTTGATATCCCCTAAGATTTAGAATAAATTATGCCTTTCTGAGAGGTTAAATGGTCTTCTGTGAACTTCTCTATTTTAAACCATTTTGTTTATATGAAAGTCATTTAGATTTGTGAAAGAACTTTTATAAAAAAATAACATACTCTGTAAGTTGATAATTAACTGCATAGAAATATGATAAAACACAAAGCAAGAACGTGAACTCCACATTTCTTTCTCTGATGCATCCTAAAGCCCGCTTGGCCAATACTAGGCGTCCAGTGATTTTGAACGAATGAGTGGATGTAAAATGTGGTATGTCATATTCAGGAACAACTAAAATTGATTATTATACACTATCTTCAGGAAAATTAATTGTACAATATTGCACTTAATGTCTGTTGAAGTTTTCTCATAGGGAGGTAGACACAGTCACAGCAAATAGCATGGACTGTTGCCAGTCCATGGGTGAAAATCCTGGTGCCAACCTTTGAACTTGGGACATTATAATGCTAAGCCATGAAGTGAGTGTAAATATCCCATTCTGTGATATCTCCATCCATCATTGGGCAGACTACTCATCTATACACAGAAGACCTACGTCCTGAGGAAGTAGTTAAGGTATGGACTGGTGGATTCGCTTCTACTCTCATGACATCCATTTTATATACATATATATGTATATAATACATATATATATCTCCATCCATCCCTCTGAATTGGTTTTCTTTTTATTAACCTATTGAAATTGTCACCATAATCCAAGCAAGTCAAAGGACATTTCTCATTAGAAACTGGCTTTATGAATACTTTCTATCTTTTTTGAAACTATAAAGATATTAGTTCAATTACCAACTTATTTAAGGCCCTGGTCAATACTGACATAATATTTTAAATTCATGTATTTAGTATGATATGTTTTGCATTTTGTTCCTACAGATAAGAAAATAAAAAATATTTTTGTACTTCTCTTTAGAAAGTTAAAATCAAGGTTTTCTTAAATACCTGCCAGTAATTCCATAGTAGATTTAGCATAGTAAAATATGATTAATAGTCAAAAGCTTAAACATCAAAAAAGCATTGATATATGTGGCCACTAAATTTAACAGTCAGAATTACTACAAATATCCACTGCACATAGTAATTAACATACCTGATTCAACACAGCACCACACATTTAGAATTATAAATTCCTAAATCATTATATCCACATTACTGCCATGGACTGTTTTTATAATACAGATAACGGTCAAATGAATTGCAATGCCTCCACAGCAGAGCCCGATTTTTGTGTTTTTAATACTGTTTTTTCAGCATGCTGAATAAATGTTCAAGTCCGTTATAAGGAAATGAAATTATGAGAAACACAATTAAACTTTTAAGTTTTAAAAATCCAGCTGACTTTAAAATGTCTAGTCATTTATCTTACCAAAGACCTCACTGCAATAACCCTCGGGCAGTGTTCACAACTAAACTGTTAATTAGCATTCACATTTGACTTTAGAAAGAAAAAAAATCTCTTTGCATTGGTGCAGTGTGCAATTTGCACTGTCCCTGTTGAATAGTTTTAGAGGAACTCTTGATGAGAACACTGGACCTGATCTATATGTGTATGGTTCTCTATGCATTAGAACACTGAAAAAAAGTGAACTGAAAAAATAAATTGGGGGAATTCCCTATTGACGCAGTGAGTTGCTGGGTGCTCTTTGAATTCCTATTGTGTGTCAAGCAGAAAGAAAAATAACAAATGGAAGACATAAACCTTAATGTTCAGGAAGCTCTCCATTTAACTGGGGAGAACAATAAAATAACCACAGAGGGGCCGGCCTGGTGGCTCAGCCGTTAAGCGCACGCGCTCCGCTTGGAGGCCTGGGGTCCGAAAATTCAGATCCCAGGCGCGCACCGACACACCGCTTGTCAAGCCATGCTGTGGCGGCGTCCCATATAAAGCGGAGGAACAGGGGCATGGATGTTAGCCCAGGGCCAGTCTTCCTCAGCAAAAAGAGGAAGATTGGCATCAGATGTTAGCTCAGGGCTGATCTTCCTCACCAAAAAAAAAATAATAGTAATAACCATAGAGCAACCTGCTAACATACCTATACATACATAAGCATATTTATATGTAGCCTGGACTATTTTATAAACTTATCTATTTATCTATCACCAGTTTATATTTGTGTAGGTGTCTCTTTGTGTACATACACACATAGACCCCACACAAATATATAAATGTTAAGTTGATATAATGTTGAAAGATGTGCCGTGTGGAGTCTACCATTGACAGAAAGGTATTAAGCCATGAATTGAGACCAGCTAGCTTTGTGCAATTGTTGTACTTTATAGCTATTGAGGATGCAGAAGATATGGATAGATTATTCAGAAGCCTTATCTGTACCCAAACCGTTTCATTTTATCATGCCATCCTGATATGGCCCTCAAAGCATTTTTCATGACTTTAAGCCACCTTCTTTCTTTATTGTTTATTATGAATAGTAATAGTGTTAAAATTATTATTTCTTACCTTCCTCGTCCAGAATATAAACTCCCTAAGGGCAGGGACTTGGACATTTTACCACTGTATACCACACTGAGCAGAGCAGCTAGCACAGCAGATGTTTATTTAATATTTGCCGAATAAATACATACATGAAGTCAACATTAATTCTTACTTCTACGATGACAAAGGCAGGTGACACTGGGAAGGAAGATGACTTCGTGTATCAGATAGTAATAATAATATTAATAATTATACCCATGTAAATATTTTGGAAATGTAAATATACGTTCTGAAGTCCAGACAGAATTCCTAGTTCATTGCGACATTCATTTACCTGGGAGGACTTGGATGTCATAGAAGGACTGAAAGAGAAAGAACGAAGTAATATTCAGCTGCTGATGCAAAGGGAACGGTACACAGCCCCCACTCCCATCTCCCACCACCAATTAGTGTACCAAAGGCGCAAACTAAAGCGTCTAGCTTATAGATCTACTCTGTAGTTGTTAAAGGATGTTCAAGGCACAGAAAAGCCTACCCTGTTCTGGCCCAAGGGACTGTAGGAAATGATGAGGAGGGAGGGAGCGAGAGAGACAGAGCACAGCACCAAGTGATCAGACATGAGAGATAGTGAAAAAAGTTAGTCAGAAAATCCTAGAAGTGGAGGAGGCCTCTTGATTACCCTCGTGCCTACTCCACACTTTATTAGGAACTCCCAGACTCTCTCCTCTTCCACCACTATCAACAGGGAGGGAGCCACAACACGGTTGGGTAAAAGAAGACCCTGGGCCTTATTGAGTTACGGCTTTCCTGAGACTCCACTCCCTGTCCCAATGTGGCTTTGAGGGGAAACAAAGGTAAATGAAAAGGCTCCGGAAAAGTGAAAGTCGTAGAGCATATCCGCCGCTGAGGCTACCACCCAACCATGCAAAGACTCGTCCTTGTTGAGCTCTGAACACGCGTGGGGACAGGCTGAGGCTGAGCGGTGGGAGGGAACTAAGGTAGCTGATCAAGCCGTCCTGACTTCAGCTACAAGAGCCAATAGGTCTGGCATCACCCTGGCGGACAGGAGCATAAACCCTAGAGACAAGAGGACCAAGAGGTATTGTGGCCAACGACCTAAACTTTTCTCTACTATGAGAGGCTGTGTAAGATTGTGCCCAAATCACACAACTAGTGGGGATGGGGGAAGCGAATTTGGAATTCAAACCCGGGTACTCTAACTCTGAGTCCTGACGTTTTCATTTATATTTCCTCTTTTAAGAAAGCTAGAACTCTTCCTCTTCACTGCTGAATATTGTGTGCATTAAATTTGCCACCCAACCTTACATACATAACTGCAATCTAACTAATCATATTATGGGGAGAAGACGAAGAGTAGAAAGGGTAAAGGTATGGGTTTTGGGGGTTAATACTTAGCTGGATTTGAAGCCACATTCTCCTACCTGTGTAGAATCTACCTGCGGTGAATACCACATTCTACCTGTGTGGCCTGGACCAGATACAACCCCAGCTTCATTATGTATAAAGGGATATTGTAGCAGCACCTGTTGTGTAGGGTTATTGTGCAAGTGAAATGAGACAATGTGTGTAGCAGTGCACACAGGAAGAGCTAAGAAATGTTAGCTGTTGCTGTTGAGGAAGAGAGAAGTTCAACACCTTAAGGTGACACAGACACTAAGGAGGAGGGTCCAGTCTAAGTCTTCCCAATCACAGCTAAACTTGATTCTTCCCTATTTCTAACCGTTGGGTTTCTTCTTCCCATCTGCCTCTTCCAAAAATTTGTCGTCAACCTCTTAGTCATGTCTCCAAATGCTTTCTATCTCTACGATCAGAACAAATGACACCTTGTCTGTAAATCTTCCCCAGACCCCCAACTGGACAGTCTCTTCCTCCTTGGAATGATTGTAGCACATGATCAGTAACTGCTTTATGTACTCAACGTTTGCTACTTTGTGTTATTTATGAATGGTGCCTTAAAAGTGCTTGTGTAGAGAAATTACTGTCCTTATTAGACAGTAAGCAAATGAAGGCAGGAACTATGCAATTTAAGCATTCTCTGTGAATTCAGAGTATATGGCCTTGCATCCTGCTGGCCATCAAATTACTTATTGAATGTGCTGGTGCCTCCAGGTCCTCAAACTCTTCCCCACACACCTACGAATTTAGTTCTTTAACCAACACAAGTTGGAACAGGAAATATAAAAGTAAAAAAATGCTTCATTCTTTGACTTTTTACATGACTTTGTAAATGGGAAGCTTTGACTCTACCTGAGACACACCTTGGCGTAGTGGTAAGAGCTTAGAATGGAGAACTAGAAAGCATGGTTATAAAACCAATCTGCTACTAACTCACTTTGTGACCTTGTACAAGTCACTTAACCTCTTTGAGCTCATCTTTTTTCCATCTGTTATACGATTGGACTTGATTGGACTCGTAGGTGCTTTCCAGCTCTGACATTCCAGGATGCTGTAATGTTACTGTCTTCCAATTCTCCAAGATAAAGCCTTTCCATTTTAAACAGCACAAACTTTAGTTGAGAACCGTCTTATTGGTTTTATTCACACTGTTATTGGCACGACCTTTATGGTGCAGTGCCCCCTGTGACACATGATGGAATACCAAAAGTCACAGTCTACAGCTCAATCTAATGAAGAATACAGTTTTAATTGCAAGTTGGCCACTTTCAGGATATTACCTTAATGAGACAGCAAAGTGCAAGAAGGAGATCTTTGCAAATACAGACCTTCGCTTGCAGATTTCCTAACACATAGTGACTGTATTGAGTGTAACTATAAACGCTTTGTGAATTTTTGCAGTTCTTAAACAATAGGAAACAATTTGATAAGAATATCCTGCAAGTTCCCAGCCTGTAGTCATAAAACAAGCCAGCGATTCTGAAACTCTCTTCCTCTTGCTGGGATATTAGTTTACCCTAAATTTATTTCTACTACTGACTAGAATGTCCCATTTTCATCTCTTACTTCGTGACAACTCTTCCTTCAAGGTCTTTGTAAATAAAAATGCTAAGGTCTATGAAATGTTTCAAACTAGTGTACTAAGTTTGCCTGAAGAATAACACACCTATATCTCACAAATTTGACAGTTTCATCTTCTTTGATAAGGTTAAGATCAAACCCCCTCCCAGG
Organism: Ceratotherium simum simum; assembly: GCF_057802395.1. Classification (NCBI taxonomy): domain Eukaryota; kingdom Metazoa; phylum Chordata; class Mammalia; order Perissodactyla; family Rhinocerotidae; genus Ceratotherium; species Ceratotherium simum. The sequence continues at coordinate 12,789,062 of NC_141927.1, read as the reverse complement.
AATCATTCCCTAATTTGATGCACCCCCAATTCTATAGCATTATCTCATTCTGTCCTGCCCATTCCCCTTCAAATTTCACACTGGACACACCTAGCCTTCCAGGTGACACAAACCCCCCAAAATGAGAATGGGGTAGAAACTTATGGGGTTCATAAGAGAGACTAAAGAAAGGATGTATGTAAATATGTAAAATCATATGTTTGAGGGAGAACATTTAGGGTACTATGGGCCAGCTGGATTTACAGTGAAACCATCACCAGCTGTTTGCCTCCTCTGTCTCTCTACCTAAGGGTATTGCTTCATCCATTGATCCTTAGACTGGGAGACAAGGCAGTTTGCTCTCTTAGTGTTGAGTGTTGCACCGAGGTATTGAGAGAAGAGGCATGGGTTGTCAACACAACTCACAGGATGATACAAAATGGATTCTTTTTTTTTTTTAAAGATTTTATTTATTTATTTTCCCCCCAAAACCCCAGTAGATAGCTGTCTGTCATAGCTGCACATCCTTCTAGTTGCTGTATGTGGGACGTGGCCCCAGCACGGCCGGAGAAGCGGTGCGTCGGCGCGCGCCCGGGATCCGAACCCGCGCCGCCAGCAGCGGAGCGCGCGCACTTAACCGCTAAGCCACGGAGCCGGCCCCCAAAATGGATTTTTACTGGCGTTTACTTCTTATTTGCTAATGGGGGTGTTTTAGCGTGACTGTGTCTTCAGTGGGGTTTCTGTTTATTTATTCATTTGCATTTTAAAACATATTAGGTGCACTCATGTCAGGCTAACATCAGTTGATGTAGCAGACAAAGAGAAATGAAAAGCCTACCTTCCCTGAAGGAAGAGTGCAGGAGCTGTGTTGTCAGCAGACTCATGCTGAGTATCTGCACATTCTTAACTTTAGTGAAAGACAGTCAGAGAAATGGCTAATATTTGCTGAGAACCCAGTATTATTCAAAGTGCTTTATAGGTATCACTTCATTTAATTCTTAAAACAACCCTTAATGGGGGGATGGGGGAAACATTATCCTCATTTTACGATTGAGTCAAATGCAGCACAGAAAAATTAAGCAACTTTCCCACTAAAGAGACAGAGAATTGTACCTAGGTATTCTGCTTCCATATTCCACCTGTTTAAATAAAATACTATGCTACCTATCATATTGGATCAAAAACAGGGAGAATATGAAGATTATTCAAACAAATCGCTCTCAATTGTCTTCTATGGCTTGACCAGACTCTGTGAGTGAAAAGCTTGTCTTTTTTCCACCAACCGTTTATTTACTATTTGTAGTAACACGATATGACAAAAAAGGATGGAAATTCATGCTATTTTTAACCTTCTAGAATATAAACCCAATATTTATTTATTCTATATAAAATTATTTTTGATTTAGTCATTTTGAATTATCTGACCCTTTGGAGTGTTAAAGTAACCAATTTAGGCCCAAGATGGAGTCACTCATGCTAATCCCCATATCAGCAAAGCAAAACTTAACTAAGTTTCCATGCTCAGCTCTCCCAGAAAAGGAAGACTTAGGTCAACGAATCAGTATTTGCCTGCTCAGCGAAAGTTACTTGATCTGGCTGCATGTAAGGGAAGTAACCTTGCTTTAACCAATCAGCACGTGCCCAGTATAACTTCCACTTTGGTCTATAAAACCCTCTCGAATTACACAACTCTTTAGAGCTCCTTTCTGTCTGCTGGACTGGATGCTACTCGATTCATGAATTGCTGAATAAAGCCAATAAGAGCTTTCAAATTTACTCAGCTGAATTTTGTTCTTTAATAAGGAGAACATGACCGTGTTTAACTGTGAAATATATTTATTTAATCCATTTGTAGATTTAACAGGAGTGTCATAAGCAACATCAAAGGTCTATGTGGGTAGCTTTTGTTTTCTTTCATCTTACTGAGATAATTTCGAATAATAAGGCTGGTGCATGTGTGATGAGTCGCTGAGCTCAAGAGTAAGCTTGGACCAAATCCTAAATGCCTCCTACTTGAGTAGGCAGCCAATTCATATTTGCTGGTGAGCGATCCAACAGTACCTTGATTATTTTCTTTGAATTACTATGTACACAATGCCTCTGGTGAAGTGATTGGAAAAACAAAAACAAAAACAAACTTGTTAGTATTCTAAGTTTTTGGTTCATATTCCAACAGTAAGAATGTGTTATAATTTTTCATAGAGTTTATTTCGGTGGAGAATCCTTTTTCTAATTTTCTAGATGAATATATAGTATTTTTTAAGAAAATAAATGGATCACTTACATCTTTAAATTTATGTGACTACATTTTGGGGGAAATTTATATGTTTTGAAGAATTGGATTATCTGGAGATTTATGAGAATGAACGTAAAACTAGAAAATATACAATTTCCTAGTGTATAGTGTACTATACACTGGTGTAGTAATAAAGGATTTTAATTAAAATGTGAAATCATAAAAAATATTTTCTAGTTATATTTGTGCTATATAGAATATTGGTAAATATGGATGGAAAAGTTTTAAAATATGTATAATTTACAACATGACTATATGTTCAGCTTCTAGTAACAATAAAGGAATAAAAAAATGTGTATTTATCACATTCATTTAAAACGTGCTCTAATGGTTGTCTGCTGTTTGCACACTTTTACTTCATTAGCATATCAAAGCAGGGGTGTTTAAAGAGATAATGGAAGAAAAAAAAACAACCCAGTATGTTTTTTCGCCTTCAATCTGACCTCTACTACATTATGTTCCAATACAAAAGCTAACTAGAAATAACATTAGCAAAACTCAGTATCATTCAAAAAATGACACAATTTGGCTACAGCATAATAATTTTAGTAATGTAACTAATTCTCCTTTTGGGCCTCAGGTCAGAATTTATGGGCTGGTTTTGTCTTTTTCTCTGTTCTTCCTCTTGCCCCGAACATTGTTTTTGACTCTCCTCCAAATCTGGTATACTAGTTACTTCCCTCAAAACACCATCCATATCTTCATTTATCAAACATTTTAGTATTCTATTTTCAGCAATTCTTATTCTATAGTTATTTTCTGGTGACCATAATCTTCACTGATACTCCTTTACACAACTCATTCATTCATTCAATCTTTCACATAAATTTGAGGCACCTCTTCTGTGCCAACTCTATCCTTTGCTAATCCCTTCCCTTAATACCCCAAACATGTATTATTTATACATCAGATTTAGCTGTCTTATCTTTCCCTCATTCTTTATTTTCCTGTATATGCATACTTGCAAATGTCTTTTAAACAGGAATTCAAAAGAAAAAATAAACTTCTTTTCCATCTCCCATTTTGCATGGAATAATAGTAGATAAAGAATATTTACAAACTACCCTTTTATTGACATAATTAATTTCAATGAAAAAGCATGTTTGTGCCACAGAAATCAATTGTTACCTCTGAGTGAGAAGCTAATTTGCCCTTTTCTTCTGCGGGATTACTCGCTTATTATTACACACTGAATTAATGAATGACAATGGATATCCTTTTTAGTTTATTAAAAGCGATCATGTTCATTTGTAATCATTAGGAATATCCTTACAATAGCTAGGTAGCCTTGATTTCAATATATGTTTAGATTTAATTATAAGAAATAAAGGTTAAATTATGTGAGAACACATGCTGAGCTCATCCTTGAAGAGTGGCATGAAGACATCAACACATTAAAGAAAAGAAGAAATAAGTGGCATTTTGCCATTTCAATTTAATTCTACTGCTTTTCTAATGAAAATTCACCTCAACACAAAGTACCTTACTAATTATCTAATCACAGCAGGAAAATAATAAATGTAAACTGTACAATTGTATTTAGAATTGTGCTCAGAACTGCTCCACACTTAGCTCTTCCCTAAGGTCTGTTAACCAATAGTGAGGTTCTAATATATTATCCTAAGGAAAACAAAGCTCTAAATATTAATTCGCTTTTCATCCTACCATTTTTAGATATCTCAAATTTGGATTTTTTCAATTAGCAAAATTTTTGGATTCCATGTTCTCCTTCCTTTTGCAAGTTTAAAGAGTAATTGTAAAATGTTAAAGCCAAAGAAAAGAAACATTAAGTTCAACTAATAAACACAAAATTTACCATTTGTTGACGCACATGAATTTTAGGAAGATTGCTGAAGTTATGATTATTCAATGACAGTATTTTAGGAAAATTTTATTTATGCAGCACTATTTAAACTTTTGAAGTAGAGGCAAGACATTACTTAGAGAAAAGCATGAAGAAATGGCTGATTCTCAAAACGAATCGTACTCCTGCTGAGTCTTATTTCTTTAGCCATCAAGGATAAATGATTCTCCCTTTAAAAACTTAGGGAATTATATGTTTTTCAATTCCTTCTTCTCTAGCAATATCCCTGCCAGCCATAGTCAGAAGATAGAATTCTTCATGACAGTTTGTGTAAAGATAAGTCTATTTTATGTCTATTTCTTTTTTTTAAATCTAGCAATGAAAATGGCCCTTGCAATCGAGAGGTAGTATATGGCGTAAATTGGTTTAGAGATACTAACATTAGCTCTAATATTTTCAAATGAGCTCAACATTTTAGACTTCAGTGAACTAACAGCAAAAATGTTCACAAAGCCAATGTTATTAGAACTAGAAATATAGACAAAATAATGGTTATCAGAAGAAGCAAAATATTAGAAATGGGTAATAAACTTTCCTCATAGATTAATGTATCTTTTCCTTATTTATACACACAAAAGTTTGAAAAAATTTTAAGAAACAATAGAATAGTGAGAAAAGAGTTTTAAAACAAATACTCTGAAAATATGAAATAAAAATGATATCCACTAGGAGCCAATAAGGGTTACCCAACCAATATCACTTCTTTTAAGATTGTGATTGATTGGTTGGTTTATCAGGGGAATGCCACCAATAATGTTGATTTCAGCTAGGCCTTTGACAAAGTGAAGCCAGGTATCTGGGGGATACTGTAGATATTAAACCAATTTGCTGTTTTTCCTGTTTAACTTGAGGGGTGACTCAGGGGTCTTGAGGATTTGTGAACCTGTTTTGCAGGAGAAAGAGAGTGCCTTCGGGGAGGTTGCTATAACCGATGGCCAGCTGGCTGATCACGGGATGGATGACTGGCCCTCAGCAGCTGTTGAAGCCCAAAAGTCAGATTGCCCAGAGGCTTATCGGGAGTGACTCCTTTGTTTCCCTGAAGCCCCTCCTGCCAAGCCCCTAGCTCTATAAAACCCCCCTGCTTTCTGTTCTAGGGGAGGTAGATTGGAGTGAACCAGGGCTCCCACCTACTCGTTTTGACCAATTTGAATAAACCTTTCTCATCTCCAAGCACCCATGTCTTGCTGTTTGGCTTGCTGGGCATTGGGCACATGAATTTGAGATTAAGAGATTTGGTATCAAAAGCATCTAGTTATAGTCTTGTAAAGAAAATGTGAAGATGTGAATTAGGTAACTGGACAGTTATGTAAGATTTGCCATTCTCTAAACAATTAAACTCAAATTGTGATGAGTGGATTGATATCATCTTGTATGAGTATTTCCCATGACATAAGACTATCCTAGGCAACATTTTAAATCAACGACTTAGCAGAAGGCACAGAAAATTTGTTTTACAAATATAAAAATCACATTAAAAAACAGGATTCAAAATTATTTCCCTCGCACAGTAGACTAAAGGTAACAGCATGGAATTTAAATGGAGTAATTACATATTAAGTTCTAAACTTAGGTTTAAAAAATCAATTAAACAAATAGAAGCAAAGGAGGCCTGAGATTGCAGTAGTTCATGTGAAAAAGATCTGAAGGCATTTTAACACACAAACTGGGCAAACAGTGATATAAAAACTGCTTTAAGGTGAATATAAAAATAAGCATAATCCAAAGCTACATTTAGCCTTAGTAGCAATAAAGAGAAATGCAGTTCCTTAGTCACAGGTGTAAAGTCAGTTGTTCATATTTTGCACTGGTCAGACCAGATTTGCAGCACTGTTTCCTCTTCACTTATTCATTTCTTGTTCATTTAATAATATGATGAGCATCTTTCATATGCAAGGCATTAAAAAAATCCACCTGAAACATTTTAAGGAAACTGACAGCTGAAGGCTTCCAGGAGGAAGGCAATTAAAATGATGAGGATTCTAAACACCGTGTCACATAAATAGTTAATGAAACTGAGATATTTTGACTGACAAAGAGAATAGCCATAAAGAATAAACTCATGCATTTGGAGGGCTACCATAAAAATTTGGTTTCTGTTTTCTCATAAGGTAGAACTAAGGCTAACAGGTGGTAATCATTGAAAGGCAAATAGGAGATCGTTCTTCAAAAGAAGGAAGAATTGACTAACAATTTGAGTTGTTTAGCAACAGAAGAGGCACCGTGTAAATGTCTGTATTTCCCAGTGCAATGCACAGTAAGGCAGTCTCTTGGGGATGAGTAAGGGTATTCTTGTACCTAGGTATTGTGCAACAGGTAGGAATGTAGAATTGCCTTTGAAATTATGATTCCAGAAAACTGCATTCAAGAAAGCTACACTATAGAGAAGATATCACATTGCTTAGCTATCTCGGCATATTTTTAAACATCCTGTTTATCCTGGGACCAATCAATTTCACTTCCTTCCATTTACAGATTTATCCCCACTCCCCAAGCCTCAGGATCCTTTTCTGCCAGTTATTCATTCTTTGCTTCCACCTTCAGGGGAACTATCTATTTATATTCTCTGGGCTTCTTAGAGGAATTTTCTCTCTCAGGGTTTCAACTCTAACTATTTAGCTTTAGGCTGAATTCTCTGTCTGGAGCTGCCTGAACTCTAACACACACCTTACTCCTTAGTTTCCATGCTCAGAATTTCCCTGACTGGCCTCATGTATGTTCTAGGCACATAGAATTTCTTTTTTTTTTTTTTTTTTTTTTTAGATTTTTTTTTTATTTATTTATTTTTCCCCCAAAGCCCCAGTACGTAGCTGTCTGTCATAGCTGCACATCCTTCTAGTTGCTGCACGTGGGACGCGGCCTCAGCATGGCTGGAGGAGTGGTGCCTCGGTGCGCACCCGGGATCCGAACCCGGGCCGCCGGCAGCGGAGCGCACGCACCTAACCGCTAAGCCACGGGGCCGGCCCCCGGGCACATAGAATTTCATTATGCCCCTCTCAACTGAGCCTCCATTTGCAAACAGAACATTCTGGGTTTTCCTTGGTCCCCTTTCCTGAATTTGCTTTTATGGATTTTCTAGGAACGAGTACTCCAGCCATTTCAACATAGTTCAATTTATCCATTGACTCTACCATTTTCTCTAAATCCTAAGATTCTTTGTAATACACTGTCTCATTCTCCCTTCAGCGCGAATCTTTCAGGCATTCAATTTCTCATCAAGGTTTACTGTCTCTCTTTCAGTAGAATAACAAACACAGCCTTTCCAACTTTAACTTGCCAAGTATCTAGGTACATTGAAGACAAAAGAAAATGTCTTTGAAATTGGTAATATTCAAAGGATGAGAAAGTAGTGTTGAAACCAACAAGAAAAATTGAATTGCAGTAATGGAAACAGAGGGAGGAATCATTATTGAGGTTAGCGTAAATAATTTGGGGGAATAAGATCAAAATTCAGGTTAGATAGGATGAAGACTAGGGCTGCAGATGAATTAATGGTTGTAACAGTGGTTGTAAATAGGAAAATAAATTGGAGAGGATAGAAAAGTGTTTGAAAAGGATGAGACATCTTTTAGTTAGGAGTAAGAATAGATGTGTTTCAGTGCTGAATAGACGACATTTGACAAGAGAAATTGATCTTTTTTTGCAGGAAGAGACAAGATTCTCATATTGTTTATAAGAGGAAGTTTTTAAATATTTTATCTCATTTAAACCTCACCCATGTGGAATAAAACTAATGTCTTGCCTTTCCCGTACCATGAGCAAATCATATACAACAAATCAGACACACACACTCACTCACTCACTCTCCTTGTATCCTGAGATGAACAATGAAAACAACAACAAAAAGGTAACCTTTTAACCTTGAAAAACTAAAATAAATAATTTTTTGAGCTGAATACTAGCCTACACATTGTTTACTACTGACAAAAACAATTTCATTCCTGACGTTTACAATTCTGATGTCTGAAGATACATGACAAACTTTACAAATATGATACTATGTAAAAAAAAAGCTGTTTTTCCCCTTCAAATAGACTAATTGTAACCTTGACAATTTTGTAATCTTTGTTTTGTTTTTATTTAAGCACACATATTATTTTTTTATTGGCAAGCAAGCATTCTAAAGCCAAAACTCCCTTGCTACTATGGTAGATATTAAACCTTTTTATACAGATGAGGAAACTTAGGCTATGGAGGGGCTATAGCTTAATCACAAATGCACAGCATTAGAATCAGGACTACGTAAAACTCTAACTTCGTATTAGTTATCTATTGCTAAGTAATGAATTACTCCAAAACTTAGCAGTTTAAAATAAGAAATATTTATTATCTCCGTTTTTGTAGGTTAAGGAATCTGAGCATGAATTAGTCAGGTGCCTCTGGCTTAGGGTCTCTTAAAAGGCTGAATTCAAGGTGTTGGCCAGGGCTACAGTCATTTCAAGGCTCAAATGGCGTAGGGGAGATCCACTTTTAAGCTCACTCACATGGCTGTTAGCAGGCTACTAACACTGACATAACTGCCATAGACATTACTTCCTTGCCACATGGGACTATCCGTACAGCCTCCCACAACATGGCAGCTTGCTTTACTCAGAGGAAGCAAGCTAGAAGGCATCAGAAGATGCATAGGAAAGATGCTGGAGTCTTTCTGTAACCTGTTCTCAAAAGTGATACCCCATTTCATCTGCCACACTATATTCTTTAAAAGCAAGTCACTAGGGGCTGGCCTGGTGGCATATACTGGTTAAGTCTGAATGTTCCGCTTCGGCAGCCTGGGGTTTGCAGGTTCAGATCCCGGGCGCAGACCTATGCACTGCTCATCAAGCCATGCTGTGGCAGGTGCCCTACATACAAAATAGAGGAAGATGGACACAGATGTTAGCTCAAGGCCAATCTTCTTCAGTAAAAAAGAGGAAGAATGATAATGGATGTTAGCTCAGGGCTAATCTTCCTCACAAAAAAATAAAAAAGCAAGTCACTAAATCCAGCCCACATTGAAGGGGAAAGGACCATACAAGGGTGAATATCAAAGAGTGAAGATCATTAGGGACCATCTTAAAGTCTGCCTACCAGAGACTACAAAGTCTTTTCTCTACACATGTGGGGCCAAAACTCCTTTGCTTCCTTTTTTTTTTCTTTTGTTGCTGAGGAAGATTAGCCTTGAGCTAACATCTGTGCCAACCTTCCTCTGCTTTATATGTGGGTCACCGCCACAGCATGGCTGACCAGTGGTGTGGGTCCATGCCCGGGATCCAAAGCCGTGAACCCAAGCTACTGAAGTGAAGCATGCCAAACTTAACCACTATGCCACAGGGCTGACCCCACCTTTGTTTCTTTTAAAAATATAAAGCAATTATAGAAATATCATGCAAGAATATTTACTTCAAAGAATATTTGGCTAAATTTAAGCAAAGAAAACTCAACATTTAGTTTGAATACAGCAACATATTTAAATGCATTCTTTTAATCACAACACTACAAACATACATTTAAATATTTAAGTACAACATATTAGGTCATTAAAGAATAACGATACTTCTGCAAAAATCTTGATGGGTAAATAAAAGTCATATTTGTAAATGCATTAAAGGTTAGAGATCTGTAGAAGGAAGCAATGAACATTAAATAAATTAAAATTCCAAGGAGGGGAATATTTCTGTGACGAGGTGAACATTTTTAGTCGTTTTTTTTGTTTCCTTTCGAGGCATTTGCCAATTCTTGATACAGGCTGAATTGGGCTACTCAAAAGAAGTCAAAAGTAAAGAGAAACCAACAAAGCTTCTAATAGCAGTACAAGGCTGATGGAACAAGCTGGAAACTTGAAGAGACTCATATATGTCTCAAATGTGCTGAAATCTGGTGCTGCATGTCAGCTGTGGAGTGAGGTTGAAAGCTTCAAAAATACAGAAAGAAAATCTCCCATAGTCTTGTGGTGCTTAGGAAACAAAGATCTGTCCAGAAGGGGGCCTGTTACAAGCATGGTGACTGCCTCCTCTCCAAGCATGTGATAGTTTTCAATCTATATAAAATGAGACCATGAGGAGAAAGCCTGGGACTTCTGAAGGACAGAGTTGTATCTCCCCTAATTTTTTACCATAAGGAAAAAGACTCATCAGACTCTCAATCAAAGCTTGGAAATACATTAGAGAAAAGAGAGGACAAGATTGTTAAAAGAGATTGAAAGACAAAGAATTTCAATGGAGAATTCTAATTTAGAAAAGGAATTCAATAGACATTCTAGAAAAGTATGATATCTGATATTAGGAATTCATTGCATGAGTTTAATCTAGACCAAACAGAGCAAAAGAATTAGTGATCTCAAACGTAGGTAAGTAGAAAACACACCAACTAGACTGGGGAGGAATGATGGAAAGAAGACTGTGTAAGAGATATAGAGGAAAAACTCAAAATATCTAACATTCTTATAATTAAATTCACAGAAGGAGAGGAGACAATAATGTTCAAATATTCAAAGGCATAATGAATAAGAATTTTCCAAAACTAATGAAAGGTATTAATCTGTGAGTTCATAAGTTCAATGAGCCCCAACTAGGATAAACACACATGCACACATACATACACACACCCCACACAAAACTTACACACAGAGTATGCTGATACCCAAGATGGAAAAACAAACAAACAAAATCTGAAAGCAGCCAGAGAAAAAAAGCACATTGTCATCAAAGGAACGACAAAAAGACTGACAGCAGAATTCTCAATATAAATAATGGAAGCCAGAAAACAATCAAATGGGATCTTTAAGATGATGAAAGAAACTGTTCACAAGAGCTCTATACCCATGTGAAATATTCTTAAAAGCTGAAGGTGAAATAAAAATGGTTGGTTCCAGAAAAACTAACACTAAAGGAATTTATTTCCAACAGGCCTACACTAAACAAAAAACTAAAAAGCCTCTAGAGAGAAAAACAGTAATCCTATGGAAATATGAAAACAAACAAAAACGACTGAAGAACACTAGTGGTTGCAAATATGTAAATAAATATAAATGAATACTAACTTTACAAAGCAATACTTGTATGTCGAATGAAATTTAAGTTATAACTAGAAGCACAATATATGAAAACAAAAATGCAAATGTACAAAAAGGATTAACAGATTTTAAATTTTGTAAGGTTCTAGCAGTATAAGATGGTGATAAAAGGAGTGGTGTTTTTCTTGTTTGTTTGGCTTTTTTTTTTTTTTTGCAGTGGAAGATTCACCCTAGGCTAACATCTGTTGCCAATCTTCCTCCTTTTTCTTCTCTTTCCCCCCCAAAGCCCCAGTACATAGTTGTGTACAGTTGTAAGTTCTTCTGTTTCTTCTATGTGAGCCGCCACCACAGCTTGGCAACTGACAGACAAGAGGTGTGGTTCCAAGCCCAGAAACTGAACGGGGCCACCAAAGCAGAGGGTGCTGAACCTTGAACTGCAACACCTTCAGGGCTGGCTCCACAAACAGTGTTTTTGTAAAGACTAACAAGTCAATTATGCATTATATAAACTCTAAGATGATCACTAAAAGTATAGGAAGAGATTGTACAACTAAGTTAATACAAAGAAGATAATAAAATAATAAATAAATATTTGATTAATTAACAAAGAAAAATTAAGCTAGAAACTAATAACACAAGGCAAGTAGAAAAAGCTGTATAAAACTTAAGCATTATATCTCTGAATAATATATGAATTAAAATAAAAATATTAAAAATATTTAAACAATGATAATAAAACACTCAATACTAAATGCTACAGAATTCCTTAGAAGGAGATTTATAGCTTTAAATGCTTATATTAGAAAAGAAAAAACGTTTAAAATCAATGGTCTCCATTTCCTCCTTAAGTAGTTAGGAAAATATCAGCAAATGAAACTCAAAATAAGTAAAAGAAATAGAATAATAAATTGGCAAATTTGATAAAACACTTAAAAAGATAAACAATATGAAAACCAACAAAACCTAAATTTACTTCTTTTTAAAGATTAATAAAATTAGTGAACTTTTAAAAACTCTAAAAAAGAGAGAACTGCAAATTAATATCAGGAAGAAAAATTAGGGGATTATATAAACAACTTGATGACAGTAAATTTTATCTGTATGAAATTCAGAAATTCCTCTAAGCTTCTAATGTCAGAAATATGGCAGAAAAAGAAATAAAAAATCTACGTAGTTCTACAGTCCTTAAAGAATTGAATTTATCATTTAAAAATCTTCTCGCAAACAACACAACAAGCCCAGAAGGCATCACGGATGGATTATTTTAAACATATAAGGAAGAAATAACACCAAACTTACAAACATCTTCTGTAGACCAAAAAAACAAATACTAACTTTTATGAGACCAGCATATCATTGATATGAAAACCCAACAATGAAATTACAGGAAAGTAATCTATCTCACAGACATAGATGAAAAGATCCTTTACAGAATATCAGCAAATCAAATTTCATGCATATAAAATGTTAATAAATCATTACTATTGAGATTTATTCCAGGCACGCAATGGTATTTTAACAGTGGAAAATTCAGTCCATATAATTATTGACATTAACAGAAAAACAAAAACGAAATAATTCTATCATTTTGATAAATGCAAAAAATGCATTTGTTAAAATTTAAAACTCAGTCATTAATAAGGAAAATAATTCTTAGCAAATAAAGAATAGAAGGGAATTTTATTATTCTGATAAGGAATAACATTTCTTTCAATGTTTATTAGAGGTCATCCCAGTCCACTAAGGCAAGAAAAGAAATAAAATGCATAAGTACTGAAAGGAAGACTTAAAATGTCTTAATTCACAGATGACTTGATTTTGTACCTAGAAAATTTTACAAAATCTACAAACTATGAGAAGTATTAAGTAAATTTAGCAAAGTCAATGGATATAAGATTGATATACAAAATATAATCGTTCATACATGTTCAACAACATTATCATCATCTTCCACAATCAATTTTAAAGTTAAAAATGTGTAAAGATACCATTTACATTAGCATAAAAATATCAAATATCTGGGTCTGGTCTGGTGGCATAGTGGTTAAGTTCATGCACTCCACTTCTGCAGCCCATGATTCGCAGGTTCAAAGCCTGGGTGGGGACATGTGCATCACTCATCAGGCCATGCTGTGGTGGTGACCCACATACAAAATAGAGGAAGATTGGCAGAGATGTTAGCTCAGGGCCAATCTTCCTCACCAAAAAAAAATAAATAAATAAAAATCAAATATCTAAGAATAAATCAAATGAAAGATGTTCAAGATCTCTACACAGAAAACTATAAGACATTGTTGAGAGAAATTAAAGACCTAAATTTATTAGAAAGATGTCCCATGTCATTGAGAGGCTCAGTGACATAGAAGTGATAACTCTCTTCACGTTAATGGTCAACATAAACCGTTTCAAAATGCCTGATAGTTTTTTTTTTTTTAATTGAAGAGCTAATCTAAAATTCATATGGAAAGAAAGAAGCCAAGACAATCTTGAAGAAAAACAAAACTAGAGTGTATACACTACCAGATATCAAGATCTAATATAAAACTCTATTAGTTGAGAAACTATGTTAATGATACATGAATAGACAAACTGATCATGGAACAAAATTGAGATTTTAAAAATATATCAACAGATATATAGTCATCTGATGTATGATAAAGATGACACTTTAGTGTAGTAAAGAAAGGATGATCTTTCAGTAAATAATGTTGAGACAATTGGATACAAATACCAAACGAAAAATCAACTCCAGAAGACTCATGCATGTAAACATCATAGACACAATGGTAAAGCTTATCATACAAAGTATATGAGAATATCTTTGTGACCTTGGCATAGCCCAAGATTTCTTAAGCTGGACATACACAAAAAGCAATCATAAAAGGAGGACGAATAATAATCTGATTAAATATAATTATTAAATTCTATTAGTAAAAAGAGAATGAAGATACAAGCCACCAATTGGGAAAACATAAGTAACAAAGTATTCATATCCAAAATATATCAGGAAATTCTACAAATCAATAAGAAAAAGATAGACAACTCAGTTAAATGGGCACAACTCGTGAACTAACATTTCACAAAGATATATAAACAGTCAATAAACATATGAAAATATGCAGACTAAAACCACGACATACCATCAAACACCAGAATAGTAAAAATTTAAAAGATATAGAAAAGGCCAAGTGTTTGTCAAGGATATGGAGGCATCTGGAACTTCATACAGTGCTGCTCTGGGTGTAAAATGGTAAAACTATTTTGGAAAAGGTGAATGATGGAATCTAAACACAAAACAGTACATACTAATGATTTTATTATGTAAAGTACCAAAATAGATGAAATAAACCAACTATTAGAAATCACAGGTGTGGGCGCTCTTGTGAGGAGGGTAGTGACAGGAAGATGAGCACGAGGGGCCTTCGGGGGCATCAGTAAGGTTATGTTCCTCATCTAGGGGCTGGCTACAGAGTGAGTTCAGTTAAACGAAAGTTTAGTAAACTACACTTTTATGAAATCTGTATTCTTATTTATGTAAATTTGACTTCAAGGAAAAAAATTAAAGTATAAAAATTATACTGCATATATATACAAAAAACTACATATTCAGTCTAAAAACATTGAATACACACTGTGGCTGGTGTGCAAAATTCCCTGGTCTGTTTTCTCCCCCAGGCTAGAAATTCAAGGCAGACAGAATCCAATACAATAGAGGCTAGAGTTGATTTTTTTTAAGTTAAAAGTTTAAAATAGAGGGCAGTTAGTAAATATAGGATTTTTATGCTGTTATTGTCTGTAGAGGAAGCAGAGACAGTAGTGTGAGAAGGGTTATGGAGATGACAAGCAGCTCCTCTCTGTGACCCATGATAACATGTAGAAAGTAAATAAAAGGTCTGAGTAACCAAAAAAATGGTTTAATTACTTACTAGCTAATGTGAAATCTTTAATGGCCAAATTTTATAGAGAATCATTTAGAAAAATAAAAATGAACCCATTCAATATTACTTCCTCTTAAAGCAATGGCAGCATTTCAACGGAACATTAAAGCATTAATGAAAATATATGCAAGATTCACATGAACGGTACATTAATTCATTCCCATTGTTGTTAAAGCAAAATAAATTCATAAAGTTGCATATTGAAAATGTGTTGTTACCCAAGCATATTTTATAAGCATGAAGTAATTTCCATGCTTAAAAGCTCTTTGTTTTTATATATTGGCTGTCACGCATTTAGTAAGAAAAAAGATTAATGTATCAGTTCTAAAAGAGTAACCTGCTTCATAGCAAGCTATGTTCTATTTCTATGAATATTTAGAAAAAATTTAGATTAGTTTAATGTTAATTTGCATAATACATATATATTCCCATTCTCCTACTTCAAATATGATAAAAAGAGCAAGATAAGACTTACATTAGTTCAAATATTGTATTGGAGTTTTCAGGTATTACTTTAACGTGCCTCGTGGTTCTTTTCTTCTGATTCATTGGCAGTTCTTTCCAATATTAAAACATACACAGATATTTTAATATTTTCAGAGCAAGGGTCTGCATGTTAGAACTCAGGCTAGATGATGATCAATATGGAATTTTCAAACAATCAAAATAATTTTACGGAGGAATATGATTGTATACACAATTTAAAACTTCTCAATACTAGTGTGTCAGAGGGAAGTGATATTTTAGCCTCATGGAAAATATGAAAAATGTATATTCTACAGATTTTTATCTTGTGTGCAGATGTGGATGGATAGTATATGGTAATTCAAACAGAATATAATTTATTGAGTGATATTAAAGGTGAAAAGACACTAAAGCAATGATTTACTCCAAAAATACAACTTTTAGCTTGAAAGAATTCCTAAAATACAAAAGGAAAGTTTTACATTTGTTCTTGTTGTAAATGCTACAAGCATTATCAAAAATTATCTCTATTTTATAGATGGAACACTGATGCTCAGAGACTTTAAGTAAATTGCCTAAAGTTAGGGATTCTGACACCTATGCCTGCATCCTATTCACTCCCATAGGTGTTTTCTTATTACAACAGTTAACATTTAGCATACTTAAACTAAACTAAAAATAAAACAGAATAAATGAGACAGAGATGTAAAGACCATAAATAAAATAAACATTAACATTTCTTAAAGAACCTGCATGCATGAAAATGTGTATGTTGCTTAGATCATTCAAAGATAAAATTCTATACATGCTTATATTTTTGAAATGACTTTGGTAAACACCTCAAATGCTTTTTAGTAATGAGGTAAGACATAAACACGCAAACAAACTTGCGTATTATTCATTCATTCATTCTAGTAAACGAAATGCATTTGAGGGGATCAGAATATGACACCCCAAAGCATGCCACTTTGGCATAAGGTTACATAGAGCTGAAGGTCATTGAGAAAAAGACACGAGAAGAGCTTTCTCCTCTTCCCCTTTCTGCCTAAAAGCAGGTCATAAATTTCCCTTGTAAAGGTGTCCCTCTTTCCTATACCAGAAAGAAGAGACTAACACTTATCATCAGAGACAGCACAGAGACGAGTCTACATAACAAGCCTTACTAAATAATCCTTATCTACCATTAATTTCCCCCATATGTTTTCTACTCACCTTCCCATAATTTATCACCCCTAGAAGCCCAAATACCCTTTCTTTTGTCTAGTCACTTCCCACAATTTATTACCCTTTGTTAAAATGGATATAAGTCCCAAAGTCTAACTGCTTCTTTGGGTTTTGCACCTCTTTTCTGTGAATCCCCTTACATCTAAAATTAAAAATATTGATAAAATTTGTAAGCCTTTTCTCCTGTTAATCTGTCTTTTGTCAGGTCCCAGAGACACAACATATAAGAGTAGAGGGGAAGCTTTTCCTTCCCTGTACATTACACAAATGTAGACAAGAATCCATATGTTGGGGTTATCAAAATGATGTTATTAAAATGAGAAAGTGAACCAATGGACAAAGAAACTATTTGAGGCTTTTAATATACGGTCTGCAGTTTAGAAGAAAAATTCTAAATAAAGAATCTTTACAATCCTTAAATACCCAAATCTAGTTAAACTACAAAAGATTCTAGTGCAAAGCATAAAACAAAAACTTTGTTGTTAAATATTCTGCTCTATATTAGAGTCTATTAAAGAGCATGTTCTTACTTCATATTCTATCCAAATGTTCAAACACCAACTTCTAGAATTATTCTGCAAGGCAAAGAAATACCTTCATGCAGTCTTTCTAAGTTCATAAAGATGAGTTTCTATGGTGAAGAATAGCTATTAGCTGTCTAAATTTTTTATCAGATAGATAATGGCAATATTGATGTTTCTGGAAAATAGTGACATTTCTTCAATGATCTAAATTCTGAATACTTGCATTCTCAAGTAACACTACAAAATAAGTTCTCAGATCTGATCAAAAAACTCAAGATGTAATATCTAACACTAAATTTACTTATATCGGTATTTTTACCAACATTTACGAAACAAACTAAAATAAAGAACTTGATTCAGATTTTTGGCTAAACCTAATAGAAGATTTAGAATTCTTGACACATTGTAGCATTGTTAGTCATTCCTATCCTTTTTGATAATATTTTTACATAAAGCTGAGATAAATTATGAGTTCCCTTCTCTAATTGTATTTCTACTTTACCGAAAGGAAAACCCACTGTTATTCAGATCAATCTTTACTCCCAAAATGGTTGGTAGTGACAGGCTGAAATTAGCATCTAACAGCCTCATCAATTCCAGACAACAAAGAAATAAGTGCCCCTATTGTATGATTAGGATTTAGTTTCAAATCCAAAGAATAGTCTCGATTAATTTCAGCATGTTTTGCATCTTAAAAATGTTCATGTCTTTGAAAGAATAAGAAAATTGTATGACAAGATTCCTTTTTTACAGATCATATTTGAAATGTATACAATCCTTGCAGTTGTGCATGTGAAAATTGATTTTAATATTGAGGATTGCAATTTTATTCCTGCCACACTCAGAGAAGATTTGGAAATTTATTTTTTTTACTAGTATAGATTTTCTTCGGTAAAGTCCAACATTCAATACTTTTATTTTACCTTTGTTTTTTTTCTTCAAAAGGTTTTTGGTTTTTTAGGATAATTAGGGGGAAGCTTGATTGAAAACTTTCAGATCAAAAACAGATTTATTTCACATATGCAAGGACATACTTTCAGGATTTTCCTCCCCAGGCTGGAGAACATAAAATTGTCATATTTTGTTGCTGCTAAAGTTAAAAGGACCCAGAAGATTTTCAAAAGACATTAATAAATACAACTTTCCCTCCATTGCTGAGGTTCTTGAAAGATATGTATGCTACTCCATTTTCTAGGACCAGAATTAAATAGAAAAAAAAGACATAGTCAAAAAAAAAGATAGGAGAAAGAAAATAAGCTTCCAAATGTAATTCATAGTTGGTTCTCTTATTCAAGTTAGTGAGTTGCTAGAAATGCTAACCTAGAGACTGTACAATTGATTATATCTTTTTAAAAACCTAATTCCAGTGATCACTCTATCAGTTTTTACTAGACAGTTATTTTATTTTCACCATTCCTTTTCTTTTTTTTGGTGAGGAAGATTGTCTCTGAGCTAACATGTGTGCCCATCTTCCTCTATTTTGCATGTGGGATGCTGCCACAGCATGGCTTGAGAGCAGTGTGTAGGTCCACACCCAGGATCCGAACCTGCGAACTCCACATCGCTGAAGAAGAGCACGCGAACTTAACCACTATGCCACTAGGCCGGCCCCTCCTTTTGTTTTAAAGGTCACATTTTCAAATATTTATCCTTTAATTAATTCATTTTGTGGCAAACAAATTAGCTCTTCCTTCCCTGAGATTCCTTGTTCTAAATCCCACTGTAACTATGAGAAACAGGTGAGAAAGTTAAGATGGGAAAGTTGTGATTTTCTAAGATCACATTCTAGTCCAATCTTGGGAAATTGGAACTAAAGTTGCAAAGATGGTGTTATGGACTGAATTGTGTCCCCACCCCCCAGCAAATTCATATGTTGAAGCCTTAACCCTCAATGTGACTGTATTTGGAGATGGTCTTTAAGGAGGTGATTGGGTTAAATGAGGTCATAAGGATGGGGCCCTAATCCAATAGGACTGGTGTCCATATAGGAAGAGGAAGAAACACCAGGGATGTGCATGGACAGAGGAAAGGCCATAGGAGGACACAGTGAGAAGGCAGCCATCTGCAAGCCAGGAAGAGAGGTCTCACAAGAGACCACCCTGCCACCACCTTGATTTTGGACTTCCAGCATCCAGAACAGTGAGAAAACAAATTTCTGTTGTTTAAGCCCCTCAGTCTGTGGTATTCTGTTACAGTAGGTATACAGATAGTTGAGATTTAATCTTCACCAGGTATAGGCAACAAATCCACATACTGACAGTGGAAGAGGGAATATGAAAATTGTAGAAGAGCTGAGCTCTTCAATCCAGCTACATTGAGCAACCACCTTAATCATTACGGCTTTTCATCTCTGAATCTGTCTTTCTTCCTTACGTGTAATCCTCTTGCCTTGCCCAGGGAGACGTTACCTGGATCGCTCTTTCCACTAAATCCTGCACGTGTTTTAAGTCCTCACTTTCCCCATGAATTTATTCTTCATGAAAGCTCATGATTCCCACTTAAATGTTTTTATTGTAGTTATCCTCTGGCACTCATTTAGTGGTACATTTTGGTTTGGTTATGTAAGCCCTCGTAACCACACTGGAAATTCCTACCACGTAGTAATCAATGACCATACGTTTCTTACTATTCCCTATGGCTTAGTAAACATGTGTTGGTTGGTTGATTTCCCATTTCACCTATTCATCCCGCTTGATAAAAGACAGGATTTCTCCCCTTATAGATTTCAAAGCTTCTCTTGATAGCCATAGCCTCTCTTTATATATCTATATTGTTGTAAAAAATATGAGTTTTGGAAATACTTTAAGTAAATTTATGTCTCTAGCATTGTGTTCAAGTTTTACAGGGTTTCTCTAATTTTTGATTTATCTTTATATTCATTCTTGTCAGTTAAATCAAAATTACCACAAACCAAAAACAAAATTCTAAGTGATATTTGAAAAAAATTAATGCCAAGGAAAAATAACCTTTTTCAAAAAATAAAATTACCATATCTATATGGCTTATTTATTACCTGCTAGAATCATTTTACTTGAATTTACCTTTCACATATTTTAAATAACTAAGGCAGTCTGTAAGTTGAATGATGAATCAATTAAATATGAGTCCTTGAAATCCATTGGAATAAGACATAAGGTCTTTTTACTAGGTAGGAAGAAAAAAACATGTTCCACCCCTGAGGTGAGATCTGCATGTTCTATTTGGCAGTATGTTTGGGTATTTGGAGCCCCCTCATATATAGTGGCAGCAGGGTTCTGTTGTCAACATAACCCCTAGAGCCAACTTGGATCAGATAAATTCCTGAAAATGTAGGGTTAAGATGGTTGGTAGCAGCACAGTTGGCAGAAAATACTCTGCTACCTTGTTTAACATCCTAGAACAGGAGTGGACCTCCCAGATGTTCCTCTCTGACCTTGTCTTCCGTGTTGCAAAAGAAAAAGGCATTTCAATCCCAGTGTCTCCTCTATGGAAAGATCTGAGAGACAATTCTGTCAGTTTCGTTGGGAGAATAGGCCAAGAAGAGTATAAAATACCGAGTGTGGCATCTTTACCAATCCCCCAGCCTGGACCCGAATTTCTTTTGAGAATTTGCTTTGGTAAGTATACAGAGAAAAAACAGATGTGGGAAGTTTGTAAAAATAATAATTTTTAAGTTGATGTTGTTTGTCTTTTATTCCTCAGAAAATCAAGAATTAGAAACCCATCAACATCTTTAGCCAGGACATATGTCTTCAATTCAATGGTTTGGAGAAAATGTTAGGTTTAAAAATTTCTTCAGTACTTTCTAATCATTGTCAAAATTGTTTTCAAATTTTTTTATAACAGTTTTGTACATATTTATACCAGGCATGTTATCTAAGACCAATCCTGCAACTATAGGTATTTCTGAGTTGATTTGAATGAATTTCAAATCAATCCCCCTGGTAAAAAATACCATTCTCATTAAGTACATTTTAAATAAACTTTAATAAGTGAGAATTTAAACTTTTGTGCTAATTCTCAGGTTTCTAATAATGGAGTATTTGAACCTTATAAATCTTGGAAATCTAATTAGACAATGTTAAGTTCTTTCTAGTTGAAGCCACAGATGTTTCACACTGGGAAAATCAGCAAGCCCCAGGGTTTGTTTGGTCTAGAGGAGTGTCAAATTTTCATGGATAATTTAATAGCTAATAACTCTAATTCTTTCCCGTAAACCAAGAGATGATAAATAATGATTGCACTAAAACTGTAAAATTAACCCTCTAGGCTAATGAAATTTTTCAGGAACCATTGAGGAAATTAATTTCTGGCACTTAATGCTTCTTTACTGCCAATCTTTCTAGAGTTGTATTCTCTCTCATAATGTGACAGCAAAGAGCCATAAACACATTGAAATGGTACAATTCAAAAAAAATTATATATCAAGGGAAGCTTCCAGTATCCTTCTTCTCTTATTCTCACTGACTAATCTATCATCAAAAAAAAAAGATTATTCAATTTGGGAGTCAGAGGCATTTTTAGTTTTCATAACTTTTGATTTGTGCAGCATTACATAATGAGTTGCCATAAAGAAAATCATATGCCCTTATGAAAAATGGAAAACTTGAATCAAATTACATAGCATTTTCAGATACTTTGATGTGACACGTTTTATTAAGTATATAATTGGTCAACTCAAATTATTACTACACAATTAACTGTTGAAAATTTATATACAGTATTGAAGTTTCTAGGACTTCATAGTCATAATTAAAAGGACTACAAGATATTAACGTTTCCTTTATCCTCACTATTGATTCTATTTGAGCTGTAATATTTTAATCTTTTAGAAATATTGGATTAACTAAAATCAAGTAACTTTCTGCTTTCAGTCTCTAAAGGAACGGTTATGAAAGCCTAGAAGTAGAAGTTAAGAGACCACAGCCGTGTTGTTCACAGAGCATAACCCAACCACAGAGGTTTACATCATGTGGTTTATTCTCAGTCCGACCTTCAAACGACCTTCATGTTTCTAGCTTGGAGCCAAAAGATTTGCCGCCCAAAAGGAAGTAGGAAATGGCATACTTTTAAATCATGCATTAGCACTTAGCATCTGGAAATCCCAGTTGGAATGGCCATAGTTAAATCAGTTTTTAATAGCTGAGTGCACCCAAACACAGGTAGCAACAAGACCCTTGGGTGAGGAGATGATCATCCCAGACCAACATTCCTCTCAATTAATGGAACACCTACAGCCTTCAACAGTAGTGTTTCCCAGTAAGATTTATGACTAGAATTACCTCATTAAAAATTGGCCTGTAAATGGTAGATGCTCTCTGGAGTCACAACTGTGGCCTCTTCTGCAGTGAGAGAGGAGGGCATTGAGGAATCTCTCTAGACACCAATTTAAACTCTGTCTATTTGAGATCCTGCTATTGATTTTTCATAAATGTTGAGATGAAAAATTTGATCATAACTCTAATACGGTACGGCAAGTTGTGAATTAGGACAATGAAGTAAATAAAATAAAGATAATGCAATTTTTTTTGTATAATGGTTTGCAAAATTTACCTTATCATGGGGGGATGGGGTTAGACCCATTGGCTAAATCTAGAGTGCATTGATTTAGCAGGAAATGAGTTTTTACTATACGCAAAAATTCTATTTTCTAGTGTTCTTTGCCATAAAGCCTTGGATATAATATAGTAAATAAATCCTAAGCAACATTAATAGTTCTTCAGGTCACAAAAACCTTTCTACTGAAACTCACAAAACCACAAAAGTTTCTTCATAACCTACCATATACAGCTATCCATCAGGTTTCTAAGATTTCTTTTAACCAGATAGTTTTATCTTAATATATTTATTATTATTTACATAAACATGTAATTGTATAATTTTGTTTATCCATATATACTCAGAATGTATCATTACTTTTTAAAAGTCTAAATATAATATCTGTCATTTTTCTCTTTGTGTTGGGAAATGTCAAATCATATAAACGACAAGCAAGTCTAACATTTTCTTTGAGGCTTAGGGGGCACTTAAACACAGCACGTCACAGTAAGGAATAAGCAGTCAAACTCACTTATGCCTGAGTGAGGGTGTTTTCTCAGGTTTTCTACCAGAGTTTTAACAGTGGGGTTTCTGTAGCATGGTGAAGTGATCCATACATTGAGGTACATGATTTTGAGAAACAAGTTGTCTTTTTAAACGCCCTCTGAAGGTGAAGGAATTGGATCTTGATATTGACTTTGAGGTAGCCACTGTAGGGTGATTTGTAACCTGAAGAGAATTCCGGGATAGAATTAAAAAGCTTCATCACAGAGCTCCATAATGTTACAGAGACAGCCGATGTGGAAGGTAGCAGGGATTAGTTTTCAATACAGTAGCCCCTCGTATCTGCAGGGGGTATGTTCCAAGACTCCCAGCGGATGTCTGCAACTGTGGATAGTACCGAAACCTACACATACTATGTTTTTTGCTAGACATACATACCTATGATAAAATTTAATTTATAAATTAGGCACAGTAAGAGATGAACAACAATAACTAATAATAAAATAGAACAATCATAATAATATCTATAATGAAAGTCACTATAGATCTTAGCAACCTCAGCATACAATTTTTTTCTTTCCTTGTTAAGTCGAGAACTTTCACCTTTTCACTTAAAGGAAGCACTTTTGGCTTCTCTTTGGCATATCCAAATTGCCAGCATCACTACTCTTGTGCTTTGGCCAATATTAAGTAAAATAAGAGTGACTTGAACACAAGCACTGTGACACCGTGACAGTAGATCTGATAACCGAGAAGGCTACTAAGTGTCTAATAGTCCGGGAGCGTACAGCATGGATCTGCTGGACAAAGACATGATTCATGTCCCAGGCAAGATGGAGCAGGAGGGCATGCGATTTCATCATGCTACTCAGAATGGCACACAATTTAAAACTTCTGAATTATTTCTGGAATTTTCCATTTAATATTTTCAGACCATGGTTGACCACGGGTAACTAAAACCACGGATAGTGAAACCGCGGATGGGGGGACTACTGTATATTGGCATCTTGTCAACTTGCTTGAGAGATTTAATATTTCAGTTCTCATCTTGTTTCCCTCTTCCTTCACAAGCTACATCCATCCTCCTGTCAGCCCTTATACCTTTGTTTGCCATTTTCTTCTCTAGCTTCATAGCCCACTTCTATGTAAATAACCCTGAAATAGAACTCTAGCTCTTAACTTGGCCTCCACCATCAGGCCTCCTAAACCTGTATGTTCTGCCATTGCTTTAAAGCTCAAACATGCCTAAAATATGACTTACTAGCTCTTCCCCCCAAACAAGTTCCCTCTCCATATCGTTAACCATAACATTGAATTTGTAAACCCTTTGGTGGCAGGAAATGATGCCTCTGATTCTCAACATCTGGCAGAGTGTCCTACATAGTGTAAAGTCTGTAAATATTCATGAGGAGTAAAATTATGTTTTAGGGGAAGATAGTTCCAGTGGTAGAATTATGAGTTTCTGAAATCAGTCTTTTCACCAAGTTCTTTAACTCTCTAGCCAGGAAGATGATATCAACCAGGTTTCACACATCTAATGGGTGGGAATGCAGGCAGGTTCCTCAGCTCAGACTTCAGTAAGTCATTTGACTACACAGTGACTGGAATCCAGCGCGGCACCTTTTGCTTTCGCAGTATTTTTTTTTTTTTTCTTTTTCTGGGGGGAGGAAGATTGTCCCTGAGCTAACATCTGTTGCCAATCTTCCTCTTTTTGCTTGAGGAAGATTGTCCCTGAGCTAACATCTGTGCCAATCTTCCTCTATTTTGTATGCAGGATGCCGCCATAACATGGCTTGATGAGCAGTGTGTAGGTCCATGCCCGGGATCCAAACCCGTGAACCCCAGGCTGCCAAAGCGGAGCGTGTGAACTTAACCACTACGCTGGGCTGGTCCCTATTTTATTTTCTTTTATTTTGTTTTCATTCTTCTGAGTTTACACACAAGCACACAGCATAGGAATATCACAGTATACAGCAAAATATAGTTGGACTGCTTGTTGAAACACCTCAGAAATATGAGATATTTAACGACAAAAAAATCAAATGTCTAACAAATTAAAACTATACTTTTAGATACTCTTTAAGAGACTTCTGACACTATTAATTTTATTTTTCTTTCAAAACTTGTTAGAAACTCATAACATAAACAGATTGGCCTGGGGCATATTTTCACAGTCTAATCACAAAGAAAGTAAGGCAAATTGAGTCTAAAAATACTTGTGAGTGAGAAAATCAAGTTTTAGTTCAGATTTTGGACCTTTCACGGGGTCCATTGTTAAAAGTGAGAACCTCCAAAAGAAAAAATATATATATAACTTGGCAAGAGATAATTTAGCAAACAAAAACGGTCATATATTATATAAAATACATACATATTTTTTTTTTTTAAAGATTTTATTTATTTATTTTTTCCCCCCAAAGCCCCAGTAGATAGTTGTATGTCATAGCTGCACATCCTTCTAGTTGCTGTATGTGGGACGCGGCCTCAGCATGGCCGGAGAAGCAGCACGTCGGTGCGAGCCCGGGATCCGAACCCGGGTCGCCAGCAGTGGAGCGCGCTCACTTAACCACCAAGCCACGGGGCCGGCCCAAAAAAATACATACATATTTAACATATAATACATATACATAACATATTTGAATGAATTTTCAAAACTTTGTCATAAACTCTAAGATCTATATCAAATATCTAATACCTACAAAGAAATACATGATCAAATATTCTTTTGTATTGTGTTTATTAAAATTAATATTATTTATATTTCAGTAAAAATGAATTAAAAACTTTATACATACAGACCTCATTTCAAGTATTATGAGAGTTCCATGGAAAATATCTTTGTTCTACCAGCTGCTGAGCGTGATGGAGAACGCACTCTTTCTGAGTGTATTCATTCTAGTTTTGTAAATTCAAAGTGATTAAATTTATTCTTCAGTATACTCTTTCTAAATTTGCCTACCTATGCTATCTAAATGCTGCTCTGTGTCCTGTGCTCAAAAAAAACAGTTTTTCTTTTAAGTGATGACCTATCACATTTTACCTTATTTATCAAGTTGTCCCAAAGCCTTCTCTTCTCCTTGCTAAACGCCATCAGACCCTTGATAGATCTAGATCCTTTACCTCTGATTACCCTCCACTGCACATGTTGTAATTTCTGAACATTTCTTTGAAAAGACAGATCTGGAAAAGTAACCTAATGCAGATGAATTCTGGACAACTGAGTACCTGGGACCATTCTTTCCTTTGTTTTGTTTTAATCCCAAAAGTGATGAAGAAAATGATTCACTAAAGCTTAACGTCATTATAAATCACATCATAAATTCCAAGGAAAATGTCTCTTATTTAATAAATTAAGGAAAAATTCCCATGTGGAAAAAATTTACTTGCTTATTTAGAATATTATACTAAGTATATGTAGT
The DNA here is from genome assembly GCF_057802395.1 of Ceratotherium simum simum. Taxonomy (NCBI): domain Eukaryota; kingdom Metazoa; phylum Chordata; class Mammalia; order Perissodactyla; family Rhinocerotidae; genus Ceratotherium; species Ceratotherium simum. The sequence goes on along the minus strand of NC_141927.1, from coordinate 12,762,341 downwards.
AACGGAAGGAATTTTGCTTTGTACTGAGATTTTGAAAAGCAGTATTTTTTGGAAAAAATTTCTTCCTCTTTTTCTTCTTATTTAATTCCTCTCAATACTGTCAGATAACACAGTTGCCGTCTCAGTCTTTATTTTCTTTTTGATTTTTAGATATCAAATTATATTACTATCTCTAAACAAAGGGAAATAATTAAAGGGCTGCACAGGGTTATTTAAAATTGGGAAAGAAATGCCACCTTGAATATTGACCGTACAGCTTTTATGGAAGACTCTTACTCTTCTTAGCAAGGAGGACAGATCCTTATAAAAATTTAAAGAGTTTGAACTTTTCTGTATAGGATGATGTTTTGCCAAAGCCTAAGGCACTTTGGCGTCATAACATTTTTCTTTGTCCTATGATGGAAAGAAAAATTTTTGACAACACATAAAGAGAATGTTCCTCTGAGACTTCATTTGTTAGCATCCAGGACTGAATTTGCCAACTGAGACAGGCAGAAAATTCTGAATAAAGCATGAATGTCCTTAAGATAATGAAATCTAATTCTGTAGAAGAAAGGAAAGTTCCTTTAAACAACAACAAATAGTGCAGATATCTAAAATGAACCAATCCCTCTCTTCTCTTTAATCAATCTCAATATGATGATTAGATGAACGAAATTGCCTTATAAAATATTCATACAGTACAATTTAGAGGCTGCTTAATGAGGTACCTACAATTCTTGCTGGGAGAGTGACTGGAGAAATTCCCTCAAATGGCAAATAGAGAGTTGAATGGGGTGAGAGTTATGTTATAGTTTTTCTAAACAAACTTCTTCCTTCTTTTGACATTCAACTGAGTATTCCATATAGATCCTAATTTTGTATTAACTCTACTGTCAGCTTTCTTTGATTCTACCCTTATCTGCCAAACTCTTTGGTGGAAACGTTAATCGCCATAGAGCTCTAACCCATTCTATATCCATTTTGCCCTTGGTATTGCTTGGGAAATTTCTACCAAGCCACGTTTGCTTCCCTAGAACTCCTTCTTGAACAGTAATTCTCAGAAGTTAACATGCTTTGTATTTCATTAGTTCAAATGTACAATTCAACAACCCTTTGGAGAACCAACCACCAACCAACCAACCACCATAGAGAACCAACACCAGACCGAGTGCTTGGCCTTGAGGTAAAATAATGACTAAAAAGCACCATCCTTGTCTTCAAAGTGATTGCAGACTTACAGAATGAACAAATAAAATGAGATTTTTCTGTTTTTTCTTCTGTTAATCTGTCTCATGTCAATTTAATTCTTAGACCAGCCAGAAAAAGAGAAAAATTTCTTCCTCCCCTACAGTACTTACACAATCTAGATGGTATGGCCTACTACATGCTTAGGCTATATGATACTAATCTTATGGGACCATCATCATATACCCGGTCCTTTGTTGACCAAAATGTCATTATATGGTACATGACTGTATATGTATATGTGTACATGTGTATATGTGTGTATATATATAGGCAACATATATCAAGGATTATATAAACATTATATCTAATCAACTGATTATATTATCACTGAGTTTATATATACATAAAATCAATGGTTATGGTAATAATAATAATAATATTAATAGCAATAATATCTTATAGCATTTATGATATCCCAGTCACTGCTCCAAACCCCTTCTATATTTGGTAAGTTTAAGGACAAACACAAATTAAAAATAAGAGGCTTAATTTTCCTTGTTGAAAATAAAGGAAGAGACTCCCCCTTCTCTTTTCGTAGAGCATTTACTTTAAAAAACTTGTAATTCTAAGTTCTTTGTCTCCTTAGTTGAAATGTATGTAATTCTTTTTAAAAGTTACATAAGCCTGGGGGCCGGCCTAGTGGCGCAAGTGGTTAAGTGCACGTGCTCTGCTGCAGTGGCCCAGGGTTCGCCGGTTCAGATCCCGGGAAGGCACAGACGCCCTGCTTGGCAAGCCATGCTGTGGCGGTGTCCCACATAAAGTGGAGGAAAATGGGCATGGATGTTAGCCTAGGGCCAGTCTTCCTCAGCAAAAAGAAAAAAAGAGGAGGATTGGCAGATGTTAGCACAGGGCTGATCTTCCTCACACACACACACACACAAAACGGTTAAATAAGCCTATTACAGCTTTGAGAGTCAGGGATGTCTTTCTCAAGGACTTGGGAATAATCTCTTTGAAATACATTCATCAAGGAAGATAGTCCCCATATCTCCCAGTTTCTGTGGGAGGGTAGGAGCCTAACTTCACAGGGCACCATTTTCCAAGCTGCAAAACTATCCCTGTCATAAAAATATGAGAATTTTATTTTTCCTTTAGAGAAAGCCAATTAACTAACACAGATGGTAACCTCGATTACCAGATGAATTTAGGTCGAACTATGTGTGACCAATGGAGCTGTCAAGTCCTCTTAATGGAGGATTAGCTGTAGTTGATCTTGAGAACATATATGTAATGGGTGGTATCTGCTTGGCTACATAAAAGGGTGAGATTTCTTTTTGTCTTTGCAATCCCTTTAGCAGACTGCCTGAGCTGGGCATTCTGGTTTAATGCTTATCCTATAATAAAACTGTTTTCTTTCTCTTCTGCCTTTGTAGAAAGGTTTTCTGGATGGTCAGATTTTTTTAAATTGTATTTCCCAACAGAAGACAGTATTATTATTATCTCCATCTTATAGATGAGGAGACTGAGCACAGGGACATACTGCTGGTAAGTGATAGAGGAGGAAATTAAATCCAGACGGTCGGGCTCTGGAAGTTGTCATCTTATCCCTTTGCTACTTAATGCTCCAGGTTGTCTCATGCATATACCTCTCTTGAGACTCATGAGGGCATTAATCATACTTTACTCCCATCCTTTTTGTTTTTAGATTGGCCCTTAGCTAATATCTGTTGCCAATCTTTCTCTTTTTCCTTTTTCTCCCCAAAGTCCCAGTACATAGCTGTATATCCTAGTTGTAGGTCCTTCTAGTTCTTCTATATAGGGTGCTGCCTCAGCATGGCTTGATGAGCGGTGAGTAGGTCTGCACCCAGGATCCAAACCGGTGAACCCTGGGCCACCAAAGCAGAATGAGCAAACTGAACCGCTATGCCACCGGGCCGGCACCACACCCCCACCCTTTTAACGCCGCAATTGATGGTGTGCTGCTAGTCATATTATGGGCACATAATGAATAATTGATTCTTAATTTATTTCTTTCATATAAGATATTCAAACTAGTGGAGTTTATGGTACAACTGTGTTTCTATTCAATATTTGTGGACTTCTATTCCTACTGCTCCATTTCTCTCAAAAAAGTTTCTACTCACTTTCTGTTGAAACTTTACATACATTCTTGTTTGTGCCAATGTTAAAATGAAACATCTGTGCTTATTCAGTGTCTATTCAAATCAAGTTGAAGGGAAATCTATCTTTCTACCAAGACACAAGAAATATGTCAAATCTAAATTCAAGGAAAAACTAAGCTACACTTTTCTTCATTCTAACAGTATTCAAAAGTCAGTGTCAATGAGATAAATTCAGCCTATCGTTTTTGTCATTAAGCCTTTCTGCACATTGAACTTTTGCATTGTTTCATTAGAGCACGCTAAATTATAGCATAGAAGTTAAAATATAGGCTTTTGAAGTACAAAAAGATCTTGGTTCCAGTCCAAGCTTACTCTTACTGACTCTGATTTGGGGTGAGTTCTTGAACTTCCATTTTATTATTTCTAATAGGAGTAGGATTGTCCTATTTAGCAAATAGAAATATAACGCTAACTTTGAGGCTATGTACATTTGAACAATGCATGTCAAGCATCAGTAGAATGCCGAGTACCTCGTAACCACAAATAAACATTGGCTATTGCTATCATTACTCCATTGCCGAGACACCCTTCTCATTGGCTAAGCAGATCCTCTCCGAGTTATCTTCCATTTTTATTTGCGCAACTTGAGTTTCAGTGTTAACAAAGAATTATATGGAATTACCTATACAATCGCAAAAATGTTCCTAAATCTTGAAAGTTATGAAATACATTATTTTAAATCACCTTCAAATAAATTCATGTTTAAGAGTCCAAGTGATAGGCCTCAAATGCCTGTGCAAACTTAGACGAGTCTAAAATAATATAAAAAATAGAGAAATGTGATGAACTGTTCCTATCTCACTGTTTATATTTGTAAGTATATTTGAAAGATTTATTTTGCTTAGCAGATCTTCACATCTGCTACTTGAACTAGACTAGTATTGTGTTTTCTGTGGCATTTTTCCATCCGAGCAGTGTTACTTGAAATTTTCGGCTCAATTATGGTGAATAAAGAATGAACAATTTTCCCGAGGAAATTTTATTTTCCAGTCTGCTGTAGCAGAATAAAAGCAAATGTGGTTCAGGAACAACATTTCAATGATGATAGACGTACTTCTTACTTGCCCTGCTAAAAGTAACTATTTTGCAAAACCTGATCTCTCCTTTTTTCAGCTTATTCACATCAAATTACTTTCACCTCAATTTGTTTCCTTAATTATTTACTTATTTTCATGTCCTTTCTGCCCATAAAAGATAGAGCTCCCCCTGTGGTGTCTTCAACCAGGAGTACCATTCAGTTGCACCCATAGCACTACAAAGAAAGGGAAGTGGATCTTGCCTTACTGGTTGTGTACACTTGTTTGTCTCTGCCTTGAAGCCACTCTGTCAGAAATAAGGAGAAAGGTGACTAACACACACTTGGCCATCTGAAAAGAGTTCAAGAGACTGGCAACACAGGCTCTAACCTCAGACACAAATTTCTCTAGCAGCGTCTCTGCTTCATCCATCGGCCCTATCATTTAAGACAACTGTGACGTGATGCTATCACCGGAGGGTGGATTTCTCTAAAGGAACCCTTTCCATAAAGATTTTGCTCTCCTTGTAAGCCAGTTGTAGCTTATTAATTTTATTCAAGTCCCAAACCATAGGCGCTGAACTTTCTTTGGCTTTACAAGTATTCACAATTGTTAACTATTTGATTCCCTCTACTAACGACTAGTTTTCACTTTTTTAGTTTAAAATGGCAAGTAAGGATATCTAAGAATAAAAGTATCTTCATATTTCTCCATTTCCCCATTTCTCTCTGATGATTTCCTTATTTCTCTTGATGCATATATTATTTTTTTCAAGATGATGATCTACACTTGACAGAGAAGGAGACAGAAGCACACATGTGTGAAGAGGGTTTCTCCAAACATGAGAAAATTAATATTCTCTGGTGGCCCGTACCATTGATTCTTTTGGTCTGTTTCATGCTCTACGTTTCCACTATTTCATGCTCTACATAAAAAGTGCACCCCCAAATACTCAAAATGCCCCTTCATTAATCCATATGTTTCTATCTCCATGAATATATTTAACTGCTTTTTGAACTGATTGACACAATCTGACAGGAGTGCTCAATCCTTCATACATACAAGTATTGAAGAATCTTTCTTAAGCACCCCTCTCATCCTACCTCATGCAGAATCCGGCCTAGGCTTTCCATTGCTGCTAAAAAAAAAATACTTCTTCATTCTGCATTTCACATCAGTTTGCACTATGGAAAAAGCAGTGGACTCTGAAGTCAGCAAATTCACATTCAGATTTGGGCTCATTCTAACTGGGTGTATCTCTGAGCCAACCACCAACTCTGGGAGAACTGGAGCTCTCCTCTGAAACGTAGGTGATCAGAAGCAATGATCACAAAAGTCCTTTTTCTATAACATTACAACCTTCCAGTCACCCATGTCCAGGGCAAACTGGACCTGGATCCCTCCGCCCAAATTACATCTCCCTACTTATTCATAGCCCACCCACACATGAACTACCACCTCAAACATCACCCCCTCCGAAGATCTCCTCCTCATCTTTCCAATAGAGAGCAATAGTTCCCTCCTTTGCATTCTTGTCTCTGTTTCTCTGTTTAATATAAGGCATTGACCTGATATTAAAATCCCCTGTGAACGTTCTAACCCATCTCACTAAATTTTAAGCTTCCTGAGAAAAGCAATTGTTCCTTTTTTATTTTATATGTGTCAATATTATATGTTGCAAATAAGTTACATGCATTATATATTTTTTGAATTCAAATTACAGTTTAAGATTTTTAATTATGAAAATATTGTAAGAGCTCTATTATAAAAAGCATCAAAGTATTCTCGAAAATTGAATACTGGCATATAAATTTGGGGTACAGTTTGATATTTTTCCTGTTTTTTTCTCTTTCTCCTTTTATAACAGATTCCCCAGATTCAACAGGTTCTACAAGAACTTTAGAATTCTTTAACTTTCACAGGCCAGGCCACATCAGGGTTATTATTCGTCCTGTTTCAACGGGTATTGGCATTTTGATTGTCGCAGATGGCCACAAATAATGTCTCATTTAATTTTGGCCATTCCCAATGGAACAAAATTACAAAATAAAAAATATTCTGAAACCTTGACTAGATCTAATTTTACTACAAAGAATGTGTACTCTTTTCTACCCACTGTCATCCTCGGTGAGAATGCATGTATGAGAGAGACACATGTCTACTCTGTCAGGATAATGGAGCCTTATATCTGCAAGGGGTTGCTTGGCTTCTCACCTCAAAAAATAGTCCTTCTTGCCACAGTGCATTTTTTATTTTTTTATTTGTTTTTAAAATAAATTTGTGGGGTTTTGTTGTTTTGTTTTGCTGGGAAGTTTCGCCGTGCGCTAACATCTGTTGCCAATATTCCTCTCTTTTTTTCCGCCTCCCCAAAGCCCCAGTACATAGTTGTATATTCTAGTTGTAAGTCCTTCTGGTTCTTCTGTGTGAGCTGCTACCATAGTGTGGCTACTGACAGACAAGTGACATGGTTCCAGGCCCAGGAACAGAACCTGGGCCGCCAAAGTAGAGCGCGCCGAAGTTGAACCACTAGGCCATCAGGGCTGGCTCCACAGTGCATTTTTTAAAGAAGCTGATTGAAACACAAATTATTTGCCTCTGTCATTTTCCAACTCTAAAATCCGCACCACAATGTTAAAGTAATGGGCAACATCACTTTCTGTCTATTCATCAAAACATATTCCTAAATGTAATAAGGAAATAAGATGGGTTGTAATTAGTATTTTGGTGGTGAGCATGATGTAATCTACGCAGAAACAGAAGTATAATGATGTACACCTGAAATTTTTACAATGTTATAAACCAATGTTACTGCAATAAACAAAAAATTAAAAAAAAAAAAGAAATTTGAAATTCACTCCATTCTCTTACTTTATGCACCATTCTTAAAAGCTCAAGGGATCCTTGGAACAAGATTTATATTTGTCTTATTTAAGAACTTCAGAGGGTCAGATCTATTTCCTGAAATCAGAGAAGCAAAACAAACGACTTCAGTTTTCTCTTGCTGGGAGTGTTCAAGGTTTAACTCTGAGTTAGCACTTCCCAGTTGGGTTCAAATGGCCTGTCTTTCCAGTTGTCTACTTCGGCTTTTAGTACAGAAGCTCTATCCCCAACAGAAGCATACCTCTAAAACGTAGGAAATAATGTAAAGCAAACAATATCAAGAAAAAGAAAAGGACTCAATGTGGAATTTGCATTTTTCTGGTTTTGGCTCAAAGGATAACGACTTAAAATGTTCTTATAGTATCAAGTACCATGATTCATAATAAGGGCATGTTAATATGGCAAAAGCATGCGGCAAGGCATATGCTCATATGTTGGGTTGGATTTTTGCCACCACCACGGTGGCTGTGGGCTTTTCTCTTTTTGGCTTCACATTTTACACACTCAGTACATGGCACATGCCCAACACAACACACACACCCTGTTGTGTCTTACTGCTTAATTATGGCTCAGATTCCCAGCATATGCTTCATACTGTCAACAAAAGAAAAAAGCCTACTTCGATTTGGACCAAATTTAGTGTCTTTAAAATATTCAGATATGCTGTTTTACAATAACATATGGCCATGAACAATGTTTCTCATTTTTTTTCTAACAGTATCTCTCTTTAAGGATAAATCATGTATTCCAAGATTAAATTAAATCGGCCCTGCTGTTAGAGAAAAATGTTTTTGTGCTTCTGCTTGGCTTTCTAGATTAGCGTTTATTCAATCTTTAAAAACTTAAATAACCTTATGATAAAATACAGGAATAGTGAAAAATTGCATGTGTTTATATTATAATGGATTTTAGTATATTAAAAAGTAACATTAAACCAAATGATTTTATAAAGTAGGATAATAGACCTAGGCTTTAGGCGGGACGTAGAGTGCCAAATTACATGATCAAACCAAGTTCTCGGATCTGCAGGCATTTCCTGAATCCTGTCTCATCCCCTTTCCCCCCTGGCAGTGGACTAAGGTTGGTCATATGCATAGAGTCCTCTGAGTAACAGGGAAGGAAAGCCATCTTCCTACTCCCTCTTAACTATTCACAACATTGTACATTTATATTTCATTTTCAATTTTTTAATGCCCTTCCACACCTACGACTTCAGATTAATCTTACAACAAGCTCGAGAGGGAAGTTGATCAGATATCATGATATGTCATGGTTTGGATCTCGCTGTTCCCTGCACTTACATGTTTCCGACAGATACCTTCCAGAAACACACAGTTCAAAATAGATCCACCCATTTTATTCTCTCTCAGAGGAGCCAGTGTATTTCCTCAGGGCACCAGTGGCAACTTGTAATGATCTTATTAAAATATTCATATACTTATTTGTTTCCCATTCCCTTCACCAGAATGTAATATAATTTGTGAGGCCAGTGTGCCCTCAGAACAGTCCCTGGCTATAATAAATGAATGGATGTAGCTAAGGAAGTTTCATATCTTGTCTAAGGTCATTCAATGGACACAACTCTAAATAATAATTGGAGGAAACAACCGTGGAGACTCGGTCTGGCACACTCTTCCACTGTGACTTTCGTGCACAATTAGCTTGAGGATAACTAAGAATTATCCAGCAGCCCCTCATAGTCTACTGTCATCCTAATGACCACCTATCAAAAAATTAGCTCAAGTGTGGTAATGATTTGCCAAAACACAGAATAAGTCATAAAAAATGTCAATTTCAAATATATGAATGTTTGGAATGGACACTTTATTTTTGTTTCAGTTATTCCTTTGTATTTCAATTGACTGGCCACCTCATATTATAGTAAGTAGAAGACAAGAGTTGGAAGTTACCTTGAGAAGTCATTGTGTCTTTTCCCTGCCCTATTATTAGAGTCCTGCTGTGCTAAAAAAAGAACAAATTGGAAACAAACATTACATACTAGTCTATCTTTCTGCATATTTAAACACGAATTCCATCTCTATGCTATAGAATACATCATATACTATTTATGAAAAATTACTCACTGCAGCAATTATGCCCTAAAGAATATTCTAGGGACTGAAGAAACAAAGACAACATTTCCAGCAAATGTCTCACTTCATAGATTATCTTACTTAGATAGTAGAGCAACACTTGCAAGGCTTAATACAACTTGCTTTAAAAATGCTAAATAATAGCTTGGCAAGACATGAAGCATTATTTACTTGTTTCTTTTCAATGTTCTATTTTATTTCAAATAAAATGATTTGCAATATTAATTGGAGAGATGGTAGAGTAATTATTATTCTGCTTGAATGTTTAAAGATGATATAAACTGGTGTTTTAATAGGATTATCTTGTAAATAAATGAAATCTAGTCAAATTGCTCATTTTGATATATACTGCCCTTTATAATTAATTAAAAAATAAAAGTTATCTAATTAGTCTGGCTTTATCAGGAAAACAAGTATTATAAATAAAAATATAATAAAAGTTTTCTTTAATAATAAAATGCATCACATCGCTAACTTTTCCTCTGTCTTCACGGCCTCTGATTAGAGGAGAAATCTACATCTCATCTTTAAAAACAATATTTTTCCGCTGAATCCAAATTAGTCTTCATCGTGTGCCCCCCACCACCACCTTTACCCCAAAACAGCCAATTCCACTTCTTGTGAGTGAACTCTGTAAGAGGCAAGTAGAGAATAAAGCTAAATACAAATGGGCTTTATGGAATCCATTAAAGGTCTCATGTTAGTTTGTCACAAAAAATGAAATGTAAATACAGAGTAGAGTGCTGGTGACCTCGAAGCACTGAGGACAACAGGATACAGGCTCTAATGACTGGAAAATCATAGTCCCTGTGCATGTAGAGTCCTGGGACCCTGTCTATTTGGCTAATAATTGCCATATTTCTCAACTACTCAAGCACAGGATGAGCAATGAATAGCACCATAAAGATGTTTAGAAAAATCCATTACAGCGCGGCATTGGCTGCCCCTGTTACTTGAACTAACAGAACTCACTATCCTGTTTTTCTCATTGTCCTGTTTCTTTCTACTAACAAGGGAAGGGAAAGATTTATAAGGACATTCCTAAAATAGTTTAAGAAAAATGGCATTTACACTAATTGATTTATGTAAAAGCAGGGTTGTCACTTATGCACAAGTTTGTGACGAGGCAAGTAAACCTCAAAAACACAGAGGACACTCCTGAGAAGGGATTCAGGCTGTGTCTCTGCTTTTGATGGCAGGAGAGTATGGAACTTGGTAAAGTGTCCTTTAAAGCAGAAACTCCCCTGTTTTACTACCTACTCATGTGAAAACAAACCTCTACACTCGCTTGATTAAACCCGTGCATCCTAGTTTTATAGATTAACCATGGATAAGCTGTCACGGTATGTGAGCTGATTTCCTTCCTCCATCCTCTAGCTCTGCAATTACCAAGTACAATGTGCCTACAGTTTGATGTTACCTTTGATCTGAGAACAACAGAAAAAAAGCTTCTGAAGAATGTATTAGTGACTTCTCCACCCGGGGATTAGAAGAGCAAAGGCCTGAGATATTGCTAAACTCTTCATCTAACCGAATCACCTCCAGTGACCCTTACTTATTAGATTGTGGAAAGGCAGCTTCTATTTACAGAAGTGCTTCATTGTGATGTTTAAAGCACAGATCACACAACCTGAATATTTGGGGCCAACGATGCAAGTTTTTAGTTTCTCTCTTAATATGACATATATAAAATGCTAAAAGCAATTATTTCTTGACCACCCACAAACCACTCATTGTTCCTCTCTGTTCAGTGTGCATACTGGAAGTCATATTTGTACTCTGGTAGTTTCCAGAATTCTGCACAGCGGGGTTGGAGGGATCACTCTGTTTCTTCCTTCCCACAGAGCCCCTCCATTGGTGAACCACTCCTGCCCTCGTCTTTGTAGACTGCCCTTCCCACATCAGCAGCTATATTCTGCCCCTACACACCCTAAGAAACAACCAACCTAAGGATTTCAACACAGATCCTTTTTTGGGTTCTGATGCTAATCAGAATTTCACACTAAGGATGTTTCCCTTTTTTTCACTTATCTTAAAGGAAGATGTCGAGCTGGAGGCCCTATAGTAAAATCATAAAGAGCTTATGTTCTGGGATCAGACTGGGTTTGAATCCTAGGCCCAGGCTTCAACCGGCTATATGCTTTTGTACAACTTACTTGACTTCTTTAGGTAGTTTTAGCAATGACAATATTGTGATTGAGTATGATTTTCCATGTAAAGTGCTTAACATCTGCTTGGTCCATCGTACGTGGTCAATAAGTATTAGCTTTTTATTGCTGAGTATATTTCATTAAAGTATATCCAACTAGGAGCTAATCCTACCGCTTATAAGTTCTGTTAATTTGAGAACTAAGTTGTTTTTTTCTCAGATCCTAGATTTCCTTATTTATAAATGTAACTAGAGAGAACACAGAAAGGAGAATGACTGAATAATCTATAATATACCAATCTTTGTTAATATAGAAAGTCTCAAAAGCTAAGTTAGAAGACAGAATACTTTCACTCTCTGGAGAGAACATAGCACCTTTTCTTTTTTCAAGGCTAATCATTTTTTCAACGATATGAAGTTTTCAGAGACAAGTGATCATCAGGCACCTTGGTACAATCATTGTAATAGAGTTCTCTAAAAGCACATGCAGAAGAAATTATCCAACTGTATGGGAGACCGTCCCAGAGAAGATGGTGTTTAAGGCCAGGCTTGGGAAAAAGTGTTTGAGGGTGAGGAAGGGGAGGGGGCTACAGAAGAAACAGTAAGAAGAGAGAAAAAGAGGTGACAGTACAATATATCTTATAAAACACGACCAGTTATAAATAAATCATGGGTGTGTATGGAGGAGGTATATATATATGAGGAAGATTGGAAGTGTATATATACCTCCTTCATATGCATCCATGATTCTACAAAAGGAGACAGGAACTAGATTATAATACACTTTTATTTTGTGCCAAAAAGTTTACTCACTACAGTGAATCCACAGTTCTTGGTTTCTCACAATTTTACTACCACTTTCCTTGCCTCCTTTGACAATGGTTTTCAAAATTATTATATTATTTTTATTTTTCGCCCAACTTTGCCTTTCCCCCCATGTCCATCATCTGTAACAATCCATCATGGATGGACAGGCAGTATGGCATCATGTTATAAGCACGGACTCTGGAATCAGACTGCTGTGGCCAACTAACTGTGCAACGAAAAGCAGAGGCTTAACCTCGCCGTGCCTTTATTTACTCTTCTATATGATGGGGATGGTCACAGGGCCTCCCTTATAGGGTTATTACAAGGATTAAATGAACTAATGATGGCATATAGCAAACTTTAGATAACTGTTTTGACAATTAAAAAAAGTTACTGTACTTTCTTCTAGGACTAGCTTAAGATAATGAAATGAATTCTTCTAAGACTAACCTGAACTCATTATTTTTAATTTCTTCTGAATTTATGTTTACAGTCTATTGAGCAGAATCTTATAAATTATCTATCCATGAGACCTAGTGAAGTTTAACTCAGTAATTGTGCTTAAAATTATTCTGGTTCTTCCATCTAACCATTCACTCACGGAATGTTTGTTGCGGGTCTATTAAATGCACTGGCCTGAGGGATGGGTATAAAGTGATAAAAAAAAAAAAAAAAAAGACACAGTCCTTGCCCTCACGTGGCTAATAAACTGCTCCTTCAGTTTACAGAGCATCTCCCCTTATACTTACTAAATTGATATTTGCAATATCATAAAGTCAACAGGACTATTATTATTCTATTCATATTACACACATGAGGAAACTGAACCTTAAAAAATAGTGATTTTTCCTCAGCTTCACAAATCTATCTAGAAATTTTAGGTGAAGGTTGAAATCCTAGTTCTTTCATTCCTAATATAAGACTCTTTCCACGACTCTACTACATGATGTGTCTTCTTTCTACAACTAGATAGTATATTCCTAAGGATTAAAGATGATACCATCTACTTTTATTTATTTATTTATTTTTTTGTGGAAGATAGGCTCTGAGCTAACATCCATTTCCAATCCTCCTCTCTTTGCTGAGGAAGATTAGACCTGAGCTAACATCTTTGCCCATCTTCCTCTATTTTGTATGTGAGATGCTGCCACAGCATGGCTTGATGAGCAGTGTGCAGGTCCACACCCAGGATCCAAATCTGAGAACCCCGGGCCGCCGAAAAGGAGTGCATGAACTTAACCACTACACTCTCAGGCCGGCCCTGCTACTTCTTTTTTATATGTAACATTGACCACTTTGCTGAGCACACTGTAAGGATACATTATAAGCAAAGTGAACAAATACATTATTGAATCTACTGGGTCGAGCCTGGTGGACATATAATCTGGTTTCAACTCATTCCTCCTATGCTCTGCACTTTCATGGGGCTTGAGCTAAGTCCAGATGTGATGAGAGCAGGGCACTCATGTGTGCTACATAGACAGTCTTCTTCCCTAACAGTGCATACTGCTTTCCATAAGTAGTATCGATGAAGGTAAGAATATTGGGCAAGGAAGACACTTGAGATGATGTATACAAACCAATGAGCAGCAACAACAACATAATTCATCTTAAGTCAATGTATATTTACTGAAGAGCCAAAATATGCACTGTATTACATTGATTGCTATTTTACCGAAACAGTAGGACACCAGCATTTATGAACACCTACTATATTCAATATTAATTGGTAGATAACTACATAGTATTCATTACTCACCACAACCCGATGAGGTTGGAATTATTACTCCTATTTTCCTTGAGTGGTTAACTTCCCCAAGACCTTATAGTTAGTAACTGACTTTCACAATACAACCACATTTCGCTGAAATCATCACAGTTAATACCTATATATAAAGCAGCATCAAATAAGTAAAAACTTGCAGTCTCCATATTGCAAAAAACCTGGGCTAAAGTTAAAAATGGCTCTTTTAAGAGCGATCAAGTGGAAAACACATTAATCAAATGTATTTCCTGAGCACCACATATTTAGTACAGCTGTCATGGCACATAAAGCTGTTTTCTTTGTCATTGGTATTATCATGACATTCATGGGAATACACAAACCGTTCAAGTATCTGGACATATTTAAAGACTGTGTGAAATAATAACAAGAAACAGTCACAGTAGCCTCACAGATTTGCTCATCTGGACTTTAAGGTCCCAAAACGCTTCCTTTTTTCACATGATAATCATGTTGACATTTGTTTCAGAGATTACAGAAAGAGAAATGGCAAACAGCATCTGAACCAGGGAAGGAACCTCAAAACAGCTGCTAGCCACTGAGCAGCTGTTGAACTACGACGGAAAAGTATAGTTCTGGTCTTCCCCCACCAGCAGATGCCGTTCCTTTAAATAGCAAGTACTATGGGAGCTCCAGAGGGTATGACAAGCATCTTAGCAGTCAGGCAGAACACATCACTGCTAACACAAGTACGCGTCTTAGAGAAAGAAGCAAAATAATAGCCAGTGCCCTGACGTGCACTTCAGTGTGGATCCTTGAACATTTTTGCGGAAAGGCTGACAGCTATCCTTGGAAACAGTGGGCAATGAGGTAGACGCTAATCTGATTTATATCCTAAAAGAAGGGGCATATGCTGCTTCTTGATTTGACCTGCACAAAAGCAGCTAGTGGTGTAATGAAGCTAATCACAGGAAACTAGTTCACCTTTGTGTGAGGCTGCTAATTCGTTGGGCTGCAAATTTTCCACAGGGTTATTTACATCTCACTAACCACTAGGTTCACACCTGGGGTTGGCAACACCTGGCAGTGTTCTTAATGAGTTCACCACTGTTTCCAAAGAAAATGCTGACATTAATAATTGTAACGTTACGTTTATTGCAAGAAAAGTACAAACAGAAATGCAGTGGATTAGTAAAGGTCACTGCCATCTGACTCCTTCTGGTGCTAATGTGGCTCGACAGTATTTGCAAACTAGGAAGGAGATGGAGGAAAGGCCTCCTGTGATAACTAGATCTTTCATAGCACTGCCTGATTGCATAAAGGCGCCTGCTTAGGTGATTTTTGCCATCAACGATGCTTTTGGCATTTTCCAAAATGGCACCTGAGTTTCTGTCATATCCTGTCTAGTCTGTCACTAAATTCTACTGATGCTTTTCCCCATATTTCTCAAGTCAGTTCCTTAATTTCCATTTTCATGGTCTGCCAGAGTTCTAGCCTGACCTGACTGAATTAATTATGGCAACTGCATCCAATATAGTGAAGTAAAGAAGAAAAAGTGACCATCTTGGCACAATGTTGTGACTAATCCTGAAATCCCCAAATAATTATTGAACGCCTGTTGGGTACCCAGCCCAGGGCCTGGTGCCTGGGAGCTGGCGAAGAAGAGCAGGCAGTTCCTATTCTCAAAATTTCTGACTGAATTAAGGAGACAAAAAGCCACATATTAATGAGAAAAGGCAGTTCTTGGTAGGGACGAAATAAATCACTTGGATAATACAAGATGTGAATTCAGAGGAGAGAGGGGTCATTGCTGAGTTTTTAGTTGACTCTCAAATTTCTTAAATTCCTTAGGTCTTCCTCTCACAGTTTTAGCTCCAATAAAGCAAACTTGCTTTGCATTTCCACCTGTGACCCATTCTCTCACATCCTGGGATAGTATACACTGCATATCATATACCCCTCCGTGAATATTATGTCTACTTTTCCATGCTAAATCTTCACCTTCTCCATCAGTATCTTTCGTTTGCTTCTCCTTGTCCATGGAGATGCTCACTCTTCCTTACCTGGTTACAATCCTTTACATTCATTCGAGTGACATCATCTGTTTTATATTTTTGCCACTCTCTATACTTACGTCTATTTGTATATAGATATTAATCATTTTTACTAATTTAATACAGACAAGTATGCTGGGGCCGGGTTTGTGTGTGTCTTTCTTTGTGCATCATGTTGGTGCAGCATTGTGGGCAGGAAAGCCTTCATTATTCATTTCCCACAGCACCTAATATAGTCATCTCCCCTCCCCATGCACTGTACACTCAGTATCATTGATGGACTAAATCCTGATTCAATAGGGTGAATGGTAAATGAGCGCCTGTAGTTATTCAAAGCTGGCTTTTGCAGCAAACCTTCCTACATCAGTCCTACTTGGCTGTTCCTGCTCCCTCCACAGCCTCTTATTGGACTCCCATGCCTTCTTGCAAAATATTTCTTGAGAAAAGGTCCTCTTAGAATAATCCAGATCACTATTCCTATTGAGAATTTCATATTTTGTTCCCCCAAATTCATGTACCTTTGACCTGGTGATAAAGGCAGCAACTCTTCCTCTCTGTGCCCTCTGCCTTAGGCCACTAGCCATAGCCTCTCATCTTGAATAGATTAGTGGACACATGTCAAGTTCTCAGAGGGGCCTCCTTAAACACTCCTCACCGTAGACTTGAGCTGAGGGGGTGGCAACCCCTTTCTCCTCTTTTGTTGAACAGGTGGGACTCACATTATAGCTACATTTCTTTCTAAATAAATCTGCATTTGGATCCATCTCATATCTCTTTGTATCTATCTTTGATGCCTAAATGGAAACTTCCAATCTAGCATCCTGGCACCCTAGCTACATTAAAATGCAAATGAGTTTAAACGTCATGCTGAAAGCAACAGGGAGCCATTGAGAAAAATTAAGCAAGAATATAACTTCATCATCAGATATGGACTGAAATAAGGATATTGGATGGTTTTAACACAAATGCTGGAAAAGTTTTCTAAAGTTTAGACACACACACATATATTATGTGTATACATAATGTGGTCAGTTTTGGGGTTGGGTATGTATATTATATAGAATAGACCAGTAATTCAGCCTCTTTTTTTTCTGGGTTGTGAGAGAGAACTGGATGACATGTCTGTAATCCCAATGATTGTCCAGAGTTGATCCAGCTCATCTGTAAGAGCATCTTTCTCTT
Organism: Ceratotherium simum simum; assembly: GCF_057802395.1. Classification (NCBI taxonomy): domain Eukaryota; kingdom Metazoa; phylum Chordata; class Mammalia; order Perissodactyla; family Rhinocerotidae; genus Ceratotherium; species Ceratotherium simum. The sequence goes on along the minus strand of NC_141927.1, from coordinate 12,745,084 downwards.
ACTCCTCACTCCACGCTTTTCTTCATAAATATTCTACAGAATGGGTGACAATCTCAAATTAAAAACCTTCTTAGGAAGCTGTAGTCTTTTACTACAACCTTCACTTTCTCTTTACATAAAAGTGCAGTTTTGAGTTTATATTTTAATGTAAGTGATTTAAACGTAATTTCTTTAAGTTAGTAATATCTTAGGATGTAACAAATCAAAGTTTGGCAACTATTGATTTGGAATTTAGGACTGTGAGAAACTGTATCTTAGTGTGTTTGGTATTATGCACAGTAAATTACGAGCACTGAATAAATATCATTAGCTATAATAACCCAACAATTCCTACAAACTACTTCAAAGCTTACATATTTTGCCATAATTGGTTTATAGAATGTATGTATGATGTTAGTTCACTCTCTTAATAACTTTTTTCAAGCCATTATAGAATAACCATAACCACTGGGCATTAATTTTTAACAAGGTATCTATAGTCACCTATTTATCATTTATAACATGGATGGCAAAAGCATTATCAAACATTTATTAAGCATTTATAAATAATTTTATCCTACTTCTAGCATGTGTTATAAATATATTATTAATTCTTTCTAAATTATTGATAAGAAATCCTTGAAACTGAATATTAGAGTTAACATTTATTATGTAAATGACATTTTGTCACCCTTGAAATCACCATCCTAGGCTAACTATAGGTATATCAGTGGAAGCCACAGGCAGAGGTGAGAAAATAATATTTCTTATGGAAAAATATAATAATTGTTAGCATTTGATAAAGAAGATGCATTTAATACAAATTTCGTTGAACCAGATTTCTCCAAAACAAAAATTCTATTAATTGATCAGGTGCTTTGGGAAGTGAATGGATTCTTTCTGATCACTAAGTAATACTGAATTGGGCAACAGAGCCAGTTTAATACACTACGTCTCTTATCTATTTTGCCTATTTGCTACATAGACCAAATACCCACACAAGAGAAGATATCCATTGCACTAAATGGAATAATGATGTACGTTAAATCTCTCAAGCCATATGAGCATCACAAGTACATAAAAGAGTCAATACACTTTTAGGACATTACCTGAAATACCTAAGATATTTGGAAGAACTGATTCAGCATTTCTTCTCTTTGGCTATAGGGTAAGTATCATAGTGGCCACACGAAAAAATTGTCTTACCTGCTTAGATCTAAGTTAGTCTGCTGTATTAGAAGGTGAGTTTGGGGGAACATGACCACCAAGTTCCCAAACACAAATGTAAGAGTCATTGGAAACAGAATTAAAATAATTGAGTTCTAGGGTGATGTTCATGGCCTTTGACCACTGCAGGGGGCTTTAGAGTGTTTTTCCTTGCCTGATTCCTACTCTATGGATTCCTAGACAGCCATCTAGAGATTCAGAGTCAGGAAAAGTCTCTGTACTACCCAGAATCATAAGACAAACCAAGCCAACGCCCTAAAGATGTCAGAACCCTATGCTAAAGATTTATATCAGAGCAAAAACGACTCATTGTCTGATTCAAGGTTCATTTGAAGAGGAAGCATTTATTTTCATGCCTTTTAAAAAGGGCAATTTCTCTGGAAATTTTAAAATTTGTTTCTAGTTGTTGTGGATTTATTTCTGAAAATAATACACTTGACCTTCTCATTGTTGGCACATTATTGTCTTCACCCACTTAACAGAGAATTTGTGAGAAGAACAGGTAGGGTGATGCAAAACTCTCGGAGCAAACGTGATTAGAGAAACGAAAATGAGGATTGCAAAAACTCACCAACTAACCTGGACACTAAACAGTGCTCATTGTGCAATAAAATAACCTGAAAACACCTCTAAAGTTTAGAAATATGACTCCCTGAAAACATAATTGCACAAAAATTAAGCTGCTCTTTGATTCCAGGTTGAAGATGTGCAGTAAGATACTGCTTCTTAGTTATTACCTAATTTTACCTAGACTTTATGTTTTTTGGAAATCTTAGGTAGGACTAATGGAGTTGATGAAGTACTGAAGTTTGTCACTCCTTTTCTCCACCCCACACATATACAACAAGCCATTTCTCAGTATCATCATTGCTTGCTGAATAGTAGATAGTATCTGATAAATAAATTAGCATCACATAAAGAAGGCAGCAAACACTCATATGTGTATTTCACCAATACCTAGAATACTTGTTCTGTCATTCTGGCAATTAATACAGTCATGTGTAGCTTAAGTACAGGGATGCGTTCCGAGAAATGTGTCATAAGGTGATTTCATTGTTGTGTGAACATCATAGAATGTACTTACCCAAACCTAGATGGTATTGCCCGCTACACACTAGGCTATGCATATTAATCTTTTAGGGACCCTGTCATATGTGGTCCGTCGTTGACCAAAACATTATGCAGCTCAAGATTGTACCTTGTATTCACTAGGGTCACATTTAAGCAGTGTCGGGAATGAAATATAACATGCTGAGTACCAGTGAGTTCTTGGTGTAGTTAATCCTGACTGATGAAGATAAATCAGACATAGTCTTCTATTGAGAGGCCACCTTGTGCTTTGGAAACAATCATGCAGAGGAACGTAAGAAGTCTTAGTTCTGGCCAGGTGGTATGGGCCAAGTTGCTTAAACTCACTGTGGTTCAGCTGCATTTTCTATAAAACAGTGCTACCACAAACACATCTCCGAACATATGAACCACATGGTCTTAAAGATATGTGATTGACCTTCCCTTCCCTGCTCTTTGAAGGTAACCATAAGTAAGTCCAAATTGAAGTAAATTTGGATAATTCTGGACCAAGAGTAAGGAAAGTGGGAGGAGACGAAACAAACTCACACTGAAAATAGGGGACATTAAAGGAGATGGAGAAGATGAGATGGGAGTAAACACCTTCAAGTTTTCCACCCAAGGTATACATTTTTGGGACTACCAGACCTGGAACCTATCGTGTTGTGCTTGCTTTCTTATTCTGCCCAATAGCAACATTGTAAAGTACATGAAGATTGTCCTAAGTGGGTTCCTTTCTCTCCACTATTATCAAAAGTGTCAGCCTAACCTCTGAGTACTGAGTCTTCTGTGTTTCATGGCTGCCAAAAGCCTCCTTTTACATGTTCTCATTTAATTCTGCCCACTCGTGGTCACTAGGTCCTAGAAATTTAAATCTCCTCTAAGTCCCATCAAAATGTTTCCGTTCATGTCCCAAATTTTAGCCACAAATTAAATTAATAAATAAATGTAAAACAAACCAATCCTGCTTAGATAGTATAACTCTTTAACAGACCATTCTTTAAGAGGCTAAGCTCTTAGGAAAAAAAAAGACTCTTAGCGAGCTTGGTGACCTAAATTCTCTCTAGAGCTAAAATCTTATGTCTAGAAACAGAAACTTCACCTAGTATTTGGCAGTTTATAATATGCTAAGTTAGAACTCAGCAAAAGCACATGCTATTTTATATTTTAAATAGCTGGTCATTGTGCATTTGACATAATGCCTTACTCGGTGGGTCTACAATTAATGTTGATGCTAAGTTGTAAGCCCGTGGAGAGCAGCACTGCTGGAATAGCAATGTTTGAACAGTGTCATGTGCAAAAGAACAAAATTAATATTTTGATTTTGCTATTCTGAAAAAGAATATAACTGGTTATTCACAAGTTAAAGTTGGTTATAACCATGACATTAAAAAATAAAATAATAGCCTTATTCAAAGTGATGTGCTATTCTCACTGTATGCAACTGTGGTACCACATTCTTGAGGATGAAGACACGGTGCTGGAGACATTTGCACGTAAAGTGAACTTCACCTCCCAATTCTGGAATAATTATAGATGAGCCTCCATACACGAGCATGGCAGCAAGTCACTGATTCTTCAGAAACTTTTGGAAAAGTGTTTGGAAATTCATGCATCCACACTTCTCCCAAACATCCTTACAAATGTCCTTAGGCTTATTCACCTCTCAATTCACAATTTCCAACATAATGGGATTGCAGTAAGCTTTCTTTCAGTACTCTAACTGTGCTTATTTTATATCACCATGAATATACCTTTATTATTCTTCCTTGTAAAGTCTGGAAAATTCAAGATAGTTCAAAAGATAACTTTAGTGCTGGGAAATCCTGCAGTGAACTGAGAAAATCAAAGCTATTCAAAGCTATGTTATAGTGTTTATTTCAGAGCCAGAAGAAACAAGAGAGACTTCATTTCAACCACTTTACATTGCATTATCTTCACAAATTTTTCTACGTATTGCTCGACATGTAGTAATTGATATTTACAATATTCTTAACGTTATGAGAGTAAGCATACCTTGATAGAAATGTATTAAATTTTGGTTCCATAAAATTAGTACATTTTTATTAGGTTGTACAATAAAGGTTAATCTTTGTGTCTTATAAGAAAACACAGTCTGGAAATGAGTCAGAACAGGTGCCAAAGTAAAGGAAGCACAATTCACAAATATATGACAGGAGACCAATAACACTAATTAATTTGGGGACGAATGCAGCCAGATTATACTTATGGAAGACTTAAATCTTTTCAAGGCTAGCAAATAGATGGCAAAGGTCATCCAATCAATATAGATAAATAATAAAAGTCTTTAGAAAAAGCCAAAATGTGACAAGTGAGAGGGTGGTCACGTCATTCAATTTGGGGAATTTAAATAATGAAAAGTCAATTGTTTGCACATTAAATTTAAATGACCAGAGTAATGAAATATGGAGATGAAAGAAAGTCCATGCGTTCCTCTATGTCGCACGCCACGATTCCCCAGGACCTGAATTGTTCTCTAGGGATAAATTATACATTCTGGTTTGTACATTATCTCTGTCATACCCTTACAAGCCCGGTAAGAACATCACAAAGAAGGAAGAGCTATAGTGGCACCTTACCCGATCTCCTGGCTCCCCAGACAGTAGCTGGGTCAGTGGTTGTAAACAGAGCAACAGCCACGCTGTGTGTCAGAGACTCTGCCCTTCCAAGTTGTCTCTGCCTGAGAACGAATCTTATTGTTGATAGAAATACACAACATGTTCGAATAAAACCCATTCAAAAGTAATCGGATGAAAACGGGTCATGACCAATACTAGCAGTAGGGCAGTAATTTCAGAGCACATCCCAGTTCTTTCTATTCTGCCACCAGGGGGCACTGTGAGCACAGATGAAGCCATGTGCCCCAGAAGACCTAAAATAGAGAAAACTTCTGATAGAAATTTGTGATGCCCCTTATCTTCCTACATTACCACTCTCCACCTGTTAAAAAAAAAAAGAGAGAGAGAGAAAAAGAAAAAAACTATAAGATGAAAAACAAAGTCTGAGAATATACAGTCTACAAGATCAATGCATTCAAGAGGGCCTATCAAGGTAAAGCTATGTTTTTCTAGGTTTAACAGTTTGTTACACACTTTTTTTTTATTTTTAGAGAAGATTAGCCCTGAGCTGACATCTGTTGCCAATCCTCCTCTTTTTGCAGAGGAAGATTGGCCCTGGGCTAACATCTGTGACCATCTTCCTCTACTTTCTATGTGGGACGCCTGCCACAGCATGGCTTGACAAGTGGTGCATAGGTCCATGCCGGGGATACAAACCTGGGAACCCTGGGCCGAAGCAGAGTGTGTAAACTTAACCACTATGACACCGGGCTGGCCCTGTTACACACTCTTTTATCACATTATTATGAAACTCCAGTAGGCTACCATTGTTGACCCATAGTCAACAATGACTCACAATATTCTAGTCAGCCCCCAAAATAAATGACATTCTAGCTTTTGCCCACTGTCTTTCTCTAATCTTTCTTCCTTCCAATGGGTGCATTTCTTATGGAACAGAACTGAGCATTTCCCCAGAGCTCATGGACCAGCATAGTGGGCTGCACTGCCTACGCCATGGAGAATTCCTTGGTGAGGAGGTATGTGAGGTGTGAGGAAGAGGTAGCAGATGTAGGATCGCTCCTCAAGAAGAAGCTTCAAACATTTCTTCTTTCTCTGGCTCGTGCAAGTGGAGGAGCGATGAGTCTTCCTACCACGGTTTTCTCTAGACCAGCTTCTCTGGAAAGCATCACAACAAGACTGAATAGGCAGCCACATAAATAAGGAAGTCTAGATTGGACATATGCAAAAAACTCTACTTGGATGGTGTGTACCTATTTGGGCCTGAAATTTATTGTCCTTTATTTTAGCAGAAGGAAAGTGATGAGAAGCAAGAAATCATTTTATTGATTTTTTTTTTTTACTCCAAATTGCAGATACTGCACTTTGTGTGTCAAAGAAGGTGGAAAAGACAGCCTGGAACAGGAAGTCTGCCAAAAATATATGGAATGGAATACCACCAAGTTCTCTACATAGGAATCCAAGAGACTACACCAGTTGTTAAGAAATCAGGATATTTCTAGAAAAAACTTTATAATAATCTACATAAATTATACTGAACCTTACTAAAATTATAACTGTTTAAAATGCATCTTTCTAAACATAATTATTCCTGGAAAGTCTAGTGTAGAAAACACTTTAAATAAATATACTAAATAATTCACACAATGAGGCCCTTGATAATATTCCAAAATTTGAATTATACATGCTCCTTTACTTTTTGAAAAAAATTCGAGATAGATTTAAGCTTTACTTTTAAGAGTTTAGCAAAAACGTTTTCAACAATAATCTCTCTCAAGTTTTTCTATGTCCTCCTAAAAAACATTTTTATATTGAACGTTTTAAATTAAAAAACAATTAGTTGAAGAACTACATAGTAACTTGTACTATTGTGTTGAAAATTTATTCAAGTGTTTTCTTTGAAAATAAAAACAAACACTAGCGGACATTTCACAGAGTTTGATGGACAGAGTGAATCATTTAGTACAGATATGCTTGTCCTTTGAATAAAGGAGACAGGAATATTAGGATCTATAAGGTGCTTAGAAACCTGACGCTGGAGCCGGAAGCCTTCCAATTTAGGAGCAGGCACAAGAATAACCGTAAGTATGTGCCTACACTGCCACCTTGTGGTGTGAAGAGTCAGCCGTCTAATAAGGATGGATGACTCCCGGGTCAGTAGCAATTTTATAAACGAAGGTTTCATTTGTAAAAGTAAAAAAGAATTCTACACCACATGGCTGAAAAGGCCTAAAAAGAGCTGTTATCTCTCTTCTCTTATGTATTCCTTCGCTGAAGCTTCATAATTCTCATTGATAAAAACCTCAGGTGTCTGCAAACTCAGCACCGCAGGCAGGAATGGATGAAAAACAAGCTTCAAGTATCTTTGAATAAAAATATTGTTCTTTCTTATTGCTCTAAAACAGTCTCTCTTTTATAAAGTCCGCTTCGGATTTAAATCCCTCTTCCTTTTCCAGTTGAAAACCAACACAACACACACACACACACACACACACACACAAGCGCGCATGATTCCTTAGAGAATGTTTCAGGTACATCTTCTTGCCCTCAGCTGCCAGCCTTCGAGGAATAAAATCATCCAACTTGTGATCAATCCACGATGCAAACTGTTGAAAGGAACGCCTTCTGATATTGACATCTCTATTACAGGCAGCGAGCGATGATGCCAGATTGTGTCTGCAGATTAAAGCCATTTCAAAGGCTTAGGGAAGAAGAAAATGCCTTGGAAGGCATCAAATTCTTCTTTGAGAGAGGGTTAAAAGAACTATTGCTATTTACTCACTGTGGATTTGTTTTGGGGGCATTGTTATTACAGCAGGCACCAAACCGTAGAGGGGAGGGAAGCTGCAAACAAAATTTTACGGGAAATAGCCACAATGAAAAATAAATAGCAGGCACAGAGTTCACAATGCTTGATGCAGACTTAAGATCAGGTTCCTACATCCCACTTCCTGAATAAGCTTTAAGTAGACACAAAGGTCATTCTTCCTTCTGCAGCAAATAACATTCTTCTCTACAGCAGCATTTGTCAGATTGGCAGAGAATATTCTTCTAATATTCAAGTTCAGGAAAGGGCTTTACTAACGTGACAACATTCAAGGGAGGAAGAAAAGTCTAATTAAAAATAATTTTTCAAAAAAATTCTCCCGGGGCCAGTCCAGTGGTGTAGTGGTTAAGCTTGCACACTCTGCTTTGGCAGCCCAGGGTTCCTGGGTTTGCACCCCAGGCACAGACCGACACACTGCTCATCGAGCTAGGCTGTGGCGGTGTCCCATATAAAGTAGAGGAAGATGGGCACGGATGTTAGCCCAGGGCCAATCTTTCTCAGCAAAAAGAGGAGGATTGGCAATGGATGTTAGCTCAGGGCTAATCTTCCTCACCAAAAAAAAAAAAAAAAATTCTCCCAAATAGCATAGTACATATTTAGATTATAACGTTTGGATAATACAAGGCATTCATTTCACTCCATACACATTCCCATTTTTCTACCATGGAGACACTCTGCTGAAAAGTCCATTTACAGTCATTTAATGTAATTCCTAACTTTATTGATGAGGTAATAAGACCACAGCAGTAAAGAGAGGGCAGGTAGGCAGGGATGGACGAGGATCCAATTGTCTTACTCTCTGGTAACACGATTCTCACCGCATCCTGTAGTCTCTTTGTAGAAGTCTAATGTATTTTACAGTTTTCTAAGGAATAGCTGATCATCTCAACAATCTGAAATTAAACTGCACAGTATACAGTGGAGGATACCATTTCAAAGGGCTTGGAAGCTTTAGCATCCACTATTACACTACACTATTTTCATAAATATAAAAGCAATGTTTATTCATTTTAAAGTCATGACATCTGTGAAGTTAAAGGTTTTCACAGCCATGAGCAATTAGTTAAATATCACACATGGCAGCAAAATAGCAATTTGTAGACTTCTGTTGCTCAGTGCCTTAATTACTTATATTGCAACTTGTTTCAGACCACTAAAGGCAGGGCCATCTAAAAATCCCCAGGCAATTAACGACAACGCGTGCCCAAACATGAACAGCTCTTGAAGAAATAAATTGAAAGACCAGGTTTTATCTCTAATGTTATTAGGTAGATAAATCACTGGGAAAAATAAACCAGTGGGGAAAAAAATCAAGTACAAACTAAGATTAGTCCTTTAAAAATCTCCTTGGAGATTATGCAATTTTCCCTACGAAATCAATATCAGTTCAATTGAAGATAAATTACAAGAGAAAAGAAAGTGGATACTTCATGAGCAAGTAATAATAGTATTGTTTCCTTCATTACAGAGTGAGATCTGATCACACAGCAGTGGTGGGGGGAGAGGGAGAAGCTTATATCTGTTAGCTATTTTCTCACTAAATGACACTTGGGTTTTGGGAACATTGTTGTCAGAATGCCTAGTTGGCACTGGATTGAGGTTTTTTGTTTTTCTTTTTAAGCAAATCTCTAAATCTCCCATAGCTAAAAAGAGAATTGGTATTTCAATATGTTATATTGTCTCCACTTGGAATACTCAGATCATATATTATTCATATTGAACATTCATAGAACTTTAAAAAATTGTCAGTGGATCTCTAGAGGGAAATATAAAAATTCAAAAAATATTCTATTTCCTCTTCATTGTAAAAATATATCTTATTAAAAAATATACCATCAAACCAATACTCTCTATAAGTCTACCTACCAGACAATGAAATGGCCTCTATGCACATGAGCACATACAATAACATGTCTGCATCATAAATGTACTTCTTGTGACTTGAACCAATTTGGAAATGAATCAAAGAAAGATTTAGGTGATACAAATTTTAATATGCTGTGATTATGATAAAATCAGATTTTATTGTATAACACTGGCATTAATTGGTCTTTAATACGACTTCTTTCATAGACATTGTATGATATACACTATGTTATTGTTACAGACTGTTAAATGCATCCTTCTGAATATGTCTTAACAACACGATATTCTCAAGTGTTAAAAGAAAATGGCTGCAAAACAAATTTTGACTTGAGCAGTGAAAAATACTAATATAAAATTTGGTTGCGTGTGTTTTTCAATTATAAAGAACAAACCAAAGTTCAGAAACGAGAACTCAAGAAAATCTTAAAATATCTATGGAGACGTCACAGTGAATTCATTTTCACTATTTTCTTTTAATATTTGTGGATTAAGTAAAATCATAGAGAGACATAAGTTAGTCCTAGAAGTGGCCTTAGAGTCTGTTTTCTCACCATTTAATTTATAAATGACGAAACGGAGGCATGGGGAACATTTATAATAACATTTCTGCAGAAATTCAGAGACATCTAGACTTACCCCTTGGCCTTGAAGTCTGGGATAAATGCTTCACCTGGGTTGACAATGAACTTGTAAAAGTCAAGATGTAAAATTTCTAAAACAATTTCTGAATCCTCTAGTGCCGGAGATTAGTCATGATCCTTATTGCTAGAAAGTGTTAGGTATGGATTTGAGAAGCCTCATCTAATCTAGATTGTATGAACTTTTTTTGGATACCATGGACTAATTATAAGAGCCTCTGACTGGAGAATAGAATATACAAGCACAGAGCTGGATTGAGAGAGAAGCAGATGAAGTGTGCCTAAGACAAGACTTCTGATTTTAAAATCTTACAAGAGTGATCCTATTCTTCGAAAAGAATGAGAGGATCCAAAAAAGAGGATGCACCGAAGAGGAGATCTTCAGGCCATGTCGCCCCTTCTTAGTGTGGAAGGTGATGGCTCCTCTTTAAGCACGTGGGTGACCTCAGTTGAGGACCAATATGCTTGATAGGTGAGAACCACTTAAATGTTTTGAATGGAATTCTGATTAACACACATTTTCTATCATTAGTCTAACTATTGCGTATTTTAATTACATGCTAATATTTATGATTTCTTTCTACAATCTATAGATGCCATTAGGTCACTGTTTGATAGATATCAGTCAGATAGATATATAATACATTTGAGGAGTATAGTCTTACAACAAGCAAATGAAAGCCATAAAAGTGAAACAAAAAGGCAGAGATTCATACAGGGAATTCGTGTATATGCACAAGAAGGTAAGAGCAAAGAAGAGCTAGTGGTATTTCTCTGGGGTTAACTTTTCGAGATTCTCAGCAGTAGAACAAGAGAAATATCACCAACAATCTGTCTTTTTTGGTGAAAAGCAAAATATGGCACACTGAATAGTGGAGAAAATATTGAAACATAAGCACTGAAAGTCATATAAAATATACAGAATTGGGAAGCAGGAAATGACTTGTGGGGATAGAGGAATATATTTGGTGCTTATACTAGAGTGAATCACCTTTGAAAAAGCATAGAAAAAGAAGATGCACCATAAAGGAAGAAGAAGGAAGGTAAATTAGAAGGGTTTCAAGTCTTGCAACGATACTGAAGCTGCTGAAAATTCCAGAAGCTGAGAACTAGAGAGCTATGGGACACAATTTGACAAGAGCTACATCGTCCATCCAAACACTACATGTATCCTGTATCAGACCTTCTAAGCTTTCTGAAGGAGCTGAAGAAAAACTCCTCTCCATGAGGTCACCCAAATTTTTGGCCGGAATTTCTGAACTAATGAATGCCCCACACAAGAAAGGTCTAACTAATTGCAATCTGGTTGGGACCCTATTCAGGCTTCTGATTTGAAATGACTTTCTGAATACTCCTGAGAAGACTACTAAAGAAGAGAAACCAGAGACCAATGTCCAGGTGTAGGTAGAAAATTCTAGCAATCTTCCATAGAGAAGACCTGTTGCCATCTAGGCATATCAGTAGCAATCTCATAAAGATCATCACTGTCTTTTCAGTTGCTCAGGAATCTGGGCCTCTTCCTTAAACCTTTCATAAACTGCATCCGATCAATTGCTATGTGTAGCTAACTGTTCCACCTTACTCTCTCTAAATTCTGCCCACTTGGCACCAAGTCAACTACCAGTGCCCTGGCCCCACCTGCCTCATGCCTTGCATTGACTTTTATATCAGCCTCCTAACCAGTTGTCTTGAATCACCTCTAATCTAATCTTTACAATCAGAGGATTTAAACACAAGTATTCTCATTCCCTTTTAACACCCTAAAATCACTTCCTTTGCCCCTTAGGAAATAACACCAACTTTCTTTATCTGTCCTGGGAGACCTTGCCTGATTTTGCCTCCTGCTTATCTCCCCACCAACATCTAAGGCAATTTTCTCTTCCCGTTTCAACACTGCAAGCACACTAGTCTTATTTTTGTTTCCTGAAACATCACAAACATGTTCCTACTTCATGGGTTATTTCATATTGTTCCTTCTTATTTCTTTTTCTTAAACATTGACTTCTTTTTAATCACTTCCCTAGTGAAATTAAACATCATTTGCCCGGGAGAAGCCTTCCTTGACCCAAAAATCTAGGTCAGTTCCCCCAACCATGCAGAAAACATCATTCTGTACTTCTTCATTGCCTTCGTAATGTTTGTATTCGTTCAAATCTATAGTCTCTCCTTCCCTACAGACCCCATTGGAGAAGATCCCACGTCTGTGTTGTTACTCCTAAGTCCCTCACATTAGGGTATTTCCTGGTCCAGAGAAAGTGCCTAATAAATGGTTTTTAAATGGACAAAAATTATTAATATTATATGTAACAATGCTAAAATAAACATTTGAAAGTGATGTCCATCCTTTGTCCACTTCCTTGTAGGAGAGAACAAGCCACTAAACACTAAGCATTGAAGCCTAAAGCTTATGGACTTTGGTAGAATTACTTACATAAATAGTCTCTGGGATATTGACAATGTATGACAACATTGACACCATATGACAATATTACAACTCACGACAAAGAGTTAACACAGTTAATGCAGTTTTCAGCATTGTTGGATGACCTCTAATATCAATGACATTATTACTTTGCAGTGGGGATTGTTGTTGAGTGGATTCATGACACACACATAGCCAGCTCCTAATAGGACTATGAATCAGGGTTATATGAGCCTCATATGCTGGAGAAGATCACTAAGCTATTGAACAAATCCAGTCAACACAGCCACCACCATCCATATTCCAATCATAATTTGAGACTTCACAAGGGGGCCTGCAATTCCATTCAAATATCAAGAATATAATGCCATTGGGAAAAGAGATGAAGTGATGGATATAAAAGAAATTCTCACTCCCTTACTCTATTGTCTCCCTCGGTTTTACATCTCTTCATAGTATTCAGTATTTATTTGCTTATTTTGTCTATTGCCACAGTGAAGGTAATTTTACTGAGAGATTATTCAACTCTGTATCCTCAATACCTTGAAAAGTACTTGCATGAAAAAGGTACTGGATAAATAAGTGGCAGTGAATGAATATACGAGTAGATGTGTATTTAATAAAGGAAGGGTCAGCAGAGTATGTGTGGGCCCTCCATGACCCAGTTGCTAGGAGGGTGGGCTGGGATATTTGGAAGGATGTTTTAAAGGCTGACACACAGCAATAATGAACAGAAGGACTCAGGAGGGTGAGCAGCATATTGTGTATGATACTCATACTATTCCACTATGCTCAAAGTCATGCCTGGATACCCCAGGGTTAGGGTCTAGGGGTGGAGGACTGAGGTTAGATGAAGCAGGAGAGAATGACAGACCCAGACGGGTCCTTTCATTGAACCCAGGAAGCTCACTGTATTGGTGAACACTGAGCCATGTGGTGGAGCAATACAGAGAATTTGTGTTTTCTTTTTGGTAAGGAATTAAAGTTGTTTTTCTTCCCCAGCAGGACTAGAACGAGGAGAAGCTGAGTGAAGCACTTGCCTTGGACACAAATTGTAAGGGAATGCATGCGTGCGCACATACACCCTTAGTAATTGGGATAAATCATATTTTAATGCAAAATTTAAAAATTCAAAATAAATGCAATAATTTTTTATTTTTGATCATAGATGTTTTGTATTTCTTTTTTTTCTTTTTTTTTTCTTTTTATTTTGGTGAGGAAGATTGGCCCTGAGCTAACATCTGTGCCAATCTTCCTATTTTGTATGTAGGATGCTGCCACAGCATGGCTTGATGAGTGGTGTGTAGGTCCTTGCCTGGGATCTGAACCCATGAACACTGGGCTGCTGAAGTGGAATGCATGAACTTAACAACTATGCCACACAAAAGAGAGGATGGCCCCTCTTTTGATTTCTCAGATACTGCATTAAAATATTGCTTATCTTGATAACTGAGGCTTGCTTTTATCTTTTGGTCATCCCTTAAATTTTGCACCTCACTCGCCTTATCCCAGGCTCTGGCCTGTGCCATAACTCCTGAAGTTGGTGAGCAGCATATTGTAAAGCACAACTTTGTTGGAGGCCTACCTTACCTCCTAGAAGGAGATCTGGAATAGCATCCAAGGTCAGGGCACAGTGAGGAGCTCCTTTTCAGAGTCCAAGGCCGTGCATGATACAGAATCCAATCAGCCAGCATCTACATGATACAGTTGGTGTTTATAATCTGGGACAGAAGCTAAAATAAGGAGTCTCACTCAGAATACATCCAGGTGCACTTGGAATTACATGAAAATTAAATGAAAGATTACAATTCAGAGCTTCAGTTTTACACATTTGTGAAAAAAGCGAATACCTGACGTATCTCTGGGATGGCCGATATCCTGTGGATGGACTCTGTTTTATTAAATAATAGACTTGGGGTAGCACATGAACTATGTGCTTTGCCATCTTCTTAGTATATTTTGCTTTCCTTAAATAAACTGTAATGTAAATATGTGTGCTCTTGTTTGGCTTGGAGAAGCTAGACTTACGGATTTGTGGTGTGGCACACTTTTTTGTTTTCCAGAAAAAGAAAAAAGAGGACTTCACATTTTGCATACTTCTTTTATAAGCACTCCATTTAGTCACATACAGTTATGCACCACATAACGATGGATCACATATACGCCAGTGGTCCCATAAGATGAGTACCATATAGCCTAGGTGTGTAGTAGGCTATACCATCTAGGTTTGTGTAAGTATGCTCTATGATGTTCGCACAAAGATGAAATCACCTAACGATGCATTTCTCAGAACGTAGCCCCGTCCTTAAGCGACGCATGACTGTAATCGACCAGCGTTTTTCTCCTCCCATGGAAATTCCAGTAGCAATTCTGTGACAGGATACATGAACGTGGGAGAAATGAGATTATGCATATAAATTCCCCTTAGGTGATCTTGAGCTGAACCCAAGAACATAGTACCACAGCAGGCAAATGTACGCTCATAAAGCGTGGTCACAGAAGATAATTGCTGTTAATAATTCATTAAGAACTATTTCTTTCTCTTTCAGCAAACTTATTCACCACTTCAACCATTTTCATCAAGCTTTATAATTGGATGTGGAGAAAGGGCACACATGATTTTATGAGCAATAACAACTAACATTTGTACAGCATTTTACAATTTGCAAAGCAGTTTTCATAAACATAATTCACTTCTCGCAGCCACGGTAATAGTTAGGTGTTATTAAGATCATCTACATTTTACTAATGAGGAATCTGAGCTGGCAAGATTATAAATTCAGAATATGGCTACATCAGTAAACCCAAATAAAATAGCTTGAGTGTTATTTATTGTTTACATAAAAGCCCGAAGTTAGGAAGTAACTAGCACTGGTTCACCAGTTTGGTGATATCAGCATTGAAGTCTCAGAGATTCTTTCTTTTCTTCATGACTCTAGCATGGCTACATTTCAGCAATAAGACGGAAGAGGAAGAAAGGAGGAAGGATCCTGCATCAGAAAAACAGAAGTCTGCCTAGAACTACATGGTAGACCGTGGCCCCTGCCTTATTTACAGACTAACTCAAGTGGTCACTCCTCTGGAAGGTAGAGAGGGAAAGGGGATGGATAATGGAGATTGGGTAAGCCAACCACCATCTCTTCTACGGTAGTATAAAGAAATGTTGATTTCTATTGTCTTACTCTAGAGCTCATTCCCCTCTATCTCTACTAGACGGCACATCAATGGGAAGGGAGTACATAGTTTATGTTGTACATATGCCTATAGGTTTGCAAATAACTGAAATTTATGATATATAGAGGAGATAAGGGCTTTCCCATGAAAGTGAAAAATATCTAAACACCTGGTTTTAAAAAAATGAGCTGCTGTTTACTCGTGACCTACTTTTATTCTTAAACAACCATGTCTTTGAAGAGCGATTTGCACTCAAGACTCTCAATACCATAGCTATATAACTACCACTCAAATAACATATGTCTATCTTGATCTTTTAACTATATTTGAAATCCACAATTCCAACTGATTGCAGGAAATTTCCAAGTGAATTGCTTACTATCTCATATTCAGCACATCTGAAACTATGCCCCATGCTATCAACTTCATTTCTAAACTTTCGTGATGCCATTATTCTCATAGTCCTGGATCCAAAAGTGAAGTCACATTTGCTTCTTCAATATACTTTATCCTTCATGCTCAAGCAATCTGTTCTTCTGCCAATATATTTATTGGTCATGTGCCAGCCACTGTGTTAGGTCCTATAGCTACAACGGAAAGCTGACTTAAGACACCAGATTCATTACATCGCCCCTCTTGAGGTTCTCATTTCATCAGATGTATGTTATTGCAAAAGATTTCACTTTCTTTTATCCACTCCACATACTAATAATAGAACCAACTTTCTAGAAGATTGCATCTATTATGCTTGTCTCAATTTCAATAAATTACAGTGTTTCTGCAGTACCAACTGCTTTGAATTGAAATTGCTGCACCATCCTGTGTAGTGAAAAATGGACTTTAACTAGAGAGAGATCTGGTCTTTGCCCTCACTCGGCTCCTGGGAGGTGATGAGGAAGCTCCTGGGATGTCCTGCCTGACAGAAATGTCTTCGATGCCTGGGGGCTTTGGCCTCAGGACAGGCTAACAATGTGATTATAATGGGAGTTTTGGGACATGCCATATGGCTTCCAACCTTCAGAGGAACTGGAGACATAAAGTATTAGCTCCAACCTCCAGGAAGAGCTGGAGCCCAAAGTTCAGCCATGTAAGCAGCATGTGAAAGAGCCCCCAAAAAACTCTGGACACCAAAGCCTTGGGTAAGCTTCCCTGGTTGGCAGTATTCTACGTGTATTGTCACACCTTGTAGCCTGGAGGTAATGCCATCCATGACTCCATGGAGAGAGGATGACTGGAAGCTCCATGTTTGTATCCCTCCTAGACACTGCCCTACTCGTCTCTTCCTTTGGCTGGTGGTCATTTGTATCCTTTCCCCGTAATAAACATGACTGTGCATATCATAGCTTTCAGTGAGTTCTATGAGTCTTTCTAGTGAATTATCAAATGTGAGGGTGGCTGTGGGGACCCCTGAATTTGTAGCCAGCTGGTCTAAAGTGAAGGTGGTCCTGAAGATCCCTGAACTTGAGGCTAGTGTCTGAAGGGAGGGCAGTCTTATGGAGACTCTTCCCTCTAGCTGTGTAGTTTGCCCAACTCATTGCACATCCTTTATGCAAACTCGTAGCTTTCCAGCCCAGGCTCATCTGCTACACACTTTAGTCTTGCCTTTATTCTTGATGTTTTCTCCTACCCTGGATTATTTCTGACTCTCTTCCTCTTTCTCCAAATCTTTCACACCTTCAAGGAGAATGCCAAGCCCTGTCTCCTTCATGAATCTTCTTTTCGCCAGACTACAAAATGTACATGTATGCTGTTTCAACTAGCAGGAGAGTTTTTAGTCTCATAGACTGTGCTTTGTTTTTCCTGTGTTGTAATGTGACCTCGTTAGAATATAAGCCTCCATAAGAAGCAGGAACTTCTTAATCAGCTATGTAACCCTCCTCCCCATTCCCCTACAATGCTAGGTGGGTGTTCTATTAGTAATAATCACTTGACTCCACATTTTTAAGTACTAACTGAAGCACACCTCCTTCTGTTCAAAAACTGAATGTGTCTATTCAGAAATGTGGTAATTTTCAGTCATAAATGATTGTGGCTACTACTAAGCTAGCTTTAATAAAGAAAAAATATCCTCTTGAGTCACCATCCATGACTCTAAAATAGAGTTACAAGGTTGTTTTATTTTTTCTTCTAAGGACTGCTATAAGCAAAGTAATACATTCACACTGTCGAACCAAGTTTCTTTTTATAAAATCTGCTACACAATTACTTCGTTATGAGCACAGACAGTGACCCAGAACAATGGGTTCTCCCATTGACTGACCAAGGATTGAAACAAGCTACCTCACCTCTCAGGCTCTACCTGTTACGTATCAGGCAGTGATCGAAGTGCTTCATATAGGGGTGTTGTGTGTGTGTGTGTGTGTAAACTTATTCTCACAAAAATTTGTGAGGGAAGTGCTGTCATTATCCCAATTCTACAAATGAGGAAACCAAGCATAGAAAGTTTGAATAACTTGCCCAAAGTCAACCATCTAGTAGAGGTGGGATTCTATCCCAGGAATTGTGGACACATCATCTGTGCCGCAACTACTATCACTTCCTAACTCCTGCGTATTTCTTCAGAGTACAGCTGGACCCTGCTCATGGACAATCATGCCAACTTGTCAAATCCCTTCAGCACATTCAAATAATCCTTCACAACAAGAGGATAACCGAAACTTGAAAAGATTTATTTCTCCCATGTGGGGGCATCACAATAGTGTTTGTCACTAATGGAAGTGAGGTTGTGGGGTCTTTTCTTCTGGAACATGTCAGTGGCTCCCCCAGTGCTGGAGGAGGTGTATAATAGCAAGAAACAGATGATCTCATTTCACGTCAGTTAGGAGAAAGAAAGAAAAAGGGGAGAAGGACATAAAGAATGAGCAACGGAATCTTTTGGGACTGAACCTTCATCTTTTTGTATAGTCTGTCATATAAAGCTCATAGCAATACCACTCATTATATATTGTTCAGTGGACAGAGGTTAAAAATGTCATGTATAACTATTATGCCACTTTTTGCATGTATAAGCACATATGTATGTCTTCAAAAACAAATTTCTTAAAAAGTGTTAGTGATTATCTCTCGGTATTCGAATTATGGTATGATCTCAGGTTTGTTTGTTGATTATTTTTACTATACTAATTTTCTATAATTAACAGAATACTTTGACAAAAAAAAAGTTATAGTTTTTGTATTAGCCAGATTAGATGAGCTACAATTTTTTAAAATAGAAACTTTTTCAGTTTAACTTGAGAGATCTACAAAAGCAATGTTTTAAAACATACACAAAAATGCTATAATTTTGAGAGGTCTTGCCTTTTCATTACTTGTAAATTACTCCTTACAACGATCTCCACATTTAGCTATATAATGAGTGTTGTACCATCAAAGTTTTGGAAGTCTCTTTAACGTACATATTCAAAGAAAAAAATATTTCATATATATCCTGTACATGAGGCCACTTGATATATTTTCAAATGTTTCCATTAATCTATCTAAAAGTTGCTGTCTCTATGCTGTCTTCTTTTGTTGCCAAATTCACAAAAGGCAACAACAGAAAGATATAATACATATCTCTTCTGGAACATGTTTTTCAAACACAAAAAGAGACAGAAGGAGCTTGTAGATGCCGGTGTCAAACCAACCAACAATATAAGTCAAAATCACGCATTTTTCTTCTTTAGAAAAGATATCTAATTATATACTTACCCTCAAATTGAATTCATGATCAAGTTCTATTGCTCAATAAGTAGTGTCAGAGAGTAAGTTATAGAGACAGTCATGTGAGAAGGTATTGATTTTTTAGAAAAAGAGAGAAGCCAATGTGCTATAATTTAAAAGGTGTGGGAAAGATTTACACCCCACATTAAAACCCAAACCAAAATTAAAATAACTCTCTTTCACAGTAGAAATCCCTTTTATAAATACAGCCCTTTGCATTAAGGAAGCTCTCTCTTCGTGATGTCTTCTTTAAGTTTCAATTCAAAATTTTATGACAGAGGTCTGTATTAAAGTTTTTGCTACTGAATAGTAATTAATTTATAATTTCTTTCTTCTGTGCAATAGAAAGGACCCAGCAGCGGAGGAGGTCTTTGGCGCCTGAAAGAGGTGGCTTTCACAGAAAGAAAAATGCAACCGAAGTGGAAAGTTCCTCCATCTCAAAGTTGTGCCTAGATTTGGTTATCCTCAATGGCCTGGTGGCATTGTGGATGTCTCAATTTTGTGGTGATACAGTTGGTGTCAAAGTCCCACTTGCACACGCACAAATTCGTTTCTATGATTTACTCTGAGCCCAAAGTCAGGAATTTGTTTTCTACTGAGGACTGCTGACACATGGAGGATGATGGATTACAGGAGTCATGGAGATACAGACACTATTGAATCCAGAGAGAAAAAGAGACCAAGGGGGCAGGCAGGGCCAGTGACAGGAAATGGAAACTGACATTTAGGGGATGTTAGAGACCCTGTCCTGTGACCTATTCAGTAACACCTGCTATACACTTGTCAATATCACATTGGCAACTATTGGCAGCAACACAGTTCTCATTTGAATATTTATCCTTTATTTGGTTTAATGGATTGTTTACAACTTAAATATTTTCATCATTCTACAATAATTGGAAAAATCTCAGTTTTAGTCTGTATTTCTGTTGCTACAGGCAGCATTTATTACTTTAATTCTAAAGAAGAGAAACCATTTAGTCAGGGAAATAATTGTTTTGTGAAACATTTTGCCAAACAGCGACAGGTTTGTTAATTATCATTACCGCTGTTTAAACAATATTAGTTATAAAAAATGTTTGACCTCAAAAATTGTTTTATCTGTTTACTGTGAAAGTGTAAAAATAAACTTATTTTCTTGGACAGGAACATATCCTGAAAAAAGGTGAAATTGGAGACCCAGAATAAACCACACTGATCATTCACACTCAATGAATTGCTATGGTAAGCTGTATTATGTTTACTTTTTAAAAAATATTGGAACAGCAGCTGGAATTTTAATATAATAGACTTTATTCACATGTGCTTTGTTTAAAATGTCTAAGACCTCTGCTTCTTGATCTAGAAAATATGCCTAATTCCGGATTTAATTTTGAATTATTTGTGAATTCTTATAGAATTAACTGGATTACAAATGACAAGAAAGCAACTGTTAAAAAAAAAGAAAAAAATGCACACATGATATTCAAACAACGTTTCCATAATAATGACAAAAGGGATGATCATTTACTCAGGTAGTAAAACATATTAGCAAAATCCTAGGCTTTCCTTATATTTAAATATTGAAATTTACATTGAATATTGACTTGGAAACTGTTCTACTGACTGACTGACATTTATCATCCACTGTTCCATGTTGTTCCCTGTATTTTTACTTATTATATCTGTGTTATATATCATGGTTACTGGAGGAAGAAACTTTTTTTATAATTCAAGTATTCTAGTACTGATAAATTCTATAGATAATATTTAAAATTAATAATAATCAACATTTTAAAAATATTTTATAGTTTATAAAGTGTTTTTGATACATTTCTACCCTATTATCTCTATCTTATTGATGGGGAAACTCCTGAATCTATGAAAGTTATACTTCTCTTCTTTTTAAAAAAGATGTGACTTTTAAAAAAATCCACAAGTAGTTTGGGAATGCTAATTTCATGTTCGTTTTCTTCTTCAAGACCTCCTGGAAAATGATAACTATGCCTAGACGTATGGGGAAAGTATCAGCAGATTTCACTTATGAGAGGAACTCCTTCAAATACCACATAACACTCTCACCTTTAAATAGCATTCATCAATTTACATTAAATAGCATTTAAGGTCCAAGTAATGTGAAATTATTAAAATGGTTCTAATTAAGTCCATCTTGACTAATTCTTATAATACTAAAACTAATTTAGCTCCCAATTAAAATAGTAATTGCATTCTATAATGATTACTATTCAAAACAATTTATTCAATTCAGTAATAATTTTAAGAAACAATAATATGTTGTACTTAAAAAAAGATATTAAAATGGAGGAAGAGTTACTATTTTTAAGAGGAAAAAGGAACACTTACTGATCATGTATCTTTACTCCAAAGAAGTAATTTTCCAGTGCTTGATTTTTTCAGAAATTGTTTGTCTTCTCACTTTTTATTATAATATACAAAGGCTTAATGCAAACAGTAAAAAGAAACAACAATTCCATACGAAGACTGTCTGCCTTTTTCCTCTTTTCTGTTTAGACCTGTATTCATCTAGACTAAATTAAAATTCTCTTGTGTTCACAAATCAGTCTAGATGCTTCCTTCTTTATTTAATTCAAGGAAGAAGGCCTAACTCCTCCATCAGTCTACATAAGTTGTTTGAAAAAGACTTTGCATAATAAATGACAACAATTTTATTACTCGTGCTTTATTCAGTAGAGGCAATATTCAACTTAAATAAGGTAATTAAAGGTGAGAGGAGAGTAATTTTCTGTAAACTCTCTGTGTTGGCTTTCTCAACTGGAGTCTTAAACCTCAAACACCTTCAGAGTAGCAATTTGAACATTTATTGCTCACAGGTTTTAAGATAGCATTCTTTCTTTTAATAATGATAAGGACTTTAACGTCTTTCTTCTAAATGTCACATATCTATGGGAGGGCTACACTTTACAAAAGATTCTATTTTAAAAGGGGGAAAAAAACTTTATAAAAAGAGAAGTTAAAAGTAATGTTAAATATTTGTATATCTATAATTTCTTTTCTATTGTGTGCCTATAACTTAAAAATTTGAGAAAAAGCTTATTACCTGATTAATTAGTACTTCCTATTCAAGACACTTTATAGAAATAAATGGAGACAGGATTGCAATGAAGATTTGGGATTATATAGGTAATATCAAATAAAAAACTGGGAACATTGCTGTTTGATTTTATTAAAATTTAGCTTCAAACTGAATGAAGGGTTTTTAAATGGAGAGTCAATGATTCTTGTGATTTACATTCAAAAACAATGAATGATAAATGATAATGATGATGCGGAACCACAAATCAGCAAAGAATTGACGTTTTTTTTCCCTCTGGACCCATTTTCTAAGCTTTCTAAAGTAATAAAATGTACCACACTCTATCAGATGACTGAGTACTCTGAGATATACCAAAATACTTGTGGCTGATTAAAGGCAAATTTGCTCTAATGATGTGCCTGCACTTATCAGCATGGAGTCTGCACAATATACAGTATATCTTGACCAGAAAACAAACATGAAAAGCTCTACTGCACACTGTGGCAGCTGATGTTTTCTGAGTGGTAATTCTGATATTTGATGCATATTCTTTATTCTGCCTAAGTAACTTTGATTCTGTGCCAGCCAAGATACAGTCCTGAAAAGATACTTCAAAGCACAAAAATGCTGAAAGAATCTCCAGTGTCAAGTAAAAAGAAAATTGTGCCCATGTGCCTTATGAATGGTTTTTATTTCAAACCCATGGAAAACAAAGTCTCAGTCTCATCAAACTTGTGAGAGGTGCACTTGCTGGTTGATGTCCCTTTCTTTACACATCATGCTAATTGATAGCACTTGATTCATTTTCAAAACAGTTCTTATGTTCAAATGGAGATTAAATGTTTTAGAAAGATCATCCATTACAACTATGTTTTCCTTTTTTCAAAATTTATTCAGATTTAAAAAAATCATTAATATTACCAGTGAAATGAAGATGATGTTAGGAAAGAATGTAAGACAAACAATTGTTCTGCTTATGTGTTAGAAACAGATACATTTTATGTATTTAATTGACTCTAGAAGGGATAGGAAATTGCTGAGAGAATTCAAGCAAAAAAATTATATTTTTACTTCAATTTATCAGATGTTTCAAGCCAACTTATCTAAGAATCTGAATCTTTTGAAAATTGTAGCTCTATTTTATGTTTCATTTGACTTATACACGCTTAATTTGAGACAAAACCTCATGTGAGCTTTAAAACTTGAACTCTGGATGTGGTATGCTATAATATATATTATAATTTGGCATCAATTATCTGACCATTTTAGAATACCTGAATATATAACATGGAATCGTGCTTTTGATTGGAATTACTGCAATAGTTTTCTTAAATCTTCATTATATCCATAGAAATGTGACCATAGTTATATAATCTGAACGATGTCACTAATAATTCCTACTAAATAGCAGCCATATTTTAAAATACACTAAAAAGGGACTTTCTCCACAACTTCTTATGCTGTTTGGCCATAGGGTCAATGCTACAATCACAGTAATGCAGGACAGTGGGCCAAATACAATAATTCAGTGATACTATGAGCTGTTAATAATTTCAGCATGATTTAGGGCATAGGATACGATCAAAGGACAAAACATTATCTGTTCTTGAAGGGAGCTGGTAGCTAGCAAAGGGAAAAAGGGAGAAAAGGCATGAACCTGTTTGTAAACCAGGGTCAACCTGCTTTTTCCTATACCAGTTGTTGCCTGAGTTAACTCTTTAGGCTATGAATGGAATGAAAAGTCCCACAGTTGGATCTTCTCACATCCTGGGTGCATAGAAGGAACAAAGAGAGAATCCACGACGTGAAGCAAATATCATTGGGCTGTCAATGTTTTCTTACAAGACTGTCTGCTCTCCAGGCTCTGTGATTTTCTCCTTGGATAATAAAGGGAAATAAAACAGACAGTGGTTTCAAGGGGTTCTAGTCAAATGATTGGGGATTTGTTCTTTGGTTCTTACTTGTTTCTGAAGGGTCAATGGCAGTGGAGAAGGTAGGCACACGTCAAAGTTTTGAGAACCTTGTGGCTACAATATTGAAACTTAATCCAAAAAAGATGAGAACAATACAACCCAAGTGCTTTTCTTGGCACAGTATTACCTAGAAACTATTTGAATCTGTATTAATACATCAACTTTGGAGTGCCATTTTCAGCATGATAAAATGTAGCACGTGTATGCCCCACCTTCTCTTCCATCCCTATCTCACACTATTATAAAAATGAGGATAATTTATGAAAAAATACCTTAAAATGCACAAAGTGTTTTCAGCTCTTAGGTGCTAAAACAATCTTCAAATGTACACCGACTACCACCACCCCCCCGACCGTCTCAATTGGCTTTTGAGGATAAAGAAACTATTATTACACTTAGCTAATAAATTTCATTTGTCATTAATTTCTGGTAGACTCTACAATAAAAGTAACCATTGATAGCCATCCACTCTTAAACAAATGGTGACACCAATTTTTGCTAATTCTTTGAATTTCTTTGTAAGGAAAACAACAGGAAATGTATAAAGAATATTTTTGGGTGATTTATTAATCCAGGTGCCTACTTTCAAAAGAAGCAAAGTCAGCCAAAAAAAAAGGGAAATGAGACTTTTTTTTGTGCTACTAATATATACCGATGCAAAAAAAAGTTGCAAAATAATTTAAGATAAACAGCATGCCTGTGTTTCTGAGATCTGTGGATGGCACCTAGACATGTCATTTTATAATGTATGTATCATACATGATCAGGATCCTTTTATTGATTACTTGAAATAATCAAGTCTTTGTGGTAATCATTGTTTAACTGATAATTTAAAAGTTTCAAAATAGTGTTAAAATGTACTTTTATCTTAGTCTAGAGAATTGCTAAAGTGTGTCTAAAATAGTATTTATATTTACTATTTTATATTTAGTTTGATTGGGTTAAAGCCTAAAAAGAAATCTTGTTTTTAATAAAAATTCCTAAGACTTAGAAGGAGTTCAAAATCTAGTCTCAATTTTATTGCTATTTAACTCTTTTATTCTACTATTTCTATCCATGGAGTTATTTTTTCCAATTTCGCTTTCTTCATTGCTATACTATGCCATTACCCACTGAATATCTGTAACTAGAAAAGTGTTACCGAAAACATCTCAGGGCATTTTCATCCTAAAATATAATACTCAACAACAAAGAAATTGTGTGTCACCTTCTCTAAAGGTGAGTTCTTCAGAGGCTTTATACTGCGCATCCCATGGAACCAGACACAGCAGATGGTTTACAAATTTCTCATCAAATCTTGGTACAAAACACCATATCTAGCTGCATTTTTGTAAACAGCATATACAGGTGAAAACAAAAATAGCTCTATTATTTCAGCTTTTGAATCCTTCTTACCAATGATTTAGCAACATTAATCAATGTTATAAATAACAAAATGACATGGGGATCAAACAAGACATGACTATGTATCCTTTTTATTTTTTGAAATAATCATGGTCTATTGTTTTAGTTTTCAGAAATCACTAACCCTTCTAACCACTAAGACATGCTTCATGTGTTCTCTAGAAACAACAAATTTCAATGGAATTCATTAAATTAATTGCATGTAAACTAAACACCCTAAATGTGTTTTAATACATAATATATTTATCTTAAGGTAAAAGATACTTTGTTTAGAGCCTGTCTTCACCGAACACTTATGTCTATGGCCTAAAGAAATGGTATCACATTCAGGGTAATAATAAGAAGACAGATTGTTCTTTCTGACCTCTATGGCATTTTAATTTTACTGTTAACTGAATGGCATATGTCAGATTATTCTGAATTCTGCAGCTAAAATTAAGTTGTCTTTTCCAAAAATTGGAGAACTTCATTCAGTCACAGCAGAGTTATTTGTTTCTATACAGATCAAGTTAATTTGGTGAGGACTCTGCTAATTTTATACGATAGTTCTCAAAAGTACATTCATTTTTTATTTCTTTGCAGATGATTGGCCCTGCACTAACATCTGTTGCCAACCTTTCTCTCTTTTTTTTTCTTTTTTTCTCCCCAAAGCCCCAGTACATAGTTGTGTATCACAGTTGTAGAGTTGTAGCTCTTCTATGTGGGACACCGCCTCAGCATGGCTTGATGAGCGGTGAGTAGGTCCACGCCCAGGATCCGAACTGGCAAACCCTGGGCTGCCAGAGCAGAAAGCATCAACTTAACTGCTACTCCATTGGGCCGGCCCCCTCAAACATACATTCAAACGGTCTTCTATAGATGGGGTAGAATTCCAAGGAATCAACTTATTGTTCAGCACAATTCTAATATTTCTTCTTTAAGATGGACCTTATTTATTCCATCAACATAACACAGTGAATTGATTGATCTAGGAGAACTGAATTATATCTTATACTTTAGAATTTTTCAGCAACTACCCATTGTCAGTTTTAAGCATCTTAGAGAAATAAATTTTACCTTAAAACTTACGTCAAAACTTAACTTGCGCATTCCTCTAAATTTTTTTAGATCTTGTACCTGCTAGACTAAGAATAGGGCTTTCAATTCTTTTGAAAATGTGAATCAGAAAACTTGGCAATAAAAAAAGAATTGAAAGAAAAAGCTGAAATTCTCAGAATGAGTAGTTTTCCAAATTCACTCTTGCTTGGGGACGATTTGAAATCTACTAGCAATAGCTGTGTCCAAAAGTAACAAGTGGCAAAGAAATTGGATGGAAGAAGATGGCAATAGGTGGGCCGAGATGAAATTTTACTCAAATACCTTTTTCTCTGTGGGCTCTGTAGCTGCTGCTACTTTGCTCTCTCAGGGAGCCTGGCTACAGAGGGCAGCACCCTCATCCTCATAGAATAAACCATCTGCCTCTAGAAGAGTGGGCAGCATAGCAGGAAAAACCCTGTGGGAGAATCAGACAGAATCTGGGGATTTTTTCACAAAATGATCACTGGTGAGAATGTATCTTTACGGAGCTAATTTGAGTTAACCTAGGGCTTCTCATCCAGATGATGGTGTAGCCTCAGAAAAGAAAATTGTTATCCCTGGAATGCTGCCCTTGTTCAATACATTTCTGGAGCTCCTCTTTGGGAACCAGCTTCAAAGCCAATTTAGGAGCCACATAAAAGTCGGTCTTATTATTTAAGGTCAAACTTCACATAATGCAGAAAGTTCACCCTCTTAGGTCCTGTCAACCTAGGCAAGAAATGGTACCCCACAGCTCTGAATCTCTTTGGCCCTATTTTCATTGGTTAGAAATTAACAAGTAAAACAACGATTAGTGGTCAGGTAAACAAAAATCTCTCCTTCAACTTATCCCACAACTGCTAAGCTTCTTCAAACTAGAAATTGATTCCTAACATTTTTAAATGATGGATTTATATTTTACAATTTTGTGCATAATTTAAGCCATGGTTTAAAAAAACATAAGCATTATTTCTAATTTTAAATAACATAAATTATTACATTAGGCAAGGAACTTCCCTATTATATTCTGATGTGAAAATTAGCAACAATTATTTGCAACTTCATAGTCTCACCAAATGGTGGCACATGTACCGTGTTTTTTTAGACTGAGACTGAATTTCATTCACAATAGGACTTGATTTAGCTGCTTCAGCATGTGTGATAATATTCCCTTGCATTTATAAAGTCAAACAAGGATTAAAGAAGTATCAGTCTAATGAATAGAGGGATTTGAACTTCTCTAAAGTTTTCAACACCAAATCTCACGTTTTATTTTAATCATCAATGGCGATCTAGTTATCTTTGACTTTTATAACAAATTTTGCATTTTATACAAGAGTGTTCAGTACCAGAAAATTACAGTGACAGTCTTTTTGGCAGAGTAGTGAACTTGAAAAATTAGTATTTTCTCTGTTGCACTGATGCTATGTATCTCTTAATTTACTCAACCTTCATTCATTCATCAAATATTTATTGAACACTAATAGTGTGTCAGCATGTTGGATTTTGGGATAAAACTGTAAACAAAACAGACAGAGCCACTGCAGCATGGACTTAGGGAAAGACAGACTGGAGACCTAATGTTGAATTTGATAAGTGCAAGCATCTACAGAGGAATAAAATAGGGGGACGTACATACCCAAGTTGGGCATCCCTTCAAAAGTCAGCTTTTACCCGCAATCTGGACTGTAGCATGAGCTCTGCCTTTTGAGAAGTTTTCTGAGTCATCCTAGTAACGTGATGCTTCTTACATGTGAGATTATTTACATTTTTCCCACTTTTCTTTTGCTCTTTCATTTATGGCTGAGTTAGAGATGAAATTATACAGCTAAACAGCTTCCCACAGTCCCTCTATCAATACTTTATGTTGGTATAAGACTTTCTCATGTTCAGACCTCTTCTATGTGCATTTTTGTGTTATATGATTTACCTTAGAGCAAGGAGTGTCAACCTTGTTTAACTGATGGGGAAACTGAGACTTAGAAAGTTTATTATTTGCCAAAGGTCAAAGACCTCAATAAACCCAAGCATTATCTCTACGAGGTTTTCTTCCTAAGCCACATCAATTATTTATTAAATCAGAGGTCACAAAATTTAAAAAATTAAGCAAAAGTACTTTCAGAAAAAGAAACATGTGCCAAAGGTCTAATATTGTCATCCAGAGAAGTATCTAAAACATTTTCCATGTCTAATGCTTTGTTTTTTTTGTTTGTTTGTTTTTTGTGAGGAAGATCAGCCCTGATCTAACATCCATGCCAATCCCTCTCTTTTTGCTGAGGAAGACCGGCCCTGAGCTAACATCTATTGCCAGTCCTCCTGCTTTTTCTCCCCAAAGCCCCAGTAGATAGTTGTATGTCATAGCTGCACATCCTTCTAGTAGCTATATGTGGGAAGAGGCCTCAGCATGGCCGGAGAAGCGGTGCGTTGGTGCGCGCGTGGGATCCAACCCGGGCCTCAAGTAGCGGAGCGTGCGCACTTAACTGCTAAGCCATGGGGCTGGCCCCTCTAATGCTTTGTTTTTAAGTTGTACTTGCTTACAAGTACCAAGGCAGAACACTACCAGATGGCCAAACCGTAGAACTGGTCCAAACCAGGAAGGTTCAAGGTGGCAATGGGGTGCCATGCACAAAAGGAAACGTGTGCCAAAGGTACCTTGCGCAAGAAGGGAAGATCTGCGCATGCCTCAAATTCCCTTGACCCAAGTGATGACTCAGAGACCCTTCCCCCTTCAGATCCCATAAAAACCCCACTTACCCACCCTTCCTGAAGAAGGTGTTTTAGAGCAGGAGCTCTGCCTCCTCAATTTGTTGGTCAATGAATAACATCTCTGCTCTGCTATTCTGAACCTGGCCTTCTTCTATTGGCAAGAGCGACCCTGGGCAAAAGGACCCACTCGTGGGTCATCAGTCCCTTAGTGCTTGGTAACAATATATTGAAACATGGTGGTTGCAAATAAACTGCAACAGTTTATCTTTAACTAATTCAATAATGTATTAGAAACATCCTTTACATATAATATGAACACTAAAGTTATTTGTCTTGTAAAATCAACTTTAAAAATTTTTCTTCTGTTGCTACTCCACAAAAGTTCTCCACTGGTTTGTTTCAGCAGAGAAAGGGACAGACATGTTCCAGTCATCTAGCTCAGAAAATAATATGCTGGATGTTTCCCTTCTTTCCTCACCTCTTGGAACCAAGAGAACCAAAATGGAGGCTAAGGATGAGGCAATCTTTGACTCCTACTCTGCCTGCATTTTTCTAATTTCCTTCTTCTGATTTTCTTACTAATGAGTTTGGATAAAATGGCATGAGATCCATTGCCTAAGGGAGTGGCTAAAATCTCCAGAAACCATTTTCAACACGTAAATAGTGAAGCATGGGGTCGAGGTAATAATAGATTTGGCTTTCGGCAAGTTATCTCAACTTTCAATTTCAGGATTCTCATTTGTGAAATGGTACTGCAAGCTACTACTTCATAAATTGCTATGAAGATTACAAAAGTAATATTGTGCAAGGCAGCTACCGAGGTAGGTAGCATAGAGTCGGTACTCAATAAATGGTTGCTAAACAACTCCATGATGTCACCACCACTCCCTTCCACTCCTTGCCCAGAACATCGAGCACCTACTCCTGCATCACTCAAGGGGTTCTTCAAAGCTGAAAGTGCTTGGGAGCAAACCTCATTTGTTGAAGGAAGAACCATTTGAGTGACCCTTTAGTTATGTACAGGTGAAGTAATGAGTCTCCCCCACTTGGAGAAACAGGGTTTAAGGGGTTATTTTTTTAGTTTTTTGTCCCAGACCAAGCCAGGAGCTCAGTTGTGTAGGGAGATGAGGTTGTGTCTGTGGTTATATACCCTTTGCTCTGTGGAACTTTGCTCCTGCAGTAAAGAATGGGCTGATGTTAAACTTGCCTAGGAGTCAAGCACTGTTCAGGGAGGAAAAGATTCGTAAACCCAATCCCTTCTCTCTGTAGTCAAAATGTTTAAGGCTTATCTCGTCCATTGGCGAGGTCTTGACAAAAATCAAAGGTTAGTAAAAGTTAGGAAGAATTTAGAATATCTTCAAAAAGAAAGGACTGCAGATCAGTGACCGAGGATCAGCATGCAGACAGAAAACGTGTCTGAAGAGAACTGCTTCTGGAGACATGATGTACGCCCTCCAGAAGTGCCTTTGTCACCAGGAGCATACCACAGGGAAACAGACTTGAGTGTGTTTCTGCAAACGCTCTGTCAGGGGTGCTGCAACACAGGCTCCTTGGTCCAGAGGTGATGTTGTCAGGAGCTGGGGGAGCAGTGGAGGGGGTGTTGGTAGCAGATTCACCCAAAGTTCCAGCTTCTCTTCTGTCAGATGATAGAAAACAGAACTGACCCTTTGAATTGAGTGTGTACGTTGGGGATTTCGATCGACGTGGGAACCTTGGGGGAGGAAGGCCAGTTTTGGTTGGATCTGTGGGCTATGAATGATTGTCCTTTAACGAAGACAATAAAAGAAACATTACCTAATATTACCTGTTGGCTATCACTTTAAACACTAGTTTTCTTTCTATTAAGGCTCTAGCTTGTTTATGTCCATTTGTATAACAGAAAATAGCTTATATTGTGATGATAAGAAATCATCACAAATATTTTTTAAATACTTTCAGTGCTTATAGAATATCAAGAACTCTCACTACGTAATTTAGGTGACAGTAGCCTTGAGAAAGTCTTCACTAGGAGACATCTGAACACGTTCTAAGGATATATACATATATATGTTTATTTCAGGAATATTATGGCAAATACAGGTTTGTACATTTTGAACAAAAATTATTTTTTAAAATACAGATATACTTGGAATGTAAGTGGTATTGTCTTTCATTTTCCATACATGATTTTGTGGAGTGGTTTTTGAGAATTAATATAACAGTGTCTGATATTTTCCAGTGTCTACCATAAATAAGAGAGTCTAATCACACTTTTTTATTCTAAAATGTCTACTCTGCCATCACTCTTAATTATCTACAATATAGTCGAGTAATCAGCATAGACAAAGATTGTTAATCTTTTTACCTAAGTGTATTTCCAGGTCAAATGATTTGCCTTGGTGTCCAGGAATTTGCAGAAGCCACTAGGCTATTTAAGTTATTTTTCTCACATGAAATCAGTGCATTGGGGAGGGAACAATAAGACACTATGCCCATCAGAGGGACTGATGCTGATACCCGTGGAGAGTTTCCAGACAGAATCAAGTTAATGGTGCTTCTTCTAAGGCCTTCTACCAGCCTTCACATCTTTCTCAATGCCTTGACTCTTCTCAGGTCCAATCACCCTTACTAAAAGAAATCTCTTCTTCTCTCCTTTTTCTTTTGGCCCTGGTGTTATGAGGAGACGATGCTAACGGTAATCACTCCACATACACCCTGATATTGGCAAAAAAGCTTATTGGGATGAGCAGTTCTTTCCACATTTTGAAGGATTTAGAGCAGCTGGGTATATTGCATATCTTGAATAGCCACTGGCAGCCTTCGCTTACAAGCTCCAAAAGCCCTCTAACAATGAGTCCATAAAGGGTGGCTGGAAGAGCATGAGACTCCACACAGATGGCAGTGCCCTTGAATGAAGGAGCTTGTGTTAGATTAAATGCTGGGGGTTGGGGAGGGGACTGGGAAGGACCCAGTAGGAAAAGGGGCAACACTGAGTTCACACAAGGGCTCTGTCTTAGTCTATTCAGGCTGCTGTAACAGAATACCATAGACTGGGTGGCTTATAAATCACGGAAATGTATGTGTTCTGGAGCCAGAAGTCCGAGATAGAGTGCCAGCATGGCGCGTTCCAGTGAGGACCCTCTTCTGGGTTGCAGATGGCCCTTTTCTCATTGTATCCTCACATGGCAGAGAGAGGGTGAAGGAGCTCTCTGCAGTCCCTTTTATAAGGACAATAATCCCATCCAACCTCATGAGCTAATCACCTCCCACAGTCCCGACCTCCTGTTGCCAACATATCTGGGGTTAGTATTTCAACATATGAATTTTGGAGGGACACAAACAGTCAATCCATTACCGGCTCCTAGACAAGCAAGGGACACAGTGTCTGCAAGCCTAAAACCAAGAATTGCTGGATCCGAACATGCACTCATCATAGCCCTTTTTACTACCATTATATCAACTTGCAATCATCTACTTCTTTTGTAGCGTTGGCATATTCAAGATCTCACATCCACTATATTTCTCATTACTTCCTTCAGTTCTATCATTTTGCCTTTTTCAAGATAAAAGTTGGTTTCTAGTTCATTATGTTAACCACTTTAGATCTTAGTATTTTTTTGTACTTGATTTAAACTATCCTTAGAGAAATCTCATGTCTGATGTCTTTATATCACTAATAAGTTAAATAAAGCTAGAATCACTGCTGTTTTTTGCACACATGATTGAGCAATTTTTCTGCATTTAAAAGACTGCCTACTTCTCCCTCAGTGGCAGAGCACTTTGTAACCAGAAATGAGAAAAGTACCTAAGGTGTTAAAATCCAGAAAATTTACACCAAGGGCTACAACAAAAAGAAAATCTTTTCTAATATAGCTTGAAAATGGCAAAGAAATATAGAGTTTGAAGGTAGCCTTAGTCTTGTCTCTTGATAAATTTTGGTAAGCTCACTGTTAAGCCACGGAGAGCATTTTTCCTGAGAAACTCTGTTGTCTGTATTTCTAAATCATTCTGTATGTCAAGATAAGCTTATCTATATATCACACAGCCTTTCTGAAATATAGCTTACTCAGGGAAAAAAATGCTATCTTAATGTATTAGGTTATAATTAATCACACACAGTTCAGAAAGATAAAGATTCTTTTGCAAAACAAGTAAAATAAAACAAAGGGGTTAAGATCCAATAATAAATTGGTACTCTGAATGAGTTGAGAGTCTTTGTTTTTCTGATGCTTCTTAATCTAGAAGGCTGGAGGATACTATTGTAATCACTAAAGGAATTTTCTTCTTCCTACCAGAGCTGTTTCTCCCCAGCAAAACAATTAGGTGATTAAAGAAGTTTACACAGTGCATCACTGTAGTCTAATAAGGATTTGTACTCGACATTACCAGTAAATGAAATGCACGGGGGAAAATCTGACTCATATGGGGTTTTTTTTAAAGGGAAAACAATCAGTCCATCAGGGAGGGGGGAAGGTAAGAGAGAGAATGAACAAGTCGTACCAGATGTTGAGAAGCCAAGTTATTCAGCTGATGGATTTTTTTTTTATTTTAGTTTTCCAATAGTTGCTTGACAAAAAAACATGCGCCCTATTGTCCAAAGAAAATGAGCTTGAATCTGCTTTCCAACAGTCCTTCTCATCTCATGGGGAATAGCTGTCTCCAAGAACAGAAACAATCACTGCAGTAAAAAATAAAATCTGAATCCAACCATTTTCAGGAAAAGGACTTATACTACTCATAACTAAGATTTGATTAATACTTTAGAGTCTTCAAATCGTGTGGATATTAACTCATTCTACCTTTCCAAAAGTTAACAGTCTCTTCCTTATCGTTGGTTTCATGTTTTCCTCTACTGGAATACAAAGGAAACATACCAGCTACCTGTGAACGCGGTCCACCTCCCCCAGCTGTCTTCTTTGTCTTAACTCTTGCAGACAGTGCTCCTAAATACTTTATCTTACTCCTATATTATCGCTTGTATATACAATAGTAATTTCCACCTTTTCTTTTATGCTATAAAGTCCTTAAGGGAAGGGTCTCGAACCACTAGCATGAGTCCTTTTAGATACTAGGCGCTGTCTGCTTGTTGAAAAAAATGAATGAATGTCCTGATAATGTTTAATGAAAAGAGAAAAAATTGACTTCTCAGATATGAAAAGCCAGTTTTTACTTGGTTGTGATCACTGATAGACTGAAATCTGTCCCCAGTTCTTTATACTTTGCCTTATTTCTAAAAGCCTTAATTGTTAGAAGTTTGTCATTCAACGTGTACTTCCCAGAATATATTCTCTAGGTAGTGATCTAAACTACAAACTCTCCCATTTGATGTTAATTTCCCAGCACACAGCTTATTACCCAGCATGTCATTTGTGCTCCTGGTTAAATTCAATTTATAACCTAATAAGCTGATATCAGGCATAGTGGTTAATATATTAATCAATATATTGAAAAGTAAAGAAGTCCCTAGTGCATTAACTAGTAGTTACAAGTTAAAGGAGACTACTGTTCAACAGCTGTTCAACAAATTAACTAAACTAGCTGTTCAACAAATTAACTAAACTAACTTCTCACGTCATACTGATTGCATTTCAGGTGCAGTAGAGTCAGGTGTGAGAAGTCCACTAACATTATAAAAGCTGCCCTTACAAGTTACAGGATCTTCAGGGATAGAATGGAAACTTCTTAGTTAGAAGCCTGGCTCACGGGGTCTTGCATTGTCAGGCTCTTCCTGCAGTGCCTCAGATCTCTGGACTGATCCCGAAACACGTGGGTCCAGCCTGGAGCAGAGAGCCATTCAAATAAGTCTGCTGGTGTGCGGAAGATCAATGCGTGCCTCTTGCAGTTTTGTTCTGCCCACCTGTCTCCTGCAGGAGGCAGAGATCACAGGTACTGCATGATCAGTGAATAGAATCCCACCCACATTGTGGGCAAGTCAGTCTCCAGGAGGGTGTGTGGTGGTATAGCCAGTTAAGGAAGGTAGGACTTGGGAAGTCGTAAAGCCAAAGTGTGAGTGTTGAGTCAGCTACGTTGTTTAAGGAGGAATTTGGTAACATAAAAACGGGTCAGAAAGTTAATAAGTTGACCCAGTATTATTGAGGAAGTATTGCGTAGAGGGTATTTAGCCCAATGCTGACTGCCTGGATTAAAATCCCAGCATTGTCACTTGTGAGCCACGTGGCCAAGTCGCCTCTCCGTGCTAGTTTCTTCATCTGCAAAATGGAGGTAGCTGCCTCATAGAGCTGTTGTATAAAGTAAGTCAAAAGTCATAAATTACTTGGAACAATGCCTGGCACGTTGTAATAATCTATATAAGTATTATCATTATCACCACTGTTGTCATTTTTATAGGAGCAATGGAGAAAAGGAAGTAGAAAATGAAAATTATAGATGGAAAGTTTTGCAGATATATTAGGATAAAGGGTAGTAAACATTTCCAGTTTTCTAACATATTACAGAGACAGTCAAGAGTATTCCTAGGGGTTTTGCTGATATCATTTTTGGACCTTCGTAAAGTGACGTGACAAAATCTCCAACCCCAGTGCATTTGCCCCTACTATAACGAAGACAATGTTTGTTTCAGAGGGTTGGGAGAAAAAGCTCGGGCATTGATTCACAACGGATTCTAGTAAATAAAAGGTTGAATCAAAGGGGACACACTATGCACTTCTTTTAAAAGATATTTGTGAATTAATATCAAAGTGTTCGAGCATATGTAAAGGTAGACAGAAGAGCAATGAACCCCCATGCTCTGTTACCCAGCATCGATAATCACCACTCATAGCCGATCTTGTTCGCTTTCATTTATATCTCCTCTCCTTTCTACTTGATTACTTTCTATATGTATTCTTAAATGAAAGCCTCTTAAAAAATATAAACACATTACCATTAAAACATATAAAATTAATATTATGATTATCAAATATCTAGAGACTTGTTAAAAAATTATAGTTTTTGAATGGGAGAAGTGAGGTGGCCTCTGACCCTCTGCTTGCCTACTGTTTACACTTCAGGCGTCCACTTATTTAGCTCCTGCTGTTTTCTGATATTTTGAGGATGTTAGTATATACCAATATAAAATGTTTGATCTTGTTAACTAATTATCTCCTCGGAAGAAACAGAGAGTGCAGATCTAAAAGCAGAGAAGTTAAAAAGAGCACCATCTAATTAGAGGACAGAGAAAGCAGGAGGAGGGGAAGGAAGAGGTAGGGGCTGGTGGCAGAGATGGGGGCACAGGCTGGGCCGGGAGCATCACTGCTGGATGATCTGCACAACTGCCCTCAGTCTGGCGCTGGGAGAAAGGGCCAGGATTTGGCTGGGAAACAATTAGTGAGAATTTCCTGGACAAGAGGGCAGGTGTTTTTATTGTTGCTTTTTTTAGGGATAAAATGACCAAAAAAAATAATAGTATGTCACCACAAATTTAAAATTACATAAATTTTTTTTATTAGAGGAGTTATCAAGGACTAAAATGGCATTGCATTATATACAAAACGAAAACAGATAAGGTTATTAATATATAATTCTACACATGTATAAGTACTTACAAACATTTGTATATACATTTATAAACGTTTGCAAACGTTTATATGTGGTCTAAACCATATATTATATTTATATGTAAATATATAAATATATATATTATCATATTTACATATTATATGTTTTTTTTACATATTTATAAACCATATACAAACATTTGTAAATACATTCACATGTATGTAGAATCAAACAGACTTGATTTTGAACTCTGGCTTCCTTGATAGCTGTATGGCCTTGAGCAAGTGACTTTTCCTAATGGAGCTCCAGTTTTCTCAACTAAAAAATGGGGATAGCAACACATATTCTACAAGGTTGCTGTTGGACTTAAATGAGATAAAAACCAGCTAAGTACTTCGAGTTCAGTGCCCCGGCCAGATATAAAGTAAAAGACATATATTCATCACACAGCAGCAACACCATAGAAATAAAAGTGTAGTTGCAGCTGCAGGTTGTACTATTAATATTTCTCTACCTTCCAGCCAGCTTCTCTCTGCCTGGGTGCCATCTCAGGAGAGAGAAATGGAAGGAGAGGGCAAAAGAGAGGATAGTGCAAATAATGACCAGATATTCAAAGAAGGCAGTGGGACCTGGGGCAAAAACTTAGGAGGCGTTAAGGGACTGGATGATTGCTTGGGTATTGATCTTCAGTTGGTGCTTAATCTCATGCCTTTAGAGAAAGAAACCAAAATAAAACTACCTAAAGATTTTTTTAACAGAATTCCCCATAAATTAGGTTTGGAGGCAAGTGCAGACAAAAAGAAACTACAGAAAGAAACTTTGTTTAAATCTCCCTTTGCTAAAAATAGTCTCCAAAGATAGATTTGAAATGAAACCACCAAGAGATAGGAATGAACAATGAGTTGAGCATGCTTTCCATTTAGGCAAACAGTAACTTAACTTTGAATAATTGAATTAAATAAAATAATGCATTCCTTAAAACTAAAGTCTGTAAAAAGCATATGATTTTATTAACATAACATTTTTATGTTGTGATTTTGCTGAAACATGAAAGATAGGAGAGGGTGAGGTATTTATGACCACAGGATCACTTAATACAGCCATTTCTCTTTGCTTATAACATTGTTCTTATTTAGAAAAGAGACTAATTTCAAAAGAATAGGAAAATGTCCATGGAAAATGATGCATTTTGCAGAAGTTCCATTTATAACCTGTTAAACTTTGAGAGAGACCCATTTGAAAGATGACAAAATATCATGAACATGCCTTAATAGTTCATTAAAACTCTGGGACTGGTCTAGAGATCTATTCATATCACAGTACGCATGATATCAAGCAGTGGAAGGGAAAAAAATGCAATGACCTTGAAAAACCTCAAATAAATTGAGCCTATAAAGTTGGATGTCTCCTTCATGGAGATTGCAATACTTTTTTCTCTTTCT
Organism: Ceratotherium simum simum; assembly: GCF_057802395.1. Classification (NCBI taxonomy): domain Eukaryota; kingdom Metazoa; phylum Chordata; class Mammalia; order Perissodactyla; family Rhinocerotidae; genus Ceratotherium; species Ceratotherium simum. The sequence goes on along the minus strand of NC_141927.1, from coordinate 12,706,493 downwards.
TTCTTTCTAATATATGACCTGAGTTCGAAACAAAATGGAAAATGGCTGTTTTATCACGTTTTTGAAGGGAGAGAGATTGAATCCTTTGGTGAAAAAAGTTCAATACGATGCACATAGACTAATATTAATTACTAATTTTATGCAAAATGACATGCCGAATTAATTACTGATGAGCTATTTTAGTGGAAATATGCCAGGATTCAGATTGTTTTGGGCAGAGTGGCACGGTAATAAATATTTAACACACTGTGGGATATTCTAGTTGCCCTGGTCAGTCGTTCATTTCCTTTGATCCCTGGAAACTAATTTTTGTTGCAGTCAACTGTAACTGATTGCATACAGCTTTTTTTTTTTGTAAACCAGGCACCTAACGTACATTTTCCCATTTGCTTTTCATCTGATTGTACCTCTATCGCGGAAAGCAATAAGACATAGTACCTGTGTGTGTTGTCAGCTGCTGTCTGCTAATCATTTAATGCTTTAGATTTCTATCTAATCTGCCTGACGTTCTCTTTATTTAAAATAAGACATCTATATAGAGAAAAATCACTTTGAATCCAGTTTAAAAGCAGTGTTACTATACCAACATTTTCTTCCATTAACAACTAAGTTGTTCCACTCAAGTACAGTATTTTATAAACCAACAACACAATTGTTTTCTTGAAGTCTTAGATCCTAAAGTGTGTTCTTTTTCCACTGCAAAACATGGGATTCAAAATAACATGAGGTAGACACATTATGAATTTTAGCATGAATCAGAGTTTATCACTATAATATATTAATTATTCAAAAATATGCATCTATACCTAACATTATTATTATATTATGTTAATTATGGGTGAAATTTTTAAATAGCAGAATCCCTAAGTTAGAGTAGCTTTTAAGACTAAATAAAAAATCATTTGAATGATTTTTTTTTTCTTTGACAAATTACCATGGATTACAAAATAAAACCACAACATCTACTTCGGAGCACAAATTCAAACTAATTTCAATAATGCTTTTAAGAATGCATGTGAAATGTGTAATCCTTATGCTGAATTAAAATGGATAACTTTCAAAGATAGCTTTCACAGAATCTTTCAGAACTGCATCAGCCAATGGTAGCTATGGCTATTTGATTTTAAATGTAAATTAATTGAATTAATTCAAAATTTAATACTCCAGTTGTACTAATCAGATTTAAGTGGCCAATAGCAGCTTGTGCTAAGACTTGCTGCTTGGACAGTTCAGACAGAACATCTCTATCGTCACAGAAGGTTCCACTGAGCAGTGCTGCCCTAGAACATTATTTTACTTTTCTAATATTTAAATTTTAATATACACTAATCTGACAAATATAACACCTGAAAATAAAAGTTACGATTTATCGAGGACCTATATACCAAGCATTATACTTGGTGACTATAATAATATAAAGCCAAAGTTACGACAAATTTGACATTTGTCTATTTAATATTAAGGGCCAGCTCCGTGGCCTAGTGGTTAAGTTCGGCGTGCCGTGCTTCAGCAGCCCAGGTTTGGTTCCCGTGCATGGACCTACACCACTCGTCGGTGGCCATGCTGTGGTGGTGACCCACATACAAAAAAACAGAGGAAGATTGGCACAGATGTCAGCTCAGGGCAAATCTTTCTCAACAACAATGACAGCAACAACAAAACCAAACTAATATTAACAAGTGATCCCATTTTGAGAAATACAAATACTTTTTCTTTGATAACCTTTAAAAAGAATTTAAAAGCAGAATTTTCAATATCAAAATAAGGATGTTAAATTTACCCAACTATAAACAGATTATGATATTCTCTTATCCATGTATATATATTAAATCCAAATGCTAATAAAAATTTCATAAATCACAACTAGGAAAAAAACAACTAGATTGGATTAATAGTAAAATGAGATAAAATGAATAAAATACTTTCCAGGGATTAATTTTATATATTATATATATTTATATATGTATTTGTATTTATATGTGGTTGTTTTCTACTATACTAAAACTTTTGTTTTTACAAACCTACTTAGACCTAGTTTTTTTGTACTTGAGAATTGTTGCATTAGATATTCTTTTTCTTTCATATGTCTCTACATCTTTGCATGCCTTATAAACAAGAAACAACACATTAGTTTTTCAAGGTGAAATTATAAATGACACTAATTTTCCCAGACACTTTATTCCTCAGAATATTATATTTAGTACCTTACAGTATTTAAAAAATCTAATTAAAATATGTTCAATTTATAAGAAATTATGTTTTATGAAATATTCTGTATTTTTAAATATGTTTCTTTTAAGGATTTTTTTGTGTGTAAGAAAATTAAAATTGTTTACTTGATCAGGGCCGCTGTATCTGTGCAACATGTCATTGTAAAGTCTATAGCCCCTGTGCTTGTTGCCTCCTAGAGGTGTGCAGTGCAAAATTGGCACAGTTACACACCTCTGTGCCCAGCTCTTGAAAGTATGTCTTCTTCTCCTTTGATCTTAATTTTGGAATATTTCTGAAGAATATGGCACACACTGTACTAAGTATCAGGAATGAAGCACGCTCACTAATGAGAGAATACCAGCCTTTTGTTCTGAAGCTGAAAGTCTTCAGCACGTGCAGTTTCATGCCTGGGATCCCACTACACTACACTTAACTGAATATTCTGGAATACCTAACAGCAATCTCATTTATTTATTCATTAATTTACTCTTTTAAAAAGTGTCCTAGTACATATCATAGACCAGGCCTTGGTCTAGGAATATAAAGAATAAAACAGTCCTTGCCCGAAGGTTCTTAGAGTACAGGAGAATAGAGATATGGAAAGAAAAAATTAAAATACATTATTATAACTGCAGCCAGATGGACATGCACAGGCTATTAAGGATGTACAGTGGATGATTACCTAGGTGTCAATTAAAGTTTCTTAGGGAAATATTACCTTAGAGAAGTACCAGAGACTGAGCAAGAATTAGCCAGGCAAAGTGTAACTAATCAAAAGCATTCTAGACAGATGTCTAACCATAGACATAGAAGGGAAATGCGACACTGGTTTTCAAGGTTACTCTAGGCTACAGTGAATTACGATAATTAATAATAATTATGCCCAGCTCATTGGGCAGAAATTTCTATTGTCCTCAATATCCATTCTTCCCCTTCTTTCTTTAAAAATGGAATTCCAGAATTTTAGCTGGGCTCTTGGCTGACCATCTAAAGACTACATTTCCCAGTCTCTCTTGCAACTAGGCACAGATGTATAAATAAGTTGTAGCCAGTGGTATATGAGCAGAATTGAATTGTGTAATTTCTAGGCCACGTCTTTAAAAGGATGGGGCATGACTTCTGTTCCTTTTCTCTCTTTACTTGTATCTGGAATGCAGATGAATGATCATAGCTAGAACAGATATTTCAGAATCACTAGACTAAAACCTCATGTTGAGGAAGACTGAACAGCAAGATAGAACACTGGACCCTCAGCACTGAGGGGCCACTGTATATGGCCACTGTATATGTATGTGGACTGCTTATACCTGGACTGTCATATGAGAGAAAAAGTGAATTTCCACTGTGTTTAAACCACTAACATTTTGCGATCTTTACTGGAGCAGCCATCTTTCATTCCTAAGTAATAGATGAAAAATATTTTGTTTTTTACAAACCACTTTAAACAATATTTCATATTTATCTTTATATTATTCCTGTTACTGGGCTAAAACTCCTAATGTCCCTCTGGAATAGAATCTCTACTGGCAGGCACATTACTTTGGGATTTGTAAGGTGACCCTAAGTAAGTCTTTGATCCTGATAAGTCTTGGCTAATCATCTGATATACCTTTTGAACAAAGTCCATAGATTTTGAGGCATAAGGCAATTAATTACATAGATCTTTTTAAAAATAACTTGGTTGTGTAAATTCATTTAGTGAATTAATTCAGCCATATTTTTCATTATTTATTTTTAACCTATTTGCTTGTATGGGCTTGAAATATACTATGGAGACATTTTATGATGGCACAGTTTGATAGAATTTTCTTCTTCTTTGTACCTAAAAAATTTCACATGTTGCCCACTCTTCTTTGAAAATTAAATATATATATTTCACAGATAAAGCATATTGCAATACAACTAAGAACAGTTTACAAAGTTAACCACTTCTAATGTATCTTTAATTAAAAATACAATGCATTTTAGTGACATGGATGCCACATTTATTGTTTCAAATACAATTGTGTCTGATTTATTACTAATTTTGCTTGAAGAAATGAAGACAGCAAATTTTATGATTCTATGCAAAACTATGCTGGAAATTATATAATATCAAAATAATTCAATCTAGAATATGAACAAATTATAGTTCTTTATTAGAAGCAGAAATTTCACTAGTCGTGATGCAAAAGTGATTAAGTAGCTATCTGCTTTTAAGACTGTGCATCCTCAAGCAATGGGAATGGAGGCGCTGTTTTGAACTTTCAGTTATTATGTATTCCCTATCAATCAAAAAAACATTGTACTTAACTGAATGTTACTTTTTTTAAAAATTCTTCAATAGCTTTTTATTTTTTCTTTCTCTCTCCCTTTTTTTTTTTTTTTTTTGAGGAAGGCTGGCCCTGAGCTAACATCTGCTGCCAATTTCCTCTTTTTCCTTTCTCTCCTCAAAGCCCCAGTACGTAGTTGTATATGCCAGGTGTAGGTGCTTCTGGTTCTTCTATATGGGACGCCGCCTCAGCGTGGCTTGTTGAGAGATGAGTAGGTCTGCACCCAGGATCTGAACCAGCGAACCGCGGGCAGATGAAGTGGAGCACCTGAACTTAACTGCTATGCCACTGGGCCGGCCCCTGAATGTTACTTTTAACACGAATATGTGGTATTATTTGATAATAAAATTGATAATAATATGTTTGTTCTTTTATTTGATACGCCATTGTATAATTATTCACTATTTATACACATGACATTAGAAACATTTTTTCTTAGAAACAATTTAATATTTGGATACTTCAACTGATTTAACCTCAATCATAGAAACAAAATTAGGTACCATTTGATAAAACCTCACAAAACTAGAACGAGAGATATTGCCTACTCTGGTGAGTCGGCCATAGTTTAATGTTAGTGAGAGATTACTTTCTAGATCAAACTGAAATCCTAGATGATGAGAGTTTTGTCCAAATTTTACATTATGAATTAAATGTTTTTCTAGCTCAATGATTCTGTGATGACAGAAAGGGAGAGAGGGGGGCAAAGGCCTGGGGTAAGGCTGGAGGGGTCCCAGGAACCCTAATTTGGATGCTGAACTGAAAGTTATTCTCTAATTGAGAGCCAAACAATAAGCTGAACTTATTCCCTAAGAGAAATTTCCAGCCACTCCAACATACAAAACCTCATTCCACCCCTCCTCCAGGGTGTCACACCTTTTCACATCTTCCTCTCAAGGTTGAATGATATTCACAACATCTTCTTTATTTATATTTCCATACTTGAGGACATATCATACATCCGTTGTGCCAATAGCTGTAAATGCAGGACTTGCCATAGACTTTCTGTGTAGCTCATTGGATTTTTTAAAAAAATCAGAATCATGTCTAAAGCAAATTCAGCACACAATGACAAGCCAGGATGATCAACTCCTGCTCATAACAAATCCACTCTTCCAGCCCATAAGTATTGTGTGCTGCAACACGGAAGCTTTGCAGTCAATGTATTTGAACTAGAGAGGACAGTATAATACCTAAGCAAGCATTCTGGGGTGAGCTGAGGGATGACTGTAAACAGAGCAGGCACCAGAAAAGCTATAAAGCACAAATTCAAATATGACATGGCAGAGCTCTGAGGTGCTAGCAATCAGCTATGGCAGGCAGCCTCCTGCTCTCACAATTGGGGTGGAAATCACCCAAACAGAGTCACAAATGTTTATGGATCTTGAAACTTTGGCTGCAGCAGTGATAAGCATCAAAGAGGAGAGGAAAGAACTGTAAGGCACATTAGGTCAATGTAACAATGTTTCCAGAAACAGTACTTACAAATTAAAACAGAAAAAGATACTTGATTTCATATGTGAATGTTAAATTACCAGCTTAACTCTATAAAATACCAGTATAATCATTAAGAATCATTTGCTGCTACTTGGAAATACGATGCATTGACAGTATTCTAATTTGAAATAAATTAAACATTTATACTAGATCACGTATATCCTCAGGTCACTACAGAAATGCCCCTGTTTGTTGGAATTCCCTCTTATCTTGTTTCTTGAAGAAAAATGGAATGAAAAATATTTATACAAATAATCCCTTAGTGGAGGAATGTTAACCTCTATGTATCTTCACATTATCAGTTTGGCAGTGAAAAATATAAATTATTCAATGGAAAGGGAGTATTAGGACATATATTTTAAACAGTTAGGAGCCCTTGATTCTGATTTTGTAAACTAAAGTAAGGAATGTCACGTAAGTACTCTTAAAGTAACTCAGTTCAGCAAGCATTTATTGAAACTCTAAGATCTGCCAGACATCACAGTAGGCAATGAGGGTGCAAAGATAGATTATACACTCTGTTAGCTTACTCTAAACATCTTTCTAATTCAACCTAATAACTTAGAATATGTTTTATTTCAATATCAGTAAAGCTCTCCCACAGATATATTGAAAAATTCAACAATTCAATCAATCCAAAGCTGAATGATGTACACACATGTGTATACATGTATATTCATATTCATAATTGTGTGTGTTTTTACCTAGTTGTAGTCACAATGCTTTGCAGGACACATGAACACGTATAAAGATCATCCTATCATTTGAACCAAGACATTTTCCCTCTTCCACTTATTTTCACTAAGGTTTTCTATATTTGAATTTTTAAGGGATTATCAGAGGTGATTTTTGGGTCCTTAGTGTTATAAATAAACATGAGGAACTTTCTTAAGACTCTTTGTGAGATGAAGTGTTATAAATAAATATAGGGGGAAAATAGAGAAATCAGGGGGAGGTTCCAGGGCAAACCTGATCCATTCAGGTCCTGTGGCCCCTAGATCTCTTATCTTCTCTAGGTCCATCCCCTCCCTGGCTTAACTCTTCCTTTTTGGGATTAGAGAGACCAGAATTTGAGTCCTGTTCAATTCTTTACCATTCCATGATCTTGGACAATTGACTTAATACTTCTAACTTTAAGTTGTTTTATTTTATTCCCTTCTATGTTGTTTTTTCATATTGATATTGTCATTAAAATCCATACTGCTGGAGCCGGCCCCGTGGCCTAGTGGTTAAGTTCGGCATGCTATGCTTCAGCGGCCTGGGTTCAGTTCCCAGCATGGACCTACACTCGTCAGTGGCCATGCTGTGGCAGTGACCCACACACAAAATAGAGGAAGACTGGCATAGATGCTAGCTCAGGGTGAATCTTCCTCAGCAAAAAAATAAAATAAAATAAAATAAAATCTATACTACTATCACAGTCATATACTTGACTTGTTTTTATATTTACTTGTTTATTCATTTATTTCTGGCAAACTGTGATGGTACATTCTTTTACAAAATGAATAAATGCAATTCATGGAAAAAATGCCTATGAGATGCTAACAGAAGACGTTTTCTTCAAAGGCCAGCATAGGTCTTTCACGAAACCAAAGAAAAGGTTAGAACGCAGCACAGACACATTTCTTGGTCTTGTCAGCCCATCCTATAGCAAATGACAGAGTAAAAAACAAAATGGCGATCCTGTGAAAGCACAGAAGAAAGATAACATTTTCAAGTCAAAATACTCGTGATCTTCTAAAATGTCTGAGATAGTCTAGCTCCTGAAAAATCGGAACTGTTTTTCTTGCTTTATTCCTTACATTTCATAGGTAATGCCTCAGACATTTTATAACAGATCCTTTGATTTGGGGTCCCTATTGCTTTCTTAATAGTAAAATAACAAGAGTCCTTATTTAAGTATAATATTCTCTTGCTGACATTTAATACAAGTAATAAAGGTTTCCCTTATACATCATTGGAAGCATTGTCATGCCACACTAGTGCCAATTTTATTTCCCCAGTGTCAGAAATATAGAGTACATGGAGCTCTATCACCTAATAATAAGACGCTAACATTATTTTCTTTTGGCCACCCATTGTTATACAAAGAAAAGACTTAAACCTTCAAAATAAAAGCACAAAATAAGTGAAAAGTAAAAATAAACAAAAGATATTAACAAAAATTGCTGGTAGAATTTACTTGTAAATATGAATATAAAAGGTTTATTGCTTTATAATTATTTGTCTATGAATTTCTCACCTAAGAGACAATGACTCCATTGAGGGCACAGGTTTGTCTTATTCATTTTTTAATTCCTGTACCCAACACAGTTCATAGTATAATTCTTTTTTTTTTTCTTTTGTGAGGAAGATCGGCCCTGAGCTAACATCTGCCAATCCTCCTCTTTTTTGCTGAGGAAGACTGGCCCTGGGCTAACATCCATGCCCATCTTCCTCCACTTTATATGAGATGCCACCACAGCATGGCCTGACAAGCGGTGCGTCGGCGCACGCCCGGAATCCGGAACCGGCGAACCCCGGGCCACCGTAGCGGATCGCGCACACATAACCACTTGCGTCACCGGGCAGGCCCACCATAGTATAGTTTTTAAATTATAAATATATATTTACTTAATAGAAAATATATTAAAACGTACTATTACATAAATAAATTAATTTCAAAAATGACATGTTTAATGATCAAAAAAAAAAGATTCTAAGTACATAACATTTCAAGGACACATGTAGACTTTATCTTTGGATGAGAATGAGGATTGGGTCTATGACACACCTGTCTCCCACCTTTGATACAGTCTTTGGATTGCTTACATCAATCACTCTTTGTGTTAAGGCATTGAAGGCACAAGTTAAATGAGATCTGAAGGTGGTAACACTGGAACCATCATTAAATGTTAGAATTTTAATCCTATTAAGTAAGCAAATTAATGTAAGAACGAACATGTGATCATGAAAGAATGTTCCCGGCAGCACTGTGTCATTAACTAATCACTTACATGGCTTGTACTAACTCTAGAGAAATTGAAATTGCTACAAATTGAGTTGTGTCCCCCCAAAATTCATCCATTGAAGTCCTAACCTCCAATGTGACAGTATTTGCAGATGGTGTCTTTGGGAGGTAATTAGGTCATGAGCGTAGACCCTTCATGATAGGATTAGTGCCCTTATAAGAAGAGTTGTAAGAGATACATGTCTCACTCCGCCATGTGAGGACACAGGAAGATGACAGCTGTCTACAAACCAGAAAGAAGGCTTCAACAGAAACCAAATTTGTCAGCACACCTTGATCTTGGACTTCCTAGCCTCCAGAACTGTGAGAAATAAATGTCTGTTGTTTAAGCCACACAGTCTACGGTATTTTGTTATAGTAGCCCAGCTGACTAAGACAGACACCTAGCAGAAACCAGAGAGAGTGATTAGTTTCATCAAGGATGCAGTTAGTTAGATGAGGCCTGGATCTTGGCACTTACCTGGAAGGAAGGGAATGGAGATTATCCTGGTTGGTTCTGAGTGCTCCACAATGAAAGAATGAGATATGGAGAAATAAAGAGAGGATCTCTCAAAAAATAAATAAAAGCAATGTGATGTATTTTATATATGTATTTTTATCTCCTTTGATTTTAGGAAACAATCTATCATTCTGGGAAGTGAAAAACTTTATAGTTATAAAGACAGATTTTATTTATGTCTGCCACAAAAGAAAAAGAATGAGTTCATAAGACTGCAAAATAAATTTGGATTAATGATCTAAATACAAACATATACATATTTAAAATAAGAATGATAAGGGACTTCATATACTGAAGCATAATATAGAAAACACATAGTAATAATTTAACTGGGCATCAGACAGCCCCTTATAAGCACACCATGTCTAATTTTTGGTTTTATATCCTTGATGCTTTAAAATTTACATTTCCCCATGCGCAAAAGATATTTGTGATCCACAGAGATACGGTAAAAAATAAACTTATTTCAAGATGATGAATCTAGAGGTATTGAGGGTGTTGAGCATTTAGAGAAGAGAATTAGAATCTTATTCTCTTATATATTTCAAAGACTGAAAAATCATTACTTATGTTCTTCTAAATCATAGGTTTTTGAGAATATTGCCAACTTTTAAATGGAAAATAAGTTTCTTATTTAGAAAACTAGAGCTTATAGCTATGTATACAAGATATGTACAGCTTCACGAAACAGGAGAGAGTGCCTTACAAGAGAGTTTCACCACCTGGTGAGATGTTTGCCTTAAACCCTGGAAGAAAGCCCTGGGAAGGAAGAGGTCAGTCTGCTATGACCACTCCTAGAACAGGAGGCATCTTTGGGCTCTGAAAGCAAATTTTATACATGTCTCAAATTAAGGAGGTCTTTTTTTTGGTGAGGAAGATTGGCCCTGAGCTAACATCTGTTGCCAGTCTTCCTCTTTTTGCTTGAGGAAGAGTGTCCCTGAGCTAACATCTGTGCCCATCTTCCTCTATTTTGTATAGAGGAAGTATGGGCATATATGTATGGGTCGCCACCACAGTACGGCTTGATGAGTGGTGTAAGTCCATGTCTAGGATCCAAACCCACAAACCTGGGCCACAGAAGTGGAGTGCGCCAAACATAACCATTACACCACCGGGCTAGCCCTGTTTTCTTTTCTTTTTTTAATCTGAAAAGTTAATACTGTCAATAGGAAAATAATCAAAGAAAAATAGATTTCCAAAGAAAAGTGATAGCAAAGGTGAAAGTCTGAAGGTCACATTTCAGAAGAGTATTGTAAAATGCTGAAGTGTGAAGTTCATTTTCTTCACAAAGTGAAATACGTGTAACTCTAATTTTATTTTCAAGAATAATTGGGTCTAAATATAGGTAAACAGAGGTGGAGGCAGGTTCAGCATCTTGGGGAAATGTCATTTTCACTTGGTTTGACTAATGTCCCTAGTCAAGCTAGAGAAGCATTAATTTTAAACTATCACTATTAAAAAGACAGTGTGACAATGGGAAAATAACAGTTGTTCTCACAGTCTCTTTAGAAATGTTTTTGTAACATAGATGGCAAGTGTGAATTCAATTCAAAGACATTAAATCTCAATGGACAATAGTAAAATCTTACGTTTTGAATTTGATGAAAACAACATATTTTGTCTCAATACAAGTATATGCATGCTTTTTCGACTTGGGAATTGGGCAAGGGTATTTGCAAATAATTAATACAGAGTTTATTGCTCTAGTCTACAACAGAAAAACTATCTGTGAGAAAGAATAAACCACGGCATATAGAAATAGTTTACATAAAATTTGAACTATTTCATACACACACATACACACAGCATTATCACTACAAAAGTAAAGTTTGTTCTCAAAATTTTCCATAGGTACGTAGTCAAAATAGTTGCCTGTGATGTTTATCTTTGTGGTGTAGGTGTTCCACATAATTGTAAAGGCATACTCTTAGTTACGAGATGTTTACCTTGGTTTCTTCAGTAAATTCAATTTCTCAATTAGTATGACTTACTATGTATTAAAAAAAAGAATGAATAAATGCTGAACCATTAACTAATCAGTTGCATAGTTTGTGTAAATGTTAGAAATATTGATGAGTAAGTGCTAGATAATGCTGTGAATCGCTCAAAGATAACTGACTTCTGATTCATACTTTAATCCCTTCACTTTGATGTCTTAAACTACCGGAAAGACATCCTAGTCTCCTACAAGCTTCAATTTTGAACAGTGTCTACCCAAATCCTTAAAGAGTGAGCACTGTTTCAGGACTACCTGGCTCCTCCTCTGATGTAGTCCCACACAGTGAGCTATGATGCCTTCCTGATTTATATCCCAGCTCCTAGTCTACCCCCTCTGTAAATATATCCAAATAAGCACTACTGTTATTCTTTCTCCTATTCATTAAGAAAACATTCATTTAACATTGCAGGGAACACAAAGACGCATGCAATATGTCCTAGTCATGAAGGAGTTTACACTCCTTCAAGTTGAGTGTAGTTGAGTGTAGACAGCTTAGGCTGTAATTACACCAGTGGCAGTGATAAATACTTTCAGCTTTATTCATTTGAAAAACTTGCAATGACATCACAGTCACTATAAAGCCCATTCTCTTTAGTATGCTGTTCATAGTCCTCTACCATGTATGCTGCTAAATGATCTCCTGCCACATATACAAATTGAATTTTTTGAGAGGGCAGGTGTGATCATTCTATTTTCCAAATCTCTGAAAATACTGCTCCCCTTGTCTGGATACCCTTATCATATCTCCATGGCTTCTTGAGATATAACCATTTTTCAAAATCCAGTTTATGCCCTCCAGTATCAAAATGTCTTTCTTGACTTTTACAGTTACCAGTTATACTTCCTACTGTAAACTCATAAAAATTTTTTTAACCAATTTGCGGCAGGTCTTATAGCTTAGCTATGCATTATATCTTAACTTTCAAATGTGTGCTTATCCCTCATCATCTTCTGAAGTCCGTAACACAGTGTGATGCACACAGTATGTTCAGATAAGATTTGATGAATAAATTAATGAATGGATATATCCATCATATTATTATTTCTCTATTGGGGATAAATCAGGTCAGAGAATAACTGGCCCCATAGGGGCTAAGACTCAAATTTAAACATGGAAAAATAAAGGCATATTTTTTTATTCCAGGGAATGCAGGGACATGAAATTGACAATAGAGCTAAGACAAAACAAATTCCCAAAGGAAAAAGGGACAGGTTCGATAGGAACATTATTAGCCCAAATTAATTTGAGAACCAATCTAACATCTATGGAAAAGAACTGAGGGGGCTGGTCTAGAAATCCTAAGAGTGTAGGTGATTATGGGTCATCCAGAGAATAGGGAGTTGGTTTAGAGTTGGCTTAACAGTAGGTACTAAGGCGAAGATGCAGAGACAACAATTTTGGTACTGAGGCATCAGTAGGAAATCTTTTCATGGAAATCCCTACTACGGGGACAAAATGAGAATCCTCACTAAAGAAGCAGAGAATATGACAAGGACTTCATAGAAGGCTTTGGGGGAATAGAGAGTGTTCCAGTTACTACTGAACTGATGTAGTCATGTTGGAAGAGGACCAAGATGTAGACCTGCTCAGTATGGATGTAGTGATCCGTGTAGCCCTGCTTGTGTTTAGGATTGCTTCCAGCATCAGTGGCAGAATTAAACCTATAGGGAAGGGGAGGTAAGTACGTAACTTTCACTGAGGGCCTGTATTATTCTATATATTTCTACATATAACTTGTCACTTAACGAGATACTATATGGTAGTATATACTCATTTTACAGTTCAGAGAATTGATTCAAATATTAAAGATATAATGGCTATGGCTATTAAAGTGATTGAGCTTTGTTTTGGATGTAGATCCCATGGACTCTTTCCATTTCATTAATTTCCAATTTTTTAAGAATTGTGAACCCATTTTACAGTAATACATACTCTTCTGTAGCCCCATTAGAATTTAAAAATAATAATCTTATCAATTTTGTAAGGTGGAAGATAACTGATAACATGAAAGTATATTAGATTAGCCTATTATAAAATTATATATACATTTATTTTTAAATAAATATTTAATATAATTTATAATCTTTGTATATAAAACCAAATTAAATTTTTCTCATGTCATATGTAAGGCACATTTCTTAATATTCTTTCTACTAATCTCATGGGGGGCAGCATGATTTTTTTTAGTTGATCTTAATAATTGTTTATTAACAACCATTTCCCCTCTTCTTCTGTGTTTGCAGAATCTAATTTTCTTCTGTTTTCTACCCCCTGAAGGAAAGTAACTCTAAACCCAACTCAGTGGTACATCCTAACCAATCAAAAAACATAATTTTTTAAAAGCAATTCCAAAAAGTGACATATTGATTTTAGAAACAGATTAAATTTAACTACACACTACTTTATTAAACAAAAGATGACTTTATATGCTACATATTAACTTTTATCAGACAAATTTAGCTTACAAATTGGTAAGAATGATTTTGACATAAAATTGCAGAATTTTGCAAAATTATCATTTTTATATTTCCTATTAACTTGTTCTTTTTCTCCTTATTGTTATCTAATAATCCACTGTGCATATAAATTAAACAATACAAGTCTAAGAGCAAAACTATTTATAACTGAATAACTTTCTAAACCACAACATCAAGTGAAATCCAGCTGAGCAGTAAACTATATGACAGGATCAAAAGCAGTCATGAGACGTATGGTAACCAACATAGGACATAATTTTCTAAATAAGCACTATAGGCTCTTAAACTACTGTATTTTGAAAGTAAACACATTAAAATGATTATTTTGTACTACTTTTTAAAGAATGGAAATTGATACAGATTTAAGAATGTGTGTGTATAACACATATATGTTTTCAATAGCGGCTATAACCAATTTACATTCCCTTTTCTGTTCCCTTTTGTTAAGCCTTGTTTGTGGTGTAACATATCTACCCTGGAGAGTGTTCCATGTGCACTTGAGAAGAATGTATATTTTGCTGCTGTTGGATGGAATGTTCTGTATAGGTCTTTTAGGTTCATCAGGTCTAAAGTGTAGTCCAGGTCCAATGTTTCCTTACTGATTTTCTGTCTGGACGATCTATCCATTGTTGAAAGTGGAGTATTGAAATCCCCTACTGTTATTCTATTGTATTTCTTCCTTCAGATCCACTAAAATTTGCTTTATATATTTAGTGCTCTAGTGCTAGGCACATATATATTTACTACTGTTATTTTGTCTTGATGAATTTACCTCTTTTTCATTATATAATCACCTTCCTTGTCTCTTATTACAGTTTTTGACTTCAAGTCTATTTTGTCTGATATAAGTATAGCTACTTCTGCTCTCTTTTAGTTCCCAGTTGCATTGAATATCTTTTTCTATCCCTTCACTTTCAGCCAGTGTGTTTCTTTAAAGCTGAAGTGAGTCTCTTGTAGGCAGCATATAGTTGGATTGTTTTTATCCATTCAGCTGCTCTATATCTTTGATTGTATAATTTAGTCCATTTACATTTAAAGTAATTATTGATAGATAAGGCATTACTCTTGCCATTTTGTTAATTGCTTTCTGAGTGTTTTGTAGATTCTTTCTTCCTCTCTTGCTATCTTCCTTTGTAATTTTCAGGGGGTCTACAATGAAGAGGTCTGTGGCAGGTGTGCTGGCCATTGCTTTCCTCAGGGGTGAATACCACTGGAGTCCTCTATGGAGTAGTCTGCTGGGGTCCACAATCGGTTCCTCAGTGATGAAAGCTGCGGGGTTCATCCACAATATCTGCAGGTAATCTTGAGGTCCTCATTGGCAAAGGCTGCTGGGGTCCTCTGGTAGAGCAGGCCACTGGGAACTGTGGTCACTCCTTCCGCACGGCTGACACTGGGGGCCTTGCCCTTTTTCTTAGTCCTATCATCTCCAGATGTCTCAGCTATGCCAGCCTTTGGGTACCATGAAACTGAAGCAGGTCCTTCACACAGTGCCCTGAAAGCCTGGGGAATCCAGTCACTGCTCTCCTTTTGCCAGTGGGGGGAACTCTCTCAGTCTGAGGAGCTCCCTCTTGGTGCTGAGCAACGCCAGCTTGTGGGCTAGGGTGATGCAGGCAAAATGAAGCTGTTCTTCCTACGCTTTTTGTGCAGTTATTCTCAGGTTTTCTTGCTCCTCTGTGTTGAAGCTTCTTAAGTGGTCTCCTGAGCTCTTCCATAGCTATTATCACTCATGAATAGCTGTCTAATTGTTGTTCTTTGTGGGGTACAGAGGCTGGGGTCTCCCACAATGCCAGCTTGCTGACATCACTGGTTGTGAGGTTTCAATCTGTTTACACGAACTTTCAGAGTATGACAAAATAAAGCATTAGATAGGCAGAATTAATTTTTTGGAATTCCTGAGGGGGAGTGGGGACGGATGTTAATGACTTAGGTGAAGGAGGTGGCGTAAACTTTAAAAAGGAAAGATAGAAACCTCATCATAAAAGTCAAGAGTTCATTTTTAATTCTCTTCCAAGCTCTTTCCTGGTAAAATTCTGTGCTATATCAAAGGACAAAGTGTAGTCTCTCTTTCTCTCTAAATGTTTTCCATTTCAAACTACCACATGGGGTCACTATATAGGATTTGCATAAACTGGTTCCCTAATAAAGGGCAGGCAACTGGTGAAATGAAATGTTATCTTCCTTCAGGCTAGATGGCTGGCTGGAAATACTCTTTTAGAAGTGAGATTGTCTGCATCTGCCAAGATCATTGGAGCAGTTGGCCCTTGTTTTCTCTACTGGAGGACAGAGCTTTGAAAACAGGATTACTCTTACATGGGGAACTTTCAATCAGCAACATTAGCGGAACATAAATGGATTAGAAACATCTTTCATGCCTTAAATCTCAGGTCTTTTCAGTCATTTTGTATTCCCATTTTGAAGTATGTACCATTTTAATGTCTCTCGTTGTGCCCTAGAAAAATTTTGCTTCATCATTTCCTTCTTTCCTTCTTTTATGATAATGTGCCTGAAGACAGGAAAGGGTTCTTTTAAAAACAGTATTTAATGGCATTAGTTCTCAACCTCAGTGTCTCAGAAGAGAGGGTAACATAATGCCTTTTCAAAAATGAAATTGAAGGGGTAATTGCAACAGTAAAAGGATGATTTCCTGCGTAATACACCAGTAAAAATGAAGGTCAAATTTTAAAAACTTGTGCACTAAAAGAAGAAATAGAGATGTGCAACAAGCAGATGCAACAAGTGTTGTAGAAAACATTTTGACGGAATGTTTTCCCTATGTCTGTACGTTGACTCGCCAAGTTTCAGGAAGTAAAAGTGAACCCTAACCCTACACTAACTTGGTAGGATACACAGGATGCATCTCCCTTGTCTCGCAGCTATTTGAAGTAGCAGGTTGATATCATCCCAGGACTTTTAACACAACTAGCTAGCTAGCACAATTGTCTCTATGCCCAGTCATGGATGAATCAATGCATGTCTATGGCGTTCAGGTCTAGAGCATTCTCTGAAATTCCTGACCTTTTTGGGTCGGAAATTGTCCAAGTGAGTATCTATTTAGAGACTGTAGTTGGGTCCCGCAAGATCAGATCTCATAGTACACTCAACCCTCATAACAGCTAACATTTATTGAGCGCTTACTATGCACCAGGTAGTAAGTATTCTAAGCACCTACATGTGATTACCTCATTTAATCCTACAGCAACTCCATGATAAAGGTACTACTCTTACCCCATTTTATAGATGAGAAAACTGAGGCAGAAAAGTCAAGTGAGAAGACCATGTTCACCCCGTTAGCCAATGGCAGAGCAAAAATGCAAACTTTGGCAATTCGGCTGCAGAAGCTTTGTCTCCCTCATTCAGCCCTGTTCTGCTCACTGGACCAGAAGCTGCCTTTTCCAAAATAAGGGCATCTCCTACACCTGCAGCAGGTTGGCACTCAGGGACTTTTAGCAAAGTCTTCCAGGTGATTCTCCACTGATTTTAATTGCCTTTTTGTTAGTTACGACGGCGTGTGGATTGGGGAAGCAAGCACCACGATGAGAGGGGAGCCAGGTCTTTCATCATTCAACAACTCAACAAAGATTGCTCCTGTCGCCAATCACAACCCCTTCCCCAAATTTAAGATGTATTATTTTTCAACTTGATTATGGGAAAAAAAAGATTTTTCTTATTATTTTTGTTTACTTCCTTAATTGGCAACATTCAATCTAAAAGATTACATAGGTATGCACACACACATCTATTTTATTAAGTTCTCTGTTTTTCCTTGAAAATTATATAGAACTGAAAGTATAATTTGAGGAAGAGACAAATTGGTATGCTCTGTAATTGCAAATAGTTTTAGTTTCTAAATGTAAAAACTGGTTGTGTTTAAATTATTTGCTTAGACCTGCTGAATGCTGCTTTTCTAGGGAATTTGCATGTATTTATTTATTATTCATTTATTTATTTTTGTATTTATTTATTTTCGAACCAAGGGAGCATTCAGTAGAGGAGGGTAAGAAAGGATTTCAATTCACTGTTAATGGTCTGATACAAGCCTAGTTAACTGTTTTGAATGTCCTCTCCACATATATCTTGCTATACATGTAGAGAAAAAATATTCCAAGGCAAATAAAACAACTCAATTTAGGCACAGTTATATTGTCAGGAGAGTTCCAACAGCCATTAAAATACGTTACCCTGAAAAATGATGTTTTATATACAGGCACGATTGGTTCCACTGTTATGATAGCCATTGGAATTTTTAAAAAATAAGACAGATTTTTTTTAACTCACTGTACTGTCACGACACTTGCTTAGTTAAGTAAATAGACAAAATTTATAACTACAGTGATTTACAGGGCTTATCTTAATATTATTCCTATACTATTTTTGTTGCTTCTTTTTACTTTGATTCAACATTAGGTAACTAATGCTGGTAACTAAGTTAAGAAAATTTTCCAAGAAAGATAAAAAATTTGAGGATAGTCCTTTCAGTAAATCTATGAGAATGATATTGATGATGATGATGATAATAGCATTCATTCATCGAGTTTTGCTCTGGTATTTAGCTATATGGACACTCCCTCATTCAATCTTCCTAACAACTCTATGGATTAGATATCATTATCCCTTTTCACAGATGAAGAAAGTGAAGTTTAGAGGGATTAAGTCAATTACCAAAGATGGCCCCATAAAGGAGTTGTTAAATCAGGATTTAAATCTGTCTTCTTACTCTAAGGCCCTTGTTCATTACTATCACAAAATGCCATCCATGATTTACAATTCATGATATTAATTTCTCTAAAATAAAAAAAATCAATGCAAAATGAAACGACAGATTTAAGGCTGTTATGGAAAGCATTATACTGTGTATTCAAACTAGGAAATAGAGATCCATGGCTTCATTTCACTGGATTCCACAACGTGTTTTCTAAATCTAAATAAAATTTTTAAATGAATTATAATAACAAACTTGTTTACAAGGTTCCTGGGCTATTATCTACTGAACCTGTAATATTTTAAATTGGAGATTGAAATTTTGTACAGTGCTTGACTGTCTTCCAATGCGCAAGGTATTACGGCTACAAAACAAAATCTGGAGGCACGTCTCACCTGTTTTTCTATGTCTTTTTTTCCCTGAAATCAATTGCTATGGATACTTATAGTTAATGTATGAATCATTCATCTCATTAAGATTTTATATTATTCATTAAAAAATTCATTTGCATTGCTCATGGACCATATATTTCTTACAACGTAATTTTTCTTTTCAACAAATAGAGAGGGATGTAAGAGGAAAGTTTTGTGTTATTTGGGAACTCCAGAAGGACTTCTACCTGCTTCTGTGGAACACTGATGCTGGTTGGCCAAAGGATTTTCAGAGTTTAGGATGCAGAATTCTTAGACTTCACTCAAGCTGGCTGTGCGTTTTAGCCACTGGCACTGAACCATACACATCTTTTCAATTCATTCAGTTCTTTTCCCCTCAAGGCACATATGAACAAAATAGTCTAATAAATCCAAGGACTATGCAAAAAGAGGGCAATGTCACATTAATCAGGACCATGTCCATTTCAGCATGTAAAATATCTGTAATTAATGTAAAAGGGAGAAATGTATTGGTAAAAAAATCACACATTGGTTTTATCTGTCAGGGGTAGCTGGGACTTTATTTTCAATGAATATATGGTGTTTTAAAAAGAAAATATAAAAAAACAGTAATATGGTAGAAATTTCAGTAATCATGAAAGTAGTAATTTTGACTAGTGATTTCTGTTTGTAAAATTATTTGCTTGAACAAGTCTTCATCAATATTCATGAAGAAGAGAGTTTAATTTAAAGGAATAATTATTATATATATGAACTATTTCAGTGGAATACGTACTATGATAAAAAACAAAAGCAAGATTAGTATTCGTTTTGCTTTCCATTCTTAACTTCTATTAAATTCTAGAAAGGAAATAAAGACTTTGACTTATGTGAATTACTTTTGAACTCAAGGGGCAATGTTAATCAATGACTAGAGGTTTTTCTGTTTTGTTTTGTTTTTTTGATCAAAGAAAAATTTGTTTTCCATGCCGTTTAAGAAAAAGAGTTATGGCAGTTTACAAAAAGTACACAGACTACAGCAAACTAGAAATAGCTAAGATAAATAAACTAAAATAGGGGAGGTAAATTAAGGCAAACAGTGAACAGTTGGAAAGTAAAATCCTGAATGTGATTAGTGGATAACACGTATTATAGAATAATAAATAAAATATAAATGGCATGGAAAACTCCAATCTTCATCACAATACTATCTCCAGAATTTCCTCTATTTGGTAACATAGTTAAATATTCCCAAAGTACAAAGAAAAAAAAGTTTTCACATCAGAACTTGATCAGATTCTCTTCACTGACTCCTGGCCAGTTGTCAGTACTAGTGATCCATTCAGTTCCTGAATCACGTTGCCTTGATGGTCTTTCTGAAACACAGCTCTAATCATGCTACATTCCTTCCCTAAAATCCCTCAGAGTGTCTCCAATCTTAAGAACAAATTTCTTAAAAAAAACAAAAAAAACAACAAAAAAAACTTTAAGTTCTTTCAAAAAAAAAAACAAAACAAAGCATGACATGGAAAAAACGTTAGGATTCTGCTCACTTCTCAATTATGCCACATCTCATAGGAACCCTCATCTCCCACAATTCTTTAAAAGTTTTCTTACTAGGGCTTACTTTTTGTGCCTTTTTATGTATTGTTCCCATTGTCCATTGTTCCCATTTCGCCATTTCTCTGTCCTTACACCCATTGCCACCTTGTCTACCTGGAAAATTCCCACTCAGTCTTTAAGAGCCAAATACCACCTTCTCCTGAGAAGCTTTCTCTGGTATTTCCAGGCTCTGGAGATCGGAGCTCACGTCTCTCCTATCACATGTAACACAGAGCTCTAATGATTTCTTTACAAGCATGTGATCCCTAGGCTACAAGCCCTAGATGGCAGGACTAGGTTCCTTTCTTGTTAGATCCCTAACACTGAGGCTGATAACTGACTCACTGTAGGTTTTTAATAAATGATTGGTGAGTAAAATACGTAGGAAGGAAATGAAAGCGCACCCCCACAAAAGTGACTGCCAACCAGAGGGAGGAGTATCCATGCTTATACAGGAGCTTGCCTGGACCAATAAACTGTCATAATATACCTGCATAGGATTTCCACCATTTATATAACTCCCTTCCATATGATACATGGAGGATTGTCCATGTATCCTTCCTCAGCTTTATAAAAGTGGAGATTCGGCATCTCAAAATTTGTTTTGAAAAAAGTCATTTCCACACTCTAAAGACTTAAATCATACAACACAAAATATGATTACAAGGGTGCACTGGTCTTCTTTCCTGGGAAATAGCATGCTTCAGTAATTACTTTCCAGACCATCTGATCAAAGGAAGGAAAAAATTTTCCTATGAAATTAGGAAGGACAATTAGGAAGGACAAAACTTTTATTAATATCTTTTGAACAATCCAATTAATAACATCATCTCATTTGCCCAGAAAAACTAGTTTCTGAACTCTGTCACTCCCAAGTTCAGATTTCATATGTGGGTATATTAAAATATTGAGTAAAATCTATATTTAACTTTGCAGTATAATAAACATTAAAATGCATCAGTGTTCTGTACTTTGCATATGAGGCTTAATTTCCTGCCTCTAGGTCAGAAAGAAATATGTTTTAAATCCTTATTCTAGGAGTAATGAAAGACTTGGGGTTTCTCATCTACATTTTTATCCCTAGTGGTCCCTTGCATAGATATAGATGGTAAATTAAAAATACATTCAGGTTGGTTACTGATCATAACACATCATGGTTTATTTCGAGCATTTATAACTGGTTAAACAAGTCAGAGAATTTGATCCTTGAACAGCAGGAAAAAATGGGATTTTTCTAAAGTCTCTCAGAACCATAACTACAAAAGATTTGAGAAAATAAACAATCTGCTTAAATTTAGCAAAAAGCTCATTTCATCTCGTTTTCTTTTATTGATTGCTAATAGTCTCCCGCTAGGTCCTAATGCCTATGTTCAGTTTATTTCCCAAATCCTTGCCTGTCAGTTAACTGAGGGATGGTTCAGGCATCGGCAAAGAGCTTTCTTAGCATGTCCCTATCACATACTTAAGTTAGGACACACAATGTTTCTCTTAGATTAGAGTAAGGAATTTATTTCTGCCCCAGGAGTACATTTGATATACCAGTTTGTCTCTGATGGCATACTTCTGACAAAATTATGTACTGACTACAATTCTTTGGATAATACTAATAAAAAAAAAGCTAGCTAATCATAATACTCTGATCCCTCAAGTGGAGTTAATTGCAGTAGGTTGAAACCGTAATTCACATCATAACGTTACATAGCACTGGTGCTATGAATTAGGCACAACCTATACTCTTATGAAAAAGAGGTGACTTTTCATAAAGAAATACACTAGCACTTAAATACTAAAAAACTACTTTCTGTACTGCTGTGCAAATATTCCAGCGGGGGAGGAAAAGACCTGATTATTTAGTTTTTTCCCAGGCAAAACTCCTAATAAATTCAATGAGAAGTTTCCCTTAGTAAATAGTGCAGAATTAGCTCATTTAATTTTTCTTGAGCTATTTTATGGTTATATAATAAAGTAGAATATACGTGTCCAATAAAATTTGTTAAGAGTCAGCTAAGGGATCCATACATATTCTTTTATTGTGTTCAAATCAATACTTGAAGTATAGATCTTTATTTCCTTAATATTTATTGTTATTTCATATCTTGACATAAGAACTATTCTACAAGGGCTTTGATAAATATAGTGAAACTAAACAATCATTCAGTCTTCTCCAGAAAATTTGCATCTCTGTTCCCATGATGATGCAGCATTTTATACTCTTTCATATTTCAATGTGGGTATGTCACATCCATCAATAGTTGGGAATTGCACTCACTATGGAACAGAGACCTAACACACAGAAGTGCCAAATTGATGAAAAAATGAATTGAAAAGAAATGAAGCAAGCCCTAATGAACAGGAGAACATGACTTGTTTAGCACTGAAAAATCAATGAGGTGAAACACTTTCCCTCACCAAATGAATAAGGTGAAAATCAGCCTATCATTGAACCCTGTAATTTCTCATCTTCATACCAACCATACACATGGCACCACCAATCTAAAGTTGTCTGATTTTTACCATTGAAAGACAAAGTGTGTTTATCAGCTCCTACTTACTCATTAACCTTTTGCCTTTTGATTTTTTGAAGACTTTCAGTGGTCGGTAATGACCTGCTAGTTATCATCAAAACCAAATGCTTTTTTAGAGTCCGCGTAACTTATAACAGCTGTCGTATTTGAATCTCCCCTACTGTGGCTTCTGTGACTACATTCTCCTTACTCTCTTCCCACTTCCTTAACAGTTTCTTTAAAACGTTCTGTGGTGTTTGTTGTGAACTGAATGTTTGTGTCCCTCCTAAATACATATGTTGAAATTGTAACCCCCATATTAGGAGGTGGGGCCTTTGGGAGGTAACTAGGCCATGGCGGGGGAGCCATCATGAATGGAATTAGTGCCCTTATAAGAAGAAACAAGAGCTTGCTCTCTCTCCCCTCAGACTTGTGAGGATGGAACAAAACACAGCCATCTGCAAACCAGGAAGCGGACTCTCACCAGACACTGACTCTGCTGGTACTTTGAACGGAGACTTCCAGCCTTCAGAACTGTGAGAACTAAACATTTGTTGTTAAAGTCACCCAGTCTATGGTATTCCATTACATATATAGCGGTACAAACTAAGTGTGTTTTGTCCTTCTCACTTTTATCCCACCCATAAATGAGAGATGCTCAAAGCTTTAGCCTTCCATCTTTATCTCTTCATCTCTTTTCTCTTTCTGCTTTCTTCTCCTTCCTGCTTATTAGCACTTTCAGAATTTAGACTACAATCCCTATGCAGCTGACTCCCAAATATACATCTGCAGTTCCACTTCCCTTCCAAACACCAGTGTTATTTCCACTTCCAGTGAGATATCTATGTAAATGTCCTATGGGCCCTTTAACTCTTTGGCCTCAGGCTGGCTTTGTCATCTTTTGTTCATCCATTCTATAAGCAGTTGTCTGCACTGTGCTCACCATCCAGGGACAAGGATGAGTAGGACATAGCCACTGCCCTTGTTCAACTCACAACTGAGAAGCATATAGATACAAATAATGGAGTGTGACAGGTAGCGCAATAGAGCAAAGATCTACAGGGACACAGAGCAGTTCTTTCTTGTGGTCTCCTCATTTCTTCTAATTGTATCACCATTTAATCAATCTTCCAAACTCGAAACTTGAGATTTATCCTTTATTCCTTTGGTTACCAATTCCTTTTACTTCTGAACCTGGTTCGAATAAGCCTCTTGCCTTATATTTCTTTGCCTCTCAATTGTGTCTCCTCCTGTAATACTACAATAATCTTACTCCTTCTGCCTCTGGTTTTCTTAACAATATATATTATGGACTCTCCATGATTGGGTAGCAACATATTTTCTATTCCTCTTAAACAAACACCAACACTCACAATTAAATTGGGCTACGTAACATTTCCAAAACAGGTCTTTTGGCTAACAATGTTTTTCTTCCTCTTGAATCACTTTTGTCCCTGGCTCAGAAAATTAAACTCCTATATATTTCCAAGGTTTAGATCAAATCCCAATTGCCAAGTAATATTTACTAATCCTTCTACCTAAACATATACTTTCTTCTATGAATTCTCAGGGACCTTGTTTGTATAACTTTCAAACTTAGACTATTCTGCCATGTACTACAGTTTCATACACACACACACACACACACACACACACACATATTACTTCTCTCCTTATTAGTTGGGGAGATGGCAGAGTGGAAAGAGTAAGGTTTTGAAATAAGATGGATCTGCCATTTACAAACTGTAATAGCTTGTTCGAGTTACTTAACCTCTCTGAGTCTTCATTTTCTCATCCATAAAATTAAATGTGATAAATAATGTAAAGTACCTTGTAGAGTACATGCCATATTGCAGGTACTCAATAAAGGCTAGCTATAATAATAATGAATACTTATAAGTAGAAACTTATTGTGGAAGGGAATTATGCTCTTCTATGCCATTATTTTTGACAGAGTCTAACAGAGGTCTTTGCCTACATTTGACCCTCAATAAATGCATTTTCTATAAATGAATATATAGATGTGTTTTACTTCCTGACAATGTAATTTTCTTCCTCAGAACACCTCAGGGATGTCAGATCTCAGAATTTGTTCTTCACTAAACAGTTTCTATACACTTCAAATTAAGTGCAAAAAAGTTTACCACATACGTGCTCCATGATGTATGCTTTCATTCATGTTTTTGAAGTAATTTTGGAAATGAAATATTTGTATAATTTTAAATGTGCATAAGGTTTACATTTAAAATGAAGTATATGAATTTAATACATATTTGTATTTTTTTGTGCAATGTTGAATCTATCATCTTGAAATGGTCTTGCTTTTTTTCTATCACTAAAAGCTATACCAATATACTTAATATTTTATATAGTAAAAGATACTTTGAAGTGGATATTTTCTCCTATGTTTTGCAAATATATAATGATGTTTGCTATTGCATTTTGAAATAGTTGAGCAGGAGGAATATTTTTCTATGTCTAGGTGCAGTTAACACATAATTTTTCAAAAAAGGCAAAATCATACTCTTGCATGACTTTTAGAGGAAAAAGTGTAAAATTTCTGCTCAGCTTGATTATTGATGGAACTAGTAGGCTGTTAAAACTGTCCCAAAGAGCAGCTGAGAAACTAGATATTCACGGGCAATGTTAGGAGAGGTTTTTTGGGTTAGATATAAAACTCCAACAAGGTCATAAACTGTAACCTTGGAGGTTATCTGTTCATGTGATAGAATTGTCTGCATCTCTACTAGACAAAAATCTACAAGTTAACTTTTTCATCTATGGAGCTGTAAAACATCTCTTACAAAAGAAAGTCAAGCCTAGCACTGTTCAGAAAGAAGACTCAGGAATATCTCTTTTTTTCCAAGTTTCAGGTAACGATTCTGACATAGCTATTGTTGATAATGAAGCAATACACACCAAACTATATTTGCACATATTTAACATGTATTGGTAAAACTTACTCGAAATATTTGTCATTACACTAGAATCCTCTGTATTTTTATCCATTATATTTGTGTTAATGAAATGAGGGCCAAGTTTCCACATCTAACTCCCCTAGAATGTTTATTGCAGAAGACATTCTAGAAAATCTGTAAGAATGAATAAATGACTGAAGAGCTGAGAAAGAAGAGAACATAATCAAATATACTCATGGAAGTGAATTAAAAGCAATCAAATGAAAAAATTTCTACACATAACCCATTACCATTTAATAATCTCTATTTCCTGGCAGTTCTATAAGCAATTCATCTGAATAAATCAATTTGTTTATATTTATATCATTTATATTTACTAATAATGAGATTTTTACTTTATAGGAAAAATAACATACACATCAACAGCACTAAATTTTATCATAAAGTGTGAACTAAAATAGCACAAACAGAAAGATGTTTGAAAGTAGTTAGAAATAGGCCTGTTCTTATACCTCTCATTAAGATATAATGCAAAGAACTACACTATCCTACTTATAAACATTATTGTGTCGTTTTGTTCTCAATCGATTTCCTATATTTCCAACAGTACCTGTCTTGAATATCTTAATATATACACTCAGACATTTAATAGGCTTTTCAAACATAACGTATCTAAAACATTCTTGACTTCCCCATTCTTCTGTTCCCACTGTCTTCTCTGTCTCAGTAAGAGGCACCCCCATTCATCCAGTTGCTTACACCAGAAAACTGGAGATCATCTTTTATCTTTTTCCACTGTCAACACTGAACCCACCAGAAAGCATTTTGGCTTTCTCACCTCTCCCAACCATTGCCAAGGCTTACCACCATGATATTACTAGCCATCAAGAGCTCTTCTTTGAATTAAAAAAATACATTATCCCTTATGTCACTGCTTCGAAACCCATGTCTGTAACCAGTCTCCTTATTCAACAGGCAGCAGCAAGAACTATTCTTTTAAAGTCATATATCACTCCCGTGCTTTGTACCTTCTAATGACTTCCCACTACAATAAGAAAAAAAAAAATAAAAATTTACCTTGACCTAGAAGGTTCTATATGATCTGGTCTCTATATAGCATCCTGACCTCATCTTGTACCCTATAGTCCCTCAACTCAACAGGTCTTGCAGTTTCTCAAAAATGCTGATCTTTACCCTTCTGGAGGTCTTTCTTCCAGATTTTTCCATAGCTAGTCCTTTCACATTATTCATATCTTTTCTCAGAGAGGCCTTCTCTGACTGCCCTACCCAAAATATATCCTCAACATTTTCTATACCTTTAGCTGAATTTATATTTCTTTGTATCACTAATCACTCAGTAAATTTTATTGTTTACTTATTCATTGTCTGTTTTTCCCACTAGAATGAAAGTTTCACAAAGGCAAGGATTTTTTTTTTTTTTCCTTGTAATATTCACGGTGCCTAGGACAATGCCTGGCATCAGGCAGGCATTGAATAAATACATGTTGAATGGATGAATTTAAAAGCAAATGACTAAGAGGATAAGGTAGAAAGTACTAAAAAATTAATTAAAAACTTTTTGTCTGATACGTGTGATTAAAAATAAAAATATTGAAATATAAACTTAATCTGTATAATTTTTCAAGAGCAGCATGCTTTATTGCCTATATTTACGTGAAATGATTGCAAATAGGACAATTTCATTCTATTAATAGAGAAGGAAAACAATAGTCAAACAAGGAGCCATCCCACTTTCAGTTCAATGTTAATGATGAAGCAAACAGTTATTGACATGATTTTGAGAAATACACATATATTCAAAATCATTTGTATCTGTGTCATTTGTCAAAATGTAAAGCATAGATCCCCTGCTTTTTTCCCTCTAATTATATATGTAGAAATATACTCTTCTGATAAAAAAAAATCTGGTAAAAATGCAGTCTTTCTTACAGATTTAATTTTATATATTGTGATATTAGGCAGACACTTTTAAGGTCCTATATGTTTCAAAACTGACTCCCAAAAATAACCAAACAGAAAATTGTTAACATATATTTCAAACTTTTTTTATGAGACCTATTTAAAAACAATCACAATATTTGTTCTAGAGGTTAGCAAAAAGAGCAGAGAATCGTAATTTTATAATTTGACAAATGGAAAAAATAATTATCCTAACGATGTTAAACAATTCTACCTTACAATAATTAATATTATGCCTTATTTTATTTTTATTAATATGCATCCACATTGCATTCTTTCTTACTCCTGGTTTTCTCACTATTCCTGATAGGAACGACTAAAAACAAATTCAAATAAAAATTGTATTAAGCATTTTGAGAAGCAAATGTGATCAAAATCAGTAAGGTTTAGCTAGAATGCCATGCCAGACTGACAATGTCTCCTTTTTGATGGATTTATTTGACCAGAAGAATAGCAGTAGACCTGGCTATGAGAGAAAGCTGAGCCAGAGCAAGTTTATTTCCAGCATTTCCCCTGGGTACTAAGGGCTTGACCACTCGAGTGAGACAATAGCTGTGGTTCAGCATCATTTGTAACAAGATGTCTCACTTGCCACTTTTTACGTTGATATAACCCAACCGTAAGGCTTAACCTCCAAGGTTAAGTGAAATAACATGCAAGCCTGGTAGTCTAAAGGTTATGGTCTCCACCCACTTCTTTGTTTTGTCTAAATCTTATCTTGACAACTACTAAGACCTCCTTAGCTCAGTTCCCTGTGAGACATACCTTTACTGAGTTACCTTCCAATATACATTCCTCCCGCAATTTCTGCGATGTGATGTTTGAACACTTTATGTCGTCCAATATTTCTTAAATAAAGTGCAACGCAATAAAACTCTTTAAAATTTAGTTTGGTCCAGAGAGTCCTCTAACAAAATAATTGACATATCCTTTTAAATAATTCATAAATAATCATGTAGCCCATTTTGTTTCAGATGCCAGGAAAGTCAGCTCTAAATAAAAAATGCAATACAATATAAATATTTAGGCTATGTGGTTATTATGTTTGAAATCTCCTCTTTTGACACGGATTTAGATACTCTGTTTCCATTCTAATATCTTTTTGCATAATTTAATTCAATATATTTTCTGTTACCTCAAGTAATTTACTTTGGAGGCACAAAGGCTGTTAAAGTCAACAGATTTAGGCAAAATCTAACTCACAGTAATATTGAGATGATCAAATGAGATATAAAATGCCTTCCAAGCTGTGAATCCCATCTAAAAGTCTTAATTTCTTATATTGAATAGCTCATGTCAATTAAGTATCTATTTTATTCAGGCATTGTACTATGTATATTTCAATTTTTTTCTCATTTCATCTCCATTATAAAATAAGAATTAGATGATCAATTTCTTTTACACACAAAGAAATAGAGACTCATGGTAGATCACCCAATTGCTGAAGGTCATATAACTGGTAAATGAGACAGGAATTGAATATAAGTCTATGTAATTTTGTCCCTACATTCTACCCACTGCACTCCAAATGCCTCTAGAAAAAGAAAGTGCTCAATATGGGGTAATAGGTTTCAAAAATAAAAAGCCCCATTACTTACTAACTCTGCTGAGTCTGGTAAGGTATAGGACAGATGGTACCATGGATATATTTCATCCTTCTCTAGTTTTCCAAAGGTTGACATGGATATTATAGCTATTTTCTATTAGAATTAGTGCCTGAAATAGTCTTTGAAAGTTTAATACCTTAATCATTGACAGGATGTTGGGCTGGAAAGAAGTGGGAGGTTAAGTATATGAATACAAGAGAGAACACTTCGGCAGGCAAAAGGAAGATCCAGAACAAAGGCTTTAGGCTCAGCATGCTTTGAGGAGAATAAAAAAGGGGAGCTGTGATGGGGATAGGGTGGCAAATTACAAGGGGTCTCATCTGCCATGATAAGAACTATGTCTTTTACTCTAATGGAAATGGGAGCCATCAGGAGTGCTTGAGTGCAGGACTGACACGGTTCAATAATGCCAGGGTCTAATCATTTTATAGGAATCAACCTGGCTGCTGTATTGAAAATGGACTTTAAGGGAACAAAGAAACAGGGAATCATGGAGACTGGTCAGGAGGCTGTTGTGTTATTCCTGGCGAAAGATGACGATGGCTCAGTCTAGAGTAGCAACAGGTGGTGAGAAGAGCTTGGATTCTGTTTTTTCTTTTTTTTTTAAATTACAGCCAATTGGACTCCCTGAAAGACGATGGGGAAAGCTTCAGGGGGACAAGTTTAGATTTGAGGTGGGATCAGAGAAAAGTAGGAGTTCAGATTTGGCTCTATGGAATTTCAGACACCTATTAGACATCACATCTGACCACCGTCCTGTATTTGTTAAAGTCATAAGTAACAACCATGGCGCCCATTCCTTGAGCTCAAGTACAGCCATAAAGTCCTTCTCAATAGAGTACTCCTGATAACCATTGATACAAGCTGACATGAGAGGAGGAAGCTATTTGCAATCAATATGAGTTGCTGGTTGTTAACTGAAGCATTTACCGGGTATATAAGGTGGATGTCCCTCTACTCACTGGCAAATACTTATGTTTTTGCTTTACATATGTATTTGAGGTACAGATTTATTTAGGGTGCATTATTCAGATCATTTTGATAGTGGAATATGGTCACTTTAGAGTTACATTTCCTCTGAAAGCACAATGTTTCCTTTTTGACTTGAAATCATTAAGACCTTGAGATAATTTGCAGTTTATAGGCCATAAATTCAAAATCAACATAATAGTGCCTTCTGCAACTCCATGTAATTCTGCATGGCTTGTTTAGCAAAAACACAAAACTCAAAGGTGACCTATTTTGTTTCCATTAATCCGTTATGTAACATTTCTGATAAACTATAATTCTGGGTCAACATCTTGTTCTAACAGCATTTGAAGGTCAATATTAACATGCTTTATTTCTTTCAAACAGAGAGCTATTTCACAGAAAGTATTCTAACTTGATATATCCATGTTAATGGGGGGAGAGGTTAAGTGAACCATCAAGCAGGTGATTTAGTAAATAAAGATAATGTTTGGAGGGTAGAAAATAAGAAAAGAGTTCATCTCTGTTTGCTGTTGTTGTTGCTATTGTTGTAAAAGCCATATGTAGGAAAGCCACAATAATTCTACCTAGTTAAACATAACAGTTAAGTGTCTCCAAGCACCAGGATAATTAATGCATTGGATGAGAATATTAGGATTCAAAAAGATCTTGGCAGATAGAGTGATGGGCAGAAACTGACGAAAAGATATTTCACAAAAATAAATTGATTTCGGGGCCGGCCCCGTGGCTTAGCGGTTAGGTGCGTGCGCTCCGCTGCCGGCGGCCCGGGTTCGGATCCCGGGTGCGCACCGAGGCACCACTCCTCCAGCCATGCTGAGGCCGCATCCCACATACAGCAACTAGAAGGATGTGCAGCTATGACAGACAACTACGTACTGGGGCTTTGGGGGAAAAATAAATAAATAAAAAATCTTTAAAAAAAAAAAAAAATAAAAAAAATAAATTGATTTCATCATTTAATAACTGTTATTTGCATAATTATAAAATTTTCTGAAGGTATCCTAATATTTTAAAGATACGATAAATTTACTATAGTTTATAGAGCAAAGGACAGAGAGCTTGGACATCTGGGATATGGATCTAGTTCCGTAGAAAACTATATATGTGGCTTTGGCAATTCACTGTAGGAGCTCTATTTTCATCACTCTCATAGTGATGGAGGTCTGACTTGATCTCTAAGTCCCTTTGCTTTTACTTCTAAAAATTTCTATGAGGCCAGATACTGACCAATAATGTCAGTAAAGTGATGTAGCTAACCACTTCTCCAGCTTTTAACCACCCTATAAAATGCAAGGTAATACTATATACGTACATCAAATAAGTACATACTGCAGATAACTTAAAAGATAAGTTTTAATGCATCTTTTTCCTGGGCCTTATAAAATTTTCCTACACATTGTTAGAATCCAATTCCATGTGAAGGCAAACACAGGATTATGTTCTGAGAAAACAGTGCCTCGTATTTACTTAATAACCTTTTTGAAAATCCTATTGTAGAAAAGAAATCATGTAATATCTGCTGTCAGATTACAATGGAATTAAACTAGAAATGGATAACAGAAAGATAACTGGAAAATGCCAAAATAAGTGGAGATTAAACAACACTCTTCCAATTAACACATGAGTCAAAGAAGAAATCTCAAGAGAAATTTTAAAATATTTTGAACTAATAAAAATTAAAACACAACTTATCAAAATTTGTGGGATGCAGTGAAAGTAGTGCTTAGAAGGAAATATATGGCATTTAACACATATATTGGAGAAGAAGAAAAATCTAAAAGTCAATCATCTAAATTTCCACCTCATGAAACTAGAAAAGAAAGAGCAAATTAAACCAAACTAGGCAGAAGAAAATAATAAGAATTAGAGCAGAAATCAATGAAATTGAAAACAGGGAATTAATAAACAAAATATGGTTATTAGAAAAGAACAACAAAATAGATAAGCCTGTAGCCAGGTTAACTAAGAAAAAAAAAGAATGAGGAAACAAATTGCTAGTACCAAAAATGAAAGAGAAACATCACTACAGATGCTAGGGAAATTAAAAGGATAATACAGGAATACTATGAACAATTCTACACATAGAAATTTGATAACCTAAATGAAATGGACTAATTCCTTGAAAGATACAATCTGTCAAAATTCACACAAGAAGAAATAGATGATCTGAATAGGCCTCTATCTGCTAAAGAAATTGAATCAATAATAAATAACCTTCCAAAAAAAAAACACCAGGCTCAGATGGGTTCACTAACGAATTCTAGCAAACATTTAAGGAGGAAATTATACCAATTCTCTACAATCTCTTTCAGAGGAGAGAAGAAAAGGGAATATTTTCCAACTCAATCCATGGAGCCAGCAACACACTAATACTGAAACCAAACACATTACAAGAAAAGAAAACTACAGGAAAATATCTCTCATAAACATAGATGCAAAAAGTCCTCAACAAAATAGCAAATCAAACCCAGAAAAATATAAAAAGAATTAAACACCACTACCAAGTAGGATTTATCCCAGGTAGACAAAGCTGGTTCAACATTTGAAAACCGATTAATATAATCCATCACATTACTTAATTATACCAATAGATGCAGAAAAAGCATTTGGCAAAATCCAACACCCACGTATGATAAAAACTCTCAATAAACTAGAAATAGAGGGGAACTTTTTCAAGTTGATAAAGACTATCTACAAAATACCTACAGCTAATATCATACTTAATGGTGAGAAACTTGAAGCTTTCCCACTAAGATCAAGAACAAGGCCACCTCACCTTTTCGACATCATACTGGAAGTCCTTGCTAGTGCAATAAGGCAAGAAAAGGAAACAAAAGGTGTACATATTATGAAGGAAGACATAAAACAGTCTTCATTCACAGAATACATGATTGTCTATGTAGAAAATGTGAAAGAAAATTGACAAAAAGTCTCCTGGAACTAACAAGCGATTATAGCGAGGTTGCAGGATACCACCTTGAACAAATGAAATTTGAGATTAAAACACAATATCATTTACATTAGCACCCCCAAAATTAAATACTTAGATATCAATCTAACAACATATGTACAAGATCTATATGAGGAAAACTACAAAACTCCGATGAATGAAATCAAAGAAGACTTAAATAAATGGAGAGATATTCGATGTTCATGGGTAGGAAGACTCAATATTATCAAGATGTCAGTTCTTCCCAACTTGATCTATAGATTCACTGCAATCCCAATCAAAATCCCAGCAAGTTATTTTATAGATATTGACAAACTGACTCTAATGTTTATATGGAGGGGCAAAAGACTCAGAATAGCGAACCCAATATTGAAGAAGAGCAAAGTTGGAGGACTAACGATATCTACCGTCAAGACTTACTATAAAGCTACAGTAATGAAAACAGTGTGGTATTGGTGAAAGAATGGAGGAATCAATAGAGCAGAATAGAAAGTCTAGAAATAGACATCCATAAATATAGTCAACCAATCTTTGAAAAGGACCAAAGGCAATGCAATGGAGCAGAGAGAGTCTTGTGAAGAAATGGTGCTGGAACAACTGGACATCACACGTAAAAACATCAATCTAGACGCAGACCTTATACCCTTCAAAAAACTTAACTGCATCACGGATCTAAATGTAAAATGCAAAACTACAAAGTCCTAAAAGATAACACAGGAAAAATCCTAGATGACCTTGGATATGGCCACGCCTTTTCAGATACAACATCAAAGTGGCAATCCATGAAAGAAATCATTGATAAGCTGGACTTCATTAAAATGAAAAACTTCTGCTCTGCAAAAGAAAATGTCAAGAGAATGAGAAGACAAGCCACAGATTGGGCGAAAATATTTTCAAAAGACACAAGATAAAGAAATGTTACCCAGGTGACGTCAGCATCATGGCGGAGTGAGCTTTCCCGTGAATTCTTCCCCCACAAGATACAACAAAAGCAACAGCCACAGACCAACAACGGAATCCCAGACAGTGAAAACCTAGAGCAGAGGGATCCACACTGCCGCACATCTGAGAGCGGAACGTGCTGGGCCCCCGGAGGAAGTGGGGAGAGGTAAGGAGAACTCCGCTCCCTCCCCATCAGATCAGTGATCCCGGTCCGCACGGCTCCCAGAGAGGGGGGAGGGGCGGCCCTCGGCGGGAAAACTGTAGCTCTTCGGGCTCTCTCAGCCAGTGGGAAACTCCCACACAGAGGACTCAGAGGAGCCACAGGGCTACCATCAACATCTGAGCACCCCAGAGAGTGGATAAAGAGGGGCAAACGAGAAGCCTCCCACGTCAGAGACACAGAGGGCAAAAGAGAGAGCTCCCCCCTCCTCGCAACCCGGAGTCTGAAGCTCGACCAGACCTAGCGATCCGAGGCAGACCTGAACAAACTGGACTGGACCCGTGGATCGCAGCGGGGGGAAAAAAAAACAAAAAACTGCGGATCGCAGCAGAAAAACTGGGGCAGAGCGCAGGGGGCTTAGACTACACAGCCCTTTACCACCAGACAGTGGGGGCAGGTGGAAATTGC
Source organism: Ceratotherium simum simum (assembly GCF_057802395.1). Classification (NCBI taxonomy): domain Eukaryota; kingdom Metazoa; phylum Chordata; class Mammalia; order Perissodactyla; family Rhinocerotidae; genus Ceratotherium; species Ceratotherium simum. Next base: position 12,671,296 of record NC_141927.1, on the reverse strand, counting down.
AACCAGAGACTTCCAGGATGAGGAAAAATCAAAACCAACACAGGAACCACAATGCAAAAATATATGAAATCACCAGACCAGAAACAAAATGACAAGCACCCAGAAATCAACCCCGAAGACACAGAAATCCATAAACTAAATGACAGAGATTTCAAAATAGCTATCATAAAAACACTCAACGAAATACGAGACAACACAGACAAACAATTCAATGAGGTTAAGAGTTTCTTCACAAAAGAGATTGAAATCATAAAGAAAAACCAATCAGTGCTGATGGAGATGAAGAACACAATGGAGGAGATAAAGGAGAATCTGGAATCTTTAAAGAACAGAGCTGACAATATGGAGGAAAGAATTAGTGCTTTAGAGGATAGGAATACAGATATACTCCAGATGGAAGAAGAGAGAGAACTAAGACTAAAAAGAAATGAAGAAAGACTCCGAGAAATATCTGACTCTATTAGAAAATGTAACATAAGAATTATAGGTATTCCTGAGGGAGAGAAGAGGGAAAGAGGAACAGAGAGCCTATTCAAGGAAATAATAGCTGAGAATTTCCCAAATCTGGGGAAGGACCAGGAAATACCAGTAAGCGAAGCCAACAGGACACCTATATATATTAACAGACAAAGGCCTTCACCACGACACCTAGTGGTAAGGCTAGCCAGGGTCAACGACAAAGAAACAATATTAAGGGCAGCTAGACAAAAACAAAAAGTAACGTACAAAGGAACTCCCATCAGGCTCTCAGCGGATTTCTCAACAGAAACTTTTCAGGCTAGAAGAGACTGGAATGATATATTCAAAATACTAAAAGACAAAAACTTTCAGCCAAGAATACTCTATCCAGCAAAAATATCCTTCAAATATGATGGAGAAATAGTAACTCTCCCAGATAAACAAAAGCTAAGGGAGTTCATGGCCACGAGACCTCCACTACGAGAAATACTCAAGAAGGCCCTCAGGCCTGAAAAAAAGAAGAGAAAGGGAACACAAAGCTTGGAGTAAGGAGAAAAGTAGGTAGACAAAATCAGAGAAATAGTAGATCTTTACCGGAATAGGTTAGCAACCACTTAAATACTAAACTCAAAGATCAAAGGAAGAAATTCACCAAAAATAAATTTAACCTCATCACTGTAAACACACAGCCACAACACAAGATAGAATAAGGTATAACAAGAGCAACTTAGAAGGGGAAGAGGAAAGTGACTGAATTGACTTAGTATAAGGAAATAGGAGGCTATCAGATAATGGACTATCTCATACACAAGATTTTTTGCCCAAACCTCAAGGTAACCACTAAACAAATAATCAAAGCAAAACCACATATGATAAACAAAGAGAAAACTAGAAGAATCATAAGACAGAACAACCAAACTGAATTGGCAGTCCAAAACAAATGGGACAAGAAACAAAGGAAATGCAAAAGAACCAGAAAATAAGTGACAAAACAGCAACATTCAGCCCTCATATTTCAATAATTACCCTAAATGTAAATGGATTGAACTCTCTAATCAAAAGATACAGAGTGGCAGGATGGATTAAAAAGCAAGACCCAACAATATGCTGCCTTCAGGAAACACATCTTAGCACTAAAGACAAGCACAGGCTCAGAGTGAAAGGATGGAAGACAATACTCCAAGCTAATGGCAAACAAAAGAAAGCAGGTGTTGCCATACTCATATCAGACAAAGTAGACTTCAAGATAAAACAGGTTAAGAAAGACAAAGAAGGGAAATATATAATGATAAAAGGGACACTCCATCAAGAAGACATATCACTTATAAATATATATGCACCCAACATAGGAGCACCAATGTACATAAAACAACTACTAACAAACCTAAAAGGAGAAATCAACAACAACACAATAATAGTAGGGGATCTTAACACCCCACTTACAGCAATGGATAGATCATCCAGACAAAAAGTTAATAAAGAAATATTAGACTTAAATGAAAAACTGGACGAGATGGACCTAGTAGACATATACAGAGCACTCCACCCAAAAACAGCTGACTACACATTCTTCTCAAGCGCGCATGGAACATTCTCTAGGATAGACCATATGTTGGGAAACAAAGCAAGCCTCAATAAATTTAAGAAGATTGAAATCATAACAAGCATCTTTTCAGATCATAAGGCTATGAAACTGGAAATGAACCAGGAAAAAATAACTGGGAAAGTGACAAAAATGTGGAGATTAAACAACATGCTACTGAACAACCAATGGATCATTGATGAAATTAAAGGAGAAATCAAAAACTATCTGGAAACAAATGAAAATGATAACATGCCATATCAAACCATATGGGATGCAGCAAAAGCGGTCCTGAGAGGGAAACTCATAGCGATACAAGCCCACCTTAACAAACAAGAAAAAGCCCTAATAGGCAACCTTAAATTACACCTAACAGAACTAGAAAAAGAAGAACAAACAAAGCCCAAAGCCAGCAGAAGGAGAGAAATAATAAAAATCAGAGCAGAAATAAATGATATTGAGACCAAAAAAACAGTAGAAAGGATTAATGAAACAAAGAGTTGGTTCTTTGAGAAGATAAACAAAATAGACAAACCCTTAGCCAGGCTTACTAAGAAAAAAAGAGAAAAGGCTCAAGTAAATAAAATTAGAAATGAAAGAGGAGAAATTACAACGGATACCATGGAAATACAGAGGATTATAAGAGAATACTATGAGAAATTATATGCCAACAAATTGGACAATCTAGAAGAAATGGATAAATTCTTAGACTTATACAACCTCCCAAAATTGAACCAAGAAGAAATGGAGAATCTGAATAGACCAATAACAAGTAAAGAGATTGAAATAGTAATCAAAAACCTCCCAAAAAATAAAAGTCCAGGACCAGATGGCTTCTCCAGTGAATTTTACCAAACATTCAAAGAAGATTTAATACCCATCCTTCTCAAACTATTCCAAAAAATAGAGGAAGATGGAACACTTCCTGAATCATTCTATGAGGCCAACATCACCCTGATACCAAAACCAGACAAAGACAATACAAAGAAAGAAAATTACAGGCCAATATCGCTGATGAACATTGATGCAAAAATCCTCTACAAAATATTGGCAAACCGAATACAACAATATATTAAAAAGATCATACACCATGATCAAGTGGGATTTATACCAGAGACGCAGGGATGGTTCAACATCCGCAAATCAATCAACGCGATACATCACATCAACAAAACAAAGAATAAAAACCACATGATCGTCTCAATAGACGCAGAGAAGGCATTTGACAAGATACAGCATCCATTTATGATAAAAACTCTCAATAAAATGGGAATAGAAGGAAAGTACCTCAACATAATAAAGGCCATATATGACAAACCCACAGCTAACAGCATACTCAGCGGGGAAAGACTGAAAGCCATTCCTCTGAGAACAGGAACGAGGCAGGGCTGCCCACTCTCACCACTCCTGTTCAACATAGCACTGGAGGTTTTGGCCAGAGCAATTAGGCAAGAAAAAGGAATAAAAGGAATCCAAATAGGTAATGAAGAAGTGAAACTCTCACTATTTGCAGATGACATGATTGTATATATAGAAAACCCTAAAGAATCTGTTGGAAAACTGTTAGAAACAATCAACAACTACAGCAAATTTGCAGGGTACAAAATCAATCTACAAAAATCAGTTGCATTTAATATGCTAATAATGAACTAACAGAAAGAGAGCTCAAAAAGATAATACCATTTACAATTGCATCAAAAAGAATAAAATACCTAGGAATAAATCTTACCAAGGAGGTGAAGGACCTATACAATGAGAACTACAAGACATTATTGAGGGAAATCCACGATGACATAAAGAAATGGAAAGATATCCCATGCACGTGGATTGGAAGAATAAACATAGTTAAAATGTCTATATTACCTAAAGCAATCTACAGATTCAATGCAATCCCAATCAGAATCCCAATGACAGGGCCGGCCCTGTGGCTTGGTGGTTAAGTGCGCGCGCTGCAATGCTGGTGGCCGGGGTTCGGATCCCGGGTGCGCATTGAGGCACCACTTCTCCGTCCATCCTGAGGCCGAGTCCCACATACAGCAACTAGAAGGATGTGCAGCTATGACATACAACTATCTACTGGGGCTTTGGGGGGAAAAAATAAAATAAATAAAATCTTTAAAAAAAAAAAAAAAAAGAATCTCAATGACAGTCTTCACAGAAATAGAAAAAAGAATACTAAAATTTATATGGGGCAACAAAAGACCCCGAATAGCTAAAGAAATCCTAAAGAAAAAGAACAAAGCAGGAGGCATCACAATTCCTGACTTCAAAACATACTACAAAGCAATAGTAATCAAAAGAGCATGGTACTGGTACAAAAACAGACACACAGATCAATGGAACAGAATTGAAAGCCCAGAAATAAAACCACACATATACGGACAGCTAATTTTCGACAAAGGTGCTAAGAACATACAATGGAGAAAGGAAAGTCTCTTCAATAAATGGTGTTGGGAAAACTGGACAGCCACATGCAAAAGAATGAAAGTGGACCATGTGCTGTCGCCATTCACAAAAATTAACTCAAAATGGATCAAAGACCTGAAGGTGAGACCTGAAACTATAAAACTCATAGAAGAAAATATAGGCAACACACTATTTGACATTGGTTTTAAAGGAATCTTTTCGGATGACATGCCTACCCAGACTAGGGAAACTAAAGAAAAAATAAACAAGTGGGACTTTATCAGATTAAAGAACTTTTATAAGACAAATGAAACCAGAATCAAGATGAACAAACAACCAACCAGCTGGGAGAGAATATTTGCAAAACATACATCTGACAAGGGGTTGATCTCCATAATATATAAAGAACTCACACAATTGAACAACAAAAAAACAAACAACCCGATCAATAAATGGGCAGAGGAAATGAACAGACACTTCTCCAAGGAAGATATACAGATGGCCAATAGGCACATGAAAAGATGCTCAACATCACTAATCATCAGGGAAATGCAAATCAAAACAACACTAAGATACCACCTCACGCCCGTTAGAATGGCTATAATCACCAAGACAAAAAACAACAAATGTTGGAGAGGATGTGGAGAAACAGGAACCCTCATACACAGCTGGTGGGAATGCAAATTGGTGCAGCCTCTATGGAAAATGGTATGGAGATTCCTCAAAGAATTAAAAATAGAGATGCCCTATGATCCAGCCATCCCACTACTGGGAATCTATCCAACGCACCTGAAATCAACAATCCAAAGAGGCTTATGCACCCCTATGTTCATTGCAGCATTATTCACTATAGCCAAGAAGTGGAAGCAACCTAAGTGTCCCTCGACTGACGATTGGATTAAGAAAATGTGGTATATATATACAATGGAATACTACTCAGCCATAAAAAAAGACAAAATCGTCCCATTTGCAACAACATGGATGGGCCTGGAGCGTATTATGTTAAGTGAAATAAGCCAGAAAGAGAAAGACAAACACTGCATGATCTCACTCATATGTGGAATATAAACCAACACATGGACAGAGAAAACTGGACTGTGGTTACCAGGGCAGTGGGGGTGGGGGGTGGGCACAAGGGGTGAAGGGAGTCATATATGTGGTGATGGACAAACAAAAATGTACAACCCAAAATTTCACAATGTTAGAAACCATTAAAACATCAATAAAAAAAAAAATGAAGTGTTACCCAAAATATACAAAGAACTCTTAAAACTCAATAATAAAAAAAAACAAATAACTCAAATAAAAAATGAGCTAAAGATCTTAACAACTACCTCACCAAAGAAGATAAATAGATTGCAAGAAAGCATATGAAAAGATGTTCCACATCATAGGTCATCAGGGAACTGCAAATTAAAACAAAAATGAGATACCACTACACAGCTTTTAGGATGGATAAAATCTGAAACACTGACAACACCATATGCTGGCCAGGTTGTGGAACAACAGAAGAGTCATACATTGCTGGCAAGAATGCAAAGTGGTCCAGCCACTTTGGAAGACAGTTAGTGGTTTCTTACAAAACTAAGCATATTCTTGCTATACAATCCAATAATTGCACTCCTTGGTATTTACTCAAAGAAGTTGAAAACTTATGTCCACGTGAAAACCTGAACACAGATGTTCATAGCAGTTTTATTCATAACTGACAAAACTTAGAACCAACTAAGATGTCCTTCAGTAGGTGAATGGGTAAATAAACTGTAATATATCCAGACAATAGAATATTATTCAGTGCTAAAAAAAAATGAGCTAACAAGCCATGAAAAGACACGGGGGAAATTTAAATGCATATTACTAAGTGAAAGAGGCCAATCTGAAAAGGCTGCATACTGTATCATTCCAACTATCTGACATTCTGGAAAAGGCATAACTATGGAGACAATAAATAGATCAGTGGTTGCCAGGGGTGAGGGAGAGAGATGAGTAGGCAGGGCACAGAGAATTTTTAGGGTGGTAAAAATACTCTGTGTGATACTATAATCGTGGATATATGTCATTACACATTTGTCCAAACCCATAGAATATATAACACCACGAGTGAACTCTAAGGTAAACCATGGGCTCTGTGTGATTATGATATAAAGGTTCATACTCAATAAAAAATGTACCATTCTTGTGAGTACATTGATAATGGGGGAGGCTATGCACGTGTGAGGGTAGAGGGTATATAGTAAATTTCCATATTTTCCTCTCAATTTTGTGGTAAACCTAAAAATGCTCTAAAAAATAAACTTTTTAAAGCATTCTACTATATTAAAAATATCCAAAAAATTTTCAGAATGTGTTTTTAATAAAAGTGAAAATTTTTTCCAAGGACAATTATTTCATAAGATGTTTTTTATTCAAAGTCAATGACTCTCATCCTTTTTCATTAAAAAAAAAATCACAAATTTTTCTAAGTTGTACCTCTCTTTGGGTTCTATATTACACCTCACATTGTTTTTAGCCAAAACAGAAGTCATGTCCGTGTAGTCATCAGAAAGTTTCTTCAGAGAGGACTTAGCAAAAAATCAAGCTCTATATACCTGCCCATTGCAGTTGTGTTTAACACAGGCCAGTTACTGGATATTGCACGTAAAATTCCTCTGGGTAAATGAGAGCATAGTTCTTTAGAACCCAGGAAGATTTTACCAGCTTTCTGTTGACAGCACAAATCCAGAATTAGCCATGGTAAGCAGAAGAATCAATTAGTAGCCTTTGGCCTTCTGACCTTCTTAAAAACCCTGCTGATGTCCTGCACAGGAACTGCTGAATTAAACTGTGATCTGCAGGAACTTCCCATGAAGAGGCAAATAAACAGACTCTGTTGTGATGCTATGTCAAATTAATCATCAATATACTAAAAAAAAAGTCCACTATTTTGACAACCTCGCTAGTGTGGAGATCTAACAAGCCTACATGTCAGTGTCTTCAGAGCACTCCAGTATTTCCCTCATTGCGTTGGAGCATAAATGTTAGACTACGTCTTGATAGATTTTTGGGTGAACTTAGAGTGGTTTATTCAACTGGGTCTTAAAAATCTAAATATGCTGCACCTCTTTGCATTCTCACCAGCAGTGTATGAGGGTTCCCTTCAAGAAGATGTGGGATATATACACAATGGAATACTACTGAGCCACAAAAAAGACAAAATCGTTCCATTTGCAACAACGTAGATGGACCTTCAGGGTATGATGTTAAGAGAAACAAGCCAGACAGAGAAAGACAAACACAGCATTATTTCACTCACACGTGGAAGATAAACAAACATGGATAAAGAGAACAGATTAGTGGTTACTAGAAAGGGAGAGGTTTGGGAGGTGGGCAAAATGGGTAAAGGAGCACATATGTATAGTGACGGATAAAAATTAGACTATTGGTGGTGAGCATGATGCAATCTATACAGAAACTGATAAATAATAATGTATGCCTGAAATTACACAATGTTATAAGCCATTATGACCTCAATACAATAACTGAAAAAAAATCTAAATATGCATCGTTCTAGACACAATGGCAAAATTGATTTATTCCAGCTCAAGTTTTGAGTCTAAATGTTTCCCTAGGCTAAAAAAGACCAGAAATGGAAATGAGTAAAAGAAGTATAATTTTTCCCTATTTTGTATGTGCTACTTCAGCCAGGTGAAGTATGTCTGGAAGTATTTCAATGCTGCCACAGGCAATAGAAAGGAGTTAGACATTTATAGGGAATAAAAGAAACCTAACAAGAGCTGGTCACAAAGTTCTCAGAAACCCTGCAGCTTTAGGAGTTTACAACAGCCCAGCCACCAGCAAGATAAACAGTTTCCATAGATCTTTTAGAAACAGCCTCACATCCTCATGTACCAATTTTCCCTCAGTTCTCCTGAACCACTGGGGCACAGGAGACTGATTTTCAGATAACTATATTCACACGGTAGCTAAGTCCCTTGTCTGAACACAAATGATCCCACATCCTTTGAGCAGCTGCTATATACAAGGGGCGCCATCCACAGAGAACGTTTACAGCTGCCAACCCTCACCCCTGCCTGGTCTGCCCCTTTCCATCCCACTTTGGAAAAAAAGTAGTACTTTGTAATTTTGCATTAACTGGTATTAGAATGAAACAATTGATAGAAACTTCATATATATATTCTGCTCCGTGATACTTTGAAGGTGATTTTATGCAATTATGTAATACATTTTTCTATTTTAATAAAAGTGTTTCATAGTTTCAGTGTGTTTGAGTGTATTATTAGCCTAATGTTACATAAATATGGACATTAATAAATATTTGGTGAAAGCCTGAATGGCAGTGTTTTCATTGGTGCTCCAACGTCTCCTTTATTACATATTATATATGAGTGAAACACGGATCTTACATTTAGACACACAGAATTTCATGCTTTCCCCAATGTCAAGTCCGTAGGCATGCTGTCATTGTTTTGGAATACTCTTCCTTCACTTTTAACTTAGGGGCAATTTATCGATCTTTGCTGAATGAATTCATCACCTCCATGATCAAAACAACGTTGTCATATATTACAAAAGTTAAAAACTCAACCAACCAACCAACACCAAAAAATCTGTAATGTTTACTCCCTCAGTATATCTGATTCTTCTGTGATATAAATGTTATTTTGTTTTCTCTGACCTCCCTTGATTTTAAATCGCATATTTTAATCTCTGTACAGATCTATATTTCATTATTATAGTGTAATTCCCTCTGTATTTACAATTTCTTGATTCACTTTCAAATGTGTGCCATCAGATTTTGAAATGCATTTACTCACGGGTCCAAAGCCTCCTGTCCCTGTGGATCCCAAAACAATTCCTGGAATTTAGGGGCAAGGAGAGCTCTTTAAGGATACTCAAGTTTAAAGGAGGACTTATAAAATTAATGTGTTAAAAACTGAGATATAAGAGCTCCCTGCATTCTGCTCAACCTCCTCCATGTCTTCCTGAATGCCGATCTTAAATGAACAGCAAAATCACATTTCAAAATTTGCTGTATCTGTGATATATGCACATCATAGTTTCAGACTTTATTTCAAAAGTCACTTCCCTTGGGATGGCTCTCTCTTTCTCAAGGCAGAGGAAATAATTGCCTCTCTCTACTCTTGTAGCATTTTCACTTCAATCTGTCATAATTCGTATTCCTTGCTGTATTGCAATTATGCATTTATATATCTTTCTCCCTCACTAGACAGCTAGTTTCTTGTGGGCAGGAAATGTATCCTATTGTATCTTACACACTGACTGCTGGAGAATCTGCGTTGGCTTAACTATTAAGACAAGTAATCTCTTTACACTTTTTATCCAGACAGCATATACTCTGCTACAGGTAGTAAAGTTCCAATTCTGTTCCAAATTAACACGACACCTAAATTGAACCAGTGGAGGAACCATGACCTAACGCATGAAGACAATTAGTGAATGGTCATCAGAACTACCTCTTATGTTTTAATCTGTTTTTCTCTGAGTGCTATTTAAAAGGCCTACATGATATGCTTTTCAATTTCATCCAAGTGCCTGAGGCTGTTTTGCCCCAATCCAGAATCAAGTGAAAGCCCACTGTGGCAGGATATCAGCAGTTTTTTTTTTAGGATTTGAAAATCCTAAATCTTCTGCTTTATGCTCAAAAGCCAAAGCAAAGAAGGACAAGTAGCCCAGATGGTTGCCTTAACAACCCATGGGGTTCCTACACCTCACCACGGCTTAGGCCTTTATATTATTCCCTTGAGGGGGTCAGCTGAAACCTGACTCATAGACCATTTCAAATATCTCTCTCTCTTCTCTCCAGATTTTCCCTTTTCAGGAAGGATATTTTTTATTGTTGTTTCCTGCAAAGCAGGCATTGTCTTCATCATATGGTGCAGACTTTCTATTCTATAACGTAATAAAACTCTAGGTCCATCCCTCTAATTTCTGGCCCTTGATGCATAAAGAGATGCTTTTAGAATATCTGCCTTAAGTGACTAGCTCTTGCAATGGAATGTCTGACTTGCAGGAAGATTGTTTCTGAAATGGGCAGCCAAACTATTTATGGAAGACAAAAGCAGACAAAGATTTTTGCTCTTCCTTTGCAGTTCATCTATCCTAACTCTGCAGACCACGGGTGGAGCTCTCTGACATAGGAACAAATTCATACAAGGAAGTGTGGATAAACAAAAACTCTTTATATTTAACTGACATTTTCATCTTCATGCAACAATAGTAAGTCCCAGTAAATGAGGTTCTACTTTGCCCGAGGCCCAGGACTTGTTTACCCCATATATAATCCATATATGATCCTCATCAAGACCACGCAAGCTAGAAACTCAGACTCCGTCTCGTAAGAGGTCACACGGCTGTCCAAGCAGAAAAATAAATGGCAGCAAATCTCGTTAATTTGCAAAGAATCTCTACTATAAAGTATATTTTTATGGTTTACAATATTTCCTTGTGTTAAATTCCTGCTGTGGGATGAGTACTATCCTAGTTATTTTAAGAATGATACAGAAAAAAAAAAGGTATCCTTTTACTCCAACAAACCATATTTCAATTAGGGAAAGTAAAGACACATTATATGAAAAACTTCAAAAGCTCTGTGTGAAGCAACATATCAAAAAGTGCAAATAGTTTATACGTTTGTCAATTATCATTATATTTTTTCAGCCATCAAAATGGTCAATCAAACTTTAAAAATGCTTTCAAATTAGAGGATACATCGATACTTATTTTCAAGTGAAACTTTGTGAACACTATCACAAAATGTTAGTACTATTATAAAGAAATTATAATGAAATCTTTAAAACAGTTTTCAAAAAGGAAAATATATTTCAATTAGAATTTGATTGATTTTAATATAGCGTGGTTTAGGAACAATTTTGTCAATTAGAATTCTTGGGAATAATTTTTTTAAATCCTAAATACATCCAAGGAGAGAGTGTACAGCAGAAAAGAGAAAGCAGTTGGGGAGACCTTCAGGCGACAGCAAGAACTTCAGTGGAAAAACCAATGTCCAGCACATCAGGAGAGCCAGGTCGAGGAACCGACTGTAGCACTCGCCTCTAAGCTCTATGACCTTGAACAAGTCACCTCACCTCTTTGAGCCTCAACTTCTGCATCTATAAAAAGAGAAACTGTACAGGGTGATTAAAGGAATCTTTCATTTGTTGGCTGCATAACTACACCACTTGATAAATTGTTCCCCAACAGCATTTAAGGAACAGGCTTGCTGTAGATGAGAAAAATGAAAAAAAAGTCAACTTTTGGGGTAGTTTGTTAAATTGGATAATGAGCTTCTTTCTGGTAGTTGAGAGTCAGAACCCGAACTTGGTGATACATTAACTCTCTAAGTCACCCGAGAATATCGTACTCTCTGCTTTTCCAATATGCATCAGTTTCCGAGGTGATGGACCTACATCCTGGATATAGCATGACTGAACAGAAGTGGAATAATCCTAATTTATGCTTCATTTCAAAATTTTTATTTCAAATACCTTTCTTGAAACAAGTCAATCTTCATTTTAATATGCTTTCCAAATTTAGCTATGAAGAAGATCAAAACATTTTTTTCCACACAAAATTTGAGAAATAATGACAGTCAACTCGAGTTTAATGACAAACTTGCTTTTTTGAACGTGTGCGCAAACCCAGCAGATTCTGTGGACACGTCAAATCTGTGTTGTGAAATGAAGCTATTTAAAAAGAAGACTGACAGGATCAAGCCAAATGATCTAGCATGCCTTCCCATACCCAAAATATTTCTTAAAGAAAGGTAGTTTGGAAAATGGTGGCTTTTGGTTTATTCTCAGACTCAGATTATTTCTCTGTCTGCACATATAGTCAAGGAAAACCACAACTTTGCTCTACGTGTTGGCAATCTGAGTTGAGGCCTCTTCTTTTGAGAAACAGAATAGAGCATTTGTTGTTCCCACAGAATGGAGCCAAGACTCTGGATTCTGGTTCCCCACTTACTAGATGCAGGCCAATTACTTACAACCTGTGAGCCCCAGTGTTCTCATTTATCACATGATGAAAACGAGAGTATCTACATATTGGGCTCTTTTGTGGCTGACAGGAGCTAGTTCTTTAAAAACACTAAGCATAGGGACTAGCGGGTAATAAGTGCTCAAGACAGGCTAGGTTTTGTTTTGTGATTTTTTTTTTTAATCTGTAAAACATAGCTTCTAGCTTTAAAAAACCCAGCAAAATAATGATAATGATGATGATGATGATAATGGCCACTAGTTATCTCAATTACGGTACCTTTTTTCCCTACATTATTACCCAGAATGGATTACTTCTCTCCTTGCATGGCAGTCAAAGTTTCTAAAACCAGAGAAGCAAGTCAGACCTTTACAGGCAAGTGGTGTCTGCTCTGCCTTCCAGCGAAGGCGAGAAGAGTGGCCAGGGCAGCGCTGTGTTCTGAGCAGCCCTCTGCTTTGCTCTCCAGGCACAGCTCAGGTTGCCCCTGTGGTCGACACTGATCCCAACCTCAGACCTCTCCACCGTGCAAATCCTCCTGCTTTCTTCCGTCACAAAGACATGGGCAGGATATAAATTTTTATACTGTGTGATAAAGAAATAACTAAAAAACCACTGGTCTTGCAAGCACTTCTTCTTATTGTTCTGAATTGTTCTCCATTTTCCTTATTTTCTTCTCTCTACATTAATTATTACCCAAGCCACACATTTTCTTTCTAAAATTTCTTTTCTCATACAACTTCTTAAATTCAATTTAGAGAGTATTTACCAAATGCTCAAAAAATGGTAAGGCCTTGCTCCTGTTTTCAACGAGCTTAGATCAAAATAAATAAGGAAAGAAGATACACAGACATGAAATCAACAGTGATACTTTGACTTTATGATTCTGCTGAAGTGGTGCCTGCATGAGGGTCTACGTTGTAAGCTCCTACAGGTCAAGGATTAGGTCCTTGCCAATATGGTAGCCACCAGATACATGTGGCTATTTAAGTTCAAATTAATAAAAAAGCAAATAAAATTAAAAATTCAGTTTTTTAATCACACCAGCCACATTCTAAGTGCTCAATAGCCACGAGGAGCAAGTGGCTGCCATATTGGACAGCACAGAAGGACATTTCCATCATCACAGAAAGCTCATTGCACAGCACTGATCTAGAGTATTTTGCCTTATGTCATGTTTTGTATCAATGGTGATGCTCTATTTAATTAACTTTCCTTCAACAAAATTCCTTTTGACTTTTTCTGAAAAAAACTAGAATGCAAACAAATCACGTGACAATCTGAGCTATGTATGACTGGTCTATGGCAATATAAATTCATAGGATATTTTAGTCAAGGATTTAATTAGGTAAGTTTTGAGTCATCTATAAAAGAGATTTTTGGGGGGAATTACAACTGCATTTGTAGAAAAAATCCTTATATAAACGTTATCAGCTGTAGAAATTATTCACATGTGCACGAGATAGTACAGAATATCTTGTACTCTGTGTTATGTGTGTGTCTGTGTGTGTGTGTGTGTGATGCTTTCTTATTTGGTACATCACCACTTTTCACCCAAAAGGATCCAACACATGTGTGTTTAAAAACAAAATAATAATAGTAACAAAAACAAAACTAAATTACCGTGACCATCTCAACAGATTCATTTGTGTGAATCTCAAATCTGAATACAAATCGTGAGTTAGCAAAGGACAAGAATGAAGAGAGTGGTGAGAGAGAGCCATTTAGGAGTTTCAAAATTGTTCAAGATATGAGTAAAACTACCTCATTTTCAAGAATTAAAAACAAAACCGTAAGCTTTGCATTTAATGTATCCTGAACTTCCTCCAAATGCTATGAATCTCAGTAAACCTTTACAGAATGTATACCTGATGTAGCCTCAAATAGCAAAAGATTGCAAACATATAACATTAAAATTGCTGTCCTTGTGTCAATATAAGCCACTACAGAGCGCAGTAATACATCTAATATGATTAAGGTGGGTGAATAAAATTTCTTTGAATTCTGACTTGGACCTGGTACTTATTTAAGTCGTCAGAATTTAAAGAAAACACAACTCAAAATTTTTTTTGCCAAATTTTCACCACTCCATTCCAACTCCCCATCCACTCAGTCAGTAGTCACCCTCGCAAAAGTATTCTCAGAGCATTGACTAGTAGAGTAAGTCTTGCTTTCCATGGACTTGCAACACTGCAGAACCTCTTTTGTTGAACAATATTGGGTAAGGTTCTTAATTCAATGTTGGGATATCGCTGTGCTTGAAATCTTTCCATGTGTTCTTCATTGTCTTCCCAACATTTGGGAATCTTTTCTCCTGGATTACCTTAGTAAATTGAAGTCACTTAGACTGTTACAGCTGGGTTAACTTTTATCCTTTGCTCCTAATTATTGCCAGATGCAAGCTAATTAAACCCACCAGGTGTCTCCCCTCAGGTTAGAGTACCTCATAGAATCCTTGCTATGAATAAAATATGGAACAACAGAACGCCAAATACGTAATGAACCCTTCATGAAGAGGTTGATAGGTAGGCTTTAAAATTTTTTTGTTGACTATAATAGAGCAAGAATAAATTAACTAAAAAATGTGTAGGCAGTGAAGTACAAGATTATTCTGTCCTTCTATTGCTCACAAACACATTTATTACTGCAAAGTTTCTTAATCTAACTGAAAAAGTTGTTCATTCATCACGCATAATATAACAGGAAAGCTAAAAAGTATCGTGGGATTTTTCAAATTATTTTACTTTTACTTTCTCAAGGATATGCACGTAACAATTATTACAAGCAAACTGATGACATAAACCAGAACAGTCTTTTAAACATATTCTATTCCTTTTCAAACAACATAGTGATATTTTTCATGCAATATTCTGAAACGGAAGCAAAGTTTAGAAAAAAGCTTATTCCAAAATCATTCAATAGTCTGCAGCATTTAGAACCAGTACATTCTTCCCACTAAATCGTTTTCATATGTTGGATAATTTTTGTACTTAGAGAGTGTTTGTTAAGATTTAAGTCAAATAACAGAATTTCCCGTTTTTTCAACTTCAGAAAACAATTTTAAAGTATTTTGTACTCTGATTCCAATGTGTCTCCAATGTGTCATCTGTGAATGTGGATTGATTAATTTAAGCATTTATATATAAATTTAAGCAAATTTTATATATATATGAATATATAATTGTATAATCTTTATGTTGCCTAATTGCTTATCCTGCAAATTTGTATGACTGGACAGAAGCGAGACACTCATTTGGGACTACTGCATTTGAAAAAAAACTTATATCGGAATTGTTAATTTATCCTATAAATCTAAAATAAGTAAATTTTCTTTGGTTTCTAAAAAGAGGGAAAAAATTATTTTCAGATATCAATGACTACATTATCTTAATTTTTTATCTTATTTATATCATTGTTTAAGTTTTTGTGTATAAAACATTACCAGTTAAATGTTTAATATTTCACATGAAACTTTCTGTGTTAATATATTTATACAACCATGACATGCATGTATATGAATTGTGAGTATATGAATGTATGACAATAACCATCAGGCTGAAACCTAAGATTTGACACAATTACTATCTGTAGGTGACAAAATGCTTATCAGAGTCAATTAATTTAACTTTGAACTATATTTTAACTCTAACCTGTAGTATATTTAATTCCTTGTTTCTTATGCAAAATATTCTATTTTATAATATAAAATATTATATCTATGTATACAAATACAATGAACTTACTAATATAATATTACCACATTGCATTTATGTATGCAAACTAGGTTTATTCTTTTGGTAATTTTGATGATTTTCTTCAAAATAGCAAATTACTTTTCATGTTTAAGAATTCATCTCAAGTATTTTAAAACAGCTTAGCTATTATAATTAATTTCTATTAAAGAAAACAAAATAATTTAATAACACTGAGCAAAAATAGAGCACAACTGGAAAAATTTACTCTGCCATTTATAACTCAAACATTAAAAAAGATTATCCTATCCTTAATTGTTTGGTCAATGAAAGCATTTTTATAAATTATAATAATGTAAAAAGCTGAAAATTCTAAGTCTCCCTTCTTCCTACAGCAAAACAATGATAAACATATATTGGTGAAATAATACTGATCTTTAAACAACACTTATTACTTTGTTTTTTGTTCAAATGTGATGACTAAATATCTGTATTTTGTTATTAATGCATTTTATAATAATACTTATCTTAGAATTATCTGCAACTATAAAATACTCACATTTATGTAAACTAAAGCAGTTTTATAATTAGCAATCCAGAATATAGTCCATAAGAATAGCCCTATGTTTCTTCTTATTTTAGTGTAAATGGCTCTATTTGATTTTAAATGTTCAATCTACATAATTATCACTTTACTGGCATATCTTCAGACAAATTCTCAAAAGCTCAATCATGGAAGACATATTACACTATGGTAAACTCTAAATACTCTCTTACATTAGACAATACTACTTCTCAAATAAAAAGTCAACATATTCTTAAAAAACAATCAAATGAGGAATATACGAGGACATTTTTTGCTATTCCTAGAAATTCTTAATGATCAGGCTAGATTGTGCTTCTGACATTTCTTCCCTCCACTTGCTAACACACACTTCAAGGCTGCAATAACTAGATTAAAGTAATAACACACCAAGTGTAGCTCCAGGCTACAGTTTTGGCTGACACAAATCATCTTTCACTGGACACACTATATAGTCTGTAACACAAGATGACTTTGCTGGAAAAGCTACTATTTGCCAAGCTGGGGTTACATTTATATACTGTCATAAATCTGCATCTAGGCACCACAAGTTTTTGAGAGTTTGTGATAAAATACGGCTGATGCAGTTAAAACATCTTAATTATATTTCTAAATCACATTGGCTTTAACCAGCATACCCTATGATTAAATGCTAGCTAATCTTGTTTCCTATAGGTCCCTGAGAATTTTTGGCTGCAGGCTAAGGTAGGTTTACTTGTTCATTTAAAATAGAACATTTGTCTTCAATTTGGAAAAATCAAACTGGTAGTTTAAATGCAAAAATAAAGATACACTTAGCATATCTGGCAGGGTTATAATCAGTTGTAACCAAATCTACTCACATCATAAAAATGTCTGTACTAACTGGATGGAAAAATATATTTTACATAAAAATTTGGTGGTTGATTTTTACTGCTTTTGGAAATGTCTGTTTACAAATATTTTAACAAATAGATCTTAATCATCGATTGTCTATCTACACATGTTTAGGAAAACCAATTTAAAAAGTCACGCATGGGGTGTTTATGATTTAGTTGGTAACATCGAATCTAGGAAGAAGTATAAAGAAAAATATGCTTTGAGGAGTGTCAAATCCCACGAGAGCTTTTGCTGCAGGTATTTCTGCTCTATGAAACTTAAACACTTATTTCCCTCACTTATTAAAAAGAATGAAACATAAGTGATTAAAGAAATATAATTAAAGGAAACAGATACTACTGATAATACCGTTTGCCTCATTGTTTTCTAAAGAAAATAAGGTTAACTCTGTACAACTACAGAAGGAAAGAGTTTTCTGAGAACATTCCAATTACAACATTTTTCCCTCCCCCATACCTGAAACTGCATGCCCTTTAAAATACAAAATTATGTTTATGTGACTTTAAAGCACATTTTACAGATAAAACATATTATTACCAAGAACACATGATACCACATTTGATTTCTCTTCCATGAATCACTTTGTTTTTTTTGTTTTTTTTATAATTTTATTTACTTATTTATTTTTTCCCCCAAAGCCCCAGTAGATAGTTGTATGTCATAGCTGCACATCCTTCTAGTTGCTGTATGTGGGACGCAGCCTCAGCATGGCCGGAGAAGCGGCATGTTGGTGCACACCCGGGATCCCAACCCGGGCAGCCAGCATCGGAGTGCGCGCACTTTACCGCCAAGCCATGGGGCCGGCCCCCATGAATGACTTTGATCCATAAAAACCAAACTGTTGGCATTCTGAAGTACCCTAATATTTATAAAAGTAAACATTATGTATTTACACAGAAAGAACATGTGTACATGTATGTATACAAAAATATCCTTTGATAGTCATACAGTTCCTAAGAACTTATATAGTAATAGAATAGTGATGTGATTTCTTTGTCTTAGGAGATCATATGCGATTTTTCATAAGGAACTGTAGCTTAACAGGCCAATGGTCCATACGTTTGGAAGGTTCACTTCCAGTGTCATTTACATCATCTGAATCCTTGGAGTAATGCACACTAATTAAGTATAAATTATTTTTAAATCAGCACTGGTATATGCAATAATAATTATTTATGAAGTATTACTGAAGAACACTAGAAGCTACTTCACAAAATGAAATAGCTATCTTTTAAATTTGTTTTTACAACAGGCAACAACGTAGGTGATTCACAGATGTAATGATTTCCTGATGAAATTCTGACTTTTATGAAATTTTTTGAGCTATAAAATAAATATTAAATACTTAAATCTAGGGAAGATTTTCCAGAGTTCCAATCTACTTGTTTCCAAAGTTATATGGATCTGGGCAAATTCTAACACATAGTGCTTAAAAAAGCACACAGGTAGCAATGCTGTCTGGTCATGTTACCTGCCTGGAAAAACAGTCCAAAACCTCAGTAGGGATTAATCATTTCCTTTTGAAGATGAGATAAAATTAGGTTGTATTTCCTGGAAAAATAAAATGGGCCGGTTTTCAATTCTGTTCATAAGGAGAATAAGAAAGCTTACACCTAAGAATAGCCCCAAAATTTATCACAAGAACAAAGACTAAATCAGTGGAGTGACATCTTTTGTTAACATTTAGAACCGGAGCATGAATTAGAAAAATTGGAGCCAGCGTACCTGTCTTCAGGATGGTGGGCCATGTCTGATGTATTCAGGCATCATGTATTCATGTATGTGTGTATGCATGTGTGCACGCATGCAGTATGTGTGTACGGAGATCTGATAAATATGTGCACATATGCAGTGCGCATGCATGTGCATGTATGCATGCATGTCTGGGGTATGTATTGTGCATGATGTATGTATATAGTTAAAAGATTTCAGTCATTTTTTGAGAACAGCAGTTTCCTTGGGTTTGCCTTCTCTGCAATTCTGCAAGATAGATTAAAGACCCCCCAAAATATATATGTACAAAATAATGTAAGAAGTTGTTGCAGTTCTTAGAGCAAAGAGATACTAGCTTTGAGACAAATGTTTCACTTAAAATTGTGTTTTCATGTTATTAGGTCCTATTTTTCTCCCAGCATGTTTTAGTCGCCTTAATTCACTTTTCCAGACCCCAGTTAAAATAAAATGACTTGTTTTTGCCTTCTCTGATATCAATCTTTTCTTATCCATCCCAATTCTCCTTCTCGTATTACATTCTTTCCTACCTATTTTTCTAAGAATTTTCCACTTATTTCTTTAAACATGTCTCCTTTTCTATGAGCTCTTCTAATTTGAAGTGCTACATAAGATGAATCCATTACATTTCAAAACCTGTGCTGGTAATAAAAAGGTAAATAAGAAAACCAGGTAAAACATCATGTTCTCTAACTAGTCAATGTCAATATCATTTGCTAATGTATGAAAAATGTGACTAAACGTTTCAATTTATAATCTTCTCCTTAAGAAATCACATTAAGGCTACTGAAATAAGTTGTAGATATTTTGCTACAGTTTTAGAAAAGTTGTTTTTGTGTCATTCAAAGTCATTAGTATACTGTGATTACACTTTCAGTTAGCAGCTATCAGATTTGACAAGTTTCTTTTTTACAAGTGATTTATTACTGAATTATGAATATTCAGTAAAATTGAATATTTATTTTTTCCTTTTTCTCTCCTAACTTCTTTTTTTTAACCAGCATAGTCAAGAATTCTAAATGATCAATGAGCACAGTTTTAAGCAATATTAGAAACTAAGAATTTCAGGGTTATTAAAACATGATCTTTAGGATTATTGCTTACTATGTAGACCCAGAACCAAAGAACTTAAAACAAATAAAAAGTGAGGCAATGGCAGCCCCCCAAAATATCAAAATAGCATTTACCACAGCATCTCTAAATTACATTTCAAATTTTACTTAGCTGACTTATTTTAAAATATACTTAAATATAATTTCAATTTTTTAAAATAGATGTACAATTTAATAATACTTTTAATGGTTTTAAAAATACCTTAAAAATCACCTACCCTTCTGCAGTCTTGAGGATTGTTTTTTTCCCATTTCCCTCTGTTAAACTAAATTTGATCTTGCCTAAAGGTGCAAGTATACTTATATGTGCAGGGACTTCAATAATTCATATTTCTGACATCCAGACGCTGTATGACCCACTGAATATTCTGAATTAGCTGGAGAATGAAGCATCTGTATGAATTCGCAAATTATTTTAAACATGCTTTTAAATATTTTAAATTAGAGCTTCCAATTAAAATTGTACATGTCACATTGTCTTATTTAATTCCACTGTTCTTTTTAGGAGTCACAGCCTCAGCTGAACAAGCTTCATTGACGTGAGCTGAGCTCAATTAGATTCTGATGTTCTGCCAAATTGCCTCATTACCTGTCATGCAAACACCACTGACACTTTTAAAGTTGAGTTCTTTGCATCCATATTATTCTCTTTAGACCAAAAATAATTATTCTCATTAGAGTAGTAAAAATAAGTAATTTGCTAATAAACAGTAAACCAATATGTTTGCAATATAAATAATAGGAAAAAAAATGATGAGACGTATAAATCAAGTGTGTGCTCACACACGTGCCCACACACACACACTCAAGAGTTTTAAGCTATATAAACTGTGGGGCCTTCATGAAATCCTTAGAGGTTTGTTATGATGATTGCTTTGTCCATCGGATTTTCCAAATTGCTTACAACATATGGATGATAAGAGAAACTAGGAGTTTTCCATTCTGTATATATTTGAATTTAAAATATATTTCACCCTAGAATCATGAAACATGCATCTAAAGCATTTCTCACTGCACAGAGGGCTTAAAATGGCTTAAAATACACTTACACTACATTCTAGAAGAGGAAGAATGAACAACTGCTTCAAACAATCTTTGTTTGTAAATCCTTCATTAATGCTGTTGACCACTTATCAAAATATTGACCCATAGGTAAAGATTTATGTGGTTTTAACCTTTGAATCTTCAGTCACCCAAATGACTTTTCTTTCTCCCTTGCCCCTTATTCATTACTTTTTGCATGGGGAAGGAAGAGGACAGAAGGTTAGAATCTAATTAAGAGATAATGTTTTTCAAGGTTGGTCTATACAGATGACACATATTGAAGCAGAGACCAATTTTTTTCCTGAATGGCTGGCAGAAGATCATTAATACAGCAAAAATCTTGCATTCTATTAACAGCCTCACAATACTGTAAAATACTCTAGTTATAAAAGTTTCTGTCCGCCAGTGGCTTTGAACCCCAGCTCCACACTATAATCACCTGGAGAGTTTTTAAAAAATATACATGCCCGGGCTCCACCACAGACCAATGAAGTCAAAATCTTGGGGTACAGCTGGGGGCATATGTGTTATGGAAAAGCCTCCCAGCTTATTCTCCTGTACAGCCAGGGTTGAGAACCATATTCAAAGGGCAATTGTTCTTATAGAAAAGAGATTATCATGGGCATGAAGTGTAAGCATGTGACTTTCTTCGGACTTTATATCTACTCTTTGTTTTAAGTAGACTTTAAAAGACTACAAAATTAACACGGACATAATTTTCTCCTGCTTTAAATACTGTTTGCTATATCTATGTTTCATTACTGGAGTTTGTATTGACATATATTTATGAGTTTTATTTCATTTTGTAATGGAATTCAGGTAATCTATGTAACTAGGTATTTGTGTAACTAAAACATATATTCTTTTTAATTTCCACTTGAGAATAGAAGGATTCTTTTTCTCTTCCATGATATGAGACTAAATGGAAGAAATCTTGCTGTTGCCTTGGATACAAACCATCTGAATTCCTTTCCCATTCAAGTTTTCTGCTGATCTTATTATACAGGCATTGTTACCAGTGTTTTTGGAAAATCTGAATAACACAGAGTCTGTAAATACTGAACAACAAGCCTTCCAGGAAAGGAAATTTGCTTTTGCGCTGAAGAGTTCATGCCATCGGCAAATATCACTGCACTATTTGCTTTCAGCACACTCTCCACTTAGCAGGGGCAAACTGCAAACACGCAAGATTACGAGAATAGTACACTGGCTGCCCACTACGCTTCTCTCAGCATGGCTTCTGGAATGTTCTTTCCCTCTGTGCCTCTCTCATTCAGTGATTCTCAAGGTGGGTAGTTCATCAGAGTCTCTGGAAGGGGACTAGGAGGCACATGTAGCAACGTGTAAAAAAAAAAGCAATACTTTTTCCTATTACTTTCGTTTGATTTAGTCACAATATTTAACTTAATTTTTAACTTATGCCCAATATTACAGGAGGGCATAATGTTTGACTTTAATTAAAGTGTCAGGGGATAAAATTGAAGATCACTGTTGTAAATTAAATATGTTTACAATTGGCTGCCATGAATAGAGTTCACCCAGTTTTCTTTTAGCCTCTTAGCCATACATTCAGACTTTCACAATATTATAAACTGTGACACCAAAAGAGAGAATCAACTCAAACAAAGCAGAGCTAACAGTTTCAGAGGAGTTTCTGTTAATGTGGAGTGAAAGGTAAAAGGGTATAAGCCCTCTGCCTTAAATACAAATCATATGCTAAGGACCTATTTGAGGTGACCTTGCCTCAGGATTATTTAGGTTTTCCATGGGAGGGAAGGACGGTGGAGAAGCAATCATACCTCCTTTCTCAGCCTTCGCTGTGGCAAGAGGCAGATGGCATTTATGAGACATGTTGTTATATGGGCACGTATGGAGTGGCAGACTATAATTTTTGTTAAATGATCCAAAGAGTGAGCAAATCCAGGACTCTGACAAGATTAGAATTTGATGTTGGTCGGCCAAATAGCTGGTCCAGCTCGGAGTGGTCCTCCTTTGCCGGCTGTTTGACTCTGAGCCCAGGTCTGGGAGATGCAGAGCTAATAACTGCCCTTTAGCTATAAACCATTTTTATATTTTCAATAGTTATGCTGCATAACTTAAAGTATTTGATAATTTCATATTTTGAACCTTTCGTAGGACCATCAAGCCTAATTAATTTAATAACCTCTTTGTACTTGTGATTCTCCTCTACATATTTATTGCTGCTTCTTTTTAGTACCATGCAAACGTCTTGGTGCACAGTAAGTGCCGGGTCCGGTAAAGCACAGTGTTGCCCAAGTGTTCGTGTGCATTACAATCATACGGGGGCTTTTGGAAATGCAGATACTTGGTTCCCCTTCCTTGGCGAGATTCTGCTTCCCCAACTCAGTAGTGCTGGTGGGGGAGAATGGACAGGATCTGCTGCTGTTTTTGCTTTTGCTTTTACTTTCTTACTGTTGGTTCTAATTCCCAGTCCTGCTGACCACGTTTTGAGGAACTACAGGGAAGAAGCTGAACTGGTGTCCAGGAGACGATGATCACATTGTCATTTCACCTCCACATCCTGCATGACATTCCAGTGCCTTATCAGTTGTCCTATCTATGATGTGGAATTAAAGCGTTTACTCATTTGAAGCAGTGCTCTGGGTCAACTGATTTTGGAGAAGATTCTCCTAATTCAGAATTTCTTGACCTTGACACTACTGACGTCTTGGAAAGGATAATTCTTTGTCGTGAGGAGTTGTCTTGTGACTGTGGGGTGTTTGGCTCATCCATGGTCTCTCTCCACCACATGCCAGCACCACCCTCCCAGTCATGATAACCAAAAATGTTTCCAGATGTTACCGAATGTCCCTGGGGGGGGGGGGGGGCAAAATTGCTCTCCCACCTTTGAGTGAAAACCACTGTTCTAATTCAAGTTCTGCTATTTTATTAGTCCATTTTATTACTCTAAGAATACTATGTGAATATATGTTTTCAATTTCAAAGTCAAATTATATTCACAGTATTTCAAAGAATGACTGATAATGGGGGTTATACAATGAGTTTCAATCTCGTACGTGTTTCCTAATCACAAAGTGAGCTTCATTTGTAACACTGGTCTTGACTAGATCCCCAACCGTTTTTTCTCTCATTCTTTGGTTGCAGTGAGCCCTTTACTACAGTTCTCATGTAGTCAGTTTTATCCATCTTATCAATACCGTGCTCTGTTGCCAGACACTTTTCATGACCAAGAGATGGTGGAAAAGTAAGATTAGATTATACACCACTTGTCTTTGGAGGGAATCTCAGAATGATGTCACATGGTTGTGAAAGCTTTTCCATTTCCAAATCTGAAAATAATAATGGCGTTGGATAATTTTAGAACCTTAGAGACCTTCTAATAGAGATATCCTTATTTTATATGTTAAGAGACAGAGGCCAGGTAATTTAAATGACTCATCAATATCTCTTATGACAAGCTATCATTAGAACTCAGATTAAGCATGGCCAAGCCTTCTGACTCAGTCCGCTTTTCATTTTATTGCAGTTTGCTGCCTTCCCTAATGCTGTGAAAACCATGTATATTACTATAATGAGTGCTAAAGAAGAAGAAAAAAAACTGACAGCAACTCCCAGATCTGCAGTATTTGTTACTTGTGCTTGGCAGTTAAGACATTCTCCACAATGTTTATATCCATTGCTATTGGAACTTATACACAAAAATTAGCCTTGTGAATTGTTATTTATAGACAAAATGTTGCTTGGAAGCTCAATATGCTTTCAGATGGTTTAGCTAGATGGCAAAATACTTCAAACTCCTGCTCAATCTCTTATTAATAGTGTTCAAATCAAATTTTATTTTGCTTTTTTGATAAAGATGAGTAATCATGAAATAACCATGATAATGAAGTCTGTTTTCAGAAAAGACTTTCATCAATACTTTGGGATTTTACAAGGGTCTTGCTATTTTGCCCCCCATGCACATCTTAAATGCACAGCCAACCTTCAGAGTTATTATCCATTTATTAATTAACAATGGTGCTCTACATTTTTCATCCCTATACCCTCTGTTGCCTGTCTTGGAATAATTTCACTACACCTAAGCACATTTATTAGAGCATACAGTAAGGAGAGAGAGAAAGAAACATTCAGTACAGCTCATTTTTCTATTCCAAAGCAGGTCCTACAAGATCTCATGGGATTTATGCTCCTTTGCACTCCATCTGTGATTGCTGAGCCACTCCGTCCCTTGATATCAACTACAATGCCACTTAGTTTTAAGTTAGTTTCAGCAAGTTTTTGCTGATAGCTTTTTTTACCTAGCAAGGGCTCACCTCACTTACTCAGCTCCCCACCCATCCCCCCTTCTCCTTCTCTCTCTTTCTCTCTATATAAAAAAGACACATATATATTTGTTTGACTGTAAGTTTGATGTACCTTGGCACAAACCTTAACCCCAATCTAATGAGAACACTTGACTCTGGTCATGTAATTCTCCACAACTTGCTAAATCGATTCAGCTTCATATATGTGTTTATAAGTTGGCTGTTTTGAGCTCAGCACATTTTCCCTTGAAATAACATTTAAATTGTGGCTATGTGGTTGTCTTTTTGAGAATAATGAATTAAATGTGACAAATGTCCTCATTGCATACGTTAAGAAACAGAATCCCAAGTACATTAAGGACTTTTCAAGATGAGGTTCAAAATTCTGCTCCACTACTAGTAATTCATTGTAGTCTTTTTGTCAAATATGTCACATTTTGAATAACCCAGGTTGTATGACGTGGGCACGACACTTTACTCAGCTTATGCCTAAGCCTAGACACTTAGAAAATATAACCTATTAGGTAGCCTGGAAATTTTATCCTACAAATACTCATAAATTAATACCGTGTTGCAGAAATTAAATACATTGGAAGAAAACCTTTGAATTAACATGATTAGGCATAAAATAGTAAGGGAGAGTAAACTATTAAAAAAAAGTTTAGATGGGTGTCATTTGCTGATTTCCATGGTGTAAATACTCCCACCGCGGCCATCATCAAGCTACCAACGTGATGTCACAGAGCGTGGTGTTGGGAAGAGATATGCAGACTCAGCTCTGGATGATTAGTTTGCATCTAGGAGGTAAAGCCCTCACAGATGGCTTAGAAAGAGGTGGTGCAGGCTGCTGCCCAGGGGATCTGCAGCAGAAGTGGACAATTAAGGCAAATGCAACAGAGCAAGGTTCTCCACAGCCTTACAAATCAAAGTGTTCTCTGAGGATCAGCACCTTTGTCCTTGCTATGGACTGAATGTGTCCCCCAAAATTCATATGTTGAGATTCTAACTCCCAACGTGATGGTGTTTGGAGGTGGGGCCTTTAGGAGATGATTAGGTCATGAAGGCGGAGCCCTCAGGGATGAGATTAGTGCCCTTTCAAAAGAGACCCCAGAGAGCTCTCTGGCTCCTTCCACCACATGAGGACACAGCCAGAAGATGGCCATCTATAAGCCAGGAAGTGGGCCCTCACCAGACACAAAATCTGCGGGCACCTTGATCTTGGACTTCCAGCCCTCAGAACTGTGAGAAATAAATGTTTGTTGTTTAAGCCACCCAGTCTATAGTGTATTTTTGTAGCAGCCTGAACAGGTAAGACACACATTATCTAAATATTTCTTATAAATGCAAAATCTCAGGCATTTATCTCAGACTTAATCGGAACCTGTGTTTTACAAGATTTCCGGGTATTCACATTAAATTTTGAGAAGCACTGGCTTACAGAGGGATCCCCATTCTAACATACCCAGAATTTCTGCAGTAGAACGCTCATTCTCATCAATTTGCCCATATCCTGAACATCAGTTGGTAACATAGTACAGGATTCATCATGCCAAAAGGAGATGTGCCCTTACCCCCTTCTCAGGTCAGTGTGTGCACATCCTGGGTTAGTGAATTTGCCAGCTGAACAACTTAGATTAAGAGGAGAAAATTCTCCTCTATTCACAATGCCACAGGAAAAGAAAAGGTTCTCATTTAATGATTTTCCCCTCTGTGCATTTTATTCACCTTTTATAAATCAGCCATCATTTTCCCACAGTCAGGGGCAAAGTGTGTAGAAATAACAGGCACAGATGTAACCTGATGTTAACTACGCCAAGTGGATGACTATTTCCTAAACTCCCAGAAAAAGAAGCAAACTCTCTCCTCTCTAACATGATCTCCTTCACCTGTGTCCCTCCTCCTTCTCCCTACCTTCTATTCAGACATCTCTTTCCATCATTTAGATCACCTCTCTCCTAGACCGCCTGGTCTTGTGATTCAATGATACCTTAGGGAGGCAAAGGTGATATTGTTGAGAACATTTCATTTGGATTTAGGTGGCCGGTAAGTTCATCTCTGTTCTGGATGCCTTTGGGTAATTTGTTTCTCTCTTTGAGTTTTTATCCTCATCTCTAAAATGGTCCTGATAATTCAGGGCCAAAAGGATCCATGAGATCATGAGCTTTGAGTTCTTAGCAGTGTCTGGCACGTGGTTAGAACTTAAACATAGTAGCTCTTCTTATTCCTATACCATATTATTTAGTACATGTTAAACCCTGTACCAAAACTACTCTCTTGAAAATCACCAGGGGTCTGCAATTGGTCAAGTTCATTGGCCCTTTCCCAAACTACCATCTGTCTGAAGCATTTATTCTTCTGCTATACTTTCTGCACAAATAAGTTCCCTGTTTCACAGTTGTTATCATTGTTGATTATAATTTATGCTTGCTACTTCTCACAAAGCATTTTGTTCCTTTCTGGAAACTTAATGAAGGCTACTCTTAAATCAGAGTAACTTCAACATTTCTCAGATTGTGGCAATACTGTTGGTATCAATTGCTCAGAGCATCACAAAGTACTGGAAAGATTATGAATAATGACGTCAGGCAAATCTTGGTTCTGCCACTGATTACCTGTAATCTTGGGCAAGTTATTTAAACTTCCTGAGCGACAGCTTTTTTTGATGAAAATTACCCATGTGGAGGGGGCGAGCCCAGTGGCATAGCGGTTAAGATCGCGCGCTCTGCTTTGGCTGCCCACGGTTCAAGGAGTTCGGATCCTGGGTGTGGACCCATGCACTGCTTATCAAGCCATGCTGTGGCAGGCATCCCACTTATAAAGTAGAGGAAGATGGGAGAGATGTTGGCCCAGGACCAACCTTCCTCAGCAAAAAGAGGAGGATTGGCAACGGATGTTAGCTCAGGGCTAATCTTCCTCACACACACACACAAAAAAGCAGAAAACAAAACAAAAATTACCCATGTGGAAGTTTGGAAAATAATTATTATCTGCAAATACTAGGCACAGCATATAGTAGTTATTCAATACATAGTATTTCCCCTTTCTCCTTTCCTGTTTTACAACTCATGTATTAATTGTTTCACTGTCTGAGGGAAAAAACAAAACAAAACTTGGATTCTCCTAAGCCTACATTCTTAATTTTAGTTCTGTAATGATCGTTTTTGCCATTTATTTATGCTGTGTTTAACCACGAGTCATTGTTACTAATGACAAGTATCTGCCTCGTCAATTCATCATGCTTAATATTCGAAAACAAAATTTATCTCCAACTACTATGTATTGCTTTTATAAATATATTATCTTTCTTCATTCAAATCCCATAAAGTGTTACACTTTGTGAAAATGAGTTTGTTATAACATGCCTTCTGAAAAGATAGCATTTGGGGACAGGATATAAAAATAGATATTCTTTGAAAAGAAACACTTTGGTAGATAATAGAAAATACCAAAACTCAAAATTATTTCATTTTGATCTTGAATAGAGCAATGCACAAATTCCCTTCAAATCAGATCTACCAGATCATCTAAGAGCAACCTTAAATTATCCCTTAATTGGGGTTTTCAATTATGTATAAATGTTTCACTATAATCTGAATGGTAAAGTCCACTTTGTTTGATGTATTTACTTTAAGGTGCTTTATTAACACAAATTCAATATGTTTTTGTAAAAGCATTCTGTGTTTAGATGTGAAAGAAGACACAGGCTTCATTTTCTTAACAACGTCATTGTAAGCAGGCTGCTTTCATAAATGTGTACATCTGACCTTGAAACACTCAGCTCCTTAGAGCCACAGAAAGACTCAGAACTGGAGAGCTAACTAGAAAGCTAGGACACTGTAGTAAAGAATTGATAATCATTTCTCTAGGTATTCATTGTCTCAGTCAGCAATCGGCTTTCATGCCAGGTTCTGTGCTAAGTACCGGAGATATCAAAATGAGAAGATATGTTCCTTGCCTTCAAGAAACTTACATGCCACACAGCCCAAGGCCAAAATCACAAAGCAAAATATTTGCACTTAAAATGGAAGAATATGTCAATGATCTGACGTTGGTGGGGTAAATATCTCAGCTTCACACAGAAGACGATCAATGCGTCAGGTGACCTCTGTGTATTGATGACTAAGGGCACACTGAGGTAGGCCAGGATAGGTGGGTACTTGCTATCATCTCATTTTAGGTTTAGAGATGGAGATAAAAGTGACTCTCAAATATTGTCTACGACCGTGCAGCTACCAAGAGATTAATTTGGGGACCAAACATGAAGGCCTAATGAACTTACTGAACAATGCACTGCATTCTCCTAACACTTCGATTGACTCATAGAACAGAACTTCAAAATGCCACATTCTCTTTGACAGTTGCAATTGAAACTGCATCATAAAAATCTAATGAAATTAAAGAATGCACCCTCACTCCTAATAAAAGCAATGTGTATATGTGTAAGCCATGCATAAGAAGCAGCTTTTAAGTTGGAGAGGTGAAAATAGCCCACCTGGGTTTCTTTATTAAAGGTGTGAGGTGGAGTTAACAACAGGCACTGGGAAGCATGCTGTAAAAGTTATATTTAAAATGAAACAATACATATATTTTATACGGTTAAAAAGTGAATTCTAAATCAGCAGTCTCTATGTTTTAGAATTTGATGGATCAATATAAATTAAAATACCATTTGAGGATCAATGGACATTGCCCATTTGTGAGGTCAGGGGAGAGGAAATTAAGAAATTTAAAAACCAAACTTCACACTTCTACCACTATTAACACCACTATGTCATAAAAGGGCAAACTTTGCAGCACAAAACATTAGGAAGTGTATAACCTTCAAATAAAGGAGCTTTTATGAAATTATTTGATTTTATAAAAACCTTCCTATATACATTCTTATTCTTGACGTGTACCTACACAGTTCCGTGAACTGGCTTTATGACACTGTCTTAGATCATTTACAGTTGAGATATGGAACTTCCTCGGTGAGCATGTGGGGAAATGACTCCTTTGAGGAATGTCCGCTCTCTACCTCAGAGCCTGACCAGCTACTACTAGAGAGAAAACTATCTAATGGTACCCCTGTGGGTACACTGCGAGAGGCTGCTAGAGTATAAAGTGCAGCATTTTCCCTCACCCCACAGCCGTTGCTTCAAGTCCATTATAGTAGCTACTGTTCACTTTGTAAAACAAAGCTCCTTCCATCTAAGCATAAGGGAAGACTTCCGCATGGGAAAGTGGGGTGTAGGCTAAGAACAAAAAGAAATCAGAGACAGGGGAGGTGCTTTTCCTCTTCACACCTTAAGAACTATCATGATCTGGCTGAGAAAAGGATTTGGTGTAACTCTGTGTAAAATGTTTAGAAAAAATGCAAACAATAAAATACACTTTCCATTGTCTTTGTGAAAGGACTAAAAACATTCACTTTCATGAATACGTAAACACTTTTGAAACATGTGCACAATCCATCCCTGAGCATGCTTAACATAATACTGTAGACACCATAGTGCATTGCTGAAAGCTGTTTTAAATGTTCTGTGATGACTTTTTAGGCTGTAGATTTTTGAGAATGAGAATTCATCCAGTGCCAAGTGGCGTGTCTATTATGCGTCATTGATCCCTGTAAATGTAGGTTTTGACTTGAGATGGATGGCTGTAAACTTCTTAGAAGTCATCTAAGTAACACTGAAAATCATTAGAATCACAAACAAGCTCCTCAGACCAAAATGTTTTACATTACTTCCGTCCACGGTTGGCAGCACCACTGTTTTATTGCTCGATGCACAGAAAGAGCTGTCTGCAGCACACCCACTTCTAGTGCCTCTCAGACCCACACTCCCACCAACGTAAATTAAAATGAGGCAGAGTGAGATGCTGTGATTGGGATCCGCTCTCTATTGTTCCAGGCACGCAGTGTTTGAGCCATTTTGGAGACTTTAGGGCTTTCACTCTCAGAATTGCTTACTACCTACTACCATTTCAAGATCTACAGCTGTGGGGGTCACAACTGTAGGAAAAGATAATGGTACCCTGATTCTCCGCAGAGAATCGCTTCTTTCCCTGGAGTTGTTTCTGGGGAAAATGGAGGTCTGAAAGTGCAGAGTGTTGACGCCAACTACTCTTTCCATCCATAGGCTTCATGATTCTAACATATTGCTTTGGATCAACCAAGTTGATAAACTGTTAATTAATTGTAAAATATTTCTTGGCTTCTTACCTGGAGCCAGAGACAGCACTGTTCTAGGCACTAGAAATACAATGGTCAAACCAGGCAAACAAGAGGGCTTGTTCTCATGGAGGTTCCTTGTGGATGGGGGCAAGACAGTCAACAAACATATAGAAATACACGCACGATATGATTTCAGGTGGCTGTGAGAGCTGTGAATGAGGAGGTGGGGTCACAGGCTAGACTAGAGAGGGACTGGAAGAGTCAGTGTTAGACAGGACAGGAAAATCTTTTCCCTATGACATGAGAACCTAAACCTGAACTCAAGGAAAGATTTAAGTGAACAACTAAAGTGAAAAATAAAAGTGAGGGTCTTAAGTAAGGAAAGAGTAGATTCTCTGGAGGAATTGAATCAAGGCAGTGTGGCTGGACCAAGGTCAAGAAGACAATAGCATGAAATGAGATTGGAGAGACAGGCAGGAGCAAGAATCCAGTAGAATCTTGGGGGAACTATGAGCAGTTTACATTTCACTTCATCTTCCTTAGGTGAGCACTGTCCATGCTATGGATATGTAAATAAACAAATGCTCCCAGAAATCCATACCACAGAGAGTTAACTGAAAGAGGAAATTAATTTGTCTTCTTTTTTCCCCTTAAATATAGATAGAAAATGTCCTGCTATGACTTGGAATCTTGTAACACCACTGTAAGTATAGGGGTCTTTATTTTTTCTGTTTTTACACACAAATTGGGCTTATTAAGATTTTATACAGCTAAATCATGAGAGAATACAATTACTTGCTTCCATTGCTCTTCTCGCTAATGGGAATTGTGGCATTTCTGCTCAGATGTCTTTCCATGTAGCTGGTTTATTTATTTGGAAATCTTCATTTACTGCTGTCAGATGCACCAGAATAAATACTCAGGCCTTTTCTGATAAGCAAATATTACATCCGCCCCATTCCTTCTGCCTTCCATCTTGTCATGTATTTTGAGAAAGATAACACTAAATTAAAATTTTTAACAAAAGTAGAAGTAGTCTATATTTAGCTCTGTCTGCAGACAAATAATTTAGCACCAAAGACTAATCAAAGATGTCAGCAGAGGTCAACGCATATTTTTTGTTAATAAATGTATAGAACAGAATAAAAGATATCTGTTGCACTAAACTTTTCACAGCATATTTGAATTACTTTTATTTGCTGGGGGAGGGTGTAGGGAATCATGATGCTTTAAGTAATTGTTTTTAGCTCTCTCATTTCAGAAAAGAAAATTAATTTTGAGTGATTACCTTAAAAAAGTAAAAGTGACCCAACATTGCTGTATTTTATAATCACCATCTTAGATTTCCCTCTTAAATAAGCAAAGCAAAGCCATATCTCTCTATATATAGTTCTTAAAAACATTTTTTGGTTGTTTATTTTAAGTGCTTCTTTTAGAAATACAAGCGCTCAAAATGTTTCAAATGTTACCTGAGGGATTCCCTTCTTAGATTTGGGGAAAATTCAAAACGACATTGAGCGAATCTCCTTGGCTATATCTGAAGCATAAAAATTTCCACTTTATTTTTAATATGCCTCAGTGCATTCAAAATAAAGCCTTTTAAACTTCAAATGCATAAGTGATGGCAACACACTCTTTAGTATACTAAGTTCCAAACTATGACTTCAATCAAAGTGTAAAATCTTGGATGGCCCAAGGATTTCTAAATCCTCTGAAATGTTACCTTGGCCACTAGACACAAGAAAAGCATAGTGGATTAAATGTCTATTTAAAATATTTATGACTTTCTTGTAATTAAGCAAAAGTAGTATATTGCAAACCTTTAAAGTTCTCTAAGAATGGAAAAAAGGTTCTTTAAATGCGTCCCATCTTTTAAACACAAATATTTGTAATTCTGTGAGTATGTGAGAGGGGTTCATGAGATGAGTATATCTCTGCAAGTCTTTGGAATTTGTCTTTTGTTAGGGTTTCAGAGTAATATTTTTTGTTTAAAATATTAATGATTTATTTAGAAAAAGATCTCAATTTACAACTAACGCTATAATTTAATGTGTCTTAAAATGCAACTGACCTTTATGTAATAAATTATGAATACTGCTATGGTTCATGGCCATTTAAAAAGGATAGAGGCAAGTGCTGGGGGAAAGCACAATTATTAACAGACTATTTTAATAATAGTCTGTTCGAGAATGGACTATTTTAATAATTTGGATTTTCTAGCCAAATGAATTGTTGCCAGGGATACCTTATGTTTCAACATATTATTTTAAATATCTTCCTAAAATTTGTTATCCCCAGCACCTGGGCCAGTGTCTGGCACATAATAGGTACTCAGTAAATATTTGTTGAAGGTTTTGAAGGACAAACTCTAAATTGCACGCAGGTGTGTTCAATGAGTGGCCCTCCTCAGGATGTTCCCTACAAACTATCACAGAAGGAAGTATGCCTTTCCAATCCCAAAACATATTCACCATGTAGAGAAGATTTGTGAAGTTCTATTCATATTTAAATCCTCCTCCTCCCACCCTCAACCCTCAAAAGAGATGAGAAAAGTATACTATGTGTCAGCCCTTATGTAGAGATTTTTTTTCCAGAATGTTCATTGTATCTTCCCTTGAGAAAGAGACAAATCATACAGAATGTTTTGTCTTATGACACATTATGTTGAATATACTAATTGTAGATTACTCCTAATAATCATACACCACTAGACTGTAAGCCCTATGAGGAGAAGAGCTGTGCGGATTCATTGATCTGTGTGTGTGTGTATATATATATATCACCCAGCTGTAGCACTGACAAAGATTAGGAGCTCACTAAGTATCTCTCAAATGAATTAACAAATACTGAATACTGAATGAACAATGAATACCAGGCGATAAGAATGTTTTGTTTCCTGGTATTTATTAAACTAGGTTTTCCCAGGTTGGTCAAGGCAGCTATGCTAATCATAATTAAGTCCTCCACTTTTCGAAGTGGTACTCAGTCAGAGGGATGCCACTGACAAATGATCACCCTACTCCTGGTTTATCAGTCTGGGAATAGAGGATTCTCTGTTTCAGAGAGTAAGAGATGGATTGAGGGATGATGAAGGGAGTCATTATTAGAGAATCCCAGGGTCTCCAGGCACAACTGCCAAGGTCAACACATCTTTTCTAGTTTCATAATGGCATGAGAGGCAACACAACACCTTCACTGTTTTGGGACAGCAGTCTTGCAGGAATCCAGGCCAGGTGAAAAAATGTTTACGATTCCTTCCCTTTCTCTCCAATTTCATCACTCTCTCCATTCCGCAAGCAATTAACCCTCTGGTCACACAGAATATGTATGTACTCCTTAAACACACCAACAAGTAAGTTTTCACCTTGACCCTCTTAATCTAAGAACATGTAAGAGTAGAATTAAACAATTTTGCTGGCAGTTATTCTGACTGCTGAATTCTGAAGCATAATCACCCACTGTAGATTCTTTTTCTTCACTTTAAGGGCTGTGAAGTGAGCTTCCTAACTATCCCCCAGCTTGACACATAACTTTCTTCAAGGCATGAACACTCCTTCGCCCTAATTGGTATTGTTTCTTTTCATAGTCGGCGCTATCACTGGTTTCTTGACTCATATGGATGCCAAGAGAAGCAGATGTAAGGAGAGGGCTTTAAACTGTGTGAGAGAAGGAGAGACAGGTAGTAATACAAAATTAATTAGAAAGTAATCCAGAAAGAGAATATAACTTGCTGCTTTTATTGCCATCTTCAAAGCAGATTGGGCGACGGTAAAACTGCCTTTAACCAGAAAAGTGAAACAGTCAAATATAAATTCCATTTTAGTAATTATTTTCTTTGACTTAAAAATAGCCCTCACTTTAACACACAGGGGACTTGCAGAACAAATAGCAAGTATAACAAACTTTTAATTATGTGTTAATGTGGGAGATGTGGTCTGGATAACACGAAGGGATCAGCAAAGACATTCATCTGTTTGTTCAACAATCATCAACCACGGCTCAGGAACCAAACTTAGCTTACAGGCACATAGCAGGCAGAGAGTGGACTGCCATGCAGCCAAGTTCCACCTTCTATCCATTCAGGCCCTATGGCCAAGTGAATCACTCCCACTATGACAGATATTCTATATATAGATAGATATTATGGCTGTAATGTGCTTCACTGATTAATGTAAGTAAAGAAAGTAAGCCAGTCACAGGATCCCCAAGATGAAATGCATCTAAAAACTTTTTGGAACATATACAAAAATCTTCCTTTACCATTATTCAGGATTTGTCTTGTTTATTTTTTTCTATGACAGCTCTTTAAAAAAGCTTATCATTTTGGATTGTCAGAGAAGCTTGTTAGTTTTTATTTTTTTGAGTTAGAAAAGACTAACAGCAGTTGGAGTGGAAATCATTCTTCATTGCCAAAATCATAAATGTTTTATCATGTAAAAATATAAATGTCAAAAGATTTATGATTTGAGAGTGGCCCTTTATAAGCCAAAAATGCAAAACAAACAATCCATTATTTTAATGCATATACATAAAATATGAAGATTTAAAATATATATATATATATACCATTATTTACACTGGCAGTGATCGTCTAAACAAATCAGGATCAGAAAACATTCATGACCTTCATGTTGATTTCTTGCAAATCTATGGCTGTTTCTATTCTGTCTACTCTCTCCACTGTCAGATTCGATCCTGCACTCAAATCCTGAATGTTCTCTGAGAACCAACTGAAGACTCTTGTCTTCTATGGAGCCTTCTGTATTTCACTTTGAGAAAAATTTCCTCTTTGAACTTTTCAGTAAACATCTATCATGGCCTTTACCAAGATATTTAATACTGGTGTACACTTCTTTCAGGTTTGTGTCATTCTTTTTATAAAATGTAATAATACCAATAAAATAAATAGCTGCATATTACTAACACATTTGGTTGTAAGCATATATGTCTAATCCGCAAATTTGGGTTGATAGGATGGCATTTTTTTTTTCAATCACTAAATTTTTCTGTCTGTCTGGAGGATCCTTTCTCTTTCTTGGCCCAGAATATTCCTATTTACTTTGAAGAGTCAGCTCAAATATAGTCTCTTTTTGAAGGCTTTCCCTGATTTCCACATGTAGAGTATCCATGGTCCGTTTGAGCAAATCCCAGTCCTCCGTGTGTCTATCCCAGACAGCACCTTGTATTTTGTATTGTACTGATCTGTTCTCCTGTCAGTACCCATCAGTAACCATTGAGCTCCTCCAAAGCAGGATCATTTATTCATCTGAATCCTCAGTAGCTAACATAGTGTTTACTCTCTAATAGAGGCAAACACTAGTACTTGTTGAAAATATTACTAGAAGAATGATGGTCATAATGTAGACTCCTGTGTAATGCTTCATACATTTAACTGTGAGTTTCAAAGACAGTGATAAACCAGAAGGATTACTAATCTCTTTGGCCTTCAGTAAAAATGATACATATTCAATTTAGCTATTTTCAAAGGCCTTACTTTGTTAAGACACAGGCTGAATGAAGAACAAGGCAGGAATTAAGGAGACATGTTTCGGAAGTAGAATTGTATAAGTTACTATTAACACATATTCCATCATTAGTGACAACTTTTGAAATGTTTCTACTTTAAAATTCTCTAAACAGGACCATGAAAATTTTTAACTATTCATCCTTCAGTCTATAAGAACGCACTATTTCCTCTGTATGGCATACAATGAAAAACTAACATTTCAAAAATCAATATAATGATAAGACTGAAGATAATATAGAATTTATCTCCAAGACACAGAGAACACAGAAGGGTGGATTGTGGTAATCACTTGTATTTTATCTTTGAGAATGAATGCTATAAGAGAGTAACAATTTTTTTAGGATGATGCAATGATGGATTTTAATACTTTGGGAAATTTGCACATTCTACTGGGTTACTACGACATAAAAAAAAGCCCTTAAATCTAGCAGTATGATAGGAAATAAATTCTTTATTTTGCTTAAGTTATTGTGTTATTTCTATACATGATTCAAGAATTATTGAAACCCTTATTTGAGATAAATTTTAGAGCAGTTTTTCCCAAAATAGTTCCCCAGACCAGCAACGTCACCTGGGAACTTGTTAGAAATGCAGATTCTCAGGCCTTTCAGAGACCTACAGAGTCAGCAACTTTGAGGTTGGGGGGAACAGATATGTTTTAACAAGCCCTCCAGATGATTCTGATGTATATTAAAGTTTGAAAACCATTGTGTTAGTTTTGTTGAAATCTAAATCTATAAGTAAGTTATTTTGAAATTCTAAAAATAAAATAAACAAAAGAGGAACGGTTTAGTCTGATGTAATTGTTTAATCATAAGATATTCATCTCTCTCTCTTTCTCTCTTTTTTCCTTTCTCCTGGTTTTTCAATGCTTCATTTTCCACA
Organism: Ceratotherium simum simum; assembly: GCF_057802395.1. NCBI lineage: Eukaryota > Metazoa > Chordata > Mammalia > Perissodactyla > Rhinocerotidae > Ceratotherium > Ceratotherium simum. Next base: position 12,632,964 of record NC_141927.1, on the reverse strand, counting down.
TTTATCTGTGAGGTCTCCAAAGACAGGAACTATTTTGTGCTTATTTCTATATAGTTGGCATCTGAGTCACATGACTATTATCTCAGTTAGAGATAACTCTGTCGACAGTTTTTTTGAATTCTGGGATCCTGTGTCTTCAGTTTGAATGATTCTTCACCAGATGGCATTCGCATTTTTTCTTCTTCTTTTTTTTTTTAGCTGAGACTGCTTTCCTGAATCTTCCTGGATCCTGGGATCTGAGAATGAGAAAACCCTAAGTAGGCCCTAATACTAACTCAACCTCAAAAGCATTAAGTTAAATGAAACAGAGAATTCATGAGAAATGTGATCCATTCATCTCAAACTGCTACCTATCTCTCAAGACCATTTATTTTTTCAATTATTTATTTATGTGTATTTATTCAATTTTGTCCAGAAACTCTTCAGTATTTGCAATATTCTAAACATTTTTTTAATGATAAAAACTTAAAGACTTAAAAAAGCAAACAGGGGCCAGCCTGGTGTTGCAAGCAGTTAAGTGCGCATGCTCCACTGGGGTGGCCCAGGGTTCGTCGGTGCGGACCCCAGGTGCGGACCCACGCACCACTTATCAAGCCATGCTGTGGTGGTGTCCCATATAAAGTGGAGGAAGATGGGCATGGATGTTAGCCCAGGGCCAGTCTTCCTCAGCCAAAAAAAGAAGAGGATTGGCAGATGTTAGCTCAGGGCCGATCTTCCTCACAAAAAAAAAGAAGCAAACAAATAAATCCTACTGAATTTCTAATTTAACCTTTTAATTTTATGTAAAATAAAACCAAAGTTATATACATATTAAATATACAGTTATATCCATGTGACATATATGCATGTATACACGCACATATACATACATTACTCAGCAATAAGTCTTGCTTCTGCCTTTAACTAAGTAGAAGATTACAAGAAAATAATTTAAACTATTAAGTTTAGTTTCATTTCCTATAAAATTAAAAGGTTATGTTAGAAGTTCAGTATGATTTATTTGTTTGCTTTTTTTAATCCCTAAGTTTTTATCATTTTTTAAAAAATCTACAGGAATATTCTGTGTGTGTGTGTATATATATGTGTGTGTGTATACATATATATATATAAATTGGGTAGGTGTAGGAGAAAAAATTCATCCATACGATATGGGAATTTTCTCTACACTATTTTTTGAGAGTTGTCTATAGGGTAGGATTTTTAATCTTACAAAATCTTTTTTGATGAAAATGTAAATAAATAAATAGATGGAAATACACTACTCTGTCATCTTTTCTCTTGATAATCAGATACTATAATAAAATTTTGACTTTATAATTTTTGCTGATAAATAAAATATGAATTATGAGTGATTTTTTTTTTTACAAAGTCCCAGATACGTCATGATTTTAGTACAGAGAAATAAAAAATAAAATTTAAGAATTTAAATACAAGGTGAACAGGTAATTTAATAGCATGATTAATATGTTAGACTTATTTTGAATAGTAATACCATTGATACCTTTGTTCTATTCATTTAAGAGTCTGAGCTGAAGCTTTACTCAGCCTGTTTTGATTCATGACACCCTAAAAAGTCCTTTCTTTTCTAGTTTTTCTGTTCTTTCTCCCTGAGATGTTTACAGTACTTTATCCACTTTTGATTAGTGAGTTCTGCTTGTGTTGAGCTATCCGACAAGTTTACTGATTCATAGTTCAAGTGACATTACACAGATAGAATTTGTTGGGGAGAAAGGATCTTAGAAAACCCGTTATGCAACCTCATTTTACAGATAAACTGAGACCAGAATAGTAACTATAATTAGTAGAATTTTCCCACAACATAACAAAATTTATTCTTATAATTGAAACATAAAATCATATTGTGTCAATGGGGTTTTCTTTATAGGGAGGCAGTTTTTAGTATACTGGTTAAAACCTCAGAATCTAGTATCAGACAGTCTTGGTTAAAACCCTGGTTCTGCAACTTACATATAACTTTTAGCAAGTTGTATAACTTTACTAAGCTTCAGCTTTCTTCTGTGTTAAGTGGGGATAATAATGGTTCTTGCCTCATACCTTCTACGAGGTCTGAATGAAATGACATATTTGAAACCCTTAGTTTAGTGCTTCACTCTAAAAACCACTCAACTAATATTCTGTAGTGTAACTGCACTGGATTTCGTGTTTACCTAGTGAGACTATAGGTGACGTTGGTGGCCTCATAACAGAACGGGCCAAGAGGAATGTAGTTTCATTATTCAAGACATATGGGATTATGATAATGGAAGGTAAAATGGGGTTTAGTCTGCACATGTCAGGCTAACTTAAAATAACAGGCAAGATGTGAAGCAGCGATGGCTTACTTCAGTGCCATTTCAAATAAGTTGGTGGTGGCTGGCTAGAGGAATAGGTTGTAGAAGATTCTCCAGAGGCTGAATCTAGGCACAATAGGAAAGATTGCTCAGACAACTATGTCATGGTCACGAGAGAGACATGTCCGTGGATATATCTCAAAATTTTAGTACAAGAGAAAGACTAGCCACACTGAAATTTTTTTGTGTCCTAGACAATGTCCAACAGAAGAAACCTCAAAAGGTACCTGATTAGTGGGATTTTCTTCATTAATATACACACAAACAGTTTCCTTGATTTTGTCAATGTAATTATCCAAGTTTGAAACTGAATTTACTATATTGGAATCTGTTTACTATTAAAATCATTACTGATAATTTAAAAGCCCACCTTTCAATCTGATTTACCTAAAAAATGATTAATGTAATGTTTTTTCCTATATTCCTTTTCAGATAAAGTTACAATTTCATTTTCCCCAAAAGTTACCTTTCAATGTTCTTTGGTAGGCTCAAGTGACAGGAACTTAGGTAGACTTCTACCTGGGGAAAATTTCTGATGGAAGTGTTTTAACCAGTTCTCTGATAAGCTACCATGGAGTCTGGAATCTACAAATGTATTAGTGAAGAAAAAATGGTTTGAAAAGTATGAACATATATCAAATGGGCAATTCATACCTACATGTAAGACAGGACATATAAAACCTCCCCTTGAGATTTTTTTTTTTGGTATTGAGCTTTAATATAAAAACAGATTATTAGAACACAATGGAATACTACTCAGCCATAAGAAACGATGAAATCCAGCCATTTGTGACAACATGGATGGACACTGAGGGTATTATGCAAAGTGAAATAAGTCAGAGGGAGAAGGTCAAATACCGTATGATCTCCCTCATTAAGTAGTAGATAATAACAACAACAAACAAACACATAGAGACAGAGATTGGATTGGTGGTTACCAGAGGGGAAGAGGGGTGGGAGGAGGGCAAAAGGGATAATTGGGCACATGTGTGTGGTGATGGGTTGTAATTAGTATTTTGGTGGTGAACATAATGTAATCTATGCAGAAATAGAAGTATAATGATGTACACCTGAAATTTATACAATGTTATAAACCAATATTACTGCAATAAACAAAAAATTTTAAAAAAAAGATTATTAGACATGTTAATTGAATTAATTACTTAAAATTAGATGATCTTTGAAAGCAAAATGAAAATATAAAATATTTTGCCCCAATTTCTAACATAACCTGACACATCTTTAGTAAAAATAATAAAGATAGATTTTTGATGAACGAGTGAGTTTATTATAAAGTGTTTAAGCAGAAATAAAAGAAATCTATGCTATATCTTAATTTCTTAATGATAGGAGAACATTTTAAAAATATATTTATTATAATCTAGAAAAAATTGCTTTCTATATTAATAGATAATTTTTATGACCATTTGGATACAATTTAAAAAGTATGACTAAGGATGAAAAAATCCTTGCCAAGGACAATATTTCTAAAATGTAGGTTTGAAAAGAATGTTATTCACGGTGGAATCTTGATGGCTTTAAATAAATCAAAGAGGCGTGTGTTTAAAACCATTCCAAGTCTCTGATTTTTAGCAAATACCTTCAAGTGATTTATCTGCAATCCAATGATACCAATAATTTCTTAGAAAGATTATGCTCAGAGTGATCTGTGCACACTGATCTCCCATTATTTATCTTAATTGGCTTCATCTCACCCATGGCACAAAGATCTATTACTGTAGAGATGCTTTCAAAATGCCAGGAGGAGGGCAAGTTGGTTTCATCTCTTTGCATTACTTGGGTACCATATCAGTGTCATTAGAAAAGAATTAAATTAATTATGCTGGCCAAATAACATATGACATTCTTGTATCTAAGGGGAAAAGTTAATCTCGTACTTTTGTTTACAAGGCTCACTATAGTTTTTAGTGCTTGACATGAATTTCTTTTTCTGTAAGTAATAGAAAACTCCAAAGACAGATAATCTTTTCTAAAACTCGAATTCTACTCAAAGCCCAAATCAATACTCTGTAAATTAATAACTATTCATAGGTGCTATGATGCAGACTTTGTTGGGAGGCATCTTCAGTTTTCAGCCTCAAAGATGGCTTTGTACAAGAAGAGAGGGAGATAGAACTGGAATGGAAGCCGACATTCTGATCCTTCCAGACTGAGCAATGCTTCTCATGGTGCAAACAAGAACCTGTAGACTGGTTAGAGAACTGCACATGAATTCCCTGACTGCAGGAAACTATGTCTTAACGATATGCTTGGCACATAGAATGGGTTCAACGTGTGTTTGTTGAATCAATGGAGAAACTGATGCATAAATAGACAAATGACTGAACAAATGAATCTATCCAATTCAAGGGTGGGGTAAGGAGTCAGCAGTTCATAAGGCATTGCCCTCCGCCCACCCCCAGCAGCCACAGCCAAGGACGACATCCTCCGTTAATGATGATATTAGAAAACTTGTCTCAGATCTCTAACCCTGACCATAACATCCTCCCTTTCTGACATACACAAAGAAATGATTCAAGTGACAGATAGTTCAAGACACAATTTAGTTCAGGACACATAGACAATTTGGCTATGATTTATGTAGACAAAATCTCTACTTGGCACTCTTTTCTTTGAAGAGTCATGTAAATAGCAATAAGTAAAAAAACAAATAGAAATAGCAAAATTATTATTATATAAGTAACAGAGAAATTTTATTTCCTTTACTTACACATTGTGGTCGAGCTCATGCTTAGCTCCCAAATCAACAAATTTGATATACTCCAAATCACCATGTTCCCTTGCACGATTATTTGGTCACTCCCTCCTCATTTGTTTTTATTTTCCCAGCTAGTTAGTCATGGGTAATGATGCTTTCACTGCAACAATATTGACCACTTCTCTCAAGTGTGTAAAAAATCAACCCCGCTAGTGACAGACTGCAATTGTTTCTCCTTAAATCACTGCAGTGGGATCACTGCATTTGGCAACAATCAAATAAATACTTGGTTGCTTTTATTGTTTGCTAGAGCAAAGTCATATCTTTAAATGAGTGCATACTGTAGTTAAAGCATTAAATGATGGGCTATAAAACATGCATTGCCTGTCACTTATTCCTGCTATATTTTGTGTTTCCTGGGGTTACTTGTTTGAGGCATGGGATGGTTTGATGGTTACCATTGATTCATTTGGTTCTAGCAGTAAAGTCCTGAGATTGATGGAGTTAAGATCTGAAAATTATAGTATTTTGAGCTACATTTAAACTTCCAGCAGGAGGATGTTCAAAGAAACACGGGAGCAATAATATAGGTCTTTTTCTTATGAGTAGAGTGTGCTTTGAAGGGACCGTATCTAAAGTTGTTACAATGTGGAGCTTGAGAAGGGACTATCAGGGTCTCAGTTTCACAGAACATGATGGCAGAGAAACGTGGGGAAGCAATTTCCTGATGCAGTTCGTGAAAAGTCTTCTAGGCGACTCTTTTCATGTGTTTTCATTTTTTCCTAGTCACAAGGTACAAAAAAAAAGGTCAAAAACAAGTGAAAAAGAAGCAATGTGCCATGGGTTCAACTCGAGAGAAACCAAATGCACTGGGAAGCGATGGTGCTGGCCTGGGCAGAGGTACATGTTGTACGCACACAGTTCTTTTCTCTGAACGGCAGAAAATCTCAGTTCCCGCAGAGGAACCTGCGGGCTCCCTGGGGAATTACTTACTCTCAAAAAACATGGGATTCCTAGTCCAGAGCAGCATTAATCCTGCTCATAATTCAAAGTTTTGAAATGGTCATTGTCTACAACATTGGAACAACTCCCAGAAATTTCTAGTCATTTGATCTTCTCTTCTCCACCCGCCATGATATTCTGTGTCACTGCCCCAGTTCTCCTAAGGAATGTAATTTGACCCATAAAGAAGTGGATGACTGGCCGGCCCTGTGGCTTGGTGGTTAAGTGCGCGCGCTGCGATGCTGGTGGCCCGGGTTCGGATCCCGGGTGCGCATTGAGGCACCAATTCTCCGTTCATCCTGAGGCCGAGTCCCGCATACAGAAACTAGAAGGATGTGCAGCTACGACATACAACTATCCACTGTGGCTTTGGGGGGAAAAAATAAAAATAAATAAAATCTTTAAAAAAAAAAGAAAAGAAGTGGATGACTTCTACACAGCAAAAGAAACAAATGACAAAATGAGAAGACAACCTACAAAATGGGAAAAAATATTTAAAAACCGTGTATCTGATAAAGGATTAATCTCCAAAATATATAAAGTACTCATACAATTCAATAGCAAAAAACTAATTAATCCAATTAAAAAACAGGCAAAAGACCTGAATAGACATCTTTCCAAAGAAGAAATGGCCAATAGGTACATGTAAAGGTACTCAACACCACTAGTCATTAGGGAAATGCAAAGCAAAACCACGAGAAGACACCATCTCATACCTGTTAGAAAGGCTATCATCAAAATAACAGGAGATAAATGCTGGGAAGGATGTAGAGAAAAGCGAACATTTCTGCACTGATGGTGGGATTGGGAACTTGGTACAGCCACTATGGAAAACAGTAGAGAAGTTCCTAAAAAATTTAAAATAGATCTACCATATGATCCAGCAATTCTACTTCTGGGAATACATCCAAAGAAAATGAAAAGTCCATGTTGAAGTGATATCTGCACCCCCTTGTTCATAGCAGCATTATTTATAATAGCCAAGACAGAGAAACAAGCTAAGTGTCCATCAATGGATGAATGGATAAAGAAGATGTGGTATATATATACAATGGAATATTATTTGGCCATAGAGAAGGAAATCCTGCCACTTGCAACAACGTGGATGGACCTGGATGGCATTATGCTAAGTGAAATAAGTCAGAGAAAGACAAATACTATATTCTCTCTCTTATGTGTGAAATCTAAAAAGAAAAAAAAAAACGTAGAAAGAGATCAGATTTGTGGTTACCAGATATGGGGGTGGGGGAATCGGATGAAGGTGATCAAAAGGTACAAACTTCCAGCTATAATATAAGTAAGTGTTGAGGATATAACGTATAACATGATTACTACAGCAAATCTTGCTGGGAGAAAAAAAAAGAAAGAAAAGAAATGGATGAATCCTGTTTCCCTACCCTGAAACTAGTAGCCTGGAATGGATAGTCCTCCCATATTGGCTGAGTTTCCTACACCACAGGCTTAATACCTACACGTGGGTCTCCCAGCCATTGTTTGCCTCTAACAATTAATGAAATGGACTCTGTTGTACATATTATTGCCACTTACTCTGGCTTCATGCTCCTTATGAAAAGATATAATTAGTTGCCAATTCCTGGATATCACTACTCTGGTTTCTCTAACTTCCGGACAGTCGCAATTTTTATTTCAGTTTATTGTATAAATTTCAGTTTTATTAAGGTATAATTGACTTACAACAATTGTACAATATTTAAAGTGTACATGATCGTGATTTGATATATGCATACACTGTGAAAGGATTCCCCCATCTAGTTAATTAACACATCCATCACCAAACATTTAAGTTCTACTTTCTTAGCAAATTTCAATTACACAATACAGTATTATCAACTATAGTCACCATGTTTTACATTAGATCCTCAGACATTATTCATTTTTAGAGTTATACTCCTTACTGAGCACCTAGAAAGAAACAATGTTCTGTGTCTTTAGTGTTTGAATGGAATATATATACAAAATCAGCCAGGAATATCTCATTTAAGCACCTTTTTTGAATCACTAGTGTATCAAGGACAAGTGTATTTTAATTATGCATACAAGCTAGGACTACTCAAGATGCAGTAAATTAGAAGCCAAAAGTGCAGTATCAATCATACAAAATACTGGGAGATAGTATAAGTTGTACTACAATGTAGAGTATGAGAGTTGCCATAAACTCCTTTCATAAAGATGGATAATGGAAGAATTAAGGAGAATTAAGAATCAAGGACCTATGCAAAACGCAAAATCTAAACAGAAACAAGATCAAATATGTTAAAGTCTTGCCCAGGTGAGGTCAATCCTCAACGCCTTTGCTAGTTGGGTACATGTGGTGCTTGCCTACATAGACTGAGGGTGTCCTGCAGGGCCCATTGCCTCCCCCTGAGACTTAAAAGTTTCGCTGACCTCCACTCATTCTTTATTTGTTTGCCCCCCAACCCCCATCTTGCTGGTGGGCTTGCCTGAAACCAGAAAATTGCCTAAAAGTTGGAGTAGTCTCTATGTCCTCCCCCGATAAAAATGTCTAGAGGAAATAGCGTCCACTTGTTGAGAATGTTGCAGAAAGAAATATCTCTTAGACCTACCAAACAACAAATGGATATGGGTATTCTAATGGCAATACCTTTATTACTACAAATGATGGTTATGTACTACAGTACAATGTAAATCAACAGTCATCGAAGTGAGATGTGAACCCAGAATTCTGAGTGTGCAATATGATCCATGGAGTACAGTGAGAAAAGTAGAACTTTATTTTTTAATCTAATCCTTTTTGAATTTCTATTTTTATGAATGTTTTATAAGGCACACAATATACAAGTATAAAATACATGCAAGGGATTTATAAATAAATATATATGCATATGCTGGGTATACATTCTTAAAATATTTTTACTAATAGAGTTCCAGGAAAGGCTGGTGACCACCACTGACATATATACAGATACTATGATTTCTATACACAATGTTAACCAGCTGTATGGACAGGTTGAGAAATATAACTACCATCTTTATCAGTGATTGTGGGAACACTGTTATAAATAAATCATTCAAATTATGACTTAAATATGAACTCCTGTTATTCACCAATGTGAATATTAGGAACTCTGTTTGAAGACTTAATAAGAAAAATGTAAATTCTTATCAACAATTCCTAACTCTTGCTGCCTTTGTTATCCCAGATCAGTTTAACCTGCCATTATCCAACTGGTGGTTGAATCTATAACCTCTGTCTCCTAGGGTTAACTCATATATCATTTTCAAAAGGGCAGGGCAGAAAATTGTAGACTTCTTTCCAGTGAGCCACATAATGATTATATCTCACGTTTTTATATCACCTGGCAGTTTACACAGCATTTTCATATCCATTATCTCATAGAATATATTGCTCACAAGACTCTGGCTTCCTGGGATGTCTATTATCCAAATCTCTCAGCAGTGACTTTTGAGCACTGTACTTTTCACTAATGTTGTTGGTTTTTCTTATATCTTGCTTTCTCTATGGATTTTACATTCCTAAAAGGTTATGACTATCCTCTCTAATCTTGAAAATTTATCTCTCCCCCACCTGGCACTATTCCCTGCACACAGAAGACAGTCAGTCTACACTTGTTGACGGCTTGTTTCACACTCTTCAATCTGATTTCCTTCCTGTCAGGCAAGCCCTGGGCTTGCATGGGCTCCTCTCGCTAGAGTAGAACTTTTGTTTTTTCTTTTTTTGGTGAGGAAGATTCTCCGTGGTCTAACATATGTTGCAATCTTCCTCTTTTTGCTTGAGGAAGATTGGCCCTGAGCTAACATCTGTTGCCAATCTTCCTCTTTTGCTTGAGGAAGATTCACCCTGTGCTAACATCTGTTGCCAATCTTCCTCTTTTGCTTGAGGAACATTCACCCTGTGCTAACATCTGTGCCAATCATCTTCCTCTATTTTGTATGTGGGACACCACCACAGCATGGCTGATGAGTGGTATAGGTCCACGCCTGGGATCCCAACCTGCAAATCCAGGCCACCAAAGCAGATCCTGTGAATTTAACCACTACACCATGGGATTGGCCCCAAGTAGGACTTTCTCGCCATAATCAAATGGCTCCTGAAACTCCACGAAGACTTTTCTGATTATTTCTTTCTCATTCCCCAACTACTCATTTGTAGTTTCCATTTTCTAAAACAGGGAATTTTTTTTTTTTTTACCATATTTGTATTTACTGCACATACTTAATTCACACCCACATATCTAGCTTTTCTGAAAACGTTTATCTACATTGCTGAGGTATAGTTCTTTTAAGAAGTTATTAGAGAATGTGTAAGTCCATGTTTTATGTAGGTAGTGAATTCTACTTGGCAATAATTATTTATTCATTCAACCAATATTTACTATGTATTTGACAAGAACAGCAAGCTAGTTGGTACAGAACTTAGGTAGTTGGGGGTTATGTTGTAGGAAAGGTTATACACAAATAATTCAATCTACTTAATATTATAGCTAAGTGTCATAAAAGACACTTTCAATGTGTTTTCAAGTTCAAAGGAAGACAGACTACGTTTAACTAACACTGACAAGTTTAATATCAAAACGGTTCATGAAGTTCCTACGTGGGCACAAAACTTACTGAAATTAAATTAACAAAAAACATCAGTCCCTGTGTTTTATGAGCATATAATGTTTTAATAAAAACATTTAGGATATAAAGAGAAATGAGTATTAAACACAAATACAGATTAAGCGTTAAAAATAGTAGCAGAGAAGTGAAAGTGATGAAAATTTAATTTTTCATGAGCTGTCCCTCATTACTTACAAGTAATTTAGAGATGGGAATGCTGTAGACATCCCAGTGTAGTTGGAGGCATGAAAAAGATGGGTAATATGGGAATTCCATTGCATTGAAGAAGCCCTAGCATTTTGCTCAAGGGATGTTAGGCCTTTGAAAATAATGCCATTGGTTCCCTTTCATAAGATGTGGCTTCACTATCCATAATTCAACTTACCTGTTGATTCAATTACAGTGATTCTGCTGAGAGGTGTGGCAACCACATTCTCCACAAGAAAACATAATGACAACAGAGAGAATGTTCTAAAAAAAATTGCTTGCCAGCTTTCAACACTCTGTCACAAAGACTGACTTCAGGGATGCAAGTTGTTTTCATTTTAACTACTTCCCTCTATTTTTAAAAAGCCACTTACTCAAAATTTAGGAGACTAAGATAATTATCAGACTCTCCTCTATATGTTAACTATTTAACTTAAGATAGTGAACCAGAACTTATACCTATTTTATATTTCATGACTGAGTAGAAATGCCTGTTATAGCTTTCAACCACAAGTGAGCCATTGACAAATGAATTCTCGAAAGTGTTGCACAGATACTTGGTTCCTTTCACAAATGTGTAGAGAAAAATATTATAAGTGCATGGGAATTGAAGTGCTCTGGTATATAACATTTATGCCTTTAGGGTACAGAAAAATTGGCCAAAAGCCAATTCCTAAATAAATATTCATTGTTTCTACCCTAAAGGCACTTCCATCATATTTTACTAATAAGATGTTGTTTAGAGGCAGCATTATAAAGGTCAGAGACTAATGAAACAGTGCTTTTATCTTTGGATTCTCCTGAAGAAGCAAGAGAGAAATTAAGAATGTGCATTTTGTTGTCTAAATGAATGGAAAGATTCCCCAATGTGTCAAAACAAATAAATATATGTTAATTAGTCTATGGTTGAATTGTAACAATGTTGATGATGCTCTACATTTTCTAGGGCTAAATCTAATTATAAAGGCCAACAACCCTTTGAATGTGTATTTACATCTGTGTAAACAGTCTGTTTAAAATGCTATGATAAAATTAATTCATAAAAGCTTTCTTGAAATTTTGTATTTGAAAAAATTATTTCAAACTGTCATTCTTCATAAGCTTCTGAACTAACTGCATACAAATATTTTTGTTCTAGCCTGTTTTCTGAACAAAATTGTTCTCATTCTGTTTTGCTGTTACTTAGTAGTAAAACCTCTGTGGTCCTTGCTTCCATGGGTATTTATATCATGAGAAGAGCTGCAGACTCATAGACACAAAGCATGTTAAGAACATATATGGTATTACACCCTCTGCTTGCCATCCTCAATACCGGGCAAATCAATGACCCTCTACAGCTGAGATCACAATGTTTTTGGTAGAGGAACAAACTTTTCTGAGTTTTGAAGGCTGACATCATAGTGGGCAACCCTACTCTCCTATAAAATTATCTTTTGCACCACCATCAAAGACTATTCTGGACTGACTCGATGACTGACCGGACCACAGATCTGAGTCTGTCTGACATTTCTCACATTCTCAAATAACATGCAGAGGTGAGGCCTGTGGTTCAGGGAGCTGTGAAAGTTTTCCCCTCAAAGAGAATGATATATTATGTCAAGACTTTGATATGTGTTTTTTATAATCTGTATGAAGTTGTCTTGATTTACACCTGCAAATAATAAATCTGCTGTATTGAAGAAAGACAAATAGTACCCAAAAAGTAGTGGCATTAATGATAATATATATATAGTCAGGTATTGCTAGTTTTGCAAAATATCTTTTCTATATTTGCACACTTTACATTTAGTGTGGCACTGAGGATTTGGTAAATTAGGTACAGAGTTTAGGAGTTCTCGGTTCTTAAATGAGTTGCTTACATATAAGGGACACCCATATTCTAATATCATGAAGCTAATTTGGAATTCCAGAACTTCTTACTTCTGTCCAAAATATTTTGTTGCGGTTGATTTATTTTTTTCCCAGGGAATCATTGGTTTTATTCCAGAATGTTATTAAAGGGCATATGGATAATGCAACACAACTTGACAGTTCATAGTTTTAATATAATAAATATAAAATCAAAATTAAGACAGTTCAGCAAAAGTTATTGAGTGCTGTGATAGGGCTAAAATCATTCTAGGTACTACATGAAGTGAAACTCCACCCCCAAGAAATTTATTATCTAATTGGAGGGATAGGGGAAACATTATTTCCAAATAAGAGAAGTATAATTAATGACAAGTTAGTGACCCATACATTATCTGAAATGGGGGTTCAGAGGTGGGAAATACAATTGCAGACTACACACAGGAAGATTCATAGAAGAGATCCTGAAATGAGCAAGGCGTGTTTATGCATCAGTGAGTAGAGCACGCTTTCTGGAGCAAAGGGTCATGCTATGGAGCAGGGGGGAAAGTTTGGAGAGATAAGCTGAGGAGGAGGAACAAAGAATGCCAGTGTAAGGCCTTTGGACATGAAAATAATGGAAGATCGTCCAGCACGTGAAAAAAATGTTAAGTGAAATTATTTTAGCAGTGGCAAGAAAGATGGTATGGATAGATTGGCAGACTGAATGCAAAATGGTTAGAAATATATTGCACTATAGAGGTATAAAATGACAAGTGAAGAATCACGTGCAACATTTATTAATAAGGAATAATATTACAAAATGTTTGCATCTTACAGATGTTTTCCTCTAGCGCAACCAGAAGCCAAGAAGGACCAAGAAATACTCTAGCAGATGTTTGAGCTATGAAAGTAAGAGCTCTTCACACCTTGATAAACTCTGGTCTCAGTTTGCTTAGGAATTTAATCATCTTCCAAATTCTTGATTCACAGCGAAGTGGCGTACTTGTTCATTTGGTTTCTTATGCCCTCTGTAAAGTAACTTCCGGATTTCTAGACACTGTAATCAAGATTTATGTTTTATTGAGAAATATTTGTACAGACCATCACCAATGCCCACATTTTCTGCAGAAATTCCTGAGCGACTTTCAGGCAGTAGAGTACAATTTAACCTCCACACTTAATGGTTAACTAAATACAGGGCAGAACGAGTGGGAGGGAAAAGGCATGGTTCAAACATCAATGTAATTCTGATCCTGGATGGTAGGAGAATAACCAATATGAAGTGTTTCTCAAAATTTAGTATGAATGTATTATATATCAAGCAAAATTTTCTTACAAATGCCTAATTTTGGTTAACATTACCCTTATTTTAATATTATTTATTCATGTATAAACAGAAAATTAGCTCTTACGTGACTTTTAATAAAAACCCAAATTTATAAATAAAACTGTAAAGCCTATACAATTCAAAACAACAGGCTTAATGTATTATCACCAATGCTGTTGTTTATGTGAAGCTAAATTGCCCCTTCCAGTGTGACTACATTGCTGAATTTCACATTGGAGATTTTTATAAACTCCACACGGCTGCGCTATTATTTGTCATGTAATAACTTAATTCTCCCAACAATTTTCTACATTCTGACTACAGTGAAAATTTGGTTAGTAAAGCTTTCTGGGGTTTACATGGCTTTAACTTAACATTAACACATTATTTAAGTATATCTCTTCCTCTTTCTGTGATTTCTTGTCAATTATAGTAATACAATTTGATATTACATGGCACACAATATTACAAGGTAGTTAATTAGTATTTCATTGATATTAACATATCAATATTTTTAAAGATTATTATAGAATGAAAACTCATAGACATACACTTATCCATAACAATCGCATAGAAAACTCATGGACCTCTGAAAATAGATCTGAGGATGTCCAGTTTCTGAGGAAACCAAGTTTAAAAAACACATATAAAACATTGGAGGTCATGAGGAGGAGAGGTATTTGTTTTTATTTATTTATTTTCCAGGAACAATAATTATTTTTCTTTCAATTAATCAGAGGTAGAAATGATGGGAGAATATTTAAGAAAATGATGTATATGAACATTTTACATTTTCTTTGTAAGAGTTTTAGCCTCCAAATACACTTTTTCCTCAGTGATAACAGTATTTATAATATTTATAAAACATTCCAGATTTTCATTCTGTAAATCTATTCTCTCTGGGCTTTTAGCCAAGATGTAGAAACATGCTGATAACTCTGGTGACAATTTTTGTATCACCTAGGTCATTTTTTTAGTTACAAATTGAGTAACTGAGTTGGGTGAAATTTATAATTCTATTTAACAAAAGAAAAACAAAAGCCTGAATTTTTGGTTTATTTGTGTTTCAACTGTTTCAGTTCTTCGAGAGTATAAAGATGGGCATTTACATGATTGAAACAATGGCCATAATGGTCAGACTTATATTAGTGTGGGTAGGTGAAAAAAAAAAGATCGAAGGGAATCGTTCAACTCAAATGAACATGTAGTTGCTAAAGGGCACTGTTTATTAGTTAATTCTGCAAATATTTGAATATGGTTCATAGTTTTGTTCTCAAGCCCTCTTGTCCTGAATAGAGAAGAACTGGTATAAAGGATGAGGGGAGCACGGACAGATGCAGATGGAGGGGTCTCCAGCAGATTGCCCTTCAGAGCATTGAATAGCCCTTTGGTAGCAGCGGCGTCTACGGGTCCACCTGGTTTGGTTTCTAGGAATAAAAGAGCTCCTGTTGCTAATTAAGAAAAGTGGGCTGATGACTTTATGAGTAAACAAAACTTAGAATGTGCCCTGGGGAAACCCTAGAGCCTGTAGACGCAGTGTCTCACATCTTCAAGCAGCAGGACTTCAAAGTGAGTGCTGAACTGCTTGAGGTAATATAGAGATGGTACAGCCAAAGAATGATCAATAGAGAGTATTTCTTTGATTATAAATCTGCAGCACTAATAATAAAATGCCGTTTGGAAACTACTTCTGTTAGTTCACTTCTGGGAATTTATCCTAAGGGAATAATCAAGGATGTACTTATCTACAGAGGTGTTCATTATGGCACTGCATCTAATAATGAAAAATAGAAAAGAAGGCATTTGTTCAATTGTGGTACGTGTGTAGCATGAACTATTGGAGTGTGGCACGTAACACTGAACAACATGCAAAGACGTTCAAGACATATTGTAAAGCAAAACAAAAAGTAGGCAATTAAACCCTTTATAAAGGGCATTGTGAGTCAGTGTCTCAATTAGAAACAGATGGCACAGTCAAATTAGGATAATTCTCAGATGGTTTAAGAAAGGACCCATTTACAAAGATGTAGGTGGAGTATTCACAAAACCCACAGGGCTCCACAGGAAAACTCTTACTATCCCTGGTATGGCAGGACCAATGGAAGGAGCAGTTCCTGGAACCCAGAATTGCAGTCTAGGGAAGTGTGCATCGACAGGAACTGAGAGCTATGGTCGAGAGTGCTTGCGGCGACCTTGGGAGTAGGGAGCCAGGGAAATAAAAACCTGATCTCACTCTCCTCTCTCCCTCGGATCTTCTTCAGGCCTTTTCACACACTGAACCAGAAGAAGCCAGAGGGCAAAAGAGGCCTTGGTGACTCGGGACAGAGAGCAGGATGGAAAAGCATACATCTAAGACAAGGGATTGGAATATACATGCACAAGTGAAAATATTTATGTATAAATGAATGCACGAAAAAGACTAGTAGAATACACTGGAATGTGAGTGGTAGATGTCTTGAGGGGTGGTGTGATTGGATTATGGTGGATTTTTTTCTTCTTTAAATTTCCCATAATCCACTAGCTGCGATTGGTATGGTTTCTACAATGAGCATTTCACTATGGAAAGAGTTTACCTATGTTAATTCTATTATATAATTCAGGTTTTAATATCTACACTTACTTTCAATATGAAGGTTTTATACCAGCTATATTTGTTTAAATGAAGAAAATTAGTCCTTAGGAATTCTAAGGAGAAAAATGTGGCATATGCAGACTCTTGAATCATTCTCTAAAGTTGAGCAAGACAAACTTATATCTCCATCAGGGTAAATGTATAAAAACAAATGACAATATGTAAGAAAAAGGAATGAATGTGGAGTTTTCTACTGGCCCTGGGCTAACATCTGTGCTCATCCTCCTCCACTTAAATGGGACGCCACCACAGCATGGCTTAGCAAGTGGTGCGTCGGTGCACGCCTGGGATTCGAACCTGTGAACCCAGGGCCACCGCAGCGGAGCACAAGCACTTAACCTCTGCACCACTGGGCCAGCCCCGAAAACACCTTTTTTTGTGCTTTAAATATTTACTTGAAATAGTGATATAAACTTAGGTCTTATAAATATGTTAACAACCAAATTGCCAGTGAAAATATGTCAAAAGTTGGAAGGAATAAAGAAGTATAGAGCTTGATTGAGAAATGAAAGACAAGTACCATCACTCAAGAGAACTCAGTACAATGTTTTCCAGAACTTCGTGGTTACTGAAAATGATTAGGAGTAATGATCAAAAAAGAAAAGGGAGATACATCTCTGCATATGGTGAGGAAACCAATAGTACATGATGGAGGTTTTAAAGAATGTGTGTAAGAAAGAACATTCTAGATGCAAAGAAATGAACTTTCTGGAGTTTTCATTCTAGGAAAAATTGCATGATGAAAAATGCTATTTATTCAGAAAGGTTAACTTTAGATTTGTGTGCTTCTCATGTAGTTGACATCCTAATAATAAAAAGATACTCCTACCCTATAATCCCAGATAAACTCGTTGCACGGACAATCACTTCAAGAATGATCCTACTCTCATGATCGTTTAACCTCACTATCTGAATTTGTTAAAATTAATATGGAATTACTGTTAAAAACAATCGAGAAGCAAATAAAAACAAACAATTTATCTAATTGGGGAAAAATTGTTTTATGGTATACAATCTGTAAGTTTTGGCTCAAGAAGAGTGGAGCAAACCATCGGACCTATACTCTTACGTAGAAGAACGGACTAAGATGAAGGAAGGTATTTTCTGGAAGCATTAGAACCCAGTAGTCACTTTTCAGTAATAGTATAAAATAAATCAATATAAAACTTTGAGATAAAATCAAATATCAAAGGTTTTCAATTTTTTATTACTAAAGCACTTGGAATGACATTTAAAGGTCAATTAGAATTTTCTCAGGGGAATCCACTGTCTCTTTTTTTCCTCGAATTCATTGGCTGTGTCCACCAAAATGTAGCAGGCAGGGTCTTCTACTATTTTCTCAAGAACTTTAACAATGTCATATATACATTCCATTACTCAAACACAGAATTCTATTTAAAAATGAATATCTCATTTATCATTTGCAAACTATTTTCAGTTTTGGCTTTTTGCTATAAAAAAATTGAAACCAAACTCCCTGTCAACACTGAGTTTATCCTGGCAAGTAGCCTGGTGAGAGTCTGGCTTATTGAAGAGCTGAGTCACATTACCACTTGCAGTACATTTTGTTTGTTTTTTTTTCTTTCTCCTATTTCCATATGTATGAATAAATCCTTAGAGGAAAATAGCATATAAAGTGCCTTTATGTGATAGAATAATGTCTATATACCAAACAAGATTGGGTGTCAGAAGCCCTAGGATTAACCCTTTACTTTTCTGACTTTGGCCAAGTCACCTCTTTCTCAGTTTCCTGATCAGAAATACAAATATAATAATACCTTCCAACCTTAATGGAATGGTTTGGATAAGGTGTATGAAAATTTGTGACAAGTAAAACATGATTAAAAATGTAAATTATTCTTAAAAGTTTTGAAAGCAACTAATAAAATATAAAGGGTTGGAGAATAGCTTAAAGGAGATTTAAAATAGATTTAGGGGAAATGTGTTTAAATTTTGCACAGCCTAGATATCAATCTATGTTAGTTTACAGGTTTTTAGAGGCAGTGAGAGAGGAGTGGACGAGAGAGAGAGAATGTGAACGAGAAGTCCTGTATGCATGTAAAAGTTTATAGTAAGTATGGACAGGAAGCAACTCGACTTTTTTTTTGTCTGGTGAGGAAGATTGGCCCTGAGCTACCATCTGTTGCCAATCTTCCTCTTTTTGCTGAGATCAGCCCTGAGCTAACATCTGTGCCCATCTTCCTCCATTTTGTATGTGGGACGCCGCCACAGCATGGCTTGATGAGCGGTGCATAGGGCTGCACCCAGGATCCGAACCTGGGAACCCTGGGGCCCCAGAAGCAGTGTGTGCAAACTTAACCACTACGCTACCGAGCTGGCCCCACAACTCTACTTTTTATAGTTTATAGGGCTGCCTGGGAAAAATTTTGGCCTCAAATTATTCCCCATGCCACAGAGATCATCACATCCCCTTGCATTTAGGTTAACTCATTACAAAATGTAAATATTACCTAAGAAGGCTGTTGAACAATTTTCAGCTACTTAACTATCCAGTTACCCAGCACTGTTTTAACAGAAAGCATTGCAAGAAGGAAATGTTTTCCTAGAGAAAGGAATAAAAGAACCAGGAACAGGGCCCTAGCTCCAAGCTTCAGTATATGGTGAAGAAGAGTAGGTCTCTGGACAGCGAAGAGACTAACGAGGGACAGCAAAGGAAGGACAAGAAAGGAAAGCAGTATTTAAGATACATAAAGAGCTGCTAAAATGAGTTGTCTGTGTTCACAAATGCCTGCAGGGCAATCTGTGGAGTGTGTATATGGACACCAATGACAGAATGTAACATTTTCACTTAGAGTTTAGCAAGATACTATGCCTTTATTTTAAAAATGTCAATAACCTACCAAGCAGGTGCTCTGAAGACAAAATACACATACACAAAAGAAACAAACAAACCAAAAAAGCACACCATAAAATTATAGTTTTATCAGATAGAGCAATAAGGCATTTGTCTCAGGCTTGTGTACATAACAAAAGATTTACTCTTAGAAGAAAGCAGGCAACTAACGAATCACTTTCAGCATCTTTACAGCAGTCTTGCAACACAGGTATAATTATACCCAGTTTGAAAAATGATGAAAACATCTCAGAGAAGTTAAGTAGCTTGCCTGAGGTCACACAGCTAGCAAGAGCTGGTGCTAGGTTTACAAGTGAATTTTAATTGCCCCCAAAGCCTGCGTTCTTTTCACCACGGAATTTGTGTGTGTGGTGGGGGAAGGAAATGTTTGAAAATTTTACTTCTCTTGATTTTTTTTTTTTTTTTTGTACAGTGTAGTCTGAACACTGACTATGGTAATTCATATATCATAAGTTTATATAGTTAAGATTAAACTTAGAAAAAGAATTTTGTTCTAATTTTATCACTACTCGTACCCACCTTGGCATGGAAGAATTTGTGAATTATGCTTTTGAAAATACTTCTTGGTCACTTATTTAAGTTTTATGGGCTCCTACCGTAACAGTACAGGGCTTTTAAAAGTAACTGTTTTGGTTTTTTCCCCCACAATACAGTTTTTTGGTAACTAAATAACTTGACATGATGGTTAGCATGTTGTAAATCAGGCTAATATGCCAACATCACCTTATCATAGAAATACAGACCATGTAAAGGAACAACTATTAGGCAGAGAAAAGAGTTACAATTTATGAATTTACTGATCTCAACAACATAATTATACAGAGAGCTACTCTGTTATTACAACCCACAGCAGGGGTCAAGTGCCCTAAAGACAAAGAGTTTCTCTTGCTAGAGAATCCCCAAGTATAAAAGTAAAAGAACAATGGTAGTCTACCAACAAATATAAATGAGTGAGACTCGGAACCCAGAGCAGGAATAGAAATCAATGCTTGCGACGGAAGCTGTTGAAGGGCATCTTCTGAAGACACAGACGAGGACTTTAGAGAAACAAAAACTCTGTGCCGGGTACACAGTAAATTATAACCCCGTCATGTTTTGGCTGCCTGACAATGCTTAGAGAAGGCAAGCAGAGAAACAAGCCCATGATCTGATCATCTCTGGTTACATAATCAAGTATAAAATATACTATACTTAAACATTTAGTTTATTTTTAAATCTTATAGGATTGTTGAAAATTTAAATACTAGATTGAGTCAGCACTAAAACTTAATTCATGTTTAAATCTAATATATTACTAAATTTTAAAACCTCTGTGTTCAAGTAGGGAATATATATAGTCCTATTGGCAAATACTAACATAAAGACAAGAATCGTTTTTAACTTTCAAAATGACTAAGCCATTCTCTAATTCCAGTCAACTAAACAAATAACAAAGACCAGTAACAAACACTGCAGCCATACTCCAAGTGGCTGGTAATTTCCATGAAAATTGTCAAAAACCACCCAGAACTGAAACAAATGTGATCAAACTGAACTGTGTTCTTTGTATTTCACTTCAACAGGTATTTCTTTTAAAATTGCCAGGTTAATTAATTATTCTTACTAAAATAGAAAAATGTGCCAGTCTGTCCTTTCTATGTTACGTTTGCTCCATGAACAATAACCTGGAGTTTAAGAAAATTAATACTATATATCCTTGCCTTTAAACAACACAGCTGTCAGCCATGGGGCTTTTAAATTAATAGGCTCTTCAAAGCTATAAATCTGAAACCGTGATAATTCTATATAATATTTCTTAAAAGGTACTTACCTTTTGGAAGGAAAAGACACTTCTGGCAGCAAATTGCCTGTTAAAATAAAACATATCATTTGTTGGTATCCAGTAAATAATATAAAGGATGATGCATTAGCACAATTATACGGTGACTTTAAAAACTTTTTCTGGTCTCATTTAGCTTCTTTTTTACTAAAAATTAAAATCACCTCCTTGGTTGTAATAATTAAATGCCTTTCTGTTCAATGCATGTGAACTGAAACCACAAAAGCTAATGAGTTTCATCTTTGAGAGCGAAAACAGAAATTACAGGGCACGTTATCCAGGTCATGGGTGTAGATTCCAGTCTGTTCCACTCACTGACTATAATGAGAAGCACATAAATGAATGCCTATACCAGAAGTTTTCAGGGTTAGGTGTCATGGAGAATTTCATTTCTATCAAATAAAAGTAAAATACCACCAGGTAGAAGTTATTAATATGAGATGTATTCTTTTCAAGTATTACATTAAGTTATTTGAGTTTCTTATATACTTTTCACTGAATTGCATTAAAGTCTGAAAGATTGTTATTTACAATACCTCACAAATATCACTGAGATGAAATGAAGTGAAGTCATGTTTCCGCACAAATACGCAGCAAAGATTGTACTTGAAGGAAACTGGTTTGAATCAATAGAACACTTAATCCTTATCAGAGGCAAAGGGGTGATACATTAGGATATAGTAGGAGAAGCAGGAGGAGTAGAAGAAACTCTCTTTCTCATACTTTCTTTCCCAAAGGACTCGAATTAGTTTTCTTAGAAGTCAAAACTGAAAATATCAAGAATCACTTCCCTAGGAACTCTGTTTGCGTATGTAAGACAAGATGCATTTTTTTTTCCAACTGTCTGCATACGTCACAAATGCGGACATTCAAGTGCCTTGTGTTATAGAAAAAAAAATTTTAACTGAATTTTATTGTATCCTCAAAATGAGTAAGATCCAAAGGCTTGTGAAATTCGTAACATTTAGATACTAATTTGTAAACAGAGTAACTCCTGTTGTAAATTCATCTGAGTTCAGTTGAGTGTTAAATTGTCAGGACAGCAAAATCGCTTCTCACTTTAGCCCTTGATTGACTCTCTAATAAGATGTGGAAAGGGGGAGGGATGCTCAGAGATGGATGGAGTGCCAGTCTGGCAATGCTCCTAGCTCTTCCAGATACACTGTGTTCTGGTAAGACTTTCCTTCTTTCCGGTGCCCTGCTCTCTCATGCTGCTCTGGTCTGCCCTATGAAAACATCAGGCCAAATTCCCTCTCTGATGGTGCCTTCCCAGCAATTAAGGGCAAAACTGATTAAGAGTAAATGAAACAATTAATGTAAATATTCACCTATCCACAGAGATGATTTCTAGGTGTCTCTTTGCTTTGATATAAATAGAAACATTCAGGAAAATAAATTCTTAAGTTTTAGTCCTCTTAATTCTTTGTTTTTTTTTCCCCTGGGAAAGAGTCACCCTGAGCTAACATCTGTTGCCAATCTTCCTCTCTCTTTTTTTTAAACTCCCCAAAGCCCCAGTACATAGTTGTACATTCTAGTTGTAAGTCCTTCTAGTTCTTCTATGTGAGTGGCCACGATAGCATGGCTACTGACAGACTAGTGGTGTGGTTCCACACCCAGGAACTGAACCTGGGCCGCCACAGTGGAGCATGCCAGACTTTAACCACTAGGCCGTCAGGGCTGGCCTAGTCCTCTTAATGCTTAAAAGCAAACAGTTTACTTTCCTCCACAACCACCACTATAGCTAAATTCCCACAATCTCTCATGATGGCTATACCTTAGCTTGCTAAGGGGTCTCTGCAATTCCATCGCTGTCCACACACCTAACCTCAACCCTAATCCATTATCCACAGACATCAGAGTATTCTTTTTTATAAGAAGTAGATATAATCAAAAGTTCAGCCCTACTTAAATATTGCAATATTTTTCTTGTTATTGCTCATAGAATGAATTTGGAAATACTTGACATGGCTTCCAAGGCTTGTTGCTCTGAACTCTGCTGACTTCTCAGTCTAAATTCTCACACCTCCTCTCTCATCATACTGCAGACATCGGGCTTTTGTTCTGTTCCTCAAATTAGCCACCCTCTCTCTAGTCTCAGGGTCAGGACCTCAGCAAATGTGAAAGCTGAGAAAGCCCTTTCATCTATAATACTCTTCACCTAACTTATGGAGCTCAGACACTCCTTCCTTCAAGAGTCTTCCCACGAACCCTAAACTGGGTCCTTTTGTAATCTAGTAATTATGTTTTGTTGTTTTCCCTTTTCAAACATTGCAGAGAGAAGTTTTGAGCTCTGCTTAGTTGCCCTATGGATACAGTGAACATTACATTTATTGTCTAAACTGGGAGACTTTGAGACTGAAAGGAGACATTAAGAAGTGTGAAAAATTGACATGAGTGGAGCCATTTGAAAATAGAGCCAGAGCAGCCATTCCAGAGAAACAGCTTTGCTCATCTCCTTCCTTGAACCTTGGACTGGGCCAAAACAGCAATTGTTTTATAAGCAATAGTTTGAGAAGTCAGTAGGAACATGGGCATCCTGATCACAAGACTGATAACTATGGACTTTCTGAAGATAGAATCAATAACTAATCATGTACAGCCAACAGTAGCTTAGCTTGTCAGCACCAATGAACTCTTCTTAAAAACATCTTATCTCATCTTCCTCCTTTTTCCCATAAAATCTCTGAGCACCTCTCCTGTGATCAGGACCCTATTTGAGTTTCTACCTGAATCTGTGCTCCCCCAATGGCAATTATTTGATCCCAGATAACACTTTGCCTCTTGAACTTGTTTCCGATTTTTATAGGTTGACAGCAGACTAGATGCCAGTACACTATATGTGATCCAGGACTGGTCTGAGCAAACCTGGGCATATGGCCAGCCGCGCTGTAGAGGAAAAGTGAGCATGTATGTGGATGCTAACAAGTTTAAGGCTGCCCAACTTTAACTGAAGGGACAACATGCAAACAGTTGATAAGCTTTAAAAGCTGGTAGTTGTTCACATCACATGTTACACAAACAAAGTTAAAGTATGAAATATCCCTAGTGTTCTTCTCCTGTACTAAATAACTACAATAAAAAAATTCCCTAAACATCTTAAAGTAAAATCAAAACAGTTTGCAATGAACTTATATGGTTCTCAACAGCTGGACCACAGCCCAAATCACAGCCACCAATTAAATGCTATCTGGGTTCGTTTCTGGAAAGCCAGGAGCTGCCATTTCTCAGCCTCTCTACCAGCTTCTTTTTCTGCCATCAACACATTCACATTCATCAGCTTATTTCCAACCAAGGACTGCAGGAGCTGATGTTCCTCCTCCACTCGAATGCCCCGATGATGGTCTGGGTACGAGGATGGGAGAAAAGAGGTAGACATTCAGCACTTCCAACAGCTTTCCACTCGCTTTGTAACCAGATCAGCAAAAAGTCTTCTTTGAGAACACTTTCAGTGGGAGAGGTGAGCACAGTCTTAGTGTGAGGAAAAGCAGTAGACTTCCCTTTAGATCTTTAGATGATCAGCTTTCAAATTAACTCTCCATAGAGATAGGTAAAGAAAGAGGAACTGAATATATGGGCACTGGGGTGCTTGAAATAGGTCATTTTTCTTTTTTACATGTTTAGTACTCTGGTTAAGTTCATCTTCTTTTGTGAGTGTGTGTGTGTGTGTGTGTGTGTGTGTACTGCACATGTGCTATTGGGTGAGCAAGGTAATTTATTTTTCCTTCTTTGGAGGGTGAAGTGAAAGTGTGAATCTTGAAGAATGGGTGGGATTTAATCAGACAAGGGCAAATGAATAGATAAAGGTGAACACATGGGGAAACCTATCAGCCTAGAATATTACCAAGTAGGTCACTTTGGCTGAATTAGAGGAAGCCTTTGTAGAAAGGCAGGAAATGACGCTGAAGGGTCCAGATGCTTATGCTGTGTTAAGATGTTTCTACTTTTTTAATTGAAGGATATAGAGGATTTTAAAAAGGAAGGTTGATAACATATTTTTTATTTTGATAATTGTATTAGTAGTATGGTGGATGGTTACAGTGGATGAAACAGTTAACAGACTTTTACAGTAATCCTAATTGGTGAAAAACTTAACTGAGACAAAGGCAATGGGAAGGTAAAGAAAGGAAGAGATTCCCAAGATACTTAAGAAAAAGTATAATTGATACATAGTTTTGATCATCTGAGAACAGAGGTTTATAGAATATCTTTCCAATGTTTGGCTTAAATGACTAAAGCACAAATTACCAAATTAGTGATCATAAGAGAAAGCAGAAGGATGGAGAATGAGAGGAGACCATCATGAATCTGTTTTCAGATTTTTAAAGTTTCAGATTTTTGATGTTCAGCAAAAAACTCAGTAGACTGGGCTCACTTTGATATATACTACTCTAATTTTATAATTGAGGAAATTAAAACTGAGATATTTATTTGCTATCTCAAGGTCATACAGCTACTGTGTGGTAGAGGAAGGATTTTATTTCAACTTCTTGACTTCAAATTCCATTCCTGTTATTGAACTGTCTCTTTGCTTTTGTAAATTCACACCTAAATACCGTAGTCTCTTCATCTGTAATACAATGATGGTATCCATCCATTTGATTATCTGAAATGGATATTGTGAAGTTACGATTTCTAAATAAAAGCAGAAATCTCTCAAGTGAACATTTTAGTTCCCGTGGTGCAAGAATTTTTTGAAACCTAATTATCTATGGGCAACTACCTTGTCAAAAAGAAAAAATGTAAATGGTTGTGCAGCTCTGCCCTACCATTCCAAATAGATTCCACTTAATTAGGGGACCAAAAACCATGTCCATGTCTACGTTGGTGAGGACGGCGGAGATGGAGCTTGAAGAGACCAGATGTCTCTTACCGT
The DNA here is from genome assembly GCF_057802395.1 of Ceratotherium simum simum. Lineage (NCBI taxonomy): Eukaryota > Metazoa > Chordata > Mammalia > Perissodactyla > Rhinocerotidae > Ceratotherium > Ceratotherium simum. Next base: position 12,606,727 of record NC_141927.1, on the reverse strand, counting down.
TGAATTGGCTACCTAGCCAGACGTTTACTCTGAATTTTTTTCATTTCTCTGTGTTTCAGGCTGGCCCCTAATATTCTTTTAATGTAGATTTTTATTTGTGCATGTCATGGTTGTTATGTGAATCTGTTGCTGCTGAATACGTTGAATCGTAAACCTTTTGTGAAAATTAGTATGGTGCTTTATGGTTATAAATAACTAATGTAATTCTTTTTGATAGGAAGGACAATTAAAGCATTTTTTATCTTTTTATTCTTAAAATTTGTTCATATTGATTTATTTGGATTGTTAATCATCACCAAACATAAAAGATTATCTCAAATAAGAGCATGTCATGTAATGTCTATTTCGCTCTTTGCTAGAAATGGACCATTACGCTGCCAAGATACATTGTTAGAGTAATTTATTTTCCCTTGTTTTCACCCTCCCCCATTCTACTATGCAGAGATATGCTAGTGTATTCATCTAAAGTCTTGCATTTTCATAGAGGATAAAAAAAGATTTTGTCATGCATACCATAAAGCAGAAATATTATTTATCACTGAAGTTAGTGAAGGGTTGAGCCATTCTTAATTGTGTAGTATATACAGCAATAAATCCGCTTGTGGAATTTTAAAAAGTTGCAGTTAGAAAGGATTTTGTTACTTACAGGTATAAAGCGCTTTAAAAAGTCAATTACATAGTATTTATCAAAGGTGAATGGATAGAGGGTAAAGGTATTGACTTGGTTGTCACACTGCCTGAGTTCAAAGGGCATGTCAACACGTGTTATAGCCTGACCTCTGGCAAGTTGCTTATCTCTGTCTGCCACTATGTTTGTAAATGTAAAAGGAGGAAGACAATAATCACCATCTCATAGGGTCATTGTGAAGATTAAATGAGTTAGTATATATAAAGCTTTTAGAATACGGCTTGGCATATAATTAGCCCTCGACTTATGTTAGTTTTTATAATGATTCGAGTGAATCTATTAGTCTACTCTTTGGTATAGTCATTACCAAACGATATTATTATATATATATATATATATATATCTTTTTTGTGTGTGTGTGTGAGGAAGATCGGCCCTGAGCTAACATCTGCCAATCCTCCTGTTTTTTTGCTGAGGAAGACTGGCTCTGGGCTCACATCTGTGCCCATCTTCCCCCACTTTATATGGGACGCCGCCACAGCATGGCTTGCCAAGCAGCGCATCAGTGCGCACCCGGGATCTGAACTGGCGAACCCAGGGCGGCCAGAGTGGAGCGCGCGCACTTAACCACTTGCGCCACCGGGCGGCCCAGCAAATGATATTATTGTAAGACTTAGGCTTTGCTAAATATGAAATGTCATAATGCCTCAATTATCCTAAACTCAGTAGAAAATCAGATAGCAAGAAAAAATATGAATAGCAAATAGATGTTACAAATTCTATGCACAAAGTCTTAAGTATGTTGGCCATACAGAGAAACCTCAGCTTTTTTCCAGCAATGTCCTACAAGTGATACAAGATAAACAAGAATCCTTACCATTAAGCAACCTGTAACCTGGCTGGACAGTAACTAGGAATAAATACACTAAGTACTAGGTAATATAGGAGTATTTCTACAAGGAGTTTACAAGAGGAGAGAGATGGGTGAAGTCATGTTATTTTTAACAGAAATGCAAACTTCCAGAAAGAATTTCTGTGCTGTATCATCTTATGTGGACCCACACTACAGTTTGGCAATCCTTTTTACTCTAGACTTACAAGCGCTGGTCTCTCCACTAGGCTTCGGTATCACTCTTCCTAAAGGTGAATGCCTCATTTCTTATTACTTGTATTGCTGAAAATCACCACTAAGGTAAGCGGTAATTTTTGAGTACCAATTAAGGGGAAGCACAGGAAGATGCCATCATGCAGCCTTTGAGTGTCCTGAGAACAACAAAATGAACAAAATAGTCCTAGATACTGTGAATAAAACAGGGTGATATACAGTGCCAGTGGGTGGGAGAGGCCATTCTGCTTGGCCATGAAAGTACATTCAGAAGACGTGACACTTGATCTAAGACAGGAATGAATGACAAGCAGCAGCCGGTCTTGGGAGGGTCTGGCAACAGTGTTCCAGGGAGACAGAAGCCCAAGAGGGAGGGCACGAAGGGAGAAAAGAAATGGCGAGATCTGGGAGGACAAATCCTCTCCCAGTGAGAAGGCTTGTGAATAAGATCTGGGACGTGGGCATGGAACTAGATTTTGATTTAAGGGCCATTTTCTAAGTTCCAAGGGACAGTGTCGAGGTTTAGGAGGAGTGACATAATCCAGTTTATGTTTTTAAAAGAACTCTTTAGCTCCTGTATGAATGGATAGCAGGGGCCAAGCTGGAGAGCAGTTAGAGGCTATTGCAGTGGACCAAGCAAGAGGTGATGGAGGTTGGGCAACGCGGCTACCATGGAGACAGAGAGAAATGGATGATGCCAGAATAAAGTTTTGAGGTAGAGGTCACAGGATTTGCTGATGGATTGGATATGAGAGTGACAGAAAGATAGGAATTAAGTACAACTCCTAGGTTTCAGGGAGGCAAAATAGATTATGCTGCCATTTACCAAGATGGGATTCGGAGAAGAAGAAACTAATTGGGGAGGAAAATGAAGATTTATATTTTAACCATATCAAGTGTGAGGTATATATTGACATTTAAGTGGTAATGTTGCCTACATGAGTCTAGAACAGAGTAACTAATGTGTTTGGGCTACAGAGATTTTCAATGTCAACATTATTCACTTTTAGGCCCAGATATTTCTTTGTTGTGAAGGCTGACCTGTGTGTGTGCACATTGTAAGATGGTTCACAGCATCTCTTGCCTCTATCTACTGAATGACAGTATCTCCTCGACTCAGTTGTGACAATCAAAAATGTCTCCAGACACTGCCAAATTGGGGGAGGGGGAGGCAAAATTGCTCCAGGTTGATAATTACTGAGCTAGAAATATACACTGAAATTTAAAAATAAAGACTGAATTTGACACCAGGGATATGGATGATCTCATAATGGAAAGAAGAAAAAAATGAGTAGAGAGTTCACCCCAGGGGACTCCAAAATTAGAAACTGAGCAGAGGAAGGGGATCTGGCCAAGAAGACACTTAGGGAGGAATTAAACCCGATGAGTATGGTGGGTTGGAATCCTGGAGAAGAAGCTGTTGCCAGTAGGAGAGAGTGAGCATATGCTTCAGTTTGATCAGGTAAATAAGGACAGAAAAATAATCACTTCCAGGTCTGTGTCTAAAGAGAACTGGCCTATAAAAGTCATGAGGCAGCCTCAATGTGAAAATTTCTATAATCTTAAGTTATTTTAGCAGGACATTTTTCTTGGGCAAGAGTCTGACAATAGAGGGGGATTGGTTGGTTATCATCCTTTCCTCAATATCAATATCATTAGCTGTGTCTGAGGCTTGGTACTCAGAGGGCTGGAGACAGATGAGGTTGGGTGCTAACACTCCTCCCACAAATGTGCACAAGGGGTGGGGGTGCCTCCAGGGTACCCTGACCTCCCACCTGCCCTCTGCCCTACTACTGAATTACAATGCCATGCAAATATGTTCCGTGTCTGGACTGCTGCTGACCAAGGTCAGATTCCAGACAACGGCAAAGTGTTCCTGAGAGGAAAGTTGTCGTGAGCCTGGAAGGAGTCTGGGCCAGCAAATTGGTCTCAATCTAAGAACAAAGAGTCAGAGTGAAGTGCTACTCTGCACCGAGCATGTTTCTGATATTGGAACCTTTCTTGTCTGCCGTTCTGATCCTGTGCTCCTTTGGGGAGGAGTTGTTATATGTGTGCAAATTGGATGAGCCACATTTCCAAAAAGCTGTAGTCTCAAGGTTTGGGAAGGGGCAGAGGGAGGCTTGCCTCATCCTCCCCAAACCACAATGCTCTAAATGCAAACATAGCGCAAGGCCAGAAGCTTTTTGAGACTGTGACTAGGTGGCTGGCACCTGCAACTCAGCCAGCAGCAATGGCAGCAAGTTCCGTCCTCCAAGCCCACTAGTGCTGGTCCAGATTTTCAGCTCCATTGTGACTAACCTAGCTTGTGATACTGAGATAATGGAGCACAGATAAGGGGGTAGATGTGTGCATGAGTTGGTTGGAGAGGGGTGGGAGGTAAGAGAGTGTAGAGGTTGAAGATTTCAGCCACAAAGGATCCTATACATTTTTATATGTATTTCTTATTCCTGTAGAGTTAAATGTGCTGGGTCATATGATATGTAGACATAATTTTAAGAGCTAATGACAGATTATACTTTTATAAAATTATAATAATTCATAACTTCACTAATGATTTAATAGTGCCAATTTCCCTAAATTTTCACTAGCTCTGGATGTGAACACTCTTTAATTTTGGCAATCTGATGGGCAAAAAAAAATGCTGTTGAGGACCAGACCTGTGGCCTAGCGGTTAAGTTAGGCGTGCTCCACTTCAGTGGCACGGGTTCAGTTCCCAGGCACGGACCTACACCACTTGTCGGCAGCCATACCGTGGCAGCAACCCACATACAAAACAGAGGAAGATTGGCAACATATGTTAGCACAGGGCAAATCTTCCTCAGCAAAAATAAAAAATAAAAATGCCATCTCATTCTTGCTCTAATTTGTATTTCATGTCCACTATTGAAGGCAAGCTTCTTTTTATATAGAGATTATTTGCATTTCCTTTTCTGGAAATTGCCTATTCATACTCTTTGTTTATTTTTCTGATAGACTCTTGGTCTATTTCATATTCATTTGTAGAAACTTTTTATATTAGGAACATTAATCTTTGTCATATTTCAAAAGATCATCTCATTTAATATGAGTGTATTTCTGCAAAACTGTTCACATATCCCCATAAATCATTGATGCACGCCTAATATCACCTCCTGGAAGAATGAAAGCTTGTGACATCTCCTTTGTAGAAATTCAGGAATGGAATCTCTAGAAAAGACTGATATTCCTGTTAGTACAACAGGTAGGTGTCTGAATTCTTAAGATATAGGTTATTAAGATGATTCAATTTTTTAGAACAAGTTGGCAATTAAAAAGTAACAAGCTGGTTGCTTTAGGATAAGAATCTTGGTCATCAATCCACTGCTTTGAAAGACACTTGGATCTTTCTAAACTGTCATAATGAGTTTTTTCATTTAAGGTAGATTTCCCAAACAAAATATATTCCCTGGGGTGCTACTGTGTGTTAAGGAAAAAAAATAGTCTGTGGCCAAATATATTTGGAAATGCTTTTGTGCAAAGTGGTTTTATTGAAGAATGTCACAGACACTTTTAAATGCTAATGTTCATTATGAAACTCTAAGTAAAACTTGAATGTGCAGAATTCCCAAAATTATTGGACTAGAGCCCCTTGAGATTTATTTTTCAAAGTACACCACCAGAGCTAGTATTCATGAAATAAAATTTTTATAAATGCTGACTTAAGGAAATATCTACACTTTTCCTTGTAAATGAATGTTTTTCCCTATATATTTGCCTTAGCACTGTCATCTTGTCACCACAAATCTTTCAGAGACAACTGCCAACCTTGCATAAAATTACTAGTGGAAAATTTTTGAAAAGATTCATAAATTTACTGCAAGGTTTGTGTTGAATTGGAAGAAGCCAAATGTAGTTAGAAGTTGCAGAGAGTGTGTGTGTGTGTGTGTGTGTGTGTGTGTATCATATCTCCGTGAGGTTATGAAAAGGGGTCACTCTTTTAACTCAAATAATATATATATGAAGTAATATATACACAAAAATGAGAACTTAATTGAGAAGACTTTACTACATAGGAAGTACTAAAAAAGAATATTATGATGTATTCAAATATTTTTAGTATTATTTTTGCTCATACTTCTGATACATTTTACATTTATTTAAAAATTTATTGGAAGCCTTTTATTTTTAGTTGGTATAATTTTTCAAGATCTACCCTGAATTCACTTGGTAAGTTATTAAACATAATTTTAATATTTAGTTTTATTTTTTGTCACTTAATTCACATTTATGAGGAGATGAGGTAAAATTATGAGACTAATAAGATTAAGAAGATTATTATAAATCACCTATGTTGACATGACTTGTTCATTGTCCTTTTAGTTAGCAGATACTATTGATAAAATATAAGTAAATCATGGATAATTATTCACTTCTGGATTCCTAAGCTTGCCATTTTACCTGTAGCTTTCAGGAATTACTGCCTCCTTCACTCTTCAGCTCATAGGAATATTTCTTCTAAAAAGCAGGATTATGCATTGCCTATTAAAGTTATTGCCAGCATCTCAGAAACTGAAGTAAACGCTTTCACAAACAGCATTTCCAATGAATAATGCTGAAATCAGACTTTTTTTTTCATTGCAAATGCCTGAAGTAGTTGGCTCCCTTCCCATCGGCTACTTTGTAACTGCGAATATGACAACATGATGGTGATTCACAGATGCCAAAATATGACGAGCAGAGCAAATCTGTGTTCTAGATATGATAAGGTGAGAAAAGCAGAACTCTGGGCCCCAGGTGATTTCCATGAAGACACCTCTGTACACAGGGCTCACTATCTATACCATGCAGCCGCCAACTCGAATAAGTTGAGTAGGAGAGAAACACATCTAAAAATGCAAATGGATGAAAAAATAAAACTGGGTTGCATAGTAACATCTTAAGCAGATTTGAGCGATGTATGTTCGAAAAGCATAAGCTACAGCCTTGGAAAATGCTTTTGGGTTGTATTCAACACATATTGGGCCAGAACTGAGAAAAATACATCGAAATTATGAATGCTCTAAAGAGTCGTTCTCCAAACCACCAGCCTTATTAACAATGTAATATCAAGTGAAATAATAGCTTGTTTCTTGTTTTTATCATAACATTTGGAAATTTATTTTAAAAGCATATATGCTCCGTAGATTAGGGGCTATAGTTACATCATTGGAACAGAAAAAAGAAATTGTGAACTTGTGTCCTAGTTAGATCAGCTATACATTCATATAAACAACTCAGTCTTGCACTGCAGCATTCAGGAATAATAGAATCACGAATTATACAAGGCTGTTTTTACTGGTTGTACCTATACATTTATGTATATTCCATTCATCCATCCTGATTTCTGCCGAACCTCACTGGCAGTTGAACTCATGTGAGCTTGTTTATGGTCAGAATTTACACTTAAAATCAATCTTTCCCCTGTCAAATGCAGAACAGGCTTTTATCAGACATAACATAATAGAGATGAATATTAGAGTAATTTTAGCCAAAGGAGAAAAAGATATTTTGACGTTAAACTATGAGTCTAAATATATTGTTCAAAATCATATTTCTAAATAAAAAAGGCAACATTTGCTTTAATTCATAAGTTATTGACATTTTTAGATATATCTACACACTTTCAGCAACAGTGGTATTTTTGAAAATTATATAGTACAGGAAAAAAAGAGTTTTAGGATAGACACTCTCTTAATTGGTTTTCAAGAAATGCTGTATGTCAATGTTTATGGCAAGCTATAGATAAATCGAGAAGTTATTCATAGGTGGTAAGCTCTCTGAAAGAAGGAGCTGTGTTTGTTTACCATTATATTCTAAGCACTTCACACAGTGCCAAATACATAGCACATGTTCAATAAGTATTTGTAGAATGAATTAATGGATAAAGAATTGCAGTCAGTTTAAAAAAAAAAACAATGAAGGCTAATCAAAACATTTTATAAAACATCCAAGCTCAGCAATTAATAAAAAATACAAACTACCTTCTGCCTAACTATATAAATTAACTTAAAATTGGATTTTTTTTTTTTCTCAAGGAATTACTCAAAATATGCCTTTATCATTTTTTCCCTTCTTTAGGGTGGCACACAGGGGGAAAAGAACTCATTACCACGTAGAAACCATACTTTTGAAGCAGTTTCAAAAATAATTGAATTCTAAAATATAATGCTACTTATTCATGACTATTCATAATCCTATGAAGAAAGGCTTGCTCACCACCCAATTGCACGCCAATTAATAAAGTGGCCTTTCTAACCCAATAGATTTAATAACACCTCTATTAAGGTCAATGCTGAAAATGTATCATCACAAAATCAGTAAGGTTAAGAAGGGTCAAATAAAATATCAATGGAAGAACAAAAGAAATCTTAATACTAATAACTTGACCAAAATATTGAAATTATTAAAAAATGGCACCAAATAGGCTGAATTCAAGACATAAACAAACATGTCAAAGCTATTATATTAATCTCTATAGATCATAATAAAGGGACCAAAATGTACAAGGTAACACAGAATCTGGGGCAGTACCATGCTAAATCAGTTTTGTTTTTACGTTTTTAGTTTGAGGTATTGGTTTTTACTATGATCTACATCATCTCATAAGATATGGACTTTTAACATTAATATAATATATTTAATAAGTTAACATAGCAAAGGAATATCATTAATATATGAAACCACTAACATTTAACATTCCAATATAAGTTATTATGCCAAAGCGGCCCAAAGGAAAAAGGGAAAGTATAAACTTGGAAGGAAGTCTATGTCCAAAACAGCACTTCAGGAATGCCTCACATTTGATGGGATTATTTTGCAAGTAAATAAAGGGGTAGATTTCTCTCTCTTTCTCCCTGTCTCTTTCTCTTTCCCACTCTCCTTCCCTCCCACTTTTTTTCTCCATAAAAGCATGTGTACCTTAAACGACTCTAAAAAGAAGTCTGAAACATTGAAAACTTTGTATGCTACTTAACGTTAAAAACTGCTTCTAAGGGATACTTCTGTTAAATTTCACCTTTGGCTATTATGTTATAAAATCTAGTAATAAAATCATCACAATGAACACAAGCACTGAGGGGATACTAGTGTATTGTGTAAGGAAAATCATTGGGATACACACACTGGGCCTCGATTTGAGTATCCTTGAATGCCGGTCTAAGACTTTTCTATGTTATTCCAAAAACAGTAGGAAATCACTGAAGGTTTTTGAGCTGGGTGACGAGGCCAATGTCATGCGTAAGAAAGAAAAGTCTGACAGCAGTGCTTGGATCCCTCAGGAAGGAGAATATCTAGGAACTGGGAAATTACTTAGGCAGCCTGTTAAGTTGCGCACAAAACAGTACATGTGTCTATCATTACTGATCAAAATTAGATTTAAGATATTTATATTGTTTTGAAAATTAATCATTTAAAAATTTTGCCTAATATCACAGATCATGATATTAGGCATTAATTATGCTTTGTATATCGTATGACTATATGAATTAACGAAGATGTCTTAAGGAGTAATAATGTTGAAGCATATTTAGAACAAAAATATGCCTTAGAGGTTGAGAGAGTCTGTCAGAATCCTGTGAAAACTTGCCTACTGCACTGAAAAATTACCCTCCAGTGAATTGCCTTCAGGCTGCATTTTCAGAAATTATATTCTAGTGGTGGTCAATTTTTCAACCCGAAGGGTGATATTTCTCTCCATAAATTTGATTCCCAGTCAATATTTCTTATACATAATATGATCTAGGTATTTCTCAGTTAAAAATAACCAAGGTTAAAATGTCTCATAAATACACAGTATCATTAAACATTGGCCACGTAAAGTGAGTGCTGGTATTTGGCTGTTGGAGCTAAGTGTGTTATAGGCCTACTTGTCACTCTTTCTTCGCAGACAATTTCAACAAATAAACAGTGAAACCCATTATTTACAGTTCCCACTGTCAAAAGCTGCCATTCTTATCCCCATCCAAACATAAGAATGTGCTAGTTATTTCTGTAAGGGGATGGGGCTACTTTTTATAATGTCAAAACATGCTGTAATTATAGTGAAGTTGATTGAATACAGGTAGATGATAAAGATAGGAATGATGAAGTTTAGGTTCATTCCAAATACATCTTTATTTCTTGAGATTATAGCCCTAAATGTTTAATAAATCTGTGCACTTCTTTTTTTCGTCATAAATGACAGTTCACTTCAGCTCAAGCTAGATTCTAGCACACAACTCTGCAGCAGAGGAGTGCACTGCAATTGCATGAGAAGCTGATACAACCTGACTTGCAGTAAATGGGTATCCGATAGCGGTCCACTCTATCTCTCTAACTCACGCCTTCAATTCGGGGGCAGTCACTCATTCAACTGATGTCAATCACTGCCTCTCTGTTACAGGAGACTTCCTGTAAATCTCCAATACTTATTTGTCACCAACGTTCTTTATTTACAACTTAACACAAAGAATTGAACTTGTTGGTATTGCTTTGAACTCAAACTTTTGTCCACTATTGGATTCATTCTTTTTCCCTATAAGCTGATTCTGCCTCACCACAACTCACCAGCCACTGGATTTACTGGTAACGTCTAGAAACTTCGAGTCACTTGGGATTCTGCTGTTTTTGTGATCACTTAAGTCCAGAGCACCAAGTTTTGTGAGCTTCCCTTTGCAGATTCTTTGATTTGCTTCTTCCTTCCTTTCCATTTTAACAGTGCAATTCTTTGACCCTACCAATTGTAAGAGCCTTCTAGCTGTTTTCCCGGCCACCATTCTCTCATCTGTCCACACCGTTTGCTGCCACACCATTTCATCTTCTGAGAGCACTACGTTATCATGACTTCCTGCTCAAGAAGCTAACACAGCTGCCTTTGGCCCTGCTTAGCTGTTGCTGGCATCCATGAAGGGTTCCACCCAAGAGAAGGGATCTGTGTGCATCCGTGATACTACATGTGCTATGAGTCACAATTTATGATTAACATTCTATTCAGAGTCAAAAGAGAAAAATAATATTAATGGGCATTTATAAAGGAATCTCCAAGCTTTTTGTACTTCCTGATTGTTCTGGTCAAAGGTATTTTCCCAGTTAAAATTTCTTCTGTTTAGTAGATCTACCTAATATATTATGGCACTGGGAAATGATTATCAGAAATGGAAAATCTGCTTTTTTTAATTGAGGAAGAAATATTGGTGTAAATGGTAGAAATTTTTCATCCATTTACTTTCTTTCTTATACTGAATTCCTTTTTAAATAGGATCTAAATATTGATTGGCGTTTAATCTCATCACTTTATTTTCAATCAACATTGTAAAAGTCCAGCTCCAGGGCTCAGTTCAGCCAATAATTTTATTTATGAACAGAATATAAATGCATATGAGCTATGTGCATCATCCATACATTTTTCTGAATCAATAATGGCTTCTGTCCTCTGAAAACACTTTATCTATATGGTAATAATGATCAACCTCCACTGAACATGCAATTATGTACAGATGTGCTCTGCGATTTATCTACAATATCTCATTTAAACCTCATCGTAACCAGGTAAGATTTAATAGATGAGGAAAATGAGGCTTAAAGAAGTAACTTGCTAAAAAATACATGAGTTAATTTCCAAATGAGAATTTTGATAGAATCTTCTTTGACTTCAAAGCCCATGAAGATAATCTCCATGCAATACTGTCTTACTCTGCTGCCAGTATAACATTTTTCATACTCAATTACAGATAACTATATCTATGCTGTCCCACTCCCTTGCTAGATATGAACTTCTTAAGGGATTTTGCCTATTAATCTTTAGTTTCAATGACACAATCTAATGAGACGGGCACCTTGGCGGGTTAGGTGAGGCCCTAGGTTGGAACAAGGCTGCACAAACAGGAAGCCACATCCGCCTGAAGTCGGCCACACATCCTGTGACATGGGACAAGTCAGCAGCCTGTCCACGCCTGCTAAAACCCAATCGACAGAGGGACCACAGACTGAACATACAGCTCCAGAACCAATCAGACAACTGACCACGTGTCCCAAGATCCAATGCCCAGCCCTGCGCCCACTTCTCTTTTAGAATCCCATAACCTTCGGCCCACCTCGGGGCTGCTCTTGAGACAGCCCAGGCTCTCTGTAGCCTGTCCCTTTTCTTTACCTAAGTCTTGCTTAATTGCTTAATAAAACTGTCTTTGTCTTACTCTGTGGCTCCCGCTTGAATTCTTTTCTGTGGGTCCCCGAGAACCCACTCCCATCAGGGCCCTTCGCCCTCTGAGCCCTGCTAAGACCTATCTAGCAACCAGTCAAACATTGTTGAACTGAACTAATTTATACTTTCCAAATTAGGAAAGAGAATACCTATTCTTTTAGGTGGGGATATAACAGCCCATAGGTTAAATATATTATGTCTTAAATAATAGTTTATAAAAAATATATTTCAAAAGATGTGATTCACAGAACACCAACAATTGTATGTTGAAGGGAGCTGACCACTATTTTTTCTCTCTGAGAGGCAGTGTGGTTCAAGTGCAGACTAAAGGGTACAGCCTGTGTGACACTGGAACAATTACCGCAATCATTTTATGCCTCATTTTCTTCATATGTAAAACAGGGCTGACAGTAGTAAAATGTCTGCATAGATTTTGTATGAGAATTAAATCAATTAATACACAAAAAAGCACTTAAGTCAGTGCCTGACATATTGTTAACACTAAATAAATGTTAGCTATTATCATGACTTACATACACAACATGTGGTAGTTTTCAAATATTTTGGTCTCATATGGATCCCGTTTTGATTTTTACCTTCTTAAAATTATTGACAACCCCAAAGAGCTTTTGTTTATGTAGGTTATATCTACTGTATTTACTATATTAGAAACTAAAACTGAGAACATTTAAAAATATTAGTCTAAAATAATATTAATAACCTTACACACATTGACATAAATGTTTATAAAAAAACATTTTTAGAACAAGAAATAGTGAGAATGCCATCGTTTTATATTTTTTCAAGTCAATTTCTGCTTTGTGATATCACACACCTCGTAGCCACTGGAAAACTCAATGTACACCAGTGGATGAAAAAGGCAAATCATGTCTTAGCATTATTATTGGATGCAGTTTTGAGTTTAAGGATCCCTTGAAATGAGATTGAGGAACCCTAGGGATCCCCAGACCACACATGGAGAAGTGATGCTTTATAGAAAAGCTTCTACAAGTGGTTTGATCCTCTGGAATAAAATCGTGGAGGTTGCGTAAATCTCATGGTTTTGGACGCTAATGGTTAATGCCAAGTTCTTATTATTTCACTATGTATCCAAGTTTCTATTCTCCAAGGTTGGGGGATGTAACACTGTTTATCTTGGAAAGAAAAGATGTAGATTTCTAACCATTAGGACAAGAAAATTCTAAGGTGAGTAACTTTTTCCTCTAAACAGCTACTGTGCCATTCTGTATTGTTGCCTTTGCCCTGCTTTTCTCACTGATGCGCATGGGACCAGCTGTGAAAGCAGAGTCTAAAACTAAATAGACAACAACAAACAAACACATAGAGACAAAGATTGGATTGGTGGTTACCAGAGAGGAAGGGGGAGGGAGGCAGGTGAAAGGGATGATTAGGCACACGTGTGTGGTGATGGATTTTAATTAGTATTTGAGTGGTGAACATGATGTGATCTAAGCAGAAATAGAAGTATAATGAGGTACACCTGAAATTTGTACAATGTTATAAACCAATGTTACCACAATAAAAAAATTTTTAAAAAACTAAATAGAAGAAAATCAGATTTCCATTCACCTAGTTTTCTAGGAAACCCTCTTAGGAGATACACAGTCACAATAAATGTGAAGGAAAAAACAAAAGGAAGAAAAATCTTTCCATACAGTATGTTGTTTAGATATTCGGCTAAAAGTGTCTTGAATACCTTAGATTTAAAAAAAAAACTGATGACACAAAGTAAAGTAAACTAAATATTTTAACCAGAAAACAAATTGTTTCAGGGAATTGTTTTTAAATTACATTTAAAGAAGAGAAAAGCATTTTGATAACTTATCCACCAAATTCAGGATGAATTTTCTCACTTTTCAACGTTTTTTTCCATTAAATTAGATTACCATGGTTTTCCATGAAGCAAGGACATCATTTCTTATTTTTTAAACTCTAACTATAGAAGATGTCATTTATAATGTTTTACTTTACAAGGAAAGGGACACATGAGCTCTCTGGTGCTGAACAGAGCTGACTAGTGCATTGAAAAAGAAAAAATAGTACCATTGACTGATACAATTGTGTCTTATTTGTCTTTGTGTTTAAAGCTCCTAAAATAGGATTAGTACAGTAACAACAATAATGCTAATGATATTTCGTGATTACAGTACCATGTGTCAGACACTGTCCCAAGCAGCCATTTTACCAATTTGTAACCGACACTTTGTGGTAGGTGTTACTAACCTCATCATACAGATACATTTACTGAAGCACAGAGAAGCTAAGCAATTTGTCCAAAGTCACAGCGATTGTCAACTTGGAATCAGAGTTTGATCCCAGGCAGCCTCTACCTTGAGAGGTGGGCTCTCTACCCCCAGACCGTATTGCCAGACTTGAGAAAGAGTGACTACATTAAGCTCATGTCATTTTTCTTAAAATTTTAATGTAAGCTTGTTTTCTCTGTATAATCTATACAAGAAAACAGTTGATTTATGAGCAGAATAGTAATTAGGTTTGGCCAACAATAGAAGACAAAAATAAAATTCCAAAGGCAGCCTAACCCAGGGGCTACTACACGAATTGAGAAACAGGAAATAATGCTGTGTTTCTAGCCCCATCAAGTAGCCACACGGTAATGACACAATTTTACACATAATTTCATTGTAAATTCCCCCAAACTTTTCTCTTATTTCTTTACATTGCTAACAAATAGGTTGTAGCCAAAGGATCATCTTGATCACATGGGTATTTGCAATTAAATTGATTAGTAATTTAATAGGATTATCTATTCCGGTACCCATTTAAGTTTATGAATTTTGAATTCACTGAATTTTCAACAAACTTCATTGTTCACTAGACAGCTCCACTTGAATTTCCCTCTGGAAGCTTTTTTTTCAACATTTCCACAGTGGAATTAATCATTTTGTTCACCAACTTCTTCTCTATGCCAGTCTCTAAGAATAGTGCCAACTTCAAAAGAAATGGTCTTGCCAGAAACTTGGGAGTCTTCTGAGATGTGTTTCTACCACCTCACTCTCCCAAACCAGTTAGCTGCCAAGTCTTGAATTCTACCTGTTAATCAGCTGTAAATATATCATCCCTGCTCCATCCCCACTGCCTTGATCTCAGCTCAGGCCCCCATCATCGTCCCTCCTGCTATTCAAGCAGCCTTTTAGCTGGTATCTTCCTCTTCATTCTGGCTTCCCTCCAACATCTCTCCAGGCTGAGACTGTCTATCACCAGAGATGATCTTTTCAAATTACAAATCTGATTAACTTTCCATTTTCACAGGATGAAATTAAAACTGTGTAACATGATATACAATGCCAAATGCAATCTGCTCCAGCTTACTTTTCTTTTTTCAGTTTTAACCAACTTCCTCTCCTCCCTTGAACTTGTAAACTCTTCTCTAGTCATCCTGCAGTTTTGGAAAGCACAGTGTATACCCCACATGCCATCTTTTTGTATGCCTGGAATTTTAGCACCCAACTTCTCCACCTAACTCCCACTCACTTTTTCCACACATCTCCTTTCAGAAGCTTTCTCTAACCTTTTATTCCTCTGCCCTTGTTTTCCCTCCAGGCAGAGATTAGGTGCCATATATCCCCAGGGCAGGCAGTGCTGACTGTGACATAGGGCTTGTTGCTCTGTTTACTGTTTGTTCTCTCCATTTAATGGAAAGGATGGTGACAAACTTCTCTTTGTATCCCCAGTGACCAGTACAGTACCTAACATAGGGTAGGCATTCAATAACTATATGTTTAATAAAGGTCAACATGATTAAAAAAAACTTAACGTTGCTTTCCTTTCCCTTTGCTATGCTTTAAAAAAGAAAAATAAACCTTTATATTGCATACCTAGTAATATGTTTTATTAGCTTAATTAGTGACTCTAATTTTGAATTCTTAAAGAGGTGTAAATAACTTTAAATTAAAAATCAGGTTATAAGTTTAATATTGAATAAATTAAAAATGTCACTGTAAGAACTAGATCAGCTGCAATAAGCAGAAAAATAACAAAGTAGAATCCTCACTTCTGAGTTCAAATGAAATTATTGGAATTGTTGATTTTTTTAATACAGTACCTGCTTTTCCCTTAACAGCATTCTCAAAGAAT
The DNA here is from genome assembly GCF_057802395.1 of Ceratotherium simum simum. Taxonomy (NCBI): domain Eukaryota; kingdom Metazoa; phylum Chordata; class Mammalia; order Perissodactyla; family Rhinocerotidae; genus Ceratotherium; species Ceratotherium simum. The sequence goes on along the minus strand of NC_141927.1, from coordinate 12,590,704 downwards.
TCATTCATCAATTACTCTTGAAAGAAAAGAGTTTGTTATGGTTTAAAAATGTTTGAAACAACATTTATTCATATATTTTTAAAATTTGGCTGCAATGGTTAGAGGGTACTTGGAAAATTCCAGCTCCTCTGTCTGTGCAGTATGACACAGTCCTTACATCATTCTAAAGGTTCTAAAGTTAGCCTTGCTTGGATTTAAGTTTTAGTTCTCTGTGACTTCCTATCTGTGCACTTTGGGGGAAAATTACTTAACCTCTCTGAGCCTCAGTTTTTTCACCTGTAAAATAGGGCCAACAATAGTCTCTGCCTCTTAGGTTGTTGTGAGACTGATATGAGCTACAGCATGAAGAGAACTAGATGCACTGCCGGACACAGTAAGGCTCTATAAATGACTCCATCGTTGATTTCATGGTCATTTTATTATAACTTTAATATTATATTTAAAATTGAAACTCCTGTGGAACATACCCCACTGAGTTCTACTTTATTCATAACCCACATGTGGCTAGCAGCACTCCCGAGCTGTAGCAGTATCAGCCATGTCTTAAGAGGCATGGAAGTAGTTAGAGCATCTGGCTCTTCAAAACCAGCTGGCCTGTCTCATAAACCCTACTTCCTATTGTCCAAATTTCCAAAGTCAGCATGATACTCATAGAGGATTCAAGGAGAAGACAGTGCTGGCACTGAATAAGCAATAGTTGATGATTCTACAGGGTCACAAGTCACTGTCTTGCTCAAGATGGGAAACTCTTGATTTTACAGTAAGTGTTTTGCCTGAATTGCTCTATCAAGACTTTCAGAGATGAGTTCTATACTTAATACTGGTGTAGGAGCATATGGCTAGCAGCGCCTGCACAAGGAGTGAGTTGACTTATTTCAAGGATAGGGATATGCAAATAGTCTGGATAAAGGCCAGAATGGGATAATGACGAGGACCGCCAGCCAGGTGCATTGCAACTAGGATTACACATGACTCTTGATTCCCATTACTGGTATCAGAGCCGAAGAGAAGGACTAAAAGAACACCAGATGGAGGGAAAATATTTTATTGTTCTGTAACTCTTGGCACTTCTCTTACTGTCCATATCACATTTCTCCTTCTATTAATCTATTTGTGTAACTTTTGTCAACTCTACTTTTTTGTGAATTCCATAAAAGCAAGTTATATGTCCAAGGTCGCTATGTATGTGAGGATTGACAGAATTTGCTAAAGGAAGATAAATAAATCAATTCCTACCACAATGTTCACACTCAAACCCATCGTAAAAGAAAATGTTAAATTCTGATATATGTATTAGATATTAGACATCAAGCAAAGTAAATATGAATATCAACTGGATAACCGCAATAGGTGAAGCCATTTCAATAACAAAAGAAGATTGTCACAATTTATATTTGATTTAGAGGTTAAAAGTTCTGGAGTAATTTCTGGTTAAATGTTCTGGAGTAATTATCACTTGTCTTCAGTATTTAATCAGAATAGGGGAAAATAGTCTCTTGAATGGGTTTCTAAGTGATAATGTCTTCAAGATTCCATTCAAGATATTGGAAGGGCTGGGGTATGATCAAAATGAGATAAAACATGGAATAAAATAGGCAGGATAGAACCTTGTTTGCAGAAAACTCACTGCAGCTGAGGAGCATGTGTGAAAAACTAGGTGGATCACATACCTAATGTCATTTTTGTTGGTAGCATTGATTGACTAGGTGTCTCTAGAGAAGAAATGAGAGAAGAGAAATGTATGAAAAAATGTAATGAGGTTTATAAAATCCCTAAAGACTAACTGGGCTTATAATCTAAAGTAGATTAACAAGGTCTACACTCAATGGAGGATTCAATTAGGCAACATCAATTATAACAACTATACATTTTCAACAAGTTAAAAAAAAAGGGACAAAGGTGTATTACGTCTGTACTACATGTAATTAAAATTAATTTATATTTCTTGACAAGATTCCTGGGAACAGAAAAAATGTGACAACAGTTAAGAATTAATTTGGGATTTCATAGATACTATTTTTATGAAAGTACCTAAGTTCCTAATAGACATTTATCCATATAAAAATGTAGAGCTAAATTATGAGTAATTCTTTCAGCTCAAGACAGCTAGATAAGTGAGCTGGCCAATTGTTTTGCTTGGTTAATCGCCTCTTTATGCTTTGCTGAAAGGAATTAATGGGAATTACATCCTTTTCATAGGCAGAAAATTGTCTTTTGCTTTATTTCTTATTCTCTATATAAGTGATAATCACTAAAAATAGTTGGAGGCTTCTCCTGTACTTAGAGAAACCTACAGTACATATTCAATCACATGTGTGTTTTTTTTTAAAAGAAAAGATTTAGACTTTTAGAAAAGATTCCACCCCTTGAGAATGAGAAAGGAAGGAAGGAAAGAAAGAGGGAAGGAAGGAAGGAAAAGGAAAACAAGAAAAGAGAAAGAAAAACAAAAAAACTACAAAAGTTAATCCTTTAAAACAGATTTTTAATTGTTTAATATGTCTTCTATAGAAGAAACTGGGGAATAGTATTAGAATAGCTGAAGAACAGGAAATATTTATGAAAAATATAGATAAATTTTAAGATATTTATGTACGCATTTTTAAAACAAGGATCTCTGACTAATATCTATTTTATTGAGCTAAATTACACATATATTTATATATGTCAGCTAAAGCTTTACACGATCTAGTACTTTGTTGACCTTCTATCCCTAATAATGAAGAGCACAGTTCTTCCTTTCTGTACAAATCTCATAAATATGAAGTTAAAAGAAAATAAAACGAAAAAGGGATAAGTGTATAGAGACAAGATTATGTTCTCTTAAAGCAGAAAATGAAAAAACTATTCACTGAGTATTGCTTAAAATTTTGTGCATATGTATAGATTGTTATGTCTCTTTTGGCATTGAGACTATAGAATTCTGTGATCCTTTAGCCATTGTAGGCATTATATAATGTGGAACCATATATTTCAAACTTGAATAACTGTGACCCAGAATAAGAAACATAATGTACATTACAACCTAATGCATACATGTTATAAAAGTTTTATGAAACAATATATACCCTTACCAAGTGTAAAGTATAATATTTTTCATTTCTATGTATTCTATTCTAGTCGAGACTAAGCTGTTCACTTTTTAAAAAAATGAATCAATTCTTTCACCACTGCATTAAAGGTATGTGAACTCAATGAGGGCTGAAGTCCATTTATGAAGGCAATGTGTTTTTGTAAATGTAAAGGTCTAAAAAAGCTAAATCTAAGATTCAGAATTTGAATTAAAAGCTTATTCCAAATGCAACCTTCAGGAACTTTGCAATAGAGAAATGTTAATTAGTTATAAAAATAACAGAGATTTAAAGGAGCTTTTTTAAAAAAATCTAACAAGCATTTACGTAATGCTTACTATGTATCAAGCACTGCCCTATATGCTTTGTGGAAACCATCTCACTTAATTCTTCCATCAAATTCACGAGATCCCCATTTACATATAAGGAAACTGAGGTACAGAGTGTTTAGTATCCAAAGAGCTGTCTCTCTATTGATGGAGGCTAAGTTTGCAAATAGGTATTAGCAACAGGGATGCCTAGTGGTGAATATCGAGGACTGCTTCACAAAAAACACTTGAATAAGGCCTAGGAAATCTAGACACTGGCCAGGAGAGAAATATAGGGAGGAAATTATCATTATAAATTAACCCTGGTACAAGCTAGGGATTCATGGAATCAACTACATAACATCGACCGTATTACTGAGGGAATAGGGTGCCAACAACAATGATAGTCAAGATGGTTAATGTCTTCTACTGGATTCAAGGATTGGCCTGGAGGGTCAGACGATTTGGGTTTAAAAATGCTAATGAGTACAGTAATCAAAACCGTTGGCATTGGCATAAAAACAGACACATAAATCAATGGAACAGAACAGAGAGCCCAGAAATAAACCCATGCGTATATGGTCAATTAATTTACAACAAAGGAGCCAAGAATATACAATAGGCAAAGGACTCTTCAATAATTGGTATTGGTAAAACTAGATAGCCAAATGCAAAAGAATGAAATTGAACCACTATCTTACATCATACACAAAAATTCACTTAAAATAGATTAAAGACTTGAATGTAAGACTTGAAACCGTAAAACTCCTAGAAGAAAACATAGGCAGTAAGCTCTTTGACATCAGTCTTGGTGATGATATTTAGGATCTGACACAAAAGCAAAGGCAAAAAAGGAAAAATAAACAAGTGGGACTACAAACTAAAAAGTTTCTGAACAGCAAAGGAAATCAAAAAAATGAAAAGGCAACTTAGTGAATGGGAGAAAATATTTGCAAATCATATATCTGATAAGGGTTTAATATTCATAATATATAAAGAACTCATACAAGTCAATAGCAAAAACACAAATGATCTGATTAAAAAATGGGCAGAAGATCTGAATAGACATTTTTCCAAAGAAGACATACAGATGGTCCACAGGTAAGTGAAAAGATGCTCAGCATTACTAATCATCAGGGAAGTGGAAATCAAAACCACAATGAGCTATCATCACACACCTGTTAGAATGGCTATTACTAAAAGGACAAGAGATAAGTGTTGGCAAGGATGTGCAGGAAAGGGACCTCTTGTGCACTGTTTGTAAGAATGTAAACTGGTACAGTCACTATGGAAAACAGTATGATGGTTCCTCAAGAAATTAAAAGTAGAACTACCATATGATCCAGCAATCCCATTTCTGGGAATTTATCAGAAATAAAAACATTAACTTAAGTTAGTTTAGTTTAGAAAAGATATATGCACCCCATGTTCATTGCAGCATTATTTACAATAGTCAAGATATTGTAACAACCTAAGTGTTAACTGATGGATGAATGGATAAAGAAAATGAGGTATATATATACTATGGAATATTATTGACACAAGAAAAGGAATGAAATTTTGCCATTTGCAACAGCATGGATGGACCTTGAGGCCATTATGCTAAGTGAAATCAGTCAGATAGAGAAAGACAAATACCCTATTATCTCACTTAAGCATGGAATCTTAAAAAAAAAAAAAAACTGAGCTCATACATAGGGAGAACAGATTGGTGGTCACCAGAGGTAGGGGGTAGGGGTATGCAAAACAGGTGAAGGGGGTCAAAAAGTACAAACCTCCAGATGTAAAATAAGTCATGAGGATGTGATGTACAGCATGGTGACTGTAGTAATAATACTGTGTTACGTATTTGAAAGTTGCTAAGAGAGTACATCTTAAAAGTTCTCATCACAAGGAAAAAATTTTTTGTAGCTATGCTAATGGATACGAACCAGACTTATTGTGGTGATCATTTTGCAATGTATACAAATATCAAATCATTATGTTGTATACCTGAAACTAATAATGTTATGTGTCAATTATACCTCAATAAAAAAATTGCTACTGTGTGACTTTTGTTAAGTTTTTCTCTGATTCTTCACTTGTAAAAGAGTATAAGAATATCAACTTGTATATTATTGAGGATTATAATGAGAAAATATATGTGAAGTGTCTAGTAAAGTACCACATACATAACAAAACCATTACAAATGGCTTATAAGATTATGATGTTTATTTTTTTTTTTCATTATTGCCAATTTGATTGTTTGTGTTGTTTCCTCCTCTCTAAAGCAAGACTGGGATCAAATTGTGAAATGAAACTAAATCTACAGGGAGAGGATAAATGTCCCCAGCTTTAAAGTAGAGGAATGGGAATCAGAGTGGCCGCATATATTTATGCTCTGCAATGACTAACTTTAATTTCTCAGTGGAGAAAATTTTTTAAATTTTGATTTCACATCAAGTGTCTGCCTCAATCTGCTTTTGAGCCTGTCATTAAATATGCTTGGCAAGAATGGAAGGTAAAGATCATGTGATTGCCACTCCCAAAGAGAGAGGCAAAAAAACCCTAAACTGGTCTATTTAATTCAAATTGTCAGGTTAATAGTATTTTATGATGTAAAGCTTCAGTTGTTTTCTTTTTTAAAAAAATTACTAAAACATTCCCTAGTGCATATATTTCCACAGAAACAAAGAATTTGGTATTGATGTCACAAAGAATGCACTGTCACATTTGTATTTCGTACATCATTTTGATTTCTTGCCTATTTTGACAACCCTTTAAAAGTTGATGGGTAATGAAGAAGTTGTTCCCTTAGATTAGAGCCATAGGGGTGAAAATTCAAGTGAAAAAAATAGAAAAGATTGAAAAAAAAATTACTCCTTTTATTTCTTCACCAGTGAACCGAAGATTTGATTAAGAAATATGCCCACATCTCTCTCTAAGCAGAAAAGCAATAGTGGAAATAAATCACTAAGAAAAAACCATCAATACCTTTGAAAACATAATTAAAATATTCTGTAGGTAATAATCAAGAAATGAAAGGCAAATGATATTCTGGGAAAATATTTGCAACAAATATGCTAATTGGGTTACAACTCTATATACAAGTTCTAACACAAATTCTTAGAGGTAATTAAAGAAAAATTCTAACACTCAAACATAAAAATTGGACAAAGAACATGAACAGATAATAAGCAAATGAAGAAATAAAAGGCTAAGAGTTTGACTTTAATATCAAATAAATTAAAAGTAAACAAACAAGTTATCATTTTTCACCAAACTGGCTTTCTTTTTAAAGGTTTTTGTTTTTTTTTTTAAAGGTCTGTAGGTTTGGAATAGATACAAGGAGACACACACACACACCCATACATCACTCTGAGTGTATCTGAAGGACAATTTGAAATGTGTCTCAAAAATCTATAAAAGTCTGTGAAAGCTCACCAAAAAAAAGTTCATTAATTCAAGGCTTTATCTAGGATTGATTAACTACTTTTCTCTGCTATTTTCTTTACAAATTTTGGAAACTAGTTTTAGCCCAACTTTTTAAAATTAATTAAATTCTGTCAAAAAATAAATAGCTCTTATATCTCATACAAAAATAAATTCTATGTAATGCCAAACTTTTTTTTAATATCTTAATTCCATTGCTACATCCTGGTGTCCCATGGATATAGCCATACAAATCCTGTATTATGAGACATGCATATAATTTTTGTTTCTCATATCTAACATGAAATTTATAGATCACTAAAAAATAAACTTTGACACATTCAAGCTGCTAGAATACTCAGAAGTTAGATTTAAATTTAACATTCATTAAACTTCTAAGTTTTTTAAAGAAAACACAAAAGCCAGTATGCTTATATAGTAGGCTCAATTTCTTGTACTTCCATAATCACAGAAGTTGCTGTTCCTCCAAACTCAGAATGAATACTCGTGGAGCAGAGCCAACACATAGAAGAGTGACAAATAAAAGCTCTTTATTTGCCACTGAAATTCATATTATATGATTTAATTTCAATTTTTAGAAAAAGGAAAATTATAAAGATGAAAGAAGATGAATTGTTCCCGAAAGCAGAGGGTAGGTGTGGAAACTAACTACAAATGGACACAAGGGGAATTTTTAGTGATGAAGGTGTTCTAAATTAAATTCTACACAAACTTACTGCCATTCATGAACTTCAAACTTAAAGTGGGTGAATTTCATGCTATTTAAATTATACCTTATTAATTCTGCTTTAAAAATTGAATTTAATTTTTATTTGCTATATTTGTAGACATATTGACTTATTTCTGTGATACATTATGTTTTATAATTACCAACCTTTCTTCAGTTTAATTGGATAGATCAAATTATCTTTGACTGGTTTAACAATAACATCTTAATTTATTCTGCACCTGAATGATTGAAATTCATAAAATTTTCAAATTTCCCCCACAAATATCAATATCTTATCAAAATATACATTTTAAATGCTGAGCCAGACTACAATCATTTTATGCTTTTAATTCCCTCTGATCACACAAAAAAACATACTCACCTCATTCTCTGCCATGTTGGTGGTGCATTGCAAAATCCAGATTATTACAGAAATAGTCTTTAAAAATCACCATTCATTTAGACAACAACGTATTTTTCTAAAGTTTTGCCTCACACACTTTCTCTTCCTTTGTCACTATATTCAACTTTATTTTCTCTGGTCTGGCATCTCTCAGGCTGAATTTGGGGAAAGGTCCAAGAGCCCATGCTAACTCACCATGGTTCTTCTCAAGTACGTTTCCAAGTGCCATATTTCCAGTAAGTGTTCATCATCTTGAACTACATTATCACTCACTAGCCATTCATCTGGCAGCTTCAAATATTAATTTCCATGCTGTTTCTTGTTTTATGTATATGTCTACCTTCTCAAAAATAGTACATACTTAATGGGTCTAGCTTTTCATTTTATTCTTTTAGTCAGCAATTTTACCAGTGATTCCCCTCGACCCTGCTCCAGGAAATATTCTTTGATAATGTTGATAATGGCGATGATGTCTAATGACAGTGATGACTATAAAATATTTTTATATTTCAGGAATGTTTTATATTCAAAAAATATATGGTCCATAGATGACATATAATAAAAAAATAAAACATGGTCACTTTCAGAATTCTATCTTAAATGAACCAAAGGTTCAAAACAGAATTTTGACCCTATGCTACCTCATCCAAACTTAAAAAAACAATCAACAAAGAAAACATAGAAGGCTGGAGATTCTTGGCATTCATCTTGGCTGTGATGGAATGGCCCTGAGAACAAGCCAATAGGTAGTAAGCTTGCCAATAAAGCATAAATTAAATGTAAAATTCAATTACTACACCCAAATATCCTAAATCTATGGAAATGAAAGTAAAATCTGAGTTCATTTAGCTTGGATAAGATCTCCATTTCTGATTTGTCTTATATAGAGACAAGTGCTGTATTTATGCCAAAAAATCCCAATATCTTCCAGAGGAGAATCTATTTTTAATTTTCTTTCCAATATTTAAGGTCACTCGTATGGGAGAGGTTGGAGAATCTAGCTTGGAAGAGATTTTTTTTAACAATGTAACCAATAAAAGGGGATTGTGGATAGTTTTAACACTGAAATCACTAAGAGATTGAGGGTAGGTTATTTAGACCTCAAAATTTAAGGCTTATGGCAGTAACATCTATCCATACCCCTTCTTTTTGTATTAGCAATACTTTCTGCTGTAGGAGACGGTTCATGGTGAAAATTGCCAACTTGGTAAGTACCAAAGAATGATGGAGCAAAGATGCTCCCATTCATTCCAAACAAGATAGAACCAAGTCAAGGTGTCCATAGCTAAGGTGTGCTTTTCCCAGGTTGCATCTCCTACTAAGGCTTCTGATTTCCTCTCCTATTTTGTTCAGAGTCGAGGATGAAGCCTTGGAAGGCTGCTTATGTAGTAAGAAGGGAGATCTTCTGTTTTTCCAGAGAAAAGATTAGGAAACCTTTTATCCTTAAAGAGCACATAACTTACAGGGGCCTAAGCAATGGTACCAAACCAGGCTTACTTCCGAACAATAAAGGGAATTTTTTTTTTTTTTTAAGGAAAACTCTTTTGATGGAAACTCCTACGTCAAGTATGGGGCTCTGTATGGGATTTTACCAATTGAAAAATGAGTTTTAAAAATTCAGAGAGCAAGAACATGACAGAACTTGATATAAGGAAAAACAACATTTTTTTTTTTAAATCTACTAACCAACTAGAAAATTATCAAAAAACTTCAGGAAGTGAAACTATTCTAGACTTACAGTGGCCAATGTGTCCTTGCTGGACTGGAGATTTCCCAGGCTTGGCACTGAAATTCCTGCATCCCAGGAAATCAATCTATTCCAGGCAAACCAGGACAGTTGGTTATCTTATGACTAGAATCTTAACGAGCATAGACTATTAAAACGGTAGGCTAGTTTACCATTTTGAAAATGATAATGCTACCTTTAGTGTGAGGGCTGAGTCTAGGGGAGACGAGCTTTTCCAGACAGCATATGGCGAAGGGCTTCTCGAGGGTAAATGGAAATTCTCCATCCCTAATACTGGGGCATACAATGTTCTTGATTAATGACTGTCTTGTTTGCTCAATATGCTCACCAGGTCTGTGGTGTGGGCCAGAAGCCAGCCACTAATCCTGTCCCTCCAAAAAGAGTAAAAAACCTGAAAATTTAAGCTAGGGCATTTCATTTCTTCTGGGATTTAGCTCAATATTACACTGGACCTGGCTTACTCCTCAAGAATATATCTCCCTTGTCTTATTTTCAAAGTACTTACTTAGTAAAATATTGTGACGTCACTGCTGTAAGACGCAACTGGTACATAAAACATAACAGAGTCCGTGGCTGTTCGAGGAGGTATACTGGTACTTTCGACTATCAATATTTCCATGATCTGTGCAAAACTATAAAAATATTCCTCAGAATCTTGGACTCTACAGGGACAAAATATGCATCCCTCTTAAGGCGGGAGTTCTCAGAAGGGACTAAGTTACTCTACAGTTGTGGTATGTAAACATCATGCTCTAATGTATTACATCGATAGCATTTGATCTGCATATTTCTTGATTACATCAATTAATTTTTTCCTGGTTTATATATTAAAACATATTTGACATGACTCTACTGACTGAATATATCTTAAAGTTAGTTAAAATAACTCTACTTAAATCAGCAGTTTATCTATATCCATTATAAATTTGGAAAAATGCACAATCTTTAAACCACTAAGAAGTAAGAAGTAATCACAGATCATTAAATCAAACAGAGGCTGGATAAACGTGACAATATAAGGCTGTGTCAAATAGAAAAACATATTGTGTCAAAACTGTAAAAATTCAGTTGGTTCTCCAGATATTTTAGTAACGTTCATATGTGCAAATGCACAGATGTTTGGAGTCACTATGTAGACAAAACATCTCAAGGATTGCCTGAATTGATTAAATTTGTTCAGCTCTCTTTCAGATGACTAGCACTATGTGGGCAGTCTCAATATTCAACAGTTTGTCTAATAACATCTTGGCAAAATAGAAAGAAAGAAAACTTTTCTGGAAGAGATTTTTCTAAAACAGCTGATGTCTTGGGAAACTTCAGATGTTTTTCTTTTCCTTTTTTTTTTTTTTTGGTTTGAAAGACATGAGTAAGAGGCTGAGGCAGACCAATCAATTTATCCCAGGCTGTCTATATATAGATGTGAGCAGTTCTCAGCATCATTTGCTTTTGAAACATCATGGATTTTGAATACATTTTTTTACTGGTCAAGGGCAATTTCCATCAATTTCAATCTATGTTCAACACTGTAAGCTATAACCACCTTATATTTGTTCCTAATTTTGACATTAATATTAATTGTAAAAATCCTTCAAATAAGTGCAGTCCAGGCCCATGTGTCCATTTACTCTTGGATAGGGAGCAGGCACTCTGAGCTACACATCCCTTTCAGGCAATGATCAAGATTGGACTTCGCAGTTAGCTGTGCTATTGGTGTTTAAAGAGAATTTCAGGAACTAGCATTCTGTGGATACTTCAAAATACTCAATGGAGTGGTCTCAAATGCAGTAAAAGAAATTATAGAATATTCTAGTATACCAGTATTACAAACATTATTATATTTCTCAGCATAAAATGTAGTGTTACTTCAAAATGGGGAAAATATATCTTAAAATGTATGAAATCTCAAGATCCTGTTTATCATTTTAATTATGTTGTACATTATTTTTGTTATGTAGACAGAGTAGCTTTCTTCCATGAAACATTGAGTTGCCAATCAAAATGCTTTTTATACAAGAATTGTAAGTTTTAAAATTAGGTAAGTGAATGAGATTATGAATTACTAATTTGCTCTACTCCCAATTGGCCCCTTTCCACACCCTTGTCTTTCTGACTAACTCCATTCTGTTGTTGTCCATTTATAAAAATCGCTACTTCTTCTGAGTTCTTGTAACATTAAAAAGCTCCCTCCTTATTTCCTTAGCACACGTTTTGGGAACACAATGAGTCATGCCTTTACATTAGTCCCATTTCTTTTTGCCTTGTCTTCCACTTATATCTGATTGTTGCTTAAAGCATCCCCTAGTTGGAAAGGCAAGACTACCTGCCTCGAAACACCATATTGGGAAAAGAGAAATAATTAACATTTATTGAAAAATCTCTAGATTCTAGACAGCGTCCTCAGTTTTATACCTTTTACTATCTCTGAGGCACAACATCTGTTTTCCTGATGAAGAAAGAAAAACTCTGAGATGAGATACTTAGGAACTTGTTCAAGGGCATATGGTGTCAGGGCTGATATTCAACCTGAGACCTATCTGATTTCAAGGTCTCAGTTATTTTCATTGCATCTCAGTAATCTCCATCCTAGGAAGTGAAAGTAAAAATTTATATTACAAAAATTGCTTAATCCTTTAGACTAAGATGAAAGATTCCTGAAATTCTTGCCCAATTTGAATGTTTTATGACCCTATTGAACCACAGGGTAATACGAATTCCACCCTTGGTCTCTTGCTAATAAGTTATGTGATATTAATAAGTAATTTCACCTTTTTCAAACTTAACTATACTTTAATAAAATAAAATAATTTAAAGAGAAGTCTTTAAACACGAAACTCCTATGATTATAACCGTGATACAATATTATTTTGACCTATTCTACCACTACTCCCAAAGTAGTATTTTAGTAAAAATATGTTGATTGTATGATTTTTCAATACTTTTTCCATTTTTGAATGTAAAGAGTTATAATAGTTGACATTTATTGTTTGAGAGTCCTGTTATATGATTTAAAATATAAAATTTTATGTCACTCAGATAAATTACCATTTGAGTATACATGTATAGCCTCAGGGGCAATTATTAATTGAAATATTAAAGAATAATTACATATCCACAAACGGTGAAGATAAAAACTCCTATGAAACTCAGCACTCTGAAGTAGTAATTGCCAGAGTGTAATTCACATAGTTTTATAAAGGCACAATCTTTATGTAATATGCCCACACAAAACAATTTGTAGCTAAATATTTCATAAGACCCATATGTGTTAAACCCACAAATTAAACTGTAGTATATGCCATGCAAATAAAATTAATTCAGTATTGTCGTTACATCTGCTTCTCTTGGAAACAAATAGAAAATGCTACTGGCCATGGCTAATACATTGAGGATACAATGACAGTTGAGACTTATCAAAAAACAAACAACAAAATAACTTCTAAAGTTTATAGTTACTGCTTTTTTTTTCTTTTAACAATTATAGGCATTTATGTTTTGAATTTACATTTTCAGAAATATGGAAATTTCTGGAATCAAATTTAATGAAAATTATGTGACGTCTCCTGGTATAAAATACTTAACTTGTTAAATAAATCATAGAAATGGCTAAAGGAAAGAACGTATAGGTAGTTATTTGGCTGAGTGGAGTGTTCATGATTGTTCAGTATATTATTAAAAACATACAGAAAAATAAATGAATAGATAAATGTCTATGATGAAAGTGTATGATGCACCAAGAATGAATCAATGCTGTATAATTGAATTTTCTTAAAAATGCAAACAAACCTAATGGAAACTTACGTGTAATTATTTTTGTTTATCTTACAATTTTGAGCCAGGTAAGAATTTTATTTTTTTGAGAAACATGAGCTTTTTAATTATGATAGAGAACAACAGAATTTCATTTAAGTAAGAAAAAAGAATTAAGCACATTTGTGTAACTACTGCAGATAAAAAACATTAAAATATATAGGTTTCCATATTGGCACTTCATTAACATGCATAAATTAAAAAATAAGGCACTGGGGCAGGCCCAGTGGTGCAAGCAGTTAAGTGTGTGCACTCCACTGTGGCGGCCCAGGGTTCACCGGTTTGGATCCCGGGCACACACCCTCGCACTGCTTGTAGAGCCATGCTGTGGCAGCATCCCAAATAAAGTAGAGGAAGATGGGCACGGATGTTAGCTCAGGGCCAGTCTTCCTCAGCAAAAAGAGGAGGATTGGCATCAGATATTAGCTCAGTGCTGATCTTCCTCACAAGAAAAAAAAAAAGGCGCTGGATATTATAATTTTATTTATAAAGCATTTAGCATTTATGAAGCATTTAGCACAGTATTGACAATTCTAGCCATAGTGTCTAACATTAAATTAATTCACAATTACTGAATGGAAAATGTGTTTTTGTTGAGGTAAAACATTCTTTTCTTTTTGTATGGCCCGTTGGAAAGCAAGCAAAAACTTTTAATAGACAACTAAGCACCTGAGAATGAGGCTAATGAGTGAAGAAAAGCCAGAATTTGCAAGCCGGATGGGTTCTTATCCTCTTTTAAAATACATCCTTAATGAAGTAAAAGGCAGCTAGCTCTTATTTTGATTAACTAAGAAAGTGCTAATTAATGTCATCCAAATAGCATCATATCCAAGGTTTACTATGGGCAGAGACTCTAAAACATTCTTGATTTATCACTCTCATTATCAGCATTAACAACGTCACCAAATTCTTCTTCTTTATCATGATCATCAGTATTATTATACTTCTAAAACTCTTATAACTCAAGGACTGTAGAGTTGGGATCCAAAATAAGTTTATCTGAAATGTGGAGGGGAAACATAATGTTGAAATACAGCTTTAAACAAGACAGCATATGCTATTTACTGCTAGGAGATGGCAGCATCATGCAGCATGCAGTAAGCTAAGTGGCCATGATTCAATGGCAACAAAAAGAGAGCACGTATAGCTTCTAAGGTGAAGAGACAGAAATATGAACAGCAGTTGCCCCTGCAAACCGTAGCCACAGCTGCTACCCAGAAGACATACTACAAGTAAGCTCTCAATGCAGACCACTTGACATTAAATCACATGAATAGGAACCAAACTCTAGTCATGTTTTGAATGAAGTTCTGTTAAAATCAGTGCCATGTTCAACACCAATGACTACTTTTATCATTAAAATACCAACACAATTATTTGCAACATGATTTAATATATATGAGTTAATATATATGAAAGTATCACAGGTTATTTTAATATTTTGAATCACTTCACATCTGATATAGGTTTGTAAGTTATTGATATTTAGGTTTCATATCCTCATTATTTAGCAGATGCCAAAAATATCTGTACCATATGGTTTACTGAACATAATCAAATTCAGTGTATAACTCCTGATGTTCTAATATGTCCTATTCAGTTATTTTACTGACACTTTTTCACCAATTGTTTATTAGGAAAATAAACAACCTACAACAACCTTATACCTCAGTGGTGTCAGGTACTATTGTAGGTACCACACATAAGAATTTTGCACAAGAAATATCCCCACTCTAAGGAAATAACACTCTGGAGGTCAAGAAAGACAAACAAAAAAACCAATAAGTAAATAAATATATGATTTATGACTTTAAATAGATGGTATGAAAAAATAAATAGTATATAGAAATGAAAACAAAATGCCGTGTGTGTATGTACATATATGTCAAGAAACATATTTCTGAGGAGATAATATTTAGATAAGAACCTGAAGGATGGAAAGGAGGGCAGTCATGTGAAGAACCGAGGGGAAGACCTTGTAGGCACATGGAACAGCAAACTTAAAAGCCTTGAGGCAGAAAAGAGCTCTCTCTGTGTATCCTAGAACGCATCAGCAGGCTACAGTGACCAGAGGGTTGGGAGTGAGGATGGAGGGATGCAAAATGAAGTTAGAGTGGTACATTAGGGATCCACACAGGGTCTGGGAGACTGGGGAAACAGACTGGCATCACGGTAAGTTGCGTAGGAAGCCAGAAAAGAAATTTAAACAGGCGAGCAACATGATCTGATTCATATTTTTCAAAAGTGATTCCAGTTTCTGGGTAGATAATAAAACTCAGGTTAGATCAGGGGAAAGAAGGGATGATTGAAACAAGAAGATTGGTACTGCAGGAGTTCAGGAAAGAAATGATATTGCATTAGACTAAGATGTCTGTAAAGATGGAAAACAGTGGCTGGGTGGAAGGTATTTTGGAGATAGAAACTACATACACATTACATATAGACTTGATGTGGAGGGTGATTGAAAGGGGGCTCAAAATAATAACTTCCCAGCAGCTGATTTGTACCACTGTTTGGATGTATGATTCCATTGACTATATGACAGAGAGGGAACTAGTTTAGGGGGCTTGAAGGATTCTGGTTGGGACATGCTCTATTTGAGATGCCTATAAGACATCCAAGGAAACTGAGTTGTAAATACACATCTAAAAATCAGAAGAGAGGTGTAGGCTAGCCCTATAAAATCAGGAATTATGAATAAGTAGGTGGCATTTAAAATCTTGGGCAAGGAGATAACCCAAGAAATAGTATAGATTGAGATTTGAGATAAAGGTAGAATGGTATAAAGATGGTAAGCCACACCCTGAAAGATTTCAACCTGCAAAGGATGGGTAGAGCAAAAGCAGAAAAGGATACTAATGCAAGCAGCCAGCAAAGTCGAAAGGATGGTGTGGCTCCATGGAAGTGTTTCAAGAAGGAGGAAGTGATCAACTATGTTGAAATCTGCTGGAAAATCTATACAAATATAATCAAGAAACACAGGATAATTCAGAATCCATTGCTGTTCCTGATAAGTTGGGGGAAACCTTCAGTTTTGGATTGATGGAGGTGTTAATGAGATGGGAGGAACAAGGGACAGAGTCGATCTGGAATATACTCTCAATACAAGTAACAGGCGGATAACTGAGAGAGAACTCCTTGAATAAGGCTGGGGAAATGGGATCCAGAACATCTGAGAGAAATTTTAACAAGAAGATGGAAAAGAGTGGTATAGATGCAAAGAAGTTTGCAGTTTCAATGAACCATGAGGAGATTGCTGTCCAGTGACTTCCATTTCCCCATTACATGTGAGGACACGGCAGGCTGGAGAGGAAGAGGTGGGAGGTTTTGAGAAAGATGTTAGGAGAAAGAATGAAGTTGGTCATCTCAAAGTGTGGGAAAGGGAAATACTAGAAAAACAGCATGATTATAGGAAGTGTTGGTTATCTATTTAAGTTTAAAGATGTGTGAATTTAGAAGAAAATTAGTAAATCAGTTTTGTTTTGTTTTCCCAGAAACTTACAGCTGCTTATGTTTTAGGCCTGGAGAACATGTTTTGGACTCAACAAAGTTTGAGGCTAGTTGCAATCCTGGCATTTCTCTCTGCTTTTCCAAATATCCATTTGCTCTTTTATGCCTACCTGTTGCCCTTTACAGATCTGTTATTTTCTAATTCCTTCTGTGCCTTTTTTTTTTTTTTGTGAGGAAGATCAGCCCTGAGCTAACATCCATGCTAATCCTCCTCCTTTTGCTGAGGAAGACCGGCTCTGAGCTAACATCTATTGCCAATCCTCCTCCTTTTTTTTCCCCAAAGCCCCAGTAGATTGTTGTATGTCATAGCTGCACGTCCTTCTAGTTGCTGTATGTGGGACGCGGCCTCAGCATGGCCAGAGAAGTGGTGTGTCAGTGCGCGCCCGGGATCCGAACCCGGGCCGCCAGTAGCGGAGTGTGCGCACTTAACCGCTAAGCCATGGGTCCGGCCCCCCTTCTGTGCCTTTTTAAAACCTGTGTACTTTGTTTTCTTTTAAACCTATGTCTCAGTTAAAAAAAAAATCAGGGGCTGGCCCAGTGGCTTAGTGGTTAAGTTTGCTTGCTCTGCTTCAGCAGCCTGAGGTTTGCAGTTTCAGATCATGGATGCAGACCTACATACGGCTCATAAAGCCATGCTGTGGCGGTGACCCACATACAAAATAGAGGAAGACTGGCACAGATGTTAGCTCAGGGCCAATCTTCCTCACCAAAATAAATAAATAAATAAATAAATGAATAAATAAATAAATAAATAAATAAATAAATAAAATCAGTCAATATATATGAAAATTTAGAGAAAGCTGTTTACATCAGTATTAGTATGTGTGTGTACATAGAACAATATGTATTAGACTCAGCTCTAAAAGTAAACAAGTGTGTGGCAGTGTGTAGGTGTGTGTGTGTGATATTACTCCTCCATTTACAATCTTTGCATGGTTTCTGGCTGACTTCAGGATGTAGTTCAAACACCACAACTTTTCATACAAGGCTTTTTTGTTCCCCAGTGATAGCCTCTTTCACCCTGATTATCCTTCACATAACACAGAAAATAACAAGAATAGTTGCATTACTTTTTAATTATATCATCAAGATAATCACTTAAAAATTATTTTTCTTTTGAATGTATATCTACCTATCTCTATATGACATTCATAAATAGCTGGAATAATCTTTTTTCCCATTTAGCTTTAAATCATGGATATTTTCCCATGCCACTGGGCATTCTACACTCAATCTGTCTGCTCAGAGTTAACTCCCATGAAATTATGATAATTAATTTCACAATACACCAATTTAGGGGCATATATATGCTTGTAACTATTCACTTTTATAAATAATACTGCAATAAATATCCTTTCACATTAAAGTTTTAATCATCTCTGATTATTTCCTAGAACTCGAATGACTCGGCCAAAAGATATGAAGATCCTGAACACACTGACAAATTTCCATTTGAAAATGTTATACTCCTTCAAAAGTGTATTCAACTGTCTATTTCACCGCACCATTGTCATCTCATGTTAATATTATTTTTACAAACTTGTTACTAAGTTCTTACGAAAAAATGGCCAATACCACCTTCGTTGATCTATCTTTATGACTGAAGAGTACGGTGAATTCAATGAGGACCCTGTTATGTCTTATTTATTGTTGTGTATGATTCCATATGCCTGGACTACAGCACTCAATACATGTTTGATGTTTGAATAAATAAACTGTTTTCCTGAATCTCAAGACTATAATTGCAATGATATACCTCCATCTGATGAACCACAGAAATCCGAAGCTCAACATATCACAAATTAAACTCATGTAACCTCCCCAACTTGATTAGATCCCCAGTCATCCTTAGAGTCACTCAAGTTTGAAAACTTCATAGACTTTTAGAGTGTTCTTTCCATCTCAAACTCTATAGTCAATAAACCATTAATTAGCATAGATTATTCTTCTTAAGTATTTATCCATTGTGTCTCCTCTAAAGAACCTTTAGTCTCTTAGTTCTGGTTTCATTGTTTTCTGCCTAATTATAGCAACAGTCTCCCAAATGGGCAGTCCACTGTAGACTTCTCTTTCTAACTGCCCTGTAGGCTATATCAGAGTTTCTCAACAGAAGCTCTATTGAAATTTTGGACTAGATAATTCTTTGTTGTGGGTGTTGTTCTATGTATTATAGATGCTTAACAGCATCCCAGACCTCTACCCACTAATTAGGACATCCCCAGTTGTGACAACCAGAAATGTCACTAGACATTATCAAGTGACCCCTGGGAGGCAAAATTGTCCCCGTCCTGCCCATACCCCCTTAAGAATCACTGATCTACACTATAGCTTGCATTCCTTGGAGGTCTCCTCATATCCTGGAGGCTGAAGGCCAAATTTCTGTGATATTCAGGTTCCTTGAAATCTGACTCCATTTTAGGTTTTCGAGTTTTATTATTTACTATAATGTCTATTTCTCTCATATGTTCCCCCTCAAAGTAAATAGAACATTTTGCTATTTCCAGGGCATACTATATGCTCTATTATGTATAGAACCTATCCATCCTTCAAGATCTGTCTCATGTATCATCATTTCTCTGATTCCTCTGTGCTTCAATTGCTTTCTCACAGCACTTTGTACTTTCTTCTATAATATTATTGATATGTTGGTTACTCATTGAGAGCAAGAATTGCTTTCCATTGATCATGGTACACCCAATTCTGAGCATAGTGATTAGACAAGGGTGAGCATTCAATAAATAGTTAATGAATTCAAGCTTATTGTTGATTATTTTAGATGTGCACACATTCATAACTTAGCACAGCTAAAGCATAGTGTTTGGTTTTTTTTAAGTGAATGGTTCTAAGTTCTGGCGTCATCTAATAGTACCTCACTCTAAATACTACTGATACAATATTCCTTGCATATTTGAAAGCATTCTTATGTATTGTATATGTCTGCATTTTTCTGATGTAGTCCTTGCATTATGTTATATAAGGGAATTAACTATACAGAAAATTTTATTGTAAAATTTTTATTAATATAAAGTATGCATAATATACATAAAAAGTCTTATCATATACATAATGTACACTTATATTTTTTGAATAGTCTCTGACTTTGGCTATCATGCTTCTGAATTTCCCCCCACTTACCCTGAAAAAAAATCAAAAGTTGGGTAAAATTTCATTTTTGATTGAGTACATGTAAGCCGAGCACTTAGCTAGCTTATTTCCTTCTATTTTACTGCAAGAGACAATTTAAGAGGAAAGTGGGAAATGGATATAGCTCTAGAAGCCCTGAAATATATTCCTACTGACTATTCACAAAGGGTAGAAGGGATGATGAAGTGCCTCTAAAGCATATTGATGGGTTTCCTTGTAAAGGAAAGAAGATTGTTAGAAGCAATAGGTTGGAGAAACACGTATTAACTACGATTTCGTGGAAAAAGGCATCAGCCATTGCTGAGTTTGTGCAGAGGTCAACGTTGTAACACAGGTGAGGTCATCCTTGAAGCATTTTTTTTTTCTCACATACCATTATCTGTTAGTGTACGTGTTTTAATGCAGTAGTTTAAAATACTCAATAAACATTAATAATTTATTAAATTGCCTACATTAGAGAGGTGAGAAATGCTGTTATTTTCACATGATCAATAGAGAGATATAAGAAGATATTAAATGACTTGATCATTATACCCAAATCAAAAAGTAGAATTTATGGTCAATGAGACAACTTTCAGCAATAAACTATTCTCTAGAATTCAGTGATTGGCCTTCAAGTACTCTGCAGCTAGGGTTAGACATAACAGAAGATAAACATATATTGTCTAAGTATAAAGAAATTTATTAAATATAAGATTTTTGGTGGTAAGAATCTTCTAGTTTTCCCCTCACAGAGATCTCTATTTTGAGAGTTTTTAATGAATATCCTTAAATAACTAAAGAACATAATGTCATCCATACCATTGGTTCTTATATGCAATGAACAAATTTAAAGCATTATTGTTTTCTCTTGTAACAAAGAAAATGCACAACTTTATTACATTGCTTAAAATAACTCATGTGTGAAAACTTCAAAAATCTGTCTGTTAGAGTGAAAAAAAACATGTTTGGAGTCAAAGTCTGATTTTTAGCTCAGCTCCTGGCTTGGCTACTGGTTAACAGTGGCAACTTGGGTAGCCACTATAGGGAGATTATAGCCATTATACAGCCCCACGTTACCGCACAAAATTGAGGTTCTCTGTCCGATGTGCATAAACAAGCCAATTAATTATGGCATCAGCCTTTGAGTGGAGAAATCATCTTTTATTCTGTCAGATAGATCTCCAGGGAGGCAGGGAGCATGTGCCCTCAGATCCATCTCCCTGAGTCAGGATTTGGGACAAAATTTAAGAGGTTAAGGAGAACAGGTTGGCACATGGAAACGCTGGTGGGACAGGTTTTGATTGGTGGGCTTCTGGTACTTATGGTAAGGTTTTAAACATTTATGATGAGGTTCTGAACGTTTATCATGGGGTTCTAAACACGTGAGGTAGGGAAGGAATTTTTACACTGGATCTTCCTGAATGAGGGACCCCTCACTTCTGATAAGAGTCCAGCTTTCAAGTTCCGGTCACCTCCTGGTCCTTGGGTTCCACGGAAGGAGGATCTTTGGTTCTAAGCTCATTTCAGGTCACAATTTCTTCTTTTGTGCGTGCCCTGGCTACGTGACTTTGCAGTTTTTCTGAAAGACAATCCTTAATCATTTGTTGATAAGAGATGGGGTCTGTTCCAACTGGTTCTAAATGGGCCTGTGGTTACACCTACTCTTTTTGTTTTTCAAATTTTGGGTTAAAAGTTGAAGTTATATAAAGCAGGAAAGAAAATAATTTTCACAAAAGTAAGAAAATTTATGCATTCCTCTAAATGTCAAAATCTATGGGCAAAATGGAGTTATTAAAATTCCCTCACGCTCCAAACCTAAATTTTGATTGTTTAGATGGTACCTAGCATTCTTCAGAAGGGGAGATGGAGAATTGAACTTAACAGCTTGAAAAAAATAGATATAGCCTAAAATATTAATTTTGCAGAAAATATATTCACCTCCTTCCAATGACAGAAAATGTAAAAATCAGAAGTGTGAAAATTTTGACATGTATAACTATGAAAGAACCATGGGCCTCCTTAATCCAAAAAGTATATTATATTTGGAATTGCTTACAGGTAATGAAAAAAATGTAAATGATAGAATAAGAAATGATGACATCATTCAGGGTTTAACAGTAGAAAAAGAATATTAAAAGAAGCTAGTTTCTATGAGCCCGGTCACAATTTCTCATTCACTATGATTGCAAATATTAGTTCCTGAATGCAGCAGAAGGAAAATAGGAGAGTGGCACCATGACAATGCAAAAGGTAAAGAAAGATAATACATTTAAATAAAATTGCATGCATGTGTCCACGTGCATTGTAATTGAAATGGTAATTTGAGGGCTAAGCACAAAATTATTTTAGGTATAGAATATATATTGAGAAGTTTATATTTCTTGTAACTTGACAGCATTTTGAAATGGTTAGTGTGAAAAAATAGGTACTTGGAATATGAAAGAAAAAAGGAAGGTAAAAAGGGGACATTGTTATTTCACTAATTTTCCTAATTATTTTATTCCTAATGTTACAGTGAGTAAAATTCCATTTCCATTATTCATTCTTTAGAATCATTATCCTTTAAAAAAGGACAAAGGAATTACTTTCTCTTTCTAATTCTCAGATTACTGTCTATGTTTTTCTTACATTGTAGAATTAATATTAAGAATATCTTGGGGCAGGCCTGGTGGCGCAAGCGGTTAAGTGCACGTGTTCTGCTGCGGTGGCCCGGTGTTCACCAGTTCAGATCCCGGGCGCGCACCGACACATTGCTTGTCAAGCCATGCTGTGGCGGCGTCCCATATAAAGTAGAGGAAGATGGGCACAGAGGTTAGCTCAGGGCCAGTCTTCCTCAGAAAAAAGAGGAAAATTGGCATCAGGTGTTAGCTCAGGGCTGATCTTCCTCACAAAAAATAAAAAATAAATAAAATCTATAAAAAAAAAGAATATCTTATCAATAAAGTTCAAGTGAGGGTTGTTGAATACAGAAGAGTAATATAGTCCTGGGCAATGGAAGAAAAGATGGCTTTTCAGTTTTTTAGCCCCTTGAAAAGGGACCATACAAGACAAGGTACAAATTTCAAGAGTAATCTTGCTATTGAAAAAACTCTCTTATGCAATTTTCCTCTTCCATTGAGAAAGGAAAAAAAAAGTTGGTGGTTAATATGTAATTATATTTCTACTTTATATCTGGAAGTTCTAAGAGCAAAGTATATGCGACTTCAGAGTCTATCACCTGCGTTTCAATACAACTGAACTAGTAGATCCTCATCCATCATTACAGTGGGTAGACAAGAAGCTAAGAGCTGACTGGCTTTTGTTTCTGAGCACTTGGGTACCATAATGTAAACAAGATACCTGAACTACTACCAACATAAGCCAGAAAAGTTTTACCATGAATTACAAGACTTGACCTAAGTTACCTTAATTACCTCCGCATGCTGTGAGCCACAGACTCAGTCATATATCATTGCATCCCTGAAGCAACATCTGGAATATCAAGTCACTACACTTTATTTTCCTCCACACACAAATTTTCAATGACTATCCAAGTTTATAAGAGTGGCCCTAGCCTAGTGTGGAGTTTTCCTGTAAGCAGCCATACTCACCCACACAACACAAAATAAAGGCCATAACACTTCCTTCTGCTTATGGGCTACTTGAATCTCCAGGCCCAATGTATATCTTGACCCATTTCTCATTGATGTCTATGCTCCTAGTTAGTGACATCAATTTCCAAGTACAACTCTTACCGTGCAAAGGGCACGATCCACTCGCCACAAGACAAAAGCCAGTCCATCAAGAGGCAAGATGGTGGCAGAGAAAGGGCATTTTATTAAGCGATGAGCTAGCTGATTGGAAGATGGTGGACTAGCATCCTAAAGAACCATCTTAAAAGTGTACAGAACCTTGAAGCAGCTATATAGGACTAGTGGGCTATAGAGGAGGGGCTCAGGAACGTTGACCCTCTGGCGTTGCAGACAGGGAGTTGCCACACTGGATATTTCAGTTGTCATTGATAATGTGTACCAGCATAGAATCTCTGTCGGGGGGTCATCACATTCCTAGGGAACTTAAAAAAGTTATCGTCTTATCGCCACTGGGAGGTACATGTGCAAGCAGGGGCCATAAATCCATAAAGAGTGTATATCTCTTGGAGGGTGCACATCCAGCTGGGTTAGTTAATCAGAGGTCATTCAACGCTACAATATGGCTTCTTTTCTACAATATGGCTTCCCTTATGTCAACCTTGTGTTGAGCTGGTATCACAACTCCAGTTCTCATTCAGATTCAGTACACTTTTTCAATATTTCAATGCACAGATTCAACATTTATCCAGATTCTAACCAAAATTTCTTTGGATTGTGATATTTGCTTCCTGTTTTAGACATGTATCTGTGGAATGACTTGTGTAATATTCCATCCAACCAGGCTCAACACTCAGAATGTGTCTTCGTGGAGGCTACACTTAGTGAACGTATTCACACTTCTTTGGGTCTGGCCATATAATATTCTCTTCTCTAAATACTATGAATTTACTTTAAAAAAATCAATGAAAGAAAAGAACTATATCCAACTAGAGTTTTAACAAAATATGTGCCTTTTTCTTTTTTAAAAATTGTAGTGATTCTGCCAGTTAGTTAGAAAAAGCAATGAGTTAAAGTAGTTAATTTAACATTACAGGCAAATATGATTGGGGGGGAGTAATGGGGTACATCTATTCATTCTTTCTACCAAAATTTATTAATAACCTGTCATTTTTATCTGATATTATGTTGCTATGTGTATCAGTTAGGAATTTTTATGTTGAAAGTGACTGAAATTTACTGAAGTCAACTCATACTGACTGAAATTAAAAAAGATAATTTAGTAGATTAAGTAACTGAATAGTTTTCGGTTCTTCTGGCTTTAGGCATGATTTGATCCCGGGCCCAAATATTGGTGTCAATATACATCTTTCAGTTTTGCATCTTTTATGTGACATAGACAGGTTACCTCTTCACCAAACTCATTTACATTTCCTTCTGAACACACAACTAGATTGCATTACACAATCTCCCTTGCATTTAATGTGGCCATGCACTGGATTCTAGCCAATAAAATATGTGTGGAGGCGATGTGTGGAACTTGCAAGCATGACTCATTAAAATCCCTCGAGCACTATCATGCAATCTGTTTCTTCCTACATCTGCAAGCTGGCCCTCAATCTCAGGTGTTGAATATAGGTCCTTCATCACCCTAGGTTCATGGAGCAAAGCACCACCACCAACATCCCCGCCAACTGAAATGTATATGAGTGAAAAATAAATTTATATTATCTTACGCTCTAGAGATTTTGAGTTGATCTGTTACAGCAGGTAACACTGGCTTAATTAATCCAGTTGATGTTGTCCGCATTCTTGGAATGCTGTCTTCTCGTGGTCATAAACCATCTGTCAGTCTTTTCTATACAGGTGTTTCTTTCATGATACATCAAACAAAATTCCTGGGTTTCCCTCTGATTGGGCCAGTTGAGGTGATATATCAGCTCCTGAGTTAATCAGTGCTAATTAATTAGGTCTCTTCTCTAGGCTGCACCCCTGGAGCTGAGGGCACTCAGCTTCTCTTAAGCACATATATGTGTTGACGAGGTACACAGGCAGGAGGGGACAGGTACTCAAACAAAATGGTGGTTGTGTTGCCTAGAATGATAGGAAATGGGATCCGAGAAGCAAATACTTGCTGAATTTTGCCATACTAAGAAGATAAAGAACTCCAACTTTTGTTACCCTTAGCACATAATTTACGTTTTTAGTAACAAATTTAGGCTGTGTCCCAACTAGTCTCTAAAGAAATCTTGTGGTCCAAAGGAGTTCTGAAATTAAAAAGAAAAGCTTTACATAATGATATTCATTAACTTTGTGGCTTAACTGTAATACATACTCACAAACGCTTCTATATGTGACCTATGTTACAATGGGGTAACTTTTTTATTACAATAGTGTGTCTGTGTTTTTGTATAATTATTTTCATCTTTTCATTTTAGGGGAGGCCATCAAAAATCTTATCTCGGCAAAAGTCTACTTTTAATGATGTTTGTTTTTTCATTCTAAGTAATGGAGTAGGAGTAGCAGAGGGTGAGAGAGTCTTTCCCCGGCTATCCTCACGGTTTGCCTGCTCAGCTCCTTCAGTTCTATCCTCAAATGTCACCTAGTAGCAAGCCCTCAAGATCCTCTGTACAAAAGCACCATCCTCTACAGCTTCCCATCTCCCTGACCCAGTTAATTTCTTCTCCAAGCCATATTTAATCATCTGCCGTACTGCATAGTAATTTGGCTGGATCTTTCCACTAGAGTGTAAGTTATAGAAAGGCAGGGACTTCGTTGTGTTTTCCTCTATATATCTGGCAATACTGGGCATATAATAGATGACCTGTAGCTTTGGATGTGTAATCGAGTTGATTCCTGATTTATTTACATTCATCCTATACACATATCTGCTTGCAAAGTCCCAAGTATTTTACTGTTACTATGGTGATATGACAGGCCGTATTTACAAGCAGTGTTAATACCAGCATGTTTATTTTTAAAAATTTGTCTAAGAATACTAATAACATCTACATAATAGCTACTCCAAAAATACTTCTTCAAACTGTGACATAATTTACTGAAGTATTTCATTTCTTAAACACTGATTTGACTCTCTTAAATATCTGGGGTTCTATGAAGCAAATTATTGGAATTTCTTTAAAATATTGTTAGCTTACATTTAAAGAGTTTTCATAATAAACACAAATATCTAACTTCTCTTTTTTGCAATATGACTAAAAAAACAGAGAAAAAAGTGAAAAGTGAAAAAGCAAATTAGGAAGGATAAGATGCACACACACACACGTGAATATCCTATAAAGGAGAGCCAGAGAGGAAAATGTTTGTTTTGGTCGCGATCAATGGTTCTTAACTTAGGGCAAATTTATTCCTCCCTCCAGGAGACAGATGGCAATGTCTGGTGACATTTTTGGTATCACAACTAAAGAGGAAAACAGGGGCCCGCCCAGTGGCACAGCAGTTAACTGCGCGTGCTCCGTTTTGGCGGCCAGGGGTTCGCAGGTTTGGATCCTGGGCGCGCACCAACACACCGCTTGTCCTGCCATGCTGTGGTGGCGTCCCATATAAAGCAGAGGAAGATGGGCACGGATGTTAGCCCAGGGCCAATCTTCCTCAGTAAAAAAGGGGAGGATTGGCATTGGATGTTAGCTCAGGGCTGATCTTCCTCACAAAAAAAAAAAAAATAGAGAAGAAAAGAAATGAAAAGGAAATGCACTTGCATTTATAGGGATTAAAAAGATAAAGCAAGAATATTTTTTATAAATAATTATATGTCAATGTAAACTTAGGCAAAAATGGATGAATTCATAAAAAAATAAATTTACCAACTGATGAGTTTTGTGAAATATCTAGTGTTTCCCTTAGTCAAAATGTGCAATGTGTTCTGCTTGATCCTTTTAAATTGTTTCTATGACAATTGTCACATGTCACTTATATATATTTCTGAATGCCATTCTATTAAGTTAAAAATTAGTAACAAAAAACAACCAGAAAAACCTACGCATTTGAGAAATTTAAAATACATTTTTAAATAACTTATAAGTCAAAATTATGATTGGAAGTTCAAATGAAAAACATTGAATACAGTGTAATTAGAAATACACTATACATCCAAACATATAGGTAGCTGCCAAAGGGCTTTCTAAAGAAATTTAAGCTCAATGCTATGTTAGAAAAGAAGATATCCTGAAAATTAATAAGCTAATAACCTACTTTATTATACTATAGAAAGTACACCAAAACAAACCCAGAGAAATGAGAAGGAAGACAGTAATAAAAGTAAAAATTAAACTTTGAGAAATTAAAAGAATATATTTGTATAAGAGATTATTAACAAAGCCAAAAGCTGATTTTTGGAAAATATTGATAAAATTGACAAACATCTGGTAATATTAATCAAAGGAAAAAATGAAAAAAGAATACACCTGCATTTATATAATTGAAAGATAAAGCAAGAATACTTTTTATGAGTATCTATCGGTCAATATAAACCTAGGCAAAATGGATAAATTCACAAAAAAATAAATTTAGCAAAACTGACTCAAGAAGAAGTAAAAAAGACCCAAATTGTCCTAAAACATTTAAGACATAAATAAAAATGGTTCAGAGTGGAACATGAGATGACAATTCAAAATTATTTGGCAAAGTGTAGAGTGCACATATTCTATGTCCCAGAAATTCATTCCTTTGCTTATATATATATATTTTTTTTGTGTGTGTGTGTGTGTGTGTGTGTGTGTGTGTGGAAGACCAGCCCTGAGCTAACATCCATGCTAATCCTCCTCTTTTTGCTGAGGAAGACCGGCTCTGAGCTAACATCTATTGCCAATCCTCCTCCTTTTTTTTCCCCCCAAAGCCCCACTAGATAGTTGTATGTCACAGTTGCACATCCTTCTAGTTGCTGTATGTGGGACGCGGCCTCAGCATGGCCAGAGAAGTGGTGCGTCGGTGTGCGCCTGGGATCCGAACCTGGGCCGCCAGTAGCGGAGCGCACGCACTTAACCGCTAAGCCACGGGGCCGGCTCCCCTTTGCTTATATTTTAAAGAAACTCTGGTGCATATATGTCAAATTCACAGCAGCAGCAAAAGTACTGTGAAAAAGATCTGTAGACAGTACATGGATAAAAATCTGTTAGAATCATACACTGGGACAATGGAAATCAGTGAAGTTCAGCTGCACACATCAATGTGAATATCACATAAATATGTTGAACAGAAAAAAGCAAGTATAGGGGCTGGCCTAGTGGTGTAGTGGTTAGGTTCATGTGCTGTGCTTTGGCGGCCCGGGGTTTGTGGGTTTGGATACCAGGCACAGACATACACACTTCTCAACAAGCCATGCTGTGGCAGCGTCCCGCATACAAAATAGAGGAAGACTGGCACAGATGTTAGCTCAGGGACAATATTTCTCACCAAAAAAACAAACAAAAAAAGCAAGTATAACATTTACATAATAAAAAATATAAACGGTATATTTTTATGGATACATATGTACTACAATCACGAGTAAAATTATGGTAATAATTATCACAAAATTTAGACAATCTCTTAGGAGATTTTGTAGGATGGGATCTGACAGAACCCAGGAACCTCAAAGATACAGAAAATGTGCTATTTCTTAAGCAGCAGGATATACACCCGTGTGCTTGCTATTCTTATCTATAACTTGATAATTTGATGCCTCTCATTATAAGTGTTTTAGTCTGCAGATGAGTGGGAGAGGTCTGAGCAAAGAGGCAGAGCACTAATATTTAACAGGTGAGAAGTAATAAATAATAGCATGATGTCTCTATTGACACAGTTATTTTACCAGACTTTTCCGTGACAGTCTCTGAAATATAATTTTCTACCTTCGGCTTGGGGGACATACTGAAGAATTACAACCAATAATATAACAGCATAAATCTAAATTCCCAAATATAAAAACACCACTGTGTCTTAGGAAAAAATTAAATGATATATTGCCATACCACTAATGCTTGCTTTCAAATTGATTCATCAAAATGATTTTTTTGACCCATGCATGCTGAGAGGAGCAATGTCTAGACGTGGCTTGAGAAGAGCATTAGCCTCCCTCCTCTAGTGCTCACCATCTACTTCCTACACACCTCACCCCAAATAAAACAAATTCTAAGGAAAAACAGTAACTTACTCTACAAGCATAATTTTAAAAACAGTGCATTAACTTGTTTCACACCTCTACTCCAGAACCAGCACTAAGGTACTTAAGTAAAAATGGTAAATAATTTTTTTAAATGTAGAAGTGAAAAGAAAAGCCTCATGTGTCCTCATGAATTGGTCTTCGTACTGCTCCTCACACAGACTCACAGACCTCTAAACAGACTGCCTCCAGCAAGCCTCCCCCACAGAAGTTGTGGAAACACCACTGCATCCCGGGACCTTTACATCTGTCTTAGGATAAACAAAAATACACAAAACAAGGAGATGGGACCATAGAGAAATGTTGGAAATGTACTAGGTAAAAGAATACTAATTTTGTATCCTATTTAATCATGATATGGCACTACTTAAGGAAGCCACAGCCAAAGTGTGACCTTTGTACATTTTCATACCTATGTGCTTTGTGTTGTGTTGTTGACTGCTCTCAGAAATGAAGATGGCCCTAAGCAAGATGAAGATGGTGGTTGTCTGAGGAGTCCCAGGTTATGAACAGGAAAGCACTAGGTTTCCAGGACTAGAGATAAAAGCACGGAAAGCCTTTCCTTGAGGCATTTTCCACTGCACTGGTAGGTAAGAGATGATTCTCTCACACACTTCAATAAAATATATTATTGTGCTTAGAAGAGCATGGATGTAAAGAGAGATATCCCAACAAACTAAAAACTATACCGGATACCCAGTGATCAGAGATTTATATTTCCAAGTAGCTCCTGAAAGTGAAAAGTGAAGGAAGAGAGATTGTAAAAGAATTAGAGCAAGGGCCAGCCCCATGGCCTAGTGGTTAAATTCAACATGCTTTGCTTCGGCAGCCTGGGTTCAGTTCCCGGGAGCGGACCTACACAACTCATCGGTGGCCATGCTATGGTGGCTACCCACATCCAAAATAGAGGAAGATTGGCA
This sequence comes from Ceratotherium simum simum, assembly GCF_057802395.1. Lineage (NCBI taxonomy): Eukaryota > Metazoa > Chordata > Mammalia > Perissodactyla > Rhinocerotidae > Ceratotherium > Ceratotherium simum. The sequence goes on along the minus strand of NC_141927.1, from coordinate 12,559,944 downwards.
CGGACGTTAGCTCAGGGCAAATCTTCCTCAGCAAAAAATAATAGGGCACTATTTTCCAGGGAGAAGTGTTAAATTAAAAGTAAACTGAGAGGATCTTTTGTATCAATCCTCCCCCAGTTTTTTTTGAGGGGAGTAGGAGGCTTGTCAAAAACCAAAATGAAACTAATAAATATCTTCCTTCAAAAGAAAAACTTTTCAGACAATGAGTCTATAAATTCTCTAAGAAAAGAGTCAATTTTCTATTCATATTTAGCACAGAAGACAACCTTAGAAAAAATATAATTCAGTTTTCTCAGAAAATAAAGGCTCTACTACAGAAAGTAAATTTGATAGTTTTTTCCCCCAACCACCTCACCTAAATAATATCATTTATTATTCTGAATACAATAAGTAGATGCAGTAAGAATACCATTCTTATTTACTTATGTGTACTTCCGGCCATTTTAGATTATTCAGTCAGCAGACCCTGAAGTGAGGTTATACAGTGGCCAAAGGTTTTCTTTAGGACTTGAGTTCTCAGTTTTGTATTCAGGGTTGAGAACTACATTTTTTCCTCCACTATGGCGATTACATTGCAATTCAGTTTGGGATAAAATGGATCTATTATCCCAAGATTTAGTTCTGTTACTGAGAGGTTAACCTGTTTTATCTTTATTATCTTTTTATAAAGGATGTAACACCTACTTCAGAGTTGTGAATTGCAACTGTGATTTCTGAAATATAGGAAACTTGACTTTTTGGAAAATAACAGTGGGGAAGAGGGGATGCATAGAGCTCTCCTCATCTTTACTTGCTGCTGTTAATGCTAGCCATCTGCTAGCTGTTGCTTGTTTCTCCTTGTGCCCAATTCCTACTGCTCATCCTCTGATAAATCCATATGCTGGGCTTGCCCACTCACAAGCCACATGCACCTGTCTCTTTCTATAAACTACTGGCTTTCAGGCTCAAAAAAAAAATACTCATTTTTTAACAAAGGAGAAGTAAAAGAAAACTATCTTTTTCTTCTCATTTGCTTTCAGATACCTTTATTCTCAGCTCTTTAACTGAAACTTATCTGATGAAGTCTTTGCATTGTGAATTCTCTTGAGCCATTCTGAATATCACTGAATATAGTTCCTTTATGATAAAGCAGGAGTTGGTAAACTTTTTCTGTAAAAGGCCACATAGCAAATATTTTAGAATTTCCAGCCTATATTATCTGTCACAAATACCCAGTTTCTGCTCTTGTAGCACAACACAGCCATAGACCATATGTGAATAACGAACGTGGCTCTGTTCCAATAAAACTTTAGCTGTGGACTCTAAAATGTGAATTTCATATTATTTTTACAGGTCACAAAATATTCTTTTTTCAACCATTTACAAGTGCAAAAGCATTCTTAGTTTGCAGGTGATACAAAAGCAAGGAGTGGTCAACATTTGGCCTGTGGGCCATAGTTTGCAAACCTCTGCTCTACAGTATTTGAAACTCTGGATCATTTAACTTTTTCATCAAAAATTTTGTAGTCTACATTTTTCATTTAAAAACAAAATGAAACAAACAAAAAACTAAGCATCACAATATATATTTCTATTACAGAATATAGGCAATCTTTTTTCTCCTAAATATTTATATGCTTTTATCTTTTGGAAGCATACTATCATCCCATGTATTTTGAAGCTCTTTGCCTAAGCTCCCTTATAAACCGATAAATCTCTGCTTGAATCTTTTGAGTATTTTTTCTAAGATAGTAAGAATCAATTCTGCATTGAGATCAATGCAAGAAACACGTTATCTGCACGTGGATCTCCAACTGACTTCAAAGCGTCCTTAGATTAAATCCATCGGGTGCAAAACCAGAAGAGAATCAGCCCACAATGACTCCAATAACATAGTTACTGTCCACCCAGTAAAAAAGTCAAGATCTAGAAAATAAGTTAGAAATTAAACTCTCTGCTACCAGTGCATTATGGTAATATTTTTCTTTGCAAGCATGAGAATTACACAGTTGCCTTGTCTCAAGGTATCTATTTTTCTCTCTGAATCTCTGACAGGATTATCATTTGTATTTTTGTCGTTACTAAATAAATTACACCTTTATAAATTAGTGCTTAACTCAACGAACTCTCCCACAAGGAAATCTATGAATAAATTAAACAGCTGAAGGTCACTTATATAAGAAGGATGAAGAGGCAATTCTCTCTTCCAAATTTTAATCATACATACAACATTTTCCACCAACATTTTTTATATCTTTTTATTAATATTTCCTATACCTCTGAGAGCAACTTAGCATTGTAATCTTTCAATGGTGGGAAACTAGCATAGAGAATCTAAGACCCTCATTAAGGTAGAACCACCATTCAATGTCAGATGTTCCAGTTTTCTCAGCATGCAATTCGAGAACAATACCTGAACAATACCAGCAGGGTTAGTTATAGACCAATTACATAGGCAGAAAATAAGTCTAAAAGAAATCAAAAACGAAATATTTAAAAGGGAAAGAGAAAAGAAAATATATTTCCTTTGTCGCTTCCCAGTCACTTGAAACTCTGAATATACCACGCTCTCTCATCCTATCTGTATCCATACTGCTTACTCAGCTAAGAATGTCTTATCCCTACGTTCAAATGCTGAAGCTCTACTCCAGGCTCAAGAGAGTCCAAATGGACTTGACTGATCTCTCCAGGCAATAAAGCACTCCATCCTCTGAGATCCCATACTGCTATATGCATATGGAATAATCAAGTCCCAATCATATGGCTGTATTGAATATCATGTATGTTGGACTCAAAGCTTGTTTCAGACAAGAATCTTTTCTTATTTGTATTGGTATCCATGTCACCTAGTACACTGTCTGTCAATAAATGATTAGTGAATGGAGGAATGAAATCAGTCAAGCAAAGCAGGAAGAGCAATGGATCTGCGGGAGTCCCACCCACTATGTCAAGTTCCTAGTTTCAGGGTCTTCATCTGGTAAAAGATGACTAGCATAGTTCACCGGGGGAGAATCAAAGTAGTTTCAACAGTTAAGAAAAAAATTAACAAGAGTAATTAAAAAATTGGTAAAAATATTGATGGAGTAACCAGTTACCATTGATTTCTGCTGCTCTGCTAAGCATGGCGGCTGTTTCACCTTCTTTCCCAGTTTGTGATGGGAATGAGGGATCCACACTGAATACATATGCCGAACACATAGCAGCCCCTTTATTCTCCCCCGCCCCATCTCCCCAAATTACCCCCAGCACACAGGTCCTCTCCAAACATTCACACTCTGCCTGAGAGGGATGTTTTAGTTGTGTGCAATTTTTCACTCCCTTCGGTCTAAATCTAGTCTGTCAGAAAGATGTGAATGCAGCTGTTTGTATAATTGTTAGAATGGAATCTGTTTCAAACTACTCATCATCCACTAGTAGGGTTAGGGTTAGGAAGAGAAAAGATAAAAAGCTAAGCAGGGAGAGGAAGAACTGCAGTTATCAACGATGATTCATTCCAGTATGATAGTGAGTGTTGGCTTATCTCTTGCTCTTCTGTAAATTACTCTTGTGAAAGCTGAGAATCTTGTTACATTTCAGTTAAGTTACAGAAGCATGTCTGATAAAAGCTAATGAGAATGACATAAGGGGAACAATAAATCTCTTTCTCAGTGAAAATGGTTACAAACATGTTAGCAGATTTAATATTTTAAATGATTAAATGATGTTTTCCTTTAAAAATATTGTTCAAATTTTAGTTTAGATTTTTTGTGTGTGTGTGAGGAGGACTAGCCCTGAGCTAACATCCGATGCCAATCCTCCCCTTTTTTCTTGAGGAAGGTTGGCCCTGGGCTAACATCTGTGCCCATTTTCCTCTACTTTATGCGGGACGCCGCCACAGCATGGCTTAACGAGTGGTGCATGGGGGCACGCTCGGGATCCGAACCTGTGAACCCTGGGCAGCCGCAGCGGAGTGCGTGCACTTACCCTATGCGCCACTGGGCCAGCCCCCCAAATTTTAGTTATTTTTAACAATGTCACTGAAAAATCTGATACTCTATCATATTTAATATTAAACTGTGAAATAACCCCATATTACATATTGGTTGGAAAATTTATTTCACTCTAATATAGGAAACACATTTTTAATGTCACTCTCACATTTTTCCATAATGATCCATTCATTATGCATTACAAAACAAATCAACAAAAATATCTTCGGTGAATCTAAGGAGTCACAGTCTTTATCTTCAAATATCATTGAGAATATTTGAAATGTGTACAGCGTTATTTGTAGCTCAAATTTACTATCACTCCCCTAAAGATTTCAGAGTTAAGAATTTTAGTTTTAAAAATATATCTCAGATTAATAAATATTTAAAATTTGATTTGAAGTCATCAACTTCATGAATCACTATATACATGAAAACTAAGACAATTCCAAATAAAACTAGAAATTTGTACACAGTTCATTATTTCCAGCACATTTATCAGTTGTACAATTTCAATTCTAGTTACTGTTACATTTAAATCATTGTGTCCAGTTAATCTTTACTTAAAAAGTACAAAGAAATTACTACCATATCGCCAGCTGTTGCTATTTTATAATAAGATGCATTTTGTGTATAATAACACCTCTGATGAGAACAGATGGCAGTTACTCCTTTTAACATTTTTTAAAGTATTAATTACTTCAGTTTAATTTCTTTTGTGTTGTACACCGGGCATTTTAAAAGGTAACATGTTCAAGCTCTGAGTGAATGTTTGCAGTTCATTTATAGCAAGATCGTAAGTGAAATTCTGCTGTCATTTTAATTAACTCATTTGGGATGCATCTAAATTCGTCATTATTGATGGCTATTTTTTAAAAAATTCCCCAATACTGCTGTACCTTGCAAAAGGAGAAGTGACACAGCATACTTATTAGTAATCATAGAACTGAAATATCTTCTGCTATATTTTAAAAGCAAAACTGTCCCTGGCATTAATTAAAATATTAGACACATGAAATTTGAGGCAGTTCTTAGCTGTTTACCTGGTTATGATAAAAAATGAAACTATTTTATCTCTTAACTCTTGTTTTGATGGAATATCTACCAATGATTTTAAAAAAATTGATGGTTTGCAAAAACAATTTTAAACATAATTATAAACAAACTAATCAATAACTAATAATAGTTAACATTTATCGTGTGCTTACTAATTGGGCTAAGTTCTCTACTTATATTTAACAAACATAATTTTTATTCCAGAAAGAGATACAAACACATAATAACAAGGTGTTGGAAAAGAACTCAAGAATTGTTATGGGAAACTTTGTTTAATCTAAATTATTCCCAAAAGAGTAATGCTTGTAAACTAGTCTTTAAAATGTCTGTAGAGGATTATCTAATACTCAAATTTCATTTATCCGTCCATCCACCCAATATATATTAATTGAACTTCTACAGTGTGCTAGGCATCATCCTGGGCACTGGGAATATAGTCTTGAATGAGATCCAGAACATTCCTGGCTTCACGCAACTTGCATTATGGGAGAAGGTAGATAGTAAACAGATTCACAAGGAAATAAATAATGTATGCAGGTGATAATGCTTTAAATATTTTAAAATCAGGATATAAGAGACAGAAAGTCTCAGAGGAATAGTTGGTGGTTATTTTTTGAAGATCACGCAAACCTCACAAATAGAAATTTAGCATCTCCCTACAATCTATGGACAAGAATCTTTGAGAACTAACAACACATATGTAAATTTAATAGATGGAAGACAAGTTGAAAAAAAGTTTATTTATTCCCTTTGAGAAAATGTTGAAGTTCTCTGAAAATAAATGATTTTGAAGATTTTTGGGTGAGAGGGAGTTAAAAAATTTTCTTTAAACTTTCACTCAGTTTGGGCCTTTAACCATTTGACAAATACCTGAAGTCTCAGACCTCCTTGCATTTTGTTTAATAATTTTTTTTCAAGTGAATTAATAAAAAAATAATAGCAACTCTCTAATGAGGATATCATGCATTCCAGAACCTTTGTTAAGGACTGTCTTATTAATTCCTACAATCTTGTAAGATAGCTGCTATTGTTTCCATTATACAGAGGAAAAAATTCAAATTACAAGCAGCTAAGTTATTTTCTAAACATCACATAGCTGTAAATAAGTGGCAGACCTGAGAGATTTAAACCCCACCTCTGCCTGATTTCAAATATCGCTCTACACAATCAACCTTAAACTATTTTCTTAGTTCTGATTCTACTACTATGAATTAGTGAACATTTATTAAGTTAATTAAAAAAAAGTAAGTTTTTTTGGCAATGCTAGAAAAGTATAAAATTGGAACTTCAGCTTAAAGTTCATACATGTAAGATAAAGCCAGGATCTAAAAAGGAAGATTATTGTACAACTAAAGCAAGTAGAAAACATCAAAAGAAATTAAACAAAATATTTAAGAAGGCAAAAGACAAAAAGCAATGTGTGAAAAACTATTAGCATTGGTAGAACACAGGCTCAAGAACCAAAATCTAGATCTTGAAATGATCATACCTTTAAAACACGGAAATAAACAAGCATTGAAGAAATGAACAAAGAAGATAAAAAATGGGAATATAATGATAATCAATTTGACACCTATTTATTATTGTATCCATCACCTGTGTATTGTCTAGCAATGATAAATAAAATAACGATATATACATAATTAGACATCACATTCTGCCTGGACACATACTATATGAGGCATAGGCTGCCACTGTGTCAGGCAAGTGACAGGCCACAGTGACAACTCAAGCAGAAGCTCCATGAAGTGTCAAGTTCTGCAAAAGAAAGAGTTAATGAGGCCTCCAGCCCAGGTGTATAATGGGATGTCCAGCTATAACTTTTATCTTGTTCACTTCATACTTTGTCAAAAACGCAGCATGGTTTACCAGAAAATGTACTTAATCTGAAGTAAAGATATCAGAATTCTAGTGCTATTCCCGCGCTCACCTCTCTTAATGTTGTAGATCTTATCCTAGCACATTGTAGAAGTTCAATTAATATACATTGGATGGATGGATGAATGAGTTTTGAGTGTTAGATAAAGTAGCATAAGCAATATATAAAATGAGAGGGTTGGACTAGATTATCCTGGGAACTTATTACTTCGTGATTAAAATACATATTTGTATATGTTTGTATGTGTGTCTGTGTATATGAACGTATACATGTATCTTCAATTGTTTTCTTAAAACCTGAAAAAAGTTGAGATATTAAATGCAAGTTAATTTTCCTTCCAATGTGGTGTAATAAGTTCTTGTAAGGAATTATACTTAGTGAATGCACTTGGTTATAATTCTACTGTACCTTGTAACAGGATTTCATTTAAATCATGACGAAGGCTTATGAGGAATGTTGAGGAAATTAAATGAATATAGACCAGAAACACCTGAAAAACCTTATTAAGAGGCTGGGGTGCTAAAGGAAATAGGAACATAATTGAAGAACTCTTAATGGACATTTTATGAGCACATTTGTTCCTGCAGAGGCTCATAAAGTAGAAAAGTAGCCAACACTATTTCTTTATTTCTGAAAAACGGAAAGGATCCAAATACACATTGGGCTATTACTATCTAATTTAATGACCACTGTGGCAAATGTCATAGAAACAATTTAAAAGGATCAAGTGGAGTACATTTCACATTTTGATTAAGGCAAATACGAGGTATTTCACAAAACTCATCACTTTCCTTTGAAAATGCTATTTCTGTATTTCTAGCACAAGATAATCACATCACATGAACACTCCCAAAAGTGTCTGAAAATTTCAAGCTTTGAGAGAAATGTTGAACATTTAATGACACTAGTCATTAAACCGAATGTGTACTTTCAACATATATAATGCCAATTTAACCTTAGTTTGGGAACATGTGGGGAATTTTTCCCTGAAAAGTTTTTATTATGTATCATAAAACAACCTGGAAAATAGCTTGAGTATCAAGAAAAGTATACGTTCATGGAATGAAGTTATACTATTTTGAAATATTAGAATAATATTCATATAGTAATCTATAAACAAAGTAAATGTAGTAGGATCCTTTCTATTTATATTCTAAAGTTAAAAGACAAGTGGGATATTTATTTCTTTAAATTTTCTTTTTTCACGCATAGAGCATAGAGATTAAATATGAGAAAGATATCCTTGTATGAGGAGACCTTTTTACTACAGTATATTAAAAAGGCTTAAGGATTTTCAACCCTAATGAAAGTTATTATCTAAAAAAACAAGGGTACACAGAAGGGAAAGAGAAATTCGTATTAACAAACAGCTTGAACTTAAATATATATAAAGTTCACTAAATCATATATCAAACATAAATAACAAGAAAATCTACTGGCATTGACAAAGTAAAAAATATTTTTAAGGGGCCAGCCCCGTGGCCTAGTGGTTAAGTTTGGCATGTTCTGCTTCAGTGGCCCAGGTTCGGTTCCCAGGTGTGGACATATACCACTTGTTGGTGGCCATGCTGTGGCAGTGACCCACATACAAAATAGAGGAAGACTGGCTCGGATGTTAGTTCAGGAAGAGTCTTCCTCAGCAAAGAAACATATATATTCACATACCTTTTTTTAAGCAAAATAAGCATTTTAGGTTTTCAAAAGTTATTGCTAATAGTTTTAGTTTATGCATTCTTCTTCCAATCAAATTGATCACAGGAAATATATGTTAATATATGTTCATGACAACTGACAACCTCAGGAAAGAAGTGGCAAAATAAAGAGTTGACAACTCACTCTTCAGTCTGAAATTAAATAAGTGCAAAAAATGAACAAATGCTCTAAGCTAATTTGGTTATTTGTTTCACAAGGAGCGTATTATGCACGAGCAAATGTTACTGTAAAAGATTTAAGTGGAGTGGATTTGATCCTTTTAATCCGAATAAAAATAAATGCTCTTGAAGGCTATGAATTTTCCAGATAGGCAGTATTGGTCCCACTCCTATCCATTTTACTGATGGCTCCTCCCTTTCTTAAGAAGACTTCACAGACCCAGTGTTAATAGAAGACACATTAAGTTGCCTCCATCTGGGAGAAATACCTTTCCTAAATAAATCTATAAAATTAAAAGGTAATCAACTGTGGTAGGCTGAATAATGACCCATCAAAAATGTCCACATCCTAACCCATGAACCCAATAGTATGTTTCCTTACAGGGCAAAAGGGACTTTGCAGATGTAATTTAACTAAGGATCTTGAGATGGGAAGATTATTCTAGGTTACCGGGGTAGGCACAATGTAATCACAAGGGTCCTTGTAAGAGAGAGGAAAGGAAGGTAAGGGTCAGACAAGGACCTGCGACTATGGAAGCAGAGGTAGCAGTGCTGTGGGATCATGAGCCAAGAAATGAGCGCAGCCTCTAGAAGCCAGAAAAGGCAAGGAATTGGATTCTCCCCTAGAGCTTCCAGAAGGAACACAGCCCCACTGATCCATTTTAGCCTTCTGATCACTAGAACTCTAAGAAAAAATCCATAGTATTTTAAGCATTGTTTGTGGTACTTTGTTACAGCAGCAGTCAGAAACTAATATATTGGGGCCAGCCTGGTGGCATACCTGTGGCGGCCTGGGGTTCGCTGGTTTGGATCCTGGGCATGGACCTGCACACCACTCATCAAGCCACACTGAGGCGGCGTCCCACATAGAACAACTAGAAGGATGTACAACTATGACATACAACTATCTACTGGGGCTTTGGGGAGAAAAAAAGGAGGAAGATTGGCAACAGATGTTAGCTCAGGACCAATCTTCCTCAAAAAAAAAAAAAGAAAAAAAAGAGACTAATATACCAACTATGTGGCAAACTAAGACAAAACTAGATAATTTGGATCCTGGTTCTTCAGACCCATATTCACATTTAGTCTATGCTAAAACATTCCTGCATGATTATCTATGCCATTAAAGATAACTGAGGGTTAATAGATAAATTGTAAATAAAAGTTCTTTTTATTTCATGGTTAAAATAACAAGTGCCTATTACATCTGTACTTACAGCCACTGAAGGTTAAAGACACCTTAGCATATCATATCCTGAAAACAGCTGGGAAACAGTACCTTCTTTAAAGTCTGCTTTAGATTTAGGGGGAAACTGGTTATAATGCTTTTTGATTATTTTTCTTGGTTGGCTTTAAGGAATTAGTATGCTCATATGTGAATTTTTTTATCCCCAAATGCTCGGTGAAAGCTGTATTTTCAAATATAATATACAAATTACCAATTTTTAAGGACTATTAGGCTCAGCCACTGCCTGAATTATGTTGAAGAATAAGTAGCATTGAAAAAAGAGAGAAATCTTTTGTCTGTAAAGATAATTTAGCAAAACGTATACCGTTCAAGATTCAGACAAACAAAACAAATCTCTGTTGTATCTGGATATGCCTGGCCCTGTCCTGGAAACAAAGATGAGCAGAATATGGTCCTCTTTTTTTTTTGTTTCTTGGTGTTCACATGTTCATAGAGGAATCCCCGCACAATGAAATAGAACATCTATTAGAAGTACCAATTGTTGGAGTAATTCCAAGGAATGCTATGTAGCAGGTGAAATGCAGAAATGGCAGAAACCATTATTACTAAAAAGCATGGCGTAAGAGGAAGCACTAACCTTCATGAACTGTTCCCTGAGTCCTAACCGGAAGTTACCTGTGCTGCTCCACAGCTGGCTTGTGTGACTCCTAGAACACACCCATGACTCAGGTTTTAGTAAGATGTACCAGCTCTTATCTCTCTCCTCCAGACTGTAGGTTCTTGGAGAACAGGGACTTTTGTCTTCTGAATGTTGCGTATTCTGTAGGGGTAAGAAGCTGCAAGTGCGTTCGGGGCTGTATTTTGCTAGTGTAAATTTCTTCAATGCCTATTTTCATCATTTAAGTTTATCTTTATAAACTATAACAGATGTGTCTAATTCTTGTCACAAGAAAGAATGATTGTGAAAGATTCAAATATTAAAGCCATGACAAGGTAGGGCTGTCTTGAACTTTGCTACTTTTTTGTGTTAATCTTAGAATCAACAAGGATTGTCTTTCTGATTTTTCCACAAAGTCATGTGCAAATTATGCATCATTGCCTAAACCATGATTGTCAAATAGTTCAATTATGTTTTTTTCTCTTTGAGTTATCTATAAACTCAAAGAAATTATATTAATGTTATTCTTTTATAAATGCAAATTACATTTTAGGCATATTCCCCTAGATATTTTATGTATCTACTTAATTAATGAAAATATTAGCTCTAGTAGTGTCAAAAAACCCGATATATAAAATTAGTTCTGGAAAGAATCTTTTTACTGATATTTGTTAACCAAAATGTATTTTTTAAGCAAAAAGTAAAATTTGAAGTAACCTTTTATTTTATTTTTTTATTTTTTATTTTTTTTAAAGATTTTATTTATTTCATTTTTTCCCCCCAAAGCCCCAGTAGATAGTTGTATGTCATAGCTGCACATCCCTCCAGTCGCTGCATGTGGGACTCGGCCTCAGGATGGAGGGAGAAGTGGTGCCTCGATGCGCACCCGGGATCCGAACCCGGGCCACCAGCATTGCAGCGCGCACACTTAACCACCAAGCCACAGGGCCGGCCCTGAAGTAACCTTTTAGAGTCTAAGTATATGATATTTAAAGAACAGCAATGAAAACAATCATAGTAGACTTGCATTAACTAGGCAATCAGCTAAAAAAGTCTATATACGTTAATATGGATTCTTAACCTTCAAAAATACTTCAAATTTTAATGTTTTCCTCTGTGTCACTGGGATGCCACATTCCTATTTACAAGGGTTTAACTAGACTGATTTGTTCTGCTTTCAGACACAAGCAGAAAATATCAGGTTTCCAATTCACCAGCTGACAAATAAAAATCATCGTGAGCACATGCAGACACATACACACAGAGTCAATTGCAGGATGATTTTCTTCTAGATGAACTCTAGAAAACACAGCCTCAGGATGATTGATTTCTGATGCTAATTGCTGTTCTGCAGGTATCATACTCTTCTTGGTCCAGACAGTTATGACAGAAGAGGTGCTACTTCCCTAATCAATTTTGGCATGAGAGATGCAATGCTGGTAGATAACGTGGAAAAATACAGACCCGGCATTTCATCCATAATTGATTACAAACCTAATGTATTATTCCAAAAATCATAGCTCATTCCTGTTAAACTATTTTTTTTCCTATTGCTATTTTGCTTTTTATAGAGGATTTTCATGACTTCCTAAAATTGGACTATTACACTAAGACAAAGATCTCCTGCAGCCATTGGAGCAACTGAATGTTCTCGAGTCCACGTGTTTCCTTGAAATACTAAGTTCCAAAAACTGTACACAAATAATCCATTCTGCATTTGAGGATTTTGTACATTAAATAAAAGATCCAGTGTCACTCAGAATCACATGTGATTCTTTTTTCCTTCATAAATACAAATATATTAATATTTGGAGAACAGTAAGTGAATGAATTATTGGATTTGGGCTGTGAAGAATAACAGAGTTAAAATAGTATTTTTAAGGAAATATGTATATCTGATAAAATGCTATATAGCAGTGAATATTATTCTAGTTTTTGCATTTGACTATGTAATATTTAACTATTTATTAACACTTTGTAATCATAACTCAAACATACATTAAGTTAATTTATATTACAAAATCTATGTAATTTTCCTAATACCTCTAAGGAGTCGAAAATTTCTAAGATGTTCTTATGCGTTGTCTCTTTTCATTAATCAAAGGGCCAGGTGATCAAACCTTTACCAATGACCAACTATGTACCGGAAACAGTAAAACTTATTCAGGAAATACTTATTCAAAGAACCAGTGGGTGGTTGAGTCAATAAATTAACCACTGCCTAAATTTGCCTAGTTGCATAATTATATACTATTGCATTTTTCCAGAGGATGTGGTGGTTTTCATTTATTCAACAGATATTTACTACGTGTGCACTACGTTCAAGGCAATCTGCTAGGGACTGGGAATTAGAGAGTGTGCCAAATACACTCATTGATTTGGAGTCTTATAGGGAATTCAGACCAGTGGTCTCACAATTCCATCTTCACGGAGTGCAAGGCGAGGAGGGAGCTAAAGCATTCTAGGAAACAAGGCTTTTTGGAGGAAGGGGAGACTAAATTGATAGCTGAAGGATGAGCAAGTAATAGCCAGGAGAAGGAAAGACAAATGAGTGGAGGTGCAAATGACTCCCAGCAGAGGAAGGGGCACATGCAATTGCCTGGAGGCAAGAGAATGCGGCACATTTGTTGGTGGAAATAAAAGTATATCAGCCCGGCTGGCATACCCAATGGACAGGAGATGGTCCAGAAACATGACTTGGGTGTAGCAAGAACTAGATCTTCATGGGCATGTGAGGCATATTAAGAAATTTAGAGTTTTTCCTATGGGTAACCAAAGCAATTAAGCATTTTTTAGAAGATGATTAGAACAATTAGATTTGCACCCTAGCAGTGTGGCAAAGGGAATGGAAATCATTGCAGCCAAGAAAGCACTGATCTGGAGGCATTGCAATTTCTGCTGTGTAATTTAGTTCCACCCAGTGTATCTTCAACCAGTTACAAGCTGGCAACACTGTGAAGTAAAGGCATGAATAGCTGCCTGTAATTAAGACTTTGGGAAGTTATAGCTTCCCTGTTACTGTGAATTTCCATAAAAATAAAACAAAAATAAGTTAATAAATTCTGCTAGCCTTCTTTCATTCTTAACTATATTCTTCACCTTTCCTTAGTGATCACTTACAGTCATTTTGTTATTTTGACTTAATACTACTTTAAAGATTAGACTTTATTAAAAAAGAACATTAGAAAGTAACTAGTATTTCAAATTAAAACTTATATTTTTCATAATAGATAAAACAAGTAAATAGGCATGATAAAATTTAAAATATTAGATTTTAATTTTACATACTATATCTTTATGTTGTACTTATTAATTTTCTAATTACTTTAACTCTACGAAATCTGATAGAACTTATGTTTGACATCTCTTGGGCTCTCGACAAAAATAAGCCTCTCCTCATTATTAAGTATATTCTATTTTCTTTGGGTAGTCATCAGGCACTATCTTCCCGAGTATATATATATCTCGTGCATATATTTATATATATCCTGTGCAAATATATATACAAATTCATAACAAAAAAGTGCTGACAGAAGAAAACGGGAAAAAAAGTACCAGAATACATTATAGTAGTGATAGTCTCTACGAAAGTAGGATTTAAGAGACCATACAATGGCTCCTCGGGTGTCCTAATATTATTGACACTAGTTAACTTTATAATCCAGGACCCTTTTGCAATAGAGTATATGCCTTAGTCATCGCTAGTTTGCTGTTGCCATTAATATTTTTAAAGGCTCTTGAATGATGATATGAGATCTTAAATAAAATGCAAATAGATGGATGAATGGTTCCAAGTATCATAACTGTAGGGTATGCTACAACAGTAAACATCAACTCCTGAATGACCTTGTCTAATAAATCTTGTAACTACAGCGGGCATTCACGTTCCTGTCTGACTGTGTCTGCCTCTTCTCCATTATTAATATCTCTCTCATCCTGTATGTTTATTTAGCATCATAATTTCCAAAGAGGTTTGATATACTTTATAGAAATACATTTAGTTCAATAAGATAAAATGTAAAAAGGAGTAGGAAATTGACAGGGAGAAGCAGGTTGTTCTTTGCTGTTATGGCAACAGTAAACTACGGGTTATAAGCTTGGGCATTTGACTAGGTCTAAGACCAAAGCTTTCTATTCCAACCACAGATTTAACAAGTGAGATGGTGTTCCCTTGGGAATTGTATATTTCAAAGGTAAAATCATAAAATCTAAGCCAAAAATCTCAAATTTTCTGACATTTACTTTACTGTTACATTTTTAGTGATTATATACATTTCAAACATTTATTTTCAATAAGTGACATTGATATGCTTCACTTCTGAAATCAACAACTTAAATTGTTCTCAGTCTTCCAAGCCAGATGGCATTGCAACTGTCTTTTGCAAATAAGGTGTAATGAAGCTAGTCAAAAGATCTCTTTCAGAGTAAAATTATAAATGTAAACAAGACAGAGGATTCATCTTTTTTTATCCTCCTCAATAAATACATGTCAGTAGAAAACATATTTCTGATAGCTAAAAAAAAATAGTCAAAGATTTTCATGGTGTTAATCAAGGTTCATTGCTAAATGTGATTCTTAATTTTCTATTAAAACATAAAATACACATTTTCCCCATAATTCCCTTTTGAAAATGTGGAATTAATGATTACCACTGAGAAAAAAATAATTTAAATTCCTTTCATGGGCCGGCCCCGTGGCTTAGCGGTTAGGTGCATGCGCTCCGATGCTGGTGGCCTGGGTTCGGATCCTGGGCGCTCACTGACACACCGCTTCTCTGGCCATGCTGAGGCTGCGTCCCACATACAGCAACTAGAAGGATGTGCCACTATGACATACAACTATCTACTGGGGTTTTGAGGAAAAAAAAAGAAGGAGGATTGGCAATAGATGTTAGCTCAGAGCCGGTCTTCCTCAGCAAAAAAGAGGAGGATTAACATGGATGTTAGCTCAGGACTGATCTTCCTCACAAAAAAATAAATAAATAAATTCCTTTCAAGCTCACCTCTCCTTCCTTCCCTATACCTTCAACGCCCTATATTTATCAATAGGGCATTTAATCCACTATCTACTAAGAAGGAAATTATCTTATATACTACCTTCTTACTAGATGCACAGAAATGAGTCAGGCACTATGGGTGATATAAAGATTTATGCAATGATTGGATAAAAATCAACAGTACAAGATAACATTCAGATAGATCCTTCTAGAAGATTTTACGTGACCAACTGAATGATATAGGTATTAAGTAATTCTAGAAGAAGGAGGAGAGTTGGAATTCAAATAAGGTCATGAAGAATGAGTAGGTCTTAGCCAGATTGAACAAAGGAGGGAAGGAAGATTACTTTGAACAAAAATAGAAGAAACAACAATGTATACTTGTCATCATTGGGGAAATCCTCTTGAAGTTTTATAGAGAGAAAAAGATGGAAAAGTGTTAGAGCATTATGTAAAAGAGAAACATCTGAAAGATAGTTTGGAGTTCGGAGTTAAACTGTAAAGGCAGAAAAATAATAAGAGACTGACTTTCCATAGGCTCTGTAAAGAAGTTATTTTAATAACAGAGAAAATATTGGTTTCCACTGAAAGTCTTCCTTTATACTATTAACTGGTCTTTGTTAGGTAAAATGCTTTGTTGAAAATTTTATACAAAATATTAAACCTTCCAAGTTCACAGTAAAACAGCCTATTGTTCCTTAAAACCTTTAAACAATTGCTCAAATGTGTGTAAGCAAATGATAGAAAAGAATTTGAGATAGGATTCATTTCCAATGAGCCACCTTTACACTTCAGATTAATAGTTAAGTGTTAATTGTGCAGTAGGAATATAGAGCAAATGATGTTCAGAATTTCCACAGTCTAATTACTAGATTGACTGACAGATACTTGTGATGGCGTAGTAACTTGCCTTTTATTGCTATGAACAATGTATAACATTTATGAATGTCTATTGTATGCTAGGCTAAATGCATTACCTACATTTCTCATTCAAATCTCACAACAGCTCTTCGAAGTAGTTTATTACTGATACCCTTATTTTAGAGACGAGTAAAAGTAGACCTGAGAGAAGTTAAATGAATTGCCTAAGTTCACTCAACTAGTAAAGGGTGGATCCAGGATTTGAACTGAAGAAAATTTTCTTGCTAAGAATATGGTTGAACTCTATGCTTATTTACCATGTAGGATGATACGTTCTAATAGTTTTCAGAATTTCATTCATGATTTTTTTTCTAGCAGGTATCTATTGTTTGTTTAATTTTGTATTCTTGGTTATGTCTTCTTGGGAAGTTTTAAACAAGTCTCAGAAGTATGCACAATCAAAAACAAGAATCAAATCTGAATGTCAGAGTAACTCTTCTTTTACTCAGTTACCATCTTGTCAATTGCTTTTCAATGAATCTTGCATGAGCGTTTGTTCACTAAACTGATACACCAAAGTAATGACATCAAAGGAGTATTTTTCAAAAACAGGTTTTAGCTACATTGACTCTTTCCTGAGTGAATCCTCATAAACAAACCTAAGTTAGTATATGAAACTATTTTTGGTGATAACATGTTAAGCTGCAAGAAACAGCAGTGTGGTGAGATCTAAAATAAATTAATTCAATCAAATCAAGCGAAGTCTATGAGATGACATTACAAATTTCAAAACAATATCAATGCAAATCCAGGGAGACAGCAGTTGGGCTAGCCAGTTCCTATAAAATAGTATTAGAATGTAAATTACTTTGAAAAATTGGGAAAACGATCAGAAGTAAATTTGATGCTGCTCAATCTCGATAAATGTTGAGAGGGAGAAAAATCACTATGCAAATCCTAAGGGTAAATAAATAAAATGATATCTGGCTCATCACTAAAAAGGTTTGAAGTTAATTCAAGGGCTTATGCAGGATTTTAAATCCTTTCAACTCACCTTGCTTTACTCTTGGTGACTCTGAGATAAAACTTTGGTGTGAAAAGTGTATTTATTCACATCAGGCCTAACTCAGAGAGGCAATATTATACTGTTTAATAGAATCAGTTTTTGAAACATCTGTCGAATATACATGACATAGTTAAATTGCTTACACATCTTAAAAGTATCTAACTAGAGCAAGTTCAATTGTGGGCTATTTTTTCAGGCTAAAGAAGCAACCATTTACCTCATGTAACTCAGTCCACTGTTTTGTGCAATGTAAGAACGCCAGTCAGGGGTCATAAAAATAGCCACATTCTTGGGGCCAGCCCGCTGGCACCCGGCTCCGAGCTAACATCTATTGCCAATCCTCCTCCTTTTTTTTTCCCCCAAAGCCCCAGTAGGTAGTTGCATGTCATAGTTGCACATCCTTCTAGTTGCTGTATGTGGGACGCAGCCTCAGCATGGCCGGAGAAGCAGCACGTCGGTGCGCGCCCAGGATCTGAACCCGGGTGACCAGTAGCGGAGCGCGCGCACTTAACCGCTAAGCCACAGGGCTGGCGCCGCCACATTCTTAACATATAATAATTCTCTGACTCTCAGTTTACCTGCAAATAGGTTGAATCATGAGAAATTGCCAATATTAAGCCTTCTTTGCCTCACAAAACTGGTAATTTCATATGGTTTAATATAATATACTAGCTCCCTCAAATCTTAATCAGAACATTTCCTGAAAACCCAAATTTAAAAGTAAACAGAGAGAAAGTAAAAAAAAGCTTTCTTGCAGCTACTATATGGAATCTCTATCATTTGCCCCCAAAGTAGTGTTTGCCACAGCAGACTCTACTGACCTTTAAACAGCAAAGGATCTCCCCTACATTGCTATTGTAGGTTAATTGGGTTGCCGAAAACATATGGGGCCGTTCTAACCCCTGGAACCTGTGAAAGTGACCTTACTTGGAAATAGGGTCTTTGAAGATACAATCTAGTTGAGTTCATATTGGATTAGAGTGGCCCTTAATCCAATGACTGGTGTCACTATAAGAAGAGGAAACAGAGACACAAATATACACAGACGCACACAGGAGAACACCACGTGACAATGGAGGCAGATATTGGAGAGCTGCATCTACAAGCTAAAGAGCACCAAAGACTGCTTGCAACCACCAGAAACTAGGAGAGGGGCACAGAAGAGATTCTCTCTCTGAGACCCCAAGAAGGAACTAGCCCTGACCACACCTTAACTGTGGACTTCTATCCTCAAGAACTGAGAGAGAATAAATTTTTGTTTTAAGCTGCCAAGTTTGTGGTAATTTATTATGGAAGCCCTAGGAAATTAATACAATTGCCAAAGACACCTTGACCTGGGGTTCCCAAAGCTACCACAGTTGTCTTTCCCTGTGGACGCTGCCTCTCAACCACCCAAAGCTACAAGAACAGGGTAGCACAACCACTCGTTATGGCAAATTGCCTTTCTGGAGCCCACAATATATGGGAGCCATGGCACGTACTATCAGGGAAATGGTGTTCTCACCATTCTTCTTTATGCTCTATTAGATGGGACCAAAGCAATGGCCCTTGTACCCAAAAAGACTTACAGCATGTTATGGACTGAAAGTTTGTATTTCATAAAATTCATATGTGGACATCCTAACCCCCAAAGTGATGGTATTAGGAGGTGGGGCCTTTGGGAGGTGATCAGGTCATGAGGGTGGAGCCCTCAAGATTGGGATTAGTGTCCTTATAAAAGAGACCCCAGAAAGCTCCCTCACCCCTTCCACCATGTGAGGACACAGCGAGAAGATGGCCAGCTATGAACCAGAAAGTGGGCTCTCACCAGACACTGAATCTGCTGGTGCCTTGATCTTGGACTTCCAGCATTCAGAACTGTGAGAAATAAATCTCATCCACTCAGTCTATGGCATTTTTGTTATAGCAGTCAAACAGACTAAGACACAGTGCACCAGTGACATGCACCCCTCCGTGTTTGTTTTGTTGCATTTTGTGTGCAGTCCTCTCTTTCCTGAGAAATGTAAAGAGGAGTTGGTGGTTGAGCTGAGGGACTGTCACCGTGTCATCTGCAGAATTTGCCCTTCCCTATTCATCTATGCTTCTTTTTCTCCTAAACAAGCACTTATTTCACAATAAACTCAGGAAAGTAAGATTCCAGGGTTTGGATTGGGAGTCGGGTGGTGGTGGGGATAAGGGATTGTCTTCCAAAAATATGTGGATATGTTTGAATCCTATAGTAAAACCATATAAGCTTAAGCTGGGAATAAACCATTTCTAGCAGAACTCACTAAATTTCTGCTTTGTGAGTTTTCCTGAGTTCTTAAATATCTGCTGTGTAGATAAGAAGTAAGAGAAAATACAGGTATTTATTAGGTAGATGTTGGGTATATGGAATAGATATGTAGAAAAAAAGGAAAATATCTTACAGGAAATCAAGAAAAAGAGGTTAACTCTTGATTAAATATATAGTGAATTTAAAATATATTTTGCATGGTCAACTACCAGAGTAAATAAAGAGAACGTGGGTGAAAAAAAAGACATATCTATCCATAACTGAGCAAAGCTAACTGAGTTCCCCCAAAATTCCAAAAGACACACGTACACTAAAATTCAGAGACTCACAAAGAATGAACATGATCTTAAAAACCTTTGAAGGTAATATGGAAGGTTTTGTTAAATGTAATTCTTTAAAGAATTAGTAAAACGTTTTGTAGTTTGTGGGAGATAAAGTATATTGAGGGTCAAAAAAAAAGAACTCAGAATAGACTTGACTTTTTTTTTTTTTTTAGGAAAAAAAGGAAATATGAGGATTTTCACCACCAAGTTGTTAGATTTGGGGATGATAGATATGAATGTAGACAGTGCTCAGAATGTTCTGAGACAAATTAAGAGAAGACATAAAGATATGTATCAGTAAGCCCAGTTGAGGGTAATGTGGGAATTTTGAAGGAACTCACAGTAAGCCTTGCAAACAAACGGCAAATGCTACTGAGATCCACAAAGCAAAGGCTACTGAGATCCAACTTGAAGATGTGTTTGTTTGGGCCACACTAAGCCTAAGAAATGGAACTGCAATGGCTTTCTAGGTTCTCCACACCTACTACCCTTCCCTGTGTGAGGCACAGGTCCACTTTGCTTGTTTACATTATCTCCTGGCATTAACTTTGACATCTATGAGCAGGTGGAAAACTCTCCTCACTGTTAAAATGGGTGCTGGGCTGGCAGAGCTGGACTGTTGACTCTTATGTACCAACTACGCAAGGTACTGGAGTTTATTAAAAGTGCAACTGTATTAATGAATAATAACTTATTGGAAAAAAATAGTTATGTTACAGACAAACAGAATCTTCATAATTGAGCTTTAAGGAACCTACTGAAATCATTTTTAAGAAGATACATAGGTATATAGATTAATAGGATTTAAAGGTTATAATTTACTTGAATATCTTTCAAGTCGTTAAGCTCCCTGTCAATGACTGTTTAATAAATAGAATCGCCAAGGGCATTTGCAGGAGAGGGACTCATTTCATTATAAGTGAAAACATTTAAACTTAATAAAGAAACAGTAAGTCTCACGGCCATTTCTCTGCCTAAGAAATATAAGGAATAAACAATATTGATATAAAAACCGTTAGGTTAATTAAATACCATCATAAGGTAAATATTTTTACTCTTTATCATAAATACGCCCTTACTCAATGGAAATTAGGTCTGAATAGCAGTTTAAAAGCTAATGAATCAGCTCCTGCTTTTGTGTGGTTTCTCCTCTCTGGAACAATCCTGCCAGTGGGGCCACTGCTATCAGGAGTTAATTAGGCCTTCTGGCCATGATAACGCGGAGCAAGAGAAGGCAACACTTTCTTGTGCTCACTAATGAACACTTCATTTCATAATTGTAATTTATTTTTAATATATATATATATATTTTTTTTTGTGAGGAAGATCAGCCCTGAGCTAACATCCATGCCAATCCTCCTCTTTTTGCTGAGGAAGACTGGCCCTGAGGAAACATCTATTGCCAATCCTCCTCCCTTTTTTCCCTTTTTCTCCCCAAAGCCCCAGTAGATAGTTGTATGTCATAGTTGCACATCCTTCTAGTTGCTGTATGTGGGACGCCGCCTCAGCATGGCAAGAGAAGCGGTGTGTCGGTACACCTGGGATCCGAACCCAGGCCGCAGGTAGCGGGGCGTGTGCACTTAAAGGCTAAGCCACTGGGCCAGCCCCCATATTTAATATTTTTGGCATGACTATATTTAAACAACAAATATAATTGCTGCTTAAATATTATCCCAATTTCAGCATGGTAAGAAAACTATCTCATTTTTGTCAGTTGCATATCATTTGTCTAACTATGAATAGCCTCATTCGGAGATATTAAAAGGTAAGATCATTGAGAGTTTTCTTGGGCACAGCATGCAAGGGCCTTGGGAAGAACTGTTAATTTTTACAGCCACCTTGTAAAAACAATTCCATATCCTCAGAAATAAAGGAGCTGGGAGGATAGTGAGTTTCACTTCATTAAGGTGCAAAACCTGTTTCATGGTTTTCTAAATGCAAAAGATATGCATAAAACATGTCCTGTGACTACAGACCATAATTAGCTTGGTGCCAAGGCTGTCAGTCTTAATAAGTACATAAATAAGTAACATTTATATTAGTATTTTATGGCTACTGCCAAAGAGTGAATTAAAAGGAACCTCTCTTTTATATGGATTTTCCATGGTCTATTTATTTATCAGATGTTATATGAATGCCTAGAACATAGTCCTCTTAGTATTTTCAAATACACTTACAAACAGGTAAAACTGACTTACTGAATGGCAATGTCTTCTTGTATTGTGCAATGTTTTTCAAAAGATCTCAAGAAATAGTTTCCTTATTGTCAGCCTTATAAGACACATTTAAATGAAATAAGAAAGGGAGCCTGTATTTGAGTGGTAGAAAAAATTCTCTTATACCGAGCAATTCCAGTTCTAAAAATAAATTCTAAAAAATATTTAGATAATTGTTCAAAATTCAATGACAAGAATGTTCATTATCAAAGTATTGTTGATAATATTGGAAACTGAAAGCAAAAGTTTAACAGTAGAAAATTGGTTAAATAAATTAAGGTACACATTCATCGTATAAGGCAATATTAGTCAGCCAATAAAAATGAAGTTGGAGAAGAATAATTACCGATGTAAAAGTGTGTAAATACAGTTTAAACAAAAAGTAGGTTAAAAACTAACAATACAGAATATTCCAATTTTATAGAAGAACAACCACTAAAAGAAGCCAGAGAAAAATATTTATTCATATAGAAATTAAACACTATAAATATATTCATTAAAATATAAACAGTGGTTTAGACCTGGGTGTTGGAGTAGGGTATCAATTACTTTTCATTTCTTTTTTTTTTTTCTTAAACTATGCTTTTCCCATGTTCTAAAATTAAAACCATAGTGCTCTGGTAATGTCACTGATGAGGCGGCTTGAGAAACTCAAGGGTGGGTTGTTTCTTTTCCTTTCGTATGTTAATGAGATGTAATCACCAACCATCCTGAAACTGACCAAGCCTCACCACAAGAGCTACACCCATGACCTTTGCCTTATTTTTAACACAAAGATCTCTCCAGGAGGAGCTTAGGCCTCATTATGTGATTCCTAACACTCCTTCTTATCAATGTATATAAGATCACAGAAGATCATAAAACTCCGTTTCCATAGTTTAATTCTCTCTTGTTCTCAGAAAACTGAGTTAGCACATTACTACATAGAAAATTGAGACCTTGCACATAGATGAATATTATCTATTTGATCTGGCTCAAGTAAAAAAGGGAAAGAAAATAAGCTAGTCCTGGAGTCTAGTTCAAACAACGAAAGTTGAGCAGCATTTAGCAAAATGTATCTCTCAGAACAAGAGTATGATATGTAAAATGGAAATGAAAATAACATTAACATAGTTTCTAAGGAGAGAGTTCCGGCTAAAAGTAGAAAAAATTCTGAGTGAAGCCTATAGAGTAAAAGCTCACCACATAACAAAAAATGCTGAACATAAAACCGAAACAATTTTTAAAAATTCCCTCTGACAACAGATTTATGACAAACACAAAATGAAAAGGAAAATTAATCTAGTCTGACATGTTTCAAAGGATAATGTGTGCTGTCAGTTGCCACATTTGGTTTTTATCTGGTCATTGAAAATGACTTTATGTACTGTTTTCTAACAAAGCTGTGTTGAAAATGTTGTTCAGAAGTGTTTAGAAAATCTACACTTTTTTTTTTCTCCTATTTTGGCCATAGGTAGCTAGAGAACTGCATTGAAACAGTCAAGGCATGAATAGTTCAGGATTTTGTCTCTTTAATGATCAATTTAGATTGTTCCATGCTCAATTTAACCATAATAAACCAATCCATCAAACTACATCCTTCCAGTTGCTATGCTCAGACAGGTGATTTAAGTAAAATCAAGTAGCACTCAGCGACAGTTACCTTCCAATATTTAAAAAACCTTATGGCAGGTCTAGTTCCTAGCATAGTCACCCACATGGTAAAATTTAAAACACATTCAAAATTGTTTCTCCCTTCTAACACTTGCTTGGGATTTTGCCATGCTTCTCTAATATGTTCATTTGGACACCCAATACTGTTGGCCTAAAATTAACTAAACTAAAAGTTCATGAGATCTTTCATGTTATGTTTTGCTTCATTTCTTATTAAGCAAACTTGCAACAACGTGTCCTATGTGTAAGACACTGTGGAAGGCAGTAGATATACAAATCAATGGAACACAGCTCCTGCTCCTGGGGGCACTCACAGACTGATGAGAGAGACAGAATTTAACCAATTAAATACAACAAGTGTTAGGAAGACAAGTTCTAGCAGAAGTGTGCAATAAGCGCTTTACAGAGAGAGGCATGACAGAGTGACAATCCACCTATCAAGTCTTTCAGGGAACCGTAAGTTATGCAACAAGACAGTAGGATGAATATGGAGTAAAGGAGAGAGATTTGAGAGAGAAAGCTAAGCAGGGATGAGACTTTAAAAATAATTGTTTTTGGCACCAGCCTGGCGGCGCAGTGATTAAGTTTGGCGTGCTCCACTTTGGTGGCCAAGTTTCGCGGGTTTGGATCCTGGGTGTGGCCATACACCACTCATCAGCCATACTGATGCGGTGACCCACATATAAAATAGAGGAAGATTGGCACAGATGTTAGCTCAGGGCAATCTTCCTCAAGCAAAAAAGAGGAAGACTGTAGACAAAAAAATTATTGTCTGAAGTTATTCTCCTTGAACACAGATAAGAAAGTTTTTAAATCTATGTCTATTTTCCTCTACTAGCTTCCCCTTTGCTTGTGATTTCAATTTAACAGATGATTTCTAATATATTTTCTTAAGGAAAATATGACGTGGAAAATGAGTGCCTACAGGCTATCTAAACACCTAAGGTATTAACATATTAAGGGCATTTCTTTCCAATGAGACTGTTTTTTAACGATAAAAATTATCACCAGCATATCTGAAGGAGTTCAAACGTAATAATGGATCCAAGATTAGCACGTTATATTTGTCTTAGTATTTAAAAAGTTAAATAAATGATATATACACTCCTAGTATTTTATTCTACTTATTTTTCAGTTATCAAAAGAAAAATATATAATTAATATACATTTTTAACTATAGCACTACCAACAAAAGATTTTAGTGTATTGTTCCTACATATACACTTTAAATGTTATTGATGAGAGCACAACTTAAAATCGAAAAATTCAAATCCAAAATTTTAACCCTAATTATTAAATTTAAATTGAATATTTTCACATGTAGCAAATAATGCACTATAAATTTCTCCATCATTTCGAATACAACTTTCATTCTCTTTTAGCAGGTACAAAACAAAGTAATAAAAGTTATAAAAATAAATGATGAAAATAACTCAAAGGATAGTTATACAATTAACTGCAATTTAGGCCATGTTTTAAAGTTCTGAAATGCTAAATATCTGTAAATATTTATCAAATTTGGGGTTCAAATGATTTTGAATAGATATTGATTGCTCAGAATTAATCTATATTCTACCATTAGCTTTGAATTTTGTTTACACAAAATGAATATATGAAAAAGAATAATAATTTGTTTGTATATAAATGTGGTTTAAAAGACAGGTATTATTCTCTAGTCATAAACCAAGAGCCATAGTTTTAGCTATGGAGCATAGGATGAGAGTGGAGGAAGTTATGCCCGTGAGAAGAAAGGAATTTTTCACTCTAAAATTTTGGTGTTAAAATTCAAAATAGAAGATAACATATTCATTGATAATGTCATAATTGTCCAGTTTCCTAATTTTTAGAGAATTAGGAATGCCCTATTCCTGTTTCTGGTGATACTACTTCACCTATGTCTTAATAATTCTCTCTCTCTCACTTCTCTGCATATGAGGTTTTATCCACAGCAGAGAATTCCCTAAAATAGAGAAAAAAAGAGTTTCCAAAAAGTAAAAACTTTGTCACATATTACTTTTCATAATATTTACCATGATCACTGAGATACGCACAACTTACTTGCAAAAGAGTCTTTCAAAAAACTATTGCTTATGCTTTAACCTGGCATTCGACACATCCAAAACCATTCAACGAAATATTTGCACAGCTCATCTTTCTCTACATATGCACACCTGCCTACTCACCATTCCTGGAAGGAGCTGTGTATAGTTTTTATTCCCCTAAGTCTTTGTTCATGCTATTATCACAGATTGCAATATCCTTTGAGTTTGTCCAGTCCTTCTGTTCTGTCCTCAACCAACATCACTACCAAACACAATTTTTTTTTTCTTTGCTGAGAAAGATTTGCCCTGAGCTAACATCTGTCGCTAATCTTCCTCTATTTTGTATGTGGGTCGCCACCACAGCACGGACGCCAACGAGTAGTGTGGGTCTGCATGTGGAAACTGAACCTGGGCCGCCAAAGCGAAGTGCACTGAACTTAACCACTAGGCCATGGGGCCAGCCCCAAAGTATAATGTTTTTAGCTATGGAAATTCTATTTATACCTCAAAGTCAGGTACAAAAGATTGCAATATTTCTTGAAAGCCTTCCTCAGCCTCTCCTACTTCACACCAAATTAATTGCCCCATATCAATGTTTCCACAGTAATTTTCTCATTTTATGGCATTTGTTGTACCTATATTTTAGTCTGTTCTCTTTATTCTTGCCTTTCCTACCCAATGGTCAAAACCTTGAATGCAGCAGCACAATGATAGTTAAAAGCACAGACTTAATGTCTACAAACACTTCACTGAACACCTTTTATATAGCAAGCTATGACATCTGGCAAATTGTTTAACCTGTTTCTGTCTCCCTTTTATTCTTATAAATGTGAATAATAAAAGTCTCTATCACAAAATAATATGAGAATCAGATTAAATGAAGTATTGCATATAAGTGTGATGCTTGAAACAAAGTGAGTGCTAGAAAAAATTTTAGTTATTAACTTTAAAGTAATGACCATATAATGAATACAGACATTTTGTGAATCCTTCATAAAACCTAGCATAGTGTTTTGCATATAATAGGCATCCATATGTGGAATTAAATTGATATCTATAACTGTATTCTCTAAATTCTGAAAGCCAAGAGCAAACATATTTCAGTAACAAAATTATTCAGAAATTCTGAGGTTCAAAATCCTTTTCTTGGGTTGATACACTTTCATAAGCTACCTGCATAATTTTAAGTTTCAGTTGCATAAATGCAAGTCCCTGCTTGATATTTTATTTTATGGATAAATAAGTAAAACCTGGGGCATAAAATCCCAGGTAGAGAATAAAAGAAAGGCTTAGGCAGGAAAAACACATAGGAGGTTAATACCACAGATCTCCCATTCCCCTACAGTGCTGAGCACTTCTAAGACTGCTGGCAACAGGAAGTCCTTAAAAAATAGTCAGGGGTTGTGGGAGATGCAGTGAACCTACTCCCTGTGAAGGAGAGAATTTCGCCACACATCCTCTGGGCTGCTAAAAAACAGCTGTTCCTTAGATTTGTGGATAATTTTACTATAGCTGATTTGGCATGAATGCAATGAAAACAAGCCTCTTTAGTGGACTTGAGTCTCAAGGTCATATCTACTTGCGATAATAAGCTCTAACAACTTACATTATCTTGTAGTAGTGGAGAACATGAAAACACTAAAATCAAAATCACCCATTAGAAGGAAATCCTGTAAGACCTAAAGGCTTATGTGTAGGTTTTAATCTTATAAGTTCTATTAACAACAAAGCAGTCAGAATTTTCTTTTCGTATATATTTATATAGTATTTATTCTCCTAGCCAATTCCAACTATTTTCATGTTTTTCTAAAATTAATGGTAGTAATAATAGAAGTTAAATAAATTTGGGAGAACTAATATTCTTTCAATGCCGGTATAAATCTTTAGACTGAGGAGAAGCCATTTGAATTGCAGATAGTGCAAGGATGAAGGCAAGCAGAAAACTTTGAATATCACAGAAAGACCCTAGAAATATTTTCAAAAATTTCTTTAACAATCCCTTTCTAGCCAAGGAAGGCTGGTGCTCTCTATTACCATGTGGGCTGAGAAGTGGGGACATTGGTGTCAAATTGGTTCTTTCCCAAGTAAAGTTTGTGAGTATGGTGAAAAAAGATAAGTAGAGTCCAATAGAAAGAAGAAAAGCATTCTCTCAAATTTACTATAAAAATGAGTGTGAGGTCAGTTCTTCCCCACTTGGTCTATAGATTCAATGCACTCCCAATCAAAAGCCCAGTAAGTTATTTCATAAATTTCAAGATATTTCATAGACAAACTTATTCTAAAATGTATATGGAGAGGCAAAAAAACCAGAATAGCCAACACAATATTGCAGGAGAAGTGCAAAATTGGAGGACTGACACTGCCCAATGCAAAGACTTAATATAAAGCTACAGGAAGCAAGACAGTCTGGTATTGATGAAAGAATAGACAGATAGGTCAATGGAACAGAATAGAGTGACCACAAATAGACCCTCATAAATATCGCCCACTGATCCTTAACAAAGGAGCAAAGACAATACAATGAAGTAAAGAATATCTCTTCAACAAATGACTGGACATCTAGATGCGAAAAAATGAACCCAGACACAAACTTTACACCCTTCTCAAAAATTAATTCAAAATGGATCATAGACCTAAAGGTAAAATGCAAAACTATAAAATTCCTAGAAGATAACATGGCAGAAAATCTAAACGACCTTGGGTATGGCAATGAATTTTTAGGTACAAAACCAAAGGCATAATCCATGAAAGAAGTAAGTGGGACTTCATTAAAATTAAAAACTTCTGCTCTGTGAAAGACAGTATCAAGAGAATGAGAAGCTAAGGCAGAACTGAGAGAAAATATTAGCAAAAGATGCATCTGATAAAGAATTGATATCCAAGATATATGAAGAATTCTTAAAACTCAGGAATGAGAAAACAACCTGATTAAAAAATGACCCAAAGAACTTAACAGACACCTCACCAAGGAAGATAGATAGTTGGTAAATAAGCATATGAAAAGATGCTTCATATCATATATCATCAGGGAAAAGTAAATTAAAACAACAACGAGATACCAATAAACACCTTGTAGAATGGCCAAAATCCATAACACTGACAACACCAAATGCTGGCAAGGATGTGGAATAACATTCATTGCTGGTAAATGCAAAATGGTCCAGCCACTTTGGAAGACAGTTTGGTGGTTTCTCACAAAACTAAACATATTCTTACCATAAGATCCAGCAATCAGGCTCCTTAGCATTTACCCACAAGAGACGAAAACTTATGTTGGCAAAAAAACCTGCACAGGAAAGTTTATAGCAGCTTTATTCACAATTGACAAAACTTGGAAGCAACCAAGATGTCCTTCAGTGGATGAATGGATGAATAAACTTGAGTACATCCAGAAAATGGAATATTATTCAGAGCTAAAAAGAAATGAGCTATTAAGCCACGAAAAGATGTGGAGGAACTTAAATGCATACTGGTAAATGACAGAAACCAAGCTGAAAAGGCTGTATACTATATGATTCCAACTATATGACATTCTGGAAAAGGAAAAACTATGAAGATAGTAAAAAGATCAGTGGTTGCCTGGGGTGGGGGGGCATTCCAGAAGGAATGTATAGGCAGAGCACAGAGGATTTTTAGGGCAGTGAAAATACTCCGTATGATACCATAATGATGGTCGCATGTCATTATACATTTGTCCAAATCCATAGAACGTATGACACCAAGAATGAATCCTAATATAAACTATGGCCCTTGGGTGATAATGATGGGTCAATGTAGTTTCATCAGTTGTGACAAATGTGACACTCTGGCGAGTGATGTTGATAATGTGGGAGGCTATGCATGTGTGGGGACAAGCGAGACATGGAAAATCTCTGTACCTTTCTCTCAATTTTGCTGTGAATCTAAAACTGCTCTAAAAAATTAAGTCCTTTAAAAAGAATTGTGATGTTATGTAGCATACAATCTGAAATAGTACTAGTTTTAGCACATTAAATATCCAGAATGAGAAGCAGTTGTAAATTTATTCTAAAACATAAGTGAGCATGATGCTTAGTAGGACTTTCAAGGCATATTGTAAATATGATGACATAGCTACTAATCTCAACTGCAGAATGAAGTAGTTTTTCAACAGATTGTACAAGGTTAAATATTTTAGAATTATTACATTAAAAGTAATATATTGATATCAGTTATTATCTAGAGATGATGGGTAGGTTTATGGGTAGGGTAATATTTTCTATATGCACTTCTATATTTTCAAAATTGTGAGGACAAACTTTGGCTTTATAGTAAGAAGAAATATTAAACCAAATGAGGACGAATGTATGTGATAGAAAAATAAACAAAGATTAGCAGAGGAGTGGCTTCAATTCAGTTCTGTATTTTAATATTTTATATCTTAACTTTATAATTCATCTTCCAAAATCTTTCAATAGATTATAACTCTATTGATAATTATTGCTAATACTTTAAATTTGAAGGTTTATTTTATTTAGAATAAGAAAAACTAGATAAGGTTCCTTAGTGAGAACATCTGTACTAGAGGGTTTTCAAGAGGTTTATATTGTCAAACAGAAAGTCCATGCAGCCTCAGACACTAAAAGTACTTACTCACATGCACTTGGATTACAGACACAAAAAGTAAAATAATAAAATCCGTATCTAGTTATCAATAGCTAATTTAAAAGTCCCCTGTAATCCCATTTCAGTCTTGAAAATTATCTCCAAACTACAGTACCAAATTTCACTTTCAATTTGGAGGAAAGGCAAAGAATACAGTAGTGACACTTGCTTCATTTCCATTTCTCCAAGTCCCAAAAACATGGGTCACCAATTCTAAGAAGCTAAGAGATTTCTGCCAGAAACAGATGGAAACTGGTGCTGGGGCTTCTGTATACATCCCTGTAGCTTTCTTCTTTGAGACCGTACATTCCACAACTCATCCAGCTTTCTTTTGCTTATATTTTTCAATAATCAAAACAGTTTTTTACATTATTTATGTTGTCATTTTGGGTGTGAAAAGAGTTTTAGATTTGGACAAAGATACAAATCACAAGAAACCAAGTTTTCAGGACCTGGGATTCAGCGAGGCTTTGCTTTCTGTTCAGTGACTATATACTCAGTTATTTATAGCTACAAATATATACTTGCTTAGTATTAAAAAATGGAAGAAGAGACATCAAAATGTAGAAGATCCTTTCACAGCACTATGGTAATTTGACAAATTTTCCATATTAAAATATGATAGTTATATTTTAATTTAAGGAGAGTGAAACTGAGACTGAAAACCAGTTCCTTCTTTCAGATGCACAACACAGCATATCTCAAGAAATATGCCTCTGCCTAGTTGCACGGCTATGTGTGCTTTAGGAAACAAAGTGATTCCCCCTCATGTTGCTATAGCTACACTTGTGTACCTTTATAACGACTGCAAAAATGAATTCTATTATGCTGGAGAACAAAACACCAGACATTTGACTTGACAGAAATTTTAAATATATCTCCTCACAAAATACCCATAACTTTTAGTCACTTTGCAGGTGAATGACCTGTTATTGTAGTTGTTCCATTCATTACATGCATAAATTTCTAAGACTACTGCTATTTGCACAGTACAAAAGAAATGTTTGCATGCTGGGGCATAATGAGAATCCATCACAGTGGAAAGTTTCACAGCTTATGTAAAATGTTTATTTTAATGGGCTTAGTTCTTCCGTTTGGGAATATACCGAATTCTTTTCTAAGCTCCTGCAAGTTGGAAAGACTTCCCCCTCTCCGTCATAAAATGCTGTGGACCATGGGCTTAACCTCTGCTGCTTGCCATGGTCAGGAAAACTTGATAGAATGAAAGCGAAAAGAGGGACTCTTCTTTTTCTAAAATACTTATAAAAAATTAGCACTACTTCAGGCTAGAATAGAAAACCATGGTTCACATATAAACATTCAAACTCTTTATGTAACTATCCTTCTGCTAATAAATATCGCAAGGTACTGACCTATGAGCCATAAGGGCCTCAACCATTTTCCAGTATCTCATTTTCAATGAACACCTTTAAATGTTTTCTTCTGGTATAGTCAAGAGGCAGCATTGTGCTACGTTTATGGGTATAATCCCTTATGTCTGAGACCTGAGCTTGAAGCCTGCCAATGCTCTTTCTTAGCTGGTCTACTTTCCTGATCTAGTAAATGGTGCTAACCAGAGAATCTACTTCATAGATCAGTTGTGAAGTTAAATGAGAAATCTTTGCAAAGTGCTTAAACCTAGTATTTATCCCAGTAAGTTCTCAGTCAGTGTTCACTGTTATTATTGGTGTTTCTGCAGGAACAAAAGTAATAATAATGATGATAACTTGTGACGTACTGTGCTACCAGATAGATGGTAGGCAGAGTAGATAAATTATATCTATTCCTATGACTTGAGCCATATCTTGAATACAATGTTTTGTTTGTATACTTCAGGTTAGCATTAACTCTCAAGCAGAGGCATTTAATCATTTAAAAGCAAAATAGAGGGGCCGGCCCGGTGGCGCAAGCAGTTAAGTGCTCGTGCTCTGCTGCGGCAGCCCGGGGTCCATCGGTTTGGATCGCGGGCGCGCATCAGCACACTGCTTGTCGAGCCATGCTGTGGCGGCGTCCCACATAAAGTAGAGGAAGATCTTGGGCATGGATGTTAGCTCAGGGCCAATCTTCCTCAGAAAAAAAGAGGAGGATTGGCATCAGATGTTAGCTCAGGGCTGATCTTCCTCACACACACATAAAATATACAGGGCCGGCCCTGTGGCTTAGTGGTTAAGTGCTTCACTCCGCTGCTGGCGGCCTGGGTTCGGATCCTGGGCGCGCACTGACATCCCACTTCTCCGGCCATGCTGAGGCCGTGTCCCACATACAGCAACTAGAAGGATGTGCAGCTATGACATACAACTATCTACTGGGGCTTTGGGGGAAAAAAAATAAATAAAATTATTAAAAAAACATATATATAAAAAGAAATGCAATATAAAAAGAAATGCAAATAGTATATGTTGTTTTCCCCTAGAGGTCTTTCCTGTAACATTGACTCTGGGTATAAAAAAATTATGCTCAGAAATTCATCCACTTAGCAGCTACTTACAGAACACTCTGTGTCACAGGTAAAGTAGTGAACCCAAGACAGCCTGTACTCTAACACCCAAATAATAGTTATATTTAGATCTACATTTATATCTGTATCATAGCCACTTCTATATCTACATATAGAAATGTAACTTATAATTAGTACTTGAAAAATTATAATGAATCAATAAATTCTACATTTTTTCAAATCTTTCACGTTAATTTGATAAAATCCTTTTCAAAGACATAGTGAAACCACCTTCTCAGCTGTCACACAGCTGAAAGACCTCCCAATCCTGTTTTTTCTAATGTTCTCCAAATAAAAATCTAGTTTCTATCATGTTAACCTCCATTTCCACTTGTCTGTTTTACCACCACATAATTTTCCATTTACTTTTAGCTCTGAGTTTTGCCTTCCTTTAAGATTATTTACCACTCCTTTCATGCTGCCCACCATCATAATGTAAAAGATAGCCCTCTGCAAATAAACTTTTCAATTCAATTTTCTTCCCCTCTACCTTTGAGATATCAATTGATCATCCACCTAGAAAGCTTATATTAAGTTATGTGGTATAGTTTATGATAAAAGTTAAACAATTCTTTCCTCTATTATCAGTGCAGCACGTTATGGGAAAACAATTGTGAAATCAGTCTATTACACAAATATACATAAATATACTTAAGCTTTTTACAGTTCTCTAGACTAGTACTCTTCAGACTAATGTATATGCGAATCACATGAGGAAATTGTTAAAATGCAGATTCAAATTCAGTAAGTCTGGGGTGGGGCCTGAGAATCTGCATTTCAACAGCTCCCAGATGATACTTATGATACTGTTACAAGGACAGGACCTAGAGTGATCCCAATCTCATTCTTTATTTTGATAATAATGATTCCATCCAACATTATTGACACAGATTTTAGTACGTTCTCCTACAATTTTTGTACCATAAATCCAGCCTTCTATATCTCGGTATCTAACAGAACACAAAATACTTTCTGGAATTTTAACACTGTTAAGGCATGCATAGAGCCTTTCATGAACTCAAGAATCTCTTCTAGAATATTTCACTCTTCTAAACACATAGCATGACACAGACACACACACAGACACATACACACAGAGACACACAGAGACACAGAGTGAGGGAAACTGGCTATTTCATTTTATCTTGACTATGATCTTCCTGATATTAAAGTTCAAACCATCTCCTATAATCTCCATCAAAAGGACTTTCAGGACAATATCACATGAATTAGCAGAATAACATTATATCAGAAAGGTTTTAAAATTTATTTTCTACTTTTTAGTTTTGGAGGGATACGGTAAATGGAGAAACAGTGAAGTTTCAGGTCTCTCTTGATGACATGTGGTGGCTAGGATGCCCGAGGTCTCTCACTTTAGTCATAAAAAACTCTTATGACAATAAAATAAAGTCTTTTGTTGTGGCAGAGTATGATGTTAGTGATACAATGATTCATGATAATCCTTTCTATCCTTCTCAACAGAAGAGGACTAGGGGCAAAGTTGGTTTATACATTAATTTTGCCACCTACTAACTTTGTGGCTTAGAGCACATTCTAGAAAAATGCCTGGAACTTAATATATATTTGATATTAGTTACTATTAATCATACTGTTTCTGAAATGATAGCTGTGGACATGACTATATGGCAACTTAGAGTGGATGGTTCCTTTTGGACAAACCAGAACACAGACTTTTACGAGGTTCTACAGAAACCTAAATAATCCCCCTGGTTCCTTTCTTGCATTTCTAAATTTTCCTAATATTATCTAAGACTAAGACAAGGACAATAGCATATAATAGAATATAATTAAGAGCAGTGAAGAAATAAGTTACTAGAAAATTAGCAACAAGAATTCGGAAACAGTCTTCAAATTCACAAACAGACAGAAAAACCAACAATGCTACAATTTATAAGATATTAACCTCCGTAAAGCCAAAGATATATTCTGAACATTTCAGCTGAGAGGCGTTTTAATTATGTTGTTAATTTATTCATCTATTTATTCTTAGACATCCCTAAAAAATTGTGTAAGAAACACACATCATTAGTATCTATATTTTTAAATGAAATTAAATCATGCATAAACTCTTCCGCTTATTCTAAGTTAGATACAAACAGTGAATAACAGCGTTCAGCTGAAAAACTACAATGAAAAAAATGTACACTTACAAATGGTCAAGAAAATTCAAATATAATTGCAATATAATGTTAGTGTCTGTGAATAAAGAAAGATCCAGAATCTCCACAAGAATGAAATGTAATGGTTTCAGGTTCATTCTGATTTTGAGAAAATTTAGTGTAACTGCAGTATCTTCATTAAAATGTTCCGTTACACCTTCTCCAATGTCATCATTTTCAATTCAGGGTGAAACTAGATGTCAAGTCAAACATGATGACACATTTATTTGATGTCATGGCATAGATATAAATATTATTCGCATTTGATCACTTAGCAGGTAAACTATTATTATATAGGTTTTTTACATTGCTTTTTAGTTTTGTTGATTGGGTTATTTTTAATTTCTTCCTGATTTGAGAGATATGATTTGATGTTTATTCTGGAGAATTAAAATATGCAAATGAATTAAGATATGTGTTTATAATTGGATTTTCTTCAACAGTGCAATAATACAAATGTAGAAACATTACTTTCTAAATCTATCGGGATGCATAATGCAAAATTATAAATAGCTTAAACCATATTGAATATGTTTGAATAAAATTTTTACTGCCGATTCTTCCCATATTTAATTATAAGGTATAAAATGTATTTTTCCTCCAGGTACTGGATACTTTAAATAACAAATGCTATTTTTATGGTGCATTATAACATTTAGACTATGCATCGATTATACATACTAAATTGAGTTACACATCATTCCCATTCATAATGCTGATTTGTATACCTTTCTGTTCTGGCAACTGGGAGAAGCCTGGAACATCAGCTAACATTTGATATCACACCAGAAAACCCCAGACAGAAAACATTTGGCTCTGAACTGAAGTGAGTGCATTTGATTAAATCTAAATTGCTATGGTATAACATTATCTAGTAATGTTAACATAAAAGAGCTGCTGCTCGAATCCAAATTTACCTTACAGATATCACAAAAGTTAAGCGGTGTTACTAAAATTTGAGTCTCAGAACGTTTCTACAGGAGGCAAGTGTGTTCAAGTGTTCTGTGCAATTTGCCTCAAGATGTCTTTTTCAGTAATGATCATTTATAAGGCTTGTAATGAAAAACAAAGAGAGAGAGAGCACATGGTTATGTGGGTGTTACAAGTGTAAATTTAAATTCTGGGTCCTGGAGCTAATTTCTCGGAAAGTGCTTCCCTTTCCTGTCACCCCATCCTGGTTCTGTACATCTAATTGCACTTCAAAATTTTAAGGCACAAGTTAAATAAGGGCAAGAACCAGTGGTTTTAGTCTTACTGCCAAGGTACAATTATTCCTAATGATATGAAACCATTTCCAAGTATCTCCTTTAAAGATTTTGATTTACTGGACAGGGGTGAGTTTGGGGGTTGGTAACCCTGTGAGGTCTTAGTTAGATCTCCAGTGCACCTATGGGACTTATGCTTTTGCAGAGTGCTTTCCTTGTTGGAGACTGTTTGCTCATAAGTATAGACTTTTTAAGAAACAGCAGAGGCTGTCCTGTCTGGGTGGGGGCACGCTGGGCACGCTGACAGAGTATCAACGAGAACATCCATCCAGAGTGAAGTCGGAAAGTAGAAATTCAAATATGTTTGGGTCCCAGACTTGCCCAGGTGTTCTAAAGTCCCTCTTTGGCCTTCTATTTGTATAATGATTCCTGGACTAAATTCCCCACGTATGTTCCTTTTATTATTCATTAAAGGTGATTTGGGATACACAGCAATAAGAATGAATTAACTATTGCTACATACAGAAAGCATGCATAAATCTCACAAACACAGTGTTGAGTGAAGAGCGGCAAGACACGAACTAGCACTAACTGTATGATTCACTCTGCATCAGGTTCAAAGCTGAGAAACGTAATCTGTGGTATTAGAATTTAGGATAGTGGTTACACTTGGGAGGGGGAAGTAGCAGAGGAAGTAATAGTAAGAGGGAGAGCTTTTCTAGGAGGCTGGTAATGCTCTTTTTCATTTTTTGATTGAAGTGCAATTACACAGGTAAATTCTGTTTATGAAAATTCTTTGAACTTCACAATTATTTTTGCACATGTTGCATCATAAGCAGATGAATGCATACAGAGTTAGAATTTTTTTTTTTTCTGAGGAAGATTCGCCCTGAGCTAATATCCATCGCCAATCTTCCTCTTTTTTGCTTGAGGAATATTGGCCCTGAGCTAACATCTGGGCCAGTCTTCCTCTATTTTGTATGTGGGTCACTGCCACAGCATGGCTAATGTGTGGTATTGGTCCATGCCCAGGATCCGAACCTATGAACCCAGGCCGCCAAAGCGGAGTGTGCCAAGCTTAACCACTACACCATGGGGCTGGCCCCTAGAGTTAGAAATTTTTAATAGTAAACCAGGTTCATTCCTGAAATAAAGTGCTGGTCTCACAATGATAGACTTCAATTTTATTCGAAATAAAAATTGGAAAAATTTTTCTTGACATCTGAACACCTACTGGGTAATAAAAACCATTTTCTCATTTAAACTATCTAACTTTATCAAGAAATTATATAAATACTTATATTCATTATTCACCAGGTATTGTGTTACATGCTTGGCAAATATCTAAATTTACTATCAGGAAAAAAGAAGACCTTTAAAATATCCCTATTTGACAAAAAAGGGAAAAGGAGACTTAGAAGATTCAAATATGTGAGGTTGAATTACCTGTAAGAAAAAGGATTGTCCACCATCAAATTTTGTGTTTTCATTCATCTCACCAATGGTTTTCAAACTGTATTGTGCAAAACGGGGCTTGTTAAGAACACAGACTGCTGAAATCCACTCCCAGGACTTCTGACTCAGTAAGTCTGGGGTG
The DNA here is from genome assembly GCF_057802395.1 of Ceratotherium simum simum. Taxonomy (NCBI): domain Eukaryota; kingdom Metazoa; phylum Chordata; class Mammalia; order Perissodactyla; family Rhinocerotidae; genus Ceratotherium; species Ceratotherium simum. Next base: position 12,521,809 of record NC_141927.1, on the reverse strand, counting down.
GGCTGAGGAATTTGCATTTCTAACAAGTTCCCAGGAGACTTTGATGCTGCTGGTGCGGGGACCACAGTACTACACCAAGTTGCTTGTAGTCTCTCTTCCTTACCTGTGTGTACTCTCCGTGAGGGATGGATCTGACCTCTGAGTAGGCACCACTGTATCCCCAGTGCTTAGCCCAGTGTATGGGATATAGGAGATATTTGATAGATACATTTGAATAAACAGAGGATGGAAGAAAAATCTTTGTAAGATGCAACAACACAGCTCCTTTTTGAATCTCATTAGGCATAAATTACTGTGATAGAATCACAGAAGGTGAGGTCAACTTCTTCATTTTGCAGGTAAGGAACTGAGTTCCAGAGAGTTTAAGTGACTGCCTGAGGGTCAGAAAGCCAAGAACAGCTGCCTTCTAGTATTTTCCTTATTTAAGAGAATAGAGTATATTAAGCCATCTAGCGAAACTAAGAGGAAATCAGACTAGAAACCATTTATCTTAGTGTTTTATCTTTTATTCCAAACCCAGATGTGGAAAATAGAAGAATTTGAATGTGCATGCTCAACACATGTTTTATGACTATGATATGGCAGGCCTGATGGAGAGTAACAGATTTCTAAAACACAATCCTTTCCATCAAAATTTTACCTTTTAGTTAGGGAGACAAAATTCACGCATGAATCACACACAAGATACTAGGCAGCATAAATTGGAAGCAGCATGGTACTTACTATACATACACTAGCACTGACAGAATAAGAGCTCCTTGGAGATGGTAAAGCAACAGAAGAGGTGGTGCTTGAGCAAGGACTAAAAAACATTTGGACTGGCAGGGGGAGACGGAGGCAGGAGTAAAGGGCTCAATTTAGGTGCACAGCATAATATATGAAATAGATGTGAAAACATGCATTTGTCATTTTGTCAAATGAGCTGGGACACATTTAGAAGTAAGTGAATTGATGACGTTAAGTAGAATGCATACATTGATGGTCTTTCGGAAAAACTGAGCAGGCACTCAGTATTGTGAAGTGATTATGGTTTCTTGGGAAGGGTGGTGACACAGTGAAAAAGAAATTTGAGTTTTTTACTTTCACTTTACTCAGCACGCTTCCACACCACCTCAGTATCCAGGCTAAAACCTGCAGTGAGAAAATGCCTCCATGAGACACTTCCACAGTGTTTATCTCAACTTGTCTATGGCATCCATATAATTACAAACAGGACTGATTGGGTTATCTTGCACAATCTAAGATTTCTAAATGTATTTGCCTGTCTATGAAGAACTTGTATAGTTTATTATGTAGCCACTGCCCACTGCCCTACATTTCCAGGAGGCAGGCTTCTCTAACCATAGGTTGCCATGAACCCAGACCATTCAACCATGCTTATCTGTCCTATCCTCTACCAACCACCATAATTCTTTCCTGTGAATTACCCTGGTTGGTAACAAAACAAAACACTTTTTGGTCTGTTGTTTGATTGTAAGTTAAAACTGCTGTCGCTGAAGTTACCTGAATCTCTATGCAGAAGACTCCCCGAGATTGTTCCCTGAGAGATTTCCTAAACTCATCTTTTTTTTCTCTGTTCTGTCTACATCTGCCATATTCTGCGATTTGTGTCTGTGATCCAGCTAGCCCATCTGCCCCTGTTTTTAATAATTTTGTAGCACACTAATTAGTTCAGCATGCTCTTCAATCTCAACGAGGCCATTGTGACTCAGTTATTTATTCTCTGCCTTCTCTCCTAAAAGTCTGTATTTTACGTTGAAAGCTGCCTGTCACCGCAGAACACTCAGCTTCCTGTGGAGACTCCTTACTTCTAGGTTTAGTGTTCTATTGCCTAACTTCCAGATTTAAGGTATTGTTCAGACATTTTATTTAATAGCATAAATTCTAGGTATTACTCAATAACAACCTCGTTCTTATTAACCTCTTCCAAACTAAGGATAGTCTTAAGTCCACATATGGATTTTAGGGAATATTTAAGTATTTTTTATAATTTGATTTTACAAAGATGAGCAGTCCAAAATCGAGAATGACTCTCAAAAAAAGGTCACCCAAAGATGTTGTTTTTCAAAATGTCTGCTAATCTTTGTGACATTACTGAATTCTTCCTGCCAGCATTTGGTTATTCCAATAAAGTTATTATTATGATTTTTAAAAAATCTAAGCATATTTTAATTACTGTAAATATTACAGTATATATTTAATTGTCAATCTTCCTGAATCTATATGTTAAAGATCTAAGGAGTTGAAAATCAAATGCTTAGCTTGGAAAATACATGAGTTTAATACATAAAAAATGGCCAAAGAACAACATCAAAAAAACCCCACTTCAGTCCCTATATAATAAATCAAAGTGAAATATATTATAAACTCATAGCATTTATTATGCTACTTTAAAAAAAGAAATCAGTCCTAGACTACTAAGTGAATTTAAATTATAACAGAAAACCAAGTATGAAAACTGACCAAGCATTAAATTTGAAAGCATTATCTATACTGCCCGAATCTCTGCATTTCTGAAGTTTATTCATTAATTCTATTAGTTTCTGATTATGGGTTGTTAAAATAAGAAGTAATTTATTACCATAATAAATGCTTGATGTTAGTAACCAATAATTATTCTCAAGACTTTTAAATTAATCAGTGGTTTTATAAACCGCAAGGCAAATTAAATACTGCTTTAGTAAAGAGTTTTTTTTAAGGTTCATTTTTTAAAGAAGGTCGAAGATTAAAAACTACTAAAAATAGACTTTTCAGTTTTAAAATAGTGGCCAATAAAATTGAAAATATGTAGTGACTTTATCATTTTTGAAAATCTTTTTTTAAGTCCCTATGGCGTTAACTCACTTCTAAATTTCTGAATGTATACAACTATGAGATTTTCGTGTTGAAAATCCACTGAAGAATTATTTTTGATATAGGATAAGAATGTATTTCTGTGGTTTCACTCTGATGTAATTGTGTATATAGCTAGTCAGCATCCATACCTTTAGGGAAGTTTTGTTTCAGCAAAATAAATGTTGAAAATACTTCTTAATATCATATAGTTTTTATTCTAGCTATGGGCAACTCTATGGGAAAATGTTTTAACTGGTTAAAAGAAAAACTTTCAGATTCTATAGTGTCACATGCACATTAGGTGAAAAGTATGAAAAATGTCATTTAAAGTTATGCTCAAGGGGTAAACTGCAAATTCACTTTCCCCTGACAAGATCCACCACTCTCTCTCTCAGTGTGTGTGTGTGTGTGTGTGTGTAACATATACAGCCCATAAAGGGAAAAAAAAGATACTATCAAAAGGAGTGGAAGCCTCTAAAATCATTTATAATGTGGATTTACCAACATGGTTTCAGTTTATGTCTTCCCCAAGGCAATGAGCCCGTGCAGATGTTGTGGGAATCAACTTCCCACAGTGTTTGAAACACAAATCATTAACTTGTTACCAGTCTACATTGGAAGTCAGAATACAAAACAGTTTAAATGTGTTAACTTAGATGCAGTCAAGCTTTCCCCACATTCATTTGAACTATTAAGTTGGTACAAAAATCCACAAACTTCCTATGCCTTGGAGGGTTTCTTTGTTCTCTTAAGAATATTCCACTATGTCTGAATATGTTCTCCCATTATTTCTGCAATTCAACAACTTGATAGACACATTCACAGTGAGGAAAAAATATATAACTCAATATAAAAAACGAGGAATACAGAATCTTATTGGATAGAACCATACACAAGATTTCACTGTTCAACTAATTACTCAGACAACGTGCTCTGAACCACATGCTAAACATATTTAACACTTCACCGTGGGTTAAGTGACTCAGCCCATTTAGGCTAAATTCAACCATTCAGCTATTATTTATTAAGTGCCTACTATTTCCTAGAAAGTGTTCAAGGAATGTAAGTTTTCATCAGTGAAAAAATAAGACCCTACTATATTCAAGTTTGGGGAGGGAAAAAATAAACAAAATAAAATAATTTAAATGTATCGAATCTTAGATGGTAGTAAACACAATGAAGATGAATAAAACTTGAAAGAAAAATTGGGTAGAGAATGAGAGTTACAGTTTTAAAGAGGATAGTCAGGTAAGTCTTATTGAGATTGGAGAACAGAACTTAATAAGAAGCAAACCAAATGAATATCTATAGAAGAACATTCCAGGTAGAAGAAAAAATTCCTGAGGTTTACCATGGCACACCATTTATTGCTATGTAGCTTGTTCAATTACGGAACATCAAATTTCTCTTGCCTAGTACAGCATAGCATAGTTGTATTGATTGAATGAGGAATGCTTGTAAAGAACTTTCCCCAGAACCTGGAAAATAATAGTAACTCATTATATTTTAACTATTGTCATAATATGATGATACCCTACAATTACTTATTCTTCGGGTCTTCCCTCAAGATATCATCAATATAAGCAGCTACTTATCAAGTAACTGAGATGTATGCTTGGGATATCATAGGATGAGATGCATGTACTGAATTCTAGGATTTCCATTATATGAAGACGATAACAAATAGACACAGTCAATGCACATATAATCGAGAGAAGGAGCCTATATGCTAAGAAGTTGGTTAAAGTAATAATATCAATATTTGCAGTTAGTCATTCAACCATGCCTGCAAACAACTTCAATTTTTAATACTGTTTTATATGGTACAGTTAGGTTTGCAACTGATGACAAAATTCACCTAAATTCTTTATTTGACCTTCATGTCATAGTATATCTATAGATTTTGCAGTCTACTAGAGCTTTGAGGTGTTGCTGGAGAATTTCTCCTGTTCACAGAAATATCTTGTTTCCTATATTTTTCTTATTATACAAGCACTGAAGACATTGATTCCTCATTCCTAGAGTAATAGGAGGGCTCACAAAAATCAATATCTATATTATCTATTGGAGCTTGGTGGTCAGATATAGATCCATCGTCTTTAGAGACATTGCTTCATTTATAAAGAAAAAAATAAAAGCATTCGAGTTAGTGGTGCAAATACCAACCCACCTTTCAAGGGCATTGACTTGATTTGAGAAGGACTGATTACCACTGAAAGAATATTTGCCAATTTCTTCTGTACTTGAAACCTAGCACTTTAAACTACATACTACAGTTTCATGTCAGGTAGCTCACTACCAATATGCACTTCCTTCAAATTGAAGATGAAACAATATTTCACCTTTAAAGAGAAAAGACACAGATGTTCCTCAAAGCACCCAAGGTCAAGGGACGGGACATGAAAGTCCCAAAGAGACAGAAAAATAGCAGAATAACAAAGTAGTATTAGATGCCACCTGTTTTCACACAATGAATTAACATGAGTAAAAATCAAAAAGAGCATTTCAAATTCACAGAGGGTAGATGCATATTTGCAAAATGCCTTAAAATCACACATCTTGAATAGTAGTTGAAAGAGGCATATTTCTGCATCCATTATGTGGGACCTAGGGCTTTGCTATGCTTATATTCAAGGTAGAAAGATGTGGATAATGCCTTTGTCAGCATCCACCAAACTGAAAATATGCATCTCTGAGAATATTGTAGCTGGGCTAAGTACTTTATGGCAGAAGATTAGGTAGGTTTATCCCATTGTATACACCACGGTCAAGGTAGAGAACTTTCCCATTCCTGAATGATGTTTTCTTACATGCGCAGGCATACTGATTAACAGAACACTTCTGACTTTCCTCTGTCCCGTTACTCCATTGTAGTGGAAGTAGAAGAATCGTCAGATTGACACATTTGGGAAGAATGAACCATATGAGTTCCTCTGAGCTCCACCTTTCTTTTTGTGAGCAATCTTCCTGCAAGAAGAAAGAATTCAGTACTCCACTAGGGGCAGGCAATTCCTAACCAGTTAATAATAGATATGTTTTGGCCTCAATCTGCCACGCTTTTCTTTTATTTCTTAAATTGTTTGGAAACTATGTGGGGAAGATGGGTGCTATTTATGGGGCCTTTCCAGAGACCTCAACCTTCCTGGCCTCGTGTCTGTGGAGGGATGGCTGTTGTAATTAACCAGGAGAAAACGCGTTTTCAGGAAGCATTTCCAGTGAAACAAGAAGCCCTGGCTTTGTGCTACGTGCCCAGACATGACCCACTGAATTACCACGGTAATATTAGTGATCTAACGTTAATTGAAGGCTACTGTGTGTGAAGAGTTTTTTTAAATACTGTATTTGTAGTAACCCATTTAGTTCCCACAACACCATCTTACAGATGATGAAACTGTAACAGAAAAGTTGAGTGACTTGTGAAGGTCGACCAGAAGAGTGGTAAAAGGATTTGGACACAGGTAGTCTTGTTCTAGAGCAGCACCCTCAAGCACCATGCTATACAACTAGAAGCAACTAGAATCAAGAAAAGAAATGCCACGTCTTGGTCTACAAGCCCGAGTACAGAGAGCAAAAGCATAGCCACAGCAAGTCTCAGGGGAATATCTCCAAGAGTATCTGAAATCTCCGTAAAATGACCAGTTGATTGCTGCTGAAGTGACCTGATTCAATAGGAGATTGAAAAATGATAGACGACCTGATAATGAGTTTCAAATCCCTCCCCGCTCATGTATGCCATACATATTTATAGAGCACACTGGGCAAGCCTGGGGATGCCTGAGATGACTGATTTTCTCATAAGGAGAACCTGTCAAGCTGATTATCTAGAATAAGCTCGCTTGGCCATTCAGCTGAGCAAAATTGAAGAAGTTTTCTGAGTCCAAGAAGAGATCATAATGGCTCTAATAGTCCTAAATGGCAGAGTCACCTGTGAGGTAATTGTTGTTAGCAATATGGCATTTAATCTACTAAATTAAAATTTTCAATTAAAGGTGTGTTTTCATATAGAAAAGTTGAGCTGTAATGGACACCGTAGGATGAAAATTAATAATCAGACAGATTAAAATTCACAGAGTCTAATTGATTCTCAAAACAATCTATACAAAAAAATGTAATATGATGTTGCTTTCTATTGTTGCTTGAAAATAAAAAAATATCTATGCATTGTATTTATTTGGCAATTATTTGAGGTGAAGAATACACTGGAGAAATGGAAATATTATTGAATACATTCAGAATATATGAAAGATTTTGCATTTGTTTCCTAGTTTATAACTATTTTAGTGCTCCAATGAAGTGTTAATGAGGTAATTTTTCTAAGCACAAGGGCAGGAGAAGCCAGGTGTAACAAATATGCTTTGTCTGCATGAACGCTAAACTCGAGGTCACTGCCTAGCAGAAAACTTATTAATTCAAATATGCTAAGGTGCATATCCAGCATACCCTTCATTAATAAGATGGGGAAATCTGAGTAATGCAACTTGATATTGAGGGAAAACAAAAGAGCCACAAAAAGGATCAGATCTAAATTATTACAGAGTTACCTTAATTGCTTCTAACTTATCTCCAAAGGAGAATAGTTAAAGGGGCTTAAAATTAAGGGGTACCATCTATGGAAAAAGGGGTATCATTTTAGAGAAAAAGCATAAGCATCCACACATCTTGGACTCTCCACTGATGTTTTCTTTTCTCCTCCTCACTCTTTTCCAGCTGAAATCAGACTGGGAAAGTAGGTCCTTTGGAATTAACTACTTAATCCTTCCCATGAGCACTTTAAATTTGAGATATCAGGTGAATGGCATCCCAATCGGCCACGCTGTTTCCCAAGTTTTCGGCTGCACGAAGAAATTTACTGAATCTAGGTTTCCTTGGTCAATTTCCCTGTGATTAAAAACCAGAAATATCATTCCAGGTTACTGCTACCTAATAAACAGCTTAAAAAGAAAAAAGCAGATCAAGTCATTCAGCTACTTGAGATCCACCAAAAAAGTAATTTATGTGGACAAATTTCTGTCATGGAGATGTACCATGAAGATAAAGATAGAAAATTTATATTTTACACAGGGAGAATTGCATAAATTAAAAGTGATGTCTCCCATTCTTTTGGATAGAATTATTTATAAAAACTGGTGTTTTAAATTTTCGTGTTATTTTTTTCACTATAAGGAACTGCTAAGTGAACGTAATTCTAAGCTTTAGTCAATAGTATTTGTTCAATAAAGACATTATTTTCTTTTTTTTTTTTTTTAATTTTTTGTTTATTGCAGTAACATTGGTTTATAACATTGTAAAAATCATTATTTTCTTTTTATTCCACCTGCCTACATTGAAGGCAAAATGGTTTAATGAAAGTACCTATTGCTGAATGGGAATGACTAGGTTTGCCCTATTTTATTCTATTTCATGCCAACTTAAGTGATGTCAATCATTTGATCGAAGAGGGCAGTTCACCTAGAGACTTCTACAGCCAATGATTTAGTTCTAGTCTAAACTTGAGTATAGTTCAGAACTGATTCATACCAGCTCACCGAGGAAACAGCACAACCACCTTAAAAAAGTTACCTAAAATCTTAACATTAAAATAGCGGTTTGAAATACAGAATTGATAGCACATTTATAGTGAACTTACTTAGGAATTCTATCGTTGAAACATTTCAATTATATTTTTATTTATATTTTAATTGACAGTACGAATATACATAATGAACTCAATTTATCCATCACCATTTACTACATACCATTCTAAAGCCAATTTCTTATCTTTTCTGAAAGAGAAATTTTATAACCATTTAGTCTGGTATCCTGAAAATGAAATTCTGATTCAATTCGGATTTATTTCAATTCTATAAAAAACTGTAGTTCCTTATACAGAAGTAAAACATCTTTGATATAATCTAACTTAAATAGTTTATAATTTACTATTACCCTAACAATAATTTTTATCACAAGTTCCTATTTTTCCATTTTTTCATCTTTTATTCACAAATGCAACTTTGGTTCACATTCCTCTTATTGAAACATGCCTGAAAATAAATGTGTTGAACGCTGTAAATTTTTTCTCTAATATAATAAAAATGATTAATTTCCATAACTGTTGTTAATGGTTATGTTCTCCTAAACTGAAATCTTGTATTTGCTAAACTTCAGTCTGTTTAATGTATTCCAAGTAATGCCACATACTGGAGAAAAAAATAGCACCTACATGCCAAGGATTAGAAAAATTAACTTTTTCAAAAATATCCTCTTATTGGAAAACTTTTTTCATTAAAAAGTCAGTTCCAATTTCCAATTAAATAAAAAAGTATTACAAATGCCATAGAAATGGCAGTGAAGATCCAACATAAAAGCCTCCAAGTGAAGCAGCAGATTTAACAAATAGCTAGGAAAAAATCCTGCACCCTAGAAAATTATATGGAACACATACACACACACACAATCACATTCACACAGCAAACACAAGATATTTTCGGGAAATATTTACATGTTTCCATTTAACCAAGTGAAACATCCTCATTTTAAAGCAGTTAGACACCAACATTTTCAATAGAGACTTGAATTCCAGGCCTGTAAGGAACTATTCCCATTTATTATAATGCGAACGGCATTTTTACAACATGAAATTGCATCCTTTCCTCCGCTTCCTACTACTACAGCCAGGGTTTTAATGTAAGATTTCTTCTTCGATAAAAGACTAGCTTTGCTAAAACACTTCTTTTATAGTGCGATTTCTTTGCTCAAAATTGTTCAATCACTTCCCATTAATGTTATTTAATACTTTTGGTTGTTTGCTCTGTGCTAGGCTCTGATCTAAGCAGTCTACATAAATTAACTCAGTTAATTCTCACAACAGTTTTGCAAAGAAACTACTTTTAAAAACGGTATCCAAGCAAATTCTAAAACAGATTGGCTAAGGAACTTCCTTGATATCAGCCAGCCCATGAAGTGGTGCAGCTTGGAGGAGCCCAGGTGGCTGTCTCTAGAGCCCATATTCTCAAAGCCATGATGTCTGTCTACTTGTCACAGGTTTATCCTCAGACTCCTTAGTCTAACACTCAAGGTACTCCACAACCTGTCTCCAAACTACCTTTCCAATCTTATCTTCCATTACTCTCATTATTAGCAATGCCCACGCTAGTCTCAAGAGATGTTAGTAAGTGCTCCTCAAAGACAGTTTCCAGAATCACATAAGCATGAAAGAATTCTTTGTGGATTAAAAGCTCTAAAAAGTCCTTGGTCCGTAGTCAATAAATGTGTTTATTTTACCAAACATTCCTCTAACTAATGCAATGGCAAAAGTTTATTTTTGCTTTTTTCATAGAGTACTTCACGGGAACATAGTTCTTTACTTAACACCGTTTGAGAAAGGATGTTCTCCAAAAATACTCTACTCCAAACAGATATATTAACTCTTCCCTGAGTATCACTGAGACATTTTCATTTCTTTATCTTTGTTCCCATCATTTCCATACCTAAAATATCATTACTCTTTCTCTTCTTATTTCAAATATATATCCTTGATGACTCAGCTCAAATCTCACCCTATCATCGATGAATTCTTCTCACTGACATGCCCAGCACTATTTGTGGGTCACATTCATTTAGTACATAAATATGTGCATCCATTTTACTACTTCTTAGCGCTTATGTTGCTCTCTTTCTTATTTGTACATGGCTTCCCTCATAACCATATGGCAAACTCCTTGAAGGGACTAAGCACTAAATGATTTTGGAATCCTGGAGAATCATTCTTTTAACTTGAATTTTCAGCCACCATCAGAATACACCTTACAGTGCTTGAAATGTGATGAAAATCACACTCAAAATAAGATAGCATGTTTTTGTAGGGGATCAGAATTGGCCTCCTCAAAATGTGTCTCTTTGGTTAAGGACAAGAGACTGTGAAAGAAACTTTGACCATCCCCACTAACTACCTAAAAGGATTTAAGATAAAAGGCCTGTCCCCAGGACAGGCCATCACCATAGACGTCTCTGGGTATCAGTAGACTGTGAGGGTTCTTGCTAAGCCCATTCTTATCAAAGTTCTGTCTACCACACATTTGCTTTTCCACTTCCGTGTGAATTGCCTTCCTCCTTTTTGAAGTCCCAAACCACTACCCCCAACATCTTCCTTTGTCTTTAGCTAAAAATGGTGTTAAGGTACTAGCTTTGGCCATTTTGGCGAGTTACTCAGTTTTCCTGGGTTTCTCCTAGGTACACACATTATTAAACTTTGTTTGATTTTCTCCTGTTATTCTGTCTCATGTCAATTTAATTCTTAGACCAGCCAGAAGGACCCAGAGGGTAGAGGAATTGTCTTCTTCCCCTACATTTTAAACTAGAACCATAAATTTTTGGAGCTGAAAGATATCTGAGATAACATTCATTACAAATATTTATGAAAACTGAGTCCCAAGAAAGTTATTCTCGTTTACTCTTTATATCCAAATTCTTTAATGTTTTCAAAAAGAGGCAGAAAGCAGTAAAATAATTAAATACAGGGAATAAACTAAAAGCTACATGATGAAATGTGATAGGGTAGGTAATTATAACATTAATTGTAGCCCATAAAGTGTAAGAGCAATGGAAAACACATTCTACTTTCTGACAGTCAGGAAGAAAAGGAAAATGTGACAGGTTACGTAGCTCTCCTTATCTAATAAAGGAAGAACCAACTTTTACAAAGGAAGGAAAAGGAAAAATTATGAAATTAACCAAGAACCTCTTATGGGCCAGACACAACACAAGCCAATTTTGGTATTATCATTTAAATTCCGTAGGAGCCCTATGAGGTAAATATTGTCTCTGTTTTTCAGATTAAGAAACCAAGTCTAAAAAAGCAGTAGAAATAACTTTTATTAATAAGAGTCAAAGCCTGTTCTAGAACTCAAGTCTGCCTACTTCCAAAGCCACTTAAAATTTCAGTGGGGGAAGTTATAAGATAGCCCACAGGCAGAGACAAGGTGGTGTTTATCACAACAGCTTTGGACCTGCTCAGTGCTTGAACTCTGAACCATAGTTCTGGAAAAAAAGACAGACAAATTGTCATTTCCTGGAAGAGTTTGAGGCCAAGTTGTCAGTTATCTGCTTCTAGCATTAGAGGACTTTAATATGACTCTTGAGGAAAATAGAATCTTGAGCAACTGCTTCCCAGTGGGTTTGCCAGGATAAATCATCTGTAAAACGTACCTCCAGATGACTAAATTAGTTAACGTGTTGAACTGAATTGCTTACTATTATCCATTTGGATGATATATAGTTCCAAAAATAACGATTTTGGTTTTGGCATAATTTATATTTAGCCCTTTCTTTCCTGAGAGAAACTGGCCAAGGAATTTTAGTTGAATCTTAAAGTCAGTACTGAAATATAACAGTTGAGACTATTTTTATCATCATAAGAATGTTTGATTGCCTGTTGGCTACGGCAGAGGGATAACCATTCAGGTAGTCTAGAAATCTTATAAATTATTACTGCTTATTTTTAAAAAGGCATCACTTCCATTAAAATTTGTTCTGTAAAATAGTCCACTCTCAATATCTCTGATTCTCAAGGGTGTACTTTTGATAACTTTGCCTTTACATGGTGCTTGTCGAATTGGAAATTTAGCACCACCAGCTGCTGTTCTGAGTAAATTAATATGATGGGTTCAGTCCGTGGAATAAGGATCTTCTGAGGCGTTTTCCCCCAATCCCCAGATAAGATGCTGTATCTTTTATGCTCTAATAATATTTTACATAGTTCTTTCTTTTTTGTAGCACCAATCATGTTACACTCTTATTATCTGTGTGTGATATCCCACTACACCATTATATTGGAAGTACCTTGAAGGTGGGAGATCTGTGTCATTCCTCTCTGTACCCCCGATATGTCATTCAATGGAGTCACACACACACACACCGCAAACACACTCACACACAACTTGCATACAAGAAAAAGTAAATGCTAAAATATATGTTAAGTTATTTGTAACAAAATTCACACTGAAGTGACTGTCCATGATGACTGACAACAGAAATTGGGGCCTAAAACCTACCTGTGGCTCAGAGAGACTGTTAGATTAGAGACGTCTTGGTCTAGAGGTTACAGACAAAAGCTGGCTTAGAGTTTTGCACAGCTCTCCAGCCATTTGCTGAGCATATAATTCAGGGAATGCATGAGATTATCCAATGTCTATTCTGAGATAGAGAGAGAGAGGGCAGAAATGGGAGATAAAGGTGAAAAGAGATGATGCACATAATTATATTTAAGATAGTTCCAGTATTTCTTCACTGTAATTTTTCTCAACTATTACTCTCCAAATGGGAACAAAATAGACCAGTAGAAGTATAAATTTGGTCATCTAATATGTGTGTAGATTAAATAATTTGAAATATTTTGTTTAATATAGCTGAAGTGGTAATCCCAAATTCCCCCCCCAAAAAATCCTTCCATAGGAAACTCTCTCCATATCACGATTTTCCCAACTGCTCCTTCTCTCCCCTGCTCCTGATTTCAGAAGCCACTCATGATATCAAATTAGAAAACTCCAAGTGTGAAACCAGAGGGAAATCGTAAGTACTCTAATGCTTCCTACCTGCCGAACATTCCACTGCCATTGTCAATAGAGTCAAGTGGTTGACTAGCTGTGAGTGATGAATCCGGGATCAATATAATACCATACACTTCAGGGAGAGGTTGCAATTACTGACTTGGAAAGCACTCCAGCAAAATTTCAATATTAAGTCAATGCTCTAAATGCCTCTATTCTGATCTGTGTTATATTAGCTAAAATGAGGAAAGATATTTTAAGCTGATTCTTAAGACAGGTTAATGTGTATGAATGGGATTGGCTACTATAAAAGATGTAAAACTAAGGAAGTAAGGCAGCCAGCTCTGAAACCACTTTTCGTGACACAATATTTATAGCATGCAAATGAAGTGATGTAAAGCATCTTAGATTAACAAAGTGCTGTCTTGTATTTTTCATTTCAATCTATCCACGATGTGCAAAAGTACAATAATTATACCCCTTAAAATTCTATTCATTGCGTAATGCAAGAGAAATCATACACTATAACTCTGGTTGTGGAAAACGGACTATCAGTCTAAATGGTGTTGGGAGAAGTTATAATAAAGCTTTGTTTCTCTTCAATAAGTGACCCCCTTCTGGTTCTCAGAGCCTTAAGGACCTGTTAATCCTGTCCAAATGCTAATTTGATGTGGCCATCTAGATCACAGACTTCTTTAACAATCACAAATAGCATAATTCCCCTTTTTTTAAGCCAACAATAAAAATGCTTCAAGCCTTTATATGTATTCTTATCAGAAAATTGCTGAGATACGTTTTAGAAAGGCTTATTTTCAGCAAAAATGTCAATTGCATTCTAATGAATGTCATGCTCAACACTTTTTGCTCCTTCACAGATGAGTTTTCCTAACATTTTAGGTGAAAGTAAAAGTGAGTTGAGTCAGTGTTAATGCCATTACTGACAAAGGCCAGAATGCCATGTTTTCAGTTTTCTGTTAAGATAGAGAAATGAGCACTGGTATTTCAGCTGGAAGAAAACATCATGATTTGTAAATAAAAAGGCTTTAAAAAACAGGACATTTGGACCTAAGCAATACGTTGGGAAAGAAAAAAAATAAAAGAAAATATGAACAAATAAAATTGCATATCCCGTTATTCATAAATACCAGTTTGGAAAGTTCACAGAGGTAAATAGACAGCAGTTCTGGGACATTCTAAAACTCAGAAAGTATATATTCTTAGATATTTGCTATAATACACTAATTATTTTTAATTAACATAAGGTGCACATTGTAGAGTAGAAAGAACATGGGCCTTTGCCTCAGATAAACAAGATATACATACTGTCTTCACCACTTACCAGCCGTGGTACCTTTGGCAAGTTGTTGAAACTTGCTGAGCTCCTGTGTATGCACTTACAGAGTGAAAATAGCAATTCATACTTAAAGGGATAGTGTGAGAATGAAATTGGTAACACACACAAATCACCTAATAGTTCCCAGGGCCCAGTAGGCTCGCAATAAATGGGATCTATAACATTCTTGTCAAAAAGCTGAATATAATCAGAGAAAAGGATAAAAGGAGAAATAAGATACTTCATTTTGGACAGTGAATTATTTTAGCTTATATATTAGGAGTTTGAAGCAAAGACAAAATAGAGATTATTTCATTCAAGCATTGATGAATGACAACATATGTTAGAAGTCTGAGAACCTCTGGTTAACACTAAATCATTTAAATGAACAACTGAAATGTGGTTAAGTTGCAGTCTATCTTTAAATCTAGTGTTTCTCCAGAAAATCCAGACTTGGCTGTGGAAGAGCTTCTTTGTCAAGCTGGTGAGCTGAAGAATGTCACGAGAGGAAATATGAGTAGATTTGGGGGTAAGTTTAGTGGATATGTATGTGGGGGTGTCTCAGATCAAGAAATGCTTTTAAAGAAAGGTGAGAGATTTTTGTGACCACTGATGATAAAGGTTTGGTCACAGAATTGATTTGGGCTGAATCCAGGTGAGGTGCCATACAATTCAGACGGCTAGAAGGAGATCACTTTTTCCTGGATGCGTTGAAGATTGACAGACAGGAAATTGGGATAAAGAATAATAGGGCCGTCCCCATGGCTTAGCGTTTAAGTGCGCGCGCTCCGCTGCTGGCGGCCCGGGTTCGGATCCCGGGCGCGCACTGACGCACCGCTTCTCCAGCCATGCTGAGGCGGCGTCCCACATACAGCAACTAGAAGGATGTGCAACTATGACATACAACTATCTACTGGGGCTTTGGGGGAAAATAAATAAATAAAATTATTGAAAAAAAAAGAATTAATAATAGGAAGAAGACCTTAGTTATTGAAAATTCTTTGCTCTGGAAATGCTTAGCCAGGAAGCGGACCACGGAGTGGAGCGTGTGGTGACTATAATATGTGTAGGTGTGAAGAGGCGACACTTGACCTGGCTGAGTGGCCAACTCTTGAGTTCTCTCATGTTGTTTTTATTACAAGCAGAACTTGAGGCACATGAGTTAAGATCCTTCAGACAAAAAAAACCAACATTGTAAGACACATAACGGAAAATACTTGGTGTTTAATCAAGCAAAATCACCCTGGATTTATAAAACTAGAGATTATTTGCCTGACTGACTTTAAGGCAGCAGCAATGGGAAGGTAAGTTAGGAATGAAATATATTTAGTTATTGGGTTACAACGCTAAGCATAAAACTTAAATGTGATTTTAAAATAGCAGTGGTTTATAAACAGGGAAAGAAAGCTGTGCTAATATAAAATGTTCCAGATGAAAGAAAAGTTATCTTTTGTTGAAAGGATAATTTAAAAGCTGTTGTTATCCTGAGGTAACAATCCTATTTGGTTCAAATATTAATTTTCGGATTAGCCAACTTTCATTCCACTGATAGTTTTTCCACTGGCTTCCTGAATGTAATTTACTAGTTTCGTTAAGTGAGTATATAGTGCAAGCAGATGAGAGAATTAAAAAAAAATTGATATGGGGTTAAAATAAATAAAAGAGTGAATACTGTGTGTAATTTGGAGCTAATCCATTTTCATAGTGTTTGAAACCTAAAATGTTAATTTTCTCTGTTGTTAAATATTTACTATGCAACTGAAAACGAAGTTACCAAATAGAAAATAATTAGATGAGTAAAGCAAACCAACTATGTACAGAGCTTATCATTAGTCATTTGGAATCTATTTTAATATCGTTTTATATCATAAGACCTTTTATACAGTATCTGAATGCATGCCAGCCTCTTTCTTCTTCTACTCATAGTACTAGAGTATGAGTAGAATGTTCATACATTATCATATCTGCAAACATTCAATTTATTCTAACATAACTAAGCCAGATTTTTAATAATGCTAGTTGCTTTAGAATTTACATGACTTTTCACAATGCTTTAAAAATATATTTAAAGGAGCTCTACAGAAAAAATGAAACTGTATAATACTAATCAACAGACAATGAAGATTGACCTCTTACTTTTTATGTTGCTGAGTTACATTTTGTTTCAGACTTATGCTATTTGATAAAAGCAGATTACTCATTTGGTACTTTAGGTATATCATTATAATGAAGATCATCATGATGAATTTTAATGTATTTGAAATGTCATTACTAAAGGGATTAAATGTCTGTGGTGAAACCAAGGTGTGTTACTGTTCATTTATTATTTAAACAATAAAGAATCTTTAAGAATTACCAATGCTTGTTTTATTGGGGTTATTATTTTAATCAAACTCCATTTAACTCATGGATTGATTCATGCTATACTTTACTGACAAAACTAAGCATTTTGATTTCTTTAACAAGCCACTTCAAAAACTATCACAAAGCCATGAAATTGCTGTGAGACTTGGTTTGTCTTTCCTCAATAGCAAATATGTCACTACTCTTCCTTTGAAAGTCCCCAAGGAAGATTTAGATATGAAAATGCTAAGTAGTGGTATTATAAAAATATACATTTTTAGATCATTATTTCATTTCACTAAAAAAAAGCTTGAAAAGACGAATTCACAAAACTTGAATTATTTTCATTTCAAACACTATTTAACCCCTTGAAATTTAATCTGAGAATGGTAATATTCCCTGGGTTGCACTATAATGCTTTACAAGGTGTAAAATTAATGAATTCAAGCATTCCTTTCCCTCAACGAATACCAAAAAAATCCTGATATCATTGAAAAGAGAAAAAAAGTTTTTTTACAAAGTAGACAAGAGCGTAACTAAGAGAGAATGTGTTAATCTTGCCAAAAAGGATCATGCTTTTTAAATACAGAAATATAGGATTTTTTTAAAAAGAGGCTAACAAAGAGCTAGTGTGCAAATATATTAAATTTCACTTATATTGTTTAATTACATAACAAACAGAAAAATATGGGACACTTTAATGTAGTAAAAGTGGTCATCACGCTGCTTGTCATTGACAGTGTTGTCCGGGATGAAGTCTCAAACTTACAAAAAGACTTATAAGCAGAAAACTGAAGGAACAAAGCATTTTCTTTTTTTGAGGAAGATTAGCCCTGAGGTAACATCTGTTGCCAATCCTCCTCTTTTTGCTGAGGAAGACTGGCCCTAGGCTATCATCCATGCCCATCTTCCTCCACTTTTTTATATGTGGGACGCTGCCACAGCATGGCTTGATAAGCGGTGTGTAGGTCTGCGCCCAGGATCCGAACCCGTGGGCTGCCTAAGCGGAGTGCCCAAACTTAACTACTACGCCACCGGGCCGGCCCCCCAAAACAATTTTTATAGACAAGTAAACCATGCTGAGTTTGTTTGTGTCAATGTTCCAAGAGAACAGTTTTGCTCAATACTTAAGAGAAAAGCAACTCAGACCTTTTAAAGTAACACTGTCACATCATGAAGTCACTATACACATCAGGTGGAAAATTTTGTTCTTTTTTCTCACTTTCAAGTTCAAGATGATATTTAATCATTGAACATCACGTGTAGCAATTAGTTAAAAGCTGAGGAATCATTGACAAAGATGTTCTATGTTCAGGCTCTGCCTGTCTTTAGTGACCACGCACCCAGCTTCTAATAATGGGTACAGGTGGCCTTTCCAAGGTCTGGGGGAGGGAAGGGAATAGCATCGTTAACCACCAGTATTCTGTGCCTCACAATCTTCTCGTTACTTTTCAAGCAGGTTTATCCTAACTCTGCTGTGTCCAATACTCAATCTTCAGGAGCAGGTAGTAAAAGCTGGCATTTTGAACTTTCGTGCACAAAACACTGAAATTCTTCTGATGTTACAAGAAAAGCCAAGGGGCTGGGTAGAACTGAGGCTTCAGTCAGACATATATTGACCAATAACTAGACGCTTGAAGAATTGTGATGTTGAAACCTGACACTAAACTATCTCCTTCAGTGATTAAAAAAACCCCTCAGCATCTATTAATTATATCTTCCCTCCTTCACTCTTTACTCTTTAAAAACAATCACAAGTTGAAGAAGGGTGAATTACCTTCTATCTCCTTGTAGAATCATTTGATGTTAAAACAGACTACATTTATTTTTTTTAGTCAACTCTGTGCCCCAGCACAGAAGGCTCTGAATCTCTGATCCTACACGAACTCTCCAACTTCATTGCCTGCCAATCTCCCTCTCACTAATTAAGCAGACAAACTAACTGTTCCTATAGCGACACCAACTCTTCTCACCATTCTGGGCCTTTGCCCCTTCTTTACTGTCTGCCAGGGAATCTGGCCCTCCAGGTCTTCCAGCTGACTCTTTCTCAAGTTCTAGGCCTCGACGTAAATGTCAGCTCCTTGGAGAGACCTCTGACCACCCATTTAAAGCCTGTTTGATGACTCTCTTTCAGGGTGCCAGTTAGTATGTTTCAGTTAGATATTTTTATGCTATTTGTTTATGCTTTGCCTCCAAAATTGGAATAGAAGCTCCATGGGGCAGGAGACACATGTGTCATGTTCACATTTGATTTCTAGAATCTATGTGCTCCACAAATATCAAGTACATGCATAGTGACCGTGCCTAGTGGTTGCAGAATAGACACTATCCTTTACCTCCAGAAGCTCACTGTCTTATGAGGTGAGGGATGGGGGTGGGGGGAGGTAGGCCTCTAGTAAATAGTCAGAACCTGACAGAGGAAGGTGCTCAACATATCTTTATTAATCATATAAATAAGATTTTGATTTCATTATCATTCAATTCTGCTATTACCAACACATTACTTTAGTGATAACTTAAATTGTCTGTGGGAAAAAATAGATTTTTTAAAATATCTTCTATTTATCATGCTCTATAATTTTGAGGTGAATTTACAAACAAACAGAAGAATACGACACTGGTTATGTAAGTCAGTGGTTTTAAAACTTCACTGTGCAACAGAATCACCTGGAAGGATTGCTTAAAAATAAAATTCTGGGTCCCAACCTCATGCTTCAATTCAGCTGGTCGGGGGCATTTCTAACGCTTTCTCAAATACACTGCTGCTGCTGGTCTTAAGACCATACTTTGAAATCTACAAATATAAATAACTAATCATGTATTTGGAAACAAATTTCATTTCTTTCTTTCTTTATTTTTTTTTTTTGGTGAGGAAGATTGGCCCTGAGCTAACATCTGTTGCCAATCTTCCTCCTTTTACTTCAGGAAGATTGGCCCTGGGCTAACATCCGTGTCCATCTTCCTCTACTTTATATGTGAGACACCACCACAGCATGGCTTGATGAGCGGTGCACAGGTCCGTGCCTGAGGTCCAAACCCGCGAACCCCGGGCTACCGAAGTGGAGCACATGAACTTAACCACTACAACACTGGGCCAGCCCCTAAATTTCATTTGTTAAGGTATAATTTTCTGTTAATGTATATATTTCACACCTTGGCCTCCATTCTGCCCATGCTCTTCTGCAATACCATAGCAATTTAGGTATTAGCAAGCATCTGAATTGTGTCAACGCAAATAATCCATAATCAATCTATAAATCAAAATTGGAGTGAGCTGATTACGAGCCCATTTGAGGACTACGGGCTGGGAGAACTTTTCCACCAAAGAGGGAAGCTCTCTGAAGAAGTGGGGTGTACAGAGTGGTTATATACTCTCTTGGAACAAAAAGCATACATCACATACAACAAGAATATCTCTCTTGCTACTCTCACGAGATGCTTAGCCAGCACAGTAGGTCAGTGGTCATGAGATGAGTTAAAGCGGGTCAGCAATTAGTCCTTAGTTTCTGGAGAGAAATGCTTCTACTTAAAGAAATGCTGATATGGGGGAGGCAACATCCCTATCTTTAAGGGCATCATTCTGGGCGTTGGGACATAGTAAATGTTTAAAGCAGATGTACAATGCATGCTCAACAGGCCATGTCAGGCCTTTCTGGAAAAACAAGGTCAGGCCAAATTAGTTTTAAACCTAATAGCTTCCTCATATACGTCCTCATACAATCCAATATTGCTTTTCATTTATTTACCTATTGTTCCACAGGAGAGGTAGCAGATTCTTTCTTCGGTAGCTTCTAAAACTGCATAGCCAACTAAAAGTGTGGACGATTTGAGATGAACTCTAATAACTGAGAGATGAGATTGTGTGACTTTTCCTACCTTTCCTGTACAATGTTACTATATACAAATGTTGAAATTTGCATTTCTTGTGATTTTAATCCCACCTTGCTACTCATTTTTTATATTTTGTGACTTTGTAACTCCCCTAAATTTACTAACGTTATCTTTGAGCTCTCATATTTGATTAACTTAACTAGGTGAAGATGTTTTTTGTTAAGTATTTTTTTAACCTTAAACATTTATTCAAAAATATTTATTGCTCAGAAGCTACATGCAACTTCAAAAATGTATGTGATAAATTTCTTATCTGTAACTGGCTTGAAATACAATGATATACACATAAAGAATACTGTCAAGTATTCCTTTCAGAGGAAGTATTTCATAAGTACCATATAAGTGGTATAAACTATCACAGGAGGACAAGGCAGAGGAATAGAGTGTATTAAGTCAGAATGAAAAAGAAATAAACAAGGTGCATATAATCTGCGCCCTAAACAAACAATAGATTTCAGGAAGTGGATCTTGATGGTTTCATCATTTTAGACTGAGTAAAGGCAAGAACAAAGAAACATAGGGGATGGAAGGGAGAGGGAAGGGTTCAGACAGCCGGATACATGGAGAATACCCAGGAGTGAGGCAGATGAGGCTGGGAAGAGGCCTGGATGTTCTTGCAGAGAGCCTTAAGTGCCTGTGTAAAGAGGTAAAAATGAATATAACAGGAAAATAGGCGTGATGGAAGGATTTAGAGTAACTGAGAGATGTAGTCAAATCAGTGTTTTAGGAAGATAAAGTAAACAATAAAAGGAGGGATTGGAGTGAAAAAAGCCAGAAGGGAAAAGCCCAAGAAAACGGCTATTTCAGTTGTCTAGAGAAGGGTGAGCACAGTGGGACTTGAAAAGAGTGAAGAGATTAATTTCATGATAAATTGTGAAGTTAACCTTCGAAATCATGAGACTTGATCTCGATGGAAAAAGATCAGAACTCAAACAATGACTGTGCGACCAGGTTGTATGAAGGGGAGTGCTGAAGCCACAGAAGTAACTGAGCTCTCGTAATAACATTTAACTAGAGAAGGAGGTTGAAAAAATTTAAAGAATATCTCGAATTCTGAGGATCAAAAGAAATAATATATGTCAAGTTCCCAGCAGTGTACCCTACGAAGTAGGCCTTCAATAGGCACGGATTCATTTTCCTACTCCAATGTTCCTATTTTCTAACAAGGTGTGGTGGGAGTCAAGAAGAATAAGTCGAAGGTACCGATGAACTAAGGATGAAAATTAGTTTGGTGGATAGTGATGAAGGAAAAAGAAAATAAGAATTTTAGTGAGGAGGACTCAAGACACAGGAGAGGAGGAAAGTAAAGAGGTTTTGCCAGAGACACAGGGGTTCTGAATTGAAGGACTTGGAAATGGAGCAGCTGTGAAGAGTGTGAAGCTAAGGGGGAAAATGCGGCAGGCATCTGGTGGGATGGAGGGTAGTGGAGATGGCAGGAATTGCTTTATAGAGGATGGGAGACTTTTAGATCAGAGTGTTAGATGAGTCTACCATATGGATTTTGAAGTGGCAGAAAGTAGGCTATAGAGTAAAGATCTGAGCAAGGAACAGAAGTTAAGAAAGAACACACGGTGTTTTCAAGTCAGCAAACAACTTGAGTGAGTATATAAAGATGTTTTTAAAAATTGGGTTTCCAAAGTGGAAAGTTTGTTAAACCATTTTGACTGAACAATGAAATGGAATTTTCATAGGTGGGTAATACCAAAGAGCAAGATTATCCCTCTGATCTCCTGAAGATTTTGGAAGAGTAGAAAAAGGCATGGTGCACACTGGAGCCAACTATAGGAAAACCTACCCACTGCTGGTGTCAAAGTGGAATGAGTTGTTAATCTAAGGAAGTTTTCTCACAATAGAAAGGAGGTTCCATAGTATACAACCACTGTCACCCTTGCATCATTACAGCTGTCTTTATCTTCCACAGTTGAGTTAAGTTGTGGTTCTATAAGACCAGATTTGCCCCAATTTCTGAGTTCAAGGTTGGATTCTGCTTCAGAAACCTCTTCACACCAACGAATTAGCTATAACTTATACATAGATCTCTAAGAACTAACACTGTCTGTTATTGCCTCTAGAGCCACCCACCGCCTAGACAATCTAAGGATGTACTCCATGAAGCACAGATGGCCCAGGTTGCTTCAGGAACAAAATACAAGAGAGGAACAAAGGACGACATAAAGGTGCAGGCAACAATAGGGAGGCTAATTGGGCTGCAGTGGGAGATACTCTTGATTGGCAAATTCAAAAGCCAATCCCACCAGACCTATCTCTTTCCCGAATTTTACTGTAGAGCAAAAAGGGAGCTATTTTCCCAGCCTTCCTCACAATTTAGAGTAACCAAGTGACCCAGTACTGTTCAATGAGACATAAGAGGATGTGTGATGGGGCATTACTAGATTTTCCCTCTAGCCTGCCCCTTGCTAACTGTCCCTGCCCTCCAACTATTGCTTTCTGCTTGTGAATAGGACAGTGATACTTGGAGATGCTGCAGCCATATTGTGATCATCAACAAACATGGAAATGACAAGCTAGTAATTACTGATGGCTACTAAAGAGATAGAGCCTTGATCCATATGACAGTCCAAGAAGCTGAAACAATGCTGTTAGCTGTGTTACTGAAAAATTCTGTAGAGAAATTGTTTCCAATGTTTAAGACACTTTAGGGTTTTTTTTTTTTTTTCCTTTTTTTCCTCCATTACTTGCAACTAAATGCATTTCTGACTGGTACAAATGTCACAAGATACATTTCGTACCTAGGACAGCAGCAGTGGATCACATGTCTGAGGACAGCAGGAAGTGGGCGAAAAGGCTAAGTATTAGGATGTTGAGAAAGGGAACCCTAAGCTGTCGGTTACCTTCCTAATTGGAGAGATGATTATACTCCAGTGTTCGGAACGGACAGAATATTGGGGTGATGGACCGTGTCCCTGCCTGATCGGGTGAGGTAAATTTTATCTTTATGTTTTCAGTCAGAGACTAGTCAGTTCAGTGATTACGTGAAGAAATCTATTTGTGGTTTGGGTTTTTAGGCAAAATGTTAATACTTTAAAAGCATGTTGCTATCACAGCTTGCTTCAAGAAACAGTGAAATTATCAGTGATATTTTATTCAACTGGATCACAAAAGGACAAATGGACATATGACAAATAATGATCCCAAATGTTAGTCTGTCAATTCTACTTTGACAACTTCTTGTGAAAACCCATGTTAAGTTCTTAAATGCTACTGTCTTTTAGCTCTTAGAGAAACACATTTCCTGCCTAGTCTTCATGAAGAAGGAATTAGAGTATTTTAAAGAAATGAACATAAAAATATTGTTCATTAACTACTCTAATATCCTGCTTCCCCCCCCCCATTAATATGCACAGCAGGGCAATGGAAATCATATGATTTAGACTGGTTATTAAATGATCTATCATTTGCAAATATTCGAAATTCATTTAAAAAGACTCTTAGCTTAATGTGCAGTATGTGTATTCAGACAGCATCTTAAATGCAGTATAGTCTATTAAATACACTAAAGCAACCACGATGGAAGATCATCAGGTAGGTAGTTTTATTATGGAGCCAAAAAAAAAAAAAACCTTAAGATCTCTAAGACAAAGATATTAAAGTATGGATTTAAGCTAATTTTTTTTCCCCAGAAATATGTTATCAGGTGCTCTGGTGGAGTTACTTTCTACAATGAAAGAGTTGAGCTGTTCAGGTAGAAAGCAAAAAACACGACACCATGATGGCAGCTTCGTGGCCCAGAGTCATCAATTTAATATCCTTGAGGGGATGTGAGAAGACACAAAATGCTTCCTTCAAATAAGGTTGAACCTTTGAAATGTATCGTGAAATGGCCACAGGCAAATTTCAACAGTAAGTCTTCAAGTTCAAAGTAAATTATAATCAAGTTATACACATTATTTTCCTCATAATGCAGCCATGTGGCACATTTCCTGTATAGCAAATGATAGAAATGATGAGCTGCTTCGGACAGAGCGACCTGAGGGGAAAGAAAATGTATCATGAGCTTACCCTTTACATAAGCCACAGAAACAAAACGTTGGATTAAGTCACAATATTTCAACTGGAGGAAACAATTTTAGTGAGGAAATTATCTTCAATTAATGTGTTTTAAGTTGCTTTAATGTTAGTATTTACTTAGATGCCTGAGTGCCTCCTACAAAGTGACACATATTCTTGGCAATTCATTTCAAAGTATAGAGTATCTTAACGATTTTTCTTTTAAATGTGAGTATCAGATAATTCTTCTCTCCCAGTACTAATTACCTTTGGTCTCTCTAGGCCATCTTGTAAATGTATGCAGTACTGCATAAGATAAGTCTCAAATTTTATCGCCCATACTTAGTATGGCAGGAAAAATGCAGAAGGATATTATATTGCAAAAGATATCAAGCTCAAGATACTAGCTGAGTGGATCCAACTTTTCTTTGTTTACGTGAACACATAAGATATGTTATTTTGATTTTTGGAGGCGAGTTTAAAATTTACTGACTTCGTGTTTAAAAATGACTTGGAGAACAAGTCTTTTAGAGTAAGAGTTAAGATTGACATTTGGGTGGGAGTTCCTTTTCAACAGAAATGAATATGGCAGCCTCTGTCTCCCCTTCATCCTGTCATGCCAGGGTAGTGAAGCATGGATTGTATATGCAAGAGCAACCACTGTTCTGAGATCTCCCTTGAACCAAGTTGAAATATTTTAAGAAATGACAGCCTCAGCTTTAGAGATAAACTCACTAGGCTTTTCTTTTTAATTCTGACTTTTTAGCTCCATTCCCTTTTTATTAACTTCCTCAAATTTTAATATGTGTCATTACAGGAAAACGAATCCATTATTTCCTTCCAAGTGATTTCTATTCACATTCTTCCCAAATCTGCATGAGTACATTTACTAACAACCTTAAGTCTTATTTCTTTTTGCCTTAATGGAAAGGGCATTGCTGTCACAGGGAAAGTGCTAGAAATTGGAAATGGAAAAAATAATGCACAGGTATTCCAGGAGCTGGTAGTGGTAGAATCAGTCATTAGTTAATACAACATACAAGAAGGCCACAATATCAAAATGGAAATGCAAAATCCTTTATTATAAAATGAGAGGAGCTCAAATTCAGTTTTGATTGCAAAGTTAAAATCTCTTTCTTGTTTTTAATTAATCTTCGCTGGTGCTTAAAATGAGGTTAACAAAAAATTCTAGATTACACTGAATAATATTTTTTAAAAAGATGTTATAATAAATAAATGTAAATTATTTTTACATGTATTACATTTATTATGTAAAAGCTGTGATTCAGTCTTTGCTTTCATTTTAATATGAATAACTACATATGTTTTCATAATATGGTTTCAGAGATCAATTTCTTATAGCTTAGATATATGTGTCTGACTCTAAGATTTTGAGCTCTTTAACAATATGAGTCCAGAGGGGAGAAAGAAGAAAACCACTCAAGGTGAAGGGTTAGGAGAGAGGAGGGAGGGACTATGGGAAGCATGCAAGAATGTTAACAGCACTGAGAAAGATGATGTGACCATTGAGGTCATAGGAATGTAACCCAAACCGAAGAATCAATATCAGATTTATTATCTTGCTGGCTTTATGCTGAATCTTTAATTAAAGTCATAATTTTCCAAGTTTAAAGTGATGTTTGAATATACTGTGCCAAATTTGGGTTTGCATTATGGCTCCAAGTCAAAATACTGCTTGTGTTCCTAGTAATAAATATCCTGCAATAATTTAGTGAGAGCAAGCCATGTGAGAGGCAGAGACTGGTCTACAGGGAGCTGTGAAGACAACTCACCATGTCCTTACCTACTGAAAAGACAACTCGTAAGTCTTCCCATGCATAAAATCCCTCCTTTTTTAATACTCCCATTATTTCTACAACGTCACTTAATATTTTCATGACATGTAGATCTTATGTTTAACTCAAGTTCTTAATATAAGAATTTGCTTTGATTTCCTTATGACCTCCCACCGTTTCAAAAGAGCATTATAGTAAGTACATTTTCTCTTAGTATAGAGAAACATCAAGATCAGAAACATGAAATAAACATGGGAAATAATACACTAAAAACAAAATACAAAAAGACAGATTTTAAAAGGTTATTAATTCACTGCTAAAATTCTTTTTAACCATTCCCTTATAATATGTAGATCCTTTATAAAATATACAGTTCAAGAAATACTTCATCCAAGAGTGGCAGTGTACTGGTTAAGCCTGAGACATCCAGTATAAGACAGCTTGGGTTTGAGTCTTTCTCGTACATTTCTGTGACCTTGAGCAAATTATTTAACCTTTTTAAGCCCCAGCTTTCTCCTCTGTAAATTCAGGATATCAGTGTAACCTGCTTCATAAGTAGTTCACAACTATTCATTTGAAGAATTTAGCGGTATCGGGCACATAACTGGTTAAAAATATTGTAATTTGTTGTAATTGTTAAAAGCACAGAGAATACTATATTATCACAAATATTCTTTTTAGTTTATAAATGAAGATTTAGATATTCTGAACTGTGCTCGTATAATTAACAAAAGGTATTCACTTTTTTCACACCGAAATATATCAAGAATTAAGGCTTTTTTTATTGAAATGCATTACAGAGAAATGTTTTAAAGTAAAATACTACCTAGTTTAAACTCACATCTCGTCACTTTAGAACCCATCTGAGTGATAAGGTTAGAATCCTTATAGGAGAAGTTGACTCATTAGGTCAAATTTTAAAGTAAAGTTTATTTTTACTGCTTTCTCACTTTTTTTCAGATTCATAATGCCAACTTTTTTAAGCCCTATTACAGAGGCCTCTTAAGAAGAAACAGCACTAAACTGTAAATCAGATCATCTGACTTCTAGAGCTAGCTCTGATTTAATCTTGTAAACTCAGGTCATTTGTTCAACCTTTCTCAAATTCCTCATCTACACAATTAAGTACTGGGATAGGTGATGTTGATGATCTTTCCAGCTCAAATAGGTGACAGTTCTGTTCCATTAATAGACACTTAATTTTCCAGAAGAGCTTCAAATTTTGTGTGAAATTTCCATTTTGATTAAGGAATGAAAATGTAACAGGTTGAAGATTCTCAGTTCAGTTTTAACCTGAACTCTTAGGCAGACTCCATAATTTTTCTGTCATTCTTAATTATTAAAACTAGTCCAGTTTAAAGACTGAGTCTCAACTTCAATACAAATTCCATCCCCTCTCCAATGGTTACCAGAGCCATGACCTGAAGTTCAGGTGACCTCACGTGGGGGAAGGTAGTTGGTCTGGTCGTTGACCCCTCTTTCCACCTTCGCACTTGGAGTGGGAGAGAAGGGAGTATCTTTGGTCTAGGATTGTGATAACTCCCCTCCCAGTTTTTCCTTAAAGCCTAGATCATATAGTATTGGGGCTGGTAGTGGAATGGGGGTGGGGAGTGGAGGCGTCTTTGGAGTAATAGATCTTGCTATAGCTTGCTGTTTCCATCTATTGCTGGTTGCCTTCTTGGCAACATAACATCTTAAAGGACCTAGACCTTCTTGCAATAAAAACTAAAATATTTTCAATATGTTAAATCATAAAGAAGGCTTCAATCATATCTATGTATTAAAAAACCCTCTTGGGCTGGTGCCGTGGCTTGGCAGTTAAGTGAGTGCGCTCCGCTGCTGGTGGCCCGGGTTCAGATCCCAGGAGCGCACCAACGCACCACTTGTCTGGCCATGCTGAGGCCGCGTCCCACATACAGCAACTAGAAGGATGTGCAACTATGACATACAACTATCTACTGGGGCTTTGGGGAACAGAAAAAAAGGAGGAGGATTGGCAATAGATGTTAGCTCAGAGCTGGTCTTCCTCAGCAAAAAAGAGGATTAGCATGGATGTTAGCTCAGGGCTGATCTTCCTCACAAAAAACAAACAAACAAACAAACAAAAAACCTCGGATTATTCTCACTGAAAAAAGGAATTAGGGAAATCCTTGACATTTTTTTTTTTTGTTTCTGTAGCAAGTTTATTCAACACTGAAAAGTCTTGGCCAATTGAAAAGATAAAGGTTTGATTTGTGATTATGACCTGTAGTATCCTACCATTCAATATTTTTTTGAATAAAAATTTCATGTATCTTTCTTTGAAGATTAAGTACATTTTTTGATTTTTTTAAAGGACGCTAATCTGATGAACCACATCAGATGTAATGACATAATGTTTTCTACAAGGGATCTAAATCATTCCTAAAAGACAAACGTTGTAAAATTAGAGTATTAAAATAATGTAATATTTGTGTCCAAATTTCTATTTTCCAAAAGATTATTTTTTTCTTCTATGAGATAAGTTATTAAGAGTATTGTTTTCAGTGTAGCTTTTTAGAAACATTCTAAAGGTTTCATTATAATCTGGCCTGGAACAGCAAGATTTCTATGTTTAATGGAAGATTTAGAACTCATGAACAAACAAATATTGTTCCTGAGCAGATCTACTGCCTTTTAACTTCTTTTTCTTAGTCTTAAGAAATAGAATGCAGGGCCCGGTGCTTTGATTGTTGAAATGCATCACAGTCAACTTTTTTTTTTCCCTGAGCTTTATTTAAAGATAAATTAATGAGTGTCACTTACAGTTACTCACTGATTCTGTTTAGCTGTGCTGTTTCATATAGCTAAATCGCAGTGAAACGTGCAGAGCATATTTGGTGGTTTCTGTGGCCAATGCAATCAGTACCCAAGGTGGCCATGACGTGTTAGGGACGAGGAAAGGGAGCACATAATAGGCTGACACACATTTGATGGCATTGGCCTTCTCTTTCGTTCCTTACTGACCTTCCTCCCACAGGCGGATCATTATCAAAGCTCTTATCCTATTTTACCCCCTCAACAATATGATCAAAACTCCAAAGTCTCCTTATTTGAGTTCTACATGTAGAAAACTTATCAGAACTGTAGAAAACAACTCTTTCATTCTAACACTGGAATAAGAGCCTTTTCCTTAATCCCAGAAATCTTCTACCAAAAATCCAACGTTTCAGAGTAATCTTCAAAGTGTGCTTTATAGAGTGTGAATCCACTGGGCAGGGAGATTACTAGTTTTATGGCCGCTTTTTCGTCTACGTTACATCTTTAATAAAAATGGGAAGAAAACGATAAAATATTAAGGTGCGCCTTTCAAGATTTTTTAAATCACATTTATATTTATATTTGCTTTTAACCCTTTAAAAAATTATCAAGTAAAAATAAGAACGGAGAAGCCTTTCTGCTGTTTACATTTATAAAGCCAATTTCAGAGATTTTTCTAGGAAGAATGCCCTCTGTTTACAGCTGAGTTGACAATCCTGTCTCATATAGACATTTAGTGGGCAAAACATTCCGCACCTTAACAAGTCCCTAATGCAAACATAAAGAAGACTGATGTCTCAGCAATAACAATAGCACACCATTATGCTCTTTTTTTACACATTTACCGTGTATGATATTGACAGATAAGAGCTTTATGGCTTAGAGCGTGCTTCTTGGGGTTCATATTCTTCAAACTAACTGCCCCTTGGGATTTCACCACTTCTAAAAGGATATTAGACATCTTGGTAAATAAGGACAGATTTTTGTTTACCAGTTTGGTATCACAAACCTTTCAAAAATCAGACCTAATTTGCTTCTTAGTGCTGTGTCAGTGTATGTTGTATAGTTCAATGCGTCTTAAGTAAGTAGAAGTTGTCTGTTGACAATGTGATAAAACTGTATAAATTGTTTTCTGTAATATCTCAGATGCATACCAGCTCTACAGGCTTGTCTTCATACAGTGTAGGCCTGTCACTCATTTGCTTTACAAACATCTTGTCTGTCTGGTTCGGAGGAAAAGCTTTCCAGGTGGCACAGTAGGCTATGGGCAAAGTGTGGTCACCTTTCACATCTGTAAATGAAATCACTTCTCTTAATGAGTCAGGCCAGAAGTGAGAATGAGTTAGGCGTAATCCTCATTCATGCATATGAAATCACAGACAATCTAGAAAAAAATTGGTAACAATGTCTTAAAAAATAAATAAATCAACAAAAGAAACACCTGCAGCAAACAAAGGATTATTTGACTATAACATTTAAAAAATGTTCATAGTGCCTGCTTGCCTGCCTGCAATTTACAGTAGCTACCACACGCCATTGGGCAATACCTTTAAGTAAAACATAATAAATAGATTTTCTAAAATAAAGACCAACAGATTTATATGCAAATCATGGAAAATTGCCAAACCAAAACAATTAAATAACAGCCAAAATTGCATTTAGCCTGGCTCTTAATGTAGATTTAAAGATAGCTGACTTATTCCAATAGGTAAAAATATTTTAATGTAATCAATAAAGATTTCACATCTGTTTTATGATACACTTTACTCATACAATAGAACAATTATTTTCAATTTGATAATGCTTGTTTTCCAGATGTTTACAATATGAATATGTATTTAAGAAACAGAATAGTAATATTCATAAAAATCAAAATGTTAACTTTGACATTATTGCTCCTAAACTTTTCAAAGTGCTCTGACTATGAAGGTCTATAATTGTTATATGCTTTTGTGAGATAAAAATACCATAATATGTGGTCCATCTGAAGACATTATAGGACCAATTTTATATTAGCTTTACATGATTTCCCATATCTTTAATATGTGTAGTATCTATCAGGCACACCTTTAATATCTATTTTCTGGAAACTGTGCTTGCCTGGATTATTTCCTGCACAGTGATTTATGTTTGCAAAGATACTCTAGCAGCATCACAATTCATTCAACATTCATTCATCACCTATGTATGGAGGGTATTCTTGGTAACCAGCACTTAAACAGTTGACGCAGAGATGACGAAGCCACAGAGGCCTTCAAAGAGCACACAGCTTAATGCATAGATACAAAGAAAACCAAGGACTACCTATAATACAGTGTTAGAGATTGGCTACCAGCATATGGTAGCGCAGGTAGATCACTTAACTCAGAGAGGCAAAATTAACAAGATGATGGTATAGAGGAAGTATCTGAGCTGATTTCTGAAGAAGGTCAAGTTGGATGGGCAAATATGGTGGGGTGTTCTTTGTGCAAAGCATGGGATGTGGGGAGAGAAGGACACATTTGTTGAACCACAAGTCCTTCAGTATGCCTGGAACATTAGTGCCTACAGAGATGAGGTAGGACATGAAGACAGGGACCAGGGATTCATTGTGTCTGGATCAACATGCTAAGGAATTTCAATTCTATCCTGAAAGCAACAGGAGGCCAATTGCAAGAAGATCTTAAGTCAGGTAGTAACATAATTTATTTTGTGTTATAGAAAGATACTTCTGTCTATAGTGGGGAGGGTGGATTAGAGATCACCATGATTAAAGACTGAGAGTTTTGTTAGGAGGATGCTGTAATATGAAAGAGAATTCCTAACCACTGAACTACATGTTTAGAAGGTAGAATCAATAACCAGGATGTGGTGACTGAAGTTTTGTTTGTTTGTTTGTTTTGTTTTTGTTTTGGCAGGGGAGAAGAGAAAAGAAGATTAATTATAAAATAGATACATTCTCCTTGTAAAATAATCTAGGCAATTTAGTAGTTATAAAAAGGAAATTAAAATTAACCATAATCTTACTTCGCAATGTTATTTTTATCTGTCCTTCCACATTAATATTTTCTATTTAATTAATGAATTAATGAAACTTAGATTGTTTTATATTATATACAAACATCCTTTTCAATTAAAAAATGTTTAATTCAGAATAATTGGTCTAAGTTTGAAATATTGCTGTTATTATCATTAACTCTGTTTTTGAACCTAGGAATTCATGCAGATTCTTTTGTTTAATTTATCTGCTTGGTTTAATGCAGTTTAATATACTTGCTTTAACATACTTCACTGTAGTGTGTGATGTCTGGCAAACTATTTCCACCTCAGACGAAATAAATGTTAAATCCAGTAGCAATTCAATTTCTTACAGGGATGGAATAGTTTATATTATTACCAGATAAACAAAGCTGAGCCAACTGGAAGTTCAAGTATTTTAAAAATTTATTCCAACGTTCGAAACCTAATTTAAAGTTCTGAAGTTTCCTAATAACCTACTTATTAATGTTAATGAAATATGAGATTAAGATATATATTCAGGCAGAATATGCTTTTGATAATGCTAAATATTAATGGATTTATGGCAAGGAATTGATTTGTAAAGAGCTAATCAAAATGGGACATAAATTGGACAAAATTAGACAATATGTCATAAATGGGAAATTATATAAGGTAGAAGGGGAAACCAATAAAATACTTTAGAAAGAAAGATGAAGCGAAGTTCAAGTTATCATGTAGCCAGAAATGATGAAACAATGGAAATCACAAATATGATTTCCCGATTGTAACCAAGATAAAGTGTCCGCTAGAATATAAGATGATCATGAAAATAGATTTCCTTAATAGACTGCCAAAAATATTGCTTTGAGGCCATGTGCTGGGAAATGAAATAGATTTTACCTAAGTCTGGAATTAGACCTTTTCTTTCCCTCCATCTATAGAACCTATCCATTGTCTTTCTGCAATTCCACATTCGTGAAATAATCTTTCTGAACTAAAACTTAGATTCCTAAATGGGAAGTGAGTGTGTAACATGGTTTGTTCAATCAATTAATCAATGAATATTTTTGGACTCAGAATTATTTGACAAATCAGAACAAGAGAGGGAGAGAGAATATGAGAGTTTGCATGTTTTATCAAGATGTGCAGTAGAAAATATAAATTAATGGGGAAGGCAAGCACAGTCCTTTGAAAACTAGCTATAACATAAAGACATTTCAGAAAGTATGTATGTGAGTATATGTCTGTATTTCTGTGTGTGTATAAACACATATCAATCAACAAAGGGAAACAGGAAAATCTTCATTATAAAATTATATTGGCTTTCGGTGCATGAATGAGAATTATGTGAATTTGTATAGTATGAGCTGACTTTTTATGGTCTGATCAATGCCAGACAAGCTAGGAGATCGGAACCAAGATAGTATGAAGCAGGCATTTTTTATTCATTAATTTGCCCATTTTAATTGAGCATATTTCCTGTTTCAGGAACTATTCTAAGGTAGTAGTGTAACAGGGAGCAAAGCAGAAAAAGTCCCCACACTTTTCTAACTTTCATTCTGGTGGGCAGAGCAGGTAATAATAAACAAATCCATTCAAAACATACCAAAGGGAGATAAATGGAATGGAAAAAATATAGAAGAGGATAAAGGAGTAAGAACATTCCAGATATGGGAGAAAGATGGTATCTAAGTAAGGTGTCGAGGACGGCCTCTCCGGTAAGGTGACATTTGAGCAGAACCACAAAGGACAGTAGGGAGTGATCTCTGCAGATATGTAAGGAAGAGTGTTGCAAGCAAGGTGATCTGCAAGAGCAAATAACGCTGGTCCAGGAGAATGCTTCTAGGAAGGACAGCTTCCAGGAAGCACAAGGGCTGCAGTGTGTAAGTGAGAGGTGTGTGTGAGATGGAGGGGGAAGGAGTTGAGGGTAGTACATTGCAGAGGGTGGGGTAGATCATGTAGGGGCTTATAGGTAGGAGGAGAACACTTCGCTTTGTCTGGGACTGTCTGTTTACCCATTCTGTCTGGGAGTGATTATTAAGAGTCCCCCCTTCCATTCTGAAGAGTGTTCTAATTTGGATGGTAAATTATATGGTCACCCTAATAATAGCTCATTATAATGATTTTAGCTTTCATTGTGAGTGAAATAGGAAGCCATTGAAAGATCTTCATCAGAGATGTGTCAGCTCTTAACTTAAATGTTAACAGAATCACTGGCTGGTGGGCTAGACATACATTGTAGTAGCACAAGGGGAAACAGAGACTAGTTAAAGCAGAGTATTGAAATAATCCAGGTAAAATTTTTGTACTGGGTTGGGCAAGAGAATTTTTGTTGGATGTGGGGAGAACTAGTAGGATTCTGGATGTGGTGTGAAGTGAAAGCAAACACGATTTGTGGATGGATTGGATGTGAGATACTAGAGAAAGAGAGAAGCAATGAGTGACTCGAAGGGTTTTGGGCTGAGGATGAAGCTGCCATTTATTGAGATGGAGAAGATGGAGAGTTGCCATTTATTAAGATGGCATAGTTCAGGCTTTGTGGATGGGGGAAGTCAGGAGTTTGGTTTAGATATGTTATATTTGAGATGCCTCTTAGACATCCAAATGCAACTGGATATATGAGTCTAGTGTTCAGGGGGAGGTGCAGGTTGGAGATAGAAATTTGGAAGATACATATTAAAGCAGGGTATATAAAAGCATAAGGCTGGATGAGATCACATAGGGATTACCGAGGTGGAAATGGACAAGAGTTCCAAAGAAGACACTTCAATGTTAATAACTTAGGAAGATGAGAAGTAACTAGCAAAGGAAACTGAAAACAAGTGGCTTATGAGCAAAGAGGAGGACAAAGTCAAGGAAGTACCAGGAGCCAAATAAGCTGTTTCAAAAGAGAAAGGGTGAGCAACAGTGTCAAATGAGACAAGGACAGACTATTAATTATGCAATTTAGTAATGTTGAGGGCATTAGTGACCTTAATACTAATAATTTTTGTGGAGTTATTTCAAGAGCTATTTCAAAGGAATGGCACACAGTGAGTAGAGACAACTCTTTTAAGGAGTCGTGGTGTAATTTGGCAGCAGAGAAATGAAGCAATATATGGAAAGGCACATGGGATCAAGGGAGAGCTTTTCATTTAAGATAGCAGATTTTATCATGGTTCTGTAAGCTGGTCAGAATGATTTAGTAAAGAGAAGAATTGATATATGATATAGAAGGTAGGTAATTGCTAGAGAAATATCATTGGATAGAAGAGAGATGAGATCTAACAGATATAGGACTGTAGAACGTTGATGTATAGAACTAGAAGGTAGAAGGAAGATGAAAGAAGTTAGGGTGTGTGGTGATGAAAAGATGAAGAGGTTCTTCTCTAATTGTTTCTTCTCTCAGTTATATGGGAACCAGTGGATAGTGAAGGCGGGGAAGGAGTCGAGATTTATGTACAGAGAAGGTATGACATAATTATTTAGGCAAGTGAAAAAACACTAAAAAAATAAAGAATGTCTGCCAAACAGATTAAAAGTCACTTGAGCCTAGAGAGCATAATTTTAAAGTAAGAAAATCTTTATCTTCAGCTGCATGGGAATAGGCAGAAATTGTATTTGTAGGTTTAGGATTTTATATGGTTATTCAAAGAAGAGAGACAAGGGCAAGGGAGTTAGGGTAAATAAGAGAATTCCAGAGGGCATAGTTGGAAGGGTTTTGGCATTTGGGAGGGAATGAAAGATGAGATTAGGAGACAGGCAGAGCCCCATGAGTACAAGTGTTGGGGTGATGAGAACTGACATGGGTTGGCATAGGGCTTTTTTGGCAACTGATTTAGGCAGTGCTAAGCACATGATGGCTTGGTCATGGGGTAACCAAAGCTCCTTGCGGTGGTGAGACAGAGAGTGTGTGGGAGGAGGCAGGAGTGGAGATGTCGCCAAAACAGAAGTAGCTCTGAGCCTTTGTCATTACTACTCTTTTTTCAGAGAGGGCACAGGCGAGAGGCTGGTAGGCAAAGGACGGGTCCTTAGTCTCAGAGCTGGAAGCAGATCTGAAACACAGTAACAAAGGCTGTAATTTGCTACGTTTCAAAATTCATACAATGAAATATTATCTACTCCAGATGCTTTCAAACTACTTTCTACGGAAGCTTGGAGAAATAGAAAAGTTTCTCTGAGCCACCCTGTGGGAGAAGTTGAAAAGAAACCATTCAGAAGTTTGGGTCCCCCACTTCCCCACTCCAACCACAATAGCTCTGACTATTCTTGTGGTAAAACAAATACATTGAGATTGTGTATGAAAATTTTTTGAAGTTTTGCTATTAAAAACAAATAAACAAGCAAAAAAACCTTCGAAAATCATTGATTTATTCCAAACCACAGTTAATTACTATAATCTTACTTGAGATTATATTGCTAAAACATGTCAAAGTGATACTGGCTCAACATAAGGTTGACATAAGGGAAACCATATTGTAGAAAAGAAACCATATTGTAAATTTGAATGATTTCTGATTAACTAGCTGAGACATGCTCTGTGGACTTTATGGCCCCTCCCAGCTGCAATAAGTCGATAACTATGTTCTTTTGAGTCCCTTAGAAATGTGATGACTCCTGGGCAGAAAGTCTGTGCTGATAGCCATCATCAAAGACAACTGAAAGATCTGGATATAGGGCATTGCTCTGGTCTCTGATGCCTATCCAGTAAAACCAAAGACTATCAGGAACTAAGACCAGATGTCTGCCCCCACCTGGAGATCAGATGGATGCCTCCACCCAGAGACCAGATGCCTCCATGACCCAGAGACCAGCCCCCTATGTAACTGGCCTGGAGTCTTTGTTCTGTAGGATGGTTTTTTCAGACATTAGTCGGCCATCTTCCCTCTTGCTAAAAAGCTGTAATAAAAAGTCCTTTCTCTCACATCACCTTGCCTCTTGACTATCGGCATGTCTTGCGGTGGGCAGACTACCCCCCCCCCTTTGGGTGGTGACTAAAGGCTAGATTCAAACACAAAAATGTCTACTTCCAAAGCTCATGTTATTTCCATTATATTTAAATTCTATACAGCTTAAACTCCTAGAGTTATATTCCACTATTTTGCATTGGTTACACTTATTTTACATTACATACATTAGTGCATCTGGCCAAAAGTTGTACATAACGAGTACATTTGCAATTTCTAGGTTTAAGGTAGACTATTTTTTAAGTTAAGTTTTTAAAGAAATTATTTTCTTAGGAGACTGAAAAAACTCCTGTTTTACTTTTCCTTAGAAAGTTGTCAGGCTCTGGATGTTTTCTGTGAGTACCAGGAAATCGTACTGAGAGTAGATGTGAAACTTAACATTGGGCTCTAGGGAGTTCTGAGTGCTGGAGGAGTCCCTCTCAATTCTTATGATGTGACATCCAACATGAAAAATACTAAACTCAGTAATAAGAAGAATTTACCTTACACCTAGACTGTGAACACGACTCCTGACAATAGGACCTTATCGTAATCAAAACATAATGCCACAGAAGATTGCTAGATCAGGCAAAGAAACACCAGGATCATTCTTCTTAAAGAGTAAACAGTAAGTAATACCAATCCTCTTTAAGGTAACCACCTTCAGGATATCACAGTGAAGTCTGTGAAAGGAGATGCTTGCTTAACAAGTCACTGGGGGAATATTTTGGAATTGAAGCTCTAACATCACAGCAACCAGCCATAGTGTATATTTATATAAACACCTTGTCAAATGTAAGTATATTTCTCCCAGTGGGAACTATACTTCACTCTTGGTCAATTCTAATAGAGAAAGCAAGTAAATAAATTCTAGATTAAGAAATTTTGGGAAAACTGCTCTCCTAGCACTGGGTCTTACAAAATAATGCCAGCATCCTGAAGACAGAATTGGGTAGAAAATGACATGAAAGTGTAACAAAAGATCAGTAGGGAATTAGTGATAAAATCAGCAGGCGGTTGATAGTGCTCCAAGCAATAGTTCAACCAACTGACTACTGATAAAGGAGGGGAGGGGCGGAGCACAGTGATTCAGAGCAGTAGGAAAATGGGGGACTCCAGCAGGAAACAATGGAAGCTACCAGGGGGTCCATTGAAAAGTTAATTGAAGCAACAAGCTGAGAGCCCTGTAAGTCAGAGAGCAAACTCCTGGAGAGACAGCAGAATGGATGAAGAAATATCAATCTGAGCCAGTCTTGAATAATTCTCGGCCATCCACAAAGGCTACAGATGTAACTGTAACAGCCAGCAAACAATCAGAGAAAACAGAGGGCCACATGTTAGATGTACTGTAAAATATGCATTTGAATTACATTTGAAAGACATTCATAGTATTTTCCATCGTGTATTTATTTTAATAGTCTATGTAAATTGAATTTCTCATTAAAGACATAACACAAACCAAAAATCCAACAAATTACTTTGAGCTACTATGATTAAGAGAAAGGATCAACATCAATATGGCAGCCCATACAATTAATAATAAATTATGGACACTGAAGTTTTAGACATTGTGTTTGGAAGACAATTATGCTGAATAATAAGAACTATTACCTTTTCTTCTCACAGGTTTTGAAAGCAGCCAAATTTATAGGCAAGTTGTTCTTACTCTCCAAGCTCTCTGTGAAACACACTTGGATAGTACTACAAGTTAATGCATGGAAGAGTGCTCATGGATGACCTATGTGTTGAGACACAGGTGACATTAAAAAGTTATGCCCCATCAGATTCCAGGAAAAAAGTCCTTAAAGAAACATTTCATTTTTTGGTTCCCAGTACAGAAATTTTAAACATTAGGAAGAGCTGGACAGAAAGGAGAATCTAGGCAAACCCAGCTGAGAAGAGAACCTGCATTTCTGAATGATTGTATTTGAAAGAGAAACGATCACAAAATATATGGAAGGACATGGACCACATTTCACTCTCAGTATTGAATTTGTAGAGTAATCTCTTTTTTAGTATTTTTAAGAGTGTTTTCTGACCAGTAAACAGGAAACTCACAGTACTATTAGCACGGCCAGAAAACAAATGTAATTGGAGAGGAATACATAATTTCACTTCTTTGGTAAAAT
This sequence comes from Ceratotherium simum simum, assembly GCF_057802395.1. Taxonomy (NCBI): domain Eukaryota; kingdom Metazoa; phylum Chordata; class Mammalia; order Perissodactyla; family Rhinocerotidae; genus Ceratotherium; species Ceratotherium simum. The sequence continues at coordinate 12,482,269 of NC_141927.1, read as the reverse complement.
AAAAAGTAAGAGTATATAGAAAGATCTGATTATTCACTTTAAAAAGTCCCCACCTTTGCATTTTTAAACTGATTTATCAAAAATTTAACAAGTACTCTTAAGTCACAGTGTACGTACTTAGTGATGAAAGAATTAAGAAAGAGGCAAAGTTAATTAGGAAAAGTTAATTAGACAAGAATGAATGGCATTTTGAGCTAGAGAAGAGAATTAAATATTTTCAAGAAGAATGTAGTAGAATCAGCAATTAGATATGGAAACGTTTCACTCCTAATATTTTATTAATATGACTTATTTAGTAGGGGTAAAATACTATGAAAATTTCAAGTACAAAGTAACTTAATTTCAATTTTACCTGTAAAAAGAATTTGATGAAAGATTAGCAGTGTATGAAAGAGCATCCTTTTCTCATAGAATAAACTAATTCCCAAAGAGTATAAGGTTTTGAGTAGTTTGGGTCATATAATAAGAAACGAGTTGTGCATAATTTATATGGAGTCTGATATTTAATTTACATTTATGTTAAGCTGATTTGAATGGAATGTTAAAAAACACATAAAATGTCAAATAAAAAACAGTGTGCAAAGATCAAAAGAATCATCTATTTTGAATCATCCTATAAGGTTTTGTTGGGGAAGAAGGAGAATCCCCCTCCACCCTTTCCTCTAGGGTTCTTATGTCTGGCCAAATAATTAAAAGACAGGTTAGCAGGAGAAAATAATACCAAGTTTAATAACATGTATACATGGGGGAAACCAGGGAAACCGAGTTTCTCAACACAATGGCAGAGATTCTTGTCTTAAATACTATCTTCAGCTAAAGAAAAAGGAGGATGTTGGGTGTGGGGAAGGAGACAGAAATTACAGTAATCGAGGGTGTTCAGATTTAAGGCCTCAGCTTCAAGAGTTTCCACAGATAAGGCCATCCCCCCCCTTCCTAATACAGAGAGAGAGATACCTTTACAAATGGAGATTTCCCTTATAAATGTAAACGTTTGTCTGGCAACTCCTTGCAGGGCCACCTAGAGAATGTGGCCTGTGAGAGACAGAATTTTTGATAAAATGGGCGTGTGGTGCCTTTGCCTATTGTAACATCTATATTACATTCTATTACAGCCATCAGGTGATAGTAACTCATTCTGAAACAGGCCTTCTATGTCAAATTCTTTAGGCAGTTGGGGGGAGGTCAAATGTCCTTCAGAGAAAATAATCAAGGTAAAGAGACATATTTCAGGGTGGTCAATTTTGATCTCCCACAGGTTTTATTAGAACTTGGCTCTTGTGCTAGCTGACATCATTTTCTGCTGTAGTCATTATGCTTTTTAAAACATGATTTATTAAACATTTATTATTTCTCAAAAATTGTAATTATATACATGATTGCATTTATTCCTTAATGTAGGTGTTCTTATCTCCATTTTATAAATGAAGATGAATTTGGGGATTAGAAACTAGATACAATGAACATACCAGAAATTCATATTGGCAAGGTAAAAAGAATTAGATATTTTTATCAGCGTACATGCAAGAAACTATGACTCATATTCTGATATAAGAAGCTATTTCAGATTGAACTAAAATTAAATTGTACTATTGGAAAGCATCTTTTAAATATACTTCTAGAAAAATCCAAGAGAAGAAATCTGCTTTTATTATATGCAAAAGGCATAGAATTTGTGGAAAGCTTAAGTATATGTTATATCTTCAAATTTTATTCTCATAACCTTTTATTTATTTCTTGAAGCACTGATAAATTAGCAAACGAGGAGGAGAAAATATCTCTAGTAATTGTTAGCCTTGAGAAACAGTGGAAGAGAACTGGACCGAGTGTCAGAAGACCTGGGTTGGAATTCTAGCTCTTCAACTTTTTAAGTTTGAGGAAATGAAATAACCGTCTTGAAGCTCAGTTTCCTCCTTTGAAAAATAACAGTATCAACACTGAACTACCCACTAGACGCAATTTTAAGAGATTCAAATAAGATTCTGCTGACTGAAGCAATTTGCAAAACTATAAGTTGCTATCTTTACATAAACCTTAAAATTTAAGTATGATCGATGTCCCTACTACCTATATACTCATTTGCAAATTCAACCTGCTTTTTAGTTTTTATGTGTAGTATTGGCATTATATTATAAAACATTTATTTTACTGTATTCAAGAATGCTGGCAGAAAAAACACCATGGTGAACAAAAATAGCTGTTATTTTAATTTCCATTTCTCACTTTTAAGAAAGTGAGCAGTGAACGACATTTTAGAAAATACAAAAGCTTTTAAGCCTCCTGTGGAATGAATGCTCCTGGAAAGAAGAGGTCTTGAGTACGTACAAAGGAAGAAAACATGGATTTTAGTGCACTCTGTTCACCTTATTGTCTACCGGCCATATACATAAAAGAAACAAGAAAATTTAGAATATACATTTTCAGAACTCCTCACATATATGTTTATGCCATAAATGAGAAGTTAAAATAAATGGATAGAGAATACAAGTGATAAAATAGACATTTCTACCAGGACTCGGTGAAAATGTGTACAAGCACCTTTCAAAACTCAAATATATTACATGTTTTTTAGGAATTGTTACAAACTCCCATAGATTAAGGTTATTTTCTAACTAACTGTTATAGTAGTTGTATTAGCAATAAATCTCTGCAAATATATCTCTCACAGAAAATAATGAATTAATCTGAATCTAGTTATTTAGAAAATCTTACTAAGATTAATTATATTTTAAATATAATATTGATGATACATTAAAACCAACTCTTTCAAATAAAAAACATAGGTTGGTATTGTTACACAAAAACACATGAATTTGTGCCCCCCACATCTTCAAATGTGTCATCTTGAAGACAAATATGTATTTAGACAGGGTCAATTAGATTCTATCATGAGATGAAATAGAATTTAATCATCAAAATAGTCATTTTATTGCAATTAATCAAATGAAAGTAGGGTTTTATAGTTAGAAATCAACAATTTCTGTGTCCTTTCAGTGCTTTAACAAATGTATGCAATTCTAGACCCATATAAAAATTTTGGACTTCATTCGTTTGACAACGAAACGTCATTAACCGTTAATAAAGAAGCAATTCAGAGCCGAAGAACCAACACTGAACTCCCACTGCATTTAAGGAATTATTCTAGAACTGGACATAAATTATTATAATACAGATTCTGCACTTGAGGATTGAGGAGTATATTCACAAGAGAGGTAAGCACTTAATCATCATAGAAGTCAAGGAATATAAGAGAACCAAGAGAGAAAGAAATGTCTTGTGACACCACTGAGAACACTAGTGGGAAAAGCAGGATTTTTAGCAAGAAGCTGCAAGTTAAAGAGGCTTTATTTCAATAGAAAGGGGTGGCTTCTAGGAAAGGGGAAGAAATCTGGGCATAAAGATATGCTAAACAAGGGCAGGGTGAAAGAAATTGCAGATGATTCGAGAAAATACTGACTATCTGCTGTAACCAGGGGAATGATAGTAAACAGGGCTGGGCAGCAGGCAGAGCCTAGCAATGCTGTAACAGATCACACGTGAGCATGGACCAGGGAAGAGGGAAGCCAGAACAGGAAACAGAGTGAGGAACTTATCCCACGCATCAGGGCAGACAGCTCTCTGTGCAAAATGAAAACGCAGGGTCCTTTGTTCAAAAAGCAGGAAAAAAAGTGCCATTAAATGTACTCGACTATAACACTTTCTCCTTCTTCAGTCTTCCTTCTGACAAGTCATGATGTTTTTTTATTTGCCCAGCCCATGCCCCGTTATCTCTTCAGTCTTCACTTATAAAACACAAATTCAAAGATGAAATTAAGAATTTTAAGATGTGATCTCAGAGAATTAACCCAAGTGCAGGGCTTTCTAGAAGTGCATGAGGCCCTACGCGACTGCACTAGTTGTATACCCATGAAGCTGGTGCTCCAACAGCCCTGACACTAGATACCAAAAGCCTAGAACAAGGCACCATTAGTGGGAATGGAAACGTGCAGGGAGAAAAAGTCTGTAAGTATAAGGTACATCCAGATTCATATACCCATTTGATATATAACTTGATATGCAATTTGATGACCATTTGACATAATTGAGTACAAGAGGGTAGACAGAGATAACTGAGGTTCAAGTTTTGTTTCCCAGGTAAATAATGATGCTATTGACCAAGAAAGAACTCCAGAGGGGAAACATGATGTCTGTGAAGGAAGGAGATAATAAATTTGGTTCAAGACATGTTTACTTGATATATGAGTGGAGATGTCAAGAAGGTTCATAGAAATATGATCTGGATCCTGGTGGTGGTGGTTAGAGGAGAATAAATTTGAAAATCATTCATATAGACCACAGAATAGAAACAGCAGTGAGTGGAAGGGAATAAATATAGTATTCTGTTCTAGAAACCTGTGCCTGGCCCAGGATAAGTCAACACAATTGTCTCAATTTTGAAGGAAAAAAACTGTTACTCAGTAAAACTTCAGAACTGGTGCAACATCACTCAGCTGACCTTTAATCTCAGCTCTTAATTTCTCTAATATATTAATGAATGAATACAGACACATCAGGCAAAGAACCAACATGGGGCTCTTCCAATGATGGGGAAAGATCCAGGCAACACTTCATAAGAAGTGTTAGAGAGAGTAGCTGAAGAAACAAAGAAGCATTTATGGCCAATGATACCAAGAGATAATGGAAATGAAACAATTTTATATTTTGCTGATTTTGTTATATAAACTCAATTAAGCAACCAGATAACCAATGGATTCATTTAGAAGCATGATAATTCGTAGCTTTTATTTTATTAATTTTGAGACTCCGAAAAAGTAGTAATAATTGAAATTATCATTTACTCCATGCTCTTTAACATCTGAAGTCAGGTTTCCTTATCTATATATGAGGTATTATTAATTTGGTAGAGATATCAGTCGGCTACTGTACTTGTCATAAGCAATTTTTCCACAATTTAACATTTTAACTGTAACTATCTACCTACCCCATTTTTTGAATTGTTGAACATTGTCAATAAACTGATTATTCAAGAATGATAAGTATATTCAATAATTGTGTTAGATATAGAGAATATGTCTCTCATAAACAATATGTATACCAAAAATATTCATATATATTTATTGTTTTGCTAATTGTTTGAGTATAAACATTAACATGCATACATTTTATCAGTTTTACGTATATAATATTTTGGGTCTATACAGATATGTATATGTATGTACATGTATATTTAAATGTATAGATTCTATATGGATATATTTTTACATATAAAATGTTATTTATTTTAAAACTATAGCTTGAAGGAATGTTAGTCTGTATGCTATATCATTATGTTCAAGTCACAGGTTAATTATTAAGGAAGGTGCTCTCTAATAAAATCATGGTTGGTCTATTGTGAATATTCTCCCTTTTAAACAGCAGGATTTCTTCCATACTGTATGTGCCATATAATTACTTCACTTGAATGCAATACTTTAATGAAGACCAGTTTAATTAAATTAGATTTCTCCCTTGTGGTAGCTCAATCAAAATACATCATACCCTCATTATAATGTTATCTGTAGGAGTCCAACACTATAAGTGCTATAAGGAGGGTTTATTTTAATGAGGGCAGTAATAATAAACTCTACTTTATCAAGTTACACAATGCAATATCGTAACTGAAAATTTCATATTAAGTTCACAGCATATGCATTTTAGTTCTTAATTAGTTTAGTCTGTTTATGATGCTTTATTAGAGGTAATGCCATTCAAATAATTATCTTTTGTTTGACTGATATTTATGACAAGCCTCTACCTAAACTGGTATAATTAAATTTACATAAATAATTAAACAATTCCTTTCCAATTCCGTAGTTATCATCGTCATAGGTTTGGTTTAAACACAATTCATTTTTATTTCATGAAGTCCTGCTTAGACTGGATGTATTGCAACTTGAAAGAATTTTATCTACTCTTTAAGGGGTCAAATTAGGTTCAGGAAAATATTCAACAAAATCAGTGAACTAGGAAAAATAAGAAGGATTTAATTTGGTTACTAATATAATAGTATTTTGAGTAAGCATAACTGCTTATGTTTTGACAGGATTTAAAACTATCTACACCATAATAAATTATATGATTATGTCTTTTAAATATACACAACTAGAAGCACAAATAGATGTGTCTTTCAAGAATGCATTCCTTAGGCAAATAATTGCTTTAAAAAATAATAGTAATTAGTTTTCATCTTATTAAAACAAAATCAAACTCTAGAATTATGATCATGCTCCAAACTTTCATTGCAGAGTGCTTTAAAACCTGAGAGACAGCATAGTGCAGCAGAGAGTATTCTAGAATAAAGTTATATTTCCTTTTGATGGTCTCCCTACAAAAAGAGGTCAGATTCATCCTCGTTTCCAATTTTTTCCTCTCCTTCTGGGATTTAGTTGGCCATTGAGCTCTATCGACCATACCACCTAAATATCACTCGAATCTGTCCACCCCTTCCTCTCTATCCCCAATCTCATTCTCCCAATTCTAGTAGATTGGACTATTGCAGTATCTCCTTGGTCTTTATGCCTTCAGACTCAATCTTTTCCAAACCAGCATTCATATTGCTTCAAGAATAACTTCTAGACCTCAAGAGATGCCACATCATTTCATTCTAATCTTAGACTAAGCAAGAGGGACCCCTACCTTGGACTCTGCCCTTTAGACGGCCTTGTTCTTTCCTTCCTCCAGCCATACCCTCGTGCAAGGAATATAGAAGGCAAACAGGATGTGGCCATCCAGAACCTATTACATCTTTCCTCCAAGACCATAATCCCTCAACACCATTGAGGCAGCTTTTAAGGTCTGCTTGAACTTCTTCCTCAGGTCCTTTCTCCCAGGCTTGAGAAGTGGCCAAGAGGCATCTGTTTGGAAAGCAGGAGGACAGAGCTTGGATATATGGGCTGAGCTGAAGTTGTTGGGATGGAGTGGGAAGGGGACAGACCAAGAGCTCTGGGGTCTCCTATACTTCCATGCTATAGTGTGGAACTCTGAGCAAACGGAGAAATATCAGAGTCATAACGACATCCACAGATATCTGTCTACTCACATTGGACTGTGAGTGTGATTGTGTATCTATGTGTTGTTCGTACGCACGTGTGTGTAATTCAAGGAAAGGGCCTAAGATTCAAATTCATTTTGATGTGTTTCAAAATAGACATATTGTATACACAAAAGGTATGGTGAAATGCTCCATAGACAGAATTAATTTGTATAAAACAAGAGCTCAAAATGTTAGGTGACCACAGATAATAAGTGCACTGGCATTTGCGGAAATCTCAGGGTGGGTATTAGATTACCCACCAATCCCAAAGTTCAAGTCAATTGTTATCTATAATCATAGAGCTGAGGTGATCCTAGATGAATGTTTTTGTTTATCCAATGTTGAAATTACTAATAACTAAATATATGGAAATAGAAGATCCAGATCTAATTGGAACAAATCACTTCAACTTTATTAGCATTAGTTTCCTTGTTTGTAAAATGGCCATTATTGATAGAACAAAATGAGATAAAAATATATTAAATTACTTACTATTTGTCTACTATAACTGATACATGCTTCAGAATTTGATTCTAAATGCTAGATAATTTATTTAAATTAAAGAGTATATAACTCAATTTATCCTAAGCAAACAAACAAAAAATTCCTACTGGAAATTCGGTAGGAAACCACAGAGCAAAAGTTCTTAATTTAGACTCCCCAGATCTCTGATTAGAAGTGAAGAAATGTAAATAGATAAAATTTGTGAAATTTGAATTCTTCCTGAATTTTTTTATGTATATATATATACACATACATTTCCCTGGAAAGCATGGATGGTTGCAAAATCCTCCCCAACCTTTTGTGTTCAGAGAAATGGCTAAGGAAAGGATTACCCTGCTTTTGTATATTCCTACCTCCACCCTCCCTCAGTTACTTGGATTAAGACTAATTTCCTTTCTCATGACTCCCTTGTCTACCTGCTCTATAATACCTCAGGTGCCCTCCCTTTCTTTTCTTTGAGATGTTCCTCATTAATGAACATTCTCCCAATTGCAATAGACTGAATCAAGTCATCTCCTTAATTATCCAGCACACATCATCTTTCCCAACTGTACATTATTTACTTGGAATTCAGTCTTTATGAGATGCCATTTGTTCTGTGCCAGGGAAAAGATTCCAACAACTTTATTACATCCAATAAGTGGATGTTGTCCTTTTCTGCACTGAGAAAAATGTCCTTCAAAATTGAAAGGAAACTATAATTGCATTTGTTCCTTCTTGACCACAAAATTTTTGATGTTAGCATATTTGGAAAAGGCTTTTTTGGAAACTGCTTTTTTGGAAACTCATATAGTCTCCTGCACTGTTTAATAGAGTAGCTGCTAGCCACACAGGGTTATTTAAATTTAAATGAACTAAAATTAAGGAAATTGTAAATTTAATTCCTCAGATGCACTAGACACACTTCAAGTATTTAAGAGCCCTATGTGATTAGTGACCACCATATTGCACTGTGCAGATAGAGGACATTTCCATGATTGCAGAAAGTTCTAATGGATAGTGCTGGTCTAGAACTTCTGGTAGGAAAAGCTATTATGGCATACATTAATCAAGAGGTATCCTAGAAAGAGAAATGTATTGGTAGACAAGTTACCAGGCTCTATCTCCAAATTTCAGTTACTTTAAGAAATATAGTTCTCTGTGTCCTGGTTCTTCAGAATAGGAATTTCTGATTCAGACTACATAATCCCTTCCAACTCCAAGATTCTTACCTTAAACATTGAGTTTTCTAGTACTATTATTGATTGTACTAAATATCATAAGGGAACTCAGAAATTTACAAGGCATTTTTCCAGCTTGGAAACAAAATTTATTGAGTTACATAAACAGAAATAGCCATAATATGAAAAATCTCCCTGGTATTACAATAAAAATGATGTTAATTCTGACTAAGGCTATATGATGAGGGATTTCTGGAAGAGAAATTATGTCAACTGGGACGTGAGCAATGAGTGGGGTTTTGACAATGGAAGTGAAAAGAAGATAATTCATGCTAAATAAACACACAAGCAAAGAAAGTGATGGGAAAGCACAGGATGCGCTCAGGAGAGAGTAGATTGCTGTGGCTAAAACGTGTGTATAAGCAAGGAGTGCGTTGTATGAGAAATGTGTGGGCAGGTAGATTGCAGCAGATCATAAGACGACATTGAAGTCCTTGATAATGTATTTGGAATTAGACCTTAGGCAATGGAAATACTGGTCTGTACCTTTGGAAAATAACTTTGTCAACAGTTTGAATGATGACTAAAACAGCGAAGATAATTAATAAAGACCCACTAGATAGCTTTGTAACCAGGGTCTAAAATAAAGTTTCAGCAATAAATATGGATGGTGAGGTAGGTCTTAAAGCTATTTCTAGAGTAGAAGTGACAGAATTGGAAAATAATTGAGAATATAAAGAAAGAGAAATGTTCTAGAAAGAGACTCAAATTTTATCACAAAGTAAAACTAGAATAAAATACATCACGATTCTCTATTAAAAGCATTCTTTACTGCCAAATATAATGGTGTATGTCGTATATGAAGTTACACGTGCTAGAAGAGACCAAAAATAATAGGTAAGAGGATCAATTTTAAATTCTTTTTATTTTTCTCTTTGACTCAACCTGACTTCAACCAACATTTATTAACTTCCTACTCTGTATGATCCTCTTTTGTCTCCAGAGTCACAAAAAATAAATGATAGAAAGTTCCTAAACTCAGAAAACTTATATTCTACTGCTGGAGATAGACATATAAACAGATTGTTTTAATATGTTCTATTAAGTGCTAAGACAAAATCATGCCTAGGGTACTCTATGGGCATTGATGAAAAGCATCTAACCCACTTTGGAACTTCAGGATTTGTTTCCTGAAGGAGGCAGGACCTAATCTGCTACACTTCTCTTGAATGAGAAGTGAGAAAAGAGAGTTGGGGGAAACAGAATACTTCGTGTATTCCAGTAAGAAATAAACAAAAAACATGAGTAAACATATGGATTCATTGGATGGTGAGAAGTGATACTAAGAAAGGCATAGGTAGGGGCTCAAGGCCGGAGCCATGTTTGGAAGCTTAGACTATTCTGTAGAACATGGAGAAGTTTTAATCATTGATCCTCACGGGATTAATTTTAAATAAATCACTTTAGCTGCAGTATGGAGGATGGAAGGAGTCTGAGGCATTAGGTGGCTATAGCAATAGTATAAAAGTTAGAGATGATAACTATTTTTGGTTACTTACTTACGCTATATTATGTTGTTGGTTTCCTTGAAATTTACTGCTGGTCTTCAGGGCACAACCATACCACAGTCTTCACAAGTCTTACAGCTCTAATATATGTCTGAACACTATCATTATTTTATTAGAATAGAACTAAATATGTGACAGTTCTTAAATATTGGGAAAACAAGAACACTTGTTTCTTTTCACAAATTTCTTACAATCTCAAAGGTCGTGTCGGATTTGGGCTGTTACCCTATCTATAAAAGATTAGTTTATAGGATGCCATTTTGGCAAGTTCTTCCTCTCTCTTGCACCATTTCCATGTAACTTACTTCCTTGCCATTTCTGTCTATAGATTGCCTCATTATGTGTCCATCACGCACAATGAGAAAGTTAGTTGTTTCTCTATAACCAGATGTGGCAGCTTAGGCCTCTCTACTGTGCCCACCTTGAAGCCATATTCAGCACAAACCCATCTCCACAAACATTAACTAGACATGGATATTTTTATCAAGATGACTCACCCACACAGCAGAAACTCAATCAAATTCCCCACAAGGCATCTTTACATTCCCCATAAAGTTCCTTTCCCTGGCTTGTAGCTTTATTGCTCTACTCTCTCTTCCTTTACACAGACTCTAAAAATCATTGCTGTTTCCTAGGACCATTCAGCATCTGCCTTTAGTTAGTACACACCACTCAGCAAAAATAAAGTAGTTAAGTAAATACTGTCTTAGACCATCTGCTGTGTGCCTTAAGGAATTACCCACAGGAAACAGGTCCTTCCTTGGGGAGGTGAGGAGGGTTCTGCTTCCAAGAAAATAAGAATCTACACATATTATAATAGGCACCAAATCTGTCCTTGTTCAAATCATTAGGCAATTTAGTGTTTGCCAAACTGACATTCTGCCTGACAGAGATGTTTTCCAAAAGAACATATTCCTTTTTTGGATAACCAGACACAAAATCTCGTTTGAACTGTGAAATGATACAATTTCCTCAACAGGAATATGTATATAAAGATATTGAAATAGAAGTAGAGTTAGAAATAGAGATGGAGATGGGTTTATAATTGCCTAGCTGTACTCTCAAGTTGCTTGCAAGCTCTTCAACTATACAAACTCTAAGTCAAACGGCTGACTTTGTGTTTTTCACCATGTAATTCTTCCCTGGGAGATGCAAGCAAGTTAACTGTCACTTTTTTGTTTTTAACCTTCATCTTTATTACTGGTTTTTTTTTTTCCTTACATAATTTACCTCACTCAACTGAGAACATCTTTCTGACTCTCTCAACCACTGGCAATCTTCATGCACAGAGAATGTGCTCCCTGCCTCTGATTTCCAACCTATTTTCCACTGGTTTCGAACTCTAGATGTCCTTAGTAGCTCACTTAGTTTTTGAATTGTTTTACTGTCTATTTATCTTAACACTTATTCTCTCATGGGTCATTTTTTAAATCCATTTTTATTTTTTGTCTATTTAAATAATTTTGAATTTCAAAATTTGGAAAATATAATGGATAATAGAATGTAATAACAACAATAATACCACCAATAAGAATACAGAAAAGACACAGCTGCAAACTTCAGCAGTCGGTATATTTATTTAGAGTTCCTGAAACCCATTTTAGGTTTTACTAGTGGACAGAGATGTCTACTTCAACTAACATCATGATTGAAATGTTTCCAATTGGGAGTTTTTCTGTATTTTGTAATGTATTTTTCAAGACGTGCTTATTTTAAGTTTTAGGTATTCAGGCATGAATATAATAAAGAGATATCAATGATGCAAGATACTTAGTTCAGCTGGGTTCTTTCAAGTACACAAAATTGAGTAAAATGTGGCCTCAACTCCAAGGAGCGTGCATGTTAGTAGAAGTAAGCCACACACATTTGCAGTCATCACTAGCTAAACTGGGTTGGTGAAGAGAAGAGGAGGAGATCAAAGATAATCATAAATAAAGCTTAAAGCACATGCCAGGTAGGCTCCATTTTCTATGTAAATTAACGTTCTTGAAGTCTTGTGGTAAGTGCCTGTTAAAAAGATCTTGACTCCCTGTTATGGCCTTAACATTTTATTGGAACCGTTAAGAGCCGCCTGATTGTAGGGAAGTACGCTATTCCTTATCAGGATCCGCACATTAGGGTTGCCTAATTTCCATCTAAGTAAAACTATAACCAGTGTCAGAGCCAGATGTGATTAATCATACAGAGAATCAATACTGTAGGATTGCCTACTTTGCATATTTTAAAAATGTACAACCACCTAGAAATGTATGGTAACAGAAAGTATGTGCTAATCATAAATGAAGGGTTCAGTGATTATGAAACCCTGGGCTTCCATAACTCAATGACCCTTTCTCCTGCCATAGGGGTGCATGTATCCCTTCCTTCTCTGAACACTTGCGGGTCAAATCTCTGTTAGGAAGCTCTGCACCTTAATCTGGGGAGAGCTCTCATACCTGGTTCAATCCACAAGGATGACCCAGGAAGCTCTTGGGGATGGGGGGTAGAGTCCATATCTACAAACATATGTCAAAAGCAACTAATGGATCACTTAGGGACCCACTAGAGGTTAAGGACTGTGGCCTTCCACCCGTGCGCCAAAGAAGTACGTACACGCGTATTAGGTATTACTAGGGAGGTTTGCTTTAAACAAGCCAGATGATTTCATATTTGGACCCTATTTATGTTATATTTTATATTAGATAACCTTTGTAGTTGAATAATTCTGTAATAAATACACATAATTTGAAATGTTTGCCTCTGGCCATTTTTCCCATACGTCCGTCAAAGCCAGTGGAGTGATTGTAGTGTGGTGCCAAGTCTCACGAGGGTCCTGGAATTCGCTCACCTCTCCCCAGAGACGAGCCACTCATGAGGCAGCTGCTGAACAATTTTATTTGGCTTTGCCTCTAACTCCCACTAGAGAGAAGAGGCCTAACCTCAGGCTGTGGACAGTAAAGCAGACGCGCTTCTGGACTGCCCCTGAGGCTCCGATGACAGCGCTTCTTTGCCAGCCTTTATTTTCCCCTGCTTCTCTCCATCCCCAGGGGATTTTCATGATTAATGCTCCTCAACCACTGCCAAATGGTAGAACTCCAAGGGAGATGGGCCAGCCCCAATCCCTGCTGTGTTTTAATCACAATTAATATGCAAACCTTCTAATTTACCCTGGGTATCTGCAGTCTGTAAACTTATCTTTGGCAGTAGGAAGATGTTGGCAAACAAAAGCAAATGACCAAACAAAACACTGTAAATTTTCAGAAGCAGAACTTATTGGGGCATCTAGAGATCTCGGAGCCAGATGTTACACCACACAGAGGGACCCACTGGATCATGGCGGCTTTTTAGTTCCGTAATTAGGAGACACCAGTCCTTCCTCTGAACTGATCAGGGACTGAGATCCTACAACAGTACTATGAGAGAGCCTTGGCCTCTGCAGAACACCCTCTTCCTCCTTGGATGTCAGCCTGCTGGGATCAGCCTTGGATTCTCTTAACGTCGCAGTGACCAGGGATGGGATTCTTGGAGAAGATGGTATTGGACTTAGATCTACCTGGATGCGTAGGATTTTCAAGGTCAGATGGTGAAGGAAGGAAATTCCCGGGAAAAACTCATGTGTTCCAGAAGTTAGAAGCAGTTTAAAAGAGCAGGGAAGTAAATTAGCATAAGTGCTAGACATCTTTGAAAGTCAGGCAAAGGTTTTAGGCTTCATTTATGTAGTTCTGTTGGAAGAATTATAGGCAGATGGGATTAAGGAATTCAAGAAGAAGCTACAAGATAATAGGAGAGAGAGATTATAAAAGGTCTGAAGTCAAAAAGTGGTATTGAGAATGGAAAGCAAGTGCCATGACTTATTTGACGGAGGCACTAGATAATCAATAGAAGCAGGTGTATATTAAAGTAGCTAAGTCAAACATGAGTATTTTTCAATTAATCTCCAAAAATGAAAGCTGTCCATACACAATGTTATTAGAAATAAACCCAAATCTAAAAGCCAAATTCATTTTCTGAGAGGAGACTTAATAAACTCACAGGGATTTGAGGACTTATGTATACTAAAGCTGAGATAAACAGAGTTCATCTAAAAAGTGACCATTAGTATTAACTTCATAGTTTTCTTAGAATAATTTTTTATTTGAAATTAATATCATTAAAAAACAATCACCTAGCCCTTTCCCAGAGGGTAAAAAATCTGCAATATAAATATTAAAACTTTATTGAAGAAATAAGACCATATGGTAATTGCATTATTTATCTATTATAAAAAATACAGAAAGTAAATAGAGTAGATGTTCTTTTTTGAATGAAACAACAAAGGTTGCAGCAATAATGTGCAAAATCTGCTTGGACATTAACAAAACAGCAACAAAAGTACTTCTAAAGGAATATTAAAACAAAGTCTGCTATTTATTCTAATATTTCATCTTTTCATGCCCTTCATCTGTGAAGCTGCTAATTTTTTGCACAGTTTTTTTTCACATCAATTATGTAAACTATGGAATTGCTAGGCCCATATGTCCAAACAATTTTTGCATCATTTAGACTGTATTTAAAATGCCCACATCTGCCTAGTGCAAGGGTCCGTGCACTACAGCCCATGCAGCCAAGTGCACCATCCTCTGGTTCTGTAAGTCAAGTTTTGTTGTAACACAGACACTCTCATCTGTTCACATCTTGTCTATGGTTGCTGTCCCATGACAATGGCAGAGTTGAGTAGCTGCAACAGAGACCATATACCCCAGAGCCTAAAATATTACTATCAGCCCCTTTAGAGAAAAAATTTGCCAGCTACTGATTGAAGATTATTTTTCTTCTTATTTTTCTATTTATATATAATATTTTCATGAGCCTCTCTTTTAAAGGAGGTACAAAAGGCAGAGGTTCCCACTTTTTCTCTCATTTTGTAAATTTCTTCTGTTAATATCATTAAGTAATTATTATTGCGCTAGTTTAAAATTTGCTGCTTCATTGAGTAATGATTTTGCTATCCAATAAAATCACTTAGATTTCTCTGAAATGTCAGAACATATTAGTTTACGGTAGAAAGATGCTTGTCTTACATTTTACAAGTCATTTTGTTTTTAAAACTTTTAGGGAACTTAATTCTAATTTATTATAATTTCCAATAAAGGGTTACATTCATTTTCTTTGATAAAGTTCACAAATAGAGTGTGGAAGCACAACGTCACAGTAAATGTATTGGAAGAACATTTTTTTGTCCTTATATTTCTTAGGAAATGATTACATTTGTGTTGAGACCTCTTATCAAGGGCCTCTCAGAACTTCTGAGTCTAAAACTCCTTAGAATCTAAAACCACTTATTTGATCTTAAATCCCACTCCAATGTCTCAGAGAAGAGAGCTGTAAGAGGGTTCCTATGTATTCATAATTACTATTCATATCCAGAAGGATAACCAACCTTAAAAACGAAGAGTGTACAGATAAAAAAAGCATTCTCGCCATACACATGGGAAACAGCCACAAATAAAAATTATTGTCATAACTAGATTTCCTAATCAAAATGTGAGAAATCCAGGGTATTTTAAGAAAACACACATTTGATTTTCTGGTTAAAGAAAAGTCAAATATAGAGAATATTAATTATTGAGAACTTAATAAAATGATATTGAGATATAATCTTATCCCGTCTGTGTGGAGGAAAAACCTCTTTCTGTAGAGTTTTCTATTACAAACTGAAAGTTCACTAAGGGCAGGCAGAGAATGCTTTTATTAGATTCACTGTTACATTCTCATTGCATAACAAAGTAGCAAATAATAATTGATCAATCAGTATTTGTTAAGTAAATAAATGAGTGAATGAATGGGTAGATGCCTAGATGGATGGATATTTGGATGAAACAAATTTTCTTATTTTACCATATATTCGATATGGTTTCCCTTGACTTATAAACAACAATTGGCGGTCACAGCATGGATTTGGCTGGGTAGATTTTCTCTTGTTTAAATGTTGAAATGAAGGAAAAATTGGAAGTTGAACAAGTGTCTCAGTTTTACCTTGATTCTAAGATTTTCTGCATTTCTAAATAATTTATTTCGTATAGCTGCAACAATTGTAATTATATTGTTTAACCTGTAAGACTGATTTCAAAATTAAAATCAGTTTTATGAGTTAGTGAATTATCATTACCCTGGACAGATTTTATTCCATTTAACAAGTCATTATATATGTTAGTTTCAGTTTGCAGATAATACATAGTGGTGAAGAGCATGGAATCAAGAATCAGAACTGTGTTTGATTTTTTTGTTTTCGTAGTTGTTCAGTCTAAAACTTCAGCAACATATTTATATCTCAAGTCCACATTACTTAAAAGCAAAGTATTTCCTTACGGAGTAGCTATAACTTAAATGAGACGAAGGGAAAGAAATAAAAAAATAAGGATGGGAGGGGCGAAGGGAAGGGGCGAAGGGAGGAAGAACCAAAAAGAAAGCAGCACCTAAAGCAGAGGAAGAATGACATTAAAGTGACAAAAGGTACAGCCATTCTGCTACTTCTTTATATCACCAAAGAAATGCAGAAAATTGTCTTGGATGCCTAGTGTTTGTTGTAATCAAGTCAACATTGAACATTAAAATTAAATATTGGGATTTTATGAGCTTAATAGCTAGGGTTGGTAGGCTGAGGACTTGATATGTTTCAAGACATTATTATCTTAATGGGTATTGAATATCCTAAAGCAAAAAGGTATGCTTACTGAAAATATTATAATTCTAAGTGAATCAGTACTGAGAATTTTAAAATAAAATATAAAGTATTAATTATGCTAAGTAAAATTGATTTTAAGTATATAAAAAGCTGGTTCTTAGCCAGATGCCCTGGAATATGAGGAAGGGCAAAAAGAAAATACTTGAGCTAATTAGAAAGATGCTTAATAAGAAGATGTACGTTTGAGATATAAATATACTGGAGGTGAAAAGTGATCAATATTAATTGTAAAGGAGCAATGGAGAAAAAGCAGGAGAAACCCAGGAAATTAAAATCCAGAGGAATGGCATGACCTAACATGAGTTACATAAAATTAAAGCGAATACAACAGAAGAAAAAGTTCAAGGAAGCCAAGATTAAAGATGAAAGGTAAATTGCTTAGAATATGAAGACAAATAATTAGGTCCCTGACAGAGATAATGCTTCTATAATGAGCCCTTTGAGAAATTTAAAGAAAACAGTGAAAACAGATATGGATGTTTCACTAATTGAATTATTATTCCCTGTTAGCTTTGACTATAGCGGGAAAAGGGATTGTCACACAAATTGTGCGATGGAATCACAAATAGGTTTTTAAAAATGAGTGATACCACATTGCCTTAACATTCAGGAAGGATAATTATACCACTTGTAATTAATAAAAGATATTAAACAATGTAGTTCGTTTTCTTTTCATGTATAGATAAATTAAAAGAGAGGATGAGATCCTTTGGATCCTTTTAGAATGTGGTAACATAAAAACACTTATATAAATGAATTTAAAATGCAGTTTTCTCTTTCTGGGCATCACTGAGTAACTGGTACTGGACAAATACCCCTGCCAAAACCAGCTCTAAAACAGGACACAATATATGAAGCAACTGTGTACACATTTTAGTGAACAGGCAGCACAGGACTGTGACCCCTGAGGGAAGGGAAACAATCACGTGAGCCCCACTGTCACCCAGCTTTCTGCCTGAAGACACTTGCCAGGTTGCACTTCAGGCAAGTGACCCCAAGAGGAGCACAGAGGTCTCACTGAGCTGGGATGAAGAGATTAGAGTTGGGGGCTGCTGAGGCTGATGGAATTTGTGGGGCAGAGTACTAGAGAGAAGTGAGCTATGCAAAGAAGAACATCCAGAACTCTGCTGCAGGGTCCTCTTAGGACAGTTTTCAGTCAAATGCTAAGCTGCACATGTGCAGATCCAGACTCCCAGAGGCTTGGCAAAACACAGCTACTCGGAAGCTGTGAGCTAAGTTAAAGTGAAATAGAGAATCAGAAAGAAAATATTCTGGATTGTTGAATAATTCTCAACTAGTTAGTGGCAGAGAAAAAAATGAAATTGGGGGGCCGGCCCAGTGGAGTAGTGGTTGAATTCCCGCGCTCCACTTTGGCAGCCTGGGGTTAGCAGGTTTGGATCCCAGGCATGGACCCACACATCGCTCATCAAGCTGTGATGTGGCAGTGTCCCACATACAAAATAGAGGAAGATGGGCATATATGTTAGCTCAGGGATAGTTTCCTTAAGCAAAAAAAGGGTAAGATTGGCAACAGGTGTTAGCTCAGGGCCAGTCTTCCTTACCAAAATGATAAATAACTAAATAAATAAAATCGAAGGTCCTTGACTCTTTGCAGAGGGCTCTCCATCATCTAGATAGCAGAGAAGTATGGAATCTGATGGTGGTAACAACAATGTACGCTGCAGTCACTATTTTTTTTACTAGCTTTGAGATGTAATTGGCATATAACATTGTGTAAGTTTAAGGTGTACAATATAATGATTTGGTATATGTGCATATTGCAAAATGATCACCACAATAAATTTAGTTAACACACCCATCACCTCACATAGTTATAATTTTGTGTGTGTGTGTGTGTGGTAAGAACTTTTAAAACCTACTGTCAGCAACTCTCAATATACAATGCAGTAGTGATAACTATAGTCACTATGCTGTACATTACATCCCCAGAACTTATTCATCTTCTGACTGGAAGTTTGTACTCTTTGACCATCTTCAGCCATGTCCAATTACCACTATTTTTCATTCATTTTCTCTTCCCTCCCTCCGTTTCTTCTCCTTCATTTTCCAGACACTCTGAAGGCCATTCTCACTTTGCCTTCTCCCCTGCTGGTCCAGAATTGAGACCAGTCAACAGGAGATAAATGAAGGGGGGCTGAAGGCACTCAAAGGAGATGCCAGTTCTGCTTTCTAGGTCTCATGGCACCTGGTTACTGAAGAGGTTTTCAGGCAGAAATATTCCAATATTGACTAAAATTGAGATAGAGAGTCATAGTCCGTTAAACTGGAAAGACTTCAGAGGGAACATGCGTCTTAACTCCTTTCTTTAAAGGATGACTTACTCTCCAAAATTTCAGGCCCACAAAGGATATTTGTTATCTGGCTCTGTTTTGCATTTTAATTTCATATTAATCTATATCTATATCTATATAGGTATTTTTTGCTGAGGAAGATTGGCCCTGAGCTAACACCTGTTGCCAATCTTCCTCTTTTTTTGGGGATAGATCAGCCTTGAGCTAACATCTGTGACAAGCTTCCTCTGTTTTGTTTGTGGGTCGCTGCCACAACATGGCTGATGAGTGGTGTAGGTCTGCACCTAGGATCTGAACACACGAGCCTGGGCTGCTGAAGTAGAGTGTGCTGAACTTAACCACTAGGCCATGGGGCTGGCTCCTAATCTGTATTTTTTTACTTTATTTCTTTCTAAAAATCACTCCCTCATGTCTGATTATTTTAAAAATTTTATCATTGTCCAGTATTTTAATTTTATTTCCCTCCATTATCCAGCTTTAAATTAATTTCTTCACTCTCCCCCTTTCCTCTTGTAAATGTATTTTCATTGGAAATATAATTAGCCATTATTTTAGTTTGTCCTTAATATATTTAATTATAGCCAATCATTAAAAAAGTTTTAATGCCAAATGACAAAGAAGTACAATAGATATACCAGGTTCTGCTTATCACAGTTATAAATTAATATAAATTAATGTGATAAGCAAGTAACCAAAGAAAAATTAGATGTTGTGTGTGCTGTTGTGGTCAATTTAAATTATATTTTAGGAAAATACATATTACCCTTTTAAATTTTATCATAGTATCTAACCTTTTGATTAATATCTTTTTTGGGATTTCACTATGTTGAAAAGATCTCAGCCTTTTTGCTTTCTTTATTTTTTTTTTTTTATAGAATTGGATAACCTCGAGGCATCTCCTTTTTTTTTTTTCTTTAATTTATTTATTTATTTTTCCTCCAAAGCCCCAGTAGATAGTTGTATGTCATAGCTGCACATCCTTCCAGTTGCTGTGTGTGGGACGCGGCCTCAGCATGGCCGGAGAAGCGGTGCGTCGGTGCGCACCTGGGATCCGAACCCAGGCCGCCAGCAGCGGAGCGCGCACACTTAACCGCTAAGCCACGGGGCCGGCCCTGCTTTCTTTATATTTGACTTTAAATACAGAAAACTTTTGCTGATTCACTTGACATGTTTTTTAAAGCTGGCATTAACTTTTGCTGGACAACATTTGAACAGGTTTTATTGTTTACTGTTCTTCTAAGCAAAATAACATTGAGGATTATGCTTCAAAAATGGCATGTGACAATGTTTGTCAACTAGCTGGGCCTTATATCACACTTTCATTATTCCACAAAGAGCTTGGAAGTTGAAGGGAAAATAAAGCCGTATTTCTTTGTTTTTTTTTTCAATCTTGTATCTGAGGAGATTATTCAGTTTCAAGAAAACTTAATTCTTAGGTTTTTCTTTGATGCAAAAGAAAATACTGTGAAATGAAATGAAATAAAATGATTTGGGCAAGTATATAGAAATCTCCAAATTGATCCACACATTAAAAAATAAATCTATTTTTAAAAGATAATTTTAAAGAAATTCTGAGAGGACTTTTATAAAACCTACAGATAATTTATTCTTTGTCAGCTTTAGACACTGAAAAGTCTGATTAGAGCTGACCTAAATTCTCATCCTTACATGTTCTGCCTACACCATGTCCTATAAAGAGTCCTATGCCTTGCTTGCTTATTCTATTTTTCAATGCTTCCTTCACTACTTTGTAGATTACTGCACAACTGTGTAGATTCACTGCATAAATGACCCAAATTTTTCATGCCCCCTTGTATCCAGGCCTTTTGGCTGTGGCCTCCTACATTGACCCAGGTTTGGCCAGGCAGCAACACTTAGAATTGTAGAAAATAATTACGTTAAGCCTTGAAGCAATAGCTACTTAACACAATGGCTCTTGTCAGATGGAGCTTTATAGCTTTAGAGGGAGACAGAGAGCTCAGAAACGTCTGTAACACGAGTTAACTTGATTTTATACACAAACTATTTATACCTCAATCCCTAAATTTTGCCTCATTATACCACCAGAGTGAATCCTGAATATGAAGATATCAATCTTATGATAATTAAACAGTCCAAAATTCTTTATTTATTACTTTAAGTGTTCAATGTTATTCATTTAAGAGCCTTTGTTTAGTGCTATGAACCAATTTTGGTATAGATGGGAAAAACAGGATACCAAAAACCCTCCTTCTCTTGTTTCTTCAGAATACCCATGGGTTCTTCTCTTGAAATCAGTGATTTTACCCTGTTTGGGGTAGAGGATGGTGGCTATTCAGGCTTCAAATTTTAGGAAGATAGAGAACGTGCAGGTGAAAGAGTGTGAGAGATTTTCTTTTTTAAATTTCTGGAAGCAATGACTGGAATTCACAGTAGTGCTGTAGAGGAAAGTAGGGGTTGTAATCTGCAAGACCAGTACTCAGCTAAAGTGACTGGAAAAGGCAGTAGACAGATGAAAAACATGAGCAAGGCCCAAGAGAACACCTCTAAGCAAAGAAGAGTGTGTGTCAGAGAGAGACACCATAGTCATCATGAGCCTTGGGACAGGAAGATCCCCACCTTTCCTGTAGTGACTCTAAAAGATCTGGAACGGTATTCACATGGGACTTCCAGAGAAAAAGATATTGGGAGGATCATAGTTATAATTTCCCTTTTGTACAACTAATCTTTTCTTAAAACTTAGTCTTTTTCTAAAATATTTGTTTGGTGCTCGCTAATGTGCTAAAGTGCTATTATACTAAAATGCTAAAGGGTTAAGCTGAAACATTGGGTATATTTCTATAAGTACTCCTGAATGCTTTCCTCCTCTCTTCTTGCATGCCAATTCCCACATTCTAGAGTCATCTCTAACACATCCCAGGGTCATGTCCAAATCATGAGCTATATCACCTCAGCTATATTAACTCAGATCAGTGAGTCTAAGTAGCTTATTGATACCAATGGCAATGGATACACCCAGATGAAACTTTAGGAAAAGGGAATAAAAACTTGAGAAAGGTTTCTATTAAAGACATCACTTACTAAACTGATAGATTCATGACGATGTATTCAAAAAGCACATACACGCATACACAGTGTGATGTTAAACATTTAACGCCTCACAGTCATTGATTTCATGGTAGATTAAACTAGAGAGTTAATTTTAGTTTAAAGCCTGATTTTTCACACTAACTCAAGTGAGCTGTTAAGATTGAGCAGTGGTTCCACGAGTGTAAATATTATCGTATCAAATAGCCTACACACCTCTACAATTCTTGCCATGTTTTAGAAACACAGAAGACCATAAATAACTACAATTAAGACTAGATGATGAAAATTCAAGATTGAAAATATTTACATAAAATAATTATGAAAATTATGGCACAAACCTTAATCAATGTCTAGGACTAATGCATCTACTTTGCTAAATTATTACAAAAGGTGTTTTTTGTGAAGAGGTATGAATGATATTTAGATAGAAAGATGTAATATCTCAAAATTCCAACTGGATAGAATGCTGTACATAAATAATATGTGTCTTTTCAAAGTTAATCACTTGTTGCTGCAACCAAAAGTCAGTGAAATTAAATAAGTATTTTTTGCAAGTGACTCATAATATAATCCTTTTCCCATTCCATGCATGGTTAAAAAGAATCCAATATCCTACATCCAACAGTTGCTAATAAACACCCAATTATTTCTCAATTTAGCTAAAGAGAGGGGCAATTACATTATTTCATCATCTCATGTAATTCTGAAATAACAGAAATGTCCATTTAACTGATAATTGTCTTTATTCATTCATTTTTACATAGTGCCACATTCTACAAATCCTACAATTGAACTTTTATTGCAGTAGCACAATAGGGTTCTAATATTCCACCAAAATTAAGTTATACAATGTTTCACAGTAAAAAAAAAAAAATCTTTCATTTTTTAACTATGATACTACACGTGGTACATATTTTCTTTTGTGTTATGCAGTTCAGATAGAATTATTACAATTACCATCAGGCCACATGCTTTGTAAGGGAAAACAATGAACTAAACATTCTGCTCAGTTGGCCATGATCCAGCACTAGTTATATTCCTTGGAAGAGCTGTTGTGTAGATTCTACTTCCAATAAGTGCCATTCTGAGATGGTTTCCATAGCTAATGTTATTAAGAGAGATCACCTAAACATACAGATTAATTGTACTCTCTGGATTATCAAACTGTCTTATACAGTTTCTTTATTTCTGGCTCCCCAATAAAATATATTTCTAAGAAGGTATGGTTTCTAAGAAGGTGTGTGTGTGTGTATATATATATATATATATATATATTCATATAGGGAGAGTTATAAATTTATCAAATGATTGTAATTTATAATATTAGCCAACATTTGAGTATTTACTGTGTGAAAGTAAGTGCTTTGCATGGATTAATTGATTTGGTCCTTACAACCATCCTATGTAAAAAGTACATTATCCCCATTTTATAGTTGAGAAAACCAAGGCACAGAAATATTAATTAAATTGCTTAAAGTTATCTAGCTAGAAATGGCAAAGCCAGCATGTGAATTCAGGCAATCAGGATTCATCCAGCCATAGAGCATAATGGAAAATTTACTGAACTTGGAATTCCTAAACTTAGGTTCTAAACTAGGCAAATGGCAATAACCACTTTGCGTCTTTGGGAAAAAACACTTAACTCTGATGAACCTATTTCCTCAGCTATAAAATGAGGAAAGCTCTCTGCAAATTTGAGACAGAGGTCATTTGCACAATTTTGAAAAATGTCTGCTGGAATTTAATTTTCTTTTGCTCCGGGGAAATGTCTTACACTTGACACAAATTCCGGATGCAACTAAAGCCCATGTTTTTTATTCTTACTTTCAGGAAATATAATTGACATTTTCAATCTAATAGATTTCTAATATTTTACCTTCAAATATTTAAAGATATAAAATGTTGCCTGTATCCTGACTATATTGCCCATTCGGTCATGTTCCACAGTTGAGGCCATTTCTGGAAGCTGCCCCAAATGTGTTATCTAGTGCTGACATAGACATCAACCAAAATTAAGCTGGATCAATACAAATCAATATTTCCTGCCTATCTTTAAATCATTAGCACTCAAACAGATGGGTATAAAGGCAAAAAACAAGCTTTTCACTTCTGCCCCTTTCTCTTAGAACACTTTCAGGGTTCAAATAGGTTGCACCATTTTCGTAATCCATGTGGAGAAGCATGCACCTCTTAATGGAGGGAAAAGGAAACCCAAGCATTTGGAAGTCTAAGAACTTATCAAGTTACAGAGGTGAAGTGGACATTGGGCTTGAGACGTGAGAGTAAGGAACCAAACCAGAGTTATAACACGGTTGGTTAAAGAGCTGGGCCTCGAACCCAGAAATCTCGATCCAGATAAGAACACTGACCACTGACTCCACGAGTGTGTGTACACACATAGTTGTGTTAACAGTTGTGTTAACATAACGCGATATCAGTTAGTTTTACCTTCACAACCAAACTGGTCATGTTTTTGCTCAGCTATTCAACATCATTGAATCAGGTTATGTTCACGTTTTCAAAATTGGTAAAGACCTTGTCAATTAATTTGGTACATCTTCAATTATGTCAGTGTCTTTAGCTTTTCATCTTAGGAATTTCTTTGTTCAGTTTTGTTTATTTGACTGGATCCCTGGGCACTAGGACAGACTGGTTTAATGTATGTTTATGACTAAGTGCAGCATCCCCAATGCCACATTTTCAGTGGGCACGCCATGAACTGTCATCATTATAATCTGCAAACAGATGTGAAGTGATTGTACATAGGTCTCAGATTTGGTCGTTTTATTCCTATTTGATTAATATTCTGATTTAGGGATAATAAAACCTATAATTATTTTCAGAAATGTACCAGATAAAAATCTCTACTATTCAATGTGACAACCTCCTCTGAGAAACTTTTTTTGGAGATAAAAGGAGACTTTATTATTTTTAGTTCTGTTCAGCTAATGGAGTCCTAGAGAGCTGCATTTGAATATGGATTCTTTTCTGCACCAAATGTTATTAAAATTTTATTCCACAGTTGTGGCAAAATTATAGAGGTGAAATAAAGGTTACAATAAATTAAAGTTCTTGAGTTGCAAACATCACCAAATAAAAATATTATAAACTTGAAAAAAAAAAAACACCTCCACTAAATTATCTCTTGACATCATATAGAGAAAATAAGCATAGAATTACTTGTGGTTATGTTCATAAAAATTGACCTTTGAAATATTGTTAAAAGAAAGTAGTATCTTTCATTGTGACTATTTCCAAGTGAAACCTTTTTTTCTTAAAAAATTGTTAAATTTTCATCAGAGCAGGTATTTTTACTTCCAAAAATTATAGCACAAACATGGAATTCCAATATCTTTAAGTGAATACTGCAATACACATTACATAAGACACATTAGCAGTAAAATATTTTGAAAGGATTAAAGATTTAAAATGTCTAATATTAAAAGAAATCTGGCAGACAGAAATCATTGCCACATTTCTATTTCCCCAATAACAAGATGGTCTATGAGTTAGCATAACTAAGTTTATATGCTACAAATTTAAGATTCACTCATTTCTTAATTATCCAAAGAAATGGAGGAAGAAAGAGAGGAAAATTGAAACATATAGGAAAAATGAAATGTCACTTTCATATAAAAACTTAATTCTTACTTAGTAAACTTTGTCCTATGCCACGTAGGATAAAGAATGAAACTAAAATAGATTGGTTTAAGTTTTACTCCAAAAGTTGACTCAATTTCTTATTTTATATAGACTCTAAGAATTAATAAAATGCTTCCTTGAGCAGCCCCAGACCTCTTCTTGCTTATCCTACGGATCACTTGTTTCCTTGAAATTATTACTGAAGCTTGATTTGGGGTAATATCGGATTTGCCTGAGTCTGATTTAACAATCAGTCCTTCATCTAATCCTTTATGTTAGCACGCACAGTTGTCCATTGATAGAGTCAAAAGGCTCCACATTGTGGTTTCTGTAGGAAAGCTTCTTTGTACTCTCAGTAGCACTTCTCAGGACAGGAACTGAGAAAAAGGATTAGGAAAGTTCTAGAAAATGTGACTTGGCATTAATGCAAGTTGACTTCAGGTGTTTATGAAGAATATACCTTTTTATTTAAAAAAAAATGATTTCACAGGCTAAATCTAGTTGATCCCTAGATTACTTCATCTCAGTCTGTAAGTTAAAAACATGAATGAAGAAAGAACAGAAATAGACTTGGATATGATTAATTTCTACTTGGAGGGGAAAAAAAAGGAATGAGAACATCCCAAGTACCAGTCAGAATCAGAGTCATACCCTGCAATCATGCAGTATATTTCGACTATTCCAATCATTTTTCACACCCATAGTAAGGCTCTTTTTAATCAAAGTAAGACTTCTATGTTTGAGGCAATTCTTGAGAAAAGAACATATGTATTTAAATTGTCATTGTACATAACACTTGGATTTCAGTTATAAAAGCCTTTCTTTGTGAATCTTCATAGACTTTGATGAATATCCCATTAGGATAATGATTCAGTCAGCTGCAATATTGTTTATAATTTTAAAGTCTTTTAGGCTGCAATGAAAGGGCAATAGTTTTGTTTAATTTAAAAGAGAATTGTTCTGAAATAACTGAAGGATATTCAAGAAAGACAGTCCTATTTTTCTCTTCCATGTGTATTTTATTACACAAATTAGGTTTTATTAGTCTATTTTACCAAATGGTTTCCTTAAAACAACTTATATTAATGTAAAAGATCCCCTTGCCTCTTGTTCTTACTTGATATATTTATATGCATTCTCTGTGACACAAAAGGCAATGGACTAATGCAGACACAACATTCCTTTGTACCATAACCATAACCATGCCTTTATCCTTTTTTCAAATTGTAGACAGACTAAGCAAGGTATTTAAAGCAACATCACAATTATATCTCTTGCAGAATCTTGCTTACTGCAGTACTGTAGTGAGTGGAGTGTTGTACCAAATTGATTCCTCTTCACCATGGAAGAATTTATACCCCTGCTGCTGGGTAGGATACCCTTGGCCTATCAGCTTTCTCCTGAAATCACCTTCAGCTGAAGAGAGCTGCCTCACCCCAGGTCACATTCCCTTTTCAGGGGCAACTTGCATCCAATGATTGGTTAGTGAGGAAGTATCAAGACCGGGGCCCGCTTACCCCCAACTTAGGACAGCTTTGAGGGGCAGCCTCAGAATGCCCATGAGATCAGCAGATACCTGGTTTTGACCTCATCACAGCCCACCTTCTCTCTCTGCCCAATCTTGCTGCCCTTCCTTCCCCACAGGTGTGGATGCTGACTAACCAGACTTTCTGCCTGCGAATCACAGAGTCTGCTTTCCAAGGAACTTGACCAGCAATGCTTGTTCATGTTCACATAAACCTGCAGGTCTTTAAAATCCTGATAGTTTGCATTCTACTTCACAGATATGCAAATGACCACAGCTTTATGGAAAGTGGAATGAACAATTGTGATAGAGTCTGCAACATTTTCCAAGGCAACTTTCTAAAGACATTTTCAACAGTATAGACATGAAGGGGTAAAATCTGAATTATTTCCAGAAGTTGGCAATTAAGACTAGCATGATTACTATCTTGGTTTGATGCCAAATTTCATTAACTTTAAAAGGTAAAGGAAAACTTCATGGAGATGTGGAGATAAGTTGAGAAATATGATTATTTTTGATAGTGCAGCAATTGGGTAAAAGCAATCATTTCTCGATGTGCTGATTAAATTATTCCTCAGAAATCATGATGAATATACTGCTTGCATTATCTAGGTACATAATAATATTAAGTACATTAGGAGGTGTCATGTAATCAAAACTAGATACAGAACAACCTAAATGATTGATGATTTCTTTAAAAATTCTGGCAAATCAAACTTCCCAGGAAGATAAGACAACACCATAAAATGAGATTCTTGCTAAAGTTCTGCTAGCTAGAGGGGTCATGGTCAATAACAAGTGGCCTCAGGGGACCTGATCCTACTGATGAATGGTATTGAAAACCACTTAAAATAAAATGAGATATTCACCTTGCCATTTTTCACTTGGTAAACTAGATTTATGAAGAGTTTCTGAAAATGCTTGATTCATGTACTCATTCATTCCTTAGTGCATGGCTAGTAGTACTATACTGTGGCAGAAGACATAAACCAAATAGGAGACAGGCTTAGTTCTTAAAGAGCATTTATTTGCATAATGAGAAATATGGTAATCATAATAACAACCTCAGTAACTACTATAGCCACCATTTATTAATGCCACTGTCTACCAAGCACTGGGCTATATAATTTATGTACATTACTTTTAATTCACATCAACCTTAAGAAGTAGATGCTATGTACCCTGCTTAATAAATGATGGTCTACAGGAATGAAAGTAGATACATCTGTTGCCGAATGTTTCCCTGATATTCACTAGCAGCTTTGGGATTTGAAATTAAGTATATATCACCCCAAATTCCAATTATTTTGCTACCATTCCAAACTAACTCATGAAATTGTGCATAGTAACACAAAGAAATGAACAATCAGATTCCAAAATGATTGATAAAAATAATAAGCACTCAAGGAGTTAAGTCAGAATAAGAGAGATATTGAGAAAAGTTTCAATATTTTTTTCCTTTTTCTTAGGAAAGTCTTGAATTCATCTTTGAGATAGTTTTTTAAAAATATAATTATATTAGGCCATATGGCTATGCAAAGGAAAAGCAAAGATGAGGTTCTTGGTTTAAGACATTAAGAAACTAAAATTTTCTTAAAAATTCATGGTAAAAATATAAATTTCTTTGTTCTAAAAAATGTGTTCTCAGAAGATAAGTGTATATATGTGTGTATGCTGTTTCCCAGAAATTTGCCCACAGATCAGAGTTATAAATAAGATGTTAATCAAAAGGCAGCAGAATATACCTTCACTTTATGCTGTAGGGGAAGCTAAAGGGTCCAGACAAGGAAAACAGGTGCCTTGACCTCCTGTGCTATAGCCTCAAAAATAGTGCTATTCAATACTGAGTAATTCATACTTTGGAAAATATATTATTTTTGAATTGTTACATTCTGATAAGCTGTCCAGTGGGAGAAGGGAAAAAACTCAAAGCTGAATCTATAAATGGAGAGAGGCTTGAAGATGTTTTTTTGTCTGACCTAGTAAGATTATCTTCCCTTACTCTCCCATTTCAAATAGAAATTATGTCTAGAGGTAAATGAGGCTTGAGCTCTGGGTGGTGGGGCTAGGCCAAAGAGATTGCTCTCTTTGGAGAGGGAGATAGCCGGAATCAGAAAACAGGGACACCTTGTAAAGAGATGTAAATAAAGATGTACATTTTTAAACTAGTCAGTAATTATTTATTTAGACATTGGCATGTGTAGGGCAATGTCTTTGATCTAATGACGTGGTTTCAGTCATTCTGCTTTGAAGAACAATCTCACATAGCAAATGACTAATACTTTTATCATCAAAATGAAAAAAGCCAAGTTATACTATCATAGAGAAGCCCTTGAACAAGTGTGAGTTCTCAAGTGCCTTCCAAGAGGTAGCCATACCAGATTCTGCTAAACTGGGAGACAAGGGTTGTGAAATTAACAAGGATTTGTTATATCATATAAACTTTTAATTTTTTTCCAACAATATCCAAATCAGCTACAGACTATAACAAGGTTAAATATTCTATATAACCATAGATGCTAAATCCCATAAATAGGTCCTACAATACTCTTATCAACTAAAAACCAGCTTGTAAAGATTGCTCTTGCAATATCAGTATTCATAAGGCTGTTCTTTACACAGAGAAACCACAAAATCACCAGGGACAACGTGGTAGACTCAGACTCTGAGCTTCTTCCTTCCTCTTCTGTGAAGTAACATGGGCTGGTATGGACTGATGCTGGGCAAAGATTTTGTTTTATAAATAGAAAGAGGCAAGTGAGATACTCTCTTAATTTGTCTTGGGGAACCAGTGTTTCCAGCTGTGTTATTATTATAAACATTTCAGAAAAAAAGTGTGCAAAATTATATAAATAAGAGAGATTGTACATAACTTTAATTAATTGTGCAATTCCAATTAACTATGAGGAAAAGACAATTTGGGTAACTAGGACATACTTCCAAACTATGAAATCCACATTATATTTTCTCATCTGTTAATGACTAATATGGCTGACTATATTAACAACTACTTACTTCATTAAATTATATTATACCAGTTAAATTCGTAGCCCTCCTATTTTTATTTGCATCCAAAAATAATATCGCAACCCACAAAACACAGCTAGAAGCAATTTTAGCTTGCTTGGCTATAAATAATAATAAACCATAAATGTTTTCTTGAGAAATTCCATAAATGTTGATATTATTTGTCATAGAAAATTTTATTCATTTTAAATTTGCTTAATGAAGCCCTAAGAGATGGCGATAACTTTAGATCTGGTGATAATTTCTGACATTTACATTTCTGAAAATAATGACACTGAAGTGTTCATTAGAAATAATACCAATTTTTAAAATAGGCAGGCTGGTTAAAAAGCACAGATAGCAGATATTTACAGTATTTTTTTTAAGAAAAAGCTCTTCTCACTTGCTAGCTGGTCATTCAAAGGAGATGAGCAGTAAGGGCAACATTAGTGAGGCCCCTCTTATGATATTTCACTCTATGTTTCATTTTCTTTCTAATGTCATTGGGTAATGTGGTATTAGATAGTCCTAGTAGTAAATAATTGTTTCTTTAACAATGGTCTTTATGACTTCATGACCACTTCACTTACACGTCAAACTTAATAAATCAAAAACAAAAGCCATCTTCTCTCCTAATCTTGCTCTTCTTTTTTGGTCATTTTTCCATTAATAGCATCACAGCATCTAATTTTCCAAACTCGAATCCTAGAATCATTATTATATCTTCTCTTTCTGTGCTCTAGGCATCCTTCAATCCTCATTAAAATAATTATAATCATACATTCTCTTCTTCCTTTCCAACTCTCCAAACAACTTAGCCTACTTGTTAAAGCTCTATATACCACTGTATTTCTCTCATGCATTAAATAAAGTTACTGAACATCTATAATATGACTACATGCATTATAGGAATTGGAGTCAGATAAACCAAAGGTTGATTCCTGGCTCCACCATTGAGTAGCTGTGTGCACTTGAAGAAATGATGTAAGAACTCTAAAGCACAATTTCCTCCTCTGTACAAGAGGGGCAATAGTAGTACTGATCTTCTAGTGTGGTGACAATTAAAGAAGTGAATGCAATGCATGGAAAGCAGATCTGACAATGCCTACTGTATACGAAGCACCACACACATCCTCTCCTTCTTTTTCCTCAACATCATTATATTTTTGCACTAATGCTTTCTGCCTTATGTTATTTATGTTCATGTCTCAGCATGCCTACTGTATTTTCAGATGTGAACCAGATTCACCTCTATATTCTCATCATCTAGCATAGTATCTTGCACAGGTAGGAGCTCAATGCTTGCTTCTCAAATACATTAATGTCAATATGCCAATATGGTGACAATTCAATCTTGATATGTTCTTTTCTAGGTAACGAAAGGCTGTCTGCCTTTTTCATGTTCATTGTTGCTCACTAAGAATCTACATGAAGAATAAATTTATAAAATAAAAATAATCCAGTTAATTTGATAATTCAGTATTTTTAAAATTCTTATTTATTGAACTAAATTTATTTTGTGTGTGTATAAATATATATCTATCTATATCTACATCCTCTATCTATCTATCTATCTATCTATCTATCTATCTATCTATCTATCTATCTATCTAAAATCTCCTGGAATTCAGTAATCATATATTTTCTATGATCTGATCTATAATCATACATTTTTATAGAGACAGTAACCAGGAAATTGTCAGTGTTTGATTCCATATCTGGTAAAAGAAGATCAATTATTATCACCTTCAGCTGAATTTTATCTATTGTGGATATAAAATACGATGAAAAACCAGGATACCCACGGTGCTTATATCAGGAAGTAAATGGATGAGCAATATATTACTGGGATAAGTCTTTTTTTTTTTCCTAGCCTTTTTCTCTTTGGATCACTCTGCTCTTCTCCCTTTTGTATCATTTTATTTTATTTCAAATCTGTTCATTGTTTGATATATGTTTGAGCTGAGAATTGCAAAATATATTGTTTGGTAAATTAGATACTTTGTCCTTATGAAAGATAGAATGTCTTTTATCAAACACAAATGTTATAGCAACCTGTACCCAGGAGAGAAATGGGATAGACAGTCCACTTAATTTCCTTTATAGTTGAAGGAAAAAAAAAGCAAAACAAAACATGAGATCAAGAAACCAAATTCTTGTGGGTTTTTTATTGACTGTGACAGAGCCTATTAGAAATCCTCTGTGCTGTTCGGTCTCTGCTGCTGTTGACACAGCTCAAAGCTATTCCCACAGGAGAAATTGTTACCAAGACAATGCAAAGCATTAATGGCAAAGAGGCATCATCCTCCTTCCCCCTCAAAATGAGTGTTGTGTTTCAGCTTTTTTGCTTTGTTTGGGAAAATGAGGATATTGATTTTTTTCCTTCTTTCTTTTCTTCCTTCTTCCTGCCCTCTCTTCTTTTCTTCTTTCCTCCCTTCCTTCCTTCTATCCTTCCTTCCTGTTGTCTTGACCGACAAACTCAGATCATCTTTTTTAGGTTTTATATGACTAGGTGCAAACTCTCTATATAAATAATGTACTTCTTTAATAAGTCACATTTTATCCTATAAAAATTCCAAAGTACTTTTAAGAATATTTAATGTTTGACATAGATGTTTTTCTTAAAACATACACTCACATTTTAGTAGGTATTAATTAATATTAACATTTAGAAGATAGTAATATTAATATTTAGTAGATATTAATTAATCTGAGTTTGCATCAAAATAGAATTGAGAGTTTTCTTTTCTATTTATTTCTTTATTTTTGTGTGTGTGCAAAATGCATTGTGTAATATTAGTTACTCCCTGGCCGGTATGTAAAAACATATCCCTTTTCCTTGGCAGTCCTAATTCAAATGCCACCTCTTCCGGATATCCTTAAAGAGACTTATCATTTCCCTGATAGCTCTGTTGTGCCTGCATTATTTACTTTATTGTAGTTTACCCATTATATGTGCTTCTTGCCCTGTGAGGTTGCAATTTTTTGAGGAAGTTATTTATCCTTGAATACTCAATAGTAAAGGCTCATGTACGTAATACTTGGTAATTTACTGAATTGAATGAAATATAATGCAGATTTTTCTCTAACCCCTTTGCTGCTTCATAAAGTTTTCCTCGTTTGGAGATGAAACCAGAAAATATAGCCCATTGATGAAAATTTCAGACCACATTTGAGTAAGCCAGACAATAACACTTGCCATTTAATTAAAAATATTTTTTTGCTGAGGAAGATTCACCCTGCACTAACATCTGTTGCCAATCTTCGTCTTTTTTTGCTAGAGGAATATTTTTCCTGAGCTAACATCTGTGCCCATCTTCCTCTATTTTGTATATGGGTTGCCGCCACAGCACGGCTGATGAGTGGTACAGGTCCGTTTCCAGGATCCAAACCTGCAAACTCAGGCTGCCAAAGCAGAGCACACCGAAATTAACCACTACACCTCAGGGCCAGCCCCCCAATTTTTTTTTTTTTTTTTTGGTGAGGAAGATTGGCCCTGAGCTAACATCTGTGCCAATCTTCCTCTATTTTGTATGTGGGTCATGGTCACAGCATGGCTTGATGAGCAGTATGCAGGTCCGCACCTGGGATCCGAAACTTCGAACCCTGGGCTGCCAAAGCAGAGTGCGTGAACTTAACCATTACACCACCAAGCTGGCCCCCCCGCAATTTTTTTTTTAATTTAACCTTTTGCTTTAAAATCATGTCATGATACTGTGATACTGTGTGTCTTTGTGTAAATTTCTTAAAAACAGGGATATTTTTCAACAAAACCTCAATATAGGCATAAAATTCAAGAAATTTAATCCTTATGATGGGCATCCTCCATCCTCCAGATGCATCCTCCAGATCCTCCCTTAAGGAAGGAAAATTTGCTGCCACAGCTACTGGAAGTGGGTCAGCAGTCGACCAGATGTTGTTCAGGGCTTGCCTGGGCTGCAGATGGCAGCCTTGGGGAAGGGCATGGCCTTCCTGGGCCAGTCCACATCCAATGACTGATCACAGAGGGGGTAACAGCCCAGCTATTTTGGCCCAATGTGGGTTAAGCCTGAATAGTTATAAATGCTCCAGAGCTCCCCTTGGAATTGACCAAGACTTTGTTGTTGAGCCTTCATCAGTTTTTGACTTCTTTCTCCACCCAATCCTTCCACGGGTGCTGATTCCTAATTGGTATTCTGCATGACTATTAATATACTATCTTCCTCAACATTTGCTTCCAAAGGACCCAACCTGCAGCATTATAAAACATTTTAATCTAAAGTATAGCCTATATTCCAATTTTTCCAACAATATCCTTGATAGCATTTTTTTCTCTCCAGTACGGGATTTAGTTTAGGATCACATATTACATTTACTTGTCATTTGTTTCTAGTCTCTTTTAACCTGGAACTGTCTCTCAGACCTTCTTGGTCTTTCATGACATCTTTGTTTTTAAAAAATAGAGGCTAGTTATCTCATAAAATATTCCCCAATTTAGTTTTGTTTGATATTTCATCATGATTAGATTCAGGTTATGTATTCCCACCCAGTTGGAAGTGTCATGATTTTTTTTTTTTTTTTTTTGAAAACCCCAAGCCAATGGTTGGTTTCTGCCTGGCTCCAACTAACAGAGCTCTAAATGCATATGCAGAAGTTTTGGAATAATTTAGCTTGGTTTTTGGTTCCTAAACTACAAGAACATTAGAGATCTCTGCATTGAGAACTCATAAAAAGTCATTGCCCTTTTATAAATGTGAATCTACCAAAGCCTTTTTGGGCTTAGCAACTCAATTAAAAGGGCACAAATTTGGCCCTTCTTCTAGAAAATGGTTTTTAGTTTCCATTCACCCTCCTCCTTCATTTAATGTTTTAAATTTTCAGAGCCAAATGAATTGAAGACTACCTCAGGGCCTTGCTGGAGGGAATGTGATACCATAGGAGAGAAATGTATTTCATTCTACTCATTCAATGTATTTCTTGTTATCCACTATTTAAAACCAAAACAACATAAACTAATACCCATTCTCAGAGTTTCAGATACCCATCTGCTGTAATTTTTTATAAGATTTTTTTTTTTTTTGAGAACAAAATGCTCAGTAATGTAAAAGTTAGCTTGTTAGCTATATGAGCTTCAACTACATGAGCTGTGAACTAATGGAAGATAAATCATTTCAAATTGTGGAATATAGATATATGTATTTATCAGGATCATAAAAAAATTAATGCAAAACAAAAAAAGAAAGTCAAAAGAATCATTTGTGAGTAAAACACTGTTATAATGTAAACTTTATTATGAGATTCAAGCATATTTTAAAATAAAACGGAACTGTTAGTAAATTTGAATCCCTTCATTCTAAGTATAGCTACTTAGTTTTATTTACTTTAATAAAAATTATATACTTAGGGTGCCATTTGTCATTACTTATAATTTAAAATTAGTTTGTATATTTATATAACAAGAACAAATGAAATTAATTATTCTCATCTATAAACCTTGGCCATTATGGAATAATGATAATAATCACAATGTGGAATTATACAACGGTTCATTTAAGGATCCTGATAAATTAATCCATGATGATGTGTGTTGAACATCCAGGAGGTTGATGGTTCTTAAACTTTTATACTACTTTTTTCATTTTCACTAAAAATCAGCACCTCTAGAGTAATAATTTCTTGGATTTTTCTAGAAAATTTATTTTTGTGTGTGAGGAAGATTAGCCCTGAGCTAACATCCAATGCCAGTCCTCCTCTTTTTTGCTGAGGAAGATTGGCCCTGAGCTAACATCTGTGCCCATCTTCCTCTACTTTATACGGGACGCCACCACAGCGTGGCTTGACAAGTGATTTGTAGGTCAGCACCCAGGATAGGAAACTGTGAACCCCAGGCCGCCACAGCGGAGCGGGCAAACTTAACTGCTATGCCACTGGGCCTGTCCCCTCTACAAATATTTGAAGATGTAAACCCTAGTATTTCATAGAGTCCAAGGTCTCTCTGACCTCTGGCCTTTGGACTTGCAGGCTATTTCCTTCACCCGAAATCTTCTTGACACTTCTTTGCTACACTCATTTCATCTTTCAAGTTTCAGCTTATATGTCACATCCCATAGAGGTCTCTCCTTGCTATCCAACATTAAAGCAGGGACCCTCTGTTATTCTCTCTCACCATTCTTTATCATGGTTTGTCATGACTCAGTCTTTACAATTTTTCATTACGTATTTATACTTCTTTAAACTTCTCTCTTCTCCCTAGATTGTAAGCTCTGCAAGGAGAGAGAGTTTGTGTTTTGTTTCCCCTCTGTGCGTCATGAAGCTTGTCCAGATGTGTACACAGGATACAGTAGGAAATCAGTAAACATTCCAAATGAATAAATCATCGGGATGGGTAATACATTTCATTAAGGATGATTTCTATCCTGGGAAAATGGCAATGACTCCTGCCTTTACTTTTGGACTATATATATATATCTTTTGACAAGAAAGGAAAAGTAGAAGCTTCCTCCAGTGAATTAGCTGGACTGTATACACACACTGTGTGGGAACAATGACTCACTGTCCGCACAATTTTAGTGCTCACCTTTCTTGGATGTAGAGCCAGGGATTATATTTTTCATCCTTCCTTGTTTATAGGAAGAACTTAGAAAATGTGAGTGGAAATGATTTTCTCTTTTATCGTTTAATACTTCATTCCCCAATCTACCAGCTGAAGGATTTAGAGGATTCATAGGCTTCAGGGCAAGAGAGATGGATCACACTCAGGAAGGTGTTTGAGTCTATAACTAATCGATGGAAGGCTACCTGCCAATCAGAAACACTTGCCCTGGATTATCACCTGAGCAAGAAAAGAAATGTCTTTTGTCTTAAACCCTTGAGATTTGGGCCTTATTTGTCATAGCAGCAGCATTATGCTAATTGACTCATACCCATGCATACTTTAGCATATGATGTATACATTCGAAAAGCTTCTCTAAAATTTTTGCTTCTGATCCCAAGAACTTCCTCACTAAAAATACATAGCTGCAGTTAACTTTAGTTAGTGTTTATTTTAAAATTAACTATTTACATATATGAAGAATGCTTGGCATCTCAAAATATGTAATTGTAATAGTACTTATCATACTATTTGGTAATTGCTGGTATCTCTTAATAGTATATAAGCTTCATGAGCTACGAGCCGTCTCCCCTCACCACTGTCTTCTCAGTACCTAATCCACTGCTCACTAATTATTTTCTGTTTGAAGAAATAAAATAATTTTAGTTCTGTATACTTACATTAAGCTCTTGCCTAAAAGGTATACCATTTGCTCTAAAATGATGAGTTACAACAGTACAAATATAATGTAATAAATTCTCATTGATTTATATTTCAAGAAAAATGCATATAATTACATATTTCTTTATAAATATTAAGACAATAAATATTAACAGAATGAATTGCTTCTAAAACAACTAAAAAAGTCTAACTAAATAAACCCATTTTTGCTATATTTGTAATTATTGGTCATACAGCTAACATGCATGAATTGATTTGTAAAAATTAATATAAAATGACATTTTAAAGATATGTCATTACAGTGATAATTTCAATAAACTTTTTACTAAAACCATATCTAATAATTGAGAGCAATTAAAATAATTTTGTTCTCACTTGTAGATAGGCATGGAATCCAACATCTTTTTTGATCTTCCTAAATGAAAGATATTTTTGAGAGAAATCAAGTAAATTTGGTAGGTTATTCCACACATGACAAAAATTCTGATTATATCTTCTTAGACTGGGAGGTTACGAAAGCACACTAAAACTTTCCAATATTTCCTGTGGAATTGTGTTTCTACGTTTGAGTCTCATTTAAATTTTTCCTGGACAAATCAGCAAATTCATAATAACTATAATAAAACAAGTTCTCAGGGATAGCATTTATTTATTTAATGTTAAATGAATTGAGATCAGAAGTCCTCCAAGGACCTCTCCCCCTGAATATTTCAGTTTTCCAGTTGCTCCATTATGATTACATATTATACTGGTACAATGGCTACCAGCTTACTTCTCACCTGATTATCCTTTAGAACAATATTCCCCAATGTCTTCTCTGTGGTGATTTTCAGTGGAAAGGGTGCCGTAGAGAAATACATTTGGGAAACAATATATTAGCATAAGGGAAATTCTACATTTAACACAAAATATCTGTCCAGCCTCATTTAACAGTTTTTCTGTACTTTCTTGGTCGCAGAACATTTTCTTTTTTCTTTTTTTTTGTTTTTTTTTTTAAAGTAACAGCTATGAGCATTTCTGGCAGCTAACTTTACATGAAATGCATTTTAAAAAAGGAAAACACCGTGCTAGAATCATGCTTTCTGTATCATTTGCATCTCTACCTAATTTCTGGGGGGGTCTTACATTTAATGTGAATCTCTACAATATGGTGGTAGGTTTTTTAACTTTAATCAGAACAAAACATTCTTTATTCATTGACATTGCATGCTCAAATCCCATCTATGCTTAAGCTCGATTATAACATTTAGATCTAAAGATAGAAACTCCTGTCTATGGTGATTCTGTGGATGTTACATTTGTGATTTTACCATTTCCACTTTATGATCTTGTGTTGTGATTAGAATTTCTAGTTTTACTACAAACTGAGAGTGTTCTAATGACTGATATAGTAACATCAATTCCTGAGCTCATTCTCATCAGCTTTTTTTGTAGCTTTTGACATCCAAAAACTTCCATTTTTAAACTGTGTCTCTTTAGCTTCTGTTAACAAATTCTTCTCTTAGGGAACCCTCATACGCTGCTGGTGGGAGTGCCAACTGGTGCAGCCACTATGGAAAACAACAGTAGGGAGATTTCTCAAAAAGTTAAGAATAGAAATAGGGCCGGCCCCATGGCTTAGCGGTTAAGTGCGCGCGCTCCGCTGCTGGCGGCCCGGGCCCGGATCCCGGGCGCGCACCGACGCACCGCTTCTCCCGCCATGCTGAGGCCGTGTCCCACATACAGCAACTAGAAGGATGTGCAGCTATGACATAAAACTATTAAAAAAAAAAAAAAAAAAGAATAGAAATACCTTATGATCCAGCTATCCCACTACTGGGTGTTTATCCAAAGAACATGAAATCAACATCTCAAAGAGAGTTATGCACCCCTGCATTCATCACAGCATTATTCACCATAGCCAGGATGTGGAAGCAACCCAAGTGCCCATCAATGGATGAACAGATAAAGAAGATGTGGTGTACATATGTGTGTATATATATATGTATGTTACATACATATATATATACACATATACACAATGGAATACTACTTAGTCATAAAAAAAGTCAAAGTTTTGCCATTTGAGACAACATGGATGGACCTTGAGGGTGTTATGCTAAGTAAATTAAGCCAGACAGAGAAAGACAAATACCATATGATTTCACTCATATGTGGAAGATAAACAGATGCTTGGATAAGGAGAACAGATTAGTGGTTACCAGAGGGGAAGGTGGGGTGTGAGGGCCAAAGGAGCACATATGTACGGTGATGGAAAAAAAGAGATTGGTGGTGGTGAATACAATGCAATCGATACAGAAACTGTTGTATAATAACATACGCCTGAAATTTACACAATGTCATAAGCCAATATGACTTTAATAAAATAATTTAAAAAAAATTCTTTTCTTAATTTCTTCTTTCTCTAATTTGTAATCTCTTTTCCTGAGCCCTCTTCCTCCTCTTATTCTCTAACACTGAGTGTTGTCAACGCTCAGCTCCACTTTCTCTGCATTTATTTCATTTATTCATTTACTCTAGTCTTACAGTTTACTCTCCCTTTATAGCACCAAGGACATTGATCACAAGAGAGTATGCTTCCTCAATTGCACCAAACGGAGCCCTTCTAGTGGTGAAGGGCTTGAACTCTCAGTTTAGCCAGATCTGAGTTGACCTTGCTCCCCTTGGCTTAGCTATGTGTGAAATAATGACATGTGAGAGTTTTTGTGAGAATTAAATGAGACATGAATACGATCAGGAAATGCAGTGAGATGTAAGTCTCTGATGTTTAACACAGTGTACACTAGATAAATATTTATTGAATAATATTAACTATTCTACACTGTATGTGTTGAACTAAAGTAAGCTGTTCTTTAGTGTATGTATATACGTTATTGGGATATGAGCACTAACTAAACTTTAAAAACAACTTATTTCCTCTTAATTATTATTTTTTAAATGGAAACATATTAAAACATCTAAGAGCACATTATAAACCAGTTTATGAGCTGATTTCTCTGTTCTTAACATCGGGAGAGTACTGGCCTACATAAATTGTTAACGTAATCTGAATTGAATAAATTTATCAATGGTTAATGAAAATGATTTAAAAATTTACCAACTTTGTCCTAAATCTTTAATGTAAATTAGTGCTTTAGCTAACACCATTTAATCTTAGTTGTGTGAATTCAGTTTTAATTTATTCTAATAATTTATACTTTATATCCAAACCTTTTTTCAAGTAACGTGCAACTATTTTTTGCTTCTAAAACTTAACCTTGGCTGACATAAAAAAAGAAATTATTTGCTTATACTCATCTCTCAAAAAAAACCAAAACATCTTTATAGTAATAACCAAAGGGCAGTAATCTTTTATTTTTTGTTTTCTTTCTCTTAACTCGAGGAAGAAACTACAGAAAGAATAAAAGACACCCACTGCTTCTTTCTAGACTTTTTCTAAATTTTATTCTTTGCTTTATTCCTGCTGGTATGAAAACAGAGCCTTTAATTAAGCATCGGTATGAAACATCCATTCAAATTCATCTAGGACTGCCATGGAATATAGCTAGGGGTCAAGTAAACAGGTGATTTTCATCATGGGGAT
Source organism: Ceratotherium simum simum (assembly GCF_057802395.1). NCBI lineage: Eukaryota > Metazoa > Chordata > Mammalia > Perissodactyla > Rhinocerotidae > Ceratotherium > Ceratotherium simum. Next base: position 12,440,876 of record NC_141927.1, on the reverse strand, counting down.
CACTGTAAACACCTTTTCACCAATCAGAAGACATTTGTTCAATTTCTTTACTGACACATCCTAAGCTTTTCCATTTCTTTCAGGTAAATGCTCTGGCTGATTTTATGGTACTGTCTTAGAGTTGACTTGTTAAAATAGTAATCATATATAACTTGCAAGTTTAGATTTTAAAAAATCCCTACTTTCTTAAACATACTTTCAAACAAGATACAAAGAACATACTTTCAACAAAACATGATGAAACAGAACTTAAAGACTTTATATCGAGATGTAAGGTAATTTGACCACTCATTCATTTCTCAATATTTTTTAAGTATCTCCCATTTGTCAGGCAGTATGTCAGAGTCTGAGAATAAAAAGACAAACTGAAGACTATTCTTTCCTATAAGGTCACAATGCGGTAGGAGAGAGAGAGATTGGCAAACAAACGATTGGAACAGTTATGTTATGTCTCCAAAACAGGTACGTAGAAAGCATTACAAGGGGAGCAGAGAAAATGTCACACACACACACACATTAAAGAAAAAAGCAAAGACAGGAGAATTTCAAGGGTAAACTATCTTCTATCTGGGTATTTAAAGAGAAGTTGGGAATTCAGAAGTCACTTCTAGACAAGAGGGTCAGGACATACAAGCCAAGGGGTAATAACTTCAATGACAAGGATGTGTGAAAGGTCATAGTGCCGTCAGGAAACAGTAAAAGACATTACTTTTGTATGACTGAAGTGAAATAAATATGGAGGGGTGGCTATTGTCTAGAATTTTAAGCCATTCATTCACTCTTGCAGGGAAAGCTTGAGGACACATGGATATTCCTCAAATGACCATTTTATTCATTCTTCGGCAAACAGGAGGAAATTTTCTCCTGTCTGGCAATCCCATTCAAAGACTTCTTCAAGGAGTGAGGCTGTCTTCGGACTCTTAAAAACAAAGTACCTTGAATGAATTTTCCGAGAAGAAATTTTTTTTGATTTTTTTAAGTATGAGATCATGTGACTAGAAAAGTTTTGAGGAAAACAATATGGGTGACGTTGATTGAAAGAGGCTTAAACCTAAATGATTATCTTTGGAGAATTATATCAAATAGCAAACCACACATTAAACAGGGGGAAATATACCCCTTAACTAGGTCATATAAAAACATTAGAGTTACACAATTTTTTAGGAAGGTCCTATCTTTCTGCCCCTCCCTTCCATTCTTTAAGCCCCAGACGCTCTTCCCAAAAATAGATCCACTCAATGGAAGTACTAATTATCTATTGTTTCTTTATCTAGTCTCAGATATTTGTTAAGCTGAATTTAACATATTGCCAGGATATGATTATATTTTAGAGGCAAATAATCCTGTTGACAATGAGTCTTTAACTAGATAGTACCTACAAAGACTACTCAGAAACAGTCTCTTTTTATATCTCGTCCAGGCCACTGTGGCGCAGCAGAAAAAGCAAAGGACTAATGACAAGGTAAAGGGAGAATTTGAGTCCTATGTGGACTGAAGCCTGGTACGTTGTATTTGTGACTCTCTCTCTCTCTCTTTTTTTTAGTGGAGATGACAATACTTAGTTCAAAGGTATCAGGGAAATACACTATTGGTAGACATAAGGAGATGTGGGAGCAGTAATGCTGGAAAAGTAAGCCAATGACAAAATCTGAAGAACGTACAGTGCTCTTCTCTTTAGGTTAAAAATCTTGGACTCATTAGGTTCCAAAGAGTGACAGATAGAAAATCTATATTTAATTTGAAAGAAGGGCATGCTAAGGCAATGTAAAGATAAAACGAATCAAAATGGAATTTCTATCCATTTCTTGTATCTTAGAAGGTAAAATAGTTTTATTTGTATTAGTCTCCATAAAGAGATTTGGTTTTAGCAGTTATTCTACATACACATATATAGCTTTGAATGAATTATGTGACTGTTTAAGAACTCAGACTTTGCCTATGTACCATCACATTTTGAAGGTGAGCATCTAATAAAGTATAAACCAATTTAAGAAAATTCATTTTAGCTATTTAAATCCAAGGTACATAAAAAAAGTAATTTAAATTAAGCATCAAATTTATTTTATATTTTTCCAAAGTCACAAAAGAGAAAATGGGAAAAGATTAGAAATTGAATATTATTCATTAAAATCTCTCAGTTATATGTATTCATATTATTTTAAAACTTTGTAAATTTTAAAAGTTCAATTTAAATAGATTTAGACTAGGCAGAAGAACATGTATTTTCTCACGTTTTGTTCTGCTACTTTTTTTTAAACAATATAGAGATACATCAGAATAATTCAATTATGTTTTATTTGAAATATTTCTAAATAACAGTATCATACATTATTTCTCAACTAAATATACTCTTGTTACTGACGTGCTTAGAATTGTTCTGTTTATTTATCAAATCTTATGTTAATATATAGTATATAGTCAGGACTCAAGAGCTTAAATGATTTGATTTAATAAAGAGAGGTACTGTTTTCCGGGTACACCTATTTGAAATAAAATCTTTTTGAGAAACCTTACTATTTGAAAAAAATGAAATTTAACAAAAAAAACACGAAGATTTTAGGTCTTGATTCATAAGTATCTATATCCTGCCACTCATATTCACTACCTAATAAATCTGTTAAGTATGTATTGATGCTCTCTTATTTTCCATCCATGTATTGACTCTAAAGTTTCCCTAAGAAACTAAGTCAACAATACTGACTGAATTAGAGACCACATGATACCTGTAAATATGTAGATAAGGGAAATGTTTTGTCTTTATTTTTATTTTTTGTGTGAGAAGATTAGCCCTGAGCTAACATCCGAGGCCAATCCTCCTCTTTTTGCTGAGGAAGATTGGCCCTGAGCTAACATCCGTGACCATCTTCCTCTACTTTATATGAGACTCTGCCACAGCATGGCTTGACAAGTGGTGCATCTGTGCATGCCCGGGATCCAAACCTGTGAATACCGGGCCGCAGAAGCAGAGCATGCCCACTTAACCACTAGGTCACTGGGCAGGGCCCCGGAAATGCTTTATTTTTAGTTTCAAAAGTCGAGTCAAAATTCAGTTTGGGGTTGGATATTTTATCATACTACCATATTATAACTATCTTTGTTTTTAAATATTAAGGATACTGTATAGTTTTTGTAAAATTGAACTATGCTTTTGGAAGATGGCACAATCCTTTTCAATAGAATACAGTTTTTATTTAAAATAAGAATTTCACCTAACTGTCTTTTATTCTTAATTTTGCGTTATGCTGTGTTATGCTCTGACAATTGAAAAAAATCTTCGAATTGATATTGTTCTGTTAATTGGAATAATTATCTTCCTTTTTGTAAGCCAGTATAATATTTGTACATTTTGCACTAATAATATGATCACCAAAGGAAAGTGTGTCAATAGCATCTCTAAGGTTCGACAGGTTTCCTAACCGTAAAATGTTTTGATCAATTATTACCTCCTTGAAACTGCCCATCGACTATGAAATTCTTAATCACTACAACCAATGTCATCCTAAAACAATCACCGAAGAAGGACCTTATTCATTACACACAAGGCAGTTATCTCCTATAATACCACCAAGCTCTAATATTCTCGTTATGATTCCCTACCTCCCATATTCAGGATCAACACCCCCTGGGGGTATCAGTTCAGAGCAAGCGTCAGCTATGGAAGACTGTTTCTCAGAAGTGAAGCTCCTAGTCAGACCTGTTCTTTTGTCTCTGAGTTTTTCTTTTTCTTTTTTTTTTTTTAATTTTTTGTTTATTGCAGTAACATTGGTTGATAACATTGTATAAATTTCAGGTGTATATCATTATACTTCTATTTCTGCATAGATTACATCATGTTCACCACCCAAATACTAATTACAACCCATCACCACACACATGTGCCGAATTATCCCTTTCACCCTCCTCCCTCCCCCCTTCCCCTCTGGTAACCACCAATCCAATCTCTGTCCCTATGTGTTTGTTTATTGTTGTTATTATCTACTACTTAATGAAGGAAATCATACGGTATTTGACCTTCTCCCTCTGACTTATTTCACTTTGCATTATACCCTCAATGTCCATCCATGTTGTCACAAATGGCTGGATTTCATCATTTCTTATGGCTGAGTAGTATTCCATTGTGTATATATACCACAGCTTCTTCATCCATTCGTCCCTTGATGGGCACTTAGGTTGCTTCCGAGTCTTGGCTATTGTGAATAACGCTGCAATGAGCACAGGGGTGCATGTATCTTTACGCATTGGTGTTTTCAAGTTGTTTGGATAAATACCCAGCAGTGGAATAGCTGGATCATACGGTAGTTCTATCCTTGATTTTTTGAGGAATCTCCATACTGTTTTCCATAGTGGCTGCACCAGTTTGCACTCCCACCAGCAGTGTATGAGAGTTCCCTTCTCTCCACATCCTCTCCAACACATGCTGTTTCCTGTCTTGTTAATTATAGCCATTCTGATGGGCATGAGGTGATATCTCATTGTAGTTTTGATTTGCATTTCCCTGATAGTTAATGATTTTGAACATCTTTTCATGTGTCTCTTGGCCATCTGTGTATCTTCTTTGGAGAAATGTCTGTTCAGGTCTTTTGCCCATTTTTTAATTGGGTTGTTAGTTTTTTTGTTGTTGAGATGCATGAGTTCTTTATATATTTTGGAGATTAACCCCTTATCCAATGTATGGTTTGCAAATATCTTCTCCCAATTGTTAGGTTGTCTTTTCGTTTTGTTGATGGTTTCCTTTGCTGTGCAGAAGCTTTTTAGTTTGATGTAGTCCCATTTGTTTATTTTTTCTGTTGTTTCTCTTGCCTGGTCAGACATGGTGCTTGAAAATATGTTGCTAAGACCGATGTCGAAGAGGGTACTGCCTATGTTTTCTTCTAGAAGTTTCATAGTTTCAGGTCTTACATTCAAGTCTTTAATCCATTTGGAGTTAATTTTTGTGAATGGTGTAAGGTAAGGGTCTACTTTCATTTTTTTGCATGTGGCTGTCCAGTTTTCCCAACATCATTTGTTGAAGAGACTTTCTTTTCTCCATTGTATGTTCTTGGCTCCTTTGTCAAACAGTAGCTGTCCATAGATGTGTGGGTTTACTTCTGGGCTTTCGATTCTATTCCATTGATCTGTGTGTCTGTTTTTGTGCCAGTACCATGCTGTTTTGGTTACTATAGCTTTGTAGTATATTTTGAAATCAGGGAGTGTGATACCTCCAGCTTTGTTCTTTTTTCTCAGGATTCCTTTAGCTATTTGGGGTCTTTTGTTGTTCCATATAAATTTTAGGATTCTTTGCTCTATTTCTGTGAAAAATGTTGTTGGAACTTTGATAGGGATTGCATTGAATCTATAGATGGCTTTAGGAAGTATGGACATCTTAACTATGTTAATTCTTCCAATCGAAGAGCATGGAATATCTTTCCATTTCTTTGTGTCTTCTTCAATTTCTTTCAGCAATGTTTTATAGTTTATACAGATCTTTCACCTCTTTGGTTAAGTTTATTCCTAGGTATTTAATTCTTTTTGTTGCAATTGTAAATGAGATTGTATTCTTAATTTCTCTTTCTGCTACTTCGTTGTTAGTGTATAGAAATGCAACTGATTTTTGTATGTTGATTTTGTATCTTGCAACTTTACTGTATTCGTTTATTACTTCTAAAAATTTTCTGGTGGATTCTTTATGGTTTTCTATATATAAAATCATGTCATCTGCAAATAGTGACAGTTTCACTTCTTCCTTTCCCATTTGGATCCCTTTTATTTCTTTCTCTTGCCTGATTGCTCTGGCTAGGACTTCCAATACTATGTTAAATAGGAGTGGTGACAGTGGGCATCCTTGTCTGGTTCCTGTTCTTAGAGGGATAGCTTTCAGTTTTTCACCATTGAGGATGATATTAGCTGTGGGTTTCTCATATATGGCCTTTATTATGTTGAAGTACTTTCCTTCTATCCCCATTTTATTCAGAGTTTTTATCATAAGTGGATTCTGTATCTTGTCAAATGCTTTCTCTGCATCTATTGAGATGACCATGTGATTTTTATTCTTCATTTTGTTAATGTGGTGTATTACGTTGATTGATTTGCGAATGTTGAACCATCCCTGCATACCTGAAATAAATCCCACTTGATCATGGTGGATAATCTTTTTAACGTATTGTTGTATGTGATTTGCTCGTATTTTGTTGAAGATTTTTGCATCAATGTTCATCAGTGATATTGGCCTGTAATTTTCTTTTTTTGTGTTGTCCTTGTCTGGTTTTGGTATCAGGGTGATGTCGGCTTTGTAGAATGAGTTAGGGAGCTTCCTCCTCTCCTCAATTTTTTGGAAGAATTTGAGAAGAATAGGTATTAATTCTTCTTTGAATGTTTGGTAGAATTCACCAGGGAAGCCGTCTGGTCCTGGACTTTTATTTTTGGGGAGGTTTTTGATTACTGTTTCGATCTCCTTACTGGTGATTGGTCTATTCAGATTCTCTACTTCTTCTTGATCCAGTTTTGGAAGGTTGTATGATTCTAAGAATTTATCCATTTCTTCCAGATTGTCGAATTGGTTGGCATATAGCTTTTCATAGTATTCTCTTATAATCTTTTGTATTTCTGAGGTGTCTGTTGTAACCTCTCCTCTTTCATTTCTGATTTTACTTATTTGTGCCTTCTCTCTTTTTTTCTTGGTGAGTCTAACTAAAGGTTTGTCTATTTTGTTGATCTTTTCAAAGAACCAGCTCTTGGTTTTATTAATTTTTTCTATTGTTTTTTTAGTCTCTATTTCATTTATTTCTGCTTGATTTTTATTATTTCCCTTCTTCTACTGATTTTGGGCTTTGTTTGTTCTTCTTTTTCCAGTTCCTTTAGGTGCATTGTTAGATTGTTTATTTGAGATTTTACTTGTTTGTTGTGATAGGCCTGTATTGCTATAAACTTCCCTCTTAGCACCACTTTTTCTTGCGGCATCCCATAAATACTGGCATGTCATATTTTTATTTTCATTTGTCTCCAGGTATTTTTTGATTTCTTCTTTGATTTCTTTGTTGACCCAGTTGTTGTTCAGTAGCATTTTGTTTAATCTCCATGTATTTGTGGCTTTTCTGATTTTCTTCCTATAGTTGATTTCTAGTTTCATACCGTTGTGGTCAGAAACGAGGCTTGGTATTATTTCAATCTTCTTACATTTATGGAGACTTGTTTTGTGGCCTAATATGTGATCAATCCTGGAGAATGTTCCATGTGCATTTGAAAAGAACGTGTATTCTTCGGTTTTTGGATGGAATGCTCTGTAAATATCTACTAGGTCCATCTGTTCTAGTGTGTTATTTAAGGCCAATGTTTTTCCTTATTGGTCTTCGGTTTGGATGATCTATCCATTGGTGTAAGTGGAGTGTTAAAGTCCCCTACCATTATTGTGTTACTGTCTATTTTTCTTTTCATGTCTGTTAATAATTGCTTTATATATTTAGGTGCACCTACATTGGGTGCGTAGATATTTACAAGTGTTATATCCTCTTGTTGGATGGTTCCCTTGATCATTATGTAATGCCCTTCTTTGTCTCTTTTTGCAGTTTTTGTTTTAAGGTCTATTTTGTCTGATATGAGTACTGCTACCCCAGCTTTCTTTTCATTGCCATTTGCGTGGAGTGTCTTTTTCCATCCCTTCACTTTCAGTTTGTGAGTGTCTTAGGTCTGAAGTGTGTCTCTTGTATGCAGCATATATATGGATCTTGTTGTTTTATCCAATCAGCCACCCTATGCCTTTTAATTGGAGTATTTAGTCCATTGACGTTTAAAGTAGCTATTGATAAGTATGTACTTACTGCCATTTTTTAACTTTTTTTTTGTCAGTGTTTTAGTAGTCCTTCTCTGTTCTTTCTCCTTCTATACAGAATTGATGGTCTCTTTACTTTGACCTCTATCTGAAAGGTCTACTGTTTAACTCCCGTGGTCCCTCATTTTATGTTTTTGAAATCATATCTAACTTCTTTTTTGTGCATTTGTATCCATTACTCTCTTATCATAGAAATAGATAATTTTCCTACTTGTGGACTTATCTTTTCCCCTTAAATCAGTCCCTTTAACATTTCTTGTAGCACTGGTTTCTTGGTGACAAACTCCTTTAATTTTTGCTTGTCTGGGAAATTTTTGATCTCTCCTTCCATTTTGAATGATAACCTTGCTGGGTAGAGTATCCTTGGCTGTAAGTTTTTTCCTTTTAGCACTTTAAATATATCGTGCCACTCTCTTCCAGGTTTCTGCTGAGAAGTCAGCTGATAGACTTATGGGGTTTCCTTTGTATGTAACTTGTCTTTCTCTCACGGCTTTTAGGATTCTCTCTTTATCTTTAATTCTGGACATTTTGATTATGATGTGTCTTGGTGTGGGCCTCTTTGGGTTTATCTTGTTTGGGGTTCTCTGTGCTTCCTGTACCTGGATGTCTGTTTCCTTCCTTAGGTTAGGGAAGTTTACATCTATTATTTCTTGAAATAGATTCTCTGCCCCTTTGTCTCCCTCTTCTCCTTCTGGAACACCTATAACACGGATGTTAGTGTGCTTGATGTTGTCCCAGAGGTCCCTTAGACTGTCCTCACTCTTTTTAATTCTTTTCTCTTTTACCTGTTCAGCTTGGGTAATTTCTTCTAGTCTTTCATCCAGCTCGCAGATGCGTTCTTCTGTATCCTCTACTCTGCTTTTGAGTCCCTCTAGTGAATTTTTCATTTCCAGTATTGTATTCTTCATTTCTGATTGGTTCTTTTTTATATTTTCCATTTCTTTGTTGACGTTCTCACGGAGTTCATCTATTCTTCTCCCCACATCAGTGAGCATCCTTAACACTCTTTGTTTGAACTCTCTGTCAGGTAGGTTGCTCATTTCTGTTTCACTTAGTTCCTTTTCTGGGGTTTTGTCCTGTTCCCTTACTTGGAATGTATTCCTTTGCCTCCTCATTTTGCCTCTTTCCCTGTGCTTGTGTCTACGTATTAGGTAGGTCAGCTACGTCTCCAGCTCTTCAATACGTGACTTTATATAAGTGATGCCTTAGGAGGCCTGCCATGTGCTTCCCTCAGTTCTCAATGTTCTCGGGGTGACCCCTATGTGTGCTATGTCTGTCCTTCTGTTGTGGCCTGTTTGCTCTCCCTGTAGGTGCCCAGGGAGGCCAAGCTATGCTCCTGGCCACCTATTGTAATGCTCAGCTGCTTGTAGTTGTTGTGGGCCCTTCAGTCTCTTTATCAGGTGTGGGGAGCCTCAACACAGTTGGCTGCAAGTTCTAATACCACATTTGTGTTGCAGTATTTCTTTTAAGTGAGTAGGCCTCCAGTGTGGCAGGTTGTTAGGCTCAGGGGCTTACAATTGCTGTAAGCCTCCAGGCTTTAGGTCTCTTGTCAGCTCTATCAGGATTGCAGCTGGATGGGGCTGGCCTCAGGCACAGGAGCACCCAATTGTTTCAGGCTTTGGAAGGTGGGGCAAACCCCCTATGTGGGTCTTTGAGAAGCACAAGTCTTCTGCAGCTGACAGGCAATGCCACCCACACGTCCACACACACAGTCAATACTGTCCTGCCCCATGTGCGCGCCCCGACCTCCTGAAGTGGACCCAGTCTCTCCACAGCAGGAGCCCCACACACTCCACCACTGGCCCACACTCTACACCTGCTCCTTGTGTACGCCCTGCTGCATTGAAGTGGGCTCAGTTGCCAGGCTGCAGAGAATCCAGTCACCAATCTATGCAGGCCCACAAGTTGCCCGAGGGCTAGTTGTTGGGTGGGGCCAGTCTCTAGGGTGGGATGCCTGCTCTGGCTGAGCTGGATTAAATCGGTGCTCTAGTGCGTGGGGCAGACCTGGGCTAGCAGGCCCCAGGAAGAACTCCAATGGCGTCTGTGTCAGCACGCCCACACCAGGCCACAACAATGGCCGCCGCCAATGTCCCAGTCCCTGGAGAGGTCTCACCTCTCAGTGAGATGCACTCAGGGCCTATTAGGTGAGTCTCTTTTCACCAAAGCACTGTGCACCTTTCTTTCTAGTGATTTTATGTTGCCTTCTGAAACGGGTGAGTTTGCACATGGGCACTTTAAGAGCCGGTTTTAATTTCTTTGTGAACCAGCTTTTCTGGGGGTACTCCCCAATGTTTTAGTAGCAGGCAAAGTCAGATATTATGCCCCTCATCTCAACTGTGCTGGGTCCACAAAATGCCCACAGTGGGGGTGCTCCCGGCTCCGGGCCCTGCTCCTCCAGGGAGGACTGCGTACCTTTGGGCTGCTCCCAGGCAGCGATGAGGCGCTGTGGCTTGTGAAGGTGGTGTTTTTTCTCTCCCGAAGGGGGTTTCTGCCCTTTCCACCTCAATTAGGATTGTCTGTTGTTGCAGGAGTTCCTCTTATCCAGTTTTCAGTTCTGTCTCAGGGCTAATTTTTCCATGAGTAGCTGTAAATTGGCTTTGTCCGGGAGAGGAGGTGAGTTCAGAGTCTGCCTACGCCGCCATCTTGACTTCTCTGTCTCTGAGTTTTTCTATTTACTTTCATGAGATTGCCATCTAATCCATTTACAATGCCGAGGTTCTTATTACGTTTTTAAAGAAACTGGAAGGTAGTAACATTTTATTCATTTATTTCTCCATTTAATAACTTTTTAATTAAATAAAAACAACATAAATATCTTATATTGATTCATTTCTCTTGGCACAAGTTAATTGCACAATAGAATTTAGGTACATTTGCAAACTACACTAAACTCTTCCAAGCTACTAGTTTCTACTCCAAAGCAGTAATTTTAACCTCAATTTGGGATAAGTTATATGCTGGGACAAATGCACAAGAAATCCTTTTTATAGACATTTTTCACTAATGAAAGTTATTTTAAATTAATATTTCTTAGCTATGTGTTAAATATATACATATGTATTTCTTAATTCCAAAGTTTCTAATTTTAACCATAATTTGTCAGGAATTTATCAGGTATAAATATGATATTACTATAATTTATATTTTCAATATTTGGCATGCTTATCCTATTTAAACTTGCAAACTGGCAGTAAGTTTAAATTCCAAGTAAATTTCAATCCCCAATGTTGCATTCATTTATCAGTGATAATTTACACTAATATAAGTTCATTGATCTTATTCTTCAGGCTCTCCCTTGTGAGTAATTTCATCCTTTAGAAGACATTATTAGATACATTAAGCTGTGGTATTCCATTCCAACAAATGAGCCTGGCTTGACTGCTGGAGAAACACCCAATTAATAATGACATATAAAGTGATTTGTATAATTTATCATATTGTAACATCTAATTTATCGCAATCCTGGAAAAAAATTCATGTGTAGCCATTCAGAGACGAATTATCAGAAAATGTACATCGCTAGAATATTGATTAAATCAATTGAAATCTACATATATTTCTCATGTGTTTCTCTTTGAATATACTTGACATGGAATTTTTTATTTTTTTAGGTATATAGTGAACATCAAAAATTGCTTTTGTTTTAAACCTTCGATTTACTAATGGAATTTTGAGGTTTTGACTTTATAAAGTTTTCAGTGACTTTATTAATCTTAAATGCACCGTCTCTTTAAAAAACTTTTTCATGCTCTCTATTGCTAAGAATGGTTTCTCTTTTGCTTTCATAAGTCTGTTCTTAACTTAACACATATCATGACCACAGGGGGAAAAGTTATTATAGTGTCATTGTCTTTTTCGTGTGGTTTCACATTTTTAAAGAAGAAATTAAACACTACTACTACTACTAGAAAACCAGCACCTTAAATCAATTATATTATTTGATTCTAAAAACAACTCAATAAAGAGCACAGTGGGATAGTATTTTGAGATATGATGCTGCCCCTCTTTTTTTTGCATTTCTTTATACCCTATTGCCTTCCACCCATTTATTCAGTGGCATCCATTGCCTCAACCAAGGGAGAGATGAAAGATGGGAAAAAAAACCACTTTAAATTCAAAAGTTTAGGCTTTTGTACTGCTAAAGCCTCGACACTAGACTCAATAAAGACTCAGACCCAGACTTGATAAAGGTCCCAAGAGCAGGGAGCAGAGGGAGAGGTAAAACAAGGAGAGCACAGGCCTGGGGTAAGACAGGGTAAAGCAAATCCCAACCAGAGAAGCCACAAATCTGGCAGGTTCCCAGAAATCCCCATATGTGGCATGATGCAGGTGCAGAAGACAGCCCAGATTCATCTGGAAGACAGTTCTGAGTCACCTCCCAGACCCAGCTCAGAGGGTTTTAGGAACAGGAGTATGATTCCAGAACAGCCAAGAGACCTGGGGCTCCTGCAATTGGGAGAAAGAGGCTGGTACAGTGATCTTCACGAAGTGATCGTCAAAGAACCAATGGAAACAGGAATATCTCAGCAGATCCTCCTGTGGATTCAATCATTCATTTAACAAATATATCTAGAACACTTATGTTGCAGGCACCATTCTAGATGATGAGGTCATAGCAGTGATAAAATAAAAATTTCTGCATTCACTCTTTTCTTATAAATTTCCTAGGGAGAGGAACAACTAGAATCCTGGAGAAGCTCTTCATAGGTGGGACAAATTACTCCAAGAATCAAATGGATCTGAGCGGATCAAGGAGTGTACCACTAGGTATACCGGGGAGCAATGCCTAAATCTCTTCATCTGAGCCAATGCACCCATACCCCCAACTGCTAGGAACGTCAGCCTCTGATGATGTACAGCTGTGTCCCTCAAGGGGCTTTGCCCCCTGCTGCAGAGAACTGCCTCTCCCAGTGTTACACACTACTATGGGGCAGCCCGTGGCCAGTGAGTGGCCAAGGCAGGGATATTCACCCTCCCAGTCCCAATCTGGGCCAACTCTGCAAGTCCATCCCAGCTGCAGAGTTCCCTGGAGATTCAGTTGCAATCCTATTGCAGGTCAGTTTCTCCCTCTGCCCACCTGCCTTTTGCTCCTCCTTATGGTCTATCTCCTGAGAGCACTCCCCAAAGGCAATTCCCTATCTGCACTCAACTCGCCATCTCAAAATCTGTTTTTAGGGATCTCAATCTAAAACCCAGGGATAAAGGGTGAAAATGAGTTTAGTCCTAAGGACCCCAAGGCAGCTATGAATATTGCTGGAAGGGAAGAGAGGGAGTCTTGCTAAGACAATTTCTGAGCTCCTACTTAGCTCCTGATGGTGAAAGTGCACTGTCTTTCAGAGACAGCTTTACTATAGCTCTTCAGAACTCTCTTGACCTCTGCCTATATGTCCTGCAGAGGAGCCACGTCAAGGACCAGTTTTGATCCCCTATCCTACAACTGGCTGGCCCCACACCCTCGAGAACTTAGATGTAATCTTGGCAGAACAGATGTGGTGTGAATCCCTGATTTTTCTGATGTGAAGTTTCTAATATCCAGAGTACTGGGAGATTATATTAGAAAATAATGGTTGTTATAGAATAATAGAGAAACTTTTTTTTCCTTTTTTTTTTTTTTGCTGAGGAAGATCTGCCCTGAGCTAACATCTGTGGACAATCTTTACTTTGTATGTGGGTTGCTGCCACAGCATGGCTGATGAGTGGTGTAGGTCTGTGCCTGGGATCTAAACTTGCAAACCCGGGCCACCAAAGCGGAGCATGCCAAACTTAACCACTATGTCATCAGGCCGTCCCCAAGAAATATATTTTTTGAACGTCTCATCTGTTGACTGAAATGTGTGCCAGTTGCAAAAAATGGGTACTATACTGCTTATTTTGCAAATGGAGAAACTGAATTTTTTATACATATGTAACTTGCACAAGTTCATTTTGATTAAAAGTGTCAGAGAAAGCCTTGAGTCCAGGCCTATCTCACTCCACTCTTCATTCTTATCACATCCCTATGTACCACTCTTCATTCTTATCACATCCCTATGTAGTATCAGACAGCTTAAATAATTATTTTCTTTATACAAAACTATTTTTTAATTATCTTTAGTTTTCTATTTATGATTTCCCAGGGATTTATAAATACGTAACCAATGTTTTCGCAGATCACACAAATTAAATTTTCTCTAATTTCTTTTACTTTGTCTCTCCATAAATGGAAAAGTATATCTATGTCTATTTTCTTTAACCATTTCACCCCCAAAAAGATGTCCTTGTGAGAGGCTATATGAAGCTATCATCCTATTAATATTTCTTCTTCAAATCAAATGTTTAATGAAAAGAGAAAAAAGATAATGGATTCTCATAAATTACCTTTGAGCTTAAAAGTTATTTTCAGAATTTCTTAAAGAGCAGGCTGAGAAAATATTATACTATCTAACCAAAGGGAATACTACTCGAAACCCTAACGAAGAGCTGCTATCAGCAAGAATTGTGGGGTCTTCTTCTTTTAAGAAAAACAAACAAACAAATCTCACCAATGCCTGTTGGACAGATAACATTTGTGCTTTCTTGTTAAACATATTGGGTGACTGACATTTGTTTCTCTTTTATGAGAATCTGATATGAATCTTAAATTTCTTAATACATTCTTTTCATAAAAGTATTTATCACAAAATGTTCATGAATTTAGCTTCTATCAAATTTTCCAACATTTATTAAGATAACCCTTTGAATGACAGCTTTTCTTTTCTCTTAACTGTAGATGAAGCTAAGTAGAGATGTAAAAATGCTTTGGAATTGAAACCACTACACTGTGCTGGTACATAGAGGTCTGTTTTGGTGTGTGTGTGTATACATATCTTCCTATTAAGCGTAGAATGTTCAATATTATATTAAACATTGAATAATTTATAGCATATTCACCATAGTCAGCTTATTAAATACAAATGACTGTACCTGTGCTTTGAAGAATATAACAGCAAATTAACAACATTCAAAGAAGTCAAAATTTGTGACACCTTTCATATACCATGCATTAAATTATTTGTCAAACATGATGCCCTAAAGTACAGTTGTGATTATTTCAATTTATACTTTGGAATTAAAAATCAACTATATCTTTGCTTATTGGTGTGTTGCATAATGTTAGGTTTAGGTTTATGCCCAATTGTTAAAAATATGTTAAATTATTTAAAATGTTTAAAGAAAAAAGAAAGTGCTGTATCTGAAAGGTTAGGATTATACTAAAATTAGTATAAGGTTAAAAAATTAATAAAATAAAGGGCTGTCACATAAAGATGGTCTTTTGAATAAAATAAAAATGATAGTAATGCAACTACCAATTACAATAATAATGTGAGTCAACTTTGGATCTTATACGAGGCAGGGAGCAGTTATAGAGTTTGACAAGCTTACATTTACTATAGAAGAGACGAGTTTCTATTGCTTTTCCTTTCCGTTTTTTTTCTTTTGGTTTTAATTAGAGAAAAAGAGAAGGAGAAGAATGAGAAGAGGAATTAAAACTTTCCGTGAAGACACCACAAGTATTTCTCTCTGGGAGCTCAGGATGAGCGGAGGCCTGCTAAGATGGAGAAGAGTGCCTAAAGACTCAAGAAGCAATGTCTAAAGGGAACTGGAGTATTCCAATGGCGAAGCCCGGAAATAAATAAATATTTGGAACGGAATCCTCTGAGTACTAAAACAGAATGAAACCCTCTGTTTCCTCAACTACTAGAGTCTGCAAGGGCTGTTTGAACATGAATTTCTAAAGTAATTTAAACCTCTGAAATTTCTAAAATTGAAGGACAGATTCAGGCTTCTTGAAAGACTGATAGTAACCAGCACTCTGGTGAGAACAACAGAATTTTAGGAGCAGCAAGGCAATTTAAGTTTAAGATCTACTTTAGTATGGTAGCACTTCTATGATCTTTCTATGATACATATATATATATGTATATATCTCATATAAAAGATAAATCCTCATGTATATAAAATAACCACATTTTATTTATATAACATATATATATATACACACCTTATATATAAAACTATATATGGTGTGTATATATATATAAACACATATATAAATAGACGTGGTTCTTTGATACAAACCAAAAGAATATGAAATGATTACCTTTGTGCTCATCACTAATTAAGACAAGGAGAAATGTTGAGATTTACTTTAATAATTTAAAATTTTCCTTAAACAGAGACAAAAACTAAATAAATGTTTAAGACATATGCTGAATGGCTATATCCAGCTAATTGACCTTATACACGATAAAAGCAAATATCCAAACAGCAACATAGATATATTTATCTCCCCACTCAATTGTCCAGTCCCACATCATCTTAGTTATTCTAACCAGTTAACAAGCCTAGAACGTGGAGCTCTCTTGGATTCTTTTTTGTTGCAAATGTCCTAAAGATAATCAATCCCATGATTCTATGGGTTCTTCCTTTGAAATAAAGCTCAAATTCTCCTGTTTTCACTGTTTCCATTGCTAACACTCTTATTCTGACTTTTCTCATCTACTTACATTAGATCATTACAAGAAGCTGAATTCTTAGCCTTGAGTCATTCATTATTTCAACCTACACCCCATGATGAAGTTAATATTTTTAAAACACTGAAGACACTGACAATATATATAACTCTTTGGCTCTCAGATCACCATAGGCAATACTATATTATAGATGAAGAAGATGAAAGTAAAAGAAATTATACAAGATAGATAAAAGATACATAGAATCATATATGCACGTGTGTATGTGTGTGTGCACACATTAATCAACTCAGAAAATCCGGTAATCATTTGATCAGAACCATTAAACATATCAGCCATGATAATATTCTATGGTGATCGTAAACTCAGCAATTTGAAAGAAAGCATTGTGAACATGAACCTATATTCCATCATACAGCATAGCATGTTGAGGAAGAATGGAAATATTTAGTGAGAAACATAGATAGATAGATAGGTAGGTAGGTAGATACAAAGATATATAGATAATAAGAAATACTATGATGTGAAATAAAGGAAACTTCTACACTTGCTTTTATAAAGTAGTCCTTCATCAATCATTCAAGTGAAAGAAAATAGAGAACAGAATATTTTGGTAGGAAATAGCAACTGACCTAGAAAAATAGGACCTAGGGAAATAATGCGAGTTTCGGCCTCAACCACAGATCTTTTTCAAGTCTGTGGAATAACCTACCTATTGAAACAAGAATTCCCATTTCATGGATCATTAATTTCTTTTTCAAGTGATTAAGGATATATAATAGAAGAAAGTCCTACTCAGACCAGGAAATAGGACAGTATAAAGTGGCTTTTCTATCTATTAGGTCCCCAAAGGTTTGTCTTGTCTGGTTTTGATCATCTCTAGTGCCCCTGTCTACAGGGAAGAATATTCTTCTTTCTAATTTTTCTCAATGACAGAAACACTTTTCTTTAGACTTAAATTTTCATCTTTTTAAAACTTTGGATCTTTATTCCTTGTTCTAAGACCTTAGCCAGTTTAAATAAATCTTGCTTCTCCTTTATAACATGCCACCACAAGTATTTATATGTAGTTATCATATTCCCCCATTTGTCATCATATTTCTTAGTTATACACATTAAATATCCTTAATTTTCGTTATTAGATCATATTACTTTTTCCTTTTATCATTTCCACCATCCTTTAAGCTGACTCTAATTTTTCAATGTGTCTTTTATGTTAAAGAAGAGATAGGAGAGAAAAGAAAAAATGAGACAAGTAATTAAAAGATATATAATTTTGTTATAAAAGACACAGCATTTTATATTGTTGCTTTATAACTCAACTATCTAATTTTCAATGAGAACATGAGAAAACATTACATTAATCTGACTTTTGACTTACATTAACATCTAAATACTTTACTCAAGGATTCCAGGTATTTTATAACCACACACTACTTACTATCCAAGAAGACCTTGAAGAAATTAATAAATACCATATTAACACCATGTTTCCACAATGTAAAGGAAAAGTGTGGCTGTGCATTGATTAGTCACCAAGAGTTCCACCATACAGCGACACTTCCATTTTCAAAGTGTGGGTTTTTGGGTTGTGTGAGTTTGTGTGTGTGTGTATTCTAGTAGCTGTAGTCATAATATTTTAATAAAAGTTATAACGGCTCTAAAACAACCATTAAAGTATTTAGTCTACTGAGTTTGCAAGGTTTTTTGTTTGTTTGTTTGTTTGTTTTTATTTATTTATTTTTCATTGATGTTTTAATGGTTTCTAACATTGTGAAATTTTGGGTTGTACATTTTTGTTTGTCCATCACCATACATATGACTCCCTTCACCCTTGTGCCCACCCCCCACCCCCACTGCCCCTGGTAACCACAGTCCAGTTTTCTCTTTCCATGTGTTGGTTTATATTCCACATATGAGTGAGATCATACAGTGTTTGTCATTCTCTTTCTGGCTTATTTCACTTAACATAATGTGCTCCAGGCCCATCCATGTTGTTGCAAATGGGACGATTTTGTCTTTTTTTATGGCTGAGTAGTATTCCATTGTATATATATACCACATTTTCTTAATCCAATCGTCTGTCGAGGGACACTTAGGTTGCTTCCACTTCTTGGCTATGGTGAATAATGCTGCAATGAACATAGGGGTGCATAAGCCTCTTTGGATTGTTGATTTCAGGTGTGTTGGATAGATTCCCAGTAGTGGGATGGCTGGATCATAGGGCATCTCTATTTTGAATTCTTTGAGGAATCTCCATACCGTTTTCCATAGAGGCTGTACCAATTTGCATTCCCACCAGCTGTGTATGAGAGTTCCAGTTTCTCCACATCCTCTCCAACATTTGTTGTTTTTTGTCTTGGTGATTATAGCCATTCTAACAGGCATGAGGTGGTATCTCAGTGTTGTTTTGATTTGCATTTCCCTGATGATTAGTGATGTTGAGCATCTTTTCATGTGCCTATTGGCCATCTGTATATCTTCCTTGGAGAAGTGTCTGTTCATTTCCTCTGCCCGTTTTTTGATCAGGTTGTTTGTTTTTTTGTTGTTCAATTGTGTGAGTTCTTTATGTATTACGGAGATCAACCCCTTGTCAGATGTATGTTTTGCAAATATTCTCTCCCAGCTGGTTGGTTGTCTGTTCATCTTGATTCTGGTTTCATTTGTCTTATAAAAGCTCTTTAATCTGATAAAGTCCCACTTGCTCTTTAATCTGATAAAGTCCCACTTGTTTATTTTTTCTTTAGTTTCCCTAGTCTGGGTAGGCATGTCATCCGAAAAGATTCCTTTAAAACCAATGTCAAATAGTGTGTTGCCTATATTTTCTTCCATGAGTTTTATAGTTTCAGGTCTCACCTTCAGGTCTTTGATCCATTTTGAGTTAATTTTTGTGAATGGCCATAGCACGTGGTCCACTTTCATTCTTTTGCATGTGGCTGTCCAGTTTTCCCAACACCATTTATTGAAGAGACTTTCCTTTCTCTATTGCATGTTCTTAGCACCTTTGTCGAAAATTAGCTGTCCGTATATGTGTGGTTTTATTTCTGGGCTTTCAATTCTGTTCCATTGATCTGTGTGTCTGTTTTTGTACCAGTACCATGCTGTTTTGATTACTATTGCTTTGTAGTATGTTTTGAAGTCAGGGATTGTGATGCCTCCTGCTTTGTTCTTTTTCTTTAGGATTTCTTTAGCTATTCTGGGTCTTTTGTTGCCCCATATAAATTTTAGTATTCTTTTTTCTATTTCTGTGAAGAATGTCATTGGGATTCTGATTGGGATTGCATTGAATCTGTAGATTGCTTTAGGCAATATAGACATTTTAACTATGTTTATTCTTCCAATCCACGTGCATGGGATATCTTTCCATTTCTTTACGTCATCATGGATTTCTTTCAATAATGTCTTGTAGTTCTCATTGTATAGGTCCTTCACCTCCTTGGTAAGATTTATTCCTGGGTATTTTATTCTTTTATTTTATTTTATTTTATTTTTGTGTGAAGAGGACCAGCCCTGAGCTAACATCCAATGCCAATCCTCCTCTTTTTTGCTGAGGAAGACTGGCCCTGGGCTAACATCCATGCCCATCTTCCTCCACTTTATATGGGACGCCGCCACAGCATGGCTTAACAAGCGGTGCGTCGGTGCGCACCCGGGATCCGAACCGGCGATTCCCGGGCCGCAGCAGTGGAACGTGCGCACTTAACTGCTTGCGCCACCGGGCTGGCCCCGGTATTTTATTCTTTTTGATGCAATTGTAAATGGTATTATCTTTTTGAGCTCTCTTTCTGTTAGTTCATTATTAGCATGTAGAAATGCAACTGATTTTTGTAGATTGATTTTGTACCCTGCAACTTTGCTGTAGTTGTTGATTGTTTGTAATAGTTTTCCAACAGATTCTTTAGGGTTTTCTATATATACAATCATGTCATCTGCAAATAGTGAGAGTTTCACTTCTTCGTTACTTATTTGGATTCCTTTATTCCTTTTTCTTGCCTAATTGCTCTGGCCAAAACCTCCAGTACTATGTTGAACAGGAGTGGTGAGAGTGGGCAGCCCTGCCTCGTTCCTGTTCTCAGAGGAATGGCTTTCAGTCTTTCCCCGTTGAGTATGATGTTGGCTGTGGGTTTGTCATATATGGCCTTTATTATGTTGAGGTACTTTCCTTCTATTCCCATTTTATTGAGAGTTTTTATCATAAATGGATGTTGTATCTTGTCAAATGCCTTCTCTGCGTCTATTGAGATGATCATGTGGTTTTTATTCTTTGTTTTGTTGATGTGATGTATCATGTTGATTGCTTTGCAGATGTTGAACCATCCCTGCGTCCCTGGTATAAATCCCACTTGATCATGGTGTATGATCTTTTTAATGTATTGCTGTATTCGGTTTGCCAATATTTTGTTGAGGATTTTTGCATCTATGTTCATCAGCGATATTTGCCTGTAATTTTCTTTCTTTGTATTGTCTTTGTCTGGTTTTGGTAACAGGGTGATGTTGGCCTCATAGAATGATTTAGGAAGTGTTTCATCTTCCTCTATTTTTTGGAATAGTTTGAGGAGGATGGGTATTAAATCTTCTTTGAATGTTTGGTAAAATTCACTGGAGAAGCCATCTGGTCCTGGACTTTTATTTTTTGGGAGGTTTTTGATTACTATTTCAATCTCTTTACTTGTTATTGGTCTATTCAGATTCTCCATTTCTTCTTGGTTCAATTTTGGGAGGTTGTATAAGTCTAAGAATTTATCCATTTCTTCTAGATTGTCCAATTTGTTGGCATATAATTTCTCATAGTATTCTCTTATAATCCTCTGTATTTCCATGGTATCCGTTGTAATTTCTCCTCTTTCATTTCTAATTTTATTTACTTGAGCCTTTTCTCTTTTTTTCTTAGTAAGCCTGGCTAAGGGTTTGTCAATTTTGTTTATCTTCTCGAAGAACCAACTCTTTGTTTCATTAATTCTTTCTACTGTTTTTTGGTCTCAATATCATTTATTTCTGCTCTGATTTTTATTATTTCTCTCCTTCTGCTGGCTTTGGGCTTTGTTTGTTCTTCTTTTTCTAGTTCTGTTAGGTGTAATTTAAGGTTGCCTATTAGGGCTTTTTCTTGTTTGTTAAGGTGGGCTTGTATCGCTATGAGTTTCCCTCTCAGGACCGCTTTTGCTGCATCCCATATGGTTTGATATGGCATGTTATCATTTTCGTTTGTTTCCAGATAGTTTTTGATTTCTCCTTTAATTTCATCAATGATCCATTGGTTGTTCAGTAGCATGTTGTTTAATCTCCACATTTTTGTCACTTTTCCCGTTTTATTTTTCATGGTTCATTTCCAGTTTCACAGCCTTATGGTCTGAAAAGATGCTTGTTATGATTTCAATTTTCTTAAATTTATTGAGGCTTGCCCTGTTTCCCAACATATGGTCTATCCTAGAGAATGTTCCATGCGCGCTTGAGAAGAATGTGTAGTCAGCTGTTTTTGGATGGAGTGCTCTGTATATGTCTACTAGGTCCATCTCATCCAGTTTTTCATTTAAGTCTACTATTTCTTTATTAACTTTTTGTCTGGATGATCTATCCATTGCTGTAAGTGGGGTGTTAAGATCCCCTACTATTATTGTGTTGTTGTTGATTTCTCCTTTTAGGTTTGTTAATAGTTGCTTTGAGTTTGCAAGATTTTTTATGTAGAGAAATGAACTAACAGAATAAACTTCTTTGAAGGTGCATAAGGACTGTAAAATTATAGACTTTCCTTACTATTATATTCAAGGAAATAATGTTCAATACTAAATATTACCTCCAAACTGTCATGTGTCAGACTGATTTTCTTTTTAAAACAAAATGAAAAAGAAACAGTAAGGAAACTCTTCTTTTGAATCATCACTGAAAACAACTTTATTCCACATTTCCTAATTGGTCACGTGCTTTCATTTATCCATACCTTTGATCACATTGCTCTCTCAATCTGGAAAGCTCTTTCCTCCATTTCTGTTTCTTGAGACCTTCCAGGTCCAGCTGAATTATCACTTCCCTTATGTATGTCTATTTGATGTTCACAGTTAATTCATTTCAACTTTATTCTGAGCAAGCACAGCACAATTTTCATTTGACACATATTTATTGCTTCTTATTGCATTCCTATAAGGAGTTAAGCATTTTACTGCTTACAGGAAAGGCAATGGTGAGAAAACATGCTATCTGCTCTCACAGTGCTTATATTCTAGTGGTAAAGACTGTAATTAATCAGATAACCACGCAAATAAATATTAAGATTTAAGCATGATAGATGCTATGAAGGAAAATGAGCTCACTCTGCTGTTTTCTCTTCTCCTAGTTTTTCTTAGACTATAGCAGTTAGCAATGGGTCTATGCAGTGCTTTCCTGGAAGCTGGAAGCTCCTCAAGAACAGACTTCAAGTCTTCTGTTTCTTTGTATCCCTCCTGATGTCTAATACAGCTTCTATAGCAGGTATTCAATAAATACATGTTAATTTGAGTGCAGGTGCACTCACCAGGGATTTTTTTTTTTTTAACAGTATCAAAGCAGAGTCTGTAGACCACCTACCTCAGAAATACAAGGGGTGCTTGTTAAAATGCAGATCCCTCTGAGACCATTTGAATCAGAATATTTGGTGGAAATTTGGAATCTAAAATTTCAATTAAGTTCCCAAGTGATTTTCATGCACATTATTATTTTGGGAATCACTGGAGGAGAAGATGTGGAGCCCATGTTTAGAGAATAATTGCAAATCAAAACTACAATGAGATATCACCTCACACCCATCAGAATGGCTATAATTAACAAGACAGGAAACAACAAGTGTTGGAGAAGATGTGGAGAGAAGGGAACTCTCATACACTGCTGGTGGGAGTGCAAACTGGTGTAGCCACTGTGGAAAACAGTATGGAGATTCCTCAAAAAATTAAAGATAGAACTACCAGATGATCCAGCTATTCCACTGCTGGGTATTTATCAAAAGAACTTGAAAACACCAATGTGTAAAGATACATGCACCCCTGTGTTCATTGCAGCATTATTCACAATAGCCAAGACTTGGAAGCAATCTAAGTGCCCATCAAGGGACGAATGGATAAAGAAGATGTGGTATATATACACAATGGAATACTACTCAGCCATAAGAAATGACGAAATCCAGCCATTTGTGACAACATGGATGGACATTGAGGGTATTATGCAAAGTGAAATAAGTCAGAGCGAAAAGGTCAAATACCATATGATCTCACTCATTAAGTAGTAGATAATAACAATAGCAAACACAAAGAGACAGAGATTGGATTGGTGGTTACCAGAGGGGAATGGGGGAGGGAGGAGGGCGAAAGGGATAATTCGGCACATGTGTGTGGTGATGGGTTGTAATTAGTATTTGGGTGGTGAACATGATGTAATCTATGCAGAAATAGAAGTATAATGATGTACACCTGAAATTTATACAATGTTATAAACCAATGTTATTGCAATAAACAAAAAATTTAAAAAAAGAGAATAATTTACTGCTTGAAAACGAAAACCTTTACATGTAATACACTTAGTACACAAAATATGAAAATAAAAGACTTTTTTGACATTTTTTTCTATTATAGCTGAAGCTATTTTATAGGCATACTATGTTATAGATTACGTGTTTTCCCAAGGCCCTCAATGAGATTTTCTGTCACGTGTCTATAGGCAAAGAAGCAAGTGCTCCTAATTGCCTAACCAGCACCGTTTCTGTCTGTCTTTCTCACTAACAGAGTGCTGATTTTTGCTCTGGGTGACAATGTGCCTACATAAAAGCAGTCATCTCTCCTGGCTACTTTTCAACAAGAAGTATACATGTGGCCTGGCTGTGGCCAAGAAAGTGTAAGCACTAGTCACTCAGTAGGGTTTCTTGGAAATATTTTTAAAGATATATCTCTTTGTCCTTTCCTCTTGCCTCTTCTTCCTGCCAAGAATACAGACATGTTGGCTAGAGGTGAAACTCACACATTTCAATGGTGGAGTATGGAGAAAGAAGTGCCTGGAAGGTTGGTAACAATGTGGAATGAGTGCCAGATTGCCCACCTCCAGACCTATTGTTATGTGAGAAATATAAACACCTTTACTATATAAACCACCATGACAGGATTTATGTCCTTGCATTCTTAACAGATATCCGCAAAGAAGATATTTGTGGTAGGCAGAATAATGGTCTCCCAAAGAAGCCTCCCTCCTGATCCATGGAATCTGTGAATATGTCACATTGCATTGAGGTTGCAGATGGAATTAAGGTCGGTAATCAGCTGATAGGTGATTACACTTGATTATCTGAGTGGGACCCATGTAATCACAAGAGTTCTTAGAAGTGGAAGAGGGAGGCAGAAGAAGCTGTGTGAGAGTGAGGTAACAGGAGAAAAACATGACCAGCTATTGCTGGTTTTGAAGACAGAAGGGGACCAGGTGCCAAGGAATGTGGGTAGCCTCTAGAAAGTGGATATGATAAGGAAATGGATTCTCCCCCATAGTCTCTAGGAAGAACACAACAGACAAATTGATTTTAGCCCAATGAGACACGTTTCAGACTTCTAAACTCCAAAACTGTAAGATGATAAATTTGTATTGCTCTAAGCAACTAAATTTGTGGAAAATGTTATAGCAGCAATTAAAAACTAACACAATATTCAATTAGAAAAAATAACCTAATCACTGTTCAGACTTTAAGAAGTATTAAACACAGTAAATAATATTTTTAAAAATAATATGCTCAGAGTTAATATATATATACATACAAAAATAAAAAATTGCTGAAGAATATCAAGAATAAAAAGTATTCTACTGCAAAACAGTTCTTTGCTAGAAGAACAGAAACTACTGCTCTACACGTGTTAATACATTCCCTACATAAAGATAGAGACAATATAATTAAAATGCTCTGTATCAAATGAATTAGATATTATTGACTCACTTCTCAGTTGCAAACTGGGAGGTTAATATGGAGCTGAGCAGTATAGCTCTATGCGGCCCCAAATTACCAGGGCCTAATTGTCTGCTTTATTAACACAGAGTAGAGTTAGTCAGAGTTTTAGTTCTCAGGAGACGCAGGACGGACTTTGTGAAGACCAACCATCACTTAGAAACTTTGGCTAACCCTGGTCTTGTCAAATAAGCTGACTCTCCTGACACCTTTCTATCTAGTTATTTTGAATAAACTCAGAAGGTAGTCATTCCTTCCTATTATTGGTAAATTTCCTTTTTTTCCCCCCAGAAATATCTAGCTTCCTTAAAATTCTCTCCTTATCCAAGCTGGCTCTATTTAAACAATTGTAGAAAAATTCATCTACACTCTGTATACAGATACAGACTTTAAAGAAGAAATAGAACACCTCTATATATCCAACAGCTGTGTTCACATTGTCTAGAGGTTAACTTTCACAACATAAAACAATTACTTCTGACACTTTTGATCTAGGAACTGTACGTGTCATGGAGGATGACGAATACAAGACGGCAATGTACAAGAGAACGACCTAGAAGTCAGTGATTGTGGACAGTGTTCAGTGAGCTTTTGATTTGATTGAAGAAAGAAAAAATTTCAGTTTTCAGGGTAGAAATATTTGACTATTTGATCACACGCACGTGAATTTATTCCTTATTTGGAATTATTATTTTTATTTCATATAGTTCCTCTCTCTTTTTCTGGCGTGTATGTATGACACATAGATATATTTTTCTCTGACCAGTTATTGTAGAACTTAGTTATTTTAATGAAAATAATATGGCCATCTGAATTTTCAGATTACGTACCATGTAAAATTATGTACAATGTAGAAATGAGTATTAAGGACTTACAGATTAATTTGAAATAAGCTAAATTTGTCTATTTAATGATTACTTTATTGGTCTTGATGTACCTGTCCATTAGTTTGGTAAAAGAGAAATTGGTATTTATAGCTATAATTTCATCTTTATATGACATCTGTTACAGGCAATTGTTTACTTAGATAGAGAATATAAGTTATATCTATGTCAGGCTACGATTTAGATTTCTATTACCCCATCTTTTTTTTAGAGTATATGTTAACAGATTTTTAGCTATTTTCCCATGGTTAATTGGTTTTCTGTCATTTATTTTTGGTGCATGCTTACCAAAGAAAATATTTGAAATATAATCATGAAGAAATATATTATTAATAGTTTGTCTTTTTTTCAGAATTCTTAAGATCATATGGTGGTAAAAGGCTTCATTTTCATAACAGCTTCATCACTCACACGTCACAAGTGTTCTGTATTACCCATACGTAGAGCAAAGATATCCTTTGTCTCATTATAATATGTGATTCAGTGATGACAACTATACTTTGTGATGAAGATTTATGGCAAATTTACACATATGACTAAAGAAAGACAAAATTTCCATTTAATTGTTAATTAACATAAAATTTAATAAGAAGATCCTTTTTGTTTTGTTAGATTTAAATCATAAGCATTCAAGAGTCAGTTAGAGAAAGAGCACTTGAATCAGGAGTCTGGGGATTAGGACTCGAGTCCTGAGATTGCCTCTGGCCACTTATGCTGCCTTTTATTTTTTATTTATTTTTGTTTGTACCATTTATTTTTTTATTTACTTTCCTTTTGTGACTGGTTTATTTCACTTAGTATAATGTCTTCTTTTTTTTTTTTTTTTAACTTTTTGTTTATTGCAGTAACATTGGTTTATAACATTGTATGAAAAAGGGATAATTTGGCACATGGGTATGGTGATGGGTTGTAATTAGTGTTTGGGTGGTGAACATGATGTAATCTCTGCAGAAATAGAAGTATGCTGCCTTTTAAAGGGAGATAAATTCATGGTCTCTAAAGTACCTTCCAGCTCTGAGTCCGTACATGAGCAATCACAGTGATGTGGAGGTGGGTGATTTCATTATTCAAGAAAGAGATGATAGATGACAGAGAGATAGATGATAGAAAGATAGCAAGAGAAAGTTTTAGCAATTATTTCTAAAAATATGATTTCTGATAATCTAGAAATTGACATCATGTAACAACAAGAAATAACACCATAAAAATTACTCGAAAAAGCTAGGAAGTCCCAGTTCAGCTTCTTCATTTAATCTGCTATATTTTGAAGCCATGAGTATTCTATTTTCCTGTTTAACAAAAAAGGTCAAGTTCATTCAAGTAATATTTAATTGGAACAAGGGAGTAAATTCTTTGTTTCTTCAGACAAAACAGAAAAAATATAGGGATGCAAACAGAGTTGCAACAGATATAAATACATTTAAATATAATTAGCAGGCCAGCCTGGTGGCTTCGTGGTTAAGTTCAGTGCGCTCTGCTTCGGCAGCCTGGGTTTTGTTCCGGGGCACGGACCTATACCACTCGTCTGTCAGTGGCCATGCTGTGGCATAGGCTCACATACAAAAAGAGGAAGATTGGCAGTGGATGTTAGCTCAGGGAGAATCTTCCTAAGCAAAAAGAAAAAAAATATATATATATATAATTAGCAACAAATAAAAGATTGTACAGAGGTAATTAGAAAGAAATAACTGTTGAGCAGAATGTTAGAATATTATAATGTTACATCTTTAAGTACTATATCATAAATGTGCCTTGAAAAAGAGTCTACTGGTAAGACAGTGCTTTTAAGAATCCAAAAACTTGTTCAAAGCAATATCAGAAATTATTTAGATCTAGAAAAAGAATTGCCTGGCATCCTCACTAAACTCTAAATGTGGCCATGTACAATTTATCTATTTTCCTGCTTCATAGAGCAGTGCCTGTATGAAAGGAAAGCTTAATCAAAATGCTATGGCTTTTGCTGATTTTTCATAGCTGCCAACTGATATGGTCATAAATTTTTAGGCACATGGAATATGGGACCTTGCTGCATATTATAAGCTGTCACTTAACAAACTTGATAGATGGCACCAACCTAAGATTTCACTTGATAATAGGGCAATTGAAATCTTTGCTTCACTCAAAGAAACTAAAACATGTTACATAAAACATTCTATCTATGAATTTAGTACTTTTTTTGAAGGCTCTACTAATGTTTCTAAATGACCAAGCCAAATTAATTAAGAAAATGTGTGAACAAAGGTATTAAACTCAGGAAATACTACTATGTAACTACAAATCCAATACTAACTGGAGGATACCTTCAATTGTTCAGTATCTATTATGTACCATTTAATTTACATGTATTATCACTAATCTATAAAACAGAGTTTAGTGAAAAACCAAGTGCACATAGTACGTTGGTGGTAGAGTTAGAATTCAAATCCACATAGCTTCTTTCAAAGCCTTTGGGCTTCCCATGTTGTTGCAAATGGCAAGATTTTATTCTTTTTTATGGCTGAGTAATATTCCATTGTGTATATATATATATTTATACACCACATCTTCTTTATCCATTCATTTACGGATGTACACTTAGGTTGCTTCCATATCTTGGCTATTGTAAATAATGCTGCAATGAATATAGGGGTGCGTATATCTTTTCAAATTAGTGTTTACATATTCTTCAAATATATACTCAGAAGTGGAATTGCTGGATCATATGGTAGTTCTTCAATTTTTTGAGGAACCTCCATACTGTTTTCCATAGTGGCTATACCAATTTACGTTCCCACCAACAGTGCACAAGTGTTCCCTTTTCTCCACATCCTCACTAACACTTGTTATTTCTTGTCTTTTTGATAATAGCTATTCTGACAGCTGTGAGGTGATATCGCATTGTGTTTTTGATTGGCATTTCTGTAATGACTAGTGATGTTGAACATCTTCTCACGTGCCAGTTGGCCATCTGTATGTCTTCTTTGGAAAAATTTCTATTCAGATCCTTTGCCCATTTTTTTAAAGGAATTGTTTATTTTTTTGATATTGAGTTGTATGAGTTCTTTATATATTTTGGATATTAAACTCTTATCAGATATATGATTTGCAAATATCTTCTTCTATTCAGTAGGTTTCCTTTTTCATTTAGTTGATGATTTCCCTCACTGTGCAAAAGCTTTTTAGTTTGAGGAAGTACTGTTTGCTTATTTTGCTTTTGTTGTCCTTGTCTTAGGAGACAGATACAAAAAAATATTGCTAAGATCAATGTCAAAGAGTTTACTGCCTATGTTTTCTTCTAGGGGTTTTATGGTTTCAGGTCTTACATTTAAGTCTTTAATCCATTTGAGCTCATTTTTGCATATGGTTAAGAAATTGGTCCAATTTCATTCTTTTGCATGTAGCAGTTCAGTTTTCTGAACATCATTTACTGAAAAGACTGTCTTTCCCCCTGTTACAAATTCTTGCCTTCTTTGTCATAGATTAATTGACCATAAAATCTGGGTTTATTTCTGGGCTCTCTATTCTGTTCTATTGATTTACGTGCCTGTTTTTGTGCCAATACCATAAAGTTTTAATTGCTATAATTTCATATATATAGTTTGAAATCAGAGAGCATACCTCCAGCTTTGTTCTTCTCTCTCAAGATTGCCTTGGTTATTCAGAGTCTTTCGCGGTTCCACACAAATTTTAGGATTATTTGTTCTAGTTCTGTGAAAAATGCCATTGGTACTTTGATAGGAATTGCATTAAATCTATAGATTGCTTTGAGTAGTATGGACATTTTAACAATATTAATTCTTCTAATCCATGAGCAGTATATCTTTCCATTTATTTGTGTCATCATGGATGCTCCTAGACAGTATTAAGCTAAGTAACATACGTCAGACAGAAAAAGACAAATACTATATGATTTCACTTATATGTGGAATCTCAAAAACAAAACAAAACAGGAACAAACTCATAGATACAGAGAACAAACTGGTGGTTCCCAAAGAGGAGGAAGGTGGGGGGATGGTGGAAATAGGTGAAGGAGATTAAGAGGTACAAACTTCTAGTAATAAAATAATTAACTCACCAGGATGTAATGTACAGCATAGGGAATATAGTCAGTAATATTATAATAACTTTGTATGGTGACAGATGGCAAGCAGACACATCATTTCATAAGGTATAAAAACATCAAATCTGGGGCCAACCTGGTGGCACAGCAGTTTCGTGCGTGCGCTCTGCTTCAGCAGCCCAGGGTTCATTCGCAAGTTCAGATCCCAGGCACACACCGACCCACCGCTTCTCAAGCCATGCTGTGGCAGCGTCCCACATATAAAGTAGAGGAAGATGGACGGATGTTAGCCCAGGGCCAATCTTCCTCAGCCAAAAAGAGGTAGATTGGTGTAGGATGTTAGCTCAGGGCTGATCTTCCTCACACACACACACAAAAAAGTGACATCACTATGTTGTACACCTGAAACTAATAAACTATTGTATGTCAATTATACTTCAATAAAAAAAGAACTTTGGGCTTTCTTCTACAGTAAAATAAACACTCTTTTTAAGAAACATATTTTTTAAGCAAAATGATTTTATCAATTATATTAATGTCATCTTACTTTACTCTTATAAAAATCAAAATTGAAGCACCTTCTAGTCTTTTTGAGAACCTTCCTCTTTATGGCTACTGCTCTCTCCCTCCATCACTAAGCTCCTCCACACTACTGAATGATTCCAAACAGCCTAAAAATACGCTCTGACATATCCAGTCTTTAAACAGGCCATGGCACATCTCCCCACTACCCTTATAAGAAAACCTCTCAAGAAAATATGTCTAGGTTCTCTGCCTTCAGTCCACTCATACACACACATCAAGTCATTCTTCAAACACATTGATATGGCTTTTTCTTCCTCATCTGCCCATCGATGGCAGTGATATTTGGGACTCCATTTTGCCAATTTCAGTGGGAGTTTTTCTACTTTTATCTTATTTAATCTCTCAATATGACTCCACACATTGACTACCTCCTCCTGCTGGAAAGACTCAATTGGTTTTAAGTGATGTGCTTTCTTAATTTTCCTTCCATCTCACCTCTGGTTTTTGCTTTTTCTCCAACTTCACTGGACCTCCGTTGGAGGGCCTCGGAGTTCAGTCCTGAGGTTTGTTCTCCTGCCTATTACTTCTCTGAATTTAAATGCCACTTTATGATGTGTACTGTCATATCACCGTCAGAGCCCTAGACCAAAATATCAACATGCTTACTCGACTTCTGCATTTAAATGTCTATGAGTCCTTTCAAATCCAACTTAGTCAAACGGGGCTCTTGATCTCTGCCTTGTACTTACTTGATCCTCGGGTTTCTCTATCCTTGTAAATGATATCACCCACCTGGGCTTTGATTCTTGGCTTTCCCCATCGACCAAATCTTACCCATTACCAACATCTGTTTGTCATACTCGCATAAAAAGTTTTGAACGTGTCTGCCTTTCTCCACCTTTCCTGCCAACTTTCAGCTGCAGACACCATCATTTCTATAGTTTTCCTCTTGCTCTTTTTCATTCATCCCCCATACAGCACATAGAGTGATATTATGAAAATGTGAATTAAATCATTTCACCCCATTGCTCCTTCAACTCTTTCATCCATGTCTCATTGTATGTAAGGTAAATTCCAAGCTCTTTATTAGGACCTATAATAGCCCTGAAGAATGTGACTTTTTCCTGCCCTTCCAAAGTAACTTAGTCCACTTTTATCTTTGTACCCAAGCCACTGTCTACACTAGTCTCCTTTCTGTTCCTAGATCACACGGAGACTTTTCTGTCTTTGAGATTTTGATATTTCTTATCCTTTTGCCTGTGTCTTTCCATATCTGGTCTTTCAGTAAAATGTTACCATCTTAGAGGATGTGTCTTTTCCAATTACTCTCACTATGTGTTTTATTTTCTTCATAACATTAATGATGATCTCGAATGATCTAATTTATTTATTGATTCATTATTTTATTTACCTTTTCTGCTATGTTTCCTTCACTGAAATGCAACCTAAATGAGGGCTTTTTCAGTGTTATATCACTGTGCTTAGTACATGCTCAATTAATAATTGATTTAAATGAATAAATAAGTCTTGAGAAAATTAACTTAAACCAAGTGTTCCCCTTTTAAATCGGCTATATTTGCTTGTTTAGTTTGTTAGTAGGTGTTCAAGAACCCTAAGTAATCAAAAAGTATTTGAAGACCTAGGTCTAAATCCTGGTCATAGGCAGTTTGGATGGTTTTAACTACAGCACCAGCTGGGCTAAAACTGGCAAAGCATAAAAATTATGCAAAAAGCATATGTGTTAGTGGTGAGTAGATTGTTTTAATGTCTATCTAATCATGGAGCACTGAGATGAGCAGGAAAAAGTGGGCAGAAGAGCAGCCTAAAGATAGATCACCAGGCTACCAAAATAGGCAAGAGCTGTAGCTCCTGGTTATAAAAGTAAAACTTCTCCTCAGGTGATAACACAAAGCTACCCAACAAACAGTGTAACAACTGTTGACGGTTTTACAGATATACTGTATATTGTCATGCTGTGGGAGTTATTGGGTTAGAAATTGTTTTATTTATTTAAAGTTGTTTTGTGTCTATTAATTCATCTACGTCTGCTACAGATATTTTGAGTGTGTGAAAAAATGACTCAAGTGCCAAAAGATTGAGAACAATTGCTGTAAATGTCTGGTAAATATTTGTGGAGAATGCCTGTTTCTCTAAAAATTTGCCTAAATACGTGTAAAGAATCAGTAAACCTGCTTGCCCCACAGAACTCAGAAAATGTATGACATTAAGTACTTTGGCGCCTGGATTTTTTTTTCATTATGTATCTGATGTCCAGAGACAATTTCAGTTCCGATTTCAGTAGATTTGTATTAAGAAGTTAAAGAGTCAGTGTGCTGATTAGATTAATAATATTGTAAGCATGGCTGACAAAGCAGAAATGAGAAAATGGACATTTTTGTAAAACAAACAAACAAGGACAAACTAAAAACACATGAAGAAATCAACAATTGCCAGATGAGGTGGAAAGAAAAACATTTGAAAGGAAGATATTTATTCTTTTTCTAAGTTCCTAGAGAAGCAATACTGTATAAGAATTAATAAAGTAAATTTTATGTGACTATATGCTTTTCCTTTGAAATAAAAATTCATAAATATGAATAATAGTGTACCCTAATCCTAAAACTTGAAATTTATTTAAAAATAGCCACGTAATTTTGAAAAAAGCAAAACAACACATTTGTGTTGTCAGGGGCTAGGGATTGACTTCAAAGGGACACGAGGGGACCTTCTGGGCTGATAGAGTGTGGTGTGTGGTTATACGACTGTATTCATCTGTTAGAATTCATTCAACTAAAAATGTGAATTTTACTGCATGCAAATTATATCTCAATAAAACCAACTTAACAAAATAATCATATGAAACAATTAAAATAATAAACTAACCAGCATATACATCTTAGAAGTATTACTTACATTTTTATATGCATAGAAACAATTATAAAGCATGTATAAGTTGTCTTTGGCTATAGTCTCCTCTAATGGGTACAGCATATATGAACAACTCTTATAGGTACAATGACTCCAATTAATTTTATATATGAATGGCAACCAACATCCACATAAAGAAAAACAATTTACATGTTTTTTCTAATTTTATGAATATGTGGTTACAGTTAAAATGAAGATTAGTCTGATATATTTATAAATATTTGTTTTGATTACCTGTCTATTTTCTTAGTCTGGAAATTCAGAGTAGTTAATGAATAAAAGCATAGTCTATGCCAAATGCGAATAGTTCTGATAAAATACATTCATTCTGTAGATAAAAATGAATATTCATGGGCTCTTAAAAATAATCTGAATTTGTCTTTAAAATTCCAATCGATGAAACTAATTAAAAATTTCACCACAACCCACATACACATTACATACAATTGAGCTCCTCAGAAGAATGAGATTATTCCATATTTCAGTTTGGTCACTTAAAATAGTATTTTTGTTGCTTTAAAATATTTTGAATTAAGAACATTTTATGGTATTTTTATCACCCACTTCAGGGCATATTTAGACTAGACACAAATATATTGATAATTCAGTTCTCCATTGGACAAGCAACCAGGGAATGCCTTGCATTACATTTGTTGACTCTAGGATCCAAGGGGCTGGTAAGTGTACTGAATGCTGCTGTCAAGATGAACTTCTAGGGAAATGCTGGGTCAGAAGGTGGTTTACGAAAGTGGCTTGTAATGTAAAATTAAATAAAGAGATGTTTCCGTCATATGTAACTCTTCCATGCAGTACTCTTTATGAAATTGAACATTTGACATTATGCCCCCTTAGCCCTTGATTTCTCTCTCTTATCTCCTTTCCTTTCATCCTTGAAAACCCAGTTCAGCTTTCTAGACTCTGCACATGCCCCAGAGCAGGGACTCAATATATCTTGTTAGTGATCATATTCCTGTTCCCACCATAATGTTGAGGACACAGTAGGGCTCAATAAATGCTTAGCAAATGAATAAATGAAATAATAAATGATCCCGATACTAAAAATATTAGAAACTTCTAGTGTTACTGACTTTCTGGCTATTTGTCTTTTAGAATGAATTTAAGATATCTATTGTATTCTATTTAGTGATTTTTTTCCAGTATTTAATATTAAATTTCAAAATGTATGCCTCAAATGATAGTGTATTGTTGAGCTATATAGTTGGTTACATCTTACGGATGGGAAATCCTTTAGTGAAAGAACAGATCACAAGTCAGAATTTAACGATAATCCAAAAACATATTTACGGGGAAGTTAATACAACTAAGTTCTTCAACTAGAGAATGAAAAATAATATAACTCCAGAGAAACTTATGACAGAGGACAGGCTGCTTTGAGTTCAGAAATATACCTAATCAGAAAGACAGAGAGAAAAAATGCTTGTTTTTAGATTAAATTTATTCTAGTGTTCCTAGAGATTTCTATAAATCCCCTACCATCCGCATAGTAAACATATGCTATATTTTGGGCTAATATTGACTCTGAAACACCATTTTGAATTCGTTGTAAAACTGAAACCAAAATCACACATATTGAAAAATTCCAGTAAACAATTCCAAATAAAGGATTGAATAAAATAGATGAATCCATCTAACCGTGACCTACTTTAGTACACACATCTGTACGTCAAACATTTGCCTCTACGATTTTCATGCTGCAAACATTTTCAAGTCTTTGACCCTTGAGAGTTCTGTACTGCTTAGCATGCAGCTAAATTGCATTCAAACAACATTTGCATATGTAGTATGATTTGGTAGACTAAACCCCGGGATACTGCTTTCAAAAGAACAAGCTCTGTGTTTACTTGTGAATATACTGACTTCATACACTTTAAATATGAAAAGTGTGAAAAACTCTCTTTGGGGGGTTTATAAGAATAGTTTTCTCTTCACATGGCTGAATGATATGTAAATACAAAAACTTTTTTTCGCTTTCTTGCTAGTGTGTGTGGAAGTTATATACAGGTATTGAATGATATAATTCAGCAATAAGAAATCCTGTGTGTTTATCAGGTTTCAGAGTAATCTTCACTGGCTACAATTTTTAAGATGGGAAGGTAGGGAGGAGAAGTGACCTGACTATCAATCAATTAGATATTTATGAGATAATTGTAATCTTTAAATCTATGATCTTCAAAGTAAAATAAGTCTCTACCGGATACGCCTATAAATACAAAGAAGTATAAGTCCCAATCTTGGGTCATTAGGAAATTAGTTTTGACTTTTAGGGAAGTCACCCTACCCATGATATGTTAATTTAGCAGCATAATTTAAATTAGAAAAGCAGAGAGACATTTCCTCAAGAATTCAGTGTCCTAAATAGAGACATTATTTGGGCTTTGGTAGTAGGGGAAGATTTCAACAGAAGGTAGTCTAGTACTAGAATATAGGAAGAATTGTATGAGAGAAGGGAAGGGCAACGTGCAAGTTTTAGATGTGGAAGACAGAGTGAGCAGACACTTGGAGGTTTTAGATACAAGTGAGTTTTTGAGGAAACATTAGGAAAGTTTGGCTGAAGCACTAAGTTCTCATGGCCTAAGGTCATGGTTGTTTGACTAATATGTAAAGGCAATGTAAAAGTAAACTATTTCTCCATTACATTATGCAGGTTAATTTCAGAAGCTGAGATCACAGAAGTCATGGAAGATGAGGACAAAAGTCTTTGGTGTTATTGGAGAGCAAATGCTCTCCTTCTCCAACAATTTTAGTAGCTGTGCATGTAGGGATCACACGGGTCCAAGATGGCCAGGGTAAATGCCTTGCAGAGCAAAGCGCAACATAAAGGATAAAGCAGATGACCCTAATGACCCAGGAAGATGGATAGCCTGGGATGCAGGTTTTATGATTGTCTACATATTTTCAACTGGCTTGACAATGATATTAATCAAAATTTACTTTTTGGCAAGGACTGTGAGAAATCTCTACGATCTTTGTCTTTCTAGTCTCCAATATCTTTAATAGCCAGGTTTAAAGGATAGAGAAAATTCCATACTTGTGTTGGGTATTACATCAGCTATTATTACTCAAGCTGATATTTTATTATGCAGTAGCTAAAATAAGGAATGGACATTTTTATTTTGTAAAACTCTTTATGTCTGTGTGCTTATGTGTGTGTTGTAAGGTGAAGGTAAGGAGAAGGTCTGGACATTTTCTATTAATTTCATAATATAAATTACTTGTGATACATTTCAGTCATCTTGGCTGTAGGGAAGAGTTTTCTCCCACATCTATAGTAGGGGACTCATTCTAGTCCTCAGTGTCCAGGTGAGATGGCAGATTCAATACTGATAAAGAGTTTGTGGGACCAGGTAATCATAGCTGTTGATCTCTGTCTACATAGCTAAATCTTTAAAGTTTATCTTTTCTAATAATAATACCTATACTGGTTAATATTTATTATGTGCTTACTGTATGCCAGGAACTACACTAAGTAATTTTACTAATTACTTTATTAATTTACTTCATTAACTATTTTAATTCTTGAAAACACATACTCTCTCTCTCTGTAGATATAAGTATAAACTGAAGAATATGGAAGTTAAGTAATTTGCCAAAATTCCAAATGCAGGCTATATAGAGCCATATTTTCAACACAGGGAGTCAGGATTTAGAGCCAAAACTCTAGGTTAGGACACAACACTGCCTTTTAGTCCTTATTTCAGTATTTCTTAAACCATAATATCCATAAAATCATGTGAATCAGCTACAGGAATTTTTGTTGTTGTTGTTCCTCATAAATGAGATAATTGAAAGTAAATAATATCTGGGAATGGGTGAGCCAATGGATGTGGGGAAATGAGAAGCAGGCAAAATATATATTCCTTTTACAGAAGGACTTCAAATACCAAAACGTAAGAACTTTAACACAAAGCATTCTTTGATATTCTCATCACTTTTGACCCAACCATCCCCCGTCAATTATTGCGAGTTTTCCCATACATGTAGTACTGTCTGTTTCCATCCCTCTTCCAGGTGCAACTTAGCTGTGCAGGAGAGGAGGCCATGGCCTCTTAACCTGCAGCTATAAGCCTCCACTGAAAAAAAATATGAGAAGTTTAGGAAAAATATTTCCACCTTCAAGATTAACTTGGATTAAGAACTTGAGAAAAACCCTTCCCGTTCTAGGGCATCAGCTGTTTAAGATGTAAAATTGTACCATGTGAACTTAAGACATTTTCCAACTTTAAATCTGTTGCTTATGATATGTTTAAAACTCTTTAATGGCTTCTCTACACTAAACAAAAAAAGACCAAAATTCTTGATACGGTTTATAAAGCCCTGCAACATACTGTGGGCTAGTCCCAGTCTACGTTCTGCTTCCTGGCTGTACATCTCTTCCTTCACTTCTTTAGAAGAGCCAGCTCCTCCTAGTCTGAGAGTCTTGCGCATGCTGTTCCCTCTGCCTGGACAGCCCTGCTCTCCTCCTTCCCTAACTGTGCTCAGATAATACTTGTGTATCCTTCACTGCTCTGTTCAAAGGTCCCCAAAGAAGCCTTTTCTAACTCTCTGTTACATTCTCTCATGTTACTTTCTACTTCTCTTTAATATAACTGTAGAAATTATAATTACTTAATTTGCATTTAGGAGTTTAACATCTGTGTCTCGAAACATAATGTAACAGACCTGCTTAGTTCACTCCTATATCTTCAGTGTGTAATACTGCTTGCATGTGGTAAGTACTCAAGAAATATTTATTACAAAGTTGAATAAATGAACCAATTAACAAAACAAGAATTTGCCCAGCCTTCTTATAGGGACAATAATCTTAGAAAAGTAATATTTATTCTCTCATATATATTTTCTTCTTCTTTTTTTTTTTTTAATTTTTTTTTAATTTTATTTATTTATTTTTTCCCCCAAAGCCCCAGTAGATAGTTGTATGTCATAGATGCACATCCTTCTAGTTGCTGTACGTGGGACGCGGCCTCAGCATGGCTGGAGAAGTGGTGCGTCGGTGCGGGCACAGGATCCGAACCCGGGCCGCCAGCAGTGGAGCACACGCACTTAACCGCTAAGCCACGGGGCCGGCCCTATTTTCTTCTTCTAATATCAAGTAGAAGTGATCATCAAGAGTATGGATTTCGTATCTATCTCATTTCTAAAGAACACTTTTAGTAGAAATGTTAAATATGTCCCTTAACTGGCAAAAGCATCAAGAATCTCCTATGCTTTGTAACAAAGGAAAAGCATTGTCATCTCTCAAAGAAGATACTTCTTTGCAAAAACAAGTGAATGTTGAGATATTTTAAAAACTTATTCTCAAAAATTTTTATTATAAAAGTATATTTAAAAAAATGAACTTAACCAGCATCCAAATTACATATCTGCTTATTACAAAAGAAAAAGTAAAGGAAGCTGGAATAGAGATGGTGCATGTTAATGTTAGAAGAAAAAAACATAATATTTATTATCCCTTATGTAGTGGAGAACGGAATGCCATATGTTTCACCCTCATACATGACAGAACTAGTAGCGGTTCCCTAATTTGCACTTATATGTAAAAATCCACAGGACTCATTTTCATTTTGATGTCTATGTTTGCAGTTTGCCAATGTGCAAATTAACAAATTTCCAGTGCGTGGAATTTCTTCCTCCTCAAAACCACATATATTTCTTTTCTTCTTCATTACCAGCTGAATATATGGATAACGTGTGACTTTCATTCCCTAGGAGGTCAGCATCCCATCAACACAGGGTGTTTGCACATGGAACCAGGACCAGAGCCTGAGAGGGTCATCAAGGCCTAAGCAATGTCAGCATTGCTCACAGTGAGGCTGGTGTGAGCCAGCCTCTGGCACCAGCCCACTACGGTTACCATCTCTGCTTTTTGTCTGATCTGAGTATTCCCTAATAAGTAGCATGAAAAAAGGCACCTCTATTAAAAGCCATTGGGAAAGGTGACTCCTTTATTTTCAGACTTTCTTCTTGTTTTGTCCAGCCTTGTGTTGCACTCTTTTGACGGTGACCTACTTTTCCATATGAGGCAAAATGAGCTTCTTTATTTTAAGAGTAAACATAGTGTAACCTAGCTCTCTCCCTCTTTCTTATTTTCTCTTTCCTTTTTACGGGGATTTTGGAATCTTCAGATGGTTTCCCATTGGATGGGAAGTCCTATTTCCAACAATATCTATTCTCACCAATAAGACACGATGCTAATCAGGAATGTTCAAAATATAAGGGAGAAATGGTGAGTGTAAAGCCAAAGCAAATATTCAAAGTGAACCCTCACACACTGCCCAGGCTGTTGGTGCCCAGGGGTAAAGCAGTGGGGATAGCCAAGGGCACGCTACCAATGTTTTATCAGAACTTCTGCTATTTTAAGTAAGAGCAGGGAATTCCACTTGGAGTATTTCCTCTTAACAGCTCTCATAATTGAATAGCCAACCCATGTCGAACATTCCAAGCAAGTAGATGCGTCAGTGGTTTTGATATCAAATCTGTATGCTCCCTCTATTAAAATAGATACACTCCTAGAGCTCTCTATGATAAGACCTTGTTGGAGAGAATACATATCACAGCAACAGAAAACTTCCCAGCTAACTAATAAAACGAACTGCCTTAGACAACTAATCAATGGTTTTATGATCATGGCATATAGGACGCAGCCCTATTTGTGACGCTTCGCCTGCAACATGTTTCAAGCTCAAAAATGTTCTAGCTATGAGCAAGAATGGGTATTTGTTGGAAAACATATAGACAAAAAATTGCAAGTCATTTATCTATTTCATTAGAGCCATATGGAAGTGGGTAATGAGGAGCTCATGAATAGCTACCATTTCTGGTTTGTCGCAACAACATTTCCTTTTGGAAAACTGATTCACGGGAAGATTACATCATCATTAGTATGTTTATGTTTCAAAATGAGCTGTCACTTATTAGTAGTTGTTGAAGCACAATACCACTGCTAACTTTGTGTGAGAGTTGAGTAAAGGATCACGTGGATTTTAAGTTTTAGTGAGACTTTAACGGCTGCTAGTCTTTTTCAAAATGGACCATGTTAACACCTTTTTTAGTGTGTCTTTCTGTCAAAATCTTTTTTTAAATACCAGCAATATTACATTTCCACATACAAATGCACCTTTAATAACTATTTATGATGAATCGTAAGAATAAAGCCTGCCTTACAAATAATATAACACAAAATAGTATTTTGGAAACTTTAACTAGAATTTTTAAGTGTTAGTTCATTAACTCCTCATTCTTTAAAGAATAATCAGCACATGCGCTTTTCTCCAGCTCATCAGGAAGTGATGCTTGCTCAGAGATTTGTATCATCTCAACTAATTAAACTGTTTGTGCACGCATTTGGTAAAGGATTCAAAAGGAGATCACTCAGCAAACAAAACAAGATTAGTGCAGATTTTTAAATATATTATTTAGTATTATTTAAATATATATAATTTAATTGACTGATCTTATATATAACAAAGGCTCAAGCAAGCCTTCTTTTAGAAAGACCACAAAAGATTAAACTAACAAGACAAATTGAAAATAAAAATAGACACACTGAATTCTACTTTCTACATGCTACATTTTTGTGGCTAATACTTTTTTTTTTGTCTGCTTTGATTGAAGAAATGGCTTTATTATAGGTAACAGTACTTCCTTTTGGAGAAATATATAATCATTTTAATGATTACAAGTGATATTTAGATCCATGAAGATAATATTTGTTAAGGAGTGCGCTGAAAGGCAAATTATTGAAAGCAGCCCTGCCATTTGTATGTGTGTTTGTGTATGCACAAATTTCCAGAAGGAAAGAGGTACTTATTCTTTAGATATTATAAAGAAACAGGTTTTCAGGGGGGCTAAATGAAAAAAGGTCATATAACTTTTATAGACCAAGTTATATTCAATTATAAAAATAGTAAAATGACATTTACGGGTCTTATTAGAATTATTTTTAAATGAAGTCATGCCTTAATTTACAGGGTTCGGTTATGTACTCATCTACTAAGCAAATCGTTATTAATCTCAAGTGAACAGGTATTAGATATACATATGTTATAGAGATCCCTTTTGCTAGGAATATTCCTCAATATTGTACTGCTTTGATGATTAATATTACAAACCAAGAACATCAGAAAATGATTTATATTACAAACCCAGAACAGACAGAAAACGTTATAAAGCTTTCCACTTTGAATATTGATTTTATTCTGAATTGTGTTATAAATTATCTATCTTTCATCTTAACACATGAAAATTTCTGATTTTCTCCAATCAAAAAATGTGTCTCCACTTCTTTTGATGTGGATTTGTTGGGAGCTGGTCAGTCTATTTATCTCTTGCTATCTATCTTGTAAGACTATAAAAATGAAAAGAAAAAAAAAAAAAAAAACAGGGGCCCATATCTACCTCTCACAAAATTGGCCCATTCTGAAGTCACAGGAAATTCAGGCCATCAACTAATATCCCAAGATGGCTTCATTGAGAATTCCAAAATATCAGATGAAATTATATGTAAGGTCAAACATTTAAGTGCAAATATTTCAAAATGCAATGTGAATGAGTTTGAAATTATCCACTGTACTAAT
This sequence comes from Ceratotherium simum simum, assembly GCF_057802395.1. Lineage (NCBI taxonomy): Eukaryota > Metazoa > Chordata > Mammalia > Perissodactyla > Rhinocerotidae > Ceratotherium > Ceratotherium simum. The sequence continues at coordinate 12,398,666 of NC_141927.1, read as the reverse complement.
TTCCTTTATAATCATTCTTAATGAGGAGTTGACTATACTTTATTAAGAGAGTTTTATTTTTTGTTTATCCTATTTATCAATTCAAAAACAGTCACACTAACAGCAATTTCACTTTAAAAGATGCATTAAGCACAGAAAAATCACATTTGTGTTTATGAAAAGAATAACACTTCTATTTAATAGTTTTCCCAAGTATGTTTGTAAAAATTATTTTTATTTAACTCTGAAATCAATCCCATTAAGGCATCAACTCCGTTAAAGCTGTTCCATTGGGCATCGTTTTTTGGGGAGGTGGGCAAAACTCAGCCAACTGACAATAAAAACTTAATCCACAAACAAATTTAGCTTTAAAATTTTTAAGATAAATTATCAGTCAGTCCAATATAAAATTATGTTTTCTTGTGATAAGCCATTGCAGTAAGTAACTGGAGAGTATTATCTTAAATCACAAAGACATATACAATGCACCTCAGCTATGTTTTCATCCTTAACCAAATCTTAATAGATCTAGAACTCATTTTATCTTGTTTTCACATCAGTTGAATCTCTTTGTGTATTTACTAGATGGAGAATAAAAGCCCATATAAGTTTCATCAGCTATAAAAGTTGCTCTTGGCTTGAAATCCATTTTAAAAGGAAAATATAATGTCTCAGTGATTAACTAGTATGCCACAAAAAAATTAGAAATAAGAACACAATATGACTTAAGAAAATATATAGTAAATATCTGGCAAAGAGCAAAAAAAAAAAAAAGAGAAAAATATAACAACAAACTACTGTTTCTACAACACAGTGCAATATTTGCACAGGGTTTCAGAAATTATATTCTAGATTTTTTAGCCACGCTTTTTAGTTTTGTGCACAATATCCTGATGTATGTCCTTCCTGAGAACTTGCAAGACCTATTCTTTAATCTCCAGATCACAGTCAAAAGCACACTTTGAAAATGTGGGTGATCATGGAAGCAGACAGCACAGCACCAGTGGATCTGTTGAATGAATAATGACAGAAACAGTAACACTGCAGTGAAAGTTCTGCATTTCTAGGGTGCATAGCTAAAGGACTAATGCAATCTAGCCATTTTGAGCCTCATTTAAATACAAGTCTGTTTCTAACTTTAATCCTCTAATTTCAGGAAATTAAATGTAAAACTCTCCTCATTCATTATAGGTACAGAATGATCAAAAGAATAGAAATTTCATCAAAAGCTAATTGCATTGTCAAATGACCTCATACATAATGAATCATTAAAAATGATCCATTCTGTAATAATTGTATGCTACTAAAGGTTAAAATAGCTTTAACGTGGGGGAAAATAATTGTAATTGAAATAAATTCCAGCTTTATATTGCATTTTCCAATTATGAAATTAGTGGATAATATTTGAGTTTTATCAGCTTTATCCAATGAAAGAGCTTATATTTTTTGTGCTGAAAAAAAAAAAATCTCCCATGACACTAATATGAAAAAGACTCTTAGAATACCATCAACATTGATCTTGGGTAAATTAGCTCTTTCAGGTCGCTGATCTTTAATTACAATTGCTCAACAGAAGTTATTTCACTTCTAAGGAATCAAATATCAAGCAGGGGAAATCATGTTATTTCCTTCAAGTTTCCAATAAAGACTTCCCCATTAGTTTTCTGCAAATTCATTAAATTTTATTTACCTATGTCTGTATAAATAATATCAGATAGAAAATCCTCAGCTTACACTATTGTTGAATCAGGACACAGCTATTTTGCCATAAAGAACAGAGAGAGGAATGAGTTCTGGAATACAAGTACCAAAAAATGAATAAAGTCCAAACAGAACAAGATCAAGTTCATATTAATCCATGAGATCATGTGGACCTCTTCCAAAGAAGTAAAGTTAAATGATGATAAAACCCAAGGTAAACATAAAATAACAGATAGTATATGAAATACAAGAGCATGAGGATAAAAAGAGTTGTTAAGTCATCAATTCTCATTCATACAAGGTAGGTGAGTGGGGAATTTTCACACAGAAATTGCCTAATAATCACATTTTATTCAATCAAAATGAGATTCAGTAATCGTGAAGAGCCTGCAGTTGTAAGCATTTATTTTCCAATTGAAGTGATTTCTGATAATGATAAAGCATGATTGCTGTTACAGGTTTGCAGGAATCAGAAAGTATATAGTGATTATGCTAATAATATAGTTTGAGACTTAAGAGTATAGTGCATGTGTTTCTCAAAGTTTATATCTCCAAATATCTAGCCATTCGAATAAAGTTGACCTTGAGCAATGAAGCAACAAAGACAGAGGAAATCTCTTATGCTTTTTTATTTGGGGGTTGACCCAGGCAAGCATTCAGCACTAAAGGAGAGAATTGGTTCAGTAATGGTCTCCGATATGAGAGACGTCTTAAAGAGCCAAGGACAAGAAAAATCTCACCTTTAAAGGTCACAGAACAGTATTTGACTTAAAGGGTTTAAGTGGTAGGGAAAAATAATTTTTACTAATAATTAGAGGAAGTACTCAGATTAGAAATGGATTGTGTTTCACAAGTTGGGTAAAGAGTTGTCCCAATTTGCCAAACGATTTTAACACCAAAACAATATTTATAAATAGTTCCCAGAATATTACACAAAATCTTATTTGAACTAGAACATAGAGCTTAATATACCATATTTTTAACTTAAAAAAAGCCCTATGTTCAAAAATACTCAAACACAGGAAAGAGAAAAAATAATAGCAGCTACTTTTTTTTTTCTGTTTCCTGTGTTTGCGTATTTTTGAACATAAGGCTTTTTCTAAGCTAAAAAATTTGGTATATTAAGCCCCACGGTGTAGTGGTTAAGTTCGGCACACTCCACTTCGGTGGCTGGGGTTTGTGGGCTTGGATCCCAGACCTATACCACTTGTCAGCCATGCTGTGGCAGTGACCCACACAGAAAATAGAGGAAGACTGGCACGGATGATAGCTCAGGGCAAATCCTCCTCAGCAAAAAAAAAAAAAAAAAATAGCTAATGTTTAAATGAGAGCATGTTTAGTGAGGGGAAAGGCCCATTACAATCTGGTCCTACCCTCATCTTTTGCTATCTTATCTTGTTTCCAGTCACACTGCATTACCATCTTCTCATATCTCCAGTCTTTTGCTTCCATTATACTTGCAAACGTCATATCCTCTACTTGTATAACTCTTCCCCACTTTTTACCTGGAAATGCTTTTTGTTGTCAGTGCCATAAAGTTAATTTCGACTTCTAGTGACCCTGTGTACAGAAGGGCCGAAGCCTGCCCAGTCTTTTTGCACCATCTTTTCACTTTCTGGCGCTTTATCAGACAATGCTATTCATTGAGTTTTCATGGCCAGTTTTTCAGAAGTAAATGGCCAGGTCCTTCTTCCTAGTCTATCTTAGTCTGGAAGCTCCGCTGAAAACTGTCCACCATGGGTGACCCTACTGGTATTTGAAATACCGGTGGCATAGCTTTCAGCATCAGAGCAACATGCAGCTGCCAACGACAGATGGGTGGTATGGTTCCCTGACCAGGAAATGAACCCGAGCTGCAGTGGTGAGAGTGCTGAATCTTAAGCACTAGCCCACCAGAGCTGGCTGGAAATGCTTTACTCATCCAAAATTTAGATAAGCCAACTCTGTGAAGCCGAGCAGTTTGCAACACTGTCCTCCATGGCAACAAGAAAATTGCACTGTGATTTATCTTTTTCACAATTCTCTCTTCCATTCAATTGTGAGATCTTTTAGGGAGGGCGGGGATCATATTTGTACCGTTCTTGCTATCTCTATCAGTGGGATCAGCAATGCCTCCCTCTTAATTAGATCCTTGCATGAAGCCCAGGTAAATATCTTTATTCTCCAAATTATAATTAGGAAGAAATATCTTTCTTTATATATCTTTTAAAAACTTTAAAAATGGATTAAAAATGTTAGATGCAAAGGAAAATAGACATAAACTCATGTGATATGTTAAATGGTGAAAAAATTAAAAACTTGCAAAAAATAAAGTAATCTAGCTAATGGGTACATGTTAAGAATCTTATAAAAAGGATATGTGAAGAACTAAACAATTATTATTTTATAATCCTATGAAGGACTCAGCTAGGTCATTAACTAGATGAATACATTTCTTTCTCCAGAAATAACATCAGTCAGAGTGGTACTTTATGTACGAGATGCATTCTAGGCTAAGATTCTAATAATCAATATTCTAGACACAATGAAAAACCTTTGTTCCAGGCACATGGAGAAGAGATGCCAGACTGGGACATGACATATTCTTTATCTAAACAGACAAACTGACAAAAGTTTATATCAGATTGTAAGGAAAAAATTTGCGTCTGGTAGCAAAGTTTCGAAAGTTTGCATGATATTGACCATAGGGATGAAATAACTGTATGAAAAAGGCCTAACACATTAGGAATCCTTAGGTCCTAGGGTATTGCTCTTGGAGAAACATATCATGGCTTGCAGTTCTTCATAATTCATATGAGAGGCATGCAAAATGTTTTCTTTAGGCTTTTATTTATAAAAGATGGTAAGATGTGACAATATTATTTTCAAATTGGTGAGTAGAAATATACAATACTTTGAAAATGCATAGATAAATAATTGATTGGATAGCCTTTAAAAAGGAAAATAATACACTGCTTATTGATATAATGCAAAGATAACATAAATAGAAAAATGAATCTTTCTAAAGAGTCCTAGACAGTTCAGGGTTTTGGATATTTTTACACTCTAAGATTTATAACAATTGAAATTCACTAATTCTAAGAAACGTTTATTGGGTATCTAATATGTGCCAGAAACTATTCTAAGAGCTGGAATACAACAGTGAAAAAAAAAATTTAAAAAAATCACTGCTCTTACACATTTTGTATTCTAATGCATGGCTATTAAAGAGTTTAGGGGGGGGAACGGTGCATTTAATTGTCTATTAGGGTAGAGAATTGAGAGACAACATAGAATGGTACTCTCACTAAGAAAGGAGCGACTCTAAGGCCAGACAAACTGTGCTAGACTACCAACCTCACCACTTTCTTTCTGTATGAACTAAGACAAGATTCTTAAACTCTCTATGTCTTAGTTTTCTAATCTGAAAAATGGACATAATTTAAAAATCTACCTCGTAGTGTTGTTATGAGAATAAAATAAACAAATATATGTAAACACATAAAAGAGTGCCTTGCACATAGTAAGTTCTATACAGCTATGGCTATTAATATATTCTGTAAGTGTCATAAAGTTGTTAACTACTGCAAATTATTCTATGAAATCAACATATTACCATTCAAAATCCCAGTAGATCTCTTTTACAGAACTTATACATCTGATGCTGAAATTTCTTTGGATGAACAGATATCCAATATTCAAGACAAATTGAAAAGAGAACAAGGTTTCGGTATTGTCCCTAAAAGATATAAGCTTTTATAATAAAATTTAAGCTACAGTATTTAGAACAATATCTATTGGCCTGAAATGAATTAGAAAACAGACCAAGAACTCAGAAAAGATCCATGGTACATAATAGAAGTTATAATATATGTCAATATGAAAGGATACAACTATTCAATAAATGGAAACTAAGTAGAATTGATTTATCCCTCATACTACAAAGATAATTTCCTGCTGGATATAGACCTAAACATAAAAAAACAATAAAAACAAAACAAACCTACAACATTACTAGAAAAAATTTTTATGGTTTTGAACTTGAAAAAAATATTGTCAAAAGTACAAAAGAATTGCCAACTATAAAGAAAAATACTGCTAAAGTTTTCTATGTCAAAATAAAAAGTATATCACAACAATTATAACTTTAAAAAACAAGAAAAATCTTGGCAGAGGATGTCTGAAAAATATATAACAGGAAAGATTTGATTACAAAATGCAGAATATCATATACAAATTAATTATGAAAGACATATAATCCAGTAGAAAAATGGGTAAGGAAATGAACAAGATCTTTCTGGAAAGTGATGTCACCAGCATGATGGGAAGAGTTTTCTAACATTCTTCCTCCCAAAGAACACTAATTAAACAATCATCCATGGATGAGAATGCCTTTGTGGAAATCTGGGAGTCTGGTGAAGAAGTTCCAGCACACCACTGGAGCAAGAAAATTCTGAGATTGGATGCATTGAAGATGGTAAGAGGAACAGTTTTACTTTACCCATGTCACCCCACCCTGAAGGGTCCCCGGTTTCTTCAGAAGCCAGTGCCTGGCTTCCCCAACTATGCAGAATACTGCCAAAGAGACTCACTTCTTTCTCACACCATCCAGAATACTAAGGTATGCTACACGACTAGGGGACAGGGAGCTGCTGGGAGAACAAAAGCCCAGGCACTCAGAGGGCATCAAAGGAACAAACGAATGCAGATCCTACTAAATGATTTGCAGACTTCATCAAAAAGCCCATCCATGAGCTGTTGGGGATCCTTAGCCTGCTGATCACCCCAACTGGCCCATCACCCCCAGTGCTCCATATGTCTCATCCACACATCCTCTCACCGCACAGCTGACTATCTGTGCATGTCCCCAGGGTAGAGAGAGCAAGCCTTTGGAGACAGCTAATGAGCATGTGCAGAAAACTAGCCCAACTACAGGACTAGAAGAAAGCAAACAAACTTGAGCATTAAGCGTCACCATAGGAAGAGCAAAAGGGAGGCTATAAGCACTCAGTCTGGCTTTGCAAGATCAAGAGAAGGCACACAATCATAAGAATTTCACCCCCCAAGAGCGAACAAGAAGTGTAGAGCAAGAATATCCATAGAAAAGATTTGAGAAAGACTCAGAATCCCTACCAGGATTGAGGGAAGGTGTTTCTCTCCCAAAGCCAGTTAGTAAAACTGGAGAAGGTAGCTGCTTCTTCAAATATGAAGAAAGCAAATAAGACTTCAAGGAACATGAAAAATCAAAGAAACATGACACCACCAAAGGAACACAATAACTTTCCAGTAGCCAACCTCAAAGACATGGAGATCTGAGATTTACCCAATAAAGAATGCAAAATAGTTGTTTTAAGGAATCTCAGTGAGCTACAAGAAAACACAGAAAGAAAACTCAATGAACTAAGGAAAATAATACACAAAATAAATGAGAAGCTTAATAGAGAGATAGAAATCATAAAATAGAGCCAAACAGAAATTCTGGGGTTGAAGAATACAATGAATAAAAAAAGAAAGAAAAGAAAAAAATACAATAGAGACCATCAACATGAGACTGGATCAAGCAGAAGAAAGAATCTGTGAGGTAGAAGGCAGGTCATTGAAATTACCCAATCAGAGGAGAACAAAATAAAAAGAATGAAAAAGAAGGAAGGAAGCCTACATAAACTATGAGATACCAAAAGAGAAACAATCTATGCATTATTGGAGTCCCAGAAAGAGAAGAGAGGGAGAAAAGGGCAGAAAGCTTATTTAAAGAAATAATGGCTGATAACTTGCCAAATTTGGGGAGAGATTGGAAAATCCAGGTTTATTAAGCTCACAGATCCCCAAACAGTTTCAGTCAAAAGAGATCTTTGCCAAGACATGTTGTAATAAAACTGTATAAAATCAAAAACTAAGAGACCATTTTAAAAGCAGTAAGAGAAAAAAAGTGCTCATAAACAAGGAACTCCCATAAGGTTATCACAGGATTTCTCAGCAGAAATCTTACAGGACAGAAGACAGTGGGATGATATATTCAAAGTGCTGAGAAAAAAAGACAGGCAAACAAGAATACTTTACCCAGAGAAATGAAGGAGAGATAAGGACTTTCCCAGATAAACGAAAGCTAAGGGAGTTCATCACCACTAGACCTGCCTTATAAGAAATGCTGAAAGGAGCCTTTTAAGCTGAAGTGAAAGGGCACAAATTAGTAACATAAAAATATATGAAAATATAAAACACATGGTAAATGTAAGTATATAGTCAACTTCAGAAACTCTAATACCGTAATGTGGTGGTATGTTAATCATGTAACTCAAGTATAAACCTTAAAAGACAAAAGTGTTGAAAATAATTACTGCTACAATAATTTGCTAATAGATGCACAATATAAAAAGACATAAATAAGGACATCAAAAATATAAAATGAGGGGAGTAAAAATGGGTCCTTTTTATTCTATCTAAGTTAAGTTGTTATTAGCTTAAAACAGACTATTATATCTACAAGATGTTTTATATAAACCTTATGGTAATCACAAAGCAAAAACCTACAGGAGAAACCTAAAAGATAGAGAGAAGGGAACCAAAGCATACGGCTATGGAAAATCATCAATTCACAAAGGAAGACAGCAAGAGAGAAAGAAAGAAATAGGGGAAACACAAAAACAGGCAGAAACCAGTTCTAATGCTGTCTTAGAACTCTTTATCTATCATTAATTACTTTAAATTAAACAGATTAAATTCTCCCATCAAAAGGCATAGAATGACTGAATGGAAAAATAAAAGCAAGACCAAAGTACATACTGCTTATAAGAGACTCACTTCAGCTTTAAGAACAACACAGGTTCAAAGTGAAGGGATAGAAAAAGTTATTCCATGAAAACAGAAACCAAAAGAGAACAGGAGTAGCTATACTTGTATACAAAATAGACTTAAGACAAAGACTGTAATAAGAGACAAAGAAGGTCTTATATAATGATAAAGGGGACAATCCACAAGAGAATATAACATTTGTAAATATTTACACACCCAAAATAGGAGCACCTAAGTATATAAAGCAAATATTAACAGAACTGAAGGGAGAAATAGATAGCAATACAATAATAGTACGGGACTTCAATACCCTACTTTCATCAATGGATAGATCATCCAGACAGAAAATCAATAAGAAAACACTGGACTTGAACTATACTTTAGACTAAATTAACCTAACAGACATATACAGGACATTCTCTCTGACAGCACCAGAATACACATTCTTCTCAAGCACACCAGAACAATCTCCAGGATAGATCATATGTTAGGTCACAAAACAGGTCTTATCAAATTTAAGAAGATTGAAATCATACCAAGTTTCTTTTCTGGCCCCAATGGTATGAAACTAGAAACGAATAGCAGGAGAACAACTGGAAATTTCACAAATATGTGGAAACTAAACAAAATACTTTTAACAACCAATGGGTCAAAGAAGCAGTCAAAAGAGAAATAAAAAAAATATCTTGAGACAAATGAAAATGAAAACAACATACCAAATCTTCTGAGATGCAGCAAAGGTAGTTCCAAAAGGAAAGTTTATAGCAATAAATGCCCACATTAAGTAAAAAGAAAGATCTCAAATAAACAACTTAACTTTACACCTCAAGCAACTAGAAAAAGAAGAACAAACTAAGCCCAAAGTTAGCAGATGGAAGGAAATAACAAAGATCAGAGAAGAAATAAATAAAATAGAGGCTAGGAAAACAATAGAAAAGATGAATGAAACTACGGGCTGGTTTTTTGAAAAGATAAACAAAGTTGACAAAACTTTAGCTAAACTAAGAAGAAAATGAGACAGAAGACTCAAATTTTAAAAAATCATAAGTGAAAGAGGAAACATTAAAACTGATACTGTAGAAACATAAAGGATTATGAGACTACTGTGAACAATTATTTGCAAACAATTGGGTAGCATAAAAGAAATGAATAAATTCCTAGGAACATACAGCCTACCAAGGCTGAATCATGAAGAAACAGAAAATCTGAACAGGCTTTTAATGAGTAAGGAGACTGAACCAGTAATCAAAACCTTCAACAAAGGAAATTCTAGGATCAGATGGTTTCATTGGTGAATTGTACCAAACATTTCTAAAATAATTAACACTCATCCTTCTCAAACTCTTTGAAAAATTTAAAGAGAGAACACTCCTAAACTCATTTTATGAGGCCAGAATTACCCTGATACCAAAGTCATGTAAGGACACTACAAGAAAAGAAAACGACAGGTCAAATTCCTGATGAATATAAATGCAAAAATTCTCAACAAAATACTAGCAAACAAAAGTCAATAGCACATTGAAAGGATCATACACCATAATCAAGTGGGATTTATCTCCGGGAAGTAAGGATGGTTCAGTATACATGAATCAATAAATGTGACACAGCACATTAAGAGAATGAAAGACAAAAATCATATGATCATGGCAATAAAGGCAGAGTAAGCATTTAACAAAGTTCAGCATCCTTTCATGATAAAAACTCTCAACATATTTGGCATAGAAGGAATGTAACTTAACGTAATAAAGGCCATATATGACAAGCCTACAGCTAACATATTACTCCATAGTGAAAGACAGAAAGCTTTTCATCTAAGATCAGGAACAAGACAAGGGTGCCCACTCTTGCCACTTGTACTCAACATAGTATTGGAAGTCCTAGCCACAGCATTTAGGCATGAAAAAGAAATAAAAGGCATCCAAATTGGAAAGGAAAAAGTAAAATTGTCTCTGTTTGCAGAAGATATGATCTTATATATAGTAAACCCTAGAGATGCCACCGAAAAACTATTAGAACTAATAAACAAATTCAATAAGTTTGCATGATAAAAAAAAATCAACATATGAAAACCTATGGACATATAGACCAATGGACCAGAATAGAGAACCCATAAATAAACCCACACATATACGGTGAACTAGTATTTGACAAAGGAGCCAAGAATACTCAATGGAGAAAGGGTAGTCTCTTCAAAAAACGGTGTTGGGAAAATTGGGTATTCACATGTAAAAGAATGAAACTGGACCCCTCTCTACGTTACTCACAAAAATTAACATGAAATGGATTAAAGACTTAAATATAAGACCAGAAACCATAAAACTCCTAGAAGAAATCATAGGGAAAAAGTTCCTTGACATTGGTCTTGGCAACGAATTTTTGGATGCAAAAGTACACGCAACAAAAGCAAAAATAAACAAATGGGAGCACATCCAACTAAAAATCTACACAGCGAGAGAAACAATAAAATGAAAAGGCAACATACAGAATAAAGAAAATATTTGTAAATCATATATCCGATAGGGGTTTAATATCCAAAATATATAAGGAACACTGCAACTCAGTAGCAAAAAAAAACCCAGTTAAAAAACGGGTAGAGGATCTGAATAGATATTTTTCCAAAGAAGACATACAAATGGCCAATAGCTGCATTAAAAGATCCTCAGTATCACTAATTGTCAAGGAAATGCAAACAAAACCACAATGAGATATCATCTCACGCCTATTAGAACAGCTATATCAATTAGTTAAAAGATAACGTGTTGGTGAGCATGTGGAGGAAAGGGAAATACTTATGCGCTGTTGGTGGGAATGTAAATTGGTATGGCCACTATGGAAAACAGAATGGAGCTTCCTCAAAAAAATTAAAAATAGAGCTAGAGTATGATCCAGCAATCCCACTTCTGGCTATATATCCAAAGGAAATGAAACCACTATGTCAAAGGACTATCTGATGTTCATTACAGCATTATTTACAATAGCCAAGATATGGAAACACCTACATGTCCATCGATAGATGAATGGATAAAGAAAATGTGATATATACATATACTACTCTCTCTATATACACATATACAGAGTAGGATATTGTTTAGCCATAAAAAGAAGAAAATCCTGCCATTTGCAATAACATGGATGGACCTTGAGGGCATTATGCTAAGTGAAAGTCAGACCCAGAAAGACACACCCTATATGTCCTCATCTATATATAGAATCTACAAAAGTCAAACTCATAGAAACAGAGAGTAGAATGATGGTTACCAGGGGCTGCAGGGTAGGGGAAATGGGGAGATGTGGGTCAGAGAATGCAAACTTCCAGTCACAAGATGAATAAGTTCTGGAGATCTAATATACAGCATGGTGTCTATAGTTAAGGATACTGTATTATATACTTGAAAGTTGCTAAGAGAGTAGATCTTAAATGTTCTCACTGCAAAAAAATGGTAATTTTGTGAGGTAAAGTGTGTATTAAGTAACCTTATTGTGGAGATCATTTTGCAATATATACGTGTATCAAATCATAATGTTGTACGCCTTCAACTTACAGAATGTTATATCTCAATAAAGCCGGAAAAAATATTACCTACTAAAAAAAAGAGAGAAAATCAACAAGGAGTCAAAAAAACCACTTGAATGGTAAATGAATACATGGAAAGAAGCTAATAATGACCGTATATGAAGAAGCTAGTAACGAAGCAAATGCAAATTAGCACAAGAAGACACCATTTCTCATCTACCAGACTGGCAGAAATTTAAGTGACCAACGATATCAAAAGCTAACAATGACATGGGGTAAATGCAAATCTCACATATTGCCAGGGTAAGTGCAATTGGTATAACCACGGTGGGGAGCAATTTGGAAGTAAATAGTAAAAATGAACCGGACTACCTTATGATACTGCAGTTCTATTTCCTAATACATCCTCTGGAGCCAGGCTACTCAGTGTGGTCCACAGTGGGCTGCAGCTCTGCAGGCTGTTTGCTATGAGAACACGGTGAGGTTGGTGCCAGATAAGATGCCTGATGTAAATCAACTATACCTATGTCAGTAAACTCATGGTTTCATTTAGTTGACATTTTTTTGTCAGTAAGACTTTCTTGATGAATTAAGTAGTGTGTTAATTTACACTCTAGCTCAAATTCTTTGTCTTTTCATTGTGTGCTTTGAGTGGCACTGCTCAAGAGAATGTCTCAAACTTTTGCACAAGGAGACGTACACTAATATCCAGCAGAACATTACTTGCAACAGTAAAACCTTTTTTCCAAAGGTTTTCAAAGGAGAAAGGAAAAAAATTAAATGTAATTTATTCATTCAATGGGATACTAAAGAGTAATAAAAAAGAATGAACTAAATTATTCTGTATTTCACTACATGTATATTTTAAAAATTAATGTTGAATGAAAATAATTTTTAAAATGATGTGAAAGGCAACATACTTCACATACAGAACAGTATTAAATAGTGCACGTCACAGACATATATGTATGCATTTATTTAAAAATAAACAAACAAGCTATACATTAAGCTCATGTTGAATATTGCCTGAGGGGAGAATGGGTGATGCTGGGAATTTCAATTTTATTTCTAATCTTTTTCTTTTCTTTGAGGAAGGTTAGCCCTGAGCTAACATCTGTTGCCAATTCTCCTCTTTTTTTGCTGAGGAAGATTGGCCCTGGGCTAACGTCTGTGCCCATCTTCCTCCACTTTGGGAGGGATCCTCCATTATGGGATGCTGCCACAGCATGGCTTGATGAGCGGTCCTTATGTCCACGCCCAGGATCCAAACCTGTGAACCCTGGGCTGCTGAAGCAGAGCGCACAAACTTAACCACTAAGCCACCAGGCCAGCCTGTATTTCTAATCTTTAATTTCTTTAATTAAAGGAGATGAAAACATGTCAATATTAACAAGTTCAGTTTTGAGTGGTAGCTGTTTGGTAGAGAATTATGGGCAAGACACTGTTGTGTCATGGTTCAGAGGGTTGAGTCAGGGGACAGACTGCTTGATTTGAACCCATTCCCTACCACTTAGTAGCTGCATGGCCTTGGGAATATTGCTTAAATTTTGTGTCTCAGTTTCCTCATCTGTAAAGAGGGTTAACAGTACGTAACTCATTGGTAAACAGACTCTCAATAAATGTTAGCTCTTATTAATCTTCTCTATAATTTTATGCAATATTTCTTTCCTTTTTTTTGAGTGAAACTGCTGTGGTGGCAATTATGAAAGTGAGCTTAATACTTTGGATTTCCAGGTTGTAAAATAGTGCTATATGAGGAAGAGAAATGGTTAGGGGAAAGAGACGGAATACACTGGGTTTGAGTTTTAGTGGTCATTTATTATTTAAATAATTTTGATCAAAGTCATTTCTTCCTTCAGAACCTCAGTTTTCTCCTGAAAGCCAAGAAGTGTTATACTTTAATCTTGTAAGTTCATTGTAAATAAATTGTATAAGTAAGAGTTCAGTAAATACATATGTTCTCTTCATTTTTTATTTATTTTAAAAGAGTAAGTGAGCTCTTTAAAAGAATATTTGTTTGTAAGGTACTTACACTTCCTTCTTTCGAGTTTTTAAAACATTCCTATTGTAGAAATGTTTGTAGAGATTTCCTTGTTGAATTTCACATAACTTTTAACTTTTAAACAAAGTTTATTTTAACGGTCAATGCTAAAATTATACTTAGTGGTTCTTCAGTGAATTTTCAAATAAGCTTAGATATTAAAAACATAAGTAGTTATAAGTCTGCAGACTAAATATTTTTTCTTGGCTAATTAATTTCTATAAACGTTATAATTACTGCAATCTAAGTCATGTATTTACAAATGAGTGAGAGCTGAAAATATTTTACAACCTTAATTGTAAAGTAAACCATTAGAAATTTCCTGAATTGGCTGAAGTTATTTTTATCCTTCTTTAAGGTAGTTTTTTTTTTTTTTTGAGCATCTTTATATTTTGAAATTTTCTTCAAACAAGGAGAATCTGAAATGAATCATTTAGCACTGGAGTCCAAAAATAATCTTGTGGCCCTGAGCAAGTTATACATATATGAAATTTAGATGATAACACTGTGAAGATTAGAGAAAATTAGCCATTTAAAGCATCAAACACAATAAAACATCTAATAGTCAACAACGCATGCCTTGATAAATGTCATAGGAATATTCAATAAATACTAATTTTCAACATCATCCTAAAATCATGAACTGGATTTTGTACAGGAATTGCTTTTCAGCATAAAAGTACAAACCTAAGTACTATTGACAAATTGCTTGAATTTCATTTGTGTACCTCTCTCAACCATTTTTTTTTTTCTCTAGGCAGAATGTGCGTGGATCAGGGCTATGTGTGTGCGCCTGTGTGGTGAATGAGAGAAAGATTTTTAAAAATTGCCCAGCTGATTAATGTAGAAAAGACACCACAAAAAATCAAAACAGAACAGCAGATGATCTATTTAAGAAATGCTCTTTAAATTCAGAGGAAAAAGAAAAAAAAGGATGGAAATGTTGAGAAAGCAATGGTAGGTATGGAGGACAATTCATGGAACTCAAACCCCATAATTACAGGTCTTATAAAGCAAGAAAACAGAACAAACACAAGAGAAGCAATAATGGATGTTATAACTAAAGACAAGCTAGTGGGCTGAAAAGAAATCTGTGCTCGGCAAATTGAAAAGGCACATTATGTAAAAGGCAAAATAAACGCAAAGAGATCCATATCTGGACATATCTTGGGGAAAATCTTAATGGGAGGAAAAGATATTCCTCCTTGTATATAAGCAGAGAAAATAAACTATATAAGGTGTCAACAGTGAGAAGGCACACATAATCATCATTGAATGCTACATGACAATTGAATTTTTAAACTATTTAACAAGAAAATGGTTCTTAATTTTAAGCCAACTAAACTGTTAACATGCAAAAATAATGGAAAGATATTTTCAGAGACAAAAAGTTTTGAAAATGAGAAATGAACCAAAATGTAAGAGTCAGGAAATACTTAAGAACATAATGACCAGGGGAAAAGATAAAAATTAAACCAAGAATGTGACAAAGGAACAATAAACGGATTTGCTTCAGAATTAGAAGAATTATCCTCAACGACACTGGATGGTGAGGATAATGTCAAGCTCTCTTCAAATTTCCGACAAAAAAATTGGTTTGAACACAGAGTCCTATTCTTTGTCAAACTAGCATTCAAAAAGAGGCAAACACAAATGGGTTTTCATGGGAGAAACAGACAAATTAGCCACCCAAAGGAAAATTTACAACATAAGAAACAGTGACAGGTAAAGTAAAAACGGAAGAACAGGGCTTAAAACAATAATGGTGCTATGAGGCTTTGTTTATTCTCAGATGATCTCAAGGACACGGAAAGAGAGCAGGAGAAGCATGCTAAGATTGGAGCTGCAGAGAATAGAGAAGCCAATTAACTCTAGACATTGATAAAAAATGTTTAAGTATATAGGTTAAATATAACAATACAGTTTAGAGAATGAAGAATAAGGTACATGACTTCAAAATACTAGAAAAATGAAACTGAAAAAATCTAATTAAATATAGAAAACAAAATAAATGGCATAAGTCCAAACAAAACAAATCCTAATATAAATGAAGACGTATTAAGAAGAATGATACGGTGACATGAACAGACATGGAAAGCTCTTCAAAGTTAACTTCTAAGGGAAAGGTAATGCAGAATGACACATTTTTGAGCAGCACAAATGAATACTGATATATGGAAATGTGTAGAAAAAAGAGAGGAAGGATGAAAACCATCATCTCTGGGGAGGGAAGTTGGGAGGGAAACAGGAAGTGTGAGAGAAAGAGAGAATACCTGTGGAGATGCTTAGGGTGCATATATGTGCGTGGGCAGGGGACTTGCGTTCATGCTTTATTCCATGTGCGCCACATATATATATATATATTTATTTTATTTATTTATTTATTTATTTTTTTGTGAGGGAGATCAGCCCTGAGCTAACATCCATGCTAATCCTCCTCTTTTTGCTGAGGAAGACCGGCTCTGAGCTAACATCTATTGCCAATCCTCCTTTTTTTCCTTCCCCAAAGCCCCAGTAGACAGTTGTATGTCACAGTTGCACATGCTTCTAGTTGCTGTATGTGGGACGCCGCCTCAGCATGGCCGGAGAAGCAGTGCTTCAGTGCGTGCCCAGGATCCGAACCTGGGCCGCCAGTAGCGGAGTAGCGGAGTGCGCACATTTAACCGCTAAGCCACAGGGCGGCCCTCGCCATATATATTTTATGTGAAATTTTTACATAAGAATGACTCCTTACATGATTTCTTGTGTAATTTATGAGCAGAGCAAAATGAAGAGAAAAATGAGAAAGTTATCAAAGTTAATCCATCCCCAAAAGTCTCTAGTCCAGAAGATTTTATAGCTGATCCATGACAAGTGTTTGAAGTTAAATTAATCCTCAGGCTTTTATAAAAGCTGCTCTATTGTTTAGCATAGAAGAAAAGAAAGACGAAATGTATTCAAGTAACTATATGAAACAAAAAGTAATTCTGGTATCAGAAGCCAACAAGAAATGTACTTAAAAAGAAAATTACTGTCCCTTCTAACTTTTAGGTATAGTTATCAAAATTGTGTATAAAATGTGAAAAAAACATAATTCAATTGCATATTACAACATTAAGGCAAGAAATGTGATAAGGGTCCTATTTTTCAAAATTGTCATAACCTATTAGCAGATAAAACAAAATGTTCATTGAAGAAGGCATTTGGTTGATAAACTCTTCCTTACTACCAGTGCTAAAACAAATAAGTGAGTTTCTGTACAAACCAATAAGATACGTTGAGAATGTAAGTTTTCAGTTTCTCCTTAATAAAACCCCCTTAAAGTGAAAGTAAAGGGGAAAAAGACAAACCTCTACACAACCAAGGAAATTTAGAAGAAAATATTAAGGACAAGATACTTCAAGACATCTCTGGAAGATGAAACATTAGGGGATGCATCAGGACTCCGGAAGCTAAGCAGTGCAGCCATAGCATAGATAACACAAATGGGGCATGAATATTGGGAAAGAAGATAACCTGCAGAACCTGGACAGAAATGCCAGCAAATGTGGAGGTTTCTCGGGAGCTGGGGAACTGAGAACAGCCCTTCATCTACCTTCTCTACTCTGGTTTGCAGAAGCCCCAATAGTCCTGTGTTTATCCTATGGCAAAACCAAGATTTCTTACACACAAACCAGAAATGAACACTGCAGAAATTGTTCTGAGAAACTTAGAATGGCTGGCTTGGGAAATGTTACTCCAGAACAAAGCCTTCCTCATTTTGGTATTTTTGCATTCCTAGAAAGTAGTATCTAGCTCCCCCAAAGCCTGTTTGATAACAAGATTTTATTGCCTATAAAGCTCACAGTTGTTGTTACTTAACATCACCTTGTTTTAAGTGTAAAAGGAACCAAGCAACACCAGACATTGATGAAGTATCAACAGCAAAAGATTCGTGAAACTTTGCACGGCAATTTCAGTAAATCCATTGGGAAGACAGTTCAGACAAATTTTTAGAATTTCAACAATTTTGTAGTGAATAAAAATGAGAGAACTATTCAAAACTTCTGCCTATTTATCTCTCCTAGTGGAGTTATTTGAATAGGGAAAAAAGTACCTTAATGAAATGGAGAAAGATTCTCGCCAAATAAAAATAACTCACAGGAAGGTTAACAGGGTACTTTATAATTTACGTTTACATTCTAAAAGACGATATTTGATCTGGCAAAGATAAAAAAAGACTAAGGGATGAGTACTTCAGAAAATAATTGTGCTTAATTATTGAGATTTGAATATAGCATAATTTACAAGTATTATCTTGATTTAAACATTAGGTAAATTAGTTAAGCTAGAAATTGATGCTTTCCTAAATTTAATAACATTTCAGTATATATTACCAAGTAGTATTAGCCTGAATTTAATAAGTGAAATATATGAAACCACACACATACCAGGACAGCTAAAATCGAAAGAACTAGCAATCCCACATGTTAGAAAGAATGCAGAGCACAAAGCATTCTCTTGCACTGCTGATGGAAGTGAAAACTGGTCCAACCACTTTAGAAAACAGCATGGCCCTCTCTACTGGAGGCAAAGATATGACTCCCCACGACTTACTCACAGGTCCATACGCCCCAAAATGGGTTCACATGTACTCCAGAAGACATGTACAAGAATGATTTTTCCAACATTATTTTTTTGCAACATTACTTACAATAGCCAAAAACTAGAAATAACTCAGACATCCATCAGTCAAATGGATAAATTGAATTTGGTATATTTATATATTGGAATGCTATAAAGTAATAAAAATGTAAAGCAGCTACACATACCCAACAAGTGCAAATTTCACAAACACAACGTGGGCCAAAAGAATACAAACATAGTGTGATTCCACTTATATAAAGTTCAAAAATCAGCAAAACTAAGGTATAGTAAGGAGTGATATATCCCTAGGTTGCAAACTTAGGGCCTGAAAATATAAAGAAAAGAAAATAAATTATTATTTAAAGAAATCAGAATACAGGTTATTTTAAGGCGTGATAAAGAGGATTGTGGTTGGGAGCAGGACCACAGGGCACTTTTGCCGTAATATGAGTATTGTGTTAATTGTGTACACAAGAGTACACATTAGCATAATATGATATATGATTGTATATTTAACAACAAAATTATAAATAAAAGCAAATTATATGATTTTTGTGAAAGGCGTGCCTTAAAAAGTTTCTTTTTAAAATATAGTGTTATTTCTATTCTACAATATATGTTTAGGAATAGGTCAGCTCTTTATTGATAAATTCACGAATATCTTAGGAATCTTGCCACATTTCCGTATCAAACTTTTTTTTTTTTTTGTGAGGGAGATCAGCCCTGAGCTAACATCTGTGCTAATCCTCCTCTTTTTGCTGAGGAAGACCGGCTCTGAGCTAAGATCTATTGCCAATCCTCCTCCTTTTTTTTTTCCCCAAAGCCCCAGTAGATAGTTGTATGTCATAGCTGCACATCCTTCTAGTTGCTGTATGTGGGACTCGGCCTCAGCATGGCTGGAGAAGCGGTGCGTTGGTGGGCGCCTGGGATTGGAACCCCGGGCTGCCAGTAGCGGAGCACACGCACTTAACCGCTAAGCCATGGGGCCGGCCCCGTATCAAACTTTGATTCAGAATTTTATGTGAATATAAACAATTTAGTAGCATTTAAATTTCTAATATTTTAGTTGAGACCATTTATATCACTCATAAACATATTACTGGATGAAACATATTTGTCTTTAAATCTTCATTTGCAAACTTTAAATTACTATAAGATATATTTGCTTCATATTCTTTAAACTACTCAAATTTACTCAAAGTTTAAGTAAATTTTGTTCCTCCATCTATCCATTCATTTAAATATCTATTCACTTACTTAGTTATTCAACAAATACCAACTGCAACTTATATTATACCAGTGCTTGTATTATAAGATTCAAAAGACAGGATCCCTGCTGTCATGTTGCCGGTCTGGTCAGGGAAAGAGCCATCCAAACAGAATAATAATAACACAGTATAGAAACAGTGACCTATTACTGAGTGTATCTGTTAGTGTATGTGTTAGTGTATCAGGGTAGTGTATCAGTTACACAACAAGAACAGAGAAGTTGGGGCAACAAATCAACCTTAAGAGGGCCAGAGAGAGCTTTGTGAAGAAGTTGATACTGGAACAGAGTTTTAAGTCTGAATGTGAGTTATTCAATTGGAGAAAGATTTCTTGGGTCACCAAAATCTAGTTTTTGAAAGAATCAGTATATTACCATGAAATTTTACTGAGAAAACACAATCTTGGGAACAGTTTGGTGAATTATTATGAATATATCCTTTTGTTCCCATGAGCTCTAACAATGTTTAAACTCAGATCATTGAAAAGATCTAGAACTACTTTATGAAGAAACTACTTTAGATGCCATATATGATTATTATAGTTATTAAAAGTAATGCTGTTATCCAACAGCATCTCATTTATACACAAACTAAGTTCCCTCCAATCAGACTCAAATACATTACATACACATCTCACACCACTAGACATTTATGTGAAGGGCAAATTCAACCACTAAAACGAAATTGAATAGAATGACTTGAAAAATTGTAATAAGCCAAATACAATTTAATTTGACAATAATGATGTAAGGGGTGGTTTCCGGGAAGGGGAACATTCAGCTTATTGTGAATGTTAGGTTTCTCAGTTTCAATAGGCTAAAAAAATAATTCAGCTCAATTTAAGCTTTAAAAGAAGACACTGAAGGGAGTCTAGAAGAGAGTAACTAGTATTCCTAGGGGCCTGAAATACAGAGAATTTATAGGGAATATACAAGGAATGAATGAGAGGATTTAACCAGGAGAAAAGAAACCCATTTGAAAGGCTATTGCTGGGAAGTGTGGATTTATTTGACCATTTCCACACTGGAAAACTAAGCTCTATGAGGAAAAGTTATAAAGGAGATCATTTAATAATCATAAAACAATATTAATTATAAAATAATTGTTAATTATAATAACTATTAATTATTAAATGATATTTAAAAAGAATGACCTGTCTAAATGGTAGTTAAATCAAAAGGATATAAATTATTTAACTATTATCAGAAAACCATATATATGTGATAATGAATAAAAGATTTTGCTTTTGGACTAATATTGAGCTGGGCAGACTTAAAGTCTTCTTTAAATTCTATGACCCATGAATTTCTTTCTTTTTTTTTTTTTTGTGAGGAAGATCAGCCCTGAGCTAACATCCATGTTAATCCTCCTCTTTTTTTTTGCTGAGGAAGACCAGCTCTGAGCTAACATCTGTTGCCAATCCTCCTCCTTTTTTTTCCCCCAGAGCCCCAGTAGATAGCTGTATGTCATAGGTGTACATCCTTCTAGTTGCTGTATGTGGGACATGGCCTCAGCGCGCACCTGGGACCCGAACCCAGGCTGCCAGTAGTGGAGGGTGCAAATTTAACCGCTAAGCCATGGGGCTGGCCCCCATGAATTTCTTGATCACACAGAGTACAGGGTGCTAGCCCCTGTGAGAACCTAATACTGTCCCCCTTGATTGGCAAGCCAGGGACTTAAGAAGGAAGTCTACTTTTGTCCATACTGGCAGATGAAGTGAGTGAATCTTAGATTCCACAATGGAGAAGAAAGATCCATCATCAGAGATATCTCTATAGGCTGGGAAGTCCAAGGTCAAGTTGTTGGCAGATCCACTTTTTGGTTCATAGAAGGCCCTCTTTTCACTGTGTCCTCATATGGTGGAGAGGGCGTGAGAGCTCTCTCGGGCCTCTTTTATAAGGGCGCTAATCCCATTCACGGGGGCTCTTCCCTTAAAACAGAATCACCTCCCAAAGGCCCCACCTCAAATACCATCTCAATGGGGATTAGGTTTCAATACACGAATTTTAGGGGGACACAAACATTCAGTCCCTTGCAGGATCCATCTACTTAAACTAGAAAATCTAAAACAGCAGAAACAAAAACTCAATCAGTTTTGAGCGATGTCAGAATATTTTTAGCTGTTGATTTCCCAAATGTCTAAAATAATGTAAATTTAGAAGTAGCTCGAAATGAGAGAAATATTATTATGAATTCTGTATTACCTTTTATATATGACTATCATTGGTTTAATTAAAGCTTTTTTTGATTTGTAAATTTACAAAAAAGCAAAAAACAAGATTTAAAATTCACCCCTAAAGAAGATGCCAATTATACAATATGAGGATTGGCATTTGGTCTTAAAGTCTTGCCATAATAATGGCATAAATACTATTCTTTCTTATTTTTATTAGGCTATTTAAGCAAAGTATACTGACATATAACCATTTAATTATTATTCAGGTCTGAAATTTTGAATATTAAAACTTTTAGACCCAAATTCTTTTGTTTTATGAGCCTTATTTGAGTTAAAGGATATGAAAGCTAAGGACATTTCATACATAGAACTAGGATGTTAGGGAGTTTAATTTTGAAATATTTCCTGAGCTCCATTGATGCAAAACTGCATTGATTTTGCCCTAGCCTTTTCCCAAGGTTAGCTTAATTTTCACTTTTAAGAAAAAAATATTCTCAAATATATTAATCAGATATCATACTGCTATTTTATTACAAAATTTTATTTCAAAAATATGTCACTTCTGAAAAAGAAAGCATTGTTTATATCATAAAACAGTTGTTAGCCAGAAGAGACATGGATATTTTTAATAATCAAGCTTCACATATAACCAACTAAAATAGCAATACTACTAGACTTTTCAAAAAGAAATAAAAGCAGCCCAACACTTTAACAGCCATATGTTTCAAATAAAGTTTAGAAAAGTCTTCTGTGTCTGTTAAAGTGGATCCCTTGGTGGTTTATCAGACAGAATAAATTGGGATAGTTAACTTAAAATGTCTTCGGTGGATTCCGATAATGCATATACTCAGAGAAAAAAAAGAAAGATTTTAAAAAAGTCTCTTAATGCTACTTCTCTAAAACTTAAAAGCTTGAAAAGTTAGGAAATTAATTATAATAAATAAACCCAGCACCTTACATACTGAACTTCATGTCACACTATTTATTATTCATCATCACTTGAAGTTCAGTCTGAGTTCTTGCTTCATCCAAGAGTCTGGGATACCAGTACTTTGAGTGTCTCCAACAGGACCCATGACCTGTGGGCGCTCAACAAGTATTTATGAATAAATGTTAACTTAATATATAGTATAACCAGAAAAGAGAGATTGCTATGAAGTCTCACAATGTGTCTGCCTAAAGGGTTCAAAGTCAAAAGATTAAAGAATTCTTGACTTGTGAGGAAAGACTGCTCAAAAGCAATCTATTTTATTAAAAACCAACAACAAGGACTGTAAGTCTCAACTAGCGCGTGTTTGAACAATCATGCTGCAGAGGGGTGTGTGCAAGACAGAGTACCTGCCCCATGTGTACCAGTGTGAGATAAATGGGCTCAGGAACCCATCTGCCAAAAATAGATCCCAGACAGTCACAGTTCCTGTAATTCTCAATATTACATCCCTCCCTTAGTGTATAACTTGCCAGAATGTAAGCATGCTACCATATACATTTATCTTGCTATAATTAGCTCCTTTGTGCATCTTACATAAAGCAGTTTGTTTATCAGATCAGTTAGGCACTCACTTAATAAGGTTTATTAACAAGAGGGATAAGAGTACAGCAGATAATTTGAATGAGTAGAGAACTGAAAAAAAGTGCAGCCAGAGTGCAGGGTGGAGGAAGGAAGTGTGGGAGCAATGAATGGACTTCTAGAAGATCCAAGCAGGGTACTGTTTCGTTTCATCTGACTATACATCTATGAATACAAATATATGTTGATTCAATCTAAAAAAAAAAGGATTTAGAGAAAATGTTTAAATGTACTTAATATCATGAGAAATTTGGATGCTATGAATTTATCCTTCCACAGGATGAAACCTAGGGTTGGAAAGGTATGTGTTGACCCAAAAACTAAATTAGAAAAAAAAAAAAGTGCATTGTTAGTTTTAGGTTAACTTTTGAATTATGTTTTAATTTGGTGTTCATGAAAATATACTTGATTCTTCCCTTGTTTCTATTATATCATTTAAAAATTTATTTGTATTGTTATCAAATAAATATATAGTTTTGAAAACTCAAATGATACTTTAGGTCTAGTAACATCCAGCTGCCCATATCTAGGAACCACGGTCAACATTTGGCTGATTCTTATGCATCTACTATCATACTTCTAAATAATTAGTTTAAACAGCTATTTCTTGATTTCTCAATTTCGGATACTAGCTAATACCTTTCTAGAATGCAAGAGGAGGATTTAGCTATTTTTTAATCTTACAGCACACAACACACACACACACACACACACACACACATACACACAGAGGCTTCCCTCTCCTCAACCTCTCATGAGTTCTACCACAGTTTTAAGCCAATAATCAGTTTATGTTTTTATGTCTGTAACATATGATTTAAAACTGTACCACTGATAGTATTGTGATTTTTTTCTTATATAACTGTTTTCAAGTGGATTCTGCAGTTGAGAAGTCCTAGTTTTGTGTGTGTATATGAGTGTTTTGGTTTATTTCTCTATGTACTCATTGCTAATGCCTCCTGAACACTCTGATAAAAATGTAGTTATATAATGCGGTCAAAAACTTGAAACAATCTATAGTTCACTTATTATTATTATTGCTGTTGTTATTGTTGCAGATAATCCTATTACTATTTTTTAGTGACATTTCATTGCTTTTAAAAGCATTCTGCACAATGTCATTTGGAAATTCCCTTCTTGTCACCTTGACACTCCCTAAACAGCATCCTGAGAAATAATCATTCACTTCCATCCTATGTTGAAGCCCCATTTCCTGTATCTCATGTCTTCCTATTTATTTATTTAATTATGCTTGAGAATATTTTCCTGCCATCTCCTGAGGAAGTTAAAACTGGTTTATCTGAAAAATATCTTCATTCTGTTTCCACACTTAATAGTTCGGCAGGATATAGAATTCTAGGTTGGTAGTTGTTTTACCTTGTAAGTATTAAGACATTATTTCCACAATCACCTAGATACCAATGTTGTTGCTGAGAGGGTTGTAACTACTAGCTTAAAACCTACTCCTTTCTATGGGATCTATATTTTCTCTGGAAACTTTTGGGTTTTTTCTCTATCTCTGATAGTCTGAAATTTCAGTCATGTATCATGAGGAAAGCATTTTTCTATTCATTCTACTAGGTACTTGGTGGTCCTCATCAATCTAGAAACTGCTGTCCTTCAGTTCTGAACAAAAATTTTGTAAAATTTATTTCTTAGTCACTATTCCACCCCCTACCATCCCCCACCCCCACACCATTATACACACATCTGGTTTTCTCTTCCTAGAATGAGAATATTTTGATTTTGGACCCAAATTGATACTTTAGTTTTTTATCTTGATCTCTCTTTTTTTATACAGGTATGTGTTGCTTAATGACAGGGATATGTTCTAAGAAATGCATCATTAGGTGATTTCATCTTTGTGTGACCATCCTAGTGTGTACCTGCAGAAACCTAGATAGTAGAGCCTACTGCACACCTAGGCTGTATGGTACTAATCTTTTGGGGCCACTGTTGTATATGTGGTCCATTGTTACTGAAAAGTTGTTATGCAGTGCATTACTCTACACCTTTTATTTTTATTTTATTTTCTTGGAGATTTTCATTTTTCCACTTAAAATTTTCTTTTTGAAATTTTTGCTAACGTGTTTCAATTCTCAAGAACTCTTTGTTGTTTTTATGAACATTCCTTTTTTCATAGTCTCCTGTTTTGTTTATTGGATTCAATATCTACTGTTACTACTTTGAGAATAGACTTTACTTCTTTTTAGGAAAAGCTTTTGTTCTGTTCCTGGCTTTATCTCTGTTTCCTCTAAATTCCATTTATCTACTTCCTTGTTTTGGTATATATGTTTCATGCTACAGTTTTCCTCAAGTTTATGATTATCATTAGTTATTTAGCCCTAATAAGAGTATAGCACTATAAACTCATTAGAAGCACAGTGCTTGGAGATGGAGGGGTATGCAAAGTTTAGGAATTCACTATGAGAAACTGGACTCAAAAAATGGAAACAACCTAAGTGTCCATCAATGGATGAATGGATAAAGAAAATGTAGTGTGTGTATATATATATATATATATATATATATATATATATATATATATATATATATATATTATTCAGCCATAAAAAAGAATGAAATCTTACCTTTGGCAACATCATGGATGGACCTTGAGGGCATTATGCTAAGGGAAATAAGTCAGACAGAAGACAAATACTGCATAATGTCACTTATATGTGGAATCTTTAAAAAAAGAAAAAACAAAACAAGCACAGAGATACAGAGAATGGATTAGTGGTTGCCAGAGGTGGCAGGTGGTGGGTGGGCAAAATGGGTGAAGGGGATCAAAAGATAAAAACTTCCACTTACAAAATAAATAAGTCATGGGGATGTAATGTACAGCATGGTGACTAACTATAGTTAATAATACTGTGTTGCGTATTTGAAAGTTGCTAAGACAGTAGATGTTAAAAGTTCTCATCACAAGAAAAAAGATCTGTAACTATGTATGGTGACAGATGTTAACTAGACTGATTGTGGTGATCATTTTGCAAGATGTACAAATATCAAATCATTATGTCGTACACTGGAAACTGGTATGAGGTTATATGTCAATTACACCTCAACAAAAAAAAGAAATCACTAAGAAAAATGTCTATAGATCTGATATAGATAACATATAAATAAAATATCAGATATATAAAGCCAAAATTAAAAAAAAAAACAACGAAATTAGGCTTGAACAATATTACTTAACCAGGAGAACAAACAAATCTGTGGTGTCATAGCAAGTTGATTTGAATTTTGGAAGGTTTTGTTAGGGATGTCTGAGAGAGAGCTAGAACAGTGCAGATGGCGGAGCTGTACAGGCAATTGTAAATAAGAATTGCTGTAATTGATATAAAAGTGATAGCTGAAACCAGATGATGGACATAAATTCCAAGGAAAGTAAGTATATGAGGAAAAGGTCGCTTCAGTCACCGAGCATAATCTAGACTAAAATCCAAATTAGCATTTAGTAATTTCTTATGATTTTAGGAATATCTTCCATACAAGCAACAGAAGAACAATCTTCAGAGAAGAGACTATTGGCTGGGAAAATTGTCACATTGTAATTATTCAAAAGTGTCCACATGTGGCATAAAAACAATTAAGCTAATTGGGTTGATAATAAAAATGTATTACCTTCAGTATTCTAAGCATTTATCTAATTGGTTACTAGTAAATATCCAACTATTCCAAGTGCCCTTCATGTCACAGATTTCTATTGTGAGATATAAAAATCTACTGGGTAGTCATAAAGCCTTCCTGGAAATCAAGGACGACTTTAGTATATACATGGAATTATTAATTAAACTATGATATGCATGTTCATTCATTCATCCACTTATTTTTATACATACATAATATATATAGTAACATATGTATGTATTTATACATACGTATGCTTAAGCAATGTACACAAACTTGCCTTTGAATATACATTTAAATTTGAGGAGTTAAGGGAGAAAATTTAACATGGGACATAATATGCTGGTAGTTTGATCTAAGCCATTTAAGGTTCCCATCTGGAAAATTTTGGAAGTCAGTTTCTTGGTAAGATTCTCATTTGTATTCAAAATTAGAAATTTAAGTCAATTGAAAAGTATAATTCTGTGTTATTTTGTCATTCTATCGATATTTTATACTTCCATCCATGGTCTTAGACACACCAACTTCTCACCATCAGAAAAGTGTACCTGTTTGTCTTCATCTACCGTGGACTGTGGCACTGGAAGACACAGCAAGGACCAGCACTCTTCCTCTATGCATCTTTAATTGCATTATTCATGGCAACTTAACAGTAACAGAATGAAATCCAAGTTTTCCCCCATCCAGTCTTCATCATTGGTGATGATATTAAAAACAGTGGATACTTAAGTTGCTTCCAAGTCTTGGCTATTGGGAATAATGGGACAAATGGATAAAGAAGATGTGGTATATATACACAATTGAAAACTACTCAGCCATAAGAAATGAAGAAATCCAGCCATTTGTGACAACATGGATGACATTGAGGGTATTATGCAAAGTGAAATAAGTCAGAGGGAGAAGGTCAAATATCGTATGTTCTCACTCATAAGTAGAAGATAAAAAGAACAACAAACATACAGAAACAGATATTGGATTGGTGGTTACCAGAGGGGAAGCGGGGAGGGAGGAGGGCAAAAGGGATAATTCGGCACACGTGTGTGGTGGTGGATTGTAATTAGTACTTGGGTGGTGAACATGATGTGATCTATGCAGAAATAGAAGTATAATGATGTATAATTGAAATTTATACATTGTTATAAATCAGTTATCACAATAAAAAAAAATTTTCTTCAGAAAAAAAATAAAATAAAATATATGCAAAAAAAGAAAAAACAGTGGGGCCGGCCCCGTGGCTTAGCGGTTAAGTGCACGCGCTCCGCTACTGGCGGCCTGGGGTTCGGATCCCAGGTGCGCACGGAGGCACCACTTGTCCGGCCATGCTGAGGCCGCATCCCACATACAGCAACTAGAAGGATGTGCAACTATGACATACAACTATCTACTGGGGCTTTGGGGAAAAAAAAACGGAGGAGGATGGGCAATAGATGTTAGCTCAGAGCCGGTCTTCCTCAGCACAAAGAGGAGGATTAGCATGGATGTTAGCTCAGGGCTGATCTTCCTCACAAAAAATAAATAAATAAATAAATAAATAAATAAATAAATAAATAAATAAATAAAAATAAATATTAAAAAAAAAAAAACAGTGGGTAAAGTATAGCATATTGACTATGAAAAAGGACCAGGGTTCAGAATACCAAGGTCTGAATTCTGGTGTTAGTTCTCATAAACTGTATGAACTTGGCATTTCTGTAAAAAGCAGCAAATGAAATTATCAAGTGGCTTCATAAGTTTATAATGAGGAAAAATATGAAGAACTTAACATAATACCTGGTATATAATAAACATCCAATAAACTTTAGCTACTAATAATGATAACAACAGCTGATTTTTGAGAGCTTATCCTGATTCAGGCACCACCAATGGCCGTACTGTGTCCTATCTCTAATTTGTCCATTGCCCTGCAGAAAACAACTTCTTGCTTCATTTCCATTTACTGCTGTGATATGAAAGTGCTTTTACCTCATAAACTACATTGTTCTGTCTCTGTATTTGATCTATTTTCTTATTTCTGCTCTTGTTCTTGCATTTTCTACACTGCTGGTTAAGAACACCAGAATTAGAGAGGGGAAGATGGGCTCATTGTGCATGATCAAGAGCCTTAAGTTCTCACTGCCACTCAAAACACTTGGAAAAAGGAATGACGCCAGAAGGAAGAAATTTAGCGCAGTCAAACTGAATTACAGTTTAATAAAGCAAAGCTACAAAACAAAAGAAATCCAAAACCAAAACATGGTAGCTATTGATAGTTACGTTTGGTTGAAGTTTTATCTTAATTGTATACAGAGAAGAAAGAAAATACTTTCACTCTTACCTGAGGTGTGGGATTTCAAAAATTGAAGGGACTAACATTTTCAAAAGACATTATATTGTTAATTGAATAAGAAGCAAAGGGAATCCAGAGCAGTTAGAATTTTATTTCCATAGAAATAAACCAGGTCTAAAATCAGTCCAGATATTCTAACACAATTTTTAATGTGATGGTTGTCTAAATTGTATTGTAGACCATTTAGTTCATTTATTAGAATTCTTATATCTTGAAGCAGTATTAAGCTTTCTATCCTCACACCAACCCATAAGTACAGTCATGCATTGCATAATGACCTTTCTGTCAATGATGGACCACATATATGACAGTGGTCCCGTAAGATTAGTACCATATAGCCTCACTGTGTAGTAGGCTGTACTATCTAGGTTTGTGTAACTACACTCTATGATGTTCGCACAATGACGAATGTTCTCACATTTCTCCCAACATATCCCCATCGTTAAGTGACACATGACTGTATTAAAATAGTATCTCAAGATTTAACAAGTCAAGATTTGCTTCCATAATCTAGTAGTTCTGAAATTCAAAGCGAGCAAGGAAATAGTCTCTTAATAATTTTTCTCTAATTGGAGAATAGTCACTCTAAAAAATGGAATTTTATAACTTTTATACATTTGATTAGAAACATTTGAAAAAATTTAAGGGGTACTTTTCTAAGTCCAGGGTATAGAAAAATCTTATGTGGTATTTACCTCAATTCCTTAGAAATTGTCTGTTTTCTGTTTTGTTTTTGTTTGTGTGTGTGTGTGCGCACATGTGTGTGTGTTTATGCCTGTTAATAGGTCTCTTACATACACCTAAGCGTGCCTAGAGTAAAAAATTTGCGTTATGAATGTATGTCATTGATATCCACATTCAAATCCAAGTTTCGTCTTGTTTTAAATTAATTTTTATCAACTTTTGATTATTTTTCTAAAAGCCCTACAGAAAAAATATTTTATATCAGGAGTGATGATAGAGACTCAGGATCTGTTTCAGTCTCAAATGTAATAAGGCAGCAATAGAGAGGATTTTGGTAAGATGGTGAATTGAACACAAATACTTTATTTTCTGCTGCCAACACCAAATCTACTTCTCTTAACTCAAATTGCTCCCAGGATTTTGCTAGGTAGGTAGGACACAGTATGGAGGAACACATAGCCCTTCAGGGGAACCTAACAGGCAGAGACAAGGAGACCCTTCAGAACAAAGAGAACAAGCAACTAGCAAGAGAAGGATTCTCTCATAGACAAAAGACAATTTTAACAGAAACCCAGCAAAATCACTAAGAAGATTCAAGGACAGAGCAATAAAGCAAAGCAAAACAAAACAAAAACAATAACAAAAAAACCATGATCTTCCAAATGACAATATGGAAGGCGAATCATAGGAGGAGGAGGGAATTTACTGGAAGTTATTTTGGAAGAAACAGATCAAAGTATAGAGAAAAACATAAAGAGAAAGAAATCTTGAGGGAAAAGATAAAATGATATGACCTGAAAATCTAACACATAAATGATAGGCATTCCAGAAGAAGGGAAGAAGACAAATGGAGGAGATGCATTAATTAGACAAATAATAGAAGATTTCCTGAGTTGAAGAAAGATTTGCGTCTGCAAGTTGAAAGAGCTCACCTCAGTCCAGACTGGATGGATGAGATAAACCCCGACCTAGACATCAGATGAAAATTATTGGACTGTAAGAGTACAGAGAAAATCATACAGGCATCCAAGGAGAAAGGACAAGTTAGGCAAAAATGAAAAGAATCACACTGTGGTTGTCCTTTGCTACATTTGAAGCCAGAAGGCAGTGGCATAGCATCTATAGTCTCTTGAGGGAACAGGACTGAAAACTGAGAATCCCATATACCAGAAAAATACAATTTTTCTATCTGAGCAAAATAAAGTTTGAAAGATGTAGAATTTGTAAACAACACAGGTACTTCATCTGAGGAAAGTAACAGAGAACAGTGTAAGCAAACAACAAATGGCCTGGAACACAGACCTCAAAAAGTTAAAGAGAAGAAATAATCACAAGTTCTGAGTCTTGTGCCCCTCCAACACACACGCACACACACACACACACACACACACACACACGCTGATAGGTGCTCTAAGAATATATAGCAGAAGTGATAAAGAAGAAATTTTGAAATACCAGTATATACTGCAAAGCAAATTCTAATAATGGCCCAGAACACAATACGTTACAGAATCCAAGTAAACCTAGGTATTGGGAAAGGTTTGGGGTGGGAGATAACAATAATCCAGTTGTTTCATTTGGTAGAGGGGGTCGGGGAAAGTGGTGGGCAGGAGAGAAGTAAACCTATTCTACGGGTCTCTTCCTGCTAAAGATGGGGGTTAGGATGAAGATAGAGTAGGAAGAGAGTAGAGCTTTGAGAATCACTGCATATTTCTGGGGAAATATTATCTTTTCAAAAAATAGTACATAGAAATATATATTTAATTAGAGGTTACAAGAAAAGGAAGATAACCATGTAATATAATAAAATAATGTATAAAACTTCCAAATTAACACGGATAAATAAATACACTGGACTGAAAAATGATGAACTTATGCAAAAATTAGAAAATAACGAAAGAGGTAACAACAATATAAACCTATTAAGAGATATGAAGTAAGATTAAAAGAATAAAACCATGCAAATCAATTATTATAATTACATGATGAAATGCATCCCTTAAATATCCTAGACTGTCATACTAAAAAAAAAACAAAAACAAATTATCCGTATGTTTTTTACAAGAAAATACTTAAAACAATGTTATAAAAGGAAGTTGAAAATTTTGTAAAGATGATGCAAAAATAACACACAAATGCAAACAAAAAGAGTACCAGACTTGCAATGTTATTTCCATAAAAATCATAATACAGTTATGTATTAATCATAATATAGTTATAGTTTTTAGTTAAAACTACTAAACAGTATAAACATCTAAACTGTGTAAGGATAAAAGGAGGCACAAATGACAAGGATGATGTATCGCTAACAAACTTGTACTTATCAAACAACATGACATCTGTAGACCAGAATATGATAGAAATATATACTTAGAAGCTTAAGTAAAATTATTTTGGAATTGAAAAGCCCCAGTATACTTAACATATAAAGGATAAGGAGAAATGAATAGTCCAATCACGACTTTTGACTTAATATATAAATATAGAACTCAACACCCTTTGACCAACATGTCTGTTTGTATGTGTGTGTTCTATGTCTATGGAATATTTTAGAAATCCATCACATCGTTGGCTACCAACAAAAACTTGCTAACTTTTTAAAAAGTAGTTTACAAATGAACAAACATCTTTACTTAGAAATTAAAACAATAATAACAAGACTAAATTGCCCTTGGATCAAAAGGAAATCACTAACTAGCAGGAAAGTGATGAAAGGCTGACAGTGCCAACCAAAACTGATGAGAAGCAGTGAAAGCCATCCTAAGAATAAAATGTATGGCCTTATATGTTTTCTTTATTAAAGAAGAAAGATGGAAAAATAGAACTGAGTGCAAGTAGAAGCAACTGGAAAAAGAACTACAGAATATAACAAAACAAACAAGATGAAAGAATTAATAAGGTTTAAACTTGAAATTAGTGAAATAGAAAAACAAATAGCAGAAAGGATGTATAAAGCCTAAAATGTGTTTGTAAGATAAACACCTTGCAAAACTGACTAATATTTTTAAAAAGGAGGGGAGCTAAACAGACATATTAGGAATAAAAACAGAGAGGTAAGTACAAATACGGGAGAGAGATTAGAAGTAGAAGAAAATACTACACATTTTGATGGCAACAGATTTGAAATCTTAGAGGAAATGGATGGTTTCCGTTCCAGTTTCTAATATTAACTCAAGAAGAATTAGAACACAAGAATAGCTCTATCACCAGAGTAGAGACTGGGAAGGAAATTAAATATGTACCATTGAAAATGGCATTAAGAGCAGCTGAGTTCACAGCCAAGGCTGACATAATCCTTAAAGGCGCCATAATTTTCATTTTATTTACAATGTATCTGAACCTAGAAAAATCTAGAAAGTTCTCAAATTCATTTTATGATCCACTGTAATTCTGATTAAAAAATGAAAATCTGAGACCATCCTCACTTATTGTATAAGCAAAACTTCTAGCTAAAAGATTAAAACTAAAATGGATTAAAACAATAATAGCATTATTACCAAGTGGGATTTATTTTGGAAAGAATTTAACCCAGTTTAGCATATGAATTTAACATTTCCAGTTAAAGTCAGAACAAGTTTTGTTGTTGTTATAATTATTTAAATTTTGTAAGATATTCTTAAAGTCTGTAGAGAAGAAAAAATGTCAAAAATAGCTATGAAAATAATGGTGTGTGTGTGTATGTGTGTGTATGCATGTGTGTATAGGAGACATGGCCTTTCCTTACCAGGATCCAGGCTATGCTTTAAAGCTATATCATGTAAATATGGGATACTTAGAAACATCAATGGAACAAAACAGAACATATGGAAAGAGATCCTTACATATTTAGTATATGACAAACCTGATGATTCCATTCTGTGGGAAAGGTATAGATTCTTTCACAAACTGCTTGCACAATTGATTATTCATGTGGAAAGTAATATAAATGGATACCTATCTTTTACTGTATATAAAATTAAATGCTAGATGGGTCAAAACTGAAATATGAAAAATAAGACAAAATACTTCAAAAATATATACCACAGTATATTCAAAATATGAAATATCCCACAATAGTAAAAATAATCTGTAGCAACATTCCTAAAAATGAACACATTCCACAAACATAATATGGACAAAATATGCAGAGCAACACACTCTGCATGGATCCATTAATATAAGGCCCCCACATAGAACTAAACATTGCATTGTTTAGGAATATGCATATATGTTTTAAAGCTATAAACAAAAGCAAAAGGTTTATTAACACAAAAATGCAAGATGTGGATTTACTGAAAGGAGGGTAAAAATGACACATGATTGGGAGAAAAGCTATACTCATTAAATTGGGGGGTACATATGGCTGTTCATTATAGTCAAACATTATATATATGTTATATATGCTAATATAGTATATATATATTTATATAAATCAGTCTTATAAAAATTTGGAAGACTACATGTATACTCTATGGATTGGGGAGAATTATTTTACCAAGAATGGAAGCCCAGAAGTTGTGGTAAATATATTTTTCTAAATAAATACAAATTTTTTTTGTACAGTAAATGATGTTATAAACAAATGCAACATGCAAACAATAAACTTGGGAAAATACACTAAAATATACAAAGATTATATATTTTATACAAGTCTTTTCAAA
The DNA here is from genome assembly GCF_057802395.1 of Ceratotherium simum simum. NCBI lineage: Eukaryota > Metazoa > Chordata > Mammalia > Perissodactyla > Rhinocerotidae > Ceratotherium > Ceratotherium simum. The sequence goes on along the minus strand of NC_141927.1, from coordinate 12,363,755 downwards.
TTCACCAAGGTGGATAGATAATTTAATAGAAAAATGGAGAAAAGATAGGAATATGCAATTCATAAAAAATCATATCAAAATGATTAGTAAGTATATAAAAATATAGTCAAACATTCGCTGTTAGGTAAAGGCAAATTAAAGAAAATAGGATATCACTTTACACTCATTAGGTGGAAAAGAAATTAAGAAAGCTAAAATTTATGTTGGCAAAGATATATGAGAAAATGTGGTTTTATACATTGCTGATGAAAATTACTACAACCTTTGGGAAAGCAATTCAGAGGAATACTTTAAGAAAATATTTTCTTTGATTCAACAATTTTACATCTTAGAAGATATGCCATGAAAAGAGAAGCTTCGTTACGGAATAATATTCAAACAAGATTATTATTGCAGGATTGTTCCCAGGGGCAAAAACTGGAGACAGAAATGAATATCCATGAACAAAGGAAAGGTTGAATAATTTATAGCTCATTCACACAGTGGAATATTATGCAGCCATTATAATCCAAGTAAACCAGTTGATTTGGAATGATTTCCACAAAGTATGTTTAAGGAAGAAAAGCAAAATGCAAATCCATATATACTGTGATTCTATTGTTTTATAAAACTAATCTTAAAGCCTTATATGTCTACTATATACATGTTCATAGATGATGAGACTAGCACAGACAAAATTATGAAAGAATACATAGCAGGTTGTCAGCACAGGGAACCTGCGGTGGTAAGAAGAAATAACATGGGTATAGAATGGGGAGGTGGAGTGCAAGGGGGGAGCAAAAATAAACAAACAATGTACACTAAAAAAAAAAATCAAAGTAGTATATATCAAGTGACCATATTTGTGCTTTTATATAAAATTATTTGCATATATAATGCAATTTAAAAATATGGCTGCAACAGAGGGTGGCCATAATTCTTAGGGAAAAAATAGCTTTTCCTTTATTGTCTAAAAGAAATATAAATAAAAATGATTAAGTATAGAATTAATCAAAGATAAGAAAATGGGAAAAAAAGCAAGAAATTCAGGTTTTAAGAGCTGGAAGTACAAGGAGGGTTTTTGGCATGATCAGAATACATATTTCATTCATTTTCACTGATTTTATCTATAAAGTTCAACTCTATAAAAAGTATTCTGACACTTCACATGGTGGAACAATTCTATTCAAACAGAGTGACCGTATTAAAAAAAATAATACACTTACTACAAAGAAAAGTAGAAATGATTCATAACAATTACAGAGAAATTTTTTCTCAATGCTCTGGAGGAAAGTAATACAAATAGTCTAATTTCAAAAATTAAATATCAGAATTATTCCTAATTAATGGAAATTAAGAGCTGGTATTTCGGGATTTTTAGTCAGTTATCTGATTATCATAGCTGATCTCTAATTGTAGGTTCAAATCTTAGGCCATTTCTTTTCTGATTAACATCACTTAACTAAGAATTTATTCATTTGGTTTTATTATCAAAGTCTCCTATCAATTCTCTTTGAAAAATCACCTACAGATTGTACATCAATGTCATAGCAACATCTAGTTGGTTTTCTTGTTCAGAGTTGAGAAATATGTTCTTTACATTTATGCATAGGAAACCATGGAATAATTATCTTCTGTATTATAATTGCAATATACAACTGACTCCATAGTACTCCTCATCTACACACTGGAGTAAAATTTTAGGTAGTTTTTGATAAAAGTATCCATAGTCTTCAAATACCCTACACATTAAAAGGGAAATTGAAAGAAAGGGAGACCTGTCGTTTTGAGATGTGTTTTTCCTGTACTTAAATATGAGTAATGGAAATATTTTGTAAGTTTGTGTCAGGGCTCAGAATGTGAACTATTTACACTGACTCTGAAGTACATCATTTCTAATTTGAATTCTTCAAAGGTATGTCTAAGGCCTCTTCTTATCGATGACCAAACAAACACTTGACATTTTCTGGATTACATACACACACACACACACACACACACGTGTGCGTGTGCACAACCAACTGAATCAAGTTTTTGTATTTTCTCACTATGAGTATTTATTCTCATCTTAACTTAGGAGCATCAAATCCAGACTTTTACATAGAGCACATACGTCATTGGATTATGGAAAACAGCTTATGTGTCCCACAGAAATTTTGAGTGAATTGACCTTATTTTAAGTAGAAAACGAAGGCTTGTTCCAGTGGCCATATATTGGATGACACAGTAGTTTTGACTAAATCTTTTGGATTTCAGGTCCCTTCGGTGAATGTATTGGGCATCCTGCCAAACCTAGCATTTTGCCCAACAAATTTTGGTTATACTGAACCCTAAATAGCTAGAGGTACTCAAATCAATCCAGTTATGCCAATTTTATTTCTTAACGCATCACTATAGGTATTATCTTCTGAAAAGAAGCCCCAGATTAAATTCCTTTTTTCTGTTCAGGTGTAAAGAAAAGATAGTGTGTGGCTATATGTATAATTCAGAGATTCTTCTTCTCTCTTCCCACACCTGCTAGACCAAATTTCAATGTTGTGGTAATAGGGATGAGCCACAAAAAAAGGGTCTCAGCACCTTGACAAGGTTTCCTTAGCTGCAAAGAAAATATTCTGGAAAATATTCTTTCTTTGGGACAATGCCCTGGGCTTCATTATAAACATATTACCAAATATGTTCATTATAAACATATTACCAAAAGAATAGTAACTTCAAGAGAATGAGGAGACCACCCACAGTCAAAATATGCAAATAACTTTTAAAACTTAACAGAAAGAAAATGAACAGCTTGATTGAAAAATGGGCAAATGTCTGAATAGACACCTTACCAAAGAAACTATACGATGGCAAATAAGTATATGAGAAGATACTCAACGTCTTATGTCTTTAGGGAATTGAAATTAAAACAGCAAGATACCACTACACACCTATTAGAAGGATGAATATCTAAACCACGGACAACATCACCAAATGCTGATGAGGATGTGGAGGAACAGAAACTCTCATTCATTTCCGGTGGGAATGCAAAATAGTACAGCCACTTTGACAAACAGTTTGGCAGTTTCGTATACAACTAAATATACCCTTAGCAGCAATCACTCTCCTTAGTATTTACCCAAATGAGTTGAAAAGTTAGGTTCATACAAAAACCTGCACACAGATGTTTATAGCAGCTTTACTCATAATTACCAAAACTTGGAAGCAACCAAGATGTCCTTCAGCAGCTGAGTGGATAAATAAACTCTGGTACATCCAGACAATGGAATTTATTCAGCAATAAAAGGAAATGAGCTATCAAGCCATGAAAAGACATGGAGGAACCTTGAATGCATATTGTAATGTGTAAGAAGCCAGTATGAAAAATTTACATGCTGTCTAATTCCTACTATATGACATTCTGGAAAAGGTAATGGAGACATTAAAAAAATCAGTGGTTGCCAGGGGTTAGGGGAGGAAAGAATGAATGGGTGAAGCACAGAGGATTTTTAGGGCAGTGAAACCATTGTGTACGCTACTATAATGGTGGATACATGTCATTTAACATTTGTCAAAACCCATAGAATGTACAACACCAAGGGTGATCCCCAATGTAAAGTCTGTAATTTGGGTGATGTCAATGTAGGTTCATTGATGGTAACAAATGTACCATCTGGTGTAGGATCTCGATAGTGGGAAGGCTGTGGGTGTTGGGGGTAGGGAGTATATAGGAACTCTGTATTTTCTACTCAATTTTGCTGTGAATCTAAAACTACTCTAAAAAATAAAGTACTGATCTTTTAATGTACGATAACTTTTGAACTACCCTTTCAATAGCTTTTTAAAAATATGATGGCTCATACGACAACCAAGAGTAGTTTTTGCTTATAGTTACAATATCAAGGATCATGCCTTTCAGTTAATAATTGACTAGTTTAAATCCTATAAAATCATTAATATCAACATTTTTGACCTTCAAAAAGGGCAACTTAATATGTTTCAATTTAATAAAAAGAACACTTAAAAACCAGTTTTATTCTCTCAAATTTAAGTGTTAATCCCCTCAAATCCATTTTGCTACCATTCCCTGGATCTCATTTTCCTCAAACCATTTATTAGTCCTCTACCATACTTGATTCTGATCAGGACTTTACTTGAAATTTTATTTGTAGATAACAAAAATATATTTAATTTTAATGTATACAGAAGAATATCAATATTTCAATCTCATATCAGTTTTCACTTTTTCACTAAACTAAATCATAAGCTTTTTTGATGCTGAGACTATGCTTTCTTTATATTTCATCATCTGCTATTTTCCTAACTACCACTATCTGCATCCAGTGAATACTTGAAAAACATTTGAATGATAACTGATGGCGATACCTTCAGGAACCATAACATAATTCATTGTCACTGGTTCTTTCAAGATAAAGTGACTCAAAAAGTTCTCCATCAGATTGGAGACTCCTTTACAGCCTTTACCAATCTCTGGGCCACATGAGTGATAATCATAAAACTCCTCATTCTGAAAGAGCATCTGTCTACTACTTAAGAGGGCGCACAGAACATTCCAGTAATGCCCAAAAGCTGTTTCTTGACATCTGGTAGGAATCTCCCTATCCGTATTTTGAGGCCAGAGGTGACAGAGGAGAGAATGTTTGACAACAACGCACTAGCACCACTTTAAATCTATGTGCATGGTGATAAGAATATCAAGATCCTCACAGAAATATAATAAACCCTTGCAATGAACATTTCTCTTGCCCATGCAATGATGGTTAAAACATGACAATTCTTAAACCACTTTGAAGAAAATTACTGTATCTGAAATAGAAATTAAGCAACTGAAATAACATTTATTATAAAATAAGAGACCTTACGGATGATACCTAACTGGGCTTTCTTCATCTTATCTGTAGCATAAACAATGCACAGAAAAGATAACTTAAAGATTTTAACTTATTTTTAGTGCACTCTACTAATTCAGAACTTCTTACAAAATATCTGACTTTCTGTATGGTTTATTGAAAAGTGAACACTACTGTGTTTTAACCACAGGCTCTTGTTCTTATATATAAATAAAACTGCATATATTTAAATGTTAACTCTTACCCTGAAACTGCTACATTTTTCCCTAGGCACAGAATAATTACCGCCTCTTTTATCTACGGAAAAAGAATGTTTTCTATTGCTCAAACATCATTTCCAGTAAGAAATATGTTAATGTTAGGAAAAATTTTAAGGGACAATTAACATAAAATCCATTAGCTATAACCCACTGCCTCCCAAAGAGAAACCACTACATACAGTAAACAGTGTGCCCAAATGAATGGATGGCTTTGTTAAGTCAGTGATTTCCATGCGCTGGATTGACTTCTGGCTCCATCGCTTAACTCCACTCAGTCTCTGTCAGTGACCCTTGGCCATCTCTGACTCTTCAAGCTGCAAACAGACTGAAACCAATTTGTTTTCCTTATGTTTTTAAAGCCACTAGCCTGGTATGCTAATTAGAAATAAATCGCTTGACCCATAAAAGAAACGGCAGGAAACCTGAAATGAAGGCATTATCCAACACTTCATGCTCCTTAGTGATGCCATTTTAAATATTTCAGACAGCCTATAAATAATTAAAACCTCACCACAGCAAATTATGTCCTATTATGCAAATAAATAGCCTCCTCCCCGGTTTCATTAAAGATTCTAAATGACAAGCTGAGCAGTTTAAACATAGCAAGGTATTGCAGTGAGGCGAGAAATCTTTCAATTTTTTTTTTTAATTGTTAGTGCCAAGTTTCACGTGGATTTTTACTCTAACGCTTTAATTTGCATGAGCAAATAAACCTTTAATAAACCTTTTGTAAGTGGAGGAAATGCATCATTTAATTAAATTTGATTTGTTGAGAAACTATTGTGCCTCATGAATATTTAAGAACCACAAACTCTCTTTCACTAAAAAGAGTACACTATATTAAGTAAAGGAGTCATTTTCAAGAAACTGACAGTCTCTGAGATACTGAAAATAATCAGTAAATGTTTTGGATAAACTTTTTAATGAAATCGACAGCTCTGCACATATAGAAATTTCAATGGCATACTTACACTTACCTACTTCATGTTGAGTTTTATGAATAATTTTTGAACCAATGATATAAAAAACAAGTTAAGGGTTAATGTTTCAAAATTCATCTGTCAAAATTTCTCAGTCTTATTTTCTGTTTCTTTTAGATACTTTCTTCATGCTAACTTAGAAAAACCCCAACGTTTATATAGTAGGACATAATTACTGTAAAACACTGCAGGGGAAAAAAACCCTAATTTTAGTTTAAGAATGTTCTCTTTATCATACAGAATGCCACAGAATGGAGAAATGAGCTCTAGTCAAAGTATATAAATATCTTTTCCCATAAATGATTAAAATATTATGTTTCTCTGAAGCATATTCTCACATTTGACTTCAATGAAAACATTATAAACATCAACGGTAATTCTTCTATAATTGTTTTGCTCACAATCGATTATTAAAGCAATGCCTGTTACTTTGAAACATGCCTACAGAGCACTGCTTATAGCAATAATAAATGTGACTTTCTCTCAGACAAATTAGGGAGTTTTCTAAATACACCCAATATAGTATTTATTAACAATTAGTGAAGGCCATTGTAGATTGGAAAAAATGTGTTATATGTAGTATAAGATTATGTTTGAATAAAATCTAAATAAAAATAGGTAGAAATAAAATCTCCTCAAAAATAAAAACATGTTAATAATATAATTATGTATTATTATTACTGTGAGTATGAACAATCCCTATGATATCTCCATTTTACAATGTTGTGATATATTATTTCAGTTATAGGTTGAAAGAAGTCCTGATCTTTTTAGAAAATAATTTTGATGTAATCATGATTTTTGGAAATACATAAGAGCTGTTGGTACAGCCAATAGTCAAGGTAATGTAATGCTACCTGCTAAATAAAGGAATAGTTCAGTAATTATTAGAAAAAAATAGAGTGGCTTGGACCTTACCAATTTCCTCCAACTATCAAGCATCATCCTAATTCCCAACAGATAAATTCCCACTTATTTTGAAAAAGTAAATTCATCCCTCTTCATCCTCCTCATACATTCACCAAAACCTCTGATTCCACCCTTTTATCCTTTACTCTGGTCTCAGCTGAGGTCTCTCTCCTCTAGGATATCCTTTCATTAGGCTTCTCATCCTAGTTCCTCATTTTTCATGTAGGTAATTCCTCAATCAGAATTAACTTGGCTTTATTCTGTGTTTAACTTCTCTTTCTCTGCCAACTGTCTCTTATCATTCTCTCTTCCCATCAAAATAAATGAATATGCAAACAAACCAATAAACAATGCCCACACAGACAAATGAGATCAAGAGGAAAAACTTTCCCTTTGCTCTTTCCTCCCAACTAGCTACCACTCATTTCCCCCAACTCCCTGTTAATAAACTCCATTCGCATAAATTTCTGAAAACAGTAATGTACCCTAATGTTTTCACTCTCTAAATCTCCACCAACTCCTCAATCCATTTTAATATAGCTTCTGCCATCAATACTCCCATGGAAAGTACTTTCTCAACTGATCTCCTGGTAGTGTGTGCAGTGTTCTTAAACTCCCCGTGGTTTTTGATATGCTTAACAACTCGCAATCTTGAGAGAATATCTCTCCTCGTTTCCCTACACGACACTCTCCCTGTCTCCTTCCTCCCTCTCTGATTGTTCCTTCTCAGTGTCCTTCACTGCTTCTTCTTTTTTCACGTGTCCCTTTTCAGGATTATATTTAGTTCTCTCTCCTAACTCTACTCTGAGATGATAGAATCAATGCCCGTGATTTTAACAACCACTTCTGCATCTACAGGCCCCACATTTATTTCTTTGTCTGCTTTTTTGTGAAATCTAAATATCCAGTTGCCTGTCATACAACTTTACCAGGACATTCCATAAGTCTCTAAAATGTTTTAATTTCACCCTCTAACTAACTCAAAAATCTATCTTCTTCTGAACGTCCCAACTACTGCTTATTGGTCCAGGAATAAAATGGAAGGATAGTGGATTGATAGTTGGGATAGATGGATGCATATAAAGGTAATCATCAACTGGTCTGGCCTTCATCACTTCTAATCTATTATAATGACCCAATTGGTTTCTCCATCCTTGCCCCCTATTTGCTGATGGTGACAAAGGTATCTTACATTGAAAATCTTTTCAGGTTATTCTTCTGAGCAAAGCTTTAAATCGTTTCCTCTCATGCAGAGAACAAAAGTTCAAATTTCTTAGCACAGCACATAGCACATGATTGGATCCACTGTTCTCTGTTTCAGTTTTCTCCTCCTCCCCACCCCATACCCTCATCTCCTCTGTTGGCCTACTGCGTTCCCAATAACCCTCTAATTCCTGCTCAGGCAGTGCTTTTACCAGGAAACCATCCTTGCAACACCCAGATATTGAGTCAATCACTACCTTCTCTGGAGGGCTTCTGAGCCTTCCATTTAACCTCTACTCACATATCCCACCAGGATGTAATCAATTGTTATGTGAATTTTCACCCAACTAGACTGAAAGTTTCCTATCTTTGCGCTTAGCCTGGTATCTGCCACATATATCACAAATTCTTCATTAAATGATCTTAAATTAAACTGATCAGATTATACATTGTTAGTTATGGAAAAGAAGCAGGGTAATTAATTCCATAGAAGAGAGGGCCATATGGAAGAGAGGAAACTATATCTCATAGTTCCATAGTACAATAAAAGAACACTGGCTTTGGAGAATAAGAAGCAGGAATTCAAATCCTGATTCTGCCCCTTTCTCGTCTTCAGTAAATCATTTAAATTCATTGAGGTGCATCCATAAAATTAGAAACTAATACTTTATGAAAACATAAAAGTTAAGCATATAAAATCTGTAGAACGGGGCCTGATATGAAATAGTCACTGCAAAAAAAAATGGTATGTACTACTATTGTTTTGAATTACTTTATGGGGATCCCTCCCCAAGAAAAATCCCTTCCTAATGGCTAATTGTTGGTTAAGCTGCAGAATTAAAGATTCCTTGATTTGTGTCAATTCAGTACAATCTACTCTTAGGGAGTTAACACGGTAATCTATAGAATGTATTTATATATTTTTATGACTGAATCCATCCAGCTATTTTTATATGTCCTACTTTTTTATATAAGAAAGGGAAAACAAATAGAAATAGGTATGGTTCCTTAGAATCACTGGTGAAGTGAGTAGGAAGATAAGAGCTGGAAGACTCTTAGACAGGTAAGGAGATGTTGATCTTACTCACAGATTACTATAAAACCTTGAACCAAAAGGACTGAACTATGATAATGTAGTATAAATACAAATGATTATTACCGATGGCAATAATGCCGAGATTATGTCAGGTAATACTATTAGTCATAAAATGTTATTATGTGCTAGAATATAGACAGGTTAATTTTATGTTTTGCAGAAAATTGCATGTCAATGAAAAGAGAGTCAAAAGAAATGCTACTTGTCATAATCCATCTTCTAGACTAAGACTAGCCGAGAGCCAGACTAGAAAAGTACAGCATCGACAGGGATACACGAGAACTATCAAAATGCTTGTTTTAGGATTAAATAACTTAGCGACCAATTTATACTTGACCATAGACGAACATTAGTGCTTGACATATTAGACATATCTTACAATGGGTTATATGGTTGTTGCTTGTTTGTTTCTTCTGTGGTTTATATTTTTATCTTAAGAAACATTGTCATAGCTTTGATATTGGCGCTACTTCTTATTATATATGACAGTTCTTTATACTCCTTCAAGCTGGTAAACGAGCTAGGATGGTATAGCTGCTGTACAACCAATACCTAAGATTTATGTCAGTTGACCATGATGGAAGTTGATTTCTCATTTACTGCAATGGTCAATTGCAGGTAATTCTGATGTTCATTTACATACTGTCATTCAGGGAAGCAGGTTTCTGCCATCTGACAGTTATGTGTTTCTTGAGAGCCTATGCAAGCAGTCAGTGGATGAAGAAAGAGCAGGAAAGATGGTGGGTGTGAGAGTGTTCAAGGCACGTCCTGGAAGCGATGCATATAATTTCCTGTGACATTCTGTTAGCTGGATCTCAGTTCCATGGCTAGACTGGACTTGACAAGGACTAAAGGATGGACCTCACTTGCCTAATAGCAGAGAAGTAAAGGACATCAGGTTGGTGAACAGGTAGGCAAGTCTTTCTATAATGGTTTCCTCAAATTTATTAGTGTTCGTTTTGTTTTCAAAGCCCAGCAACTCTTGTCTCATGGCTTTATATCCTTTCTTACTCTACTCTCACATTATTGCTTGTCCCTTTCAAATAATAATAACACTACTAATAATCATAGTATAATAATATAATCTCATACTATTTTTTATCTATCATTTTATTTAAGCCTCAAAGTATTCTCTTGAAAAAATGATTATCTCCGGGCTGGCCCAGTGGCGCAGAGATTAAGTTAGTGCTTTCTACTTCGGCTGCCTGGGGTTCCCCAGTTCAGATCCTGGGTGTGGACCTACTCACCGCTCATCAAGCCATGCTGAGGTGGTGTCCCATAATAGAAGAGCTAGAAGGACCTATAATTAGGATATACAACTAGGTACTGGGGCTTTAGGGAGAAAAAAGAAAAAAAAAAGGGAGATTGGCAACAGATGTTAGCTCAGGGCCAACCTTCCTCAAAAAAAGAAAAGAAAAAAGAATGTTAAAAAAATGATTATCTCAATTTTCTAGCAAAAGAAACTAAAAACAAGAGTCTCAAAATAATGTAAGCAGTCTTTACTGCTTACAAGACAAGCAAGAACAAGGCTAAACTCTGTTCTCCAAATAGTTCTTGTGGTAGATACTATTTTATTTTTAAAATAAGATTAAGGGTGATCATTTTTTAAATGCTAATTTTTATGCTTAAGTCACGTATCAAGCAAATGTAATATTTCTTATGTAAAAAGTGAGTGTACTTTCAAATACATACATCTTTTTCAAAAATGTTCATTCTGTATTGATTTTTCTCTTAATATGATCTTAATGGTATGGAGTATCTTTTCACTATCTGTAATCTTAATAAATATGAAAAGCTTTAGGCTTTATTTTTAAGCCTATGGATGTTTTTGACAATCAGCTTCAGAGTAATGTGTTGAAAACCATTAGAGATGAAAATTATACTTATACAAAAAAATCACTTTCCATTTTGAAAGAACTCGAGCTCTTTTTCTTTAGCAATGCCAACTTTTGCAAACTGTATGACATAGTTTTTAGAATTTTATTTTAAATATCTTAATAAAACTGGACCATCTTTATTTCCAATTTTTTGGTGTTCAAATGAAGCACTTTAAGTTAAAATTATCATGGCTTTTCTCCTTTGGTAATTTAGAAATACATTTTCTGTTCTCTATTATGCCTTTCAATTGCCCACTACCAAGGCTGATATAAAATATTGCATTTAAAAGTTATGCGGATTTTTCCTTTACTCCATAACAAAGGTCTGAATACATGAACAGAAACTATCCCTGATATATTTGGCATTTAAATATTTAGCAGATTTTCCCTTCTTGAATTGAAATAATTACTTCAATTACTTCTGAAATTGTACTGTATACATTTTAAACAGAATATTTTAAATTGTGGCTAACTTTGACATATTTAATTGAGCTACTTATTCTTAAGTTTTAGTTTTTTGACATAAGAATGTTCACTATACCTGCTTACATATCTTTGTATATTTGTTCTCTGAGAAAAATCAGCAGCCCAACTTTACTAAGTGTATGGAACTTTCTGCTCTGTGTGCTAATTTTAACTTTGTCTTCCTCTTATTTTTGCTATTCTTATATCTCTACTCCTATTAACTTATTCACTTATTTTTTCCTCTTATTTGACTTATATATTTCATAAGCTGCTACAAATTCTCCTGACTATGACATACATTCTTAGACAAGCATAGTTTCTTCTAGCCAACTCGAAACGATAAATTACACTTAGTCACTAGTAGTCTCTGCATAGCTTGTATGGGCAGTTCTTACAATATTGTGCTAAAAGATGAGAAATTCAAGAGAATAACTTAAGAAAATAATTCAAACCTACTAAGTCAGTTTGTTGTTCATTAGGAGTAAATATTTGGACTAAGGCGTACTACGAAACAGATGTCCTTTGAGTACTACCACAATCAAGTCGTGTAAACAAGAGATTGAGTTAAAATACATTTCTATTTATTTAATTTTTCATCAAAAATGTTTTTGAGATAACTGTAGATTCACATGCAGTTGTATGAAATAATACAAAGAAAGATCCCGTGTACCCTTTTCCCAGTTTCCCCCCGTGGTAACCTCTTGCAGAACTATAGTAAGATATCACAACCTGGACATTGACATTGATAAACTCAAGATTCACAATATTTCCATCATCATAATGATCCCCCAATGTATTAGCTTCTTTGGGCTGCCCTAACAAAATTACCACAAACTGGGTGGCTTAAAACAGTGGAAATTCATTCTCTCATGGTGTAGCAGGCTAAAAGTCTGAAACCAAGATGTCAGTAGGGCTGCACTCTCTCCCAAGGCTCTAGAAGAGAATTCTTGCCTGCCACTCCCAACTTCTGGTGGCTCCAGGTGGTCCTTAGTCTGGGGCTGCATCACTCCAATCCCTGCCTCTGTCTGCACATGGCCTTCTCCTCTGTGTCTGTGGCTTCTTTTCTGTCTCTTATAAAGACGCTTCTCATCGGATTTTGGGTCCTGCCAGATAATCTACGATGATCTCGTCTTGAGATCTTTAATTAAATCTGCAAAGACCGTGTTTCCAAAGAAGGTCACATTCACAGTATCCAAGGGTTAGGATGTGGCTATATCTCTTGGGAAGGGCCACTGTTCAGTCCATTCTTGATGCCCTTTTACAGCCACAGCCACTTCCTTCGACCCCCTCCTTCCATATCGGCAGCCACTAATCTGTTCTCCTTCTGATAATTTTTTCATTTCAAAATGTTAAATAAATGGAATCACATAGTATGCAACTTTTTGGAATTGGCCTTTTTCACTCAGCATGATTCTCTGGCGATTCATCCACGTTGTTAGGTGTATCAATAATTCATTCCTTTTTATCACTGAATAGTATTTCATGGTATAGATGTACCTCAGTTTGTTTAACCATTCACCTATTAAAGGACATCTAGATTGTTTCCAGTTTGTGGATAATATTAATGAAGCTATTATAAATATTCATGTACAGTCTATATTTTTCTGAGATCAAAGCCAAAGAGTGCAGTTTCTAGGTTTTATGGTAAATGTTACGTTTAATTTTTAAAGAAACTATTTTAGTCATTGTGATAAATGACTAAAGTAGTGATATCTCATTATGGTTTTTCATAATGGCTAATGATTTTGAATATCTTTTCATGTGCTTTTTTCAGTATCTTCTGTAAAGCCAAAGTTTTTAATTTTGATGAAATTCATCAGTTTTTCCTTTGACGGATCATGATTTCGGGGTCAAGACTAGGAACTTTTTGCTTAGCCCTGGATCTCAAAGATTTTCTCCTATGTTCTATTCTGAAAGTTTTATGGTTCTACCTCTTACATTTAACTCTGTGATCTTTTTTGATTAATTTTTAAAAAGATGTGAGTCTTAGGTCAAGGGTCTGTTTTTTTTCCCTAATGGACATTCAATTGCTCCCGTTCTCTTTGTTGAAAAGCTGTTGCTCCTTTCTCAACAATTAGTTGAGTGTATTTGTGTGAGTATATTTCTAGATTCTCTATTCTGTTCCATTGGTCTATTTGTCTCTCCACAAATAGCAAAACGTCTTGATGAACACAGATGTATAATAAGTCTTGAGACTGGATATTCAGATTCCACTCACTTAATGCTTCTTTGTAAAGATTATTATAGCTATTCTGCAGCCTGTGCATTTCCAGATAAATTTTAGAATAATCTCATCTGTATCCACAAAAAATCTTGCTGGTATTTTGATAAGAATTGTGTTAAACCTGTATTATCAATTTAGAATCAATTGCCCTCTTAAAATATTGAGTCTTTCAATTCATGAACATGGAATGTCTTTCTATTTATTGGATCTCATTTGATTTCTTTCATCAATGCTGCTTAGTTTTCGTCATTCATTTTCAGTATATGTTCTGTTAGACTTACATCTTAATATTTCATTTTGCTTTTAGTGGTTACCAATGATATTTCATTCTTTATTTCACTGCCTATGTATTCATTTCAAGTATATAGAAATACAGTGAATTTTTTGTTTCTCTTGTATTCTGTGAACTTGCTGAACTTATTAGTTCTAGGAGAATTTTTGTAGAGTCCCTGGGATTTTCCATGTGCACAATCATGTCATCTGCAAATAAAGACATTTCTATTTCTTCTTTTTCTATCTCTATGCTATTTCTTTCTGTCTTTTTTTTTTTTTTAATTGCATTGGCTAAAATTTGCAGCACTGAGTCGGATAAGAGTGGTAAGAGTGGACATCCTTGCCTTGTTCCTGATCTTAGAGGAAAAACATTCAGTCTTTCACCATTTGGTACGGTGATAACTGTAGACTTCTTGTAGATCTCCATTATCAAGTGAAGGAAGTTCCCTTCTATTCCTATTTTTCTGAAAGTTTTTATCATGAATGGGTTTGAATTTTCTCTAATACTTTTTCTGCATCAATTGATATGATCATGTGACTATTTTTCTTTAGCTTGTTAATGTGGTGGATTACGTTGTTTGATTTTTGAATAATGAACCAGTCTTGCACCCTTGGAATAAAAGACCCTTGATCATGGAATATAATTCTTTTGATATGCCTCTGAATTCTATTTCTATTTGCTAATGTTTTCTTAAAAAATTTTTTATCTATGTTTATGAGGGTCACTAATCTGTAGTTTTCTTTTTCTTTCTGTCTTTCTTTTGATTTTTACTGTCCTTGTTTTGTGTTGATGTCAGGGTAATACTAGCTTCCTAAACTCTATCAAGAACTCTTCTATTGGATTGTGTAGGATTGGTGTGAATTCTTCAATAAATATTTAGTAGAATTCCTCAGTGAAACAATCTAGGCCTAGAAATTACTTTTTTGATAGCTTTTAATTATGAATTTAATTTCCTTTACTCAAAGTGCTATCTAAATTATCTATTTATATTGGTGAAGTTGAAGTAGTTTGAGTTTCTTTGAGAAAGAGGTCCATTTCATGTATGGTGTCAAATTTATGTGTGTAGAGTTGTTGAAAGTACTCTCTTGTTATCTTTTTGATGTGTGCAGGGTCTGTAGAGACATCCTCTAGTTTCATTCCTGATATTGGTAATTCATGTTTTTCTCCTTTATTCTTTGTTAGTCTTGCTACAGGTTTATCAACTTCATTGATCTTTTCAAAGAACCAGCTTTTTGTTTCATTCATTTCCTGTTGTTTTTCAGGTTTCAATTTCATTGATATCTGCTCTTCACTATTTCCTTTCTTCTAATGCTTCAGGATTACTTTGATATTCTTTTTCTAGGTTCTTGGTTTGTGAGCTTAGATAACTGATCTGAAACATTTCTTCTTTTCGAATGTATGAATTCAGTGCTATAAATTTCCCTCAGCAGAGCTTTATCTGTGTCCTATAAATTTTGATATGTACTATTTTCATTTCCATTCAGTTAAACCAATTTTTAAAAATTTCCTTCAGACTTCCTCTTTGATCATGGGATTATTTAGAAGTTTATTGTTTAGTTTCAACGTGTTTGGAGATTTTCCTACGGTTGTTCTCAGAATTACATTATTCATACATAACTTACCACAGTCTACTGGTGTCATGATTTCACCAGTTCAAATGAAGTATAGAAATTTTACCTCCCTTTTATGTTCCTTTACTCCCCCCATTTATAATGTATCTGGCATAAATATTTCTTCTACATACATATACAGCCACAGTGTTATGTTATAATTTTTGCTTCTACCATCAAAGAATTTATTAAAGTCAAGAGGACATGGAATGTCGGCTGTATTTGCCCATGTTTGAATTTATCATGTTCATTCTTCCTTTCTGATGTTCCAAGTTTTCTTCTTTTATCTTTTTCTTTCTGCTTAGAGAACTTCCTTTAGCCATTCTTTTAGGGTAGGTCTGCTGGCAACAAATTCTCTTAGTCTTCTATCATCTGAGCATGTCTTGATTTCCCCTTAATCCTGCAAGGTATCTTCAAAGTTGTAGGATTCGATGCTGACAGTTCTTTTCTTTCAGCACTTGAATAGGATTGTGCCATCTGCCTTTCATGGTTCCTGATACTGTCATTATGATTTTCCCCTATAGGTAAGGGGTCATTTCTCTCAAGCTGCTTTCAAGATGCTTTCTTTGTCTTTAGTTTTCAGAAGTCTAATTATGTTTGATATGGATTTCTTTGGATTTATCTTGCTGAAGGTTTGTGCAGCTCTTTGATTCTGTAGTGTCATGTCTCTTGCCAAATTTGGCATTATTTTTACAGCTAACATTTTTAGTCTTGCATCCTTTCTCCTCTACCTCAGGGACTCCAGCTACATCAGTATTTTTTAATATCTTTTATTGTAGTCATATAGATCCCTGAGACTCTGTTAATTTTTTTTCTATTTTTCTCTGTTCAGATTGAGTAATTTATCTCGTTTTATCTTCCAGTTCACTGATCCTTTACTCTGTCTCCTCCATTCTGCTGTTGAGTTTATCCACTAAACTTTTTATATTGGTTATTTTATTTTAAAATATTCAAATTTCCCTTTGGTTCTTCTCTATATTTTCTTTATTTTGCTGGCACTTTCTATTTGTAATTGCTCATTGAAGCATTTTATCATGCATTTTATCATGGCGGCTTTCCAACTTTTTAAGGTAATTCTATATCTCTGTTATCTTGATATGTGCATCTGTTCATTGTCCTTTTCATTCAGTTTTAGATCTTCCTGGCTCTTGGTACGGCAAATGATTTTTTATTCAAAACTGGGCATTTCTTATTATGTTATGAGACTCTTATTTAAACTTTCTGTTTTGGTTGGCTTTCTCTGATTCCACTTTACCAGGAGAAGGGAGTAGGCACTACCTCATTACTGCCGGGTGGAGTTAGAAGTGCAGATTCCCCACTCAGTCAGTCTCATAACACCTGATAGGACTCTCCACTAGGGCTCTTCTGATCCCACTCTAGTGGGGAAACAGAGGGATGTCTCCCTACATGATCTTCACTGTCACCATAGTGGGATGGTGAGGATAAAGAGGGGTTTTTACCAGTCAGAGGGGATGAAGATCTAGGTTCCCTATTTGGCCTTCTCTAATACCAACCTAACAGAGTTTGGGGGCACCTCATTACAGCCTCAAGAGGAAGAAACTCTAGGCTTCCCACTCAACCTTAAGCCTTATTTAGAAGGATGGTTAGAAGTGGGGATCAAAAGGTTGGGCCAATTGTTAGTATCTAGTGTGCCTTAGAATCAAAGAGTATTACATGGTGCAGTTTTGCAGTTTAGGGGTTTAGCTCCTTGGGGCTTGATTTTCTGGGATAGAAAAATCTCTTTCCATTTCCCATTATCTTTTTAAATACATATTCTCTCTCTCTTTCTTTCTATGCCAATTTCTCTCTTTTCTAGATTTCAGTCTAGTTTCATTAGTTCTCCTTAGGTGTAGACCCAGTCCATGCTCATTTTTTTTGTTAGCCTTTGAAAACATATCCACTTTATTCAAGCTTGCTATTTTTTATATACCAAGAGAAAATGACCTGATAAACAATTTGATGCAAACATTTCAATAACAGTTTGGCAGTCTAGTTTCCAAAGATATATGGTAAAAATTCACTCTGAAATTCCTACACTGAAGCCTTGTTCCTTAGACTGTGAAATAAATACTATTGGCATCAATTTAAGAGAGCATATCATTATGTTTTCCATAAATGTATTTTGGTACAGATTCTTACAAAAAAGAAGAATGTAAAAATTCTACCTTGATATAGTTGGCGTCAGAATTGGTCTGTGTTTTAGAAACAATTTGTGTGTGGGGGGAGTGGGTGTTTCAAACTATTTATGGAAAATTTTAAACATATACAAGATAAAGTTTTAGCCAACAAAGTTGTGACACTTGAGTAGCATCATGTGTTATGTTCATAGTATTATTTTGGTGCAAAATGTAAATTTTAGAAGAAATTACAAAGGAAATATTATAGATTTTACAGAGAGTGGATTGTTCCATTTCAACAAACAGAAAAGAATTGATAGCTGTAATAAACATCTCACTTATAAAAATTGATATTATGAACACAAAAACCCCAATAGATGAATACACACTAGACTTTAACAGAGAGTCATGAAGCCTGAAGTTAATAAGCATTTATATTATCTAAAAGAATACAAAAAAGTTAACATATAAATGGTGAATAAACACATGGAAAATGATCAACTTAACTATTAATCAAAAAGATTAAGATTAATCTCAGTCTTAATATGGACAGTTACAGACAATGTAAAGATTAGATGAAATAGAAACTCAAAATTTTTTCTAATGTAACTCCTCAACACATACCAAATGCCTTCAAATACATAGTTCTTAAAATGAGGAAATAAATCACATCTAGGAATACATCCTAAAGATATACAAATAGGACAAGGTTTTATTCTCAAAGAAGTTTTATATTAATCATTCTTTACACCTGGGGAATTGGAATTAGTATATATGTCAGTGGCCACCAACTTTTAAACTAAGTAAAAAACATGCAGTAAACAGCATGATAAACTATTGGCCATTAAAAAATAATTTTTAACTATATGAGAAAATAACGATCATATAATATTAAATGAAAAGTACACCATTGTTCTTACATGTCTAAATGACAAATTTGCTTATTTTTGACAGGTGAGATTGGTGATAACTTTTACTTTCTTCTCTGCCCCTTTGTATAGTATTCAAATTTACCAGAATGCAAATATTACATTTATAACGTACACTAATCTTGAGAATAAGACAAATGATCCATTGTTGTTTGATATGGAGCTAAACTAAAATGGCAGCCTACATCGATAGTTAATTTACATCTGAATCTAAAGTAAGCATATGGAACACTAAAGAACTTATTTGGAAGACAGTGGGAGGAAAGCAAGTGCCAGGAATTCGTAGCCGGGTTTGAAATTGACTAATCAGTCACTTTTAGAAGTGAAGACCACCCATAGAAAAAGAATTCCTAATGAGTCATAACATATTTGTGTGATGTAGACTGTGTTTTCTGAGCCGACTCTTGAACTTAACCTGCCTGGAAGAATCCCTGTTGTGGAGGTTTGATCTCCTCCTTGTCAGAGTCTCAGACTCCTGGCAGAGCTGTAGCAGCAATCTATAGGAAGGGCTGCTGGAAGCCAAGCAAAGAACATAAAAGCTAACAACACTTGGCCTAGCAAAGGATAACTCAATCAAAGAGAAGGAAAGAACAGGGAACTTTTTTCCAATATATTTTGGTGGACAGGGCAGGCTTGGAGAACAAAGTAACATTGCGTGGACTCACAATTTGAGAACTGCATTGAAACTTCCTAGTAAAACTATAAAAAATAAATTGCAAATAACGTTAAATGCCAAATTTTGAAAGATGAAGAAAATAACAATTCAAAACATATTTATTTAGAAAAAAGAATAGATATTTATGAGAACACCACATTTTTATTTAAAATAGTGAATAGTGTGGCACTTTTTTAAAAAGAAATTTGTTTGCTTCAAAAGTCTACTTTTCGGGGCCAGCCCCATGGCGTAGCGGGTAAGTGTGCGCGCTCCACTGCTGGCGGCGCAGGGTCGGATCCCAGGCGCGCATCCATGCACCACTTGTCAGGCCACGCTGTGGCGGCGTCCCACATAAAGTGGAGGAAGATCAGCATGGATGTTAGCCCAGGGCCAGTCTTCCTCAGCAAAAAGAGGAGGATTGGCATGGATGTTAGCTCACGGCTGACTTTCTTCACAAAAAAAAAAAAGAAATTTTACTTTTCATGTATGTTTCATTTACAATATAATTTATCTCCTCATCATCATGATTTTTCCTACATTTACCATCTACAGAAACAAAAAGTACAGTTTAATGTTGCCCGATCTTTGAAGTTGTGCCCGCCACAAATACGTTTATGAAAATGATTTTATTTATTTTTACTTTGCATCTCTGTGGGAAGCAGAACTTAGATATTATTTTTCTTATCGACTATTTTAGGAAGTCAAAATTTCCAGAGATTAAAGACAAGCCAGATGCAGGTAAACCTGAGATGTTAAAGTATTTTCTAGTCACCAAAGCCAATTCGATGTAAAGCATATAATCAACAAAGTTTGTCTAAAATAATTTTCAAGTTATAAATAGTTACCATAAACTGTCCCCTATAAAATAGCGAATACTTAGGACACCAAAAGGTATCTAGCATTATATTCATTATAGTAGCAGCAAAAAAGAAGTAGAAGACAGTCTCTGCTCTCAAAACATCAAACATCTACAATGGCATTGTGATTTGTAAGTATCAGTATTCCTCCATTGGTTCCTAAAAGGGAACATCTGCTGAGAAGCAAGCAAAGGATGCTCCAACATCCACTGTCTCCAATGCTCTACTCAGTCCTTCTCAAGGGAGAAGGAGTGACTTATGGATAAGATGTGATGATGTCCTTTCTAAAGCATGGTCAGGTCTTCTGTTTTTCTTGGAGGGTTGATCTCCCTCCCTCTATGCCTCTCTCAAAACTTTAAGTCTGAATACTCTCAAGAGTCTTTAAACCAGAATAGTCTCAAGAGGGCTTTTTCTTAGAAAGCCTAGTTTTAATGCCCACCAGCAGGCCCTAAGGGCTAAGCCCCATCTCTCAGCTTCTCTGTTTGGCCAATGACCAAATAATGCAATAGACTCTCATTTCCATAAGGTTGGCTGGGTAAATGTCTACGTGGTGGAAACAATGTTCTCTTTAGTTTAGTGATGACAGATAAACCAGAGGACACACAGTTAAATTTACATTTGAGATAAACAATGAAAAATTTGTAATCAAGTATGTCTCAAATATTGTATGTAATATACTTATGCTCAAAAGTTGTTCATTGTTTACCTGAAATTCAAATTGAACTGGGCTTCCAGTATTTTTATTTGTTAAATCTGACAGACATACCTCAGGGAGGCTTCAAATCTAGATTTGGGGTAGGAAGGAAGAGGAGGGTATCTATACTGATACTACGCGACAGTGTATACAAGATGACTCATATTTTGGGGACACAAATATTATACTGTATTTTAATCACCATCTAACTTTCTTTATTGTTGCATTGTTTACAACTCAAAGAAGAGGAAGGCAGAAAAATATGTTAAGTGCTCTACATTCATAATCTAAATATATCATCACAACCAACCTATCGGGTAATTACCCTTTTTAACCACATTCTAAAGATGAGAATACTAAGGCTTATACATTTTATCTTTTCATAAAATGTATAGCTATTACTGGCAAAACCGGCCTTGCCACTAATTGCCCCTGATTCCAGAGGCTGTGCTCTTAATTGCCATGTGATACTGACAAGAAATATGTATGCAAGAAAATTAGAGAACAAGAAAAATAAAAATATGTTGCCCTGTGAGTGGACCAGCTATTAAGTATTCTTAATGTTGTTTCTTGGTGTTTGAATGAATCAATCCTATCTGCTGAGAAGTAACTTCCTACAGATGGATTACTCTCTATAAATTTAAGGGAGCTAACCGAATCACTAACTCACTGACAGTAGTCAACACATTCACATTTCAGTGTTCCCAAAAATCACGACTGAAGACTGTTAACAATGCAGTTTCTTATTTCCTATCCACAAAGGCTCTGTTTCAGTCATCTGGGCTGGACCCAGGGGTCACATTTTCAGCAACTTCTCCAGTCAGTTCTGACATATGGATGATTCTCCAATCATACTTTGAGAAATACAGAGTTAAGTAATGGCTAAGTCTGGGGCCGGCCTGGCGGCATAGCGGTTAAGTGCGCACGCTCCTCTGCAGCGGCCCGAGGTTCAGATCCCGGGCATGCACTAATACACTGCTTGTCAAGCCATGCTGTGGCAGTGTCCCATATAAAGTGGAGGAAGATAGGCATGGATGTTAGCCCAGGGCCAGTCTTCCTCAGCAAAAGGAGGAGGATTGGTGACAGATGTTAGCTCAGGGCTAATCTTCCTCACAAAAAAATAAAAAAGAAAAGAAATGGCTAAGTCTAGCTTTGAATTCCAGAAATGTTATGTTTCAGGAATATATTGCAAACTAAGTATAAATGAGTTAGATACTTATTCTAAAAGAGCTTAGATTCTCATTTAAACAAAAATGAATCCCTCACATTTTATTAGTTTTTTCTGTTAGATCAGGCTTATCCAAAGTTTCTCGGGCATGAGAATCACCTGGAGTGCCTGGAAAAGCAAGATTCCTGGGCCGCATCACCAGAGATGCTGGTTCAGTAGGACTAGGCTATGGCCCAAGAATTTCCATGTCCAACAAGCTTCCAGGTGATGCTGGTGCTGTCAGTCATCAGATCACAGTTTGAGTACCACTGTGTGTTAGTTGATACTATTTGAGACAGATTTAAAAGATCATCATGCCACTTGTATAATTGATTATGATACTCTTCCTAAGTAAAGAGGAAATTTAAGATGAACTTATAGGATGGTAGAAAGACAATAGACATTCACCAATAAAATTTAATATAACATATGCAGAAAGATAAAATGAAGAATACATCTTTCAGAAAGGAATCCACACCAGATCAGTAGTATAATATAGTTCATTTGACAATTAAAACAAATAACTGAATTCCAAATGAAAACCACTAAGTATTCCTAGAACCTGGTAAAAGCAACCAAACCATGGATAAATGAACTTCTGCAAAGGTCTCTTGAGATGAAAATTGAAATTAATAATTTTTATATTATTTAATATCTTTCTCACTTATTACTTCATTTTTCTTTCTTTTTTTTGAGGGGGGGAAGATTAGCCCTGAGCTAACATCTGTTGCTAATCCTCCTCTTTTTTGCTGAAGAAGATTGGTTCTGGGCTAACATCCATGCCCATCTTCCTCTACTTTATATGGGATGCCACCACAGCGTGGCTTGATAAGCAGTGCATAGGCCCCCTCCTGGGATCCAAACCTGTGAACCCTGGGCCACCAAAGTGGAGTGCGCTTCACAACTTCAACTGCTATACAACTTCAACTGCTATGCAACTGGGCTGGCCCCTGTTTTCTTTTTTGAGGGGCCAAAATATAAGTTAGCTGTGAAGACGAAAGATAGATTTTTAAAAATTGTATAATTATAATAAAGACTAATATTTCCTGGGAAGTTACAAGGTATCCAGTACTATGCTAAGCATTTTACATAATTAGCTAGTTTTATTCCTCATTGCATCCATAAGAGATTGGTGTTAATATACTCATTTTAAGGATGAGGAAGGTAAGATCTAGGTAGCTCAAATTCTTGGTCAAAAGTCACAATGCTGGAATGTGACAGAGCCGGGATACAGAGAATTGTCTATCACTCTTCAAAGTCGTCCAATTGTAGAGATAAAGCTAATGAAATATGCCAAGCTGAAAGTGAAGGGCACACTAAACCAAAAAGGGAAAGTCAAGAGGGGATAGTACTGCCGTGACTTTTGAGCTTTTTGTTGTTGGTTTAATTTGGTCTGGACTCCATTCCCCAGATATTAGAGAGTGTTGTGGTATCAATTTCAGCACCAAAGACCTCTTTCTTGCTTTAACATCAAAGTTTCAATTTTGCGTCAAAAGGAAAACTGCTTGGTCCACTTTCAGCATTTACTCCTTTATCCCCATTCTTATTCATTTTTTGAAGTACTAGCATTTTTTTTTTTCTCACAGTAAATTTTAAGCTTCTTAAGTAAGGCAACAAATCTTGGCTATCGGTGATCATGCAATGCGTGTTAATTGTCCTCCATCTCTTTGAGAGTGGACTGTGTCTTAATCATATCTGCATCCCCACAGTATTCTAGCACTAGGGCTCACATATAAGGCTCTAAATAAATGTCAAATCAAAGTGGCCAGTCCATGGTCATCATTGTTCTGTGATGTCAAATCTATAGTAACTCAATTTAGCTAAACTAAGTATTTCAACTTCAGTGCTCCAAAAGACAAAATGATTTAATTAGTGTTATGCTTATCCTTATCTATATCTATTTATACGATTCAATATCACTCCCTTTCTTCTTCTCTCATCTTCTTTTATCTCAAATCGTAGTTTTCAATACTGCTGCCAGACAGCAGGAACAATGAAAGCCAGAGATAAGAAGCCAGAGGCAGAAGAAAAGCGATGATGGAGAAACTGAATTATTGCACAGGGCAGCAGATGAGTTCATTAATATATATTAATTCAGATAAGTTGCTTTAGGTGCATCTATATTCTCATTTAGGTGATTCTAATAATATAAAATAACAACTAGAATTACACTCAAATGTTATTTGAAAGACTTTATTAGAGGAACTTTTCAAAAGCATAAACATCTGACAATAGAAAAAAGATTAAAAAGAATTGTTAGAAGGAATGATTCAAAACTAATATAATATTTTTGCATTTTTTAGATTCAAGCAGTTTTTGGTTAAATTGAGCAAACCAACATAAGATACAAAAAGCCACAGAAAAATGTACAGAGAATAATGTTACCTTATAACCTCTTTTTTTTTTTTTTTTGCTCAAGAAGATTTGCCCTGAGCTACCATCTGTTGCCAATCTTTTCTATTTTTTTTTTTTTGCTTGAGGAAGATTAGCCCTGAAGCTAACATCTGTGCCAATCTTCCTCTATTTTGTACATGGGTCGCTGCCACAGCATGGCTGACAAGCAGTGTAGGCCCACATCCAGGATCTGAACCCATGAACCCAGGCTACCAAAGCAGAATGTGTTGAACTTAACCACTATGCCACAGGGCCGGCTCCTATAACCTATTTTTATATCCATGGAAACCACATACTATATTTTAAAAAATAGAAATAGGTGAAGGGTTTTTTGTAAGTGTACTATAGATTGTTATATAATCTATTTAAAAAAGTGGTTTTGTTCCTAAAAGTACAATATTAATATGGTAGTTCAATATAGTTAATGATAACTTCAGTAGTTATTTGACTGTTAAAGAAAAGGTATAAGACAAGGGGAGGGAAACAGTATAATGTAATGACCTGGGGATGGACCAAGCATATCTTATTTAATATAATAATTTATCAATGAAGAAATGAGATTTGGACAAGTTACATATTTTACCTAAAATTATGCATCTTATAAGGAATGAAGCCCAAACTTAAATACAAAATTGCTTGACTCCATGGAGCCAACTATGCCTATACATATTTGAATAATAATAATAATAGTTTTCCAGGATTATGAGAGATGTGAGTTAGTGAAAGAGAGTGAAATGGCTGAGAATGAAGGCTAGTGTTACGTTGTGGAAGATTGTGACTGTCAGAATGTGTGCTTTTAACTTGCTAGAAAAGAAGAGTCACAAAGGATTTAAAATAATGACAAGATGATCATTACTTAAAATGTATTTGAGGAAGGAAAAAAGAAGTAAATGTGATACTGAGTATAGTCAAGTTAGATATGCCGAACAAACATATAGCAAAAAATATCTTGACAATAATGTTAACAATACTTTTTATCAATGTAGCTTTCCTTCTTTCTATAATAATACTTAACAACTCATTAAAGTCAAATGTTTCCATGATATCTACTTCATTATTCAGCAATTTTCATTGTAGTTTCTCCCTTTTAGTCTTGGTGTTCCCATGTTATTTTATTAATTTTGGTGAGGAAGATTAGCCTTGAGCTAACATCTGTTGCCAATCCTCTTTTTGCTGAGGAAGATTGGCACTGGGCTAACATCTGTGCCCATCTTCCTCTACTTTATATGTGGTACACCTGCCACAGCATGGCTTGATAAGCAGTGAGTAGGTCCGCGCCCATGATCTGAATCCCCAAACCCTGAGCTGCTGAAGCAGAGCGCGTGAACGTAACCACTACGCCACTGGGCAAGCCCTCCCATGCTATTTTAAGCAGAGCATCTATTCACAATCATTATTGGAGGTCATTAATGTATTTCCTTTCCACTTTGCAATTGGTATACATTAGTAGCAGAAATTATTTTTCTTACATGATTATTTGAAAATATGTAAACTATCTACTTAATAAGAAAGTACATGAAATAATCTCGCTATTTATAGACAAATTATTTTCTTATCAGATGTTCTACATGACAAAGTACAAATCTCATGAAAAACTTTAATGAAATTTACCTTCCAGGAAATAATTCTTCTGGAATTTGTATAAATTTGAAAGCATATACTCTATCACACTTTAAAATATCTGTAATTAGATTACTCCATTTCAACCAGAAAAACAATACGTAAAATATTTTCCCAAATATTTCTAATCAGCATTCTTTACTTGGTTCTTCATACAAGTTTTATCCTACTATATGTTATAATGTGGTGATTTATAAGA
The DNA here is from genome assembly GCF_057802395.1 of Ceratotherium simum simum. Taxonomy (NCBI): domain Eukaryota; kingdom Metazoa; phylum Chordata; class Mammalia; order Perissodactyla; family Rhinocerotidae; genus Ceratotherium; species Ceratotherium simum. The sequence continues at coordinate 12,337,359 of NC_141927.1, read as the reverse complement.
GGTTATTTATAATTTTATAAAGACAATAAAAAGGGATATTTGATGTGCATATATACATTTTCCATGACATAGAAAACTGCATTTGAAATTTTTATCATAAAGCATAGAATATGAAAACAAAAAGTAGGTGAAATGCATATGTTCAAAGAATAAAATTAAACTTAAATTTGATTTGTCTCAAAATAAATGAGAATTTTAAAATTTCAGCAAGAATAATTTGAGATAAAATACCCATAGAAAAGTAACAAATTTAGTGGTATTGAAAATAGTGAATATAGTGAGAATAATGAAAATATTTTAAACCACAGAAGGATAAATTGATTTTAAAAATTCGTGGCTTACCAATAAACTTCTCTCCATTGTTGGTATAGTGACATTACGTTTATTCATATCCATTTTGTTTAAGCATCTATTACTTATAGATACCTCTAACACTTACAGATGACTTTGCCTGACTCTATGGCAGTATTTCAGTAAGGAGTTTCTGCTGATATTTGAACCATTCAAGTGCAATTCAAGCATTTAGTGAAGGCCAGCTTGTGGAGGAAAAGCATGCCACCTTAGCAACGAATTTTCAATCTATCCACTTTCCTGAACCTTATGTAGTGAATAAATATATAAAATTATGTAAAAAGACTGTTACATATAAATTATAGGTACTTCAAAAATGAGAAACCAGTTATCATACGCCATATTGCAATATTTCCTTAGTTTTTATATACCAAGTTTTCTCATTTCTTTACTTATTATTATACTATCACTAAACTCCTATCTAATTGAGTAGAGGAAAAAAGCAATCTGAAATTCCAGATTAAGGAAAAAAAATCAGCATTCCATTTTGAAATTGTCTCTATGGCAAATCAGGTGAAAGTGATTTATTCAATAAACAGATTTTAAGGGAAAGGCTTTCAAATACACAGACAAAAATTACACATAGGATAATGTGCAAATTACTATATAGGTTTTTAGTATTTATTTTTCTGTTCAAAGAACACCGAAGTTAGGTATATTTAAGAAAATGTCCACCTCATAGGATGTAATCCCTTATGTAAATTGATCCTGCAGTGCAATTTCAAAACTCTATTTCAAACCTCGGAAGCATCTCTGTAATAACAGGCCAAATTGTCACAACCACAGGTTGAAGGAAAAAAAGGCAACCTGGGCTTCCATTGAAAACGCAATTTGTTCAAAACACATCTTCAGAATCAACAAAAGAGAATTAGATTTTCATTATACGTTGGTTCTTTTTAAAGTTTTTGATTAACGTTCATGGAAGCTTCGTTCTTAGGCACATCAGGTTCATTATTATTATAAGCAGTTTACATTTTTGTTGCTTTTCAAAAGAACAGTTGCACAGATGAAGAATAATACTTGACATACTACAAAAGGTATATAATTTAAAAATCAAATAGGTACTTGAAAATGACACACACGTCTAAAAGTTAAATATATCAAAATGAAAAGGATCATAAAGATAATTATATAGTTAATTGCATTTGTACTATAGTAAGTTTATTTATGATGTTTGGCTAAGGTTGATATTGATGAGTTCGAATAACAAAATCTCATTCAAAACTAATGACTGCTATTTATGGAAGAAGTAAAAGCTTCGATTTTCTTTTTTTCCTCTTCTTTTTTTGGTATTTATGTCAAAATATCTTTCATAAAGTATCAAATAGCTCCCTGTATATAAATTAATGATGTCCGACATGACAATGAAATGATTTCTAGTACAACAGAAATAGGATATCTAATTATGAAATTAGGAAACTTGGTAAATAACAGCTCTGTAAAATCTTTCATAAATACTTTAATTATGCAATTTAAAAAAGTCTCAATATTGTTTAATTTCTAAGTTTTTACATGATACACGGAGACAGCAAATCAGCTATTATTTGTTTTTACCACATAATTATACTTTACTTAAAATAGCACGTATGTAATAATCTACTAATCTTCGAAGAATCATTTCTATGTAGTTTTGGGAAAAAAACTGTTAAATACAAAATGAGCAATTAAATTACTTTGTTTTCAGAATTGAAATAAATTATGCAGTTAATTTGACTGCTATTCCTGAATTAATTCAGAAAGAATTTGCTTCATTTTAGGACACAAGAGCACACACAGTTTTGGTATATATAATAGTAATATTGTCAACAGGTTTTCACATATTCAAAATGATTAGCTGACAAATGATATATGTTAAACTTATTTTGTTTAACTTGTCTGAAATGTACAATTCTTTTTTTTGTGTGTGTGTGAGGAAGATCAGCCCTGAGCTAACATCCATGCCAATCCTCCTCTTTTTGCTGAGGAAGACTGGCCCTGAGCTAACGTCCATGCCAATCCTCCTCTTTTTGCTGAGGAAGACTGGCCGTGGGCTAACATCCGTGCCCATCTTCCTCCATTTTATATGGGACACCGCCACAGCATGGCCTGACAAGCGGTGCATCAGTGCGTGCCCGGGATCCTAACCGAGGCTGCCAGCAGCAGAGCGTGCTGGCTTAACCGCTATGCCACGGGGCCGCCCCTGAAATATACAATTCTTATCATACAAGTATATAATTCAAGCTATTTTATCAGTTATAGAGTTTTAGCATTTCACATATCAGACTAAACCAGGGGAATGGCCCTGTTCTGGTACATTTTATCCACCAATAATGTAAATAACTTGCCTTGCTATTCACACCTAAAGAATAATTTGCAGTACCGTGTTCCTTAGACTCGAGAACACACTATTAACACAGAATTCTTTTGCTGAATTTGTCTTAATGCATACATTCTGAGAAACATACCTACATACAATAAGGTATGTATTCTATATATATATAAGGTATAAATTCTATATATTTCCAAATCAAATCTTATTTTCTCTTTCAGAATCAAATTTTAATTTAAAATATAATTTTTATTGATGAATAAAGACATTTTCTAAAATCAGAAATAATTATCATGGAACTAGTATTTTAAAACTAGTTAAGAAAATGTGCACTATTAAGTGAATTATGAAAATTCTTATTCTTTAATGTCATGATATTTTTTGGAATATCTCTACTGGAGTTTTTATTTGACTAGCAATTGAGGGGTTACATAAAAAAATAACATTTTGAAAAAATAATGTTTCATAATAAGCTTTTCGTATTAATCTAAATTAGTAATATGCTATTTCTTTTTCTAACTAGGAATTGATTTCTACGTAAAATGCTTTCATTTCTCCAAATATACTTTTGGTATTGAATTAATCTGAGCATATACTTATAACTTGCATTATTTTTAGAATATTAAAATACTGTTCTTTTACAAAATACCATTTCTTCTGGACATTACTAATAATCATTTTTTCAATTAAGAAAGTAGGAATCATTGTATAACTATTAAGGTTATTTAAAGTAGCTAATGTAATTTATAAAAAATTTCTCAGCTTTTTTGTCTAATAAAATATGTTCTGGCAGAAGTTCCTAATGCAATGTGAAATGTTATTTTCTTAGTTTTATTGAAATATTTGGTCACTTATTTAAAAATTTCTGAGTCACTAACTTTCCATTAAAATCTCAATCAAGTTTGTGCATAAATTATTATCTATTAATAAAGTTTTTCAAAATGTCAATAGTAACTACGAATATTTTTCTTTACAAGAGGCAAAGATTAATTTTAAATATTTACATATATTTATTTATTTATATCTCTCTACAAATATGTATATATTTCTTTCTGCATACTGAAACAACTCTAACAGATAAGAATTTAATATAAGCAAGGTTCATGCAAGGACATTTGGTTTTCTAAATATTTAAATTATTTTACTAAATTTTATAATAGCCTACATGTTGTACATGCTTAATGTTAGAATTGAGAGTGGATGAAAACCTTTAATAGTAAGGTACCCAAAATAATTAAAGGGAAGAGAGTGAAAATCAGGAAAGCATTGAAGAGAATTTAGAAAAAAAGAAAGACATGTGGGTTGTGGTAAAGATACAACATTTTAATGGTGTAATTTGAGCTGTGGCCAGAGTATCCTCAACCAATTTGACCTAATAAATGGGAAATTAAGATTTTCCTCACACCTTAGACAATCTCATTTGACATATTATAAATGGGTAGGCCAGATGGTGTTTGGGCAAACAACCAGCTTGGATTGCAAACCTGTCCTCTCTAATGCTTACACACGCTACAGGAAGCTGCTGAGCACAGACTCCGAATAAAGTAAGGAAGAGAACTGAGATCCACCGCTCTTCTATAGAATATATGATTTGATATAAAACATGTTACATGTAGCAACCTAAAATATTGCAAATCACTCCAATATTTTCTAATTAAAGATTCATGCTATGAAAACATACCATTAATTCAATTTCAGGATCTCTTTGAATGGTGTACATATGATTTTATGTCTTTTTGTATTAATTGTCATATTCGCAGTGATTAGGGGCCACAGGACTTCAGTTGGGATAACTTAGCCAAGACAGTTTAAATAGAGCCACCCATTAGAGATTCTGTTATACTACAGAGAGATTGTTGCATTCCATTTTTCCACATGTTTACAAAAAAGGGGAATAAAAATAAAAAAGGCAGGTGCTGAGCCAGACTATGAATCCAAATCCTGAATATGCAAATTAACCTGTGTATCCTTGGCACATTTATGTAACTTTTTGGTAGTTCATCTTCTCCATCTGCAAAATGGGCAGGCAGGAGTGGATTAATAGCATATGTGCAAATTGTTTTTAGATATTTAGTAAAAGAAAATAGGAGTAATGATTATATTTTACTAACGTGCACGTATTTCCTTTATCTATTATGAATGAATTTTAGGAAAGGACATCACAAATTAAATTTTAATCATTTTGCAAATGTTTTCCCAAATATAATATTTCTATTTCAGTATTTTTCTTTCTACTCTGGGTCTTAAGTTGGTCTTCTGGGGAAAACAAAAATTTTCTGTGAGCAAATCACTCTTGACTAAGTTAATAACTGTAATCTGGGCTTGAGAGCCCACAGAACAAACTCAAGACTTGTCCATGATACCAAAATGGTGTGAGTTCAATAAATAAAATAAACTGAATCCATTTTTTTATCTTGTTTCTATGCCATATCTAATTGTTATGATTAAAATCAAAACACGGATATACATTTATGTTTCTGTTACTGTTTTTGTTGATTTTGTTGGATCGTCTTGCTTTAGCTTAAAAATATAATGTACAGTTTCAAGTTTTGACTGTCATTTCACTGATAGAGAGACTATGTCATATTAATCTTTATTCTCTAAAGCCTAGCACATTGCTTGGTATAAACTAAGAGCACAGTAAAAAGGTGTTGAATGAATGAACAAACCAAACAAATGTATCAATCAAAACAGGCAAGTCAGTAAATTAACCAATGAGCTAATGGATCGTCCTCTGAGCCTCTGAATAGCTCTTCTGGTTTCCTAGACAATGAAAACTGACCTCTGGTCCTCTCCATTCTCTGGGTCACTACATGATATGCTGGCCATGGATTTCTGTCCCCATCTCTATTCTGATAGACATGTGGTGTACTGTCTTAACCCTGAGCTTCTAGCAGTTTCTTCCCCATCGGAAGGCAGAGTCTTTATTTCTTGGCTGTAGGTTCATCTTCACAGAAGCTGATCCTGATTTCTTTGCACAGAGACTATTGCTTTGACAAATAATATATAGGAAGCCCAAATGTGGAAAGAAAGATGTTAAAGGACCAGATTCCCAAACATACAAAATCACTAATACATCATGATTTGTAGACAAAGCTCTCATCTAAACTGACAGTGGGAGAGAGTAGGTGGTTAATACCGAGGGGACGAAAGCCTAAACTAAGTTAATAGAACTACAAGAGTTCAGAAACACACACCTCCCAAAAATGATTCTTCCTAAGTTTTTTCTTGGGATAGAAACGTAAAGGTAGACTTGTAGGACAAAAGAATGTACATTATTTTAGGTTTTTAATACTTATCATGGCAAAGTATACAGCTTCTCTGGATTTATAGCTTTTCATATGTAAAGTGTGTGTGTAGAGAGAGAGAGCGAGAGAGAATGAGATACAAGGAAACCTGAGGCTTATAATTGACAGACAAAAGATATAGGATTGCAGGATCACAATCCGGCTCCTACCTTTGCTACATAGTAGCTTCATATTATGTATTTATGCTTTGAAACTCCAGTCCTCAGTTTTCCTCCTCAAAATGATTATGGCTGGATTACATGATCACAACGTTCATTTCCCACTTTAATTTATTCTATTTTTAATCGATATTGTCAAACTGAGTATTCACCAATATAGTCTTGTGGGGCCAGTCATTATCTAAAAGATGATTTATTTCATTTTCATTTTTAATATAACTGAAAAAATTATATGTATAATTTTGACCACTTTGATAATCATATTAAAACTAAGTTCTGTATCATAATTCCAAGGTCTTCATTTGCATTTTTATTTAGAAAAGTATTGGCACCAGGAACTGATTGCAAAGTATTTTATAGTGTAGTGATTCATAAACTGGGTTCTATGGGGCATTTTGGAGTGGTTATGGGGTCCTAAGTTTGAGAAACATTGTTGTATATGATTACATGTGCATGAGAGCAAGAATTCATAATTGAAATAGGCAAAAAATGGGTTTAGGTACCACCTTTACAGCTCAATTGACATTGAGATCTTATTCAAATTACTCAAATGTTCTGAGCTTCAGTTTTCTTATACACCAAATGGGAATAATAAAATCTTCCTTGCAAGGATATTGTGAGTTGCCTGTGTATCCCAAAAAGGCTAATATTTTCTTCAATTTGGAAGCCATGTAGGTGATGCTGTTGCTAATTAGATACTATTAATTTTATTAACAAGTGGTTTTCCTGACATATATTTGTAAATGTTTTCTAAAATCCTTTTTGAATCTTACAGATCCATCTGGCTCCTAATCAGTCTACCTCTCCTTCTCATGCAGACATTTAAAAAAGAGCAATCTACATTAGTAGTCTTAAAATTCATATCTTCTTATCCCATCTCATGTGTCAACCCATTGGTATCTTAATTCTGCTTCCTCTGTTCTTATTGCAATGGCAATGATCTAATTTTCAAATAACCTAATTTCTCAATCCAATGAGTGTTTGGGGGCCCATATCTTAATGGATTCTATTATACTTCAAAGTGTTGAGTTTTTGTTGTTTCTAGAAACAATTATTTTGGCTTACAAAACACTGAACTTACATGACTCTCTCTGACTACTTCTTTATCTCTTTCTTTTGTGATTTCTTCTTTAATCTACCCTCTGCATATAAGTGTTTCTCAGACTTCCATACTCAGCCCTCTGTTCCTGTACCTTTAAACCCTCTGTCTAACTGACCTGATATGCTTTCATGGGTTTACCTCTGTTTACATCTTGAAAACTTACAAATCAAAAGATTCAGCATAGTTTTCTTCTCCATCTATATTCGCCCACTGTATATTGGATATTTCAGTTGGAAAGCAGATAAGTGCCTCAAATTCAACATATACAATCCTCAATTCACCATTTTTCCCGTCAAATCTCCTTTCTCCTCTTAACTCCCCCAACTCATTTAATGGCCAAGATCCACAGATGTTACCTTCTAAATTAGTCACATGTGTCTTCTATTTCTTTATATTGCTTGATTATTTCTTGATGTATTCACTGAATCCAAGCTTTCCGTCATCTATCTCTTGCCACCTCCCCAGCTGCATCTGTCATAATTCTTACTTATGCTCCTGCAGTCTGTAATTGCATTTGATTTGCTGGACCTGCCTGTCATTCCTAAATGCTTTGTGCGGTAAAGCATAACACCTCATCTCTTATTGTTAGACACTTAAGCCTTTACGTGCCTTAGCTAATTACAAATCATGTTGCTGTGAACATTTCTTTACACATATCATTGTCTAAGGTTTATTTTGTTGTGTTTTGCTTTTGCTTTTTAATTAGGATAGATTTCAACATGTTTTTATGGATGAAGAGAATAAAAATTTGGAGAATTGAAACATATTGCTTGCATTAAACATATATTCTTTAAAAATATTTTCTCTCTATTATATTTAAATTAGGTTAAATATCTTGGTATCAAGATAGAAGAAATATGGTGGAGAGAATAAAAAACTGAATTATAATCAATTCCTGACTTTTCCCTATCCTTGATTAATCAGAGGATCCTTGGGTCAAGACAGATAAATCTATGTTAAACCATTAAACAATGTTACATGATGGAGAATTAACAACAACGGGGAAAAAGTAGACTATGAAACTTATTCTGAGCATAGAAAATATTCGATTAGTTATTATTAAATGCTTAATATATGCAAATGAGAAGTTTTAAAGAGACCATAAGTTAATATTAGAAAAAAAAATTTTTTTAATTATAAACTAAAATTTGACTTTCTTTTTTTTTCTTCTATTTACTTCTAAAAGACATTGATTTTAATCTCATAGCTAAATGGAAGCTGTGAATTGTTTCATAATACAGAGTATACACAAAGTCTGTATATGATGCTTGTTAATTCTGTAAAATGATCCTTCCAGGATTTACAGAATTCCATGGTATTTTCGTAGCAAGGTTCATTGTGAGAGTCCACCATCTGGTGGTGACAGAGTGGAAATGCAGACACATAGTCCAGAGGGCAAGTAAGCACAGAAATACAGTGTTCAATTTATTTAATGTATGTAATTTATTCATATTCCTATTTGTATTTGCATGAGTATCTTCACCTAACCTGAAAGGTGAGTGAAAGAAGAAAACATGAGTTCTTATGTTTTCAAACTCTGGCTGCACAATATTTTTGAACAAATTAGGAAATTCAATGAGATCACCTAATCCATAAATTATACAGAGCCCTTTTAAAGAATCTAAAAAATATAGTTGTACTAAAGTCTCTTACTTCCTAAAATATACAAAATGATAACAAGTTAAGTGTATCCACAGGTATTTATTTTTATCCAACTGAGAGGCCTTTGCAATATATGGAGTTGTCATGCTAGCCATCTTGAACATGTTTGGCTACTTTAGATTCTTATTTTAATTCTGAACAATTCTCCATTTTGACAGCCTGTCATCAGTGCTCTTTTCCTGAGTATCATGGACATTAAAAGGAAGTCATTCAGCTTAGTCTGAGTGAGGGGTGCATATTACTTATTGAACAGTGGAGGGTACAGTGGAAGGAAAGTAGATACATATGTATGAAAGGGCAACAGTTCATTTTTTAGGGGCCAACCTATAGTCCTAGTAGAGGCTCTAGAAAGAAACAGAGGGACATGTACTCATTGGATATTCAGCTGCGTGTACCAGGTGGCTGATGAGTATACTACCTTCCTTCCTGCCTTTTGGTTCTCTCTACCCAGGGACATTGGGCCTTCCTTGTAAATATCAGTTGCTTTTCTCCATGAACTGAGAATAACTCAGGCTTGGTAAACACCTAAAATTATCTTTCCCTATTACTGGTCCAAAATAGTGGAAATCTGTGCAGATAAATATGGTTCTTCTTTTGCATGGCATTTGTTTTTATAGTAGTAGAAAGAGAGAGATAGGTATGAAATGATCAAACTTCTACCATTGGTTTGACCTGGCATTAACAAAGCCCACAGTTCTTAAATATATGTGCGTGTATATACTGACATTTTATGCATAATAAATATAATATAAATATGAATGCATTGATTAAGGATATGTTATTTGGAGCAAGATTTCCTGGATTCAAATCCCAGGTCCACTACCTGTTTGCTGTGTGAACTTGATGTTATTTAACCTCTTTTTAACTCATGTCCTCAAAGGTATTACATGGTGTGATAGGACCTATCTCATAGAATTCTTGTACAGAAGAATAAAAGAGTTAATATGTATAAAGTACCTGGCAAGCCTGGTGCATGGTAAATTCTCAAAGATATGTTTTGGAATATATGTCATTTCAATAGAGAGGAATACAGGATGTATTTCACTGGGTGCTATAGGATTTGGGCTGGGAAATGATCACTTAGACTCTTTTCTAAATCTCATTTTAACTTAGGACAGACTGAGGACAAACTTTCCTGCCTCTTCAAAGTCACCAGACATCTTTGGTGATAGTTCTCAAGCTGGATTTTTACTAAAAATTCAGTTAGAAAGGTAAATAACCTCCTGTGAAAACTTCATGCTTGAATATTTCAGACAATCCTTTAAACTAGTGTGTATTGTAACATTATGCATTCTTTCATTAAGCTATGTGATATTTTTAAAGCAAGAAACATTATCAACATTGTAGGTGGACTTCTTTTAGTATCATTTTCTTGTTAGTTACAATTGCAATGTTAGTTACAATGACAATGAATTGTTATTACAATTTCATATGTATATTTTAATAATCTCCAGATAATATGTAACTACCATACGCTAAAATGCAGTAACTTTACTTATCCAAATTCATTTGTATACTTCCTACTTTTGTATAATTTACTCTCTTTAAATTAATGACCACTGCACTATTTTCTACAGAGTTTGTGTTTAATTTTTTCATGGAATTAGGTTGTAAGACTATTGATCTCAACATAATCAAACAACTAATTCTCTGTGAGAGATATTTCTCAACTCATTAGGTCATATTTGTGGTTCTTAGCAATTATAGTCACATCTGCCAAAACAGAAGCTTATTGCAGGGACCAAACAGATGATGTAAAGAAACAATGGATGTCACATGTCCTATTGTAGGGGACAGTGAACGCTAAGGCAAAATAGATAGTTTGAGCCCCATCTAAAGTGTACACACACACATGCACATGCAAATATTATACATATTTAAAATTGAGGAGTTCTATACTGTCCTTTGGTTGCTGTGTAGAGGGTGAGATAAACCCACCACCCAAAATTTATAATTCATTCGGATGTGGAGACTAATGATATCATGCACTCACCAAAGAGGAATGAAAGGAATTTTATTATTCAGACATGATAGGACTTTCCAGGAGGAGCAGGAAGGCACCCCAAAGGACAAGAGTGAAGTGAGGTGGGTGACTTGGGCTTTTATTCTGCTTAAGAGGTAAGGCTGGGGTAGGGGTGCCCATGCATGATCTAGGATCTGCGTGGTTTGAAATTTCTGTCAGAACCAAGGAATGAGGAGAGGCCCAGATGTGGGAGAAGGCAGGGACTGTAAGCTGTCAATGGCCAAACATCAAAAATGAAGTTTTCCTCTTTATTACATATAATTTCTCTTAAGTAACAAATAACTAGAACAAAATAAAGTCACATAGTGAAGTCGTTACACACAAAAAAAGAATATTCCACTACTTTACAATGATTTCTGTCTTAAAATTTTTTATATAAATGTGCAGCAGGATCACAGGAAATATAACTGTACATTTCCTGAGCAAAGGAAGAGTAATACGTTGTTGTAAGACCCGGAGAAAAGGAAAACGATCTAAAAAATGTTTTCAAAGGCTGTCAGGAGTAAAGAAACTGCATAGTAAGTATGGGGAGGTGTTCTAGGCCTGGATAATGCATATGTCAGTATCCTATTTTGAGGGACATTGCAGATGGGAGATTAAGTCTAAAGAGAGGCAAATATCAGCACTGATCAGCAAGAGACAAATATGTATACTAATGCTATATTTTGAGAATAGCAGTTTGTTTTTGTTAACTTTGTACATCATCCTGCTTCTGTATGGAGTATAAGTATTTCTTGAATCTTCTTACAAAAGAATTATATATGTAATTTCAAAATATCAGTGATGGAAAGAAAAGGAAATATAGAATTAAAAATTAAATATTTGCTATAAGGTTTGACTTTTTCTAGAACATTCCCCAAATTGTATTGTTTAGATATGAACTTCTACCATGTTTTTATTATTTTTTAGCAGTAATGTTATATTATTTTTTTAAAGGTTTGCAGTGTTGTCATTCATATACTGATAAGAATGAACCAGAACATTGTATTGTTTTGTTTTAATTTTCTGTATACTATAAAGTTTGGACATCTAAGAGCGTGTCTTTTGTATGCAAACCAAACAATCCCAAGCTTATATCCCCAAGTACTTCCTTATCTAACTCTCACACAACAAGGCAAAACTGCCCCTGCTCTATATCATCCCAGGGCCAGGTACTAGGCAACGAGTGACCACCTCTGTAGCCCCAAGTCCACTGGTATTATTCAAACTAGTCAGTCCTACACTGTTCACTCTGCCCTGTCTTGCCTTTCCTGTGGGAACCCCAATAAAGACTCTGACCTAAACCTTCCACTGCTCGTGGCCCTTCTGCCTGCTGACAGGCACTGGTGTCTTCTCCTACGGCTCTGTATGCCATGCAGTGACTCCCCCACCTTCTGGGACCTGTAAGTATGAATAATAAACTTCTTCCTCTCAAGCCTCATTCTCGTTTCCTCCTGTGGCGGCACTGACTTTACTCTACCATATCCAACGTGTATATTCTTAAAACAAACATTAATTCACACATCTGTCCATGGGATTCTAGTGTCCCAGTAGATGTTAATTCCCCACACAAGGGAGTTTCCTATTATAAATTAAGTTAGGGATTAGCTAGATTTAATAAAGTAACATTAAACTTAGAAGAAACTTCAATAGGCTAATTTTACTATGAATTTATAAGAGGTAAAAACACTATTTAGTGATTTACAAGTTTATTATTGCAAATATATACTTCCAGTATCCAGTTTTTTATTTCCAGGGAAGGGAGGTGAGTTGGATACTTTTGATTTTATTTACTTGCCATTGTAGACACAATGTTATATAAATTATGGATGCCTAGAATTGTTTGACCTGAATGTCAAATGGAGTTTTATTAAGTCCATATACTTGTGTTCACAATAGTCCAGTTTCAAAACGTTATAAAATCAATCTTCAGAGCATGTCATAGAAAATACAAGTATCTTAGTTTCCTTAAAAATTCAAAAAAAATAAGAAAGAGGTGAAATGGGTTTCCAATGTCATGGATCATAAAAATATTGATAAAGTTTGTAGTATTATAAACCAGAGGAGCCATTTACTCAATACCAGTGTGCTATCCAACACTGGTTACTGGCATATGGAATCAGCACTATTTCTCTGTATCATCAGAGAAAGATAATGACAGTCAATGATGTCACATGCAAGTTTACTATATTAGTACTACTGCAGGTCTTTATTAACATTGATGCAGTGCTTGTTAAAGACGGAGCATCTCCAGCCTCAGTGACTTTGCTCTGAGAGTCAGTGGCAGACTTAGCACCTATCTTGAGAGTTCCAGTCCTGTGTATTCTGTGATTTTACCTTTTCTGTTTCCTTAAAGGTTCTGAGATTGTCTATTGTATATTTCAGTAGTCAGCATATTTCTTGTTCTCCCTTCCTCTCTTCTAATCACAGAGATCTTGTGAGTGACTGGACCCGATAATAAGCTCACAAAGTCTAACATATTCTTGGCTTTGAGTGAAACATGCATTCTCAAGAAATATACTCAGCTATCAGCTATAGCATTGAAATCACAGTGTCCTAAGCCCCTCGTTCCCTGAGAGCATTTTCTCAATACCGTTATCACTCTTGCTGAGTCCACTTTCATTCCTCAGAACTATTAAATTAACAGTTAAACATATGGGTAAAATGCTCTTTGCTTAGTTAATTGATGTTTTCTTTCATGTGTAGTTAGAGTTCAATAACCCTGGACAACATTCTCCCCTCATGCAACCATAGCACTAGCCCAACTATTATGGAGGGAAAAGTCATATAATCTATAAACAAATAGTCTTACTTTTAAGCACACACAAAACCTCATAGAATGTACAGGTATTCTTTCATTTTTGGTTTGAGGTATATATTCCATACCTAACAGTGCACACAGGATGGTGGAGATTTAGGAGCTGCATTTCGACTCTCTTTAACTCACCCACCTCCCTCAAGCTTACCACTGGAGTGAGTAGCAACTCTCACTCTTGTTACTTAGGGTATATAGTGGACATCATGGTTGTCTTCTAAGATCCATTTCAGACCTCCATATTGTGAACGCAGTTTGGCAGGAATGGGCTTTGACTGGTCATCCTTGCCGTGGTTGTTGATTTGGAGATGATTCAAGGCAAGCCAAGTTTATCATTTGCATTTCATGATTATGAGAATTTTCTCTCTCCCCCTGGATGTGAACAGACGATAATGATAGTAATAGCTAAAATTTATGAAGTTCTTACTATGTGCCAGGGACCAAGTATTCTAAGTACATTGTATGAATTAGCCTACTATTTAATTCTCAGAACATTTCTATGAGATAGATTCTGTGCTTAATCCACATGAGTGAACTGAAGTATACAGAGATTAAATAAATGCACGAGGTCACACGTGTAATCAATGGTTGAGCTGGAATGTGAACCCAGGCAGTCTGAGGCTAGGACTATGCTCGTGTCCAATCTACTGTTGCCATTTTCTTTGTATGAGAACCAGGAAGGTAGTAATCTTATTCAGAGAAGAAGCAAGTTGAGAAAATGAAAGATAAATGGAAGCTGGGCCCTAATTGAAGAGTGCCTAAAGTCTGCTCCAACTCTGAACTTTTCAATTTCAAAAATAAACCGTCATTATTCTTTAAGCCTGTTTGAGTTAGATATTTCTGTTACTTGCAGCTAAAAGCATCCTACTCTACCAATTAGTCCCAAGAAGACATACTTACAAAGAACAGACTTTTATATGGTGATTTGGGTGAGCAGTAAAGGGAGAATGCAGAGCTCTAAGGACCTCTTTATTTCTGGGTAGGCGTCTGGTAATCTTTATTACATGTTGACAATTAGTCACTGTCATCCAATAATGAAATTTCCCTTGCCCCAGTGATTATTTTGGTAATACATCTGTAACAGATCAAAGACACTGAGTGCATGGCTTTCCTCTTGCCTCAATGATTCAGGGACAGATAAATTCAAGGGAAGACAAGGAGTTGTGCTTGACATTATGGAAGTGGTTGTCTCTCCTTCTCTTTCTGCATGTCAAGGAAGAATTATGTTGCTATCAGCTATTTTTTGTCCGTGTGGAAAGACATCTGAAGATGAAGCCACTCTTGGAGAGGCACAGAACCAAAAATACTGGAAAGAAACAAAGGAGAGGGCTTCATTTAACTCCCCTACTTCAGAGATTTTCAGCTACATGAGCAAATTAATCCCCTTTACTGTCTATGACACTGTCAGATGGGTTGTGTGGTGCCATCCCCAGCATGCTGAGTGATACAGTGTGCCCTGCACTCCAGTTTCTTAGAAAACGTTTCCCTCGGGCTCTCTTGTCTTCCTTTCCTCACCTGCGTCATCTAGTTTAATTTAGTCCCTCTCCTTCTGAACTCCAATTATTTACAAGCTGAGCCTCCTATGCAAGTTGTCATGGTGATGGGAAACGAAACCGTGCCTCTTAAGGATGGATAAAAGATCAAATAGGTGCTGATCATGACATTCCATCATATCATCTAAAAGATAAAGTTTCAGTTTCAGTTTATCTATTACTGTGAAACAACCACTCCAAAATTTAGTGGCTTAAAACAACAGCCATTTATTACTTTTCATAATGTCATGTGTTAACTGGGTGGTATTTCTGTTGCACGTCATGATGCTGGCTAGGTCACTCAAGCAGCTACAACAACTGGAAGGTGACCTCAGTTCTCTTCCATAGGATCACTTTCTCCATGTGGAGTTTTGTCCTCCCAGACCTCTCCAAGTAGTTTTTCATTCTAGCAGGAGTGCCTAGATTTCCTACAGTGTGTAGCCAGTCCCATGAGAGAATATTTCAAGAGGACAAGTCTCAATGTGCAATGCTTATCAAGCTTTTGCTTGCATCATTCTTGCTAATACCTATTGGCCAAAGCAAATAATATGCCAAGTCCAGAGTCAATATGTTAGGCACTACACAAGGGCATGATGGAGTGGATGTGTAGTTCACTGGTGGGGTGGGGGGGTCACCATTGTCACATCTATTGTAGATAATGAGACTTTTTACTTTGTCAGTATTAATTTCCTGTTAGCATCTCCCAAAGGTTCAAGCCAATCAACTTTTCTGACTTCAGTGCATTACCAAAACCCACTTTAGTTATCAGAGCCACAGTGTAACAGTAATTTTCATGATTCAGAAGGGGTCTAGGTTGAGGAAACAGAGACAAAAACCCATTTCACCAGACCTGCTTTTAGTCTATCTGGTTTGAGCACATTTCTGTTCCTTGAAACCAAAGATCCTAGAACAAAACAAACGAAAATCCTTTTTTTTAATGGAGATGAGTACATTATTTGGGATTTGGTAGCAAATTTGGCTGTTTAGAAACTTATTATTAATCATGATCTATATCAAACAATGTGCTATGAGATTTCCCATGTGCTAAATCATTAGATTTCATCATCAACTTTGTGACATAAATATCATTTTTTTCCTCTTTTTGCATTTAAGGAAATTGGGACTTGGCAAGTTTAATAACTCATCAATGTCACACTAGTAGAAAGTGGAAGATCCAATATTTGAAGGAAGATTGGAAATGTATTTTTCTAAAACTGAATTACATAAAGAGGGTAATTTGACAGACATTTGAGATGAGACTGGATGAGACCAAGACTCATCCATTACTAAAGACTTACCTCCTTAAAAAAAAAAGTCCACTGGCTGCTGGAAAGGAGGTGACCTGCCTTTGACATTTGCAATCCTACTGGCCTGTGTTGACTGAAATCGCCTGGCTGGCCCCTGCTCTCAGACAGCTCCATCTGTGTCCTCTGAAAGCTGTGCACTTGTCTAAGAATGTTCACTTCCTGGAGGGAAGTGGGCATTATTCCCCCTGTCCCAGGCCCCCACTGGCTTGTTTTCCCTTATCCTTTGAGTCCATATTTTATATGACTATTAGACATGACACGCCCTTTTTCATCTTTATAAAACTTAAGGTTGTTTTATAAATGCCTTTGGTCATTCTCAGGGTAAGTAGATCAAGGCCCATTCTGCTGCATATCTGCGTTAATCATCTCTAAGCTTAACAATCAAATAAGAAACTAGGTCAGGTATTGGGCCAGGGGTACAGGATATGATTGGAACACACTGAAATTAAGGTGTAAAGTAAGAGGGCAGCAGGAAACCGGAAGCGAATAAGAATAAGGGAAATATGAACTATGTTGCCAATCCATGTCCAGAACTGTAATACGTCTTAGCCAAGATTGTCATCTCCAGATTGTCATCTCCAGTCAAGGACAGAGGATATGAGAGGTGCATGAGCTGAGGAGGAGAAGTTTATGGAATATGATGTTAAAAGACTAGAGTTACATCACTAGCAAGAATGAATGTATCTGATACCCTTACAGGTCCAGATGTACTTTATTTTAAGCTCTTTTCACATCCTCATTTCACACAGGGCTAAAAATTTCCTAGATCAATTATCAAAGGTGAAATAGTCCTGTAATAATTTGATTGATGACATTTAAATATTTATCCCCTCACCAAAATTTGTATTTCTTTTTGCTATCTTTGCAGAGAAATAATTAAGTCATTTGACTTTTATGACAAAAAATATAATACACGTCCATAATGACCACTTGTTAGTCTCATTTACTTGCATATCTATAACATTTCATTTTTTAAAATATAGTAATAGGGAAAATAAGTGAAAAGTGTTTCTTAGTATAAAGGAGCTAGAATGAAATCTTCAGTGTTTTATCTCACAAGTGACCTTATAAATGTACTTACACTTTTACTCTTTATAATTTTAACTGTATAATATAGGAACATTTATATAAATATTTCTCACCTTAAGTAGGCTCCTTATTCAGGATTAAATATCCATAAGTATTACCAAACAAATATGACTCATCTTTATTCGTAATCCAATATTGTTTGTTTTAGGGGACTTGCTCTAAATAGAAGTATCTCTCCTATGTAGTTAGATTAATCAGGATGTTATTTTGTATTGCCGAGAGCAGTGTGTTTAGTAATTGGATAATTTGTCTTCTCCATCACAATAACGGTGGATGGAATCAGTACACTTGCCATGAAGAAGTTTGTTTCTGCCTGAGCTCAGGGAAAATTTGACTACTTCTATCAGATTAACATCCATTTGAAAATAAATTATTCCTGTAATTGTCAACAGAACCCAAAAGCCTGCGAGGCCTTCCTGAGGGAATTATTACTGCAGTGGGAAGGAAGGGGAGTGTGTGAGGGGAGGGCTGGGGAGACATTGGAAGGGGATGAGGAGGGAGGAAATCTCTGAGATGGCTTGCCTTTCCTTCATGCCCAGGAGGGTACAGAGTGAGCACCATTCTGCTTATAAATTGAGAGACAGAACTAAATCATTAATGATAGTATTGGCATATGGCTTAATGCTGCAGAATGGCATTGTGAAATGAATGAACACTAATATGCCACACAGGGCTTTTGCAAGTGGAAAAGAAAATACCAGGATGTTTTGCCTTGCTTTGGTAAAGCACGGTATTGGCAACTCCAGAAAATTCTGTCTGAAGTTCACAGTTCACCAAGTGTGGCTATCAACCTGCTTGTTATTGGGCATAATTAACTGCTGCTGCCTTATAGGAAAGGCCATTTTCTGCGTGGTTCCATATGAATGACTTGTTTGATATACACACATGTAGATACACATCTGTGCATATATGCCACAATTTAATTCCTTTTTATTAATTATTAACAATTACAATATTTTGTCATAGTCCTCTTTACACATCCCACATTCAAAGAAAGAACTGACTTCTTTTCAGATTCAAGAGTGTCAGTGGCATAACCTCTCAGATGGCGAGCAACTCTTGTCTTTTAAAATTCTAATGTTTTTCTTCACAGCTGCAGGCTCTTTTGCTATCTCAATATTTCCCTCATTTTGCTACGTGAAAAATAACTCTAGAGAAAAAGAAAATAAAAGAATCTTTGCTTCAGTTCTTTTTTTTTTACCTGAAGATTTACCACCTTCTATTCTCACTGCAGAAATAACAAGATGGAAACACAGTAAAATATAAAAGTCATCTGTGTGAATCACACAGTCCCATATGACTCTTTCTCCAATCAGAAGTGTTCCTGCCAATTTATAACTTACGATGATCAATGAAGTACTTCTCTGTCATTAGTAAACTTTTCTGTATTGCCTTTTGCGTTGATAACTATTAATAAGTGGAAATGTATAGACTATTTTTGTATTACAGTTATTTCTGTTAGAATTTTCAATGTAGCACCTTGTTATATAGAACTCTGCCATTTTTATGGTCCTGTCCTCCCAAAGAGATGACACGTACCCTTAATAAAAAAAGAAGTGATCATCCTAGACTTTTCCTTTTTCAGACCTTCTGATTCCATATTCATGACTATTTAACTGATTTAAACAAAAAATGTTAACATGGTTAAATAGACTTTAAATGGTTTCATGAGCATCTTTTACGTCTACTTCATGTCTTAATTGGAACTCCTTCAAAGCACATTTTCAGATCTTATTATTGCAAATGCCTTTTCCTTGGAATTTCTATGAACTAACTATTCTTCCCCACTAATACAAAAGAAAGATACTATTGGGCTTTTGATCAGTGGGTTGTTTTATCGTTTAGTATGCACAAAGTTGTCTTTTTAGTTTTGTCTGAAATTGGTAATTTCATTTTGGCAATTATGACTTCAAAGAAGAAAGTAGGACCAGTTGTCCTCTCCCACTAATGGCATCTGAAGTTTATATATTAATTAGCATCTGCTACCATGTGAATAACGACATTTTGCTCTTTCTAACCTTGCATTTTAAACTCTCTACTGACCAAATCTTTGCTCAAAAAGAACGCTGCCTTTATTATAATAAATGAACCATGTCAGTTGTAATGATTGTCCAGTTTTCTACAGTTGGTTCCAGTGTTTCAAGCTGTGCTCCTATAAATTCTTAAGTGGTAATTTTGGTTTTTATTTGTTTTTGTGCTCTGTGTATGTGATTATTATAGCCCAGCTCTCCACTCATCCTTCTAACTTCCTTTCTTCAATGACATATTAAGTGCAAGGAAATGTACCAGCATTTCACAAGAAAAAGAGATGGTAAGAAATGATGCCTAAAATCAAGAATCTTACGGGTAATAGTCACAGATGGCACAGTATTATTATATATCAGGCACTGGTTTACTTATTTTATAGGTATTATTGTTATTCTTTATAAGAATTCTACAACGTTAGCATTAGTTCCCTTTTATAGTTACAAAATCTAATGAATAGAGACATTTTATAATTTGCTAAGTCTATAGTTTAATTGAGAGTTAGAGATGGACTTTGGAGTCATTTCATACTTGACCCCAAACTCAAGGTTTTTTCCAATTCTAAGATATAGAATTCTATAAATAATATAAGTTAAAAAACAAAAAACAAGGCAAAGCTACGAACAATAGCATGAGGAGGGTAACATAAGGGAAATAGAAGCAGAATTCTTTGAGGATGCAAAGAAAAAGGAGTTTACTTCTGATCAGAGGGATACAGAAAGGTATCTGAGAAAATACAGCTTTTAAGAAGTGCTTGGAAAATATAATGGTAGTGATTATGAGAGGATAGGAGAGCAGTTGAAGAGTAGAGTAAATTATGATTTAAAATAGAAAGGAAGAAAATGTTGGTGACTAGAGAGCAGTCTTGCTTTGTAAAAGCATGGACACCAATAATCTTAGTATCAATTTACTTTTAATAAAATTGTTTAAGCTAACAATTTAATTTTATTCACTGGTGTATATATATTGGCACATACATTATATTAAATAAAAAATATTCATCTTGGGTCCACAATATTTTCCCTTTGGAAATGTAACTTTCTTTTGAAAAACATCCCTTCATCTTCTGCTAGTTTCTTTCAAAGATCTATGTACTCCTGCACCTTATATTATTTAGTATTGTTCTCAGTCAGTGTCATATGGGGCACATAATTTGAAAAAGGAAAGAACGAGCAAGGGAACTAAGATTAGCAATCATCCAACGCTTCTAGAAAGATCTTCACGATTTATTTCTTATTTAATTCTCAAAATTATTCTAAGAGATCAGCATTATTAACCCTATTTTACAGTCTGACACTAAGTAGCTAAAGACAGTCGGGGAGTGGTAAAACTAAAATGGGAACCCGAGTCTATCTGACTCTTTCTATTGCCAGCAAAGGCTGAATGTAAGAGAGTGTTTTAAGAAACAGCTGGTCATTAATGGCATCCAGGGCTACCTGAATATTAAGAAGAATAAAGAAGAGAAGGGAACTGCTAGAAGGGAAGTTACAAGAAGTAAAGAGTGAACAAGTGTGAGGAAGTAGAGATAGTGAATGGAATCTGAGAAGTTGGCTGCAACAGATGGGGATATCTTTGTGGGAGCAATAGACATTATGAACAATTTTTATATTTTTATTTCTTTAGTGTTGAGAAATAGTATTTTTGTAGGCAGAGGCCAAGAAGCCAATGGTGACAGATTGAAGATGTGAACAGAAGGGGTAATGATTGATGTGCTCCTGCATCTTATAGTAGTCCTTGTTCTCTTAAAAAGAAAGAGGGTTTGTAGCTAATCTGTGGTATACCCTGGACCTTCAAGGGCTCTTTGACTCAGGACTGACCAAGAATAAGAAGTCAATGGGCCGGCCCCATGGCGTAGCAGTTAAGTGCGTGCGCTCTGCTGCTGGCGGCCTGCGAGTCACCACTTGTCAGGCCATGCTGTGGCGGTGTCCCATATAAAGGGGAGGAAGATAGGCACAGATGTTAGCCCAGGGCCAGTCTTCCTCAGCAAAAAGAGGAAGGATTGGCATGGATGTTAGCTCAGGGCAGATTCCTCACAAAAAAAAAAAAAAAAGAATAAGAAGTCAAATGAAGGAGGATACAGAGAGAAGTGGAGAAAATGAGAAACCACATGGATTGGATCTTGAGAGAGAAAGACAGCAAGGTTAGTTCCTAGCAGCATCTCACTCAGTTTCCAAGAGGCCTTTCAGTAGCTCATATCATGTGGCATCCCATGATGTTGTCTGCCATCTAATGCTCCTTAAAGTTAAGTCCCCTGTATGAGCCAGCCCTGTGGCATAGTGCTTAAGTTTGGTGCACTCCGCTTCAGCGGCCCGAGTTTGCAGGTTCAGGTCCCAGGCATGGACCTACACCACTCGTGAGCCACGCTGTGGGCATGACCCGTATATAAAATAGAGAAAATAGAAGAAGATTGGCACAGATGTTAGCTCAGGGCTAAACTTCCTCAGGAAAAAAAAAAAGTTAAGTCCCCTCTGCTTGACTTCATTTTATGGATTTTTTATTTCTTGAAACAAATAATTGTAGAATACAATAGGCACAAGATTCACATGCCTCAGGTAACAATTAGATTTCAGAAAAATAAGTTGTAATACACGTTCATATAGTAGGTTACATATCTTTCTTCATTTCTCAGAGAAAAGAGGTTCAGCAAACAGAAAAACAAATGTGATGAATGAGGGTCAGAATAACTATGGGATGAGAGAACAGGGTTTGGAGAATACGGAGATGGGACAAAAGACATAAAATTAAAAAAACAACAAGAAGCAAGTAAAAAGACTTTGCACACTGAAGAGTTTTGGCAACAATTTATCCTGTTTACCTCCAGTGAGGATTAGAGAAACAGAAGCTGCTCGTCACAATATATTTCTCATGGTGTTTCAAACAAGAGCAGCTCTGCTTTACATGACTTATACAGACATTTGGTTCCCATTTTTAACAAGGTTATCCTCTTATAAAATCATTGCACAACCGAAATTATTAATCCATGCTGGCATCACAACTCTTAGTATACAGCGGATGCCTAGCATCCATTTCTATTCCTAATAACACCCCAAAATCCTCTTGGGGTAATAACCCTCTTGTGTGTAGTCTTGATGAAAAAGTTGTTCTTGGAACCGTTTTCCACAATAGAAGACATAGCACCTGAATTTTTCCTTTGATGTGGCATGCATATGTGATTTCAACTCGGCAAGTGAATGCTCTCACCTGGAGCTCTGCATTTTAAGCAGAGACCATGGACAAAGGGCAGAGTAGAAGGATATTTATTCTAAGGCAAATAGTGATTGTAGAGGCAGTAGTGGCAATCTCAGACTGGGACATTCAGATTTTCAGAAATTGATATGATTCTCCTCTTTTTCTTCCAGGCACTTGGGTTCTACCATTGGATTCTACCATTCCTAAAAATCTGTTCATGAGCCCACCCATCTCCTTCCAAGAAATTATTTTCGCCTTAGGTGAGTCCAGCTTGGTTTCTGGTGCTACCGCAAATTCATATGCACCCACAATTTTACTAGAAGTCCTCCGAAACTCTTTATTTTCCTATCAAGAATCTTTGGAAAGATATGTGTTATTAATTTTAGAAACGAACTCACTAATTTACAAGACATTGTTATCTAAACTGTATTGTGTAATATACTGCATGGTGTGAATATGATCTAGCCACAGTTTTCTTCACTACGTTTTCTTTGCATATGCTATGTTCTAATTCTTTTGTTCAGATATATCACATTTACCACGGATCATTCTAAGTAGCAAAGGTTACAGTCTCGCAGACTAAAGTCGTAAACTTCCTCTTAAAGAAATGATACACCAATTCTACTACCAAGTTTGAAAATGTACATTTGATGAAGTATGCATGTTCTTGGTATCAGAGCATGAAGAACAAAACCTTCTACATCTTAAACTCTCCTTTCAGGGAACAGTTGTCTGAAATCAAATTGGTTGACAGTTTGATTCTAAGCTGCATGTTACCAAATGGAATCAAATGCTTCAGGAAACTTATGGACATGTGATAGTGGGACTATTGTGTTTTAAGACTTCCAATTTGGTAAAATTTCATTTTCTTTAGAAGTACTATTTATTTGTGTGTTTTCATCTTCACTTTGAAAAGATAAAGTCAAAAGCGTACATCTTGCACTAAAGATATAGTGATCTATGAGCATCGGGCATACCAAGCTTTCCCAACCTAACCCTTCAACTCCTTCACAGTGACTCAGAGGATGTATAGACACCATATTTGATTCTTAAGTCCTGTGTATATTTACTTCATGGTTTTTGAGTAGATATACACCGTTGTGGGTTGAATATGTTGAAGTCCTAACCGCTGATGCATGCGAGTGTGACCTTATTTGGAAATAGGGTCTTTGCAGATGTGGTCAAGTTAAAGTGAGCTCATCAGGGTAGGCCCTAACCTAGTATGACTGGTGTCCTTATAAGAAGAGGAAAATGTCATGTGGAGACAGAGACACATGAGGGCAGAATGCCACGCGATGACAGAGGCAGAAATTGGAGTGTTGCAGAAGCAAGTCAAGAACGCCCAAAGATTGCTGCACCCATCACAGCTAACAAGAGGCAAAAGAAGCTTTCTCCCCTACAGGTTTCAGAGGGAACGTAGTCGTAGTCCTGCCTACAACTTGATGCCGGAGTTTCGGGCTCTAGAACTGTGAGTCCATAAATTTCTGTTATTTTAAACCATTCATTTTGTGGCACTGTGTTACAGCAGCCCTAGGAAACTGATACATACATATCTCCATATAGATATATTTTCTATTCCATATGGGAATATTGCAAGTTCATTATAATAATTCTTGCAAAGTTTGTTCCCATTCACCTCCTCACCAGCAAAACACTAGTAAGAAATTAGTGTCTTTTTTTCCCCTTAGAATAACCTTTTCAATAGTCAATTCACAATTCAAATAATCTTCTTATTTTTAAGTCCTCAGGGCAAATAAAAGAATGATTAAATATTTTTTGTATTGTTAGTAAACTATTGTGTGGATTTCCTTCTATTTCCACGAGAACATGACTTTCTCACTGATAACGTAATCCTTTTAGATTATTTAATAACCTCATCAGGCAGACTACACAAAAAGACAGTTAACTCTTTTAAACAAATCTTCCCAGAGAAGAAATATTATCTATGTATCTCAAATCCCTTCTATGCATGCAGCCAAACACCCTGAAATTTTGAGTTTTTTGTCTCTGATATAAGATCCTAAGAATTTGTTTTTAATTGTGAACTTTTACTATTTCAGTATCTAGACAAAAAACTTATTCTACAGACACCAAACTGTTTTCTGAGATGTTTCCAGATTTATCAGTCTACCACCTCAGCCTACAACAAGCTTGTTCACAATATCAAATATCAATTTCTGTAAACGACAGTCAAGTGTAAGAAACAGAAATTGGTGTGATAGAGTTAATTCGCAGCCCTCATATATTTGTGAGTTGGATGTGTCGAATCTGAGCAAACTTTCCCATTAAAACAATTCTGTAACTTTCCGCTAAATACATAAGAATCAAAGTAGTCAATTTAACTCAACGTTTATCAAGTATCTCCTAAGAATTGCAAACCACTGTTATAGACGATAGCAATGTCATACTGAATAGCACCCCTGTCCTCGAGGAGTTATAGCCTAGACGTTAAGCATGAGAACATGAATTCAGATTTGAATTGTAGTCTACACTCCACAGCTCCTGGAAGCTGGCCTGCAGTGTGAATGGGGCTTTCAAGGAGCACATCTCTGTGGCCCGCGGAACAAGTCCACGTTTATATCCTGAATCTGCCTCTCGGTGATAAAGGACAAATTAAATTATTTTAAGCCAGTTTCCTTATCTTTGGCAAAAGTAAAATAATACCCTGCCTTGCAAGGTTTGTATGAGGATGGGCAGGGGGCAATTTGCAATATGGGCACAGTAGTCAATAAGGCAACACCAAAGGGAGAAGGAAAATCAAAAACGAGTGAGTGTTGAAAGTGTCAGACAATATAGAAAGAATTAAGTGATATTTGAGAGCATGCTCTAGGATGTGCTATAGAAATCACAGTACGCTTTGTAGATATATATAGGGAATGGTCAGAAATCAAGTATCACTCATTTTGTTGAAGATCCAGCAAAGTCAGTAAATGAATGCCTCTTATAAGGTTGAAATAGGAATTGAAGCTCTTGTAAAAAGAAAACAATAATTGGTATTATGAGCTAATTTAGGTTATCTATTGCAGAGTTAACCCTATTACAGCTCTTCCTAAAATATATATCATGGAAATGAATATGTGTTAATTTGGAAAGAATTACCAACGTTAAATAAGTTTGGGAAGCACTGGGTTAAACAGAGTGAAATTGGTTTTAGTGCTGCAAATCTTATGAGAATCTTAACCAGGGAGGAAAGAGAGCCAGTGTTTACTGAGCACATATGACCTAAGGGTCCTTTTTCCTGGCAGTGACCCACAGGCTTTCAAGGATCATCCCACAGGTTTTGCTCCCCACCATGGCTCCAGGGAACTCACTTTGGGAAATGCTATTCTATTGATATGCAACATTCATAGTTGCCTAGGAAACAAGGCAAATTTGTGACTAAGATAATTCTAATCAAATCTTTTCTTTTTTTTTTTTTGCACCAAAATATTTCCTCAAACCAGCATGGTTTTATTTTACATGACACGTAGTTAATGGGTTTTTATAATCAGCAATATATTCCAATTTTCTTAATAATCATGATGTAAGTCATCCTACAATTATTTATGACTCAATTTTCTTTCACTTGGCTCATGGCCAGCAATGAATCTATAAATTCTAAATGATATGCATTTTCCTCTGAAAATCAGAGATGCATAACAAAATGTTACACAAACCAGCACAAAAGACAACTGAAATATGTGTGCATGTGTTTTGGTCAAAGCAGAAAATCATACCTGTGATAGAATTTACAAATGAGTAAATTTAATGAAAACTATTTGTAGTATTGTTATCAAAGAATATCTATCTCAAAGTATTTTACTCTAAAACCAACATGTGAAATGATTTGAGTCCTTAATCACATCAACTGACATAACAACTAAATTATCCGTTCATTCAACTTAATCAAGGCTAACCTTTGCTAAAATTGTGATGTAGACAAGGTTGTTATTTGGGCATATTCAATAGCATCAGATTTTTAGCACTTCTCCAGTGCCCCAGTATACTTAACTTTATGTTCCAGAGGAGAAAAAGCATGTTTTCCCAATTATTATCACTCATATTCAATGTTAGCCAATCACTCACGGTAACGCATTACTTTCACATCATTTTTCTGCATTTAAGAGGCTTCAAATTTGTAAGATAAAAGAACATGGTACCTATGAATTTTCTTTCACCATTCAGTGAATGTGTAAGGATTTGTGGAAACATGGGGCTTTTCAAATATCTCTGATATCACATATAAAAAAACATTTTCTCTCAGGGCCGGCTGGAGGTGCAGTGGTTAAGTTTCGTGTGCTCCGCTTGGGTGGCCTGGGGTTCATGGGTTCGGATCCTGGGCACAGACCTACGCCACTCATCAAGCCATGCCATGGCAGTGTCCCACATACAAAATAGAGGAATATGGGCACAGATGTTAGCTCAGAGCCACTCTTCGTCAAGCAAAAAGAGGAATATTGGCAACAGTGTTAGCTCAGGGCCATTCTTCCTCACCAAAAAAACAAGAAACCATTTTCTCTCATAATTTAAGTCTGGCCCTGAGCTAAATAGAAGCTAATTTGGTAAAATGTATTCTTTATTAATGCAGTATATACACACACACATATATATGATATTTGAAATGTTCAGTTTATATATAATATACATTTCATACATGTAATATAAATATATTTGGAATGTTCTATTTCTTATCTCATATTTTGGTATTTTGTTCAGACTTCTTTCGGTGGGTATATTGGCCTGAACATAGGCATGTGCTTCCCATATATAATTACTATGTGCTCATGTAAATGTTTTGCTGGTTTTCAGTGACTTGGCTTTATTCTTCAGCTGATTTTATCAGCAAAGCATGTAGACAGGACAACAACTTTGGCACTTTGGTAGGAATTCTTTTTTTTAATCAGTAGTTTGAAATTATGTTTCTAAAAACTAAAGGTATCTTCACTATTACATAGGTCGTCTCAATCTTTCCTCTTCTAAAGAGACCTGAAATTCAAATAATGACATCTGGGGAGAGAAAAAATTCTTTAGTCTAAGGTTAAGAATGTTAATTGCCACCTTCAGAGATACCAGGATCCAGAGAAATACAAAATTGGGCTGTTAGAAAAATCAATATGCTGTAGAGATACAAAGAAACCAGCATTTTACAGTGGTTTTAATTTATTTTCCACAGTTCTAATAGCAAAATAGCATTCTAGATGTGTAGTTTTCCTTTACAGACAACATTTCAGGAAAATATTTAAGCATTCAATCGAATACTACAAAGTAGACTTATGCTCATTGCGCCATCTTTCCTTACTCTTTCCACTAACTGAACAAACTTGCTTACTCTAACACTAATTTATTGATTATCTGAATGAAGATTACTTAATTGTATATGAAAATTATATATAAAATACTATTAGCTGTGGAATTTTAGGTGAATTCTTAGTTAAATTATTCAATTTGTGTCATTTTTTCCTTAAATAGTGGCAATAACAGTAATTACCTTGGCTATTGTGAGAATAACATTTGATACATGATAGTTATTACTAGTAGTATCACGAGTGGAAATGTTTCAGGCTATTTTTTGGAAATCATGTTATATGGAGCATATCTATACGAAAAGAATTGAGGTGATCTAATAAGGTAGTATTATTTTTTCCTGATACTAGAAAGCATCAGTGTTAACGTAC
Organism: Ceratotherium simum simum; assembly: GCF_057802395.1. Classification (NCBI taxonomy): domain Eukaryota; kingdom Metazoa; phylum Chordata; class Mammalia; order Perissodactyla; family Rhinocerotidae; genus Ceratotherium; species Ceratotherium simum. The sequence continues at coordinate 12,308,857 of NC_141927.1, read as the reverse complement.
CACCTTTTTGCTGTGCAATTTAAATCCATTAAATTATTTTAAATTATGTTCTTAGTTCTTATTGTAAATGAATGTTACATAAATATTATTTCATTTCATAAGTAGAAAATAAAACATAAATTTGTTCTTTCTAAAGCACCGCTTATTCTCTGTAACTTAAATGTGCATCTTTAAGTCATAAAGTAAATATGTCTATGGGTGACTAGCATATTTTTTTGTTTTTTGACAATTAGCATTACATTTGTGGTTTAGCCTGTCTCTGACAATGTATTTTAATGATTGATAACTAGCCTCTTTTATGCTGAGGAAATTTTCAAATAAATGAGATCTATGAAGCTTTCCCATTAGATATCATAATGTTAGAAAACAAATATACTAAGTACCTATATATATTTCTATATGTGTTTATACCTATATATACATTTTTGTGAATATATAGATATATTTCACATCAATGTTAAATAGTGACATAAAGTGAAATTCACATAAGAATATATTAAATGTTTCTTAGTGATTCTCTCAATTTAAATGAATGAATAAATGAACACTTAAAATTTACTTAAGAAGTTTATGTACAAATTACCTAGTAGAAAGTTCAAGTTCACTTTGATGCAATGGAATGTATTCACAGTCTCATAAGTGTTCAGTGGTTTGACCCAAAACTAAGGCCATGTTTTGTCAGGAATATTTAACAATGAGCAGCTATACGTGCCTAGGTGTCATCTCTCCATCAAGTTGGCTTATAGTGTCTTTCTTAAAATGACAAGAAAAGGCAACTATGTTTTCTTTTTTTGATTTGTGAAAGGTTGTCGATATTCCACTTATGCTAACGAAATGCAAAGTACATTTTTCAGTGTTAGACTTTTAAAATCAAATTTCCCTCTAGCTGCTTTAGTACTTATGCAAGTCTTAAACAGGCATTTATTTTTGTGACTGAAAGACATTAAGATGAATGTTTTAGCAAATCAAGTAACTGAGAATTTACAAAATTTAATTCACATTTAATAGGAAACATCAATAATAGGTTCTATATAGGCACAGAACAGAACTACTTATAATCTTAGAGTTTAGACTTTTGGCCTAATTTGATTCCTGGAATAATAGAAAGGGCAATATAATTAATAACTGTTGATAGATATTTATGTCATTTTATAAACATATACATGTATATGTAGGTTGATATATAAATGTTGGTATATATAAACATGTATTTAATTATATATATGCCTATATACATACATATGGGTATGTCTATTATATCCTCTCTAATAAGAAATTACTGATTTTTTTCCAGTAAATCCTTTATCCTTTCCTATCGCTCCCAAATTTAAATGTGGTAATTTTAACTCAGAAGAAGCAAGTCTTTAAAAAGGCCAATGTGCAGGATAATGACAATCATTATTTTATAAGTAACTTAACCAGGTATTTTCCACATTTACAACCGGGAGATCACATCTGTACAACCACATGTAGCCTGCCATTCAGCTTTCATTCAGAGATGAGAGAATTACAGATCACACAGTGATATCCATCTGGTCAATATCAAACCAGGAATAGCAAAGATCTTCCGGTGGTGAGACTATTGTAGGCTACCGAATGGGGTGACAGTGTGTTCATACAGGTGATTTAATCACCGACAAGATTAGGGACCAACCTGGTTTGGCCTTTCTACACCATCCCTTTCACTTATGACAGTTCAACTACACTATTTCTTTTCCTGCAATGCCATATATGCGGATATAAGAAAAGCAATTTGCTTTCTCCACTTTTACTTATCATGAATAAGATATTTTCCAAATTCTGATTTAGAGATTAGGCAATTGGCTTGACTCTGAACATGGGTTCAGAGTGTCCTCAGGTAAGAAGACTAAGTACAACAGCCTGGCTGTCTTCTATATGCTTCTCAGGCATGCCTTTTCCATGCTGCTTTCTAATCACAAATTAGTTCCCTCAATATCACTTTTGATGTCAATTGAGCTATATTTGCAGAAATAAAGATTCAAACTATTATAGTACTCTAGTCTTGTCTGAGATCCACGTGCTGCCAGGGCAACCACAATAGTGCTGCTTTTGCTATATTTAGTCATAATACCAACCTTCCTATGTATTGAACTTCTTCAGTGAATGTTCTTTGAACCACTTTGTGCATAAACATCCAATAATGCGTGATGAATAACTGAATATGATATAAATATTCTGAAGGAAATGTCTTGGGCTACCTGCAAAAATGAAATATAGTAGACCATCATGCCAGGTAACGTTAACTTCCATGAAAGTAATCCATATATGCAAAAACTCATAGGGTCATTGTTTTCTTCTACTCTATCTCCACTATACTTCAACTCCCCCCCAACACATGTACCACCCTCAACCTATTATCACTCAAGGCTACACTAATTCTGATATCTTAATCCTTAACCTCCTACTTTTCCCCAAAAAAAAAAAAAAAACAGACCAACTTTGAATAATCTTCCCTGAAATATTTTTCATCCTTTTGGAGATCTCTGCTTCTCTGATAATTCTTTTTTTTAAAAAAACTGATCTAACACTACCTTATTGTCTTTTACTTCCTCCAATCATATCTCCTCTAATCCCATGACATATAACTTTCTATTAGAAATCTTCACGTAGATTAGGGTAGATGGCTTAATTCATCTTGGCAAAAACTAAAATCACACATTCTCTCCTTTGCCCTTCACCATCCCAGCAACTGAGGCCAAAATTTGGGGGTTTTGACTCCTCTCTCACCCTTAATAACTTCTCCAAAATCATCTTACTCCTTTATCTAAAATAATTCCGTGATATCCCACAGCCTTCAAGATAAATTCCCAACTGCTCAGCTTAGCAATACTTTGGTGTCATCTCTCATTTCTCTCCTCATGCCATCCAACCCCATGTGCGATTCTCGCATTGCGTTTTCTCTCACTTTCACACATTCACATATGCTACTTCTTTGCTTGTGACCCTCTTCATCCTCCCTCCTATCCTTTTGTGAGAAGTCATCTGTACCAAGAAGTCTTTGTGGACCTCCCCTGCCCCCACACATACATCACACATATCTGTTTCCATAGCACCCACTATCAAAGAATTTATCACAGAGTATTGCAATCATCTGCTTAATTCCATTACTTTCTCTCCTGATTTAACACTTTTCAGAGAAGAGTCCACACATTTTCAGGCATGTCTCTGACATTTAGTAAAGTGCCTACTATCAAATAGGTTTCAAAAATGGTTCATCCTCAAAGACTGGGTAGGAGACCTCACGACAGTAGTGACCCTTGAAAAAGAAGACACATTTCACAATCCATCTGTCAAGAAAATGTTACGTTTTGATAACCTTTTTGGCAGAGCTTAGCACGTGTCTTGATTGCTCTATTTGGTATTTGGTAAAAACTTGCCTGAAAATATTGATTTTCAGGCAATGAATAACATCTGAGTAGGTATGATTTTTTTTTTAAATAATAAAGTACTATTTGCATAGAATAAAAAAGATAGTTCATGGCTTTGAATGATTTTTTTCCAATATTTTATCCCATTTCAGACTGTAGAATTGCAAGTCAATTTTCAAACTGAGTGGGTATATCTTTTATTTCCTTTATCTTCTCTTATTTTGCTTTCTCAGTCCCTATCTTGTCACCTTCTTTAGTAAATTTCAATATCCAGTTCTCTGGATATCGACATGGAGGTCATTATTGTCCACATTAAGGATATTATATTATAGAAGAAGTACTGCTATGAAAAAAAAAGTCCTGCAGTATCAGTGAATATTTAAACATATATAACACACAAAGTCAATATTCAATTAACATATTCCATTCTTTTTTAGAAAATAGTATTAGTCTAATGTTTCCTGTTAATAGAAGTACAGATCTCAATATGTAGAAATGATGGATTTAGTTAATGTTTAAAAACTTTTAAAAAATAACTATGGAATATAAACAAATATATTCCTTAACCACTATTTTGCTTAAGACTAGATTTTAGTTGTCTTACTTCTTAGCTTTTGAACTTTTTTTATTTGATCAAATAAGAAATACGTAAACATTATTTCACATTCTCTTACAAAAACCTTAGATATTTTTTTCCCCCTTAGGAAAATAAATTCTGCAGCTTTATGTGGAACAAATAAATTGTACAGCTTTATGTGGAACACAACATTATTATCTTAACGTTGTTTTTGGTTCTTTTATTCTAATTTTATACTATAATACACAATTAAGGTAAAAAATTTGAGTTATTATTTTGTAATATGCTTTTCTCCCTAAAAAATATGAAGATGTCTATATTTCAGGCACGACCCAGCTCTACATAGAGTAATTGTAGTTCCCAGTAATGTAAGGGACAATGAACTGTCCCATTACAGAGAGAACCCCTCCTGACCCTCGGCCCTCTTCACTCTTTATGGGCTCTCTGTCTATATTTCTATATACACATATTTCTATATTCAATTAGCTGCAATAAATAATTATATTGCTTAAAAGTTACAATTAGTCTGCTCATGGTAATAGTAATAGCCAGTGTAACTGGGTAGAAACCATATCTCTGAAAAAAACAGGAAAAGATAAGATTGCAAGATTGGAAAGAAATATTCAAAGAAGAAGAGAAAATTTTGTTCACACTGCCCTCATGGCCAGGAACTAAACGTTGAGAAGATACTAAAACGCTGAGAGAGAGAGCGAGACAGCAAATGCTTTATTAAAATGTTCTAACTTTCATCACTGACAAATGCTGATGACGTTGCTCTATATGAAGGAATACTGTAAGAAAGCTTAATTTCTATTGACATTTTACTTAGTCAAAGCATCTTTTCTTTAGCACTAACCTAATTTCTTTTCAGGATTAGGTTTATGGGTGAAAGATAATTTTCATGAAAGCTAAGTTAAAAAGATGAACGATGAGGATGCCATTTATAAAGAAGTAGTGAATTTTATTTTGTCTTTAATATCTGCAGTGGATTTAAGAGTGTCTATGTGATAAGCACTGTATTGAGAGCAGAAACAGCCAAGGCTTTTGTAGATGTATTTGCTTGAAATATTGATGTTGTTTAAAAATAGTTTTGCAACTTACAATTTATTGAATGGGAAACCACATTATGTTTTTAAGCATGATTAAAAATCTCTTCACAAACTGCTTAGTTCCGAGGATTGAAAATTGGGAAATTTTCAGAAAGAACAATGCACCTTCTACAATAGAGTTTCCTGAAGGAGCTAGTACTGCATTCATAAAAAACCACAAATACCTGGATTCCTTCTGTCTTTGCTTCACAGAGGATTAGGGAAAAAAAAAAAACTTCACTTAAAGAATATCCAACAATGATAAGATGTGAGTTATGCCATTAGTAAATCTAAAAAGCCTATCTAAATAATCATTTGCTAAATTAAATAACATTGTTAACATTGTATGCTAATACATTCTAAGATAATTCCTATAATAGAGCTAGTCTATTCAGGAGGAATGAAAAATGCTAGAAGAAAAACCCTTTTTAAAGAGTTAACATCTCCCACGTCTACTACACATAAATAGCAACATTATAATATAAAATGTGCAAAATAGCACTATTTGAAGGATAGCCAAGACATTGACATTCTCTGGGTAATGTTATTCATGCTGTTTTATGGCTGCCACTTACCTTAATAAGCTGAACATTGAATAGATGGCATTATTTCCATTTTCTGATAATGAGACAAATATAGAAAATAAATAATTATCCCATTGATATAACAATTCCTTCAATAAGTACACATTGAGTGCCTGCAATCTTTCAAGCACTGTTCTAACAGCTTGGGTCTCAATAGTAAATAAGACAGACCCATCTGTTGCCTATTTAGAGTTTATATAGGATATGTGCTTATGATCATCTAGCAAATTGATACAATACCAGGTCTGACATTCAGATTCCCTTATTTTTAGTCTAGTGTTTGCTGTGCAGACTAACCTCTTAGAAATAGACTATTTAAAAATACACTTACAATAGTAATATTAATTGAAAAATTATATCTAACTTATCCAATACACTTAATAAAATACATAGTAAACATTTTACTTGTTTATTAATGATATTTAGGCCCAGCTCATTTAATACCTATACAGTAAGTAAAGAGATTGTATTCACACTGAATGAATTATAATTTCCCAAGGCTTTTTTTTCTTTCAGTAACACATCAGTTTACATGTAACAAAGTAATAATTATTGTATAATCTTCCCTAACCTCACAACAAGTCTACTGATTAATCCTGATGTAGATTTATCCTGGGTCAGAATCTTACACCTGTGAATCATTCAACAAATATTTAATCAGTGTCCATTGCAGGCCAGGCACTCTACTGGATACTTGAGATTTATCAGTAAAAGAAAGACAAGGACCTCTGTCCTCGTAGAGTTACATTTCAGAAGAGGAGAGAGACCATAAGCAATAATCGTAATAAGTAAAGAAACCATACAGTATGTAAGAAGGTAATTAGTTTTATGGAGGAATACATTTAGAATGAGACAAGAGAAATCAGGTATACAGGGCAGAGGGACAGTTCCAATTTTTCAAAAGTTGGTAGGGGAAAGGCATCACTGCAAAGACATCATTTGAGCAAATACTGGGAGGAGGTGAGGAAGTTAGAATTGCAAATATTTTTGAGTATGGTGTGAGGGAGGAGTCCAATTTCATTTATTTTTCATATTGCTAACCGTTGCCCCGACATCATTTATTCTTCACTGAACTGCAGTGTCAATTCAGTCATACTCCAATTTTCCATATAAAAGTGGGTCAGTCTCTAACATGAGATGTTGGGGGCATTTGCATCGTGGGGCTTTGTGAGGCTTGAACAACTCCAATCATGTCAAGTGCTTAGAACGGCGTCTGGTTTAACAAGTAAACAGGCAAGTTCACCACGATTGTGATAGTTGCTGATTGTGCTAGTTTATGCAAAACAACAACAAAAAAAGAGGGGTTTTCTTTATTGATCTCACATACAGCTACCTATACAAACTCTTATTTTTTCTGTAATTCATCTGGAGATTCTGTTGCATTTTCTATATAAACAATCTTATTATTTGTAAATATCAACATTTAATTTTCTTCCTTTCCAATCATTATATATTGTATTTATTTTGCTCACCTTAAAACACTTGTTAAGACCTTCCGAATAAAGCTGAATAGTAACTGAAAGTGTGCATCAAGTTTCATGTCCTCAAATTTTAGTTTTACTTTTTGTGAAAAGTATATAGACAAACATTTTTTAAAAAATCTCTTCCAGGGCCGGCTCCGTGGCTTGGCGGTTAAGTGCGCACGCTCTGATGCTGGAGGCCCGGGTTCGGATCCCGGGAGCGCCCCGAGGCACCACTTCTCCGTCCAACGTGAGGCCGAGTCCCACGTACAGCAACTAGAAGGATGTGAACCTATGACATACAACTATCTACTGGAGCTTTGGGGGGAAAAAAACTGAATAAATAAAATCTTTAAAAAAAAAAAATCTCTTCCACATGTCTCTGTCTTTACTGACATTTAGTCAATTTTTAATTATTAGGTTTATAATATTTTTTCTCTGCTAACTTGGAAATGATAAACTGAACATTTGCTTCATTGTTGATTACTCTTGAAATTTTACAATGTATAATTAATTTTAAAAAGTCTAAAATTGGTCAACGTCTTTAAATCTGTCTAGAGAAACATTGGAATGATAGTACACTTTAATTATAAATATCCCTCTTCTGACATAGATGACATTATTGTCCAGTACTTACATACATAAAAGTATATAATTTTATATTATTATTGTTTCATAAATATGATGTTTATTAAACATGTATAATGACATCTTGGCTCATCATTTTTAGAAGTTACTTTAACAAAATTTGGTAGGTGCATAAATTGCTCTTTCATTTTTTTAATATGAACCTGACTTGTAACCCCCTCATCCTGAAAAGATTGCTCAGCACACAATTCTAGATTGACATTTTACCTCACTGCCTTAAAGATATCGTCCTACCGAATAAACTTAGAGTTCAATCAATGCTGCTGAGAAATGTACTGCCAAGTCTATTTTCATGGCTTTAGATCATCTCTGCTATCCACCTGTCTGTTTGGTACGTTCATCTTGAGTTTTCTTCAGTTTTGTTATGCTATGTCTTAATAGGGTTTTGAAATACACTTACCCTATTTACTACATACTATGCTTCCTATATCTGAAGATTTAAAAATCAGTTCTGGAAACGTATCACTCAATTTGTGTTCCATTATTTCTCCCATTCAATTGCATTTTCTCCACTTGAATATCCATCTGGACATATGGTAGACCTTCTCATTCTATATTCCATACTTCATCACTTTGTAAAAAATATTTTCTCTCAATCTAGTTCTCTGGGCTGTATGCCTAGAAATTTGATGAACTATATCTTTTGGTTCATCAATCTCTCTTTTGTGGTATTTTTCCAAGTGTTCAGTATACATTGAGTTTTAACACCAAAATTTTTATTTTTCATTTTGAAATTGCTATTTTTTCCAAACTGTCTGGACATTTTTGGTAGGTTGTCACTCCTTGCTTATTATTTTTTGTTCCATCTTTTATTTCCTTTTTAAAATCTCTATTTCATGTTTTTATGATAATTGTAATTCTGTCCTTTATTATTTCCATTTATTCTAAAGCAAGGATTTTTTTCTTGCCTCTTTGATAATTTTTTATTCTCAGCTCCTACTTTTTCTTAACTTAAGCTGTGAGAAATCTGAGGACTTCAACTGTGAATGTTTTCTTCCAGTGAGGGTTTGTGTTCATCTTTTCTGGAATCCAAGATGCTCCATTAACTGGAGACACTTTAGTCTCCTTCCAGAATCCTGGTTTAGTGATAATTTCAGGTTTTATTGCAATACCTTGCCCACTGCAAAAGCTTATCATGGTGTCATCACTGGCCTGCAGAAGGATCCCTTTTCAGTTTGCTTTCTCTCCTCTGCTTTCTACTACAGTTCTAGCTTTCTGTTATTATTTTCACTTATTTTTATTCATGTTTTTGATCTTTGGTATGTTCCTTTACTTTCTAGCTAGTCCAATAATGCAGGGGAAAGCATTATGATCACAATTTATTCAGGAAATATTTGAATTTTAGCAAGAAGGTGTTTTTGATGACCTAGACCACATCATTGTCAGAATAAAAAACAGTCATTAAACAGTGAATACATGACTTTATGTAGGTTTTTAAACATGAAATTATTTAAAAATAACTACAAATAAGAATAAGTTCCTGATCCAGCATTCTTTCAAGGAAATTTAACAATAAAAAGGTCATGGCTATCACTCAAGTAATAATTATGTTTACTGTGCACTTTTTATATTTCACCCAGAAAAAATATCTAAAATTTTGAACAAAAGTATAAAACAGATCCTGTTTTGTTGAAGGTTGCCATCAATATAGCTGATATTATGAAAGTAATAACATTTTCCTAATTCTCGACTAACACAATGAGTTTAATATTTGAAATATCTGAAAGCTAATAATATTTTCTAATTTTCTAAGCTAATAACCATGGTATGACATCAGAACAAAATATCCAATTATGATTTTTTTAAGCAGCCTGTTAATTTTAGAGGTCAGAGGTTAATTTTAAAGTCAGGCCTAGATACAGGCGAGCAAATGATGAAACAATTGTATTTATAGGGTTCTGAATGGGTAAACGAAATGTCAGGTATTTATAAATAAGGGTTGAAGTATGCATAAACATTTTATAAATAAATAGATATAAATTTATTTACTTATAAAATATTTATAAATGAATAGATATAAATTTATTTACTTATAAAAATTTATACATGTATACACAAATATACATATATATTCTATAATACATACGAAATATATAATATATATTCTGATATATTTAACAAGATTACTGTTTGCAGCTTTATATATAATTAATACTTTAGTATTTTCTCTTTCTTTAATGAAGTACTCAATTAACCTTAACTCACTCATCTCATAGGTAAAGTGGGGGTTTAAATGTTTGAAGTTTCTTGAAGTAAACCTGAATAGTGTAAAATGTAAAACCTGAATAATAAGTAAAAATGAATAGATAGTAAATTTCAATAGCTGTGAGACTGGATGTGCATCTGTGTGTCTGTGTGCATGTATCAGAGAGTATGTTCCCATTTGAATGCATTTCATTTAATTTAAAAAATATTAATTTTGATAGCATCTTTGTTAAACATACATACAGTGTTTGGAATTTTCAATTTATAATACAAGAAGTTCCATTTGCTTTTTTTAACCTTTGTATATAGGTAAGTTTTATATAAACAAATCTTATATAGTGAGTGTCCCATATATCAAATATGTGAGTGTGTCACATATCATCAGTGCATCATTTTGCCTTTCAAAGTACAATGGCCACATTCTAATCATAAATCAGTATGATTAGAATTAGATGTAGTTATTGCATAACATAAGTCACAATGACTTGGAGAGGATATAAATTAATTTTTAAAAGATTTTCTAGTTAATTTTTAATATTATTATATGTTTCATTAAGACTATCAAGCTAAATATATACAACACAATATGGAGTAAAATGGTTTTAACCTTAAAGAATGCTTTTTTATGTATGATCATGTACTGCTGACTAGAGATTATTTAGAATCCTTTTGTATTAGGCCAGCATATGAAAACTGATTTGAAGAAAAGGCAGGCTTTTGCAGAATTCAGCCTTTACCCATAAAACAGTTGGTATATACAAAATAGTTTGAGTAAACATGTATAGATAATAGACAAAGCCCTATTTCTGCACTCAGGATTTGATAATCTGCTTAGTTTGGGTATAGCTTTAATATTTCTTAATTTTGGTCATACTCTTGAACTTAGATATTTGAATTCTGGTCACCTGGCTCTCCAGTTCCTCTCTGTGTTTTGAATCCTGTGCAAATTCACATGAAAACTCTCTTCACAATTGTGAACTAGCTGAAATCCACCAGCCTGCCTTGTGGGCATTTTTCACAACTCATTTTGAATCATATAGACTAAAAAATGGAATATTCCACTACCTACTATAGAAACCTTATATAAAACTTTCTCCTTTCCCTCTTTACAGTATGTTTTGCTACAATGCAGAGCTATGATCATTGATTTAGTTTTTTGTAATGTCTTGTCTTATCAAACCAAGATAACTATTTTGTGTGTTCCTGAATGGGCCAGGAACTACTGCATGTGGTTATGATTTTGTTTAATAAGAAGGATGTATGGGATTTGTCATATAAAATAATTCAGCTCCGATAAGTGCTTAATTATGTTTTCTAAGGAACAATAAGGGAATTTTGTTCCATATTTCAATACTTAAATGCCTTTATAAAGGATTACATGATATCAAACTAAAAACAGTAGACAAACAATAACAACAAAAAACTGTATTTGCCATGTAGATTAGCATACCATTGAAATGTATAAGTGACAGGATGTTAAAAGAGACCTCCCCTGTTGCCTCAATTTTAACTGAGATCCAAAGCTGGGACCAATTGGTGATAAATATCCTCATATAACTAAGAGAACTGTTCTATTATCTATGCAGAATTTGCTAATGAATTGGCCCAAAACTTGAACCTTCATCCCATCATTTACCTAAATCTTATATACAGATAGAAGTATTTATAGAAAGTATTGTTAGAGTGCTCTATACTTCTTCCCCACACCTCCAGCTTTTTCAAATCAATTAGATCAACAAACCAGAGAATTTGATGTAGAGATCCTAGAGCCTGGGGTACAAGGGTGCGTGACTCCAGCTTGGAGGTTTTTAAAAAAGTGAAGCTGAGTAAAATAATAGAGAATTAGAGAGGAATCAAGAAAAACCATTAAAAAGGGTAAGGCACAAATGTGTTACCTCTGGGTCCACCAGGACACTGGAAAAAAAAAAAAAACCAACAACAACAACAATAGCGGTCTGAATCATTGTGAAGGTTACAGTGGCAAGATGAATGAGTTGACACCATCAGAAGGAGTCTTGCTAGGGTGCAGCACTACAAGCAGGAAAGTAGGGGAGAATAAAAGTCAGCTGGTTAACGTCACAGAATGTGGCAGTGGGAGTTCCCCATGGCGGAGTTTAAGAAGAACCCCCAAAATAGTCCCATGTGACATAGGGATACATTTGGGCTTCTAACACAGCTAGGGCGCCAATGCCAGATTGCAAACACACTAGTCATTTATGACCTTGCCTTTATCTTTAAGAAACTGTCCCCCCTGAATACGACTGCAGGAGAAGTACGAAAGGATAATTGTTATTGAAGAAAAGAGTCAGAAAAAGAACACAGAAGAAAGTGACCACGCATCCCTTCTTTATGCAAGGTTCTGGACCTTAGTTAGTTTCAACTTGGGGTAGAGAGAGGAAACTCTGAATTGAATGAAAGATACACACTTTGATTTGAATAAGACTTTACTTTTAGATATCTGAAATTTAGACTTTTAATATCTAAAATAACCACAAATGCTACAGGATCTGCCACAAATATTGTCCAAGAAGGAAAGGGAGATCTACTGTTGTACGTTTCAAAGACAGTGATATGAGGAAAAATGATAGTGTTTCATTATTTTAATTCCTGCAACTCCAGCTCATTCAGTAAACATGTATATGAAAAGATGGCATAAAATAAAAAGAAAATATACTAAATAATAGTGGCTTCCTTGTCTTATCAATTAAGTGTCTGCTGGGGCCATCTGGACGGTCCAGATTTGCTAGTAATCTTGAGTTAGTTTATTTACTCTCAGAGGGATAAGGCTATGTGCAGTCAGATGGTGTGAAATTTTTACATCTGGTGTAACTCTCTCTGCACAGTCACTCCTATAAAGATGTTTCAGCTGAGAGCATCTTTAAGGAATGGTTTTCAGCCACCTCTTGGAATCGTTACCCAAAGAGCCCTGTGAATAGCACACAGCGGGTTCCCCTGTGTAATAGGTTACTGCACTTTCTGCTGCTTCCAATAGACTTCCTTCCTATTTTCTTCTGTTTTCTCTCCAGAGTATTCTCTATTAAAGATTCTTGAAGGGAACTACTTTAAGCCAATTAAAGACAGTCAGAGAATTAAGTTGCACATTCTTGAATGCAATAAATAGTTTTCTAACCTAATATTTGTGATGCTATGCTGGTGTGGTCTCGTGAATTTTACCAATAACTTAATCACAGTAGTTGTCTGCAATAACTCTGGAAATCTTTGTGTCAAATAATCCCAGTGTATAAAAACCACTTAGACTCACGTCACATTCATGAAGTGGGGTGAATGTCATAGACAAATTTAAATTGGGTTGAGGAAGCACTCGTAAATAATATCCAGTTTGCTCTATTTTGACCTAGGAATATCAATTTTTAGACTTCAGTGATTTTTAGAGGTGTTTTCTCAAGGGCTTAGAAAATTTGCTATTTTTAAAACACTGAAATATATTATACCAATACCTACTTCTACATTTGCAAATACTTGACATAATTCAGAAAAAAAATGGTGGTAATAAAATTCTAGCACTGTCAGGAAAATTCAACAGTAGCAATGAAATTAGCCTCGAGAGGATTAATCCAGGACACTTCTTTTGCAGTGTCCACTGAGTCGAAGTCTGTGCCAGTATGGAAAACTTGTTGCATTTTTCCTTTCTAGACTATATAGCCCCACCCCACATATGCTTGATGTACAAAAGCAAGTAGGAAGTGTGGCACTGTTTTAAGAACCACCTAGAAACAAGAGTCAAGTCTGGACCACAAATGAGAGGTGTCACCATTTGTTAAATTTTTTTTTCCATAGGCATACTGAGGATAATCTTGTGTGATCACCACAACGATCACACAATCACTATGGTGTAAGAAATGAAAAGTAAGGGGCTTCATCATTTGAGCATTTCCACTTCATCCCCAGGTAGTGACTTAGCTAAAACAAAAATGCATAAACATCTGAAACTTATGATTTCCTCTACCAGGGATGGCTCTGAATGAAAAGCTCATAAGGAAGCAGAATCATAGGAATGTCGGTTTCTCAAAATGTGTCTAAATAGGTTTTAACTGCAATATTATGAAAATAGCTGAAATTTATCAAATGCTTACTATGTGCCATAGACAGTTATAAACACTTTTAAAGTATAAGTGATAATTTAGTTGCCCAATTTTGTTTTTTTCTTTGCCTTCCTTTGAGAAACATTTAGTTGACATATGGTACAACTTGCAAGGCTTTTGTCCTCACAGTTCTTAATTATATTAAGATAAAGACATGCAGAGAAATATCTATATTTTCAGGCATATTCTAGTAAACGTCTTATGAGTGATAGTAAACGTAAAATGGACAGAGAAGGAGGGAAAAGTTACTTCTAGATGGATTACGGTAACTTCATATAGATGTTGTTTCAACTGGGCCTTAAAAGATGACTAGAATTTGGATTGGTAAATATGTGTACCTTTTTAGACAGAAGAAGCATCTTAAGTACAACTGACTGAGCAGACAGAAAGTGCCATGCAAATGCAAGGAAAAGTGGATATTCTGTTACTAGAGGAAAACACTGTTCTTTTTCAGGAATGTTGGGAGTTAAGGCAGGAACGGTATTGGGGGGAAGGGCTTGTAGGACTGCAATGTCTGTGTGAGGGATAGACTTTATAGTGCTTTATTTAGAGTTACTGGAGATATCTGTGATGTTCTTAGGGAAGGTGTGCATAGGAGTGGCATACAGAATTTTCTGAGCTAGGAAATATCTCATAATTAGATTGTATTTTTCTAGACATGAGATAAAAGTAATCTGGCTCTGGGAATGTTAAGAGAGGAGGTAAATGCTCAATTAATTAATGCTTACTCATTGGCTAATGTTTTCAACATGCCTTACATGATTAGGAAGAATATTATTATTACTTCTGTTATAAAATCTTGGTTCATTTCACCATTTTTAATAAATAAAACCAAATAGTATAAAACCACATATGTGTTTCAAAAATATATCATCTTTAAATTCATTTGTCCCTTCCAGCTCTATGCCATATATATTTAGCATTTTCATCAAGCATTTCTGTATATTCTGATGGACCAGAAAAGTTGTGCAGTAGCTTTGAATATATTAGAATATTTAATCATACCATGTTTTAAGGCATGTGAATAACTTTCTTTTAAAATTTTAATAAAAGTTTGTATAATTATAGTGTTCTATTATATGGCAGGTCTGTTAAATAGTCTTTATTTAATGACAGCACTTTACATATGACAAAAATTTTGTAGTATAATTCTATACAATTTCTTAAGAGATCATAGAAAACTAATGAATTATGAAAGACAGTATTTTGATAGAGCTTCAAGCATGAAAAATAATAATTTTTAATTAATTTTGGTAATTTGAAAGAGAGGCAGTGTTGCCCACTATTAATACTTATCCTGTGGGAAGATTCCCTGCTATTTTGTCTCAGGTAAGATTCCCCTCACCTCACTTATGCATATAGTACATCCAATAGTATTTCAAAATATTTGATTGCAGGAAATATATAATTAAGGAGAATTTCCTCAATTGAAATGCAAATTTTTTCCAGGAAGATAATATATTATGCTAAGAGTAAAAGTGTATATTAATTTATCAATTAAATTTCAACCTGACAAGTGAGCTAAGAGATGATTATTTGTTCTTAAGAGAAAAGCCAAAAAGGTATTTGAACTTATCAGAAAGACCTAGGAGTAGATGGATTCTTAGTGTAGGGAAATAGAAGATTGAAATAAAAATTCAGCTATCTCAACTTTTGACTAGAATCATCTCTGCCTAAAAAAATCAAAATCTAAAAAAAGTGACGAATTTCATAATGAACAATATGTTCCTTTTTTAAAGAAAATGCTGCTAAGAGAAGTATGATTATCTCAAACATTGGTCATTATTTTGTCAATAAAGTTAGATAATTGTAGATATTATTAACACAGATATATTTATTAGCTTAATTTTATAACAGTGCATCTGCAAAAGAAAATCAAGATCTAAAATATAAGGTTATTATAGATTACTAAAGTATAATTGAAACTTCCCAATGTTCCTGAAAATAAGCAAGATGAAATTTACCTATTTTCTTTTTTACTTCCAATTTATTCTATAGGAAAGTTAAATAAAAATAATGATTATTTGATGCAATAGTTAAGTCAAATGTCAAAGGCACCAAAAGCAAGAATAAGCTGAAAAAATTTCTAACGTTTTGAATATCCATTTGTTTTGTACACAACTGCCTTTTAACAATTTTGGAGTTATCTACAGGGAGGGTTTCAAAAAAGAATGTTGCATACCATCAAAAAGATCATTTTGTGCCACAATAATATTCCCACTTTAAAGAATGAGTAAAGGACAGAAGCATTTTGGTCCTTTCCACTAATATTTTATGGTTATTTTTCTTTTCTTTTCTTTTCTTTCTTTTTTTTTTTTTGAGGAAGATCAGCCCTGAGCTAACATTCATGCCAATCCTCCTCTTTTGGCTGAGGACGACTGGCTCTGAGCTAACATCTATTGCCAATACTCCTTTTTTTTCCCCTTTTTCTCCCCAAAACCCCAGTAGATAGTTGTATGTCATAGTTGCACATCCTTCTAGTTGCTGTATGTGGGACGCCGCCTCAGCATGGCCAGAGAAGCGGTGCGTCTGTGCGCTCCCGGGATCCGAACCCGGGCCGCCAGTAGCAGAGCACGCACACTTAACCGCTAAGCCACGGGGCCGGCCCCTATGGTTATTTTTCTTAATATTGCACCATGTTCAAACTGATTATTTCTTCAAGAATTGTGATCATTGTTAAGTTTTTACTATGGCTCTATCTACATGTATTTGTGCCCACAACGCATGTTTCTTCTTCCTTGAAATAACTTTAATCCCTGTATGTGGTTTGGGCACACCAAACATGTTCATTTGGGATTTTGGTTCCAGACTTTCTAGAAGTGATTTTTCCTCTATGGTTACTAAAATAAAGCTCCGATTCTGATTTCCAAGAAATCACTCATATTCAAGTTGAAGTGATAATACAAAGTGGGGAGTAACGCTAGATCCTTCATCTTCCTGGTAGAATAGACCGATACTAGAATATGAGCCCGAAAGCATTTCTGACAGTGATATAGATTTTGTTTTTACTGTTAGTTTGTTCTACATAAAAATCAATCTAGTCTTCGAATGTATCCACACTTCCCTTAGACGGTTTTATTGTATTTTATCTTTTTTCCAGTCTATGTCAATATATTTATCTTTTTGGCAAAGAACAAAATATCTCAAAGGATCCCTTGCCAAAATATGGAAAGCTGCCAGAATGTATTAGAAATGAAGTAACAAAAAAAGTACATTACCATTCTCACAAAGTAGCTTTAAAAGCACTAGTTTCATATATTAAACAGAGCTGGCCTCTGAGTACTCAAATATTGGCTGCTAGTATTAGGTTATGAACTTCATATTTATTTTCATCATAGTGATATTTATAAATTTTCTTAATATGATATTGAAACGCTTACGTTAAAAATAAATTCTACTATATAGATTATTTTGTTTGTAGGCACCTTATCATGTGAATCTATAAACACATATTGAACTAGTAACTCTATAATTGAACTAGTAATATCATAAATCAGTTCACTGCGTAACTCTACTACCAGCAACAAATTAGGACAAATAAAATTAGACTGCTTTAGACATATTAAATTAGAAATCTGAGGCAAAAGATCCTCTCAGGCTTCAAATTTTCAAATGTCCATTTCTTCACTCTTCATTTGACTCCATGTTATTGTTTGTATTAATACGAATAAATATTTCTTAGAAATTGTATTTTTTTAATTTCATCTGTAGGCAGTTGAGATGGTTTAGGTCAAAAATTACATATTTAACCATTTCTGAGACTATCAGAAATAACATCAGCGTATGGCTTCTACCTTTATACAATTATGGTAGAATTACCCAAAGTAATAATTATGCCCTTATTTATATTTGAACAAGAGTTGTAGAACTTGAATAGAGCCTGTAACTTTATATATATATAAAGGGATGTATATATATATGTGTATATATATTATAAATCTTTGGCTTGGACAAAATTATTTTGAGAAGTTACAGTAGACAGTTTATGTTTACCATTGTACTGTTAGAATCATCTATGATTCCAGCATATGAAAATTTATAATTTTATTGACTAGATATTTTAATGATTAGTGCAAGTCTCCATTAATTATGCTGGAAGCTTGCTATGATATTTTGTTGTTTTTGATACTGATATGGCAGCACTAAATAGAGTAGTGTATGGGTCTTTGGTGTATTCTTCCCCAAATTTTTTTTCGTTTTATTGGGAGGGATGGCTTTAAGAATGCCTGAGAGAATGTGGATTAACAAAGGCATAATAAATTTTTTGTTATCAAGGATATGGAAAATGTCATATTAATAATACTACAGATTCTTGTTGACTTGAGTTAAAATTCTTACCAAAGTAGACACATTGGATCGTCCAGTAAACTTTGTACCAAGTTTATACAAGCAATGTTTATTTACCTTTTATTCCAATTACCAAAGTAGTATGAAATATTCATTTGTAGGAAATTTGAAAATTTTTTAAAAACATAAGGAAAATTCACCTCACTCCAATTAATAACCCAGCTCTGAAATAAAGTACTGTTAACAAATTAGTGTGTTATTTCATTCTTCTGTTTTTGACATTTTATTTGTGAAAATTATTCTTATTTTTAAAGAATTAGTATTTGGCTTAACTGATCCTCTCTCTGTTGTTTTGTTTTACATTTATTAAATGCTACTTTTATAGTTATTTCCTTATTTCTAATTTCTTTAGGTATAATTTGATGTATGTTTCTGTTTTCTTGACTCGAATATTCACACAATTATTATCAATTATTTGTTTTTTTTGTGTGTGTGTGTGAGGAAGATCAGCCCTGAGCTAACATCCATGCCAATCCTCCTCCTTTTGCTGAGGAAGACTGGCCCTGAGCTAACATCCGTCCCTATATTCCTCCACTTTATGTGGGACTCCGCCACAGCATGGCCTGACACGCAGTTCCTCAGTGCCAGCCTGGGATCCAAACCCAGGCCGCCAGCAGCGGAGCACGCACGCTTAATCACTACGCCACAGGGGCTGGACCCCAATTCTCTGTTTCTTAACGCATTTCATGCTCCAAATTTACTTCTAACTACCACTGTCAACCAGTGCAAGGTTTGATATTTCATAATTTTGTTTTTGATTTTACTTGGAACACTTGTTCAAGCATCAGTGTTAGGAGGGTGCCATATGCAAAAAGAGAGGGCACATCAAATTAGGTTAATTTCAGAAGGGGCTAGTAAGGAAGTATTTCAAGGCGGTGGTGGGAAACCACAAGAAGAGTGTCATATGACGTGGCCAGCCACAGGAGTGCCCGGGGACAGGCAGTGGAGTGGTTTCGTGAGGTCATAAATCCACATAGGTGAAACTCGGGAACTCAGAGCAGCCTGGGAATGGATGCAAACAGGTGGAGAGTGAGTGTAGAGGAGCCAGTGGAAGCTATTTGGCATGAAGTTACGTTTAGGATCTTTCATTTGACAGTGGCATTTAACGGCATAACGGCCAGAGAATGGGCTCTCTATTATATCAGCTGTTTGAAATTTCATCCAACTACGTGTGTGGCCTAATAATGCGCTTAATATTTTTTTTAAACTTCCCCTTTTGTGCTTGAAATGGAAGCATATTTTCTATTTGTTAGATGAAAGATTTTCTACCTATATCTTTTTGATCATGCTTGTTAAATGGGATTTTCAAAAAACATATTAACACTATTTTTTTTGTTTACTTGATCTCTAGAAGAGTGTAAAATTCTCTATGAATTTCACTTTCTATCCTGTTTTTCTTATTTTATCATCTCTTTCTTCATATCTATTAAGGCAATGTTAAATACATATAATTCATGGCTTTTATGTGTTTTTGAAAATTATTTTTTATCATTATGTATTTATTTATACCTATTAGTGCCTTTTTCCCCTAAATTCTATGTCCAATATTAATACTGCTACACTCTCTTTTATATTCATTTTGTGTTTACTGTCTCTTCTTTTCACTACTCTTTATATACCAATTTCTGTGTGATTCCTTTCTCTTGTATCAGAAGAATATTATAACATATATTCTAAAAAGTTTAATAACTGAACTTAGAATGTCCTTAATGTTTTCATTCTTCAAGTCATATTTTCTTGTTTTCTTCTGAACAAATATTGTAACGTCCTTTCTTTTCACATGTGTATCTAATCTCCTTTCAGATGCATACTTTACCTTATTTACTATGACTCCTCTGCTTTCAAATATATTTGAATCTCTTTAGAAATATATCTATACATATGTATATGTGTATATATACATATATCTGTATATATGCATATATATTATCCTATATTGTACTATCTCTCGTTTAAAAATTATATCCTTAAGTTGTTTTTCAAATGTATACCATAATTTATTTACTTCTAAGTACGAAAACCTTCCTACTCTGTGAATCCCAAACAAGTTTCCAAAATGAGCGTAGAGGGGATCTTGACTGGTACTCACATATAAAAATGAACCCCCCAAAAAATGAACTCGTAAAATTATATCTTAGGAATTACATAGTGGTTCTTGATCAACACCCTTTAATTCTTTCTGTAAGCAGGTATTAAGTAATGATAAATGTCATGCTTCGAACACTTCTGAGTCTGTGCTCTTTATTCCGTAATTTCTCACAAACAAATCAATCAGTCTGCTTTTTAATAGATTAGTCTGATTACATGTATTGTGGTTTGCAAGTACTTTTATCTGATTTTGTCTTTTTTAATACTTTCCCTTTCCTTCTTTTATTATTCTTTCTTGCTTTTTATTGATAAATACATTTTTTGTTATCACCACTTCATCTTCTTCTGTTTCCTCAAGTTTGTAAATTATACACAATATTTCTAATACATCACTCTCCAGGATTTGTGTTCATTTTTTTTGTGTGTGTGTGAGGAGATGAGCCCTATGCTAACATCTGCCAATTCTCCTCTTCTTTTGCCGAGGAAGACTGGCCCTGGGCTAACATCCATGCCCATTTTCCTCCACTTTATATGGGACGCCGCCACAGCATGGCTTGCCAAGCAGTGCATCGGTGCGTGCCCGGCATCTGAACCGGCGAACCCTGGGCCGCCGCAGCGGAGCGCGCACACTCAACAGCTTGTGCCACCGGGCCGGCCCCTGTGTTCGCTTCTTGAAGAAAGACTTAGCAAGCTTTACCTTCTTATTGAATTCCAGAACCAGATTATTATTTTATCTTGAGTTATAGTTTCATCTTTTGATCATAAAAATTAGTTCATATTTTGTCAAATGGTAATTAAATTTACCAATACCTCACTGTTTTTCTGCTGAGCAAGATTAGCCCTGAGCTTACATCTGTGCCCATCTTCCTCTATTTTGTATGTGGGTAGCCGCCACAGCAATGGCTGACAAGTGATGTAGGTCTGCACCTGGGATCCAAACATACAAACCTGGGCAGCTGAAGCGGAGCACGCAAAACTTTAACCACTATGCCATGGGGCCGGCCCCATCAATACCTCACTTTTACGTCAATTTTTATACTTGACTGTGGCTTCATATTCTCCTAGCCAAGCCATATGTGGAATAGTTATTTCAGAAAAGGTCTTTGATGGTTACTCTCTTAGGGGTAGTCTAAAATTATCTTTATTTCGGTATAACACTTGAATGATGTTTTAGTAGAGAAGATATTTTAAGTGGGTAGTTATTTTCCTTTAGCTCTTTGAAGTTATTATCTACTCTATTCTGACAACTATTTTATTGCTGAGAAATCTGTTTCGATCTCATTTTCTTTTGTTTATAGGTAATCTTTCTTTTCTCAGCACCTTGAAGAGCTCTTGATTTTTGATAATCTGCACAGTGTTGTGAAACACTGTGCCTAAGAGAATACTGAATTTTATTTATCTGGCTCAGCACTTTCAATGTGAGGATTTGGTTATTTCCTCAAAACTAAATTAAAAAAACAAACAAAAACAACCCTCAGCTATTATTCCTTCAAATATTGTTTCTTCACTACTTGTCTCATTTTCGTATTCAGGGAATTCTATTATTTTACTTAAGTTGAATGTCACAGTGTATACTTTCTCTAATTGGTTATTTTTTCTTCCTACCTATTCCGGTTTTCTGTCATTTGCTTATGTTGCATAAATTTCTTTTGTTTTATAGATGTTTGACCACATATCACTTCAGGACCACAAACATATTTTAAAATCTTTTTCAGGTTGTCAAATTATTTTGATTTAATGTTCTGATTATTGATGTATTTGGCTTTCACAGTGCCAGCCGTCTTCATGTTTTGAAATCATAGCTTATAGGAAAATTTTAAGTAGTTTTTCCCTCCTCATTCAGTCTTTTTCATACCATTCCTCTCCATGGTCCTCCTGCATGGCAGTGATACAACGACCTCCATCTGGCCACTCAAGTTTCAGAATGCAAGCCCAGGTCTCATATTAGCCATTTGGTGTCTCTGCACTATGGTAATATTGGGTAATTGATGATCCAAATGATCCATCCAATGAGTTGGCCCAGCATCTAATTGGAAGCTTGAGCTTCTATCTTCCCACCTCCTATAAGCTATAGCCCAATTAACAACTTTCTTCTGCCTCCTGACACACATGGGAAATCACTGCACCAAACCTTTCTTCACCCTTCCATCTTAAAAAGAGCAATTTTGAACATTATATGAGCCAAAGTCTCAGTCATATAATTTTGACTCCTTCAGGACCTGAAATGCAGTAGGCTGAGGGCTTCAGTCGGGTTCATCTTAATCTCTCTATTTGGTTTCTGTGACATACCTTGCCTATCATTGTTTTTGATTTATCTATCATCTACGAGTTTGGAGTTTGGGTAGGGGAAGGTACTCAAAGTACGACCCAAAGTAGTATAATCTTTAAACACAGACGCAGAACTAGCTACTTTTCAGATTGTATGAAATGCTGATTCATATCGTATATATAATTTTTCCATTTTATATTATATTGTAAGCACTTATCATTTAACAGTACATTGATTTATATGCTTTATTATGTTGTAGTGGAAGTTTCTTCCCATTGCACTTTAATGCATACTTTTCAATGTTGGCCACACATATTTATCCTTGCAATTGCTTGTTGCCAGATTACGTCCTGAAGCTCCACAAAATAATTATTTTTATTTTTTTATTTTTAGTTATTTCTTTTCTCTCTCTCTCTCTCTCTAGGATCTAGGACATCTTTTTTAAAAAATCTAATTTTCCTATCTGAAATTTTTACATGCTTTTAATTTGTTCAAGTTATCATCGTATTTTTTTAGATAGAGAAGATAGATAGATAGAGTTATAGGTTTACATGATATAGATACAGACACAAATACAGATACAGATATAGATATAGATATAGATATAGACAGATATAGATAAAAATTTGTTCCTTAGGTTCATTTGCAAGTATCTTATATGTCTGGCTAGTACTGTGAATAAATTCTTTAGCTTTATGTTTTCTAAATATTTATTATTGTCCTTTACGAGAAGTATGTTTTATGTTCCTTTAATATTAACACTAATAATATCTATTATTAATTTGCTTAATAAATCTTTGTTGAATTTATTGAGTTTTTAACTGTCTAATGATATTATTTACTAAAATGATGATTTAATCTTTTTTCTATTTGCTTCACCTTTTAATATAGTTTCTCTGCCTTATTTCATGTAGTACTTTCAGAAGGAAATAAAATAAAAGTTGTGATTTCAGGGTTCTCTCCACTTTGTCTTTCTTTAAGATAATTATTTACTCTCAATTTCTTGTGAAATACGACAAAGCATATTTTTGATTGAGTTAGTTGTTTTTTCCCCCTTGTTAATTACATTTATTTTCAATATTCACAGTTTTAAATTAGAAATGGATGACAAAGAAGATTTTACATGATAAGTCCTTTGGTTCGTAATTATTAATGATCAAATTCATATAATATTAACAACGATGAAGATATATAAAATAATAACTAGTAACTCTTGGGTCTTGTTATCATGTGTAAATTATTAAATTGTATTATTAAATTATTAAAATGTATTGTCATTAAACCCTCATAAAATTTCCATGAATTGGGTACAATTATCATCCACGTATGAAGATAAGAGGAGTAAGGCACAGACAGAGAGGTGAAGTATCTTCCCAAGATGATGGAGCTGCTAAATACTGAACTGGGATATGTCTCTGTGATTAATTTAGAGATCTCGCCTTCCAAACACTTACGTATGTACCTGAAATTTTGTGAATTACAAGCTGAATTGATTATAAATGGTGTATTTTAAATGTTATTACTTTAATTATAATTACTTTAATTTTTTCATAAAGTTATGATTTGGAAACTGGTGATTTATTCATTTGATTATAGAAGTATGATATCTAAGTTCAAATATTGAAAACGTTAAAATTCATCAAGTTATGTTCTTTTAGGAAGGAGGAAGAATTTCAAAACATCAAGCAATGCTGATTTCATGTCTCTTTAAAGCAAAAACAGTGTTTAAATTGCTAAAGGGCTCACTAGCCAGATCTACTTTTGGATTTTCAGTTATTTAAGTTTCTGTACAATTTCACCATGATCTGGTCCACTGTCAATTTGTAATAAGTGCTTTTGGGCACTGGACAAGTAATTCCCTTCAGGGAAACAAAGAAAAAGCAAAAGCTAGAAATTAAGAAAACAGTTTGATGATTCTCAAAATATTCCAAGTAATTCATGCCAAAACTGCCTTACCAGCATACTTGTCTCTCAAACCATATGAAGCCATCCCCTTCAGCTTGCTGACATTTCCGATACTTTAATTGGGACACCAACCTCTTATTATATTTTCCTTCAGGGATCCAATAGTACCTATGGGATATTTTAAATTGAATGGCCCTCAGGCCAGTTTCTCTACTGTGCCCACATGATGACTGATGAATATGCTTGTCTTAATTCTTTATTTTAAATTGGTCCTTTTCTCTTTGGCTCCTCATTTTAAATTTTAAATCATTCCATTAGACAGTTGATATAAGATTATTAGGTCTTAGGCATTATGCTATTTAACTTTAGTCAAATGCTATGTTGTAAAAGAAATGTGCTTAATTCAAAAAGGAATACCTTTTATGTATAAATATCTTAACAGTCACAAGTGAATTCTGTTAACTTATATTAGATGATATAATCTGGATTGTCAAATGAGTCCTGAAACAACAATGATAACTTGGTAAAGATTCTGGAAATATCTTAAAAGTGATTATACTATAATGAACTTACTAGGGTTTCCTAACATAGATTATGTTTAAACATCAATAAAGCTAGGAATGCAAACAGAAGATAAGTAACAAAAATTCAAGAGAGACACTTTCCCAATGCCAAAAAAATTAAAAATAAAAACCAAAAAAACTAATGTAGAAAAAAAGTATATATTTGACTATTTTCTTTTAATTATAACTGTTTTTTCTAAGAAATTCATTGCTCTGAGAAAAGCCAAAATAAATTTGATGTATGATAAAACACAGTCAGATAAAGGAATAAGCTGAATATTTTCAAATACTATACAATTCATTACATCTATACTAGAAGACACACAAAATGTTCAAACCAGGACTGTTCATAATGTCAAAACGAATCATATGCCATGAACAGAAGAATGGATAAACAGATTGTCTCATATTCCCACAGTGAAGTATTAAACCACAATGAAAAAATGAACTATCGTTATATATAAAGCTAAACTGAGTAACAAAATACTGAGTGGAAAAAGAAAGTCTCTGAAGATTACATGCAGAATAATATTTTTAATAAATTTAAGAAACAAGCAAATTTAAATGATATATTTTATAAGTAAACATATATATCCAGAAAAATTATTAAAAGGTGATAAACACAAAATTCAAGATGGTGGCCAGGGGGGTGTGGGACATACGAAGATAGACTAGAGGAAGAGTAGGCACGCAAAGGTACGTTATTGGTCAGGTTCTAATTGAATTAAATTAAAAGGAGTCATGTATTGTCTGATGTTGATAACATCTCAAGAACCAAGGATTTGAATTAAATCAATTTTATGCACCTGAAATTTAAAAAAGGAAAATGTTACTGAGAAATTTGAAGAGAAAAAACCATACCCTGTTCAAGATAGAAGTCAAATGCAAACAAAAATAACAATATTGAGTTTCTATAGATGATAATCCAAACATGAATCTAAAATGTAGTTAGTTGAAAACAAAACCAGACTATCAGAATTTCAGAGACAAAACATGCCTAAAATTCATCTGACCCAATCTCTTCATTTTCCAGTTAGGGAAATGGGGTTGGAGGCTTGGGGGGTAAATTAAGAAATGTCATGTTTCTCAAGTTCAAAAGATAACATTTAATGGCAGAGGAGAATACCTAGGTTTTGTGTTAAAATATTTTGACTTCATGCATCATCAGATAAAATTTTTCTAAGAAAAATACTTTCTTGTAGTTAGGGTTTGCCTTGTTACAAGCCTCAAAGTTCATTCTATACAGATAGAAGAAGGATCCGCTTTTCCCACTTTTAAAAAATGTAGGGTAAAAGATGAAAAGATATGTAATTGTAGCTCAAGGAATTTGGGTAATACGTAATTAATGACAAGATTTTATTGAAGATTACTAACCATCAAAATTAGTAACTAAAGATGTCCTGGAATACAATATAGAGTGTATGTATTATTTGTTGTTTACAGTTTGAAATTGCATGTAGAGGAGACAGATTGAAGTGCCTAGAACTCTGTCCCTTGTTACTACCTTTCAAAGGGAAATCAGGACACAGTTTGAAAACTTCTGAAATGGAGGAAAGACCCGAAATGCATACTTTGATAAATACACACTATGGTGCAATTATATCTGGAAGGCCCTCTTTTAGGTGACATGTAACATAGAATAATGACTAAGACACGAATTTTCCCTCAGCAAGTAGAATATACACTCCACTCCAATAAGGAAAATATAAACGTGAGTGTGTGTTTGTGTGTGAGTGTGATGTATATAGAGAAAAGGTCCATAGAAGAAGCACAGAAAAAGTATCCATTTGTGTTAAGAACAGGGAAAGACTCTGATGAGTTTAAATAGGCAAAATTTTGGAAAGATCTTGTATGCTCAGTCTTGAAAGAGAGACCGAAGTTGAATATCTGTCATTGACAGAGTCCTAGAGGAAAGGGACAAATACAGCAGGAGGAGGTACAAAGACTGGAAACTAGATGCTGGGTATGAGCAAGAAGAATGTAGCTCATTGCAGGAGCAGGTAGTGAAATTGTTCCCTGAATGCTATTTTGACTTGAATCTCTGGGCTTTAGAGAATATTTGAGGTTTTAGAGGAAGCAAGTGACAGAGACAGGATTTAAACCTTAAGAATAAGACATTATGGATGGAGAAGAGAGAGACACTCCACAATAAAAAATAAATAAATAAATAAATATAAATCACCCAATAAATTTCTAATAAAATCTCAAAATAGAATATATTCTCATCTGTCCAAGTCGAAGAAAAATATGACTTAATGACTCATTTCCAGCTCTATGATTCGATTTGAGTAGTTTCATATCCAATGAGGTTAGTACAATATTTATTCCTTTAGCATCAACAACAACTAAATAGGCAGAAAAATAAGCACTGAGGAGAATAATTACCAAAATACAAACTTTCAAAAAGTGCTACAAATTCCTGTGGATAAAATAAATATTATCAACTTTTCAAAAATAGTGCTTTAAATTTTAACTCAAATTCATGTTACTACTATTGATTCTTTAGAAATTATCTTAAGAAATCTTCCCACAATTTTGAACGTAATATATTACCCCGAAAGAATGGGAATTATTTTAAGAATATAATGTACATTTTTAAAAATAGGTAACAAAATATTTAACAATATATCAAGTTCCATTTGCACTCGGTGTTCCTTCTTGCTTTTCTCTGGTTGTCTACCTTTATAACAAGGACTCACATCCTCAGATTTGGCATGTGTTGAATAAAGGAAAGAATAAATAGGTAAATAAGTTTATTAAATAAATTTTCATTTCCACATATGATCTTCATTGCACATATTTGCTGGACAGAGTATTAATATTCTACTTCGTTGACTTTGCACATTCTGTTCCCTCAATCTTGACTGCCCCCGCTTTTAGATTAAAAAGCCTTTCCTCCTTTAAAGACCAGATCAAAGATATATAGTCCTTGTTATTTTACTAGGAAATGATAATTTCTTCTTTTGCATTACACCAGCACTTTCTTCACACTATTGCCTTGAACTTTGGTTAGCTGTGTATATGTTTTATAATATAATTTATACTGTAAATTATTTAAGCACAATAACACGTCACATTCACCTTTGCTTCCTCTCTATCAGCTGCCACAGCGAAACGTCTCAGTGAATGAATAAGTGCGTATGTGTGTCTGTGTAAGTATGTGTGTGAATACATATATGAATACATACATATATATACAAGCTTAACGCATGTTCAAATATATATATTATTCATTTTATTATATACACTAATAAAAAACAGAGTGAAATGTATTTGAGTCAGATATTGATGTGCAGATTGGAGCAGATGAATCTTAGGTCTCTTTCAGCTATAAAATTTTACGATTATGAAGAACAACTATACATATCAATGGTTTTCAACACTGACTGAAGATTACGATCACTAAGAAAAATGCTTTCAAAAGAAAGATTTTCAGGTCACTTTTCTGGAGATGAGGAGCTAGTAAGTCTAGAATAGTTCTCAGGCTTTAAATTTTAGAAACTGGAAGATTCTGTTGTAAGGTCCAGCCAGCAATCATAACCCCACTGTCGTATAGGTACTTAAGACACATATATGTCTATGCTACTTTTTCAACTTTTCATTAATTTTACATGTAATATTCCACAGATCTTGTACATTCTAACGATAAATATACATTTTTCCTTGTATAATTTCTGATTTATATGATGCTTAAAGCTGGATAAGAGTCGTGTAAATGATATAAAATACTTTCTGCTGAAAGAAAAAGGAAGTGTACTCAATTTCAGTTTATACTTCTTCAATAGTCTTATTAAAATTTCAGAACTCGAGTGCGCTGGTGTGTTCTGAGTCTGGTTTGGAGAATTTATGGGCACAATTTTCTTCCATTTATTTTTTTTATCTAGATATCTCTTCAAAAGAGGATGGGAAGTTCAGGAGTATAAATATGTATACAATTACTACAAAAATGATGTATCTATCTATTTCTATAGTCTTGAGCAATATTTGGTTTATATTAGGAATGCATATTCTTAGATGTATAATAACATAGTCTTAGGGGTACACCTTCAAACTGTTAGCATGTTTTATCATGAATGCTCTCGCATATTACCACAAAATATCACATTTTTTCAAATATTTGCCGGGTCCCCTTAAATCAAGACCATTCACCTCTTAACAAGAAAATGATTATGTAACTGATACACACGGATCTTTGTAAACTATGAATGCTCTTTTCTAAAGTTCACACATTATTCTTAGTAAATAGGACAATTTTCCATCACTGTAGTTACCAGATGGTGGCTCCCTGTCAGATTTACTAAACTAGAGAGTTAAATACATGCATTCTGGCACAATATTCCCAAGGTAGTCTCTTTTTCATCTTTTTATTTTCTAATTTCCATCCCTTTCAGGTGGAAATCACTTCAGTAAAAAAGATAATTGGTTGTGCTTTTCAGCACTGAAGTGTTTGCCTCAGGTTAAGACTGTCTCTTAAATTAAGACAGACAAAAACAATATCCTAACTTTTCCTGTCTCGCTACCTCATCATTTGTAAATATTCTTCATGAGATTTCTTATTATCATTTTCAATAAAACAGAAAGTTTCTCTTTCTCTGCACGTTATTTTTATTTAATGGTTTTCTTTTACTTCTTTCCTCCCCTCACCCTCATGCTATTTCTTTCTAAAGGAATGTTCTGCAGCCTAGTGTATAAAACTCAGAATTACAGTTAAGAATCTCTTCATAAAATGCAGGAAAACAAAACTCTTTGGGCAACAATGCCTTCATCTGTAATAGTATCTAAGAAAAGGATAGAATGCAGATCTCCAAGTTCGCCTCCAGAATGATTGTTTTATGAGAATGTTTGGTTTTTATTATTTGCGTAATTTGAAAACTCCTCTTTATAGGTGACAGCCCAGTGGCATAGTGGTTAAGTTCGCGCACTCCTCCTCGAATTTTGGGGTTCACGGGTTCAGATCCTGGGTGCGGACCTACACACCACTCATCAAGCCATGCCATGGTGGTGTCCCACATATAAAAAATAGAGGAAGATTGGCACAGATATTAGCTCAGGGCTAATCTTCCTCAAGTAAAAAGAGGAATATTGGCAACAGATGTTAGCTCAGAGCCAGTCTTCCTCACCCCCCCCCAAAAAAAAAATTCCTCCTTACAAATATATGTATATGGCCATGTCCTTCAATTAGTACTTTCTTTCTTTTTACCTTTTTGTTTTGTTTTTTGTTTTTCTCCTTAGGGCTCTATATTATATTCTGGTGTCTGGATCTTAGGGACTGCGTCCCCCTCTCACTCCTGAGATGGTCTGCTAATCATTTGCTGAACAGAATGGGGCTTCCTCCTTGTACTTTGCCCATGAATGCAGTGTAGAAGAGAGTGTTATTTATCACTACAATGAGGAAAGGAAGAGGAAAAATAATCAGAGAAGAGACATTTGACTTTGGACATCTTGATTTTGCAATCTCTGATCCATGTACTTTGTTAGTAACCCATCAGAGGTAAAATTAAGGATCATTATTACTAATAGTAATAATAGAGGTTTTCTCCAGAAAGGAGAATCATCTTTCTTCATTCCTGAGAATCCCAATGCCTATTACTATCAAATTTCCATGTGAAACTCAGGCCAAGTAGAGACATTCCAGAGTAAGAACTTGGAGTAAAGTCACATTACATAAAATCAATGATTGCCACCCAAAAGACAGAGTTTCTGTAACAAAACAGGGATCAAGTTTTATTCATAAGAACATATGGCAGATGAAGAATGATGAGTTTCAGAAATATAAATGTGTGATGACTGTTGTTTAGCCTACAGCAGACACAAAAGTCAACATTAAAGTGTCTGTTCAACAAATAAACTCTTTCAATGCACGTGGAAAATCTATCAGTTTTCAGATATTTTATGGGAAAGCAAGCAAGTCATACACACATAGTAATTATATTTGCTTAAGTCAATCAATATACTAAAACAAATCAAAATATAGCATGTGGCTCTGAGTACAAATAAAACACATGTTATCTGATTATTGTCAAAAATATGCTAAACATTCTATAGATTTATTAACTCAACTTATCAAATGTAAATCCATTAACAAGTGCAATACAAATTGAAATGATTACACTATGTTAAAATGAATAGTATATTTTGATAATAATTTTAATATCTTAATTCATGTTTTAAGTTTTAGAAGGCCTTAGGTATGTAAATAAGGCATGTATGATAACTCTTCTGGAAAGAAAAATGGCCAAACATAATTAAAATATATAGCATATATAAGAGTTTAACATCTTTTATTTATATTTAAAATGCCAACAGTCCTAATTTGAGTTTAGTATGTTGAGTGCTAAAGTTTAGCTTAAGGGGCCGGCCTGGTGGCGCAAGCAGTTAAGTGCGTGTGCGCCACTGTGGTGGCCCAGGGTTGGCAGGTTTGGATCCTGGGCACTCACCGATGCACCACTTGTCAAGCCATGCTGTGGTGGCATCCCATATAAAGTAGAGGAAGATGGGCATGGATGTTAGCTCAGGGCCAATCTTCCTCAGCAAAAAAAAAAAAAAAGAGAGAGAGAAAGATTGGCATTGGATGTTAGCTCAGGGCTGATCTTCCTCACAAAAAAATAAAATAAAATAAAGTTTAGCTTAAGAAGTTATATGGGATTTTTAATCCATTTTCTCATAAAAATCTTTTAATTATGGTCATGCATTAAGGCCACTTAATCCATTCATTTATTCAACAAACATTTATAAAATACTATATATGTCAGGTGCTATGTTAGTGCTGAGAATACAACCACATGAAAAACTGACATGGTCTCTTGCATATAATTCATTAAGATATTATTGGTATATTAATAAAATACTACACAGTTATTTTTAGTAAATAATCATAGCTTAAAATGCTGCCACGATAAAATATGCTCAGAGTTACATTTTGTAATGCCGTGAAGATATCTCCTCCAAATGTAAAATCTGGCCAAGGTTTGGATGCCCCAGAGAAGACAATTACAACACAGCTGGGGAATAGAAATTGAGACTTTTATAGCCCCATAGGATTCCAGCTCTTTCAAAGTTAATACCAGGGATGAAAAATAAATTTTGACATTCTAGTGGAAAATGAGGATATAGTACATTTTTGTTCTATCTGCCAACTCAGTGACCCCCATTCTATGAAAAACAAGCTTCCCACTTACATGGATGGCCAATAGCCCTTCTGACCCCTGGTTATATCCTTTTGCCATAATTGATTTGATTAGGGATGAAAATGAATAAACTGAGCAGAAAATTCTAAGCAACTCTGCACTCTGGGACAGTCAGGAAGTCTGCCAGGGAAAAAGAAGTCTTTATGACTTTGACCAAAAATTGTGTAATTCTGGATTCATCAGACTCTCACTTAATCTCCAACATTTTTCAGCCTTTTGCCACATATCTGTGTCCTATGTAAATTATAACTCAGTCTTCTGTCCCTGGAAAAATGTTCTCTGCATTTTTTTCCCCTAGCAGTTAATCTCTATCTGATTTCTATCTCTCTATCTGATCTCTTGTGCCTTAATGGTAACCCAGTTCTCAGGGGTCCTGATATCAGCTCATTGAGCAGAGTAAATGCTTTGAGCTGGTCCAATTTATTAAAACCCTGAGTGTCTGTAAAGGTTGAAATAAAAATAATAATTTATAGCCTGTACTGTTATGAGAGAGTTTCTTAGGCTTTCTCAGTTTTTTAAGTAATGAGACATTTCCTATCTTTATTCTCCATTTGAAACACAGTCCTACACTGTGCATCAGCACAAAGATTATGATTTTAATATCATTGCAGTTTCTACAATTTCCCTCTTAATTAGAGTAGCTATCCTGAGACTCATCCTGGCTTGTTCTGGGTGGCTCTCTATTGCCTTTCATGACAATAATCCTGAGGTAGTCATTGTAAAAGTGTACTTAAGGATAATTTCTATACAAAAATTTCATCTAAATTGTATTTTAAGTCCCAAATCCAAGCCAAAACCCCAGCGTGCTGCCAAAATAAAACAGAAACGGTCTGGCCTCACTCAGCTTGCTGTCCAGTCAGTAGGAATGCCTTTGCTCCATCCAAACAAAACAACAAAATAAAATAAATAGTTTTTGCTGATTTTCAAAGATGCCAAAGAAAGATTCCATT
This sequence comes from Ceratotherium simum simum, assembly GCF_057802395.1. Lineage (NCBI taxonomy): Eukaryota > Metazoa > Chordata > Mammalia > Perissodactyla > Rhinocerotidae > Ceratotherium > Ceratotherium simum. The sequence goes on along the minus strand of NC_141927.1, from coordinate 12,275,494 downwards.
TCATGACTCATACTAAATGTCCTAAAAATCCTTACACTAACCCGTCTCACCCGAGTTCTCAAAGCAACTGGACAGAAATCTTGTTCCTATCTTGCCCATCCTCCTTTCCTGCAAAAGTTACCCCATACCTTTGGGTTTTTTTTTTTTTTTTAGTCTCTCATTCAACCTTTGTTCTCATCCTTATGTTTCACTCCAGTTTCTAGTACCTCATATGCACATCAGAGCTGTAGATTCAGTTCTTCATTTATTTCAGGAAAATTTTCTTCTATTTTATCTCTGACTACTTTACTATTTCATTTGTTAGTCTTCTTTTATTGTTCCTCCATATTGTTCACCTTCTCTCCTGATGCATAAATTGCTAGACTGCTGTGCTTAACCTTCCCTGTAATTAGCTCAAGATTTTCCTTCATGTTGTTAATTTGGTTTTGGCTCTGGCTAGTCTTATGGCAGCTCGGGCAGCTTCACTCAGACTTTCTATTTGCTCTGATAGAGCACACCTTGATTGTCATTGTTGCCTTTCCTGATTGCCTACACTATGGTTTCAGCTCAAGAGCCACGTGGACTTTACATTTTCTGCAGCCTGAAAGCATCACCGTGTAGGAATGGGAGTGAGGTAGTTCTGGCTAGGACACCTGGCTTCTGCTCTTTATCTACAGTAGGGACCAAAACATGTAGCCTCTCCCAGCCTGGCTCTGTGTCTAGAAGAGGACAAATTAGCTGATGCTTCCTACTTTTTCCCTGGGCAACTCTCTGTTGTAGAAATATATAGGGACTGATATGCCTCAGTTTTCATTTGATGCTACGACAGTCTGCCTACTCAATCCCTTATTCCCTTCTCTGTGAATTACAGTGTCTCACTATGCTTCTCAGAATTTTGACAACTCACATTTTTTTCTCAGTACTAGCAAGAAAGTGGGACAGAACTATCATCCTCCGTGTTCATCTAAAGCTCTTTTAACCTTGTGTCCTTCTCTTAATACGATTCATACAAAGCAACAGACGATGCTTGAAAGTCTTGTTAAGCAACAGTTATTGTAACCTTTATCATATGTTTTATTATGTCATTTTGATTAAATAAAATTGTGATATGATGCAATTTGATTTCACTTAAATGAAATTGGGAATTGATTGTAATGACAGTAATGACAATAATATGTAACTGACTATACAAAAATAACTGCATAGGTTGAAATAGACAGTATTGTTGCTCATAAATATTTTAAGATTAAGTCATTAAAAGAGATAGTTATGCAGTGTTAAGTGTCTGAAGTGAGAAAGAACAGTTTTGTTCTGCCTGACAATAGACCTTGTACAAGTTACATAGAATCTCTGCACCATTCAATTTCCTTACCTGTAATGTACACAAATTATGCTACATGACCTGCAGTGATACTTCCAGCATAAAGTTCTGTAATTTGAATTGTTGACTGCTTTTGTGGCTTCATTCATTATTATTCTAAAACTAGTTAAACATATATATTCTTGACATTATAAAAACTTGACATACGAATGGATATATTTCAGAAGAGAATTATATCCATGTTTTACTGACAAATTTCAATTTCATATCATTAGGCATTGTCTTAAATGCTATTTTAGGTTTTGGAAAGTTCATAAAGACATAAAAATTTAAATTCTAAAACTTCCCTTTACAAACAATTTTGCTTTGTGATTAATTTCCCCTATTTTCATAAATATCTCAGAGTCTAAAATTTATATTTGCTCTCCTACTGTTACTACTACTACAAATATTATTACTGTACACATAGTATATGTTTCTTATTTCCAAAATTATTTTCCTCCAGTGCTTAGGTGGTAGAGCAGAATGTAGGAATCACTTTTCATTTGGTATTTTACATGCAGACATTGAATGCAGGCGGGAAAAACACGTAAGAAAGGAGGTTGCTTTCTGCTGTCTGACTTTGGAACGAATGCTAGGGAAGAAGACAAACCCTTTGTTTCCTATTGAGAATTTCTTTGGGGACAAATAAGAACGAACAGTGTTTGCATCAGAGGAGGATGAAGACTTCTTGAGGTTCTGATTTAGATAACTCAATAGCGAGATGAAAATGAGACCCATTAGACGGTTGGTTTGGGTTTCATTTATTTTTGAAACTGATTTATTGTATTTTCATGATTGAGCTTCTGTTTTCTGCCTTTATCATTCAGTGAAGATTTGACTTTTCCTACAGGTAATGAGACCTGCAGGACAGTTCTGAGCTTAATGCCAATATGTTACCCGGTAATAGGGATGTCACAATAAATGGTTGGTCATTTTATTTCCCCACTGAAGAAAAGGGATGTTCATACTAGGCATGGGATGGAGATTGTTTGTGTTAAAATTATTCTGATAAGCAACATAATGTTTTTCTTCAAATAATTTTCAGAACTGCAAAGACACTATAGAATGGTGTGTTGATCTTATGAATACTGACAATCTCCTGTTATAACTCACTTTTTTGTTATTGTAGTTTCTTCCAATGATCAAATGAGGCTACTATGGGGAGGCAAGTTTAAGTAACCACATATATGAGGTGACAACCATGCATAACTATTGGACAGCTAGTTAGTTAAAGATGAAAGAAGGGATATATTAGGCTTTCAATTAATAACATAGACACTTTTTGTAAATTTTTCCTAAGAATTTTAAAATTAACAAATATGACCCAGGGTTCTGTTAGATTATCTTTCAGAGTGAAAAGTCCTGCTGCACATGTGTAATACTTGTGTCTATCATTTATGTTTCTATCTAAAAACTTTGACTCACTTATCTTGCCTTTTCTAGACTCCCATCCTAAATGCTAACCTTCTTTCTATACTCATCTCATCTATTTCACTGTATCTTTTCTATGAAGCATCTACATGTGCTCATCTTCTTTCTTTGTTGTCCTTCTCAAACCACAAAATTAACACCCATTAATGCATCTGGAGGTCTTATTAGAGCACTAATTTATTTGATTTGCCTGATGAAGTGGTCTCCTCTACTTTGAAATTTTTTAAGATATAACTGCTTTTGTTCCAATTATAGCTCTTCCTTCTTCTCATTTCAGTTCTAGCATTCAATTATCATTCCTCATATGTTATTCATTTTTCTGTTTTCAGATATTGTTTCTAATCTTTTCACCCAAATAGCTCCCAGTATGATAGCAGAGGGTCTGAACCACAGTCATTTCCCCAGAAAGCGTTCATTTATTTTCTGCTGTTGCCTCTTTTTTGGTTGCTAAACTCTCTTTCCTGTACAGCTGGGGGTTGTAACTGTCCATTATTCTTATTTTTTCTCTTCTCCTCCAGTTTTCTCTCCAGTGGCCCTTCTCTTTCCCTGAATAATGTACCTTTCTCCAAAGCGCTAAAAACAACACATGACCAAGATCAGCATAAAGAGATACATTTTCCCTTTAATGTAATGCCCTTTCATCAACTGTTTATCTTTTTATTCTTTGAAAGTGCCACTAAATAACTGAATAGAACTACTACATTCATATTGTATATTTCCCTTGCAGATACTTTGAATCAACTGCTTAAAGATAATGTTCTAAATCAACCCGAAGTACTCTTTTAGGCGACATTAAAATTCATCTTGCTCTGGAACCATTTACTATTAATCTCTAGTCAACATAATGTCTGTAATTCTGGCATTTCTTAATACTCATTCTATGTTTATAATGATGCCTCATTGTAAATCTAGCCTATCTACTAGCTTCCAAATATTCTCTTTGAAATATTCTAAGATCTTTTAAAAGTTCTGCTGTGGTTAAATGGTTAAATAAGAAAAAGGTATTTTCAGTTGGCTCTTTAGTCTAATAAAACAATTAAAATATTGACATTAATTAAGAAAAGACTAGATTTCAGTAAAATAACATTTTATGTTATTATATTGAAATATAAGACATTTGAGAAGTAAATTAATTAAAATTTTAATAGCAAAATTCACCACATATATTACCGTAAGAAAAAGTATCGTGTTTCTCATAACTAAAAATGATTTTTCTAATATGCTGAGGTTGTTGCCTTAACATTTAGTATGGGGTTTTGGTTTTCTCAAGGTTATTACAAATCATCCCCAAGCTTCACATGTATCTTTTCATTAGAAAGCAGCAAAAAAATTTGCTTTGTGTTTCCTTTTACGAAACTTCAGAATTAGCTAAAGAAAACCAAACATTTAAATGGCATTAGCTACTATGTAGTGATTCATTTTGTGACAAAAAGAGTAATGCTCTGATTTCATTGTACTTGATTAAATATAAAATTGCATACATCAGATGAAAAATAGTCACCAAGATAAAGCTATTGAAAGATAGAGAAACAAACTGACTACTGGACTTACTGCTTTATTGCAAACATGTTTAACGCTAAAGTAAATAGCCACAAATATAAATTAGAAAATAGTTCTATTAAATTTCAAAAAGTAACCATACTTTCACAACTGTCTTATTTAAAACATTAAATGGTACTACTTACTTTTCTTAGGCTCAATATAGTCTTTTTCTTTAGACAGAAAAAAAAATTTCCATTCAAAATGGCTCATAAAAACTTCTTGTCTTTGTAATCAAGTTAAAACTAGAGGAAATGACTTGCCTCCATCAGCAGGATACCATTTTATTAAATTCAATCAAATGTTCTATTTACACACTTCAATCCTCAATAAAATCCAATTTTATTATTTGAAACCTATAATCTTCAGTGAAATTGAATAAGTGTATTTCACCAAAGCTGAAGTGCTCTGTTATATTAATCAGCTAGACAAGATTTTATAAAATATTGGGGAGAGATGGAGTAAAGGCAGCATTGGGATGGTCTGTATTTTGCCAAACTCTTTGAGTCCTCTATTTGAAGTTAATCAATTTTTACATTTAAGGTCAAATTTTTATTAGATAAATATTACACACTGGAATGAAAATGTTTGCATTTTAATCTAGTTTTTATGTTCCACGTGAAGGGTTTTTCCTTGAAACTAGAGAATCCTAATATTTTAGTACATTTAATTTACAGAAATCCATTTATTTAGCTTATAGAAGAATAGGCATTATCTGCTTAGGAATTCTAAGAAAAGGCAAATCCCAAAATATGGTAAATATAATTAATAAAGGAAGGTACGTAGTTACAGTGCTTCAGAATAATCTTAAGTAAATTATGCCTTGAAAACAATAAGTCTCAGTAAGTTGAACACACAAGGACATCAATTCAGAGCAGCCACCATACCCTGCCTGGCTCTCCTTCATGCTCTCAATTAAGTCTGCTGAATGTCTCTGTGAATTTACTCTGAGAAAACCTACTGGGTATGTTTCTACTTTATCAACAGAGCAGAGCAAATAGCACTGGATTATGAGTCAGATGCCCTGTGTATAGCCGTGGATTCAGAGTTAACTACCTGTGCAACTTTGGGCTTGTGATTTAAACTCTCTGAGCCTCAGCAAGTATGCCAACAGTCTCTATTCCTCACCTGTGGTAGAGAGGACTAATTGATTATGACATACTTCATATATTCCTATCTTACACAGTGGCCCTGGCAGCTAGTTCCAATCAGTTTAAAGGCAGCATTCAAGTTTTCAACTATTGCCATCCTAAGACTGGATAATTTCTAAAGTCATTACCATTTCTAACATTCCTGGGCTCTAAATGCCCCAAAGCAATTAATCGATTCCTAGCATGAATACTCATAGTGGCTCTAAGGCCCCCAGCTCTCTAGATAATCCTAGTGCTGTTTACAAATGTTTTATGGTGCTTCCTAGCTTAGCACCCCTTAATCTGACCAAGGTGGCTAGATTCTCACTAATAAAACTGAAGTTGATTAAAAATTATAGACATACATATATATATACATGTATCTATCATATAACCTATATAAGTATTTATGTGCGTCTGTGTGTGTCTATACACACACAGTTTGAAAGAAAGCTGAATATTTATAATTTTAAAAATGCTTAAGTCATTTCTTTGAATTGGCAGCAATGTTTACGAATGATATGTAACTCAAGGAAGAAGAATTATGTAATAAGACAGGATGTCTTTTGGCTTTGAGAAATGTTTCTTGGAGCCATTACTCTGCACAGTAGAATGGTAGAAATGTTATTCTGAACTCAATCAATCCCTTGAACATCCATCTATCTCTAAACTACCTTTAAAACAGAAAGTGAGTAAATGGGACATAAGGGACAAACATCTAGTTAAATAAGTCTCCTTGCATAGACTATAATTTAGGCTTGGCAGAGTGCATTAAGGATTGCAGTGTGTATTTTGTTGGATTTGAATTTAAGAGATTTGTCAAAAAGCACCATGATAGGCTAGAAAGAGCAATGAACTTCGAATTAAAAGGCAAGGATTCAAATCATGTCATTGATCAAATGAGGTAATGGATTTAAAAGTTATTTTTTTAATAGAAAAAGGGTATAAATCTTTGTCATTCTTTTTAAAATACATAAATTTAGTTATAGTAATAACCAGTGAGAATTTATATTAAGAAGCACAAAAAATGTGGTGTATATATGTATATAAATATTGAACTCGTCAGTTTGCTCTGTTTATCATGTATTTTTACTTTAGATGTTAAAAATTCACTAGATAAAAACAGAATTTAATCTAAGTAGATTTCATTCCCTACTTGCGGCAGTAGGTTTACAAGATATTGAGCTGTAAAGTGAAAAGACTGATCTATATGACACTTTCCAATACTTTAGTGTTGGCCATTTAACAATAGATGTAGAGTTAAAGTAAATTGTTATAAAATAATAACTTTCATGATAAGAACCCTGGCTTCCTTTCCTTCAAAGAAAAATGTGAGTTCAAACTAACTCACATTTCTAACTAAATTAAATTTTTAATTTAAATTTATTTCAATTTCAAAAGTAATTTCAAACTAAATTAATTTTTTATGGTTGTTCTCTCCATGTCGCTTTTCAACATCTATAATGGTGCCCTTACCAGAACTTTCAATTGCTTCTTTCTTCCCTTTCAGGCAAAATAGTCAATTATAGAACAAAATTCCTAAAATATGTATGTTTTAGTTATGTTAAAAAATTTTTTTACTATATGTAACGGATGCTCTCAGATTGTGTGTGTGTGTGTTTGTCTGTATATGGATTAAGTCAAAGAATTATAACATAAAATCATAAGAGTATTTCCTTTGGTAAGTAAACTTGCAAAATGATCAGTAGGTAATGAATTTACAAAGGAAAAGTAAAATAATATGGTATATTTTCTTAAAAACATTTTAATTTCAATTTAGTTATATAATAGCTATGCCTAATTTTGGACTTTTAAGTTGTGACTAGATATTTTCAAATCTTTTTTTTCACATATAAATTTTCAAAAAATATATTTAAGGAATTGATACAACCCATTATTATATACACTAGTTTATTCAAAGTGCCATTAACAATGTAAAAGTGATTACTCTTACTCTTGGGACAATCGAAAACTTGCACTACTATGTTCTAATGGAATTTTCATGTCACAACAAACTTTAAATACTTAATTGTTAATAAAAAATTCACATGCTTATAATTTGCTGTATCCCTAAGGCAAAAAGAAGGAAAATAGGTGATAATTTTTTAAAAAGAATATCTCTTTAGTCAAATATTATTTTAAGCCCCATGACATATGCATCAGAATAAAGAAAACCTTGCCACATTGACTGGTGTTAATGGGGAAATTATGCCATTTATCTTGCTAGCAATTCACATATACCTTATAAAGTGCCAAAATACTATGGCATAGGTAAGAAGAAACTTTATTAAAAATAATAAACCCCTGTCTCCAAAGCACACAGATTATGAATATTTTTATTAATATCACTTTGTCTACATACATTTGGTTATATAGTCCAAAGCGCTGTCTCTGTTCCCAAGGTGCTTAGGTTACACAGTTTTTAAAAAAATAATACTGATGTTTCATACGTAAAATTTGTTATACCATCAACCTGTGATTCCACAGATCTGTCCCTTTTGGTCCCCTCCAAACTCTGTCGCATAGTTATGAATCACTACCCTTGTTTAAAATAAGAGGTAAAACTTAAATATTCTCACCAAATAAAAAGCTAAGTAGGTGAGGTAATACTCAATGAGGGGAATCCTTCCACAATGTGTAGGTATATCAAATCATCACATTGTACACTTTAAATATCTTACAATTTTATTTATCAATTATACCTTAATAAAACTAAATAAGATAAAACAAAATAAGATAAAATAAAGAGAGAACACATTCAGAGAGAGTTTAAATGGCGTGGCCAATGCAACAGACTCATCAGTAAGTAACCAATTTGGGGCTATAAAAAAATCTTCCTTCTGCCCCTTCATTCCTCCTGTCCTCTGTTCTCCTCCTTTCCTTCTTCCTTTAATAATCATTCATGTACTTGGCACCTGCATCAGGTGCTGTGAAAAGCACAGATAAATGAGAACCTCCAGAAAATTACTAGATCTGTTGCCTGCTACTCTTTGGTAAGTGAAATAAAGCACCTGAAACGTGGGACTGAAGGCCCTGGCTAATCAACAGACTATGAAGTCTCAAACAAAAGAGATGTGACTTTAATAAATATGAAGATTAAAAGAGAACTCATAAACCACAGTAGATATGGTGGTTGACAAAATGGTACGCACATTACAAATCTCACCATGTAAAGTATGTGCGCATAGGAATCTATCCATTAGAGGTACAGGTGAGATAGATAAGTTTCATTGATAGGATAAGTAAACCTAAATTGATCACGTTTGACATTTTATCCACTTTATGGAAAAGTCCCTACATAAGTTAAGGAAAGGGGTCAGCATTGCAATATATATATATTTTTTTGACAAACGAGTTTTCAAAGTAACCATTTTCTTTTCTAGTATGTTTTCTTTAATTTAGAATATGGCCTTTGTCAATAAAGAAGGCTCTTAAAATGCAATAACACACCTTACTGAACAAATTTATTTAAAATGATATTATCTGCTATTTGTCTTATTTTATATTGCCAGTTTCCACTGAGTGTTAATAAGCGGTTGCCTTTGAAGAGGTTTGCATTTAACATCTGTCACCAGCATCCAGCAACTGCACCTACGGGGACCTGTCAGGGAGATTGTTCTCCTTTGTAACACCCTGAATCTGTCTCACATCACTTACATACAGATAGTTACAGGCATTCATCATTTCATTATGCTGACGACTTCACTATTCTGATGTATAATGTCTCTTTAATGAGCCTCAAAAAATACAATATTCCTTGATTTATGAATGCTTAACTGAAATATTATACAAATTGGTAAAAAAAAACACCTCATAATGTATTTTCATTTTTCCTCCACATTATGCTTATATTTAACAGTGACTCATGAGTTAAGATCATGCTTATTTGACAAAAGAAATGATCAGAACTCGACTTCCTGTGTTTTAGTACCATTGCGGTTTATGTGCATATTTAAAGCTGCAGAGTAAAGCTGTGCTGACACTAAAAAAAGTAGCAAATTAAAATCGATTACCTTTTGTCCTAAGAAAGACTGTATTGGACAACCTCTTTCAATATCACTATAAGGTTGATAAGGTTTCTTTAGTCGTAGCGAAGGTTATCACCCTAAAATTCATTTTTTCCCTTTTGTAAATATTAAGAACCTTGAAACCAGAGAGAGCTCTATCTAGCAATAAAGAAGTCGTAAAGAAAAAACAATCCAGAAGTAAATCTGAAATGAGAACAGGGTTCTCAGTGAGGTAGTGTGGTTAAGTTCGCACGCTCCGCTTCAGCAGCCCGGGGTTCGCAGGTTAGGATCCCTGGTGCAGACCTACTCACTGCTCATCAAGCCATGCCGTGGTGGCATTCCACATACAAAATAGAGGAAGATGGGCACAAATGTTAGCTCAGGACCAATCTTCCTCAGCAAAAAGAGGAAGATTGGCAATGGATGTTAGCATATGGCCAATCTCCCTCACCAAAAAAAAAAAAAAGAGAGAGAAAGGGAATAGAAGTTAGGAAAGAGATAGAAGTTGCTTCTTTTTTCACTGCTTGCTTAATCATAGGCCCCTCTTGGGATGGCAGACCCAAGGTGCTGTCATCAGCCTTGCTTCCCATTGTCTTAAAAGCTATGCCATTGAAGGTGATGTAAAATGTCCTATTTATTAATTAAAAATCATTTCCCAAAAGAAACTGGTTGTGCCCCAAACAGGCAAGAGTTCCAAAGAAGTATAAATTACTCAAGTGCTGCCAGCTTTTGCAGAAGTAGGAAGTTTCTGAGTGCAGAGTAAATCATGTAAGAATCAACACTATATACAATTAAGAATAAAGATGGGCCTTGAATCTCAGGAGAGCTCATAAGTCAGCATGCATAAGGCATATAGAAATAGGACAAAATTTAGAAACTGGCATCCTTAGATTTGATATTAACCTCTTTGAAGCTTAGCTTCTATTCAGCACATCTGAGATTATTTGTAGCTTTCAATTTCTAAAAGAACAGAAATCCAGGCTAAATTAACCCAGAATCATCAGAAAAAGAGTGATTCAAGTTAATGATGGTACGCACAGGACTGTTACCACGTAGAACAAGTGATAGGATTGCATATAGAAATCCTAATAAAAAACATATGATATATACATGCATACTCTTTAAGAAAATGTCCATTTATAAAATATATACAAAAAAATTAGTTCTATCACTTTAACATTACCTTTTTATTCCCTAGCTTGATTAGTCCCTTTCAGGCTCACAATAAATTACTTCTAGTTATATATAAATATGTGACTCACCCATAGAGAAAAGAAAACCCAGGTTGAGGGGGAAAAATGTGATGTGATTCCAATTCTTTAGATATTCTTAAACAGAAGAATTCTAAAACATATTTAAATCAATTTAGCAACATTCAAAAAGAGTTTATAACTTCCTTAGTAGCTACATAAGGGGGCATAATGGTTTTCCTATGCTTTATATGTCAGAGCTGTTCTAGGCAGGTTTTCTATACCGACTTAAAGGGCCATATTAGGTTGATAATTCCTGTACTAAAGAAAGAATGTTTTACATTTTACTTTTGAGTAATATAAGATTGCTACCTCACCTAGAGGAAACAAGATGTACCACACAATGTATATATAAAAATATTCCCAAACAGATGTTTGTAGTTTTAGCAGAGAAGGGGTCTTATTTCCAAACTTCATTGAATTGACCAGATGTTTATTTATAATTTTAGGTCCGATCAGGTCTCCATTTTTACTTTTAGTTTTGTTTTGTTTTAAGAAAAGTTTTAAGAGCCAGCCCTGATGGCCTATGGTTAAAGTTTGGCGCACTCCACTTTGGCGGCCCAGGTTCAGTTCCCGGGTGCAGAACCACACCCCTCGTATGTCAGTTGCCATGCTGTGGCAGCAGCTCACACAGAACTAGAGCAACCTACAACTAGAATATACAACTATGTACTGGGACTTTGAGGATGGAAAAAAAAAAAGTTTTAACTGCTAAAGTCATTGAAATATCAAGGCATTCTCTCTCTGAGTATCATATTTATGGATTTACCTAAAGAAATGTCAGTCATTTCCCCTTTATCCCAGTCTCAAGTGATGTGCTCATCTACAGGGTTCTTCATCTATGAGGCCAACTAATTTACCCTGAATAAAAATAACAGCGAACATTATAATGAGTCTCACTGTAAATCATTTTTATATACATCATAACATCTAATTTTCACAATAACCCTCTTAGATCGATATTATTTTCATCTACATTTGAACGATGAGGAAACTGAAGCATTGAGAGATTAAATGACATCACCAAACTCAAACAGCCATCAATGGCGCAGTTGGCCCTAAAGCCAAAGTCGGCAAGCATGTCGACTTCAGACCATTGTGGAAATTGTGATTTAAATTTGATTCCTTCCTCATGTATCTTCAACTTCTCTCTCTTTCATGATACTTTTTAAGTTTCATATCACTGCTATTAAAAAGAAAAAAAAAATAATAATCCAACTCACCAAACAGTCAACAAACAATAAGAAAGCCTACCTCCATTCTCTCGTCTCCTTCCCGTCTCATTGAATGGGATTCTGCTCCATCACTCTATGTACTCTTCAATCTAGTGCCACCTGGCCTCACTACTCTACTCGTCCTGTCCTGGCTACACAGCATAGACCTGTGACCTATTAGGGTCAGGTCCAAGGATCAGTCCAGTTTTGATCTTAATTGACCTCTCTGGTGCAGTGGGCTCCTCAACATCACCTCTCTCTCTTTAAAACTCCCTTGAACCTGACTTTCCTGGCTCTTCTTGTTCTGCACCTCCTGCTCTTTCTTTTGAAAGGCTCTTTCTTTTGGGGTTCCTTTTTGTCCACCCTCCCATTAGATTTCCCTGCTCCCCAGGGTTCCATTTCTCTTCCAATTCTTGATTCACATATATAACAGTCTGCAAACTACCATTACCTGCTGGTTCCACAGGCATATACTCAAGATGCCCAAAGGAAAACATAGCTTTTTCACACACCTCCTCCTATATTATTAGCTCAGTGTGAGGCATCATTCATCAAATCAAAATGAAAAAATATATAGGACATTTTCCTCTTGCTCCTCTCCCTGGCTCCATGTCGCTAACACCCAATGTAAAATAGCATCAGGTCCTTCTGATCTAGCCACCTCCATAGGCTCATCTCTTTGTCCATCCGGTCCTCGCTTACATCCTCAGCCTGTTTTGTATTGCTCACTGCTTCATTTATTTTCTGAAACACCAGACTAATGTAGTCTACAGCACTCCTCATGTCTGTACTCACGCTGTCTCTCATACCTTAAATGCCTTTCAGATCCAGCCCCTAGCCCCACACCACACCCCAGGTCTACTCCGTTTAGGCCCCCTCCCTTGACATCCCACATGAACTCAGTACATTTTTTCACTTCTCCTCTAGTATTTTATGCATATCTCCAGCCTTCAGGTATTTTTAAATAGAAGTAAAATACAATGGTTAAGTGCCAGCCTCTGGACTAGCTTCACCACTTACCAGCAGACAGGTTACTTAACCTCTCTTAACCTTACTTAATCGCTGTTCTCACATCCACAAAATGGAAGATAACTGTAGTACATAAGTAATAGCGTAGCTGTGAGGGTAAAGTAGAGCATTTTGAGCAAGTCCGGCATATATTAAGCACTTTGCAATATTGTTATAATATTGTTGATAAATATTTTTCCCTCTGCAGTCCCCAGCAGACAGGGCATCCGTGAGCGCAAATTCATCTTAGAATCACGAGCACTTCACGCCAAGCACAGAGCAAGGGTCTCTATACATGGAAATTGATTGAACGAGGCTATGTGATACAGTGTTCTAAAGAAAAGACCGATTTCATTGGATTTTACTCCCTAATTTAAACTTCAGGAGAAGTAAGCAAGTGAGAGGCTAGCCAATGAGGCATTTCACTCCAGACCAAAACCCTACGTGTGATTTTTCTGGCCTGAACGTGGGCAGTGACGAAGGCTTTACTGGGCAGGCCTCAAAGAAGAAAGACACCCTCCCCACACCAGACCACACTGCAGTCTCTGGAGGGAGTTTCAGGGCCTCGCAGCCAGCCTTGCTGCTTCACATACCTGCATTCCTAGGCCATCTGCCTTCATCGGAGGGAGCTCTCTTTGTCTGGGGTCTTCAGCAGAGGCTTTCCTCAGGTGCCCCTGTGAGACCTCCTTATGGGGGAGTGGGGGAACCTTGAACATACTTTTTTCCACTCTGACTGAGTGCTTTCCACTCCTAGCTCTACCTTTTCTCCCTCCCCTGGCACCAGGTCCTTCAACCTGACAGAGCCTTTTGTTCAGGGCAGTGAGATGACCCCCACATCCGTGCTGATCCACACGAGCACCACCCAGTGTGTTCCATGAGGGAAAATGGAACAAGGACGAGTCAGGGCTTTCTCCAAGTTAGTCTCTTGCTTATATTATCACAGCAAGTGATTAAAGGCTTGACTGTTCCTTTCATTTTGGTTTATTGTCTTAATTGACTACTCAGACACCTGGCAGCTCAGCTCTCTCCAGCTCGGCTCAGCTCCTGACAGGAATCAGAGACGGAAGAGATGGAAAGAAGGAAGAGATGGAAGATGGAGGGAGATTGCAAAGGGAAAACATCCTGGAAAACAATATTTTGCTGCCCCCATTTTACAGGATGGTATAGTCTTTTGAGTGGCTCCATGATTTAGAACCAGGATACTCTTAGATTAGAAGACATCTTAGAGATTTTGTGGACCTGGAAGTCTATGTGACATGAGAGCACAGTTAGGTACAGTGACAAGGCTGTATTGACACCTAGTCCAAAAATCTAACTACCATAGAGCTACATATTACATAGGATTGAGTCTGGAAATATAAGTTCCAGAATATTTTGTTTATTTATTTATTTTTTGGAGTTAGTGTCTGTGATGTCACTAAATCATGCATCAATGTGATACTCCAAACCCAAGTGGTTGGAGAAAAAAACTAGGATAACCTGAGAGCAGAAGTATAAATACATATATATTTTAGTCATACAAGTAGGAAACATCAACTTCTTCAAATGCCAAATGAACTTGTTTCAAAGTGAAGGCTAAGATTTAAGAATGTATATCCCTCTATCCCAATAGGTTTAAAATTGTCTCGATTTAGAGAGTGAAAGAGCAAATATATTGGCCAATAGGATTTAGTATTTTGTTTTAAATCAGTTTTAGTTGGAGACTGAAGAACAAGGGGGCACCAATAGAGAAAAAAGAAGAGACCAACCACACATACGTTCACCAACTGAATGAATTCCTCAGTGAGTAGCAGTGATAATGCACACATTTCCAGAAGAATGGTCATTAGGCTCAGAAGTGCTGGAGGGACTGAGATAAAGTAGGACTACGACTATTCTCATCTTACAGTAAACGACACTGTATGAAGCTCAGAAGTGACATGGTCTTCCAAAAACTAGTACAGCAAATTCTACCACAGTGTGTTTCATGGTTACTCTAGAGCCTACTTTCAGAGTCTCAAAGAAAGTTGAAATAAAAGACAGGAAATCAAGGAATTCATCTTTGAGAAAAGATCATCTCAGACTCATCTTTGCATCTTAGACTTTTCCATATTGTTCCCATTTGTACCGCATGGTGTTCCTCAGTTTTCTCTGGCTGCGTCTCAAATGTCAATATTTCAAATTTTTAAAGAAAATGATACAAATACTTCTGGCAGGAAGTTAAAACTTGTTCCTTAATAATTGAAACACACTTTGTAGATCTGCCAACTAAAGCTCCCCTCTAAGGGCAGGTCTTCTATATCAAGAGCCAAAATTTAAAAAAACAAAATACAAAAAAACTCAATGGAAACATCCTTAAGTATGGATAAGACCATTTCCTTTAGACCTTAAATAGTATGAAAGATTTCAGTAAGAATTGCAAAGAAAGAGTTAGCTATTGTTTATCCTTCATTATATTGTTTATTTAAATACAGATCTTTTCTAAGTTCATAAATGATGTAGTTTTTCTCTTAAATTATTATTATTACCTTGCAAATGGAACACTACAAATATCTTTTAACATTAGACTCAAGGATAAAAGCAACTGATTCAAAAAATGTGATTTATCGCCTAGTGGGCTATTCATTTCTGCAATGTTAAGTCTAGGCATTTAAAATTTTTTATCCTAAGGTAAAGATTTTCTTCTTTAGAAAGACCATCTAAAGGTATAGTACAAATTAGCTGCCAAACAGAGCAAATGGGAATTCGTAAAAAAGCTAATGTCAAGGCAATGTTAAATACCTATACTTAAGGAAAAAACAAACGAACAAAAAAATAAAAACAACTTCTATTACTAAGCAAACATCACAGTGAAATATCTTATATATGAATACCACTAGAAGGCTTAATATATTTTGCTTAATAAAAATAATTTCTTATACCAGCTTGTCTTCCTGGTATAAATGAACTTCTCTGCATTCATCCTCTTAATCGTGGTTATTAAAAAAACACACTTACATGTGTACACTGATACAAGACATAATAAAATAATTAGATCGAAGGAAATTTTATAGGTCGAACGTTGTATGAAGCAATTTAAGTGTGTTAAAAACTGTACGGTTTCAAATATCACTCCATCTTAAATGTCACTGAAAATTATTTCTGCAAATCTGTATTTAACAACATGGTTCTGATAAATGGCCTGAGCATTTTACAAGAAGATTAATAGTTTTTAAGCAACTCACAAATTTCTTTCAGTTACAAGTCATCAACATTATTAATTAAAAATAATTCGACTTCATTCAAAATAGTCATTATATTTAACTCTATCCTAGAGAAATTCTATTATGGAAGACATACTAAAAATTCTTTCTTTGAATTCCTTCTCTAGTAGGACAAGTAACATATTTAATAAGCTTGATTTTTCTCTTGAGCGCTAATTTGGCTTTAAATCAATTTCACTTTTCAGTCATATTGTGAAACATATTTTTTATGACATAATGAGAGCATAAAAATTATAAGATTCAGTGAAAGAAAATAAGTCTTATCACTGATTCTAAAATCTTTACTTACCCATTTAAAATATGAATTAGGTCCATTGCCCCAAGTCTGGGATGTAAAGTAAAATGTTACTACAAATTAAATTTTCAAACTGTGAAGTAGAAAATCTAAGTTATCACTGCATTATATGAAATAAAATGCCCCTGAAATTATGAATTAACTGATGAAATATAAATTGTTTCATTCACAAAGACTTTCCCAAACTATGTGTTCAGTTTAGGGAAAAAATGTTATATGCCATAGGATATTAAAAAAAGATCTGTCATTATCTGAATAATTTTTCTGGTTAATAACACAAGTCAAAACATTAGAGCTATCTGATTGTATCTTGGGGTAACATTAAAAATGTGTAGCCATCTGTAGTGCATGGGCCTGACCAAGCAGAAGGCCTGGCTGGTGAGCTCTGAATGTTAGCAGAGATATCTACATATGATTTCAAAACCTAAAGAAATCCTAGTTGTCTGGAGGTTTTACTATTAAATATAACCTCCCTAAATTTCCCTTAGAGGTTAGTTTTTTCTGTATAATTCATAGAACTCTCAAAGACATTGTAACCTAAGAGCTATATCTGGCCAGCTTTAGTCTACTTGCAAAATGGCTACCATTGCAACCTCTTTACCAATCATAATAGCATTTACCCATGAATTACAGTAGAATGCTGTGAAATATTATGTGGAAAATCTATTTCTTCATTTACATGACCAAATCAAGCCCTCAGGTCAGTTTGCAAGGTTTATACAAGGTTTTTTGTTTAATTCTTTCTGAATATAATAGTTTTGTATCATTAAATTGCAGATACTGTGACTAAAGAGCACTTAATTAGGCACAGAATAAGCATTCTAATAATTGAACTTGGTGCTATTATCACTGATAATCTATTTCATAGATTTGAAAATATCACCAAAATTTAAGCGGAATGCTTTATAAAAGTTTCTCATTCCGTTATTTTTCTAATCCTATAACTCATTGTGTATTGATTGATTATTCATAGTAAGACTATCATTCTTCCTAGGATAGTTTTACAATTATTTTAATTTCTCGTCAGGAAACTGTCACACTCCTAAACATGTTCTGGCAAAGATCACTGTGACATAGTAAACAATGGTCATTTTATCCCTCACTTAACTTGTGTTTATACCAAATATTTCTTCTACAATTAAGTGTTTCTGTATCCAGAATAACTTTTTCTTTCCAAGTTGCTATTCTCGTGTCAGCTAGCATTTCAGGCGTTTGTAGTCGTCTGCCTGTTTCTGCTCCTACACTACACATGTTATTCTAAAATTCTGTTACAGTGTACTACATATGACATTTTCAAGCCACAAAAAAAACCAAACGTTCTAATTTCACTTGAAAATACTTACAGTGATACACTTCTCTTAGTGATCTTAACGCTTCATCCGGAATAAATATCACACAAGAAGAATATCCAGAGGTTATTTTTATCTTCTTTGGCTAATTTACATGATTGCTGCATTCAAGTCTGAAAAATAAAAAAATTAAAATATCTTACTATTAAATACAATGCCACAATTTCTACGTAATTTGTAAAACAATAAGAAAATGCTGGAATATTTTCCTAAACACAGAAAGTTTCTGAGTACTGAATGAATATATCATGACCAATTTTTTTTTTTTTTCTGGTGAGGAAGATCAGCCCTGATCTAACATCCATGCCAATCCTCCTCTTTTTGCTGAGGAAGACTGGCCCTGGGCTAACAGCTGTGCCCATCTTCCTCCACTTTATCTGGGACGCTGCCACAGCATGGCCTGACAAGCGGTGCAACGGTGCATGCCCGGATCCCAACCCAGGCCACCAGCAGCAGAGCACACACACTTAACCGCTGTGCCACGGATCCGGCCCCAGTCATGACCAATTTTTAAAATGCAATTTATATATGATGCAAAAATCATGAAGCCCACCAAAATTTCATTAAAATGTGCATTAAGCAATGGCAAATATCCCTCCTTTTACTTACGAAGATGAGAAATGAATCCCCACAGACTCAGAATGATCTTAACCACATATATTTCTATAAAAGATAAGTATATTTAGGGTACTAAGAAAGGTAGAAAATACATTATATTTTTTCCTACTAGTTAAGTGATTAGCATAAAACCAACCTAGAATATTTTGGTGAGTTATTAAACTAATTTTCAGTGTTGAAGGAATCATAGAGAAGTCAATTTTATCTTTCTATATCCAATACATTACGCATATTCATATTATGTTTAAGGAAAAGAATATATATTCAAATATTGTGAGAGATTTGTTAAAGGAAGTTATAAATATAAAGTATCACATTTTTAAATGAGCTACTCTGGAGGAAAAAAACATCGAGAAGTATCTTCAGATTCAGTGCTCTCCAATCTGCAAAAGGAAAGGAATAGAACTTCGTGGGAGGGAGGCTGCCTACAGTTTAGTTATCAACTGAAATTAATCCAACTGACATTAATGGAAAAGACTTCAATGGAAAGGCTCTTTAAGGCTATTGACCTGTTTTAGACTGTTTTAATGGGAATAAACTTAATACAATAGTAATAAAAGCTACAAAGTTGCAAGACAGGCACTTTAATTATTAAACAAACAAACAAAAGCTATTTTAAGGACAGATGCTATAATACCCTTACTCCCACCTCGCAAAATCAGAATTTGGTGGATTCATTTCATGTGAGCCCTGAAGATTATCACAGAGAACAGCAGCGAAGTCACCCAATGTAACCCTTGTAATCTCACTCACTGTGAAGGGAGGCAGTTTAAAGAATAAATAACTTGATAAAAGACCTGCCTCTCCCAAACAAAATCTAGAGACAGAGATTGGATTGGTGGTTACCAGAGGGGAAGGGGGGAGGGAAGAGGGCGAAAGGGATAATTCAGCACATGTGTGTGGTGATGGGTTGTAATTAGTATTTGAGTGGTGAACATGATGTAATCTATGCAGAAATAGAGGTATAATGTTGTACACCTGAAATTTATACAATGTTATCAACCAATGTTACTGCAATAAACAAAAAATTATAAAAAAAAAAAATCTCTATCTCTGAATGCAATTACTAAGAGATGTCAGTCAGCACTCACTTACACTGTTGATAACCAACTTCTTTTCTGATTGGTTGGTAAGACCAGTCTGATTTTTAATATCACCTTTGCCTCTGGTATATGACTTTTTTTTCCCTTCCTGATCCCATATAATTGCTAATCCTAGCTGTTCAGAAACTTCAAAGGATCAGTTTATATATTGATAATAATTCTACATAAAAATTTCAAGGTAAAGAGTTGATCACAGATTCAAGAGTTTTATTCAGAAGTATTTTCAATTAAAACTTTAATTTTCATTTTTATCTGTTTGAACTTTTTTTTTCTCCAAGAACTCCTTTCATGTGTGTGTTAGTTCTCTATTACATCTCTTTTAAATCTCTCATATCCTTTCTAGGAACTTCTATATTTATATTTTTCCTACTTTTTGAGAAATATTTCAAAAATTATTTCATGTCCTAGGCAATTATTGCTATTTTTTAAAAAATCTATTTTAAAATATCTATTTAAAAAATCTATTTTTGTAAGTTCTAATGTTTTCATTTCATAAATTTTTATACATTTTTTTCCAGTATTTCCCCCTAGGCTGTGATTGTTTACTCTTCATTTCCTTCTGTTAACATTATAATCTTTTTGAAATCTTGAATTTCTTCATTACGCTCTCACATTTTAGAGAGAACATTTTGCTTTAACATTTATGAGACTGTGAATTGTCAGAACTCTTTCTTATATCACCTTGGGTCATTTACGATAGATGTTTCTGATCTCTCTCTTACTCATGTGCCTTACCTACTCTTGTTTGTGTTGTGGGTGTGAGGTTTACTAAGTATAGATATCATGATGTTGCTTTTTCGGTTGTTGCATGGAGCCATTTAGTAATTGAAATAGTTGTGCGTGTGTGTGTGTGTGTGTGTGTGTGCAAGAGTCTGTAAGTGCCATTCAATGTCCTTGACTCAAACGTTCTCTCAAAAATGTTATTTATTTTGCTGATTGAGCCTATCTTCTCATTGTTTTTGTTTTGTTTTTCATCTACGCAATCAGTATCACTCAATCAATCTCTCTAAGTCACAGAATCATTCAAGAAATATTTGTTGAATGATTGAACGATTGAATGAATAAATCAATGAATTGACTTTCTGCATCTGATCTAGTAATGATGGCACTGGTCCCACCCTTACCAGGTTTAAGGAACCTTCTGCAATTTAACTAACAAGGTAGTTTGTATGGAAATTCTTCTTGCTTGATGAGTAAGGAGGTATGTGTTGTCTTTCAGGGTCTTATGTTTCTGTTTCCATTAAGTTTGGCATTCTATGTTAGCTGGAAAATTTACAAATTCTAGATGGGTGAATTTATTGATATTAAAGTTGAAGCTGCTCAAACATTCATTGTCAAGATCACTGGAAATCAGTAACAGTGCTATCAAAAATGTTACTCAGGGTTGTTAGAAGAAGGATACCGTTACCCCAAATTTGGCAAAATTACAATCAATCCTTGATCGATTTTGAAACAATTTTTCATCCTGATATTTCAATCCTACTTTGAAGTGGTTATGGATTGTTTCGTAAGCTTAGAGCAGGATGCTGGTAGCAATATTTACTCTCAAGGCCTAACAGAGGAACTTCATGGAAAATCACCGTATTAATATTTTTTCAACATCTAAGATCACTTTTCTTATCAAGACAACAGCCTTATCATCTATCTGGTTACCTGCTAGAGAATACAAAATTATAAACTTGGAACCAAACATAAAAAAAGGTGGGGGGAAGGAGATAGTGATTCTTGCATTCAACATTCGTGTCCTTTCCATTGTACCCTCTCGTTCTCCCCCATGACGTGTGCACTGACGCTTTTTCTTGGTTTGTGGAAAACAATCAATGCAAGTCAGGTCTATTTCACTCTTAGCAAGGAGGCTCATTCTCAGCACCCTCTTCTGTTCTTGGTGGGCATCTGGCAGCTCTGCAGGAATGGCTGTCTGTAGAGCCCAGGTGGCTCCTGAACTCCTATGCCACCCACAACCAAAATGGCTCTTAAAATTCCATATGCTGAGAAAGAATAAGGCTCTCACTGGTATGTAAACTTCCCACATATGCCATATTTAGAAGATTTGTTTTTATCATCAAAAAAAACAAACCAAACTAAAACTAAACCCAAAACACGGTAGGCTCTGAATGACATTATTTATACACCAAACATCTAACCTCAAAACTCATGCCTCCTTTGAGCTTTCTGCAGCTACTAAGGCTTTTTGCACAAATAATTGTTGAGAGTGTTAACGGAAGAGTTTAGCTGTTGATTGCCACTAGGCCTACATTGCCAGTCCTTCCCCTATTTGATTCATTCAAACAAATTATATAAAAATGACTTGACTTGATTGGCCAACATTTAGTATTACTTGTTAGTTGTTATTTAATTTTTCTTTTTATTTATGGAGCCATATGGATAAGTATGTCTTAATGTGGCCCAATGATATTTTTCTTTGTTAGATTTTCTAAAGTTAGTATCCATGTTTCATTAAGAAATCTGTAATTTGTGAAAAAAATTAGGTATATTTCATAGAATTTAAAATTAGAAGCCTCTTCACAATAATACAGGAGATTCACATGTAAGAACGAGGTCGGATTTCCAGGACATATTTGCAAGCTGTCTGCTTGATATCTGGGCATATCATCTGCTTATAACAATCTTCTCAATGTTATTTAAATTCCCAGAATATCCAACTAAAACATCTACATTTTGGCTTCTTTATATTTTGGTAAGCATGTCTGAGAACTAGGCTACCACTAAAAACTCAAATCATGGTCAGAAATGAACACTGCATTCTGACTTACAGTCTGGGATTCAATGTGCAGAGAATACCATCCATTTCCCCTTAGCATCCTACCCACTCCTCATGGGAAGTCACTGCCACCTTGAAAAGTCTCTGCCTCTCTCTCACACACTGAAATCCAAATCAGGAGCCGCTAAAATAGAACACACAATTTTGCATGATAACGACAATAACAACAAAATAATAGCAACTAACATCTACTAATTGGTCAATATATGTCAGGTCAACATTTTCTATCAATTTTTCATTCATATATGAAATAAGAAGTGCCATTATCATCTTCATACTGCACATTACGAAAATGAGCCTAAGAAATAAGTGGTTTTCTCCAAGGCATGTACCCGGCTAATAAAGAGTCAAACCAGTTTAATAACAATGTTAATCCCATATTCTTTCCATTGAATTATGCTATTTTGTGACTGAACTATTTATGACAGAAAATGAGAAGGGTTTTAACCAACTCTATGAGGAATGTCATGATACATAACACATTATAGGCAATACTTCAATGTTTAAAAATATAATGTACAGATATGTGATGAATTTTTTAAAATAATAAGAAAAATACTGATTAAACTTGATAAGAACTGATCCTCTGAAGTATCAGATTCACATTAAATTAAATACTAAGGATATGAGTGTCAACATGCTAAAATGCTGAACCTCTGAGTTAAATCATTATAGAATACACATGAGAAATAAAAATGAAATATTTATGTGACTCAGAAAAATAAACATGGTTCAAATATATCTTGTATTTTTGAGGTTTCCACAAACATGAGTAATCATGTATACATATTATACCCAAAACTCCAGATTTTCTGAGAGTAAATGTTAGAGAAGATTTAAGATAAAATTTAAACATATAAAAATGTTTATATTATTGAGCAGTTAACTAAGTAATAAGCAATTAAGATGATTCTATCCAATCCGATGTCATTCATGCTAAAATACATAAATAATTGAGTCTGTAATTTAGTACTACACTAATTCACATGAGGTAAATTCATATTATGGATAGGAAATATTTGTAGGATATCAGATTTATTCTTTCAAAGTAAATCAAGTTAATGGCATATACTATGTCTATATGTGGAAAGAAAGTGGGTAGGCTGGTGGTGATTGAATTCTGAAAAATTTAAATGATAACTTCATCCTATATACATGGTTTTCATATTACTATGTAGCATTAAAAAATCTATATAGAGTATATTTTTACATGACCATTAATCACAATTAATTTTACAGGAGGAAATTTTGTTAGCTCTTTGTTGCAATAGATTCTTGTATGTGTGTATGTTTACTTTATAATTTCATGATATTTCTTTCGATTAGTAAAGAAACTCTTGGCTCTCACAAAACCCACTATGTCAATCAATGATGTGGGGATTGGCTGACACACTCCAGATGCTACAGAAGAAGAAACATAAAAATATCTGCCTATTTCTGCATGGTAAAATCAAGCAATAGGCTGAGAAATTGGAAGACTGCACAAATTACAACCTCAAGAAGTCAGTCACTTCCTCATTAAGAAATTTTAAAGTTAATCGTGACTTATTCATGTGAATTTTTCCTTTTTTTTCAGATCTACACTGGATAGCAGTTTTAATAGCTAAGATTTCATCTAATCTTTTTTAGGTCAGTAATTGAGAAAAACCTTTGTAAATGGGTGACAAATCTTACAATTTAATAATCCTAATAAGGACAAAAAAATTTGTTTTCAAGGAACAGCCTGGAAAGATAACAGCACTGACAACATTGAGAATGGGCGATAAAGACCAAATGTACATTGGTCTAAAATGACAAAGTTGTCAAACTTTGAATTGGCTGGAGATGAATTTTTTCCATCAGTAGTTTCACACATTACAGCCAGTGGTGCTTATGTGAAAATTATAGAATCACCTGGGGGAAAAGTAATTTTTTGTGTTGTATGTTTATGGTTTTGAACCCTTCTATGGTCTTTCACTTGTTTATATTGCCACTAGGATTGAGCAAGAAAAGAGTGCAAACTGTGATTTTGGAGAGTTTGGGAGATATTTTTCAATTTTCATGCAGTTTCACCTCATCCATATTTCATTTTCTGCCACATAACGCCAGCTCTGTTGGCTGCATAATGTTCTAATGTTTTTTATAAAAGTTTTGTGACTTCAAGTAATTGCTCCACAAAGTTGTTTGGAAATGAAAGTTTCTAAGCATTAGTTTGTGTAGTGTTAAATTTTTCACTTTCTATAGTGAGCTTTGGAAATTGTACTGCTAATTAAAGTTTGTCCTAATTTTTCAAGCGTTTACATTCAGAAAGAAACAAAAATACTTATTTCGTTTTCATTCAATATATATCTGTTAGCCATATTTTCACTCAGATTACGTATTTCTGTTACATTTAATGAAATATTCTGCATATAAAAATTTCAAAAAAATTAAAAAGCACATCACAACAGGAATAAAGTAGTGTCTGCAATTTTTACCAACTTTTTCATATAGAAAGCTTTGCATTTTAAATGTCCTTTGCACATTAGAATGTGAAATGGGGAAATGATAAATATTTATCTTGATCATTTAATTTAATTGCACAATTCAGCATTCATATTCACTTTCTTACCTTTTACTTTAAGTATAATAATACAAAATTGGATAGTGCTCTTTCCTTTATTTGAGTAATCATAGGCATTATCATACCTTTCAACCTAATAACGCTTCTGCACAATTTGAAAGCTATTCCTTTAGTTAGAATAATCATTGCTTTTAAAAGTTACTAGACATTACTGACTGATCATTATTTTTAATTGCACAGCTAACACTAGTATTATACTCTGAGTGTGACAAACCCCTTTTTAAAAGTATGCATCACTGTTGCAAATCTTACTAACCAATTATTAAGAATATTAATTTTCTTTCTTTTTATAGTTTAAATATTTTTGTTTGTTTTCACAATTTTTTTGATCATTTTTTATCTTGTCCGTGTATTTCTGAAATGATGGGAAAGTCGTAAGAATAAAATGACACTTAAGATTAAAACATTTTTATTTCTAACCTTTTAGAACACAGGAAAACACTGTGTCAGGCAATTATTCACAAAAATATAAAAGCAGAGAAATATACATTCAAAGATGTTGCAATCCAACTGAGGAAGGGATGGGAGCAACACATACAAAAGAGGCCGGGTTCTCTCTTCAGCCACCTCCACTCAGGCATTGTTCCCGTACGCAAAAACCACAAAACACCTGTCAAGATCAAAAAGTCTTCTTCTCACTGTTAAATCCAGTGTAAAGTCTGAGTCATCATCTGACACAGCTTATAGCAAGCATCTGACCCCGTGGATCAGTCTTTCCTGAATCTTCCTGCATTAGGTCTTCACGTGACCTATAGAGCCACGCTCTCTTAGCTCCTGCCACCTCACTGCTGCGACTCCCTTCAGTCTCCTGGCTGCTTCCCCCGCATCTCCAGGTCTAAGGCCTTAACCTGAAGTGCCCAGGAGCTTAGTCTTTGACTTATTCTGTCCCCTCTCCACCCTCACTGTCTAGATGTGCACTGTCCAATATGGTACCACTAGCCGCGTGTGGCTATTTAAATAAAAATTTAAATCAATTCAAATTGAATAAAATTAAGAATATAGCCACTCAGGCCAAAACTTGTTTATTCTTGTTTTCTTGTAGCTCCGAAAAACCACATAATCAGCAATCCATTTGGACTCTACATTCAAAATACGTCCAGAATCCTGTCACTTTTCATCACTTCCAGAACTGTCAACCTGGTACAAGCCACCATTGTCTTTTGCCTGGATCATTACAACAGCCTCCTAAAGCTATGCTGCTTCTGTCCTTGTCTGTAAATCCATTCTCAAGCCACTGGGACCCTTAAGGGTAGGTTGGATCATGACACCCATCTGCTAAATTCATCTAATGCCTTCCAATCTCCCTTACAATGGCCCTGTAGACCTCACTTTATCTGGCCTACTCTCCCTTTCACTCCCATGTGTCTTCTTAATATACCTAAACCATGACAAACATGTTTCTGCCCCAGGGCATTTACACTTGCTTCTTGCTTTTTCTGGGACTCTCTTCCAGATCAGAGAGTCTCAGCTGGCTGTGGATACTGAAACTAATATAATCCCATGCTGGGCTGAGGGAAGGGTCTCACAATTACACGTTCTTCAAAATTTCTGACATATTTTTTTGGTAAAATTCTTTGAAGGAAACTTGAAATTATTGCTCTCCCAGAGGCCTAATACCTCTTGAGTAAATTAAAAAATTTAACAGTATGATCCAGATTTTAAAATTTATTAGCAAAGAGGAATTCAAAGTTTTTCTAATATTTTGCAAATATGATCTCCATCCATGAAAATATTCCATACTTATTGCAAATACATAGAAAGAGTTTTTTCTTTTTTTAAAAAAAATTAGATTAGCTAGTGGTTGGTTAATGAATTTGTTAATTAATTAATAATATTAACTTTATTGGTTCTCTTTGGATTCCACTGAGTTTTTTTATTATCTTACTTTTATCAAATTCATTTATTCTTATTGTCTTGATCATGATATTTAGTTAGGAGAAGTATTTAATGTATCTACTTGATTGATCAAAAGTAGACATTTGGGAGGTGGAGGTGCTAAAACACCCAGGGAGGCAAAAATAATTTAATAAACATACATCTTATATTTGAAATTCATAAAAATGGTTTCATTACATAAAACATAGAAAAAGAAGCTCAATAAAAGCTTAGTTTTTGATAGATATAAGTAGAAGATACTGTGATTTTCAACTAGACCTTTTCATGATGGGAAAAGGGAATCAATAATTGCTTATGTTTATCAAAGGGAGGCATCAATTCTACCCTTCAAAAGCATTTAAAATAAAAACATTTCTTCTTATGTTTTAGACCATTGCCATAACCATATGTGTGTGTACATATATTTATATACACAAACATATATATGAAGAATTCTAGAAATTACAGGAATAAGTGGTAAATCATTAAGCAGTTTCAAAGAGCTACACTGTATTATATACCAGATTCATTATAAGTTTCATTATATGTTGTTGACTACAAAACAGATGTTTTATTTAATATAATTAACAAAAATCCTGTAACATCAGTGATAAATAGCCATGTTTTGCAAATATAAACTCAACACAAACATTACACCTTTAATAATAAGAATATACTTAAACAGCAACAAGAATCAAAAGTGAGAACAAACTAAATTTACATAATATAGAGTATAACCATCTAGTATATTTCTCAATTGAAACAGGTAGCTACAAAGCATTAAAACATATAAAGAAAAAGTTTGTCTATCTAGTGAACAGTGTACAATTAAATTAATGTAAAATACTCTCAACATATATTTTTAATTTACCCCTCTTCATTCTGCTGCTTCTTATAGTGGCATCTCCCTGTGTCTGAATATTACAACATATGCTATTCCTTTACTTTTTTGGCTTTGGACATCTGATTTTTTTTTTTTTTGATAGCTGCTATTTAATCACTTTATTTTTTATTCATGAATGCAAAATATCTCAGTTACATATAACATCAATAAAAAAAGTTAAAATATAAGGTACATAATTTTACAATGGTCTTTAAGGTGGAAAATAATTTTTTTTAAAAGTTCCATTGTTTTGTTATGATATACGATGGAAATAAATCTAAATATCTTTTATTAGTCTAGTTGTTTAAAAATATTTAAAATCATCTCAAAAGAATATTAAATAACTACTGCAAAAGATAATCATGTAAGGGCTCTACATTTTAAAATACTAAGTTAAAAAGTATAATACAAAATTGTATTCACATCATAAGTAAACACATATAAAAATACATACAAATAGGACAAGAAATCAACACACATGGAAGTAAGAAAACAATTAAATAACTAACATAGGGGAAAATGAGTGGATTTTTGTCATTTTTATTATTTCCCTTAATATTAATTTGCTGTTTGTGTAATAACAAAAATTTTGAAAACTTACTTTCATAAATGAATGCCCAAAAGACTTTGACTTTGGGTTTTTGCTCCTGTGACCTGGTTGTTGATTACACTTCCAAATCTACCATTTAGACACACACACACACACACACACACGTTAAGCACAACCATGAACACTCACACCAAAAGAAACTACTGAAAGTAATAGCTACGATCTTTACTCAAACTCACCGACCCATACAGACACCCACAGAGGAATTTGAAAAACAACAATAACAACAACAACATCAGATTGTTAGTTCACGTACTCATTATGCCCCTTTTATAGTCCAGATGTATTTAAAGCTAGTGCATACCTAATTAAGCCTATAAGACAGGCTTAATTAAGACTATTTGAATTCATTCCATTCTGTTTGTTTTGCATCTGTCCACAAGATCAAAATAATAGTGTAGGGGCAATTTTGTACTGACACAGAAGATATATGTGTATTTATGTATATATTACAACTTAAGTACTGAATTGATTATACATTTCAATTTAAGTGTTCACCTCAAGTAAGCAAGTTTCTGTGTTTCTGGAAATGGTTATGTGGGTATCATGTGTAAACCTTGAATTTATCAAATTTTTAAATATTTATATATGTATCGTATAAATAATACTAGCAAGGCAAAAGTAATATGGATAATATAGGTCTTTTTCTTAAAACATAGCTATTTCTCTTATTCCTATAAGCTTTCATATCTTAATAAACATGCTTGATTTACTTTATAAAAAATGTCATTTTTTTGTCTTAGTGGTTTACTCTAAGCCATGCTAATTCAAGTATCAAGAATGTAACTTTAAATATAATCTATTTCACAAAATCAGATACCACTTTTCACCTAAAACTTTGCTCGTGACAAACTTTTATTGGGGAGAAAACCCTGGTAGTTATAATTTATTTTATAATGACATTTCTTCTCATGGTTTTTATTTCTTCAAAGAAATGTGTAAACTTCCTACATCCCAATTGACATTCTTCAGACAGAAACAGGATGTTACTCTATAGTGAAATATTTCAGAATATATTTCAGGTACTTACAAACTTGACTAGAGAGAAAAAAGTGACCATACAACGACTTGATATCAAATTATACCCATTCATTATTATATACACAGTTACAACAACCTCAGCAAGGCTATAATAGCTTTAGGTAGGGACATTCATTCTGGATGAAAAGCTGTCTGCTGCAAAATGGTGGGTTTCATTTGGAATGTTATAGACTGTAAACACAGATATGTTACCACATTTTCTCAATTCTAATACCAATATTTCTTCACATTTTAACATTTCTTAAATTAGGATGCATCCTACAATGGATTTTAAGAGAAACTTGTCAGCCATTTCTGGTTTTTCCCCAGGAAAGCTGATGTTAAATCGATGGTACCATTTACAGTTATTGACATCTTAGAATTGAGGAAATAGTGGATAAGCAGTGCCTCTCATAATGGCTGATGCTAGCAATAGTGTAAGGCAATATATTATCTCTGCTACCACTAATTATTTTATTTTTCTTGAATGTGTCCATTTTAAAGACAGTTCTAACATTTCCAACATAGTTTGGAATAATTTCTGATTTCACGAAGAATTATTTCTTTAAAGCCCTGTTTCTTTTCTGAACTCTAATTGATGAAAGGTTATCAAAATAATTACCTTCCAAAGCAAATATTATCTTAATGCAAAGAATCTAAATAAGAATCAAGAAGTCTTGCATAACAAACTGCTTTGAGAATGGACAGCTTAAGAGGAACCCAGAACCTATATATAATTTATTTTTAATTGTTTAAATTCACAACTAATAATACTGCTTGTTTTTACTTTCAAAATTGGATTTGGTGTTAAAACATAAACATTAGTTTATTAACATCTTAAATATGAATTATAATGTCAAATATGTCACACTCATCATCAAGCCTGTTGCACAAAGAAAAACAGTGCAATATTAATAGTGATACATCAGTTAGGAGTTAGAATTAATTTAAAAGAATAACTAAAGGAAAGAGAATCTTAAGTGTAATTGAAAAATATATGGGAAAATACACATTGTTGAGTCAATACATCATACCACCTAACACTTTTTAAAAAGTAAACCAACCAAAACTTCACTGAAAGAGCTATAATCTTATTCACAAAATATTTATTACTAAAACACTTGTTCATTTGGAATGCTTTTGCTATTTATCATCATTTAAGGACTTGTTTAAAATACATCAACACGGCTTACCAATAATCTGAATGGGCCAGTTGTGTTGGATCACAGTTAATTTATAAGTTTAGTATACACAAAGTAGATTTTTGTTTTTATCTTATGCTGTCTGTTTCTTTATGCCCATGTGGACATTAGAAGCACTTGGACAGGAAGTCTGCTCAGTGTTTTTCTATACAATATCACGAATTCATAAATTTGAGAAATCAACACTAACTTAAAATCTCATAAAACTAAAGCTGAGTTTTAGTACACTACTTGGAAATTTTCTGTATCACATATTCAGCAAACGTAACTATTACTTTTTAGTTTTCATTATAGCAAAACAGTTGTTGCTGCCAAGTCATGAGTGATATGACTGTCCTGTAACCCAGCCTCCCATTCTATTCCTTCTTGCTGTGATTCTGCTGGAAGTACATGTAGCAATACCCTGCTCTTCACCAGAACCTGTCGGTCCTCTCATCATCGTTGCCTTCCAAACAACAGTTGTGTGAAGTCACAACGGCAGCCTTCAAATTCAAGGAAAATTTCTGCCCCCCTTTCTTCCACGGACAGAAACTAATGGTGGCTTTTGTTGTGAATATATTTTATCACACCTCTTTCCTTTAGCAATAGAAACACACAGTATATCAAAGATTTAAATAAAAACATAAAATTTTCAGTTCTCACATCCAGTAGTCTAAATTATGTTTTTCTCTCTCTTAAGTTCTAGTATTTTCTGGAAGATTTGAGAAGAAATATATATTTTTTAACCAAGGAACTATTAAAAACGACATTTAAAATTTTTTTTAAAATACCTAGGTGTCATAATTTTTAAAAGAGCCCACATAGTCTATCCAAGAATTGTGCAGTGGAAATAAATGATATAATATGAATCTTTCTAACTTGAATGAGAGTGAAATAGAAGCCACAGTAAAGTTAGCAAGAAATTATCCCTTTCTTTCACAATATTGAGACCAGTACTAGAAAAAGCACTATAAAACAAAAAATAAAATAAAATAAAGCAAGGCAGTAGTGGTAGGGAGAAACTAGAAATTATAAGGGTTGAAATAAAGTATATGTGCCTAAAATTCAAAACAAATAATGAAGTGAATCCCACGGAATAATAGTTTATTTATAACCAACAAATGTTTATTGAAAGCTACCATATTCAAACAATATTCCAGGTAACTAGTTGCTTACAATGGTATATAGGACATGGTTCTGTTCTCTAGGTGTTTACTCTCTTGGGAAGGGTAAAGAAAACCAAAATACATATACACATAACTCCAATGTGAAGCAATTTTTAGAGAGTAAGTTTAAAAATTATCATATTTGTTGACTTGGAGAGCAAACAAAACATCAGCTATAAAATTCTTCATAATTACACTAGGTCTACATAATTCTCCCACATACAACAAATTTTCCTTTACCATGTCAGCCCTCATTTTTGTTAATACTTCTGAAATCCTTCATTCTCTCTTGCCCTGTTTAAAACCCTGATAAAATAATGCTCTTCAGTAACTGGGCCACTGACTTCATTATACTATCAACAGCAAAACCAAAACTGCCTACAATGTTATGTGCCCTGGAATTCTACAATCTGATGCTCATAACACATGCTTTTCTGTAGTGTCTTCATACATCTTCTTGCAAAACTAATCACTGATATATGAGTTAAATTTATTTGCAAGTATCGCATGTTATAAAATCCATCATATCCTGCTTTTATTTTGTTCAACTCCTATCTTTCATTAAGTTACAAGGATGGATAATTTTAACAGCAGCTAAACAATGATACCCACATTTTACTCATTAGTACTAGCGCAGATCCAATACAATTTGGACCTTGTGGGATTGGAAATATAATGAAATGGAGACGAGATGTGAACGCTCCAGAGATACCAGAGAATGAAACATGGCACAAGACACGTACTAATGATCAGGGAAGGAAATCCAGTTGCATGTTTAGGAACATGTGAAATTTGTCACCAAGTGTGTATCACAGCAGGCATTTGATAAGTTCTGAGATGACAGGTATAATCCATTGACAGGACAACCAATTGACAGGACCACCTCTCAAACACAAATACGAGAACTTGCTATTCTCTACTAACACAGGAAGAGAGTAGTGGCTGTAGCAATAGTCCTTTCAAGGGGTCACAGCGGAAGAAAGGAAAGGACGCTTGTTTCCTTGTGGCCATGGTCAATAGGCTGAGGGAGGTGGCACAGGATGTAAGCATTTCAATTGATAGCACTCTTGATCAGTCTCTTTCTTTTGACTCCACCAGGAGTGACTTTACAGATACACATAAATCAGAGTACACCGGGGACCCCTTGTTCACCAGGCGTGTTGAGACCTCCCAGGGTGACCTGCTGTGGAGCACTTGCTCCAACTCAGACTGCTTGCATCTGATAGAGAGATTTATTTCCTGACAGCTGACAGAGCGCCCTGCAATTTCTGACAGTCCCTGGTGTGCCGATATCAGCAGCTCCAGGATGAAGTTCTCTGAACTCTCTGAAGCTCTGAGTCTTGCTTTTACTTAAAAATGACTATTTCAGTACTTTGAAAGATCTAAGTGGCTTATTCTCTCATCTTTTAGAAATTCAAACCACTCCTCTTTACCTTTAAGCATAAAACTTCCCTCACAGCTGTGTTCCTTATGTGCTTTTAACCTGCTGTTTTCTTTTGTGCTAGAATCTGTCCCACTGAAATAAAGCCAATGTCAAACCTAGGCAGTCCCAGGCAGGACTATAATTCTAGAGTGATCTTCCAGTATAGTTTGAATGACCTTATCAAAATCTGGACTCAAATACTTTGGCCAATGAATTCTTCCTCAGTAGCTTATGCAGAAATATGAAAAAATATCCACCAGAACTATCTCGTCTAATCCCTTTGTTATCAAATATTAACAAATATGCTAAAAGGCTGATGTGATACCTTAAACATTTTATGAAATATAATACACTTCATAAAATATCTCTAAATTTTTATTTTTGTCTAGATTAACTTAATTGTATTGAATGAGACACCTAAATTTTCTTTGTGGTTACTTTAGTGAAATTAGAAACAGTTGTAATTATATTACTTTACAGAGAAAACTTTTATGTAAATTGTTTGCAGATTTTATTGTTATTTTTAAATTTTCTTCTCTAGAAATCCGAATGATAATAAAACCAAAAGCTAACGTCATCTTTTCTAGTCATTTTTAACTATAATATTTTTATTATTGTCATGATTACATTAAAATACATTTTGATTGCATTAAAATAACATTTTTAGAGATGTTTGTATTTCTCTTTAAAGAAAAAAATAACATATAAATATATTAGAGCATTAAGGAGGATCATAAAATTTTAGATTTAAAATATTATTTTAAGACTCTCCTAAGTGTTCCATCTTCCTTAATTTACAGAGTGAGAATGCTGGGGCCCAGAAAACATTAGTGACTTGCCCAACGCCACTCTGGACTTTAGTACACAAACTGAGATTTAAATCCTGCCTACTTATCTGTCTTTTTTTTGTGTTTTAAATATTTCATCTACAAAAGAGGTGTATATTTTCTAAGTTTAAAAGTGGCTATCACATCTTTCAAACATCTGATTAGTGTTAAGTAAATGGAATCCCTGAGTTGCAGTTTACTTTGGAGAAGAGCAAAAGAGACTTCATACCCCACACGGACACTGCTAACACTGGTCATCGGTGGAACCGGGATCCCCAGGGTTTATCTGATCTTCGCTATACTGGTTTGCGTGCAGTTTAGTGCTCTTTCACATGTCTTCTACCCAGAATTGGCTTTTATTGAACTTTTCCATTCTTGACTACAGATTTTAATAGTCATTTTGATGATATGATGATCAGCATTCTTATGTCCATATAAAAAAGAACCATTATTAGATGAAATGTAAATATTTAATCCAAATTATTGATGAAAATAATGTGCTGGGCCTGTCTCTGCACCCCTCTCTATCTTGTTTGGAGTGTCATCCCAGCCAATTCATTGATAACACTTTGGAGATTGTTCTTCAATCAATAATACCTTTTTTTCTAACCCACCACCACAGTTTATTTTGCCTTAGGAGACAGCAAGCCACATAATCATGACAAAAATCTTAACAAGTGTCTATATATGTTTCTGTTCTTAAAAAAAAGAAAAAAGAAGAAAAGAAAAAAATGATGACATTGAGGAGAGATTCTAAAAAAGGATCTACCTGTTATTCTGACGATGAAAAATAGAGGTTGAAGGGGCCGGCCCGGTGGCGCAAGCGGTTAAGTGCGCGCGCTCCGCTGCGGCGGCCTGGGGTTCGCTGGTTCGGATCCCGGGCGCGCACCGACGCACTGCTTGGCAAGCCATGCTGTGGCGGCGTCCCATATAAAGTGGAGGAAGATGGGCACAGATGTTAGCCCAGGGCCAGTCTTCCTCAGCAAAAAAGGAGGAGGATTGGCGGATGTTAGCACAGGGCTTATCTCCTCACAAAAAAAAAAAAAAAAAAAATAGAGGTTGAAGTTGAAAGTGGATGGACATAGAAATAAGATGAAGATCCCATTTCAGTATCCCGTATATCAGTGTTTCTTAATCAGTTGGGGCCTTGACTCTCTTTAAGAATATTGCGTAAAGGTATGTGTCCATGCTTTAAAATGAAAATAATCCTGACCCTAGATTTTTTGCTTATTCATTTTATTGCAATTAGAAAGCTATTTCTTCATATGGACATAATTCATAATATAATCCGTATAAGCAGTTATGTATTTCTCTTTTTACTTTTTCATGCAATCATTTGCTTCTTTCTAAAAAGAAAATGATTCTAAAGTTTGCAAGTAAAACAAACAAAAAACCCACAAATTTTATTTCTGCACAAAGTAGATTTCTGTGAGATTCTGCAGTTTGTTTTCTTGAAAAAGAAGCTGAAATGTTCAAATCCTAGACTTTGTCTTGATAACATATACGCTATCTCTGGTATTCATTTATATATATATAATACTTTTTATTACAAAAGTAATAGAGCTACATAATTGACTGTTTTCCCTAATCGCACTCCCCAGAGACAACCATTATTAATGTTTTGGTGTATCATGACAAATTTGACCCTAAGAACTGAAAAACCCGCATCAATATTTCAGACAGTTATAGTTGGTGTTCTATCATTTTTTAAATTTTTTAATTTTTAATTTTTTTTTACTGAGGAAGATCCTCCCTGAGCTAACATCTGCGCCAATCTTCCTCTATTTTGTATGCGAGCTGCTGCCACAGCACGGCCGCCACCGAGTGGTGTTGGTCTGCACCTGGGATCCAAACCCAGATTGCTGAAGTAGAGCACACTGATGTTAACCACTAGGCCACAGGGCCAGCCCCTAGTTGATGTTTTTAAATAAAACTGGAATCGTATTCTTCAACACTACTGTAACATCATTTGTTTCTTTTAACAATATCATCTGATCAATTTTGACTTTTCATTTTGATATAGAAGAGTTAGAAAACTCTGACTATATAATCCATATAATTAAAAAAAGTCAAAAAACAAAGCACAGAACTGAAGTTCCCATTGTTGAGACTGCTGGAGGACCGTAAGCCTTATGTCAAAGGTTTCAGGTCTCCAAGTCGGAAGGCATGCCTCATTCTTTTCCTTGTCCTCAATTCAAGATATTATCTCCAGCAAGTTCTTCTTCACTGTTCCTGTCTGTGTCAGTAAGAAAGGATTATGAGTTTATATTTCATATTTAAGGTCATCTAAGAATTTATATTGAGAATTATTTGCAGTGTTTTAAGGTGTTTGCAGAGATGCCAGTTGATAAACAGATAAGTTTTTACCGATTTTGATCCTGGCTTACGTGAAGCTTAACTTTCCTAGCACTGGGAAATTTAAACTGACATCTGTCTCTGATCTCTTCCTGCGCAATAGTAGTTTGGCCAGAGGAACTCATATTTGTTTTCAGCATCACTATAATGACAACTACACAGCCTTAAATAAAGATGATTTTACCTTATTATTTAGCCAAATAATCCAAACATTATTCAGGCCCAATTTATTCGCCTTACATTGGCCTGAGAATTATGCTGTATTTTTTTTCCTAAAAAAACTAATTTTGCCTGAATTTCAACCAGATGCTTCAAGATGTTTTCTTGAAAGCCTTCCATATTCTATTATACTTTCATTTCTTAGCAAAACTGTTAAGAAGTTCATGACATTAAGTATGTTGACACATTTTAAGACAGCAGAAAAATATATGGTTCTAAGAATTTTTGTTAGAATCTCTGATAACAAAGCAGCTCATGAAAAATCTTGATTCAGAGTTGAGGCTTCCTTCTTTATCAACTAACCAAAATCAGATATGATGTCAAGTCTGTAATGGTTTCCACTGCACATGACAATCTGAGATTTTTCTTTCAAATGATGTTTTCATCAGTAAAGTAACATTTCTATTTTTGAAAAAAATCAATGATCCTTGAAGTTTTCAAAATGGGCTCCCCTAAATTATTCTTCATTGATTGTGTCAGCATGCACATAAGTGATAGATGTTATTAGTTATTTCATTTACTTGTTGAAGGGAAATTGTGGAGCTTTCATTTCTCTTTGATATTCAAAATATTGGAGGAAATGTCAGTGATCTGGGATGAATGTTATGATTTGAAGGAGACTTTTTTTTTCCTATTTTCTTTATCTGTCTCGCTCTTTTAATATTTCCAGGGCACAATGAAACCAAGGTATCTCAAACTACTTGTGATTTTAAAAAAAAGTTAACGCAATAAGCAAGTCTGCATGGTACATACTTACATGTATTTTGTTTTGGAAAATCCACCTATCAAAACAATAAGGTTCTAGGCATTTTAGATCAGGTCTTTTTCTCATAAGAAAGTACATACATTTTAAGGCACTTTTTTTTACTTTGAGATAATTAAAGAGTCACATGGAGTTATAAGAAATAATCTAGAGAGATCTTATGTACCATTACCCAGTTTCCCCCAAGGGTAACACCTTGCAAAACTATAGTGCAACATCACAACCAGGATATGGACATTGATACAGTTAAGATACAGAATATTTTCATCACCACATTGATCCCTCATATTGCCTTTTATTACAAACCTCCTTCCTGCCTCACTCCTCATTCCTGAGCCCTGGCAACCATTAGTCTGTTCTCCATTTCTATAATTTTATCATTTCAAGAAAGTTACCCAATGGAATCATGCAATATGTAACTTTTTGGATCGACTTTTTTTCATCAAATGCAATTCCCTGGAGATTCAGCCAAGTTGTTGTGTTTTAACAGTCTGCTCCTTTTTTATTGCTGAGCAGTGTTCCAGGGTATGACTATCCCACAGTTTACTGAATCATTCATCTGTTGAGGGACATCTTGGTCATTTCCAGTTTGGGGCTACGACAAATAAAGCTATCGTGAATATCTGTGTACAGATTTTTGTGTGAGCACTTTTCATTTCTCTGAGATAATGCATTTTTATGATGGATGGATGTCAGGGATCTCCTTCAGTTTTGCTGAATTTATATTTCCTTTGGTATCACTTTTTCCATGAAAAGAACATGCAGCTTTTGTGTTCTATCTCATCAGTAATGAAAATAATACCACAGATTTATAGCTGAGGATTCTTAGTTACAAATTAGGAATACTGATTTTCCCTGATTGAAACAGAAAGGAAATATATTAAAAGGTTTTAGAGTAACTCCCAGAATCAGCAGGTGGAAGAATTAGGTTCCCAAACAGGGCAGGAACAAGAAATGCTGGGCAATATCCAGGATCAGAGCACAAATCTAGCAGAAGAAATATGACAGACACTACGATCACCACCCTGCTAATGGTGGACTCTACATCCGACACAGCTGCCCAGGGCTTTGCAAACCACTGGACAGTGATAATGATGCCACTGCTGTTCTTACCCATTAAATTATCCTGTTGACACGGCTACAACTGCCAAAATGTGTCTCCCATGACTGCGAGCACACACTATGTATATATTCTAGATATCCTACAGAACGCCCCCCAAAATCCAGAATCCCAGAGAAAATAATGTCCTCAATTTATGGTACTTTTTCTGATTAAAAACTGAATTGATGGCTTTCAATTTTAGGGTCACTTCACTGAAAAGTCATCTACAGATTAAAGAAAAATGTATTGAGTATATTATATGAAAATGTAACAATGTATAAAAACAAGTGCATTCTATAATAAAAAAAATAAAAATAATAAGCTTTGTGGAAAAGAAAATGTGGAGAAGTTGGAACCCTTATACACTGCTGGAGAAAATGCAACATGGTGCAGCTGCTTTGGAAAATAGTCTGGCAGTTCCTCAGTGGTTAAACATAGAGTTACCATATAACCCAGCAATTGTACACCCCATTATATTCCCCAGAAAATGAAAACATATATCTACACAAAACTTGTACATGAGTGCTCATAACAGCATTATTCAAAATAGTAAAAAAATAGAAACAAACTAGATGTCCATCAACTGATGGATGGATAAGTAAATGTGGCATATCCATGCAATGGAATACTACTCAGCAAAAAAAAACAATGAAGTACTGATTCATGCTACGACACGGACACACCTCAAAAATATTATACCAAGTGAAATAAGTCCATCACAAAAGACCAGATATTGCAAGATTCTATTTATATGAAATGTCCAGAATAGGCGAATCTGTAGAAAATAAGGTAGATTAGTGTTTGCCTATGGCTGGGTTGGAGAGGGTAAAGATGGGGAGTGAAATTACATTATGGTGATGGTTGTACAATTCTTTAAATCTACTAAAAATCATTGAACTGTACATTTTAAATGGGTGAATTTTATAATATGTAAATTATATATCAATAAAGCTGTTAAAACAAGTTAAAAATAAGTTCATGCTGTTTTATGACTTTTTGAACACACCGTATATTTCCTCTCTATACATTACTACACATATCAATAAACAGATATAGATATTGATGTTTGTATGGTCTCATTTTTAATTGACTGTCTTATTAATCATAAGGATTATAATAAGACATCAACCAAGCTACTACATTTTGAAAGTTTCAAAAACTGATTCATCCCCCTGCCCTTTAGATTCCCTTTCCTCTTATCTCCTCCATGACATTTTCCACCAATTATGTGTATTGCCTTTATATTTCAAAAAGGATGATTAGTCTATTCTCATTGTCTCTATTTCCAGACCTCCCAGTAATTTCTGAACTGCTGCAGTCTGGTTTCTGACCTTTTTCTGACCCTACAAGTCTATTGAAAGCCTTCTACCACCTCTAAATTGACAAATTACTCTCATTTTTCTTTATACCTCTGCATTATTTAACATGTTAATCACTCACTTCTTAATCAACTCCTGTGGCTTCTTAAACACTGCTCACTCCCTTCTTCCCGTTCTCAGACTAATTTATTCCAAGCATATTTTCAGTTTTCTCTCCTTCTATTTCTTAAAATCAGGAGTTCCCAAGTGTTTCATTCTTAGTTTTCCTTTCTCCTGTTATCCAGTCTTCCAATATGATCTCATTCATCCCAGGTCTTTGACTCACACCTATTAATAAAATAACATACTCATAAATCTGAATATCTGCTAAGTTTCTTTTGTAGTACCAACCAAAAGTATAAATAATAGCCAAAACTGCAGCCACAACCACAAATATACCTGCTAGGTTATGTTCCATACGCTCTTCAGAGGTTATAATATCCAATTCTCATGGGGACACTACATGCTGTTGTAACTTTATCGTTTTGATAAATGAAGATTCTAAAGTTTAGAGAAAGTAAATAATTTATCCATAGTTACACAGATTTTAAGTGGTTAGGTTGGAATTTAAACCTGGTCATGGTCTACAGAGCCACAGCTAAACTGTATCTTGGGCTCCAAACTTATATTTCGAATGGTTTAGCCTGTATACAAATGTTCATCAGTCACTTAAAACTGAAAATAAGATAGGAATATATTTTCCTCAAGACCTGTTCTTCCTATTAAATTCCTTAATGGCATACAACCCTCTCGGTCATCTTAACCAGAACCCTGAGTTTTATTTTAAACTCCTACCCCTGCTTCAAGTCTCACATCTAAGCAATCTGTAATTTCAGTTGACTTGACCTGCTAAACATGTT
Source organism: Ceratotherium simum simum (assembly GCF_057802395.1). Lineage (NCBI taxonomy): Eukaryota > Metazoa > Chordata > Mammalia > Perissodactyla > Rhinocerotidae > Ceratotherium > Ceratotherium simum. The sequence continues at coordinate 12,234,940 of NC_141927.1, read as the reverse complement.
TTCAGTCTTTTTATTGCTCCTCATCTGGAATACTTGTTTCTTGTTTCAAGATCTTCATCATTTCTCTACCGGAAGATTACGAGGCTTCCTAAAAATTTCTGCTTCCTTCCAGTCTTTCTTAGACTGTGGTCAATGTATAATTTTGCTGAAATACTCACCTAAGGATGTGGTTACCCACGAGATTAAATCAAATCTCCTTGCATCACACATCTCTCTCCTACCACTCCACTTTTGTCCGCTCTCTTTCAGATTTCATGTTCTATTTTAAAGTACGTGCACTTTCCAGAAAGAATCATTTTTCTCGGCCTCATCTGTGTTTTTGCACTCACTGGACCTTCCAGATTCAGTTTAATGCCATCTCCTGTGGAAAGCTTTTTCTGACCACAGAGTGCTCTGATTAACCCCTCGCCCCCCACTGTGCTCTTTTACCATCCAAGAATTCTTTTATCTTGGAGAAGCAGCGTGAGCCTTGAAGCCATATATATTTGCCCTAGGAACCCATTTTATATATGTGAGATCTTAGAGAATTAACCATCTCATTTCCAGCTTTCACATCTATAAAACAATTGCACTAATACCTACATCAAAATTTTATTGTGAAGATACTGTTAATATAAATAGTCCCTGACATAGTATAAGCACTCTCAATACGCTAGATGTTATTGTAGTCTTCTAGAAAACTGAAGACTTCATTTTATATCTCCCTCCTACTATGATTGTACCTTCTTATTACTCTTTTGAATTCTCCGGTCCATTGCACAACAGATGCTTAATCATTTTTTGATGCACAAATGAAGTTTTGATATAAATGCTTTCAAGTTACATATGTTCATAAATATACATTTACATGTAAACATAAGTATCTGTTATTATCCAAATGTTAACATGTTCTTTCCATTATAATTATTTCTCTTTATTTTTAAAATTCTAAAATTTGAAATATAAAATTTTGAGACATAATTGATACACAGAACCCAGCCATACCATAGTTTCTTCCAAATAGAAGAACAAGTACAATTACCAAAGGGTAGATCTGAGGAAGGTAAAGAATGCCAGCAAGGCAGGATAAGACTAAATCACAGGGAGTGTATGGACAGGCAGGCAGAAGCCTGGAGGTAATGGGTTAGAGGAGGACTCCAGGTTGAATTAAAGAGCCATGGGAACTCCGGGAGGACCAGGGGTACACATCAACTGTTCTATTCCTCTGTGGAGACTGTGCTGGAAAAGGAGAGTGGAAGCAGAAAGACGAGCCAGGATGCTTTTGCAGTGGTTGAGGGAAGAAATGTTGCAGGGATAAAACCTCCTTGATGATAGTGCACAGATTTTTTACCATCATATTGGACTCAATCAGCTGTTTTTTCCAGAGTATTCAAATTTCTATTGATATCTCATTTGCCAGCCAGTATGTAAGGAATGCTTGCTCTGTGTCAGGTGCTGTTTCAGGTACTAGAGACATAGCAACAACAATAAAAAAAAAAAAAAACAGACAAAAACAAGTCACCACATAGAAATTTCATTCTAGTGGAGTTGGGGGGTGGGGAGATAAACAGAAAGACAAATAAATGAGTGAAATAAATAATATATTTGAGAGTGACAAAGCCTAGGAAGGACAGACTGAGCCACAATGGGTGAAGGCTGAACAGGGAAGTCCTCACTGAGCAGGTGACACATGAAGCACGACTTGATTGGAAGTGGAAACCAAGTCATGAAGATATCTCGGTGAAGAACAAGTTGGATTAGCAAGTGCAAAGAGAAACTACAAAATGTTCTGGTCTGGGTCTCCATAGGTGGTTTTGCAGGGAAATCCTTTGAGTTCTTGTGGGGGTCCCCAAACTTGCCATTCTCCTGAGACTGAGAAGCTCAGAGCAGTGAGACTATGAAGCCCTGGCTCATACTCCAAAACATGCCCAACTGATGCTTAGCCTCCTATACCAACTCTCATGTTGTCCTTTCCACTGTTCCATCCTGTCTTTCTCTCTATCACATTGACTTTAAAAAGAAGCTATAAGTAATACAATGTTGGTAGTCCAGCTGTGAATTTTGACTCCTTTTGAGATGCTATGATGTAAACTTTTGTCTTCAAAGGAGTTTAGCAAATCAGCTTATATGCCAAAAAGGCTGGTGTGTGCTCCAAGTCTGGATCCTTAGACATTACAGGAAAGGGAACCATTTTTTTTTTTTTTTTTAAAGATTTTATTTATTCAGTTTTTTCCCCCCAAAGCCCCAGTAGAGAGTTGTATGTCATAGGTTCACATCCTTCTAGTTGCTGTACGTGGGACTCGGCCTCGCGTTGTACGGAGAAGTGGTGCCTCGGGGCGCTCCCGGGATCCGAACCTGGGCCGCCAGCATCAGAGCGCGCGCACTTAACCGCTAAGCCACGGAGCCGGCCCGGAAAGGGAACCATTTGAGAGTTCAGTGCAATTACATATTTGAAAGCAGGCAAAACCCAGAGAAAACCGCCCCCTGGAACATACCCCATAAACAAGTCCCTTCTCTTTGGTCGTTTGTCCACTGTCACTGGTTTTCCTGCTGGTTGTGGCTATTGCTCGACAAGGTATGGGTTGTAGTTCACTGAGAGCTATGGTTTCTGCCAAGTACCAGGGCTATTTAACCAGGTGCCAGAATCTTCAGCCTTGTTCTTGCATGATCCCTGGACAAGGCAGACCCCTACAGATACTGCTGTCTCTACAAGGTGCTGCGACTCCACTACAAGGGGCAGATGTTCCACTAGGCATTGCCTTCTGCATTACAAGTTTACAGGGCATGGCAGCTCTCTGTCAGTGATCAGCACTAAATATTTGACTATGGTGCACCATGATCTCTCCTTCTTCTTCTTCTTCTTTTTTTTTTTTTTGAGGAAGATTGGCCCTGAGCTGACATCTGTTGCCAATCTTCCTCTTTTTTTCTTTTGTCTCCCCAAAGCCCCAGTACATAATTGTATATCCTAGTTGTAGGCCCTTCTAGTTCTTGTATGTGGGACGCCACCTCAGTATGGCTTGATGAGGGGTGTGTAGGTCCACGCCCAGGATCCGAACCGGTGAACCCCAGGCCATCAAAGTGGCACGTGCAAACTTAACCACTACACCCCAGGACCCACCCCCACCATGGTCTCTTCTGCCCTTGGTGTCTTGGTGTTACCATTGATGATTTGAATCAATGCATTTAGATAAGTTATTTACACAGTGGTCTCTAGATAAGTTATTGAGAAAGACCTTGTGATTGTTAATTTTATGTGTCAACTTGATTCGGCTAAGGGATACCCAGATAGCTGGTAAAACATTATTTTTGGGTATGTCTGTGAAGGTGTTTCTGGAAAAGATTAGCATTGGATTCGGTAGACTAAGTAAAGAGACCCATCCTCATCAATGTGGCGGAGCATCATCCAATCCCTTGAGAGTCTCAGCAGAACGAAAAAGCAGAAGAAGGGCGAATTGTCTCTCTCTTTTGTTGAGTTGGGATGTCCACCTTCTCTTGCCCTAGGACACTGGAGCTCCTGGTTTTGGGCCTTCAAACACTGAGACTTACACCAGCGGTCCCCTGGTTCTCAGGCCTTTGGACTAGAACTGAATTATACCATCGGCTTTCCTGGTTTTCAACGGTGCAAATGGTAGATTGCGGAGCTCCTTGGCCTCCATAATCACATAAGCCAATTCCTATAATAAATTCTCTTATATATGTCTATATATATCCTATTGGTTCTGTTTCTCTGGAGAACCTTGACTAACACAAACCTCGTCTGTCCTTTTTCTAGTATATTATTTTAGAGACACGTTGCATTCTGATATTTCACAAAGTTTATAAAAGTGTAATTTCAGTTGTTACTTACAATTCCCTTGGCCTCTGTGAACCTCAGGTCCAATGGTGGCTTGTTCAGAAAATAAATACAATTCTCCGCTGCCACACTGCAGTCAGAATTCGACCTCCGTTTGAAAACTAAGACTTCCTCTCTGAGCAATCTTTTTATGCCTGGGACTTTATTCCTACAGGATGATTTATCCTAAGATAAATAAATCAATGTTCACCCCAAGGATTGCCTTATTGGCACATCCTACTTGTGTACTGGACATTTCCTGATGTAGCACAATTTAATACAGACTCCAACTGAAATCCCTGTTGCAGATAAATGGAAGAGAAACAATATATAAATAGATATTTGTTTTGCGCACCAAATAAAATTATATATGTGAAAGATCTGTAATCCATAAAAAAGATTATTAACCGATGTTAGCAATGACGAACTGAGCACTCACTGGTTTCTCTATTGTATTTTCACCTTCTTGCTCCAGGGTAAAGGCTAAGGGCTCAGGACTAAGTAAATCGTTTTACTAGTCTGATTTGATTTTAGTGTAGGCACATCCTCCTAAAGGCTACTCCCTCTCTCCACTTCATACGGACCATCCAATAAATTCTCATTCTTATACCCAGCTTTCGCCTTCATCTTCATTCCAAGTTCCTATTTTCTAATCTACTTCTCACTTCAGCCCCTTTCCATTTTCTTAGCTTGATACCTGGAAAATATTATGCACTCGATAAGTGGTCGCTGATTGAATAAAGTATTCCTTAAAACAAATAAAAGACTAGATAATTCAATTATAAAGGGAGCCCTCATTAACGAATTTGTGATCTATTCTTTACTACAGCTGCCAGCCTTCCAGCCTTAGCCACGGTGTACAGGTTTTATTTGAATAGCTGCTCTATTTTATCATGTCCTCCAGATATTATAAAATGCCAATGTGGCTTTCATTGTATGAGGTTATGAGAGAAAATGAAATAAAATGTCACTAATTTCAACTTCATTAAATTTGGGATTTGTGATCATTTAACATGCTCTGGTCTGAAGGCTATCTTTAATAATATGATAAACAGGTGAGTAGCTTAAAGTATATGCTTAAAGTATATAACAGGAGGAATGGTAAAACCCCTTGGACAAAGCACATTAAGTGTTATATGCCAGCTGATGATACTAATTATTAATAAAATTAGGTTGAGGGCATCTATTTTGAAGCACGTTCTGCTTAACAATTGAAACAAACAACAAAAACCCATGCATTTCTTTTTAAATTAGACTTTTCATTTAATCATAGCAGATACTTCATTTATTCCTAATGGTCTTTTATATAATCATAAAAATTATACGCTGGATGGGATATTACAAATAATGCAAACTCTTATTTTGCAGAGGTGGAAATTGAGGCCAATTGAGGTAATTTACTCGAGGCCAATTGAAGTAATTCCCAATGTGACACATCCTATTGATGTCACAGCCTGGTCTTCTCATCTCAGAGTTACTACTGCCCCATCACAATTCTGTCTTCTTTTCTCCTAATTAAAACACATTAGTGAAGTTTTAATATAATCATAGCACTTTTTGAAGAAAATAGTAACTTTCTGGCCTCTGGTTCATAAACTAGGAAAGAAAGGGAGACTAGCTGGTCAGCTCTCAAATCATATCAGACACTAAAACTAATAATTTACCTTCTCTGAACTCCCAGAATAATTTTTTGTAACTTCTTTAAGAAATTTTCACTTTCTATCATATCCTGCAGATATAGGGCTATAATACATATCTTGTACAAGATTATAATTACTCTGAAGGCAAGATATTATATATCTTGTACAAAATTATAATTACTCTGAAGATGTCGGGCTATATTAAACATCTTGTACAAGATTGTAATTACGCTGAAGGCAATCATTAAATATTTGTAGAAAATGATGCAAAGACCATAAATCCTTTTTTTTTTTTTTTAGTAGCTAAAGCTACTTAAGAAAAAACACTATGATTTCAAATCTAAAATATTTCAAGGGGTCTAGGAAAAAAACATAAATTTTCCTCTATTGCACATTGTTCGCATTATCTTAAATTGACCTTTTGGATTTAAAAAACTGTGAATAATCTAGTGTGTAATAACAGGAAATAGATGTTTTGTTTTAGTTTTTTTAAAAAATATTTTTATGCGCTATTACATCTTCAAGTACCAAGATATCCCAATGACAACTTTAGTGGAAATATCAATGGAGATTCAGTCATAGAGTTAAACACTCTGATTGATTTAAGCTTATTCTCTAGTCATACTAAAATCAAAACATATAACTATATATCACAGTGACTTACTTAAAATATTTTTATCCTTAATCATGGCTAGTTTTCACTAGATGATACTATTTAAAATTAAGATGAGAGAAAAAAATGCTTAAAATCAAGGTGAAAGAAAAATGTTTTAAAGATTTAAAAATTATATTCAGTAAAAATTATGTGAGTTAATTTAACTTTGAGATCTGTCATACAACACAAATAGGGTTTCTGTACATTTGGCATGTCAGTTATAACTAAAATGAAATATTTGCTCACAGGCATGAATTATTATATTTTGAGAAGATTATATAAAAAATTAAATTTTGATTTGTGTTGATAGTTTTTATCAAATTACTCCAACAATTACTAATTTTAGAAATAATATTTTTTGCGTGTGACAGAAAATCTTTCAAAACACTAAATTCCTTTCATCCCTTTGTATTGAATCATTCCCTGAATACAAATTATGGGTGGCACAAAAGACATTTTCTTGAAAAAATAAAGTCAAATAGATCAAGTACCTATGAAATTATGATCTATTGAGTGAAGTATTCATAGTTAAATTTAAACTGCCTTTGTTAAATTTTTACTTTGAAGCTCTTCAAGTCATGGCACCAATGAGAGAGCATGCCAGAGTTACAATTTCCCACTCTGTGGCTATAGAAATGATTGAATGGCATCAGAGTCAAGCCTGTGGTTGGCAGGACAGGAGCGGGGGCTATCCCAACTCTCATTAATCTCAGTGCACTGGTGTGCTTCTGGAAAAGGAAAAACTGCTCTATTGAGCTGTCTCCAGACATGAGTCAAAGTCCTGTATATGTTGCCAGCTACTTACTGGAAACTCCCTCCTGTTAGTACTTGAATTGGAAGAACAAGAGTCAACTGCCTCCCTCTTTCTCTCAGCTTTGCTTCCTTTCCTTTACTCTCAGGTTAATGCAAGCAGACGAACAGTATACTTTCCAGCCTTTTACAATTTTTTTTTTTGACTTTCTATTTCTTTTATTTCTTTTTCTCTGCCCTACCATTTCTCTCCTGTTTTCATCCATTATTCTGCCTTCTCTCTCCTTCACTTTCTTAAACCATAAGAAAAGGTGTCACAATTCATGTAAGCAACGTTTCTCATTTTCTCCACCAAAATTTCTGTCATTCAACCAGGACAAAGCTTGAATAATTAAGAGAATCAGGAAATGAGGAAAATATTTGTATAGTAAATGTAATATGTATGTTACAACTATGTAACCAGTTGACTTGTAAAGATCTCTTTTCTTTATCTTTTCCTTTTTTTAATAGAAAGTACTAGAGGCTAAATGTTGCCAGAATGGAAATGGAAAAATCCGCCTAAAGAGTCCATGGGCCCACCTAGGAAAAAAGGGTAAAATTCTCCTACTTCTTTCTGAGATTCGATGTTAGAGAAAATTGGTAAGGCAGGGTGTTCTTGACAAGTACAAGTAAGAACAATATGGCCGCTGAAGTAAAACAAATAATAAATATATAGAAGAGATTGGGGCCAATAATTGGTCATGATACAAAGTTGGGTTCCGGGGGCAGGGGGCAACTATGAGTCTAAGAGACGAAAGTATTTCACTCAAACTCCTAAGGCAGACTTATAATTATTTTTAAAGAATTGAAATATTGGGAATCCAGGTCACCCTTTCCACAAAGTATCCTGGGCTAAGAGCAATTCTGACAGGTGGAAAAATGTTCTCCCTTAATATTTGAAAAACTATTTCAAGTGTACTAGAACCACTTTAGCCACAAACCATTTCCTGGAGCGCACCTCAGGGAAGCTCACAGAATCTTTCAGGGGGCTCTATGGCCTGGCAGCCCATTGTGTCAGGAGCCTTGTCTGTGGACTCGCCATTGAGTTATGCATGTTCAGTGCAGTGCATGGCATATAGAATGTGCCCAATAAATGTGTTTAATAGAAATCTAAATAATGGCAGAAGAACATGCTCAAGAGAATTAAAAAAACAAAAAAGAAGCTCAGGCCTAGTTAAGCTCCAAGCACATTCACTAAACTGGTATAGTACTAAAATGTCTTCCTCTAGTAGAAAGCAACACGTTTCATAATAAACTCCTTTAATGTACAGTGTACGTTGCATACATCATTTCCATTTCTTGACTCAAAATTCTCACATCTTAAAAAGAAGGGGGCATGGGGCCAGCCCGGTGGTGTAGTGGTTAAATTCACGTGCTCCACTTTAGTGGCCTGGGGGTTCACAGGTTCGGATCCTGGGCACAGACCTACGCACCTCTCATCAAGCCATGCTGTGGCAGCATCCCACATAAAGTGGAGGAAGATGGGCATGGATGTTAGCCCAGGGCCAATCTTCCTCAGCAAAAAAGAGGAGGATTGGCAACAGACCTTAGCTCAGAGCTAATCTTCCTCACAAATAAAAAGTAGGGGGGCCATGGAATATACCATTTCCAACCATAAAAATTTTTTCTCTTGGGCTTGTTTATGTTAATCTTGTCATTATCCGTAATAACTAAATAATAACATGGATCATAAATAAAACAACAGTGTCAGGGACTCCTTATGTTTCAAAATATGTTAAATAAATGCATTTTTGTTTGATAAAACCACTAGTTGGTTTCAAGGATTCACTTCATGATGTTCTTATTTCAGCAGGGGAAATTTTAAATTGCAGACTTGCATCTGATATTTGAGATCATATATAGACCTAACGTTTTTTAAATCATATACTCTAGGAGTTGAAAGAGATTTGAAAAATCATACAGTCCAATACCCATATTTTACAAATGAGAGAATGAAAACAAGAAAATTCATAAAAACTTCTCCCAAGAGCACAGGACAAGCCTAGAGGAGAACCTAGATTAAACTTCAGTTTTAAACCAAGATTAAAAACTGGACTGGAGTATCACCATACCATATAAGATGTTCCTGAAAAACTGAATGACTGTTTAGGTCCCAAGACATCTGAAATATAAATTACAAACTGAAAATAGAATTCGTACAACTATTTCTGAAATAGCGCAAGATTAAAAGAAGGACTATATAATTCTATTTTACGGGAATGTTGGTATGAGAAATGACATACAGATGTATATAGTCTTGATAAGGTGTCTTTCTCAAAATTGCTCAGAAGTTAATGTTGAAAATTTAAATATTTGTTTTCTTAAGCTTTATTTTGTATATTCTTATAATACCTTCAATTGCAAATAAATGTATCCACTTGCAAAGTAGGAATACATTTTGTTCAAGTATCATGAATGTTAAAGGATAAAAAGTTTTTCAGAATGACTATTTAATTATTACCATACCCTGTGTAAAAGTAGATACTATATCTACTTGGCATGTTTTTAGGAATCTTACTGCATATAATATAATTAAAGACATGCTTTAGGTTCACGGAAAGCTTAGAAACTACTTGAGGGAGAAATTTAAACAAAAAATCTCAACTACACTTTAATTCTTTTGTGCTTTCAACAAACATACTAAATGCTTGGAGTAAAATGTTGAGTAGCAGTGACATATTCCTACCTCCATACATTTAAAGGCAAGACTTCATAGAATATTAAGAGGAGAGGACACTACAGGGTATTTTCCCTGCCGCAGTATGCCTGATAAATGACGGGTTTAGAAGGGAAGTGATCTAGGCTATCTAGAGTCTCCAACAGGTAGAAGAGATGTTTTGACGGGAAGAGATTGTTCCGGGTAGAAGAACCAGTGTGTGCAAAGGCCTAGCAGCCTGAGGAAGCCTAGAATATTTGTGGAAATGAAAAGGTTCCAGCCTGACTAGACTATGGCTATACAGGATGTGGCTGAGAGATGCTAATATCGAGGTAAAGAGGGGTCAGATAGTAAAGATCCTTGTGAGCCATAATAGGATTTTTTAGTTTGTAGTCAGAACATTAGGAAATCACTAAAGAGTTTATCAACATCAGCCTAGTGAGCAACAAAAATTAGATGAATAATTGAGGCTGGGCTAGGGAGGACTCCTCATGTGCTACAGGACTACAGAAAAGGTGAAGTAAATGATCACTAGAGATGTAAAGTCCTCCTAGAATAACTGGACATGAGGCTAGACTTAAAGCTAAACGATACATGGCCAAGTAGTGAAGACAAATAAGACCACTGTAACAGAAACAGGTACGCCATGACTAAAAGCAGGGATTACTTGTGATATAGTAATACAGTTGATTCGACAAAAACAGTTTTAAGAAAGAGGGGTAATAAAATATACAGAATGGGCTAAATCATGGAAGACAGAAAACGAGGAAGTATAATTTATCTTCATTTTAAAATGTTGATGGCTTTTGAGCCACGTAGTATGGGATGAAAAGGATCCAATCGGAGCCTAAGAAATCAGTTCAGAGATTATTTCAGAAACTAGGGCTGGAAATGCCAGGTAACGTTCCTAGCTTTGGAAGGGGCTTCTGGAAGAGCTCATAGGATGGATGCAGGGCTAGTGTGGGTGGGGCAGGCCTGCGAACCATATAAGAGCAGGGCCCATATTTGTCACATCATTGCCACATTCCCACTCTCACACAATCTCCACAATATACATTCAGATGTGATAAGAGGGGAGTGGGGAGGTAAAGTCAGTTTGTCTGCAGAAGGATGATGCATGTGTTTTTGGACATATATTTTGGTCGCTATGTAGCCAAATACAATCTCAAGGTCTGAGGAAGGATAAGAAAGAAATGGCAAAAGTTGAGATCTTATAAACCACGGGAGCTCCAAGGAAGTGGATATGAAGAGATACTTATTGACTCTTCCTGCTGATCCTTTAATCTTCTGGACAAAAGCAGTAGGATTAGGAGATACACTAATGGCAAATGTAACTTTTCTCAGAGTAATCAGGTTGTTACAGAAATGTGGCACTCCTTAGATGAAAGATAGAAACACGATTTCAATAAAATTTTGCATCGCTGCAATAGAACCTAATTATTCTTGAATTGATTTTACAGTAATATCTCACATCATTTTCCCTTTATCTTGTCTACTTGATCATGTGTTTCTGTTTATTAATATCCCCAAAGTTGAAGAGGATAGTAAAGATGTGAAAATAAAAATAAGAAATGCATCACTTCTTTCAGATCTCATAAAATTTTTGATGAGAAATGAAGATAAAAATTAGTCAATTCTCTACTGACTGGTGGAGATTATTCTGAGCTAGAAAAGTTAGAATTGTGGAATATTTTAAATAAATATAGTGTTATTTAAAATAGCGTTAATTATGATATATTGCCTAGTAAAGGGCATGGGTTTTCTTTTTTTTTTTTTTTTTTTTTTTAGCTGATTTGTTTATTGCAGTAACATTGGTTTATAACATTGCAAAAATTTCAGGTGTACATCATTGTACTTCTATTTCTGCATGGACTACATCATGTTCACCACCAAAATACTAATTACAACCCATCACCACACACATGCACCAAATTATCCCTTTCACCCTCCTCCCTCCCCCTTCCCCTCTGGTAACCACCAATCCAATCTCTGTCCCTATGTGTTTGTTTATTGTTGTTATTATCTACTACTTAATGAAGGAAATCATACGGTATTTGGCCTTCTCCCTCTGACTTATTTCACTTTGCATTATACCCTCAATGTCCATCCATGTTGTCACAAATGGCTGGATTTCGTCGTTTCTTATGGCTGAGTAGTATTCCATTGTGTATATATACCACAGCTTCTTTATCCATTCGTCCCTTGATGGGCACTTAGGTTGCTTCCAAGTCTTGGCTATTGTGAATAAGGCTGCAATGAACACAGGGGTGCATGTACCTTTGCAAATTGGTGTTTGGGTTTTCTAATAAATTAATTTTAATTAACATATATTTTTGCCTACAAATTGATGCTTCAAATGTGATTTAAAAGCATTATATTCTAAAATATGTTGCATATTTTCCATGCCATCATGTTAGCAAAAATCTTTTTCTTACGTGAATTACAAAGTGAACTTCAGTTTAGTATTAACAAATTATTACAAATACTAAATTTAATTACTAAAATAAATTATTATAAAATGTGAATTAATGAAGTTTTGTTATAAATGCTTAAATGAATTTTGCCACTACATTTTAAATTTGCTCTCCCTGTTTCTCACTAGTATCTGTAATTGGAAATTTGCTATTTGGTGGAATAAAATCACACAAAGATTTGTAATGCATATATATATTTACATATATACCCTAACAATTTTATTTTTTGCTATTAAGCCTCGTGTTAGCAGCAAGCAATTTAGCAAAATGTCTGATGGTTCCCAACTTGTATTTAAATTGAAAAGTTAACAATTACAAAAAGCAGGAACTATTTCCCTATGAGTGTTGAGCAACTTCTAGCATAAACAAGCCTCCTACTGTTACAAAGAAATAGATAAATACTAGAGACCTCTATGGCGTTTGATGGGACAGGCATCCTTTAATTTTTTAATTAGGTCTCCTTTTAAAGACTCTGAGTGCCTTCAGAATAGATACCGTGGCAAGACCCAAAACTCTATTAGCCGCTGTTTAACCAGAGAATTAAGATGGAGGGAGTCACTTTTTCCATCTCTGAAAGAACCTGCTTCAACATAACCAGGTCTGATTTCATTTGCACAATGGCTGCTAAGCCTCTAAGGGCACTTTCTACTGATTTCATGTTTATTGTTTTGCCAGGAAAATGATATTTTTCTGGAAGTATCAACACATTCTCTCCCGATATGGTCATTCTGTGAAACATTTCATTTCCCAGTTCATTGGCATCTTTTATCCCACCAGTCAAAACAATTTTAAAATATTTTCCTTGACATATTCCTTTACTCCTAAGGTACATCAGAAAAAAGAAAACTCTATGAAAAGGTTAATTAATAATACTGAAGGGATTATTATTAGAAATGTATATGCACATCTTAAAATAATCAATGAAACTTTATCAACCGTAAAGTTTTTGCAATTTTAGCAATTGTATAAATTATAAAAATATTTCTCCAAAAAGTCAACAAATGAAAGGAGTTGGGAGAGCAAAACTAATTTTAAAATATTTGACTAAATAAATTATAAGAAATATCAATAAGAAAATCATAACAAAAACTAAAATGTAGGGTAATATTTCAGGATTTAATTAATTTGGCAAGATAATTTTCATATGAAATCTTTATTTTATTTTCAAATAAGAACACAAATGAGCATTTTAAAGGGTGATTATTTCTTGTATTGTTAAACATTTCTGCTTTCCATTCTTTTCTTAATACCATATTTTTGGCCCAATCTCTTTATCATTGCCACCAAAAAAAAAAGTATTTTTTAACTATCAGTTTTGCTTAACATGAAAGAGCAAACCTCAATCATTTTTAAAAGATGATATGGGGCCGGCCTGGTGGTGTATTGGTTAAGTTTGCACGCTCTGCTTCGGCAGCCCAGGGTTCGCAGCTTCAAATCCTGGGCATGGAACGACGCACCACTCATCAAGTCGTGCTGGGGCAGCATCCCATATACAAAAAAATAGAGGAGAATGGGCACAGATATTAGCTCAGGGCCAATCTTCCTCAGCAAAAAAAAAAAAAAAAAAAGAGGATGATTGGCAACAGATGTTAGCCCAATGCCAGTCTGCCTCACAGAAAAAGGAAAAAAAAAGATGATGTGAACAAGATGATATTTTGGGGCTGTCATCATTCAATTCTGGAATTCATAAGAAATGACCCATGTGCAAAAGCCAGAGGATGCATTGCCTTGTGAAATATATTACATATGATACAAGCTCCCTCAAGGTCAGTATCTAATGGAGGTGTATAATTGGGCACACTTAGAAAAGAGTGACAATGGGTCCTCAGTGGGTAGCAAGAACTTATTTTTTTTTTTTTTAAAGATTTTATTTATTCATTTTTTTTTCCCCCCAAAGCCCCAGTAGATAGTTGTATGTCATAGGTTCGCCTCCTTCTAGTTGCTATACATGGGACTCGGCCTCGGGTTGGACGGAGAAGTGGTGCCTTGGGGCGTGCCCGGGATCCGAACCCGGGCCGCCAGCATCAGAGCGCGCGCACTTAACCGCTAAGCCACGGAGCCGGCCCGGTAGCAAGAACTTAAACTACTTAGAAACAAACTAATTCTTGTGCTGGTGCCATTGGCAGAGTAATTGATTCAGATCAGAAAGGGAAAAAACAAAGACTGCTACCTAAAGGTAGAGATTTTCCTGTTCTGCAGTTTTTCCCCGCGTTAAGTCTCCCATTCTTTATTATCCACAAAAACCTAAGATGAAGATAGCCTGAGGTGTTATCAGTGCAGTTGTTTCAATGATATTTAACCCACACAAAGAATAAGCAGATAATTTATTATTATTTGAGATCAGCATTTGCCCCGAGGTTGTATGATGCTGCTAATCGTGTGGACACTTTTTAAAGAAGCATTTTTCCTACCTTTCAATTATAAGGTTTTTTTTAAATGAGTTTTTAAATTTTAAAGGTCTTTAATAATACATTATCCACAGCATGTCTATTGCCAACCACAGATGCCAGCTCACTCAGTGCTGTTTTTAAAGTACTTTATAATTAATCATAAAATTAACTGATTTTAGAAGGCAGTTTTGTTTCCAGACCCAGTCCATTATCTCACCTTCTAAATATATGCGTAATTCATGAAAAATACAGTATAGAATACACAGTGTAAAATATCATGGAGTATTATCAGTGCAAAGGCTAGATATAATCCAATTAATGTCATCGATGGTCAAGCATATGTTCAAGTGTGCTTCCTCTCCTTCCATCAACTTCTGAACCAATTATACAAAATCCAACTCAAAGTTCACTTCCTCCATGAAGTAATATTGTTATTTGAGGAGAAATAAATAACACACTAAGGAAACGTTGTGTTTTAGGGTGAGCCAATAGAATATAAAAAAAGTAGACTGATTTCTAAGAGCCCAGTCTAGAGAGAAACAGATAATTACAAATCAAAACTGCAAGTTCATTGACAGAAATATGCAAAAGTTAGTAAGGAAATAAAGAAAATGGTCCCTTATTTTGTTCTGGAAGTCAAGGAAGCCTTTCTGGAGGCAGTGAGGTATCAGTTAGAAGGAAAAGGCAGTGGAAAGGTGACTGATTGGCGGGGGACAGTGGGAGTTATTTGAGTTCAGGGGGAAAAGGCTGGGAGGAGGTCTTCCAAGAGGAGACAATAGCATGAACAGAGCCACAGAGGTGAGGAACAGCATGGGCTGTAGGAGGAACCAGAAGCAGTTGGCATTCCTAATGAAAAGAGGGACTGAGAATAAAAAAGCCCTGGAAGATGAGCCTGGAGATCTGTGTGCATAGGGACTTGATCAAATTACATTTGCAAATTACATTTAGGAGCTTGGAATTTATCTCAGAAGCAGTGGAAACCATCAAAATGCTTTGAACAGGGGAGAACACCCTCAGATTTCTGTGTGTTTTTTGGCTTGTTTTGTTTTATAATGTTTTTTTTTTTTTCTTTTTGCAGGGAAGGGTTCACCCTGAGCTAACATTTGTTACTAATCTTTCTTCTTCTTTTTTTTTTTCTTCTCCCCAAAGCCCTAAGCAGGGTTGTATATCATAGTTGTAAGTCCTTCTAGTTCTTCTATATGAGCCACTGCCACAGCATGGCTACTGACAGATGGTTGGTGGGATTCCGTGACCGGGAAGTGAACCTGGGCCACCAAAGCAGTGAGAGCACTGAACTTTAACCGCTAGACCATCAGGGCTGGCTGTTAATGTGTTTTTAATCACTGGAGGCTGAAAAAGTTTTTGAGAAGTACAATTCTGAAGAGGGTGAAGATATTGATGCACTATTTCAGCTTAGCAATAATGAGTACATAAATAAGGTATTTTGATGGGGTGCAGAGATTTTTGGGAGGACGACATGTTCGAGAAATATGGGGAAAGTAAAATGACAGGACATGGTGTTGTTTAGAACAGAGGGTTAAAGAGAAGTCAAAGACCACTCCCAGGCAGCACCCTAGTGGTTCAACATGTGTCGTCAATGAACCTCCCAATGCCACCCTTCCCAGGTGGCTTTTGGCAAATTATTTAACACATTTAAGCTTAGTTTCCAAAACTGTAAAGTGGAAATAAATGCCAACAGCTTTACAGGACTGTTAATATTAGCTGGGATGATTCATACAAAGTAACTGGCATGGTGTTGGGTACTATGAACTCAGTAAATGTTAGCTAGGTATTATAATTAGTACTATCAGGAGTGGTGCGTAGATATTGGTACCACTGACTGAAAAGAGAAAAATAGAAGGAGTTATCAGGTTAGGAAGAAAAAGATGATGGTTTCAATTTTAGAAATTCCAGATAACTATGGAGGAAAACATCCATGTGGAAATGTCCAAGACATTACAGTACCAATCTAATCTTCAGAGTACGAGTTGAGAAGTTCAATATGAGAGTAACAGAACCACAAACATGTGGAGCAATATAATTTACGAGTAATAAAAAATGATGATTCCTAAGGAGACAGAATAGAAATGGGAGAGGTACCAGTCTAATTTGGCTGTATGACATCACAGATGCCACAGGTACAGAGAGTTTGAAGCAAGAGAGAGTGGCTAGCAGGCATAAAGTCAAAATCAAGTCCAGTAAGATAACAAAAAATGCCCAGCAGATTTGGCAAATAAAAGGTTGTTAGAAGCAACCTAAGTGCCCATCAAGGGACGAATGGATAAAGAAGATGTGGTATATATACACAATGGAATACTACTCAGCCATAAGAAACGACGAAATCCAGCCATTTGTGACAACATGGATGGACATTTGTTGGTATTATGCAAAGTGAAATAAGTCAGAGGGAGAAGGTCAAATACTGTATGATCTCACCCATTAAGTAGTAGATAATAACAAAGAACAAACACATAGAGACAGAGATTGGATTGGTGGTTACCAGAGGGGAAGCGGGGAGGGAGGTGGGTGAAAGGGATAATTAGGCACACGTGTGTGGTGACGGATTGCAGTTAGCATTGGGGTGGTGAACATGAGAACATGATGTAATCCATGCAGAAATAGAAGTATAGTGATGTACACCTGAAATTTATACAATGTTATAAACCGATGTTACTACAATAAACCAAAAAAATAAATAAATAAATAAATAAAATAAAAGCTTACCCACGGATTCAAAAAAGAAACACTTGTGTCGGCTAAGGATGTGAAGACAGAAGGCAAGAGGTTGAGCAGGGATCAGAGTTGAAAGGTTAAATGTAGTGATTGGAAACTGCTGTTGCAAGAAATTCCATGAAAGTAATGGCGGGGGCACTAAAGAGGGGAGCATGGGTCAAGGGGAGGTATGTGTGTGTGCACCTGCACATGTGTGCCAGAGTAGGGTGGTTGTGTCTGTTTTTAAACATTGCAGAGAGTGGAGATCATTTACAGGAGAAATAGTTCTTAGAAAGGAAGTGACAGGTGACACAAGACAGAGAAGGGATGAATTGGACAAGGCCTTGGAAGAAACGGGAGAGGTTGGTGTTGACAGTGCAGGTAAATGATTTGGCTTTGAATCATCTCTTGTGTCCTGAAACTAAAAGGAAATAGATTAGAAAGGTATAGATGGACACAGGGTCGTAAATATTATTGGGGATAGAGTGCAGTGAGGCGAGATAAAAGATCTATTCCAAATGCTTGAAATTTTCTCAATAAATGATGGAAAAATCTTCCAGGGGCCAGGAGATCCAATTTTGAGAAGACTAGGGAAGGTTTGAGATCACTGTAGGCAGAAGGAAAGTATGAGCCTACAAAGGATAATAAACGGCATGAGGAGCACAGACAGATGGCTGGCAGAAACTACAATGAATTTAAGATGGGTCCCAAGTGCACCACTGTGTGATTTTTTCCAAAGGGATTTGTGTCTGGGTGTAAGAATATAAAAAGTGAATGCTGCCATTGATGCCATGTTACTGGATATAGATATGTAGGACATTGATGTAGAGCATCAAACATTTGGGTGAAATAGTTTTGATTATTAAATATGGGGTCCAGGTTTGGTAGGGAATGAAGAGTTCTGGATGGACTGAGAAAAGAGAAAAAATAAAGCAATCAAAGAACTGGAAAGTTCAATGAGATTTACAAGAAATATTCCTTCTCCATTCAAACTCCTGATTCCCTAACTCTGCTGCGACTACTGGAGATGGCATCTCATCTAGGCTGGGTCAACCATGATACCTGTACCTGGCCACTGTATTTGGGACAGGGTATTCTTGATCCCTAATAAGGTCAATCAGTGTCTTTCCCAGAATTTTTCTAACTGAAGCTGGTGGGAAGTCTCCCTTTTCTTTCAGTGAAGTCCTGAGTATGTAAGTTCACCTTCATGAGAGAATCAATATGATACCACAAGAGAAGCAGATGTGAGAGAGAGGAGGAGAGAAGGACAGAGGGAGGAAGGAAAGAAAGAGGGGGAGGGAAAGAGAGAAAGAGAGAGGAGAGAGAGAAGAGAGAGAGATGAGAGGGGAGAAGAGAGAAAATGGTGATGACAATATAATTGCTGTTAGGGCTTCATACGATCATTCTGAAAAAAACACGCACAATGACAGGGGCCTAGTCCAATGATGCAGAGTTCCTACCTACAGTTTTGTGAGTGGGTGGGTTTTCATGTGCGTGTACTTTTTGGAGGAGCTAAGTCTTTGTTTGTAGTTTAATAAAGGTAATTGAAAGAAAATTAAGCTAGTTAAGTTATCCTATATATTTTGAAGACTTTGGTAAAGTATCCTGAAGAAAGACAGAGTGACAAAAGCAGTATCTGCTCCCAAATAAAAATAAAGAACTTTTTTTTCCAGTTAAATGAGTCTTTTCATTGCATTTTTTTACATGATCCTGAAGTTGGATATAGTCATATTAAATTAAGCTCAAAGTGGTCAAGTTTTAAAGATTGTCTATCTGGTCTAATTAAACTATGAATTAGTGTTTAGTAGAGCTTAAAATTTAGGGTAGCTAAAAAGGATAATAAGAGAATTCTTGCATTTGGCTGTAGCAGAAGTTACCAACGCTTTTTTAAGGTTAGTCTTATATAGATCATTCTATAAAAATTCACTTTAGAACTTGTAAGAAGGATTGGAATTAATAATTTGTAGACTAAATAAGCCAATCCATCAAATATCCATCATGTAATAACTATTCAAATATTTATTGAATGCTTGCTATGTGCTAGTCAATCCATTTACCTCAACATGCCAATAGATTACATCTCTCTTTCTGTCTCTGTATGTATATATATAAATATAAACACACATACACACACACACACATATACACACACATAAATATATAGAAATTTGACTTTGCCAAATTTATGGGCCTAGAAACGACATTAAGATTTATTTGCAGAATTTAAATCTGAAGAAGAGAAGCTGTTAATTTATCAGGCTCTCCCATCTAGTTACACATTCCCTTTAAGAATAGCTCAGGCTCATTTCCATATCGAGGCTAAAGTATGAGGTTTGATTCCCCCAGATCACTGTCATGCTAAATCTCTCACCTTCTGAACAACTTAGTCTCTACACCACTCTTCTTGGCAAAATCTCCCTTTGGGATCAAGCCATTGTTCCTACAAGAGAGCTGCTGCTTTCAGTCTTAGCTGGACTCAGCACAAGCATTTCTCTTGAATTGCTCAGATATTTCTTTCATGAGACTAGTAAGATTGCCAGTACAGTGAGTGAAGATAGGGAAAAGTTGCCGAGGACTGAGCCCTGGGGCAGTTCAACAACCAGATGTCAGGAGAAGAGAAAGGTCAAGTTAGGGAAGCTAGAAGGAGTGACCAATGAGGGGAAGTAAACACCCAGGTCAAATGCTGCAGATGGGTCAATTAAGATGAGGACTGAGAAATGACATTTAGACTCAGCAATGTGGTAGTTGTTGATTCTAACATGAACAGTTTGAATGGAGAGGTGTGCCCAAATCTGATTGGGGTAAGCAAAATAGAAAATGAGAGCAGATGCATTGACGATCATGTCTAAAGAGAGCTCACCCAAGGGGTCTTGCTGCAAAGAGAAACAAAGAATTGAGGGCAGTAGCTGGCGGAGGAAGTGATGCTAAGAAAATATTGTTTTGGATGGAAGAAATAAGAGTTGGTAGGAATGATAGAGTAGAGAAGAAAATTTGATAATGAGGTAGAGAGAGCAGAGAATTACTTATTGATGTCCTTGAGCATGTGATAGAAGACGGAATTTGGTGCATACTTGCGGAATAAATGAAGGAATGAACAAATGAATGAATGAATGAATGAATTATATAAAGGCTTTTATTTTAACATTTATAATAATTTCATTGAAGTAAAATATTTGTTAAAAAGCAAAATAAAATGATACTCCAGTCATAGATTCCTGAAAAATAGTAAAAGAAAAACAGACTGTTATGCAAATGTTAAATCAATTAAGAAGTGTTTAGTGAGCACCTACTATAGAAAGAGTAACATGAATGACATTATAAAAATGAAACAAAAGTCTAAGATATGTTTGCTACCCTTAAGGTATATAATATACTGTTGAGAAAAACATAGTATGTGTAATCAACTAAGTTGTCTATGTTATTAAGTATTTAAAATGTTATTTATTATTGATATTAAATATAATTAAGCTATTGCTATTACTATTTTTTAACTCTGTGGCCAATTATTTCACGTTATGTGAAGTATAAGGTGAAGTATAAGTATAAGCAAATAGTGGGAACTGTTATGATACTCTGCAAAAACCAATGTCTTTCCTTAGGCAGCTTCACTTACAACCAGGTTTCAAACTGCTCTTAACGGTCTGGTAATTTTTCTCTCTTGCCTAGTGCTCTCCCTAGGACTCAGACTCATTTCCCTCAGGATCATATCATTAGGAGTATCCTTTTATTTCTCCAAGGCAATATACTGCCCAGGACACCAATTTTTCTTTAATTGTTGGTTTCCTTCTCCATTTTCCTAGCACAGACATTCTACATACAACTTGGTGATCTTAGAGCAGTAATGGTTCAGAGCTCAGGCTCAGGCAGGCTGGGGTCTCATGCTACTACCTGTAGGGACGTTGTCACATGTATTAACCAATCTTGTGCTTTCGTGTGCTCATCTGTAAAATGAAGCTAATGATAGCACATAACTCATAGAGCTTTCGTGAAGATTAAAAGAGTAAATCCATGTTAGTAATGGAGGAGTGTATGGTGCATGGTGAGTACTCACAGAATCTTAATCACTTGTATCCAATAGAAGACTTCACGAGTACTGTGCCTCAGATCCTGGGACAGACACCTTCTATACAATGTTCCATTGAAACATGAGAACAGCCATAGGTTTGCCTCGGTCCTAGATGAGGAAAGTGAGTACTACATCTGACCGCACAGCAAGTGTAAAAACTGGAATTCAAATCCAAGACTACTTACAATTGCCTCTGAAAATATTCGAGGATATATCATAATTTTCATATCAAGTTTTGAGATTTCATACACTATCAAGTTTGTACTACAGCATGTGTGTAGGTATTCCTAAATTACACAGGATCCTTATGCAGGCCTCTTCTCTGACCTCTAGGCTTATTTCTAAATATCTTCCTAATGTTTCCACTTTGATGCCCTGCTATAATATCAAGTAAAATAGATCTCATATGCTCATACCCATGTTTTCTGCTTCCCACAAAGGAGCCCTACTTGCAAAGTCTTTTTTTCCATTTGTATCGTCATTGCCCCATTTCTGAGTTTTAAATTATGAAGTCATCCTAAAGTACCTCCAGTTGACTTCGATGTCCACCCACACAATACCTGATGTTGGTGTGTCTTGGAAATCATCTTCAAAAAGTGGAGATCTTTAATCAGAAAGAGAGATGTGATGTGTGTGTGTGTGTTATCTGAACATATGTTTTCAGGTTATATGATAGCATCAATTAGTGATGAATTGGGTTTGGCAACTTCTAGTCATGTCTTAGGAAAATGCCTTGCAATGAGTCGAAGAGAAATAAATGGACTATTTCCACATATGTCAGAGCTCAGCAATTGGAAATTTAGGCATATTATAAAAACTCATGGGAATATAGGGTGAAGGCCTACTAAATCCCAGAAACTATTGTAGAATCTTTTTCCATATGTCATCTCATTTAATTTTTAAGACAACCTTATAAGCTATTATTAGCCCCCTTCTGCAGATCAGGAAAATGAAATTCAGGAAGCCTTATCCATAGCACAGAATACCACAAAACCATTAAAATAGTGCTTCTAAAGGAAAGTTAAATACATGGGTAAAATTCTCAAAATTTTTTAAGTGAAGAACAACCAAATTTTGTAATTTTTAAGGAAGATGTATATATAAATATATATTTGCATCTTAAAAACTGGAAGACACTACACCAAACTGCTGACAGTGGTATTCTCTGGTGGCGAGGAGCTTTTTGAAACTTGATTTTGGGCATCAATACTTGTCATACGCCAGCTAACAAGAACAAGTGAAGACACACTAGTAGCTTGTATGAAGGAACCGTGCAGAAGGTAATAGGGAGAAATGTAGGTAGGTGAGTGGAGAACAACAAGAAGACCCAGCAGCTAATTACAGGAATGCAGGTAGAGAACTAGAGAATCAAGGCAAGGATTAGAAGGACATAGAAGTGGGAAGAAAAAGAATGCCCTAGTATTTGAAGAACGACTAACACAGAAAATGAGCTTATCTCTTCATGGTAAGCCTTAGACTCTGATGCCTAATTGAGAGAACATCCTCCATACTATTTACTGAAATACAGCTATCACTGGATTTTGATCATACTGATTGCCTACATTGAAATGCCCTCCCTGCTAAGGTAAAGCCCACCTTGAACACATGACTCAGACTCCCCATTTTCCCTAGCTGGTCCAGCTAACAAGGAGTTTTTTCACTTTTGAATGGCTATAACTTCTATCTGGTCAACTTTGTTGATGTGAATTACATAGCGATTCTACTGACATACAAATATTGCAGTGGATATCTTATCCCTACAACTAGATTGTAAGTTTCTTAAATGTTAGTACTTCACCTTGTGTTTTTTTGGGTTTTGTGTTTTTTTTGGTGAGGAAGACGAGCCCTGAGCTAACATCTGTTGCCTGTCTTCCTCTTCTTTTGCTTGAGGAAGATTAGCCCTGAGCTAACATTTGTGCCACTCTTCCTCTATTTTGTATGTGAGTCGCCACCTCAGCATGGCTGACAAGTTGTGTAGGTCCACACCCGGAAGCCAAACCCGGGAACTGGGCAGCTGAAGTGGAGCACACAGAACCTAACTGCTATGCCACCAGGCCAGCCCCTCGCCTTATGTTTTAACATCATTGCATTAAGCTTTAAATGTGGTGCCTTAACTTGTCCACCTATTCAGTAAGCATTTGCTAATCTAAAGTTTCTAGATGCACAAGAATTCTTCACAAGTTAAAATATTAGCAGAAATAAAGCCTAGATTATGGTTTCTACAAATTATTTCAATATAATTAATGTGTATGAACTTAAAATAAAACATTACGCTAAGAAAGTGTTAGAGTTGAGATTTCCATATAACGAATCAAGGAAATTTAAACTAACATTTCCCTTAGTAATCATAATTCATTCCCTTATGGAGTTACAATTCCCCATTGTTATTAATTTACAATGAGGTTTTATATATAAGTATATATGTAATGAATAATCCTGACAATAAAAATAATATATAGACTATTACAATAATACCTAAAATTATAGTATATGGGAGAGCTTTCTATCTCTACTTTAAAATTAAGCATATTTTTGGGCCGGCCCTGTGGCTTAGCGGTTAAGTGCACGCACTCCGCTGCTGGCGGCCTGGGTTCGGATCCCGGGTGCGCACCGACGCACCGCTTCTCCCGCCATGCTGAGGCCGCGTCCCACATACAGCAACTAGAAGGATGTGCAGCTATGACATACAACTATCTACTGGGACTTTGGGGGAAAAATAAATAAATAAAATTATAAAAAAAAATTAAGCATATTTTTGAGAATTTTCCCAAAAGTGGCTGTCTAGAGTTATACCTTCATGTGTGACATGACTAGCTGTGTTCACCCCTTCTTTCTACTTCCACTTTCAATAATTTCCCTACATATTCTTCTATGATTACCTTAGCCTTTTAACAGTTTTTAGCCTTTAACTCTTAAAACTCTTAGTAATTATATGTATCATATAATTATTGAATTTATAACATGATATTTTATATAAATTACTATAAACATCTCCCACTATAAGCTAGTGATTTTTAAAAGCGAAGTATTTTCATACTAATTTTAACAGGACAATGTAGACTCAGTGCAAATGTTAAAAGACATACATCAAAGAAGCACTAAGGGGCACAGAGTGTAACCAATTCATGTTTTCTGATTCCTAATTTAACGTTCTCTGCATTTACCATGAAGGTCTTGAGAGTCTCAGAATCTATCATTTTATAATCTTCTAGTTTCATTAACATTTTCTTCTGGGTGCTTTAATTCCCTCACCAGATCAAACGGCTCTAGAGGCCAGAGATATTATTTTAAGCTTTTTGTTTCCACAGGTTAGCAAAGTAGCAAACAAACAGCAGTCTCTTGGGAAATAAGTGTTGTTCTTGAAATGCTGTTAATCATTTCCGAATATTTATGATGGCTCATCAAAAAGTGAAACAGCAGCAACAAAACCACCTTCTGTGTTACTGATAGTCAATTTCTAAAATAACTGTCATGTCAATGCTTACACATATATTTAATTTTAAAAATTAAAAAAAAATCAAAAAAAGCTCACGTATATGGGAAAAAAGGAAATTATTCACATATCTGTCTGTCTCAAAGTGGTCTCTATATTATATGATTTATTTAAAATATAGATTGTTGGGCCCTTTGCCATCCTCCTGAATCACGAGACATCAACATCATGGGGATTCACTTTTTTTTTTTTTTTTTTTTGGTGAGGAAGATTAGTCCTGAGCTAACATCTGTTGCCAATCTTCCTCTTTTTGCTGAGGAAGATTGGCCCTGGGTTAACATCCATGCCCATCTTCCTCCACTTTATATGTGGGACGCCTGCCACAGCATGGCTTGAGTAGCAGTGCGTAGGTCTGCACCAGGGATCTGAACCTGCAAACCCCGGGCTGCCAAAGCGGAACGCTTGCACTTAACCATTATGCCACCAGGCCAGCCCTGGGATTCCCATTTTTATGAAGTTCTACCAGGTCATTCTTATGTCCAGTAAATTTCAAGGATACATTTCCACGTGTTTATGGGTAGAAAATTTCACACCATCTTTTAATTTGTTTCCTAAAGTCACTAAATGATACACACATAGTCATTTCATTGCTTAATATTTCTTCTCAGAATTTAAGAATTCTATTCCCTTTAAGTTAAAATCTTATATTACAACAGATAATTTTAAAACTGGATGTTTAGTTATATGGGAGATGCGGAGGTATTTGTATTCCCAACAGTGATTTTTTTTTCTAGGAATACAAAGGAAATATAACTTTAGATGCTGAATCTTACATTTAATCTATTATGCTTTTGATTATTATCTTTACAAATTTGGCAAATCATTTTTTAACTTAAAAAATCTGTATAAGTCAGTCATCAGTTTCTAAATTCAACTAGATTGAAGTAACAACACACACTAAAATTTGAACTGTTTTTATGACTCAAATATATCATATCCTCTCACAAAAATAGCCAAACGGATATTTTCTTTATCTTTTAAAGATAATTTGCCTTTGAGCAAAAAATGCGTGCATGGAACATGTAGCCCTGAGCTCAGATTAGCAAGATTGTGGGCACTTATATATGAAGGTTATGTTAGTAATTAATCAGATAGCGTTAACTTCGCTATGGTTATAAATAACATTTGTCTGTATTTAGACGTTATATGCATAAAATTACATCTTTTCAGAGAAACAGCTATATTGAATTAAAAATAATTCAAAGAGGTTTTTTTTCCTTTTTTGAGAAGTCATGCAAAGGGAAAATGTTCTTTTTTCTGGGCAGCTGTTGGTATTTGGAGACGCATTAAAAGAAATGAATTACCTTTACTCACTTGTCACAAACACGTAGTCAAATAATTTCTAGTAAATTCCTCTTGTGACTGGTATAACAAAATATTAATGCCTGCAGCTGGTGTTTTCTTCTGGATGTTGAGGCAGTTAAAAAATATAAATGATTAAAAGACTAATGGATACAATCTGCATAATCAATAGAATCTGGGAGACCAGACTTTGCACTTTTTAGTCCACGTGTAGAAAGAGGAAGACAGAGAGAAGAAAAACATCCAAAAGCCTCGACCCTAGATGTGCACATTTCAAAGTATATGTCACAGAAAATGACTTTATATGATCCAGATTCAATACCTTGTCTGTTAATACACTCACTTCTAAAGCCAGATATTACAAAATATATATAAAGTTGCACAGACACATCATGTCTGCAAACGTCAATTAACATAACATTTAAGATATTTTCTGGAATAATTGATGAATGTCAACTAATACAAGAATAAAATATCAGTAAGTGTGTGATTCCAGTAATAGTGAGAAAACATTTATTTCATTTTACTGTCTATGTAAAACAGTATACTTTTAGAGAAACTGGGCTGTTAAATTGTTTTGTACCTCAAAACTGATCATCTATTCCATTGCCTCTGGTCAAGCTAACCTAAATTGCTTAGATAATGAGTAGATATCTTATTTATAATGTTCAGGAAAAAATCAAGTATAACAAAGCATTTTGATGGAAATGTTTGTTACTATGTTTATGCAAAACAAAAGTTAACTGAATACACAAGATAAGGGCTTCTAATGACTCTGTGCATTCCATATGTGGTGGAATGATCAGGAAGGTCCTTCTGCCCCTAAAACTTATCATGACTGTCCAATGCCCAAAATTACTTTACTAATTTTTTACTACATATTCTTTAATTAAATGAAAATACTAATAGAAGTATTCCATAATCAGACAGCCATATCTCAATGTGAGATTTTTTTCTGAATATATTTTCCAGTCTGGCAGCTGAGAATACTCCTCTGAGGAAAAAGAAGAAGAGAGTAGAAAGGAATAAGGCAGGAATGTGTTACTCTTGAACAAGGCATGGCGTTAGTGGAGTCTGAGAATTATATTACAGAATTGAGTTCCGGCAATATTAGTTTCCCTTGTAAGTTTGTTTTGGAGGTCGGATTTTCTATTTTCTAAGCATTCTGCAATCTCCTGGAGGGCTTACCATCTCTGGGGGAAGGCAAAAAATACTAGGTTGTCGAAATATTGTGATCCTCTTGATCTTCTTCTTTTATACCTGGGAGGAGAGCTTTGTGAGTAAGCAGGCGCCATAGCTGTTGTACATTATCATTACTCTCCTCTCAATACAGCCAAAGGCCTCATTGTTATCCATGAAGCAACCAAGAACGAACTCCCATCCAGGACCACAGGAGAAAATGGTTTTTCACTCTATGGTTCATCCAGAATCAAGCCAGAAGTTACCAGTTTACATTCCTTTCAAAGTCTTAAAATATGAATTCCTCAAAAATTATTTTGGAAATATGATATGCACAGATTAAATAGTTCATCATAGACATTCTGTTGACTGCTTTACCTTATTATTTAATGCTAGAATATCATTTTCCCATAATATATGTAAGTATAAATGTAATAGCATTTTGATTATATCAAAAGAAAGACTTTCAATATACACGAATCATCAGCAAACTACAGAAAAACCAACATGAGAATTGGGGAGGAGCCATAATGCAGGGTCAACCTGCATTATGAAGAGAATATACCTCTTTCTGTTCCTCATCCTTAACGTCAAAGGACACATCTTCAACTATCATGAGGAAGTGAAACAAAACCTAAATATGAAGGATTTTCTCTTTTGGAAAAGGTGAGAGTGGGGGAGGCTTTCCATTTTTATATACTATTTATCGTGCCAATGATAGATATTGTGTTAACTAAAATAATTTTTAAAATATATTTTTAATGGGGAAAGAATAACTTGAGATTCATGGCAATAGATTTTCCCAGGGTTAACAGACACCAACGAGAGATGTTAATAACACTTAGACCCTTGTTGTATGCGGGGAATTTGCAAACTCTTTTGTACCAAAACTCTTTTTGCAAATCTGATGCCTACCTTAGGCACTGGGTTATACAAAAGCAAAGAAGCTATATTTTATTCTTGTAATTCCAGCAGCAACAGGATATTTAACAATAAGGAGGGCTTCTAAAAGCGTATGCCAAATAATTTACCACATTAATAAATATGTGAAAAAACATAATAAAATTAAACCAATGAATATGGTTTTGCAGAGATGTGATTATATTCATTTAGTTTACTGAGCACATACCAATTACTATTTTGGCCAGTAAGTCAAAAGAGTCCCTGCCCTCATGGAGTTTACAATCTCAAAGATCACAGATATTATGGGAAAGATGTTTCTGAAAGGATAAGATAAGATAGGGTAACATTTCTGGGCCTCCACTGGCTCATTTCTAAAGCGGAGGGTTTGGAATAATTATGAACAGTTATTCTAACTCTATTATCCTATAACTACTGTAACTATGATGATTAAGTGGACTAGAGGAAATTTAAGGAGACACTTTCTCTTCCTTCTCCGTGAGTCCCCATGCTGATAAACATAGAGAATGTCTCTTTAAATTTCACTGACAACACCTATGTTTTTGTTGACAAGAAATTGGAGCTGAATCCACAGAGACTGTCTACATACACTGTTCTTAATAGTAACCATAATTAAATAGTACTTTTGGTGACGTTCATTAAAATAATCTTAAATTACATAAATTTAATTGGAAGTTATTATATACAAATTTCCGTTTCATTTATATGATCTAATTATATTGATGCTTAATTATTGAATTTTCCTAGATCTCTTTTGTCTTATCTCTCTTAACTACATTCATTACACACTCTGTGTGTATGAAGTCCCTATCTCATCAGACGCCTTGCTTTTATTTTTAGAGTCCATAGCACTGTGCAAGGTACATACTACACATTTAACAAACACTTACTGAAGTGAATATAATCCTTATTGAGTATTCTTATTAAAATGAGTATAATACTTATTGAAATGTATAATCTTCCTGGGTTATACAAAATGTAAATAAAAATTTTGACAAAGTACATGAACAAAAATTTTACCTTGATAAAATTAAATATTATCTCTCCATGATAGAATTATACTTGGGATTTCTTCCCTTTTATTTGTAATTTTTCTGAATTTTCCAAAGTATTTTCAATAGAAATCTATTACTTATATATTCAGAAAAATAAACTTTTTATACAATATTTCAGGAAAATTCCTTCATGAAACTGTTGGAATATATACATAAGTAAATGATAAGCAAAATCTTAGCGAGAGTATGATATAGGTTAAATATTTTAGTAAGTGAAGAGGAGAACTTTAAAAATTATTTTCACAAACATTTAAAAGATAATCAATATATTTCTACCATTGTAAGATTTCTTAATTAACCCCATTAACTGCATAAAATTATTACAAGTGTGCACCATCGAGGTGGTTCCGAATAATGGATAATGAAATCAGCGGGATAAGGTTAAAGTTTCAGGCCCAATGGCAAAATAAATTATTTCAGTAGGAGAAAGCACACAGTACTGTGTAAGTCAAGGAAACTTTTTGATACACTGTTCTCAGTCCTTTTTAGAAGTAGAAAAATAAAATCCATTTTCATGTGTAACACTGAGTTTCTCAATAAGATTTACTGTTAAATAAGTGTCGGTGTAACAGAAAGAAATGTCTTTCAATGGCTTAGGAAATTCACTTTCAAAGTATCATTAAATATCAATTAAGACAAATTCATCCTTATAGCTCACTTTCCAAAACCAATAGTACATATTGGTATTCTAAGGATAAGATTCCCAAAGGCGCTGGACGTGACAATTCCACAGCTACTCAGAGACTCCCTGAGAGCCAATGCTTCTCTCACTCAGTGCTCTTATGCCCAGAAAGGCAAAAGATGAAGGATGAAATGCTCAGAAAGATTTTTAAGGGCAATGTAGTAACCGTCCCTGTGATCAAAGATGATTTCACTTCCTTCGCTCACTTAGCGAATTAGGTTTAGACTTGTAGAGGAGGAAAATGAAAGTCAGTGAAAAGTGGAGTCCTGAAGTGGAAGTAGAGATTATCTGTGGCTTCCTGGTGGCTTTGTCCCACATATGGAAGATCTTCATAGTGTGAAATTTAGGATGAGGCACAGAAGTATACATTCCTTTCGATTCTTCTCATAAATCCTTCCTTCCTTTCTATTGTGCCTAAAAGAAAGCTCTTTTAGAAGACGTGCATCTTTATGTGTTTAAGTAACAAGACATGATTATATTTGCTCACTCCAATTGAAAGTTGGATTAAAAAATAATAATATGGTGCCATTTACATGTTTGGCTCTCAATAAATGTTTGTTGGATGATTAAATAAATAATCAATACCAGGCAAGGAAATAAGATCTATTTATTCTGTGTCATCATCAAAATAAAAATCTATTGTGGATATAATGTATATTCCTACAGCAGTCTTAGGTGCTACGTGCAAGTATTAATCTTGGTTTGTAACATGTCACATTTGACATAAAAGATTAACTGTTTGAAATGATGTTGATAAACAACTGAAAATTATTTTTAAAAAATTGCATACTGCAAAATATACTGAAAATAATCTTATTGTAAATACTAAGAATATTGTCTTCATTTTTGCCATCTGGGTTTCAGAAAGGAATTATTCAAAAGCTATGAGAAATCATATTCCAAGATTTATACACACAGTTCTCTACATATGGCAGCTCTCCTGAACCACAACATAGCAGAGAATGAAAGGTCTGTTTTATGAGCCAGAACCCTACTCCAGGCACTGCTGCTACGTCAACCTCACTCCAGTTACTTGATAATACGAGGCCACCATGGTGCCAGTGGTTGTTTCATGCTCAATGGGCCTCGTGGGGCTGAGAGAGCAGTCTATTTTCCCAATGTCATCTTCCAAGTTACCACTTACATTCATAAACTGGTTATATGAACAGTAAATAAACTGGATTTTCTAGTATTAAAAATTAGGTAAGTGTACATAATGAGTGCTGAACTATTTATTGTAATTGTCTTAAATATTGAGAAATGCTTCATGAAATGGCAATTTTTTAACAACCAACCAAATGTATTAGAAGCATTTGGTTTGCTAATGATTAGCCCTTGATTAAACAAAATAAAATCATACTGATTTGAAATGCATTTTTTCTCCTTTTCTTGGCCAGTGCTATGGCCTACAGATACACAAGTCTTCATGAGACAAAGTCTTAGTCACCACCATTTTGGGAAATGGTGACTGGACAATATTAATATGTTGACTGAATTAAAAGGAAAATTATATAAAACAACTATATTTTGAAATACACCATAAACTGAGCATTGCCTAAAAAGAGACACTATGTGTACTGAAGTCTTTCACTAACTTTGATCAATTATCCTTTGATTTAATGACCTCATAACTATTAATATTGTTATTTCTCTAAATTTGTCTATATTAAATAAATTTTAATATTTCCGGCAGCATTCTTTGGTATGAACATAATTAAGAAAAATACTTTTTTTGAGGCGCAATCCAATAAAAAGCAAATAAAACAAAGTATATGATATTATTGATTCTTCAAAAACATTATATAATATTCATCTCTACCCCTAAGTAAAGAAAAACATGGGGATATACTATCAGATATGCTAAACAAAAGCAAGCAAAAATATACATATAAACATTTGAAACAAAGCAGAAGAAAAATATCAGAATAGTCACTGTATATTACATATTAAAATATGGTGTATATATGAAAAAATTTTATTCTCTTTTATATAATGAACATTGAAAGCTAGTCATGTTCTCATCATTTTTCCAGTGGTTTTATGCTGAAATACAGTACAAGGAAAAGTTGATGGTGCAAAAGAACATCAAAGTGACAAGTAAAAAAAAAAAAGAAAAAAGTTACATCAAAGCAAATAACTTTTAAACTCAATTCGTTTTATTTCATTGGACTAATTTTTCATAGTTAACTTTTTTTTTTTGTTTTTTTTTGTGAGGAAGGCTGGCCCTGGGCTAACATCTGTGCCCATCTTCCTCCACTTTATATGGGACGCAGCCACAGCATGGCCTGACAGGTAGTGCATCAGCACGTGCCCGGGATCCGAATCTGGGCAGCCAGCAGCAGAGCACACGCACTTAACCGCTACGCCAGGGAGCCAGCCCCCTTAGTTAACATTTTTTCAACCAATAATGACAAGTTAAAAACGATTGTGGACAGAAGAGTTAATGGTCACTGAATAGGCAGATAAGAGATACCATTTTATGATACGTGCATTTTAAAATTCTTGATTGTTTCGAAGCTTCAATTATAATAACATTTTTGTTATAGTGAATAATTACTGTATTAGTAAAATTTAAAATTTTTATCCTAATTTATTAATGTGAAATCACTATTAAAATGCTTATTAAAATAATTTATAAGGTGTTTGAAACATAGAAAATGGGTTTTCGTTTAAAAAATCAAATATGAGAAAGAGAATACCAGGGACAAAGGAAATCTCTAAGGAGAATCCTCTTTCTTTCCCTCTTTATGGTCATCAGCTAAAAGCTGATCAAGGCAGGGCAGTTCCCATAGGATTAATTTAGCTAGTTCTGACTGTCCTCAGCAATATAACTCTGGAGGCAGCTTTATACAACTAATTATATTTTTATATGTAAAAAATGTTAAACCTAAAGGTTTGGCCCAAGATTCTTATGAACTTCAGTTTCCTTACCTATAAAACAGAAATACCAATAGCTGTATTACGCTTGTAAGTCTTACAGGAGACAATTCATTTAAAATATCTTTGAAAATAGTGAATTGTTCAACAAGTGTTAAGTTTCATTACAATTATATACACAGGTAATATAAATAATATAATTTTTATCATTACTCTAAAATAAATAATCTAACTAGTAAAATATTGATGGCTGTTTTCATTAATAACTTTTTTTTATCCTTCACACATTTAGAAAAACATTAGGGAATATTGTTTGGACCCCAAGTCTTTTAAAATTCTCAACAGCCTGAAAGGCATGATTTATTTTATGGTGTATAAATTTTTCTATTTTAAAAGATATGTTCAATTAAAACGGATACCATGGAAATACAGAGGATTATAAGAGAATACTATGAGAAATTATAAGCCAACAAATTGGACAATCTAGAAGAAATGGATAAATTCTTAGACTTATACAACCTCCCAAAATTGAACCAAGAAGAAATGGAGAATCTGAATAGACCAATAACAAGTAAAGAGATTGAAATAGTAATCAAAAACCTCCCAAAAAATAAAAGTCGAGGACCAGATGGCTTCTCCAGTGAATTTTACCAAACATTCAAAGAAGATTTAATACCCATCCTTCTCAAACTATTCCAAAAAATAGAGGAAGATGGAACACTTCCTAAATCATTCTATGAGGCCAACATCACTCTGATACCAAAACCAGACAAAGACAATACAAAGAAAGAAAATTACAGGCCAATATCGCTGATGAACATTGATGCAAAAATCCTCAACAAAATATTGGCAAACCGAATACAACAATACATTAAAAAGATCATACACCATGATCAAGTGGGATTTATACCAGAGACGCAGGGATGGTTCAACATCCGCAAATCAATCAACGTGATACATCACATCAACAAAACAAAGAATAAAAACCACATGATCATCTCAATAGACGTAGAGAAGGCATTTGACAAGATACAACATCCATTTATGATAAAAACTCTCAATAACATGGGAATAGAAGGAAAGTACCTCAACATAATAAAGGCCATATACGACAAACCCACAGCCAACATCATACTCAACGGGGAAAGACTGAAAGCCATTCCTCTGAGAACAGGAACCAGGCAGGGCTGCCCACTCTCACCACTCCTGTTCAACATAGTACTGGAGGTTTTGGCCAGAGCAATTAGGCAAGAAAAAGGAATAAAAGGAATCCAAATAGGTAACGAAGAAGTGAAACTCTCACTATTTGCAGATGACATGATTGTATATATAGAAAACCATAAGGAATCTGTTGGAAAACTATTAGAAACAATCAACAACTACAGCAAAGTTGCAGGGTACAAAATCAATCTACAAAAATCAGTTGCATTTCTATATGCTAATAATGAACTAACAGAAAGAGAGCTCAAAAAGATAATACCATTTACAATTGCATCAAAAAGAATAAAATACCTAGGAATAAATCTTACCAAGAAGGTGAAGGACCTATACAATGAGAACTACAAGACATTATTGAAAGAAATCCATGATGACATAAAGAAATGGAAAGATATCCCATGCACGTGGATTGGAAGAATAAACATAGTTAAAATGTCTATATTACCTAAAGCAATCTACAGATTCAATGCAATCCCAATCAGAATCCCAATGACATTCTTCACAGAAATAGAAAAAAGAATACTAAAATTTATATGGGGCAACAAAAGACCCAGAATAGCTAAAGAAATCCTAAAGAAAAAGAACAAAGCAGGAGGCATCACAATCCCTGACTTCAAAACATACTACAAAGCAATAGTAATCAAAACAGCATGGTACTGGTACAAAAACAGACACACAGATCAATGGAACAGAATTGAAAGCCCAGAAATAAAACCACACATATACGGACAGCTAATTTTCGACAAAGGTGCTAAGAACATGCAATAGAGAAAGGAAAGTCTCTTCAATAAATGGTGTTGGGAAAACTGGACAGCCACATGCAAAAGAATGAAAGTGGACCATGTGCTGTCGCCATTCGCAAAAATTAACTCAAAATGGATCAAAGACCTGAAGGTGAGACCTGAAACTATAAAACTCATAGAAGAAAATATAGGCAACACACTATTTGACATTGGTTTTAAAGGAATCTTTTCAGATGACATGCCTACCCAGACTAGGGAAACTAAAGAAAAAATAAACAAGTGGGACTTTATCAGATTAAAGAGCTTTTATAAGACAAATGAAACCAGAATCAAGATGAACAGACAACCAACCAGCTGGGAGAGAATATTTGCAAAACATACATCTGACAAGGGGTTGATCTCCATAATATATAAAGAACTCACACAACTGGACAACAAAAAAACAAACAACCCGATCAAAAAACGGGCAGAGGAAATGAACAGACACTTCTCCAAGGAAGATATACAGATGGCCAATAGGCACATGAAAAGATGCTCAACATCACTAATCATCAGGGAAATGCAAATCAAAACAACACTAAGATACCACCTCACACCTGTTAGAATGGCTATAATCACCAAGACAAAAAACAACAAATGTTGGAGAGGATGTGGAGAAACAGGAACCCTCATACACAGCTGGTGGGAATGCAAATTGGTGCAGCCTCTATGGAAAACGGTATGGAGATTCCTCAAAGAATTAAAAATAGAGATGCCCTATGATCCAGCCATCCCACTACTGGGAATCTATCCAACGCACATGAAATCAACAATCCAAAGAGGCTTATGCACCCCTATGTTCATTGCAGCATTATTCACCATAGCCAAGAAGTGGAAGCAACCTAAGTGTCCCTCGACAGACGATTGGATTAAGAAAATGTGGTATATATATACAATGGAATACTACTCAGCCATAAAAAAAGACAAAATCGTCCCATTTGCAACAACATGGATGGGCCTGGAGCGTATTATGTTAAGTGAAATAAGCCAGAAAGAGAAAGACAAACACTGTATGATCTCACTCATATGTGGAATATAAACCAACACATGGACAGAGAAAACTGGACTGTGGTTACCAGGGGCAGTGGGGGTGGGCACAAGGGGTGAAGGGAGTCATATATATGGTGATGGACAAACAAAAATGTACAACCC
This sequence comes from Ceratotherium simum simum, assembly GCF_057802395.1. NCBI lineage: Eukaryota > Metazoa > Chordata > Mammalia > Perissodactyla > Rhinocerotidae > Ceratotherium > Ceratotherium simum. The sequence goes on along the minus strand of NC_141927.1, from coordinate 12,199,086 downwards.
AAAATTTCACAATGTTAGAAACCATTAAAACATCAATAAAAAAAAAAAAAGATATGTTCAAAATTATAAGATAATCATGAAGAGTTGAAATTGAAATGTAGGTGACTCTTTTAAAAAATAACTGTCACAGATTGAATTCAAATGCCTCACCCAGGAATTAAGTAATGAAGGACGGCTGTCTCATATCTCTTCTCCTCTCCCTTTTCTATTCTTATTCCCACTCTGCCCCCTTACATACATTTAAAAGGCAGATATCAAGAATCTATAGACCATGAGCTTGTGGGGGGACACCTACGGAAGAAAGCCTATGGAAACAGCGAACGTCTTCAGGGATTTAAGAGTGAAGAAATCCATTAATGTAGATATCTTGATCTACTTCTTAGCACTGACTCTCAGAGCTATTCTTGATGTCATGCTGATTCCTCATTCAATGACACCACTTCAGCTTCTTTTAGACAGAAGCTACCAAAGATGCATATGAAAGGAGCGGGGGAATTCCTGAGCGTGATTTAAGTGGCATCAAACGTGAACAATAAAAAATTGAACATTACTGGCTTATTTGGGGGCCCCAGGTGCTGGCCTCCAATGCAGTGTTCCTCAGCGGGCAAGCTGCTGATTGAGAAAACTCTTCACGATGCATGTGACAGGCAGAGCAATTCAAGTCCCTCCACCCCCACCCCCTGCCAGAAATGTCCCAGCCCCCTGGAGCCTGTGAATGTGTTACCTCACATGGCAAAACAGATTTTGCAAATGGGATTACGTTAAGGGCCTTGAGACAGAGAAATTAACCTGGATTATCCAGGTTGGCAGATTCTAATCACAGGGGTCCTTAAAAGTGAACAATCTTTCCCAGTGGTAGTCAAAGGGAGACATGAAGACAGAGAATGGCCAGAGAGATACAACGTCATTGGCTTTGAAAATGGAGGAAGGGGACCTCTAGCCAAGGAATGCGGGTGTCTTCTAGAAGCTGGAAGCAAGTAAAATAGATTCTCCCCTGGAGTCTCTAGTAGCCCTGCCAACACTTTGACTTTAGACCAGCGAGACCACGCTTGGACTTCTACATAACTCTAAGATAACAAACCTGTGTTGTTTTAAACCACTAAATTTGCAGTACTTTGTTACAGCGGCGATAGAAAACTAATACAGTGCAGGGCTGTTACGAGCACTGTGAAATGATTAGCATCCTTGCCCCCTTACATCTAATGTCAGGAGTGCTCCGTGGTTACTGCTACAACTGGAAAAACCCTCTTACATGTCCAAATGCTCCAGACTAGTGCAGTACTAGCCTGGCTGAGAACCAACGCACTAATGAACAGTTACCTGTTAATAAATTGGCAATTATATAACTCGATTCTATTGTAAAAATTCAAATCTTCTGATAAAGCTTTAAAAATCACCTTCCATGCATTTGTAGCCCTTATTTCCTATCATAAATAAAATTGCTGAGTCAAACCCATTTCCCACTATATTTTTTACATCTTTCAGTGAAATCTGTGTGGTAAGCAATTTTATTTCTAACTTCCTGGACAGTACCAACTCATTTATCAGGACAGCCATTAAGAAGCCATCGCTAGCAGGGAATCCAATGGGGCCCAAAGGATGGAGAGATATTTCTGACTCTAAAGAAATATAAACACTATTTAAAACTATTTAAAAATAAATGTAGCATGATACACTTGATCATTAGACAATTTTGAAATTGTGTTGATTCTTATTTCATATGTGAAATAAATAAAAGATTTATTTTATTCTCCTAAGCAGTTAAGCAAGGAATAACGTTTTGCTGTTTTAAAATGCTGTAACTAGTGCTTTCAAAAATATTAATCTATAATATACATATATTCCAAGTTTAAACAGAACTCATGTTAATATTATTTGTATATTTTTTTCAAACTTCGGTAAGCTATAATAAGCAACTCTCAGTCTCAAAATAAATAGTGAGTGTTAATCACTCAGTTAATAAATTTGAACTAAGAATGCTAGAGTGAAAATACAAATTGTTTTTTTGTTTTCTTCTTAAAATATATATCATATAAAGAAGTATGAATGTGATAGTTTAAAAATTACTCATCATATCTTACTGAAGTTAAGTACCATGGAAAGAAATTAAAGTATATATTGGGAGTTTCAAATTTTCAAAATTTTTAAAATTTAAATTTTAATTAGATTAAGATAGTTCTTGGCATGATTGCCTACTTAACTAGTTTCAAGAATTCAAGATAAGCTCCACTGAAAAGTAAAACTAACAGAGCTAAGCAAAAAAACTTAAAATGATGTTACACGCATTGTTTCAAACCTGGATATAAACAAAATACTTTATGTGATAATCTACTTAAATATTTATTATTTTAACTATAAATAATAAATCTATCATCTCGTAAAATACATATGCTCTTCCCTCTTCACAGGAATAGGCAACACATTCTATTTTCTAAATAATTTATTCTCACTTAATCAGATAGAAATAAAGATAACCTCATATCCACTTTGTACTAAAAACAAATAGTACCTGATCTACACTTTGAAATATTCTTAATCAGCTTCAAGCAATAAATAGCTCAGGATAGAAACACTATAATTTTATTTATTGCAATGCTTATTATGCAGTCGGATGGTTTTCATCACAAAGGTCTAATATACTTTCATCTTCACAGAAAAATATAAAATGTCCTTTGAAATCAAACAGACCTTCCAAAGACATCAGTCAGTCCATTGTGAAAATATTACAGCTTTGTCACTTTCGCCCAAGAGATTTCTGTCAGTCGCCAATCTGGTGTCACTATAGAATTACAGCTGGAGAACACTCTCAGTGCCTGCCGTGTCCTTTGGGAAACAAAGCTTTGCTGGTTGAACTTTATGATTTAGTCCCAAAGGCAGAAGAACAAAGCTTTGAAAAGCAGACAGGACACATTCTTCTTCTAAAATTCTAAAGAGACAAGATAGAATCTATTTGCAATTATTTGGTGTATTATAGATTAAATTGAATATTAAACAAATTTCTCTGGCCCGTAATTAGTATTAGCTGTCTCTTTGTGTTTACTTCAACAAATTACATCGTTTTAGGATTTTCAAAAGTACCTGTTCATTTTTAATGTGCTTCTTTTTGCCTTATTGAGCAATTACCAGTGCAACAATTCCCTCTATAAAGATTCAGGTAAAAGAAATAAAGCTTTTCTCTTCCTATTCTTAAAAGTATAGTCCCAAAAAGCATTTCTTAAGGCTAAGTGTGATATTTCAAATTTTATGATAAAATATTTTTAAAAATCAATAAAAATTAATTTCTGTTTTAAATGTCATTTTACTATTACAGTTTCAAAGATAATGAAAATCTAGGCTTATTAACAGAGTTACCTGGGTGAGTCTAATGTACTTATTTTTTTCAAACTATATATATAGTTAAATATATAGACATATTCTACTATTTCCAGAAAACATATATTTTTGCATGGATCATAACACTTTTACTTTCTTCTGGATGTGGTTTGATATTATATATCTTGAATCCTGAATGATCAGGGTTTTTTTTTTTCTTTTCTATTATATTTCCCCTAGACTTAGCACAGTCACTTAGAAAAGTATCATGTTGACCTGTTACATCCAAAAGCAGTGCCTTAGATCAATGACTATATATTATTTGCTACATTAAAGGAAACAGAATTGTTTTCTAGTAGCTAGTAAAACAAATCCGAAGAAACAGACCAATCAGTGCATGAATATTTTATTTCTACTTAATTGAGATGCACCTTGATCCTTTTCTATTAGTATTAAATCTCAAAACATATGCCAAAATGTTTTTTAAAATAAAATATTTAGAATTAACATAAAGCATTGACGAAGAAATTATCTGATTATTTGGAAACAGAAACAAATTAGGTTCATGTATACATAAATCATTTTCCTTTTCATTTATAACAGATTGAACAGCTCTGTTCTATCAGAAATTACATATCTTGTGTATATTTATATTATAGCCACAACTTTAATACTACGTGAAGAAATGCAAGAATTAAAGATCCTAATATACAAACTGCCTAATAAAATTGAACATTGTTTTCTTGCTTCATTCTAATACTCAGTAAAGGCAAAGGATGAAGGGACTTCATTGGTTATTTTCTTACTTTATATTTGACCATAACTAGTCCTTAGAAGATTTTGGGACTCAGAAGTTAAAAGTGCTCTTAGGGATTAAGGTGCTGACAATTTAGCAAAAATATATTCAGAGAGTGTAATGAGAGTCTTCAAAGGTGCAATAAGATGCTACATTTTCAGAGAACACCCAGTTTTGCCAGAGCCTTTGAAATATCAGGAGGTAATCAATTCTCCTGCCCTTTGAGAATTACACTCTGGATTGATTGAGATCTCTGAGGTTTGCTTGAGTTGGTTTTCTCTATCAGTAGACCTGAGTAATGTACTGACTTGCAACTAATCCACATTGTGTGTGTGTGTGTGTGTGTCTTTAGCACACTAACAGAACTGCTTGTCAGAACTGGTGATCTATGTGCTGTGATTTTGTGTAATGGCTCAAAGTCCTGTCTGAACAAGATATATTTCCAAAACAGGCAAAATTCCTACCATTGCAGAAATAAGCTGTTTTGGAGTAAATCAATTCTAGAATAACTTTAAATCATGCATATTTTAATGTGTTCCAGTAGCACATTAACAGAGATCAAGATCAAAATATGAGGTTAATAGTCTACACAGCACTCTCCAATCTGGTGGCCACTAGCCAGATGTGCTCCTGTGCACTAGAAATGCAGCAGGTACTGGAAATGTAAAATATGCACCAGATTTTGAAGACATAGTGTCAAAAAAAGTTTGTAAAGTATCTCATTTATTACATATTAAAATTATAATATTTCAGATATATTGGTTAAATTATTAAATTAATTTAATCTTTTTCTTAACATGTTTTTAATGTGGTTACTAGACAATCTAAAATTACATATGTGGCTCACATTATATTTTTATTGGAAAGCACTAGTCTATATATACATTTGAAAAGTTGATAAGAGTTTAGAGAGAAAGGACTTTGGGCCGGGATATGTAATTCAGAATACCACCAAAGAAACAATAAACATCGGAAGATGGTCATTCTATAGCCATTTGAAGGTTTTTGCTTTATTTATTTATTTATTTATTTATTTATTTATTTTTTCCCCCAAAGCCCCAGTAGATAGTTGTATGTCACAGCTGCACATCCTTCTAGTTGCTGTATGTGGGATGCGGCCTCAGCATGGCTGGAGAAGCGGTGCGTTGGTGCGCGCCCGGGATCCGAACCCGGGCTGCCAGCATCGGAGCGCACGCACTTAACCGCTAAGCCACGGGGCTGGCCTGGTTTTTGCTTTATTTTTTGTTTTTGTTATTTCACTAATATACTAACTGAAACAGCACGAGACAGAGGAGGAGGCCACTAGTTCTCATCCCTGGCCACATGTCTGGGAAACTTCTGGAATATCCATACCTGAGCCTTGCACCCACAGATTCTGATTAAGATGGTGAAACTTTTTAAAATATCTCCCTGGGTGCCTCCACCATAAAGCAAGGATAGAGAACCGCTATTCACTAAAAGGTCAGAGGCTTAATAAACTTATATCAAAGAGATTTACACTAAGAGTGTGGAAGGTGGTCTTACAAAAAAGAAGATTGAGCCACAATTTTACCCATGGCCTAAAAACAGGAATGCGGTATTGACTTTACCTCTTAGCCAGTTTTGAGTCTTGGAATGCTATGTTGTTGAGAATGATTCAGAAGAAGCATCAGAACTTGCAAGAAAATAGTTCTATGATTGAGGAGCAATGTCTTCCATGGGGAAAGGGAGTGAGAAATGGTGTTAACTATTTTGAGAATTTACCATCCAGGTCTACACATTCATTTATCTGATTTCTGACTATTTTTGTCCTCATTAATGCCAGGTCTAAACTGAAAATAATTTGTAATTTATCCCCACCCCAGAACCACCACAGGACCCTTTAAAAGCTCTTCCTGGATTCTTTTCCTCCCAATCTGAGTAACTTTTCAGCTTTTCTGTTGCCTTTAAATATCACCTCCTTAGCAAGCGCTTTTCTCATGAACCAATGAAAAGTAGTCAGCCGGTCACGAGATTACTTTGCCCTAATTCAAGACTGTGCGGTGCTTGTTACTAGGAATAGTTTCCTTCTTTACTCACTTACTTGTATAGAGGGTCTCCACAACAAAGAGGTAACATTGAGGAGATAAGGGAAGTCTCTCTGGTTCACTACCACATGCCTAAAAAATTACTGACACAGGGAAAACAATGAATAAAGATTTATTGAATCACTGAATTAAAGAACAAATGAGTAATACCCTTTTGTGGTGAGGAAGACTGGCTGTGAGCTAACATCTGTGCCCATCTTTCTCTACTTTGTATATGGGGTGCTGCCACAGCGTGGCTTGAGGAGCAGTGTGTAGGTCCACGTCCAGGATCCGAACCTGAGAACCCCCAGCCACTAAAGTGTGCAAACTTAACCACTATGCCACCGGCTGGCCCCAATACATTTTTAGGTAATATTGACTTTGTAAATGAATGCTTTATTCAGAAGAAAGGAAACAACAACAAAAAACACTTGAATATAATTTGTGATTTATTTGAGTTGTAAAATAAATTATACTTTCTGGTAAAGGAAAATATTTTGAAGGGTTTTCCTCATGTCAATCTCTAATTTACTGAGAGCCTATGTCAGTATATTTATAGGTAAACTGTAATGATTTCAGGTGCTAATTTTTACTTCTGTGATCACAGACCTTCTAATATTTCTTATGTCTAAATGCTTGAATTTGAGCTACTTTACTTACGACTAAAAACCTTATCAGGGAGTGAGCTAAGGCTATAAAAAGACGAAATCCAAATTTGTCATTTTTGCATCTTCTTAGTAACACAAATAATATGTAATGAGAGATAATAATGAAACTGGATAAAATCAGAAATTTTATGTTACCTTAATCCTCATCACCGTGGTTGTTCAGTAGTTATTCAATTACAAATCATTAAATTCCTACTTCTTTCTAGATCCTGAAAGTCTTTTGCATGTAACAGAAATTGTAAGTCATCTACAAAATATTACTTTTGGTAAGAAACCAGAAAAATTTATTGTGCTATGACTTTGAGTTAAAATAGTCCATTTCCAAAGGTTTTGTTTATCTTTAAAAATATTATGTAGTTTGATTAAAATATATACAAATCTCCTTGTACAGAATTTTGCTCTAAGAAAGATAAAATATATCATGCTAATGAAGTATAGTTATGAATGAATCCTTTTAAGACTTTATTTTCCTAGAACCACTACATTGAAGCAGATGAGGTAAATATTGAGAGACATCGCCAAGAGGGGAATGGAAGACTAACAAATGATTTGGGAATTTTTCAGACTGAGTCAGCATCACAAGGAAACAATTACTGTGATAAAATGTTTTTGAATGATGGAAAAAACATTAGGAGACTCCAGAGAAAATATTTATAGGGTGAAATATTAAATATGATTATATATATAAAAAATACATTTATAAATTTGCCAAGCAAAAATGCAAAAATTTCTTCAAGGGAAGTGCTATCAATTTAAAGGCTCTTTGGTGATATGATGAACTGCTACCTGTATTTTTACATGGATGTGAGCCTACATATTTGCTGGACCCTTAATCTCATAATTGTATGCTTTATTCCCGTATTAACTCTTTAGCATATGCCAAAGTTCTTAAAATAATCCTCAAAATCCTATTACATGGTCTTTTAGCTCCATTTAATGTCATCAGGCTGTTTCACTTCCCCCCAAAAAGGTGTTTTAAAGTCATAAAACAATTATTATTGCTGATAAATAATCCTCACTAGAAATAAACCATAATAGTATTGTCTCCCAGATCAATAATCCTTAACAGATATAAACTATAGTAGAATTGTCCCCCAAACATAGTCTGCCTGAATATAAGTGCAAAGGAAGAAAGAGCAAGACTAGAAAGGGAATAAAAAATCCAAAGGAATTTCCACTTAAAAGCAATAATTTAGAAATAAGTATTAAAAAACATTAACGGACGCTGTATCTTCTACTCCCCACATCCATTGATAACTAAAAACTAAATAGATGTCCTCCGGTCACTGAATGAGCTGGAGTCCTCCCCCCTAAACAGTGAAGGGGTGAGAGAGCCAATACTGAGGTATCAATCACATATTTTACTTTTCTGAGTAACATATTTTTAAAAAGGATAATTATAGAATTAGCCGTAATATAATAACTTTGTTAAAAAAAAATCAAAGATATCCAATAACAGACATCAACGTTTACATCAACCCCGATTCTCTAAGTGAACTAATACTACTGCCTGACTTGAAGGTCACCTCCCGTATCCACCCTGGATCTATCTGTTTTTAAGTGAGTAATAACTGATTTATGGCCTTGTTGGATTTCAACCAGAGAGAGGAAAGTATCAAAGAGAATGTCCCACAATAAAGCAGCTTAATGTAATAATTTGAACTACTAGATAAGATAGATGAAGTCATTACTGATGATGAGAACCTTTCCATTCAGTAGAAAATGACTTTGGCTAAGAGGCCTCCAGACTTACAGAGAGAGGTTATGTTTTGGTTCTTTAAATAATGGTGAGGAAAAAAGGACACTGAGAGCATAGTATAGGCTATAGAGCATAAGTGACGAAACCAAATTGTTTCATTTTCCCAAAACAAATTTGAAATGCTTTTCTTTAAAAGTTAATGAATTTAAAGCAAAAGCGATGATATTATACTCATATGTATATACACACACACTATTCTGTCAAATAGAATTATAAGAAAGCAACCATAATTCTTGTATAAACTACTTTGAAACTATAAAAAATTTCAGATTAAAAGAGTTTCCTCATGAAATGCCGAAATGCTTTCTGAATTAAATATGTCTACAAAAAGATCTATTTTTTTCACACTATAAAAGTTTTAAAGATAATGTTTTGTAATGTGTTTTCAAACTGTATCATGGAGATTGTGTCTAGTGCAGTATTTCTATAAGAAAATAAAACTGATAAGTACAAGACCGTCTTCCTGGAAAAAGCTAGCTTAAATAAAATTATCCTATAATTTTAAGAGTAGACAAAATTGGCAGACTCTGTTACATTTCCTTTACTAAATGGCACTCAGACCATCCTGAAAAGTGTTTTCTCTGTTACAGGATTTACAATCTGACTCTTACTCTCACCCACTGAGACCTCACTTGTTGCCAAAAGATTTTGGATTTTGGATTTCGCTCCCTCCTGAATCTCGTCAGTCTCTCTGAGAATGGAAACCATAAATGACACCTCTGACCTTCTGAGATTGAGGATGCCCATTCTCATTTAGAAAATAAGAAGAGCTGGACTAAACAGTCTCTAAATCCCTTCCATTCTGAAATTTTACCAACAGAGTCAAGGGAATTTGAATAAGCACTTAGTCTTTTGATCCATCTCTTATCAACTGCAGATATTAATTAAACCCATGTCCGACATCCTCTACTTTCCACCTTTGCAACCTAAATTACAGCCTGTCTGTTTCTTCAAATTGATTAACACCCTTGCTCCTAATATATACATATTGTGGTATAGAAACAGCATGGATTTAAGAATTAAGCAGGTCGTAGTTTAAATCATGTCTTGGCTGCTTACTAACTGTGGCCCCTTGATGGTAACTTTATACTATGTCTTAATTTTTACCATCTAAAATGATGATAATAACGCAGATTATAGTAAAACGATGGTGTAGTGTAGTTAAAAGATGATAAAAACCATATATGGAAGTCTCTGTGATTGACCCATACTAGGGATGCAAAATAAATATATACATATATATATATATAGTTTTTGTGAGGAAGATCAGCCCTGAGCTAACATCCGCCAATCCTCCTCTTTTTGCTGAGGAAGACTGGCCCTGGGCTAACATCCATGCCCATCTTCCTCCACTTTATATGGGACGCCGCCACAGCATGGCCAGACAAGCGGTGTGTCAGTGCGTGCCTGGGATCCGAACTGGCGAACCCTGGGCTGCCACAGCGGAGCACACACACTTAACCACTTGCGCCACTGAGCCGGCCTGCAAAATAAATATTTTTTTTAACTGAATGAGCATGGCCTCTCTCAAAGATATTTTCTTCTAACCCGGGACATTGCTTTCAGGATGAGCCTCTCTAATGGTGAAATTTAAATAATAAGCATTGACACGTTCGAAAGTTATTTTTTCACCAGGTAGTTTCTTCAAATCTTTAGTATCACTTACTTTTCCTGCTCATAAGACTAAATGTGGTTGTCTCACACTCTCTGGGACTCTAAGAGTCCCGTTGCCTGGAGTTCCACATATAATAAGTCCTTCCAGTAACTCGGCATCTTCTTGATAACATATACGTCTTGAAAAGCACAGTCAAGGGGGAAAATTAAAATTAATTGAGAATGATGGGCAAAACAGAAAATAACATTTAATAAAAATGACTTAACATTCATTGTCTAACTGAGGCCACAATTAAGAGATATTATTTTCCTAAGGCAGAGTCTTGGAGAGTCTTGGAGAAAAAAAAATGTATAGCTAATTGGAGGGGAAAAAAGCCTTAAGTAGAATATATATAGTTATCTCTACAACTAGGTATCATGACTTAATTTCCTATGGACAATGGTATATCTTTCTGCACAATCACTCCAGATCAATAGAAATTCATAGCAAGCACTCTCAGGGGAAGAAAAAGCTTTGCAATTACAGTCTTGATATTTATCTTCCTTTTAAAAGAAATACAATGCATGTGATTATGGCTTAAATGAAGTGCACTAAGTTGCTTCAGAGCATGTTCATTGTATTATACATAATGTACTTTTTTTTGAACATAGGTCCATATAGGTCTCCCTCTGGGAAGAAAACCATAGTTTGAATTCTATACTACATTCTCCCCAACCTTGAAGATCTTACCACATAAAACTATATCTGTAAATAATTTTACACTAGTTGTAGACTGTACGACTTTCACTTTGTGTGTAACATTTCATTGGTCCATTCCACATTTACAAATGACATCCACCTTTATTTCTTTTTTATGCCATGTATTACAAAAAAGAACATAATATCTCTGGGCAACTAAAATGTGTAATTCCAATTTAATTTGAACGCAAAGGACAGAGAATTGGCTCACAAGCTAATTTCTTGAGCACCCAAATGCTTACGACTGTGATTGTATACTATGTAGGGCATTTAGCATTTAGGATATGAATGAATAAATACATTTTAGAGATTTCTGTAAATAGTGTATCCCCAGATCTGTTGTATAGACCACTTGCTTCAGAATCATAAATGATGCTTATTTAAAAGGCTGAGTATTGCGCTCACTGAAAACACCCGGGATCAGAATCTCTGGGCATGGAACTCAGATGCCTGCATTTTAAACAAGCTGCTTGGGTATATCTTACACACACGCTCAGTTGAAATGCCCTGTTATAGAAAAAAGACAACAAACTTCATTAATGCAGAAATGGACGGTAACCTCATGAGCACAACCTAGGTGGTACTTGTTTAAAACTTCTCACCATAGGACCAAGGCCCTTCATGATAACAGTTTCTTCTCTTCCCAAGCCCTCAACTCAATGCAAACCAATGATGCCAGATGCTCTGCACTTTCAGTGCACAGGCGTGGACCACACTTGCCTGATCCCATCACCAGCCTAAATTCTCACTAATTTGAAGCCCAGAATACACCCTCCATCACCTCCTTTCCTGACGGTGCCCAGACCTTGTCCCTACACTCACCCCACAGTCAGGTAAAATGCTGATTCATGTGACTTTTTTGTTACCATCTTTACTTAAATATAATTCACCTATCATAAAATTCACCCATTTAAAGGGACACACAACCTAAGTTTCAAAGATTTTCATCACCCCAGAAAGAAACACTGTACACATTAGCAATCACTCCACATTCCACTGCCCCACACTCCTACCCCACTGTAGGCAACCACTAATCTACTTCCTCTGTGCCCATTCTGCACATTTCCTATAAATGCCTGCTGCGCATGCTCCCATCACAGCACTACCAACTGCATTCAAACTAGCTATTTATACATCTGCCATTCTGACCAGACGTACGAGGCTGATTTCCAGGGTCTGGCACTAAGCCTGGTACAGGAGGAATAATCAATAAATGCTGGATTCATTAATAAGTATCTCTTTTTGCTCCTTGTCACAGGCAAGGAGGGGCAGAACTTGGATGTGCTGTCACCACTTAAATGGAAAAGACTGGGCTATAAGTAAACGGGCTGAGAGTGAAGTCCAGACAGAATGGAAGGAGTTTAACAAAACAAAAGGCCAGCATTAAATACTGAAAAGAATTAAATTCGAAAGTAACACTGATCTATTAAATTAGGTGTTAGTGGTCTTTGATACGAGAACAGTAGTTCATGAGATTTCGTGTGATATATAACTGTTGCCACCAGATTTTGGAAAAACTGCACATTTTTGTTACCTCCTTTTTGAGTCCCTCTCCCAGCTCCTATGTTCACTCTCCTGGTTCAGGGGTCCAGTGTCAACAGCTTGTCCAAAGTTTTCCTTCCCCCTACCAGGTATCCTAAGTTTGAAAAATAATATTCCTTTCCTTTGATCTTAATCAAAATTTCTATTGCCCAAAAGCTATTGGGCACATCTATTACCCACATCACAGTGATGTAATTCTGAACACATTAACTGGTTGACAGCATTGGGTAAAAGACTGGGCAAGATATCGGTCATGTAAAAAAATTATAAGATAACACATGCTCTTGAAGAATCTTCACAAAGAAGAATACAAAAAGGAAATAATGAAATCACCCAAAATACCGCAGGGGGTGAGATTTTCACTGTTAACATTTTTATGGACATCCTTTAAGGCAGCTGTCTCTGAGGACATAAACACATGTACATATACATATGTATATATATATTTTTTCATGTTGCAATATGCTATGCAGAGTTTTCCATTTCAGTAAACATAAATCTACAGTATCCATTGATGGCTGCATAGCATTTCATTGTGGAATGTTAGATAATTCTTCTAAACAATCCTTTACTCTTAGGCATTGAGGTTATTTTCCCTTTTTCCCCTCTGGCTATTATAAACAATGTTGAGAGGAATATTTATATATATATTTATCTCTGCACAATTAGTTGGTTATCTGATTGAAATACATTTCTATAAAGAAAATTTCTGTAGCAAAGTATATCCAGTTTTTATGTTTTGATCAACATTGCAAAAGTTCCCTACAGAAAGACTATATAGGGCTGGCCCCATGGCTTAGCGGTTAAGTGCGCGTGCTCCGACGCTGGCGGCCCGGGTTCGGATCCCAGGCGTGCACCGACACACTGCTTCTCTGGCCATGCTGGGGCCGCGTCCCACAAACAGCAACTAGAAGGACGTGCAGCTATGACATACAACTATCTACTGGGGCTTTGGGGGAAAAATAAATAAATAAATTATAAAAAAAAAAAAAGAAAGACTATATACCTTTATACTCTGATCAACCCTGTACACATGGGTTTCCTATACCCTGGCCAAGACCACATTTTCATAATATTTTTAGTATTCAACAACAGGCAAGAAGCAAAGCCTGGCCTTTTGACATTGTTGTGTCAAACCGTAAAATCTGTGTTTTGTTAATCTTTATTCCAAGTGATGACTGTGAAAAAACCTCTGCCTCTTTCATCACTCTCGACCTTCTCTCCATCTCTGACCTATAACCTTCCCCAAACCCCTCCTCCATCTTAGCTCCTAACACTGGGGTCAAGGAGGCTGTGGAAAACACACATTCCCTAACAATCGAAAGTACAGAAATTGTAGTGCTCTATCTTTTTTAAGGACCCATCAAAATAGAAATAACAAGATTTATATTTTATTTGCATTTCTTCAGTCACGAGTGAAGTTAAGTATATTTTTATTGATCCTTTGTATTTCTTTTCTGAAGTCCAATATCTATTTGCCTGTAAGGATATTTACCTTGTGTTGTTAATATAGTCTTTTCCACTGATGTCAAATGCATTTGTCATCACATATTAACATCCCATAAATACATAGATATTTTTGTTTTGGGCTCTCTATTCTTTCCATTATCATATTATTTTAAATCGTATAACTTTATAATGAATCTTAATATCTACTAGGGCATAACCCCTCCTACAATACTGCTTGATAGTTCTTCATTTGTTTTATATATATATTTTAAAGAGGTACTTTAAAACCCCTTGGAAAATTTAAAAAATCCTAGTAGGATTTTGATTCATTTTACATTCACTGCACAGGTTAACTTTTAGAGAATTCATATCTTTAGTATTTTAAACTTCCCAGTAGTAGCAGTAGAGGTATTAGCAGAAATAGTAAAAGGAATAGCAAATGGTAATTAAATGTTTAGTAAGTGTAAGATGCTTTTCCAAACACTTGACATCATTATATCTTTCATCCGTCACAACAACTTTGTAAATGATGTATTTTTATTATTGTCATTTTGCAGATGGGAAAATTGACGCACAGAAATTTTAGGTAACTTATCGATGGTCAAACAACCAGTAAACACTGGAGCCAATATTCTACCCAGGCCTTCTGAAGAGAGGCCCCCACACTGATAACTCTAAGTGAGGTATGTCCCTCTGTCCAAGTCTTATCGTTAGTTTTTTATAGCTTTAAAATTTTCTTCACTTGGGACCTGTACAGACTTGTTGAATTTATATCCATACATTTTATGTTTTTAGCTGCATTTTTTAGTTATTACATTTCCTTGGTACACTTACAAAAAAATATTTGGCATTATAAGTATTATCAATTATTTTTTAAATGGCCCATTTATTGAATTCTCATTTTTAATTATACTTTAGTTGCTTTAGATTTTCAACAATTATCATCATCTGTAAATGATAATAATGTGGCTTCATTGTTTCCAGTTTTTATACTTCTGGAGTCTTTCTATATTCTGATTCCTTTGCCTCATAATTCTATAACAATAATATGTAACAATATATAAGAATTGTTTTATTAGAAATAGACATTAAAATTAATAAATGCCTTTTTTTTTATGGTCATAGGATTTTTTCAATTTACTTCCACTCAACAGATTGATTTATAAAGTTAATTAGGAAAATTTCCCCTTTATCTATACTCTCCAACAGTTATAATGCTTAGGCTTCTTGTACACTAAAGGAATTCAACAATAACTTTTTCCAGCTGTAGCAGTCTTTTTTTGGGAATAGCTCAGTCGCAGTCTTCTTACTGGTAAATTTATATTTTATATCACTTAAGGAGACAATTCTTCTAATTCATAGTCCCTAAAATATCAACTTTATGCAGGTTTTCCCTCTGTCATTCCTCATTTCATGTATTTTGACATTATTTTCTTATATTTTTTTGATCAGGCAAATGTTCTGCATCTTATTTCTTGATTTCAAGAAATAAGTTTCTGGATTTATTTTCAAGTTCTGCTATTTCTTCTAATTCATTAATGTACCTTTTTAGATTTATTTAGTCATTCTTCATACTTTCTTTCATATGGTTTTATGATATTTTTCAGATTTTTTTCAATTAAGAAATTCATTTCCTTTTATTTTTCATTTAGTAATTATTTAAGATATTAAGTTCCTTTTTATCACAGTTTTATCCTCTACACCCACAGATTTTGTATGTAGCATTTTTTTTAGTTATTTTCTAAATAGTCTACAATTACAACTTTAGTTTCTTATCTTTGGTTAGTTATTTCTAAATTTGTTACATTATTTTAAAGCCAGAAAATGGTCTATTATTACCAATTGTTCATAATTTACGGAGGGCTTTTTTTTTTGCACATGTATGAGTGGCTAAGTAAATGGTAACAGAAACACGATATATAGCTTGCTTGACAATAACTGGTTTTGTTTGCTTGTCTATATAGTACAAAGTTTGCTACTCATCTATTGGGTGAGATCACTAATTATATCAGTAAAGCCATCCTTACCACTAACTTAATTTTTGTGTATTAATCTTTCATAAACTAAATAAAGTGTGCTAAACTCAACTACTCTTTGTGTTTCTCTCACTTTTTCCTTGTATATTTAGCTGTTGTGTGTTACTTATTTTAATTCTATGTCCTAAAGTAAGTTATAATGGATGATATTATAGGGAGGTGAATGTTTTTGCTCGGGTTTTTGTGGAAGATTTCAGAGCATAATCAAAACCTCTTCTCTTCCATTTCCAATTACTTTCCAAGTAAGAAAATACATGAAATTTTGAATTTTACAACCACTTACAACCTACATTCAAGGAAACAACTAAAATAAAGCAATTAAAATTGGCTAAGCAAGCAATGAATACTTTAAACCATAAATCACCTATTGGGAAATGCAGGATGTGTCCTGAATTAACATGAACATTTTACTAGAATAGTATCATTGAAATCCACATCATTGAGTGATAAACAAGTCAAAGTATATCAAATTGAGTTCTCATATTTTATTATTTAAACCATGAAAGGGGGAGTCTAAGAAATTATTTATATTTAATTTTCTTTTTTTTTATATTGCTATGATTTCAGAGGTTATATAACTATTGTTTTCGATATTGTTCTGCAAAGAATAAAAGCTACTGAACTAATTAGAGGATATTTAAAATTCACTACACTCAAGACATACATACCAGTTTATGGTCCCTCAAAATTTAAATTGCTGCATCTATCTCTCTATCTATTCATCTATGTATCTATCTATTTATCTATCTATCTATCTATTAAAATGGGGAGAGAATGAGAACAGACAGAGAAAGAAACTTTTCTATATGCCAGAAATTGTGCCAGAGTTGCTGTCCTATATAATAGCCTATAAGTAGTTATTTAAATTAATTAAAATTAAATACATCCCTAGTCCTCACTTTGTGGCTAGTGGCTGCCATTTTGGACAGCACAAGTGGAGAACATTCTTTGCTTTGCACAGCACTGGGGGGCAGATATTTTTCTTCCCAAAAATAACAAAAAATAGTTGTTATTATTTTTCTTTTCGGATAGGACGACTCAAGTTCAGAGAAAATAAATAGCATAATTATGATCAGAATATTAGTAAGTGACAAACCAAAGACTTTGCCTCAGTTCTATTTGATTGCTGAGGCTCTGTTTCTTCCACTCACTATGTAGAACTGATTGGAGGAAAGAAACCTTTAATATCAGGAATTGAGGGAAGCCTCTGTCCCAAGCAGGTTACAGCCTCAAAAATCTCACCAGAGATGTCATTGGCACAGCTTGTCCCAGAGACATTTATTCTTGTCCATGTTAGATTCTGTGTCTCATGCTAGATTCTCTGAATTGTGTTCCGGGTTCTTACTAGTGTGTGTGTTCTTGAATTAAATTCATCTTGTGTCTCAGATTTCTACAGTACCTCTCATCTCTGGCAAAGATTTAGCAACCCTGCCAACCAATATATTTATGTTTTATATCACCATTGAGACAATTTCTGTAGGTGACACAGTTTCAATAACCAGTCCAAACTTAAACCCTTAAGTTCTACCAAGGTTGCCTTTTTCATTGTTGTGGATTGAATGGTGCCCCCCAAAAAGATATGCCCAATTCCTAATTCCCAGTACCTATGATTGTGACCTTAGTTGGGAAAAGGGTTTCTGCCGATGCAATTAATTTAGGGATCTCTAGGGATGAGATCATTTTGGATTTAGGGTAAACCCTAAATCCAATCACTGGTGTCCTAAGAAGAGTAAGGATTGGGATATTTTCTTTTTTCTTTCTTTTTTTTTTTTTTGCAGAGGAAGATTAGCCCTGAGCTAACATCTGTGGCCAATCTTCCTCTATTTTGTATGTAGGTCACCGCCACAGCATGGCCGCTGATGAGTGGTATAGGTCCATGCCCGGGAACTGAACCCGGGCAGCTGAAGTGGAGTGCACTGAACTTAACCACTAGGCCACTGGACCAGCCCCAAGGAGTGGGACATTTGACACACACAGACACATAAGAGGAAATCCAGAGAAGAAGTCCATATGAAGAGTGAGGCAGACATGGGAGTGACGCATCTACAAGCCAAGAAACATCAAAGAATTTTGGTGACACTAGATGCTAGGAGAGAGGGCTGGAACAGAGCCTTCAGAAGAGATAGGATATATCCTGTCAGCTCTGTTAGCAAGGATCAAACTCATGATGATAGGGATCAATGACCTTTTAAATGGAGTTAAGATTATGATTACCGTTCCTCCTGTGTGCTGGGAGGTAGGATGGAAACTTGGTATGGTAACTAGTAAAAATTGTGTGATTGTGTAAGTGTCCATTGTTTGAGAGGTTATGTGCACTTGCATTTGCTCCTAAATATCTATACACACACACACACACTTTGGTTTAGAGGACCAAAGCTTAGAACAGCAGGCCCTAGAAGGCACTGTGTAATATCATCTACAATCACAAAAAATATTCCCCATGTGTAACCTCTAGTATATTTGGAAATTACACTGACGAAATATTTGCATGTATCTTTTAAAAACAAAAACCTCAGGAGAGACAGCATTTTTCACAGATCAGGAGGATGAGAGGCATTGGAAGAGGAAAGAGACTATTTTTGAGAATATGGCCCTAGATAATCAGCTTCAGGGAGGACACAAAGTAACTGGACTTAAGGCAACAAACAAGGGCAAATCTAATTCATAAGTTCATTTAATAGGTATGTAGTAGGACTTCTAAAATTTATTAAATCTAGAAAAATATCCAAACATAATGAAAGCATTGCTTTTCTGGAAACTTAAAGTGACTGTGAACAAATATTTTAAAAATTAAGTGACAAAATGATGACAAACATTTAAATATCTTTAAACTTATTTACATAAGTTAGAAGTATATTTGAATATGGGTCTGTAATATACATTACTAGATTTTGTGCAAGTTTGTTCAAGAATTAATATACATATGTGTACACACACACGTGCATGCATATTATTTCCACAGTGGAAATAAGATGAAATAATGTAGGGAATTAATTGTAGATCTATGTGCCTAGATTTCAAAATATGCCGTCAGCTATGAAATTGTTTATCCGAAGAAAGCTAAAAGAATGTTAACTTGCAGGCTAATTTGAGCTTCACTCCAAATAATTGGCTTTATTATTAAATATTACTGCAAGATAACTGACAAAAATATCTTGCCACCTTGCAACTGGCAGTAAGTGAGTTAAGGATGATAAATCACAAAAACATAGAGACTTCTTTTTATTCCTACAGACTATTTTATTTTCTTTCAGAATCAGGATTACAGTTAGAATAACAAAATGTCAGTGTTGACAATGTTCTCTTAAGCATGGTCACAAACTCCTTGTCTATAAATGAGGAAATTGGAGCTGAGAGATACTAAATAACCCACCCAAGATCACACAGATTTGAATGAAAATCACATCTCAGATTTGAGCACCATTCTGTGTTATGTCTATAATAATAAAATACCAAAATTAATTTTTTTCAAGCAATGATTCACTTATGAGTCAACCACAACAGTCCGGCGGTCCCAATTATTTAAGAACACGTTTTTATGAAAGCTATTGCATGAAATTAAAAATCAGGGGCTGGCCCGGTGGCATAGTAGTTAAGTGTGTGCGCTCCGCTGCTGGCGGCCTGGGTTTGGATATGGGCATGCACTGACGCACCGCTTATCAAGCCATGCTGTGGCGGCATCCCATATAAAGTGGAGGAAGATGGGCACGGATTTTAGCCCAGGGCCAGTCTTTCTCAGCAAAAAGAGGAGGATTGGCAGATGTTAGCTCAGGGCTGATCTTCCTCCCCCCCAAAAATAAAAAACATCCAGAGGCCCACCCGCTGGCGCAGCAGTTAAAGTTCTCCCACTCAGGTTCAGTGGCCCAGAGTTCACAGGTTCAGACCCCGGGCACGGACCAATGTACTGCTTGTCAAGCCGTGTTGTGGCAGCATCCCCTATAAAGTAGAGGAAGATAGGCATGGATGTTAGCCCAGCACCAACCTTCCTCAGCAAAAAAAAAAAAAGAAGAGGACTGGCATCGGATGTTAGCTCAGGACTAATCTTCCTCACACACACACACAAAAAAATCAAAAATATCTAAGCATACCCTCTGACGTAATGATTTCACTTTTGAGAATTTATCTTAAATAAATGTTTTTCGATGTCAACAAAGACACAAACAACAAGAAAACTTTTCATTTAGCTTTTTTCTATTATGAAAACAGTAAAAAAAAAAAAAAAAAAAAAAAAAGGCTGGGGCTGGCCGGGCAGCATAGCAGTTAAGTGAACACCCTCCACTCGGTGGCCCAAAATTCGCAGGTTCGGATGCTGGGCATCCACTGATGCACTGCTTGTCAAGCCATGCTGTGGTGGTGTCCCATATAAAGTAGAGGAAGATGGGCATGGATGTTAGCCCAGGGCCAGTCTTCCTCAGCAAAAAGAAGAGGATTGGCATCGGATGTTAGCTCAGGGCTAATATTACTCACAAAAAAAGAAAAGAAAAGAAAAGAAAGGCTAAATATCCCACTATAAGAGATTGTTAAATAACTTCCATTAAATCCATGCAATGAAATAATACACAGTCACTAAAATGATGCTGTAGTAGAAAGATATTTAAATGCATGGATATTTGTAATTTAAAAAATGTATGTAAGATGCTATGATAAATATATCATAATAAAATAAAATATATATCATACATACGCACATCAATATCAGTCATATTTATCTTTTCATACAACTGTTTGTTTTGTATTGTATTTTGTATTTTAGTGCATTATTACACTTAAGAAATATTTCAGACGTCAGAAAAGGAATACTGAAACCGTGGTTTAATCATGATCATATAAAGAAATACCAAACAGTGGTCATAATGAATGAACACAATGAAGTCAAAATACATGAATAGAGAAAAATCTTAAAAATATAAAGGTGAGTAAAAAGCAAGTTGTAAAAATGTGCATAGAGTGAATACACAATGAATTTTACGAAATGACTTCTCTTTTAAATTAATCAAAAATTTCAGTTAACAATTAAACACTATTAAGGCTATATTTTAAATCGTGATTTTGGTTCGGTGAGCATAAATAATTAAAAGCCCCAACAAATGTCACAACATGAATATTTCTGTTGGAAGTATTTTCATTCCATAATGTTGTTATTTCTCCCAACTTTTCTTTTTCCTTTTTTGTTCCCTGAACAATTTTGTTTTCCTTATTTTCGTGCTATTTTAATAAAAGGGGAGGGTATTCTTGTATTCCATGTTTGATCTTTGTAGTCTTTGAAAGAAAATTTTCACTGAAGGACAGGGTTCGGGGATGGCTTTACTTTGGTGAACTTGGTCTACAGGTTTGGTTACTATATGTGTCAGCGCTGCAGAACTAGTTAGATTTGAAGATGGTACTCACACTGACAACACCCCAAGGGAATGAAATCTATAACCAATATACCAATTTACTAATTTATAATAGAAATACAAGACTTGATTGTACAAGAGCCCCACGAAACATCTTCTTTCTCTAAAGAAAATGCACAGGAGTTAACAGATTATCTGAAGGTCGCTTGGTGAGCACTGAATTAGGAAATGCTATTTTATTTATTTGTTACACGGCTAATGCCATCAGCCGAAGTGAGCCTTCGGCACCAAGCACTCAGAAAGCTAGCACCCACCTTCTTCCTGGAAGGGCACCCAGGAGGATGATCAAACTTTGCCTTTTGGATGCTGGTTTCGTTTGCCTGTGTGTTTTCCATATACATTTGTCTCATAGGTACTAACACCGTCAATCAGATGAGAGCTGTCGCCTTGGGAATAGAAATATATTCTATTCTTTTTGGTAGAGGTTTTTTTTGTGCAGATTTGGTCTCATATTATAATGTGTCTTCTGATCTGTTATTTCATGATCACTTACTTGAAATTTTAGAGATTTCTGAGGTGTCTTTCTCTTACTTTTGCCTACAAGAATATTTTTTCTTGATTCTACATTACCAACATTATTTACTAAAAGGTTTTGAGCATTATTCACATTTTAAACAAGAGTAAAAGTCTTTTGACATTAGTCAATGGAAAATATTTTTAAGTAAGACATTCAACATATGATTGGCTAGACCATGAGAAATAATTTTTAAATGGATATATCACTTGTAATTCTTTATGTGATATTACATAATTAGCAAAACCATTGTCCCTTAACATTATTACCTTTGAGTTTGTCTCACAATTTAAAAATTACCTTTCCATAATTTCTTCCCTGGAGTTGTGAAAGGCTGACTAGGGAAATAGAAAGTGTTGCAAATATTTAATAATTTGATTCTAGAGTTGCCAATCACGAGGTGATTCCAAATAAAATTAACTAAAATGAAATGACTAAGCTCCAGAAACAGGAAAAAGCAAAGAATTTCATCATCATGTAATTACATTTTTAATCTAGATTTTTCACAAATCACTGTATCCAACATTTAAATATTAAACAGAGCATTAGGTAGATAACCTTATTTATACACAATTAATACCAAAACTGATTTGAGGGTGAATTCTGTTTCAAAGATACTTTGAAATCTCAAATTTCTTTCTGTTTTGTTTTTTTTCCTCTCAAAAGAATGATCACTATGTTAATTTGTTTCATTTATACTATTGGTACATACACACTTTTATTTAAATGTATCAATAAAAGAGGGTTTTTCTTCAGTACTGTAACTTCAAATTTTAAAACAAACTTGGAAATTACTAATATTATAGAAAACAACATGGGTTGAAATGCACATTCTATGTAAATATTATTAGCATAGCAATTTGAACACAAATCTTAGCAAAATCAGTACCAGGAATTTGAAAACTCAAGACTATTATTAACATTGTTTTCTGCACTTAACTATTTCAAGGTTATTTTCCCTCAAAATTTATAAAACCAAATATTGAGATTCTTATTTTTTATATAATTTGGATTAGGTTGTCACACAAACTTTTCATTTAACTGAAATTTACTTTTAAATATGTATGCCAACCATTACATTTTGGGGTTTTTGTTTTGGTTCAAATTAATTATTGTTAACTGTTTTAAAGGTAAAATCTTAAAAAGTGTAATATACCCCACAAACTTATTAATAAAAAATATCATTTTATTTAAAATGTTATTACTATATTTCTAAAATGTGTAGACTATAAACACAAAAGAAATATCACTGACCCATAATTATATTAAAATTAAGAAACCTTTAATTAGTTTAGATCTCATAGTTACCAATAAAATTTTGAAGAAATAAGTAGCAAATTTGATTTACACAAATAACTTTAGAACAAATATATTTTAAGGTTGTTAATATCTTATATGATTTTAATGTATTTTTTAATCAAAGTAAAATGAAATTGGGAATAACTAAAATTTTATCAACCGTACTTTGAATGTAATAAACAAAATATTAAGTTGTATGTAAAAGTATTGTGAAAAGTGTGAACAAGAAAATTTGCAATGATAAAACAGTTCTTGGACCCAGATTTTAGGAGAGACCTACAGTATAAACAACGATACATAAAAAATATACATTTAGTATTTTTTAAATTCAATATCTACATGTATCACACATAAGAATGCAAAGTATTTTTATTGTATTTAATTTATCATAAAAGAAACTTATTTTACATAAGGAATCTTCATATATCACATAAAATTAAAATCATTTTGTAACACAATGAGAAAAAAAATTATGATACAGCCCATCACAAAATAAATATTATCTAGTTGTTACCCTCTTGAATTACCTTGTACCTACGTGAATTTAAAAGAAAAATATCAATGTACTGTTTTTTTAATTTGATGATAAGAACAGATCAAAGAGAGGAGAAGCCTAATATTTATAGAGCATTTAATTTGATATTTATCCTTTAAATAATTTTTATCAAGCTTATGGATGCTCTTTATATTTAGGTAAACATTGTTCAGGAAAAAAGTCTAGGTATGGAAGGTCAATTGATATATTTATTTTTCAATAACATAACCACTTAACTTTTAAATCTATGTTCAACAGGAAACCATTATCCTCACAGGATATTGTATTCTACGATAGTACATACTAATTAACACAGAAAATTAAAATATACATACACACATACAAGGAAGCCCATTTATCATTTCTAGTTGTCAAATTTGCTGAAATCTGGGTTTGTTTATTTATGCTGCTGTTAATTTTGTACATAATCACAGCTTAATCCTAGAAATATTTATCTTCCAAATAATAGAATTAATTCCTGAAAACTGCATCAACAACTTCTTAGTTTTAGTAGAAAACTATTCAAAACCAGTCCACGCTGATATTACCGCATGACTGCCGAAATGCTTTTTCTTTAAAAAGGTAATGCGGAAAAATGTTTCTGCTTTAACTAACACTTAATGAATAACTGGTTAAGCTAGAAGGCAAAAAACATTAAGTATTGATGCAATCCGTTGATGAATTGATATTTGTAATCCTAATTAGTTCTCATTAAATATATCTAGGTTTAAAAAACGTTAAAATCAAGTTTATTTAACAAACTCATACGAACTGGAGGAGAAACATCCACTGTGTAAACAGGGTCCTCACTCACTTTGCCCCACTCGCCTGTAACGGAGGCTGCTGAATGGATGTTTTCCCTTCTGACTTGTCTGCGGCACTAGTTCAGTCAATGCCACAGACTCAGAGCATTCTTTTTTTATGTCTTTTGCACCATAACGTTCTAAACCAGATGTTGGCATCAAAGAACGCTGTCATACAATAATGATGATCAATATTTATTAGAAAAGTCCAGTAAAAGACCAGCAGATTCTTAAACCTACTGTACTTTACTAAATATGGAGAGTTGAATAGGACTCTATAATGATGTATAGTAATAACATTACTAGCAATGTAGTAAGAATGCAGATTTTTGAGGTATATATGAAGTAATATCAATTTGAACTTTTTTTTTTAAAACACTTGTTATTCAGTATTTCAATTTGCCAACAGCTGCCTTTAGTTTAGGCACAAAGTTCTGGGAAGTAGTTAAACATTTCAAAACCTTTCAAACATTCATATTAGAAAACAGAAAACAATTATTTTGGACAAGGGGGTGTTGTAAAACACTCAAAATCATAATACATAGTCCTATTATAATATAAATACTAGTTAGACAACTGTTTTCTTCTAACAATATCAGTTAGTGAATTCTTGCATGATTATGCTGTCTATCATTTAATTATGCCTCTCTCCATCCCTTTCAAATCTCCTATCTCTTGAAAAACTGTCTAGAAAGATATGCTTATTGTAATAATTCATAAATGATTCTGATAAATCCTTAAGTTTTCACTAATTAGATACCAATTTTTGATCTATCTACCTTTTTCAATAATAATGTCTAAATACAGGTCCTATAAGAACATGGAAGATAATTTTCCATTGTTACAAAGAAATACCTGTGTTTGTCTTCTCCAATGGTTTTAACCTTTCAATAACATTATATATAATCCATTTAATATACTGTACTTAGGGATTAATCACAAGTGTTATGGAAGTTGGGTGAATAGTAGAGTGGCTTACCCAATCATATTTCTATGACCAAATATCTCTAAAGCCATATGGCAGAACTAGTAACGCCCTATACAATCACATAGAGAAAACCATCTGAAGTCAAAAAGAATTTTGGATAATCAATGAAATAAAATTTACCTAAATATTGATATTGTAAGAGCAAAATTATACTCATGTTAGAAATATATACATATATATAAATTATAATTAAGTTTTATAAAAGAAAGTGCTGATTGAAATGAAAAGAGCTCTTAAATATAAAGGTATTTGCACCGAACACATCATTAACACATAAAGATTAAATTAGAGTAAGACAGAAAGTTGGAAATACCATTTAACATCGATCTTGAGATTCTCATCATTTTGGCTAAGACTTCTATTCTAGGATACATCTTTAACTGCTGTGCTCATCCAGAATAATTCTTACTTTCTTATACTATAATTGTTTACTTATACATATACTGCTTAAAACTCTGCTTTCTAATTGAGAACTAATGGTGCCCCCCAATAAAACCCAAGCTTCAAATATATATATGCATTATCTAGAAATTATAAGTGCAAGTCATATTCAGTCATACTTGACATTACAAGCAAAGTCAAACCGGCTGGTGACAAGATAGAAATTAAAGGATAAAAACATTTCATGTTGTGTTTGATCTCCACTGACTGATAAACATATTTTATCTCTTAGAAGATAATTTAGTGGAGAAACAAACAAAACTCACTGCTTCTTCATAATCTCTCAACCCCTCTATATGTTTTTGAAAAGCTTAATTCAACAGGTATATACTTGTCTAAACACAACAGCTACCTTTTATGCTGTTGGGAGAAAACTATCTAATATAGCTATAGCAGAATAAAGTCCTGAAGAGATGGAATAAAGATACAAATAATGCAGAAAGTGGGTTAACATCACTATAATAACAAGTACGAACACTTGGTGATTGCCAAGCTTCAACTATTATAAAGCTTAGGTTAAACATAGACACACTATTTAACAGATACTTGTAAAGAATCCATTTGTGATCCTGTAGTTTTTAAAAGAAGAATTAAAAAGTTAATGATTAAAGTGTTTTCCAAAATTTATCAATATAGCACACTATCACTATCCTTATCAAGAGTCTTAATGCTATCTACTTATCTATGTATCTATCTACCTATCTAGTCAATGTTTCCCCACCATACACTTGAACCCAAATTTAGTAGTGTGTTACATGATTCTGCCAGTCAAATAAACTTAATTGAAAAAGTTCACAACTGTCTATAGAGAATTGAGCAATTTTTTAAAAGTTCCAAAATATAATTTATCTTTCTATGTATCAATGTTATATCAAAATTATATCAATTTTATAAACATTTCATTGAGATTAAGTTTACGGAAAAACCTAGAAACACACCTGGTTTTCCTGAATATATATATATCACATAAGCAATGACCATAATCTACTCACTTTTCACCTATTTTAAAATACTAAGTTAACATTGCTGTTACTAGCTGACTTTTAAATTATCAACAGGACTTATCAGGCTTGAGGAATTTAGCATGTTTAATAGTGATAAGATGTGTGGTTCTCACATTTTTAAACATTTAAGAATGGCATAAAACTTCCAGCATCTTCCATTGAAATCCTTTTGTTTTTGCATGTGTGAAGGGGCGTGGAATGTGATAAATTTAGAAAAATCCATAATTATTTAATCTGGGTGGCAATAGGCAGGATAAAATCAGTTCTTTTAGAAAGGTAATTATATTATTTTCCAACATGGGGAGTTCCAAGCCTTCCTTAATACTATGTGAATGTAAAGGAAATAGAGTTTCAGAATGCCCAAGTACTTTTCTAAAGACATTATCTGATGATTTAGAAAATAATCACACATATTTTATAAACATGCACACTCAATGTAAAGCATGTTTAGCAAGTTTTCCAAAGGTACTACAGTTTCCAAAAGCATCCTATCTGCCCCCAAGTGTCTTAAAATGTTTGGTACATAGTTGTAACTTTCAAATCCCTAAATAATGAAATTAAAGTAACACCTAATTAGGTTCTTCCAGACTAGTTAAGCATAGCTCTATGCCACAATAAAAGCTACAGCAAAATACAGTGAAGGGAGCAAGAGACTGGAGATGAGCAGACTAGATTCAAGAAGTTCTCTCCTGAAATAGCACAACAAAGCTCCCAAGTTTCTTAAGCCTTTGCTGCTTTGCCTGTAAAATGGGCAGCCTATTTTTTTGTTAACATTAAAATTACATTGTCATATGCAAGACTGCCTGTCAAGTTTTTAAATTTATGTAGGAAGGCACATTGTCTCTCCATGTTGTTATTGTTACCATAATTACCAAGGTACAGATACAAAAATGTAGCTCTTGAAGATTTTTGCCTTTCTATCTGAATGTATGATTAATGTGCTCAGGTCACAGCAGTTCCAAAATTCATGCAACTCCTGGGAAGGAGGAACAGCAATTCATCAGAATTACTAAAAAGCTTTATCAACTTTTCCCCTTAAATTTCAGCTAGAGTAAATTAGTCCAAGAAATAAGTCTGCCTATCTTAACTTTGTAAAACACAAACTCAGTTGCATTCAAACTACAAAAATGTATTCAAACTGATAATGTTTACTGACTTTTAAAAACAAGTTTATGTTGTCTTTTAAATTATAACACAAAAATTAGACTTTTATTATGGAAGAATGCATTGTTTGTGAATCACCCACAAAATGTAACCATAGGACAAAGAACAGTTGATATTTTTGATATTTCTTACATGATTGAATCATATTACACTCTAATATATAGCAATAAGCATATTTTTAAGGAACTATTTTTTTTAAATGCTTTATAAAAATAAGCTTAAAGAAGTGAAGTTTCTACAGATACACCCCAATCATATTTCAGTTGGCATGAAATTATTTTTTCAAATATGACAGAAAATTCAGTGCCTCTCCTAAAACGAGCTCCATGTACCTTTTTGGTATCATCGTGATTGAATCGGGATAAGTGAGTGTCAGGCGGGTTCTAGTACAGTTTTCCACTGCTCCATCTGCTGGATATGCCTACGTCTCCTGCACCCAGTGGTAACCTCTAAAAAGTAACATGAACTAATTCAGCAGGTGGCTTCAAAAGGCTCAATCAAGCACGTTGCTTGAGAAACTTATTGTGACTTTTTAATTTTTGGCTCACTAAGAGTTCCTACTTCATCGTAAAAATTTTTTTTTAATTAGTTAAGAACCCCCAATCATCGCTAAAATACTAACGCTTCAGAGTAGGTGATATAATACAAACAACGAACTAGGCTATACATTGCAGGCTTGCCCACTGCTCCAACCATATTGATTTTAACATCTATCCTAAAGGTCCTATAGTCGTTCACCTAATCTACAAATGGAAATCACATGCATAAAAGTTTTAGAGATTTTTTTTTAAAAGCATGCCTATCAGTAAGCACATAAATACCACACACACGCACAAATAATAATTTAGGCTCTCCAAACATAATTTACCAAGCGATCAGGGAGCCCTTAGCTTTT
The DNA here is from genome assembly GCF_057802395.1 of Ceratotherium simum simum. Taxonomy (NCBI): domain Eukaryota; kingdom Metazoa; phylum Chordata; class Mammalia; order Perissodactyla; family Rhinocerotidae; genus Ceratotherium; species Ceratotherium simum. Next base: position 12,170,087 of record NC_141927.1, on the reverse strand, counting down.
TCCTCCGCAGCATCTTTGCAGGCAGCTCCAGTGTCGCGCTCGCGGACCAGGCAGCCGCACTTTTCCTCCTGCGCCGAGTCACAGACGGGACAACGTGCAGCTGCCGCCACCGGCCAGGCCGCTGTCCCTGCTGCCGCCGCAGCCGCTGCTTCAGAACCGTGGCTGCTACTGCAAAGAAAGGGTTACTCCTCTCCTGGAGCCGAGCGGCTGCAAACTTCCCCTGCTTTACCTGTACCTTTTCCTGCAAACTTGTACATCTCTCCGTGCACAAGGGCCAAGAAAAACCATTACAAGCATCAAGGGAACAGCATAATAAAGGACGCCCCCGGAAGGTAAGCCCCGCGACTTATTGAGAACCGCGATTTTCATCCAGATGGGAAACACCGCTTCCAGCGGATGCTCCCCACTGCTCGATTCCCTTCTGCAAACGGTACCCACGTTGCCAGGGCGGGCGGCTGCAGCGGCCACGGCCATGTGCGAGGTGGAGGTAAAGTTTGACAAATGATGACCACTCGTGGGAAGGGAAGAATCTAGGCAGCCCAGAATACACGCGCGGTGCGCTAGGATGGAAGCCGTGCGGGAGAGTGCCACGTACCTTTCTGCGGTCGCCAGGCGCGGAGGCTGAGCGCAGAGCGTCGCTGGAGGTGGCGGGGCGAGAGTCCAGCCCTGGCCGCGGGGTCCCTCCCGGGCCGAGCGGGGCCGCCGCCGCCGCGCCTGGGCGCAGGGCCGAGCGGCCGCCGCCGCGCCAAGGGCGCTGGGCGCCGCCAGTCACTTGGCCCAGAGAAGTTGGGCAGCCTCCGCCGCGGCCTCGGCAACCGGCGAGAGCAACACGTTTAGTTTGAACTTTCCAGCTCCAGTCCCGGCGACTACACACTCGCGCACACACACGCGCGCGCAAGGAGAACCTCTCAGAGGCGAGCCAGCAGGCACCGGTGGCTCTCTGGCCGCGTCTTTCTCTCTCCCTCGCTCTTATTGGCGCGGAGGTGATTGTTTTATTTATTTATTTCCTCCTCCTCGCTCCATCCTCCTCCCTGCGCCTCCCTCCTGCCCTTCCCCTCCTCCTCCTCCCCCTCGTCTGCGAGGCCGGCCGCGGCGATCGCTCCAGCTGCAGCGTGGCGGGGCTGCGCGCGCCGGGCAGAGGCTGCGGCGGGCCCGGGTGGGAGCGCGCCGGGCGGGGGCGCGGGGACGGCGGCCGGGGGGCCCGCGAGCCCGGGCGGGGCGGAGGAGGGAGAGATCGCGGGGGCTGCCGGCTGCGATCGAGGGGGTCGAGAGTCAGGGGAGGAGAGGAGAGGATGCTCCTGGGCCCGGGACTGCGCGCGCCGCCTGCAGCGAGGGAGAAGCGGGGCGCATCCTGCGCGGCGACCTCCCTGCCCCGGCCGAGGACCTCCCCGCCGTCGCCTCTGCGCGCCCGGCCCCGGCTGCCTCCTTCGCCCCGCAGGCGAGAAGGCTCAGCCCCCTCCTCCCCACCTCCACCCCGCTTCCTTTCCTGCTCTCCCTGATGCCCGCCTGAACCCCTCGGGGATGCTCCGATGCGCGCCGCCACCGTTTAGCCAGGGAAGACGCGAGTTTGCGTTTTTTTAATGGTGGTTTAAGCGCTACGCAGTTAGGCTTCCCCTGCTCCCCATCCTTCCTCTCCCCCGACTCTCTGGAAAGGTGCAGTCCACTCCCGGTGTGGCCCCGAGCGCCGCGGCTGGGCTGGCTTCACCCTTATAGGAGATGAAGTAGGTGTCTCCAGACCACAGCCTCTGGGCGCTGTTGGGAAGCCTGCGTTACACTCCAAATCCACCTACAGGCCCCGGAGCGCCAAGGTCTTTGCTGCTACCGTTCGCCCCAAAATGAGCTCTCAAACGTCTATTGACCAATGGGGCCACTGTCTCTCAGTGACAGTCTACCTGGGGCCCAAACCTGCAGGAGGGATGACCTTAAAGCCGGCCGCCCTCCCCCACCCCATTCAACCTAGTTCTGATTCAATGAAATCGTCTTCCACTTGCAACTTCCCGACCCTACTTCGGAGCAGCTGCTCTCCAACGCAAACCCCTTCCAGGTTTCCCATTAGGTAAACCCGTTTTGTTTTGGTTTTCGTTTTTTGTTTTTTTTTTTTAAGCGTTCATGGTTTCAATCATGGAAAGGGAAAAAATCAAAAGGAAGTAATTCTAGAAAAGAGCTAGATAAACACAGCCAGTAAACTAAGCACCATCCCAAAGGCTAGAATGCAGATCTCACCACTTGGATTCGGAAACAAGGTTCCTTTCCTCGGGGATTTGCGCCCCCCCCCCAAAATACTCACAGTCTCCGGCTATTTTTTACTAGCACCCCAGGGATAGAAACAGTGTGACTCTCGAGTGCTCACCATTATCTCTTATAGTATGTACTTAAAAACATTTTTTTTTTTTTTGCTTTCTTTTCTGTCCAAGAATATCTTCAGTTTCTCTGAAATGTATCTGTTAGATATCCATTCCTTAGTGGTTTAGATCTTTTCTCAGAAATTCTCCGATAAGTGTACAAATACCCCTCAAAGAGCTGATATTTTACATCCTTTCCATTTTCACTGACATCTGGAGTAAGCCCCCCAGAGGTCAGACAAGGAACAGGTGAGGTCCTGAAATGGGAGAAAGTGCAGAAGAAATACTCATCCTTTCAGCATGGTATTGTTCTCCTCCTCCATCTGTAATGCACACTTGCCATTTTCAAAGAAGGCGAAATGGGAGCACCAATATCTAGACTTCCACCTTTCCCTCGCTCATGAAGCACCAACCTGTGACTGAGAAAAAGGGTCACCCATAGTTGAATTTAAGTCGCGGCTACTGAATGGAAGAATCCAGAGATAATCCTCAAAAGGCAAGAACATGCCTCACTGGTCAGCTGAGTATTGGACACGAAAGTATGTGGGTTTCTGACAGCATCTGTGTCAGTAAGGTAGTAAGATCTTTACTAAGAACTGAGAAGACTACATGTAATTTTAAACCCAGGAATTTGGAAGCATGTGAGAAATACAGAACTCTGTATTTCTCCAGAGTTTTCCTCTGCTCTAGAGGAGGCCAGCTTCTAACATGGGGGAACACCTATCTGACATTGATACTTCTATTATGTTTTGCAACCTTCTCTGGATATATATGTTTTTCCTTTTTTGTTTTTTTTTTTTGGTGAAGAAGATTAGCCCTGAGCTAACATCTGTCACCAATCCTCCTCTTTTTGCTGAGGAAGACTGGCCCTGGGCTAACATCTGTGCCCATCTTCCTCTACGTTATATGGGACGCTGCCACAGCATGGCCTGACAAGCAGTGCCTCGGTGCATGCCTTGGATCCGAATCCTGGCCGCTGCAACAGAGCACATGCACTTAATGCTACGCCACTAGGCTGGCCCCAATATATATGTTTTTCTTTTCTTTTGTCTGAACAACTATTGAAATGGCATTTTTTTCTAAAATTTTACTCAGGGAATACAAGTGTCCCTTGGCAGCCCCTCTCCTCACCCTCCCTCCATACACTGGCCTCCCAGATGCTTCTACTCTCCACCAACCGGAGGTACCAGTGTCCACTGGGAGCTGCAGTCCACACTATGATGGCCACATTCACTATCACTGGAAAACACACATTTGTTGCTGAGAAAGATGTTGACTCTAGATGCAGCAAACGTTACAGTCCAAGATATTAGCTGGAGAAGAGATTAAACCGGGAATTGATATTAATCATCATAGTAAATAATTGAATTTTTTTTATTATTATTTTTTTTGTGTGAGGAAGATCAGCCCTGAGCTAACATCCATGCTAATCCTCCTCTTTTTGCTGAGGAAGACTGGCTCTGAGCTAACATCTATTGCCAATCCTCCTCCTTTTTTTTTTTTAACCCAAAGCCCCAGTAGATAGTTGTATGTCATAGTTGCACATCCTTCTAGTTGCTGTATGTGGGACGTGGCCTCAGCATGGCTGGAGAAGCAGTGCGTCGGTGCGCGCCCGGGATCCGAACCCGGGCCGCCAGTAGCGGAGCGCGTGCACTTAACCGCTAAGCCACGGGGCCGGCCCAATAATTGAATATTTTAAAATGTCTATTATCGATGAACTTCATCTGTTTCAATGATTGTGTTTATGTTTGTACCCATAGCATAAGGCCTGATTCATTAAAAAAAAAAAACGTCGGGTGAATTAAAATTACAAAAACAGATAGTGGGTGGGTAACATTTTTATTTGTTAAAGGTCACTGAATCAGAGGGAAAAGAAATATTAAACATTACATAGATATTAAACAATAACTACTGTTTTAAGAGGTTGTTTTGAGAAATATCAACAAAATCTGTTTTATAATAAATATAAAAATATGTAACTGCACTGGATTGGTTAAATTTATTTTAAAATTTTCTTCAATTTCTTGTTGTGAGCAAGGAAAGTGAAAGGAGATGGAAAGAATGTAAAGGGGAAAGGGAGAGGAAAGAAAATGGAAGATCTCACTGGGAGAGAAGGAAGCTCGTCTGGTGGTGGAAGGTGGTGTGATAAGTAGAAGGTGGGAAACACTCAGAGAATGAAGGTACTAGAATCCCATAATTTCTGGCCCAGAACATCAACAATCCTGAGAAAACTCCCACTCCAATCTCTGCTTAAGTTCCTGAATTTACGGAAATTTGCTTAGACAGTGGGTTGCTTGCGTCAGCACTGAGTTGAACAGAGTGGGAACCAGACCCATAATCCTCCAGTTGGTCCAACCGGACCAGTAACCTCTTCCGCACTCAGGAAATCGACTTTTCTCACTTTTTCATAAAAGATAAACCGAGTCATAATTTTATTTGGTGAAAAACTTTAGTCCAAATTTTAAAAAAAAATTCGTGAATGTACGTTGGCAAGTCACAGATATTCCCCTTTTCCAGAATCCCTATTTGTAATTTACAAACAATGATCTATTTATTTGTGTGTGTGTGTGAACACGGGCATGCATATGTATTATCAACATCTAGCCTGACTCACCATAGTACGTGATCATCTAGGTTACAGATGTGGAAACTGAAGCCCAAATATAGATAGAGATTATTTTTGATCCCTGTGGTAAAAATATATAAACATTGCAATTTTCTGTACTTAGGGCTCATACTAAACCATTTATGTGTTTCAAAATGACTACAAAAATCTCTTAGAAATGTATTCCTATTTAGCGTGTTTCTTCTCTTGCTTTTCAAATTTTTCAGCATTTATAATTATTGTTACTCTAAAATAATCCCTAATATGACATACTCATCTTTGACACATATTTGTACATTATCAAGCAAAGTTTCTCCATGCAACTCTCCGGGCTGAAATTTCCTGTGCTCACCTCACCTGTCAATGTTGAGAAGGAAGATACCCTCCACCAACCCTCTAATCTCAGCCTTTTTTCCCTACATCTGGCATTTTTAATCACTACATTCAGGATGATGTTGGGGCAAAGATCAGGAAGCCTTTGGACAAGTCCTTTGGTTATATCTCAAGTGGAAAAAAAAAGGGCAGTGGATTAGCTGTTAGTGAAGTGAAGGGTATAGAAATTCTGGGCGGTGAGCAAGTTAATTCGCCAGAGAGGCCAATGCCATTTCTCTTTATCTGTGTGAAGACAGATAGAGACTGTGTGCCGAGTGTGACTATATTTAATCCTGTGCTAAAGAGCTCTCAAATGTAGTCATCCTTAGAGTCAAGGTGTCCAGACACTTTCGCCTCATCTTCGCTGATCTCTTCCTTCCTTTCTTCCCATCGCACAAACTGGCCTCAGTTTATTCTTCGTCATTGAGCTTCTTCCTGCCTCCTCAGGCCCCTTGCAAGTGCTGTTCCCTCTGCGTGGAGCCACCCATTTCCTCCAAGCACCCACCTGAGTCAACTCGTACTCCTCTTCAGGCTCCAGGCAAAGTCATCAGCTAGGGGTGACAACACTTCCTTGATTGATTCTGGGCCTCCTTTGTTTGTTCTCATGGCTCCCTATAGTTTTACAGCAGAGTATACAGGATGACTTATAATTTCACGCATCTGAGATATTTAATGGATATATTTTTTCCAGCTTTGGACTATAAATTCTATGAGAGGAATTGTCATTGTATCTTCAGCACTTAGTACAGTGCCTGCCACACAGCAGTTGCCAAAAGTACATACTTATTATATGAATATACAAAAGAAAAATTGATACAATTCAGGAAGGCCACAGCCTGGACGGTGGAGCGCTGGACACCTGGGATATGACAGGGTAAAAAACGACAAACTACTTGAGGCTGGCCCCATGGCGTGGTGGTTAAGTTTGGCCGCCCAGGTTCCGGGGCCGGGATCCTGGGCGTGGACCTACACCACTCATCAAGACAAGCTGTGGCGGTGTCCCGCTTACAAAATAGAGGAAGACTGGCAAAGATGTTAGCTCAGGGCCAATCTTCCTCACCAAAAAAAAAAAAAAAGAAGAAGAAGACAACCTACTTTATTTTATCCAATTTGATTCTGCTTTCACATTATGGAAACCCCTGGTATTTTGCAAAAAACCTATGATATCTTCAAACATAAGATAATTTATTTCATTGAAACTTATAGTGAAGCATGTCCAATTTGAAAACATTTAGCAAAAATGAAACAGAGAATCATAAAGAAAGAAGGTAAAATTATAGCATTTTGACATTCTAAATAAATTAATCTTTATTCTTAGTCAAATTTGTGAGATGTTTTCTTTGTTTATGCTTTGAATTTTTCCTTATTGATAAAAGTATTCAACTGTGTTCTGAATTAATTATAGTGTGTTCAGGACAAAGCTGGGAATGTCTTGGGGGAAAATTTATATTACTATTAATACAGTTATATGAGTAAGGAAGAAAAGACTATATGAAATTTAGAAAATAATATAAAATGATTTATTATGAGATAACTATTATACTACCACAGCATTTACAAAAGAGGGAAAAATTAATATGGGCCTTCTGATTTCAGAAGGGTCTGTGAAAGTGCTAGAATATGAAAATTACCTTTTAACATCAGAAATTTTGAGAGAGGTCAGTAGAAGAATGGGCATTTAGGATGAGGTTAAGGTGCAAAAGATCGAGTTTCAAAGGTCTGTAAATGGTCTGTGGAAATACTGTCCCAGTAAGAAGAGAAACTTTAAGCTCTAAATTTCCGCTTGGCTTTGACAGGTGCATGTTAAAATCTGATTTTGTGTGAATGTTGTAGTTGGGAATAATTTGGCATAAAACAGGAGTAAAACCTGACGTTTTAAGCATTTTTGATGTTCTTGGTCTTACAATTTAGGGAGTTGTTGGTATTTTTTTTCACTAAAGACACTTAAAACGTCCTGTACACTCAAATACAATTTACAAATAGATAAATTCATGAGTGTATAACATAAAGCAGGGATCTATATATTTTTGAAAAGTTGTTTAATTTAAATTTTTTCTTTTTGATGAGGAGCCCCAAAAATGCATTTGAAATATTGTATTTATCAAAATGTTATTTAAACATTATTTCTCCCTTGTATGGGATGACATATATATATATATATTTTGTTTTGTTTTTTGCTGAGGAAGATTAGCCCTGAGCTAACATCTGTTACCAATCTTCCTCTATTTTGTATGTGGGTCGCCGCCACAGTGTGGCTCACAAGTGGTGTAGGTCCAGGACTGGGATCTGAACCCGTGAACCCAGGCCACCGAAGTGGAACACGCTGAACTTAACCACTATGCCACAGGGCCAGCCCCTCTCTCTATACATATGTATATTTTTATTATATATGTATATTTTTACCCATGCCAGGAGCCAAACAATATCTTTTTAAATGGTGCAATTTCTCAAAGCTTTTGTAGTAACCTTTTCAAATATGACTTTTAATATTTATTCCTACTAAAATTATTTTTAAGAATAAAATTTTGAAATTTTGAATGAGAAGGGAGGAGAAAAATGAAATTCAATAAAGAATTGGAATATCACAAATGGATCCCTGTCACCCAGAGCCCAACATAGATTTTTCAACTCATAACTGAAGCTTACTTTAACCTATCCTACAAAAGAACATGCAAGAAGTTTAGGGCAAAGAGAAGTAGATAAGGAAATTTTATTTTATACTCTATGAAGAAAACAAACAGTGAAGTAACTCTATCTAGGGCCAGGAGGAGGGTGAGGCGAGGGAAGCACTCTCCTCAGCCACACACTTTAGGTGGGGTGAAAGTGGGGACACCCATAATTAAGTTAACTAACACTTATATGCTATATTTTAAAAATTGTGATATAAAATATACAGAACCTAAAATTTATTATTTAAATGATTTTTAAGTGTACTGTTCAGTGGCATTAAGTACATTCCCATCGTTGTGCGACCATCACCACCATCCATCTCCAGAACTTTTTTCGGCTTCCAAAATTGAAACTCTGTACCCATTAAACAATAGCTGCCCATTGCCCACTCCTCCAGTTCCCAGCAACCACCATTCCACTCTGTCTTGATGAATTCGACTACTCCACGAAACTCATGTAAGTGGAATCATACAGTATTCGTCCTTTCGTGACTGGCTCATTTCTCTTAGCATGATGTCTTCATTGTTCATCCATGCTGTAGCATATGTTAGAATTTCCCTCTTTTTAAGGCTGAATAATATTCCATTTTATGTATATACCACATTTTGTTTATCCATTCATCCTTCGGCGGACACTTGGGTTGCCTCCACATTTTGACTATTGTGAATAATGCCGCTTTGAATATGGATGTACAAGTGTCTGTTGAAGTCCCTGCTTTCAATTTTTTGTGGTATATATCCAGAGGTGGAATTGCTGGATCATATGGTAATTCTATGTTTAATTTTTTTGAGGAAATGCTGTACTGTTTTCCAGAGCTGCTGCACCATTTTGCATTCCCATCAGCAGTGCAAAACAGTTACAATTTCTCCACATTCTCGTCAATATTTATTTTGTTTTCCTTTTTTTTTTTTTGATAAGAGCCAATGGGTGTGAGGTGGTATCTCATTGTGATTTTGAATTGCATTTCCCTAATCGTTATTGATGTTGAACATCTTTTCATGTGCTTTCTGGCCATTCATATATCTTCTTTGGAAAAATGTCCATTCAAGTCCATTGCCCATTTTTTTAATTGGGCTCTTTGTTTTATTGTTGGTGAGTTGTAAGAGTTCTTAATATTCTGGATCTTAATCCCTTATCAGATATAATTCGCAAATATTTTCTCCCATTCTGTGGGTTGCCTTTTCACTCTGTTGATAGTGTCCCTTGATGCACAAAAGTTTTTAGCTTTTATTTACTAATTTATCTATTTTTTCTTTTAAATGAAATATATTTTTCAAGAAAATAGGAATTAATTAAAAAGCATAGTGAACAAAATGCCCAAATTTTAAATATAGACAAATCAGTATTACTAATTTTTTCTTTGCCTCAGGCTCCAATACGGCTGAGCACAGCATTGTTCTTTGCATTTTCTGCACTGTGCATTGTGAAACATAAGAAGTCCTTTGGGTTGACACACCTCTATTAACACAGATAGACAAATCATACAGGAAAGATGCTATAGGAGGAGTTCTGCATTGTGAAATACATAGTACCAGATTAATGTAAGTTCACAATTCTCTTTATTTGGATTTTCTCTATTTTCAGGAGAACGTAAGAAATAAAATTCAGGTCTAAACATACAGATTGCTTCTTTTTTTTTTTTTTCTGTACAGATGTGATTATTCTTGTTAGATAGAAAATGGTCTTATTTCTTGATGGAAATCACAACTGGAAACAGTGCCCGAGGGGAATTGCCCAGGGAGGAGATGCCCCAGAGAGGCAGGCAGCAAAGTCAGTAAAAACAGATTTTGTGTTTACCGTTGTGCCTAAATCTTTTTTAACCCAAAGAAATCATGTTTCCACAATCTATAGGGAAATCACAAATCAGGAAGTCTGCAAAGTTCTGAAAGCTCATGGAAAGTTCAAGATATTAATAGATTTAATAGATCTCTTTCTAAACGTCAGCATATGGCACTCTAAAGATTCCTTTTTCCGTAACCACTGTGACTATATGTTAGATATACCTTGCTGAACAGAGCATACACATTTCTCATTGTTCTACAACTCTGTACCTCTACGTTTGTCAAATGAAAACAATAAATTAGATTAAAGTTCATTTCCTCCTTTGTAGTGTTTCCCATTGTCAAACACTGAGACCGTGTTTTTTAAATGGTTGTTTCAATGATTCACTTTGTTTTGAAGCTTGTATTTAAGAAGGTATTTAAAAAGAATGAAGTTCATACTCTTCACATCCTTAGAAATCAGTCCTCAAAGACCGTTGCACCACTTGTCAATCTAGTAGACACTGCTGTGTAGCAACAAAGACCATGAAAGTTGCTTGTAAACAGCTTTGAGTTGGAGCAGTTTACTTTCTCAACAGATGAGAACAGAGGATTTTTTTTTAACAAAATGAAATTCAATTTTATAAAGCTATCTGAGTCTTTTTAACTGAGTTCTTTAAACATGCATAGTAAAATCTTTCATATGAATTTCATTAAGCTTCAAGGTCATTTAGGAGAAAATGGTAAGCATATCAATGACAGAAGTGCTTTGCATTTGATGCAGATGTTTGCCTATCAAATGGATATGTGTTAACACAATAGACTCATTCATTCTCTGTTATTACCAGTATATTTGGAAAGAGACCATAACATACCGTATATTCTCTTGCTCTCTTTTCTAACTAAGAGATCTACCATACAATATGTAACTTCATGTCACAATGGTTATTTTTACCTTCAGTGAATGAAAAAGGCAAGAGAGAGAGAAAAAATAGTCTATTATACTTTTAACTGATTTTAATTAATTATATCTCAATGGCCAAGATTACCTCAAAATCTTGAAAGAGAAATATATATATATAATTAATCCAAGATTGGACTTTCCATCAAAAGGATATTTTCATAAGTATATTAAAATTATAGAAATTCACCATCTGCACTTATTGTGTTTTTCTAATATATATTCACAGGTTTAATTGAGGCTAATGTACACAGCAGAGAAAAATATTTTAAAAGTAAAATATTCTTTCAATTTTTCTTTAATTTCTGAAATACATCCATGTGTAAGGGCAAGAATCTAAGTTTTTACTTAATCATTTTTTACATGCTCATCTCAAAAAATTATATTGCAACAAGACATAATTATACATATTAATGTGCAGTAATGTAGACTAAAATTCTGTTACGAGACATGTCAAGATATAGAATTTTTAAATACTTGTGAATTTCAGATGTAATTTACAGGTGCAATTTGCTAGAATTTCAGTGATGATCATGAAAAGGGAAGAATCCCTTCATGTAAATAAATAATTAGTGTTGTCAATAAATTTGTAAATAGTATGCTATGTGAGTTTGTTAGTTGGTGTACCTTGCTGATAACTGTGACTGCTATCTACAATTTTGAAAATATATTGCTAATAGAAGAAAATGTGTACACTGAAGAAAACGAAATCTCTTGAAGTCAAAATAATGAACAAAACAAGAAATGTATTTTGCATTGAGGTGATCTGATCTGATCTATCTCAAAGACAAAAGGATAGCTATGGTAAAGTCTTAATTAGCTAGAATGCTACAAAATAGCTGTGTATAAGTAATTAAATTTTTGATTGAGAGTTAATTGGCATAGCTCTTGTTTCAATTATTTATTAATTTGCTTTAAATGTATTAGAATAGTTTCTACCTTAGTAAAGTATAGTAAACATTCTCAGCAACATGATTTTTAGCTAAGTTTATTCTTTTTTTTTTTTTTTTTTTGTGAGGAAGATCAACCCTGAGCTAACATCTGTCGCCAATCCTCCCCTTTTTGCTGAGGAAGACTTGTCCTGGGCTAACATCTGTGACCATCTCCCTGCACTTTTATATGGGACACCACCACAGCATGGCTGGACAAGCGGTGCATCAGTGCACGCCCGGGATCCGAACCCCAGGCTGCCGCAGTGGAGCACGCACTTAACCGCTAAGCCACCAGGCCAGCCCCATAAGTTTATTCATGTTTAAAGCATGAATTGAGCTTGTCCTGTGTTGTAGAATGGTTTGAAGATTAGAAATACAAAGATGAATAAATCTTAGCTTCCTATCTGTTGATATCTGATATTTAAACATCCGTCAGAAATGTTGAGAAAGACTATGCAACATACACTGACCAAAAACAGGTATTACTAAGCTTTTTAACTTTTGATAATCTAATAGGTAAAGTGATATTCATTATAACTTAATATTAATTTATTTATTAGAGTATGTTTGATCATTTTCATCTTTTAATGTCCATTTGTAGTGCTTACATTGTGAACTATGATTTTATATCTATTGGCCATTTTTTAATTGGGCTGTTGGTTGTTTCTTAGTGATGTATGGAAACTGTTTATATATTAGACTTGGATTATGGTGACTTCTTTGACATATAGGTTTTTTATTAAAAAAATAGTCAAATATCACTGTTTTCGCTTATGTTGTTTGAATATTACATTACACTTAGAAAAGTCCTCTCTTTTCTAGCATTTTATATAATTCTCCAAAATTTTCTAGTATCGCTTTTGTAGGTACATTTTTTTCTTTTACATTTAAATGTTTAGTTTTTATGGTATGAAGTGTCATTACAGATCCAAGTTACTTTTTTATTTCCTAGAATTTTCCCACTGATTTGAAGGTCACTTAAATTATCTTATGAATTTTGCCTTTTTCTGGATTTCTAGTTGATTCAGTTGATCTGGATTCCTATTCGTATCCCCTTATTCCCCAGTTTTAATTATTATTTTGTCATTACATAATATCATAATTTCCTTTACTACCTAAAACAAATACCACTTCCCCTCCAATCCTTATTCCAAGTGGTTTGTTTCTTCTGACCTTCTAGAAGTAATGTAAAGCTAGACAAAATGAGGCCTGGGGTATTTTTTGGATCCCAAGGAAGAACTGGTGTGGGACTTCTTCCTCTGAAGATTGAGAAAACACGTGAAGAACTAAATCAGACATCTAGAGCAGAGCCTAGTAATTGGCAGATTCCTGGAAGAGTTTATAAAGCAGAGACTTACAAAACCCCACAGGGAAGATCAGTATTGGCCCCATGTTAATATGCTGAGTTTTCCTTCTTATTAAGAGAACACAATATAGTGGAACCCATGGACTGATTACTGTATTAGCTTTAGGCTGAACATGTATGGAGCCCAGATGCAGAACAGCTTCTTCTAATTGTCCCAAACATGGACTGATGTTTTGTCTACTCCTACACCACTTCTATGACCTTTGTCACTGCTGACCCTAAATGTAAACTCAAATCCACATCTGAGCCCAATGCCTTGAAAGCAAAATAGACACATGTCTGAGAGGGTCTGGATTAGTTTCCTATTGCCACTGTAACAAATTATCACAAACTTAGTGGCTTAAAACAATACAAATTTATTATTTTCTAGTTCTGAAAGTCAGCAGTCTGAAAGGGGTCTTGCAGGGCTAAAATCAAGGTGTCAGCAGAGCTGCATTCCTTCTGGAGGCTCTAGGGTATAATCTGTTTCCTTGATCTTTCCAGCTTCTCCAGCCTGCCTGCATTCCTTGACTCATGCTGCTTCCTCCATCCTCAAAGCCAGCCACAAAGCATCTTTAAATCCTTCTCTCTCTTTCCTGCTCCCTCCTGACATCATCTCTCCCTCTGCTTCTATTGTCACATCACTTTCTCTAACTGTGACTCCTCCTACATCCCTCTTATAAGGACCCTTGGTAATCATCAGGCCCAGCCAGGTGATCCAGGACAACCTCCCCATCTCAAAATCCTTAACTCAATCACGTATGCAAAGTCCCTTTTGCTATGTTAAGGAAACATATTCCCAGGTTCTGGGGATTAGGATGTAGACATCTTGGGAGTATTATTTAGCCTACCACAGGGTACAACAGGCCAACTGTGAATCAGTCAGAAGATTCAAAACATAGTCCCATTGAAATACAGCTCCTAGAGGAATGAGATGAAAACTTAGAATAAAAATAGGAGCACTTGAGGAAACTCAGGAGCAGTGCATAAGTACACACACACATATACGTGTGAGTGCACACAAAACCTTTTTCCAATTATTGTAAACAAGTAGGATATTGGAGGAAGAAACTATCACATTTGAAACCAAATTGAGGCCCTGGAAGATCAAGGGCAAAAATATAAGGTAATGGAAATCCTTTATCCTGAAGGATAATAAAGACACTGTCAGACAGATCCAGGAAACCAACAATAAAAATGATAGGCATTCCAGAAAGATAAAATAGAACTGATGGAATAATGCAATAATTAAATAATAGGAGATAATTCATCTGTGATTTAAAAAGACCTGCATCTGCAGAGAGGGCTCGCTGAGTTCCACGCTATATTGATGAGAAAAGACACTCTTGGCGTATCTTGTAAAACTCCTGAATGATAAGAACAAAGAGAAAGATAACATGATCACAGGGGGAAAGCACAGATTCCTTACAAAGGGAAAACAAACTCGCATTTGAGGTTCTCTTGTGCAGCATTGGGAGGGAGAGAACAGTGAAATAGCATCTACAAACACATAAAATTGTGTAACCAGGGGGTCCTAGGCCCAGTCAAGATAGTATTCATGTGTCAAAGAGAAAGAAATATTTTGAGACCATACAGGAGATCATGGAGTGTACCATTTGTGTGCCCTATCTGAGGAAAATGCCTGAGGAAAGACTCTTAACTAAATAAAGAATGGATCTCAAGCAGAAACTTTAAGATGAGGGGCAAAAGAAAGAAAAGGGAGGTGAGAAGAGCATCTTGTTATACGTTGCCATGGACATTTGTGTATAACCAAAAATTAACCTAGTGGAGAATGAATGACTGCCCAGGAATACGTAATACTAGTTACATATTCTAATAGTTGTGAAATAAAGGCTTTTCTAACAGGAGGAACATACTGTTAATGAAATTCTAAGTACCACACAACCCAGCAAAACATAGGAGTTTGGGGAAAGACAGAGGTCAGTAATGATAATTATTCCCAGAGATGGGTAGACGGATAAATGGTTTCCAAAGCTGTCATCTGGCAGAGGGGCATGCAAAAGAGCAGAGAGGGGCGGTGAAAGTGTTCAGAAAGTTTCATTTTGTTGGGACAGGTGCAAATATGGACAAAATAGGAAATCTTGGAGGAAGAAATAAATATGTTGAATCATATGGGTCTTTACTCAAGGACAGAAAAAAAGAAAGTGATAATTAGTGTAATAGGAAAGTAGAAATTTAAATTAACAAGAGAAAATTTGGAATTATTGGCAGCTGTATCAAATGAGCAAAGACTAGGAAAGTGATAGATGAAATTAGCCCACTGGCCTCAATCTCTTATCATTGGAGATCACGAAGTTTCAACCCATAGATCGCTTCTATTCTCCACCCACATGATAGTGGGTGGAGATATGAGCCTTGAGTCTGTTTATATCATTAAACTTCTATTTACATGCTAATTATTCTCAAAGGAGTATCTATAGCCTGGAACTTTGCCTCCTACTACACACATATATTCAACTACCTGCTTGATCTCTCCACTTGGATGTTTAAAAGAGATCCCAAACTCACCACGGTCAAAACTCAGCTTCTAATAATCTGCTCCCCAACACACACATATATACTGCAAAATGCCTGCTTCAAAGTCCTGCTGAATATCTTCACTGCTCCTGCTACCCCACCATGTCTCACTACTTCTATGTCTCTGTGGTCCTATTACCTGGCTTGGAATATTGTCTATTGTCATAGTCTCCTAACGCATGCCCCTAATCCCACCTTTGCTCCATGTCGTTCTTTCTCTCTCTCTCTCTCTTTCTTTTTATTTTTTATTTTATTTTATTTTTTTGGCGAGGAAGATCGGCCCTGAGCTAACATCTGTTGCCAATCTTCCTCTTTTTCCTGAGGAAGATTGTTGCTGAGCTAACACCTGTGCCAATTTCCCTTTATTTTATATGTGGGATGCTGCCACAGCATGGCTTGAGGAGCAGGGTGTAGGTCTGTGCTCAGGATCCAAACCCGTGAACCCTGGGCCACCAAAGCTGAGAGTGCAAACTTAACCGCTATGCCACCAGGCTGGCCCCTCTCTCTGTCTTTTTAAACAACAACTATATTGAGCTATAATTCACATACCATAAAATTCACCCTATTAAAGTATAAAATTCAGTTGTTCTTTGTATATTCACAGAATTTGCAACCATCACCACTACATAATTTCAGAATATTTCATCACATCAAAAGAAACTGTGTACCTAGTTGGAGTCACTTCTCATTCTCCTCCATCTCCCTCCAGCCTGTGGCAACTACTAATCTATTTTCTGCCTCTATGATTTTGCCTATTCTGGATATTTCATATAAATAGAATTGTATAACATGTGGCCTTTTGTGACCGGCTTCTTCAGTTCACATGTTTTCAAGGTTCATCCATGTTGTAGCATGTATTAGTACTTTACTCCTCTTTGTGGCTGAATAATATTCCAGTATATGGCCGTATCACATTTTGTTTATCCATTCAGCACTTGATGGACATTTGAGTGGTTTCTACCTTTTGGCTGAATAATACTGCTATGAGCACTTATGTACAGGTTTTTGTGTGGATGTCTGTTTTCAAATCTCTTGGGTATATATCCAGGAATGGAATTTCTAGGTTATGTGGTAACTATATGTTTAACATTTGTCAAATTGTTTTCAAAGTGGCTACACCATTTTACAATTCCACTAGTAGCAACATATGGGGTTACAATTTCTTCACATCCTCATCAACATTTACTCGTGTCAGTCTTTTTTATTTTAGCCATCCTAATGGGCATGAAGTCATATCTCATTGTGGTTTTGATTTGCATGTCGATAATGACTAATGATGTT
Organism: Ceratotherium simum simum; assembly: GCF_057802395.1. Lineage (NCBI taxonomy): Eukaryota > Metazoa > Chordata > Mammalia > Perissodactyla > Rhinocerotidae > Ceratotherium > Ceratotherium simum. Next base: position 12,153,281 of record NC_141927.1, on the reverse strand, counting down.
GATCATCTTGCCATATGATTATTAGTCATTAGTATGTCTTCATTAGAGACACACTTACCCAAATCCTTTGCCATTTTATTAAGTAGGTTACATATTTGTATTTTTATTTTTGGGTTGTAAAAGTTCATTTTTTCCAATTTTATTGATGTATAATTGACATATACCATTGTGTAAATTCAAGGCCTACCAAATGGTGATTTGATACATTTATATATTGTGAAATAATTACCACAATAAGGTTAGTTAACACATCTATCACCTCACATAATTGCAAATTTTTTTGTAATATGTGTCAGGTATGTTTCAAGTGAACCCAGAGCAATCATGGTATGAAGAACACGTGGAAGGGTGGGTTTCCTGGGAATAATTTATTATTTAAAAAAATAGGACTAATAAGCAATGATGTTCTAGACATCTATGTAAGTAATCAGATTGGGTTGCACACACAAGTACCTCGTAGACCTCATTTCTCTCCTACTGTGCTACTGAAAACCCTGGATGTAAAATAGTAGTTTGTTAATGAATGCGGTGAACATTAATGTGATTGAAACTAAGTCTAAAACAGCTATAAAAGTGACCACAATGACATGAAATATATTTAATACTTCTATATCAGCAAAAATTAAAAAAAAAAAATTGTTCATGCATTGGTTTCCTGATTTCGTTTCCTTGTCTATATGTGTTCTTTTGCATTTCATTGAGTTTCTTTAAGATGACTGTTTTGAATTCTTTGTCACGTAATATGTAGATCTCCATTTCTTTGGGGCCGGTTACTGGAGCTTTGTTAGTTTCTTTTGGTGGTGTCTATTTGCCTGATTCTTCATTACCTGCATAGCCTCACACCGGTGCCTCTGCGTTTGAAGAAACAAACAACTCTTCCTGTCTTTACAGACTGGTTTCCGCAGGTGAAGACCTTCTCCTGTCTGTTCCCTGGGCTGATGGGTTTACCTCCTGAATCACAGTTGTGCGGGGCTAAAGTCAGTTGTGAGGCTCTTTCTGGGTCTACAGCAGGGCCCGAGGTCGGAGGCCTTTTCCAGGGGCTTGGGCGGGCGCGGGTCCTATCTAGTCCCTGTGTGGATGGGACCCCCTCCAGTCCCTTGTTTGTTCACCAGGGTGGGGCTGGGATAAGCATCTGCTTCAGGGTCCACCGTTGGGTCCTTAGATAGCCAGCCTATTGCCAGTTGCACAGCAGAAAAGAATATGAAACAGTTATTATAACTTTATTCCATATATTTGAAAGGTAAAGGCGTGGACGATGTAAAAAAGATCCAAACTGAAATTCTAGAGGTGAAAACTATGCTGTCTGAGATGAAACATCCCCTGAATTGAATGAACAGCTGATTTGATATTGCAGAAGAAAAGATTCATACACTTAAAAGCACAGCAATGGAAACTATCCAAAATGAAATACAGAGAGTAAAAAAAATAAAAAATAAATGAAAGAAGCATGAGAGTGATGTGGGACAACTTCAGATGGTCTAGCATATGTGTAATATGCACACAATTGGTGTCCCCATAAGGCAGCAGGGAAAGGTATGACAGAAAAAATATTTGAAGAAATAATGGCTGAAAATTTTCCAAATTTGCTGAAAACTATAAACTTATAAATTCAATATGCACAAGAAACATTAAGAAAACTATACCTAGGCACATCATAATCAAATTGCTAAAAATTTGTGATAAAGAGAAAAAGGAGGGAGTCAGCCTCATGGCGTAGTGGTTAAGTGTGCGCTCTCTGCTACTGGCAGCCCGGATTCAGATCTCGGGCGCGCACCAAGGCACCGCTTGTCAGGCAGTGATGTGGCAGTGTTATATAAAGTGGAGGAAGATGGGCATGGATGTTAGCCCAGGGCCAGTCTTCCTCAGCAAAAAGAGGAGGATTGGCATGGATGTTAGCTCAGGGTTGATGTTTTGTGAGGGCTGATCTTCCTCCCAAAAAAAAAAAAAAAAAAAGAAACAGAAAAATGATCTTCAAAACAGGCAAATAAAAAAGTCTCATTAGTTACAGAAGCACAAAGAAAGATGAAGTGGATTTCTTGTAGAAAACAATGTAAACAAGAAGACAGTGGAGCAATATCTAAAAATAGGAAAAAAAAAATGTTTATATCAAGTAAACATTCCATACCAATTTAAAATGCCATTCAAAAGGCCAACTTGACACATACAAAACATAAAAAAAAATCCTTCACCAGCAGACTTGTAAGAAAAGATACGTTTAAGAAAATTCTTCAGGCAGATTAGAAATAAGAATTTATATAAAAGTACAAAAAGCAGTAGAAATGGTATTTGCATGGGTAAATGTAAAATATATTTCCTATTATTTAAAACTATTTAAAAGACAACTGACTTTTCAAACAATAATAATATTACATTGTGGGGTTTATAACGTATATAAGTGAAATATATTACAACAATGCCGGGAAAGAAAATAGAATACTATTTTAAGGTTCTTATGTTATACATACATTGGTATACTATCACTTAAAAGTAGACTGTGAAAAGTTGAAGCTTTATACCATAAATTGCAAAACAACAACCAAAATAATAAAGGAACCACAGAAATTGAAAAAAAAAATCAATGAAAATAGCCGACAAAGGAGATGAAATGGAATAATAAAACATACTCCAAAATAAGGCAGAAAAAGAGGACCAGGGAACAAAGAAGAGATGGAACAAATAGAAAACAACAGGAGGATGGGGTTAAACCTAATCATGTTATGTGTCCATGGTGTAAACACCACCATTAAAAGGTACAGACTGTCAGATTGCATAAAACCAAATATTGGGTTGGAAGACTCAATATTTTTAAAATGTAAATGATCGCCAAATTGATTTCTAGATTCAACATAATTCCGATCAAAATACCAGCAAGTTTTTTTGTAGAAATTGGTAAGGTGGTCAGTGATTTGTGTGGAAATGCCAAGGGCTGAGAGTCAAAACCAACTTTGTCAAAAAAAAGAGAGAGAGAGCGGGAAAGTAAGAAAAGAAAAACAATGTTGGAAGGTGTTATGGACTGCATTCTAAATTGTGTCTCTTCAAAATTCATGTTGAAGCCTTAACCCCCAGTGTGAATGTTTTAGGAGATTCAGGCTTTAAGGAAATAATTAAGGCTAAATGAGGTCATAAGGAGGGGGCTCTAATCAAATAGGCCTGATGACTGGTGTCCTGATAAGAAGAGGGAGATTCACTGGGATAAGTGCCCACAGAGAAAACGCTGTTTGAAGAGGCAGCAAAAGAGCAGCCATCTGCAAGCCAAGGAGAGAGGCCTCAAGAGAAACTAAACCTGCTGACGCCTTGATCTTGGACTTCCAGCCTCCAGAACTGTGAGAAATAAATTTCTGTAGCTTAAGCCTCACCGTATGCAGTATTTATTATGGCAGCCTAGCAGCCAATACAGAGTAACTCTATATGTATTCAAGATTTATTGTAAAGCTACAGAAATCAAGGCAGTGTGATATTAGTATAAATATAAGTAAATTGGTCAATAGAACATAATAGAGAATACAGAAAAGGACCCAAATGTATATAGGGAGCTGATTTTTGACAAAGGTGCAAAGGCAAATACGTTGAGGAAAGATAGGCTTTTCAACACATGGCACTGGGAACAATTAGATAACCATGTGCAAGAAAAAAAAATAACCTTTCATCCATATCTCCCACGACACCCAAAAATTAACTCAAAATGAGTCATAGGCATAAATGTAAAAGCTAAAACTATAAAACATCTAGAAGATACTTATCTGTAATAGCCTCAAGCTAGAAACGAACCAAATGTCTATAAACAGGTGAATAGATAAACTGTGGTAAATCTGTGCAGTGTAATACAACTCAGCAATAGAAAGGAATGAACTATTAATATATGGAAAAACATGGATTAATTCAAAATAATATTGGTGAGTGAAAGAAGCAAGATCAAAAAGAGTTCATATTGTATAATTCCATTTTATAAAATCCTTAAACAAGTAAACTAATCTATAATGGCAGAAGGAGGATGAGTGGTTGCCTGGGCGGGGCAGAAAGGGGAGGACTGTGAGGTAGGGATTAAAAAGGAGCATCAGAAAACTTTTGGAGGTGACGGATATATTCACTATCCTGGTTGTAATGATAGTTGGTTTCACAGGTGTCTACATATCAGATTACATCAAACTTATCAAATTATACACTTTGAATTTGTGCCATTTTTTGTATATCAATTATACCACAATAAAAAGTGGGGAAAAACCGTATGTGGATGTAGCTTCTCTGCATATAATATCCGTTACTAATAAGAGAGTGAAACTGATACAATAAGTATAATATTCTGTATTGATTCCAACATCTAAAAAATTATCAAATGATATAGACTTAATAAGGCCAGTGTGTCCTCTTGAAGGATGCCCAGAGTGACTTTAACAAATCTTTATGCTACAGACTGCATCAAACAGCTAGGAATTAGTCCTGGGACCTAGTCTTCTACCTGTTGTTAGGCTTACCATCGACCTCATCATATTCACATTACAAAGCAATTACATCAGCAGTACATATGAGCCACAGTGTAAATAAAATAGCAAGAGAAGTGGGCCATCAATAAATTCTTAACAAAAAGCTTCTTGAAAATTTTCTAGCACATGGTAGGCATTCAATAAATATTTCGGAATGGATACAGTGAGCATTCTAGCATTGAAGCTTCATTTTCTTTAGGATAAGAAGGAAGAATGACAAGGACAACTTTCAGTAGGCCAGAGAGAAACAATGCTATATGCATAACTAAAATTCTACTTAAAATTGTGCATTGTAACAGGATACCAAAGACATGTTAAACAAGAAAAAAGAAATCAGAGACTAGGTTGTCTCATTTTGAGTAAAGTGTCTAAAAATGAACATAGTGTCTAAATCGCAGCCAAATCTACATAACTACTTGCTCTTAAGGATTGGCCTTTATTTGAATATATTTTTGTAAATTTCCCTGTAATTTCTATGGACAACATAGAGGTTCTCATTTTTCATATCAACATCAGTAGAGTGTAGAATCACTGTTTGGCTTTCCGTCACATAGCCTTCATTTCATTTTAAGATTTCAACTTAAAGGATTTCAGCAAAAGGAAAAAGATGATGTTCAAAACAGAATTCTAAATTTTCACTTTTATTTTCAATGTGTTATTATAATACAGTACTCTTTTTGCTGGTATCACCGTGATTCAAGTTATACTTCAATATTCAATGATAATTCATTCATTTAAAATATTTATTTAGCACCTACCAAGCAACAAGTGCTGTCCTAAACAATGAAGACACAAGGAGTAACAAAAGACATAGTTCCTTCCCCATGGAGTTTACAATCTGGCAGGAAAAACTGAAAACTACAGGGTTGTTAAGGGTGTTGGGGTAGTTAAAGAAAGAGAGGGTCAGAAAAGGTCTTTCTCAGGAAATGTTATTTCCAACTAATACCTGAACATGAGTAGAACTTTACTACAAAGAAAGGAGGTCAAATTACAAGACACCCATGTGACTGAATGAGGCATTTGAGGAAGTGTAATAATTAGACTTCGGCTCAAATGGAAGCAGGGAGGTGATTTCAATAGAACAAAATTTCTTCTTAATTTCAATACATACTTTTAAGTCTCAGCAATTGTTTAGAGTTCTTGTTCTACTCAGCAATACAGATCGTGATAATTTCCTTAAAGTGAGTGTAGATTTTACTGCACTACATTCTAGGGAGATCTTTTTCTTTGATTTAATATGAAATGTGTTACATGTGTTACACTTATCCAAATTCAATACATAAAACATGATAGCTGGTTGGTACCTTACCTGAAATGAGCTCAGTAGCATACTGAGCTTGCAAGATCTTTATTTCCTGGTCATAAAATTCTTTATATCACGAGCAAAAAGTATGTTATTACTTTGCCACAATTAAAAACTTTCTAAAAGTACTAGTATGATAGATGGCTATGTTCCTAGAAATACATAAAGTTATAGAATAAACATGGCATGAATGTATGGGAAGCTTATTTTATTCTATAGCAAGCAATTTAAAGTACTTTATATTAAAATAAATACAACTGCATTATGGAGTAGAATGCAAAATTTGTATGATATTTTAAGATAAAACATGAGCATTCAAAGAGAGTTTATATGTACGGTGGGTAGTTTTAAATTATACTTCCATGCCTTTTTATTCTCTTCTTCTATAAATATTGTGGTGGTACATTAGTGACAAACGTTGAGAACAGAAATTGATCAATTTAACTTACCTATTTTTCATTCATTTCATAGTTGACTCTGATTATTCAGTAAATCCTCTTCTATATGTAAAAATGCTCAGATTTACATAGGGTTTCCATGATGCTGACCTGACTCTTCTTCAAGATAATTATCAAACTCAAACTACTGTTCTTCTAAAAAATATGTTGTATACGATAAATTATTTTGGCTATATTTCAAGGGCAGAGTTATAAATATCAAATAATTATTCCTAATGGATTGCCTCAACAATGTTTGTGGAAGCTTGCAGCCTGCTCAGGTAAAATATCCTCCCAGAAAAATGAGAATGTTATTAAAAATGTTCATTTAGTTTATATTCTTTCATTATCAAGTGTGTCAGCTTAAACTTGACAGGATAAAAGAAGATATATTTTGGTGTTATTTTCCATTAATCATAAATATAGATTAATAGAAAACTCATAAATATAAAAAATTATAAAAATAACTAATTCTACATCTTCTGGAATAGCCCATCCTAATTTTTCCATTTCTAGTCTACTATAATTCAAATATAATTTGCCCTATGATTTTATAGTGCATCTTAAGATAAAATAATATTTGTTAAATATGTGAGAATGTTGTTTCCCCAGATTGTGTATAGGCTCATTAAAGAGTTGTTTACTCAGTGTGGTGAACAAAACATTGTTCCTGAAGGATCTGTTCTATTAGTGGTCTTGCTACAATAGGTCGTTAGAGTCTTCCATTAACTTTTACTACTGGAAGCATTCAGGAGACTCCCCTGGGTTCCATAATGGTCTTCCCTACGCTGACTGTACAACAGCAGCCATATTTCCTCTTGGTAAAGAGGAATCACCCCCCCCAGTACAGTTACACCCATCTATGCCTGGTTGTTCAATGGTACCAGCTACCCACAGTGCTCATGGTCAGATGGCAAGCTTTAGATTCAAAGGTACTAATGTTGTGACTACAGGCCGAAGCCTCTTCCTTGGGAACTAGGAGAGCACAAAGTTGCAGAAGGAGAAGCAAAAGTTTTTGAATGGATTGTGAGGAGTAATAGTCAAAAGAGTCACCCCCACTTTTATTAACTGACACGTATGTTCTTGATTTTAGAGAAAGTGCATCTTATTTTGGACTTTGATTCAGACCATGTGCCACATCCAGCAGAACTGGTCACTTGAGAGGATGTTGTCTCCTGGCTGGTATCATAATATTGTCTTCCATAGTCCACTCCAAAATTCTGTAAAGCTGGCAGATTTGAGTGAAGTGTTATGACGTAAATCCAGTGAATTCTGTGAGTATAATTAATTTTTATTTCTATAAAATGAGTTCTCTGGTCAAAAATAGTAATTGGTAGGATACCAGGAATGTGAGTAAGGCATTATATCAGTATACTTATGATAACGTTGACATAGAAATTCCCAGCAGAAAAGGAAAATGCATACAAAGAATGTGTGCCTATTTCCATGAGGACAAATTGCTGCCTTCCCAATGATGGAAAGGGAGCAAAGTGATTTTCTAAACCCCTCACCTCCACTGGGCAGGGGTTTACATAAAAAGCTCAACACTGATGTATACTGTTCACAGGCTAGACATTCAGCAGTAGTGGCAGCTTGAGTAGCTTTGACCAAGGGCAGTCCATGTTGTTCCATCCCTTCTAACATGACCACTTTGCACATGACCCCGAGATGGCTGGGGAAAGTGGCAGACACACTTCTAAAGAATGGGTCATCTTCTCCTCCTGATTATTGAGATCCTCTTCTTCAGTGGGCCTTTTGGTGAACATTTAATTGTACACAGATGCCTTCCACAATGCTGCCATTCTTAGGACTCCATCCATCTACTTCTTCCCTACATACCCTAGTCCCCAGTACTCAGATCATGTTCTTTTTAAGTCTTTGTTTTGGGATAAACCTATGAACCACTGCTGATAAATTAGCATAGATCTGTGTTTGTGGTCATTTCTCCAACCAGGCAAAATAGATCAGTAGATGTATTGTTCAAAGTTTTTATCACTAGTAGGATTTCCCTCAATAAATTCCAAAATCAGAGATATAAAAGAAGAAATGCACGATTACATAGAGATTTTAGCACACATCTTTAAATAATAGGAGAAGCCAATCAAAAATTTCAATAATGTGTAGAGAATTTGAACAACACAATTAACCAACTGACCTAATTGATATTCAAAGAACATTACTTCCAAAAGCTGCTGAATATGCATTCTTTACAAGCGTGCATGGAATATTCACAAAAGTAGACAATATTTTGCTATGAAGCAAATTCTCCAAAGTTTACATTGATTAAAGTCATACAAGGTATACTATCAAAAACTATAGAATTAAACTATGTCAATAACAGAGAGATAACTAGAAAAACCCAATATTTATAAATTAAACAACACATTTCATAATTAACATGGCTAAAAGAGGAAAACACAAAATGAACTACTAGAAAATATTTTGAACTAAAAGATAATGAAAATACTGTGTATTAAAATTGTGCAGTGCAGCTAAAGTAGTGCTTAGAAATTTACTGCTTTATATACACATAATAAAAAGAAATAAAACAGTGACATAAGCTACCAGTTCAAGAAGTTACAAAAAGGAACAGAAAATGAAACTCAAAGTATAAAAAAAGAAATAGTAATGATAAAAGCAGAAATCAATTATATAAAATGTAGTGTAGAAACCAGGAGACGTGAAAAGTAAATGTAATGTGATATCCCGAATGGGATCCTGGAACAGAAAAAGAACATTAGGTAGACACTAAAGAAATCTGAATGAACTATGGATTTTGGTTAATAATAATGTATCAATATTGGCTCATTAATTGTAACAAATGAACCATACTACTGAAAGAGGTGAATAATAGAGGAAACTGGTTGAGAAGGTATATGAGAACTCTCTGTACTATCTTCTGTCAGTTTTCTTTTTCTGTAAATCTAATACTGTTCCAAACAATAATGTCTTAAAAAACTCTACAGTAAAAAAAAACAAAGTACGATAGAGAAAAATCGAAAAGTCAAACGGTGGTTGTTTTAAAATGTTATAAAGTTGGTAATGTCACTACAAGGTCTTGACAAGAAACATAAAAGAGAAAAAACATACCAAGTATCAGTTTAAGTATAAGAGACATCAATATAAATACTACAGTCATTAAAAGTTAAGAAAAATTTTATAATAACTTTAGACCAATACATTTGAAAATTTAAATTAAATGGACAAATTGCTTGAAAAGCAAAAAAAGAAAAAAAAAACAGACACAAGAAGAAACAGAAATTCCATATAGACCATGGCTCCTTCAGAAATTAAATCTATCATTAAAAAATTTTCATACATACGAAACTCTTGTCTCAGTAGTTGCAGTGGGAATTCTTAACATTGAAGAAATAAATAATACTCATCTTCCACAAATTTATTTAGAGACTAAAAATTAAGGAATCAATGTCCAACTCATGTTGTGAAGTTAACATATCCTTGGTACAAAAACCTAACAAGGTCATTAAATAACATTAATAAAGACATTAAATAAAAATTACAGACCCAGTTTCTCCCATAAAAATACATGCCAAATCTTAAACACAATATTAACCATGCAAATACAGTGATATGTAAAAAGGATAACACATCATGACCAGTTGGAGTTTATCCTAGTGTTGCAATTTATCATTCCAAATAAATCAATAAATGTCATCACTTACAAAATAAAGGAAAAAGTAAGTATGTTTCAATAGATGCAGAAAGAGCATTGCTAAGCTTAACGGGCCATATGATTAAAAAACAGAAAAACAAAAAACTCAGCAAACTGAAACAGAAGAGGACTTCCTTAATTTGATAAGAAGAACCTATTAAAAAAACCTTACAATTATCACTGACGCTAATGGCCACATATTGAATGTTTTACCATTCAGTTTAGAAATGAAATAAGAATGCAGACTTTCACCACTTTTGTTCACTAGAGGTTCTTGCCATTGGAAAATGAAAAGATAAAGAAAAAAATGTGTAGAGCCTAAAAATAAGAGGAAAACAACCATTATTCACAGGAAACAAGTATAGAATGAAAAGAATCAAAAAATAAACTATTAGATATCATGTCAGTTTAGCAATGTCTCTGGATACAACATTAATATACAAAAATAAATTGTACTTTAATGTACAATCATCAACCAACTAGAAAATGAAATTTAAATATATATTATTTATGAGTTAAAATAACATTTAATATCTGAGAATAAACTGCAAACTGCTAAAAAATTTCCTAAGGGGAATTTTAAAAGAAAGAAATAAATGGAGAGTTATAACATGATCATGGATAGGAAGATTCAACATTGTTAATTATAAATTTTCTCCAAATTAATCTGTAAATTTTAGGCAAATTCCATCCACAATCCCAGCTGATGTGTGTGTGTAAGTGGTAAACTCATTCTTAGATTTATATGGAAATGCAAAAAACTGGAATAGCCAAAATAATCTTGAAGAAGAGAAAAGATAAAGAACATCCACTAATGGATATCAAGATTTAGTAAAAAGCTAGTATTAGCAAAATGATAAATAACTAGTCCAATGGAAGAGAATAGTGAATCCAAAAGTGACCTACATTTATGGAGTTGCCTGATTTACAACAATGATAACACTGTAATTTGATGGGGGAAATTATGGTCTTTTCAATAAATGATATAGGTCAATAGGATATCCATATGATTCACAACATACATAAAATTAATCTTGATCATAGACTTAAATGTGATATCTAAAATAACAAATTTTCTACAGTAAATTTAGGACAATATCTGTATGTTCTTTTAATAGGCTAGGATTTCTTAAACAGAATCAAAAAGAACCATGAAAATCATAATGATAATCCTTATAATTGAGGATCTCAGTTCATTGAAAGAAACTTTTAAGAAAGTTAGAAGACTAGTTGCAGACTAGAAGAAGATATTTTCAATACATAAATTTAAAAAAGATGAATGTGGGGCTGGCCCAGTGGCATAGTGGTTAAGTTTGTGCACTCCACTTCGGCAGCCCAGGGTTCACAGGTTCAGATCCCCAGGGTGGACCTACACACCGCTTATCAAGCCATGCTGTGGCAGCTGTCTCACATATAAAGTAGAGGAAGATGGGCATGGATGGTTGCCCAGGGCCAATCTTCCTCAGCAAAAAGAGGAGGATTGGCCATAGATGTTAGCTCAGGTCTAATCTTCCCACCCCCACCCCCCAAAAAAGATGAATATACACAATATATAAAGAACTACAAATCAAGAATAAAAAGATAGACATTCCAATTTACAAAACTGGCATATTTCTTGAGAAGGCTCAGTACAGAAAAAGATATCCAAATGACTATCAAGTATATTAAAAAGAGAGTAGTAATCATCAATACTAATTAAGTAAAGGCAAATTAAAATCACAATGAATATCAATTCATTTCAACCATAAAAGTTACAATTAACAGTACTGAAACCAAAAAGAATAAATGAAGATTAGAGAAACTTGATATCTTTAGAATGCTGGTTGGAGTTTAAATTTGTGTAACCATTTTGGAAAACTTTTTGGCAATATCCATTAAAAATAAATGTACAATATACTTCTGCTATCATTTAGAAGATGGAAAGCTGCAATCAAAGCTATTCATACCCAAACAATGAAAAATAAAGAGCTCAATAGTATACAAAACTGTAACTTTTCTTGATCATATTAGAAAACTTAGGTTGCAAGGCACCAAAGTAACCTGAAATCTGAAGAAAGGCTTTAAAATAAATGTAAGATGTTAAAAGATTTAGTGGAAAATGTCCACACCTTGCATCAAGAGATGAGGACTGTAAGCAGAAAAATGGAAAATATAAGCAAGATTCAAATGGAAAAGGCTAGAAATAAAAATCAGAATATCAGAAATTGAGTTCCTTCAGTGAAAAAATATCAGCAATGTTATAGATAAGTCAAGAGTAGTCATTCAAACTAACAGAGGAAGAAAAGAAAAAGAATGGGAAAAAGTGAATAGAACAACCAAGAGCTGTGGAACAATATCCAATGGTCTAATATATATGTAAATGTAGTCCCAGAAGGAGTAGAAGGAGAGAGTAGGGCAGAAGAAACATTCGAAGAGAAAATGGCTGAAATTTTCCGGAAAGTAATGAAAGATATTAAATCACAGATTCAAAAGACTCAAAAAGTCTCAAGGGAAAAAAATACCAACACATGCACACACATACACACACACCCTTAGACACACCAAAGATAGACAGAAAATTTTGAACAGACTCAGAGAAAACAGACACATGTTATAGAAGAACAGAGAGAATTGAGCAGTCCCCATAATCCCACTACTGGTTATGCTCTCAACAGAAATCCAATGTTAAGAGAAACAGTTCAGAGAAAAAAAAAAGTATAAACTGTATGATTCCATTCATATAAAGTTCAAGAATGAGCAGAATAATCTATGGTGATAAAGTGAAAATATGATTTCTTGAAGAGTATTGACTTGCAGTGGGCATATGTGAGTGTTCAGGACCACTGGATGTGTTCTGTATCTTGATTTTATTTGAATTTTCCTCCTTTTTTGTAAATTGGGCTATTTCTTTTTGATTTGTAGAAGTTCTCTCTATATATTGTATGTTAGTCTTTTTTAAAAAAATTATATATTGAAAATATCTTCTTATTCTGAAATTAAGCTTTTAACTCTCTTAAAAGTTTCTTTCAATGAACAGAGATTTTCAATCTTAAAGAAACTCTCTGTTTATCATATTAAATTTCATTGACCTTACACTTAACATTTATATATAAGTAGCTTATAATTGAATAAATTTGGAGTAAATATAAAAGAAAAGATAACCTAAAGAAAAATTGAGATCTTAATAGAAAGAAAATGAAAATCTAAGAAAAATTAATATACACTTTAAAATTCTAATTAGATTCCCAACAGTCTGTGTAATTTGACAAAAACATTTGAGTTTATATTGAAGAATAAATATCTAGTTTTAACAATGTAATTTATGTAAATAGAATACTAGTGACCAGAAATCTGCCTTACAACATATTAAAAATAACATAAATCTGCTATAATCAAGTCAATATGCTATTGGTATAGACTTAGAAAAAGATAAGTAGAAAGAATAGAGTTCAGAAATAGATTCCCGAATATATAAATTTTCAATATATGAAAAGGAAGATGTTTCAATTCAACAAGAAAATATCGTCTAATTTAAAACTTATGTCTGGCACGAATGGCTCTCTATTAAAAGAAATTTACATAGAACTCTACCTCATATCATACACAAAAATATATTTCAGATGAATTAGTGATTACAACGTAAAACTAAAATCAAAACATGTTGAAAAATTTTAGGAGACCAAACAGATAACCCAGAAATCAGGAAATTTTTAAAAACATGACAGGAAAATTATTGGCTACAATGAAAAATATAGAAATTTGCTACACAAAATGTAAAATTTAAGTCAAGATATACTATAAATATAATCAAAATACAAAGTGTAGATTGGGAAAATATTTGCAAGGCATATAGTTTACATATCTCCTGTATAATATTTGTGTTATCTTTAATATTCATTGGGGCTACCCTATTTCACAAGTCAAGAGTGTGTAAATTACATGTAGTTTCCATAAACCCCTGGAGACTATAATGTGTCCAGCAGCATGGTTAGGCTCCCAAGAGTTGTTCATTATGGCAGCCCCGTTAGAAAGAGTTCCTACATGTTCATATGCAAAATAGAACCTAATAGAAAAGTTTACAAAAAGTCTTTAATAGACAATTTAGAGAAGAGATGACCAAATAGCCACTAAGCATATATATATATAGTGAGCCTCACTAGTAGAAATTGTAAATTTTAATTATAAATTAGAAGAATAATGAGATAATTCTGCCCAGATTATCAAAAATAAGATAATACTACTCAGTGGTGGCACTAACAGGGATAACGGGTAAACACATACATGTATGCATAACTGCTGTAAAGGTGAATTTACGTAGCCTTTGTTGGAAAATAATCTGGCAATGCCTATTTAGATTAAAAACAAATACTTCCGTGACCCAGTAATAAGACTCTAGGAATTCTACAGATTTAAGTACTATTATTTATTTGTGTGGTAAAAATTTGAGGAGAGGGGTCAGTAAAAAGAAAACTATGAAGAAATTCATTGTAAAGGGCATAAATCTGCGACTGAACTAAAGCACTAGTGGAGAGGCTGATGACAAAATTATGGAACATCCACACTGTTGAAATGTGAGGCGGTTGCAAGGATGGGTTAAATATCTATCACTTGAGTTGAGGAGATTTCCCGATATAATTTTGTGAGAAAATTAACTTTCAGTAACATGAATACTGCATAAGTCCAATTTCATAAACAGATAAGGAAAATACCAATATACAATTTTTACTTGATTGTGTGAACAATGAGACAATATGGATTAGTGGAGAGAGCAAGCAAAACCAAAAAATAAAGGGTATGATGAAAAAAAAAAACCCAACTGTAACAAAAATACTACAACAAAAAAGCAGTTACTCAATATAAAATAAATGATTACATTTACGTAAAAATAATATGTGTGTGTGTATATATATTTCTCCGTCTATGTATCTTGCCAAAAGACCATTACTGTTCACCTCTGGTAATTGAAAATTTCAAGCAATTTTGACTTGCCTCTTACACTTTGTTTGAAGTATTTACAATAAGCATGAATTATGTATATAATCAGAAAGAAACAACGAAACATCTTTTTTATTTCAAAAAGAAAATATGTAGCCCATGTGTAATATGTAAATTTGTGACTCAGAGTAAGTCGATCATTGTAATATTCCACCCCTATGGTTTGTCACATCGGAGAGCCTCACGCATAGGTAATTCTCCATTTGCAACTACTAGCTGTCTTTCCACTTAAAAGGGTCATTATCACAGCAATTCCCACTGACATACCTTGGAGCCACTACCCACTTGATTAGCAGGTACTCTGTCACATAGAACAAATGAGACTGCTCTGTCAGCCTCTGTGTCCTCTCTTTCCTTGGTTTCATTAAATGCAGTCGCTCTGCCAGTGCTGACGTCTTCCTAGTGGCCTCCAGTCCTGTTCTCTCCCTCATGTAGTGAACGAGTTAGTATTCTTTAAGTACTTCTGCACAATGAGATGATCTGCACTTAGGAAAATGTTCTGTATCTGCTCTGGCAGTATGGTAGCGGCTCGCCACATGTAGCTATTGAATGTTTGAAATGTGGTTAGTGACATCAAGAAACCGACTTTTAAAGTTGTATTTAATTTTGATTTATTTAAATTTAAATAGTCACATGTGGCCAGAGTGATTCTCTTAGAGTGATTCTTTCAGTGCTATTGGGCAAGTAATAACACCTTTTTTTCCCTTTATGCACATCTCTCTTTCAGAACACACTAGCCTTGCAGGAGTTGGCTGTGCTAGGAGTCCGCAGACTGACTCCAATCTCTGGATTACTCTCAAGTCTTTTCTTTACTTATGATTATTTATTTTGCGGACACACATTATCTTTTCCTCCAGTCAGGACTCCACTATCGAATTTTTATCATGTAGGGAAATCTGTTTATATCAAAATCATCACTATAGATTCTATATGAATTCCCTTTCAGAGGGATTCTGGATCCTAGCAACTCCAGGGATATGACTGGGCATCCTTTTTAATGAGGTGAATATTTGTGACAATTACAGGAACAAACTCCTAAACATTTTCTGAAAGGGAACCTCTCTGCCAGAAGCACACTAGCAGGGGCGTTGCCTGATTCTCGCTGTGAGCCCAGGAGAGCTTCATCTCAGCCAGGCAAAACTGTATACACACAAACATGCCACCGTTAGGGATGCCTCCACTCACCCACGGGACAGGGGAATTCAAATGTTTTTTCTCCTGCAGTTGCCACAAAGGAGAGCACTAGTGTCACCATTAGCCCCAGATTGGTTGGGAATCTAGGAGTGGCCACCATAGCACTGGCCTAATGTTTATTTTCTCTGTCCCTATTCTGTCACCTCCCAGGAGTCAAGCCAGTTCCATATGCAGGGTCAGGATTTGCTTACTCATTGGCTACATCAGAAATTCAGAGTGTCATTCAGTTTCTCTTGTTCTCCATCTGGACACTTGGCAGCTATTTTTTTAGACCCTCAAAACACAAGTCACACACCCTCTTCTGAGCAGTGGGGAGGCGATGCATGTAGCACACTGGTTCAGTGTGAGGACACTGCCGCCAGACTCCTGGGATTATAGCCCTGCCTTCTCCACTTACTTCCTTGTTCTGTGTACTTGAGCAAGTTTTTAATCTCTGTCTGTCTCCCTGTCCTCATCTTTAAATGAAGACTAATAATATCATATGGATTTCATAGGGTTGTTGGAAGGGTAAAGTAAATTAATGTATAAAGTGCTGATAACAATGCCCGGAAATATTATTGGCACTCTCGGTCTCAATATTAGTTCTCATCATTTCCTGCCCATCTCCTAAAAGTGGCTACCCTTTTAAAATTCAGGAAGAAAACCATATTGTTCAGAGATTTTCCTTCTGTGGGCAACCAAGATGTATTTGTTATATCTTTCATCTTTCACAGAAAAAACACACCTACACACATATCTTCCTTTTTTAAATTTTTATTTATTTATATTTTTATTGAGGTAACTGGTTTACAACATTATATAGATTTCAAGTGTACATCATTATAATTAGACTTCTGTATATACCACGTCAGGTTCACCACCAAAAGTCTAGTTTCCATCCATCGCTGTACAAATGACCTCCTTTATCCATTTAGTCTTCTTCCTCCCCACCTTCTCCTCTGGTAACAGTATGGAAATTTTTCCTTAAAAGATTAAGAACTATCATGTGATCCAGCTATTCCACTTCTGGGTATTTATCCAAAGAATATGAAAACACTAGTTCAAAAAAATATAGCCACCTCTATATTCATTGCAGCATTATTTACAATAGCCAAGATATGGAAACAACCTAAGTGCCCATACACACCTTCTTAAGCTTAATAACTAGAGTGTAACTTTCATAAATAAAGTGTGGTTTTTCCATTACGTTTCCTATTTGAGATGGAGAATATAAAAGCTGAAGCTATGCTTTCATTCAGTGTAATTTTTTACTCTTTAATGATGAACCTAGCTCCATGCCCAATTTTCTCAAGTGCTATGTTGATAAATGAATGATCTTTAAATTTTAGCATAGCACAGAAATTCTGTTTTGCAGAATCAAATATATTCAGGGACAGGGCAAGGATGTGGAAGCCATAATCCATGACCATTTTTACGTCTGCCATAAAGTTATTTCAAAACTCTTTCACCATGAAAATTCCCCTCTTGTCTATTGTTGAAAGTCCATACAAATTGGGATATATAAAATATGGCTAAGCGATACATGAAACAATGTTGCTAATGAATAATGGATGGCTCTAAAAGTCTTTGAAAGTCAGATTACCTGATGGTTGCCAAGACTTGTCTGATAAGGTCTGCCTACAAGAGGTACAGGAAATTCCTCAGTCTTGTTACCAATGATAAAACCATAGAGATGATGTGCTAGAAGGGAGAGGCAAGATCTGGTTGGATTCAAAGTTTGGAAAGGAGATGTTTATTCAATTGGCCTAAAAAGCTGTAGGGTCAATGCAGAAGTAAAATAATAAAATGAATAAATATTGACAGGTGAGAAAGCCAACAAGCTATAGAATCAATGCACAAGGCAAAAAAGAAAATGAATGAAGATTGACAAGTGAGAGGACATGAGAAAACCAAATACAAGCGTCTTTTGGGTGTTTCTGGAGCTAATTTCATGATCCATGAAGTGTTCCTTTCTGTGCCAGCACATTTATTTCCATAGAATTTAAGGGTCATTATCAAGTTAGACTTCTGTCTACTCCCTCACTCATCAACTTCCATCTGAGCCAAATCTTTGTTTATTGGCTGGCCAGCTGTTCAATAGTTGGAGATATGCTTGAGGCGAGTTTCTACTAATGAACTAAAACACTCAGCTCTGGATCAGCTTCTAAGATAATGATAGTGGTAGAGAGAGGGAGAGAGGCTGGAATTTAGATATTTCTTAGCCATGAACTGGAATGGTTTATCTTAAAGCTATCTTTTGTATATCTCTTGGGTGGATGGTGGTAGCAGACAGAGGCTGCTTTGGTAATATTTCTCTTGAATGGAGATTTGGGTAAATATGCTTCCTCTTTAGGTGAGTGGTCCAGCAATTGAGCAGGGTAGGAGTTTAGCATCTTATTTACTCTTCCAACAAATTGCTCACACACTTCTCTCACAACCAGTCTTATGTGGCTGGTAATACAGAAGCTCATTGAACATAGACGTGCCTTAATTAAGGTGTAACAGGACCTAACATGAACTGGGGATACCTGGAATGAAATGATGATGTTGAATAAGCCACACAGCAGAATAACTGAAAAAAATAGAGCCAAGGTGTTCAGGGATGAAGACTGTCCAGCTTAGGGTGGCCAATCATCCTGGTTTGTCCAAAACTGAGGGCATTTTCAGGATATGGAGTTTCAGTTTTCAAACTGGGAAAATCTTGGGCAAACCAGACAAGTTGGTCTTCCTAGTCAAGCATCTAATAGTAGAACACTATCAACATGGCTCCCATGACTAAGGGCTTCAAGGCCCTAGAATGGCAAAAGATCCAAAGTAGAGTCAAGCAAGGTGATCTTCTAGAGACCGTCAATAAATTAAGTCTGGACTTTTCAGTTTTCCAGACAGCTTCCTTTAAGAATATGTAATATTTTTTCTGGATTTGTATCAATTAGGCATCCCTGGTCACCTGATTGAGTTTTTTAAAATCTTCTTTTTGAGACCTGAACATAAAATAAGCAAAAGTTCAATGTAAACCATCTTCTGGTCTTTTGAGGCAGGAACTCCTGTGTGATAGCCTAACACAGGATGTGTCTGTGAGAAATAGAGTTATTTTCCAGTATCTTGGAAAAATGTTTGCTGAAGCGATGGCCTATCAATAAAAGACATCTTAGAATCTTCTAAGTGTTGATGTGCATGAAAAAGCTGAGAAGCTCACAAATCTTGGAGCAGCCAAAATGCTCCAGAGTAGATGGACAGGCATAAAATAAATACATACCAAGAAGGGTCTACCTCTTTGAAGGAATTGAGATGTTTCTGACATCCCACAATTAGGAGGGGGACGTTGTCTATGAAGTGGCAGTAAGTAGATTGAGACGTAGTACCTACACTGTGAATTTCTGCTCCCATAGCTGAGAATGCACAGATGAGACTTTTTTATTGCAAGGACTTCTGTTCAGCCATGTGTGCTGCCCATCTCTGAAATATGGGAGGGCTGTCAAGGAAACATGATTCAATGTATTTTTCCACCCTTTTAGCTGCAGTGCTAGACTAATCCCACAAAGATCTAGCCAATACCTGGTGAATTTTGGCAAAAAACGAGCCACTCTTATTCAAGGCCAAATCCTTTACCTAATGAAATACCTGGAAAAGAAAATTAGCAAAAACTAACTGTTCCGTGATCCTGCCCGAAATAGTGAATCGCTTGATTTGAGCTCTCTGCTTGTACTGGACATCAAGAATCTTGGAGAGCTTTGTTAAGAACATCTGAGAACATATGCAAAGAGAGATGCTTAGGGACTTTTCTTCCATCTTTTCTTCCTTCCTGAAATATTATTTGAGCAAGACACTTCTGGGTAGGAATACAAGATTTTATAAGAATGTAAAAGAGAGGCTAATTGGATGGAATCAAATTCTAGTAGACTTGCTGATGTAGGGCAGAATGTTTTGATAGATTTTAGAAGGTTTCTGCATTCCCTGTGAATAAGTAGTTGGAGATCACCTGCTGCCAGTGATGGGAGCAGTAGGAGTGTTTGATGTTGGATAGGTGAGAAATGTATGAAATATTTGTTGTAGATAATATCCTGCAATTTGATCAAGTAAGTATTGGACAAAATGCCATATGGTGGACCTAGTGATGCTGAGTGATCTTGAATTCATAGTGGTACCAACTTGCCAAGTTAGATAATTTTCTCTAGCTGTGTTCAGCTGCCTGGAAGAGAAAAAAGGCAGAAGAACAGGAAAATAATTGTTAATTAATAGACATTACAACTGAATTCAGAAAGCAAAAGAAGTGAAGACAGAGGAGAAAAAATAATAGAGGAAAATAAAAGTATCAAGAAGGTTAAAAATAGTAAGTGAGATTAGTTGGCCAAGTGAGCTAGAAGGACAGAGAACATGATATTTAAATTAGTGATTTGGGAAATAGAACATTTGGTACTGAAATTAAGAATATAGAAGAATTTTTTCATAATGTTCTAGAAGGCAGAAGAAAAGGGTTCAGAAGGGGATAGGATTAGAAAGCAAGGTCAGAACCAAGGAAGTTACTGAGCATTATGCAATGATAGTCTGCTAAAGAATAGATTGCCCGCCCAGGCTGTGAGTGTGGGTGGGTGGAGGCAATGACGATTGTATTAATCATGGTTCTTAGCTGCAAATGATAGAACCCACTTGAGTTATTTTGAGCAGAAAAGGATTTATTAAAGAACCAGAGCACTACAGTTGGGTCCCAACCAGAAGGCACAGATCTAGGAACAGCACAGTTAGAATAAGTATACTGCCAATGACACCACTAGGATCCCCGCTCAGAACTTCTGATGCTAGTGACTAGAAGCTAAAAATAATCTGCCATGGTTGCCTTGAATAACTGAATGCCTCTGTGACCCCAGTCACTTGTAGATCCAGTCACTCATGTGCATGAGGTTGCTCACTTCCGCGTCTAAGAAAAATGCGATGTATCTGTGCAGAGAACACAAGGCACATGCAGAATCCTTCCTTCACAGGATTCTTCAAGCTTTTCAGCCCTCATGGAAAGTTAGCTAAGATTAGAATGGGTGCTAGAAGAGGGAATCTACTGTATCTGTCCCAAAGTGGTTTATATTTGAGTATTGATGGAAAAAGAAATGAGAATTATGATGAACTTAAACTGAGTCAAGTGGAAAGAGGTCCTTGCTTCTTTTGCCTTGTGTATTGTTAGCCAGATAACAGTGGTCATATCACACAAGATTCAGTCGAGTGTATGCGCTCAGTTTTGTTTTTTTCAGCAAAAAAAACCAAACTGGATTTGGACATCCCCAGTCAGAGAGACAGCAGTCTTTGCTTGTACACCTGAGATATAGCCTCTTTTCATTCTCTTTTTTCAGGTAGGGCATTGAAGAATTCTGCTCATCAATTTGTACAAGAATTGACCATAAATCTAAATGTAAGAGATAAAACTATTAAAAATACAGAAAGAAACCATAAGTAAGTCTCTGTGACCTTAGGTTAGACCATTGTTTCTCAGATACGACACAAATTGTAAGCTACAAAAGAAAAAAAAAAGGATAAATTAGACATCATCAAACTAAAAGATTTTGTGCTTCAAAGGATATCATCAAGAAAGTGAAAACAATTTACAAAATGGGATGAATTATTTGCATATTATATATCTGATAAGGAACTTGTATCTCAAATATATACAGAAGACCTTTTAAAATTAAGCAACAAAGACACATAATGTAATTTCAAAATGCGCAGAAAATTAGAATCACGTTTATCCAAAGAGGATATACAAGTGGCCAATAAGCACATGAAAATTTGCCCAATATCATTAGTCCTTAGGAAATACAAACCAAAACCACAATGAAATACCACTTCCTGTCCATGAGAGTTGCTAAAATTAAAAAACAGACAATAACAAGTATTAGCAAGAATGTGGATAAATTGGAACCCTCAGACATTGCTGGTGGGATTGTAAAATGGTGTAGCTACTATGGGAAATAGTTTCACAATTCGTCAAAGTATTAAAACATAAAGTTTCCATATGATGTAATAATTCTACTCCTAAATATTTACTAAATAGAAATAAGAACTATGTCCACACCAAAAATGTATACAAATGTTCATAGCAGTATTATACTTAATAGCTAAAAGGTAGAAACAACCCAAATGTCCACCAATTGAAGAATAGAAAAATAAAATGTAGTATATCCATACAATGGGATATTACTTGGTAATAAAAATTAACAAAGTACTGATACGTGCTACGACGTGGATGAACCCTGACAACATTATTCTAAGTAAAAGAAGCCAATCACAAAATACCACATAATGTATGATTCCACATATATAAAATGTCCAGAATAGGCCAATCCACAGCGACAGAGAGTAAATTAGTAGTTGCTGGGGCATGGAGAAAAGAGGGAGCGTGGAATGACTGTCAATAGGTATGGGATTTCTTTTGAGGTGATAAAATATTCTTAATTTAGAATGATGGTGATCAATGCAGCATTCTGTGAACATATTAAAAACCATTGAATTATGAACTTTAACATATATTTAAGATATAAATATAAAATATATCTCAATAAAGTTGTTATTAAAAACATATATCTGATATACTCAGGTAACATACACTTGCAGTCCCCAAAGGTGAATTAACAAAATATTACCATCCTTGGTAATTTTGGACATCTTCTGTTTCCACATTCTTTCTGTGCTCATACCTTCTTTGCCTAATTGCCAATTCTGAACCTGTGTAATATAGCTGCTCTAATTTTCTCTTTAGAACCGAATTCTGCCAGATATTTTGTCTGACACTCTGGTAATGGAGAATTCCTGGTTATGATAGGAACTGTCACTCTCTAATCACTGTTTGCAAAGAACACAATATTGAATGGGGAAAATGCATCCCAATCTGTTGGAAAAGGGATGTTTATGCATGTCGATACCAGTCCTTCAGTTTTCAAAGAGTTTCTCACACCAGCACTATGCCACCCATTTCAAGGAATGTAGAGGTGTCCCATCAAGATCCATTTTCCTTATGTAGATGCAACTCATGTTGACATTCAGGGTAGCAATTTGTAGGAAAACCTGCATATGTGATGATTATAACCACATATACGCACCATCACATAATCACACTTAGTATGGGAAGCAGGTAACTGAGCAGTCCTCTCTGCACCCCTCTTTGAGTATACTTCTAGAAATTTTTGGCTGACCTTGACTCCATATTTGACATACTTGCCTGGATAATTTGTGTGATACAGCATCTACTGGTTCTGTCACGAGGAAGAAGGACCTAACCGCCAGAGCAACATGGGAATTATGCCGTTCATGACATGTTTCTGAGTTCGCGTCTGAAAATGAATGGCCCCAAACTACTGAACATATTTAGTTTGTGGGAGATAATCTCATGACATCCTTCCCTGTTCATTACTATGGAAACAACCACTTCTAAAGAGAAGAGATAAAAAGCAACATTAATGCATTTCCACATTTGATGCCAAGACAGTGAGTGTGTTTTGAGGTAGAATGGTTGTACCTGCACTTTGGTGTTCCAAGAGTCATGCGGCTACTCCTTCTGGGCAACAGTACAGCTAGTGTTACAGGGAAACTGAACTCGTTCAGCCTTGAACTGTCACTGATGCCTGATTCTCCAGACAAGCTGGCAAGCGTTCTAGTGGCTAGCCAAACTGAATGCATTTGAGCTCATACAAATTCTCTCCATGGTGTTTTTGCAGTGCTGCGTGGTGTCACAGCTCAGGATATTTTCAACTATTTCCACCCTGGGAAAACATATGACAATTATAAAAATTTCTTTTGTCTCAGAGATGCAAGGCCATCAGACAATTAAAAACATCCAAAGTTTCCTGTAGCTTGTCAGATATCTCTACTCTACTTTTTCATGCATATTATTTTATTAATGAGACTTCTTAAAAAGTAGTGCACCTTAAAAACTAGTGTGTCCAAACAGCTAATGCTGCTGCCACTAGAAAGTCTCTAGAACTAATCTTTGTTGTTAGTACCATCCAGTGGATTCGCTCAGGATTCGCTGTACACAGCGCTCCTGTGTACAGGAGAGTGGAACCTTGCCCAGCCTTTTCGCACCATCCTCTCACCTTCCAGTGCTGTATCAGACAATTCTCTGCTGCTATTCATAGGGTTTTCATGGTCAATATTTTTGGAAGTGGGTGGCCAGTTCCTTCTTCCTAGTCTGTCTGAGTCTAGAAGCACTGCTGAAACCTGTCCATCCTGGGTGACCCTGCTGGTATTTGAAATCCCAGTTGCATCTTTCGGCATCACAGAGACACACAGCCACAACAGTATGACAACCTACAGATGGGTGGTGTGGTTCCCTGACTGGAGAAGGAACCTGGATCACAGCAGTGAGAGTACCGAATCTTAACCACTAAACCACCAGCCTGCCTCTGTATCAGTCCCAGGTCTGCCACATCGTAAGTGTACGACATTGGGCAGGATGGTTTGCCTACCTATACCTCCTCATCTGAAAACGGGAGGTGTTAATAATGGTTCTTATAAGGTTATTATGGGGTTAAATGAGTTAGTAATGTAAAAAAACACCGTCTAGAATAAAGTAAGCACTTACTATTAAAATTATATGATGTTAATATCTTGGCTTTCACATCTGGTTTCTCTAGTGATTTTGGATCTTCTCTTTAGACGATGGTATAAATCTTTCCCATTAACTCTTCCCACATAGGGCTCCCTGTGATGGTTCTTATTCAGTTCTAGAGAACCAACCCTCAGCTCTAATCTGTGGGTTATCTTGCAAATCCCAAGCAAGAAGGAAGGAGGAGGACACAGTGTTATCAGGCAGGGAAGCAAGAGAGGTTGTTGGATTCAGACACTATATGCCAAAGACTGTTCTAAGCAAAGGAAACACACCACATCCACCAGGGGGTGCTTCTCATGTATAGAAAGGTGAATTTTGTCCAGCTCTGGGAAGATTCTTAAAGAGGCCCAAATTGAACAGTCACTAACATAAGCGTGTTCCCCAACACAAGGTGGAATTTTGTTGTCAGTGCTTCTCGCATGGATATAGAACTAACGTGCAACCTAAGGTCACCTGATAAAGCTTTAGTAGAGTCATTAGAATAACGTGAAAACTGTATGCAAATTAGAAATTTTTAACCATCCTCTCCTTTCTATTCTACACCCCCCTATACACGCACACATTCCCCTGCACACAAACACAGACACATGCACATTTACTCACCTGGCCCATGTTACCCCATTTAAAAAATGATATTTCTTCACATTTACAATCTGTAGTCATTTCTAACTTACATTTATGTTTTGTGTTTTATTTTGTTTGCTGAAAGCTATGATGTTTAGAATCTCCAGCAATTTCTAAATCTGCCTCTTTGACTCAGAAACTGTGTGGTGCCTTTGTTCCAAACAGAACCAAATCATGTTATGTTGAATTTAATAAATATAACCTTGATACTTGACTCTTTCCTCAGTCATTTGCATTCTCTAAATCAACTTTAACAAGTTCTCCTGATTATTTATAAGATGCACTCCACTAATAAGATATATACACCTGTGGGCTTTTTCCCAGATGGCACAAATGAAAAAAGAAGCTTTAAAAAAGTAAATTAGGAAGGACTGATCACTTTGTCACTGATAAGTATTTATTAAAGACAAGTATTTTATGAAAGTTAGAAAATTAAACTAGCTCCTGCTTTAGGGGGTTGATTAAACAAGTCTTTGTAGGAATGTATGGATTCAAAATACTTTTAAAATCTTATTTCATTAATATAATTACCATTCAAAATTAAGTTATAGGGAGTATCTCAATTTGTTGCTCATGGGATGTGATCTCTCCTAGTTTAAAATTACATTATACTTGGGAAACCTTCAAACTATCAGGTTAGCTTGTTTGGCAGATTGTTAGATTAATTCTCTAATTCACTGAAATATCTATTACCATTTTGAAAAAAAATGACTGTAATGAATTAGAGAGCTAATCTCAACAATTTATCACTCAAATAAGGTCATCACACTTTAGCAGACTATGCAAGAGTACCAGCCCATTACTAACATTTTCTTTATGTAAGAATAACATGTATTAATGCAAAGTGAAATAAGTCAGAGGGAGAAGGTCAAATACCGTATGATTTCCTTCACTAAGTAGTAGATAATAACAACAATAAACAAACACACAGGGATAGAGGTTGGATTGGTGGTTACCAGAGGGGAAGGGGGGAGGGAGGAGGGTGAAAGGGATAATTTGGTACATGTGTGTGGTGATGGGTTGTAATTAGTATTTTGGTGGTGAACATGATGTAATCTATGCAGAAATAGAAGTACAATTATGTACACCTGAAATTTTCACAATGTCATAAACCAATGTTACTGCAATAAACAAAAAGTTAAAAAAAAAAAAAAGAATAACAGGTATTTTCTGTATTATGTGTTATATTTTAAATGGATTTAAAAATATACTAAAAAGCTGCTCTATTATAAGGTAGAAATCACTTGTAATCAGTCTGCTACAAATTATTTGTATAGTTATTAAAAATCTTGACAAAGGGTTAGTATGATAGTATGACACTTTGATAATAATGACCAATGATACAATCATGCTCTAAAATTTTAAGTATTTATTAGAAAAGCTAGAAACAATTACAACCTAGATCTTTTTTTCACTTTGGCTTTGTGTCAAAATAACAATAGTAGTGAGTGTTAATATATTTTAACTAATAGTGGAAATATTTAATTGAAATTTATTAACTTTTTAAATTCTCAAATATCATTGATGTTGATACAGACATATTGATCCAGAATTGCTTTTGTGAATCTAAGAGATTTATAGGCAAAACTAGGAGACTAAATTAAAAAATAGTGTGTTACCAAGACATTCAAAATGAAAGGAAAATGACAAAACAAACAGTAATAAAAAATAGGGCAATTCATTGTGCTCTGCTTCGGTGGCCTGGGTTTGGTTTCCCGCTGCAGATCTACCCCACTCATTGGTGGCCATGCTTTGGCAGGGACCCACTTACAAAATAGAGGAAGATTGGCACAGATGTTAGCACAGGGCAAATCTTCCTCAAGCAAAAAAAGAGGAAGATTGTGGGGGCTGGCTCAGTTGCATAGTGGTCAAGTTCTTGACCTCCCCTTCTGTGGCCCGGGGTTCACAGGTTCGGATCCCAGGCACAAACCTACACACCACTTGTCAAGCTATGCTGTGGCGGCCTCCCACATAAAATAGAGGAAGATGGGCACAGACGTTAGCTCAGGGCCAATCTTCCTCACAAAAAAAAAAGAGGAAGTTTGGTAACAGATTCAGGTTCAAGGCGACCCTTCCTCAGATGGGAAAAAAAAATAGAGCCATTCTTGACTTAAACAAAAAACAGTACATTTCAAGCCCAGGGTCTTGGGCATCAGCATTGAATCATCAGAGAGGTTAGCTTGCTCTGTCAATTTGCATCCAGGTTTATACATTATTTTCTGCTGTGTCCTTTAGACAACACCCCCGATTTTTTTTTTTTTTTTTTTTTTTTTTACAAATTCTGACCTGTGTGTATGTGCCTAAGACTCTTTCTCTATAAAATGTCTACCCTAAATACTGTAGGGTATAGTCTTTTTGTGTTACTGCTAGTATCATTCTTTGTTTATTCTCTCCATTCTCCACAGCCACTCACTACACTTCACCACTGGGAACACAGGCCTGCCTGTGACTACCAGCCAGGCGCCAGGCACTACTATGCCCTGCAGAATGGCTTTGAGGCTGTATATCTAAGTAAATTTTAGATCTGATTTGCTCCTATATGCAATATTTTCTTGCTCCACCAATCAGAATGCCAATCAGAATGTTAGGTACCCAAGTATCTAATCTGCACAGTCTTGTAGAGTCTGAATTTACTATTGTTGTTTTTCAGATAGCCTTCATTTAGTGTTTTATTTCTTCAAGTTTTGTGATTCTTTTTTTTTTTTTCCAGTAATGTGCTGTGGTTTATTTTCTCCAAATAAATGCTCACTTTCATACTTAATTATGTGTTTGTTTTTTGTATTCTTTTTTTTTTAATTTTTTGTTTATTGCAGTAACATTGGTTTATGACATTGTGAAAATTTCAGATGTACATCATTATAATTCTATTTCTGCATAGATTACATCATGTTCACCACCCAAATGCTAATTACAACCCATCACCACATACATGTGCCGAATTATCCCTTTCGCCCTCCTCCCTCCCCCCTTCCCCTCTGGTAACCACCAATCCAATCTCTGTCTCTACGTGTTTGTTTATTGTTGTTATTATCGACTACTTAATGAAGGAAATCATATGGTATTTGACCTTCTCCCTCTGACTTATTTCACTTTGCATAATACCCTCAATGTCCATCCATGTTGTTACAAATGGCTGGATTTCAATGTTTCTTATGGCTGAGTAGTATTCCATTATGTATATATACCACATCTTCTTTATCCATTCGTCCCTTGATGGGCACTTAGGTTGCTTCCAAGTATTGGCTATTGTGAATAACGCTGCAATGAACACAGGGGTGCACGTATCTTTATGCATTGGTGTTTTCAAGTTCTTTGGAGATTCTTGATCATAAGCTTATGTTTGCTGAAACTTGAGTTGTGAAGATGCTCTGAGGCCTGGGTTAAAAATACATCCCTCCTGAACACATATGTATATATTTTTTCTTTTTCTCCTGTAAGTCATCCAAATCAGAATTACTTTAAAATAATTATCACTTGGGGTCTTTTTAAACTCTAAGTAATTTCAATTCAGTTTGCAATTTCACAGAATTTCAGAAAATACTTTTATCTTCCACCACCAAAAGCCAAATTTCAAATACGAAATTATCTGTGTTATCTTCCTTTGTGCAAATATTTTGTTTCCTAGTTCAACAATTCAATAATCATGTGTTCATTCAATGTTCTAGCTTTTTTTTTTCACCACAGATTTCCCATGGTCCTTCTAACCTTTCATGAAAAGGTCTTTGTATCCTGTTCTCCCGCATAGCAGTTAAAATGAAATTTTGCGTTATCAAGGATTAGCATATACCCTTTGGTGGCTTCAGAGAAAGCTTACTGAGGTCAGGTTTCATTTTTGGTCCCTGTGGGATGCCTTTCTTTTCTTGGCAACTAGACTTAGCTTTATAATTTTTTTAAAAAATCGAATATATTTAGTGATTAGTAGCACAGCGTAGCTAGACTCAATATGACTAGAAATGTGATTGTAAGTATGACTCTCTGTCCACAAGGTCAAATATAAAGGAAAGGTCCTTATCTCTACTTTTTTTTAAAGAAATGTTATTATTACTATGAAACTCCCTGTCTGGATTAGTGAAAAATTCCATCCCAGTTAATAGCTGGGGGAAAGGGAGAGGAAAGTCTCTACCCTTAGGATTGTGCAAGTTCTCAACACTTACGTAGTGCCAACACATCAGACAGGTCCCTTCAGTTATTATGCATAATTCTGCCCTTGTCCCCAGTGAGACTTTTAATTTCTTATTTCAAGCAACATCTTCAGCTTTGGCAGCTCTGCACTTTCAACACCACTACTGAAGCTATTGAACGGCAAATATTTATTCTCCTTAAATGTACCACATTGACATCAACTTAGAGATTTTGCCACTTTCTGGGAAAATCCATCAATGACTTTTTTGGTTCACTTGCAATCAAATGAAATCTCCTTCCTTTGGTCTCCAAGAAAATATATAATCAGACTCCTGTCTATCTTTTAAACCTAATCCATCACTCTGCCTCCCCCCCCCCCAGTTTACCAGTTTATTATGATCTAGGCACACTAGCCTAGTCCTAGATTATCCCAAGTTCACTCTTAACCATAAGATCTTGATATTTATATATAATAGAGAAGGAGTAAATAATTCGACTTTCTTAATTTTTAAAATGTATAACCAATATTTTGACCATTATTTATTAAAATGTTCACTTGACACTTTCACCATTTGTAAAGTATCAACGTTTAAATACATATATACATATAGTTGTGTGTCTTTTTTATTCTGGATTTTATATTCTATCCTTTAGTTTATCAGAGACTTCATTATACC
This sequence comes from Ceratotherium simum simum, assembly GCF_057802395.1. Classification (NCBI taxonomy): domain Eukaryota; kingdom Metazoa; phylum Chordata; class Mammalia; order Perissodactyla; family Rhinocerotidae; genus Ceratotherium; species Ceratotherium simum. The sequence goes on along the minus strand of NC_141927.1, from coordinate 12,123,227 downwards.
AGAATTTAATTACTTTAGATTTATACTGTGTTCTTTTTGTCTTTTAAAAAGTTATATGTTGTATTGACCTATAAATTACTTATAAGAGATTTAAGTCTTACTTGTACAACTTGAACATTTTACACCTGTATACACCTGTGAAAACCTCCCTATTCAATATCTTGAACATTTCCATCTTCCCAGAATGTTATCTCGTGGCTCTTCCCAGTCGATGCATCCTGCCCCTAGAGGTAGCCATTATTTTGATTTCTGTCACCATAAATTAACTTTACTGGCTCTTGAACTTCATATAGATGTAATCATACACCATGTACTTTTCTGTGTCAGGCTTTATTTATTTATTTATTTTTTGCTCAACATGATAGTCTTCAGTTTCATTCATGTGGTGTATGTATCAACAGTTGTCCCATCACCTTCCTTTCTCCCTCTCTTCCTCCTCCTCCTCCTCCTCGTTCTTCTTTTCTTTATAATGGATGTGGCACATGAATACAACATGAATAATTTATCCAATTTCTTGTGGATGAACATTTGGGTTGTTTCCAGGTTGGAGCTATTAATAATAACATTGCTATAAAAATTCTTATATATGTCTGTGGACATGTATCTTTTTCTGTTTGGGTATATAACAAGGAGTTAAACTTCTGGGTCATATGGTATGTGTTTAGCTTTAGGAGATATTGCCAAACAGGTTTCCAAAATGGTTGAACTAATTCAAATTCCCACCACAATGTATGAGAGTTCCTGTCACTCCACATTCCTCACCAACAGTTGCTATTGTCAAATTGTTTTTTATTTGTGTGTTTGTTTTTGTTTTCAATTTTAGACATTCTGGTGTTGTATAATAGTATATTATCTAGTTGTTGCTTAAATTTTCATCTCCCTGATAAATAATAATGATGAACATATTTGCATATGTTAATTTGGTTCTTGACTATCCTCTTTTTTGAAACGCCTCTTCAAATTTTGCTTATTTAGTTGGCTTATTTGTCTTTTTCTTATTAATTTGTAAGGTTCTTTAAATATTCTGAACCCAAGTCTTTTGTCTGCTATGTGTATTGCAAATACTTCTCCCACTTTGTTGCTATCTACTCAATTTATAAATGTACTCTTGATAAACAAGTTAATTTTAATATAGTTTATCCATTTTATCCATTCAGGTTAATGTTTGTGTGTCCTGTTTAAAAAGAAAACAACTTTGTTAAGGTCATGTAGTTATTCTTCTGTTTCTTTCTGGAAACATGATTGTTTTACCTTTCACTTTTAGGAGAGCCAAATATTTATAAAGGGTTCTAAGAGACTGTATAACTTTTGAAAAATATTTGTTGCTTCTTTCTGAGGGAATATTATACATTGCCAATCTTTTGAACTTAAGCAGTGAAATATGAATGCTAATAATATTTGTTACTTTGCATTGCAGCCATATGGTCTCTGTCTCACCTATCCAACAATATGATGAGAAAGAAGCCATTTATAACACATACGTGACTGAATGTGGCTGTGTTCCAATTAAACTTTATTTACAAAAGCAAGCTGTAGGAGACAGTTTGTTGACCCTGGCTTAGCAGTCTAGTAGTAGGAACCAAGAAATGGATCTATCAAGCCAGAAAATGACAATCTATTGATAAACTGTCAAAACACTTGTGAAAATTGTTGTCTGTAGTAAACTAGGAGCATTCCACAAACCAACTGGAACATCAACTTTAGAGGAGCTAGAATCCTGTGGGAGAGAATTAGAAAACAAAATGTTTGTAGTCTGTGTTGGTTGTTATGACTGCATTTGGCGAGATATCATAAAAAGGTAAGTTCACAACAGAATTGGCCTATTTACAAATAGTTACGGGATCAAGGAGAGAAATTTCACAAGTTTTTTTATATCAAAGGTCTGGAACGACATGTTACTTCTGGACTCCATACAATAACAGATAGAATTTAAAATGGGTTTGTGTAACACAGTCTCAATAGAACTTTTTAACCGTGGTAAAGATCAGAAATAGAGATTGATGTATTTTCACCTATTACAGGTGACTTTCATGTCCCTGTCATTAAACTGGGAGAAGGAGGCATGGATGAAAACAAAGGAACAACAGAGTAAACAGACAAAATAAAACAACAAACAAAAAAGAGAGGCATCAGAACTATGACTAGGAAAGAATTCTGGGTGTGGCTACTTGCAGACAAACAAAGATAACTGGAAGCAACTAGAACCTAAACCTACTAATGCCCTGCGGGAATTTTACAGTCAAAGAAACCACGAGCCTAGAATCAAAATGTCTGTAACTGTTATAGGTTGAGAGCAACAATTGAGACCCCAACATCCCACAAGCAAAAATCAAGCTGTGAAAACAATAGAATCCGGAAAGCAGCTTAATAACTGACACACATGCAGATGTCATCATGGGGAATAAAGAAGGAGAATAAATTCCCAAAAGGGCTGATCAAGGGGCATGGAGAAAAGTGGACAAAGATGGATCCCTGAGGGAAGAACCAAAGGCTCATCAGGGCACTTTTCTCACTGGTAGGAACCAGGTGGTGTTATGGATCTTTCATTCTTCTCTTTTCCAAGTGCAATTGTCTACTTCCGTTTTTCTGTTTGTGCTTTACAATTGTATTTTGGGTGCTGGAGGATGAGAGGCAGTTACAGTGTCTATTTAATTCATGCAAACAGACACTCGGATAAGAGTAGCCACATCTTGGTCTGGTGTAGGTAACTGTGCATCATGCAGCCATCTTGAACTTTGAACCCAAAACAAAGACAAGCTGTGATTTTGCTTGTCTTCCTTGTGGAGAACAACAATGCATTCTACGTGTGGGATGAAGCATGGAATGCTTTGTTGACCAATAAATGGGGGAGAGGAGACAACAGAGTGAGTTTGGACATGCACTCTTCCTCTGTCAAGTTCCAGGTGGGAGCTGAGCCCTGGATGACATGTTGATTGTAGCCACAGAGGACGCAGCTATATGTTTGCCAAGCCATTAAATTTTCCTCCTAGGAACACAGAATATTTCTCAGCTCTCTACTGCAACCAGATGGGGCCATATGACTAGTTATTCCCAAAGGAATGCAGACAGAGTGATGCATGATACTTGCAGTCTTTCCCATAAGAAATCCCCAGAAGATGCTTCATGGTTTGTTTGTTTTATTTATTTATTTATTTGCTTTGTTTAAGTGAATCCAGAAGATTCCAAGAGTTGGATTCCAAGGGTTGTCAGAGTCTTCATATTCAAGGAGACTGGAATTGATATACCGCTTGGAATCCAACAGGAGGACGGTCTTAGCAGGAGCAATGATATTGGGATTTGCATGAGTGAGAAGCTAATTTTATTGTGTTAAACACCTGATATTTTTATATTACTAGTTACATCACTTAGTGTGGCAGACATTAAAGTGGCCCTATGTTCTCCTCCACCTGGTGTTAATGCCCTTATGTAATACACTCCCTTTGAGTGTGAGTGGGACCTGTGACTTGCTTCTAATTAATTGAACATGGCATAACTGATGAGATGTCACTTCTGTGATTACATCATATTACATAAGACATCACTTGTTAGCAAATTCACTATTGAAGACCTACACGGCAAGGAGCTGAGGGCAGCCTCTAGGAAGTGAGGGTGGCCTCCAGACTGAAGCCAGTAAGAAGCCAGGACTTTAAGTTCTTCAATCACATGGGAATGGATTCTGCTAACAACCTGAGCGAGCTTGGACATGGACTCTTCTCCATCAAGTTCCAGATGGGAGTTGAGCCCTGGGTGACATGTTGATTGCAGCCAGAGGACCCAGCTAAGCCATGCCCAGACTTCTAACTCACAGAAACTGTGAAGTAATATGTGTGTTTCTAACGCACCAATAGAAAACGAATACAGTTCATCTTAACTAATATAAAATATAAATGGAAACAATTTAATGGAATAGAATTATAGGTACAAGGATTGACTCATAAAAACATGAGAAAATTTGGACCTTCAAATTGTGGCACAAAGTGAGCAATTTGCTAAATAGTTTTGGAAAAAATATCCCTTTGAAGAAAAAAATTCATAGTTGATATTGCATAGAAAATAAATGAGGTGAGTTAAAGATCTAAATATAAAAAATACATACAAATATTTTACATGCTTATGTGTTTAACACATTCATATATGATGTAGTAGAAAGCATAAGATTTTTATAATGTGATGATTAAAGCCTTATTAAGAATACAAGGGCCAGCCCCAGTGGCCTAGTAGTTAAGTTCAGCGCACTCTGCTTCAGCAGCTGGGTTCAATTCCTGGGTGCAGACCTACACTGCTCTGTTAGCGGCCATGCTGTCCTGGGGGCCCACGTCCAAAAAAATAGAGGAAGATTGTCACAGATGTTAGCTCAGGGCAAATCTTCCTCAAGAACAACAAAAAGAATACAAAAAGGACTTCACCAGCTTCATATACACTCATTTGTGTGCTTGTTTATTCACTTCTATGAAATTTTATCACATATGTAGATTTCGTGTCACCATCACAACAGTCAAGACAGAGAATAGTTCCATCAAAAGGGTCAGTGGTGGTACCACAACACTGCTCTTTCCCCAAGCTTCCACACCTCCTGGCAACTACTAATCTGCTCTCAATCTCTATATTTTGTCATTTCGATAATATTATGTCACTAAGAATCATACATTGTGTAACCATTTGAGATGGGCTTTTTTTCACAAAGCATGATTTCCTCGAGATCCATCAGAGTTGTTGCACCTGTAGGTAGTTCATTCCTTTTCATTGCTGTATTGTACAACATGATAAGGAGTTTGTTTGTGCTAAAGTTTGTTAAGCATTTACCCTTTGAAAGATGCTTGTGTTGGTCCCAGTTTTTGGCTAGTAAAATTAAAGCTGCTATGATCATTGATGTACGGGTTTTTGTGTGAACGTAAGTTTTAATTACCCTGGGATTAATACTGCTGTGTGATTCCTGGATCGTATGATAATTGCATGTGTAGTTGGTGTTTGCTTATTTTACAAACATTGCCAAAATGTTTCCCAGAGTGGTTGTACTATTTTATATTCCCAGAAGCAATGCATGAGTAATCCATTTTCTCCGCATCCTTGCTAGCACTTGGTGTTGTCACTATTTTTATTTTAGCCATCTTCATATATAGATATAGTGGTATCTCATTATGGTTTTAATTTGTATTTCACTAGTGGCTAATGATATTGAACATCTGTCTATCATCTTCAGTTAAATGCCTGTCAATTTATTTTGCCTATTTTCTAATTAGATTTTTTTTACTGTTGAGTTTCAAGAGTTCTTTACATATTCTGGACGGAAATCTTTTGTCAGATAAATGGTTTGCAAATATTTTCTCCCAGTTTGTAGCTTGTAATTTCATCCTCTTCACAGGGTCTTTCATAGGGCAAAAACTTTAAATTATGATGAGGTCCAATTTGTCAATTTGTACTTTTATGAATTGTGCTTTTGGTGTCGATTCTAAGAACTTTTCACCTTGTCGTGGGTCTCAAAGTTTTAAACAAGTTTTTAAAAAAGTTTTATAGTTTTACATTTTACATTTAAGTCTGTGATCTACTTCGAGTTAATTTTCATATAAGACATGACATTTAGATTAAGGTTTATTTTTTAAGTCTATGTATTTCCAATTACTCCAAGAACATTTTTTGAAATAACTACCTTTCTTCTACTGAATTGCTCTTGCATCTTTGTTAAAATTCAGTTGAGCATATTTGTGTGGGTCTACATCTGGGTTCTATATTTTTTTCCATTGATCTGTCTATCCCTCCAGCAGTATCACGCAGACTTGATTGCTATAGCTATACAGTAAGCCTTCCCATCAGGTAGACTGATTCCTCCACTTTGTTCTTTTTTCAAAGTGGTTTTAACTATTCTGTCTTGTGTTGTTCCAAATAAATGTTAGAATAAACTTGTTTATATCTGAAAAAGAAAAAAACCTTTCTGGGATTTTGAGAGGAATTCGATTAAAACTAAGTGAACTGATAGACAGTTGACATCTTTCTTATGCTGACGCTTCTAATCATAAACAAGATACATCTATCCATTTATTCAGTTCTTGTTTGATTTTTTGCATTAGCTTTTTGCAATTTCAGATGCAGACTGTGTGCATGTCTTGTTAGATTATGACTTGAATACTTAATTTTCTTTGGAATAATTATAAATACTATCAGGTTTTAAATTTCAGTTCCCACATGTTCATTGTTGGTATCTAGAATTGTGATTGATTTTTGTGTGTTGATCTTATACCTTTTAACTTTGTTGAACTCGCTTTTTAGTTCTGGGAGATTTTGTAGAAAATATGGCGCCTTCAAATAGAAACAGTTTTATTTCTTCCTTCCCAGTCTGTATTTCTTTTATTTCTTTTTCTCACCTTATTTGCTGGCTAGAACTTTCAGTAATATGTTGTATCACATATATTTTGATATGTTGGATTTTCATTTTCATTCAGTTCTCTTTATTTTTTTAATTTTCCTTTGAGGCTTCCTCTTTAACCCAAGGATTATTTAGAAGTGTGCTGTTTAATTTCCAAGTGTTTGAAATTTTTCCTCCTGTCTTTCTGTTATTGATTTCTACTTTGATTCCATTATGGTCAGAGAATATACTCTTTTAAATTTCTTGTTATTTGTGCTATGGTTGAGGATGTGATCTATCTTGGTGAATGTTCCATAGGCCCTTAAATAAAGTGTTAATTCTGTGGTTTTTAGCAGAGTGTCTATATATGTTGATTAGGTCATGTTGGTTGATTCAGTTACTCAGTATTCTTGCTGCTTTTCTCTCTAATAATTCTATAGCAGTTCTATTCATTGGGGATAATGAGGTAATGAGATCCTCAGCTATACTTGTAGATTTGTCTTTTTCTCCTTTTAGCTCTATCAGTTTTTGCTTCATGTATTTTGAAGCTCTGTTATTTGGAGCAGATACCTTTAGGATGGTTATGCCTTTCTTGTGTATTGATCCTTTTATCATTATATAAGATGTCTCTGGTACTTTTCTCTGAAAGTACTTTATCTGATATTAATAAAGCCACTCCTGGTTTGTTTTGTTTTGCTTTGCTTAATGGTTTCATGGCATATTATTTTCTATCCTTTTACTTCCAAATTACTAATGCCATTGCATTTTATACTGAGTTTCTTGCAGACAGCATAGAGTTGGGTAATGTTTTTTAAACATACTGCCAACTTCTTTCTTTTAATTAGTGTATTTAGGCAATTAGCATCATGTTAGGACTTCAATCTGTCATTTATTTCTTTTCTGTTGTTTCCTTTTTTTCCATTCCTCTGTTTCTCTTTTTCTTGCCTGCCTGTAGGTTTCTTGAACATTGTTTAAGGTTCAATATTGATTTATTTACAGTATTTTTTAGTCTATCATTTTGAATAATTTTCTTAGTGATTTTTCTAGATATTGCAATATAAAAATGTCACTTATCAAAGTACACTGGTATCAACATTTTACCAAAGCTAATGACTTGTAGAAATCCTATACCTTTTCAGATCCTTTTAACTTCCCACTTTTCAAATATTGTTAAGTATTTCCTCTACCTACATTGAGCACCTCATCAAATTATAATTTTTGCCTCAACCATCAAATGTGATTTAAAAGTTTGTGAGTAAAAGAATAGTCTATTATATTTTTACCTCTATTGAACTCATATGATGGTCATTGCTTTCTGAAGCTCCAAGCCTTCTTCTGTTACAATTTCTTTTCTCTTGAGGGAATTTCCTTTAGCCATTCTTGAAGAGTAGGCTTGCTTATTAGAAATTTTCTTAGTTTTCTTTCATTGAGAATGTCTTTATTTCCCCTTCATATTCCTGAAATATGTTTTTGCTGAATGTGGTTGACAATTCTTTTCTTTCAGCACTTGGTCTGGTCCATGGTTTCAGAGGACAAATCACTTTTATTCAGTTGATATTCTCCTACCAGTAATGTGTGTTTTATTTTGTTTTCAGTTTTCAAAAGTTTAATTATGATGTGTTTTGATGTGGATTTCTTCAGGATTATCCTAATTTGGGGCATACTCAGCCTCCTGACTCTGCAGGTTTATACTTTTCATAAAATTTGGAAAGATTCCAGAAATTATTTCTTCAAATCCCATTTAGTCCCATTCTCTCTCTCTCCTTTCCTTTCAGAATTCTGATGGTACAAATGTTAGCTCTTTTGTTATTGATTTTTTTTAGTCTATTTCCTTTCTTTTATTTCAGATGAAGTCAATTCTGTCAATTTGCCCTCAGATTCACTGATTCCATCCTCTATCATCTCCACTCTACTAGTTAACCCATCCAGTGAGATTTTTATTTCAGTTATTTTATATTTCAGTTCTATAATTTCCACTTGGTTCTTTCTTTTCATAATTTATATTTCTTTCGTGGAATTTTCTATTTGCTCATTTGTTTCAAGATAATCATAATTACGTTTAAAACCTTTTTTATGACGGCTTCTTTGAAGTCTTGTCAGAAAATGCCAACATCTGATTCATCTCTGTGATGGTGTCTGTTGATTGTCTTTTCTCATTCACATTGTGATTTTCCTGCTACCTGTTATGACAAGTGATTTTCAATTGTATCCCAGACATTTTATATTATGAGACTCTGATTACAAGTTAAGCTTTTTTTTTTTAGTGGGCCGTTCCTTTATTGAGGTGTACTGTGTGGGCCAACTGGTTGTGTATGTTCAGCTTCCCTATGGGCCCTACCAATACCATCCCTGGGAAAAGGGAGCTCTAAGACCTTCTCACTCCAGAAAGATGAGGTGGGAGTACAGCTCCCTCCATGACCCTTATTGGAAAGGGCTCAGGGAACTCAGTGCTGTGTCTTCCTTCCTGAAGTCCCAAGGGCCCTGGGCAGTCCTTCTTTCTTCCACATTTCAGAGCCTTCCTATTCTCCTTTGTTTTGTTATATCCTGGGATTTTTAGTTGTAAGAGGGAGGACCCAGGGGTAATGTGGCTACTCCATTTTGAGGAGATACTTTTGGTGTTTATCAGCCAAATATCAAAGTATATACATACTCCCAAGACAACTTTTTCTAACTGAAATTTATGAAACAAATGATATTTACATCCTTAAAACACAATAGCCAAATTTAAACAAGTTATAAAAGGATAACTCTTGAATTACTTTCCAGAAACAATTAGTAGAATGTCAGAGTCACATGTAGACTTTTTGAAAATTGCATCGGTGGTCCACAATGGGATTTGATTCTCAGATGTTGTTGGCACTTAGGGAGGTATCATAGTGGATGAGTTACATAGATGCAATAATAAACATTTTTCTTGAATATTATGGCAATAGGATAGGAATCCTTCCTTTAAAGTCAAAGATCTGTTATGTTTTATAACGCTATAGAAAAAAGTTTGAATGTTACACTTGCAAGTCCAAACAAAGTTCCATTTTCAATTTTTTCCTCTAGCACCAGAATGACAGAATCTGTATCAGGTTTTCTGAGTTGGCTACCTTACCTAAAGTTGCTGTCTCTTTACTGGTCTGTCTGCACGTCAACTTCTATAACCAGAGACAAATAATGACTGTTCAACCCTCCTCCGTTCCTCCGTTCCCAGCTTTCGTCAAGTCTTAAGTCTTCAATGCAAATGGTGAGTTATAGTTTATTACAGGAAATTGCAATTTTATTGTAAATTTTTGCATGCAGTTTTTCTAGCAAATTTATTTATTGTTACTTGTCATTGGCCTTTCCGTATCATAAACAGAATGTTTATGGTACGGCATGAAAACTGTACATTTTACTGCATACAAAGCGAATTTAACAACCACATTAATTGTTTGATGATCAAGAAGCAAAGTTTTAAGCATTTTTACATTCAAACATGATATTTTGCAACTTATAAGTAAGCGTTTTATTGTATTTAGTAATGATTTAGGAAATCGCTTGGGGGTTTCATGCAAGTTGAGGTATAATGCATTATATTTTTTCCCATTTAAGATGATGGGGAATTGGTAATTATTCCCTGAAATATTTTCACACAGAATGTTAGGTTTTTAGAATCATGTCATTTACGTGAATTGGAAGGTGTATTCTAAAACAATGTCTTGCAACAAAGAACTTGATAAAATATTACAAACCACTTTTGAAGTACGTAGCTGAGCTTACAAGGAAATAAGGTTTCAAAACATGATAGGGTCTTTTATCCCTAGTTTTAAGGTAAAACTGATGCTCTTATGGCTGTGGGGGGTGTTGTCTTATTTGCTTGGCACTACCCTTGGTTTGTAGTCTCAGAGTCAATGACTGCAGTGACCAGGAGAATAGAGTTTGGCCCCAGGTAGAGAGAATGCCTGTTGCTTTTCTAACACACCTTTCCCATTAATCTTAATTACTGATCCCCAATTTTATTAAGGTGGCAATACACAAAGCTAAAGACCAAATTTTCAGCCATCCTCCCAGAGATAAGTTAATGATGGAAACATAAATTCTGTCCAGCGATGTACAAGTGTAGCTATAGGGTGGGTAAACTGTTAAATCTGTTTATAAGAGTCTGCTGTTAGGAGCATATATTCCCCTTGCTTTGTCCTCTTTCTACGAGGAACAGAGAACATAGGGATGTATCACTCATTTGCAATTAGGTAGCCTTAGTTACAAATGCCTTATCTTAAAGCTGGCAGAATACAAATACAGATGGAAATTGGGTTCATAAGAACTATTGGATCATCATGTCTATCTTAGACTAACTACTTTCAGATTTTTTTTTTAACCTGAGTGAAAATTCATTGTTTTTTTGTGGAACCTACTGCTATTTGGGTTTTTTTTTGTTCCATATCACTAAACTGAGTGTTAATTTGTATAAACATAAAGTTCCTGAATAAACCTAGGGCTCTCAAATTTAGATAAAGGGATGCCTACAACAAAATAACTCCTCTTTCAGCATAAGAGAATGAATAAAGAAGAAAGACATCTTTTTCAGACCAGGGTCTGGCAGGGGACCCGTGAGCATTCGGAAGCACAGGCCTTCTTCCCCTTAGATACACTGTAAGCTGGTGATTCTGGGAAATCCCAGGCTCAGAAAATAAAGTGGTCCTTTATAGACAAACTAACTTATAAAGAGAAAAACAAGTCAAAAACAGCAGTTAAGATGGAAAATATGAGGAGTTCAGAATGAGATTATTTACTATGCATCTAATTCCAGATTCACAATAAATTAGAAAAAAAATTGGGGGGAGGTAATTTGGAAAATATAGCAACAAGAATGTTCAAGAACCAATGACATATATGAATTTTCATATTTATGAAGCACAATGAATCCCAGATAGCACAAATAACAGAAACTCACACTTAAATACATCAAAGTAAATCTATTGAGCAACTAGAGAAAGACCTTAGAAACAGAAAGAAAAGATAGATTACCTTACAGAGGAAAGACAATTACCCTGATGGTTAAATTTCAACAATTTGGAATTAAGGAGATAGTGCAAAAAATATTTTCATATTGCTAAGGGAAAATATCTGTTAATCTAGAATTATATATGCAGCTAAAATATAAATGAAGTCAATTCAGACAAAGAGAAACTTACTAAATGAACCTTCAATGGATGAATTTCAGGAAAGAAAAACATTGATCTTAAAGGTACATGAAGAACAACAAAGAACAATGAACAAATACATTAATAAACAAGTGGGTAATTACAAACAAATATTGACTATGTGAAATAATCTTATTCATATCTAATATTTGGGGTAAATCATATGGAGGAAGTTAAATATTGAACAATAATAACATGTAAGATTGGGAGGAACTAGTTATTAAAGTCAAAATAGTCTAAGTTTCTTTAATTTTGAAGTTTGTGGGTAATTATACTGATTAATGGTACAATTTGTTAAATGAAGCATGCATAAAAATTTCATTTGTATGCACTAAGATAAACAGATAGCTTAATTTAAATAAATTCTATGATAAAATAATTAAAATTATAGGTATGGAATAGAATGTAAGCATAGAAAAAGTGGAACTAAGATTAAACATAAATAAAATAATTGAGGTAAATTCAGATAGATCAGTAATTACAATATGTATGAAGAAAATGAAATTGCCTGCTAAAATAGAGAGATTACCAAATTGGTAAAGAAAACAAAATCAAGCTATGTTTGCAAGAGATACATTTAAAATACAACTTCATAACATTATACTAAATGGTGAGAAACTCAAAGCCTTTCCACTAAGATCAGGCACAAGGCAAAAATGTCCCCTCTCACCACTTCTTTTCAACATTGTCCCAGAAATTCTACCTAATGCGATAAGACAAGAAAAGGAAAGAAAAGATACACATATTGGGAAGTAAGAAATAAAACTGTGTTTTCTTGCAGATGACATGATAGCCTATGTAGAAAATTCAAAAGAAGTAACAATAAAATTCTTGAAACTAACAAGTGATTTTATCAGAATACAAGGTTAATAAAAAAGTCAATTGCTCTCCTATATACTGGCAATGACCAAATGGAATTGGAAATTAAAAACATAATATCACTTACATTAGCCCTCCAAAAAATGAAATACTTAGGTATAAATCTAACAAAATATAAGCAAAATCTATATGAGGTAAATTACAAAATTATGATGAGCAATATCAAAGAAGAACTAAATAAGTGGAGAGACATTCCACGTTCATGGATAGGAAGACTCAATATTGTCAAGATGTCAGTTCTTCCCAATTTGATATGTAGATTCAAGGAAATCTGTATCAAATTCTTAGCAAGTTATTTTGTGGATATTGGCAAACTGTTTCTAAAGTTTGTATGGAGGGGCAAAAGACCCAGAATAGCCAACACAATTCTGAAGGAGAAAAACAAAGTTGGAGAACTAACATCACCCAACTTAAAGACTTACTATAAAGCTACAGTAATCAAGACAAAGTGGTATTTGCAAAATAATAGATAAATAGATCAATCAAGACTAGAGAGCCCAGAAACAGACTCACATAAATATAGTCAACTGATCTTTGACAAAGAAGAAAAAGCAATACAATGGAGCAAAGATAGTTTTTTCAACACTTGGTATTGAAACAACTGGATATTGCCATGCAAAAAAAAAAAAATGAATCTACACACAGATCTTACGCTTTTGACAAAAATTAACTCAAAATGGATCATAGACCTAAATGTAAAACACAAAACTATAAAACTCCTAGAAGATAACATACGACAAAACCTAGGTGACTTTGGGTATGGTAATGACTTTTTAGATGCAACTTGAAAGGCACGACATGAAGGAAATAACTGATAAAGTGGACTTTATTAAAATTAAAAACTTCTGCTCTGTGAACGACACTCTCTAAGAGAATGAGAGGAAAAGCCACAGACTGGGAGAAAATATTTGCAAAAGACACATCTGATAAAGGACCGCTATCCAAAATATACAAAGAACACTTAAAACTCAACAGTAAGAAAACAAACAACCCAATTAATAAATGGTCCAAAGACTTTAACAGACCCCTCACCAAAGGAGATATACAGATGGCAAATAAGCATATGAAAAGATATTCTACATCACATGTCATCAGGAAAATGCAAATTAAAACAACCATGAGATACCACTACAGACCTATTAGAATGGCCAAAATCCAGAACACAGACAACCCCAAGAGCTGGTGAGGATGTGGAGCAACAGGAACTCTCATTCTTTGCTGGTGCGAATGCAAAATGGTGCAGCAACTTTGGAAGACAGTTTGGCAATTTCTTAAAAACTAAACATTCTCTTCTCATACAATCCAGTAATCGCACTTCTTGGTATTTACCCAAAGGAGTTGAAAATTTATGTCCACACAAAAACCTGCACACAGATATTAATAGCAGCTTTATTTATAATTATCAAAACTTGGAAGCAACAGAGATGTCTTTCAGTAGGTGAATGGATAAATAAACTGTGGTATATCCAGACAATGGAATATTATTCAGCACTAACAAGAAATGAGCTATCTTCCACAACAAGGCATGGAGGAACCTTCAATGCATATGACTAAGTGAAAGAAGCCATTCTGAAAAGGCTACATACTGTATGATTCCAACAATATGACATTCTGGAAAAGGCAAAACTGTGGAGACAATGTAAAGGTCACTGGATGCCAGGGATTTGGGGGGTGCGGTGCAGGGGACAGATGAACAGGTGAAGCACAGAGGATTTTTAGGGCAGTGAAAATACTCTGTATGATACCATAATGATCGATACATATCATACATTTGTCTAAGCCGATACAGTGTATGACACCAAGAGTGAATCATAATGTAAAGAATGGACTTTGGGTAATTTGATGTGTCAATGTAGGTTCATCAATTGTAACAAAGGTACCACTCTGGTGCGGGATGCTGATAATGAGGGAGGCTATGCATGTTTGAGGGTAGCAGTGTGTGGAAACTCTGTATCTTCCTCTCAATTTTCCTGTGAACTTAAAATGGCTCTAAAAAAAAATCTTAATAAAAAAAGTAAACATTAAAACAACTTCACCAGAATATTGAAAGTTAAAAAAAAATCAACAAAGGAAATATTTGACAAAGGAAGTTGCTGTTTTAATAATAGATAATGTATTTTTAGATAGAAAAGCAGTATCGTAGATAAAACAGGCCAGATCCTAATAGTAAATAGTTCCATTTATGAGGAAATTTTAAAATTCCTAAAGTTATATGCATTTACTACACTAGCTTCAACATATATAACTAGTAAATATCTGTATTAGTCAGAGTCCTCCAGAGAAAAGGAATTAGTAGAATACATATACATATATATACATATATGTATTTATTTATTTATTTGTTCCCCCAAAGCCCCAGTACATAGTTGTATGTCCTAGTTGCACAGCCTTCTAGTTGCTGTATGTGGGACGCGGCCTCAGCATGGCCAGAGAAGCGGTGCATTGGTGTGCACCCGGGATCCGAACCCGGGCCACCAGCAGCGGAGCGCGTGCACTTAACCGCTAAGCCACGGGGCCGGCCCTATATATATATTTATTATGAAGAATTATTTCCTGTTATTTTGAAAGCTGAGAAGGCCCGCAATCTGCCATCTGCAAGCTGGAGACCCAGGCACCAGTGGTACAATTCAGTCAGTTACCCAAGGACTGAGAACCAGGAGAGCTGGTGATGTAAATCCCAGTCCTAGGGCTGGAGAAGATGAGATGAAATGTCCCCACTCAAGCAGGCAGTAAGGAAGCAAAAGGGTCAAATTCGTCCTTCCTCTGCCTTTTGTTCTATTAGGGTCCTCAAGGGATTGGAAGATGGCCCACTCACATTGAGGTGGGCAATCTACTTTACTTAGTACACCAACTCACATGCTAAAATCATCTGGGAACATCATCACAGATACATCCAGAAATAATGTTTAATCTGGGCACACTGTAGCCACTCAAGTAAACACATAAAATTAAACATCACAATGTCCATGAATATTTTCTTGAAGCAATCATAAAACATTTATAAAAATTAATGTATTAGATTATAATCAAATCTCAACAAATTTCAAATAATTAGAATAATACATGTAATGTTTTCTGACCATAATAAAGGTATGCTAATAATCAATAACAAAGATATAAAGAGAAAATCCACATATGATTGGAAATTGATTAAAATAATTTAAAAAATTCAGGTCAATGAAAAAATCATAAGGAATTAAAAAACATTTTTGACTTAACTAAAATTAGGTAAAATATATCAAAACACCTAGGAAATGTTTGTGTTCATTTATGTGTAAATCTAACAAAAATTGTGAAGTCTTTTATAGAGAACACAATAAAATTTAATTGAAAGACATTAAAGAAGACAAAATTAAATGGAGAACTATACTACGTGTATGACAGGAAGAAGCAACAACTTAAGGTCACATTCATCCCCAAATTGACCTACAGATTTAGTTCCAATCAAAATCTCAGCAGGATTTTTTGAGGAACTTGGCAAGTTAATGTTATATTTATATGGAAAAGTAAAGATCTAGCCAAGCCACTCCTGAAGCACTATAAGATAAGGATGATTACTTTACCAAATAAGAATTGTTAAAATTTTACACAAATTAAGCCAATGAAAATTTGGTGGAGATATAGGCAAAAGACCCACATATGTAAAGTCAATTGATATATGACAAGGTGACACACACACACACACACACACACACACACATATATATATATATATAAGGTGACATGGGTTATTCAAATGGTGGGAGAATAGTAATAATTGAATTCTTATTTCACATCAAACATAAAAAACATTCTTAAAGGATTGAGCATTTAACAATCAACAGAAAAAATACTAAAAATATAATAGACTATGGATCTGGTTTAAACCAGAACTTATTTAAAAGATAAATAACTGTAACATATTTGGAAATAGTGAACATTTGACTACACTAAAATTGTCATTTTATTTATCATAAGGAATCTTAAGCACAGTCATGTGTTGCTTAACGACAAGGTATGTTCTGAGAAATGCATTGTTAGGCGTTTTCATCGTTGTGTGAACATCATAGAGTGTACTTACATAAACTTAGATGGTATAGCCTACTCCACACCCAGGCTACATGGTACTAATCTTATGGGACCATCGTCATGTATACAGCCTGTTCTTGACCAAAACGGCGTTATGGGGCTCATGACAGTAAAGTGAAGAGACACTCAGACTGGGAGAATATAACTAAGCGCACACAGGCAAGAAAGGATTAATATCGAATATGTATAACTCCTACTAATCAGTCAGAAAAAGACAAAAATATTTAGAAAGACATTAGAAAAGACAAGAAATGGCATTTTGCTTAGCAGGAAATAGCCAGTTAATTTATAACAAGATATTCTAACTTGTAGGTATCAGGGAAATGAAATTAAGACCATAATGAGACACAATTTTACACCCATTTACACAATTTTATACCCATGACATACACATTTTAGATTGGCTAAATTAAGAAGTCTCATAATTCCAAGTGTTGACACAGGTGTCAATCAGTTTGAACCCTTAGACACCGTTAATGGAAGTAAAAATTGATCCACTACTTTAGGAAACAACTTGGAACTATCTTACAAAGTAGAATTTATGCAAACCAATGACTCAGCTGTTCGACTTCTAGGTAGTTATTTTTCAAAAAGGTCATTTAAAAATAGTGTTTAAATGGCATAATAAAAAATTCAGAGTAGTGATAACTTCCACTGGGGTGAAAAGGGAATGCTGAGAACACAAGGAAACAGAATTATCATCAGTTAATATCTAATTCATAATTTAAGCGATTAATCATTGTTGCTCATTTTATAATTGTGCTTCATAGCCTACATTTATTTTACACATATTTTGTGCATAGTAAGTATATTATGCAATTTTTAAAATAGTTCTAAAAGTGGTAAGAAAAAAATAATTTATGATTTAAAAATCAAATTATATTTTACCTTAATGTAAGAATGTAAAAAAAAATCCTTAACCAGAAGAAAAAAATGGTGAATTTTCATTGTAAGGGTAGTTCAGTAGAATATATTTCAAATGATAGCTCATAGTATCCAGCATGTAATATATCAAGAGTGCTCAACTACTAAATGCTAATGATCACTTGAATTTTTCAGGATAATTTTAGACGTAGTCAATTATTTTATTACAGGTGGTTTTACTTAGTCATCACATTTTTTCGATGGATTGGGAGAAAATGAGTGCCTCATCAGTCTTTGTTTAAGAGATCAAAATAGATTTCTGTTTCCAGTTTTCGTGCAAACGAACAGAGCTTGTAAAATTTTTAAATGTTTGCTTTTCTAATATAGTTTTTAAATATTGAATGTTCTCACAATTAAATGCACCAAACATATTAAGCAGCTACATTATTCTAAGCACTTAACACTTAATGTCAAAAGGTAAACAATGAGATGAAGTTTGCTCAAGATAATTTTTAAAAATTATGACCCATATGAACCCAGATCTTTCTAGCATGTAGGTACATGTAAGGTCATAATACTGTTAATACTCAAAATTTCCTATGATATTGTCCCACCTGTAGAATCCAAGTCTTCAGTCACCTAACAATTGGAAAAACAACTAGTTATTTTTGGTAGTTCCTAAGAAAATCATTTCCTAATAGGAATCAATTCTCATTTCTTCTACTCTGGTCCCCAAATTGACAATGACTCCTCATCTGTGTCCCTAGTGCTGGTACTGTCCAAGAGAATGCTGACTCCTTGTCTACAATAAAGTCCAAAATGGCAAATGGATCCATCCGTTTATAGTGAGAGAGAACTACGCAGTGTCCTATGAAGCACCAGGGAGAATGGTCTCTCCTCCACGATGGATGCAAATTGGAATATAGCAGTAGTCCTAGTAGAGGTGTTGGTGGCTTAGACTACAATGGAAGCCGAGAAGGTAAAGAGAAATGAGCGGATGCTCAAGTCTTATAAAGTCCTTTGTAAAAAAAAGCACCCAGAAACACAATCACTGATATGAGTTTGAAACAAGGATCTGATCACCAGGTCTCTACTCTTCTAAAAATCCCAAACTTAATTTTGGTATAGTAATTGAGAACTTTTTGTTAAATTATTATAAATCTAGCTAAGCTAAGTATAATACATTTGTATGGCGGGACCATGGATATGTAATGACTGCTATAAGTAAGCTTGTTATGAGTTCCCTCTTAAGAATGAGGTGCCTAAGGCTCAAAATTTAAGAAGACACTCACTCTCAGGGCTCTGTGAGTGCACGGTCCACACCTAAGTGTGAAGGCCTCCTTAAATTTTGAGCCCTAGGTGCCTTGCTTGCCTTACCTTGCTCCTAATGCTAAGTAAGTGTCATAGTGGATGTGTACAGTCAACAAATACCTTGTTGTAAACCAGGCTGAGACAGCAATTAATAAAGGCACAGGACTATTTGCAATGATTGTTTTAGGTTACCTACACATCACATCGACACTCCACTAAAAGCAAAAGAAGGAAATAAAATAGAGTCAGTTTTCCTAATAGCTTTATTCATATAGACAGAAGACCTGGAAAACAGTAGTCGCAAACCCCTCCTCCTCATCTGATACAATTTTGTTATAGACATGTATTACCTGGTTTATTATTTTTTTTCTTTCTTGTTAAATTTCGAATCAGTAAATTTTTAAATTAGAGAAAGTAAGTCCAGTCTTTATATGTGGCACATTCGTATGCCTTTATATATGGCACACTTCTGTGCCTTCAGGCTCCAAGCAGTCCTATAAATGGGCCCAGCCTACTACATAGGGGTTGTAGTGAAGTAGGAAAGCCAAGTCTATGACATTCAACTTCAAATTTTAAATACTGTGCTGGAAAACCAAAAAGTTCTAGTAACCCAGTATTTGGTCTTTTATAACTACCCTGTTAAAGCCTCTGTGCATAAGATGTAGGATTAAATGTTTATAGTTTTCCTTAGTTTATCCTCTCCTTCCCCCTCCTACAAACAACAACAACAAAAGAGCAATAACAGCAGAAACAATAAAAACTCAGCCTTGCACTAGAGAAACTGAAATGATCCTAATTTCTGGTCATGCTCTCTGGAAAGATGGAAGATACAAAGGTGTTATTGACAACTTAATGAGGTTTTCTCAGCAATAGCCAGACAATCGCCTAGCAAGGCCTTGAAGGAATGAGAAAAATCCACTGTAGTTATTGTGGGTATGAGGACACGTGAAGTCCAGAGGCAGACCGTGATGGGGTGCAGAGCCAGAGTGTCATTAAGCCCTGAACCACAAGAAGATAAGACCGGGAGGTAGCTGAAAAGAGTGGTCTGGAAAAACAACAAGAGAGACCAAGCAAGACCAATTTAGAGGGCCTTCTAAATGATCTTTATTTAATTCATTCTTTTGCCTAGGAGTGGAGCGCTGCATACAGCTTTCCTTGTTTCTGCAATAACTATCTTTTTCATCAGAATAATTTGTCTGGAAAAATACTAGCATGTTGCAGCAACTAACGTAATTTTTGTAACTAATTAATTCTATTACTTACATGAGAGCAATCAGCCCTGATATAGTTATAACGTTGTCTACATGAAGGCCATAGATATTGTGGATTGTTTACTCTTTAAATGAGTTGGTGATTAAAATACAGAAATAACCAACACAATTAAATGTGCAAAACAAAACTTTCTATTGCTTTCTGTCAAGATCTGTCACAAAGAATAAGAAGACAGTGAAAGCAAAGAAAATGTTCATTCCTGTAGTGGGTTCTTTTACACAGGAAGGAGGTGTGCTTCAAGGGAACATGCATTGACAAGGTTTATATGGTCATTGGACCATTTTGGAAGGGTTCCTGAGAAATCATATGATGTTATCCCTCACTCCCTTGCCCCACCACCACTACCCTATGGGCAACTTTTGGTAGCGCAAAACTTTTGTTCCTGAGAAATCTGCAAAGAATTAGATTTCATAAGCTTCCCTTGGTAGCTCTTTCTGGCATTAATGCTCAGGCTGTGATTACACACAGCTCAACTCCATCGAAAACTCATATTTATTTAGGGAAAAAACTACTGAACATAGCTATGGGTGCCAGTATCTCATTAAAAAAATGTTCAGTCATAAAAATAATGTACTTCCACCTTTGAAATTGAGTCCTGACATCAACACTGACTTAACAGGAATGGACAGGATTGTTCCTGTATGAGAACAGGTACTGAATATCCTGTCACTTGCTATTACAGTCCTCAATAGTCCCATTAAAAATCTCATTCCCTATTGGTTCCCTGAAGAATTTGAACTCGTTTTTACCACATTTACTAAGAAGTGAGACTCATTTTTATCTTAAAACATTTTATCATTTTAACGTAGAAATTTTAGAATATTCCACTTTCCTGAATCATGGAATGTCACTTCATTTGAACTATTCTTCAGTGTAAATATTATGTCATTTTTTTTCTCAAAGTATTTCCAGATATCAGATTTTTTTTCAATTTTTGATAATTCACTCATTCTTTCTTTTAAAAAATTCTTTGCAAATCTATAATTTAGATGGGATCCTGATTAAATTATTGCACTTTAGTAATGAAATTGAGGCACTCAAAGGTCTTTATTTTTGCCAGAGATAAGCCTATTTCAAGTGCTTGTATTTATTTGACTTCAATATGCCCAATTGGGAGAAGAAATTGAACGAAAGACGAGAAATATTCTTGGATTTTTTATTCAATTTCTTGATGTTGAAAAGTTAAAGTACATCTAAAATATTAATTAATTATTTTAATTTATTAATTACACAAAAATTCACTGCCGAGTCTCTCCCTATTTTCTTATTTATTTGTTTTTCTCATATGAATGTTTTAAATTTTCATCTGGTCAATTCTAATTTCTCTTTCCCTTGTGATTTCTACTATAGCTTTGAAGTTTAGAATGTCATCCTTTTATAGATGTTGGATAAATATTTGTTTTGCTTTCTATTTTCTGTTTTTCTATTAATGTTTTAAGCTGAAATTTATTTTCAAATACAGCATAGTGTTAAGGTGTTAATATATTTCTTTGTAAATTGCTAATCAATAATCTGAACATTATTTACCGAACAATTCTTCCTTTTTCCTTTAATTTCTTACACTTCCCTTATTAATATGAAATATATGTGACAAGAGTTACTTCTTGTCCTGCGTTTCCTGTGACTAGATGCCTACTGACTTTGTGCTCTCTGTGACACATTGTATCTCCTCCCCTGTTCTCATAGGGTACTGGTGATAACCCCAACGTTTGTTGCAGTCAGTCACCTGCCTTTAACAACAGCAAAAAGTGGTTTCAAGAATAAAATATTTTTTAAATTGAAAAAAACATTATAACTACTCTGTGCGAAGTGCTCTATTCATCTTTGTGATTACAACAGAGAACAATAAGGACAAAATCGATCCTCCTTTGTCACTCACCATCTGTTGGAGAAGCACTGAACTAGGATCAAGTTGATGAGCACGAAGAAGGAGAAAGTTCGGTTGATTTGGGAGAGTATTTACAGAGGCATTTTCCAAGCCGAAATAAGCAAAAGCCTACGAAGGAAAGACATTTAAGTAGATACTTAAAGTGTGAGAAGGTGTCGGCAAATTGAATAAGGCAATGTAGTGAAAATTAAACCATAAAAAATGCATGAAATAAGAGAAAATACATTTAAAAAAATCATAATAATTCTCATTGGAAAACAATAAATAGTGCTATTGACATACCAGAATGTTTGAGGAATTCCTCACAGATGGAAAAGAAATGAGATAAGAACAACAAAGATTAAGTTAAGAAGAAAGCAATCACGGGTCTAAAAATGCACAGAACACAGCTGTGGAGGTGGGTGGGGCTGCAGCAGCAGCTGGAGGGAACTGAGGATAATTGCCAGGATTACAGACTCAAGAGCAAACTCATGGTAGCTGGGCAGCTTGGCCTCTCTCTGTATTCCAGACAGTTGGTGGTAACAGTGTTTGTTCCCAGGCAGAAGCAATACCTGAGGATAACAGAACAATAATTCAAATAGCTACTGACTTCTAGATTTACAGCATTCATAGCATCTGTAGACAGGTGAACAGTAATCCTCAAATAAAATGATGACCAATAAATAAAACATCGACAGGAAATTGAGGACACCTGGCACCATGAAGCAAAATAACTCACCACACTAAACAAAGAGCAACGTGATTAAAGACAAAGTTTTTATAGGAAAAAAAAGAGAAAACATCTGAAACAAAAATATAATTTAATTGACACCCTCAGAGGAAAGGCATACATGATGGTGGGGTGAATGATGTAGATATTAAAGATAACAGAAAATAAAAATGATTTCTTTGAAAGAATAAAAATCAACTTGATTATTATATTGAATGTAGAGGAAGGAAGAAATTAGTGAACAGAGAAATGAAGCCAAATATTTCTTTCAGAATTAAATGCAAAGAGAGAATGGACAGTATAAGGCAAAAGGGAGCCAAAACAACGAGAGTATACACAAAACCTCAAAAACCTTTTAAATAGGCATTGCAGAAATAATAGTGACATGGAGGGAAGTAAATAACCAAATAAAAGATAGAAATCATTATCAGAGCTAAAAACAGACATGGATATTAAATTGAAAGTCCTTCCTCTTTGAAGAGAGATGAATGAAAACAAGCCTATATCTAATACTATTGCAGTAAAAATGTCAAAGGGCCGAGGACAGGGGCTGGCCCAGTGGCATAGTGATTAAGTTTGCACACTCAGCTTCAACGGCCTGGGGTTTGCGGGCTTGGATCCCGGGCATGGACCTACATCACTCATCCAGCCATGCTGTGGCGGCGACCCACATACAAAATAGAGGAAGATTGGCACAGATGTTAGCTCAGGGCCAATCTTCCTCGCCCCCGCCCCCCCCAAGAAAAGACCAGGAACAAATCGAAAAGGCTGAAAAGAGGACGTAATAGGGCAAAAATCATTACTATCTGGTAACTTTTTCCTTTCCTTTCTACCTGACCATTAATAATTTTGCCTTGACTGTTGTGGTAGGCAGAATGATGGCCCCTCAAAGATGTCCACATCCTAATACTCAGAATTTGTGAATATGTTAACATGAAAGGCAAAAGACACTTTGTAGATGTCATTAAATTAAAAACATTGAGATGGGGAGAATATCCTGGATTATCCAGTTGAGCCCAATGTAGTCACAAGGGTGCTTATAAGGGAAAGAGGGAGGCGAGAGAGGCAGAGAAGGACATGTGAGGACAGAAGCAGAGGTTAGAATCATGTGGTGATGGCTTTTAATATGGAAAAAGGCTGTGAACCCAAGAATGTGGCCAGCATCTAGAAGCTGAAGAAAGCAAGCAATCAGTTCTTTCCTAGAACCTCTGTTATGGACTGCATGTTTGTGTCCCCCAAAATTCTTATATTGGACCCTAACCCCTAATGTGATGGTATTAGGAGATGAAGACTTGGGAAGTAATTAAGTCATGAAGGTTCCACCTTCATGAATAGGATGAGTGTCCTTATAAAAGAGACCCCAGAGAACTCCCTTGTCCCTTCCACCATGGAAAGTTACAGTGAGAAGACTGCCATCTATGAACCAGGAAGCATGAGACACTGAATCTGCTGGTGCCTTGATCTTGGACTTCACAGTGGTTGGGATGACATTGCCACCCCACTGGGCCTAGAAGGCAGAGCATCAATCCAAATGCAATTATTCTAGAGCTTTAAGGATGAATGTTGGAGGCCCCATTAGGTTTTGGACTTCCTTGGGATCCATTACACGTTTCTTCTTACCTATTTTCCCCTTTTGGGATAGAAATGTCTATCTTATGCCTGTCCCACCACATACGTTGGAAACACATAACTTGTTTTCACAGGTTCATGGCTGGAGAGGAATTTGCCTCAGGAGGAATTGTGCCTTTGAGTTTCACCCATATCTGATTTAATGACATTTAGATGAGACTTTGGACTTTAGACCTGATGATGGAACACGTTAGGACTTCTGGGGCTGTTGGAATGCAATGAATGTGCTTTGCGTATAAGAAGGACGTGATTTTGGGGGGCCAGGGGTGGAACGTTATGTACTGTTTGTGTCCTCCCCCAGATTCATATGTTGAAATCCTAACCACCAAAGTGATGGTCTTAGGAGGTGGGGCTTTTGGGAGGTGATTAGGTCATGAGGGTGAAGCCTTTGGGAATGGGATTTGTGTCCTTATAAAACAGACCCCAGAGAACTCCTTTGCCCCTTCTGCTGTGTAAGAGGCACAGTGAGAAGATGGCCATCTATGCACCAGAAAGCAGGCCCACATCACACACCAAATCTGTTGGTGTCTTGAATTTGGACTTCTCAGCCTCCAGGACTGTGAGAAATAAAGTCCTGTTGTTTAAGCCACTCAGTCTATGATACTTTATTATAGCAGCCTGAAGAGATTAAGACAGCCTTCAAAGGATCACAGTCATGCACACACACTGATTTTAGCCCTGGGATCCTTCTGTCCTCCAGAACAGTAAGATAAAAAATGTATATTATTTACACCACTAAGTTTGTGGTAATTTGTTACAGCAGCAATAGAAAACTGATACAACTTAATGCTTACCTGCCTTCTTCCTTCAAAGAGCTTGCTTTCTGCCTTTGGAAGACTATTCCACGATAAAAAATCAGGATAAATGGAGGGAAAGTAAGAAAAAGTTTGTGGGATGGACTGAGAAAAGAATTTGGGGAAGAGTGGTGAGAGTTTGTCAGTGAGAAGTTGCTTGAGCAAGAGATGCAAGAGAAATGGAGCAGAGTGAAAAAAAGACATAAAGATGTCAGGGGTTTTGAGGGAGATTTATTCTGTTTGGGGTTCACTGAGCTTGTAGAATCTGTGAGCTTATGTCTTTCACCAACTTTGAGATGTTTTCGGTCATTATTTCTTCATTTTTTTTCCTCAGCACCATACTCTTTCTCCTCTCCTTCTGGGTTTCCAATGATCTTTAGTTATTAGATCTTTTACTATTATTGTCCAGGTTTCTGAGGGTCTGTTTTTTTTGTTTGTTTGCTTTTTGTTTTATTCAATTATTTTTCACTCTATTGTTCTTATTGAATAATGTCTATTGATCTATCTTCAAGTTCACTGTCTTTCCTCTATTATCTTCAATCTTCTATTGTGCCAATACAGTGAGATTTTTTTTTTTAATTTCTGCTGTTGTGCTTTTCTACTAGATAATTTCTATATGGTTCTTCTTATATATTTTATTCCTTTAGTGAGGCTTTCATTTTTTTCCTTGGTTTCAAGAGTGCTTATATTTGCTTTCTGCCTTTTTTATAATATCTGCTTTAAAACCTTTTTCAGATAATTCCAACACCTCAACTGTGTCATCTCAGTGTTGGCATCTGTTGATTGCTTTTTCCATGTGAGATGATATATTCCTGGTTCTTTGTGTACCCAGTAATTTCTTATTGTATCCTGGTCATTTTGAACATCAGGTTATGAGAACTCAACTCTTGTTTGAGTCCTGGATTTAATGTATAGTGAAAGTTGATAATCTTTTCTTTTTCTTTTTTTTTTTAACTGAGAAAGATTTGCCCTGAGCTAACATCTGTGCCAATCTTCCTCTATTTTGTATGTGGGTCACCACCACAGCATAGCTGCCCATGAGTAGTATAGGTCCGTGGCTGGGAACCGAACCCAGGCCGCTGAAGCAGAGCATGCAGAACTTAACCACTAGGCCATGGGACCGGCCCCAATAATCTATGTTTTAATAAGCAGTTGATCTAGTTAAGTAGGCCGTTATGTTCTAACCCACTTTCTGTGGTTTCAATATCATGTCAGTTTTCAGAGACTTGTGGATCTGTTTAGATCTCTCCTCTGAATACTTGAACTGGGCACTAGTCTATTAGTTCAGTTCTCAAAGTCCCTGATATGCAGAATAGGATTAGACCCACCCAGGGGCATCTTGGAGAGATCCAAGAGTTCATCAACAACACTAGGAGTCACTCGCTTTTGCTAGTTCCTGCCTCACCACTGTCTCCTTGGCACTTTCTGGTTCTCTGGGGTCCCACCAAGAGCCAGAAAACTGGGGCTTTAATTATCCCACTCTGCTACACATGCTACATATACAACTGTGTCTGGAGTCAAGCAGGGGAGAACAGAAAGAAATAAAAAATAATGGAGGCTTGCCTCATCCTCTTGGGACCACAGCTTTACTGAGTGGAGAGATGGATTCCCCTCCCTCAGTGTTTTGGCTCTTGAAGTCTCCCATTAGCACTGCTGCCTCCATGAACACATCATTGCTTGGTGTCTAGGTCATGAGAGAATGGAGAACAGAAAGAGAAAAACATATAGGGAGAAGGGGGTTCTTCACTGTCTCTGGGCATAGAGAGTGCCCCGTCCCACTCCTTGAGCCAGAACCAGAGGACTTCTCCTGGAGCTCTCCCTGCACCACTGTGCTCACTTACTCATGTTCTTGGATTTCAGGCCAGGGGATACCAGAGCAAATAACAATGCAATGACAGACTCCTCGTGGGTTGAGTGATACTTGGAATTCTCACTGTCCTCTCAATCCTCTTGATTAGTCCTCCAGTGGCTGTTTCATGCATTCTGTCCAGGCTCCATAGCTCCATTCAGAGAAAAAGGAAGGGTAGAGTGTGCTTACGTCGTCTTATCCACGAACCCAGAGCTAGAATTGTCATTTTCAATGCTTATTTGTAACTTCATTGAAATCCTAAATCCTCTAGGACTGAAATAGGCAAGTCTCAGCTTCAATAGGCTTATGTTTGTGGGGGAAGGACTGTTCCAGAGTTTTGAACTAAAGATGTATCTTGGACCAACTATCTCTCTGTAGGTAAGCCAAAAGCAGTTTTACTAATACTGCTGGTCAGTTGGAAGAACAGTGCAGGATTAAGGCCCAATTTAATCCTCAAGCATAATGAGTTGGAAGAGTTACCAGAAATCCAAAGATTCAGCAGAAAGTCACAGCAGCGAATGATCTCTCTTTTCTGTCTGAGGCATTCTGGCAGAGAACACAACCTAGGGAGCATTGTGTGTTTATTGAATTAAAAATAGATTTCAGGAATGGAACTTCATTTTGTCCTAACTTCCAAGGACACAGTTTCTTAAGAAATTAGATTCCTTTTTGGATGATGATATGAGACTAACTGAAGAAAAAAGGATACTATTTCAAAGGCTTTGCCAGGCTGAGAATGAATGTCTTGGACATATGGTCATAACTAAAGGATTTACATTGAAAGGACTTTGGAAATGTTGGACTAGATTATAGTCTACAAGACTCTTATGGATTCTGTAGAAACATATATCCCAGGATCCAAAGAGAAGGATTGACTTGTGGTTCAAATGTACCACAAGAATGGATGAACTGGAGACCAATTCCTAGGAGTAAGAGATATAAGGTGTGTGTGAATGTGTGTGTGTGTGAATTGATAAAAGACATTGGAATGCTAGTTTTTAACTAATAATCAGGAAGTGCAAAAGCTGTCAAGGGAGCTGGTAAAGGGAAGTTTCAAATTTTAATTTTTTATACTTGACTCTTTTCAATAAAAATATATTTGTTTCATTGTAAAATAAAGTTATAAAGGAAAAACACCTTAAAAATAAGTATCTGCTTGAAAATAAGCTTCATTTTATTTGGCTCTGTTTATAGGTATTCTTTTTCATCTTATTGCATGTATATCCTAGCAAAAAAATATTTACTTTAGGATTTTTTTGTTGTTGTTGTTACAGTGCTTGCTTCCTTTTTCCCTCTAAAATGGAATTACATCCTATACGTTACTCTGCAACCTGTTTTTATCACTTAACTATATCTCAATGATATCTTTCCAGATTAGTAGACACAGATATAACTCATTCAAGGGGTACTCCTAAAATTTCTTAAATCAGTCTATAGTTAATGAATGTTAGAGTCATTTCTTGTTGGTAAGGAGAATTTTTTTTATTCATCTTTGACTTCTCACATAAAAAATCTAATAAAGAAAAAAATGTAAAAAGATCTTTGGTGCTCAAAATACTTTAAAAAATATTAAAATATTTGAATAATAATGCATTTAGATATTTGTTTCATATATTATCACCTGTATTGTTTTTATTATTCGATTTCTTATTTTTATCATATTTTCTAGATAGAAAAAATGATTTTTACTTGAAATGATATCAAATCAACTATATTATTGCTGTTAATTTAAGTATGTTCTGGAAATATAATATTGGCAATTGATTATTGGAAAGAGAAAAGTCTAGCTTTTGAAATGTGTCTCCCCACCAATTACCAAGAGCATTATCTTTTTTTAAAAAATTATTTTATCGAGGTCATATTGGCTTATATAATTCTGTAAATTTTAGGTGTACGTTATTATATATCAGTTTCTGTATAGACTGCATCATGTTTATCACCAATAGTCTAGTTTTTATCTGTCACCATACATATTTGCCCCTTTACCCCTTTTACCCATCCCCCAACTCCCTTCCCCTCCAGTAATGACTAATCTGTTCTCTTTGTTCATGTGTTATTTTATTTTCCACATATGAGTGAAATTATACAGTATTTTGTCTTTCTCTGTCTGGCTGATTTCGCTTAGCATAATACCCTCAATGTCCATCCATGTTGTCACAAATGGCACAATTATGTCTTTTTTATGGCTGAGTAGTATTCCATTGTATATATATATACACCACATCTACTTTATCTATTCATCCACTGGTGGGCACTTGGGTTGCTTCTACATCTTGGCTACTGTGAATAATGCTGTAATGAACATAGGGGTGCATAGATCTCTTTCAATTGTTGATTTCATGAAGAACTTTATCTTTATTTATGTAATATTTAGATTATTATCTATCTTGAAGACATCAAATTAAGTAATAGCCAATTTAACTCACACAAATGTCAAAAATAAGGTAATTCTATTGAGTTTTTCTGTCTTTTCTTAAGTTCCTTATTAAAAAATCAGTAATAGCTGTCTTGGCAATTTAAATTTATTTTCACATACTTTTCTGTTAAACATATAAATACACATGATTTTGAAGACACTAGGAACCCCGTTACAGTGATCAGCTGAAGCTACCCAGATTTGGAGTTAGTATAGCTGGGCCTTATTGTTGCTACCAGCTTTGTAATGTACTATGATAAGCCAGGCCTTATCCCAAGTAACAGTGAACCACTGACTGACAAACTGATTTTTTATCCCTTTTTGAAATAATTTATTCAGCAATCTTGGGAATTTCTGCTCTAAAAAGAAGCCATGTTTTATACTATATAAATCTTAAATCTTAACAATAGGACATAGAAAAAAAAGAAAAAACACTTATTTTAGACTTATTTGAAACGTTCATTTTCTCATTTCTGAAATAAAGGAAATCTAACTTGCAGGCTTATTCTCAAAATAAGAGGATATAATGAAATAATTACAATAAAGTGATGTGTCTTAATAAAGTGTGATTCTAAGATGAATAATACTTTTTTCTAAGCCAGAAATTGTGAGGCCAGAGTATATACTTTTTTAATTGAAATTGAAATTTGCAAAGTAGAAAAAATTGGAAAATTGTGCGTATGGTCAAATATATGACTGATGTATATGAGGAAACAAATTGAATTATTTCAAGTCTCCAGAGAAAATGTAATAATAAAAGTTTCACAGATTTGAGCTTTAGAGAAATTTAAACAGGAAGTTAAAATCTGAAGCTTTTTTTTTGCAGTTGGTAAACTCAACAAAATGTTCAAAGGGGTGTAGTAATTATGTGAAGAAACATTATATTGAAAAACAAGGCAGCTTATGTCATCAAATACACTTATTTTTGCAATATCCTTCAAATTGTCTTTGGAAATAAAGCTTTAAGTTTATGCCACAAATCTTTTGTTTTTTTTGCAATAGAATTTAAAATCTCTCTAAAATCACAGTTCGTCATTCTGTATCATATAAGAAAATATGGCTTCTTTCCTATAAACATAAGTAAGTGAACACAAAAGAAAATTATCCTGAAATGCTTCTAAAAAGAAATACAGATAAAAATGCAGCAATGTATATTGTAAATGTTGTAGTTCTATTTAATTTAAAGCTCATGTGTTGACATAAATAGATTAGAGATGATCATCAGAAATCTATTCTCAGCAGTAAACAACGAAAAAATCGAAGCTGACTGTAATGGTGGCATACTACTTAATTCTCTTTTTTTTGGAAAATATTCAAATGAGGGTGGACCTAGAAAGGAACCTTTGAAGATACAGGTTAATGTGAATAATACAATATTCACTTAAAGACTACACAAACTGTGGCTGTCTTGGTGGAAAGAGAATAAATTAAATCTTTACATTTATGATTCTTATTTTCCCTTTCCTTATTGTAATATTTTACTTAAAAATACACTTAGGTAATCACAACCTACCCAAACACTCTGTAGCTGTGCGTCAGGGGTCTCCAAGACCACTCCTAGTTTTGCTGATTAGTTTAGGAGTCCCCACAGGACTTGGCATATAGTCCTACCCAGGGCTATGATTTATTGCAGCAAAATGAATCAAAGCAAAATTAACAAAGGGAAAAGGCACATGGAGCAAAGTCCAGAAAAAACCAACGGTCCTCTCCTCGTGGAGTTACACAGACATGCTTAATTCCCTCAGCAATGAGTTACGACAACACGTGTGAAATGTTGTCTACCAGGGAAGCCCATCAGAGACTCAGTGCCCAGGGATTTTTTATCAGGGTGGGTAGGTGGGCATCCTCTGGCTAGCACGTATCAAAATTCCAGACTCCCAGGAGGAAAATAGATGTTCAGCATAAACCACATTACATGCACAAACTGCTTAGGCATATTGCGATACTCTTATTCAGTTAAGGTGATGGAAACACTTTTGAAACCGTTTCCAGAGTCAGCCAAACAGCCGTGCAAGCAAGCCTTTCTAAGGATGATAGTCTCAGGGTTGCTATGTTAAATCCTAGCAGCACAATATGATACAGTAATTAAATTTACTGAAAATTACCCTGGTAATAACTCAAAATTTTGGAATTTAAATATTTTCTTGTCACTTTCATAATAACAGCACAATATTACCAAATACTTGTCAAAAACAGAATGAAGATGAATTTTATTGTTGGGAATGAATAGACGAATAAAATATAGACTCACACAAATAACATAATAACATGAGTATAAAGTCATATAAAAAAGGAAGACATGTAGGGGGCCGGCCCTGTGGCGTAGTGGTTGAGTTTGTGCACTCTGCTTCAGCAGTCCAGGGTTTGCTGTTCAGATCCCAGGTGCGGCAGACCTACACACCACTCACCAAGCCATGCTTTGGAAGCATCCCATATACAAAAAATAGAGGAAGATTGGTGCAGATGTTAGCTCAGGGCCAATCTTCCTCACCAAAAACAAACAAACCAAAAACCAAAAAGGAATACATTTAAATTTTAGTATAAATAATTATATTTCATCATATTACGTCACTCTACCTAATATATTTTAAGACAGTATACCAAGAGGTTAATAATTCTTTGCTCATTTTGAGAAATATCAATACAGACAGTGACTTTACATACTTTATTCATTTTATTTTTACATAAATTACTGAAAAAAAATTTAAAATATGAGAAAAAGTATGAGATTTCTCATGTATTGAAATTTTGTGGATTTATTAAAAACCATCCATAATTTAGAAATTCATTGAGCATGTAATGGAGGAAAACTGAAAGTCATTATCTGTCTGGACAGAGCTCACACACTGTAACCATCAAGTCGTTTGTGATCTAAATTTATTTTTTGTTGTCTCTTCTAATTCTCAATGACAGTAGTTTATTCATTGTTTCTTTGGTGTTATTTGATTATGCATCATACTTGGTTGATGGTAGCATTTGGAAACTGGGCTGTCCAGTGAAAGGATGCTTCCCTGCAAAGAGTGACTAAATTTGATATGCCCAGAGCTTTAAGAACTGCAGACATGGAGACACAACTATCCCCTGCCAAGTCTTCAGTATTTTTTCTAAGTTTTCTCCAGTTTTACTGAGAAATAATTGACAAACATCACTGTGTAAGTTTAAGGCGTACAGCATGATGGTATTTATCCAAAGCGCATGAAATCAATAATTCAAAAAGTCTTTAGTGTTATATGTGAGTCCCAGGTTCAGGGGCTCCCTTAGTAATCTGAGAAAAGGCCCATTGGCCCAAAAGCAATACTGATATTTGTTCCTGCCCGTAAAACCTGTCCTCTGTGTGTTTTCACTGCTCACCACTTAGCTTCAAGCTCATGCTTTTCTTCTCTCTCTCTCTTTATTTGTAGTGTTTTCTCTTACATCCTGCAAGTCCAAAAATGAAGTATAATTTACCTTTTATGCAGGATTTAGATAAAAAACTAACATGAAAACTGCAATATTTTTTTTCTTTTGGTGAGGAAGATTGACCCTGAGCTAACATCTGTTGCCAATCTTCCCTCTTCTTTTTCACTTGAGGAAGATCATCCTCAGGCTAACATCTGTGCCAATCTTCCTCCACTTTGCACGTGGTACGCTGCCACAGCATGGCTTGACAAGCAATGTGTAGGTCTGTGCCCAGAATCCAAACCCACAAAACCCAGGCCACCAAAGCAGAGCACGTGAACCCAACTACTACACCACTGAGCCAGTCTCAAAAATTGCAATTTTGAGAGAAATTAATGGTTATTTTTTCCTTTAGAAAAAGCATTGCAGATCATCAGTCAAGTGTACCTCACTTTATGAAGGAGACTTAGCTTAATTTATCTTCTTCTACTGCTGAGTCCTTAGCTCTTTCCTCAAAAGTGTCAAATCCATTAGTTTAACAATGATTCCTGTAAATTTTAGGTTTCCTGAATTTCACTAAAATTTTTCATCCTAAAATAGCATATGAGATGCCTATAAAACTAAAAAGAAAGCTTAATTTATTAAGATAATTATATTTTCTATTATTTATAATCTCAGGATCAGGTAAATTTCATTAAGAATTATAATTTTATCATTTAATGATATTTAGCTTGTGTTGTGATTCCCTTTTCCGTTTGTACTTTTCCATAACCAGTAATTTTCATTATTATTTGTGAAGAAATTTCCTCTAAGGGAACCATCATTTCTACCTCATTGAATGCATCTCGTTATTGTAAGGTGAGTCTTAAAATTGAAATGGGAAGCATTTGTTTTCTTCCTAGCGGTGTAAAATCAATGGTGTTTCTTCAATTAATTTTACATTTAACTTGAATAAAATCTACAGAAAACTGAATTACTTGATTCTTCCATTAGTCTTATGAGCAGGTGTTATTATACCCCTGTGAAGCACAGACAAGTCAGGTAATTTGCCCAAAATAATATGGTTAATACAAGCATAGGTGATCCAATGGTGGAGTTTTCAATTTTAACAGCTCCACTATTAGTATTTAATAAAATATTATTTTCCATTGCCTCCATTAGTCTCAGTACACATGTAATTATTATGTGACTCTTACAAAGCACTCTTGTTTTGTTTGGGTGAACAATATAGAAATGTACACTTAAGCTGTACATATATCAAGAGTATGTTACTTATAATATGAAAGGGGAAATATCACTTGAGTGATTTATTTTATGCTTATCAACCCCTTTTTAACACATATCATCTCATTTATTCTGCTTTGATCTTCAAGATACTATAAAACATGAAAATATTCTTACGTTTTGAAGGTAAAATTTCAATATTTCCATGATTTTCCTGACTCTATCTACAATCTTACCAAGACCTTTATCTGATATGAAGAAAGCTTAATGCGAACAAAAAGAATGAATTAAAATCATTAATTATGTAATACCAGGAATGGTATAATCATTCATCTCAGGGAGTTCAAACACTCTCTCCAATCCACTTTATACAAATAAATGCAGAGTAATACAGCATAGGCACAGATATGACTCTTTGTTTCATAAATAAAACCAGAAACCTAGAGACATATCTTCAAATGATACACCTAGAAGACAAGAGTTACACTTGAGTAAGAGAACAACTCTTATGGCATATTAGAAGCCCTGACTTTTTTAAAAGGCAGTGTACACATAAACAAACCAAGAAGAGCTCTCCTGAAGAGACTAGGGCACCAGAGCATAAAACACAACGTATTGAGTACTTTTCTTAAATAACATCAGGTTTATGAAATTGAAAATGAAATGGAAAGAAAATAATTTCACCAAAAATAGCTTTTGGTAAGTACATGAAACGAATATTGCTCATAGAAAAAAGATAACACAGATTTAACACATCAGATTAGCTAAATGGTTACTAATGACTCTTATTTTTACAATCATGTATGAAACTTTGCTATTTCCTACATGCAGAATGAAAACAGTCAAGTTATATTTAAAATTTTTGAGCATATATCAACAAGAAGAAAACAGAAGATCAAAGGTATCAAGTTTCTCTCAGGGTCAAAAAAATGTCACTCCTTCCATATTGCCCATAGTTATTTCATTAAAAAAAATTATTTTGTAGGCATGAACGATATCTTAATTGTTGTGTCATAGGGGCCTCTAAAACAAATGGGATTCATTTTCTATTGAAGACACTTTTATTTTAATTTGAATATTGGAATTATCTTCCTGGTATTTTGGCTTGGAGACTTTGAAATGAAATACGCATCCAGTCTAATTGAAACAAGTGGCACTATATTATCATTGGTCAAAAATTCTTTGTAAAATCAGGAGATATTTTGTTTTTCAAATTTTCAACAGCTTTATGAGATGATGTATTTAGATGAATTGGGAAGGAAATTGCAAAAGTAAATTTCCTTGAGAGTAGTCATTTTGAATTGGGCTAGTGAATTTATCCATGAATTTACTAATCTTAGAAATATTTATTAAACCCCAAATGCTATTTACTGGAGGTAGAAAGATGATTAGGGTTATTCATTAGCCTCAAAAATTTCACAAACCAATAGGTAAGAGAAGCCAAGAAAAACTAATTTGTAATACAATACTATAGTTGTTATAATGGAGCTATGTTTAATATTATATGAGAGCACAGAAAAATTATTGTATATTTCTCACCTATTTTTCACTACCAGCCCTTGCTTATTTTCTTCATGAAATTTATCAAAATATTTCATTAAACATTTCTTTGCTCACTTATCTTTCCTATTAGTTTTTAGTCTACACTGCTAATCAGTGAGGCATAATAATGTTCAAATAGCTTATCAAACGAGTGATATATTTTTAATGCTATATTTATTTATTTGGCTCAGAAAGCAAACAGGAGGTTTCTGAACCAGAGGCAAACTTAAAAGCAACAACTGGATAGGTTTCCTAAGCCACGCACTTCTCCTTCATGACAATATGATAGGAGCCAAATGGCTATGCCAGCGGCATCTGTACCACAGCAGAAAAACCTCAAAATTATGAATCGGGGTCTTAGGTAGTAATTGGTACAGACCTGTCACCCTCTTCTCCCCATTTTTCTAACAAAAAAAGAAAAATCCCTCCAAGAAGAGAAACAGAAAGTCACTGGTTTACAACCCTTTGGAATGTAGACACATAATTTGGCAGAAATATATCTCTATAAAACTCTGCACTTCTCTCCTATTCAATAGCCCTTTAACTTCCCAGCCTTGTCATTTAATTCAGGTTTTTAGTAATTTTTGCTCAGAAAACCCTGACTACGCAAAAACAAGAACATCCATATCGCTTCCTAACACCAAAGAAAGTGTATTTGGGAATAAAGAACAGCGAAGTACTGAATTATCGAAAGGCATGTGGTAAGAAACAAAACCCAATTTATCCCATTCCTCCCTGTCTGACCCATTTCTTGAAGTATTACCATTAAATGTCATCTATTTGGATTCTTTTGCCCTCTGACTGGCTTCATATTTAAAGGATTCAAATAAAAATGACAAAGTAGTAACTAAATTTACTGATAATTGATTGTAATCTATCCATTTTTATTTGTGACGCACCGAACAAGCAGGTATGCCTAGGAACAGACACAGAATAAAAGCACTGAAAAAAAATGATATGAGAACTAAATATACACTTTAAATATTTCGTGGGATTTTCTCTGCTAATCTATAGGGGATCACATAAATATCCCTACTGATATAGACATAAATTACACTGTCAATATTAGGAAATATTCATATATTTTTAATATGTCTGCAAAAAGAACAGGATCAGAAATACGGAAGATGGAAGCATGGATTATAGTCCAGGAGAAGCCACTGTGTTTTGTAAATCATTCAGTTCTTTGGATTATTTCTGGTTTCTCATTTGTGAAATTTTGTGGTTGGACTAGATGATATTCATCGATTTGTGAAATTATATGGTTAGACAAGACAAAATTACGAGGTTGCACTAGATGATATTTAAAATCATTTTCAACTCAACAGTCTATATATCATCTGGTTTTACACACACACTGTAAGAAGAAATTCACTGAAATGATAAGAAGATTCAATAATGCCTCACAGGTAAAGAATATTCTTAGTCTTTCGTCATACGCACATTACACATTTTATAAAGCAGGCTGTTATTTTGCATTGATCTTGTTTTTTTAAGTTATGAGCAAGAGCAAGGGCTTTGATAATTAAATTTTCATTTACTCTCCAACATCCCTTGAATTATTTGTAGAGAATGAATACCAACACTGATTCATTAGCGATGTTACACTTACTCACACAAACAGAGAATTCCATTTTATATCAACATGAACAGATTAAAATATTTGATATTATGATTTGAAGTTATAGATTTACATTAAAAAAGTATTATATTTCAAGTGAGAATCTTCTTCTTAGAAGGTTTTATAGCATTTAATAAATATTAAATAATATCTTAAGATTCTGAACGTGAACATATGACTGTTCCAATTGCAAAATAAATTTCTATATGTGTTAGTGTAAGCAATTAATTATTTCTGGTCACTGGTGAAAAAAGATACCAGGAGTCTTTCTTGTAAGCTCATCTGGTCTAGTATCTTAATTATATTATGATCCTTTCGACCTTTGTACAAACGAAATAAAAAACACAAACCACACTCAGGCACGTGTCCACACACATAGGCAAGCACACACACATACATCCAAACGGACAATAACTTAGGAGTTGTTTTAATTGACTGTATCTAAAATAGATTTCACTTTTCTACGATTCAGATGATTTACCAATAGGAACATCACCAAAAAGACAATCCTAGATAAGCAGAATTCTAAGATGGCCTCCAAGATTTCTGCCCCCTGGTGGACACAAGCTGCATAATCCCTGGAGACTGAATATGATGGAGTTTTACTCCCATGATTAGGTTATGTTATATGGCAAAACGGACTTTAAGAAATGGAGGTTTTCTAGGG
Organism: Ceratotherium simum simum; assembly: GCF_057802395.1. Taxonomy (NCBI): domain Eukaryota; kingdom Metazoa; phylum Chordata; class Mammalia; order Perissodactyla; family Rhinocerotidae; genus Ceratotherium; species Ceratotherium simum. Next base: position 12,085,605 of record NC_141927.1, on the reverse strand, counting down.
TGTGACTGACCTAATCAGATGAGCACTTTAAAAGCAGACAATTTTCTCCAGCAGTCACAGAGGAAGAAGTTAGAGATTAGAAGCATGATGGGGATTTAGACAGAGGGAGATTGTCCCTTTCTGGCTTCAAAGATAGAGGAGGCCATGTGGCAAGGATTTGAAAGCAGCCTCTGGTTACTGAGAATGGCCTCAGCTACCAGCTAACAAAGAAACAGGGAACGCAGTCCTGCAACCACTGGGATAGGAAATCTGCCAGCAACCTAAATGATCTTGGAAGCAAATTTTTCCCCGTAGCCTCCAGAATGGAAGAGGAGCATAGTCCTCTGACACCTCAGCCTGTGGGACTCTGAGCAGAGTACGCAGCTAACCTGTGCCTAGACTTCTGAAATTCAGAACTGTGACGTAATAAATGGGTGTTATTTTAAGCTACTAAGTTTGTGGTAATTTGTTATGAAGCAATAGAAAAATAATGCAAAAATAAAAAAAAAACACAAAGCTTGAAGTGAAAGCTTTGGAAAATTTCATGAAATAGTTATACACTGTTGGATGGTATGCTACGTCAATTGGCCAATCTGAAAATGATAAATAAATCAAAACAATGATTTGGTAGAAAATTGGGAATCCCACTTAATGTATTTTTTAAGGATTATTTTTGTACAATGCCAGGTTGTTTTATCATCTATCAATATGTGAGGAAATTGTGTGTATTTTCCAGTTTTTTCTTTCATTTTTGTATCTAAATATTTTAAGACATTTCTACTGTCCCATTTTCTTTGGTAAATTTGGGGACTTGAATGAACACTAAAGGTAATTAGGAACTGAATTTTTAAGGATTGTCAACACTGGTTTTGACTCATCTGTTGCAGTGTTACTGAGATTATAACACTATAATATTTAACTGAAACTAATACTGTTATGTTTGGATAAAAGAAAAGGACTCTTACCAGCTTTTCAATTTTAACATGGAATCATAAAATTACTAATCTTGCTTAATAGTTTCATGTAGCGATCTAATTCTTTCAAGTCAGTAGATTATGGTTATGTTTAACTTTTGTCCTTTTTTTCTCATAAATGTATACATTTACTGTAAAACAAGGGAGCAAAACAATTATGCCCATTTTTTTTCCACGTGGGCAAACCAAGAATAAGCCCTTGCTTCAACTAAAATAATTCGCTTTTTACCCTATAGTGAATAGATAAAAAATCAGCATATAAAAGTACTGGATCACAAAATTGTGGGTAAAGGAATCAAGAGATATCAGCTAATGAAAAATTTTTCCAATTTTGACCTATTCTCCATATTTTATTAGTTAATTTTCATCCTTTATCAGTGTAACGTTAGGGTCAGTGTATGTAAGACCTTTATTGAACCAAAGGTACTTTTAAGGTTTTTTCATTGCCCAGTACCTATTAACATGATAGAATTAAAATAGTTATTGGAAAAATGAAATATACAAACAGGGCATAGCCTACCTATTAAGCAGAAATGGTCTTAGATTTTCTCGAAAGAAGTTCTAATCAACAATTTTTACTGTGTTTAACATGTAATATGTTCAAATTAAAACAAGAAAACATTATAATTTAAAATAGGTCTTATTATTTATAAAATAGACAGCTTATTCAATATTTATTAGTCAAAAGAATTTTTCCTATATCATCTCAACAGTTTACTAATCATTACCCAAACAGTACACCAAATTGAGTATTTAAAGTACTCTCGAATCCTAGCTGCTATATGTTAAAAAAAATTTCAGAAAAACATAGTAAAATTATGTGCCACATTCTTATCTCCTTAGTTAGAAAATAACAATGGGTTAACAACACAGCGTTTAGTAAAATACACTTAAACATTTTTAGCTTAGAAGTTTAAATTCCACAAACAGCTTAGCTGTTACTTCTTGTAGGAGCAAAGTCTCATGCATTTTTATCTATGTCTATATTATTTAATATGCTATACCTTACTTGAGCTAAGTTACTATTCTGAAGCAAAATTTTAAAAATTAGCACTGGGATACTTTGAAAGTGCTCTCTGCCAAATATTATTTTGCCCTGGTCATATTTAGGGCATTATCATTAGTGTTTTGCTGTATTTTATTTTAACTTTTTTTTTTACCTTTGTTATGACCTTGGGCACGAAAAAGCTCATTAAAAATTAAATTGCTTATTATAGCCTGGCATCACTTTCCACTTTGATCAGAAAGCACAATAGGTTCTTTGAGTGGATTTACCTATAAAATATTCTAGCAATGGGAATAGAAAAGGCAAGTTTAATAACCGTAATGTTGAAACAAAAGCTACGGAAATGCCACCAAGGGAGTGATAAGAAACATTTTATATGGTGAAAATAAACTATAGATTTGTGATACTAAAATTTAGTTTTCTATCTCGTTAAGACTCTCCTACAACTTGAAAACCTAGTTGTCGATTTCAGTTCTACAAAATTATGTTCTGCCACTATACATATTTTGCTGATAACATTCATGTCAACATCTCACCTCCCTGCCCCAAACAAGAGAATGTTATGAGCAACCCTTGAAAAATTCCATGAAAAGAAAATGATTTAAGTGGGTAGTATTAAAATGGTTTCTAAATTAGGTGTCTCGATATGCTGAATGCTTTCTTCTTCTTCTTTTAAATTCTGAGGCTATTTCGCAGTTTCGATTGTGCTATAATAATTTAGGTTGGTGTAGCTCTATTCCTAGAGTTAGAGTGTAATTTATAGTTTCCTACCTTTTCAGCATATGGGGAGAATAATAAAGTAAAAGCAGAATGGATTATATCAAAGGTTTATAGCAATTATATATGGACTAAAATATTCTGAAAACTTTTACTTGCATTAAAATTTCCTCATATTTACCATATATAAACTCATTTGCATTTGAAATTTAAAGGCCCAGCACTTAGGATTCCATTGTATAGATGAATATGAAAAGAGTTGGCAATAGACACATCGTATGTCTGTCTACTTTTTGTCCTTGGATGTAGGTACATCAACATGGAGAAAAAGAAAGCTTTTAAAGTTATTTTTTTTAAATGTTGGAATGAAATGTATTCTAATAAGAATGTAAAATTTGATATCATTTAAATGACAATTCCAATACTATTCAACTCAAATTGTCACAAAATCCTTGGAATCATCAAAAGCATATCATAACCACTATAATTAATCTTTTGACATTGAGGTAAAGCCAGTCAAACGAAGCAGAGGTCCATCGTCAGGGCCTACTCTGTGCTGAGGAGTTTCCAAGATCATAAAATAAATGTAAGCTATTGTAAAGCAACGAAGCTTAAACCAAATTCTGGAGATGAAATACATTTCCATTATTGAAGATTAAATTAATTTGATTTGTTCTCCAAATAAAAGATAAAGGGACTTTAACAAAATAAGTATCTGTTATCTATATATTGTACCCTTTTAGGAGCACACCAGTTTTGCTGGAATGAATATGTACTCATAGCCCTGAGGAATGTTAATTTTGGATATTTTTTTGCATTAAAATTTGAGCTTCTTTCAATTTTTATTGATTTTTTTACTTCTGGGTAATTCCATTACCTGATGTCCGAAATTTTAAAAAACTGTGTACTGCTTTTATCATACACAATAATCAACTTGAAAATACTCATCAATTTTCATATGATGTCTTATGCTAAAGAACAGAAAATAAAGACAGACAATTAGAAGTAGGGCTGGAGATGTAGACTTGGAATGTCTCTGCACATAGGGTGCCATGATAACCAGTTTTTCATGTTGACATGGTGTTGCTACCTTTTAATATACTCATCTCTTCTTATATTGTAGTTTATTTTGGCTATTACAGTTTTTCACTATTACAATTAATATGGTAATATGTATATTCTTGCCTTATAGCTTTTTACCTATGCTTATATTTTTCCCACACGATAAATTAGCAATCATTACATCTCTCAATCAAGAAGTATATATAGTTTCTAGTTCTTTAACATAGTGGTAAATTGATTTATAAAGCCATTTTATTAATTTACAATGATGTAAGCAAAAGAAAAGTAATAAGTATCAATTTCTCAATATTTTGTTGTTACTTTTGCTTATATGATAGTAGTAAAGCAAAATCTATTGTTCTTTAATTAAGGTGTTTTTTTTAATTATAATTGTTATCTATACCACTTGTCCACATGTCTACTAGAATCTACAACATAGTAACCACAAGACCAGGAACAGAATTTGCCACTCCAAAATATGCCCCTTTGGCGTATGGATTATTCTGAGCTGATAATTAGAAAGAAACAGCAGACACAGGAAAAGCTCTGAAAACCTAGTAGAAGTTTAGTGAAATCTCCATTTGTAAGGGTGTCTCCCTCTCTGTGCCAGGAAGAGAAGGATGATTCTAAGTCTCTAGAAACTCTTATCAATGGAGAAGGCAATGACTTAAACCTGCATAATCACTTTACCCTTGTTTACTGTGCCTTTCCTGATAACCTGCCTTAACTGATTCAATCTTAACAACAGAATGTTAAAGCTGTTTTCCAGGGGCAGTGAGCCAACCAGGAGCATGCGCAGGAGAGAAAATTTTGATCTGCCAATTGAAACTCATTCTGCCAGCGCTTCTGCATACCAGCTGGCCCTCTCTAATCCCTTAAACTTTACCCCAAACCTCGGACAGGGCGGATAGATTTGAGAACTTGGCCTCCTGTCTCCTTCCTTGTCGACCTTGCAAAAAGCCATTCTTTTCTCAAAAGCCGGTGTGCCAGTGGTGTCGGCTTCTGAGCGCATGGGTGGTGAGCCCTTGCTTGGTAACAATATTTTATTAAACTCTATAAAATGTACTTACTAGCCTATTTTATAACATACTTTTTCTATATATATAAATTAGTCCTTAGACTTTTATTTCTGATGTTTTTATTTTTACCGAAGTTTTAAGGAGTTAAAGCAAATGGACGATGACCCATTTTTTCTCCTTACTTGTGGGACATTCTGAGAAGAGAGGCAGGTGACCCAGGCTAATCTTCCTGAAAACATGCTGGTAATTGGCCTCTTGGTAAATAGACTAATTATATTGCTATGAGGAGAGTCTTTATCTATGGAATGCTTCGAGCAGACTGCAGTTTAAGATTGTGTTTTGGAAAACAAACCTAGAATATTTATATTTACCAGGCATTCTCCTTGGAAAATATCATGTTAGCTACAACTGTATGATTCATAATGAAAGTTCTCTTTGTGTGTGAGGCATCAGATGAATCTTCCTAGAGTTCTCATCTATTACTCTGAGAGTGCATGTCTAATGTGGGGAAATAAAAGACCTGGGGAGTTGATCTCAATGTCTCAGTAGTCTCCTTGCTTCCACTGTGCATAATTACTTATTACTTTAAAATTATTAGAAAATACTTCACATTGGCAATGACTGTGATTCACGTAAATCTGATTTGGATGTGCAAACATTTATTTTTGTTTTAACTCATATACTTGTGCACGCATACACATAAATCTTCACATATTCATATTATTTTATGTTTCTTTTTTCCTCTGTAATTTTTTCTAACAACAGAATCTCTTAGATGTAAGATAAATATAGGTAAGGAAGGCCTACCATATGCCAAAACTTGTGCTAGACAACAAATAAGATTCTTGTAATTAAAAACTTCAGAATTTAGTGAATTCTATAAATTGAGTGCAGCACGGAGGAATGTGGAAGATAGAAGCTGACCCACAGTGGATACATAAAATAAGCTACGAATAGACATAGGTAGTTGTAAGCTACTGAGATTTTGGTCTTGTTTATACCTACCCTAAATGTACTGATACAGATATCATTACCAGTGGGGTTCTGCATTTAAAAAAGAAAAAGAAAAAAAAAGTGGCATAGTCTCTTGCACTAGGCATTGAATAACAAGGAAACTTTATTGGAAAACTGTCAATCCATGTATTGCGGTGGTAGAACATTTCGTAAAAGTGTTTCCTGTAGCAACTTAGAAGAAGTGAACTAAATGAGTTCATGGCTTGAGTTGAAAGAGTCTGAAAACAGAATGTTGGTTATCACTGGCTACATTTCTCAGGGTGCTACAAGATGAGTTAAGAAAAGCAAATCCTTTATAAATAGGATTAAAAGAAAATCCAATGAGTCTACATTTTGGGACTTGTAGGGTGGAGAGGTGTAACTGATCCTCATCTAACTGTGAAAAACAAATCACGTAGCAAAATACAAAAGGAGCCTTGTGGTAAGGATCGAATCGAGGTTATGGCCATCACTTCCTCTGTTAAAACTTCTAACTCTGATTAAGTTGGTACCCAGTAAACACTCCCACTTAGTCAAAAGTAGTTCAGAGGAAAACGTCTTAGGAATAGCTCTCCTTTCAAGTTCAAAGTACCTGTAATTAAGACTAGACAGAGAAACTTGTCACAAAACTTTGGGTATGACTATTGGCTCATGGAGTTGATTGGAACCCACCAGTGACTGCCCTTGAGCTCCAAATTCCTATGGAAAATCAGCTTATCTCCCAAGAAGAGACTTCTCTCTAAAGCTGTCTTTAAATGCAATCAAGGAAGATGTTGAAAAAGAACATCCAGAAGGTAGAAGCAAGGTCCACGGAAAATAATGGACCAGGGTGCTACCTCCCCCAGTGAGATTTCAGAATTATTATGGAGTAGTGTCTGCCCTGCATCTTTCATTCTTCCCCTTTCTGAGCAAGAGTGTTTATTGAAGTTATCCTGTATTTACTGAATGTGTCATGTAAATTCTTTGATCTCTGGATCAAGATAAGCCACATGCATCTGACATAGAAAATATGTGATCTTGGGCACTAATTCTGATGCTAGACTGAACTCTTGGATGTACTTCTTGGGGAAAGGGGGTTAAGCATATTTGCAAGTAAATGGCAGGAAAGTGAATTTTTTTTGACCCAGAGGATGGTTTGTGTAAACAGTTTAATTTTCAAATTATTTGCATCTTCTCTATTGTTATTCAGGATGAATAATGGAATCCCAAACATGTGCATGTTCTAATCCCAGAAACTGTGAATATGTTAATATACATGGCAAAAGAATCTTTGAAGATATGATTAGTTTATGTATCTTGAGATGGGGAGATTATCTTGGATTCTCCAGGCGGGCCCCATGTAATCACAACGGTCCTTATTAGAGAAAGGAAAGAGGAGAGGGTCAGTGTGAGAAAAGGAGCTGTGATGACAGTCAGAGGTGTGTGGGAGAGAGAAAGAGAGAGAGTGAGAGAAGGGGTTTGAAGATGCTATGCTGTTGGCTTTGAAGACAGAGGAAGGGGCCACTAGCCAAGAAATTTGGGTGACCTCTAGAAGCTGTGTAAGGCAAGGAAATGCATTCCCCTCTAGCTCCTCAGACTCCAGAGGAAATAAAGTCCTGTTGATACCTTGATTTTAAGACTTCTGGTTTCTAGAACTGTAAAATAATAAATCTATAAGATAATTTATGGTAACTTGTTACAGCAGCAATAGGAAACTAATAAAATTACTTTCAGTTCTCATCTCTGTGGGAAATAGTACTTTCCCACCACAGTGACATCTTTCTTGCCAATGTGACTTGCTTTAATTAATGAATCATGAGCAGAAGTGACATGCCACTTCCAAGGAGAAGTTTTAAGAGCCATCACGTGTTTCCACCATGCTTTTTTACCCTGTGCCACAAGAACAGCAAGATTCCAGATAGGGACAGCTTCATTCACCTGGGCTCCAGAGTCAAGATATATCTAGCAAGACCATAGCTGATCCACAATGGACCTAAAACATGAATGCGAAATAAAGCATTCCTGCTGTAATTCACTTGCTATACAGCTATAGTATAATTTGGAAAGAATGGAGATTTTCCTACAAAATTTCTAAGTCTATCCATTTAGGATTTGTATGTATTATCTTTCACATTTTTTTATTCTCTCAATATAATTGTTAAAGCCTTCATTAGATATGTTATATATATTTCTAAAAGTTTTCTTTAGATTTGCTATTATTGATCTTTGTATTTTTTAATCAGTAATTCTTGGTATGTAAGAAAAAAGGAACGTGAATATATCTTTATTTAATTTAAAGCCTATGTGTGTAAAAATAGATTAGGAGCCCTTGAATATCTTTAAATCTCTTTTTTGTTGGGCTTATTTGTTTGGTATAGAATTTCTGGGTTATATAAAATGTGTTGTCCCATTGTCTTGTGAAGGCTAATGTATTAAAGGATACTGTGGTTAGATGAAATTCTAATATATATATACAATATATGTTATAGAGCATATATATTTTATATATATTTTATTTTTATTACTATTATCTTTTTTGGTGAAGAAGATTGGCCCTGAGCTAGCACCTGTTGCCAATCCTCTTCTCTTTTTGCTTGAGGAAAATTAGCCCTGAGCTAACATCTGTGCCAATCCTCCTCCATTTTTTGTATGTGGGATGCCTCCACAGCATGGCTGATGAGTGGAGTAGGTCCACATCCGGGATCTGAACCTGTGAACCCAGGCTACCGAAGTGGAGCATGCGGAACTTTAACCACTCGGCCACGGGGCTGGCCCCTATATATATATTTTTACAATGTCCAATCTCAAATATGCTCAAGATTATTGTGGTAGACTGGACTCTTTTTTCATTTCTTCACTCTGCTGTCGTAGAGTTGTACGTCCACAGCCTCGCCGGTAACAATTGAGGGCATCCTAGGAGAACAGGTGGAGAATGCATCGCTACCCATCAACTTGGAACTTAGCCACGTGACTCGCTTTGATCAATAAATGTTAGTGGACACGCTGTGAAGGGAAGCTTAAGTGTGCTTCATCAGTTTGGGACTGGCTTTTTGCACTTCTGAGTTCCTTCATGAGAAGAACATCCCCTTGGGTAGTCACTGGTTGCAAAAAGAAGATACATGTGGAGCAGACCTGTACACAATGCAGTGTGAAGCCGTGCTCAGCTGATCCTAGCTGAGTTCAGTAGAGCCTCATTTTTTCTGTGTGTGTCAATGAGAAAAATAAATGTCTGCTGTTGTTAGCTATTGAGAGTCTGGGGTTGTGGATTAAAGAAGATTATCAAAGAGCTCATTCAATTGTTTTATCATTTTGGCATGTTGTTTTTACCTGCTGTCCATGTCTCTCTTTAAGCCATTTAAATTATTATTTTATTAAGTTCTATTTTTCTGATATTAAAATTATCTTTAAAAAACTACTACTTGCTTTATTTTGGTTCTTATCAGCCTGGAATACCACTTTTTTAATAACTTTGTCTCTGACTTTTTTCCTTGGTATCATTTTTGATATTTTTATCTTTTGGGCAACATTTTGATGAATTATGTTTGCTGTTGTCAGGGCGGTGGGAGTAATTTTCGTGCAATTTTTCAGTCAGTTTTTCAATGAGGACCTTAAAATTTATTGAGATTAATGAATCATTCTGAGTTAGTTCTACCCCAATCTTTTATATATCTTTAAATTACCTTGCTTTTGTGTTTCTCTATTCCTTATTTTCTCATTCCTACATTATTTTTCGGGGGGGTCTTTTCAATGCTTTGTTTGCTTATGGATTGTTTTTTCTCTGTTTTGGTTTACGTGTTATACCATGTTTTCTAACACTATAGCTGTCTACATACACTGATTATAGTCCTGATGAAAAGCAAAACAATTAATTTGGGTAAAATATTTACAATTCATAAACAGATATCTGAACTAGCAAGAATATAATATATACACAAAGGCCAAAATTAAATTGAAAACAGTGACCTTAGGGTAAAAGGAAACTTCAAAGTATTCACCTTGAGGATATTGCTTAAACCACGCTGAGCTTCCATTTTGAAAGCCATATCCACATTCAAAAGAAAGACAGTATAGGCTGGCCAAGGTGATGAGCATTCCACATAAAGTTAAGACACTAAAATACAGATGAATAGAAATCATTCTATGTATGAAAATGTGTCTTTACTTAATTTGGTGGTGAGTGGTAATACAAAAAGAAAATTCTCTTGAGAATGTGGTAATCAAAGTTGGCCATCAAGAGGGTGAAAGCCCGAATTTGAAGTACATGTGTGATTTTGAAACAAAAGCAAACCATTTAGTTCAAAGTATTCCAGGAGTGATGGGGTCTTCTTGAGTATATGTCAAAATTTCTGAATAGATGCAACTTCAACTCGTTCCTGATGAATTGACATAGAAAAATAATTTCAAAGAATATGAATCATGAATAGTTTTAAAAAATGGACACCACACATGAAAAACAACAGTAATACATACAACAGAATTTGGCCTTCAATTACATACTGACATCATTAGAATATAAGAAAATTATATTCAATATGGTTTCAAGAATAAGAGTTTTGAAAATATGACCAAGAAATAAGAATCTATAAAAAATAACCAACAATAACATGGTGGCCTAGTGGTTAAGTTCGTGTGCTCTGCTTTGGTGGCCTGGGGTTGGCGGGTTTGGATCCTGGGCGTGGACCTGTGCACGCTCATCAAGGCATGCTGTGGTGGCATCGCATATACAAAGTAGAGGAAGATTGGCATGGATGTTAGCTCAGGGACCATCTTCCTCCAGCAAAAAGAAGAAGATTGGCAACGGATGTTAGCTCTGGGCCAGTCTTCCTTACTTAAAAAAAAAAAAGATCAACAGATTTGATACAGGACTAAATATTATTGGTAGAAATGTATATATCTCTATGTATCTATCTATATAATTCAATCAAAGAATTTCAAACTGATTAGTCATTGCTAAAGAGAGAATAAGAAGACAGATGCAAAGAAATTATTCAGAACACATCCCACAGACAGAAAAAACAATGAAACAAATTTTTAAAGGTTAAGTAATATGTAGGATATAATGCACAAGTCTAACATAGCTATTTGAATAGCTAGAATGATAAAATATAGACAAAGAAGAAGAGAAAGTATTTGATAATATAATGACTGATAAATTTTTAGACTCACTGAACAATGCCAATATTCAGATTCAGAAAACTCCAAGGAATTTCGACCCTGACAAACAAAAAGAAAGCCACACATAGACATATCCTTGCAAAACTGCAAAACATAAACAATAGGATATCTTAAAAACACTCAAATAAAAATGCTGATCACCAAAGAACAAAATTAACCTGAGAGTGGATTCTTAATAGCACCATTTGGAAGCCATAAATGAATAGGATACCATAGAGAATGTGCTGAGAAAAAAATAGCTGTCAATCTAAAATTCTGCACTAAACAGAACAACTTTTTGAATTGAAGAGAAAATGAATATTACTCAAGCAAACAAAATTAATAGCATTTATTACCAATACAGCCTCATGTGCTACACAATTTTCCAGAACACTTTGAGTATAAAGTACAGTTCTCAGTCAATCCCTCCACTAGGAGACATATGGTTTGTAGTGGTACAAATGAACACATTAATAATTATGTATTTTAATGTACATGTTTCAATGTTTTAAAATTTTCCATGTTGATATAAAGTTTTCCCTTATAAAAATTAATTTTAGTAAAATAAATGGAGAATTAAAAAAATGTGCTGTAGTCACAAGGAAAGTGATCTCAGATGGAGGGTCTGGGTGAAGGAAAGATTCATGACGAAAAAATGACAAACAGGTGAATAATCCCAAATAAATACTGGCTGTGTAAACAGTAACTATAATGTTTAATAGCGAGGTTAAAAAGATGGATGGATGTGGACAAAAACTGTATATATGTAGAGAAGTGACTGCAAAGTTAAAGGGCTCTAAAGAAACTAGTTTTGTTCAGAAAAGGTAAAAAGCATCTTCACAGCAAAGGAAATCATAAAAAAGATGAAAAGGCAACCTACAGAATGGGAGAAAATATTTGCAAATCATATATCAGATAAGGGGTTAATATCCAAAATATATAAAACCCTCATATAGCTCAATATCCAAAAAACAAACAATCCAATTAAAAAATGGGAAGAGAATCTGAATAGACGTTTTTCCAAAGAAGATATACAAATGGCCAACAGGTACATGATAAGATGCTCAACATCACTAATCGTCAGGGAAATGCAAATCGAAACCACAATGGGATATCACCTCATACTTGTTGGAATGGCTATCATCAAAAAGAGAAGAGATAACAAGTGTTGGGGAGGATATGGAGAAAAGGGAACCCTTGTGCACTGCTGGTGGGAATGTAAATTGGTGCAGCCACTATGGAAAACATTATGGAGGGTCCTCAAAAAACTAAAAATAAAACTACCATGTGATCCAGCAATCTCATTTCCGGTTATGCAGGCAAAGGAAATGAAAACAAAATATTGAAGAGATATTGCACTCCCATGCTCATAGCAGCATTATTCACAATGGTCAAGACCTGGCGAAAACTGTTGTGCCCATTAACAGATGAATAGATAAAGAAAATGTGGGATATATAAACAATGGAATATTATTCAGCCTTTAAAAAGAAGGAAATCCTGCCATTTGCAACAACATGGATAGACCTTGAGGACATTATAGTATGTGAAATAAGCCAGACAGAGACAAATACTGTATGATCCCATTTCTATGTGGAATCTAAAAAAAAAAAAAGTCAAACTCATAGGAATAGAGTACAAAAGTGGTTGCCAGAGGCTGAAGGTGGGGGTGGGAGAAATAGGGATAGGTTGGTAAAAGTGTACAAACTTTCAGCTATAAGATGAATAGGCCTGAGGGTCTAATGTAAAACATAGTGACGATAGTTGATAACACTGTATTGTATAATTGAAATTTGCTAAGAGAGTAGAATGTAAGTGTTCTCACCAAAAAAAATAAAAAGATAAATATGTAAGGTATTGGGTGTGTTAATTAACTGGATGGGGGGAATATCTCCACAATGCATACATCTATCAAATCACCATGATGTACACCTTAAATATCTTACAATTTTATATGTCAGTTATACCTCAATCAGGCTGAAATAACAACAACAAAGAAAGATTATGTAGGCATGTAAAATTAAACAAACAAAAAAAACAGAATGAAAAAAATAATTGTAAAGTCAATAAGACTTTTCAAGAAAAATAGAAACAAAAAAGTTAGACAAATAGCACAACGTAAGATCGTAGATACCGACAGTACATCTGTAATCAAATATAGTGCAAATGCTCTTGTTAAAAGTGAATGATTATTAGACTGAATTAGAAAACAACAGTTAAGTTTATTGTTCCTTAGAAATGCGCTCGTAACTAAAAACACAGACAAGTTGAAAAAAAATGAAGAAAAAATAAACCAAATAACAATCAAAAGTTTATTTAGTTATATTAATATCATACGAAAGTGAATTTGAAGCATAGCTCTTACTAAAAGTACAGAGATTTTCTACGTATTAATAAGTTTTAATTTACCATGTTTGTAATTATTTTCAATTAATGTGCCCTTAATATCATATTTTGAAACATATAAATCATTTATTGAACTTTAAGGAGAAAATGATAGATCTACTCTCATATTGAGATATTTTAACATACCTCTCTCAGTGACTGATGAATCAGAAAGAAAAAGAGTAAAAAGGATGTAAAATATTTCAAAAACACAACCAAAAAGTTTGCTCTATAATTTAAAAAATATGATATACAGAAAATAAATCAAAATAAAATTAGAGAACTATTTGAAAAGAATGATAAAGAAAACATCTGATATCAGAATTAGTGAGCTGAACCTTAAGTAGGACTTAGAAATGGATAACCTTGAATACTCACCTACAAGTAAGAAAAGCAAAAAATCAGCTTTAAATATCTGACTTAGGCAGTTAATAAAAATGAACAGCAATATAAACCTTGAAGAAGATGAAAGAAATTAATAACAAATAAGGCTGAAACCAATAAAAAATATATACATACAGCAGAGAGTATCAAGAAAGCCAAAAGTTTGGATGGATGTCGTTAAGAAGTTTTCACATTTTATTCTACCCTACTTTCAGGCACTTTCTACCACACTGCACTCAAGCATGGCCTTATTACTTATTTTGGCCAAGGGACTGTGTGCAGAAGTGATGGGATTTTGGGGTGCATTCTACTTTTCCACTTATGCCCTGGTGACTAGTGATGATGTCCTTGATGGAGGCTGTTCCATCAGGCTGCAATTGATGAGAGCATCTACAACTGAAAAACAAACACACAAAGATGCTGAATTGCAATAAAGATTAAGTATAAGGAATCAAATCTGTTTAAACTACTAAAAGTTTGGGATTGTTTATACCTGCAGCATAACCTAGACTATCCTGTTGGTTCTTTGAAAATAATAATACAATAGATGTAGGCTTGGGTAGTCGTAGACCTGCACATATGAACGCACAAGATTGCAGACACAGACAAACAATATATATATATATATATGACTGAAAAAGGAGAATAATATAGATGCTACAGAGATTAAAATAGAATTAAAAGATATGACAGTTGTCATGCCAATAAAATGATAAAGTAAAAATAAATTTAGAAATGATCTATTGAGTCATGATTGACTCGAAAGCCATAATAGTTCTCTACCTATTAAAGAAATCAGCCAGTATCTTAAAATCTTTACACAAATGAAACACTAGATCCAAATGGCCTTAGAAGTGAATTTTACCAAATATTCAACAACTAAATAATTCCAAGCTTACATAGACTCTTATAGAGAATAGAAAAGGAAGGAGCATTTATCACCTAGTTTTATGAGGCTAACAAAACCTTAATACCAAAACCTGACAAGGAAAGTAATAGGAGAAAAAAAAATTACTATCTTAGTCATTAGTACACAATACTGTATTAGCAAAATGAATTTTAAAAAAAAAGTAAACCTGACACAGTTGGGTTGATTCCCATTAACAGATAAAAAGAGAAAACAATGAAATATACAATTGTCTCAGTAGACAAAAAAGGCTTTCAGTAAAAATCTGTACCCGTTTGTGATTAAAATAAGTTATTAGAAATTTAAAACAGAATGCCCTGATGGGGCCCGCCCTGTGGCTTAGTGGTTAGGTGCACGCACTCCGCTACTGGTGGCCCGGGTTCGGATCCTGGGAACGCACCGGCGCACGGCTTCTCCAGCCGTGCTGAGGCCTGGTCTCACATACAGCAACTAGAAGGATGTGCAGCTATGACATACAACTATCCACTGGGGCTTTGGGGAAAAAAAAAAGGAGGAGGATCGGCAATAGACGTTAGCTCAGAGCCAGTCTTCCTCAGCAAAATGAGGAGGATTAGCATGGATGTTAGCTCAGGGCTGATCTTCCTCACAAAAAAAAAAAAAAAAGAATGCCCTGATGAAGGGCATCACAAAAAAATAAAGCAAATATAATATTTAATAGTAAGGCATTAAAAACTGTTACTTTTAGATCAGACGTGCTATCACCACTTCTATTCAACATTGTAGTGGACGCCCTTGGCATTAAGACGAGGAAACATAAAATGCTGATGAAGAAATGAAAACATCATTATTTTCAGATCATATGATTATATACGTAGAAAACTCAAAAGAAATCATATGGAAATTTCAGAATTAATACATAAATGTACCAAGTTTTTTGGATTATCAATATACAAATCAATTGCAGTGATATACACATGGAACAATAATTTTTAATGTAACCCAAAATGGCAATCACATAGCTATATTACAAATTACCTAAGAACTGTTATAGGAGAATATTTATTATAGAGAATAAAACTTTATTAAAAGACGTTGAAGGAGGGGTAATAAAAGAAGAAGCTTATTATGATTTTGATTGCAAAGCTCAATACTGTAAAGTTGTCAGTGCTCGCCATATTGATCTATAGATGAAGGCAATCATAATCAAAACCTCAAGAGAATTTTTTTTTTAGAATTCAATAACCTCATCCTAAAATTTATATGAAAGGACAAAGGGCAAGAAATAGCCAAGACTTTCCTGAAAAATAAAAACCAAGAGTTACCAACGGTATTAAAACTACATGTTATTATGGCAGGAGAAAGCAGAAAAAAATGTTTAGAATATTATTGGAGTATATTTTTCTCCTCCTTGAGTGGTAAGGATTTCTTAAATCAAATGTAAATGACACAAACCATAGTGGAAAATATTGATTACCTTGTCTGTATTAAAATTTACAATTTCTTTTCATCACTAACAAAAACCCAGCCATATTCAGAATGGCCGAGATGTGTATAACAGATGCTCTCTTTATACACTAGTGGTTTTGGAGTGTAAACCTAGCACAATTGTAAAACAATTTAGAAATCTTTAGTGGAGTTGAACCTATGCATACTGTCAAAAATCCACAAACAGTAAAAGATAAAATCACATCAGTTTAATAGTACTTAGTAAGAGTTTATCATGCCTAGAACAACAGTTTGAAAACTGAAAGTTTCAAATCCAAAACTGATATGGAGCTCAGAGGCATGACCTTGCAGGATGGCTTATAAAGTGAAAATGAGGAATTAGTTTAACCCTTACAATGACTGCTTATTAACAATGGGGTTTCCGGACGGCAGGAGATTGGCTAAAATTCTTATACCACTTTAGGAAACCACTAAGTTTCTTTTATGATTATCAGAGGCATTTACAAGAAATAAGTTAGGAATCCCTTATATTCATGAAATAAAGCAGATTTAGTTTTGCTTATGTGGCTTAAACGGTTGTGTCTGCTCAAGGAATTTTCAAGTTTGGTTTCCATTACATGTTTTACTTCAACAGTACCCTACGGTAAAATCCCACGAAAAGGCTTGCACTAGAAGCCCTTTATCTGTAGATGCATTATCAGGACAGAAAAAAAAAAAAAGAGCAGTTGCCTAAATTTCCATTAACAGAATAGTAACATGGATGATTACATTATGGTACAATCATACCACAGAATACTGTACAGCAATAAAAATGAATGAACTAAAACTGTATGCATAAACATGATTGATTCTCAAAATGTACTATAAATAAAAAAATCAAGTCATATCAAATATGGGATTCCATTTGTATAAAAAAGCAGCAAAATTATAGATAGATGATAGATAGATAGATAGTTAGATAGATAGATAGATAGATAGACAGATAGATCGATGATATGTGGTAAAACCATTAACCGAGCAAAAAAAATAAAGAATTCATGGTTATGATTCCCTCCAGAGGGGAGGAAAAGAGACGAATCAAGATCAAAGGGCTATTAAGGTCCAACTAGTGTTCTATTTCTTCATCTGAAAGTGGAGAACACGATGCTCATTTTATTAGTATTCTTTAAACTATGTATTTTTGTGTAATACATGTAATATATGTTTTTTTTAAATGTGATGAATTTCACAATATTAACAATTTTTGAATTTAAAGATAAATTTATACCTGTTATATTTTTCTTCTCCTTTTTTCCTTATTAGTATTAAAACTTAATCAGTATATTCTCCAAGTAAGTTTAAAAGCTTAACATATCTTTGATGTTTTTCTAGCGTTCCCAACCAAACACTGGCGTCTTATATTTATATCTGTAAGTCATTGCCTATTTATAAAACAAAGGTTTTTTCTTCCTGATAGGTTCTATGTATAATAAGCTTTCTAAGAACTTAAATGCCTGGAGTCTGTTTATTTAGCACTAATGCATTTAAATGGTCGTGTAAAATGCTTTACTTACAGCAATTTGGGGATATTGCCTCATTTTATTCTTCCATTCACGGTTGTACTTGAGAAACCTGATGCTGATCTGATATTCTTTCCTTTAATGTGATCTATTTTTGTTTTCTTTCTGGGAGATTGTCACTGATCTCCTTCAATTTTCCTAGCATGTCTAGAACAAGTTATTTCTTGTTTTTCCTTTTTGGCTTTTTATGAGCCAGCCATTTCAGTATAAATGTATTAGACACATTTTTGAGCCCACACAGCATCTCTAAACTTGTAGCAACAGCTGCGATGGACAATCTCTTGATGTTCTCGCAGCAACTCATCTCAGGAGCCTGTGTATCTCTCTGCCTTTCTGCCTTAGGGAAATGGCTTGTTCAGCCTACCTAGGGCAATCAACAAATTTTAGGAGTTTAACCCCAAAAGGCTACTCTTGGAGTGAGTGGATACAAGTCTCTACTTTCTGTCCTTAGGAAAGACAAGTCTGAAGCATGTTCTATGGAGGTCCCAACGGTCCCCATCGAGAATGAGCCTCATGTTCAATAACAAATGAATTTCTCCCTATCCTGTCTCGTTCATTCCTTGACTTTTGCTTCCTGAATTATCTGCACTCATGTGGTCTCCAGCGCTGTTTCGTGGAGAACATAAACTATGAAATTTATATTAAACTGTGTGTTTCTATACCTCTGTAATCCTATGCTTGATATCGTTCCTATAAATACACACTGTTGTTTCCATTCTCATTATTCTGTTCTTCAAAGGCTCCTCTTAGAGAGAAGTCAGTCCTTCAAATTCTTTTCTTTATATTGATTATTTTTCTCATATTTTGTTTCTAACTAAGCTTTCTTAAAAATTTCTACGAGAGTTTCTCACCTCAATATTCCATCTCACTAATTTTCACTCTGCCTGTAGCTCATAAGAATTTTAATTTAAAAATGAGCTTTGCATAGCTGATGCAAGGTCTGACATAATGTAATTTGTATTGTTAACATTATATGAAAAATAATCATTTGTCAAAAAGAAAAGTGATGTGATTTAACTTATACTTTATCAAAAACAAAATTATTGTGTTTCAATTTCTTGGACCACTTAGAAATATTAGATATCCGTAATCACTATAAATTTTTCCATATCTTCAATTGTTATAGAGATATCAGAATTTTCTCACATATTCCATTATGTTCTTCAAACACATATATATGCATGTATGTTTAAATACATGAGAGCATTTATATATCAATTTCAGTAGTCCTTGTTTAAATAAATTGAATTTTTTTTATCCTGATGACAGTTTTTTTTCTGAACTATTAAAAAAAGTCATTCTATGGGGGGCCAGCCCTGTGCTGTAGTAGTTAAGTTTGGCACACTCCACTTCAGCGGCTCAGGTTCATGGGTTTGGATCCCAGGCACAGACCTACACCATTTGTCAAGCTATGCTGTGGTGGCGACCCACATACAAAATAGAGGAAGATTGGCGCAAATGTTAGCTCAGAGCCAATCATCAGCGAAAAAAAAAAGAAAAAAAATTCATTCTAAAGCATTGTGTTTGAATCAATTTTTTTTTGTTGAGATCTCAACTAAAATTATACTTGAGTGCTTGAAAATATATATTTTAATTGACCCAAAACAGTAAAGATGCTCTAGCCACTCAATATAGTATATTATATTCTGTAATTTTTACTTTTGCAAATTTTATACATTTTTGCTCGACTAGTTTTAAAGAGGTATTTTGAAACATAATTGTACAACTCTCCTTTAAAGCTTTGGAAAGAAGTAGGAAGGAGTAGGAAAATTCACGAGTAGGAAGAGAGATAGAGAATCACATACTTCAGCCCTATGGCTTTTGAACAAAGTTGCTTATGAATACCTATTTGTATTGTGAATCTGCCATGGTTTATATCAGTAGCCTTAGCCTTAACTTCTGGACTTCTCTGTTTGACATCTGAATTATGGAAATAATAATATTTACCTGCTTCACGGGGATGGTGAGAAAATGAATTATATTCTTACCAAATGAAGGAGAAAATATATGTTAATAAAATCAAACTATTCTGCCTACTATATTTTTCCTTTAGATGTTCAAATTACTTAAAGAACATCAAAATCTACAAAAGAAACTTGAAATAAAGTTTATGTATAATAATTAACTTTGTTATGTGCTCTGTATATATACTTCAGCTATAAGCATTTTTTCAAAAGATAAGTTCCTATATTTAGTGTAGCATTAACTTTGATTTTTAAAATTTTTATGCTAAATTATTCATATGTTAATTCAACTTTATTAACCTTTGTGTGTCACAAAGCAAACAAAACATATCTTTTATACGTTTGGAAATTTTTAATTTTGTAATGAATTAATATATAGTACAGTACATTTCAGGTTTAATTTTTCCTATTCAAAGATATATTTTGTTCTGTCATCATGTTTGCTTAAATTTAAATATTTAAATACTCAAGTAATTATTTATTGGCTAAAAGTGGCAATATTTTGATTGGCTATCTTAACAATAGAGGGAATAATTAAACATAAAATTCACTTTAACTTAGTGTCACAACAGCTTATTACTCAAAAGGTAATTTCACTTTGAATAAGTCCTCATACTTAATTAAACTTTGTAACCCATCATTGCACATTGCACATAATAGGAACTCAATATATATCATTTGAATGAACAAATTTATGGACGCTGATAAGAAATGTTAGGACTTTTGTTGTTTTGTCAACTAAGAGCTCAAAAAAAAAGTTCCTGTTTGATTGATGCAAATAGCTAATTGAAGTAGCCATTTCCATCTATATGATACCAATCTGACAATTCAGTGCTAGATCTATCTCTTCAATTGCATTTTTCTGTTACCTTCTTTTGAGGCATTTCTGAATCATACATCATGCTATAATCTATTTCTATTCAACGTAGATTTTGATGAAACACCTCAGTATCATGGATTTGGATATTTCCATTCTTTACTAAAATCTTTCAAGGACATGTTTTACACCTGACGCTAGTGAAAGTCTCACAACTCTCCTATGTATAATGGCTATCAAAATCAAGATTTACAAGATATAGCACATATTTACAGCTGTACTTAACAACGTTCTGTAGAGAGCATCTCGACATTGAAAGTTATCAGCAAATTGTGCATGAGATGAACAAAGCATATCGCGTGTAACCATTTCCACTCCAAATCTCTTGGCACATCTCCATCTATGAAACCTGTGGTCACAAAGGCATCTTTATAATTCATATGCTCAAGAGCTTTAGCTCAGCATTCATTTTGAAAATGAGATTCTACTTAGATTTGGGCCAATTTTATACTTGGTTATATGAAGGCCAACTTTTGTACCATGGCGAAAGAAGAGATCAGATGGGATTTGAACTAAGAAATCCAGGATGCCCTAATTTTTAAACTTTCCTTTGATCCATACAGATCTCACCATTCCATTTATTTAAATTCTGTATTCTGGTTTAAGCAAAGGTGAAAGTATAACTTTAGCTAAAGGAAAACTGTGCTTAGCTTGGTAGAGATTCACTAACCAAGTATGTTAAATGTTAAAAAATGAATATATTGATAATAATCACTTTGTTATTGCAAATTTTCAATGTAACCCAGAGAAATGCTTCAAAAAGAAAGATTCTCAAGGCAATTTCTATTGAAAACCTGCAACAATAATCTTTCTCCTGTATATTTAGGTTAAAAAATGAGTTAGAACTAAAAATACGCCCCACACAGGCATTTTCCCCTAGTCTGAAAAATGAACGTTAATTATCTTTAGGATATTTCCTTTCAAGTCTGGCCCCTGAGGTTTGTCCATTTATTCTATACTTGTTACAGAAAGGGTAGGCCTCCCTAGTGTTTGTGGATACTTGGTTCCATTTAAAGAGTTTAAAAGCCAAAGAAGAGAAAGAAAATGGAAATATTAATTCTTCCTTATAAAATAGCTCTTTTATTTTTATCCTTTAAAAATAAATTTATCTCAAAATAAAGCACAGAAGGTTTTCACTTATTGAATGCTCAAAATTGGAATAAATATTTTCAAGTTACAGAAGTGAAATTATGAATTATTATTAAACAATTAACAAAAGCCTCTACTGACTGCAAGAAACCAATTTAGGATGAATCACCCCAAAATCACAAAGTTGACAAATAACACTAGATGACTTAATAAAATCCATTTTTACCTGCTTCATACAATCACAATTCTGGGTCAAATTCTTAGAGAAAATATTGCATAAATTATCATACCATCAGATTTTTTTAATGAAAAACCAAAAGCTTATTAAAATCAGCAAATTCTAAGTAAAAGTTGTCAGTATCTAGGAAATATTCCTTAACATTTGCATCAGTCAGCTTTATTGGTTGCTGGTTGAGGACTTTAGAAATGAACTCTGGCCACGCATGTAGAAAATGAATTTAGACAAATATGAAGTAGCTCACAGAATGAGAAGCCTGAAGAAGCAGATTCTGAAATCTCACTGGAATTAGAAGCAGCAAGAGACAGAGGCTTGGCAGCTCAGATCCAATATGGTAGAGTGCTTCTACTGTCACTGGCACTGCTGGACATCAGCCATTGTCACTCGTGTCCTCCATTCCAACAGAGCTGCTGGAAGAAACCTAGTGTCGTTGTCTCTTTGTATCCCATCTTTTGGTCTAATGATGGTGAGAAAGAGCATTTAATGGGCTCTGCCTCCATCACGTGCCAGTGACCTAGTTGAGTGGAGATGCCTGGCTTTGAAGATTTCTGTAATCCTACCACCAACCAAATATTACACAAATATTACAGTGTGCATTTTTCTAAACAAAAACAGCCCTCACATGCCAGTAAATGATGTCCTCTCCAGAAGAATCGATTTTTTTTTCCCCCATAACACACAGAGCAGTAGATTTAGCAATACTGAATTTTTGGTGGTTAGATGGCCAAAGAGAATGACTGTGGGATCATGTCTTCACACCTTCATCAAATTTGTAATTAAGTTCTTTAATGTTGGTAAATAAGAAAAAAGAAAGGAAGAAGGAGGGAGAGTTGTTTGACATTCAAATCCCTTTTTGTTATTAGTCACAGTAGTTGCCTGGATAATCTTCCTGTCTGGACAGAACTTCTGGATTGTGTTCAGTGTCTAAGCAGTCCAGCGACTATGCAAGAGGAAAATGCGAGGGGTGCCAGGTGATACCTAGCATCTATGCTTTCTCTGTCAGCATGGTTTCTAATCAACTTTCTGACTCCTCAACTTTTTTAATATGGGCAATATCTTAATGACCAATGGCCCTTTTCAGACTTTTGAAGTCTTGCTTGTTTCTATACCTTTTACCTCTGAAGTTTTTTAACTCTCTACTTTTTTCCTAACTTTTATATTCTATGTGTAAGGAAGAGAAAGATGGCTAGATAGATAGATAGATAGATAGATAGATAGATAGATAGATAGATAGATAGATAAATAGATAGATAGATGATAGATAGATAGATAGATAGATGATAGATAGATGACAGATAGATAGAAAAAAAGAAAGAGAAGGAAGGAGAGAAGGAAAGAAGGAAAGATGGAAAGAAGGAAGGAAGAAAGAAAGTCAGGAGACTCTACGCATCTTAAATCATAAAACTGTTTTATATTTATTGGAATTGTATTAATTTTTTCTAGCCTTTCCTAATACATTCTAAATAAAATTATCTTCATGAACTCTCCATAAGTAAGGATATTCTCTCTCATTTTCTAATGCTTCTTGAAACAGCATAAAACTTTGTGCATGTTTTTCACTTTCTAAGACATCATAAAAATAACAGATTCACACAATTCAGCCTCTTGAACTATTTTTAAAGTTTATCTATTGTAATTGTCACTTGTATCACATAGAATCTTGAGAGGGACATTAACTGTTCAAAGAACTAACCTCATCATTTAACAGCATCGGAATAACCTTTGGCAGAAAATAATACACTCTAAAATACTTGTTTCTGATTTTCCACCATACGGATGAAAATTTTTACAAGAACAATGTCTCATACCACTGCAGAAATAAGCACATACAGCTGAAATGCTGGAGAGCACTTGCAACAAAAATCTATTGACTTAGGTAACCTTTCAAGGACAAAAACTTTTCTAATGACCGCTGCAAAAAAAAATTTTTTTTAAATCTTTAGGAAAAACATTAGAGTCTAGGAAAAACTTTTCTCCTCAGACCTTGGAGAACTATTTCCTCTAGATTTGGAAGCAGAACAGAGATTCTTTTACATTACAATAATAAATTCAGATTCCTTGAAGATTAGACCAAATTTTTCCCTAGTTCAGTGTTCACTCTCGCATGACCATTGACATCTTCAGTCAATTGTCAGATAGTAATACTGTTTTAACCCTTTAATTCCCATCAGTCATCTTTTAAGTAAGAAAAATTGTTTTATGACTAAGCTGGACTTTTAGTGAAATCATTTTATGCGTGGAATACTCTTTTAAGGATTGATAAAGTTAGGATCTTCATCTATTTGACAAATATGTTTCTATACATTGTCCTCTCTAAAGAAGTGGAGTGAAAATCCACTGCCTGTATTCTATGTGCACGCACACCTCCTCCCAAAAGACACACACCACAACAAATATAAAGAAAAGCTGGGGGCCGGCCCAGTGGTTAAGTTCGGCATGCTCTGCTTCGGCAGCCTGGGTTCGGTTCCCGAGCGTGGACCTACACCACTCGTCAGCCATGCTGTGGCGGCAACCTACATGCAAAATAGACGAAGATTGGCACAGATGTTAGCTCAGGGCAAATCTTCCTCAGCAACAACAACAAAAAAAAACAGAAAAGATGTATTCTTTGACTCATTTTTAGCTTTGTATTCACATGCACCAGTCTCTGTGCTATACTGTCTCCTCCAGTGTTATGCCAAAGTGGTCCTTTAAAAACATGTCAGATCAGATCATTCCTCTGATTAAGATCAAATGACAGCTCCTTCTTTCACACAGAGTAAAAGCCAACGTCCTCACAATGGCCTCTACATGAGCTGCCCAGATCCCTGTCTTATTACCTCTGAGACCTCATCTCCTATTATTTCCCCCTGATTCACATCACTGTAGTCATATGAACTTCTCTGTTCTTCCTCAGACATAGGGCATTGCACTGCCTTAGGGTCTTGTTCCCTCTTCCTCAAGATTCCTCATGGCTTATTCCTCATGGTCATTCCCTCACCTTCTTCAGATATAGGATCAAGTATCATCTTACTAGGACCTACTCTGACCATCTCTTTGTAAGTGCCATCTCTCCCCTACCCCAGCACTCCACAGTCTCCTTTTTCTGCTCTGTGACTGTGCTTTGAAATTAATCATGTTCTAACATACTATAAAAGTTAGCAAAATTTAATTAAGTAAATTGAAATTTAATTACTTTTTTATAAAAATAAAGCTACTCACAATTCTAGCGTTCAATATCCATCTAGTTGCCAAGATCAAGAACTAGGATCACATTTCATGTATGTCACTTCAGCAATTCCAGCCACAGGTAGATACCCAGGAGAAATCCTGCAAGTATGAAAGAATAGACATGTACAAGAATGATTGCAGGGGCATTCTTCCAAAACAAAAAAGAAAAACATGGAAAAAACCTAAAATAAGTGAGTGCATGAATAAACTGTGATATAGTTAGTCAATAACACAAGATTATATGATGAAGTAAATGAACTAACATGGCATGAAAAAATAGGAATAGCTCCAGTAATATAACTTAGATTCTTCTAGAAAGAATAAGAATTAGAATAAGAATAAGAGGGCCGGCCCCGTGGCTTAGTGGTTAAGAGCACGCGCACCGCTGCTGGCAGCCTGGGTTTGGATCCCGGGCGCGCCGACGCACCGCTTCTCCGGCCATGCTGAGGCCGCGTCCCACATACAGCAACTGGAAGGATGTGCAGCTATGACATACAACTAGCTACTGGGGCTTTGGGGAAGAAAAAAAGGAGGAGGATTGGCAATAGATGTTAGCTCAGAGCCGGTCTTCCTCAGCAAAAAGAGGAGGATTAGCATGCATGTTAGCTCAGGGCTGATCTTCCTCCCAAAAAAAAAAAAAAAATAAGAATAAGAGAAATTAGATTGTTCAATATTACAAAATTTTCCTCTACTGCTAATTTCAATTGTGCAGAATACTTCAATAATTTGTGAATACCTTCAGGGTCACCAATTGGAACACAAAAACGGGTAAGAAAATGGACTTTCAGCAATTCTAAGAAAAAGTATTTTGTTAAGGAAGATCTATTTCATTCATTCAGAGAAAAAGATTATCTTACCTAAGCTCTTTAGCTGTTTAATCCCTCTCTGTACTCGAAATCAGATGCCATCTTCCATAAGGGTAGAGGCTGGCACAAGCTGCAAAAGGTCACGGCATTTGGACATCATAAGCTTTTGTTTTGAGGACAAAGGGCAAGAAATTTTGAGAAGCATTTCCTGGCACGGAGCTCTACAAGTTATACTGAACCATCACTGGGTACTGAATCCCCAGTGACCGAGATATCCATGTGATTTTTTTTTTTTTTTTTTTTTTGCTGAGGAAGATTGGCCCTGAGCTAACATCTGCTGTCAATCTTCCTCTTTTTTGCTTTAGGAAGACTGACCCTGAGCTAACATCTATGCCAGTCTTCCTCTATTTTTATGTGGGTTGCCACCACAGAGTGGCTGACAAGTGATGTAGGTCCACACCCAGGATCCAAACCTGCGAACCTGGGCTGTTGAAGCAGAGCATGTAGAAGTTTAACCACTAGGCCACAGGGCTGGCCCTCATGTGATTTTTAAAATACATTTGTGTGTGTGTGTGTGTGTGTGTGTGTATGGTGTTTGATTGTTAGTTTGCTATGTGGGGTTTCCTTGTCTTTGTTTAAAGGCGATACTGCCTGAGCATATGTCCCCAAAAATCTGGGCCACAATACTCTGTAAAGACAGTTATATCAGAAAAATGGTAGAATGGTAGAATGAAGAAGGGACTCCTCTCTAGGAATATTTTTCCATTCCTTTCAGTGAAAGGGAGGCTGTATGCCAAAGGCCAAAGGAACCATTAAATGGAAGCAGGATCTTTTTTTGTCCTATTCCAATTTGACCTGAGCACACACTTAACAAGTAATTCAATTTCTATTTTCTTTGGTTGTGTGGTGATCCCAAAGAGACTCTAGAAGTGACTAAACAATAGGAAGCAAGCTAATTTCACTGCCTTCTTTGGAAAGAGCAATTTTTATAGTGAAATTTGATGAGATAGAGGAAGTAGAGGTCATAAATTATTCAAGATAGCAATAGTCATAAGGCATCCGTAAGTTTTCCTTTTAAATAGTAGCCTGTAGTTGAGCTGCATATCAGAATATGGTTAACTTTGTGCTTGGGGTTGGTTATCCTGTTGGTAAGGTTAAATAGGAATTATGCCATTTTTCTTAATACCATATATTTTTCCACTTTCAATCCATCATTAAACAGGTCTACCAAATTGAGACCATACATTCAATGAGGTAATTTAACTAATATATCTTTTTGTACCCTGTGTTGTCAGTCAATATTAAACTAATTTACATGAGGTCATTGGTAGAATATAGCTTCAGGCAAATTACAATGTATCTATAACAAATCAGATTTCTGAAAGCAATACTTTAATTTGTCCTAAAATTCCACTTTGAAATTTCCAATTAACTCTTCTGTGTGACCTCTACCTCAAGAGGTGCATGCAGAGAAGCCTTCAAGGCAATGGTTAATTGGATCACACTTGCTAAGTTAGAAGTCTGAGGAAGTACTTTTATAACTAGTTCTTTGGAAGTAGACATCTATATATAACTAAGGTATTTTAGTCCAATTTCTGTGTTTCACATTATAAATAGTTGACCTTCTTTATGATTTTCTTTGAAAAAAATTGATTTTTAGAAATCATGTCATTTCAATTAAGAAAAATATTAATTTTTGTCGCCTAGTTTACAAAATGAATTCATATTAAAAAGGCAGGAGAGGCTAAAAGTCAACTTTGTTGTGAATTCTTCTCAGGTTTTTGTTCTGCTGTTTTTAGAAAAATATTAGAATGAGTAAAAGTGTCGTTCATACAATTATTAATTGGTATATGATTTCATTATGACAAATAATCTGGTTAAACATTTTACAGAAATGATGGCATAATAATTGTGTGCTTTGATACAGCTCCTACTTCAAACATATTAATGTTAGTCAAGATAATTAAAAAAATATATATATATCCAGATTCAGAAACAATATCTTTGTAGATTAGGAAAAGAAGAAATAAATAAAGTGGTAATTGATATTGAGCATTGAGCCTTCTGTGTCATAAAGCAGGAAAGGGTGCTAGTGGTTTGACTCCAGAAGGTTAAAGAATCAGAGTCCAAGTTAGATGTGGGACCACAGATAGTCTCAAGGCGCGAAGCTGGGATGTGAGTGCATCAGCCCTCAGTAAGTAGCCTGAGGCTCCTGAACTCTGAGCCTAAGGAGGAAGGATAATCCAGAGATAAACAGTGGTTGTCAGCTGTTACAGAGATTCCATCCATAACACGTGACTGTCACCATGAGGCTGGCAAAGTGTAACGTGCCAGGAGGTGGTCCTTGAGAAGGGCAGCCCCACAATCCCCATATAAGAATGGGGGAGCACAGGACAGAATGAAAAAAAATAAAAGTGAACCAAAAAAGTAACCACCTCTCATTTAAAATTAGTATACAAAAACAAATAGAAATCAAAAATTGAAATCTGACCATATGAAAGATCAACAATAAAATTATAACAAAGCACTAACATGTTTTTGCTCACAAATTGTAAAGAAAATTCCAGTATTTAAAATTTATCTTCAAAGAAATAAATGAAGAAATCACACCCATAAAAAACAAGAAATGATGAAATAAAAACATGATCAATGGGCCAGCCCGGTGGCACAAGTGGTTAAGTGCGCACGCTCTGCTGCGGTGGCCTGGGGTTCGCAGGTTCGGATCTCGGACACGCATTGATGCATCGCTTGTCAGGCCATGCTGTGGCGATGTCCCATATAAAGTGGAAGAAGATGGGCATGGATGTTAGCCCACAGCTGGTCTTCCTCAGCAAAAAGAGGAGGATTGGCAGATGTTAGCTCAGGGCCGATCTTCCTCAAAAAAAAAAAAAATTAAATAAAAAAAAAAAAATGATCCAATGAAGCAAGTTAATTGTGATGTGAAAGTGAACCAGTTAATTGCTTCCATAAAAAAACGTGGCCTTTAAAATTTAAGAATGCATAGAAGAAATAGACTCTAGGCAGTATAAAAAATAGTAAATTGGAATATAAAATTGAGAAAAATCATATGGAATTAACCATCAAAAGATAAAAATGATTAAAACTAAAAAAGCAGGTAAGTGGAAGAAGGATAAATTCAGAAGCTAATATTTTTTCAGAGAAGTTTGAGAACAGAGAGTGAAAGAAACAGCACAGAAATGATATTCAGAGTTATAACTCAGTATTTTCAACATGACCATTTTTCTTAGAAAGGCATGATGTTGAAATAGCACTTGGTACATTAATACGGAAAAAAATTACACATAGGCAGTCACGTGAAACTGAACACCAGGAATAAAGAAGTAATTTTAAACAAATATCAGAAAAAAGAAATATATTAACTAGAGCAATGATAGTTAGGCTTACAAAAATGTTTTTACTACAATAATTAATGCTGGAAGATAATGGAGGTAATATGGAAGTAATGAGAAAATAGATTTCAATGTAGAAGTAACCACCTTACTAAACTGTCATTCAGGAAATACAACAAGCTTCCACTTCCTTCCCCAGTGAAGTAACTGGGACAGAATTTACATCCCCCATCCCTCACCTTAAGCAACTGAAAAATCATATTTTCTATATGAACCAATGGCTCTCCAGAAATAAGAATCAGCCAAAGAAATACAGTGATCTCTCAGAGATGGAAAGTAAACAATCAAGGTAAGTCATACAACTGCTATAGCTTACTGCTAGATAGACCAATCTAGCAATATGGGATAGACCAACGGACTGCCTGACACATAACTGAGTATGTAGGCAAGCCAAGGTGTCTCCAGTGTGCAGGCCCAAGTACCAGAGAGGAAAAGCTGTGCAGAGAGAGAATTCCAAAAACCTACAGAGGGTCCCCTTCAAGTGTATAATCATGTACTGATCAGTACAACTGTGTGAAGAAACCAACAGAGATTGGCAAGTGAACCACTTGAAAGGAGTAGGAGGAACAGTACCCGACACTCAAATAGGGCATGGACTCGTGCCTTTCCCCACCAACCACAATGCAAAACCTCCAAGTTAATGAATAGAGTACTAAGAAGATCTTGCCTCAGTAGTGGGGGAAAAACATCCTACACTAAATGCTGCTCTGATCTGACCTAAGAATGTCATAGGCAAGACCCGGAAGAAGGAAATTATTTTTAAGTAAATCAGCAAACGAAGCTCAAGAATCTTTATAGGAATACAAAAATGTACAGGAAGCACAATTTACAGCATCTGGCACCCAATCAAAAACTATGAGTCAGGCAAAAAAAACCAAAGAAAATTATAACTCACAGCAAGGAGAAAAATGAAAATTCACTCAGAAATGGCACAAATGATAGAATTGCTAGACAAGGGCTTTAAAAACTAGATTACAACTCTACTGCATACTCCATCAAGAAGCTAGATCAAAGACTGAGCATGTTAAGTAGAGATATGAAAGAAATAACACAGGACCCAAATGGAACTTCTAAACATGGAAACTGTAATGTCTGAGATGAAAACTACTGGAAAGGTGATAAATGTTAGATGAGATACTTCAGAAGCAAAGATTAGTGAACTTGAAGGCATAGCAAAAGAAATCTATCTAAAAGTGAACCAGAAGAAAAAAGGATTGAATGAAAAAAAAGTGAACAGAGCACCAGTAAAGTGTGGAAGAACCAAGTATGTAGGTAATTGGAGTTCCATAGAGTTGAGAGAGGGGCAGCAAAAAGTATATATTTTTTTGTTTATTTTTTTAAATTTTATTTCTTTTTTATTGAGGTAACATTGGTTTATAACATTATATAAATTTCAGGTGTACATCATTATACTCTGATTTCTGTGTAGACTACATCATGTTCACCATCCAAAGACTAATTACCATCCCCAGTCACCATACACATGTGCCCTTTTACTCCATCCCCCCTCCCCTCTTCCTCTCTGTTAACCTCCAATCTAATCTCCATATCTATGAGTTTGTTTGTTGTTGTTTTTATCTTCCACATATGAGTGAAATCATTTGGTATTTCACTTTCTCCATCTGACTAATTTTGCTTAGCATAATACCCTCTAGGTCCATCCATGTTGTCGCAAATGGCAAGATTTCATCTTTTTTAATGGCTGAGTAGTATCCCATTGTGTATATATACCACATCTTCTTTATCCATTCATCCTTTGAGGAGGACTTAGGTTGTTCCCAAGTCTCGGGTATTGTGAATAGTGCTGCAATGAACCTAGGGGCGCCAATATCTCTTCAAAATAGAGTTTTTGTGTTCTTTGGATAAATACCTAGAAGTGGTATTGCTGGATCCTATGGTAGTTCTATTCTTAATTTTTTGAGGAATCTCCAGACTGTTTTCCATAGAGGCTGAACCAGTTTACATTCCCAACAGCAGTGTATGAGGGTTCCATTTTCTCCACATCCTCTCCAATACTTGTTATTTCTTGTCTTTTTAATTGTAAACATTCTGATGGGTATGAGCTCATTGTAGTTCTGATTTGTATTTTCCTAATAATTAGTGATGTTGAACATCTTTTCATGTGCCTGTTGGCCATCCATATATCTTCTTTGCAAAAATGTCTGTTCAGATCTTCTGCACATTTTTTAATTGGATTGTTTGTTTTTTTGCTATTGAGTTTTATAAATTGTTATATATTTTGGATTTTAACCCCTTATCAGATATATGATTTGCAAATATCTTCTCCCAGTTGTTAGGATGTCTTTTCATTTTGTTTATGGTTTCCTTTGCTGTGAGGAAGCTTTTTAGTTTGATGTAGTCCCATTTGTTTATTTTTTCTTTTGTTTTCCTTGCCTGGGGAGACATGGTATTCAAAAGGATACTGCTAAGGCTAATGTCAAAGAGCATACTGCCTGTTTTCTTCTAGGAGTTTTATGGTTTCAGGTCTCACATTCAAGTCTTTAATCCATTTTGAGTTAAATATTTAAAGATATAATGGCCCAAATTTTCCAATGCAATTACCAAGACAGTAGCACAATATCTCTAAAGTACAGGGAAAAAAGGAAATTCACCTAATAATCTTTTACTAAGAAAATATCTTTTAGAAAATGAAAGTGAAATAAAAACTTTGTTCAGACATAAAGAAGCTAAAAGAATTCATCAGAAGCTGAACTTCTTTGAAAGAAATATTAAGGGAAATCCTTCAAGTAGAAGGAAAATGATACCACGTGGAAACGTGGATCTATACAAAGAAACAGAGAGTACCAAAAATAGTAAATCCATGAGTAAATATAAAGATTTATTATTATTTAAAGAATTGATATCCAAGTCAGTGTTTATGTACACACAAAAAGATCAGTGTATGGTAGGGTTTATAACATCTGTTGAAGAAAAATATCAAAGCAGTAACAAAGTAATATAGTAACATAAAGGCTGGGGAGGGATAAATAGAAATATATTCTTTTAAGGGTATTATTATACTATAAGTTAAGTGGCATATTATCATTTGAAAGTAAATTGTGAGGAATTGAAATGTATACTATAAACATTATAGCAACCACTAAAATAACATCAAAAAACAGAGTTATGAGTAATAAATCAACACAGAAAATAAAACAGAATGATAAAAAATACTAATTAACTCAGGAGAAGTCAGGAAAAAGAGAAAATGGAGCAAAGAATATATGGGAAAAAGAGAAAGCAAATAGCAATATGGTAGGTTTAAACACAAACATATCAATAATCACATTACATGTAAATGGTCTAACCATCTCAATTAAAAGACAGAAACTGCCTTTCACATAAATGGTAGAAAGTGTAACACCTGTCAATAAGGGAGTAATTAAATAAATTAAGGTACTGTTATACCATGGAGGGATTAGGGTAAAATAAAGCATTGTAGTTGAACTAAACCTATAAATACCAACATTAGTGACTCACAATAAAAGGAAGATGCAAAAAATATAGGTTCAGTACAATGCAGTTTACATAAAATTTCACAGCAATATATACAGTCTTGGTTTTGATGGATATGTATACATATAGGTGTATAAAAACTACATCCACTAATACAAAATGGAGATTTCCTCTGGAAATGTATGCAATGGAATTGCAGAGTACATGGAGAGAAGGGATTGATTCTATCTGTACTGTTTTGTTTCTTTTAAAAAGTCTTAAAGAAATATTGAATATGATCAGATTTGTTATAATTGGTTGTTGAATACCAAGTGAGACTACTTATCCCCATACTTGCCTTTATTTTTTGAAATATGTCATCATGAAAAGAGAGAACATATAAAATACTGGTATATCTTATCACCTGAACATAAACAGAGAATAGATAATATTTAAGGTACACTATGCCATCTGGATGAGACATTTTAACTAATGAAATTTATATTATTAACTCATTAAAGAAGTATTTATATTGATTAGAGAGAATTTATTCTGTCACAAACGCAAGGTGAAATTTGGCTTTTCAATATGGATAAATGTAATCGAATACGTCACCTGGTCATAATTTTCTTTTCTCTGTACTATTTGTTGAAATTCAGTTACACTATAAAACTATCCTCAATAGTTATAAAATATTTTCTTAAATATCATGAATGTAATATTTCTTATAAACAAAGTGATTTTTTTTGCAGAAAATTCTCCTATAAGTACTTCTTGGAATTTATTCATATAATTAAGGCATTCTTATTTGATATTTTTCAAATTCATCAAAACATCCATTTATCTTAAAGTTTGGATTTATGAAATATACAATGAGGCTATTCAAAAATAATTAGATATTGAATAGATTAAGTAATTAATTAATGTATATTTGCAGAGATTTTGCCCATGTTACAGTTGTACTAAACTATGTATAATTGATTTATAAAAACATTTCAATAAATAAGAGGAAGATGTTATCTGTCTTATGAAATCTGGATACATTTCAAATAGTCGAGAAAATCTTAATATTTAAAGGTCAGCTTTAATCATAGGAAAAACTTAAAAAGTTTTTAACAAGCTAAAATTTTCTCATCATTTTTCCAATGTTTTTGTTTCTTGGGATTATCTTCCCTTTTGATTAATGTTTTAGAGATTCAAAAGTCCTTTAAAAAATTTTTTGATAGAAATATTCCTCACTTCAGCAATATATATATTTTTTCCAAAAGCTTCCACACACACTCACACACATAGGGCTGTCTCACCATGGAAATGCTAATAGCTGTTATCATCAATGATGAAATATCTTTTACACATTATCCATTAGTAAAAATTCTAAACTCTAACCTTCTTTTGTTAAGTTATAGGAGTGACATTCATGGATGACTGGAAACATTTGAAGTGATATCTTCTCTATTTGAAAATTAACTTTTTGTGCTGATAATATAAGCTTAGTGATGCCAGACTGCTTTAATCATGAAGCCTTATCACCAAAGAGACTATGCAATCAGGGCTCACGATTTCCCTTTGTCTCAATCTATAATCATGAACATAGTTTTGGAAAGATTTTTGAACAGGAAAGAGAAAGTTAAGAACAATAAATACACATATTATAATTTTTAAAATAGTATTAGCACGCTAAGAAATAAATTCAATATCTTTTGGAAGTCTTCTGAAGCCTAATTTGTTTTATGGATGTCTTTGCATTCAGCAATGTCACCCTAATTAAACAGAAAAAAAGTTTGGAATATCTTACAAAAATATAGTTAATAATTATCTTTGTGTTTTGATATTGTGCCTTGAAGGAAAACAGAAATAAAGTGGTAGAACAAAGGAGATATAAAAAGTTACCATCAGCAAAAGTGATTCAATTTTCACTGTTCCACTGACATTGGAGAGGGTTCCCAGGCTTGTCCTTCCTCAAACAAATTTTTTCAGTTTGTTGGCTAAAAAGGCAAAGCCAGTAAGAGACAAATCAAAGAATGTTGGCTTTTCAAGAGTTAAGTAAAATTATCTTAATTCTCCAACCAGGATGCTATAACCAGACTTGAGTTTCTGAAAGATTCAGCTTCTGTTTTTTGGGCGGTTAAACCCAAAAAACAGGGGGGCTGTACAGAGCAACCGAAGCCACCATAGATTTTCCACAGTCTGCACCAGC
Source organism: Ceratotherium simum simum (assembly GCF_057802395.1). Classification (NCBI taxonomy): domain Eukaryota; kingdom Metazoa; phylum Chordata; class Mammalia; order Perissodactyla; family Rhinocerotidae; genus Ceratotherium; species Ceratotherium simum. The sequence goes on along the minus strand of NC_141927.1, from coordinate 12,050,856 downwards.
ACTTGTGGAGGTAATTTTGAACCTAAGCAAACTTCTCCATGATGATCTTGCTCAATTAACCCACACTATCTAGATATAGCTATTGAATCGGCCAGAAATCTGACTTGTATTTCCATCCAGGCTAAAGAATAGAATGGTTTTGTGATCCTTTGAATCCCAATGAACTAATCTTTGTGGCTATTCCTTATTTCTAAACGAGGATTATTTCTATTTTGTAAAGCATAGTAGAAAGGGATTTAAAGTAAAGAATTTGTATTTGTTCAAGGTAAGGGATTCTATATGACATAATAAAGTGACGAGTAGACCATGATACATCATACAAAAGAGAGGATATGAGGCAAGTTCTCAAATACGTGAAGAGTGAAGGGAAAACAAGGATGAGATTCAGAGCCCAGGTGGAAAGAGTCTTTAGTCTGGATAAGGGCTGTCTGCTCATCAATGCACTTTTAGGAAAAGTGTCATCTTTATGATAGTTAATGGTACATTTCTGCCAGTTACTAGCTTTGAAAGTTTAGGCTCAGTTAAGCTGTGGGCCTTTGGCAAATTATTCTCTTTCTGAATCACTTTCTCTTTAAAGTGATGGGAATGACAGTGCTGGTATTATAGATTTGTTGTGATGATCAATAAAGCTAACATTTAAAGTGCTTCAAACAACTCCTAGCCTGTAGTAAGTACTTAACAAATGGTATTTATTATTATAATTATAGCATTCGCTTCTATCCTATCTTTCATCTGTTGTGCACATATAGATGTGTATATGTATATGTACACATGTATACATATACATATATATACAATATTCATAGAAAGTATGCACATTCTCAATAATAATTACACAGACATTTATGTACATGCCCCAAACATTCAAAATATAATATTATCTGTGTCTTTGAAAAGCCCACTGTACCCACTATGATCATATTACCAACCTTATCTCAAGATAATCACTAAGTTTACATTTATATTATTCATTCTTTCTTTTTAGTTTTTCACTTGTATCTTATAACAAAGTTGCTTAACTTACACAAGAAGTGTATGCTCCCTTGTTTAGTTAAAAGCTATCTTGAGGGAGCAGCTGCCTGGTCAAGACTGTATCTCCCAGCTCCCTCGTATGTAGATGGGGTAAGGTGACAAGTTCTTGCTTCAAAGGAGTATGATTAGAAGTAATGTGTGTCATTTCTGGACCACGGTTGTTAAGAGATAGATGTGTCTTTCCATGCTCTCTTTCCCCATCAACCAGATGCAGGAAAAGAAATATGTGACTGTAGGAGATGACAGAGTCACAAAATGGAAGGAGTTACCATGCAAAGAGAAGCTACCCATCCAAGAGTAGCACATTCTTCAGAAAGTTCCATGAGAAAGAAACGAACTCTGAAATTTGGGGTTTCAGGTATTGAGGGCAGGTCAAAGGAAGCTAACTAACATATGTCTATATTCATAACCAAGATATTTATTTTTAAATTTTTGCCTGTTTTTTCACTTTACAAAAATAATTGTGAGCCAGCCCTGATGGCCTAGTGGTTAAAGTTCCTGGGCCTGGAACCGCGCCACTCGTCTGTCGGTAGGCTTGCCGTGGTGGCAGCTTGAGTAGAAGAACTAGAAGGACTTACAACAACTATGATACATAACTATGTATTGGGGCTTTGGGGAGAAAAAAAAAAAGAGAAGATTGGCAACAGATGTTAGCTCAGGGTGAATCTTTCCCAGCAAAAAAAAAGAAGAATGAATTTATGTATGGAAAAAAATACTTGCAATATGTATCATTCTACATTTTGACTTTATTATTCAAAATTATATTTTTGCTGTTTGACATTTTTCATGAAAGCATCTATAGTTCTTTCACTTTTATTGCCATATGTTATTCTGTTGTATAAATATGCTACATCACAGTTATTCACTTTCTCTTTTGATTCAATGGGGAAAAACTGTCGTCCTTATGATAGTTAATGGTATATCTCTTCCATATAGTTCAATAAAGTTTTATAATTTTATTCCTAAAGGCCTCTTACATCATTTGCTAAATTTACGCCTAGATACTTCATATTTTTATTTCTGTTGTGAAAAATATTGATGTTGACAAGATGTGGAAACATACTTTGGAAATGTTATAAAATAAGGAAATGATGGTTGGCATCATTTCCAACCATCATTTTTTGTTAATCGACCGTACTAAACTCTGCTACTAACCCAAATAATTTGTCTGTAAATTCCCCGCAAGGAATACACAAGAATTCCATTTACAAGTAATTATAATTTTATTTCACCCTTTTAAACTTTTTTTCAATGAACTGCCTAGGATCTCCCGAAAAAAAGATAAACAGAAGTGTAAATAGTTTGCATCTGTATCTCAATCCTAATCTTCAAGAAATGCAGTAAAATTTAACTACTAAGTATAATGTTTGTAGTAAATTTTGTGATACAGACTTAACTTTGTAAATAAATAACTTTTATTCTTTGCATGCTGAGAAATTTTATCAAGATTGGATAATAGATTTAATTACCTCTTTTTGGTGTCTGTTACAATAATTATATTTTTCTTTTTAATTTTTAAATCTACCTGCTTACATCATTTTATTTTGAAATGGTAAACCAAACCTGCATTCTTGATATGACTCTAATTGATCAGGAGGCAATATCTGTTTTACATGTTGCTGTGTTCATTTGCTAATATTTACTTTGTATTTTTGCTACTATATCCATGAATGAGATTTGCCTATAATTTTTCTGTTACAATATTTTTATCTGGTTTGAGTATCAAGGATATACTAACCTCATAACATTGGTTGGGTGTGTTCCTTCTTTAATCTTGGGGAATAAATTATATAAAATAAGAATTGTTTGTTATTTGAGTGAGCAGAACTTGTCCTTAAAATTGTTTTGGCCTGTTATTTTCTTTGTGAAAAGATTTTGATTAGGAGTTAAACTTCCTTAACAATTACAGAATTATTCTACTTTTCCATTTCATTTGAGTCAGGTTGAGTAAGTTATATATTTCCCTTCTTTAGCTTTTCCAATTCTTTTCACCAAATACTCTTTTTAAGATTTGAATAATTTTAAATCTACAGTAATATTATATACAATATATTATATAGAATATATTTCTTGTACCTTATCTACTTTTTAATTTTTAATCTTGAAGGAGGTTTTCAGTATTTTCTTAGTCTTTACAAAAGGAAATATGTACTTTTCTCCTCTATTTTTTCACTAAATTTGATTACTATTGTTATTTTCTTTCTTTTAATTTGTTCAGTTTTTTCCTGCTGTTCTGTTTTATGCCTTTTGTTAAAATGGGATGCTTAGATCCTTGCTTATATAAGTTTCTTGAATTTTCCTCTGTGTTCCTCTGCTTAGATTTTTCTCACAAGTTTTGAGCCCACTACATTGCAGACATTTAAAATTTTTTATTTAATTTTTTACTTAACTTTATAAAGCAAAGTGCATAATGTTAAATAGCTTGATGAATATTTAGAAATGTATGCAGTCATGTAACCACTGCACAGATGAAGCTATAACAAATCTCCACTACCCCAGTAGGCTCCCTCAGCCCTGTCGCAGTCAACTCACACTGCCTGAAGGACACCGCTATTTATTTTGGAACTTAATATCCAAGGAATTACATATGTTCTTTTGTGTTTGGTTTCTTTCACTACATATTTTGTCAAGTTGTTCTAGATCCCTACTCTCACTAGGTATTGCCCTTTTAAAAAAAATCTGCCATTCTGAGAAGGGCTTCTGTAAGTTTTGATTGATAGCACATTCCTCGTTGTGTAACTCTTTTAATTTGAATTATAATTTTATTTTGATCTATGAACTAGAAGTGTGTTTTGTGTTTCAAATGAATGTGATTTCTCTAGAAGTCTGTTTGTTATAGATCAGTTTCTACATGATACCTATAATTTAAAATTCATATATCTTCCTGGCTTTTTTAAATTTTTTAAGCTAAGGTAGTGATCCATATAATGCTAACACTTTTGCTTTAACTTCTGTTTTGCTTGATATTAATAATTATGTATCAGCATTAATTTAATTAATACCTACTGTAATATTATTTATAATTTATTTTAAATTTTTGGTACTACGTTTTAGACATGTCTCTTGAATTCAGCGTTTTCATTTAAAATCCTATTCGTGCTTTCTTTTTTTCAGTTTGTTTAATTTTGATGTTCATTATTGTTTCTCAATGCATTTTCACCCTATTTGGTAAGTAATTTTCCATGTTAACTTCTATTAGCTCTTTGAAGTGGGATCATCTCTCTTTTGTTTGTCAGGTAATGTCTTTGTTCTGTGTTTTCTCTGCCTTTTTTCTGTTCTTGTTCTTGAAAGATGGTTTCACTGATTACAACATTCTAGGTTGAAATCTGTTTTCTTTCATCACATTAAAGATATAACAATTTCTTTCACTTTCCTTCTCACCCTTGAAAATTCAGCTCTTAGATTAATTGAAGTTCCTTTGTAGGCAATCTCCTTTCACCTCCAAGACTGCTGTGAAGTCTTTCTCTCCATCTTTCATTTATAGAGGTTTCACCATACTTTGCCTACGTGGGTTATTTCTTGCTTTTTCTCTCTTTTTTTTAATCATCAACTTGATTAAATGGCATTCCTGGATCTACTCCTCCTAATATCTTATTTTTCAATTCATGTTACTTATATGTTAGGCCAGCTCACTTTTATCATCCATCTTTTTCATGTATCCTTTCATTTGTTATTCATATTAAATATAAATACTTTATGATCTGATAATATTAGTATCTGAATATTATCATATTTTAGTGCCTGATAATTTTCACATATGAAGTCGTTGCTTGCCTGCCATAGTAATCTTTTGTCTGTAGTCTCTACTGGTTCGCACTCATGGTGTCTTAATTTCTTGTGTAATTTGTTATTTTTTACTGCGAACATGTCTAACAGAAGTTTTTCTTGCAATAGCATTGAAATCATTACTGAAGTTATTTCAAAAGTTATTTTCTTTTGCTTCTACTATTTCCCTGGGGGCAATATCATTCTGATGATACTACTTTAAATTAAAACATTTTTTATACAGTGTGTGACATAAGGCTTTAGACACATGAGGTATACTTTGTGAACAAGAATTCTCAAAGGAGGGATTCTTATCCCTTTATACGGCATCAATATCAAGATAGGAATGTTTCTAACAGGCCTCTAAGAAACACTATTTGATATTGTAAATACATAAAGTCTTCATCAAATGAGGAAAGGAATCAGTCTGTTCATTATACATAAAAGGTAAAATATAAGTAATCTAGCGAAAACTTAAATACAAAAATATCCACCTTTTTACTAGCAATAAAATGGAAATCAATTCATATTTAATAGTTTTGCGATACAAGACCATTATAAAAGAGATTTTTTGTTTGTTTTTTACTTTTTGTCTGAAGTTTTATGACTTCCTTTCAACGACTTTTTAAAAAACTGTCAATTAGCTAGCAGACCCTAATTAGATAATAGACTTCAGCTGCAAAAGGTGACATTTTCCTCTGTAAATAGGACCATATACAGGTCAGTAAGTTGTGTAAAAGAAAATATCCAATCAGTAGGAGTTTCAGTCTTTGCTAAGCCCGGATTTCAGAACTTCATTTGCTCTGAATCTGTAAAGATTTTTACAATTTTTCTTCTTAATTGATTTTCCTATGAACCATACTTGTTGAACATTGATTTGGGGCTTTTTCAGTTTCTATTGGATCTTTCATTAAGATTGGAAGTCACCCGGAAGACTGAGAATTATGACTTGGCATTCATAGGGGACTGAGCCCAAGGAACCTGACAGCAATCTGACTGGTCAGCTGGAGGGCACAACTGAACATCAATGAAGCCACTTCCACAGGGTGATCCCTTCACTCTGTGTTCTCTCTGCTCTGTCGCTTGCCTGTGCCACTCTCCAATACTCGGGACATTTAGCCTTTCAGATTCTTTCAAAGAACTCGTCTCTTGTCAGCTGAGCAACAAGGTTAGCAGTTTGCAGAAGGGAGTCTGTGTAACCTGGCAATTCATGGAGACTTTCCAAAAGGGATGGGGAATAAATAGTTTTGAGGAAATTATTTCTCAGATCCTCGGCTTTCCATATATACTGTTTTCTGAAGTCCATTGGCTTTAGAAGGGACATGTGGTTAGGCGTCAGAGTGGTCCTCCTTTTTCCTTCCTATTTCACAATCATCATTTGCCCATTGTTTAGAATATAAAGGCATCTGGAATCTTATTATGATAATTTTCCTAGAGATGTAAATGTGAAACAAGGTAAGAGTTAGAACTGTTAGTGTCACTGAAGTCTTTTTTTTTGTTGTTAAGGCACAAAGAATTATTCCCTTGACCATCTCACTATGAGTCATATTTCCAAAAGGCAATGTTTTACCGTTTTCTAATTATTTATAAAATGTATAATAATTTATGCATACATTTTGTTGAGGAGAAGTAAAATAGTATAATCAATAAAATACTTGCAGCTTAAAAATATACTACAGTAAAATAAAATTTTATAAAATACGTCTAATATCCATATATTATTATTATAAGTGACTTATAGCATAGAATAAAAGATTAATGTTCTGAATACACAGTCTCAAAATATAGAGGAAAAAGATAAAGTCTAACAGAAAATAAAGTAGATATGAACACACCCTTTATAGAAAAATAAATGAAAATAGAAATTATACCTATAAAAATGTCAACCACATTCATAATAAGAGAAAGGTGAATTAAAACTCCTTTAAGTACAAATTCTTACCAATCATATCATCAAGAGCCCAAAAGTTTTACATTGCACTCTGCTGGTGAGGGCGTGAGGCAGCAGGCATTCTTTTGAGGCATTAATGGGTACAATGGTGTAACTCCTGTGTAAAATACTTATTAAAATATTGCAACCTCTACAGAGGAAAATTTGGAAACATCTAGCAAAATTTCATATGTAGTTACATTTTGACTCACCAATTTCACTCCTATTGTTCTATTTTGAAGGTTCACTCACAACACGATAAAGGCATCTGCACAGTCTTGTTGTTGCAGCACTAATTGTACTAGCCAAAGATAGAAGAAAACCCTTTGCCCGTCATTAGGGGACTGGTTAAATCAACTATGACACACTACAGTAAGCAAAGTAGAGTACTACGAAGTTCTAAACAGCATTGTAAAATACCTCTGGAATGATGACTAGAATATAAGTAAAAAAATGCAAAATAGAGAAAAGTGAGTAAATATGCTACCATTCTTACATAGGGGTAAATGAGGGCGCCAGATAGAGGGCACAAAAATATAAGATAAGTATTTCTGAATCTATTTGTTTTAGACTTGTTTTGGGAACCATAATAATATTTTACAAAATTATAACATAACATTAATGACTTTCTTTTTTACAAAACCAATGCCTACACATTAAAAGCAAAGTGAAACTAAAGAATCTAACTATAAAATACGTTGATGGCATAATTATACAGTAAGGAACTATTTCAGATGACTTAAATAACCCAGTGAAATGACACGGTATCCCCAGGAAGATATACATTGAAAAGAGAAATGTTAAAAATGCTAATTTATAAAAAGTAAATTTTAACCCAATAGTCATCATAATGTTGCTGATAGTGTTGGCATTTGGAAGCCCGCTAGACAAATTTCACCAAGAATACACTTGAAGGCAAACAAAGTTAGGCTTGTTAAATTGCTGCAGAAAGAAAGAAAGAACACACTAGAGGAAGTGTGGAATAGTTCAGCAAGAGAGAGTTGGGAGATGTTTATTATATGATTTGGGCTTTTCTTAAAACTTTTTGGAAGGAGTCCAAGAAAAAGGATTAGATGTTGTCTGACTAGGACAATTCAGTGATGGGTTGTCTTAATACATCTTATTAAGAGACTAGAGGCATATCACTGGGCTAGGGTTATCACTGTTAATAAAACAGAAGTAACTCATATGAGGTGGAGGAGGGAAATACCAGGTTATTAACATGATTGTACAGGGACTCTGTTCAGATGCGATTACGGAGTGATCTTGTTTCCATATTGTTCTTGCGTGGTCGTGTCATGACCCTGTCTGATTAATGTTAACATTCTCTGGAAATTATTTCTGTTCAGGATGAAACATCATGGCCTAGCTATTAGTTGCCAGCTGCCATCTGTTAGCTCTCAGTGACTTTTTCCCCCCTCTCATATTCTTCCTACTTTAACCCAGGACATACAAAGTAGGGGCCAAGGACATTAATCTGCGGAGTTCAGATCTGCAATGTTCCTCAAATTTTGTGTTTCAGAGATTGCAAGGGAACATTGTCTGCAGTGGAACTACACTTATACCTTGTTTTTTGGTACAGGATGATCTGTTGACTAGTCTGATGTGACACTGTCTGCACTAAAGTGTTTGGAGACAATTTTCCACGGGTGATTTTCATTTTTGCATGTCTTGCAAGAAGAAACACTGACAGCTTTTGTACTTTCTTTTCAAGCATATTTATATAAATAGACAATCTAAGGAATGGGAGAAAATATCTGCAAACCACACATCTGATAAGGGGTTAATATCCAAAATATATAAGAAACTCAAATAACTCAATAGCCAGAAAAAGAAAATGACCTTATTAAAAAATGGAAAAAAGATCTGAATAGACATTTTTCCAAAGAGGACATACAAATGGCCAACAGGCACATGAAAAGGTGCTCAACATCACTAACCATCAGGGAAACGCAAATCAAAATCACGATGTGATCGTACGTCACACTTGTTAGAATGGCTGTTATGAAAAAGACAAGAGATAAGTGTTGGCGAAGATGTGGAGAAAAGAGAAGCCTTGTGCACTGTTGGTGAGAATGTAAATTGGTGTTGCCACTACGGAAACAGTATGGAGGTTCCTCAAAAAATTAAAAATAGAACTACCATCTGATCCAGCAATCCCATTTCTGGGTATATATTCAAAGGAGATAAAATTAGGATCTCAAAGAGATATCTGCACTCCCATGTTCACTGCAACATTATTCACAATAGCCAAGATATGGAAACAATCCAAGTGTCCCTCAATGGATGAATGTATGAAGAAGATGTGGTACATGTGTATACAATGGAATATTATTCAGCCATAAAGATGAAGGAAATCCTGCCTTTTGTAACAACATGGATGGACCTTGCTAAGAGAAATAAAATGGACTGAGAAAGACAAATATTGTATGATATCACTTATATGTGGAATCTAAAAACATCAAACTCATAGAAACAGAAAGTAGATTGGTGGTTGTCAGGAGCTAGAGGGTGGGAAACTGAGAGATGTTGGTCAAAGGGTACAAACTTCCAGTTATAAGATGAATAAGTTCTGAGGATCTAATGTAGAGCATGGTGACTATAGTTAATAACACTGTATTGCATATTTGAAAGTTGCTAAGAGAGCATATCTTAAAAGTTCTCATCACAAGAAAAAATAATTTGTAACTATGTGTGGTGATGCATGTGAATTAGACTTGTTGTGACAATCATTTCCCAATATATACACATATCAAATCATTATGTTGTACACCTGAAACTGATTAATGTTATATGTCAATTATATCTCAATTAAAATATACTACATGTGATGTCATAATCATATAATAATCACATCATAACTCCCTTTTACTGAGACATTCCACTGTTTCTTTGGTAAATTCTTATTTTCTATGGCAAGTTAATAAATTCATCTTTGTTTAACTACAAGCATGTTGCTGGTATTCTTTGACTGATGGACTTCAACAAAATTAGAGTCCACTAAGATTTGTCTGAAACCCTTGCTGTCATGGACCAGAGCTCTTGACTCAATAATAAATAGTACATACATCTGAGACCCCTTGCATCTCTACTAGCTCAAAGGGATGTCCACCCTTCCCATAACCTCAGGGTAAGTTGTCTGGGTTCTGATTACTTCATTGAGACTATCAGAATTTATCTTGTTTTGTTTGTCCTAGCAATAAATAAAACCAATATTCCTTAAGAAAGCAATCTCCATTTGAAGGAGATATTGACTTAAATGTGACCTTAAATCTGGGTCACATCCAGATCTCTGTGCCATTATTAAGAATTTCCCACATCCCAGGACGGAAAGGAAAAAGTTTATTGAAAAATTCAGACTCGTCCCTGGTACTTATGCTTCATTTCTCTCTTGCCTCTACCAATCTGTCCATTCTTTTGGTGGAGCCAAAGGATAAAAAAATTTTGCTAAAAGTGGCTAGAGGGCAAGGCCGTGAAAGTGATTTAGAAGTTAGTGAACCTTTAAGGGGAAAAAGAAAAACTCATCTTTTTGATGTGGTTCCTGGTCAGTATTGTAAATGAAAGAGTTAGGGAAAAGTTAGTTGTCACATCCTTGCTAAAAGTAGAGAGAAAATATTAAATTTATAATATTTTATTCTATAAGCTTTAACTCAAAGGAGAAACAGAATTCAACTGTGATTTTTTTTATGACCTTGGTTACTAGGTTTCAAAACAAGAAGAGCAGGGCAGTCAGATTTTGGCATGATTCAGAGAGTCCTTAAAATTTACTTATTATTTTAAAGGTTTATAAATTACATTAATATAATATTTCATGTAATATTTGAGGTATTCAATTAGGATATAGTAGATATTCAATTAGGTAAATTAAAGTAAGTTAATATTATTAATTCAAAGACAACTCTATTTTTCCTCCCTGGTTACACTATACGAAAATAATGTAATCACAACATTCTACTATGACAAGAATAGGGTTAAATTATTTAAGAGCACCTTCCAAATCATATTGATTTTATGAGTCAAGTACACTATAATTGTTTTCTTATGTTTAAGATTTTTAAAATGATATAAATTTATGTTTAGCAATATGCAATTTTACTAAAGGACATTTTAAGAGTTAAGCTTGTGAAATTCTCATAATGATGTAAATAATAAAAAATTGAAGTGTTAGCGAAAATTGTATATACAGGTCTTTTTGTTGACTTTAAATCCCAGGAAAATGTTAAATTGAGTTAATTAAAACGTAATCTTAGGATATCTTTCCAATTTCTAAATTGAGTTAATTAAAATATTGTCTTAGGATATCTTTCCAATTTCTAACTGATTGTTACTAAACAATCAGTGGTTACTAAACCCAGTTGTAATTTATTCTTATTTAGCAGGAAGGCAATAACACTTTGTACAAATGCCTTTGAATGTTATTATAATTATGTTTATTTTTGCCACCTTAAAATTTAAGTGATATGAAATGTTTGCTCATAGAAAAAAATTAGACAGTACCTGTTTTCCTCTCATTAGTTTTCTCTTGTGTTTGAAGAAAGGAAAGTAAACTGCTTTGGTTAAAGATTTTAATTAATAGGAATATTTGAAACTATACCGGTGTTACAAACACAAGATACTTTTGTTACAGAAAGATATGAACACGTGTACAAGAAAATGGTTGATCTTTTTGTTGAGGACATTTTCATGATTTATTAAGATGGTACATTCATTATAAAATAATATTGCCTTGTTTAAAATAATGATACCATTAGCTGTTAAAAATGTTGAAAGCTTTAAATTTACCCTCTATTTGTATATTTATGTATATTTATATATCAATGTTATATATGTATGTGTGTAAATTTATACGTCTATGTTATTAAGATTAGAAAAGATTGCTTATAAATCCTTTACCTCAAATTATTACTTGGATGGTATCCAAAAAAAAAAGAAAATGAGAATTTTGGGTTTTATTTTTCTAAAGTGACTAGTTACTTTGTGCCTACATAGTAGAGTTTACTTTTTATCATCCAAATATTAACTTTCTATACTTTTGGCATGTTCTTGAATCTGTCTTTTTTAAAGGTAAACTTTACTAATAATTGTTTCTTATTGTTGTGCCTTGTGAAAATATTAAGTTAAACTCTTTCTTTCAGATAGTTATGACTTCAGTGCATGTCTTTCTTGTCTCCTCTAAAAACTCTTCATTATGCCTTTCCCAAATTCAAACTCCAGACTCGGAATGATAAAACTCTTTTGATATCTTTTATAATTAAACCATCTGTTGGTTTCCTAGAATGGCTAGAAAGTATTATGAAGGTTTGCTGCTCCACCTAATAAAAGAAAGGGTACTAAAATAATTACATTTGTTTGAGGGGCTCTAAATTTTATTTAATGCAAAATTATTGTGAAAGCCTTTTTGTTTACCAAACTTAAAACAAAACAACTGACAAATCAAAAGAAAATTAAGTCTTCCTTGTGTTAACTATGTATAAATGCAGTGTGTTAATAGAAATGTATTTCAATGATTGTGAACTTCTTGGGTTAAAAGCACAAAGACTATAAAATCACTTTCTTCAGGAATATTTTATTTTTTAGATTTATTTCTAGGTTTGGCCAATCAGAAATAATCATAGTATACTGTTTTGAAGAAATTGAAGGCCCTGGATATTTGTTAATGTTGTTTATTTTGCCTTCACATGTCGCTATGCATCACTTGAACACTCTGAATTCAACAAGTCTTCTCTTATCTGAATTAGAAAAAAATCCATGATGGTTTAACCACTTTTGGGAAATTATCTTTGCCATTTGGAAACTCCATGGACAACCTGACTAACCAGTTAAACAAAAGGCAGAAAACGGTCTGACATGCCAAAAAATTGCAAAGCTATTTGTCAGATGAATAATTAATTGGAGGATTTACACAAAATATAGATTTTTAAGGAAAGATTCTCTATTTTATATTCAGTATTATGTAGATCAGAGAGAGGAACGTCTAGCACATGAGTCAGATGTTTCTGATTCACAGCACCATTAATTACTGTGAAGTGAACGAGGACCAACCCACCCAGGAACCCGTCTGTAAGCAACGGCAGCGTAAGCAGGACGGGGAAACATAACAATAGTGACACATCTCTAGAGTGAGCGGATGAGGCACAATATTTTGCAGGCTAATGTAGGTTTTGTTATGTGACACAGGATCTTACAGAATGCCTGGATGTAGGACATGATTTCCAGGTACAGTAATCCATGCAAGTAGCTTTTGGCAAGCAAGGAGAATAAATATCTAATTTTTAAATTAAATTCTACAGGTCTAGCCAAATGGACTTTTAGGAAAATTCTCTATTATGTTTAAGGAAGTCATCTGAAGTGAGAATAAGGTATATTTTTAACCTCTTATCTACAGGAACAGTCTACAAATAGTCACATGCATTTTATGAGGATCTTATTAACCTTTAATTTTTGTTTGCTTTTGTTTGAGAAATCAATGATATTAGTTAACACCCTCAAATGATCTCTATTTATTCTTCCTCCTGGGTTTCTTATAGGACTAGTTTTAAGGTTCTCAATATATTTTTTATCTCTCTCTCATTTTCCTTCTTTTTGCTTATACAATTACATTCTGGGATATTTTTCTAGTTCTGTATTTTAGCACATTAATTCTCTAATCAGCAGGGTCCCCTTAAATGTTAAATAACCTAATAGTTACATTGTATACTCTAACTACTGTTTTTCCTTTTAATTTAAGTAAATATATTTTTCATTTTAAGATTTTTAGTTCGTTCCTTTTCATAATGTCTTTTTAACATTTAAATGCCAAAATGACTTTGTCTAGTTTCATGGCCTCTTGCCATTGTTTCTCACCATCTCTCCAACTTCATTTCCATCACTCTCTTTCCCACTCATTAGGCTCCAGCACTCATGCACCCTTTCTTTTCCTAACACACCAAGCTTGCTTCTGACTCAGGGTGCTTCAATCATCATTTCTTTGCAAGAAGTCTGCAAAAAGTCATGTGAATGACTCTCTGCCATTTAGATGTCACCTGAGAGAGACCTTCTTTTTCTTCTGTTATTCTATCTCATTAACCTATTTTGTTATCGTTCTAGAACTTCTTGATATATGAAATTATACTCTTTATCATTTGCATATTTTATTAGTATTATTGCCTCTACACAAGGAACATCAGCTCCAGGAGAGGCTGGGCCTTGTCTATTTTGTTCATTCCTGAACCCAACAAGCCTAGATCATTGTCTGGGACACAGAGTATACTGAATAAGTATCTTTTAAATGAATGCATGAATTATGATAGGGAGTTAGAGAGAAGGTGTTATAGACCTTGAAATCAAACTCTTGTGTCATAGAATTTGAAAACTATCAAGGACATTTATGAAGATATATTTTATTAAAATTAAAAGCCAAAGTAAAGAGTGAATGTAAGTTTGTACATAAAAATTACTAAGAAAAAGAACTCAATCAACAAAATGAAGACAACCTAAGGAACGGGAAAAAATATTTACAAACCAAGTATCTAATAAGGGGTGAACATCCAGAACATATAAAGAACTCATGCAACTCAACAGCAAAGAAACAAATAATTCCATTTAAAAAAGAGGAAAAGATCTAAATAGACATTTTTCCAAAGAAGATATATGAATGGCCAACAGGTACGTGAAAAGGTGTTCAACATCACTAATCATCTGGGAAATGCAAATCAAAACCACAATGAGATACCACCTCACACCTGTTAGAATGGCTATCATCAAAAAGACAAGAGATAGCAGGCCGTCCTGGTAGCATAGCAGTTAAGTTTGCGTGCTCCACTTCGGCGGCCGAGGGTTCACAGGTTCGGATCCTGGGAGCAGACTGATGCACCGCTTGTCAAGCCATGCTGTGGTGGCGTCCCATATAAAGTAGAGGAAGATGGGCATGGATGTTAGCCCAGGGCCAATCTTCCTCTGCAAAAAAGAGGATTGGCAACAGATGTTAGCTCAGGGCTAAGCTTCCTCAAAAAAAGACAAAACATAACAAATGCTGGCAAAGATGTGGAGAAAAGGGAACACTTGTGTATTATTGGTGGGATTGCAAATTAGTGTAGTCACTATGGAAAATAGTATGGAGGTCCTTCAAAAAATTAAAAATAGAATTACCATATGATTCAGCAATTCCATTTCTGGCGATACAAGTGAAGGAGACGAAAGCACTATGTTGAAGAGATATCTGCACCCTCATGATCATAGCAGCAGTATTTACAATAGACAACACATGGAAAAGATCTGTGTCCACTGACAAACGAATGGGTAAAGAAGTTGTGAAATATATAGTAGAATATTATTCAGCCATAAAAAAGAAGGAAATCCTGCCATTTATGACAACATGGATGGACCTTGAGGGCATTATGTTAAGTGAAGTCAGTCAGTCAAAGACAAATACCATATGATGTCATTTATATGTGAAATCTAAAAAGAAAAAAACCTCAACGTAAAAGAGAGCAGATCTGTGGTTACCAAAGGTGGGGGTTAGGTGAGGGGGAATTGAATGAAGGTGGTCAAAGGTACAAACTTCCATTTATAGGTTAAATAAGTATGTACTGGGGATGTAATATACTACATGATGACTACTGTTGACACTGCCATATGATACATTTAAAAGTTGTTAAAGAGTAAATCCTAAGAGTTCTCATCACAAGAAAAAAACATTATTTTTCTCTTTTTTCTATCTATACAAGATAATGGATGTTAACTAAACTTATTGTGGTAATCATTTCACACTATATGTCCTCAGTCAATCATTATGCTGTACACCTTAAAGTTACATAGTGCTGTATGTCAATTATATTTCAATAAAAGTGGAAAAAGAGAGAAAGAAAAAAATGCTTGAAATAATTTTCGACAACACATTCTGGTAATAATATTCATAAGACTGAAATATAATTGTTAATAGAATGAAAGTCTTAACATTTAAATAGAATAAGAGAACTCACTACTAAAGTCTACGTGGAGTACTTTTTGGAATCAGTGGTGAATAATTCATGGTGTTCATTTATTGTATGTTTTCATAAAATAATTTTTATACAGAAGATTCACAGCTCTTTTCAATCTATGAATTCTTTCATTTCATTCAAATATTTCAGTATTATTCTTCTCTCTATTTTATAAAGAAAATTGGGGCATGGTCAGGATGAGTAAGTTCATAAGGTATTGAGAAATATGGTAAAATAAGGTTTGAGATTCATGATGATAGTCCGTTATTTTCTGACATTGTCAAGCAAGTCATCTTTCAAAATTAGTGGTGTGTTCCCATTAATAACTACTTCTCTAATTAAAATGTACTCTATTGAAAGAAAGGAAGAAAGAAAGAAAGAAAGAAAGGAGGAAAGAAAGGAAGAAAGAAAAAGAAAGAAAGGAAGGAAGAAAGAAGGAAAGAAAAAGGACTCACACAGGAGAGATTTAAGTCCAAGATAGAATTCAAAATGGAATTTAAATGTTCATTCTGATCAAGTGTAATTAGACTGAAATAAGATTAAACTGCAGTCAAAAGCAAGTAAGTGTTGATGTATAAAATATTGACTTTTATTTTGACCTTGTTACATTTGTATCATTTTGAAGACTATTATTTGTATACAAATGTAAGAAACACATTGTTATGATTCGAAATTTGAATAATCACAATTTCAAAAATCGTTTTACATTGATCTGCTCTTTAATTACATTGCGATGACTATATAAGCAATTATTTTGCTACTTGGTGAATAAATGCATTCCCAAAAATAAATTTTGGAGAAATTTAACAATAATAGAAAAACCATAGACTATTTCTAATATTATATTGGGAGGTTAGTGATAATTCAGGGCTAATTTTTCTTAGAATAATTGTCATTAATGTTTTATATATTTATTTAATAGTCCTGAATAAATGTAAGTATGCTTATTTTCCTTTACTCCTCATTTTCAATGTAATGATAATGTTACAATAACTGACCTAATTCTCCAATTTTGAGGCTTTTATTTTGAGTAGAACATTAGTTACACTTTTTTAGCTTGAACAGACATTAGAGGTCAAGTTCAGCAATTAAGACCCAAATCCTAATATTAACTTTTGTTCTATTGCCAGAATAATTAATGCTTGCCTTGACTTGTCTGTCTGTGTCTACCATCTTTCAAAGTCAAACACTATAAAAACAGCAATAGTCTTTCATTCATTAACACCTTCGAAATCCACAGCAGCACCATGTGTAATTGTATTCACTTCACTGTAGCTGCTAACCTGATTGAATTACTAAGTTTGCACATTATTATGAGGGAATCAGTAATTTAGCATTTCATTTTAAAATCAGTGAGGGTGGAAAAGCAGTGGAACCAGAGTCTGGTGAACAAATTAAGTCCTCATCTTTCTCCTGTGTGGTCTTAGATGTCACAGAACTCTAATATGGAAGTCATCTCCTCAGCATATTCAATACATCTGCCATATCAACTTTACATAGTGGTTGCAAAGATTAAAATATTCCAAATATTCAAAATGTATAAAAGGTAACAGGGCTGTGTTTATTCTACCCTTTTAGTAACTAAATTTACTCATCAATAACAAGTTTTTTGTACTTTAAGAATGTGGATTTCATGACAATAGGAGAGAAATAACTTCTTAGTTACAATCAATCAGTAACAAGCTACACATAAAAAAAATATATATAATGTACATATATGCTAATATACATACATACATGTATGTGTATGGAGCTTTATCTATATACATATAACATACACACAAACAAAAAGATGCATATATATATATGTTTATATATATACATATATATACACCCATATAGAGATAGGCATCTATGCATATATATATCTGTATACGTGTATAAAATGAATACTTTAAAAATAAATGGCTAAGTTAATTGATTATCCATATGGAAATAATGCATCTTGATCCCTATCTCATATTGTAAACAAAAGTTGACATCAAGTAGTTTATAGATCTAAGCATTATATTTCTAAATACAAAAGTTACTATATCTTCTAGAAGAAAATATAGAAAATATTTATATGATCATGGAGCAGGAAAAAATTATTATAGGGGAACCCAAAAGCACCATTTATAAAGAAAAAAAATGATGAATTGGACTTTATTAAAATGAAGAACTGTTGTGCCTCAAAAGATACCATCAAGAGAGCAAACAGGCAAACCACCTTTTGGGAAAAAAATGTCTAATATACCTCACAGAGACCTCACATCTGCAAGACACCTTTGAATCAATAAGTAAACAAAAGAAAATCCCATAGTTAAATGGCCCAGAGACTTGAACAGATACTTCATGAAAGATGAGACACAAGCTGTAAATAAACATGCAAATTTGTTCAACCACTTCCATTATCAGATATATGCAAATTAAAACACAATACAATACCACTATACACCCACCACAAGGGCTAAAATTAAGAGACAATAGCATATGGTGCTATTAACAACAACTAAAACACTCTCATATACTGCTGATGAGAGCACAATTACATAGAAGTATTTTAGGAAATTGTCTGACACTATCTGAAAATACATATCCTACAGTCCAACAATTCCACTTCTAGGTATAAACTCAACAGAAATGTATATATAACTTTACCAAAAGACATGTGCAAGGAGGTTCATCGCGGCACAATTTATAAAATCCATACACTGGAAATAACCCAAATATCCATCTACAAAAGAATGGAAAACCAAATGCTGGTATATTCATACAGTGGAATACTACAGAGCAATGCAAATAAACAAGTACTAAGAGTTGGCATCAATACATTTGTTATTCTAGGCTTCTGGTATCTTGTTCTGGTCTAGATAATTCTAGGCAGCTTTTTTCTAAACAAAAATTGATTCTTATTCAATCAGTTTCATATCTTATTTTTAAATTCTACATTTTGTTGCATTTATTATATATTTTAACTGTAAAAGCAGTAGATATCTATTGTAGACAATTGTGAAAATATAAAAAGACATAAACATAAACATCATATACTAATCTATTAAAACCATCTTACAATATAATATTTATATATAATATATATATTTATTCATATACAAATGTACAGAAAGAATAATAAAAATGAGATCATACTTCAGGTATTATGTCATCTGTTTATTAACTTAAATTATAAGTTATAAATATTTTCCTTATTATTTTCTAAATATGATTTTTATCAGCTGTTTACAATTATCTCAACTGAACATGTCCAGAATTATTTAAATGATTGTCATTGTTAGACATTTACACTATTTATAATACAAAATCTCCTGGTTTTCTTTCCCCCTCCCTTTGCAGATTCCTTTTCATCTCCCTATCCTCTCAAGGTGTGAATGCCCAAGGATCAGACATTGGATTTCTCATGATTTCAAATATAGCCTTATTATACACTGTGATTTGCTTCTCTATTTCTTATTTATATTTCACCACTAGTTGAGTAGGAGCCACTCAAAGTAAAGGTTTTTCTTGGAATATTATTTACGAGAAAAGTCTGTAAATAGCTATATTACAATCTCTCTCTCTCTTTCCCCTTCCCTCCATGTATACATACACACACATACAAATATTTGGGCTTTTTTCTGGACTTTCTATTCTGTGCCCCTTATCTTTCCAATTTTTAAATTATTACCACAGTGTCTCAATCATTATGTTTTTATGTTTAATATGTAATAGTGCAAGGCTGCCTATGATTCTAATTTTTTTTAAATGCCATATTTTCACCTGGAGATTTTCACAAGATTTAAAAGGTTATAATTCTAATAAAGTTATAAATTCATTTGAAGAGAATTGCCCGTGAACCAGTCAGGATTGCAACAAGAAGCAGACGCCATGTTTAAAATAGGATGATTCAAAGAATCTTTACATATTAAGGATTATTTACGGAGGAGGTGGTGCTAGGAAACGGTAGTACATAGTAAGGCTTTACCACCCTCCGGCCATAGAAGAGGAATGAGCAGACCCCAGAATTGAGAGAGGGGCATGTTGATTCATCACCTTGAGAGACACAGCTACACCCACTTAGGGTTCACAGCCAATTTGAGATGAACAGACTGGGAGGAGCCATGACAATAAATAGTAAGACCCCTTCCCCTGCCCCTCTGTTGCAGGCGCTCCTCATTGGCTAAACCCAACAGGGAGTCAATGGGTAGGAGAGCCTTGTGGATGAAGTCCCTAGTCAGCTTCCCCGGACAGACGGTAAGAGATAAGAGGAAATTGGCTCTGAGGGGGCAAACGTCAAAAACAATATGGCATTTTTGGAAATACAATGAGTATCATTCATTTAATCATGTGCCTCTTTATTTATCTGGCGTCTTAACGCACTTTAGAGAAGTTGGAGAATGTTCATTATGTCTATTTCAACATTTTCCTTGCAAATTTACCTCAATGTAGTTATGTTTGTGGTATATTTGTGAATATTATGTTATCTATTCTTTTCATCTACATTCATCGAATTACTGATGAGAAGGTATATTAAATTTATTGTTGGATATCCTACTGAAATCTCATGCAAATTGCAAGGGTTTTTTGGTTCACTTATTTTGTTTTCAGGTGATTTTTCTTTGTTATCTGATGTGGTGGGTGACTGCTATTTTTAACTGGGCTCTTGAGCCCTCCTAGGGATATTTACATTCATGAATAGCTAATTGTATTTGTGGAAGGAGGGAGGCTGGTGTTTTCCACCACCTCATCTTGCTGACATCACTTTTTCTTTTCAATAAATTTTTATGCAATTGCTTTTCTGATTCTTTTGATCTAATTAGGTAATTACTATTTTTTCTGAAACAGATTTTTACATGAAGATTTTTAAATTATTTGTAATAAAGTGATGACATGATTATCCTTTTGTGAATAAGATAAATATCTCCTATACCTATAATAATATCAATATTATTTTCCCAAATTTTCTCTGTTTTCTTATTTTTTCTTTATTATATTGGTCTGACGTTTCAGTATTTCTAGTCATTTTAGAAACAGATTTGTAATTAATATTTAGTGCTTCTAATTTTACTCTTAATAGTGTATTAATTTCAGCTAAAATTCTTATTAAATTCTTTATAATATTGTTGTTTTAGGCTTTTTTGCTGTTCCCGTGTTAAATGTTTGAGTTGGATTCTTCTTTTATTGTCATTCAGTCCCCCTCATAATCTAATAATTTAAGAGTAGCATGTATCTCTATGAATAGTTATACTCCATACATTTTTAGTTAATATTCTTTCTCTTTCCTTTAATTTCTAAATTTTAATATTTTATTTTTATCTAAGATGATTAAGAGACTTTAGTCTGTTTTTATTTTTATATTTTTTAACATATGTGCTTTTGTTTTTGTGTTGTTATTGGTAATGTTGATTGTGGTGTGAGCAGTGTTGTTTTTCTCCTTTTTTTCTTAATTTATAAATTTTGTTTTGTTTACATCGTTTGATCAGTGAACAGGTCTGCACGATTTCCCTTAAATGAGTTATATGAAAGCATCTTCATAACCTAGCATATGTCATTCTTTCATCAAGTGGTTAAAAAAATATGCCGTCTCAGATAGGAAGAATGATATATAACTACAGTGTTATTCAGATCCCCTATATTTTATATTTTAATTGTCTAAATCATAAATATTTAAAAGAAAACATTAGCACTATGTGATAAAGTTTCTCACTTCTATAATTTTTTTGGTAAAATTTTCTTTTATTTCTTAGAGGTTTTTGTTTATTATGACATTCTATAATATAAAACATAAAAAATTGCTTGTTACATATTTTATTTTTGTGAATGTTACATGTCTTCAATAAAGAATGAAACTCATTTATTGCTTTCTGTTTTTCTTATTTATATATTACATTGATATGTATACTGTTAATATTGCCAAACCTTCTTCCTTTTTATTTGCTTTTTCTTGGTGTCATTTCAAACCACCTTTGCTTTATTTTAACTTATGAGTCACATATTTTGAGATTTGTTTCCTATCTTCAACACATGGTTGTACCTTTTTCATCTTCTCGTGATTAAAAAAAAAAATCTAAAGTGAGGTTTTTGTTTATCATGACGAGAAATTAAATCTTTAGTTCAAGATTGCAGATTGAATGTGTCTACCAAAAATTTTCCCCTAAATTTCTCAAATGCCAGAACATAATAATAAGAAAATAATATAATAAGAATATAATATTAAGAAAATTAATAAGTCCATATTGATGCCAGAGTATCTTAAACTATACTCTAGAAGGAACTGAAAATGAGAGGAAATTTTAGTTGACATTTGGTTGAAAAGCAATGCAGAGTAGAGAATCTTCCACCCAAACCTTATAAAATTAAAGCCATCTTTAGACAGCAGTCATTCTCCCACTAGAGACACAGAGAAACTCCAACCATGTCATCAGCAGACTAAAATGAGCAGAAATAATTGTGGGAACCTGATTGTTCATTAGGTTAATTATAAAGTACATGTGTGTAGAAAATTTTCCTTCCCTGTGTTTACAAAGAATCTGCCTTTAGAAAGATATGCTACCAGAATGAAACCCTCAACTCTAATTCAGGATAATTTCATTGAAAGCAAAAGAGACAATAATAACTGATGATAATTTTGCATTGCTTATGTAGTGCCAGGCACTATGCTTAAGAGCTTTACATAATGAGGATCCCAGAGGTTAAAAAGGAAAAAGTAGACAGATATGAACACATACACTTCTGCTGGAGAAACAGCATATCCAGAATTAATGCTTAGGTTACGTATTGGCAAAAAATATGTGCAACTTGTGAAAGACAATATAAATTTATAACCATTGTTCAAAATAAATTCCTAAGCATCAATAAAGAAAAGCCATCATCCCCAAATAAAATATAAGTAGGAACAAGGTAGGAATATAGATGGGCAATAAACTCATGAAAGTTGATTAATCTCACCAAGATGAGAATAATAGAAAGGAAAACAATGTGCCATTTTCACCAAATAAGATTGATCACATTTTTAAAATTTGATAATACCTAGTATCACTGATAACTTAGGAAATAATAACTTTCTTACATTTGTGGTAAGGAGATGGCTTCTTGTTCTAATTGTTACATTGAGTAAAACAAGTACATTTCCAAACACACAGGAAAAGAAGCAATTGGCAAAAATTTCCAGTTAAGTTGGACTTTTTTTATTTTACCCAGCAAAACCCAAATACCACAGTGATAGTTTGAATGATTTTTTAAAAATCTTAAAACCCATCCAAGCTATTTTTTTTAAATCACTGTGGACCAGAAACCGAACAGAGAGACTCAGCGGTAATCACGACTGATGCCACAGCCTGCTGAGACCTGGCTCCAGTGGTGGGCAGAGGCAGCTGGGAGGCAAGTCTGGAGCAGGAGAAAGAAACCAAATTCACAACACCCCATGTTTGCTCATTTGAGTGGCATATATATAGGTGATGGTTACACTCTTTCGTTTCCTTTTCTTCGTTTTCTTTCCTTAAAAAGAAAGTCATGATATTCTAGTCACAAAAATTGGTTTGTAATTATGACGCAAGTACTTATCCAGTTTGTAATCTTTTGTAATTGATATATGACTTTGAGTCTCAATTCCCATCTTTCTAAAGTTGGGGTTTATACAACATCAACCTCACCAAGTTTTCATATGGAAAAGTTTAGATGCCAGTGAAGGTGTCTATCCCAGAGCCTTCACACAGTGGATGCTGCAAATAGATTGATTGTAATCGTGAATCTAAATGGAAACAGGCAAGAAACAAGGTGATTTTGAGGTTAGCCTTTGAATTTTTTTTCATTTGGTTGATGGACATATGACACATTAACAGATCTCATTCCTAAACAAAATATTTGCATACATATAGGATAGATATAGATATAGATATAGACATACACATGGATATGGGTATAGATATATAGATATACATGATCCTTTACCATTTACTACACTTTCATTAACATAATTCCAATTTCAAAAATATAGCAGACTAGAAAATCTGAAAAAAAGTGCAACAAAATTTCTCAAATTCTGAGCTTCTAAGAAAGTAATAGAACTCCCTCCTTTGGGGAGTGGAGATACTGCAAGGAAGCTAGAAATCAAGCTAGACCATTAAGTACACTTAATCTCTCAAAATCAGTTGAATCATATTTGGATTTTTAAAGGAGTACTCAATTAGAGGTTTTTAGACAGATAAGATGGAATGCTTAAAACTGAATTTGTATTTAAGAAGCTGAGAAGTTGTACAAAAAAATATCCTAGATAGTTACCCTTTCTCACAATTCTTGTAATACAAAATCAGCAAATTTTGCTGCTTTTTAAAGAGGCTCAAACAAATTATTGTACCACTACACCATGCATTTTATTATCTGTCTATTTTTCTGAACAATGGTAATTGCCATATTAGCAGAGGTGATGTGAATACCAGTACAGATAGGGTATATTATGGTGTGGTTATAAATAATTCCAAAATCTAAGTGTCTTATGCCACTCTTGTAAAAGAGCAACACGTTCATCTCTGATTAGCAGAGGAGTTTGCTCATTTAGGGATGCAGGCTCAAAGAATAGCCAACATTTCAATTTTTGTTGGCAGCTCTGCCAGAGAGAAAAAGGAGTTCAGGAGGGTCTCAGATCAGCAATTAAATGCCCCAGCCTGGAAGTGACAAATTTCAATTATGGTCACAACTCTTTGACCACATTCAGTCATCTATGCATACCTAACCTCAGGGGAGCCAGAAGCACAATCACATCAGGTATTTAGAAGGGGGAAAAATGGAAAATATTTGTCAATAGCACTAATGACTACCATAACACATTTTATATGTTATTTTGTTTTTCCAAAGTTGTCAACCTTAAGATGTCCACAACAAGGCAGTTTTGTTCATGCGAGACACATGAAAATATGGTAAATACAGGTGGTATTCATGTTGATTTAATTTAGTCAAACACATGTTTTATTGTTCTTTGCTTTTGATAAAATTCATCCTACTTTGAAAATGGTATACTCTGCACCGAATTTTTCTTTTTTGATCTGTATAGCACAAAGCTAATAAAGATAACCGTATCTTAAAATTAATGAATTTTCTCAGCATTTTAGATAGCTCCTCCATAAGATTACAGGACACGGTGCTCCATTGGATCTTCCTTTGATGTACTGAATTATATATTCATGTTCTTATTCAAAACTGGTGTCTCCCAGACTACAAATATAATGCGCTTGATAATTTTAAAATTTCTAATGTGTATACATCTGCAGTAATGTAACTTAAAGAAAAATTTATTCATGACACTTGTAAAAGAATGGGAAGGCAGACTTTATTCAGGCTGACTAGCGTGTTCTATATAGGGAGTGCTGCAATGGGGTTTTGCTCTAGGGGAGAGAGATTGGGCTCAACTTCAAAAACTATAAGGAAAATGTGAATTTATAGCCAAGGAGCAAGGGTGGGGAGGAGGCTGTCAGTGGATGGAAAATTGCAAAGAAGAAACATCAGGGATGAGGGATTCTGGCTAAACCAACTCAACAGGACTCATGCTAAAGGCAGGCCAGGATGACCAGACAGCACCTGGGAGATGGTGGAGGATGAAGTCCTGTCCTACCATGAGTGATAGAGAATTTTATTTTGTTCACTTCTCTCAGTTGTGATGAGTTTTCACTGTACCCTAAAAGTGACAGTGTTTCTTGCCCTTTCCCCCACTGATTAAGTCTGTTGTTTCATAGATGAGTGTTAGGGACTGAATTGTGTCCTGTGTCCCCCCAGTTTAAAGGCCTAACCCCCATGTGGCTGTATTTGTAGTTAGGGACTTTAGAGGTAATTAAGGTTAAAAGAAGTTATAAGGGTGAGGCCATAATCCTAGATGAATGGTGTCTTTAAAAGAAGAGGAAGAGACACCAGAGAGCTCAGACATACACTTGGAGGAAGTCCAGGAGCACTTGTGAAAGCCATATCCTAAGGTGCCTGGGCAATGTGCCTGTTTCAATCAGGCTTAACCAGTGGCTTAATCAGAACAGCAGCTAACACCTCCCAAACCTACACCAAGCTAATAAACTTCCAGTAAATGGAACAGTAGAATGCTGCTTTGATAGTTGTAAGGGGCTGACTTGGAGAATCAGTGCAAAAGGAAGACCTAAATGTGAGTTTGCAGCAGACATTGAGAAAAAACCTCTAGTGAACCAGCCTTCACACTAAATACGTGGTATCACTAAAGGAATTTGTAGACTGTAGTGCCCAGGGGGTAATCCTAGTGACAACAAACCTTTAACCAAGCTCAACTGATGACTACATTAACACAAACTGCCATATTGCAAGCCTAGCAGAAAGAAACGTATGTCAATTTTCAAAAATAAAAATTTTGTGTTTTAGTCTCTACTGTCCTACAAGATAGATCCAGCCTTCAGAAAACATGATGAAGCATAAGAAAAGACATGTAAAGGCAACACACCTCTGAAAGAGAAAACAATCAATGGAACTAGGCTGGGATATGACACAGATGTTGGCACTATATGATAGGAAATTTAAAATACTACAATTAACATATAAAGTTCCTAATGGAAAAAGGTGGATGACATACAAAATCAGTCGAGAATTTCAACAGAGAGATGAAAACTATAAAAATGAAATAGAATGCTAGAAGTGAAAATATAGTAAAAGAGATAAAGAGTGCATGGTAAAAAAGATAAAGACAGATTCTTGGGACAAATGACATAAAGGATGAAAGAATCAGTGAACTTGAGCATAGGTCAGTAGAAATTAACCTAATTGACACCAAAAATAAAAAGTAATAATAATAAAAAAAAACAGAGCAACCAAACATGGGATAAATGATCTAACATACACATTATAGGAATTCAAGAAGCAGAAGACAGAACAGGGTAAAATAAAACAAAATCCCTGATGAAATAGTTAGAAAATAGCTAACAAGATTGAAGATTTCAATCCAAAGATTTCAATAATAACATTAAATATGAATGATCTAGACACAAATTAAAACCTGAGGCTGTCAGATGGGATAAAAAACCAAGACCCAACTATGTGCTGTCTATAAGAAACTCACTTTAAACATAAAGATAAACAATGGTTGAAAATGAAAGGATGGAAAAAGATACATGATGCAAACACTAACCAAAAGAAATTTGGGCTATTTTAACATCAGATAAACTAGATTTCAAAACAAGGGATATTATCACTGATAAAGAAGGACATAAGGAGAGAATTGCATAATGGGAAACAGGTCAATTCTCAAATAAGATGTAAATATCCTAAATGTGTGTGCATCTAACAACAAAGCTTCAAAATATGAGACAAAGACTGGTAGAACTGAAAAGATAAATAGACAACTCCACAAGTATAATGAGGGAATTCACACTTCTCTCCCAATAGTTGATAGAATGAGTAGGCAGAAAATAAGCACGGCTATTGGAAGACCTGAAAAACACTATCAACAAAGTTGTCCTAATTGATATTTATAGAATACCCAATAACAGCAGAATATACACGTTTTTCAAGTGCATGGAACATTCACCAAGTGTAACTATATTCTAGGCCATAAAAAAACTTAAAAAAAAATATCAACTGTGTTTTTGGATCATAAAGGAAATAAACTAGAAATCAATAGTGGAAAGATATTTGGAAACTCTCAAATGATTTGGAATTAAATAACGCATTTAAATAACCCATGAGTTAAAAATGATGTAAAAGAAAAATTAAGATACGTTTTTCACTAAATGAAAATGAAATATACCAAATTTCTTAGATAAAGTTAAAGCAGTGCTTGGAGGGTAATTTTTAGCATTAAATGTTAAAATTAAAAAATAAGAAAGGTTTTAAATCAGTATTCTAAGCTTCTACCTTAAGAAACTGGAAAAAGAACAAATTAAAAGTGAAGTAAGCAGAAGAAATGATAATAATTTAAAAATACCTATGAAACGAAAATAGAAAACAATATAAAAAAAATAATTGAAACTGGGCCAGCCCCGTGGCCTAGTAGTTAATTGCGCACGCTCTGCTGCAGCAGCCTGGGGTTCGGATCCTGGGCGCACACTGATGCACCACTTGTCAAGCCATGCTGTGGCGGCATCCCATATAAAGTGGAGGAAGATGGGCACAGATGTTAACACAGGGCCAGTCTTCCTCAGCAAAGAGAGGAGGATTGGCAGATGTTAGCTCAGGGCTGATCTTCCTCACACACACATGCACAAAAAATTGAAACTGAATGTTGATGCTTTGAAAATATCAATAAATTTAATCCTCTAGTCAGAGTTACCCAGAAAAATGATTGGAGACATAAATTACGAACAGCAGGAGTGAAAAGGAAGACATCGGTATAGATCCTACAGATATTAATTGAATAATAAAGGAATCTATGAATAATTCTAACTTCATGCATTCAACAATTTAGTTGAAAAAGACCAATTCATTGAAAGATATAAAGCACCAAAACCTATACAACAAGATTTATGTGAAAAGTTCTATATCTACTAAAGAAATAGAACTCTTACTCAAATGCCTTTCAAAACAGAAAACTCCAGATGTATTCCCTTTTAAGGAGATTTAAAAATAATTTCATTTAAAAAGAAATAATACCAATTCTATGAAATGTTCTCCAGAATGTACAATGGGAAGGAATACTTCCAACTTAGTTCATGAGGCCAACATTACATTAACAAAACCAGACATTTAAAAAAAATTATGGACCAATATCCTTTATGAATATAGACAAAAATATCATCACCAAAGTATTAACAAATTTAATCCAGCAATACATAAAAAGAGTAATGTATTGTGATGTATTACATCACAACCTAATGGGTTTATCCCAGGAAAGCAAGGTTGGTTCAACATGGAAAATCAAATAATGTAATTTACCCTAACAACAGATTAAAAAAAAAAAAAACCAAAACCAATAACACATGACTCAGGGCAATTGGGAAAGAAAAAGAAATAAAAGACATTCAGATTGGAAAGAAATAACTAAAAGTAAAAAGAAAATACTAGCAGAAAATATGATCTTATACATAGAAAACCCCTATGAGCACATATGCACACACAGAAAGAATTAGAGCTGATAAATGAATTCAAGTTGCAGGACACAAGAAGAATATACAAAAATCAGTTGTATTTCTATACACTAGCAATGAACAATCTGAAAAATGACGTTAAGAATAGAATTCCCTCTGTAATAGCATTTAAAAAATTAAAATACTTAAGAATAACTGAAGAATAAATTTCACCAAATAAATGCAAGACTTCTACATTATAAACTACAAAACATTGTTGAAAGAAATTAAAGACCCAAATAAGTGGAAGGACATTTTGTGTTCACCAATTTGAAGACTCAATGTAGTTAATATTCCCCAAATTGATCTAAAGATCCAATGCAATCTCTATTAAAATTCCAACTGACATTTTGGCAGAAATGGAAAAGCTGATTCTAAAATTCAAGTAGAAATGCCAAAGACCTAAATAGCCAAAACAACCCTGCAAAAGAAGAACAAAGCACACATTCCAAATTCAAAACTTACTGCAAAAGTACAAAAATCAAAACAGTATGGTACTGGCATAAGGATACACGTATACATCAATGGTATACAAATGAGAGTTCGAAAATAAACCCATACCTATATGGAATTTTATTTTCAACAAGGATGCCAAGACCATATAAGGGGAAAGAATAGTATTTTCAACAAATAGTACAAGGACAACTGGCTATCTGCAAGCAAAAGAATGAATTTTATTCCCTACCATATATAAAAATTAAATCAAAATGAGTCAAAGACCTAAATGTTAGAGCTAAAACTATAAAATTTTTAGAAAGAAATATAGGTGTAAATCTTTGTGACCTTGGATCAGGTAATGGTTTACTAAATAGGACACCAAAAGCACAAGCAATAAAAGGAAAATTGATAAATTAGACCTCATAAAAATTAAATCTCTTATGCATCAAAGGGCATTATCAAGAAAGTGAATGACAACACAAAAGAGGAGAAAATATTTGCAAATCATATATATGATAAGGGTTTAGGATCCTCAATATAGGAAGAATTCTTACAGCTCAACAATAGAAAGACAAGCAAGCCAATTAAAAAAAGGCAAAAGTATTTGAATAGACATTTCCTCCAAGAAGATATACAAATGATCAATAAGTGAGTGAAAGATGCTCAACATGTTAATTCATTAGGGAAATGCACATCAAACCACAATGAAATACCCTCTCACACTCACTACATTGGCTAAAATTAAAAAAAAAAAAAAAGGGAAAAAAAAAGTAACAAGTGTTAGACGATGTGGAAAAGTTGGAACTTTCATACATTGCTGGTGGGAATGTAAAGTAGTGCAATCTGTGTGCAAAACAGTTTGGCAGTTCTTCAAAATTTTGAACATAGAGGTATTGTACGACCCCATCATTGTCCTCCTAGGTATATATCCAAGAGCAATGAAAACATATATTCGTACCAAAACTTGTACAGAAATGTATATAGCAACATTGTTCATAATAGCCAAAAAGTGGAAATAACCCAAATGTCCACCAACTGATGAACGGATAAACAAATATCCATACAATGCACTATTATTCAAGCAAAAAAAAAAAAAATATTGACACACGCTACAACACGGATGGATGTTTAAAACATTATGCTAAGGGACAGAAGACAGAAATGAAAGACCACATATTGTGTGATTCCATTTACGTGAAATGTCCAGAATAAGCAAAACCAGAGGCAAAAGGTAGATTAGTGGTTCACAGGAAGGAATTGGGGTTGACTGCTAACAGGTAGGAGTTTCTTTCAAGAGTTAATGAAATGCTCTAGAATTAGATAATGAAGATGGTTGCACAACATTGTGAATACACTAAAAATCACTGAATTGTACACTTTAAAATGGTTAAAATGGTAAATTTTACAATATGTGAACTCTATCTCGATAAAAAAATTAAGAGACTTTTGTCTCAGATATTAGAACTAGTAAAGCATCTGTACTTCCAAACATGCTGTGTCACACCTCTGTGCCTTTACATATTCTTTCTTCTTATAATTTATTCCCTTCAATTTTGTTTATTATTGAGTAACTAATTCATTTTCAAGATTCAGTTTAAAAGACACTTTGTTTGAGATACAGTTATTATTAATCATTTTCTTCTAGGCTATGACTATGACTCAATCTTGTACAAATTCTTTTAACAAAATTGCCCACATTATTTGTAACTGTGTTTTTACATGTCTGCCTCTCCTTAACTATTTAAGGACAAATGAAGCATTAATCAAACCTTATTTCTTCAGTAACTTTTTAGCGCATGGAATATTCTTACATATCAATCAATAAATAAATGCTAGTTATCCTCATGAGTAGAATTTATTTTTTATAATTTATTTTAGAAATTACTGAAAAGTATTTTTCAGTAATTATTTTTATATAAAATTTTATATAAAAATTGTTTTTATATATAAATAAATTTTTAATTTAGAAGTTATAAATACTTTAAATTCCAGAAATTTTTTTATTGAAAGGCTTTCATTTATGTCTCTTGTAGCTGCATTATTTTTCTCCTTTTATATCTATGAAAGACAAGATTTATGCTTGAAAATGTTTGGTTAAGGAAGGATTTGTTTGATTTCAACTGTGAATACAGATCGCTCTTTTTCAGTCTAAACCGCTTCAAAAATCAATATTCTAAAATGCAAAAAGAAAGAATGTAAGAAAACTAAACCCAAACATAGGAGCCATGGAATCTTTCTCTTCGTCAAACAATAAGAACTGGCAGAGAGGAAAAGATTGAAATAACAAATGACATAGTGCCCAGCAAATATGTAAGTAAAAGTGTTTATACGGGAGAAATGTTCTAAGTGCTTGTTGAAGTGACCTGTGTATTTTCAATGTAGAGGGAGTTTAAAATGCATTGATTCCTTTTTAAAATGTTCTTAATGAGTCGTCAATTCAGACAGTTACAGAGTAGATCTTTTTACATGTTCAGACTGCATAGGTTTAAGGATAGATTCAAAGGCACGATTTTTCATTGCTGATTTCATCACATAAATGATTTAATTTAAATTTTAAATTAAACAGAAGTTTATTTTCTGGAATTTAATATTGGAAGAATTGTCATTTTCTATTTCATTTCCATAGTTCTTGTGAAAGTAACTTGCATGATGTTTCTCAAAAATTACAAACTAAGATTAAAGCCTTTTTTTAAATCTGAAAGTCTATTCTTAAACATTCACCCTTTCAATTATATAAAATTTATTTCCCACCTTCAACAATGGCATTTTGTAATCACGTCTACTTTATATTATTTTACTTACAGAAGTTTAATTAATTAATTCAGTTTTTAGGTAGTAGTTACAAAACTTCACATATAAGTTGGTTGTTTGGAACTTAGAACACTTCCAATTGATTAAAAAAGTTGTTTAGAATAATAATTAGATCTTTCGGTTAGTTTCTCTTAAGTTTAATCTATGTTGTATAATATTTGATTCTTAGAATGGCTCTTTTTTTACAATACTGGTGGCAAACTAAAAGAATATATATAGTGAAATTAAATAAAAATTAATATTACTTATGTTGGCTTTATATATTATGGGAAAAAGGACTTAAGTAGAGTAAAATATTTCCACAGGATGGGAGAGACCGTCAGGAAATTTTATAGTTTTTAATAAGAATAAAAGCAGTAACAGTGGTGATGACATCAGTTCACGTGCCTAATTTCATATATATACACATATATAACAATATCAAAATAATCATTTTCACCAAGATACATTTTGTTTTGTTTTATTATTTTATTTATTATTTTCCATGCAGATTGACAAGCTATAAGAATAAAGATATTCTTTTTATATATGGACAAGTTTTGGATGTCAAGAAGGAGAATAGATTACATATTACAAAATTACATTTTACACAAATGAAGTTTTTGATTAGGAAATTGATTTTACTGACTTCTTTGTGTTACAAGAAGCCATTACATTCTGATCCTTCTCCATTCCCTGTGCCTCCTAGTCAATTTTTTAATTCATATTGACATATTGGATATTTGTTTTTGCCAGTGAACTGAGTCTGACGAGTTGATGCATCAACCACCGTTCTTTGTTGCCAGCAACACGGAAAAGTAATCTAATAAGTAATTACAGGCAGCCCACATAATCTCTGGGACGGTTCACAACCAGGCTTGATCACCAGGAATAACACTACAGAACACACCGAAGGCTGCAAATCACATACTACGTCACCACAGTGCAATTCACCACAGCTTGTGTCTCTATTTCTGCTGATTTGGGCATGGAATTGTGCTGCTAGAATTACTGCCACTGTTGCCTTTGAAAAGTAAATGTCCCCACCTCCACAGCCAGGCGCCACCCTCTCCACGTCCCTGGTTTATAACCCAAAGATTGGGTTGGGTGCATGTCACTGGTGACTTGCTCATACCCTAGCTACAACGTAGGCTGGGAAAGCGAGTATCTGACATCTATTGGCCGTGGCAGAGACTAGTGACAAGGGAAATTCTCCCAAACATAAGAAGGTGGAATGTCACTAAAAGGAATTACAAATGCCTTCTGGAGGTAGCAAATTTATTTGGATAAATTTTCATTAAAGCTTTTTTCTCAAGAAGAAAATTGCTGTTTGGTTAATTGCTCTTACTCTTACAAAAATAAACAATGTGTTACACACACACATATAATTATATTCATTTATACACTACTTATATGAAATACATAATTGGAACTGTCATAAATCAGAATATGTTAATATTAATAAGACTAACAACAACTAATATACACTTAGAACAGTGCTATCATTGGTATCATATAATAGTAAATATCATTATATAGCCAAATAGGTAAAAGAGGTAGAAGATATTGCTTGTGGGTGGTCTCACCTGATGGTGAGGGATGATGGTAGTTAAGTAAAGCTATTAGTTCAAATTTAATCCTCCATGGATGTAGTGAGCTAACTTGTGTACCTCAAAAATATATGTCCAAGTCCTAACCCTCTCCCTGGGTATGTAAACCTATTAAGAAATAGAGTCTTTACAGGTGTAATTGAGTTAAGGATCTCAGGGTGAGATCATCCTGCATTTAGGTTGAGTCTTAAATCCAATGGCTGGTGTACTTAGAGAAAGGAGAGGGAGATTTGACAGACACAGGGAAGAAGGTCATGTGAAGATAGAGGTTGTGATTGGAGTTATACTGCCGTAATCGAAGGCATGCCAGGAGCTACCAGAAGCTGGAAGAGGCAAGCATGCTCCCCCAGAACCTGCAGAGGGAGTGTGGTTATGTCAACACCTTGATTTCAAACTTCTGGCCTCTGGAATTATAACAGAATGAATTTCTGTGTTTTCAAGCCACTAAGTTTGCATTAATTTGTTGTGACAGATCTAGGAAATTAATACAATGGGTTAAAACAGGACGTCATTTGCCCAAGAGGATTTTCCTACTGGTTTTTGGGTGGATATAAGGAAGAAAACTTTTTTTTTACCAGCTATTCTCGTGAACAGATGATTGATAATTTAGATTGCTCTGTATATACCTATAACTCGAGTTGTTCTAGCAAGCTTTATCATTTTGTAATTCAATTTTACATAAATCTTTAAGTGTTGTGTAGCTTTACGATAATAAATACCCAAATAGGTTTTTTTACTAAAAAAATTGAAAATTTTGAAACCTAGATGTTTATTGATATTTTAGAATTTAAAAATTCTTGGATACTTCCAAAAGAAATAAGGAAAATAAGAATGGGGAAGATGAGAAAGCTTCAACAATGAAACACCTGCACATTTATTTCTATGAATAGTTATGTAGTATATTTTTATAAACTCATAAAGTTTTCCATTGAACTTTGCAAAATAAGTATTGAATATAAAGAATTAGTTTTGAGTTCAATGGGCAATTCCACATATAGCAAATAACAACAAAAATAAAGATGAGAAAACAGTAAAAGAAAATGAAAAGGAAACCCATAATCATGATGGCATAGCAACTGTTTTAAACATTTTGACTTTACGATACAGTAACACTAAAGTTCCATTCACCCTGCTAGTAGGATAGTATTTTGTAGGTTGGATTGAGGGAGAGAACAAAGATTGAAATGTACTTAGGACATACACATTCATTCAGGTGAATAAAACGCTGTTCTGAGTAGAGATATAAAAAACTGGAGGAATTCGAACAAAATAAATATATTGTGTAAGGAAAGTTACCAGAAGGACATGAAAATTACACAATGAAGTAAGAAAAGAAAATTATGAAAGACTGGTACATTCCTAGCTTGGCTGATTCTAAGAATGACAAGATGATTGGCAGAAATGGTAATAAAAAGAAACTGAGAAAGACTATTTGAACTCTTACTAAATGACTTTCTCTGACAGAACCTACTAAGGAATAGCAAAGCACATTACAGTTTAAATATCTTTTCCCCTGGCCGTTATGATAGCATTCCTAAAATGAGTCAATAATGCAGGTTCTCATTCAAATTGGTAATATAATGAGACGATTCTATCATGAGATGATTTGTGAAGTACTCACAGGCAGTATCTCTGCCAGCACCTCCCAAAAAAGACTGTCTCCTTAGACTTGTCTTAGGAGTTGTAGAGACTCTCTTGTAGAGCAAGAGGGAATGCTGCTTCTTATTTTTGGCTTTAATTTCCAAAGTCTTTAAGAGGTGAAGACTGGAAGATTTGAAAGTACATATTATGTGATAGAACTATTTTCTCCTTTCCTCCCAAATATATTTTTCAGTGCCAAGAGAAAATCCTTCAAGCTGTGGCTTGAGTAGAGTTGGGTCTGGAGAAAAAGCAAGTTTCAAGATGGTGGGATGGGGCGGAGCTGTAAGATTTTTATGGCTGGGAAGAGGATATTGTTTTCAGACTATTAGGAGAATATGAGAGCCAAAAATATTTATTCTCTAGTTTTGTCTGGATTTTGGGACATAAGGAAGGGACACTATGCCTGTTTGAGCTGCAAAGGGACAGGGGAGATTAATGCACCTACCTCAAATTATTTTGTGGCCTACCAATGGGGGAGACAACATCCAAAATTTCTTTACCCCCGGGGAAAACAGAAGTGAGCTGAAAAAATTAGAGATGGCTAACTGTAGGGGATCTCAGAGTTGATGAATTCTTGCTAATTCAAGACTCAGTTTTAATTTTATTTTCTCTCAGAAAACTTCTTTAATCTTCAATGAGTGTAAGGTGTACTCACTCCTCTGAGCTCTTATGGTGTCTTATACATTATATTATAGATATTGTGTATTATTTACCTTGTTAAAATGTAAAGCTCTGAGAAGTAGAGTTTCACTTCCTCAGCAAAATAGTCCTAAAATATGGAATTTGTCAGACAATCAATACAGATTATGGTGTTCTATTGCCTAAAGTAGTAAATATTCATTTCTGAGGTAAATCAGTGATGACCTTTTTTCAGGGCCTCAGTCTACCTTTTCTACAATCATTTGGATTTTCTTCATATTTTCAACTACTCTTTCCATTCAGGTCTCATTGGCAGGTCTTCATTAATACAAATAGGATCTATTATGATAGTCTTCTGATTTTTTTCCTTGTTTCTAGTCTTCTCTGCCTACTATTTGCTTACCCTTACACATATAAATTTTGCTAAATTATACTAGTTTTAAATTTCTCCCTGTTAACTACAAAATCATTCTCTTAGTCACAGCCTGGTATTTGCACCAACAAACCTGCTTCCTCTCACTGCTCTACTGTTGCCTTTACAATCCATAGTTGAGGAACAAGTTTCCTTTCAGAAACTACACTCTCATTCATTCTTTCTCCCCATCTAAGAATACCTCCTCTCTATTCAATTCATGTCCATTCTTTAAGATTTAGTGCACTTTATCGCTTATGAATCATTCCCTAAATGCTCTCAACCAGCATTTCTCAACCTCGCCAGAATTGCCATGTGGAGCTAGATACTTCCATGTTGGGGGAGGGGGCTGTCCTGTGGATTGTATGATGTTTCACAGCATCCTGGGCCTCTACACACTAGACACCACTAGCTCCTTCACACTCTAAGTTATGATGACTAAAATTGTTTCCGGTCTTTACCAAATATTCTCTGGGAAATGAGATTGTCCCTGGTGGGAATCACTGCTCGAAAAAACAATAATTTTTTGAAATTAAAAAAAAAAATCATTATCTTTGTATAGCTCTAAATGTTTTACAAGGTATTTTTCATTATATATACAAGTTATAATAATACAGGGTATTATTTATTATATAGATAATCTCATTTATCCCCTATGGTAATATCGTGTATTATTAGGTCCTTACAGATGAGACACTCAAGGACATGAAATTCAGTAGATGATTAGTCTAATGCTCTTTCTACCATTCAACAGTACAGGGTGTCTGTATGAATCACTTCTGCCTTAATCACAATCTACTTTGTGAGATATCTTGTTATTAAACTCTTGGATTACAATTTTGTTCTTGGTGGTTATTGTTTCTTTCTCTAAATAGATTGTAAGCAGTTTGAAGGAACCATTCATTACATAAAAACTATTGGATACCTCAGCAGAAATGTTATCTACCCCACTCACTTAATATTAAAGAAGGAAATAGTTTCCTATCAATACGTAGCACAGTTCTTCACATACTCTAACTGCTCAGTCAACATTTTAATGAAATATTTAAAGAGTACTAATGAGCATCCTTAGGCACACATGTGAATTAAACACTTTTTTTTTTCGTTGGCAGTTGTTTTTTGGTTATTTTCTCCAGGAGAACAATTTCCTCTGCTTCCTTGTTCTCAGGGCTTCATGATCATTCTATGGATTAAAGGATGCATTCGGAACCCTCCATTAAACTTCCCATCCACTCTTGCTTACATTCAATTTCCATGTTTCACAAAAATCTATTTTTATCTGAAATTCATCAAAATTTTAATTTCATCAGAATAGCTAAGCTTAGAAAGTTGACAGAAGTAAGTGATCAGATACTCTGATGAGGTTACTGCTGAGTTAATTATTTAATGGTTTTAGCCATATTGGAGATGTGAAAGAGAACTTATTTTGAACCAAAGTAAAAAATTGTTTTTCCTAAATTTCTTCAAAGTAGCTTTGGAAAAAAAAATATTTTACAAGGAAAGATCAGATTACAGAAAAAGGAGAAATGTTACTCAACCGAATGATTTTGAGATAGAGTCATTGAAAAAGAGTAGATAAAAAAATGAGGTTCCTGATTATAAGACAGAAATGGATTAGTGACAGAGATGATTTTGAGTTCTAACACAGAGTGACCATGAGAATGATGGTACTAGATAAAATATGTTTGTAAAAGTTAATTTACTTTGAAACGAACACATTCAAATTAACTTTTAAACTGCATCAAGATTACTTTACATCTACCAGGTGAATGCATATGAGTAGTAGGGAGACATTGGGAAGACAGTCCCCAAACACACGATTCTGTGAAAACCTCTAGCATGTGATATAAATATAATAAAATGTGTGAGCAGGGAGAAATGAAAATGGAAAAAAATAATAATTTACCATTGCTTAAAGGGTGTCACTTTTGCAAAAAAGAATAAAAAATGAGCTAAATTATGCTTAGGGGAATTCATTAGGAACAATTGAAAATTAAAAGTTAAAAAGTCTATTTCTATCAAAAATGTTTCTGAATCCATTCAATTTCTGACTGAAGAGGACTTTAATTATTGTGTTGTGTCACTCATAGGGACTAGAGTATATTCCAAGATGATTGATTGCAGCTGGATTGAGAGCAATTCTCATTTTCCCCGTTTCAGCCTCCATGCTAAATCTAGGAAACAGACACAATAGCTTGTAACAGAATATTCATCAACATAGATTGACTTCGAGTTTGATGAGGGATCAGGGGATTTATTCAACTTTCATTTTACTCAAGGAAATGTTCTTGAATATGTCATTTGTAGAAAATTAACCTATGGTGATTGCTCTGAAATATTTTGAAGATTCTGTGGCCATTTTTTTAATATCCAAAGATAGAAACGACAAACTGTCAGAATGAATAAGTGAAATGATGAGTTGTGGGGATTATGTTAGTTAACTGAGG
The DNA here is from genome assembly GCF_057802395.1 of Ceratotherium simum simum. Classification (NCBI taxonomy): domain Eukaryota; kingdom Metazoa; phylum Chordata; class Mammalia; order Perissodactyla; family Rhinocerotidae; genus Ceratotherium; species Ceratotherium simum. The sequence goes on along the minus strand of NC_141927.1, from coordinate 12,012,152 downwards.
GTGAGGAAACAGTCATGGAAAGATCTGGAGTAGGTCAGACTTTTGAAAAGTCATGTCACAATTAAGAGAATTTAAGTTCCCACACCATAGGTTTCTTGATATTGTATTCTATATATTAAAAATTGAGCCATTTTTTCCAGGTAGTAAATTACTACAGTTTTAAAAGCCACATAATCCTGGTCCCTTAGGTAATATTTCTTACTCTGTCAGAAGTATTTAATACTAAATATACTATACCATTGCATTGTTCCTTATGGGAAAGTTCAAATACTGGGAAAAACTGACTCATATTTTTGAAATCCCAATGGTGGCTAGGATCTGCTTAAACACTCATCTTTTAGTGATAATGATGAAAAATCTATGCCCCAAGCTTTCTTATCATCAAGGTCATTTCCCAAAAGCACTTTTGCTTAACTCATTTAAAATTTGACTAAACACTAAAGAATAAATCACACCAAATTATCCTTCACTGATGAGTTGAGCAAGATGGGTTGATTGGCCTCTTATAATTCTAATTTCTATAATTCTATGAATTCAATATAGTGTATCAAAATCCTCAAAGGTAATGCAGTGATGAATCAATACAAATGAACTATAATGAAAATGGAGCATTTCCTTTATTACGTATTTAAGAGAAAGACTTTCCGAGGCGATTGTGCTAAGGATATGTAAGGTTATTCAATGTAGCTAATGCCTCCCTTCCTTATGGCAAAGGTTGTAACACTACAACTCTATTTCTCCACCCCCACACATGACATTTCAGTTGGTTTTCTGGATGATGCCCAGAAATTCTGAGAACTTTAAAGAGGTTATTCAAGAGCGTTATAAACAGATTGTATCTATAGCTCTTGTAGTTAACAGTTTGTAATTTTGCGGTCAAAATTGTATGCATGTTAAAGCATCCACTCCTCATTTGCAAAGCAGGGCTCAGGATGAGAATAAGAAGGCAATTTTGTTCTATCTGCATATGTCAAGAACGAATATTGCCTTGATCTAAATATTTGGCGATTTAAATAGATGACTTTAATTTATAATGCATATCTTGTAAGCCTGCTCTAGTTTGCTTAGATGGTTACTTGTAAATTAAAACAAACAAGAAGTAGCAAAAAATAAACAAATGGCCTGATAGTATGCATAGCAAAACTTTGGTGAATGTTTTTTCTCCAATACTTATGTGCTAAGACAGCCTTGTAACACAAACCACCAAAAATAGTTTAGTAATGTTTCAATGTATTTGCTAAAATATGTTTCACAAGTTTAGTCAAGCAAATGTTTAAGACACTATTTTCTGAGTTTATTGAATATCTTCTTGCTTTTTATACTATGAACCATGAGAAGAACTAACACAGTGGCTAGAAATTTAGATGTGCTTAATAAATATTATGAAATAAATAAAGGAATTACTAAATAAGAAGGCTTAAATATACAAATATGAGTAAAAAAAGAATATAAAGTTTACATATATATTTATACACATGTATTAGTGAATTTCTTTGATACAATGCATTACTACATGCAAACATATTTACTATGCATTATATCTATAGACAAGAAAATATTCTATAAGAATTCCTCATTGCTATAATTCATCTTAATGAACAGTCATTACATGATAAATTTACAGTATGGTATAGCAAACTGATTTGGAGATAGGTTCTGGGCAAAACAATGGTTTATAATTCATCTCAACCACCTACTGGCTGTATTTTCCTGGGTTAAGTTATTCAGACTAAGATTCAGCTGCCTTATTTATCAAAGAGGGATAATGATAGTTTCTATCTTTTATTTTTGTGCAGATCCACTTACATGTAGACTATGTGAAAAAATCTTATCACATTGACTAACACAGAGGAAGTCCACAAATGTTGATATTATTATCACTGTATTATTATTAAATATACCTTTAAACATTGTGGGTCTTTTTTTCTTTTTTCTGCCAGTGACAGGAGTGTGAAGCTATCAGAAAATGATTATGGGATTAGGTGCCCATTCTGGCTCCAGGAGAGGCATGTCAGCGCTGGGAGGGCGATGGCCAGGCGGGCAGGTGACAAGGGCCAGGGGCACTGGGAGGGTCTTTGACACTGTCCTGGCCCCACACCCCCTTCACTCCGTAGTAATAATAACGCCCCCCTACCATTTAAGACTAAACAAGATAACGCAGCCCTATGGGGATGGCGCAGCTCAGGGAGTTCTAGAAGAAGCAATGTCCCAGCTGAGGAATGACCAGGAGAAAGCCTGTTGAGGGAGTTGTTTCAGCCTAAAGGGGCAGGGTGGGCAGGGCCGGAGGGCCCCAAAGGGATGTAGTGAGAGAGGGGCTCACATACAGGAAGTCTGCAAATGTCGATATCATTATTATCATTGTATTTTTATTTAATTTACCTCTAAACTTTGTTTTAAGCAACAAAATGCTCTTACTTCCTTATTATTTATTTATGCGGTATTATAAATTTTAAATTTAGAAAACCCTATTTTTTCTTCTAATATGGCATTATATAAAGTTATATCAATCTACTTTCTCACTATTGCATTAAAATAAATATAAATAGTTTTAAACCCAGCAGTATGTAAATTAAATGAATGGTATTAATCATAGATAAATGCTTCAAACACTTTGAAAAACAAACCAAATTGTTTCCTTAATGATTTTCTTTTTTAATTTTGGTAAAATTTAAATACATCCTGCAATCATTTTGAAGGACTATTCCATAGATAAAAGACTTTTTAGACTTCCTTAGAGGAATACACTTAGTAAATTATTTTATGATGAGATGGTTATATAATTTTTTGCTTTCCCCAAATCATAAATCTGTATTCTTAATATATGTTCCTTCTAAAGTTATGAATTTTCTTTTGCTACATTGTTAATTAGAGATTTGTAGGTCAATAGTTACATGAACAGTGTATAAGCCTCTACTCTGATAATTATTTAATTCTTCAAACCTAGGTGGAAAAACCTAAAATGAGGGTGTTTCTGACATTTGTTGAATTCCTCAAGGGAATCAGTTGCAAACTAAGTTTAATGAACTTGATTCCAAAACCCACTAACAGTGTTAATGAATGTCCGTATTTTATTATTACTCTAAAAATCAGGGTTGGTATAAATGGTCCTTTGATAAATTCTCTAATAATTTTCAGTTGATAAAAAAGGATATAATCTGGGCCGGCCCCATGGCTTAGCGGTTGAGTGCACGCGCTCTGCTACTGGTGGCCTGGGTTCGGATCCCCGGCGCGTACCGGCGCACCGCTTCTCCGGCCATGCTGGGGCCACGTCCCACATACAGCTACTAGAAGGATGTGCAACTGTGACATACAACTATCTACTGGGGCTTTGCGGAAAAAAAAAAGGAGGCGGATTGGCAGTAGATGTTAGCTCAGAGCCAGTCTTCCTCAGCAAAAAGAAAATAAAAAGGATATAATCTGTTAAACTTCTTTTAAGAGTTTGCTTTTAAGGGTTTGCTAATAGAATTGTATGAGTTAGTCACATGCTTGCATCTAAAACTGGACCAAGTAACAAAAGTATACTAGAAAGAATGGTGTCCCCATCAAACATAATTATTTAAATATTTATTCAACATTTACTTGGAAAGAGACCAAACAAACAATGCAGAAGGGAAGGGCAGAGTAGGACCACTGGGGTCAGTATTTTCTTAACACGCTTTCCCTAGAAATTCCTCTTTTGCTCTAAACTTGCGTATCCCACTCAACCACAATAAAACTTCACACTTTACTGGACACATTATTTAGAAGGCTCTTCAACATGGCTCAGATGGCTAAGCAAAGCATTTGTCCCATTTGTATTCGTTGCACAGAGAAATTTAAGCAATAGAGTATATTAAAAAAGCTTATAACATTGCCTGGCACATAGGAAGCAGACCTGAGATGTGTTCTGATAAATTCAGTTTTCTACATTTGCAGTAATATTTAGAATCCTAGAGAAACAATACCTTTTGTAGACTGGTATTCCGGGAACCTGCCCAGCTGATCCACTGTCTAGTCCTTCTCTGCCTGAATCTTATCATAAAGAAGCAAAAGACAGGATGTGTTCTATATGTGAGTGACACTAATTTATGGTTACAAATTGGAAGTGATCATGAAAACTCTGTGAGTAATGTTATCTAACTTTACAGAAGAGGTAATTGTTTTTCCTCATTTTAACTGATAAATGTTAAACAAACTGTTCAAATTTACATAGCTGTTTATTAGTCTAGAAATTGGATTAGAAGCCAAGTATGTCTGAAACCACAGCCCATGCTGTTAAGAGGGATATTCTACTGATTCCAAACGGCTTTAAGAAATACCAGATATTGTCATCTAACTATTGCCAGAAAGAAAGGCCTTCAGATAAACTATTCTTGATAAACACCATTTTTCAAAATATAGAACTGGTTTATAGCTAAAACCCCTATACAGTAACCTATCATCTTCAGTTAACTAAATATGCACTTTTTTCCCCACTCAACTTATGTTGAAAAGTTCACCAGAAATTACCTTGCATAATATTGGATGCTGTATGGGTGTACTCTTGTTTACATGGCTGAAGTGAGAGTTTGCTGAAAATTGTTTTAAAATTAGACTTAAAGCATTTCAACTGTGATCTGTTGCCTAGACTTAACAATTCAAACATGAGATAAGGTAAATCCTAACTTATTTACTGAGGAAAATCCTGAACCTGACTACAAATGTTCTCATCAGATTATGATTTGTTATTTATTAGAATATTTATTAAATTCTTATATACCTGGGACTGTGCTAGATTCTGAGTATTTACTGGTGAATAAAATATTTTATTCTCCATAGAAAGCTTCTCTAGGAGAGAACAATAATGCATGAGTAACACATAAATATGAATTATAATTGTGATAAACAAAATGAAGCAAATAAAAATACATCAATAACTTAGAATAAAAAAAAAGTGGAGAGGCTGGCCCAGTGGCAGTGTAGTTAAGTGTGTGCGTTCCACTTTGGCGGCCCAGGGCTCGCAGGTTCAGATCCCGTGCACGGACCAATGCACCGTTTGTCAAGCCATGCTGTGGCGGCGTCCCATATAAAGTAGAGGAAGATGGGCAAGGTTGTTAGCCCAGGGCCAATATTCCTCAGCAAAAAGAGGAGGATTGGCGACAGATGTTAGCTCAGGGCTAATCTTCCTCAAAAAAAAAAAAGTGGAACAAACTCATAAAGGTGGCCAGGTGACAGAGCTCTGAGAAAGTTACATTTAGGCCATCATTGAAAGATGAAAAGAAGCCACCTGTATCAAGAACCATAGGAATAGCATTCTAGGTAGAAGTAACAAGTTTTGAAATACTCTGAGATGGGCAAAACCTTCTAGTAAATGAAAGAAGCTCAGTGTCACTAGAGTAGAGACGACAAAGGAAAAAGAGACACATGACAAGGTTAGATAATGGCCAGATCTGTGGGGTCTTCTACTTATATAAGGGATATATACTTATTCATTTAACATGTTTTTAGAACATAGTTGAGAGCCAGATGTTCTCAGAACTGAGGTAAAATGTGTAAAATTGACATGGCCCTGCTCTCGTGATCTTGATCTAATGAGAAAATAAATATCAGTTAAGTGATCATACATTCAACATAAAATGGCAATGCTAGAATTTCACTAAGATTGATGATTGGTGCCATGAGAGCTAATGGAGAGATCTGACCAAGGGAGAGAGATCAAGAAGGCTTCTTAGAAGAGGTGAACTTAGGAAAGTTGAAAAATCTTCCAACTTTTCAAACCTATGAAACTATGTAAAGCTGTCTCCTGTGCGTGACCAAAATTTTGCAGCTGCCAGGTGAACTTATATCTATTTTATGTTAGTAGAAAACCTTTTATTGGCTGGATGTGTTTCTATTACAGAAGATATTTCTTTTCCTATTTTGTTTATTAGAAGCATCTTTATGTTAACTATGTAAAATAACCAGGAATCACAATTCAATTTATCATACTTGTTTTTTGCAACATTGACCAATATAATAAGTGGTGTTGAAATAAATTTCTAGGCCCAAGTTGGAGCTGCTCCTGCCTGGGGTGCCATGTCAGAAAACTGAAACAGATAACTTTCACGTCCAACACCAAGCCAACTCTAAGCCTTCTTATCCCAAACAAGATTGACTATGTGGCCCCAGTCAATCAGATATTTTCTATTGTCTCTTCCTTATTCTTTATTCTTTATCCCATAAAAGCTTCTTGCTTTCAATCCCATTTTCAGTTCTATGAAAGAACACTGTCAGCTTCATGAAGTGTTCAAGTTTGATTGTATCACCCAAATTTTCTTCTTTAATCAATTTTTTAACAGTTTTTATCAACAAGGAATGGGATTAGAAGCTGACTGCTAATGGCCTATGGGACAACAAGATGCAGAGGCAGGTACCCGCTGAGCCCTTGGAGTTCACTCTTCCTCTCATGGTCACCAAGGGCTGTGGGGAAGTCACTCTTGGATCGGAAGTCACTCTTGCACTCTCTTGAGTGCAGCTCTCTGATCCAAGCAAACTTTATTTAAATGTATGCACGTAGTTCCAGAAAGGATTTGGGGCCCCAGAAAGGATCCAGTATAGTTATATTAGGAGCCTGAAATGGTGGCAGCCATTATGGGACTCAAAAAGAAGGAATTCCAATGTCTGCGACTGGTGGCAGCTGTGAGGGAACTAACAAAGCCTTGAGTTAAGTCCACAGCCTAAAACAATGGGAGAGTGAGAAAATAAATTACGACAAGTTCAGCTTGTTTTGACCATCAAAATCAAAATCTAAGTAGACACGAGTCAGACTACTAAAAGCCATCAGAGTATCTGCCTCTATAAAGAAATCTTCTTGTCAAAGGGATAATAAATCTATTGCTAATGGGAATCTCAGACACCAAAGCTGCAAACTTGATGGACATGGGTGGGGCACTTAAATGCTGTTAGAGTGCTCACCACCTAATTCTAAGACTCCCATGCTAGGATAAGTTGGTCATGGAACTGGTTAGATAGACACTAGGTCAACTGCCAACCTCAAGAAAATTTCTGTGCAATGAGGTACCTTGTAAAACACCACAAAATCCCCAACCCAGTAGCACATCCCTCTTTGGTATTAATTTGGCTCTTGAGAAACCCAAGACTTAATTAAAGAAATGAGATCCTCAAGTTTCAAAGAATTGAGCACATCACCTTCCGGCACAACTGCTTATCTTATATCTAAGAACTGTGTTCTGGGAAGCTGTAGATGTCTACAAAAATGGCAAAATCTTACTCAGACAACCCAGAACAACAATGGTCATTATGGGAAACATTCCAACTAGACAACATAGTTCATTTAAGAAATGCACTTGAAAGCAACATTTCCCAAATCAACAAGCAGAAAGGGATACCAATTTTAATTGGCATGCAGAAGACTTCAAAAGGCTTCAAAATCCAAAGACAGCTTCATTGAAAGATTCATTGCAAAAACTTAATGAAAAATTAAAGACACGAGAGGTACCTAAAACAAAAGACCATAAGACCGACGTGACTGCTACTTCTGCACTCTATCCTCCTTTACCTGAGTACTCAGTCTACTAGTCCTCTATCTGAACTGCCTTTCCACTCTCAAGAGACTACAAGGCTGTAGACAAAAGTCCACCAATTAGTGCCTTACAGATGCCCCCATATCTACTCTCAAAGCAGAGCCCCTATATGGACCCCTCTCAGAGTTGATGGGACTCTGAGAGATGCTCTGGTAACTGCTACCAGTTTTTCCCTTAAACAGCCAAGGGGAAACTAAAATTAAAATTAATGAAAAACCTTGCCAAATTCGCTAGATACTGGAGCGACACTCTCTACTTTAAATCCCACTCACTCAGAACCCTGCAGATGGGATCCTAGGAAAACTGGCAGAAGCTAGTGAAGGGTAGGGTGAGAATTCTTACCAAAGTCAGCTCTCCCCAGTCTCTGTCTACAGTGCTTGGTTGGGACACGTAGGTGAAAATTCACATTGTCCCTTTCTTTCCAAATCCAGACCCATTAGTTATTGATCTTTTCTCTCCCAGGATCGGCTATTGTCTTCTTGTTTGTCTCTTTTTGTGTCCTGAGAACTTGACTCGGTAACCATGAAGTTGAGGGCCTCAAAAATATGGCGAGACAGAAAGATGGGTTGCACCCCATTTGCAGGATATGGCCACACAGAAATGAGCGTTGCACTCCATTTGCAACTTGAATCCTATGGACTGTTGCCAGGAGTCTCAGGAGAACTATCTAAATCTTTCTTTCTTTTGGCTATCTTTGGGAGTGGCTCTGGATCTTAGGAGGGTAATATCTTTTATGCCTTCTTTGGGGATAACTCTTGTATCAAAGGGTTTGTTCAATACTGCCAGAGATATTTGCTGTTGTCCTGGCTGAAATTAGACAAGATATTTGAAAGGATTTTTTTTTAAAGTAGCTCTATGGTTTGAAGTTGGCCAAATCGGAAGCTGATAGTCAGAGTCCGTAAAGAACTTTTATTTTTAGACTTTCTCCTCTAAACTAAATGACACTATATACCCAGAGAGAAAGAAAAACATTCCAAAGACAGATAGCTCTAAATCTAGAACATAGGAATATTTGATTTCCGTCCTAGTTGAAGATCTTCTCCCTGACATAGAGAAGCAAATTGAAGATAATGTAGGTGGATGGGTGAGTCAGCATCTTGATACCATTCAGGTTGCAACCCAATGCTTTGAGGAGCTAAAAACAGCTGTCCTACAAATTGAGGACGACTTGTACAGCCTGTCTTACAAATTGAGTCTTTACAAGGACAGCAAAAGCCCACCTATCCTTTTTACCAATCCCCAAACTTCCGCTATTCATATCAAAGGCTTGTAGGTATACAAAATTCTAGATTCAGGAAACAAAAGTCATTCTTGGAGGAGCCTGCATTCTTTCTCTGTGCCTTTGAGATGTAAACATTCTACCTGGTCTTCTCTGGGAACCATGACAATTCTTATCAGAGGGGAATAATAAATGGGGGGTGCTACTTGGAGACTAAGCAAAATAAAGTTTATATCGCCTAAATTGTCTTCCTTATTCTTTTTGTTTTGTTTTGTTTTTGGTGAGGAAGATTGACCCTGAGCTAACACTTGTGCCAGTCTTCCTCTATTTTGTATGGGGGATGCTGCCACAGCATGGCTTAATGTGTGGTGTAGGTCTGCACTCAGGTTCTGAACCCATGAAGTCGGGCTGCTGAAGCGGATCACATCAAACTTAACCACTACATCACCAGGCTGGCCCCTTCTTCAATGATTTTTTTAACAGTGGTGAGCATAAATATTTGATGAAAGTAGTCAACAGATGTCTCCAATGGCAAAATTGAGGGTGAAGTGACTTAAATATTTATGATTATGAACAATTGAGTTCAGAAATCGACCTATTTACTCTAATTTGGTATGAGTGGACCTTGAATAACCTGCTTAACTGCCCCCACCCACCCTCCATTCCTATTTCCAGGTGATATCCTGGCATTCTGGAACCCATTTTCCAGACAAGTTTCTTTCCCCACAACTAATCCCAGATGGTCCTTGTGCTGTACTGTCAAGGGAGCGTGGACTTTATCTTTCTCCCTCCCCTTTTTGCTTTATTACTTGGTCAGCCCCCTAGATGGCAGCAATAAATAGTTGCATAATTAGACCTCAGAGTCAGCCTCACTCTTTTCTATTAGTTTCATAATAATTTCTGGATTTGCATATTAATACTACAGCACAGTTAACATAGTTATTTAAATTAAATAATGAGTAAAAATAGCACTTTGTTTTTCTTGGAGGTTTCTAGGGATTGAATGATTATAAGATCATAGGGACTGAAAGATTTCTAGGGACTGAATGAATGTGGATTGAATGATTGCTGGTACATTTATTTGTCCAGATACTGTAACCATGGGCCCTCTAGGACCAATTCTACTGACCCCATCTCTTATCAACACAGTGGTTAAGAATTGCCTTTCAGAAATTCTGCAAAGTCACATAGCCAGGGCATGCACAAAAGAAGAAATTGTGACCTGACACAATCTCAGAACCAAAGATTCTCCTTCCCATGGAACCCAAGGACGGGAACAGAACCAGAACTTGCAAGTCCGACTCTTATCAGAAATGAGGGGTCCTTCATTCAGGAAGATCTGCTGTTAAAATTCCTTCCCCACAATGTCAAAATGTTTAGAACCCTGTCATAAATGTTTAAAGCCTCACCATAAATGCTTGAAACCCATCAATAAAAACCTGTCATACCAGAGTTTCCACATGCCGGCCTGTTCTCCCTAACCTCTTAAATTTCACCCCAAATCCTGAATCATAGAGATAGATCTGAGAGCACATGCCCCCTGTCTCCCTGCAGATCGATGTCTCAGAATAAAGCTGATCTCTTTTCCCAAAGGCTGATGCCATAATTAATTGGCTTGTTTGTGCACATCAAGCAGAGAACCTCAATTTTATGTGGTAACAATACTCTTGAGTTAAGCTAATTCATCTGATAGGGCATAATCTCAACCACAGTCATGCAGCCTCCTCCCCCCCATCACCAAGTAACTGCGCTTTGTGTGATTAGTCATCATTGGAGAACATAAAAAGTCTACAAAATTTCTTACTCTAAAATGCCTTCATTCACAGTAGAGAGTAGGAGTTTTATCACTTTCCAGCTCCACTCAAACACAAAGCTTGGAGGTTTCCCTTTCTTAACACTACTGAATTTGGGGTGTCAAAACAAACAAACAACAAAAAACACCATTGTGTTTCCCAGTCCAATCCCCTCCCTCCAACCCCCAGAATCCATTCTCAGAGAATAGCAAAGATGAGCTGTAAGGGCTGTTATGGATGGTCATCACCCCTTAGTAACAAATACAGCTGAAATAGCTCCTTTGTGTAAGGACATTCTTATAGTCTCTGTGCTGTTATTGACACTTCTTTCAAGCAGCAATGTTGTGCTGGCCCCAGGTGGTACTTGGCAGTCTACAATGATGACTCATTTACCTCCTAAGTGGTTCCACCAGGCCTTTTCTTTCTGTACCTCACAACCCCCCTACCTTTCAACTTCCTACAAGTTCAAGTATTATCTCCACCCTACTCCCTGCTCCCCTCTCTAGCCTCAGTGCTTGTGGCACAAAGGATCATTTGACTTCCTCCATTCCTTTTGTGCCTCTTTGGTTATGCAATATTTTATTATAATCTACTACTTAAGGCTTTCTTTTTGATTTTTACAAATTCAATGTGGAAGACATATAAAAGAAAGAAAAGGAAACCAGCTTTTCTTTTCTCTCTGCTTCATCCAAATAAACCTAATTCTCCTCAGTGCAATGAGATGTGTCAAACTGGTTAGGAAAAAGCCACATCCTAGCCCAGTGCAGCTCTGGGGTGGGCCTGCAGGCATTCTACTCTCCCTTACCCTGCTCCTCTCAGGCTGCTCCACAGACTGTGCCCAGATGCTGACTCCCTCTAGGTGGAGCTCCTTCCTCAGGAAGGCAGGAGAGAGGTGACAAGGGCCAAGAGCCCCCCAAGGCGTTGGGGTGGGTGGCAGTGGTTGCTATGGGTCTATACTCACAAAAAGCAGGCTGGGCAGAGTCTCAACCAACAAGGATGCCAGACTGAGGCTCCAGATCCAGTCTGAAGGCTCACTGCCCGCTGCCTGAAAGGAAATGGCTGGCAGCTCTCAGCCACGGAGCACTCAATTAAGTTAGAGAAGAGAAAAGCCTGAAAGAAAATAGCACTAGTGGGCCAGCTCTAGTGGCCTAGTGGTTAAGTTCAGTGCACTCCACTTTGGCAGCCCAGGTTCAGTTCCTGGGCATGGACCTACTACTGTCAGCAGCCATGCTGTGGTGGAGGCTCACATACAAAAAAAGGAAGATTGGCAACAGATGTCAGCTCAAGTGAATCTTCCTCAGCAACAACAACAAAAAAATAGCACTGGTGAAGAGACTCAGGATGAGAAGATTGCTCCATTGGGTGAGTCAGTGACTGATGACCTCCAGGTTCACGGTAGTTCATCAAACAGTGGACTAGTATCAGGATTAGGTTTTCAGCATGGTGTTTCTATTTCTCTTCTGAGCTACTCAATCACAGACTCTTACACAGAATAGAAGAGTTTTGAAGAGAGTTTAAGTAGCTTCCCATCACCTGAACTCTTCAGAGGTTCAGATTACTTAAACTGGGAGTGTCCCAAGTTGGAAGAGCACATGTGATGCAAGAATTCCATTCTTCCAGACACCAGTAAAGAAGTAGCCATAGAGAAGGCACCACAGTTTTCAAACCTCTCCACAATTTTAGGAACCTCTTCAGAAGACTATCAGAAATGCCGTAGAAAAATAGTGAGGAGTTTGGCAGACCAAAATATTTCCCCCAACACCAAAGAGTACTTCAAATTCAGAATCAGATAATGCAGCTTGTAAAGTTTTACTTGCTGAGAAAACTTACCCTTCAACCCCGGAAAAAACAAAGTAAAAACATGCCTATCAGCCTGAAAAAGATCCTGAACCTAGAGATACAAATTTTCAAACAAAGTTAAGCTCTCACCATCTAAAAATGAAGACTCCATCATCTCACCAGAGGTCTGTTTTTAAAAGCAATGCAGGTTGATCAGTTATCAAAGTTCTGCTCCCTCAGCCCTCAGAACCTCATTGAACACAAACTCCTGGACTCCCCATAAGAAAAGCAGAGGCCTGTTAACAAGTACTCCATCTTCCCAAACAGCTGGTTTAGTGGTTCCCCCACATACATCAGAAATATGTTGTATGATTAGAGCATCACCAGAAATTAGAAAAATGAAAAGTAAATGTTTATTGTAAAGCTGAAGGAATATTCTCCATCTAAAGATACTCCTCAAGATACTATAATAAAAACAAATTGCAGGATGAAGCAGCTGTAGCTGAATTTTCACTACTTTGAAGGCATGAATGTGAAGTCAAAGTCCGTAAAGAAGAATGTCTGCACGAAATTTAAAAATCAAAATTCTCTAATTGCTTGTGATATATCCTGGTGTGGAAATTCTATAGGGATTCTTATAATTTGCTTTTAATAGGTTAAGAAAGAAGCATTCTTCTGTGTGCTTCTTAAATATATGTATTTGTATAGCTTATATTAGAAGAACAAATAGCTTATATTAGAAGATTGTACACTAAATAGATGATTTCAGCTATTTGTAAAGAGCCAACACCAAGATACTATGTAACTTTCTTTGACTGTTTTTGCCCAAAGTTTATCCTTCGTATGGATTAAAAGTAGTAAAGTTTAAGCACTGAAACTCTAAAAGGTAAAAAAACACTAAAATGTTAAAAAAAAAAAAAGAAAAAATCCAGATACTAGTAAGAGTGGTAGAGATGGTCACAAATGTTACCATTCAGAGATATTATAGTGCTAAATAAAAGATTATTCACTATTCACCGATTACACCAGCTTTCATTATGAGGATGCGAGGGACAAGTATTCTTGGACCTGAAGACTGAGTGTTAGAAACTTAATGCTACTTTTGGGTTTTTAGTCCACTGAATTGACACCTTTCGGACACCAGAAACATCAGGGCAAAACGTATGGCCTATCTGTAACAGTAGGAAGGCAGAAATGACATTCAAAAGAGGAATGTTGAATATCTGCTATAAAACGAGAACCCAGGAGGAGGCACCTGGCTCTATTGATCTGAGGCTCACTTTAGAACGTGGAGTTACTTTGTATTATTTTGTTCTAGCTCCTCGTCTCCATATCCAGAGGAAGTGAAAAATCCCACTCAACATTCAAATATAATATCGTTATATCTATTATATTCATGGCTGTCTGATGCCTCATTCTGCAAATATACCAAGAATTAACAACTCTTTCTTCTGCTTTGGGGCTTTCAACCTGTTTCCAACATTTTGGTGTATCCTATGTTTGTGACTCTTTCTTTAATAAATTCCTTGTTCAAAGGTTACCAACAATTTGTAGGTCTTAAAACATATTATTAAAATACTTTCTAAAATGTTTGATGTCCATTTGCAGGTCTACTGACCAAATATAAGTATCCTTGATTTGCTATAATGATATTATTTAAGGCTATAATTATTTTTAATTCTTTCTCATATGGTAGATGTAAAAGGCATATTTTTTGAAAGTATTGCATTTTCTTTTTAATTAGTCGAGCTGAAACTTTCCCCATATTTAATCACATGACTTTGACCTTTTAAAAAAATCAAGACTGAATGTAAAACATAAACTTTTAAATCCACTACATAGATTTGTCTTCAAACAAAGGCAAAAAAAATTTTTACATCTATAATTTTAGATATTGACATAAAATCTTGGTATTTTATCTCTTCCCCAAATGTGAAAAGCAACTAAATATATTACTCTCAAGGTATTCACATTGAAATTGTTTTAAAAATCTTAAATTAAAATCTTAGATTAAAACCTTAATCTTCCCAGTATATTTTCTGTTTCTTAAATGTTAAAGCTATGTTTACTATTGACTAAGAATTTCTCAGTTTTTAAAGAGGATTAGCCCTGTTGATATCTGTTGAAAATATTTAGAATAGTCACAGATCCAGTTGAATAAAATGAAATTCAATGACAATGATCAGCAGATTAGATTAAAATTTAGCGAGCAGATCCTCCTATTTCTATGGTTTTTCACTAGAAAAGGTAAGAGAGAGTAGACCTTTCAGAAACAGAAATATGTTTGAGTGTGTTACAATAGGAATCTGTAGAGATCCATGTGTAAATAAAAGCTTGAGAGTGCAAGAGAGGTAACAAGCCTGAGTAGTAGGTAGATCAAGGGTAAAAATTCCTTCTGGAGGGAAAGTAGGTTTGACATAGTATGTGTCAATCACTATGTCCCTATTTGTTATAAGAGCACATCTTTTTAAAGAATGTAAAGAAATCTGTATAATTTGTCTGGCTTCACCAGAAAAAATGAAGCAGTCAAATTAAAAATTTAACATTTAAAGTGCATATCCACATACACTTATTATAATATTGCATTTATAGTATTATTTTTGATATTAAAATTATTTATGAAAATTGATTCCATATTTAATGACACTTTATTGCTTCTTAATTACATAGACCTCTTTTAATATTTATTCTGAAACAATTTGTAGATTCATATTATATCTCTGTTATAATACAGTCATATGTAATATATTCTAATATAAATTCATATTATATTCATTTATATTCCTATTATTTTCTTAAAATATAAGAAAATTATAAATCATAATCCCTTTTTAAACAGAATGAACTATATTTTTATTTAAAGGTAGAATTATCTGGTAGTTAAATGAGGGCTTAATAGAGTCAAAAGGATTTTTGGTTGCTGTCCATCATCTAATTAGAGATTTTAGTCTTTGAATATCACATTTAACTTCTAGAAGACAAAATTATTTTGAATAGATTTTCTAGTTTCAAAGGCTTCAAGAGAATGGAAGCCTGATAAAGATCTTCCAATGGATCAAAACGGAGCTGATCACGATTAAAATATCACAGTGAGTTACCTGTAGGAGAGATTAAACCACACTTATGTTTATAGTACTAGAGTCTTTCAAAGACAGTGAAAAGGGAAAAAAAAGAAAACTTAAAAAAACAAATTAATATACTATTTTACTTTGAAAATTTGTATTATTTCGTATGGCTGACGTAATTAAATGTTCTTATTGAATAACATTTTATAAACCACAGAAGTAAATGACCAACAGAAGAGTATCAGAACACAATCACACAAGAACAATAATACAACTGAAATAGTAAATTAAAATAAAATGTAAACCAGAGTGATTTCCTTATGTCTGCTGTCTTAGTTAACACCTGTTGTCTATGTTGTGATCTGTCGATTATTCTATAATTTGTTCTTTTCTTGACTGGAATATGTTGTGGAATTCAGAGGAAAAAAAAACAATAGTATGTGTCTCAGATAGGCTCAAAGTTCTAAAAAGAAGTTTCTCCTACTTGGCTCCTAAGGTGAACCTAAGTGTCCACTGAACAAAAGCAAAGATGAGTCAAAATCCTCAGCCATTTTCCTACAGGAGTCAGGGCAACGAGCAATGTAAAAGAAAAATAAACTTAATTGGGTGACCTGATTTTGTTCCTGTAACTTCCCCATAGATAATATGTAACTGAATACTAGCTGTCTTGTAAATAGTACACTTACTTCTGCTATAGAATAATGAGGGAGGTGGATTCTTAGACTGCAAGGTTGCAATTTAAAGAGAAAAAAATCCTTGATATATTCGATCTTCATTATGCATGGATTCCATATTTGCGAATTCACTTACTCTCTATAAAACTTACTTGTATCCCCAAAATTAATATTTTTGGCACTTTCACAAGCATTTGTGGGTATGTACAGAGTGGCAAAATATTGGTTACACAATGTGCATGTTGCCAGCTGAGATCGAACAAGGCAAAGCTCTGCATTCTTGTTTCAGCTTTCAAACCATCAACAAGTGTCCTTTTCCTGGTCTACTTATTGCTATATTTTTCATATTTATGAGCTTTTTTTGGTGATTTCACTCTCTAAAATGGCTCCCAAGCATAGTGCCAAAGTGCTGTCTAGTGTCCCTAAGAGCAAAAAGGCTGTCATGTGCCTTATGGAGAAAATACATGTGTTAGATCAGCTTTGTTCAGGCATGAGTTGTAGTGCTGTTGGCCACGAGTTCAATGTTAATGAATCAACAAGAGTATTTTTGTTTTTTATTTATGTATTTATTTTTAATTTTTGTTTGTTGCAGTAACGTTGGTTTATAACATTGTATAAATTTCAGATGTACATCATTATACTTCTATTTCTGCATAGATTACATCATGTTCACCACCCAAATACTAATTACAACCCATCGCCACACACATGTGCCGAATTATCCCTTTCACCCTCCTCCCTCCCCTGTTCCCCTCTGGTAACCACCAATCCAATCTCTGTGTCTATGTGTTTGCTTGTTGTTGTTATTATCTACTACTTAATGAGGGAGATCATACGGTATTTGACCTTCTCCCTCTGACTTATTTCACTTTGCATAATACCCTCAGTGTCCATCCATGTTGTCATAAATGGCGGGATTCCATTGTTTCTTATGGCTGAGTAGTATTCCATTGTGTATATATACCATATCTTCTTTATCCATTCATCTCTTGATGGGAACTTAGGTTGCTTCCAAGTCTTAGCTATTGTGAATAACACTGCAATGAACACAGGGGTGCATGTATCTTTATGTATTGGTGTTTTC
The DNA here is from genome assembly GCF_057802395.1 of Ceratotherium simum simum. Classification (NCBI taxonomy): domain Eukaryota; kingdom Metazoa; phylum Chordata; class Mammalia; order Perissodactyla; family Rhinocerotidae; genus Ceratotherium; species Ceratotherium simum. The sequence continues at coordinate 11,994,997 of NC_141927.1, read as the reverse complement.
AAGTTCTTTGGATAAATACCAGCTATTCCACTGCTGAGTATTTATTTAAACAATAGTATTAAATCAGGTGTCTTTAAAGAGAAACATACATAAAACAATGTTTATATATTGACCAGTTGATGAAAATGTAGTGACCAGAGGCTTGCCAGAACCTAACCCCATATTTCCTCTAAGACCAGTGGTTCAGTATTCGCTAATTCAGTGTTTGCGGCAACTTTTTAAAGCATAATTTCCGTGAATAACAAGAATTAACTGTACCTGAATGTATTAGTTTGCTAGAGCTGCTGTAACAGAAAGATACAGACTGGGTGGCTTAAACAACAGAAACTGATTTTCTTACAGTCTGGAAGCCAAAAGTCCAAGATCAAGATGTCAGCAGGCTTGGCTTCTTCTGGGGTCGGTCTGCTTGGCTTGCAGTTGGCCATCTTCTTGTTGTGTCCTTATATGGTCTTTCCTTTGTGAGTGTGCATGCCTGGTGGCTCTTTTTTTTTATTTTTTCCTGAGGAAGATTAGCCCTGAGCTAACATCTGTGCTGATCTTCCTCTATTTTGTACGTGGGCTGCGCCACAACATGGCTGATGAATGGTGTAGGTCTGTGCCTGGGATCTGAACCCGTGAACCTGGACCACTGAAGTGGAGCACACTGAACTTAACCACTAGGCCACGGGGCCAGACCTTGGAGTCTTTTTATGTGTCCAAATTTCCTCTTCTTATAAGGACACCACTCAGACTAGAATAGGGCCCACTCATGGTCTCATTTTTAACTTAATCATTTTCTTAAAGGCCCTATCTCCAAATACAGCCACATTCTGAGGTACTGGAGGTTAGGGTTTCAACCTATGAATATTTGAGAAGACACAATTTAGCCCATAACAATAGGTATCCAGCAGCAGACAATTATATATACACATAGTTGGGTTATTTTTTTTCTGTTTGAGAAAGTTCTGGTGAGATTTTCTTACACATATATTATTACTTCAATGAAATTATTTTATTAAAAATTCCAATTCTTGACTGCATATTGTCTTGACATGAGTATAGCCATGTTTGGCCACTCCATTGACCTACAGCCACCAGCACAAAAAGAAATATGAAAGCTGCTTTCTGCGTGGTGGGAACTGGCCCTTCTCTCACGGAGGGAGTTGCAAGTTGTAACATTTCAAGGCTCTTGGAGTGTGGTAGCACGGGATGGACTGGCCATCTGTGCCGGGCTGGGACGATAACCAAAGAGAACAATGCACGTACGCAACTACTGGGCTGGGACGTTAGCCAGGGGGCTCAGTGCACGTACGCCACTGATAACCATTTTGTGCATGGGAACACTAGATGCTTGCTCTGCAAACTCTGTAATTGCTTACTCTAAAAATTACTGATGGTATAAAAACTGCTGGAAACTGAAACCCCGTGAGAGTTCCACCTGTGGAAGGGACACCTTGCCCAGGACGTGTGATCCTTGCCCAGCCGCATCGATTGACAGGGCTCTCCCGGCAGTGGGGCGTGGATGTTGTGAGTAATTGATTTGATGTGAAGTAATTGATTTGATATGAAGTAATTGATTTGATGTGTTCTCTTTCCGGTCAACCTGGTGTTTCTCTTTCCGGTTGATTTGTGTCATTTCTCTTCAGCTGATGTGGGTGTTTTCCCTTTCCAGTCGGGCTGATGTTTTTCCCTCTTAATATTTGACCTATCTGGATCTGTTTGCAGACTATCGCCTTTACTATCCTCTATATAATAAAATATACCTTCAGTCCATTTGTTTGGAGTGGAAAGTGTCTTTTACGTCTCCGATCGAATCCCCGAACCTTTCATAACACATATCTACAAGTGTCTTTGAATTCCACATTCTGAGAATAGAACTCTATGGATCATAATTCCCATATTTATTTGTGTTTTATGGACAAGTGTGAAATTAGAATATTTAAGCTATAGTTTTATTTCTAATTCAGGCTTTTACATAATTTCTGTTTTGGTAACTTTTATATATTCAAGACTTGGCTAAGGGCAATAAAGACAACGTTCAAAAAAATAACAATACTCTGATCCTTGACTTCTTCCATGAAATTTCTAGGCTCTCAGCCCATGTACTTCTTTTTTTAAATAAAATCTCTCACAGATGTCAAATTAGTTTACAAGGTCTGTTGCAGGCATTTTGGTTCTCCAGGTATATTACAAGTCCTACCCAACCTCTTGAACTTAACTTCACTGCAAATGGCACTCTTTGAGTTGTTGAGTTTGCCATCATTTCCTTCTAACATTGTGGTCCAACTACTATTATGCCTTTAGAACTAATGATTGGAATCCAAACAGAGGGGACTTTCTTCTATTTTTTTCCTAGAATCTCTAGGGTTACAATTATATTTGACTTGTACCTATAGGGCTTTTTTTAATATTGTGCTTCATCTCAAGAAATTCAAGTTTATAGTTCTCAAATTTTTAGAAGAGCACATGTTATGTCATAGAATGTTGGGGCCTAGAGTGTCTTTCTCTACTAAGTTTATTCTCTGAATGATGTTCAAATATTTTTTTTTTTGTGTGAGGAAGATCAGCCCTGAGCTAACATCCATGCCAATCCTCCTCTTTTTGCTGAGGAAGATGGGCCCTGAGCTAACATCTATTGCCAATCCTCCTCTCTTTTTTCCCCAAAGCCCCAGTAGGTAGTTGTATGTCATAGTTGCACATCCTACTAGTTGCTGTATGTGGGATGCCACCTCAGCATGGCTGGACAAGCAGCACATTGGTGTGTGTCTAGATCCAAACCCGGGCCGCCAGTAGCAGAGCGTGCGCACTTAACCGCTAAGCCACGGAGCCGGCCCCAATGTTCAAATATTTTGACTTTTTCCTACTAAGAACCAAATTCATGATCCCTAAAATATGCCAAAAAATTTGCTAGTTTAATCTTTGCATCAAATCTCAATCGATGTCAACTTGATTCAGTAATTTTATCTCCTGGGGAAGTTCTTGGGATTTCATATACAAATAGGATGACCAAGTATTATATGCTAGACATGCAGTCCAAGGGAGCTCCTGGTCCATTCTGATATTATTTAACATGCAAGATGTCCTACTGTGGGAACATAAAAGCCCCCACCAGGACATTATTGCATTTGTACTCACTGTGAAAAGAAACCAGCCATTTATTAAGTTTTTCTCTTATTAAAAAAAGCATTTATTTCATTGTCTTTGCAAGTTTGATAACACCTAAGACATTCTTGGCAAACATTCAATATGTCTTTAAACTTTAAAGCCTTTTAATTGTCTGTTTAAATTAATACTGTCTAGCTCATCTTATAGTGACTTAGCTTTAGATTCTATTTCTTTCATAATGTAAAATATTCCACTTATTTTATTCACTTTGGTTAAGTTATGTGTTATCTAATTTTCCATTATTTTAAGTTTGCAATGAAGGAAATAAACTATACATTTAACATAATAAAGTAGTTTGGTTTAGAAATGTGAAATGATCCCCAATTTATTTTAAATTCTTTTGAAAATATATTAAATGTCAATGAGTCAAAAACACACAACCCTTTGTAAATTTTAAAATACAAATATTAGTCCTTATAATATTGTGCCAAACTCACAATTTTCTTACACATAAGAGACAGTAAAAAATGTTTATTGTATAGTCAGTAGAGTAAATATTAAATGATGTTTGGAAAGGCTTCTGTTATAGTTCCTTTGCTTTATATTCTGAGTCCTCAATCTTTTCATCGTCTTTGTTAACATTTATAGCAAGTATTTAGCACTTTGAGGTTTAAATTTTTTTTAAATCTAATTAGTAATAATATTATAACTACATATATTGATGTATAATATGCAAAGAGATTTTTGCATCTACTATATCAGTTAATTAACCCTCCAAATCTAGGGACATCTGATAAATCATAAAGTGGCTGAGAAAAGTTAGCCTTTATTCCAAGTCACATAGTTGACTGTGTGACATAGGGGTTTTTAGTGAGGTTTCACAGTATACAAAGTACCTCTGTGAATAATTATGACCTCTATGGAGTTTTCAGAGTAATAAGGAGATAGACATATTTCACCAGTCTGTTATTTGGATTTTATTCCCCACTTGGCCCAGTATGAGCAATCAAGCAGGATATAGATGCACTTTTTTTCTGATTCATCTCCTAACAAGCAGCATACAAGTGCATTGCATCGCCAACAGTTTCTCAACAATATGACCAATTGTTTCCAGACCTATTCCTGTTATCAAATCACCAGCTAGATAACACACTATGATTTAATTCAAATTCTGGTAACCCCAGACATTCTGTCAGGGGTTAGGAAGGTGGTTTTTTCAGGGATCTGGGAATACGAATTAATGCTGCTTCATAAGATCCTTGCAAACATCTTGATTTTTGCTGTTAAAAATAGGCAGTATTGGTGGTAATTTAAGGGTTTTTTTCTCTGACTTTTTTAATCTGTTTAGTTATCTTTTTTTAAGTTTTCATCAATTTAACCTGTCTTTCTCCATTTAAGAATCAGTACTAATTGTTATTTTACTAAACTTGTCAATGAGAATCTCTTTATACTGAGATACACTACCTCTTTACACTAGATTATATCCTTGATGTAAAAGTCAATATTTCAATGTATTTCTTTTTATCTCATCAACAATCCCTAATATATTAACTCAGCTTCAAACCTTGTGCAAAAATTTATATTATATGAATTAACTAAGAAATATGCATATAGTCCCCTTTTATTCTGATATTGATGTATAAAAACACTGAGATAGTCACGCTAATTCTATAAATGTTTCAGCTTAATCTTACGATTTTTTACCCAACCTTTATTATATCTCATGATAACTAGAGTGTTCACTAGTTAGCAGCTAACATAGGGAAAAAGACATCAAAATAAAGAATTCAGAATTTTGTTAGATGTGGTATTTGTCTTATTAAATGGTAATGTCAATCTTATAAAGGCATGAGTTGAATAGATAATTATAAATAAACTGTCACAAATAATCATTTGTTAAGTGATAATCTGTCTTAAATTTATATACTTTACTTTATAGGAAATGTATATAGTTTCCTTCACACTGTTGCAAAAATAGTTTGCCTGAGATCCTAGCTGGCATATTGAGTATTTAATTCTATCAAGGAGTTTATTTTTAAGTGACATAATAAAATAGAGCAAATATTTTAGGATGAATATGAAAAATGACATTGGCTCCTCTCTACTCCCCCCCACCGCTGGTGATTCAGATACCCATGAATCTAATTATTTAAGCTGCCCCGAGGAAAAGGAAGCCTTTGAATAACTTAGAGTGATTTCTTTGCTTCAGAAAACACTCCTTTACTCTTTTAAATACTGAAGTCATTCTATGCCTTTAACCTTTAAAACCTTATAAAGCTGAATTATCTCAGGTTCTAAGATTCTTTGATTTTATAAATTCACAGGACAGATGTGTCCATGCCCGGTACTATAGAAAATTATGGCATTGATTTAGAAGGTTAAATAACTTTTTCTCTGAGAGCTTAGAGGTGCAGTGGTTTAACATTTATGGTCTTTATAAAATAAGATATTCAAGTGACTCTTAATGATTCCATGGCATTCTGCGTAAACGGAATCGGAGGACCCTTTTCAATTCCATTATAATTGACCTATTTTATTTAAATGTACTATCATTTATACCATTTAAAAAAAATTTGCTCGAAATCCAAAGATTGGTTTTGTCAAAATTTTATTTCTTTATTTTACTGTAGATAAAATAATTCTAATGTTTACATAGAATTAGTAAACCAGTTTCCTCCATGTAAAGTGAGGGTAATAATAGCACTTAACTGATGGTATTGTGAAACTTAAATGGATGACTAAAATTAAAAGCACTTAGAACAGTGCCTAGCATATAGTAAGTACTATGTAGGGTTAACTTTTAACGTCATCATCATCATTTTCATTAATATTGTTATGTTTTTCTTACATTTATGAAAATAGTCACACAAAATGAGAAGTGAGCAACAGAATGCTGATCTAATTTCTTAGTTATGGTATCCAAATTGTATCTGCCCCTTCCTTCCCCCACCACTGCCTCCCTTGCATGTGTCTCTGTCCTATTTGTCATTGTCTAATGGAGTTAAAAATGTAGGAAAAAATATTTGAGATAAACAATGAGACTCCTGTTTATACGTGTTTATTCTATTTATCTTTTCCCTCTGAGCTCCATTTGCTTTTTAATTATGTCTAGAAGGCATCTAATATGTCTGGATTTTAAGAGAATCCAATCCATCACAGTCCCTGAGATGGACTCTCTTGTGTCTATCCTTCACAGATATATCTGGAGACTGGCTTTGATGAGATCAATACATGCTCCCTTTTGATAATTACAAATTCCAGAAAAGTCTGAAGATGCATGGGAATAAGTATCTACTGAATTGTCAAACATACTAATATGTTCTTCAAATTTATGGTGACATTTCTTTGTAAGATTTACCAAAGAGATTTTCTCTCTTGTTCTTGATGAGCTTCCTCTTTCGATACCATTATGCTACATAGTCTTCCTCACTCGTTTGGTTGTTTATTCACTTATTCGTTTATTAACTTATTCATTCATTAAATAAATATTAGTTAAGTCTATGAACTGGGGAGAGAGTGATAGGCAAGATAATATATAGTGCTTGCTTTTATGGTTTACCTTATGTGGAAAAAAATACAAGAAATGAAGGCAGAAATACATATAAAATTAGGAAATATATGAGTACTATAAAAATATCATAACATCTTATGAGGTAATATAATGGGGAAATCTAATTTGGAAGGGATGCCAGAGAATGCATCTCTGAGGAGGTGATGTTTAAGCTGGAACCACAATGTTGAGTAGAAGTTAGCCCAATAGAGATGGATGGGACAGTTATCTTTGACCTAGGAACAGAACGTGCGAAAAGTTTCCAAGTAGAGAAATTCCTGTTGCTTTTGGTAAATAGATAGAAAGCTCTGGTGTGTGGAGAAAAAGAAAAGTAGGAGAACGTTGGTTGGTAAAATTGGAGAAGAAGGCCATGGTCAACTCCAACCCTGATAGCACACGACCTTACTTCTGATTTCACGGATACAAAAAAAACTGTCAGGCATGGAACTCCTCAACTTCCTGTTACACGTATACATTCATACCCATCATGATTATTTTACTTCTTATCTCAAAGGACAAGGCACCTCTCTCTGTCCAGGGCTAAGTTATTCTTTGCCTGTTTGCTTTCTCTTTGCTTTCTCTGGGACTGGGCTTTATCATTTTCTTCAACTCATTTTTGTTTCCTCAAGGTTTTCTATTTAACATGCTTCTTTCTCTAAACCTTTCTGTTTAAAAAAAAAAAAAAAGTTTGGTCCAGGCCCAGTGGCCTGTTAGTTAAGTTTGGTGCACTCCACTTTGACAGCCCAGGTTCGGTTCCCAGGCTTGGACATATACCACTCGTCAGTGGCCATGCTGTGGCGGCGGCTCACAGACAAAAAATGGAGGAAGATTGGCAACAGATGTTAGCTCAGGGTGAATCTTCCTCAGCAAAAAAAAAAAAGGTTTATAGAGGATCACTGGCTTTGAAACAATTTGCATCTGTGATATCCCGAATGCCAGAATACCTGGCTAATACTTCTAAGAGAGTCAAAGCAGCACTAAAATAGTTAAATAGTTATAATTAAAACCAGTGATGTACTGGATTTGGCTCTTGCAAAAGCCAACTGTGCTCATCTCTTCTCAACTCTGTCTTCAATGATGTCATGTTGATAGCTTGAAATAGGCCATGGTGGAACACTGAACTAGAGGATTATGTCATGAAACACACAGCGGGGTACAACTAGATACATGTCAGAAGAGGGATATTGAAATATGAGGCAAAATTTAAATAAAAAAAGCTTCATCTCACCAATATATAACAGATCATGATTAAAGTACAAAGCTAATTGAATAAGATAATGCCTAGGCTGCTTTTCCTGACACTGTGAGTTATTTTAATATTGGGAAAGTGTTGTATTGTGATGTACTAGTAAATGTTAACATCTGCTCTCTCTTTGGGGAAAGGCAGGGTTGCTAGTGGAACCAAAAGATTTTGTAGTTTCTATTTTATGCATGGAGTAAATACTTCCACTTCAGTGTCCTGTGTGATAGACATTGTTATAACAACAGTCATTTATATATATGAATGTTACATAACATATATATACCACATATACTATATATAACATATATGTAGTGACACTCACTTGAAGAAGGCTTTTGCGGAAAAAGTATGGGGCATAAAAAACTAATTGAGAAACATGGACCTTGGTTTTGGCCCCGATCTGCCTACCATGCTAATATTCACCTTCCTTTCTCTGTTAAACTTCTTGAACATCTCGCCTACAGTCACTATCACTGCATAGTATTAGTGCATCACTATGTCACTATATCACCAACCATTTATTTCTTAATTCACCATAATTAGGCTTTTGCCTACTTCTAGAACTTGTATTAACTCTGAAATTTTGATTTAGAAACGTAGCGCTACTATCACTGGCGCCTGTTCTTTCAAGTGACCCGTTCAAGTATTCCCAATGCCAATCCATGGAGACCTTGAAACCATTGATCCATCAATATTATTATAATCCGTAAGAGGCTTTTGGTTTCACTTAATACTTCTTTAACCTCAAGATCTCCCCCTCTTTGTAAAACATACCAACACATACACATACCTACATAATCCATCAAAAAAATCACATCAATTCTATCTCCAAAATACTTCTGTTGGCAGAAATGATACTATGTGTTCACCAAACTGTTTCATTCTTCTTTAAATACACAGGAAACCTATGTTTCCCAGGCACTCGCCCTACTACATTCATATGGAATCATAAGACTGAATTCTGGCCAATAGAATATAGGGGGAAGTGATGATGCCATTTCCAGGTGTGCTTCTACAATGCCTCAAACTTTAGCCCAATCGCTGGTAGGATACAAATACTGTGAGTTGATAAGAGCCCCAAAATGGAATTCTTGGAATTTTCAGTTATAATTTATAGAAGCCCCTCAGGATCCCTATCTGAACAGGCATATTCATTTCTGAGTAAGAAATAAATATTTATTGTACTGAGACACTAAAATCTGGGTGCTGTTTATTATACCAGCTAATGTTTATCCTAATATAGAAGTTGGTCCCTTGAAAATGTACTTTACTGTAGTTACTTTAGTACAGTAAAGGTAACAAAACTAAATTATGTGACATTGGCTTATCTGCATGGTAGCTGGCAATGAGGGTGCTGATACTAGAGAGTGAAAAGATGGTAATGCTCACTACACGATGTTTGATAAAACTGCCACCTCTAGAACATATGCCTCCTGGCCAGCATCTCTAGGGGGGAGGTAGGAAGAGAGACTTCAAAAATGTGTTTATTGATCGACTGTTATTAGCTCTGTTTGAACAGAAAGAGATGAGCTCAGAGAAGAATTGGCCAGTTTGCAAGCACAAATGTAAAGAAATAGTGAGTCCAGAAATTCAGAGCCTTGCAGGATTGGAAAAGGTGACAGGTGATAAATTCTAAAAAATAGGAGTTGTGGTTTAAAAAGGATTTTAGTGACTTAAAAAGGATTTTAGTGACTAGGGCCCAAGAAAACACTTCAGTAAAATAAAGAAACTCAGGCCAAAGGTCAAGTTCAAAATAAAGTCTTTCTCCTTATTCTTCTTTATAGTCTCAGAATAGTCACCATTAACTTGGGAGAGAACTGTGAAAGTGAGGAAGCAAAATAAAGCAGCCTTGAGAAAAATGTCTGGGAAATAAACTTGTGGGTGATTACTAACACACAGAACTGAGTGAAGTGAATAAATCAGATGCCTACTCCATTTCTGAGAAACTATATTGACAAAGAGGCCATGATCCTGAACTCAAAAATTTTTTTGACTATTCAAGGCTAAAAACAATCCCTGTTACCGACCCTTCTGTCTTGTCCAAACAGGAATTGGTTTCTGTGAGCTATGGGGCCCCTAAGGAAGGAATATTCTCCAATACCCATTTCAGGTGTGTCCATGAAAGATAATAGAAATGGAAGAAATTTCTAGAAGGTAGAGAAAAAGGCTACTGATAAAGTGATCAAAGGAGTTTGCCCCAATACGAAGATTCAGGACATATTCAGTGAGCCCTTCTGCATGCACTATGGGAAGGAACTCTCAAAGGAAACCTGTGTAGAGGTATTGCCTAGAAAATTCACTTAGAACTTTTCTTGAAGAAATAGATCTTGGTTGTATTATCTACAGAATTTGGGGGTTGTTTGTTACAGCAGTATAGTAGATGATGTGATGATCTGGATCCCTTCTTCTCGATCCTATTGAGATACTTGTTCCCCCAACTTTTAGGAATATTTACTGTGGACAGCTCACAGATGCATCCCTTTCCAAGACTTGACTTCTTTCCAAGGAAGCTGCCTTACCCAAGGCTAAGCTCCCTCCATAGAGCCTTGTGTATCCCAGGGTACAAAGTGCCAGTTCCATTGTTTCCATTTGGACAACTCCAAAGGTCTATCCAGGTCCAGAGCACCCATGAAATTGGCTGAGGTTTCTGTGGCAACTGCCTCACAGTTCAACTTCCCCCTCTGCCCAGTCCTGCTTCCTTCACTTCCTTTGAGTTATTCCCAAGGGCACTTCTCAAAAAGCTGCTTGAATACAAATCTTGATATCAGAGTCTTCTGCTGGGAAACCCAACCTAAGACAATAGCTCATGAGTTTTACTCTACCTTACTCTTAGTTCCTTATTTGTTTAATACACATCTCAAATTTACCATCTTCTTGCCCTGTCCACTGCCACCACCCTAATCTAAGCTACCATCATCCCCTAAAGTACTGCATAGCCTTTTGACTGGTCTCTTTTGTCCATTCTTGTCTCTTTTCGAGCATTTCTTTCTTCAGAAGAAAAGGGATAATCTAACATAAATCACATCATGAGATCGCCTCTACTTAAAACCCATCAAAATTTAACATTTCTGTTGGAATAAAATCCACTGATTTTTGTGGCTTAATAAAGTTGGCATGATATGGCCCAAGCTTATCTCTTTGACCTTATCTTCTCTACTCTCTGTCTCCTTCCTTATGCTCCATCCACACTGTACTTTCTTTAGGTTCTCAAGCACATCATGCTTTTCCACATTAGAGAATTTTTATCTGCCACTTGCTCAACAAGAAGATCCCTTCCTCCCCACCATATTTCACATATTTAGTTCCTTTTCTTTGGGTTTCAACAGGAAGATCTTCTATGAGAATTGACCTAAATTGTGTTTTCTTCTCTGATGTTCTGTCTTATTTATCTAATCCATTCATTGTTTTTATTATCTCCTTTAATTCTTTCTTTAGTGTATGTATCTGCTTTTCTCCCTTTAATATACATTTTTTATGATGTCAGGCAGGAAGCCTATGTGTCTTCTTCACTCTTGTATTCTCGGCATCCAGCACAGTGACTGTATTAATCACTCAAAAATGCTCTTGCATTAAAAAGACTCCAATAAAAGTGTTTTGACAAAAGTTATAGTTTACCTCCAGTTGACAAATCTAATGTTCATATTTCAGCATTTTTCATGTCTTAATTTCCTGGATGCTCCTTTTATGAAACCCTTTTCTTTTTTGCTTATGTGACATCTCTATATTCTGACTCTACTTCCGTATTCTTGATGATTCCCTTCTATTTTACATTATATTCTCCTTATCCATTGCCCAAGATATTATTTTAACATATCTGGTCTTTTTCTTACTTCACAATCACAATATTTCACATACGACTGATATCTATCCCTACGATTCTAAGCATCAGCTGTGTGGCAGAGACTAGTGGTTTACTTGCTCAGTACCAATTCCAAGTCATGTTTTCTTTGCCTTTATTTATTTTTGAGGCTGGAAAGCTAAAATACTCAATATCCAAGCCTCTCTTGCAGCTAGAGATGGGCCATGTGGCATAATTTTGGATAATGAGGTATAGATAGAAATCCCTAGGGAACGAGTTCCTTCACACACACACACACACACACACACAAAGAGGAAAAGGTGTTTCATTTTTTGTCCTTCATTCTTCTCCCTTATTCTTTCCTGCAACAAGTACAATCCCTGAATTCACAGCAACCATCCCATGATTATGAGGAATAATACTGTACCCTTCCTGCTAGTTCAGCAGAAACTAGTTCAGAAGACTGAAGAAGCCTGAGCCCTCAGCAGCAATACTGAACACCATAACCACCTTGGATGGCCAATCTCAAGATTTTGCATAATCTGATGACAATAAACTTCTACTTGTTTAAGTCACTCAAGTGGAGGTTTTCTGTAACTCATAGCTGAATGAAATCCTAATACACACTAGTATAGTGTAAGTGGCATCTCACATGCGTCTGATGCCCATATATTTAATATTGAACTCATTTTACATTCCTTCTATCCTCAAGTATTGTATTTCCCTTCTTGATCTGAGTATCTTCATTACTGGTACTGGTTCTTTGAGTATAGTTATAAATGTAGTGCCTTTCTAGACTCAGAAAACTCCCTTATTCCCCATATTCAATTGGTAATTAAATCCTCTTGAATATATCTATAATTAGTTCCCTTATTTCCACCATAATCACACTGTCCTGTTTCAGGATCTCAACATCTCTCATGTTAACACTGAATGTGCCTCTTATTTACCTTATATCTTCTTATATGCTCCATTCTTATCCATCACCCTCATAGTAGAAAAAGTTCCTTTTTATAAAATGCAAATTTTGCTTGTATTTTTACCCAACATTATATCTTTCCTTATAGCTCAAACCTTATCAGAACACCTTCACCTGACATCTAATGACTTTCATGATCTATGTTTAACTGTGCCTAAATTCATCATCTGTCACTTTATTTCTTCCATTTAGTCATACATTTAAGTGAACTCCCTTTTTTTCCCCAAAACCTAACATGTGATTCCATGCCTCCGTGCCTTTTTTCATGTGCTTTTTCTTACTGCTTTTGGTTCTCTTTACCTTGTTATCTGATTAGACCATCATTCATTAGTATAATTTCTAACTTCTCTGTAACGTTTATGGAGCCCCCATATCTCCCCTTGTATAGGCAAAATGCTTCCTCTTCTGTATCATCTTTGTGCCTCTTCTAGTTGTCATCATTGGCTTACTTGGCTCTCTCTCCTTCTTTTACAAGTCCGTGTTCAGCCAGAGAAACAGAACCACTAGGAGATATATATTAAGAGATTTATTGCAAGGGATTGGCTTATGTGATGACAAAGGCTAGCTAGACAAAACGCAATCCCTAAGACATGCTGTCAGGAAAGGCAGGCTGGGACTCTTGGCACAGCTGAAGCTGAAACTGCTGTCCACAGGCGGAATTTCTTCTTCTTCTGGGAAGCCTCAGCTCTGCTCTTAAGTCCTTTCAGTTAATTGAATCAGGCCCACCCAGATTTCCCAGCGTAGTCCCCTATACTTAAATCAACTCATCATGGATTTTAATCACATGTACAGAATACTTTCACAACAAAACCTAGATTAGTGTTTCATTGAATAATTGGGTACAGCAGCCCATGCAAGTTGACACATAAAATGGTCTGTCACACTTCTTGAGGACAGATATTATGTCTTTTCATCTCTATAAATTTAGCTCCTAGAATATTGCCAGGGATTTGTTTATAAGAGCATATCCCTGCTGGATAGAAACTAGAAATTTGATTGAAATTAACAGTACCCTTTTCCACATGCAGCTATTTATTCCTCTTACTTATATAAGTACTGAAGTGTATCTTGGAAAAGAAAAAATACAAAAAGCCTGACCATGACTGAAATTCAAGAATATACAAAACCGTAATAGACTGGGTGGCTTCAGCACAAGTCAGGATGTTGGAAAGGACAATGTGTTTCTTAGATTTAACTCACTATAGGGAAGAAAGAATATAGACCATCAATCCAGACTCAGTTCCAAGATGTAAGAGTCAGAAAGACCTTTTCCTTTTGCATACAGTTCAATGGCTGGTTACAAAACTCATCATGATCCAGTCACCCTGCTTGCGTAGAGATAGTGGCTTTTGTATTGAAAGGGGTATAGCACTTGGCATCCATTGGGCCACCCTCTCTCAGAGTTTAGCATAGAAAGAGATAGTTGTGTCCTGCTTCCCTCAAAAGTCTTTCTTCCTGATGTGATTAAACAGTCTAGTGCAGTAGAGATACAATCGAGTGAAAAATCTTTCCAGAGTGTGCCAGATGAATGTATGTCATGGGAATTTAAAATTGCCAGAGATAGAAACAGTGTCCTAAGTGACAGTTAGGTTGAGCTGGGAAAGAAGGAAAGGTGGATGAGAATGACTGTTTCAAGCAGATGTTTTAGATGGTCCCAAGCCATGGAGTTAAGAACAGACCTAGAAATGACTATGATATTGAAAGAGTTTGGCGTGAATAGATATTAAGAACAAACAGGAGAGTGATGGAAGAAGATTCTAAATAGATGAACAAAGACAAATCCTGTAAAACCATGGTAAAAATGTTGGACTTTCTTCTAAAGGAAATGGAAAACTACTACAGGGTTTTAGGCAGAAGTGCAAAATAATCAGATTGTGTTTTAAGTAGACCCTTCTTGTTACATTGTGGAAAATAGATTCCATAAAGAAAGATACTAGAAACTATTGAAATTCCAAAGATGGTTTTTAAATGATGGCTTGGATTACACAGAAGAAAGGTGTCAGTGATACTAAAGAGGTAATATAAATGGGGCTATATGAATGAGAATTCAAAGTCCCATGTTTTGGGCTTGAACCTTTTTGAGGACAATGGTACAATTTAGTGATATACCATATAAGGAATGGAAAAGAGGACACAGTAGTTTTGAAAACACTGTATTTGAAAGTGTTTGCATCCAATTGCAGATGTCAATCACAGCTGGATATACTGGACTTGAGTTCAGCAGAGAGATCTGCATTTGAAATATTTAATTTGAGTTTTCTGTGTCCAGACTATCATAAAATCTGTAAGAGCAAAGTGGATAGATATCCTTGGATGGAAATTTAGAAAGAAAAGGGAAGAGAGGAGAAAATAAGATGGAAATAAGACCTAAAACGTAGACACGGGGAACTAACTTTTAAGAATCAGTTAGATGAGTAAATGCTGGCAAAGAAGACTGGGAGAAACGAGCATGAGAATTTGGGAAAAACTTGGATCATGGGGTATCACGGAAGAAAATGTAAAATACTGTCTTAAACTGGAAAAAGTGGAATGAGCAAACGGGTCAATGCTGGAGTGTATAAATGATGATGTGCCCACTAGATTTAGTGATGTGGAAGTTAGGGATTTAGTGAGAATAGAATTAGTGAAGAAATGGAAATAAAAGTCAGATGGGAGTGTTAAGTAATGAGTCGAGGATGATAAGCCAAATATTCAATATAGAAAATATCTTCAATAAGTGTGGCAGTTTGAGAGGGGTGCAAGGTGGAGTTGAAAGAAAATGTGTGTGTTTGTGTCTGTCTATGTATGAAAAGGAGGGAAGAACTTTTTCAGGAATGTTGGGTCCTGCTTGGTTAATTGTGTTGAATTTTATATGTTATCACTCATTGCTGTGTCTCTCAGGAACAGAAGCACTTGACCCCATCCCTCCCCAACAGGATAAACCAGGTAAAGCGGTCTTCTTATGTTGCACTAAGTGTGGTAGCAGGAGAGCCACGGGACACTTGTGAGCGGAAATCTGGTGACACTATCAGGCCTGGGAGTGCAGTGAGGAAGGATAACCATTTCTTAACGTAAGCGCACATGGAACTTTTATTAAGTACTTAGATGGGGTAGTCATAAAATAATGAACTTATTACAACTAGGAGCATGGGGATTCAGAAGATGATGATTTCATTAATAATATAATTAAATTGCACAAGGAATGAAGTCTAGATTATCAAACACATAGTAGATGCTCCATAAATGATTATGGAATGAATGATTCATTAATTGATCCATTAGAGGACACATTGTATACCCTTTCCTTATTTCACCCAGAGCGTAAAGAAATTAAATTGAGATAAAAAAGTGATCAGAATAAATTAATAAAATTGCTAGAGAAGTCAAAATTTAAAATGCAGACAACCACAGTAATATGATAACAGTGGCTCTTCAGTGTCGGAAAAGCTCTTTCAAAGACACACTGTTGTTTCTATTTACTTATAAAATTGGAAATGAAGCTGATATCAGAATGCATTAGTCAGTTAATGCCATCTTCCACTCCAGTTATTTTTAATTTGGAACAGTGCTGGCTTTCATGTTGTATATACTTGGTTTTATCTATTCAGGTTAATAAGAGTTAATAGCAAGAGTGTGAATTGGCCCCAGTAGATAATTACTGTAATCTGTTATGTATGAAAGCTGGGTTGGCAGGACTTGTAGTTTAATAATGCCCATGGTATCAAATCAACAATTTGTCATTATGACTACAAAATGCACAGATGGACAAACACTCATTCTTCATTTTGGAATGTATTTGTCTTTCCAGAAGAATCCTTTGAGATTATACTTCTTTTATTTGAATCTTCAAAATAACAAAAAAAGCTAGTGACTGAACTGTTGTGTGTCAACATGGTGTGCCATTCTCTTACTTATCATTATAATAAACTCTTTACCTAATGTGCTATTGTTATATTCCTGTCCTTAATCTCACATTTGGGGATGGGGGTAGAAACATGAGAGAAGGGCTAAAACTGTAACCAATAAGAAGATCACCTTAAAATATACACAGTTTATATACATATACAATCCTATCTCGATATAATTTGAAGCACATTAGTGTATTTTTAATACATAGTTTATTGTATATATTTTAGATATGTTTATATAATTGGTACCTATAGCAGGATAGATACACACCTTTATAGGTACAGTGTATGCAAAAATTTATCTTTACAAAAATATTAGATATTTACATTAAGAGGCCCCATATTACTGTTTTAAAAGAAAGTAACTACATAAGAGTAACTACAAAAGTAACTACATAATAGCATAAGTATATGTTAGCTTTAGTATATAGACAACGGAGGGTATTGTTAGGTGTAAATGAAATCGAAACTTTTATTTTATAAAGATTCTCTGCAGAGCCATCTCCTTTTAAGAAGCTGGAAAGGAAGGCTGTATTTCCGTGGAGTATAATTGCCCATATAATAATAGGCTATAGCTCACGTAATTCATGAATTTGGTACTATCAGTCTATGGATATGAGATCTTCCTATTAACATATGTCACAGAAAATATATGCAATATGTATTTTTTACACTTACAGTTATGAATAATGTAAATTAAGCATTCTCTCTTTCTCTCTCTGCCTTTTTTATGTATATATACTCTGGCAAGTATTTGTGTATGAATCTATCTTAATAAGTTTTGTTAAATAGTTATAGTTTTATTACATAAGATCTCTTACATTTTGTTTCTTTCTGATATTTACCTCACATTTAATAATGTAGTGTCCTGGAAAAAAGAAGTCAACAAAGATAAAATATGTCATTTAGACCACTGCTCTCTCTCTCTAGACATGAAGATGTAAGTTATTTCCAGAAGAAAGATTTTTCTAAAACAACTATGGAAAGGTGATTCATACTTATCTCGTATTATAAAAGTTCTTTTTGCTAGAAAAAATAAATAAGGAATCTTAGCTTCAGATTAAGCTAATTTTCTTTCAAAGGTCTAAGTTAGAGGACGGAAGGAGTGATAGAAAGGGGAGAAGTGATTGAAGCAAGAGGAGGGAGAGAAGGAGAGGAAAGAAAAAAGGAGAGAGGGTAAGTGGAGTAGATAGATCAGAGGAAGAATGAGGAAGAAAGGGAGGAGGGAAAACAGAGGGAAAGAGGATGAGTAAGATCAAGAAAACATGAGAAAGAGAGAGAATCTCAATCCATTCCCAATCCTCCCCTTCATAGAACATTCTGTGGCTAACTTGTGAGAAATATTCCTCAAGCCACCGTGGGCCTCACCTTACACACACATTGTAATGAATACCTTTTGGGTTCTGAAGTGCTATAGCAATATTGTTTGAATAGTGTGAATTATTTCCCTGAAAATTATAGTCTATCTCCATATGAAACCTAAAATAATGTTAGAGCAGGGATAACAAATCATATGTTGAGGACTAACTGAAAATTTTCTATGGTGTTTGGGGGCCCAGGAAACTGACAACGTAGGTGTGAAGCTCTATATCGAGGTGAGGAGAGTAGGAACTCTTTCCTCTACAAATGCCTGACAGCTGGATACACTATCCAGCTTTTTGACTATTACTTCATATGCTACAATTATACCAAATTGAGATATAAAAGCCTGAAATAAACTTCCTGGTTAAAAGTGTCTTCAGGAACAATCTCTATCTCGGAATTCCACAAGAAGCAACTCTGCTTTTCTGAATACAATGGGCCCAGGAAAAACAGTTGGCATTATCATAAAGTTATTAGATATCTCCATGCTTTATTCCAATTAAATAAGCATGAGTCAACACAAAGATTCAGTTTTTTCTTCTCTTGGACTCATGCCTATTTTGCTCCCCAGAAAAATGTGGGGCTTGAGAAAAGAGGACTAGGCAATCTTTTAAAATAAGTCACATGCCTCTGCCATTTAGTCCTGAAAGTCAAATACACATTGTGAAGCAAGAAGTTTTGGTAAGCCATCATATCTTTAAATCACATGCTGAGGCCAAGAGACAGAGTGCCCTACCCTCTCCACAGCTCACCCTTTGCTCTGCACATTTTCACTTCTCCGCACATATTTGGAGAGTAGCTCCTCCACAGGTCCCATGGACATCTCTTCTGAAGGAGGACATTTGAAGAAGGAATTTTGTGAAATGCTATGCAGCCCCCAGCTCCACAGTAGGTCTTGAGGCTGCAAATGGTACTCATCATCTCTCTCTTCCACTACCCACTCTAAATTCATCTTACCCTCAGCTATCAGCTGATCCTGGTTGCTTAGCTTTGGTATAACCAAAACTTATTCCAGAGGGGTCTGAGCTCTTGGCAATCATGCCCTTCTAATGTCAAGTTGTTGCACCTATCTATTTGGTTATATTTGGTCAAAGGAGAAACAAGGGGCATCCAAGTGAATCACATGGGTTCCAAACATATTTCTCCCTCCTCTTAATTGATAAAGGCCTCCCTACTTCCTCCTGTTGATCAGAATCAATTATCCTGCCAAGGTGACTATTTCTCTTTTCACTTGCTAATACTCAGGCAAAATGGCTCCAAAATGCCCAATGAAACACGTGAATCCTGAACTGAATGCACTCCCTTTGATGAACAGGACCTCTAACTCTGAAGAGCCTAGATTGTGGAGACAAACAGCACAATGTCCCCTCGGGGTTCATTGGGAGTGATGGTAAGTGGAATTACTCCTGCTTCCATCCTTGATTCCTAGATGCATAGATTCTTCCTGTTAGGCATACAGAACCTAAACAGACAGAGTGCATATGTTATACCCTGCAAGACGGAGACTGATTCTTGCAAAGTTTTGTCTCTGAGCTGTTATTTCACCTGTGAGTCATTTCAAAACACTGTCAGGTCTACTCGATTCTCCAAAATTAATGGATCCCATGATTATGGGCCCTTTCCCACACCTCTTTCACTATTAGGTGAGTTTCCTGGCTAGATGCTATATTCTACAAGATTCTATTACTGTGGATCAGGCATTCTATTAACTATTTGAGGAACTTAGCCAATTTTCAGATCTGAAAACCATTGATGGAAGAGAAAGTCAGGTCTCCAGGTGGAAGAACCTTGCTACACCTCAGCAAGTATTCACTAGAAAGATTCTCCCAGGTCTTACTCAAAGGAAACTATAGCCATTTATGCCAGTGACTCTACATTGAGAAAAGGGAAACACCCAGACCATGTATGAACTTCAGCACACAAGATCTAAGCTGACATCAATAACAGGAGACCCAAAGCAGAATCATTGCCCTCTTGTGCAGTGGAGGGCAATGGAACACTGGATAAAGTACGACTTACAAGAGATTCACTGCATCTGAGCACCTATGTGCTTGCCAATTCATTTCTCTGTTTCCCCACGTTTAAAATTTGTGCTTAAATACTTGGCATTTTGGAGTAACTTCCATAATTATCCCTTAATATTTTAAAGGAGAAAGCCAAGTAAAAGCCTCCAAAATCCCCCCGAAGCCAAGATTGTATATAAATGAAAAACAATGTTACTACACAGTATATATGCATGAGTGTGTGTGTGTGTGTGTATGTGTGTGTGTGTGTGTGTGTGTGTGCATGTTGAGAGATAGGGGTGTTGGGTGGCAGAGATTAGTCATCATTAAAGATCTAGGATGCATTACATGGGTGGGTGATCTTGGTCATCTATTTGTGTGATTCATCAGTGTGACTCCAGAAGAAAAATTTAGATGAATCATGGAGAATGATTGTAGATTACTGCAGACTCAACCAAATAGTATTCCTGATTGCAGCTACCACATCAGATACGATACCATTGCTGAAGCAGATTAATAATGACTCAGGTCCATGGAATTATAATGACCAATTGAATGAATATATTCTTTTCTATTCCTTTCAAAAGAGATAACCAGAAAGTTAACATTCAAGTGCAAAGGACAATGATATTTGCTCAGAGCTTTTCCCCAGGTCTATATCAACACTCTTGCACTTTATCATAATAAAATCTGAAGAGTCCAGCCCATCTGGACATCACATAGAATTTCATATTGATCCATTATGTTGATGACATAATGCTGATCAGGGAGGATGAGCAAGAGGCGGCTTGTACACTGTAGGCTTGGTAAGACACATGCACTCAGAGGATGGGAGAGAAACCTTAGGAAGCTTCGGCATATGACACCAGTACAGTTGTTTAAATTCCAGTGGTCAGAAGTATGCCAGGACACACCCTCCAATGTAAAAGTCAAATTGCTGCCTCTTGTATCTACTACCAAGAAGGAAGAACAGTGTCTGATGGGCTCCGTGGGTCCTGAAGGCACTAAAGGAGAAAGATATTTTTATAGAACCAAGCTGGGTTTTTTCCTCTTCTCATTTTTATGTAATGTGCATCAAAATCTACCATTGGTCATTTAGTAAAAAACAAAAATTAAAAAAATCAATATGATCATGCCCATACATCAGTTACCTTGTGTAAAATAAACAAATGAGGAAGGGGGCATACTAAAGTAGTAAAGATGTGGTGGTATCAAATTATTTATTAATTAAGGATGTATCTTGTTTGCAGGAACAGAATTATAAAATATTGGGTTCCTTTTTTTTCAGTATCCAATACTGTCTGCTACTATAATGTACCAATTTTTTCTTCATCCTCCATTTCCAACGGCGCTGATGTGTCTGTTTCATTGATTTGTTGCCCATCAAATCCAAATCTGATCTATCTTATTGGCAAACGGTCATTCACAATAGACTTTTATTAGTTTACTAAGTGGCGTATGCCTCTCGGTCTTAAACTGCACCGTAGAACCATTCTGCCCCGCAACTTGCAAATTAACATGACCTTTTTCTCTGTCTTGAGTCCTTCCTTCATGCTTCTGTTGGCCATGGCAAGCATCAGAGTCTTTTCAGCTGTGAGTTCCCAAAGAAGGACCAGTTTCCCACTGAATTAGGACACCAGCGCAGGAGGAGAAGCAGAAACAGAGGCGATAGTGGTGAAGCCTGTTTATTTTCCCCGTATAAGTAGTTTCAAGTTTTGCCTGTAGTCTATCAGGATATTATCTTTGTCATTAAATTTGATAGTTTTGCTAAGATATGTCTCATATTTGACCATTCCTGGTCAATTTTAACTTGTTCTTCGTCTGAAATGATTTTGTCTTTAGGTTCTTTCCTGACGTTGATCAACTTTCAATGCATTTTTTTCCTGCTGTTTTTTCTTTTTGGCCCATTTATTTTCTTCCTTTTTGCATGCTTGATTTTATTTGTGTATGTGTTTATTTATCTCTATATACTTGTTTGAAGATATTTAACTCAGTTTGGAATGTGGCATTACAACTTTCTTTTGCTACTGTTTTATTTTCATTTTTGTGGGGGTTACAGGGGGTTAATTTTTATTAGTTAAAATGCTATGATTTATATTTCAGGTTTTTTCTTCCTTACAGTAGTGTTGTATTGAGTACGTTTGTTTTTTTACATTTTTTTCTATTACTACGCATATGGTAGAGAGAAGGCTCTTTTCTGCAATGTAGTGATGTTCAGTTTCCTTAATGGATGAAGTTGATGGTGGTGGTAAGAGCTAGAGGATGAGTTTTGGAGGTTCTTGTTTCTCTTTGATTTCTGCAGATTTCTTAATTTCCCATTTCTCCTTTTTTTCTTTCACCACCACGTCTTCAAGGAGCACCCTTCTCTCTGTATCTGCTTCTGCCACAGAAGTTCTGCATCATCAAGGCTGTCACTTCAATCCCTCTCATTGTCAAACCCCTTCCCAGTAATCAGTATTGCGGACTAAATGTCCCAGACCTGTCCTGACCATTTTTGTGCTTAGTAACTTTGGGGCAGTTACTTTGTCTGTGCCTTTCCCACATCACTTGTTTTCCTCTTCTCTTTCACGTGGCTTCTCTTAAACCTCCCTTGCCCTGCTGTGTACACCCACAGGTTTGCAGTGTCAATGAGAGCTCTGTTGGGATTTAGAATTTATTCCACTACTTACAGATAATTTGGATTTTGTGGTGTTTTCTGTCTCTTAGTAATCCTTAAGGGAGAATCATGTGAGGGTTTATGTGTACTCTATTGAATTTATGGTCATTTGAGAAGATACGTGAAGAAATATGGATTCAAGTGGTTACCATTATCCTCCGGTTCTGAAGCTCTCTGTTTTCCTATTACCTTGCTAGCTATGTTCACCTATAGCAAGTTTCCTTTTTCTGTGTTTTTTTTTTTTTGCCTTAGAGTTTTCTTATTTCTTGATTTGAACTCTTTACATACTAAGATACTGATCCTTTTCTCAGTTTCTTGTTTTCTTAGTTGCTATAACTGTGTTTCAAAAATCTGTGTCCTAATTGTGGATATTCTGATTCACTCATTAATTATTAAATAGCACTTAGTAGTAACCTCTTGGAGACTAAATTTTTGCAAGGTAGCAATGGTAAAAATGTGAAAAATAGATTCCATTGGGCATCTATTACACAGTCAGAAGGCACTCATTTTTCCCAGTGTATTGCTGTGGGTATATTTCCTTAAGTTTTAGAATCTAATGTAATTAAAAAATAGTCTATTCTTTTTGGATCTCATCTTTGAGTTGAGAATTGGTTATTAGTTAAAAAGTATTCCTAGTGATTTCATTTTACCTTGCTCCTCATTTTTTTATGCAATATAGTTTTATTATTTTATATGAGGAAAATGACTTATAAAATCTTATTATATTTATTTAGGTGTTCTTTGTGGTCTAGTTTTGAAACTTTTTTTTCCAAAAACTGCATGACCGCTTGACAAATGTATATTCTTTGAAGTTAGGGTTTATTTATTTATTTATTTATTTGTGGGGAAGGTTAGCACTGAACTAACATCCATTGCAATCCTCCTCTTTTTGCTGAGGAAGACTGGCTCTGGGCTAACATCTATGCCCATCTTCCTCTACTTTATATGGGATTTAGCCACAGCATGGCTTGATAAGCAATATGTAGGTCCATGCTGGGATCTGAACCCACGAACTCCTGGCCGCCAAAGCGGAGCGTGCAAACTTAACCACTACGCCACCAGGCCAGCCCCCGTTAGGGTATATTTATTAAGTAAAGAGTTGTTTTTACTAACTGTGATAATGCTTTCCTGAGAGGGTGGGCCAGAGAAATCCACTGAGGCCTCCTGAGGGCAAGATATTTGAGTTGATATCTGGTTTACGTGAGGGGTGAGGGGGGTGGTGATTGGTGAGCATTGTATGTAGAGGTAACAATTAAAAAAAAAACCCAAAACTGTGGGTTGTGGGAACTAAGAGAAAGACCTATTGAACAGAATGAAGAAAACTTGGAAAACTATTGGTAAATAAGACGGGAGAGGTACTTGGGGGTTAGATCAGACAAGGTCTTTTTTGTTGTTGTTGTTCATGTTAAGGATTTTGGGCTTCATCATAAGAGAAATAGAAAGCTGTTTAAAGATTTTAAGTAAGAAAGTGATCTAATATTTTAATTTCAAAAAGATTACTCTGACTACAAAACCCTTTCTCAAATACCAATCTCTCGTGCCCTTGAACAAAAGATGCAAAAGCATTGTCCAAGTGCAAATAAAAATACCATTTAGAAATATAAAATATGAAAATAAATGAAACAATAAAAGTCCAGAAAACCAGTTGGCAGTGTGGCAGTGAGAAAGCTTCATAGCAGAGGTCAAGAAGAAAGAGAGCTTATACTTAATATAGCGGCCAGAGAGATAAGAAAAGGGAACAAGGAAAAACTGTTTAGGAAGTAAATACAATACATTTCAGTGGCTTGATAGTCGGGGAGGAAAATTGGAGTGTTATTTAATATAAGGTGATAAAGTCATTGACGTGGGTGAGATCACAGACTAACGTGAGAAGAAAGCTCCAAGGAGTATATTATAAGGAATCTAATATTTAATGACCTGAAAAAACTCAGAGGAGAACTGGTCAGATGGATAGTAGGACTATCAGGAGAAACTTGGGCTTCAAGAGCCAAGAGAAGAGAGACTTTCCAGAAAAGCTTAATCATAAATATTATTTTAGGGTCAATTGTAGAAATTTGAATATGGACTAACTATTAGATGATTTTAAGACATTATTGCTAATTACACAGAGTATTGCAATATTGTTTTAGTTATGTATGGATTTGTGTGTGTGTGTGTGTATGAAGAATCATGCTGAAGTATTTAGGTATGGAATATCCTGGTATGAGTACTTTAAAATATTTCAGAACATTATAAAATGAAATGAGTTAAAGTACGGTCATGCTCAATCGTGTCACATACTACTGTGACTCTGAGTTAGGTGATGGTTGAACAGTATCTTTTGCATTCAACAGCAGAGAGGTGAAGATCTGCTTTGGTGGGGTGACGAGAGAGAAGAGGAAGATATTGGAGTTGGATGAGAAATGAAAAGAAAAAAAGTATCCAAAAATGGCAAGTAGAGATAAACTCTCAATAAAACTTTCAGATGGCACTGAAGAGAAAAAACCTGTTTTGTTTTGTTGTATTTTTAGTAAAAAAAAAATCAAGTATCTTTAAAAGCTAATGGAAAGGATCCAACTGGGAAGGAGAATAATAAGTAATAATGTAGCCAGTTTATTGAAGAACTCTTTGGGATATGAACATGAAATAATTTTATTTTGCCCAGGCGCTGCATTTTACTAGACTATGTGGAATCCAGATTTCCCACTGGGTTGTAGATTACTTAATGACAATTTTCTCAGATTCCATAAATTTCCTCCCCCTTTCAATTATGATTAAGTGTCAGTCCTATTCATTTCCAAAACTTTGATTACAAACTTGACAAATTTTGGTCCTTGCCATATTCCCAGCCAAGCTTCATTTGTGGGCTAGCTATTGAATAGAGGTGTTATGGGAGCAGGATCTCACAGCGGGGTGCCTTCTTCCCCTTCTTCTAGTTCTGCTGTTAGGAGCAGAAAGGTGGGGGGATAGAATACAAAAATGTGCTCTTCTATGACGACCATTCTGCTGGTAGGAGGCATCCTGTGCCTCAGACTGGTTCATTCACCCATCTATTTGATGCTGGTGGACTGTGCTTATGTGGTGGCTTCCATTTAGGTTGTGTCCACATCACTTTGGAGTCCACAAACTTTACCCATTCTCTTTACTATTGAGGATCCCTGTAGAGGACCAGCCATGACTTCCTTCACCTGCCAAAAATACGCCCTCAACACTGTCTTGGGTTGGGCATTCCATCACTTGGCCCAGCAGCCACCTGAGCAGTCCCATTGCTCTATCCCAGGGAGTTAGAAGCAACTCAGAAGTCTTCTTCTACACCCTTAGAGGGTTACAGAGAATAGACAGGGTACAGGGATTGCCCCTACTTCTTTCCAGGCACACACAGTCCCGGGGCCTTAAATCCCTGCTGGCTACAGGGCTTCCTGCATTCAGAAACCTACCAAAATGGACTTCTATCTTTGTGTTCAGTATTCACCCAAAGTTTAGATGGCCCATTGGAAAACTTATCACATCTTTCTCATATTCAGAGAAGGTCTGAAGAGGAATCTGCACCATACTCTGAGCCTCCCAGTACACCTTCTCAAGATCTCTCTGAGCACACTGTACTCCAGTGGTGGCACCAGGGTGGGCACGTGCATCCAGCAGTTCTATAAGCACCCAGCTATAGAATGAGATTTATATCTCCTGTTCTAGCAGGGGCATATCAAACTTCCAAGTGTTTCTGTTGGAACTTTCTTCAATTAATTTCAAGGAAAAGCCTCTCTTCCTTGTCCCCAAAGAAAAGGCTGCAATGGCCTCCTTCCCCTGGGAGGAAAGGGATGGTGTGAGATTTGATAGAAATGGATCAGTTCAGCATGCCCTTCTGGGGGATTGCAGGTCCCAACTACTAGTGGCAAACTAGAAGCCTTCTCTATGGTGTAGCTCTCAATGCCTTTTGTTTCTCAGTCTTCAGTCCAGTGGTGTGTTGATAAACTAGTATGGGATAGAAGGCAGACTTTTAGTATTTATGGATTTTTGTGATGTATATGTGCCTCTGTGGCCTATTTCAAGCTATCAATGTGATGTCACCAAACACAGAATTGGGAAAAGAGACATATGATTGGCTTTCAGGAGTCAGAAGTGGCCAGTATCAGCATTCCATTGCCTGCAGCTGTGGGCCAGCAAGAAATTTGTACAGTTATATTACATGTCCAATAAACGATTGCTCCAATGAACAAACCAGGATGTTAAATATATATTCAATGACACCAATATTGTGTTTGTTCATCGGTTAAGATCTTAAAGTTTTCAATTGGGAGTTCTTTACATAAAGCTGAAAAAATTTTGAAAATAAGATAGCAAAAGAAATATTAACTAAGTGTCTTTTTATTGTCCTGGAAGTAAAACAAAAAAATTCTGCATTCAGTTGGTAATAGTTTAACGTAATCTGTGGGTACTATTGGCTTAACAAAGTTGATTTATACATGTTTTATGGGTGTGTATAATTAAACAGCTTTATTGAGATACAATTCACCCATTAAAAGTATACAATTCAATGGATTTTATCATATTCAGAGTTGTGCATCCATCACCACAATCAGTTTTAGAACATTTAATTTTACCCAAAGGAAACCCTTTGGTGATCACCCCCAATCTCCACATCTCCCCTAGCCCTAGGCTACCACTAATCTACTTACTATCTCTATAGACTTGCCATTCTGGACATTAAATAAAAATGAAATTATACAAAGCAGTCCTTTGTGACTGACTTCTTTCACTCAGCATGGTTTAGATGTTCATCCATGGTGTATCATGTATCAGTATTTCACTCCTTTTCATGGTTGAATAATATTCCATTGTATGGATACACCACATTTTGTTTACCCATTCATCAGTTGATGAATATTTATTTTGTTTCCACTTTTGGCTATTATGAATAATACACTATGAACACCTGAGTACTTTTTTTGTGTGGACATGTTTTCATATCCTATGGGTGTATACCCAGGAGGAGAACTGGACTATACGGTAACTCTATGTTTAACCATTTGAGGAACTGCCAGAATGTTTTCCAAAGCAGCTGCCTGGTTTTACATTCCTATCAGCACTGTATGAGGGTTCCAATTTCTCCAGGTCCTTGCCAACACACGTTCTTGTCAGTCTTTTTGATTATACCAATCCTAGTGGGTATAAAGAAGTATTTCCTTATGGTTTAGATTTGCATTTCTTTGATGGCTAATAAGTGTGTGTGTAATTTTATGTGAATGCATAACTGTGTTCATATTATATATGCCTCATTTTTAATGCCATCTTTATTTTTCTTTTCCTTTTATTTACCTTGGTCCACCATTTCCATTTCTTTGCCCCAAAAGCCATATCTGCCCATCCTGCCTAGTAGGCAGTTTCACCCATTAGAATGTATCCTTCCATATTTATTGTCTGTTCATATAATTACGTAAAAATATATACACATACATCTTTGTGTATGTGTTTATGCACAAACATACATACTTTTGTCATCACACATTTTTTTGCATTCCACTTTCCTCACTAAATGTTTCCTAACATAAATCTCTCTGAGTTGATTGATATAGAATAAACTCATGATTTTTAGTCTCTTCATGATGTTTCATAGTTTGAATTTACCACAATTTTCCCAGCCATTGTCTTATCCGTGGATGTTACAAAGATTTTTAGTTTTGTTTTTTTTTTTGAGTAGTGCTATGATAACCGTCCTTGTATATATGTCCTATACACCAAGGCCTTTATTTCTATGGGTTGGGTTCCAGAATAGCGTAGCTGAATCAAAGGGTGTGGGTGTTTTTAATAGTACTAGGTATTGCCTGTTCTCTTTCCAAGGCTACGGTACTGTGTGTTTCCGATAGTAATATATGAGGGCGTCTTTTCCTCATATTCCAACAACAGAATCAGGCAAAAGAAGTTCTTTTTCACTGTTCTTTATTCATACATTTCCCTGACTATTTTAGACATTTATTTTTCTATATAAATTTTCAGATTATTTTATCCAATTAAAAAACTATCAGGATTCTAATTGAACTTGGGTCACATTCCTATATTAATTTTGGGAGAACTGATATTTTTATTATTTTATCTTTCCATCAAAAAGCACATAATACTTTTTCATTTGTTCAGATATCTTCTGACCTTCAATATATTTTTATACTTTTCTTCGAATAGTTCCTGGGCTTTCTTACTAAATTTATTCTGAAGTATTTTATATTTTAAACTATTTTATTGAAATAATTTTTTTTCTCATTTCTAGGTTGAATTAAGCGGTTAAGTTAAATACAATATATAATAGATAGGTATATAGATAGATGGATAGAGAGATAGATAGATAGATAGATAGATAGATAGATATAGATGGATATTCTAGTGATAAATAAATGAAAAACAATGGGATATATTGGAGTATATAAGGAAGCCATTAGGTTTAAAACTAATTTGGTCTGACCTTCTTTTTCCAAAAGGGCCTGACGTGGCCTGTTAAGCATACATTGTACATCTGCTTTAAACATTTACTATGTCCTAAAGACAAGAATGATGCCCCTAAAGGTAGGGATGTAGCTTCCCCCCAAATCAGCATTTCTTTAAGGATAAGCATCTCTCCCTAACGCAAGGATTAATTACCAACCTGCTGTGCTCACCTTGTGACCACCAACCTGCTGACCACTGTCTTACTGTGTCAGCTAAGCATCTCGTGACAATTGTAAAAGGGGCATTCCTATCACATGTGGTGTATGCTCTTTGTTCCATGACAGTATATAACCACTTGTACACCCCACTTCTTTGGTGCCCTTCTTTCCCTGGGCTAGTCCTCAGCTCTGTCTCATAATAAACTCACACCAATTTTGATTTCTAGATTGACTATGGATTATTTGAATTGATGCTGGAAACACACTCTGTGCATTAAGATGAGATACACAATTGTCATTGCAAGGACTGAGATAGGCTAAGGTAAATGTTGGTAGAATAACTTATACTAATATTTTTTTCTTTCTCCCCATGCCATTAGACAAAGTTGATTTTTACATAAATTATATGGACCTCTTGTATGATACTGTTACTGGCCACAAACACAGATCCATTTACCCACCACACAAGAGGTGCCAAAAATAAAAACTGGAATGCCAGGCTTATGGCAAGGAAAGGGGCTTTTATTATCAGAAGGCAGCCAGATGAGAAGATGGGAGCTAAAAACTCAGATCCACCTCCTTGAAGGGAAAAAGGTGTGTGTTTTTATTTGGAGTTTTAAGTAGGGAAGGGGGAGCCTGTGGCCTTGCTGGCTGGCACCTTCCCACCAGCCTGCATTTGGCCTTGTGTGGCTGCTTGCAGGGAGCGGGATGGTGAGGTAAGGGAATCTGCAGATGGGTGTCCTTGCTTATTTGCCTCTGTGATAGATGGTGGATTCCGGCACCAGGAATCTGAGGAGTTGGGGTCTGGGAAGCTTCAGTTTCTTGATATTCTCTGGACACCAGTTTCCCTGTAATAAACTTCAAGGACCCATAATTAACCAAAACTTTAGTGTGAGCCCAGTGCAGGACACCGGGGCTTTTAATAATTTGTAACTTCTATTTGCCTTGAGAAGTTCAGGAATACAAAGGTTGAAGAAACCATATTTACACATGAATGTAACTAGAGAAGCAGGGAAAGGAGATGGGTGCTTTTGGTTTTAACCTCATATATGCTAGGTTTAATGTAGGGGAACCAATATCAGGGCTGGTATCAATAGCACTGTATTTGAGTGGTTCTCTGCAGTATCATTATCAAGCATCAAATGCTAAAGCAAGCTTGACAAAAATCTAAGTTAGCCAAGAGAAGACAACAATTGATGGACTTGAAATAGAAGAAATGCATATTTCTTAATTGCATATAAGTTGCCACAGATCCTAACTTTATATTAAATTTTGATGAAGAGACATGGAATGGTTTAGGTTCTTCTGTGAAAAAGAGCTACTTATTTATTCATTCAATCATTTGTTTATTCACCAAATAATTATTGAACACCTACTATATGTAAGGTAGAATTCCTTGCTTTCTTTCAACACTCATTCTTGCTGAGAGTTGTGAGAAAAACTGTATAATAAACAAATGAAATAAATTTTGATGATGATAAACGCTCGTAAGAAAAATAAAATAAGGTGGAGGAACAGAGTGTGGAAGAAATTGGGGGAGGAAGATTCAATCTCTGATGGAGTGTCTACAGAAGGTCTCACGGAGGAGTCATTTAAGTGAAGACATGGAGATGAGAGAGTGAACCATGCAGATTTCACCATGGGAGGGGGGACTTTCAAGCAGAGGAAACAGCAAGGGTAAACCTATGATATTTTGTTTGAATAGGTGTTCAAAATATTTGTTAGTTCCATTTGGTTTCTGTAAGGCATTTTCATCTTTTAAAGGCATTGTTACAGTGATTGCTTCCAGATGCTTTGATTCCAGCTTCTTTTGAAAGCCTTCAGTTTCTTTTCAGAAATTACATTAGGAAATTTGCTGTCAATACTTGTTTATTCTAACCATATTGGAACTGGGTAGCTGGTGAATACTGAGTCTTAATCTTTATGGAGTTGGACTACATGTATTTAAAAGTTGCCAGTTTATGTCTCTAGAGGTAGAGAGAGATTCAATGCACCTTTGGCAGATTTCCTTTCGTTTGGGGAAAATTACAAATTAGCGTTCCTTAGTTACACAAATATAAGACCAGCAGTTTCATTGTTCTTGGAGGAAAGTGTAAGGTCACCATTAACCAGAATTTAGTAACTCAAATTAGGTTTATTAACAGAACTATGTCTCTGAAATGTTGGAGATTTATTTTTCTCTCTTAAATATGAATTTAGTGTGGGAAGTGCTTAAAATATATTGCCTGTTATTGGTAAATGCACATGTGTTTTGTTTAAGCATTTGGTCCACGACTTTAGGGGATCAGACCAAGGCAATCTTATTGGCCTGAATATTCAAATAGCCTCTTCTCCCAGTAGGGGATAAAATGAGTCAAGGAATGGATTGAGCTTGGTATAGGGCTGCCTCTACAAGAGTGACCATTTCTTGATCCATTATAGATGTCAAATTTGTTCCTGCTAAGAGATCTTGTAGGAGGGTGAGCATAGCTACAGCATGAATATACACATTTGACAGCTGGTGGTTGAAAGAATACCAGCTGAGTGATAAGAAGATTATTCAAATCACTCCTTGCTAAGGGCCTACAGTGACCTGAGGACTCAGCTCAGTTAGGGACCCTCCAATCACTCTCCTGTGTTCACACTTTGGGTGGTTACCCCTCAGCAAGGCATGGCTCACATTCCATGCATAGCAAGGAGTTGTCTTTGAGGATAATGGACGCACTTGGTCAAGCCTGAAGGACGTGAGGTGCAGTGGGAAGAATGTTCACAGAGAGCCCCGCGTGAGAAAAAAGCAGGAGATGATGCTAAGGTGATATAATAAATATATGTGCTTATATGTGGCTTAAGTTACTGTTGATATTTAAGCGTATTCTATTTTGTTGACTTGTAGTTGGCCTGAAACTTATCAATGAGCTTAATATTGATCAAATTTTAAAAATCATAGGGACTCATTATTTTTGATTATTTTAATTATTTTTAATTTACAGAGCCTCTATTGGCATTGTCTATTGTCATACACAGTACCTTTTAAATTTTGAGATACATATGGTTTTCATGATATAACATTATTTATAAAACTACCTCCCCTCTTTTTTTTTTTGGTGAGCAAGATTAGCCCTGAACTAACATCTGTTCCCAATCCTCCTCTTTTTGCTGAGGAAGATTGGCCCTGGCCCAACATCTGTGCCCATCCTCCTTTACTTTATATGTGGTACGCCTTCCACAGCATGGCTTGATAACTGCTGTGTAGGTCTGTGCCCAAGATCTGAACCTGCAAACTGTGGGCTGCTGATGCAGAGAGCACGAACTTAACCACTACGCCGCCGGGCCGGCCCCCAAACTACCCCGTTTTTTAAAATGTCAAAATAAAATATGATAGAAGTAAACTATAGAAGTGGAGGATCAAAAATACCAACTTGGAATCACTTTATAAATAATCTCAATAGTTCTAGAACAGAGCTTGGAAAACTACAGACCATTAACCAAATCTGGCAAAATCTTGCTTTTAAAAATAAAGGTTTATTTGAGCACAGCCACTCTCATTGCTGTAGGTGTTGTTTATAACCGTTTCATGCTATATAGGCAGAACTGAGTATTTGCTAAAGAGACCTGTATGGTTGGCAAAGCCTAAAAAAATATACTATTTGGCAATAGAGAGGAAAAATTTCCTGATCCCTGTTCTAGAATATCTCATCATATTTGATTCCTTGGATAAAAATTCTACCTTTAGAGTGTTTTTTAGCCACAACTGCTTATTGATGTATAGATATTGTATGTTATAAGAACTGTTTTCATTTTTCCCTATTCTTTCACCCTGAGAATTACATTTTATGTGTCATACTCTGTTGTTTTTCATACTTGCTCCTTATGGTTTTATCTAGGATTGTTTTTCCCTGTACTTCAAATCTCCTTTTCTCACTCTCTTTTCAGACAGTAAAGTTTCCTGACAACCTGTTCTATCCTAACATAGGGAGAGATTCTTGTATATTGCCTATCATTCTGTTATCATAAATGATGAACCAAAAATACAATTGCTGCCCTTCAGTGCTATCTTCTCAGTCAATGCTCTTCATACTGACTTTTATTCTATAGTCTGAATACAATTTAAGGAAGAACTAAAATCCACCTCTCCTCTGTTTCCCAGACTTCAAAGTCACCAGAGATTTCAATATTTATCTGATTTTAAGATTCAACATTGAAATCTTCCCAGTTCCTCAAAGAACAAGTTTCCATTAGATTTGTCCTGAAATAAGTCATCTTACGTTATCTCCAAATCAACATTTACACTGAGAGTTATAGAAATATAAGCATAAAAACTTGAAATACAGTTTTATTTTAACCAGTTTGGCTCTTTAACATAAATTATTTTCTACTCTTTAAGCCTATCTGTCTCTAAAATTAAAATGGCAATAGAGAGACAGTGGCCTTTTCTGCTTCTGTCAAAAATCTTTCTTTAATGTTTCTCGATTTTTTTTCCATTTATGATCTCTGGCACTTGGGAAAAATACATTTTACAAAGAGCTCCTCTGCATATCTGTCTTTTTTGAATATCTTGGAATGTAAGCTCCTTGGAGGGAGGACCTGTATCTTTTATATGTTAAACACCTGACACAAAATGAGCCCTAAATAAATGTTGAAACATCATTAGACCAAACACTTCAATCATTCCCCATTTAGAACAAGAGGACTGGGGAGGTAGTGACAGCTGGAGTCTACTTGAGATGTTGATACCTTTGGGTGTCTTTGTCAAGCTACAGCCTGAGGCCCCTTCTGTTGAAGAGATAACAGAAAATATTAAATGACCTGACAGGTGACTTAAGCAAGAAAGGAAGAGAAATGAAGAAAAGTGCCTATGGGGCAGAACATTTGAAAAATAGTTTGTTAGGAAGAGAAGAAAAATAATATAGTGGAAAATCTTTTTTTTTTCCAAATTTCTGTGAAAGGTAAACAAAA
Organism: Ceratotherium simum simum; assembly: GCF_057802395.1. Lineage (NCBI taxonomy): Eukaryota > Metazoa > Chordata > Mammalia > Perissodactyla > Rhinocerotidae > Ceratotherium > Ceratotherium simum. The sequence continues at coordinate 11,960,888 of NC_141927.1, read as the reverse complement.
TAGTTATAATTAAGATTGACGAGAGAATGCACATTACTTTGAACAAAGAACAATACTGCTGGCAAAATGATGCTTTATAGAATGCAAGCTAGTGCTTCTCCATGAAGTAGTGAAGAGTGCTGGATGTCAGGACAAAAAGAATTCCTTAAAAACTGAAAGCATTAATTCTGTGAGATATCTGGGATGTAGAAGAAATGCATCATATCTGAAATAGAGATGTAGACAATATGAGGAAATGTGTGGTTACAAAAATAAAATAAAGGGAGAAAAAATTATGGTCCTTGTAATTGGTTTATTAGTTACAGAGACTAATCTGGCAGAGTTTGGAGGTGGAAGCAGTCAGAAATCAGGAAGAGTTGGTGTTTGTATGTGGGAGGAGAGAACATAAACATTTTTGCCAGCATATATATACACTTTGTTTACCGTCTCTCTCACTTATTCTTCCACAATATTGCACATTAAATATACTAGCGTTTTTCATAAAAATCCAATACATGTAATCAAGATACGAGAATGCAGTTTAAGAATCACAATAATCTTTGGTCTAAAGGCTTTTAAATTGAGCACTATACATTAACTAAGGAATGGATCTGTTCATGTCTAAGATACAATGCAGTCCGGTCCTCACTCCCTCCTGAGACAGCTCTGTTCACTCTCTATATGATGCATCTTCATCACTCTACTCTTGCAAAAGAAAGCAGCTTATTTCATTGTCAATTAAGAATAAGGCTCGCAACCAATAGCTGGCTGAGACTGAAGATGTACACATCGTTCTTTCGATCAATCAATCTTTCTCTCTATCAAAAACATAATATTTGCTGGTAATATTCAAAACAATTTTAAGAAAACAGGAAATAACTTATATTAGGAGCATGCTTGGTTCTTTAGAATTTGATATTTCTTATTACTTAATTTAAGAGATTTCTTATTGATTAAGCCCCTGCTGATAGAAAGGCAAAAAAGGAGTATGTCTTAATATGTTGAGTGAGAATTTTTAAATTTTCACGCATACTTTTGGCTGCAAGAAAATCATGTCTGGTCACAATCTGCAAATTTTCATATTCTAGATTCAATTTTGCCACCAAATAAGTGTTAGGTAATTGTGAAAATGCAGTTTTGACGTATGTATTCCCTGTGGAGTGACAACCAATCTGGCATCAACAGGAAAAGATAATGAGAAGTGTAATTACCAAATATAAATGAACTCAGGAGTGGCTGTTTTCCATTTGAAAATACCACCTGTTTCCATTAGCATTTCCAGGCTTCCCAATTATGATGCACTGTCCAGAACAAGTATTTAGATGGCACTTAACTGTAAACTTAGGAACTATGATCGTTTTCAGTCAAGTGTAAACACAGTAAGGATAATATAAATTAAAATTAAATGCCGAAAGTTAATCTTAACTAGTAAGTGAAAAATATATAATTTTATTGTGTTAGGGTATTTTGTTAAATAGAAAGCCAAGTTTATAATGTAACTTAAAAGGAGAGCTAAAACATGGCATGGTGAAGCCACATGGTCAATAAGTACAATTGAGAGTTTGACAAATTTCCCTTGTCAAATGAAGCTAGAATGCATATTCTTCAAGTTCCATACATTTTGTGGCATTTTAATTTTCCCCTTTGCACTTGCTAAAAGCGAAACCCTTTTATCATATCTTGTAATATATAGACGGCAGCTTCTGTGAATATAGACTAGATTCTCTATTGACAGATAGGTGGAAATGTCCTTGAAATAAAAAAAAAGGACTTTATTGTTACTTTTTTTTCTGTTAACTTGAGCAACAGTGTCATTCCATTCCTTCAGTAAGATAGCAAAACAATTGTATTACAATTTGGGGTCAGAGTACATATCTGCAATTCTTTAATACATTTTCATAGAAAACAGTTATGAAGACACAAAAGAAGCCAAATATTTCACTGAATAGAGAATTTGATGTGAATAAAATAATTAACATTCATGGAATTCCGTATATACATTTGTAATGCGGAGCATTTTCCCATGGCTATGCTTTGATAGCCTTTTAACATTAAAATTCAGCAAAGTAAATTGAGCACAATAGCAATAGTAAGATTTCACAGTTCAATTAGCTATCTGTTTATACATTTAACTTGTCTGCATTTTTGAAGAAACACTTTAGCAAAGACCATATCACATAGGGTTTATGTTTTAAATGAATCTGATTACAAATGAAAAAATGAGTCAACTTTAGTAAATAGCTTTAGAATAATAAGCATGCTACTTCTAAAAGTTGAATGTGAAAAGGTTATAAAGTTTGTCCTCTGAAGACATGTTACTTTACCGTGGTCCCAGTTAAGCCCATGCTCAATAGAAATGTTCCCCAATATGTGATGGTACTATTTCTCAGATATGCTCTGTAAGTGGGCACTTATTAAATGTCTGAGAAAATAATTATTTATGTGGACGCATCCCTCTATCTGTGCTTTGAATTGTAATTCCTTCTCTCTTCATCTAAATCGTCAACCACCGCTTGTGAAATCACTCTTTCTCTTCAACATTTAATCAAATTTAATGCTCTCCCTTTTGGAAAATAAAACCATATGATGTCTTCAACAGTAGTAAAAGCAACTACCCCAACTCTACTTCACCTTGCCCTTCAGCTACCATTCCATCACTCTCCTCCCATTTTTAGCCAATCTTTTTGAAGGAGTTGTCTATACTTCCTACAGACAGGTTTCCCCTACCATCCGAAAGTAGACTGTTACTATAAAACCTTTTGTAAACCATGGCGTAAAGCAAAGAAGCAATTACCACTACTTTATATGGGATAAAGTTTTGAGTGTTCCCAGACCCAAAAAAATAACATACCAAATTATACCAAATAACACATGAAACTTAAAATTACACTGACCTATAGTCAAAGTAGAATTGATATGATAAACACACAGCCTATGTAAGATAGAAATAATATACGTACAGTGTCGTTCCACTTACCAGAATTGGGAAGACACTGAGTACACTGGAAGGCTGAGCGGTAGTGGGGGTGATGATGGTGTGTTGGGCTGAGTTGTCGGAGGCTGGGGTGGTGGGAGATACAGGAGACTGGGGTGTAGGAGAGAGAGAAAGAGGGTCATCTATTAATGTCTCATTGTCCTCTGAATCCATCAGGGTTGGCAGGTCACTAACGTCTATACTTTCTTCTAGGTCTGCCTGCCTCCATGTCAAAGATCGAGATTCCTCATCTGCTGTAGCTGATGTGGAATGCTTGAAATATGACAATATGCTTGACTATTTAACCTTTATAATGGCTCACTGCAAACCAAATGTTGGATGCTATTTTTGCCTTTTTTCATAAAAGTGAAAATCCTCTTCGGATTTCTTTTGGTTAGTGAAAACAGGTACTAAGGTAGGTCTTTCCTAAAAACCAAGTGGCATATAAAGTGAACTTTCAGATAGCAGGGGAAACCTGTATGTGTTTAGCTCTTACTCACTCCGCACTCCTTAACCCAAATCAATATTCTATCTCCTAGAGACTCTTTCCTAAAATAATTTTTGCTGAGCCTTCCCATGACTTTCATGCCATTGCATTCAATGAATATTTTTTTCAGTCCTCTTGCTTGAAATCTAAAATCATGCAAATATGTTGACTGCTTGATCCTTTTTGAAACTCTCTCTATCCACATGCTCCTGGTTTTCTTCCTACATTTTTCCGCTTGATCTTTCTCCTTCTCTTTTGCATACTTATCATCTCCTACCTGACCATTAAATTTTCACTCAGTTCTTGACTTAATCAAAGTTATTTCCATAAGAAACCTCGTATATACAGTCATATTCATTTCCATTACTGCATGATGACTCAATTTTATATAGGAACTCTTTATTCTCCCATGAGCTTCAGATCTATATAAAATTTGATCTGACTTGCATATGTATGATACAATTGAATCTGAATATATACAAAACCATACTCACATCTTTTCCCCTAAACCGTGACTACATCCAAGATTCCTAATCCAGAATAGTACAACCATGAATTAAATTGCCCAAGTCAGATACATAGCTAATCTGCATGATATAGCTGTCTCTTCCATGACTTATAGCTATTTAAGTTCTAAATCTCTCTCTAAAACATGTGCTACTACCTTAGCTTATCATCTCTCACCTGGACAATATAAATACCCTAATCTCCTTGTATCTACTCTAACACCCCTCTTCACCTCTCAATTCCTTGTTCACATTGTAATGAGAGTGACAGTTTCAAAACACATATCTGATCATAAAATTCTTCAATTGCCTCCCACTGTTTAAATAACAAAAACACAGTTCTCAAGGCCTTCCTGATCTGTGCTCTTTCTAACTCCACTGCCTCTCTTTCACTTCCTGCTCTTGAGCCACACCAGCCTTCACATTCCTTGAGAATTCTGTGTTTTTTTCATACCATAGTCAGGACCATACAACATAGGTTTGGGACCTGTGGAAAAAAAAATCTTTTCAAGGCCCCCAGTAAACATAAACTGCCTAGAATCTGTGCACAGGTTGTCCTTCAAGACCTGAAGGAACCAACGGACCTTACTAGGCTCGTTGTAGTAAAGTCAGTTGGCTCATTATTCCAGTATAAATGAACCCGATTGTGGGTCCTAACTAGTTCTGGTCCTTTTAACTGGAATTCTCTCCCTCCAGTCTTTTACCTAGTTAACTACCCATCCTGCAAATTTCACCTCACGGATCATTTTTATAAGGAAGTCTTCCCTGAAATTCCACTCCTATCCCTTAAAAAAAATTCCGTCGAGGTCAATTTCCTTCATAAACTGCTTGCAATATATTATCTCAGTGTGAAATTACATGTATTATTGTGATAATTTTACTAATATCAATCTTCTCTATTAAGCCATAAACATCATGAGATCAGGAATCATTTGTTTTTGTTTTTTATTTTATCTCCAAGATCTACTTTAAATCCCAAAGGTGCTTAGTAATAATTTGTTTAGGGAATCAATGAATGAATCAATAAACTAATCCCTTAGAGAGTTTTGGTGTTTCAGGTTGATGATCACTTCTTGCCCCCCCACTAGATTCTGAACTGGTAGAAAAAATTCACATAAGGAGTAGAATAAGGATCAAAACAAATAGTGGAAAACCGAATTGTGGGATGAGACTTTGTCCAAGGGCCATATTTTCATATCCTTCATCTCCTCAGTTGAAATTTCCCTAAAATTATGGACAGAACCACTGATGAACACGGACTTCTCCTATCAAGCAGGGCGTTCTTCTCTTGGCTTACTTTGTAAAGGAAATCGAGTGAAGAGAGAAACAACAAAAATTGTGAGCAAGCTCATTGCACAAGAAAGAGCCAGAATGATTAGGCTGGGCCTATAGAAACATTCTCTTCCCAATCTCAACAATGATATAAGTCCCTCAGCCTTGCATGGGAAATGAGAATGAGGGTAATGGAGACTAGGTAAAACATGCAGTCTTGTTGCACACCTCATATGGGGTTCAGCGAACTTCTCTGATAGCTCTGACTACTCTGCCCTTGATGGGCAGGCAGACCTCTCTCAGAGTCCATGCCTCCTTCCAGTCCTAGCAGACTACTTAAAACATTAGGTCACAGAGGTGTTTGCCCCTATCTGGCGCGTAGTGGTTTCGTTTGGCACGCTCTGTTTCACAGCCTGGTTTCCTGGGTTCAGATCCCAGGTGCAGACGTACACCACTCATCAGCCATGCTGAGGCAGAGACACACATGTAAAATAGAAGAAGACTGGCACAGATGTTAGCTCCAGGCTAATCTTCCTCAAGCAAAAAAATAGGAAGATTGGCAACAAATGTTAGTTCAGGATGAATCTTCCTTACTAAAAAATATAAAGATAATAAAAACCAAAATGTTCTCACATGTGGTCAGCACAGAAACCACCTTGGCTAAAACAGATTAATTTTGTTAATTTACAGAAACATACAATCAGGACATAAGCTATGATAGTTAGTCTAAATAAGTAAGTCCAACTCTATTTTTTCCCCACTAATGTATAGAAATGTACATTGGCCTTATTATTGTTTTGCATGGCACTAGATTTAGATTGAAAGTCTTATGATGAAGTAATACCAGTTCAAAGACCAGGAGAAGTGTTATAATTTGGTCAAATTATAGATCAAAATTAAGAAAACATTATTCAGCGCTTTGGTTGAATAAGTAAACACACCAATTTGTTCAGCATTATACACAAACTCTGTGTTTCACACTGACCTTTTAAGTTAAAGAAGATGATATTCAGAAAAATCAATAGGAAAGGAAAGTGACAAGACCATTTATGTTGATTGCATCAAATCCAAGAGGAACTTTTAAGAAGTCATTAGACAAGGAGTCAGTGTGTCTGCTTTCTTAGATTTATCTATCTGATATTTTAACACTCTAGTTAGGTAGGTAGTTGACTACAAGGACATTCAACGTAAGTCAGAATGGTTTCATTTATAGGGTAAGAATTTGACCAGGGGATATAGTACAACCTGGCATTCATTTACCTCTTTCCCCTAATTTATATATAAATCTGTAATTTCGTTGTAGTAAACCACAAATCTACAGAGGTACGCTCACTACTGGGTATAGCAAGAGGTAGTTACTTTTGTCTAAGTAAAATTTCTTTGTATGTATGGAAAATAAAAAGAAAACTTATTTACCCAAAATTTATTGTAGAATAAACTAAATTAAATTTGTATTTTTGAAAATTAAAGACTTTTCTATACAGCAAAATCAAAGGTCTTTTCTGTCTACTTTCCTTTGGAAAATATATATTTTTAATCATGTCTAAATAAGAGAATAGCTACTTAGAAACCTGAAATTGTAGGCTCATACTATTCTTCATATTTTGGAAAATGTTCTTGAGTTCAGATAACAAGGAATCACTTTGGAATTTCTATGATCCTCTGCTAAGCCTTTGTCAAGTTTAAGGGATGTAGTGTCCCCTAAAATAAATACATTTTAATCAGCTACTCCCAGTCTTATCCTTATGGCTTCTAAGCTTTAAACTGCTTAGATATAACTTGGGAATAATTATTGGGTTCGATTTTCTCTAGTTTATGAAAATTTCTGAAAGATCTTGAAACCAATGAGGCTTTCAAATTTATCCCTCAAAGGTGACAAAGGTACAAGTGAAACACATCTCCAAGTCTATGTTTGGGCCATAGTATTTCTCAGAGCCACAGTAGTCTGAGTGGTAGCTCAATACATAGATCCTAAAAGAAATTAACTGTTAAAGATAAACAAAGCTGGACACTAGTTACAGGAGTCAGGATAGATTTTATTCAGTGATAACTATTACAAGAGGGAAGAAGGTCCAGGGTGAACTGAACTCAATTTCATCACAACAAAGGGCAGGAGACATTTCCAAGGCTGGGCTGTGCGAAGGGAAGGGGACTGAGTAGTGTTAAGAGGTTTCATCCATGTGACCAGGACATCTGGGTTTATTAATTGGCTAATATCCAGAGGAGAAACAAACTTCTCCTATTTTTATAACAGGAGGCAGTGGTGCAAGTTGGAGCATGGTGCTCACTGAAATTAGCTTCTCATCCTCCCACAGGGAACTAGAGGGAGAGTTATCTCCTTGAATCTTTGCATTTTAAAGAGAGGGCATTCAGGTCCTTGAGAAGACAGTTCTGGGTGGTAGAAGATTTACATCTCAGAAGGACTGAGAAAGGATTTATAATGCAAGCTTTCTAAAGTAACTGCTCTAAGAGGAGGTTTATCTGCCTGTCACTGGGTTTCGGCTGGAACAAACAGTAAATTCTCCCAGCAGCTTTGAGCTTTCTTAAGCAAGAACTTAAGGATACTGGAGTCATTATCCTAGGGATGCGGCCCTGAGCAGTTAGAACCTATGCTAGTGTTTTTTCAAGTCTCAGAGTGTTTTGTGTGTTGGGGGTGGGGTGTGGGTGAACGAATTCTTCCGTGCTGAGTGTCTACAGCTTTCATAGGCCAAGGTTGAGGACTAGTCAAGAAGAGAGCTCAGAGGAGCCTGACTAGAGTTTGGTCAAGGAATGAATCTTTGTCAAAATGCAGCTTTTCACATATGGGATAAAGGATTTCCTCTGACACTTGACGATGGAACATTTGTGTAGTGTATTATCAATTACGGTAAAATAAATGGGATTAGTAATTTAGAAATTTCTAGCATTAGCTTTCTGTGTTATTATATGTATCTGTCAGGATTTAATCAGCTCAAAATAGTAACAATATATATGTTTCACAGGGATATATTCTTATGCAAGCATAGGAGCTGGTTATGCAGTCTATATAAAGCTGCTGAGTTTTTATCTGATGCTGGATGGTGAAGGGCAGACAATTGGGAAGAGAAGATGGATGTAAGGTATGGGGGATACCTAGAACAAGCTGGAAACCAGACACACGAGCTGCAGCCCCCGAGGGTAGACTGAAGCCATATGAGTTTTTGTTGACATTGACCTTAGTGGGATGAGTGTCCTGAAGAGGCTGGGGACCTGTGTCATGGAGGTAAACATGCACCGCTGCCCCATGAGAAGGAGTGTCCAAGGGAAGTTGGAACAGTCTCCGGTCCAACTGCTGCCAAGGAGGTAAGACAGCAGGTCAGACACAACGGTGTGAGCAACATGATGGCTGTGCTGTACCACTATCCTCTAAGTCTTCACAAGAATCTTTCTGGTGGCCCACCCTATCCAGAAGCTTAAAAGAGAGTATATTCTGGAAAATGTAGTTCAGCCTAGCCAGGTTGACACATTACAAAGTCATCAGAGTCTACTCCTAATCAACTTGGCAACCACACACTTCTCCTTAACCTGTATTTAATCTTTAATGACAATAACATAGTCACAATTCTGCCTAACATGAAACAATTATCCTGCATCCAATTGAAAAAGTGCTAATCCCTTCCCAGAAGATGATATAAAGTCACCTTTTTTGACTTTGGATGATGTTCATTCTTCTCATGACGTTCATTCTAGATGAATTATACTCCCCTTCTGATATCCAGTAACTTAATGACTAAGATACAACATCAATTACTGTTAATACATCTTATTTTAGAGGATATGGAGAAGAGAGAGAGTGGAAGAAAGATAAGTAATTGGCTAAAATAAACACAAACATAATTATATCAAAATAAGGAGAAATACTCGTAACTATTTTCATCCTTGGTTTTGCCACTGGTCACGTGATTGTAGCTGGTATAGTCATGCATTGTTTAACGAGGTGGACACCTTCTGAGAAATGCGTCATTAGGCGACTTCGTTGTTGTGGAACATTATAGAGTGTACTTACACAAACGTAGATGGTATAGCCTACTGGTATAGGCTATACGGTACTACTCTTAGGGGACCACCGTCGTGTGTGCAGTCTGTTGTTGACCAAAACATTGTTATGCGGGTCATGACTGTATTTATAACTACCTTCCTCCACTACCCATTCCGTATTCCTTTTGCCCTCAACAAACACTCAGCTGGAATCTTGCCTGGGAGCATTACCCAAACCTTAATTTCTGTAGGATCTTTGCCACTAGTAGTACAGCTTGAACTGAATTTTGTAGTTTTCCAACTACTTTCATCACAGGGCATGGGAGTACTAAGAAGAAACCTAGTGGATCTTGTTCAATTTAGACATATCCTTTCTTATCACATGTTATGTAGTAGAAAACTAATATCTTTTGATAGTCAAGATCAATCACTCCAGCCAGTATAATTTCTTCTTTTCCTATTGATTCACTGGCATGAGGAACCCAAAGGGCTAGATAGCAGTCTCAAATCTAGGAAACATGGATACTCAGATATCCCCAAGGTTCTTAAAACTAAGGAACTAAAATTATCTGCTGGGAAGATGTTTTGCAGCAACAGAAAATCTTTTTTTTAGTTCTAAAAGTTTTTAACTTGGCCTCCGTCTGAACCAAAGGCTTCGGCGGGTATGTTTCCTGTGACAATTAAGAGTATTTTTAGTAGCTATTTGTTTCACAAGGAACCCACTGAGATTTAAGTTTGCTCTTTCCAGGACTTTTAAACTAATTATAAAAAGATAAAATACTCCAGAATTTAATTTTGTTTTGTACGCTCACAGTATTAGCTACTGAAGCTTCAAAACTTACTCCTCCAGTCCTGATCTCACCACCAAAAAATATTTGGAGATATAACTACATCCTCTGGTTAGTACAAATTAGTTTCAATCAAGTTGAAATTTTATAAAATCAAAATTGGTTAGAAGATAATATGTCTCCTGAGAAGACTATTTGAAAGGAAAAAATGTAATGATGCAACTCTCCATTTAATTATTCACTTTGTTTGAAAGTGTTTGTTATGGTAATTCTTGAATTTCTCCAAAATATGCTTTTCTGACTATATTTATAGGATTATCCTATGCAACACAGATTGAAAAACAGGACTGAAATATATTTATGATTCCAATAATGATCCATTGCCTCTAATTTAGAACTTGATTTTGTTCCATGTATTCTATATTTTTTTGCATTTGGTAATAGCTCTCTTTCCTTCTTTCTTAATTCTTTCTTATTTCTTCCCTCACTTCTTACTGTTACACTTCTGTTTGAAACCCTTCTAGGATTCTCCATTACTACAGAGTGATTCTCAAACTGTAGTGATCATAAAATCCCCTGTTGGGAGAATCCTCATTGTTAAAGAATGCCGCAGTGTAATTCTGACGCCACTTTTGAGAAACATTAATAAAATAAATAAAGGAATCTGCTCATAAGGCATGTACCCCTATTGTAATGTGTCACCCGTGTGTCTCATTGCCTCTGGCGACCCTCCCTATGTCCCCTATTGCACTCATATCAAAGGATTTCTCTTTCCCTAAGGAGATTTCTTTTCTCATACATCCTTATTTTTGCACACAGTGTTCCCTTTCAGATTTAGTTAATAAATTAATTTGACTGTGGATCATTTCTCCAGCTTATGAGAATAACTCAGGCTAAAATTTATGATACTTGAATACTTGAGGCAGTAAGCTTCATGTCCATAAAAACTAATTCATTTTATCAACTTGTAACTAGAATAATTGAGAAATTTACTAAAAGGTCATCTTTTATATGCTTTCTTTCTCTCTTCTTAGAGATCAATACTTTTTGATTAGTTGATTGATTTATATAATAAACTCTATGACCTTATAACTTGCAACACAATCTCCTTCTTTTACTCACATCAGTGCACCCAAATATAAATGTACACAGTATTATTATCTTGATGCTAAAAATGCCAAAATCTTTCTACAAATAAATTTTCCAACTAGTTACTCACTTTACCATTTTTATTTTGGGTATTTTTTCTTTTGAAAACTTTGTGTAAATTTTTACATAAAGCCTGTAGTCTTCTATAATCATTTACTAAATTTGCTTTCTAATATGTTTGTAATAGACTTTGATATTTCACTTTTATCATCAGCAGAGGTGGATAGTGTTGAATAAGAATTATAAAATTAGACCTAATTGAAAACTTTTTGATTAAAATATAATATAACTTTTTTTTTTAACAAGACAGTGGCACATCATTGATATTTCAACCTATCATGGATATTTGGGTCTTTGGCCTATTGAGAGGAATACGGCGGTGTGTCTCCCTCGTATGTTCATTATGACCATGCCTTATAAATTATGGATTAGACCCATGGATAAATGCACATCAGCATTGTGATCCCTTATCTTTGTGTTTCAAAGTGATTAAAACAAGTAAGATGGAAAAGAGCGAAACTGGTAGAGTGCAGATGACAGAGGTAACGGGAAAGGACAGGACACAAGGGGACATCTGGATGGGGACCAAGACTCAAGTCCAAAGTTTAGATCATTGCAGAGGAGTGTTGATTATGTCCCTAGTTCCCTAGTCATGTGGGAGTAATTTAGGGAAAATACTGTGTGTGGATAAATTGGAAATGTTACAATATTCAAAACTGCAGCCACAGAGACCTAGACAGAGCTCCATGTGAGGTGCTTAATGGAAAATCTTCCTGAGAAAATAGTCTCCTGCTTCATGCTTGGAGTGGGAGTTAGAATGTGTGGCACACACAGGAACCATCTCTAATGGACACCCAGGCTTTAGACTAATTTATTGGTGGAAGAACAGGAACCTGTCACTTGTCCAATAGTAGGAATGATTCTCCTCAAGAAAGGATGTCTTAGGATATGATCCCTATAAGCAGAACCTGAAATGCAGATTTTTATGAAGGTGACTTACTGAGAGAGTGCTTTTGGAAGGAAAGTGGGAAACACCAATTGGGAAGAGGAGGAAAGTCAAACAAAGATATTGTTTTCAGCCTACTCTCATGGGGAGCTCTGCAGCGTGAATTGCAGCAAAAAAATTGCTTCCACCAAGGAAAAGGAGCTGTGTTTTTTTATCCTCACGTCAGTCATTCCTTGGCTGTTGACTTTCAAAGAGTGTATCCTGGATGGTGATGATTTCCTTCAGGGTAGGAGTAATTTTCTGCAGCAGCCTAGAGATGGATGTGCCAGCCTGGTGAGGTAATCTGGGCAGGGTGCCCATAGCATCCACTACCCAGTATGGGAGTATGTATTCTTGCTTTCCTATAAGAAGATAATGTGTAGAGAAGAAGAACTGATTCCGAAGTAGGTAGAAACAAGCCTGGGGATTAGCGATAATATATGTGGAAAATAAAGATTAGTCCGCCTGAAGTCAGGCTAGTTGGAACCCCACGTTATAATTAGATTTTTTTTGTTGTAACAACCAATTTTTGAGGCGCTGACTAACCACCGTGTTTTAAACTCCATGAGGGTGGAGTCTGTGTTAGCTTTTTCTTATTATTATACTTCCAAAACTGAGTACAGAGCAAGGCATACCATAGGTACTCAATAAATATCTGTCAGATGAATCAAACAATAAACATGGATTATATAAGAGAGATTGTACGAGTCAAGGCTCTCCCAAAGAAACAGAACCAACACACACACACATATACATATATGCAGAAAGAGACAGAGAGAGATTTTAAGGAGTTGACTCGTGTGATTCTGGGGACAGGCAGGTCCAAAACCTGCAGTGCAAGCTGGCAGTCTGGGGGTAAAATTCCTTCTTCCCTGGGGAACCTCAGTCTTTGCTCATAAGGCCTTCAACTAATTAGATGAGGCCCACCCACATTATGGCAGATAATCTGCTTTTCTCAAAGTCTACTGATTTAAATGTTAATTACATCTAAAAAATACCTTCCCTCAACATCTATACTGGTGTTTGACAAAACAACTGGGTACCACATCCTTGCCAAGTAGACACATAAAATCAAACACCTCAGAGACTGCCATCAGCACTCTCTATGCAGCAGTGCTCATTATATTTCTCCAAGCAGAAATTTTTTTTTATCAAACTCTCATAAATATATAAAAATCTCATAATAATATTTCCATAATGCAGCTACAATGTTATTTTTCTGAACTTGAATGTATTGAATTTTCAATAACCCAGAAGCTAAAAATGATTATCTACTATACAGTGGGACAATGACTTGCTTTCTTTTTCTGTGCAGTTAAAAATGTTTCCATACACCAGCTAACTCAGAGTAAATTCTTTTAATGCCGCATGAAGTGTTGTAAATTTTTTTGTTTTTCAGATAGACTGTTTCATAGCAGAATCTCCAGAATCTTACCTTTGATAAGTTAATTTATTTGGTGTGTGTATGTTAAAGCAATGCCTTTGAGGATCATTTTTAAAAATCTGATATAAAATGAATGTCGATATTTAAAAATAATACTATACTTTTCAACTCCTGTATCCTTTAGTTTGCTTTTGAGAAAGAATTGGCTCAAAATCCTCTAATTGCTAAGAATAATAGCATCCTCCACCTCTTGGAGAGAAGTGAAAATTGACAACATACTCTGTCTTTCATTTTCAAAGATGATGAGAGTGAGAGTGACTGTGCCTTTGATCATAACTGAAATCTCTGATGTACAGGCATTCATGTGTTCCATATTCTCTTTGCTAAGATGTGTACCATAGTCATGGCTTGCTTTTGCACACTTTTGGCAGAGCTTTTGTTATTTCCTACCCTTGAGCTCTTGTCCTTACAAGTTACGTTCCATTGTCTGTAGGCGCTCCCCCCTCTCCTTGTCTATTCCTTGTATCCAACCTTGGAACACTTCTTCCCTCATCTCCCTTTGAAGCTAACTTCCGCTTTTACTTCCTGCTGCATTTCCTTCATGACATCTTCCTTGTTTTACCCAGACTAGCTTAGGTGTCGCTCCAGAATGCTCCCAAAGAACCTTGAACAAGCCAGGTCGCCTGTCACACTGTTTTTGCTTTTAAAATCAGAAATTTTCTTCAGGAAGTGCATGATTGTTCAAAGGTATGGCTAGGCACTGACACTTCAAACAACAGGAACAAATTTATTCATTAAATATTGGTAAGTGCTTTCTATGTGCTCCACACTGTGATAAGATAGGGAGATATCTCTTGTTGTATCAATATTTACATATGAAAATGAAAAATATTGTTGCCATGTTAAATGTCCTATGACAAAGAAACTTCCCTACTTTGACTTTCTCTGGTACAGGGTTTGAAGGATGGTCACTGAGGGAAGGAATTAGTATTTTTGAACATATTCGTGACTTACATTCTGAGCCATGTTCTCTGTTGCATTCTTCATAAATATCATCTTAGAAAAGTTGGTGAGAGAGATGTATGAATCTATGTGTTACAAAGTTGTCATAAACTATAAAACACTGTGTAAAAGTAAGAGATCAACTAGAACATAAGCTTCTTGACAGAGCCAGCTGTTCCTTTTTCAACGATGTATAATACAATGCTTAACACAATAGATATTTAAGAAACATTTGTCAAATGAGTAAATGAGTGCTATGTTAATATATGAAAGACCTTTAGCAAGCCCTTCATAAAAAAAATTAATAGAACTTCTCTTGATTTGTCTATGTGTCTACTGATGTAATTTTGCCCAAGTACTTATCTTATATATTTATATATTTAAATACTTATATATGTATATACACATAGATATGGCATACATATGTTTTAAGTATTAATTTGGATAAAATTCACTCTTTCAATAAAATAATATTCAATGAGATTATTTTAATAATATATTATTAAATAATATTAATACATTTTAATAATGGGTAATACTATTTGTATATCAATATTATTAATTGTAATAATGAGATTATGTTACCCATCACAGTCATTTAATGTTTGAATCAATATAACATATCAAAGTCAAGGAGGAAAGGAATCACGGGGTCAGCAAGTCATCGTTGAAGCACTTCAAAGTTTATCTAGGAAAAAATCCCATTAGAAAGAAGCTATCTGAAAGCAGTATACATAATGTGTTATTCTCTCAGCCTTATAATTAAGCATTCTTCCATTGGGTTCTTTTGTTGAGTTTTATAAAATATGTTATGCCTGCCTCAAATCAACTCAGCAGCTTCTATAAACAACAATTTGCCTCGTATTTTATCATACATAAATTCATAAATATTTATTTTATATCTTTATAACTTTCCTTTCACCATTTCCTATTCCATAATCCTCATGTGAAATCTATGTGTTACAATAGTTTTGAAATGTGATATTACTGCAGTGATCATTTTGGTTGGCAGCTTGTTCTCATCAATTGGACTTTATGGTTGATGTTTGCATATATTTCATTTTTTTCATTGAATAAGAGAAAACTAGAGTAGTGTAGAGGCTCTGTTTCATCTTTATTTATATATTCTGTGGTAATTAGTACATTTCCTTACATGTGATAGACATTTAATGAAAACACGTTGGATGGAAATAAATAGTTTTAAAACCAGTGGTTTCCTTTTCATGAAATCAGACAGTCTCTATTATTCAAATTGACCCCCTTGTGAAAATATTCTCTTTTTTCAGGAATTTTTCCTAAGTTTGTTAATATTAACTAACCATGGTTTTTAAAAAATAAATAATGTACATTTCAGATGAAGTATATTATAATAAATTTTAATAACTTTATTTTTCATAATTTGCTTTTCCTATTACTTTAATCTGTGAATACCAATATGAGTAGCTCTGAAAGTGAATTTCTAGTTCCATAATTGTGCTGGAAATAACATCAATATTAGTAGGATTATGTGATCTTTAAAATAAAAGACTTGGAGCAGAATTTGTCATAATAAATCTTTACCGGGTTAGAGTCTTTTCTGATACAAAAATATGAACAAAACAAATGTATTTACAATACATAAATGTGTTTACAAAGTTACACTTCCTGTTCTTTCAGAATAAATCTCATTCAATCAATAAATTTTGATATAAAAAAACTAATCTCTCTGGAGCCAGATCGGTGGTGTAGTGGTTAAGTTCATGTGCTCCGCTTCCGTGGCCCAGGGTTCGCAGGTTTGGATCCCGGGTGCAGACCTACACACCGCCCATCAAGCCATGCTATGGCAGCGTCCCACATACAAAATAGAGGAAGATTGGCACAGATGTTAGCTCAGGGGCAATCTTTCTCATCAATAAAACCAAAAAACAGAAAACTAATCTCGTATATTTCATGAACTCCCTACGAAACTGCTCTTACCTTTGAAGTAATTAATGGAATGGTTATTTTCCTGCATATTTACACTTCCTTTATACAAATTTAGGAAAGAAAAAGGATATAGAGGACAAATCAGTAAATTTCGAAACATAATTGAATGTCTTACTAAAATTTTGATGAGAAAAATGGACATTTTATGTTTGCATTTCCTGGATTTTTGTTTCAAAGGATCTTTTACGTTTTTCCACAATAACATGAGATATTTGAGAGTTTGTTGAGTGTCTTTGTCTTAATGTATAGATAGAAAGCATGTTCTCTATTTTTCACCATTTAATAAGATGTTCACTGTAGGTGTTTTGTGGATGCCCTTTATCAGTTTCGGAAATTCTCTTCTATACCTAGGTTGCTAATAAATTTTATCATGAAGAGGTGTTGAATTTGTCAAATGCTTTTTCTGCACCTGTTGAAGTGATCGTATGACTTTTCTTTTCTTAGACTGTTAACATGGTGAATTACAAAATTTGATTTTTTTAATGTTAAAACAACCTTGCATTCCTGCAATAAACTCACCATAGTTGTGAATGCTTTGTCCTTTTTGTGTATTCCTGAATTTCACCTGCTAATATTCTGTCAAGGAGTTTTGTTTCTATGTCTATGAGGTATATTAGTGCGTAGTTTTCTTTTAGTATCCGTTTCTACTTTCAGTGTCAGTGTAATGCTGGCTTCATAATATGAATTTGAAAACTTTTCTGTCTCCTTTTTTTCCTCAAAGAGTTTGAGTAGAATTGATACTTTTCCTTCTTTAAAAGTTTGATAAAAATTTACCAGTGAAGCCTTCTGTGCCTGGAGAATTCTATGTGAAAATATTTTAATTACATAGGTTTTTAAAAGTCTATGTTGTCAAGTGTATTCAAATACAGGTTTTTTTTCATAACATTCCTTTTATTATCGTTTTAAGGTCTGTACAATGCTTAGCTATGTCCCTACTTTCAGTTCTGAAATGGGCAATTTGTGTCTCTCTTTTTGCTTGACACTTCTTGCTAGATATTTATCAATTTTATTCATCTATTCCAAATAAATGCAGCTTTTAGTTTATGGATTCTCTCTAGCATTTGTCTGTTATTTATTTCATTGTTTTCTGCTCTTATATTTATACTTTCTACTATTTGGACTTTAATTCGCTCTTATTTTTCTAGTTTCTTAGGGCAAAAATATAGATTTTTATTTGAGTCTTTTTATTTCCTTTTAAATATAAACTTTCAAACATCAATTTTTCTCTAAGCATTGTATGTATTCAGAAAGTTTTTATGTTGGCTATTCATTATCATTCAGTTAGAAATATTACAATTTTTTTGTTTGATTTTTTTATTTTGACAGTAGGTTATTCAGAATGTGTTGCTCAATTTCTGAACATTTGGGGTTTTCCTACTAATTGTTAGAAGCAAAATTTCTGGGGTAGTTTTGACAGCATTTTTTCACATGCTATAATTATATGGTAAAAGGGATTCAATATCCCATGGTGTATTATTATTCAACACACTTTATTGTTTCAAACCCATGATGCCTTAGGCTAATTCTGTTTATTAATAAAATTAATGCAATATTTGTAAAACAGCCAAACTTTTGGAGTGGTTGCTCTCTCTCTCTTAATCTCTAATTTTCTTTCTCTCTCTCTTAGTTTCATTTCTCCCAACATAGTCTAAGAAATCCATCAGGAAATAAGCCTATTAATCGACCAGGTATTTACATCATCTTCTTCATGCCCACTAAAAGGAAATAACTCTTTATCTTGTTCCAATTTGAAAAATTCCAAAATTCGGATTGATCTTGGTTGAGTCAGTCTGTCTACACATACTTCATGCAGAACTCTAGCCTTAAGTAGAATAACAGGGCCATCCTACATACTACATACAGGGCAATACTGCATCACCTGACCGTTGCTCTATGTAGAAATGTGGTTGTGTATAAAAAATTTCAGTTCATTTGCAGAACCTCAAAAACTACTTAATATTTAAGGTCCATTTAATAATTATGCAAAAGAAAAATGAATATATTTTATTCATCGATAATTTGGTGCAACATTTGTACAGCTTTGCCCTCTCGAAAATCTAAGGTCCTTCTTCCATATGACTGGGTGACCTAGATTTTTGCTTTTCTCAATGTTCAACTCAGTATTCTCACCTATTACATGTAGACATTTTCAAATTGGTTAATGACGCTAACAATGAATGCCTGTAACCATATTGCTAAATTTCTTTTAAAAAGCTCACATTAATAATATTATTTTCTATCAAAAATATAAGATTAATCCTCATCATGACTAGTTTGAATAATTATTTCTTTATCCCATAAATTTATGTGTCTCTGAGTCTGTTTTCCTGGCTAGATTTTACATTCTGGATTTGTTTATTTCTTTGAGTCCCTAATACCCTCCTTTATTTACTCTTTACTATGGATTATTTTAAAAAATACTATATAAAACCATGTATGTACCTGAGTTGTTTCCTTACAGGAGTGTGGAGGTGTTTCTGAGCTCATCTCCGGTATCTTCTGTCTTCATATTTCCTTTACAAATTGTATCAATTTCAATTCCTGTGTCATTTGTTTTCATTATCTATGTTGCTTCTAAGTTTTCCATCAACAAGGCTTTGTCTGGTATATGAAATGCTCTGTATTCTTATTGTTTTAAAATTGTATTATTTTCATTGCTTAATTATCTATTTTAGTCAGTAAAATGCCACATTGCTTGTATGCATTTAGTGAATACATTTTTATTTAGGGAACATGGACACTAACCAGATTTTTCTTTTAAAATAAGTTATGAGTCAGATTTCCCTTCTTGTTGTTACACCTTTTAGTATTTTGAAACTGCCTATTATTTCTTTCCATGTGGCTATCAGCCGGAGATATCTCACACTCTGCAATCAGATATAATTTTAACCAAGTTTGCAGGTTTATAATCATAACCAAGTTTTAAATCTGTTGTTTGCTTTGAGTTTTATTAAATGACTAAAAAGAATGACTAATCTCAACAGAACCAGGTAAATTGAAATGCCAATGATAAGAGAATAATAATATACTATGGAAACCTAAAGGCAAAGAATTAATATTATGTTATCAGCATACCTCAAAAACAAATGGCTAGAAGACTTGATCAAAACAATAAATATATTCTTCAAGCCACCTTATTTCAGCTTTAAAAACACAATATGCCACAAAATCAAAATGCTACTCTCAGGTCTTCCTGTTTGAAAAACTGTTTTTTGTTGTGGGCCTTGAAATTATTATGGCTCTAAATAGGATCACTTGAGTTAAAAAAAAATTCCCATTTTTTGCTCTTTTGAAATTTCTTTGATCTATGTGGTCGTTCTGCTCTTTTAGTAAATGTCATTTTTAGACTTATGATCCCACACATATCAACAGCTATTTTTTTGTGGATTGTGGGTCACACTCATGCTAACTGCAAATTGATGAGTATTTCTTTAAGCTAAGTATTTAATTTGGACTTGAGGTTCTGACCCTAATCTAAAACATTTTACATGGTCAGTCACCTGAATATGCTTATGATTTACTTTCCTTCTGGGTCCCTAATGAGTCTTCCTCACGTATAGATCAACTTAACACTTGATCAAACATTAACTCACATTTGGGAGGGCAATTTTCTTTCTAGGATTGCTTCATCCAAGTGTTATGTTTGCAATCTAAAAAGTTAGATATGTGTGTATGTACATCAAATATATATGAATTTGGTGAAAATATTCAGAGATTTATATTTATTTCTTCTGCTCTTGTCTGCTTAATCACCATGCTTGCTCTTTTCCTGTATTTCTGTGGTAAATATGTGGATACAACTAGGATCGTTATAATTGCTAAATCTTTCTAAAATTAATGGGAGAGAGTTTATTAGAAGTTATCATTTACTTAAGCAACATGAATTTTGAATTACAGTAGAGCTTGCTGAAATGTAATTATGATCTCTTAATGACTTCCAATTGATTTTTGCTATGGCCACTACAATTAGAGAGCACCTAATTAATTTATTTCACTAAATAAGTAAAACTGAGCCTGACTGGTGTCAGAATACTACAGTGTTCTCAGAAAATGAGTTTAAAAATATTTATAGCAGCAAAAACGAAGAATCAGTATGTTTCAGAAATACAAGAGATTTCAGAGCTCATCCAACAAAATCCTTCCATTTCACAAATAGGAGATTTAGGTGTAGAGAATGTATATGATTTGTCTCTACACAGGATAATGAAACAATGAGGAATAGAATCCAGTACGTCTAATCCTTTCCACTGTAACCTGTTCTTCCTGACCATATACCTAGAAATACTGTTTGATTTGAGAAGATTGTCTATAGAGTTAGTAAGTTGTCACTTTCTTTTCCATAACACACATGGTGGTGAGGAGATGAGTGGATCAAGACATCTGGTAACAATTCTATCTATTCTATCATCACTAATGAATCCAGATGAGACTAGACTATCATTTTATGTTTTGGAGCTCATGGTTTATTAAAAATGTGTTCGATAGTTCGCACTTTGCTTTGGCGGCCTGGGGTTCGCAGGTTCGGATCACTGACACGGACCTATGCACCACTCATCGAGCCATGCTGTGGCGGCATCCCATGTATAAAATAGAGGAAGATGGGCACAGATGTTAGCTCAGGGCCAATCCCCCTCAGCAAAAAAAAAAGAAAAAAATGTATTCCACACTAAACACACAATTGATTTTAGGTGTAATATTTCCCAAATAATTCAAATCTCACTAATTCATTAATCTGAAAAATAGTGGGGAGTGTGAGGTGTTCTAAAGTATTGCATTTTAAATACCACATCAGTATTCAATTGAATAATTAATGTTATTTATTTAATCTGAGAAACCAAAAATCAGAATGTCCCATTTTGAATGATAATCTTTAAAAATAATTTTATTATCAGAATTATTTATTGACATATATTTTTTGTTGAGAATTAATTTTCCAGTGGTTCTGAAAGTGTGCTTCTGAGACCAGCAGTATCAATAACATCTGGGAACTTTTTAGAAATGCTATTTCTCTGGCTCCAACCCAGACCTACTGATAAGCAATTTGTGTTTTAACAAACTTTCTTGGTGATTTCAGTGCACTCTAAAGTTTGAGAACCACTGGTTTAAACAACTTTTAAAAATAAGGTAAATGTACTTCTAATCGAACATGTTCATAGGTGATGCAAAATTTCACACTACTGGTAAATAAAACAGATTAGAAATATTCTCAAGTAGATATTTGGAACTGAGTTTCAACATGTTTTAAGCTGAATGATATGTACCACATTGTACCTAAAATTGTAAGTAAAAAAAATTCACAAGTTGGCATGTGCAAATTTTGAAAAGCAGAGTTGGCAATGCAGTTTTGAAAATATTTCTATATTCTTTTGTTTCAGCATGAAATGAGTATCTAAAAGGTTACAAATGTTAGATAAGATTGTTTTGAATATCTCTAACCTAGAAAAAGGTGATGTACCTCTCTAATACAGTACAAATGGAAATATTGAGCTATTAACAATCTGCCCCCAAACCAACTCTCCCCAAACAGAGCAGTTGTAGAAATATACTATACCTTACCCAGCACCTACTATCATATAACATATTTTGCAAGAGCAATAAAATTGCCTAATTATTTAAGTAAATACAACAGTTTTCATTCATCGGATGGTTTCATACAGTAAACTGGACATACTCTGTTACTCTTGAAGAGTCGCAATGTCTTTTCACTTGTTAAAGTCTCTAAAATTACCATAGTACAGAAGTCTGTTTAATTTTGTTTAATCCCCAGTTTCTCAAATTATTTTATTACAGCTAGCTTTCCTCAAGTAATACATTTTAACACTGCATGAAACTAGTGTTGCAGAGAACATGTTTTAAAAAGTGCTGATCTAAACATTAAAAGCTATGCAATCATAAATATTAGAATGTCTCCTTTGTAGAAGCTACTGATCTACGGAAAAGATTTTCAACCAAGAGGAACAAAAATTCCTCACTGAAAGGTGTTCTTTGTTAAAAGAATACATGTAGCTTCATTTCATCATTAGAGGTAGTGTTGCATAGTGGCTAAAGACTTGGGTTACGGTCTCAGCTCTTACCCTCACCAGCTGTGTAACCTTGTTCCTATTAGTTATCATCTCTGTCCTTCGGTCAGTTCAACTACTACATGAGAGTAATACTAATAGTACCTAACCATTGGGGTTGTTGTGAATTTTAAAGGGGTTTCTGGCACAGAGTAATACGGTTTGTAACACACAGTAGGGATAAATACATTTGAACTATTATTGTGATTGGCTTGACTAAATATAAATGTAGATGTTTAAACCTTCATATTGTAGGAAAATTTCTTTGGGTAAATTAGCACTTATATATTTAAAACATCTTTACTTACACTTACTACTTCACCAAAAAGAACAGGGAAAAATGTAATAAAGTCTCTTTTTCTTTGGTTTACCTAAATGGAAATGAAGATGTATCCTATCCTTGTTGAAGCTCTAATAAAGCAATACATTTTATTACCTGATAATGTAGAATGCTATAATACTAATATTAAGAAAAGTGGAATTAAAAAATCCTTAGGTAATAAGTAATTTTAAATATTAGTAACCTGATGCTAGACCCTGAATATTCGTAACAGAATAAATTATAATTTACTCACTGTGGTATGAAAAACTGAAATGAATAATCTCTATATACTTGTAATATTAGTAATTAAAAGATGTTTCTTTCCTCTGGTTATATGGAGGTGTAAAATTCCAAAATGCAATTTAAACATCACTACATATTGTATAACAAATACAAACACTATGTTGGCATTTAAGAGCTTCAACTGCTCAATTAGATTTAGAAGAGTCTCTGCTATAGACAAAATGATCCATGCTCTGTTACACAAATGGGAAAGGAACTTCCTTTGCTTCCTAACTACACACTTATCTCTTCCTATGCTCTTCCTTTCAACCAGGAATTTTTCTCTCTACTTCTTATTCCTGGACATTAAAATACATTAAAAGAAAGACATTTTCTTAAGTTAAAATATGTACAGCCATATTCAACATGGATGAAATTTGATTTACACGGGAATATCTACTTTTAAATAATAAAATATGCATAATATGCATGTGCATATATGAAATAATATGCACCAAGTATTGTTGAGATCTATTTCTATAAGTGATGGAATTTTACATGTTTTAATTATTTTGTTTTCTGCTTATCTTTTTGCCCTATAATGAATTTGTATTCTTTTGTAAAAAAAAAAAAAAAGTTATAAAAAACATTTTTTACAATGGAAAAAATGTGCTTGGAACAAAGTCAAATATCATCTGATCTGTCAAGCCTTTCCTGATCATCCTCAAACAAATGTAATTGATTTGAAGTTTGAAACCATATAGCACTTTATGTAACTTCTCTCAGGACAAATCAAATGTTCTGCTGTAAAATGTATTATCTATACTCACATAATGCATAAACTTCTTGAGAGAAAAGTTGTACTTCCTCAACCATGAATAACAAATGATACAGTATTTCAAACATAATTGGCATTCAATAAATATTTGATGAATTGTTTGAAAAAGTTTATTGACCCAATAACCTAGTCATAGCCCCAGATACTGCTTTCATAGTTATCACAAAATAGTTAAATAACAGAAATTTTGTAGGGAGTCTATTGGTTAAAATTAAAGGCTTCAAGTTAATGATTTATACCAGAAAATTCACAACCTTATCTGAATATAGTAATGATTGAAGTATATTAAAAATTTTAAAGGAATAATGAGCTGACTGGATACTGTAAGAAAAATTTGCACTTTCTTTTTAGCAGTGGCCCTGCAGAGCAGACACAATGATGGCACAGACCTTTCCAATATGGCCTTAGCTGAATGATAGCAAAACTTAACTCTTCTAGTAAGCTTCAGATATCTTAAGGTAAAATCTAACATAGTACTTTTATATTTTAAATCATATTGCAGAACAAAATTGGAATGTGAGTTACCAGACCTGGGTTTAGTATGGCTCTTTATTAACTTTGCAGGTCACTTGACTTCCCCCTCATCTTCGGCCTCTTTATGCAGAAAGTGTCGGAGCTCTATGAACTGATTTTGGTTCCTTCCAGCTTTAAACTTCTATGATTTTTCTCTCCATGGTTTTAAGATCTATTATGTATGCCATGGATGGGAGAAATATTTTTTGAGTTGTCGTATGGCCACTGGGAACGTGCCTATGAGTAATCTTAGTTTCCTATTCCAAACATTATATTTTTATTTAGGATCAACTGTTTATTTCAGTGATTTATAGTATGAGCATGATTATCAAGAAGGGTTAATGTTTCCGTATTTTGTAAAGCATCAATCATCATGCCATAAATTCTATAAGTATTTTGGGTGGTAATCTTGGAGTCCATACTGAGTTTGCTTCTGAAGTTCTTGTCAAGGCCATGAATGACAGATCAGTCTCATTGTGAGTGATGTGCAGCCTTCCTTCCCTGAGTTTTGGTTTGGGGTAATATGACATGAAAGGAGAGAATTTTCTCATTCATTGGAAAGATGCTTGTAACATGGGATGCCACTGTAAAAAAAGATCAGAAGTTATGGGAAAATTGAATAATATTGTTTCTTATTGCTTTCCTGCTTATGTTTCCTTCACATTAAGTGTATATCCTGAGTAGAATACTTCCTCAACCATGATCTCTAAATGTGGAATGAGAATATTGAATTATACGCAACAAAACTTTTGCTTAAGTACAATCCTCTTTTGTGGTAACTAATCGGAGTATTAATAATGAAGTATTGGTTTATATATTTAACAAGAGCATGCAACCCTGGAATAAACAATATAGAACTATTCTGTTAAATGACGTTTTAGCACCAGATAAAATTCTTATTTTCTGTTACATTGAGAAACACTACTCTTTTCATAATTTTCATGTGTCTGAAAGGGGAAATTCATAAACATGTATTTTAGTTTTAACATGTGATATAAGTAAGCAATTTTCATGATTCTTATGTAAACCTGGGGCATTTTGACATGTGTTTGTATTTGTAGTATATAAAGAACCAGGAATATTGAAGTTGTATAATGATGAGTTAAGCTTTTGCCATACTTGCTATCTTTTAAATTACCAGCAAACAAATAAAAGAAAGAAGAAAACAAAAGATTCAAGAAAGAGTACCTAAGTTATTCCTACCAACCCTTATTTCTATTGATTTAGCAACTAGTGAACCTCATTTTCCACTCTGTGAAGTGATAACTCTCCTGGCCATGATCTCCTTTATTTCAGGACTCTAACTTGAAATATTTCCATCACCTCTGCAAGTTGCACAATAATCTACATGCTGATCTCCCAGAAGGAATATCATCATGCAGATGTGCTAAACTTTGCAAGTACAAACAGCATGTTAAAAGATCAGGTTACCTTTCTTCTTGGAAATCCACACTACATCCTAGATATGAAATACAGCTTCTATTTTGCTGGAGGCTCTCAGAGGTGTAGCTGCTGGTTGGCAATGCTGTTAAGGAGGTTCAAGTTGGGAATGGAAGGTTAACAACAGTCTGTGTAAGAGAAATGTAGACAAAAGATAATCCAACTCTCCAACTTCCAAGGGATTCACCGGCAGTAGCTGACTGTGAGCTCTCAGCATTAAATCTAATAAAGTCCTCAGGCAGAGCAAATGTGGGGTTGTTACCTTTGAGAAACGGCACCGTGGTTTTATGTGTTTAGATCAGAAATAGGCACACTGGAAGATTTTCTATTTTAGGGGAACCTGATCTGAAATCAAGATTTGTAATAATTTTATGGATCTAGTTTTTGTAAATGAATTAACATTTCCAGTATGAAAACCTTGAATGAAAATACTATTACGATACCACTTCCTCTCAGTTATGTTCCAAGTAATAAACTGATGCAGACACTGACATATAATTTTGCAACTGTGCTTCATCAAAGCAAACTTCTTTTTCCTAACCTAATTTTCTCGCAAGCTAACAGTGTCATCACAGGAAGAGCCTCTAATTTAAGTGCTACTAATCACTGTAGATTTAATTTGAATATAAAGTGGAATATTAGCCAGAGAAGATGAATCTTGTAATGTGCAAAGCTTTGAGTTCTGGTTTCAGTTCACTTTTTCCAGTTGCCCTACACCTACTTCCTTTCAGTCATTTCTACTTACTCCAGAATAACGTAGGCTTCATTGAAGACTCACTAAAATCACTTTACCTAAAAAGAGGTAAATAGAAATGGTATATTCCTTGACAAGGGCTTAACATCCTTGCTACACTTCTGCATTTGAAATCTTTACTTTTCATAAAGAATTTGTCTTACATGACCTTTTCTTCTTATCTAATTATTTTTTTAAAGAACAGCAAATGAGACCAATGAGAAAGATACCACTATATGTCTAACCAAATTTTTTTAGAATTAAAAATATATATATAAACAAAAGATATAAAAGACCCCAAGTACTAAAAATACGACTTACACTAAGCACTAACACCACTAGACCACTAAACAGAATGAAAACTACCACCACTACCGCCATCTATGGGCAAATCAAGTGGGTGCTACCTTTATTTGAAATTTCAAAATTCTTTTGCTTAAAAATCTTTATGAAATATATTCAATGGTTTTGCACCCTAAACCATTGTTAGATTTGGATTTGGGGATTTATTTTCTAATTTGCATTTAATCACTCAGTTCAAGACTGGAGTAAAGCAAATCTCTTGTAGTCTTTCCAAAAAGATGGAGGGTGAAAATTTGATTTTCCATGAGATATGACATAATCAATAGGAAAAAGAAAGGAAAAAGTAAAATACACAAGAAAATGGAAGGGCTAAACAAGATACACCAGGTAATGTGTGAGTCAGAGTAATTCATCTTTGTTTTGTCTTAAATTACATTCATTTTGTGATCTGAGTACCCACGCCACCTGTTCCAATGCACGTGTGCACACATGGTCCTCTCTGGCCACTTTCTCCTTCACAATAAATCCATCTAGTGTGAATGCTCTAGGACATCTTCAACTTTGCTTAGATATGGTATTAATCAGGGGTCTCTAGGGAAACAAAAGCAGTCGGAGATTATGTATATATGAGGAGATTTTTTTTAATAGGAATTGGCTCACATGGTTATGGAGGCTGAGAAGTCCCACAGTCTGCCATCTGCAAGCTGGAGACAGGGAAACTGGTGGCATAATTCAGTCTGAGTCAGAAGACCTGAGAAGGAGCTGTGATGCCTGAGGGCAAGAGAAGATGGATGCCCCAACTCAAGAAGAGAGAGGGAATTGGCCCTTTTTTAACCTTTTTGTTCTATTTGGGCCATCAATGGATTGGAGGATGCCCACCCACATTGGTGAGGGCGGGTCTCTTTGCTTACTCTTCTGAATCAAATGCTAATCTCTTCCAGAAACACCCCACAGTCACACCCAGAAATAATGTTTTACCAGCTATCTGAGCATTCCTTACTCCAGTCAAGTTGACACATAAAATTAACCGCCATGGATATGAATTGGGAATTTTGCAACAAGAAAGATATGTGGATTCTCTAACAAGGGATATCCATTGCAGGACGAAGTTATTAACAGTTATGGAAACACAATAAATCATTTTGAAAGATGAATGTACTTCCTTGGCTGCCTATATTTCTAATTTCCACACAAAATCCATTGGAGTAGAGCACAATAAGGGTGGTAGGGCACAATTAAGCAAGCATAATGTGAGATCATCCAAATTACTGCACTGCTTATATCCTCACATCAGACATTGAATGAAGCAGGTCTGCATTTTTCCTTCATATGGATGGTGATATCAGACCATATATACTGTAATTGTGAATCAGAAAATTGGTGGTTCATAGCTCTGGTTTCACATCTGGAGAGTAGATTGCACAAACATTCCCTAGAGATAGCATATGGTCTTTGAAGACCTAGATACTGTTGAAATTAATTGAATTTATATGACATCTGGATAAGCAGAAATGTCATGATGGCACTAACTGGCCTTATTACGGTTGCTACATATGAAGTCAGCACAAAATATAAACACCAAGTGCACTTCAAATACTTAATCAGTAGCATCGTCCACATTAGCTGTTGGACTATACCATGTTTTCATTGCCCTTTTCAACTTCTCATAATCATACACATTTTCTTTTGGACCATGTTCTAATAAGGTCAGGCCATCTCCTAACGGACCCCCAGAAAAATGTCTATGACCCCACACAAGAGTGTAATTTAGACTTCTCAGCCAAAACCCCTATCAGGATTAGTTTATAGTTTAATTACCAAAAAAATATTAGAAAATGCTCCCAATAGAAAACAAATAAAGGAACAAAGAAACAAAGCCCAGTAAAACTGAAGAACTAGCAATATAATTACATTTTTAAGGCGAAAAAGAGAAGTAACTTGGTTCTTCTAACTTTTTTCCATTTTCTTCATACAACTTTAAACTGCCTTAAATAAAATAATCCCCTCTAAACAGCTGGACTTTAACAAATATAAGAAGTTTCTTTCAGATTTTGGTTTAGGAGGGAGATAAGGGGGAATAAGAACGTGTGTGGATATAAATGTTTCCAGGAATGTTATAGGATTTTGATACATTATAATATCTTGTTAAAGTTGCAGAACCTACAGATTGAATTTTGCTTATTAAGCTTTCTGAGGCCTATTACCTGTTGTAATAATAATAGTTTTTCCGGTTTAAGCTAGCAATTTACAAAAGTATTTTAGCAAATACTATTTGGGAAAAAAATAACTTATTTGCCTCTGTGGATGATCAGTTTGACATGAATTTGGGAAATGCTAAACTAAGAAAACACGATTTTTCTGTCCTAATGTCTAACAAAAGGGTTAGTAGAAGGGGAAATCGGAAGATTAAATAGTTTACCAAATTGCCTTTAACTGCAAAAAAGTAAATTTTTAAATCCTTTTAAATGCTTTGTGCTTAACAAGAGTTTTTTAAATTTCAGAATTTAAGATGCTATATGTACGAACTTGTAAAGAGTTGAAAAACTCATCAATATTTAGAAAATACTAGATATAAATTTGCCTTTTAAAATTTAAACATTTAAAGTTTCAACATGTTTAACAGATTCACTTCTAATATGAACACTAATTTATTTTTATATTTAATACACAACAAAATTAATGCAAAATGATGGTCCTACTTGAGCCCACTTGGAGGAAAAACAAAAACACTAAAACCCAGAAAACTCTGTCAAGTTTTGTGCTTGTCATAGGGAATTTAAAGATGAAAGATGCAAGGTTTGCTTAAAGGAGCTCCCCTTTTAGTGAGTTGTCTGAGACACCTTTAGTCATTATGAAACAATGTGACAAGTGTTTCCATCATCATAGGTAGGTCCAAAGTGTCACTGAAGAGGGGAGGGGTAAAGGATGACTCACTCCCAGATGCCTCTGGGAGGGAGGATTTAAGAGTCTCCATTAATCCCCTGAATGCTGGCCCCAGAGTGATACCAAGGAAGAAAAATGACGGCTCTAATAGAAGACATTTTAGAATAAACATCCAAATTTTCATTAATATTTTACTTTGAACAGAATGCCATCATAAGCTAAATTCAAAGCATTGTCTGCAAGGTGAGTTAATGATTGGAAGTCATGGACAGTGGATTGGTTTTTCCCAAAAACGTTTCTGAAGTAGTAGTTAAACTTCCAAACAAAAACCTAATTCACAAATCGTATCGATGAAGTAAGTGTAGTAACTGGAGAGCAAGAAGACAGAAAGTATACTCCCAACAAGAACCTTGCTTCTTCAGGGTAAAGGCCATAGTTGTCCAGCAAAGGAATCCTTTTCTCTCCTTAGGCATCCCATGGTTCTAAAATGATCTTTCACAAGGGTAAGCCAGTTAGTCCAACAAAAGCTACTTTGTCTATCTTTGCATTGGTTTATACTTGGCAGTAATGGGTAAACGTGGGACGCGTGTGGATGATCTAGGATAATAAAATTCCCACTCGTCAGATGTTTTATTTTCTGGATTCCTGCGAAACCAGCGCATTCAGGAACAAACTAACCTTGTTAGAACCTTGTTCTGCCTGATTATGAAGAGTCTCAGTTCAGTGGTCCTTGAAGTGCAGATATCTATTCTCCCCACCTCCGATGGACACGTTCCCAGTGCGCACCCATAGACATGAGTCACCTTAAGCTCCCAGGGCTCTGCAATCCTCAAGGAGACCTCGCTTCACCTCACTTTTCCTTTGTTGGAAGATTTCTACCATCAGCGTCTAATGTTGCCATAGTTGTTACAGCTTTTAATTCTGTCCAAACTACTAGCAGCATCTTCATTTTCCTTTCTTGGCTTTTTTTTTTTTTTTGCCTTTGTATTCTACTATTTTATTTGCTTTTGTGTGAAAATTCTGTCCCTTTTTATAGACATCGTAAACCCATAATAGACTTCTTTTTCTTCTCCAAGCTGTAACTGCAAACCACGGTGCATTAGGTATACTCACTAAAATTTGGATTCTTTCTCCCTTCTTCCTTCCCTCATTCTTTCCTTCTTTCCTTCTTTCCTTCCTTCCTCCCCCATTTCCTCCCTCCTTTCCTTCCTTCCTTCCTTCCTTCCTTCCTTCCTTCCTTCCTTCCTTCCTTCCCAGCCTCCTCTCTCTCTCTCCATCCCTCTCTCTGCCTCTCTTTTGTCTTATGCTATACATCCTTGGGCCGATCTACTGACACCAAAGCCACCGAGGGTGTTTAGGGTGGTGTGTGTGTGGCAATGTATAATTATAATTTCTGAGATGTTCTGAAAAGCTGATCTCCTTAAGCTGAGGTTTTACTATATTTACATAGCAACTAGTAAACCCAAGATGTTTATTATTATTTCAAAAGGTGGTAAATACTGAAAATGTAGATTGGTTCATAAAAGTTTAGATAAATTTATGGATAAAGGATTTATTATATTGCCACTATTTATGACAACCCTTTTTGTTCATATTAACATCAGTTTCTTTGTCAGAATAATACTATCCAAGGTATATAATAGGTTTGACACAGGATTTAGTCTTAGATTCTTCACATCTACCCTAGTCATCATGAATGTTATTCCTTCCAGAAATTTTGTCATCTGCATGTATGTAAATAATTCAAGAATACAAGCAAGTATGCAATTTACAATTTCTACTAAATATAACATATGGTAGTAACTTGTGATTCTGTGTCTCTGGAAGTAATTTAACTTTTCCATTCAAATATATTTTTTGCTTTTAGTATGATGGACAAGTACTTATTTTTTAAGACAAATTTAATCTATTTGATCTACACATATATTAGGATGAGCCTTTAATAATAGCAGTTTTAATTGTTAGTGGTAATTGTATATATATATTTTTAATATGCAAACTCTGATTCCCAGAAACAAGGAGTTAATTACAAACTAACCTTTCTTGGAAACAAACTTGCAGCTCTGAAATTGTTTTTAAATCAATATATATTGCATGTAGATTGCAAATAAGCTCTGGGGTGGGAAATATCCCGAGATGATCAGGAGAAGCATGACAAGATGCCAAGAGGCAGCCTTGGATGAGCGCTCTGTGAGTAAATGCACCTCTGTTCTTAGCTAACACTTTAACTCACTATAATTTGCGGAGTACATTTCCTATCTACCCTGCCTGAAAATGTTTCCTTTTGGATTTGGCTACAAAGGTTTTCTGGTTTTTTGCTTGTTATTGTTGTTGTTTAATCTAAAACAACATCACATAGTTGAGGTAGTTATATTTTATAACCTTTTTTTCTTTACATAAAAAGAAGGAAATTTTATATGAAGGATTTGCAGATGTGAATTTGATAGGGGTTTTAAAGTAGGAAAACATTTTTAAGAAAAGCCTCAAATATTCTAAAATACAAAAAGAATATGCCTTTATTGTCGTAAAATCCATCATATAAAATTAAGCATATTTGTGGCAGAGGGATTAATGCTTCTCTATGTTATAATTCTGAATCGAGGACATAGTTTACAGGATGAGTAAATAAAATATACTTAAAATATTTTTCCCTGATCATTGTTACCTTAAAACTACATTCAAGTCTTAAGATTACTGGGCGTAACCTAGATTTCTACAATGAAATGTTTAGGAGCATTAATTATGTTAATCTTATATGAAGAAATTTCACAAAAGGTTAATAATTACACTTTTGATCTTTAGTTGAATAGAGTGAAAAAAACCACTGAGGCTGTGATTTCTGGGTCTGTGTAACTTCTCTGGCAGAAACGCTATTATATTTATATTGCTCTTTTCTTTTCCTCTTGACATCCTTGTTCGCTGTTACTCTGAGACTTACAGGAGTGGCCTGTCCACTTTACGGAGCAAACGTAAATCCCAGTTTGAAGGAGGCACTAGCAGCATTTCCTGACTCTGGTTGGCTTATTGGGTTAGTCATTCTTTAGTCCTGACTTTTAGCAGGAGCCAAACAGGTGCTTTTTAATGTACTCCAAGCACGCCAGGCTGAGAACAACAGGCTTGTTAAATAAATGTTTTTCGGAGACTTAATCTGAGGGTCATTAAAGGTAGGAATAGACTTCTCACTGTGACTTGCAATCTTGTTTCCTGGAGGCATGTGTGGGTATAATGAACTGACTTGGATGTTTCCAGGAGCGCCCGTTATGTGCCAAAGTGTTAGGCTTAGCGTTTTCATGTACATACGCTCTCATTCCATAGCCAGAACACAGCGAAGCGGAATTGTTAAGTAGAAATTGAGGCTCAGAGAAGTTAAGCAACTTGCATAAAGTCAGGCACTGGATGAGAAGTAACATAGGTAGAGACTAGATTTTAATCCAGATGTTCAGACTCAGTCTAGCCTGTTTACCGCCTTACTGCGTTGCAACGGAAGCCTATGGCACTTTAAGAGGCTCACCTGCAGCTAGAATTTGGCCTTTGGTGAAAGATTTCCCGTACTTTTACAAAAGAGTAGACTGAAATCCTGTTCTGGGAACATTGTTCCCAGTTCAGGACTTGTTTGCGGTGTGCACAAGTTATTTAATCTGTGAAATTTAGGTTTCTCTCTCTAAAAATAACGAAAATGATATTCAAACTATTGCCCAAGGGTGTCATGAAAATTAATGTGATGATCGTGGTCATAAGTCATTTTAAGCTACTACAGAATTTTTTCTGGCTGGTAGATAAATCCACAAATTCTATTTTTATCCTCCTACGGAGCCCCCACCATAGGCCCGCTCCCCCACTCACTCCCATTTCCCAAGAACACATGGAGAACTGACAGAAGACACTGCACTCAGTAGCACCATGGCCCCAAGGAAAACACTAATAATGACATGAATCTTACTTTCAATTTTCATGAACATTCTTCTTTGCCCAAAGCCTGGTTCCTTTTTTAATACTCAGTGAATATGAGACCAACTGACTTTTAAATAATTTCTTTGATAAAATCATAATTGTAAGCCTCCATAGATCTAAATTTCTATATCAGCATATAGATGTTATATGATCTTCATTCATATTTTGTCAATTAAATTTTAATGCTATCAAGACTATCATATTGTCTTTCTCAAGTAGACCTTATGCAAGACCTTCAAGTTAGAAAAGAATATAGAAATTTATGGTAATAAAATTTATCCAGGATTAGAAAAAAGATTTAATAACCAAAAGAAACCGCAAAGAGCAAAAAATTGTTGAAGAATAGTGTAGCAATACAAACATGTTTAGCATGCTAAAACATGCCATTAAGCCTTAGATCTGTCTCCTAGTTCCCGCACGAATCAAGTCAGTAACTGAATCTATTTTAGCTTCAATTTCCTTATTTGTTAAAATGGACTGAATAATAACCTATGTGGGTTAGGGAGGGGGAGTGAGAAGTAAATAAAATAACACTGGAAATATTCAAATGTAAGTTACTGCTCAATTCAAGTTAATTTTTTCAATTAAATTTTAATGTTTAATTCACTTTTACTGTTTAATATCTAGTAATTGGTAAGTAACTTCTGTTAGTAAAATAGTCAGATATTCATATCATAATGATGGTTTTATTTTATAAAAATTGAAGACACCAAATTATTGTATGTCATCTTCTTCCCAGGTATCTTCAAATTCAAGGAATTACATTTATACAATTCCAAATATTAGGTTGACATAATAATTAAAATTCAAACTACTCTGCTAATATGTCATATTATCAGGTTTACCTATTTCCCTAAAATACACTGTACTGGGTTGAATAGCAGTCTCCTCAAATTATGAGAAGTGGCTTCCCTTGTAAGAAGAGGGAAATTTGGACATAGAGACACACAGGGCGAACACCATATGATGACAAAGGCAGAGATTGGAGCGACACACCTACAAGCCAAGAAATACCAAGGATAGTGGCAACTTCCAGAAACTAGGGAAGAGGCATAGAACAGATTATCCCTCAGAGCCTCCAGGTGGAACCAACCCAGCCTCCACCTTGATTTTCGGATTGATTTGGAATGGTACAATATAAATTTTTGTTGTTTCAAATGCTCGAGTTTGTTGTACTTTGTTATGGCAGCCCTAGGAAACTAATATATATATATACATATACTTGTTGTTGCTGTCATAGTAAAATTGATAAGAGTTACCACCCAGGTTACTCTCTTAATGCATAAATTTACACTGCAACTAAAACAAACCACCATATAGTCAAAACTATATTTTTTGTGTGTGTGTGTGAGGAAGATCAGCCCTGAGCTAACATCCATGCCAATCATCCTCTTTTTGCTGAGGAAGACCGCACCGAGCTAACATCTATAGCCAATCCTCCTCCTTTTTTCCCCTTTTTATCCCCAAAGCCCCAGTAAATAGTTGTATGTCATAGTTGAACATCCTCCTAATTGCTGTATGTGGGACGCGGCCTCAGCATGGCCAGACAAGCGGTGTGTCGGTGCATGCCCAGGATCCGAACCCGGGCCGCCAGTAGCAGAGCGCGCGCACTTAACCGCTAAGCCACGGGGCAGCCCCTCAAAATTATATTCAGAAGTTAACCTTATAAACATAGCATGCCTGATTTGAATGGAGACCAAATAGGAAAAGGATACGAATACATATTATTCATATACAATATGTGCCGTACTCAGAGAAAAAGCAATAACATTTTTTTCATAGGAATTCTTCCCTGTCATAACAAAGTAAAGATAAAGGTATGTTCAATCATTCATCCAAGTTGGTTTCTATTGTTTAGAGCAAGTATCACAAAAATTGTATTTAGTGAACATACATTCAACAAGAAATAATGTTTAATATACTCACATGAAACTTTGTTATTTTTTTGTTTTTGAATAAGGTTATAAAAGCAGACTATAAGGGGAAAATGCCTACATCAAATTAGACTTAAGGCTGTACTGTGAATATAGTTACCTACTTATGGAAAGGGTAAGACTCCAAATTGAAAGCTAGATTTTTTAAAGAAATAAAACTAAGAAAATATTGTTTTATACTTTCTTTGTTGAATAAGCTAAATCATTTCTGATATTTTGTTATTTTGGGGATATTGACTAGAGATCTCCATAGGTTAGTTCCAATTTGATTCAGTTTTGCTCTTACCGACAGAGAGAAGGTAGCAAACACAAATACTGCGAGTTGTAAAATTGCTATTAAGTGAGGATCATTATTTTTCTATAATTCGTACTTTTTAAATGATATAAAACAAATATTTAGACTGGGTTTACGGTGTTTAAAATATCTTCTTCTCTTACCTCTCTTAACAAAGAATGTGAAAGCATTATATTCTATGTAAATAACAATAAAAAGATGAGTACTATTCTTTCATCACATTTTGGATATTTCATTGCTAGGGGTTAGTTCTCCATGTAACATAATATATAAAACTTAAAACTGATGAATTTTTTGTTAATTATAAATATCCCAAACCTGAGAATAAAGTATAGTGTGATAAAACACAGAAATGCTATCCAAATATTATTCATAAAAATTTAAGATTTATTGAAAGACAAGAAGGAAGAGAAATAGTGAATTTGTTCCCATCACCTGTGAGCTATTTTTGGACTGTGATAAGAAACTGCATTATCATAGAACATTTTTAAGATTTTTGAGATCTAGAAAGAAAAGTGAGAGGCTATGAAAAAATTAGGTGTTAGCTGAAGGTCATTTTAACTGTACTAATTTAGAAATATACAGAAAAAAAGAATTTTTCATTTCTTATGGAGACACCATATATGCACAGGAGATATGATTAGATATCGTTTGAGATCCTGTTTGGACACCTTCTTAATTATCTTGGATAAAAATGAAATTTTAGGAATGAGATTAATTCAACAAATCAATTGGTAATGACTAATTAATGTCAGTCATCATTTATAAAGCAGTTTGAAGATGGAACATGCTATGCTTGTTAAGTAGTATTATTAAGATTATAATGGTGAAGAATATGGATAAAAAAATCTGGCACGGATAACATTTTAAAGAACCATTTATATTATAGACTTTATAAAAGATGGCATAGTATTTAGGAAGAAATGTGCAGCTACCTGTTTCTGAGGTTTCTTTTTAAAAATTTTTTCTTATACAATTAAAGGTATCTTTTTAATTCACTCATTTGCATTATTTCTTTTTTTCTTTTGTTTTTGAGGAAGATTGGCCTTGAGATAACATCTGTTGCCAATCTTCCTCTTTTTCTTTTTTCTCCCCTAAGCCCCAGTATATAGTTGTATATCCTAGTTGTAGGTCCTTCTGGTTCTCCTAAGTGGGACACAGCCTCAGCATGGCTTGATCAGCGGTGACTAGGTCCATGCCCAGGATCCAAACTGGCGAACCCCGGGCTGCTGAAGCGGAATGTGTGAACTTAACCACTATGCCATCGGGCCAGCCCTGCATCATTTCTAATGTCAGTTAGTCAATCAAAAAGTATTTACTAAGCCCTAAACGTACACCAAATGCTATTCTTAATATTAAGAATTTAGTGGTGAACAGAATAAGCAGAATCCTTATCTTCAAGGAACTTATATTCTGATGGAAGAAGCAAATCTAAAGATATAAACAAACACAGAAATAAGAACTTCAGAGACTAATGATGGTCTGGAGAAAATTAACTAGGATAAATGTTAGAGGTTGGTGTGTGGGTCGGGCTTTATATTGGTTGGGTAATCTGGGAAGCTCTCTTGAGCTTTAACACTAGGCCTGAATAATGAGAAGGTGCCAACAAAGGAGCCAAGAAAATAACAAATAAGAGAGCCCAAGTCAGGAACGATCTTGGCGAGTTCAGGAAACAAAGACGAATCAAATGCAGCTGAAGTGTGCTAAGACTGTAGTAGAATAGGAAATCAGTGATCTAGGCAAGGTGATGAGAAGGCAGTGGAACACCAAGAGGGGGTGACTGATCTGATTTTTACTCTGGCTGTTGAGCAGAGAATGCTTTCTGTAGGTACCAGTGTAGAAAAAGAGGAACAGGTTAAGTGTTTCATTATTTTTTTTCAGTAGCCTTATTGAGGTATATTTTACATACCATAAAATCCACCCCATCTTCAAGTGTACAATTCACTGATTTTTAGTAACTTGACCCAGTAGTTACTCATATAAATATGTCTCCTATTGGTTCTAGTTCTGGTTCTCTGGAGAACTCTGACAAATACAATTTATTTCATTCATTGTTCAATTTCCTGATTAAAAAGTAATCCATGATTATTAGAAACACTCTTCAGAAAATACAGAAGAATACAAGACAAAATAAAACATAAGTTAATATCATTTATAATCTCACCTAATCTAAAAAATTATGGCTCATTTTTGTGTCACCCCAGATAGCATCATTCTGTACCTAGCTGTAATCTTCACTCTTCACGAGTACACCATTGCATCGCTATATGGTTAGATACTCTGTAGCCATTACCATGTAGATTGACATGAACTGCCATTTTTTCATATTTTACCATTTTTTAAATGTTTACAATATGCCAGGTATTGTACAAAGTACTTTACATTTATCTCATTTTATCCTTAAAACATCCATTGATGTGATGTTTATGTACAGGTGAGGCTCTAAGGATTAAGGAATTCAGGTCATGTGCCCAAAGTTACAGAATTAGAAGTTGTGGAGCCAGCCCTCCTGGTTTAGTGGTTCAAGTTCAGTGCTCTCACCACTTCAGTGGCCCAGGTTCAGTTCCTGGTCATGGAACCACATCACTCATCTGTCAGTAGCCATGCTGTGGTGGCGGCTCATATAGAAGAACTAGAAGGACTTACAACTATGATATACAACCATGCCCTGGGGCTTTGGGGAGGGAAAAAAAAAGAGGAAGATTGGTAACAGATGTTAGCTCAGGGAGAATCTTTTGGGGAAAAAAATATATAATAATTTGTTTAAAAAAAAAAAAGTGTGATTTTAAGTTTTATATCCAGGCCTCTCCAATTCTAAGTTATCTCAGTCTTTAATTATTTCAGGTATGTATCTTGTATATTTTTAAAATACTGTTTTATGTATCTGGAGAACATATTCTGTGCCCTGTGCTCCTTTATATGCCCTTCAATATTTAATAGACTGCTAAGCACACTTTTGTTTCTAATTAAATTCTTAATTAATTTAATTGAATTTACCATATGGTCTTTGCTACTTCATCATTAATTTATTTCTGTTATTGATTTGGGCTCAGTAAAAATATACATGATATCCATTGATAAAAACATTGAGTTATAATTTATATAGCTTAATCGAGATATTGTTTTAATAAAACACTTCTGGTTTACATAATCAAGAACAGAGTTTCTATAATTAGATATTTTTCCAAATGATACGTGTCTAAAATGTAATGAAAGGTAAAATTGTTGATTAATGTTTTAATTGTGCAATTTATCAAATGATGACAAAAATCAAAAAGTATGGATTAAACAATATATATTAACAAAATCCACATTTTATTGCCAGAGAATTTAGTGGTTATTAAACAGAAGAAAATAATACAGAATGATTGCCATCTCCAAACTCCTCTCTCAGTTGTATTTTTTCTCTGAGCTTTTAGGCCACAGGCTTTTTTTATACTTATTCTTACAATAACTCATAAAAATTCTTTTGCCGTAATATTTTTTTCACTGTTCACCACTTTTTCTGAAATGACATTTCATATGGACCTTTTTTTTTTGATGTGGCACAGACTGCTCAGTGGGCCAATAGGTATCAAGACCAAACAGTCAGCCATGAAAGAATTTAGAAGCAAAATGACCATCAAAGGACGAGTAAGAAAGTGGTGCCTTTTTGAAAACAGGGACTATGGGATTTGTTTCAACAGACACGTGCTGAAATAAGCAGAAAAATAATATCAGAGAAAAATAGACTTCAGAAAATCCTTAATAATTCCTACTTTTGAATTTTTGATAATTGGTATAAGTATTGGCTGAAGAAATCCTGAACCAAATGTGTAATAATCAAATATTGTTTGATATGAATTATGTATTAATTTGAAATGTTTAATTATAAATATTAAGAAATTTGCATAGGGATATTTAATGAAAAGATTTCAAGCACTATAACCAAATGATATGCAGGCAGCATAACTCTAAGCTGAGTAGAAGTGAGCATTGTTAGTTGGGTGTTTTCATATGGTAATTAACTACTCAGGTAAGTGTGATATCTAGTAGTTAATTTGAATTTCCAAAAGTCATTGAAAGCAATGAAAGGAAATTATTCTACAAACTCTGTGATTCAGAGTGTTTAATTATGAAAACTGTCAGTCCTTCCTCTCCATCTCAATTGGTCTGAATTGGTAGGCTTTAGGTACAGTGGCATGCAAATGTAAGGATTACCTGAACTCGAGAACACCTAAGTAAAATTCTGTCATGGAATATAAACAGAAAGCAAGGAAAGGAAGTAAAATTTAGGAAGCAAAGATAGCTGTAGAAAATAGCAGACGGAACAAATGAAAAACTCCACGATGTTATTTCTGTTAATAAAATGATCCTTAAAATCTACTTATAAAACAGTCTATTATAAACATACTGATATGAATTCTAAATTGAGACATAATTAATTGCCAAATTTTGAACAAAAGTAAATAATTTGAAAGAAAGATTTACATGGAAATTTGTAAAATTATGAAACAATTAAAAACTCACCATTGCACATTGATAAATCAGATATTGCTTAATTTGAAATGTTTACAGATTATCATATTGCTCACTCAAGTTTCATTATAAACATAAGACAAGTTATCTAGAATTATGCCTTCTTGTTCAGATGCCCAAATATACTCTGTAAAATTCTAAAAATTCCAGGACGATCTTATTCTTGCTGGCATACGTATGTGGGGGGGTCAGAATTGGCTGCCCCAAAATGTGTTTTTCTGGCATGATTATTTTTAAGAACAAAAGACTCAGAAAGAAACTTGGACCTTTCCCCTAACTGCCTAAAAAAATTTAAAATAGAAAGCCTGCCTCAGGAAGGAGCTAATGCCATAGATAGCTCCAGTTTAATATAAACCAGGTGTGCTAGACAGGGAGGAACCTAGCAAGGCCCATCTAATCAAAGTCCTGCCCACATCCCATTTTTTTTTTGCAAGATATGGCAAACATTTGTTTACCAGACATTTGTTTTTCCATCTCCATGTGATTGCCTTCCTCCCCTTTGAAGTCCCAAACCACTACCCCCAACATCCTCCTTTGTGTTTAGCTAAAGATAGTATTTAAGGTGGAGGCTTCAGCCATTTTGGTGAGTTACTCAGTTTTCCTGGGTTTCTCCCATGTATACATGTTATTAAACTTTGATTTTCTCCTGTTAATCTATCTCATGTCAATTTAATTCTTAGACCAGCCAGAAGAACCTAGAGGGTAGAGGAATATTCTTCCTTCCCTACACAGATAAACAATGATCGATAATTTAAGACAGTATGGGGATGTTCAAGTCTGATATGAGAGTGAAGGGAATTGCAGTAATATTGGTAACTGGGATCAATATAAGATCAAGTAATATAGTATGTTCTGCCATAGCATATACAATAGTTGGAAGACATTTTTAGGGTGAAAAAAAAATAATGCAATTAGCAGAGGTGACAGACGTGTGATACTTTTAGAAAGAAAAGTACAGAACCACCAAGAATATTGGCTTGAAAAGCCAGATCAAGTCTAAGCAATTATAGACCAACATTATTTTTCCTCTCTTAATATCTAGCGTGCATTTCCCTCATTCTAATTTTCCTTGAGTAAATATAGCACTGACATAATACTAGCCTTGTGTTTTGTTTTGTTTTGCCTTGTTTTATCTTTTTCCCAGTATACTACTGAGTATTTGACATTTTATTTTCTACGGCAAAAATAAATAGATATTTAGATGTAAATATAAGAATACATGCATATATGAAAAATCGATCCTCATTATTCATGGATTCTGTATATGTGAATTTACCTTCTCATTAAAATTTATTTGTAACCCCAAAATCAATACTTGCAGCTCCTTTGTGGTCATTCACAAATGTGCTCAGAGTATCTAAAAATTTGAATCATTCCATGTGCTTGTTCTCAGCTGTGGTCAAACCATACGATGCTCTGCCTGCTTGTTTCAGCCTCTTTCTACAAACATGTCATTTTCATGGTCTACTCAGTGCCACATTTTTCACATTTTTGAGCTTTTTGTTAGTGATTTTGCTGTATAAAATGGCTTCCAAATGTAGTGCTGAAGGGCTGTCTAACATTCCTGAGTGCAAGAAGGCTGTGATGTGCCTTAGGGAGAAAAGTACATGAGTACAAAAGTTAGATAAGTTTCCTTCAGACATGAGTTACTCTACTGTTGGCCATGAGTTCAATGTTAATGAATCAACAATATGTATTAAATTATGTGTCTTTGAACAGAAATACACACAAAACAATTTTATGTATTGATCAGCTGAGAAAAATGTTGTGACCAGAGGTTCACAGGAACTGGCCCTGTATTTCCCAGAGGAGCAATGGTTCAGTATTGGCTAATTCAGTGTTCACAGAGGCTGTGTAGAACCCAACCACCATGACTACCAAGAATTGACTGTATTATCAATTTCCTATGTGTAGATGACATGGATGTATACTTTAGCATAAGTTAGTAGGGAAAAGTATACATACTTTATAATATAAGTATAAAAAAGCTAAGTTTTAGTTATTTGGAGTAAAAGACACCTATTTCTCACACAACCTTAGATGTTATGGGAATAAAAAATATGATTAACAGATTTCCAATAGACTTGGTAGTTTTTCACAGCCTCTTCAAAAGATGCAGCAATCCCATACACATCACATATTTTTAAGGACTTGTTAACTTTTTAAAAGATGTGTAAACTATGGGAATATTCAGACAATAGTGATTGTAAATCTCATTTCATTCTTTTTTTTTTTTTTTTTAATTTTTTGTTTATTGCAGTAACATTGGTTTATAACATTGCAAAAATTTCAGGTGTACATCATTGTACTTCTATTTCTGCATGGACTACATCATGTTCACCACCAAAATACTAATTACAACCCATCACCACACACATGTACCGAATTATCCCTTTCACCCTCCTCCCTCCCCCCTTCCCCTCTGGTAACCACCAATCCAATCTCTGTCCCTATCTGTTTGTTTATTGTTGTTATTATCTACTACTTAATGAAGGAAGTCATACGGTATTTGGCCTT
Source organism: Ceratotherium simum simum (assembly GCF_057802395.1). Taxonomy (NCBI): domain Eukaryota; kingdom Metazoa; phylum Chordata; class Mammalia; order Perissodactyla; family Rhinocerotidae; genus Ceratotherium; species Ceratotherium simum. The sequence continues at coordinate 11,917,873 of NC_141927.1, read as the reverse complement.
CTCCCTCTGACTTATTTCACTTTGCATTATACCCTCAATGTCCATCCATGTTGTCACAAATGGCTGGATTTTGTCGTTTCTTATGGCTGAGTAGTATTCCATTGTGTATATATACCACAGCTTCTTTATCCATTCGTCCCTTGATGGGCACTTAGGTTGCTTCCAAGTCTTGGCTATTGTGAGTAAGGCTGCAATGAACACAGGGGTGCATGTACCTTTGCAAATTGGTGTTTTCAAGTTCTTTGGATAAATACCAAACAGTGGAATAGCTGGATCATATGGTAGTTCTATCATTGATTTTTTGAGGAATCTCCATACTGTTTTCCATAGTGGCTGCACCAGTTTGCACTCCCACCAGCAGTGTATGAGAGTTCCCTTCTCTCCACATCCTCTCCAACACATGTTGTTTCCTGTCTTGTTAATTATAGCCATTCTGACAGGCGTGAGGTGATATCTCATTGTAGTTTTGATTTGCATTTCCCTGTTAGTGATTTTGAACATCTTTTCATGTGTCTGTTGGCCATCTGTATATCTTCTTTGGAGAAATGTCTGTTCAGGTTTTTTGCCCATTTTTTAGTTGGGTTGGTAGTTTTTTTGTTGTTGAGATGCATGAGTTCTTTATATATTTTGGAGATTAAGCCCTTATCAGATGTATGGTTTGCAAATATCTTCTCCCAATTGTTAGGTTGTCTTTTCGTTTTGTTGATGGTTTCCTTTGCTGTGCAGAAGCTTTTTAGTTTGATGTAGTCCCATTTGTTTATTTTTTCTATTGTTTCTCTTGCCCGGTCAGATGTGGTGTTTGAAAAGATGTTGCTAAGACCGATGTGGAAGAGCGTACTGCCTATGTTTTCTTCTAGAAGTTTCATAGTTTCAGGTCTTACATTCAAGTCTTTAATCCATTTGGAGTTAATTTTTGTGCATGGTGTAAGGTAAGGGTCTACTTTCATTTTTTTGCATGTGGCTATCCAGTTTTCCCAACACCATTTGTTGAAGAGACTTTCTTTTCCCCATTGTATGTTCTTGGCTCTTTTGTCAAAGATTAGCTGTCCATAGATGTGTGGGTTTATTTCTGGGCTTTCTATTCTATTCCATTGATCTGTGTGTCTGTTTTTGTGCCAGTACCATGCTGTTTTGGTTACTATAGCTTTGTAGTATATTTTGAAATCAGGGAGTGTGATCCCTCCAGCTTTGCTCTTTTTTCTCAGGATTCCTTTAGCTATTCGGGGTCTTTTGTTGTTCCATATGAATTTTAGGATTCTTTGTTCTATTTCTGTGAAAAATGTTGTTGGAACTTTGATAGGGATTGCATTGAATCTATAGATGGCTTTAGGAAGTATGGACATCTTAACTATGTTAATTCTTCCAATCCAAGAGCACGGAATATCTTTCCATTTCTTTGTGTCTTCTTCAATTTCTTTCAGAAATGTTTTATAGTTTTCAGTGTACAGATCTTTCACCTCTTTGGTTAAGTTTATTCCTAGGTATTTTATTCTTTTTGTTGCAATTGTAAATGGGATGGTATTCTTAATTTCTCTTTCTGCTACTTCGTTGTTAGTGTACAGAAATGCAACTGATTTTTGTATGTTGATTTTGTATCCTGCAACTTTACCATACTCGTTTATTACTTCTAAAAGTTTTCTGGTGGATTCTTTAGGGTTTTCTATATATAAAATCATGTCATCTGCAAATAGTGACAGTTTCACTTCTTCCTTTCCAGTTTGGATCCCTTTTATTTCTTTCTCTTGCCTGATTGCTCTGGCTAGGACTTCCAATACTATGTTAATTAGGAATGGTGACAGTGGGCATCCTTGTCTGGTTCCTGTTCTTAGAGGGATAGCTTTCAGTTTTTCACCATTGAGGATGATATTAGCTGTGGGTTTCTCATATATGGTCTTTATTATGTTGAGGTACTTTCCTTCTATACCCATTTTATTCAGAGTTTTTATCATAAATGGATGCTGCATCTTGTCAAATGCTTTCTCTGCATCTATTGAGATGATCATGTGATTTTTGTTCTTCATTTTATCAATGTGGTGTATTACGTTGATTGATTTGCGAATGTTAAACCATCCCTGCATACCTGGAATAAATCCCACTTGATCATGGTGTATAATCTTTTTAATGTATTGTTGTATGCGATTTGCTAGTATTTTGTTGAGGATTTTGGCATCGATGTTCATCAGCGATATTGGCCTGTAATTTTCTTTTTTTGTGTTGTCCTTGTCTGGTTTTGGTATCAGGGTAATGTCAGCTTCGTAGAATGAGTTAGGGAGCTTCCCCCCCTCCTCAATTTTTTGGAAGAGTTTGAGAAGGATAGATATTAAGTCTTCTTTGAATGTTTGGTAGAATTCACCAGGGAAGCCGTCTGGTCCTGGACTTTTATTTTTGGGGAGGTTTTTGATTACTGTTTCGATCTCCTTACTGGTGATTGGTCTATTCAAATTCTCTACTTCTTCTTGATCCAGTTTTGGAAGGTTGTATGATTCTAAGAATTTATCCGTTTCTTCCAGATTGTCGAATTGGTTGGCATATAGTTTTTCATAGTATTCTCTTATAATCTTTTGTATTTCTGAGGTGTCTGTTGTAACCTCTCCTCTTTCATTTCTGATTTTACTTATTTGTGCCTTCTCTCTTTTTTTCTTGGTGAGTCTAGCTAAAGGTTTGTCAATTTTGTTGATCTTTTCAAAGAACCAGCTCTTGGTTTTATTATTTTTTTCTATTTTTTTTTGGTCTCTATTTCATTTATTTCTGCTCTGATTTTTATTATTTCCCTTCTTCTACTGATTTTGGGCTTTGTTTGTTCTTCTTTTTCCAGTTCCTTTAGGTGCATTTTTAGATTGTTTATTTGAGATTTTTCTTGTTTGTTGAGATAGGCCTGTATCACTATAAACTTCCCTCTTAGAACTGCTTTCGCTGTATCCCATGAATTCTGGCATGTCGTATTTTCATTTTCATTTGTCTCCACGTATTTTTTGATTTCTTCTTTAATTTCTTCATTAACCCAGTCGTTGTTCAGTAGCATTTTGTTTAATCTCCATGTATTTGTGGCTTTTCTGATTTTCTTCCTATAGTTGATTTCTAGTTTCATACCGTTGTGGTCAGAAAAGATGCTTGGTATTATTTCAATCTTCTTAAATTTATCGAGACTTGTTTTGTGGCCTAATATGTGATCAATCCTGGAGAATGTTCCATGTGCATTTGAAAAGAACGTGTATTCTTCGGTTTTTGGATGGAATGCTCTGTATATATCTACTAGGTCCATCTGTTCTAAGGTGTCATTTAAGGCCAATGTTTCCTTATTGATCTTCTGTTTGGATGATCTATCCGTTGGTGTAAGTGGAGTGTTAAAGTCCCCTACTATTATTGTGTTACTGTCTATTTCTGTTTTTATGTCTGTTAATAATTGCTTTATATATTTAGGTGCACCTACATTGGGTGCGTAGATATTTACAAGTGTTATATCCTCTTGGATTGCTCCCTTGATCATTATGTAATGCCCTTCTTTGTCTCTTTTTACAGTTTTTGTTTTAAAGTCTATTTTGTCTGATATGAGTACTGCTACCCCAGCTTTCTTTTCATTGCCATTTGCGTGGAGTATCTTTTTCCATCCCTTCACTTTCAGTTTGTGAGTGTCTTTAGGTCTGAAGTGTGTCTCTTGTATGCAGCATATATATGGGTCTTATTTTTTTATCCAGTCAGCCACCCTATGCCTTTTAATTGGGGCATTTAGTCCATTGACGTTTAAAGTAGCTATTGATAAGTATGTACTTACTGCCATTTTTTAACTTTTTTTTTTTCTTTTTTCTCAGTGTTTTAGTAGTCCTTCTCTGTTCCTTACTTCTTCTATACAGAATTGATGGTCACTTTAGTTTGACCTCTGTCTGAAAGCTGTACTCTTTAACTCCCCTCCTCCCTCCTTTTATGTTTTTGATATCATATCTAACCTCTTTTTTGTGCATTTGTATCCATTACGTTCTAATCGTGGAAATAGATAATTTTTCCTATTTGTGGTCTTCTCTTTTCCCCTTAAATCAGTCCCTTTAACATTTCTTGTAACACTGGTTTCTTGGTGACAAACTCCTTTAATTTTTGTTTATCTGGGAAAATTTTGATCTCTCCTTCCATTTTGAACGATAACCTTGCTGGGTAGAGTATTCTTGGGTGTAAGTTTTTTCCTTTTAGCACTTTAAATATATTGTGCCATTCTCTTCTAGCCTGTAAGGTTTCTGCTGAGAAGTCAGCTGATAGCCTTATGGGGTTTCCTTTGTATGTAACTTGACATTCTCTTGCGGCTTTTAGGATTCTCTCTTTATCTTTAATTCTGGACATTTTGATTATGATGTGTCTTGGTGTGGGCCTCTTTGGGTTTATCTTGTTTGGGGCTCTCTGTGCTTCCTGTACCTGGATGTCTGTTTCCTTCCTTAGGTTAGGGAAGTTTTCATCTATTATTTCTTGAAATAGATTCTCTGCCCCCTTGTCTTGCTCTTCTCCTTCCGGGACACCTATAACACGGATGTTAGTGCGCTTGATGTTGTCCCAGAGGTCCCTTAGACTGTCCTCACTCTTTTGAATTCTTTTCTCTTTTACCTGTTCACCTTGGGTAATTTCTTCTAGTCTTTCTTCCAGCTCACTGATCTGTTCTTATGTATCCTCTACTCTGCTTTTGAGTCCCTCTAATGAGTTTTTCATTTCCAGTATTGTATTCTTCATTTCTGATTGGTTCTTTTTTATATCTTCCATTTCTTTGTTGACATTCTCACTGAGTTCATCTATTCTTCTCCCCAGATCAGTGAGCATCCTTAACACTCTTAGTTTGAACTCTCTGTCAGGTAGGTTGCTCATTTCTGTTTCACTTAGTTCCTTTCCTGGGGTTTTGTCCTGTTCCCTTACTTGGAATGTATTCTTTTGCCTCCTCATTTTGCCTCTTTCCCTGTGCTTGTGTCTACGTATTAGGTAGGTCAGCTACGTCTCCTGCTCTTGGATAGGTGACCTTATGTAAGTGATGCCTTAGGAGGCTTCCAGTGTGCTTCCCTCAGTTCTCAATGTTCCAGGGGTGGCCCCTATGTGGGCTATGTGTGTCCTTCTATTGTGGCCTGTTAGCTCTCCCTATAGGCTCCCAGGGAGGCTGAGTTATGCTCCTGGCCAGCTATTGTAATGCTCAGCTGCTTGTAGTTGTTGTGGGCCCTTCAGTCTCTTTATCAGGTGTAGGGAGCCCCAGCACAGTTGGCTGCAAGTTCTAATACCACATTTGTGTTGCAGTATTTCTTTTAAGTGAGTAGGCCCCCAGTGTGGCAGGTTGTTAGGCTCAGGGCCTTAGAATTGCTGTAAACCTCTAGCCTATTAGGTCTCTTGTCAGCTCTCTGAGGATTGCAGCTGGGTGGGGCTGCCCTCAGTCACGGGAGCACCCAATTGTTTCAGGCTTTGGAAGGTGGGGCAAACCTCCTATGTGGGTCTTTGAGAAGCACAAGTCTTCTGCAGCTGACAAGCCCTGCTGCCCACAGGTCCACACACACAGTCAACACAGTCCTGCCCCGTGTCAGCGCCCCGACCTCCCCAAGCGGACCCAGTCTCTACATGGCGGGAGCCCCACACACTCCGCCACCACCCCACACTCTCCACCCGCTCCTTGTGCACACCCTGCCCTGCTCAAGTCAGCTCAGTTGCCAGGCTGCAGAGAATCCAGTCACCAATCTATGCAGGCCCACACGTTGCCTGAGGGCTTGTTGTTGGGTGGGGCCAGTCTCTAGGGTGGGCTGCCTGCCCTGGCTGAGCTGGATTAAATCGGTGCTCTAGCGGGTGGAGCAGACCCTGGGCTAGCAGGCCTCAGGGAGAACTCCAATGGCGTCAGCACGCTCACACCAGGCCACAACAATGGCCGCCGCCAATGTCCCAGTCCCTGGAGAGGTTTCACCCCTCACCGAGATGCACTCAGGGCCTATTAGGTGAGTCTCTTGTCACCGAAGCACTGTGCACCTTTCTTTCTGGTGATTTTAGGATGCTTTCTGGAACGGGTGAGTTTGTGCGCGGGCCCTTTAAGAGCCAGTATTAGTTTCTTTGTGAACCGGGTTTCTGGGGGTGCTCCCCAATGCTTTAGTAGCAGCAAAGTCAGATATTATGCCACTGGTGTCGATTGTGCTGGGTCCACAAAATGCCCACAGCGGGGGGCTCCCCGGCTCAGGGCCCCGCCGTCTCCAGGGAGGCTGCGTACCTGTGAGCTGCTCCCGGCGGCCGTGACGCTGGCGGCTTGTGAAGGCGGCGTTTTTCCTCTCCGGAAGGGAGTCTCTGCCTCTTCCACCCCAGTTAGGATTGTCCGTTGTTGCAGGAGTTCCTCTCATCCAGTTTTCAGTTCTGTCTCAGGGGTAATTTTTCCACGAGTAGTTGTAAATTGGCTGTGTCCACGGGAGGAGGTGAGCTCAGAGTCTGCCTACGCCGCCATCTTGACTCCGCCCCTCTCATTTCATTCTTTATGAACATGTGTATTCTTAGCTTATTGGCAGAAACCAAGATGCTAAGTGAAATTTCCAAAAAATTATTATCCTTTCAACATAATATTCAGTATTTCAACATAATATTCAGTATAGTGCTTAACACGCCTTCAGGAAATTTATACGTCTAACCCAGTCATCTTTCCTGCACTCCGGATTCTTATATTGAACTGTCTGATGACATTGCTATTTGGATATTCAATGGGCATCTCGAAGTTAACATGTTTTCCTCCAAAACCTGCTCTTCCTTATGTCTTTTCCATCAGAGTTGAGAGCAGCTCCATCTTTCTAATCTTCAGGTCAACCTTCTTAGTCTTCCTTAACAACTCTTTCTCCCACTCTGAATGTCCAAGCCACCAGCAAATCCTTGTGGGGGTAATCAATACTTCAAACAGATATCAAGAACCCAGGCACTTTTACTATCTCTACTGCTACCAATTTGATCCCTCATTTCTTGCTGTTTCCCACTTGGCCATTGTGCAATGAGCAGCTGAAGTGAAATTTTTAAAACTGAAATCTTATCATCTTGTTTATCAGTGAAAATTATCTAATGGTTTTTTAGCTTGCTCTGAATCAAAATCAATGTCTTTCTGTGGTCCACAAGGCCCTTCATAACTTGACTCCATCCACCATCAGCCTTTGTGGCTATATTAAATCAGGTTCCCATTTTTTAACTAAGAAAACAATAAAATAAACTAAGTCAAGAAGATAATCCAGTTATAAATGTGATTAAGTAAAGACTATAGCTATATAAATATATAAGCCAAAATTCTTGATGTGAATGGATACAAGCAAATATAATTTTGCACAATACTGATTTTTTTCTTATGTATTGAAGGAAACTATTTTAGTAATGGAGATTTCTACCAGCAACTAAGTGTATAACTTACAAGTTTCTTTTTTGTTTTGAACAGCGCTTATTTCCTTCAAGAAGTAAAAAGAGTCATAAACTCTGTTTCTACTCACATACTTAAATTATCACTCAACTTTAGTGAACAGAAGTAAAATATTGGAAAAGCTGATTTTTAAAAAACTTTCCTTGCAGTGATTCAAGATAATATATTTTGTATTTACTCATTTTATTTCATTTTCTTTTGTAAGACTATTAATAATATATTTAATACTGAGGCACTATTTACATCAATGTGAAATCATAGTGAGTATAGTCCTATTTAGGAAAATAAAATTCCTTATTATTTTATATGGACACATTGAAGAAAATAATATATGTATACGATATAGACACATTCTCTAGATTGATTTATTTTAACTCATTATGTAAACTTACTTCTAACAAGGTTAATAGAAGAGAGTAAACTATCTCATAAGGTTATTAGGAAGAGCAAAATATAGATCTTAGCATATGTGATTATTCATTAAGTTGACTGTCTTCCTGGTCTTCAAACGTGTATACTGTCCAACACTTATTTTCTACAAATTATAGTGGAGAATAGAATTAATCAAAGGTTATTCTGCCTGCCACCATTTTAATTTAGAATGGATCATTTAGAAAAATGCAGGGCAAAAAAAGTTAACAGTTATTTGCAAAGAATAAAATAGAGCAAAATAGTGAAACACTCCTCCAGAGAGAATATTTTCTTAGAGCAAAGAGAGAGAGGGAAAAAAGTAAGTGAGGAAAAGATGGCTAGAGGAAAGAGAGGAGAGAGCTACTTAAGCTCCCGGGATTTCTCTTGTGAGACGCTATTATTTGTATTGATTTTAGTTTGCAGGTTCTCTCCTTCCCTCTCCCTGCTGGCCCACTATGTAATCCATAAATAATAAATAGATTCGCAGTGAATCATTCTTTATACTGCAAGCATAGCAACCATCACAACACATTAACCCACCAACTAAGCACTGCATCATCTCCATCATAAAATGCACTTCATCTTGGAATCAAGACCCTAGAACTTAAACTCTCTTGGCCCCGAGGTTCTAACTAAACAGACTGAGTAGTGGGAAATGAAAGGATTCTTACATGTTAACTATGTCGGCTCTTATCACTACTTGTCCTTTAATTCATATGCCTACTTCTTTGCCCTTAAACCTTGACTTGAGTAGTTAATGTCTAAGGCAAGAGCTATTGCTATTACATTTAACAAAGTGTTCCATATGACCTCTTTCTGGGTGCTTTTGATGCGAATCATACAATTTTCTCCAAGTAACATAGCTTTTTTATTTGTCACATAATCTGTGAGAAATGGAAAGCTTCAGACTGTAAGCAGGTAATTATATGGTTAGGTTTTAGGCCCAATGAAGAGAGGAAAGAAGTGACTAATGTAAATTAAAGGACTTTTAAGAAAGTAACATCAATAAAGATAATTGGGAATTAATGGTAATTCGTTGAGTAATATGACCCAAGGGAGTTTCAGTGTTTCAGAGAACTGGACAGGCATATCATATATTACATGTGCAAAGATCTTTCTCATTCTATGGAAGAACCATCTCATTTTTATGATCATTTTTTAACTTTTTATGGTAGTATAATAAACATTCAGAAATTTGTACAAATCATCAGTGTGTACCTCGGTGAGTTTCAATATGTCAGCACACTCCTCATTCCAGCACCCAGAGGAAGAACCAGATTACCAGTATCTCCAAAACCCCCTCGTCCACCCCCAGATACGTTCTTTCACAAAGCTTAACTTTCGTCCACTAATCCTGATGTCTAAGTATTTGCTTTTGTCTGGCTTCTGGCATGTGGAATAGTTTGATATTTCTCATTTCAGTATAGTATTTGATTACTTAAATATACAACTAATTGTTCCATTTGATTGTTGATGGACTGCAGGGTTATTTCAGATCTTGGGCTATTATATATAGTGCTTTTATGAACATTTTCATGCATATTTTTGGTAAACAGACACGCTGGGTGATACTCTGTGTATATATTTATTTGCATAGATATTGGCAAAGAGTTTGGAAAAGTTGTCATGCCAATTGTCACTCTCACCAACAATCTGTGAGCATTTCAATTGCTCCACACTCTCGCTGGTACTTAGTAATGTCTATTTTTCTTTTTATTTTTTTCATTTTAGCTATTCGGGTAGTTGTAGAGGTAATACATATGACATTTTGGGTTTAATTGGTATTTCCCTAGTGACTAATGAAGTTGAACACATTTTCATATGATTGTTGGCCATTTGGACATCGATCTTGTTTTATAAAATGTCAAGTCTTCTGTTCATTTTTCTACTGTGTTGTCAGCCTGTTGCAGTAATTTGTAGGAGTTGTTTAAACTGAATGCAAGTCAGCTTGCATTTTTGATCATTTAATGTTGTCTCTTGATAAATGAAAGTTCTTATTTGAACTTAATGCAATTTGTCATTTTTTAAATTTTATGATTAATGGTTTTTGTAATGGTTCTGTGTAAGATCTTTGTCTTTTCTAAGGCCATAAATAATGTTCCCTGATATTTTCTTCCAAAAGCTGTATTATTTTAACTTTCATATTTAGATCTATAATGTATGTGGGATACAGAATGGAGAGGCTGTAGTATTTAATTATGATAACTAGCACAATCTACAAATTTTATTGCAATATCATAAAGTTTCATAAATTTGATTCTAGATGTCATTTGGTCAATGTATCTGTATGGGTCCAATTGAGAGATAAACCATGCAGTAATTTGAACAGAGAAAAATTAATATAAAGAATTATTAACTTTAACAAGAGGTTGGAATAATGAGATTGGCTAATAACTACAGAGAATATGAAAGAGTGTAGAAATATCAGACACAAGGAGCAGTCACTAGCCCTAGTGTTGATATGAACACCCAAGGAAAAGCTCCACACACATGTCCATCCCAGGCTGAGATTCAGACCATGTTGGAGAGGACACTATCACGGCTCACTTGATAGTTGCAGAAAAGTGGCTGTGGTGGGTGCTGGTGGAACTTACTAGAAATCCACCCTCTAGGGCCTGGGAAAGCTGGAGCCCATCTGATGCATCACTGCCCAGAGGATGTTGGGGAAATTTGCTGGCAGATGGGCACTGCTGACCGGTATCTACTGCAGGCGCCTGATGGTGGAGAAGCAGCTCACATTTCAGGAGATGCGCCCTGGGGGAGCCACAGGGATTGCAGGAGTCTATCAATCAAGCAAGCGCATCACAACTAAGAAGCAAAACCCTTTCTTCTCGCAAGGTTTCTCTAGCATTCTCTTCTGAGAAAGCTTCAGTACCATCTGAAAAAGGAAAAATATTTAAGGGCTCATATCCTTTTTCACAGAGCAGGCAAAAAGGATTACTTTGGAGCAGAGAGACAATGATTTGATAATGGCAAGGTCAATTTCAGGTTTAAAAAATAAAGACTAGGTAATTAGATACGTAGGATTTCATGATATAACTCTAATATTAATGAAATTTAGCCATTCTTGTGACTCAATTTGGAAGGTACATAGATTCCTACCACCCATGTGCCCTTGACAGATGAGGACGACACTACTAATCTGAGAATGGCCTGACCCTGCAGGTCCTGAATATGCAGTCCTTGGAATCAGCCTTCAGAAAGTCCTGCACTCTGGACCATGTGGAATCCTTACAAGCCAGGAGCCGGGCACAGCTTATTAAAATTTGTCACGACATTAAAAACACTCAGTTTCCAAGGTATCTTTTGTCAAAGTTACCAAGTTTAATAAAATCATTCATTGATGGTAGTTAACATCATTTCTCTGCTTTTAATTAGGCAAGGAGTTAAACTATTTTTTAAAGAAAATAGACTGATTGGGGCCGGCCCTGTGGCCTAGTGGTTAAGTTCAATGTGCTCCACTTTGGCAGCTCAAGTTTGCATGTTCAGATCTCTGGTGCAGACCTACACCACTCATCAGCCATGCTGTGGTGGCCACCCACATAAAAAATAGAGGCAGATTGGCACAGATGTTACCTTAGGGCTAACCTTCCTCAAGCAAAAAATAGAGTAAGATTGGCACGGATGTTAGCTTAGGGCTAATCTTCCTCAGCAAAAAAATTTTTAAAAAAGACTGATTGACTAGTATCACTCCCTGAAATATCTTTAATTCTATCTACATATAAGCACCTTGGCTTTATTATTATTATTTTTTTAAGTGTGTACTTCAGATTAAAGATTTTGTTTGCTTTTGTAAATATTGCCTTCTCCTACTTTTCTTTCTTCTGTCTGTGACAATTTCTTTTCTAACTTTTTCTAAATGTCAGCTTTCTCGATATCCCACCTTTGGTTCACTCACTTTTTTTATTCTTTTCCTTTAAAATTTTGTCTATTTCTATGAACTTAACTCTCACCCATTTGTGAAATATATAGATCTGTATCTCCAACCCTTATGTCATTCTCAAGATTCTAGAATCATAAATTTCTAACTACTTGTAAAACTGTTATGTCATATTGCATTGCCAGCAACTCAGATTCAACATAACCACAATTTTTCCCACTAAATGTGTCTCCGTCCAGAATTCAAAATTCTTATTAATGGCACAATTAATTGTCTAGTGATCAATGCTCAACATTTTATCTTCACCATCTACACTACCTAGTCCTCCATAACCGTTACATTTTCAAGTTTTCTAGGTGCTCTATACTCTCTCTTTTGTCTTATACTCTCCCAGCATATACACAAAGATGTGAAGAAAAGTGACATATGGTGTTCAGAATAAATTACTTGTCTTTTGAGGGTTTGGAATAAAGGCTAAAAGAGTTGAAGACTCTATATCTATTATTAATAAATCTAAGATACATAATAAAATGCCATAGGTCTTGGTATATTTTAACAGGCCATGTGGTCAGCATTCAGGTTTAGATTGCAAGGGATATCATTCTCTGTGTTAAAAACAGACGTTAAGCCTAAAAAACAGGAGAAGGAGAGACTAAAGACCTCATTAAGAGCCTCACTTGAATGAGGCAAAGCAAAGAGAAGACAGAGAAAGTAAAGTTGAAGGATGTTGAAAGGATACCTTATGATCAAGAAGGGACACTTAAGTATATTTAATCTTGTTGAAGAGCTTGACAGGGAAATTCTCATGACGGGGAGGAAGGAAGCTCCAGAAGGGAGGATGACAAAAAATTACTGAGATGTTAAGGCCAAAACTGAAGATTAAATGTTGGCTTATGGAATGTAAGAATAAGGCAGTGTAAATCTTAGATAAATATTGAATCAGAGCTAGTGTTTAAAAAAGAATGTGTAAACGGTTTAGGGTCCAGATTTTCCTTTTGTCTAATTCCTTATAGCAATTTTTTAGGTACCATTCGAAGCTGCACAGAAAAACATTGAAAAAACATGTACCTACAAGAAACTTGATTTCCAGGAGGATGAATGAGCTCTTGAGGTCAAGCATAGCTCTAGAATTCTATGAGTGTGTGGAATCTTTTTTTTACTTCTCTCAGTTGCCTCTTGAACTTATGTAAGAATTATTTATCTTCTTTTTTCAGAATCAGGAACTGAGAGAAGGTTAAGTGGCTTTGCCAAAATGTAAGAGCAGTTCAATAACAGAATTATAAGAGGAGTTCTAAAATCTCTGGTAAATTGCTCAACTTGTTTAAAGTTAGATGTGTCATTTTAGAAAATTTCAAGTGAACGATCCTACTCCTCTACTGGTAACTTAGATCCATATAATGGTAAAATAAAATAACTTCTTTCATAATACGATTACTAGGTACTTTTTATATTTGTAAGTAAACAAAAACATCTTTAATAGTCTAAAAATAATGCCCAGTAATATGCGTATTAATTATAACATTTAAGAAAATAATGTATATAAACTAACAGCCAATTTGACTTCAGGAATTATTATTCAACACATATTTATTGAGTTCATATTATTTGCACAATACTACGTATGACCTTGTGAGGACTATAAAAAAACTTGATAGTATAGGGTGTAAGAACATAGATTTTAGAGTTGCAGTAATTGCCTGAGTTGGAATTTTGCCTTACCACTTACTATCTGTAAATTTGGGGAAATTATTTAACTTATTTCTTCACCTAGAAATGTGGATGATGATAATACTTTATTAGGTTATTGTGAGTATTAAGTGAATTTACACAATGTGAAGTAATTAGAACAGTACCTCACATATAGTTACTGCTCAATAAATATCAGTTCTTATGAATAAGATATATCACGACAAATAAACCTGATATAAGGGATCAGATCCACCTTGCTGTGACCTTGTACTAACATGCCATATTCAGAGAATTATTTGCAGTATAGGGGAGAAAAAATAATTTCCCTTCTACCTTTCTGAATTTTTAGCTGAGACCCCTATAATATAAGGCAAACTAACAAGAGAAAAACAAACAGAATTTTATTAACATGTGTACCTTATGTGTACATGGGAGATACCCAGGGAAAAATGAGTAACTCTCTGAGGTAGCTTAGAATTCAGACTTAAATACTGTGTTCATAGGGAAAGAGGAAGGGGGGTATAGACCTCTCAGGGGAGAGGAAATGATTTTTAGGAACGATGATTGGGCCCTTAGAAGAATAGATGGGAGGTGTGATAGTTTGAGACAAAGTATGTCTGGATGTGGTGCTGACTTCTAGTCTCCTCTCCTGTGACAAGAGTCAATCCTCCCTGGTTGATGAAACTCCCAGGGAGGCAATTTGCGATAACCGAGTTCCTTTTGGAGGATCTGTCTTAGGCAGATAAGGGAGTTTAGAGAAAGCCTTTCGGGGCATTTGTTGTTTTTAAGTATCCACAGCTCAAAATAACCAATATGCCAAAGTACCAGATTTTGGGGTGTCATATTCTGCTACCCTGCAGTGGTTTTGGATTTTTAGTAAAACTGTTCTGGGATTATACTTTGAGAGTTCCTCCATGTTGTAGAAACAAAGAAAATGAAAAGTGATTCTGAAAGGAAATATGATCAGGAATCAGGTGTCAGCTATATCTGCCAGTTTCAAAAATGGACTGAGGAACCCATATATACATATGTCAACCAACTGGGGCTTGTTGGCTTTCTTTAACTGTTTTCCCTTTCTCTCTCCTACCAGAGATGCCCAGGGTTCCCTTGCGTTACAAGAAACCTCTGGGCACAGTGTTATTATATCAAAAGAGACCACTGACTAAAGAGAGAGTTCTTAGAAGGAGAACGTGGATGAGTGATCAATTCACAGTTACAATTCCTTAAACATGTGTTCCTTATACCCATATAAAAAAGAGCATTTGTAATTTCAAACTACTAAGGAGAGGGAGGAGTCGAGCCACCCACCTTTCAGGTGATGGTGTGCTCCAAGTTTCTCTTTCCTATAAGCAGATTTCAGTAAATGACAGTCTTAATCTAAAATGTGGGCCTGTAGTCATTACTGCTACGACAATTGGGTGTCGTCTTGGTTGTTTGTAGCAATATAGACTCTTAGTACAACAGAGGACACTGTGGTGTGAGTACCAACAACACACAGTTGTCTTTAAATTTCTCCACTTTCCTCCTTTCTGCTGCCAGAGACTGCTGTGTCTGACTCAGTATCTGAAAAGCAATAGGCTTAAAATGCAATGTTATCTCGGGCAGGAAACATATAATAGGCTTGTCTGACTGTCGGTCTGTCGAGTGTCTGCGTCATCATCCCTCCCTGTTTCCTTCTTATTGAAGAAAGAATTAAAAAGGAAAAAGATCTTTTCTTATCTTAGGGTTAGATGAGGACATCTACCCCACTCATTTTATGATGGACAACTCTGGTTTCTGGTCTATAACATCGTACTTAGAATAGTAAGGATGACCTCAAATTCTAGTTTTCTCTTCATCAATTCTGAGTACATTTTTCCTTAGATTTTTAAGGTAAAAATCTGAAAAACTCTGATTCTGGTCACAAGAAGTCATGGTATGCATAGAAAGATAAGACTTGCCACAAAGCAACTGCAACACATTGTGATATTGAACAGAGACCCTCAAGTCCAAACTGGAGAAGGTTTCAGAGGGGTGAAGAGCCCTTACAATTGTTCATTCCCTATTACCTCATCTGAGTATTGGGCTCTAAGATTCTCCCCTGTTTTCCCTACATTTATAGGAGCCAAGGATACTATATTGTTACGTTTTTCTTCTCCTCTGCTCTTGGTATCAAATAAATCCACCCTTAAAATTATTTCACACAAACATACGATTTCCCACCTCTGAAGGTACCAGGAAGCCTTCGATCAGACTGCCTCGATAAAAGAGTTAGCCCTCTTGTCACTACCATTAAAGTTCTGGATCCTTAGCTGGGTCCACATTGAGATTAACGGCTATCTAGGCAACTTGCCAAAAGAAATTTGGCACACCGCTAAAAAACTGTCAAATCAGTATTAACTGAACCAACGCTTGCCCCCAACAGAAATCTACGTCACTGAAAACAATCCCTAAACTTTCCATACTTTAAAGTTTATCAAAAGGTAAAAGTGAAGTAACAATTTCCTTGAGTAAGCCTAAACTTACAAAAAGTCACAGCATAGAAGAATTATTTGCATATAATATGAAGAATACTAGTTTAGCAACAAATGTTGAGTAGATACTAATATCTGACTATAAATAAATAAGAAAGTCATCTTTAGTGTGTCATATGATTTTGTTTACACTTAAGAATATATCTTTCTTTAAAAAGAGCCTGGAGTTCTGTAATCCACACAAATATGATTGAATTAAAATGGTGTTTGGAAAATTGCCCTTCAGTCCATGAAGGAGTAACTTCTGTGAGATTTATCCTCTCACCACAAATAATCAGAAATTTGGACAAAATATAGGAAATAGTTTTCGGTCATTTGACAACAGACAGTGTAAGATTATAACCCCTGAGAGGAAGGGAACAAAGAGATGAGCTCTACAATAAGCCTCCCTTTCTGCCTGGGGACAATTTGCAGACTGCAGTGTGGGGCAAGGAAACCCAGAGTTCAGCCATTTCCTGAGTTGAAGAAACTAAATTAGTGTCCAAGAAGGTTAAGGCAGCTACAATTTGTGGGTCCGAGTACCTGAGAGGAAAGGACTGTCCAGAGAAAAAAACTCCAGGAATTCAAGGTCTCTGAATCTTTGTCTAAATACCAGTCTGTACATACTCAGGATTAGACTCCAGAAGGCCAAGCAAGAAAGCTGTTGGAGAAAGAACAATTTCCAGGCTTGCATAGAACTTTTAGAGTTTGGAACAGCAAGAATGGAGAGAATCTGCTGAATACACAAGGCACAGACGAAAGACCACAGAATGGTCTCACCTTAGCAGTAAGGCTAAAACAGGACTAACCCTAGAATAATGACATGTTCCTGCCACCCTCCAAAAAATAAATGAATAAATAACTTAAAAACAAGCCCAGAAAAGGTTAAACTGATCTGCATATAGCTGAACTCTCTGTCAAAATAAAGTCCAACCTACTTGAAAGGATACAACAAAATCCAGCTTAGAATGAACAGCTTAGAATTGATACTGTTCTCCATTCACTTGAAAATTGCTAAATATGCAAAAAAAAAAGGCAAGAAAATGTGACCTAAGTCAGGAGAAAAATCTGACAATGAAAAAAAATTGTAAGTGGTAAGAATGATGGAATGATAGACAAAGATTCTAAAATATTTAAAATACAATTTATGTTATGAAATTTCCCTAAATCGGATTAACAGTAGAATAGACCCTTTAGATGAAATGACTGGTGAACTTGAAAATACAGCAATAGAAAATATTCAAAATGAAGCACAGAAATAAAAAAGAGTGAAAAAAAGAAAAGGAAAAGAGTCTGAGTGACTTGTGGGACAATAACACACATGCAATTGAAATCTTAGTACAGGGCAGGTGGCAGAAAATATATTTGAAGAAATCATATCTGAAAATATTTCACATTTGATGAAAATCATAAACCTATGAATCCAAGAAGCAAATACAAACTACAAGTAATACAAAACCAAAGAAAAAATACCATGTCACATCATAATCAACTTGTTGCAAACAAGAGATAAAGCAGCCAGAAAAACACACGCACACACACACACACACACACACACACACACACAATCGTTATGTACTGAGGAACAAAGATAAAAATTTCCATAACTTTCTCTTCACAAATTATGTGAGCTTTAAAGAGCTGAAAGAAAAAAACTGTCAACCTACAATTATAAAGAGAGCAGATTAAAAAATAAAGGCAAAATAAAGAATAAGATGAACAAATCTGAGCGATCTCTAGTTATCTGCAGACTTCAACTACGAGATTTTAAAGGAACTTCTTCAGGCTGAAGGAAAATGATACCAGGTGGAAACTGGAATCTATATAATAAGAGAGAAACACTGAAAATGGAAAATAACATTTTTCTCATACTTTATTTTTGTTTGAATGATAACTGAGTGTTTAAAGCAAATATAACAAATAATTTGGGATTTATAATGTATGGAAGTAAAATATATGTCAACAATAGAACAAATGGTAAGAGGGTGATGTACCTATATTGTTGAGGTTCTCTTTTATGAATTGTTATTATATTTTATGAAGGTAGATTGTAACACTATAAGTATACTCCTGGAAAATGCACTACAAAATATAAAATACACATTATAGTGATTATGCCACAGTGGAGATAAAAATGCCATCGTAAAAAATAAATTCAAGATAAAGAAAAGAAGAACAAAGAATATATCAGATTAAAAAATGATAGAGTTAAACCCAAACAATAGGAAAATTAACTTAAAAATACATGGTCTGAACAGATAAAAGTTACAAAATGTCAAACTAGATAGAAATATGAGTTCCAACTATGTGCTGTCTAAAAGAAATCCATTTACAATATAACAAAACAGATTAGTTGAGTTAAAAAAAGAAAGAAAATAGATTTAAAGAAATTTACAAGCATGCAGACAATTTTCCAAGTTTCAAAAATAAAATCAATAACAAAAAAAATGATATGTAAGCCTAGTCATAAGAAAGCTGGCATGGCTAAATGAATATCAAACTAAACTTCAGAACAAGAATTGTTAGAAGGGGAAAAAGGGGAACCTTTTGTATCACAACAGGGGTCAATTTATCAGTAAGACATATCAGTCCTGAATATGTACCTACTGAAAACAGAGATTAAAAAAAGAAGAAAAATCTGACAATCTAAAAGGAGATTAGACAAATCCACAATTATATTATAAGATTTCAACACTCCTTTCTCAGTAGGTAAGGAGCATTTAACAAGATAGATGATAAAACAAGTCTTAACAAATTTCAAAGATTTCATATGATAAAAAGGTTGTTCTCTGACTTGGATGAAATTAATGATTTGGAAATCAAACAGCACACTTTTAAATAAACAATGCGTTCAATAAAATTAGAAAATATTTCTAACTTAATGAAATTAAAATCAGAATATTAACAAATCTATCATAAAATTTAAAGTAAAATCTAAACATACAATATTAGCAATACTTTTCTAACAATGGTTTATTAATTTAATTGCACTGCATTTGGATATATATTTGTAACTTTTCTAACATTTATAAATCTTTTGGAGACTGCTTTTATATTTGTACAATTCTACATGAAGTTTGGCTCTAATTTAAAAATAAGAACTCTAGGTACCGAAATATATAAAGTAACCAATGAATATTAGCCTGTGAGTAAAGAGAGTATATCTGACAAATCATAAGATGCAGTTTTACATTATATCTTTTAGGATAGGCTAGTTTATGCCTTAGAATCTTAGGGGCTTGAACAAAGACTAATTTCTTGCATTTGTTTCATGTCTGTCACTAATTGTTGTAACTCAAGGATCCAGGCTGCTCATCACTCAGGGACTCAAGCTGGCAGAGGAACAACCATCTTGAAGCATGTCAATCACCTTGCCAAAGGTTAAAGAGAGCTCTGTAGGTGGGTCTTGCATCAGCAATTAAGTGCCCTATTTCAGAAGGGATACCCATCATTTCTACTCACAGGTCATTGGCCGGAACTAGACATATGGCCCACACAACTGCTAGGAGGCCAGAAGGCACAGACCAGAAACATTTGACAGACAGCGCCAATGACTACAGAGAATGTATTCTTCTTGGAACCTGTAGAAATCCAAGAGAGTAAGTCCCTTCCTCAAAACATACCTTAGGAAAAATTACAAATTTTAAAATTCAGACTGATCTATTCCAATTTTATCAGGCACAAATATTAACTTTTTTGGGGGTATAATGGCAGTAATTAATTGGTAGAATTAAGCAAGAACATTTTTGCCTTAACCTTGCTACTAGGTTATATTGAAAAGAGGTTTCATAGCAAATTCCTCTGTACATATGAATATTTATAATTAAGCAAGCAAAAGTAAAAGGTAGGTTAAATTTTGAATATAGTAATATGATACTAAATTTTAGATACACCATTAAAAATAAGTCGAAGCTAGTTCATGGAAGGCTGTGTAAAGAGAGTTGAGGCTGCTAAGTTACATTAGATAAGATCAGAGAAAAGAACACAATAAGAATTTCCAGATGGTCTAGGGTTAGAGTTCTAGCACACTCTGTTTTGGCAGCCCAGGTCCAGTTCCCTGGCACGGAACTATAGTACTCATCTGTCAGTAGCCATGCTGTGGCGGTGGCTCACATAGGAGAACTAGAAGAACTTTTACAATTAGAGTATACAACTTTGTACTGGGGCTTTGGGGAGGAAAGAAAAAGAGAGAGAGGAAGATTGGCAACAGATGTTAGTTCAGGGTGAATCTTTTCCAGCAAAAAAAACAACAGAAAAAATAATTTCCAGGAAACATCACATGGACCAACAGAGCCAAGAGGAAGAATTTAGGGTGACCAGGCATGATGTCCACTACTGTATTTCTCTACAGTTTGCTGCATTTAGCTGTCTCAGTGTGTGATATGTCCAGTTGCTATGATTTGGTGGTGCAAAAATGAACAAGCTGGGAAATTTCACATCTGAATTAATATAATGTCTACATTAAACTGACGTCATTCCCTCCTTTAGAATGATATAGACTAATTTGTGGTACAAAAACGTGGATTACACATATAAGTTATAGCAGAACAAACAGTTCTAATTTAAGTCCAACCATCTGGTGTTAATCAGATAAAGAGAAATGACATGCTTGTGGTTGTCACGTTTGGAGCATGGCCTTCTCAAGCAGCTAATCCCTCCTCAGGTTTGAATTCTCAATTAAAGCATCTAATTGCACCTACGCCGTAAGTTAAATTAACCAGTGTAGTCCTAGTATAACATTGCTTATACTCTTATAGTTTAAAGTAAATTGCAGACAAAATCGAAACATTTGTTCAAAGATATCACTCAAATTTTTATTGAAAATCATTTGAAATATTTCTAAGTTTTGCATAGTATTAACATGGGAGCAGGCAAGTTTTGGTAAACATATAAAATCTTTAAAATTTTATGAAAGATACACTTTATTTTAGTATCCCATCAAATTAAAAAAAAATTTAGAGCCAGAATTTAAAAGACAATTATGTATATTCACGATACAAATGAAAATCCTGTTAAGTGATCAATCTGGCTGGAATTAGCAGATGTATATAAATAGATAAAATAGTTAGGTTATGTTTATATTTGAATCCACAGTTATGAACTATGTTAACTATGTTATTGCTTTTTTGTGTTAAGAAATAAATATATACATATTTGCCATTTTATATACATGTAATGTCTAAGACAGTTTGGCCTTGCTAGAATGACAGTTCTGTTACTGCAATTTAAAATGTAGAATTCAGTAATTTCTTTCACTAATGATTTTAAACAAAGCCTTACTAAGCTGTTGCTCATTAGAGCTAAAACGTCTTCAGATACACTATCTTTAAGAATGAGACATCAAATTTATAAAAATTATTATGCATCCAGCTTTCCCAGATTGCTGGTTCCCTCATCATAGAAGTAAATAAATCTTCGACAGATGCTCAGTTTATATTTGTAAGAAAGTCATGTTTTTAACTTTTTGAGAATCATCTTTGACAGTTGACAAAGGTTCCACTGAGATACCCAGGAGGGTTCAGCTGCAAAGCCATTTAAATTCTATTGCTTAAGACGTGTAATTCTTGGACTCAAGCGCTTTCTTTGTGTGTCCCTGGAATGAATTCCAAGTGGCAATAAACGTTGCCTTCACTGCCTCTTTCTCTTTGTCATTCCTTCTGTCTCTGTGCTTGTGCTTTTATTCCTGATATCGGCCAAGTTTGGATCGAGTCTGGCTTTCTCGTGGCCAATACATCATTTTCGTTTTGTCGTTATGATGACTGGAACACTGGCTTTATTGTGTGACCAATCGATGCTCTCTGTCATGTAGAGATGGGGATCTATTCTCTGTCATACAAGAGGTGACAGAGGATCTGGTCTTCGGACATTTTTATTTGTCTGCACAATTTTATGTCTCATTAGAAAGGATACAACCCATTGAGATGCAGACTGTGTGATTTTTGTGTTTGTGTTCACTTTGTGGCCGAAGTTGCAAAACCAAATGCAATACTCTCTATGGTCTGTGTGTCTGTAATTGAGAAAAAGTTTTTATCTCTCATTATGTGAATTGGAAATATTTCCTATCTGGGATGTTTTAACAAATTAGACTATAAAGTTTCTTAAATAAAAGAGTACTGTTTTTATTGCTCTAGAGAAGCTAATAGCATATATATATATATACACACAGAGAGAGAAAAACACACACAGTCCTAGAAAAAAATTTAGAAATTAAGATGTTTAATATTTAAAGTGTGCTAGGTATTGAAGGGGAGAAAAAATATTCTCACAAAAACTGTCAGCTCAAAAGTAGTTTTATGGGGGGCCGACCCCGTGGGCTAGTGGTGAAGTTCGGCATGCTCCGCTTCTGCAGCCCAGGTTCATTTCCCAGGCACCGACCTATGCTACTCATTGGCGGCTATGCTGTGGCAGCAACCCACATACAAAATAGAGGAAGACTGGCACAGATGTTAGCTCAGGGCAAATCTTCCTCAGCAAAAAAACGGCAGTTTTATTTAACAATCCATGTATATATGAACAAAGTGAATCCCTGGGGAAATCCTGATTTTATCCATGTTGTACAATGTATAGATTTTAAAATAAAATTTGCATTTATTTTTTTATGGCAAGACTAAATACTGTAATTCTTATGCTTCTTATACTTATTTACTAACTGGATAAACATATTACTTCCATACAATGTTTACAATCAATAGAAATATGTTTGCTGTCAATAAAATTTTAATTATGATTCTGAAAATCGTTTCACTATCAAGACTAATTACACATCAACTGAAATATAATTTCTACTACTGTTAGATAAATTTGCAAATTTTGCATTGATATTAAAAGAATTAAATGATGAATAAATTATAGATACCAGTGTAATTCTTTTTTTTTTAGGGAACGATTCGCCCTGAGATAACATCTGTTGCCAATATTCTTCTCTTTTTTTTTCCCCCCACAAAGCCCCAGTGCATGGTTGTATACCCTAGTTGTCAGTCCTTCTAGTTCTTCTTCTTCTTTTTTTTATAATTTTATTTATTTGTTTTTCCCCCAAAGCCCCAGCAGATAGTTGCATGTCATAGTTGCACATCCTTCTAGTTGCTGTATGTGGGACACGGCCTCAGCATGGCTGGAGAAGAGGTGCGTCGGTGCACGCCCGGGATCCGAACCTGGGCTGCCAGCGGCAGAGTGCACGCACTTCACCACTAAGCCACGGGGCCGGCCTCCTTCTAGTTCTTCTATATGAGCTGCTGCCACAGCATGGCAACTGACAGATGGGTGGTGTGGTTCCATGACCACAAAGCGAACCCCGGCCACCAAAGCGGTGAGTGCCAAACTTAACCACTAGGCCATCAGGGCTAGCTCACATGTAATTTTTAAGTAAGATAGCATACTAAAACATCGGTTACTAGGTATTACACTTGCAAACACCCACCCACCCACCGCTGCCAACACACACACACATACACACATATATATAATTTTATGTATCATAATTTTTCTCTTGCATATCTTATGTTATAGAATAGCTGTACTTCTGAATTATTTTAACTAATATTTTTCTTTCTTTTTGCCTCTTTAAATTGTGTATGCAGAACATATGCGTCTATAGGTTGCTGTCTATGTGCTCATGAGCTTTGCTGGTCTCTTAACATTCTTGTGTATTAGAAACAGTTCTCAACTACCAAACTCCTAGTAAAATCAGAGGTAGTTACTTTGGTTAAAAGTTAAATTAGTATGAGTGATTTAGACTATATTAGGAGCTGCATAGAAATAGAAATAAGAATACAAAGTAAAGAACGTACTTTTCATGGAATAAGAGAGTGGTTTGTTTTAAAAAGAAGTGTCTTGTCACAAATGTGAAAGAATATAGTGAAACTAAAATTTGAATGGACATAAAAGGTCATAGAAAGTTTGCAGGCAGGAAACTTTATTTGCCTTGGTTTATAATAATGACAAATGATGAATCTGGAAAGACTTAATAGATTGGGCTAAAATTTTAGCAAATTTGCTCATTTTAGATAGATTCATTTAAAAAAAGTAAATGAATACTTAATGTTATAAAACATGATAATGTAAGATTAAAATTTTGTTTTCTCCCTGTTAAAATGATAAATCGGGGGCTGGCCCAGTGGCGTAGCGGTTAAGTTCACGCGCTCCGCTTCAGCGGCCCAGGGTTCACAGGTTCGGATCCCGGGCGCAGACATACACACCACTTGTCAAGCCATGCTGTGGCAGGTGTCCCATATAAAGTAGAGGAAGATGGGCATGGATGTTAGCTCAGGGCCAATCTTCCTCAGGAAAAAAGAGGAGGATTGGCAGTAGATCTTAGCTCAGGGCTAATCTTCCTCAGGAAAAAAATAAAATGATAAATTGTCTTAGAGTATCTAGTTGGCTCATAACAAGAGGTAATAAAAGTTATTCTTTCCCCCTTCTATCATCTTTCCAGTTGACAGAGATTTTGTATCTCACCAGAGTAATGTTAAATACTTTATGCTGATGCTATTTATATCCTTGATTATTTAAAATAAGCAATCAAATGAAAGTTCCTCAATTCTGAAAGAACTAAGATTTCTTATGATTGTGGTACTTTCTTATATTTATATTTTTAAACATAAGCTGTAACTCTGAATTATATGTAGCAAGCTGCAACTTTTCATTGTTTTCAGGAACTTATTGTATTATATTAATCACATCACTACTATCCAACTCTTGCGATTTTGTCTTCATAAGACTAATCTCTAAATTTAAAAAAAAGTCATTATATTTTATATGTAAACTGTCTTTAAGATTTCCAGGTGATAAGTCTTTTATTTACATTATTAAAAAAGTAGAATGCTAGAATTTTTTTTATATGCTGTGTATTTCTTACTTAGCTCAACAATACATTGGCTTCCTGAAAAGAACAATCATATTAAGAGAAACTCATCCTTCTTTAGGTTAATTGTACTCTTGTAAATTGTTATTAATATAAGTATGTTTCAGAGATTCTGTACTCTAGAGGAAAGCCCTGAATATTTAGTAGTTCCCTTGCTGCTCATAAAATGCCTCTCACGTAATTTCATGGGAAATACTAATGAAGTCTTCTTGAACCAGTTATTTATTGTACCTATGGTAGAATATTTTTATTCTCCTCCATTCTTTTCTTTAAATTTTTTTATTGAAGTATTATTGACATACAATATTATGTTAGTTTCAGGTATACAACGTAGTGATTTGATATCTATAAACATTATGAAATGATCATCACGATGTCTAGTTATCATCTGTTCCCCTATAAACTTGTTACAGTACTATTGACTACATTCCATACGCTGTATATTATATCCCCATGGATTATTTATAACTGTAAGTTTGTATCTCTTAACTCTCTTCATCTATTTTCTTCAACTCCTCACTCCCTTGTCTCTGAGAACCACTGGTTTGTTCTCTCTACATATGAGTTTGTTTCTGTTTTGTTTTGTTTGTTCATTTGTTTTGTTTTTTAGATTCCACATATAAGTGAAATCATACAGTACTTGCCTTTCTTTATCTGATTTATATCATTTAGCATAACGTCCTCTAGTTCCATCTGTGTTTTTGCAAATGGCAAAATTTCATTCTTTTTTTTTTAACAGCTTAGTAATATTCCATTGACTACATATACCATATCTTCTTTACCTACTTATCTATCAATGGACACTTAGGTTGTTTCCATGTCTTTGCTATTGTAAATAATGTTTCAGTGAACTTAGGGGTACAAATATCTTTTCAAATTAGTGTTTTTGTATTCTTTGGGTAAATACCTAGAAATGAAATTGCTGGATGGTATTGTTGTGGTATGGTATGGTATGGTTTGGGAAACTGTTTTCATACTGTTTTCCATAGTGGCTGCACCAATTTACGTTCCCATCAATAGTGCATGAGAGTTCCTCTGCATCCTCATCAACACTTCTTATTTCTTGTCTTTTTGAAACTGGACAGCTACATGCAAAAGAATGAAACTGGACACTATTTTACACCATATACAAAAATAATCTCAAAATGGATTAAAGACTTGAATGTAAGACCTGAAACCATAAAACTCCTAGAAGAAAACGTAGGCAATCAGCTCTTTGATGTTGGTCTTAGCAATATTTTTTCAGATGTATCTCCTCAGGCAGGGCAACAAAAGCAAAAGTAAACAAATGGGACTACAACAAACTAAAAAGCTTTTGTACCGAAAAGGAAACCATCAACAAACGAAAAGGCAACCTACTGAATGGGAGAAGATATTTGCAAATTATATATCCTATAAGGGATTAATATCCAAAATATATGAGGAACTTATACAACTTAATATCAAAAAACAAGCAATCTAGGGCTGGCCCATGGCCTAGTGGTCAAGTTCATTGTGCTCCACTTCAGAGACCAGTGTTCAGTTCTCAGGTGTGGACCTACCCCACTCATTGGTGGCCATGCTATGGCAGTGACCCGCATACAAAATAGAGGTAGATTGGCACAGATATTACCTCACCACGAATCTTCCTCAGCAAAATAAAACAAAAAACAAAAAAAAAGCAATCTGATTTAAAAATGGGCAGAGGACCTCAATAGACATTATTCTCCTCCATTCTTGATATTTTCGGCTAGTGTAGTAAATTGAACAAGGCCATCCAGTCTTGCCATCCATAGATGGTTTCTGCTTTTCTCTCATGCTTTCCCCAAGGCTCTGCCAAAAGCTACAGAGTAGAAATGTGTTCTACCCCAAAGAAGGCCAGACTCAGAGCTTCATGGGTAGAACTATGACAGATAGTCTTAACTATTATACTTCAAGGAAAAGCCAAAACAGGCTTTGGAGCTGATATCACATAGACAAATGGCCAAATGTGCTAGGGGACTTAGAAATTTCAGAACTTATTTTCATGCAGATACAGAAGATTTTATGAAAGCTGACTAGAGACCCAATATTTATTAGAACAATAATCAATTAAGTAAGAATGAATGAACTGATAAAGAACAGTTAATTATGGTTATTTGTTTGAAATGATATTATTTTGAAAGTTCTTACCCCAGCCCTTGATAAGTATTTAAAGAATCCATTTTCCCCTTTTCTTTATTTGCATGTTATTTTTAATTTAGTCACTCTGAGTTCAGGAACAATCACTTTCATTGATTTTTTTCATTTTTAATGGCACTGTAGTTATTTGCATAGGGCAACAAAAATCAATCTGCCTTTTTAAAAATCGGGATACAATTTAATGAATCAATTGTTCAGTGCTTGAATTTTCTGGAGTGTTATATATGAAAATAAATTTTATTGAATGAGGTATGACAAATGCACCATTAAGAGGAGGAGTTGTATTTTTGTCTGAAACCAATGTCTAGGAAGCCCTCCCAGGAAAGTGGTCTGATAACAACTCTGTAACTAATGGTGTCACTTTACAGGTAATAAGAGAGGTCACTTCCTATCAGGTAAGTTACCTACAAGATTTGGTAAGAGTGGTTCAACCATATTTATTGATACTGCAGATAAAACTCAGAAATAAATATCTGAGATTTGCTATCCTAAGCATGTAATATAAGAACAATTAACAACAAAACCAATAATAATAATAAATTCATGGAGCAATAAAGCATACTAAAAATACAATCCTAGATTCCTTTCAAAATCTTTAAATGAAATTACCTTTATGGTTTTAGTATTTATTCAACATTGTATGATTTTTGATTTGCTGACTATACTATAAGGCGTATCAACTAGCACCTTCTACTGCACATATATAAATAAATCAGGTCAAAACAATGACACCAGGTATTTTTGCAATAAAGAAAAATCTTTGGAAATTCTTTGAAATCATTAAGAGTGGTTCACTATTAAGGAAAAAAAACAATATCTGAAACTTGTCAATAGGCAAAAGATGACTATGTCATTTTATGTCATTGCCTAACAAGCTAATCCAAATATTATCTCATTCTCTATAGAGAATGTATGTATCTTTGTTTTACTTATTATTTACTATTGATTAATACATTTTACAACTCTGTGAGGATAGAGGTGCAATTGTTGAAAATAGATAGCAATGTAACAGATTCTTGTCTGAGAGCAATGTAAATGAATTTTGTTCTTGCAAACCTGCAAAAGGTTTCTGTGCAAGAGGAAAGATCAGAACACAGTTATAATTGTATTGCTCTATAGTGCATTAATCAGTTTTGTACGTAGTTTCATAATCTTATTCCAGTTTTCTTCCTTTAAGTCATTATATATACTTCTGTGCCTCCTATACTTTTTTTAAATAGACATTATTTTTTTGAGCAGTTTTAAGTTCACAGAAAAATTGAGAGGAACATACAGTGATTTCCCGTATACCCCCTGCCTCCATGTATGCATAGTCTCCCCCATTATCAGCATCCCCCATCAGAGTGATACATTTTTTTATAATTGATAAACCTAAATTGACACATCACTATCATCCAAAGTCCATAGCTATGTGAGAGTTCATTCTTGAACTCTATGGGTTGGGACAAGTTTATAATGACATGTATCCATCATTATAATATCGTATAGAGTAGTTTCACTGCTCTAAAAATCCTCTGTGCTTTGTCTATTCATCCCTCCCTTCCTTACCCCAGGCGACCACTGATCATTTTACTGTCTCCATATTTTTGCCTTTTCCAGAATGTCATATGGTAGGAATAACACAGTATGAAAGCTTTACAGATTGACTTATTTTATTAGTAATATGCATTCAAGTTTCCTCCATGTTTTTTCATGGATTGATAGTTAATTTCTTTTTTAGTACTGAACAATATTCCATTGTCTGAATGTGTCACAGTTTATTTATCCATTTTTCTACTGGAGGACATCTTGATTACGGTGAAATTGTAGCAATTATGAATAAAGCTCCTATAAATATCTGTGTGCAGGTTTTTGTATGGACATAATTTGTCAATTCATTTGGGTAAATACCATGGAGTGCAATTGCTGGGTCATATCTTATGTTTAGTTTTTAAGAAATCGCCAAACTGTCTTCCAAAGTGGCTTTACCATTTTGCATTTTCATCAGCAACGAATGAGAGTTCATGTTGCTCCACACCTTCCTCAGCATTTGCTGGTGTCAGTGTTCTGGATTTTGACCATTCAAATAGATGTGTAGCGAAAGCTCATTGTTGTTTTCGTTTGTAATTCCCTCATGACATATGATGTGGAGTATCTTTCCATTTGCTTATTTGCCAACTGTACATCTTCATTGGTGAGGTGTCTGTTAAGGTCTTTGACTCACTTTTTTTTTTTTTTTTGTAATGAAGATTGGCCCTGAGCTAACATCTATTTCCAATCTTCCTCTTTTTGTTTGAGAAAGATTGTCGCTGTGCTAACATCTGTGCCAGTCTCCCTCTATTTTGTATGTGGGATGCCGCCACAGCGTGGCTTGATGAGCAGTGTGTAGGTCTGTACCCAGGATCCTAACCCACAAACCCCAGGCTGCCGAAGCAGAGCCTGAGACCTTAACCACTAAGCCACAGAGCTGGCCCCTTGACTCACTTTTTAACTGGGTTGTTTGTTTTCTTATTGTTGAGTTTTGGGGGTTCTTTTGAATATTTTGGATTATAGTCCTTTAACAAACACATCTTTTGCAAATATTTTATTCCAGTTTATAGCTTGTCTTTTCATTCTCTTGATAGTGTCCGTCACAAAGCAGAAATTTTTAATTTTAATTTTAACGTGATCTAGCTGCTCAATTCTTTCCTTCTTGAATTGTGACTTTGGGGTTGCAAAGAAAAAGTCATCACCACACCCAAGGTCATCTAGATTTTCTACCATGTTATCTTCTAGGAAGTTTTTTATAGAAGTTTTTATAGTTCTGCATTTTACATTGAGGTCTATGATACATTTTAGTTATTTTTTGTGACAGGTGTAAGTTGAAAACACTGTCTCTCCTCCATTGTATTGCCTTTGCTCCCTTGTCAAAGCTCAATCGACTGTTTTTATGTGGGTCTGTTTCTGGGCTCTCTATTCTGTTTCATTGATCTTTTGTCTATTCTTTCACAAATACCACACTGTCTTGATTACTGTAGCTTTAGAGTAAGTTGAAGTGTCTTCCAACTTTGTTCCTGTCCTTAAATACTGTGTTGGCTGTTCTGGGTCTTTTGATTCTTCATTCATTTGTTGATATCCACAAAATTACTTGCTGCGATTTTGATTGAGATTGGATTAAATATATTGACCAAGTTGGGAAGAACTGACATCTTGATGCTATTGAGTCTTATCATCCATGAATACAGAATACCTCTCCATTTATTTAGTTCTTCTTTGATATTTTTCATCAGTTTTGTAATTTTTCTCATATAGGTCTTATATGTATTTTGTTAGATTTAAACCTAAGTATCTCATTTCTGGGAGTACTGATGTAAATGGCATTGTGTTTCTAATTTCAACTTCAACTTCTTCATTGCTGGCATGTAGAAGAGCAATTGACTTTTGTATATTAACCTTTATCCTATAACCTTCCAATAATAGCGAAATAGTTCCAGGAGTTTCTTTTTACTGATTCTTTCAGATTTTCAACATAGACAATCATATCATATGTGAACAGACAGTTTTATTTCTTCTCTCCTAACCTGTATACCTTTTATTCCCTTTTCTTGTTTTATTGCATTAGTTGATATTTTTATGTGATGTTGAAAGGCATTGGTGATCTTAGTTGGAAAGCTTTGGGTTTCTTTTTTTTTTTTTAGCATTTTTCTTTTTATTTACTCACAATCTTTCCCCCAAATCCTTTTCTCATTTTTGTTTTAAATTTTTTGTTTATTACAGTAACATTGGTTTATAACATTGTAAAAATTTCATGTGTACATCATCGTACTTCTATTTCTGCATGGACTACATCATGTTCACCACCAAAATACTAATTACAACCCATCACCACACACATGTACCCAATTATCCCTTTCACCCTCCTCCCTCCCCCCTTCCCCTCTGGTAACCACCAATCCAACCTCTGTCCCTATGTGTTTGTTTATTGTTGTTATTATCTACTACTTAATGAAGGAAATCATACGGTATTTGACCTTCTCCCTCTGACTTATTTCACTTTGCATTATACCCTCAATGTCCATCCACGTTGTCACAAATGGCTGGATTTCATCGTTTCTTATGGCTGAGTAGTATTCCATTATGTATATATACCACAACTTCTTTATTCATTCGTCCCTTGATTGCACTTAGGTTGCTTCCAAATCTTGGCTATTGTGAATAAGGCTGCAATGAACACAGGAGTGCATGTACCTTTGCAAATTGGTGTTTTCAAGTTCTTTGGATAAATACCCAACAGTGGAATAGCTGGATCATATGGCAGTTCTATCCCTGATTTTTTGAGAAATCTCCATGCTGTTTTCCATAGTGGCTGCACCAGTTTGCACTCCCACCGGCAGTGTATGAGAGTTCCCTTCTCTCCACATCCTCTCCAACACATGTTGTTTCCTGTCTTGTTAATTATAGCCATTCTAACGGGCGTGAGGTGATATCTCATTGTAGTTTTGATTTGCATTTCCCTGATAGTTAGTGATTTTGAACATCTTTTCATGTGTCTGTTGGCCATCTGTATATCTTCTTTGGAGAAATGTCTGTTCAGGTCTTTTGCCCATCCTTTAATTGGGTTGGTAGTTTTTTTGTTGTTGAGATGCATGAGTTCTTTATACATTTTGGAGATTAAGCCCTTATCAGATATATGGTTTGCAAATATCTTCTCCCAATTGTTAGGTTGTCTTTTCGTTTTGTTGATGGTTTCCTTTGCTGTGCAGAAGCTTTTTAGTTTGATGTAGTCCCATTTGTTTATTTTTTCTATTGTTTCTCTTGCCCGGTCAGATGTGGTGTTTGAAAAGATGTTGCTAAGACCGATGTGGAAGAGCGTACTGCCTATGTTTTCTTCTAGAAGTTTCATAGTTTCAGGTCTTACATTCAAGTCTTTAATCCATTTGGAGTTAATTTTTGTGTATGGTGTAAGGTAAGGGTCTACTTTCATTTTTTTGCATGTGGCTATCCAGTTTTCCCAACACCATTTGTTGAAGAGACTTTCTTTTCCCCATTGTGTGTTCTTGGCTCCTTTGTCAAAGATTAGCTGTCCATAGATGTGTGGGTTTATTTCTGGGCTTTCGATTCTATTCCATTGATCTGTGTGTCTGTTTTTGTGCCAGTACCATGCTGTTATGGTTACTATAGCTTTGTAGTATATTTTGAAATCAGGGTTTCTTGGGTTTCTTACTACTATGTAGGATGTTAGCTGAGTATTTTTGTGGTTATTCTTTATCAGGTTGAAGAAGTTCCCTTCCATTCCTAGTTTACTGAGTTTTTATCATGAATGGGTGTTGGATTTTGTCAAATGCTTCTTTGTATCTATTAATATCATCATATGACTTTTACTCTTTAACCCATTGATGTGATAGATCACATTAATTGACTTAGGAATGTTGAGTCAGCCCTGAATACCTGTGATAAATCCCACTTGGTCATAAGGTATAACTCTTTTTATGCATTGTTGGATTTGATTAGCTAATATTTTGTTGAGAATTTTTTCATCTATGTTTATGAGAGATATTGGCCTGAAGTTGTCTTAAAATGTCTTTGTCTGGTTTTGGTATTAGGGTAAGGCTAACCTCATAGACTGAGTTAGGAAGTACTCCCTTTCCTTCTGTCTTCTGAAAGAGATTGTAGAGAACGGGTATTATTTCTTCCTTGAGTGTTTGGTAGAATTCACTAATGAACCCATCCGGGCCCAGTGATTTCTCTTTTGTGAGATTATTAATTATTGATTCAGCTTTTTAAATAGATATAGACCTATTCAGATTATCTACTTCTTCTTGTTTGAGTCTTATACTTTTTGAACCAACTTCATCATCTTGTACTTTCCATTTTTAATGAATTAAACACATCTTTTATGTTATCGATTAAAAATAATTATTGCCCAAGAATATTTCTTCGTGATTTAGTATAGTTCAATACTTTAAATAAAATGCTAAATTGTTAGTACTGGTTAGAAATATATAATGTGTATAACTAACTAGACATTTAAAATGAGACCAAATATTTTTCAAAAGTCTTTAAAGGAAATATTAAAATTTGATGGACTTATAAATAAGCAAATAATTTCTTGGGTGAACTTAGTGCCTAAACAGGAATTCTTTACGTTTTCGTATCTCCCTGTCACTTTGCCATAGAGGGGTAATGTTAGCAGACTGAATGAGGACCAAAACAGATCTCCAAGGACTTCATAGACAACCAGGTCAAATAAACTCACGTTTTGTCACAGACTGAGAAATTGTTGAGCTAATTTTACCATGCAATTCCTTTCTACATTTATATTATTTAATGTCTCTCTTCCTCACCATCCCCACCATATGCTTTTCTTTCTCAAATGATCAACCTGATCTCTTTGATAGCTGTTACATCTTCCACCAAACACCATCCTTAATCATCAAATAACACCCAGCATGTGGTCTAACAACCTTCATCTTAAACTCACTGGTGCACTAGCTATACCCAGAATCATGACAAATATTACTTATAAAGTAATTTATAAATGTTACCTATAAATCCATAAAAGGAACAACTCAGGAGAAGTTGCAAAGGGGAAATGATAAAGTCCCCACTAAACCCCCCACTGGCAGATTGCCCTTTACTT
Source organism: Ceratotherium simum simum (assembly GCF_057802395.1). Lineage (NCBI taxonomy): Eukaryota > Metazoa > Chordata > Mammalia > Perissodactyla > Rhinocerotidae > Ceratotherium > Ceratotherium simum. The sequence continues at coordinate 11,884,402 of NC_141927.1, read as the reverse complement.
CCTCTGTTGTGTGATATTTCTATATCATGGTGGGATCAGCTGTTGACTCTTGACCACAGAGAAAACTGGTTATCAAAAATAGACTCTTGGCATTCCCTCAATATACCAAGATATGTGAGCATAATTGTTCCATGTAAAAATGTGTAAAAGGACATCTGTAACTTCAAAGGAAATGGAAATAGGTGCTGCATAACAACATTGCTTTCAGTGATGGGACTGCATATATGATGGCGGTGCCATAAGATTAGTACCGTATAGCTTAGGTGTGTAGTAGGCTATACCATCTAGGTTTGCGTAAGTACACTCTGTGATGTTCACAAAATGACAAAATCACTAACCATGCATTTCTCAGAATATGTCCCCGTCATTAAGTGACACATGACCGTGAGGAGGACTCTGATAGGTTCCAACCTATCGAAGTCCCACAAATCTCAGGCATTGACAATGCGTCCTTCAATGGGTCAAAACTTACCATATTCAGAAAGTCCACACATGGACTTTTCTTCCCTTCATTCCCCTGATTCGTAACTGACTAACCAACTCTACTCACATCTGAGGTACTCACATCTGAATTGTGTATTTGTTTCTTATTTCTTCCCGTATGGTGATAATAGTATACTAAAATTTTAATCTAAAATTTGCATCTGCAGTGTTTTTCTTTTGCCCTCACTACCAGCAAATTTTTCATTTTTGTTCATTTTCAGATTTGTTTTTTTGTTTTGAATAGTCTTTCCTGCCCAACTACTCTGAAAATAGGTTGTAGTTTGTCCCAGGCTCACAGCACTGAATGAAGACTCTGAAGATGGACACTAATATCGGCGATCATAACCACCCAAGCCCACACATCCTGTTTAGTATTTGTTTCATTCTAATTGTAAGTCCTTTGAGGTCAGAGACCACGTATTCCATTATTTTTATATCTCACAGACTGCCTGACTTAAAGATTGGCACACACTAGGCAAATACAAGGCATACAATCAATGAATAATTGATTGATTCTGATGCTCTAATATACATCCATATTTGCTTCCGGGAAGTAGTTTAGTTGTTCAAGGATCAAGTTCTAGAATGAATAATTAATCATTTATCAAGTGCCTCCAAAAGGCAAGGTCAAATGTGATAGAAAGGATGAAAGCCATTAGGAGATTGTTGATATGCACACTGATCCATTTCAGAAGTGTCAGTTTGCATTTGTTGGTGGTTAGTCTATGGAGCCCTGCAGATTGCAACTTTATCAGAAGATGCACTTTTCAACACCTCATTACTAGAGACTAGATAAGAGTAAAACCCCCATACACTATACTATGTGAAATCTTCCTTCTCTGACTTCCCGGAGCTTCTTTTCTTGCTACTTATCTATTTAAGGTGATTGCATAGTTCCCATCTGTAGCAGAGTTTGTTAGCAGTCTCCCAATATTTATTTTCTCTTTTTTCCATGATAATAGGAGTTTAAGCTGAGTACAGGGCTGGCCAGAACAGCGCAACATTATCCTTCCACAATGACAGCCACATATTTTCCTATGACTAAGTTATACAAAGGACATATAAATGCAAATGAAATATACATCTTCTGAACTGTGTTCTTAAATGTAAGGAGTGTTCTTCTCCATTTCCCTTTCCCCCTTTCTGCTGGCTGAAATATAGAACTGATGGGTGTGCCATCTTGAACAATGGCTTGGTGGGAAACAACACAGGAATGACGAGGCAGTAAGATAGAAGATGATTGATCCTTGGATGAATTTTTCAAACAGAGCCATCATACCAGCCCTGTATCTACTAACTGTAATATGTTAGATGAAAAAAAGAAATTAAACAACAACAAATCCTATTTTCTGCAAGCCACTATTGATATAAATGTCTCTTATAAGCAGACAGACTTATACTGTAACTAATTACTGGACAAATTGATTTTAAGACCATCAAGGATGAGTCTTGAAGCCAATGACTATTTATGATAAGTAAGAAGTGCTCTGACTGACCCCAGTCTTAATCATATTTAAATTTCAGATAGTGAGTCCATTGCAGAAAAGAATATAATGTATGATAGTTTTTCTTATTAGAAATTAGTCAAAATCTAGCTCCTTCAATACTAAATATCTTTAAACCTTATTAACTATATCATGAGCAATAAAAACTCATGGTTCTTTTCAGCATACTGCAATAGAAATTTATTTATTCATGGAACATTTGCTGCTGTCAATTTACATAAATTTATTTTACCCGTACCTGGTCAGCTCTTTGTTTTCCTGTTGGTCAAAGATCTGATGATAGATGGTGCTTTGTGGTCAGCTTGATGAATCGGGCAGGGACATCAGAAGCGATATCTGTATAGTTCTAGAAATTGCACAACCTAATCGGCTAATCTGCATTTACTAACTGCACATTACTTCAGGGATCAAATCTCTCCACTCCTGTGCACTGCTTGGTGGAATTATAATTCGGAGAACTGAATGCTACAGGAAGATAGTTCCACAATGGGGTCACCTGACTACAAATGAGTTCAGCTCATTTTTTCCTCTGTTCCAGTTAGTTGGTTTGCTCAGTTCACTGCTTTCTAAGTCTGCTTAGAGAAAGAAAGGAAAAAGCATTTTCTGAGTGTAATTAAGGCCGTATCATGGTGGCTTTGAATATTAAAAAATATATATTCTCATTTCAGGTCATTTTAAACTTTTTTTATTATTATTAATTTAGCCACCCTGATCTAAAAACAACTCTACAAGTCATTTCACTAACAGGCTGGATCATAAATTTGTTTCTAATGTCTTTATGACCCCAGAAAGCAGAGATGAATTGAGCTGGCTTAATTGGCTGAAACACCGTTGAAATGTAATGTGGGTGATTTAATCAGCCTATGGCACTAATGGAGTTAAGCACTTTGTTCACGAGGAAACTGTACGATCTTTCCCTGAGTTTCCAAGTGCCTTCTTATTGCTCTATAAAGGTGCTTTCTTGTGTAGTTTGAGTGTGACCATGTATGGTAGTTTAAAGGGGAAGGAAGTTCAGAGCATATATTTTAAAAAATGAAACAGTGGTAGTTTTTAAATCAACACTGTCATATTGGGGAAAGAGTTGAAATGCATTTTATCCTGAGTTGTAGAACACTTTCTGGGCCAGCCTATTTCAGTTCTCCCTAAGCCACCTGTTGGCGTTGACCAAATTGAGCCCACTTTGCACCAATTTCTTTAAGTATAAATTTAGGCTATTCATTGGCCAGTGTGAAATGGAAGGAGGCAAAAATATAAAATAAAAATAAGTATCATCCATTGCCTGTCTTACCTGAAAGTGGGGCACGATATTCTCACTATCAAGAGGTGATATTATGTGGAGGTCACAAAATCCAGATTGCCTCTGGTCACGTCTCTGCCAGTTCACGTCCCCTCTCTGACACTTCCTAGCTGTGTCACCTTGGGCAAATTACTTAACCATGGAATATCATTAGATCCTTGATCTCTTTCACAGCATCATCTAAACATCAACTTATGTATTGCAGTTGCTCTGCTGGTGAGGTCTTACCCCTGCCCACACCATCATTCCACCACTGTCCCAGCCATTACAGCTACTCCACATAGTCCGTCTCCTCTAAGGCTGGTACATCAAGAATAGTGACTTACTATAGACTTACTGACTCCTCGAAGCTTCTTTTCTTCCTAAAATCCATTTGAGGAAATTGATTCAAATGCATCATCTCCCTTAGTAATTAGAGTTGGGTTGTAAGATAAACCAAAACATTTTTCTGGCCGGCATTGCAGACAAGGACAAATTTATTTCTGGTTAATTGTGCATCTTAAACCAAAATACTCATTAGTGAATTGCTTTATCCTCATTTCTGAAGGGAGACAATCATAACTATATTCCACAGAAAAATTCCCCCACAAACAATGCTTTACCTTTTTCTGTCCTCCAAATCTTAGTAACCATAAACATATTTTTAAGGGATGTCTTATATACCTATGATAAATTATTTCTACATGTGTTTTAAACTGACCATCAATAAAATCTAGCAAAATTACAGCTCATTGTCAAATCAGCAAACAACATATTGTTATTCTCTATAAATTATTGCTATTTTTAAGTGAGAACTATGGAAATATGATTTTTTTAAATGAAGAGGGATGACATATTCTGACTAAGATAGCAATGGAAATTCTATTCAATTGATCGTGCTGCCTATGTTGAGAAGTCTGCTGAAATCTGGGTGAAGTCTCAGTGGGCCAGTGAAGTACTTACTCGGCAAATCCTTCTCCAGGCTACGCACAAGACAGTGGCGGATTTCACATCCGTGAACATATAGTCACTGGAATTCCTAGCATTCTTCCATGTCATTCAATTCACATCCTTGTATTCAGACTTTTTGGAAATTCTGGCACTCCTTCCAACCCAGAATCTCAAATGCATTCTCATTCCCAAAAGATGGGAGAGATAAACTTTTAAATTAACAAAATGACAAAATTTTAGATATTCATTTGAGTTAGAGAGCTTAAAATGTCATTTATACACATTCTTTCCCCTTCTTCTGTATATTATTGCTTTTGTTTGGGAACTTATTTGTTAGCCTGAGATCAGGGAGATAAGTAGTTAGATATAAATGCAATTAAATTTGATGGGAGAATACAACAGTGCCTGAGAATAGGATAGGTGATATAGGAGGTAAATTTTGGGGGAGATGGCGAAAAACTGTAGAAAAATTAATTTAAAATGTAGACAAATTTTAGATTAATATGTTTGTGGGAAGGAAAGAAGGCTGAAGAAAACGTGAATAAACGGCTTAACCCAAGTGAACTATAACGTTTGATCTATTTAATATTGTCACTCATGAAGCACTGAATTGGCTTTATATAGGTTTTTTCATTGTTCTTTCCATTTTATAGATGATTAGTCACTTGATTTTTTACTTTTAAGCAAATAATATTTTCATACTTTTATCATTTTTCTTGTATATATAATTTTTTATGAATGTCACTTTTGAAATATAACTGATAAAGTTTATTGAGAATTTATTTTATGCCAGGAATGTTGCTAAGTATTTAAGTGTATTATTATCTCATTGACTCTTTACAACAACTCCATAACTCAAGCACCAACTATTATAATTCCCATTTTATAGATGAGAAAATGGAGATTTTGAGAAATTAATTGCTTGGAAATGTCACAGTCAGTTATAGCAAAACTAGGACTTGAATCCAATAAGGTAGTTTTTTTTCAATGTCCATACATCTAAATATCATGTAAACTACATATCTACGTGTTCTCAGTGGAAGACGGACTTGACTTTTGTTTTGTCCAGACAATAAATATTACATAAATAGTCAGAATAGAACATTTGTATGCTTCTGAAAATATTTCATTTTCATTACCCACTTCAGACAATATATGTATAGACATGGCTTGTGGTTTTATGCATACTGGCTTCAGTTCATGGAAAGATCATAGCTTAATCCAATCAGCAAATAGCATACACGGTGGTGAATTAGATCTTGCTTTTCGCTAACGAAATAAGGAAATATCACTAACATCCTAGATTAAAAGTCAATTTGGTATTTTCAAATGTTAAAATTATATTTTTAAATGATGAAACAGCATGTAGACATATATATATTTGTGCAAATAAAGTGCTGCAAAGGAACACCACGACGTTTACCAAAAAGATTATGTGAGAAGCCAATTTTCATTTTTTTCCACATTGGCCAATCTTTCTTTTCTAGCAGATTTATATACTTTTCCAAATTAATTGATGTTTGATGTTATTTTATTGATGCTAGAGGCAATGAACACCCGTATTCCCGTGCATAATGTGTATTTTATTCTTACCTATTGAAATGAAGAGCGTTACCTTCATAAGGATGCCAAAAGAAATTACTCTGAATACTGAAATAGAATTTAAAGTAGTTCAGTTCATCTCACGTCAACAAACATTATTAAAGACCTACAGTGTTACAAGCATGGCACAGTTCTGGAAAACTCCATGATTAATAATCAAACTGGGATTTGTACTGTTTTCTTTGCGAATTTATGCTAGTGGATTTGTAGATCGAACACACTATACGGTGTCTGAATTCCAGCCCCATCTTGGGGTTCCAGCCCACATTTGCAATGTAGCTTAACCTCGGTTCCTCAGTCTCATCATATGACCTCTAAGGTCATTTATAATTTTAAAAAAATGTGGTCACATTATAAAATAATTGGTGAGAAGATACTTTCTCATGGATTTTTAAATGTGATTGCTATTCAGTTCTTTTTAATGCAGATATTGAAACCATGCTATAAGGTTATACACCATGTTTTGCAAAAGTATCTAAAAAAAACTTGAAAACTTCAGAAGTAAATGCCAAGTTGAATTACTATATTTTTTTCTATAAAGAAAATCTTTCATTTTGTCAACTCAGTTCAAATTTAGTGTAATTATATAACTATTTTACTTCTTTCAAATTAATTCCCATTGATTTTTCTATGAAACAATGACAAAAATAGTGATATTAACACTTATTTGATTCATTTCCTAATTAAGTTTATTGTTCCATTGATGCAATGTATATTTTAAGTATAATCAACACCAAATATTAACTATCTTTTGTTCTTTGGATTATGTACTAATTTATTAAAATTGAATGATACAAAATGAAGTTAATATTTTTTTTTAGAAAGCACATCTTTCCTTTCCCACCTCAAATTACATGTAAATAGAATTGAGTAAAGTGTTTAGAACATTTAAATTAGATTTATAGACTTTTTTAAGGAAGTACTTTTATTTTTTCAGAAAGAACATTAAACTTCACTCAAGGAAGTAACCATGATAGCAAAATATCATTCCCCAATATAGGGGATTTAGAAGCTTGCAGGAGAAGGATGTATCCTTTGAATATAGCTGGTATTCAGGATATATTTTTTCCCATATTTCCTGTAGTTATTTTTTAGCATATGCATATTTTACTATTTGCTCATTATTGACAACGACACATATTTAGAATTAAAAAGAGCCACATTTTTTGATTTTTCCATTAAAGCTAATAACATCCCTCTCTTTCTCTCCTTCCCTTTTTTGGAAAGACACAATGGGTTTTACTTACTTTTTCTATTCCCGAGAAACAATTGAGACTTAGGAGAAAGTTTTGATAATATTCAGTATAAAAATACAATTCAAGTTATGGATATTCCTCATTCGAAGGACAAAGAGTGGTTTTCATATTTTGTGTTTATTCTGCTTTTATTGAATGATTGTTATATAAGCATTTTCACTTTTTCTTGAAATTTTTATAGACATAATTTAAGGACTACAAAAGTCCTAAGAAGCTATAATAAAAATTACTCAATCATTCAACTGTTTTGGACATTTACATTGTTTTCAGTCATTTATAATTGAAAATGTGGCAATAATGAGCATCATTTTGCACAAATATTTTTTTAAATGTTTGTGAGTATTCTTTAAAGATACATTTCTACAAATAGAGTTACAAGATCACAAAATATGAATTTTTAAAAACAAAACAAATTTGTTTTGTTAAAAAAGAGCCCTGACCAGCCTATAAGGATGTCTACCTGACAATGCCTTTATCATTTTAAAGATCTTGCCTATTTTGATAGGTGAAATATGGAATCTCATTGTTTTCATTTGGATTTCCCTGATTACTCGTTAACCCAAACTTTAATATTCATATTTCATATTCATATTTAATATTCATTTTAATTTTGTCTTTTTGGAGTTATTTTAGCTTTTTCTCAGGTTTCTGTGGAGCTCCCAGTGTTTATCATACTTTCATGTTTTTACTCATAAGGATATTAACTCTTTGTAGTATTTGTTACAAATACCTTCCCATTGCATTTTTCATGTAATTTTATTGCATATAGCAGTCAAAAATTTTTTAATGTTTACATAGTAAAATCCATGAATCTTTATTTCCCTTTCTGTCATTGATTATATGCTTAGTAAGTTATTATCAATGCAGTAGTCAAATTTTTATCTATATTTCCATTTGTTTCAATACTGTGTTTGGAATTAATGTAGTTTATGGCATACACTGAAAATCTAAAATAACTTTTTCTCAAATATGTTAAAGCCATTCCAATTTAATAGGAATAGTCTAAAGAACATCACAGTTAGTAAATAGTTCTCTGATATAAAAATGCACTCTACACGTATTTTACGTCAAATCAATGGCGTAAATGTGTCAGGTAAGATAGTCTACATCATGGTCTAGTAACAAACACCCTCCAAATTTGAGTGGTGTAAAACAATATAGGCTTATTTCTCATTCACGTTACGTGTGCATCTCAGATTTGCTGAGGGATGTTCTTTCAGGGTGTTTTAATTGTTGAACCTCAGCTGAAGTGCAGCTACCAGCAGGACCATTGCAGGAGAAGAAAGCACAGCAGAGGGAAAGAAAGTGTAAGGAATGCACAAGGGTTATTAAAACTTCCATTTGAAAGAGGCACATGACAATTCTTTTCATATTAAGTTACAATTCGAATGCACTCACTTAACTTTAAGATGGTAGGGAAGGTCAAGGCTGAGATGTGCCCAGGAGGAGAAATGGGCCGTTCGGTGGAGCCCTAATGACGACTACAGTCTGATTTTCTTGGCGCCAAATATTCAGTATATTCTCTTTCTTACATGCCAAATCTGCTCGTGTCCTCTCCGTGGCAAACAATCTCTAAATTCCACTCAGTCACTAGGTCCACCTAAAAGTTCAAGAACCTAGATGATAACTAGTATTTTTGTCATCCACTGAGCATGTGGCTCGTTCCATTTAGAATCTATGAACAAAAAAGAAAAATTAGATGCCCCACACATCTGATATAAAATGGTGGAACTGGGGCAGGTGCAACCACGATCAACATGCCCGCTGGGAAAGCTGTGGTATGGGAGATTATAGAGATTCTGACATCTCATTGGGCATTGTTGGAATGGCTCCCAACTTGGTGGTGGATATTTTTTAATTAGGCCACAAATCTTTTACCTGAAAGTGACTCCTCAATCTATAATTATTCCTGTTTTCTGACTCTCTACTTACTAGGAGATGCTTCATTTTCCATTATTCTCCTTGCCTACAGGTTATGGGCATTAAAGAATACTTTTTATTTTCTTGCGGTGATCAGTGTTCTCAGACGGCTTCCTTACCATTGAAGTTTGGAGGTTCAAAGTCTTAGACATTCTTAGTTATGGTTTATGGGTTTATTTATTTATGAATTTATATATTTAATAGTGCAATTCTATTAAAACTTACTTGGCTTCTTATCTATTTTATTCCATTGATCTCCAAAACCTAAAAGCTGCATCTAAAACTGTTTCTATACAGCTCTTAGATTTGCTACACATATTGCTTTCTTACTTGATCACAATTTAATTGTAGTTAACTAGATTTTATGAGACTTAGATTTCAGAGTCCTATGTTGAATCTTTCACCCAGCCACTTCTTAAATTCAAAGGATTTGCTGAGTGCCACAACCATAAATGTCTCTGCTTTGAGGCTTCTTATTTCATTTAGATATTTCAACAATGGGTCTGATGACTATAGCATTGATTTAATATTTGCCACAAGGCTCAGTTGCAAGTGCCCCTAACTCTCAAGTACCTTTTTATCATTTACCATTTGGAATTGAGGAGCATTTTCCCCTTCTAACCCTGCAAGTCCCCAAATTTCTGCGCTTTATTCCCCTTTATTCCTATTAAACCAGATTCTTCTTTCTTAGTTTGCCTTTTTTTTTTATACTGCATTTTCCAAATGCAGGTCTATCAAAGAAGACATAGAAGTAACATTCTACTCTGCAATCTCTTCCCCTAGAATTACCAATACTTTAGGTATATGGTCTCCTTCCCAAATTAAGGGAGGCAACGGTGTACCAAGTCTTCCTACTGTATAATATGGATCACCAATATTCCATCTTGCAATATCTGTTTCTTCCCTTCTTTCCAGTTTACCACTAAGACACCGCCACATGTTACGCTTTGCTCTGGCAGCACCTATTAGTGGTATCAGTCAAGATAGGCTAGGTTATGCTGTAGCAACAAACAGCACTCAATGAAGGCTTATTTCTTGCTGGTGCTCTATGTACATCTTGAGTTGTCTGGGGTCTCCATTCTACTCCACGCCTCCCTGCAGGGCCCAGAATGATGGGGGCGTCACATCTGGCACATTGCAAGACACTAAGACAGTAAGAAAGAGACTTTGGAAAACCCCTCCCTGGACCTTCAAATCTCTGTTTGGAGGTGGTACACATCACTTCTGTTCATGGTTCATTGACCAAAGCAAGTCATATAGTCACATTTAACTTCAAAGTGGTAAGGAAAATTCTACCGTGTGCTTGGAGAACCTGAATGACTACCAAAGTATCCATTTCCATAATTAATGGCTTTAAATTATTTTTACAACTTTGTATTGCCTGTATTTACCACCGTGCACTAATATTCAAAGCTAAGAGATGATCTAACATTTATAAAGAATTATAATAAAATTGTGGATGATATTTAGCGGTTGTATCCCTCAAATTAAGATAAAACATTTAGAGTATGTAAAGTCTCTCTCACCTTCGGGGCTAATAAACTTTCAAATATGTGTAGAATCTGTTAATTTAGACAGTTTTTTTGTGTGTGTGTGAGGAAGATAAGCCCTGAGCTAACATTTGATCCCAATTCTCCTCTTTTTTCTGAGGAAGATTGGTCCTGAGCTAACATTGTGCCCATCTTCCTCGACTTTATATGGGACGCCGCCACAGCACGGCTGGACAAGCAGTGCATCCGTGTGCTCCCAGGATCCAAACCGGCGAACTCCAGGCTGCCCCAGCGGAGCGCATGTACTTAACCGCTTGTGCCACCCGGCTGCCCCGACAATTTCTTTAATTGTGAAAATTTTCACCTGTTTTGCAACGTTGACTATTATTAAAGCAATGCTACTAAAAAGCAGTGCTACATAAGATTTAGACGGCAATACTTTAACTAGTGTTTAGTTCTCAAACTTTATGTATTGCATATGTATCAGCTCTTTCTTGATTTTAGTGGTACTGTGTTCTTCACTAATCTGCAACGGTAGCCTCCCAGAAAATTCTCATGCTCTAAACCAAATAATTATGCTCTTGCAGTTTATAACAGTCACCCTATATTTGCAGTTGTGTCCTGCACCCAGCTGTGTCACTCCTTGAGAAAGACGGAAGGACACAATTAGGGTCTTAGCCAATTCTTAAACTCAAATGATTCTCTCCAGGGGATGGATTACTAAGAAAAAGGATCATTTAGGTACATCTTTCATTTTGTTAGTTTACATTGGAATAACATCCAATGAAATCATTTGACACATTCTCTTAAAGAAGGCACTGGGGACCTTTTGTATCCTTGTCTTAAAGTACCACATCTCTAGGCAGTAAAACATTTTATTACTTATCCTGATGTATGGGTGCACTGAGCCTCTGTGCCCAGCATTATTTAGTATTATTTCCATACGTTCATAGGCACATAGTTTAATGGGCATTATGATATACAGTTAAGTAGTGTAGGTGACATCTGATAGTAATCTTTGAGTCAATAAAGGGAAAAGCATTTTAAGAAAAGAATGAACAAACCTTAGCTGTAGGAGCAAGAAGGAGAACATTATAAAAGATTTAAAAGCAAGGTACACGTTTTTTGGTCCAGAAGCCATTCACTACGGTAATAAAATCTGTTCTCAATCCCGTTGTAAAGATTTGTCTACGGACTATAGTGTAGCAGTTTGTTTAGGTAGACGGCATAATATTACCATTTAAGAATGATTTTTCCAAGTTATATTTCTTGAATATTATAAAAGAAATAAATTGAAAAGTGAATATTGGCAATGCAGAATAAAAAGATCTCTGGCATATTGTTGTTTTTCACAGAGAGCTTTCTCCTAATCAATCCAAAGAGTGAAAGGCTAATAAACTTCATTAAGTCATGACTATTCATATTATCTTTTATTGTGAATGGCATCTTTACCAAAAGCTGGCATCTTTTCCAACTTTTAATTTTCCAGCTCACTCAGAATTGGTCCAAATTAAGCACATTGTAATGGTGATCTACTGGGATAAAGCAGAACAAAACTTTTTTAGGTGATTATAATGCTTTATATCTTGATAACAAAGATGTATGCACATGTCAAAACTTAGCAAACGTACACAAGATTTGTCCATTTCTTCGTTCAAAAATTTTTCATCAAAAGAAAAAAATCTAAAATGTTGTGAATACTGAAGTATTTGGTTAAAGTGTATAGATTTCTGCAATGTACTTTTATTGCATCAAAAATAAGATGGCTGGGGGCCGGCCCAGTGGCGTAGCAGTTAAGTGTGTGCTCTCCACTTTGGTGGCCCGGGGTTTGCAGGTTCAGACCCCGGGTGCACCCAGATGCAACGCTTGTCAAGCCATGCTCTGGCGGCGTCCAATATAAAGTAGAGGAAGATGGGCACAGATGTTAGCCCAGAGCCAATCTTCCTCAGCTAAAAGAGGAAGGATTGACATCGGATGTTAGCTCAAGGCTAATCTTCCTCACATACAGGCACAAAAATAATACGAAGGATGGATTGATATGTGCTAAATCACCTAAACTGTACTATATATGTTAATGGTAGAATCTAAGTCACTACTTTATGGGTATTCACTGTAAAATTCTTTCAACATCTCTGTATGATTAAAATTTTCCACTATATTAAAAAATTAAAAACTGGCACAGAGGAAGGGAGTTTGTTATCTCAAATTCTAATAACAACCAAATGGAGTTTTTAAGTAAATTGTTTAACAAAAATTATTTCTTGATAAGAAGAGGAATAGAGTGAATTGGTCTCAATAAAGTGATTTACTAAGCAATACAGTGGCTTGGGCAACCTTGTCTCAAACAGAAGGAAACAAGAAAATTTTCCTTTTTTCCCCTATAAAATGAAAAACTGATTTAGGAAAATCTCTTCAACATAGTTTCTTAACTGGGAGCAGTCAGTAGAAGGACCAAGGCCAGTTAAAATCTTTGCTGGTTTTACAAGGAGTCAATTCTCTATGGCAAATGAAATTAACACGAAGTTGCTGATTGACACCTACTACATGAGAAACTATGGCCATTAAACATTCTTTGTTGTAACTAGCCTGCACCACCATTCAAGAATTACCCAGCCAGCAGTAGTTTGCTTAGGACTGGCTTTTGAAATTGAAAAAGTAATTTTGAGCTTCATTACTTGCCCAGTTTCTCAGCTTACCCGATTTCCTGCATGCTTGAATCTATGAGAAATTTCCCACTCAATTGAGTTTGCTTATATGGAAATGTATTACTATTCTAATTACTATTATAATATGATATATTATAATGTGATGCCATGTGCCAGTAATTAATTTAAAAAACCAATAATAGTATTTAACTGCATTATTTATAGTCTGCATAATAGTTTAGCAATAACTGCTTAATATATGTGTTTATCATGTTTATCATATGCTAATATAATACCTTTAGCATTTATATATACATAAGACACCACAGATTTCAACTTTTGCACTATTAATCATTAATGTATCACTTGATATGAATTTTCAGTGTTTGCTTTGTATATTTGGTTTTTAAAGCTATTGAAGACTCTTACTAAGTATAAGTCAATAAACAAAAAAAAATTGTTAGAGAAAAAAACTTGAAAGAAATTTAAGTATTTTTTTGGGAAAAGATGGTAAGAACTAGCTATAAAAAGCATAAAAACTAAGAAGGCACTAGTGTTGCTTTGGAGCTATTATGAAACTAATTCCTTGTTTAAACACAATAAAGTCTGTGTCACACCATGACAAGTCTTTTTTGAAGCATTATGTTTGTGTCACCTAAAGAAAAAATAAGAATAAACAAAGCACCGGTTTTTGTTTCTGGTAATATGAAATAAACATTTTGACATGTTTTATCTTTTATTCCTTAATGATTTAAGCTGAAGTTCTTAGAGCATTTATGAAAAATAATTCAAAGTAAACCAATATTTTATCATTATTGGTGAACTGTCCTACTTTGTACAATAAAAAGGACTGAAACATTTTCTCATAAAAATAGAAAGCAAAGAGACGAGTCTTGATTATCTGATTAGCTAATTCAACACATTCTGGTCTCAGTATCTGTAACTCTCACTTAGTGATGCATAAAAGAGTCTCCAATTTCAGCCAAAGACATGTTTTCCTTTAACATATTTCTAGAGTTCAGTATAGATATTGACCTTGAGCAAACAAAAAGATTACTTGGTTTCGTTATTAGCACAAGGCTCAGGTCAAAGTCTCATAAAAAAACTATTTTTTGAGGTCCAGTTAATATTTCCGGATTTGTCTATTACATTTCAATACAGAGTAGCATTACTTAGGATAATAACATCTAAAAAGTTCAAATAAAAAAAGGCTTGGTATTTTGAAATGGTTATATAAATATAATTACATGTTACCAAGTATTAGAGGATGATAATGAATGCTATTTTTTGTTGCTGTGAATTCAGCAGAAGAAATAATATTTTGGGCATCAACATATTTTATTACAACAAAAATTACAATTGTTAAATGTCATCTGCTAACAGCTGTGAAGGAGTTTTGCTTCTCAAGTCAAATTACAGTTGCCTGGAGTATACAGTGGTTAGGGTAATTTTTTTTGTTAATAATGTACTTGTGTACCTCAGAACACTGATTAGACATGTTCTCAGTTGCCGAGCAACACTTAGAAATATTTCAATCATATTTGGTATTTTGGTCTCTAAGATAACATACTGTCTCCTTTGATATTAACTATCAGTCTGGCAAAAATATGGGTTTAGTGTTCCACTCTGCCATTGGCTAACTGGCATTCCTGATGGGCAGGAAATAATGAGTAGAGATCCCCTTATGCAAATCAAATGTCAAATTGATACACCTTACATATATAGATGCAAAAAATGTGTATTTTAAGCATTTAGATTTTAGCACAACTGATAATGTCACTTTGTGTATTCATCACACTATTGGCATTATCAATGCATTCGTCTTTCTGCCCACAGAGAAGGTGTTCAGGTATATGAAGTGATGAATACACCATCTTTTCTGGGCTTTAATCCAATGACCAGATACTTGACAAAGTCCAATTAGATTTGTGATTGCTAGTACAAACAATTCCTAATTAAGAGTCTTTAATTGGGGCACTGACAAAAAGACACGTATTCTTCTAATAGGCAACAACAAAAAGTATACTGTATTCATAATTACCTGAACTTTCATTAATTCCATGAATACTCATCAAGTCTAATGGAGGGTGAGCGATATCATGTTCCCGTAGTCAGTCTGTAATACACTGTGAAGACAGACTCTCCATTTACATTTGGGAAAATTGAGCCTCAGATATGTTTTGTGACTGGCCCAAGTTAAAACAAGTAATATGTAATAACGCTGGAATTAATTTTAATTCTGACTTCAAATCTTAAACTCATTTTCCTCTGCCTCACTTCTACCCAATTATTCTTCCATGAGTTGAAAGAAGGTTTCATTTACTCATTTAGTCATCTTTCTTCTACTTCCTGTAGAGATAAAATATCTTTTCTCACCGTAGACATTTCTCTTTCCCTTGCTGTCCTCCGTGACGGTATCCTTGACTCTTCCTCTTTTGAGCTGCGCTCTCCTGATTTTGTACTCCTAGGATCTTGCAAAGCACTGGCCACCACAACTGTTTGCATGATTCACCACTTAAAGTATTTTGAAAGCCTATGCACTCCTCACATATTGTTATCTTGACATCTAAAACTTTGTCAAAATTTAAATTGTTGCAAATGATCCAATTTTCAGCAAATTGCAAATACTGGCACTTTATAATAAACTGCATATCACTATTTTAAGTGTATCCAATGGAATAAAAATATAAGAGGTTTTTGATAGTATTATCCATTCAAAAAATGTATGTGTAATTGTTTCTTTAAAGCCAGAAATTTCATATTACTTATTATCTCTCCATATTTCCATTCTACTTTCTCCACTTTCTCCAGAATTTTATCTTCATGAAATATAATTTTATGTTCAAAGTCTTCTATTGATTACACCATCATACTTTTCTGAAATGAAAACATGTACATAAATTATATGTATTTTTTTAAGATGCTGTATGATAAGATTTAAATATCTCTTCTCGATTTATTTACCATTTTGATTTTATTAGTATCAACAAAACATCAATATATTACAAATTTAGTTAATAATTTTTTATAAAAGAAAATTTTATTTGAAATGTATCTATTAAATGGATGTAAGGGCTGTTTTATTTCTTTTCAAATTGATTCTTATATCTACTAATGAATAGAACTTATTGCCTGAATGCAATACTATGTAGCATCAGTTGTTTTCCTATTTTCTTTTTTTAATAGTTTTAAAAATATAAGTACAAAAAAACTGAGAAGCATTTTTCACTTACATCGATGAAAATGGAAGGATTTTTTTTGGAAACAATGTCACAAAATTCTTTGAATTCCTCCAAGGTTATATAGATCACATGGTAATTTATAACCAAAAATTATTTTTAATGATGTATCAGATGAAAACGCAATTAAATCTTCCTCAAATTTTTTTAAAGTAAAGAAATGGAAACCAATTGGCTTGCAAAAGGATTTATTACCCAGTTATTAAAGTCATTCACTTTTTCAACCCCTGCAGAAGTATTTTGAATAGTTGGTTATATACAAAGAGGTTCTGTACACCGTGGGGCAGTGCCTCACACTTCAAGACAGTTGAGAGGTCTGTGCTTCTCTTGTAAAGTGTGGTAACGCAATATTGAAAGGGAAATGATAAAAGAGTAGATGGGATACAAAGCAGGTCAATTTAAGAAAATTGTGTAAATGGAGTTTGAGGAATTCCCTAAAACTTTTCATGCCAGAGTATAGCTCTGGAAGTCTGGGTGTCGCCAAGGGTAGGTGTACTCCAGTTTGAAGATCCTGTTCTAAATAATTAGTTCCAGTTAACTGCAGATTCCTTGTAACTAATAAAGCAGAAGTTGTTTACCTTCATAAAGTCCTGACATTTTTGTAGGAAGCAGACAAATATCCTGACAGATTTATTTCTCCATCTCCCATTTCCTAAGCAAAACAAACCGTTTTTTTCTCTCATATTCACTTTTTAAACTTTTTAAACTCATTCACTTATATATTAATTTAACAAAAATGCAATGCTGTGTTTTATGCTTTTAATACCATAATGTGTGATTCTACTTTTTTGTTGGTTATGAAATTTCAGTCATCTTCTAGATTATGTTGGCTAAAAGTTAGTGAGACTGGATTCACCAACCCCTAACTTCCCTTTAGAATTCAATCAAATTAACAAACACGACACGCTTTGTGATGGTCAAATTTCAAACAATGGTTGTAAAATTATTAAAGAACTTTGTTAACTAACAGATTCAAAAAGAGAAATGGATCAGCCACAGGAAAAAGTAAAAAAATCACAATATATCAATTTTTACTACAAACCTTGGAGTCCAACTAGAAAGAGGGAGATCACCTTATGACTGCAAGAAATTAAGGAAGACTTTCTAAGTAACTCAAAGATATTTCAGCTGTTTCCCAACTCTCTCCATCCCCATTAATTCCACTTTTTGAAAAACCTATACCTACTCTAAGAATACAATTCCCAACAAGACAACATATTCATGGCAAAATTTGTCCATGCACATATAGGGATGTAAAATCAGCAAATGCCTGGTCCAGCATTATGTTTCTTCCACATTTATCCCATTCCCTCAATATCCATTCTCATGCATGGTCCCTAGATTTCTATCAGTATACATTAAAAAATTCAAGACTAGTTCTTTCGGAGTGTAGTACAAACCTCCTCCTACGTCACACCTTGTACCTCCCTATTATGGGCTTGCTGGGACTAGCTATAAGTCTAAAAGCAAAGAGGGGTGGTGAGGGTGGGTCCTGAGGAGAATCAGCATTGTCTTGCATGGCAACTGCCTCAGGAGAGGCCACTACAGTTTCCTCAGAGAATGCAAGGCTAAACCCTCAGACCGAGGTGGAGAGGCAGCTACCACTGGCTGTGGAGGGTCCACTTCCACTGGCAATGAAGACTCATCAGAATTTAAAGGCTCGATGTCTCCAGTTTCATCAGAGGCTTCCCACATGTCACCAATCCAATTTATTGAATCCCATTCTTTCCCAATCAATGCCCCCACTTTAATAGTAGACACCCTGTGAGGTTGAGAGTTCAACTTGCTTTGTAATTCCGGCAATCATAGGATGAGATGCTGAGTGATTATCAGTATTCTCAGCTCTGTGGCTGCTTGAGATAAGGTTGTCCTTCCAGCCACACATAAAAACTTTCAGTCATCTTTGGCTCGAGCTGGGAATCTGAATCTTAGAGCTCATCGTTTTTTTTCTCCACTTTGTCCTGTGACTTTAGGAGCAACCAACCAACTTCATTCTATCTGTTAGTTTTCCAAAAATGCTCAAACGTATCATACGCGCAATCACCCGGCTCCTTGCTTCTTATATGTGGCTGATTGGGAGTATCCAATGGAGATATTTTGTATATTTTTATGGCCAGATCACATTACGAATTATCAGTGATCTCTGTACTATTGGAAACAGAGTTATCAGCATTTTTAATCTAATCAGATTAGAGAGCCAACTCCAGAAACCTCAGAACGAATTTAGAAAACTCTTCCTTCACATTCTGTTCCTCTAGAACTACTCTTGACCAAAATGTCTATTAATCTGGTTTCTCTAGTGAAACAGAACCAGTAGGGGATATGTATATATACAGAGTCATGAGTCAAGGAATGCAGGTGGCCATATATACATGTGGAGAGAGAGATTTACTTTAAGGAATTGGCTCAGTTATGGAGGCTGAGTCCCAAGATCTGCAGTAGCCAAGGTGGAGACCCAGGAGAGCAGCCAGCATAGTTTCAGTTCGAGTCCAAGTCTGAAAGCAAGGGAAGACTGATCCATGTTCCAGCTGAAAGACAGGCAGGCAGAGAGGAAGAATTCTTTCTGACTCAGCCTTTTATTCTATTCTTTTAAACTATTCTTCAATGGATTAGACCAGTGCCACCCATAATGTGGAGGATGATCTACTTTACTTAGTGTACTGATTCAAATGTTAATCTCATCCAGAAACACCCTCACAGACACACCGAGAAATAATGTTCAACATAATATCTGGACATCCTGTGGTCCAGTCAGGTTGACACATAAAAATAGCCATCACTGGGAGTATCACAGATAATCTATATCATCAAGAATATATACTTCTTGTTAATAATATTCCTTTATTGGGTCATCAGATGCATACTACAGTAATGAGTAATAAAATAATTTTGAACAGGAATGATAGACTTCAATTTATGTTATCGTTTATTATATGAGAAGAATTTTTAACAATGAGTGGTACTATGAGGGGAACAAAAATGAATGAGATTGCTCTCTTCTCCTTGTTAACAGCAATTTGTTCTAAATTCTTCTCACATAAAAGATGAAAATAATCACGAGGGCTGTAAATATTACTAAAACTAAAACCAAGAAGAACCTTGTTTTTAAGGAAAAATAATACCAAGGCTAACAAGAGAAGGGAAAAATTAACAACTAGATGACTTAAGAGATTTTGTGGAAGCTGAAATGTGTCCTCTGAATGTGCCATACTTACTTTTGCCTCCAGACCTTGGCATATGCTTTTCCAGCGTTCCGCAACTCCCTTTGTTGTCTTCCTCACTCTTCTTTATCTGACTTACTCTTGGACAACTTTCAAGTCTGCCTTTAGTCATCACATCTTCCACAAACTTTTCCTGAGACCCGGGTTATGGTTGCCCACCTACGTGATAGTTTGCGTCACCATACTTCGCCTCTTGTAACGAGCACCACCATATAATCGCTTTCTTACCAGTCTGCACTGCCCCCTCCTAGAATGGAAAGTTCTTAAGCCTGCGAATAGTTCTTTTTTTTTTTTTCCCACTGTTCTATCCCAAGTACGCAGCACAGTACCAGGAATATCAACTTAACTAATATATTTTGAGGACTATGCAGTGATCTAGGTATTAAACAAAGCTGTCAAGAATCACTCATAGAGATATTGTAGAGGCAAAGAAAGAAAATATACATAAAAAGTAAGTAAATGATTTTAATATGTAATAAATAGACAAAAACAGTTTTCTTTTAGGTTCACAATTACAATTTATAAAATGTAAGAGAAAAATTACTTTTGACCAGAAACAATAATATGAAATCTCTAGTATATATGAAAAAAATCATAGTTTTACTGACACACTACAGGACAACATGAATAAATTTATGCAAGTAAAACAATGGTGATCAGAACACCAGCTGATGTTTTAATTTGATCAAGTGATTCCAAATTTTATTTGAAATAATAAGTATTACATGATTAGATCTTAGGAACTATATTGTTGAGAGAGAAAATATGTGAGCTGGAATGAGATTCACAGCACGATAACAATTGATTGAATTAAAAACTGTGTTCAAAGCAGCATTCCGCACTTTTTAAGGATATATACAAATCTAATAGGATATATTAAACACATTATAATAGAAACCTTCAGGTGGAGTGAGAGGACTAGAGGATGAAGGGAAAACTATTAAATAATATAAGAGATGGGACTTTTAACAAAGATGACCAGATTCTGTGGACAGAGGTGATGTACTAACCCTGGACACCTGAGGAAAACAGATAAAGAAATTCATGGTGGATGTATCCAAGAAAATGTGGACAAAAAGCAATAATTTGGGATATGTTCTGTCAAATAGTAACATTTAATTAAATAATTAAATAATTAAATTAATTAAATAATTAACTTTATAATAATAACTAAATAATAAAGTTAATTAAATAATTAAATCTTTCCAGTGCTGACAAAGAATAAACAGTGAGATAGAAAATATTCCCAGAAACAAGCTATTATGTATAAATATGACAAAATTGTATGCGAAGTGATAACTATTCTGCCCACATGCGTGCACACACTTCATTCTTTCTCATGGGCTTCAGCAGTCTCATCATTCTTCCTCCCTGGCTCACATCAATAGGAACAATAATTTGGAAAACTTTTTGACCAGTGCTCAACCAAGATTTATTAATTTGATTCTCCCTGAGCTAACATCTGTGCCAATTTCCCTCTCTTTTCTCTGTGGGTTGCTGCCACAGCATGGCTGCCAACAAGTGGTGTAGGTCGGCACCCTGGAACTGGGCCTGGGCTGCCCAAGTGGAGCACGTCGAACTTAACCACTAGGCTACGGGGCCAGCCCCTACACCAAGATTTTTAAAGGTTCACTTGCAGAGTCCTGTTTTTCTCTCATAAATAAAATTGGACCTGCTGAACTGGAAGAATTTGACACATGGGGAAAAGGACAGATGAATGGACTGATTGAAAGAGGAGGATTTTGACACAGAAAAGAGGAAAAATATTCTTTATTTCTTGAACAGGCAGTGCAGTGGAGTGTACTATAAGGATAAGCTGTCTCTAGTGTGTCATTAATGATGCCTGTTGTAACAGACTCTGTGAACTTTGTGTCACAGCTTGATGTCATCCCGGAGCCCTTTAGGCCTTTATTGTCCAAGATGTCAGCTACTGGCTTCATGTGGCCCCTCAGCACTTGAAATGTGGCTATTCCAAATTTGATTTTATAGATTTAGGATGAAAAAATAACTATAAAATATCTCAATAATTTTTCTATCAATAACATTTTAAAGGGATAATATTTTGTATATATTGGGTTAAACATTTTTAAAACTAATTTCATCTGTTCCTTTTGAATTTTTTACACGAATACTAAATGTATAAAATTGGAAAGTCTCTTCAACAAATGGTGTTGGGAAAACTGGACAGCCACACGCAAAAAAATGAAAGCAGACACAAAAATTAACACAAAATGGAGTGAAGACTTGAATGTAAGACCTGAAACCATGAAACTTCTAGAAGAAAACATAGGCAGTACGCTCTTTGACATCAGTCTTAGCAATACATTTTCAAGCACCATGTCTGACAGGGCAAGAGAAACAATAGAAAAAATAAACAAATGGGACTACATCAAACTAAAAAGCTTCTGCACAGCCAAGGAAACCATCAACAAAACGAAAAGACAACCTAACAATTGGGAGAAGATATTTTCAAACCATATATCTGATAAGGGCTTAATCTCCAAAATATATAAAGAACTCATATATCTCAACAACAAAAAAACTTAACAACCCAATTAGAAAACAGGAAAAAGACCTGAAGAGACATTTCTCCGAAGAAGATATACAGATGGCCAATAGGCACATGAAAAGATGTTCAACATCATTAACTATCAGAGAAAAGCAAATCAAAACTACAATGGGATATCACCTCACGCCCATCAGACTGGCTATAATTAACAACACAGCAAACAACAAGTGTTGGAGAGGATGTGGAGAAAAGGGAACTCGCATACACTGCTGGTGGGAGTGCAAACTGGTACAATCACTATGGAAAACAGTATGGAGATTTCTCAAAAAATTAAGGATAGAATTACCATACAATCCAGCTATTCCACTGCTGGTTATTTATCCAAAGAACATGAAAACACCAATGTGTAAAGATACACGCACACCTGTGTTCATTGCAGCGTTATTCACAATAGCCAAGACTGGGAAGCAACCTAAGTGCCCATCAAGGGACAAATGGAAAAAGAAGTGTGATATATGTACACAATGGAATACTACTCAGCCATAAAAAAGGATGAAATCCAGCCATTTGTGACAACATGGAAGGACCTTGTGGGTATTATGCTAAGTGAAATAAGGGAGCGAGAGAAGGTCAAATACCGTAATGATCTCACTTAAGTAGAAGATAAAAACAACACTAAACAAACACATGGAAACAGAGATTGGATTGGTGGTTACCAGAGAGGAAGGGGGGAGGGAGGAGCGCAAAAGGGATGATTAGATACATGTGTGGTGATGGATTGTAATTAATATTTGGGTGGTGAATGTGATGTAATCTATGCAGAAATAGAAGTATAATGATGTACACTGGAAATTTATACAACGTTGTAAACCAGTGTTACCTCAAGAAAAAAAGGAAGAAAAAATAAATTAATTAATTAATTTAAAAAACTAAATGAGTGGTCATGGTTTCTATTATATTTTCATAAGGCAGCACAGTAAAATTATTCTTAGGCTGGATTATCATCTATATTTTGCTCATCTGAGACATCGAATGAAATACAAGGAAAATACAGGGAAGAATAAACCAGGACCAGCAGGAAACTGTCATGCTCACCATTAATGCTCACCAAACAAGCTGTTATATGAAAAACAAATAAAAAAACCCCAAACAAAAAAACCACAAAAACAAAATGCTAGCCAAAAAAAAATCAGCAATTTCTCTCTAACCTTTCTTTCTGATTTGAGGCCCAGTCTTATAAATTCGATATACTCCAAACGGTTAGAAATGGGAAAGGAACGCTTAATTTTAATGTGACAAGATTCTACTAGAGAAGAGGAAAAATTGTTTTAGACCTTGTCTTGGTAAACTCTCATTAATAATTATCTATATTGTGTTCTTTTTTGTTGTTGTTTTTGTTGAGGAAGATCGGCCCTGAGCTAACATCTCTACCAGTCTTCCTCTATTTTGTATGTAGGTCACCGCCACAGCATGGCTGACGAGTTGTATAGGTCCATGCCTGGGATGTGAACCTGAAAACCCGGGCTGTTGAACTAGAGCATGCCGAACTTAACCACTAGACCATGGGGCTGGCCTCACTTATATTGTGTATTTATCCAAATGTTTGGAATTAAATTACTAGCAAATTGGTTCAAATTATGTCACTGTTAGTGTGTACCCCCAACATTATTTTTCTTAAAAGACATAATGGGAGGAAATAGAGACCTAAAAATGCATAACATACTTAGTAGCTTAGATAACACTTTATATATGTAATAGAAAATTGTAGTGAATAAAAGAGAAGAGGCAAAATCAGACCTGTGATGTTTGCTTAGTAATTTCATCTAACTCTTTATTTTTATGGGCACTAATGTTATTACTTATATTTTATGACCGTTAGCTAGGCTTAGGATCCAATTTTTAAAAGGCCTTTAAAAGAAAAGAAATATGTATATATATAAATATATACAAATAAATAATGTGTATATTATATAAATATGTGTCTCGATATTGAATTATCCTGACTGTTAAAACCTAATTTAAAATATCAGTACATGAAATCAAATTAACACCAGGAATCATGAGAGACTTCTAAACTTGATTGAAATCCTTAAGTGGAATAATTTTAGTAGGTCTGTAATTTTACCACAGTGTCTAAGATCTATAAGAAGCAATTTATAAAACAAGCTGTTATATTTTGATTTATACATTTTAGTTGCAAACTTATTTTTACATTTCCTTTAGAGTGTTTCAAATGAATTTATACATATTTTTCATTTTTGTTGGCTGTCTTTCAGAGGTTTTTAGTTTTATATAAAACAAACTTAGAACTCAGTAAGTTACCGATACAAAGTATTGGATCAAAAATCCAAATTTTTATATGTATTAAAATATTCACCTCACATCCTACATTTCCTGACTGCCAATTTTTCATTCTATGTTGAATGTAGGATCACTGAGGAGCATGAAAACAAGGTCACATGTTCGAGTTCCCTGTGGATGGGAGTTAACAAGCTCCCCAAAGGTAGGCTCTAGTTTTACAACATTCTGAAAAGGCTGACCAGGAGTTTAACTTCAGGTTTGGATCTGGTTGAGTACCTAATTTATTTTTAATTGACTGAATGGTTTCTGGTCATAAGATCCCTAGAAACTTAACGTCTATTAAATATTTATTTTGGGTTGATAGTCCTTCAGGTAGGGAAGCTATGACTACCCGAATGCTCCTGATTAGCCCAATTCCTGGCCTTGCTACTATCTCAGGAAGAGCTGCTAGTCTCCCAGATGAGGAAGCCAGAACACCTCAAGCTGTCTTTGAGTGGACATTAGCCACCTCCCAATGAAATGCCCCCTTTTTTTTTCAAAAGTGCTTCATTGAGATATGATTCACATATCGTACAGTTTTCCCATTTAAAATGTGAAATTCAATATTTTTTAGTATATTCACAGAGTTGTGCAGTCATGATACATGCTACAACATGGATGAACCTCAAAAACATTACAGTGAGTAAAAGAAGCCAGTTGCAAAAGACCATATATCCCACAATTTTGTTGATATGAAATGTCCAGAATAGGCAAATCTATAGGGACAGAAAGTAGAAGTTCCCTGAAGCTAGAGGCTAGGGGATGCTAATGAGTATGGGCTTTCTTTGGGGGTGATGAAAATGTCCTAAAATTAGATGTGGTGATGGAGGTGCTTTATTTTGAGCAATTTCCAAGTGATCCTGTAGTCTCCCTTCTTCCTTGGTCATTTATTTCCCTCTCCTGAAGTAGAGGCCACTATCTGTTTTCCCATATTTGGTATGACTTTCCTGTACTTTCTACCTGAAAGATCAGTTTGACTCTATCTGAGCTGTGCATACGCAGACAGAAGGGCACTGAGAGCTTGTCGGGGGTCCCGACACCTGGCTGGGTTTTATCACAACAGCTCCCAGGAAGAATTCACTTTAGTCCTCTGTTCCCCCCTCAGGCTCCAGTAGCCAGAATTCCTGACACTTGGATAACTAACTTTGATAAGACATCATGTTTTCACTGATGAATACTGTCCATTTAATAACCTCCCACATTTTAAGCACATGAGGAAGAGTCTAGAGTTCTCCTCTCTCCCCAAACACACACATTCACACTCAACTTGGCCTCTTCTTTCATGTTTCAGAGACAACAGAAACCAAGAATACACTAATTTCATAATTTCACTCTACTCATATCATTTTTTCTTCCTCTAAAATTTGAAATCTTAGCAAGATTGAGTGTGAGTCCATATTCTCTTTTTCTCAATCTAAGAAGGTCAAGTTTATTTTAATTAAACTATGTTAGAAGTAGAAATGTCAGTTATTTATTACTTGAGCGGTATTCTCTCAATAACATTTTATTTAGTATTCATAGAAAATATGGATAACCCTAAAATGATTAAATGTAAAGTTAGCAATAGATATTCCAAATAGTTTGTTTTAACTCTTGGCCAGATAACTCGTAAATAGCTGTTCTAAAAATAGGTTACCTTTTGGATATTTTACTAGGAAATATTTCATGATTAAAATAAATACTTTTGATGTTTTACTTGGAAGATGTATGGTCTAAGTTGTGAATCCCTCTGTCTAAATTCTATTTTGCACCTTTGAGCCACCTAATTATTTTACAAAAGCCACAGAATCTAAAGGTTCTTGTATAGAGTAAGATATAATATCTGCAGTGAAAAACAACACATTCAGTTAAATTGATGTTATGCAAATAAAAAGATAGACACCAAACTTTTCTTTTTTTCTCTTGTGATCAGCATCCTTTTATCATGCAAATGATCCACATTATTAGCATTCAATGAAGTCAACACTTGAGATGAGGAAGCAGGAAAATCTAGGACTGGCTGCTGCCATTTCACCAGCAATTGGTTTCGTGAAGAAGTTTAGGTGAAAACAAGAGGTTATGATTTGTCATGAAGCAGAGGGTTTAGGGAAGAGATCAGAAAATATACCACAAAAGACAGGCAATAAATTCATATGTAGAAGGTCTATTGAGCAATGGACCATCCTAGAGATAAAGCTCCTTTAATTTGGGCATTCACTATTCAGCTTAAGATGATTTGGGTGTGCATGAATGTGGATCCACTGATATTAAGTATTCTAACTGTCTATTATTTACCTTTTTTCTTAAACTGTAAACCAAAATACATCAAACAAATCTATAGTGAACATCTTCCATGTTAAGAAATACAATATTGCCAGCTCCCCGGAAGAACCCACAAGTACCTTTTCGATTACTACCTGACTTCTGGCTGATTGTGTTCTGTTTGTCCCATGTGGCGTTTGTTCCTTTATGCCTCTTTTTCCGTCTTATTGTATATTAATTATGTATTTTTTTATTATTTTGTTTAATTGCCTCTATTAGCATTTTGCTATAGTTTTTAATATTGTTCTATTGGTGGTTTACAACAGAAATTACAAAATGCATATTTAACTTATTTCAGTCTATATGAAATGACTTTTCCATATCTCAAACAATGCACAAAATAGCAAAATGTTTTAACTGCATTTAGCCTCTTCCCACCTGTTTTTAATCTTTTCATATATTTTACTACTACATGGTTTATTCACACTATATTTATTATTATCACTTTAAATAGTCAATACTTTTATATATTTACTCATATATTTACAATTTCTAATGATGTTCATTCTTTCTTGTACTTGTATGCTTCAAAGACTTATCTTTAGTATTTGTTATACTCTGGGCCTGTTGGTGATGGAGTCTAAGTTTTTGTTTCTGATAACATCTTTAGTTTGCTCTAATTTTCAAAGATATGTTCACTGGGTATAGAATTGTATACTGACAGTTTTTTTTTTTTCCTTTTATCACTTTAAAGATTTCATTTCATTATCTTTGGGTTTCTGTAATTTCTGTTGAGAAGTCATCTGACCCTCTTGCTGTTGATCTCCCTGATCTTTTGTTTTTATCAATTTTCTATGATATATCTGGGTGAGGTTTTACTTATATTTACTCTGCTTGAATTTTGATGAGTTTCTTCAAAAAGTGGGCAAATATCTTTCACTAGATTTTGAGAATTTTCTTCAAGTATTATTTTTGTCTTTTTATCACTCTCCTCTCTTCCTAAGACTTAACTTATATTATTAATATCAGATAATTTGATTCTCTAAAATGTATGTATTCTGCTTTTTTTACGTTATTTTCATGTTTTTCTCTCTGTGCTTCAGTTCAGATTTTTTGTCTTGACTTCTTTCAAGTGTTCTAATCCTATCTTTGGTTGGATGTATTTGCTGTTAAACCCACCTGTGTTCCTCATTTCAGGTAAGATTTTGCACTTCTGGAAGGTTTTTTGGATTAGTTCATGTGGATTCTAATATTCTGTTGCTCACACTTCTTTTCATTCATATTGTCTATCTTTTCTTCTAATTTACTTAACGTGTTAGTTATAGTTGTTTGAAAATCTTTGCCCTCTCACTTTAATATCTGGATCATGTCTTAAGTCAGTTGTTATTTATTGTCTCACCTGTAGAGTATGGATCAAATTTTCCTATTGCTTTGTCTAGTAATTTTTTTTATTTAGTCTATATATTATGAGTAAAACTCAGTAGATTCTCTGAAGTTTAAGTTACTCTAAATAGTGTTGTGTTCTGTTTTTAGTAGGCAGTCAAATTACTAGTGGATTTCCTTGATCCTCTTAAACTTTGGTTACAAGTTTTGTTAGAGTGTGTCTATATCTGATTTTGATCTTACTCCTAGAGAAGAGAACTTATTCTTAAGGCATAGTCCTCACTCCTATGATGTAGGCTTTCAAATAAATACCTAAGATGTTTTCAAATGTCATTCTATTCTTTCTGGAGCTGAATCTTATTTCTCCAACAATGAAAATTTTGAAATATCTGTTCAGCTTGTAGCCTCCCAGGAGCTATTCTCTGGTAAATTTTCTGGAATCTCACTCTGTACACAATACAGCTTGGGAATCAGTCAGACTGATGAGAAATCCTAAGGCAGATATTTAGAGATTGGAATGGAAATTTGGGGACAAGAAGGCCCAATGGGGACGGTACTAGTGTGAAGACCTTTGCATGATACATTAACACCATCTAGGATTTCCCACAGAAAAAACACTAAATAACGAACTTGTTGAGGATGTATGAATAACCTCGAGATGTAAAAAGTTTCATTGATCCACTAGAGAAAGGGACAGGAGTCAGAGTACGATTGACCTTGTATGCTGTGTTAAAAAGTTTTAATTTTATCCTTTAAAAGAAAAGGAGCTACTTTTCTCCTTTGAGAAGTGGTAAAATAATGGTTACTATTTTAGAAAACAATTCACATCTGCCGTGAAGAGGAACAACTAAGGAGTGCCCAAGCTGGAAGTGGGAAAACTTTTGAGGAGGGTGGTACAATGATCCAGGAAAGGAATAATTAACATTCAGCAAGTGATGTAAAAGCAGAGAGATTTGAGGGATATTTGGGAGGTAGACTAGAGAACACCTGATAAATAATTAGGTGTGAATAGAGAAGGAAAAGGAAGCATCTCAAATGACTTTTTCATTTCCAATTTGGATGCTTGACAGATTCTGTACAAGTAAGACTGGAAATAAAGCATGATGAGCTAATTCTAGTGAGAAAGAATTTTAATTTAGTTTTGTCACATTAAGTATGATTTAATTCTACGTGTAATATGTTTTAGTACATATTCCAATACATGGACTGTAGGTTAAGAAAACTACAAGAAAATAAACATAGTTTTGAGAATCATACTAGAGTTGACAATTAAGAGAACTTCATAATTATGTGAAAAAATATATGAAAATAGTAGATATATAATTATATATTAATTACAACTATCTATTATATACAACTATATGTATATATTTATATATAATTATATAAAGCTTAGCAAAAATTTATTGACAGGTTAACATGATCCAAGCACATGTGCAAGACTGAAATTAGACTGATATCACTAAGATCTCTCCTTACTAAACATATGGAAAGGAAAAATATTAAACATCTACTAGGATGAATTTTGCTAACATTTTACTCTATGGGTTATCAATTTCATATATAGGATATTAGAGAAACAGAGACAAGCTTTTTCTTTTTCAATAAAGATTGTGTATATTCTCCTATAAAACCACGAAATACTTTCAGATATTCATGCTCGATATAGTCTATGCAGTAAAAACTAATCCCACATGTAACTTTGCAATTCCGTTTTTGCTGATTTTCAAAACATTTGGAGTAGCCATTAGTAAAATGCAGAGAAATCTATATGCCTGCTAAGACCCCTTTCCTAAGCTTCAGGGTAGACCAGGTTCGATCAGCAGTGACTGTCAGATTAGATTTGTATAACATTTAGTGTGTATGATCACTGGTATTTCCTTTATCCTTTCTGCAATGAGGATTAATTGGGTTCATGACCTCAGCAGAGGAAAAATGCCGATAGTTGTGCCCAATGGACATTTAAGTCCCAGAAGTTATCTTCTTGTGGCAATAGTGCTATACTATACATATTAAAAGGAACCTAATAAACTGAAGAATGGACTAAAATGTGTAATTAAAACACTGAATGGAGTATGCTGTTAAATTGGTTTAGTTATTATGGAAACAAGCATTTTTGTTCAATAATAGTGTCAGTATATTGAAACATATATGAGGAAAAATGCAAATTTATGTTGCATTGTTTGTGAAAATAGAGTAATTATCAATCTCCCAAATTGAGATCTTCTTTTCTTTTAATATTTTAATTCTTTAATTTGACTTGTTTTGGAGGCAGCGATCATAGACTTATTTGTGACATGAGAAAAAAATTCTTAGAACTTATAAAACTGTGTCAAGAGAATCTGAGTTGGCTGTCTTCGCGAAAAATAATAGACTATAAAAAATTACAAAGATGTTAAGAAAAAGCAGAAAGTGCAAAAATGATGGCAGTAAGCGACATAATTCACATAGCACAGAAAAGCTTCAAGTTGCCATAAATTCTTTCACAAAAAGAAAAGAGAAAATAAGATGGATAAAAGCCATTCAAGACAGGAGGGACAGAAAAAAGAACTGTAGGTAAGCTGTAGCTTAAATAATGACAAAACCAATTAAATGTTTCCTCTAAACTTCTATATCACAAAACAAAGAAAAGAGACTGAGGTTGACATTTTCTGAAAATGGCTTATCTTCAAAACCTACATCATGATAAGCCTTCTAATTAGCTTGGATGTTAAAACCAGTGATTCATTATAATTTCAGTCATTTTTTAGAAAGGAATGCCATATCCTGTCCTGAGAGAACTTTCATATATACTTTGTTGTAAGTTGAAGAGAGAGAAAGTAAATATAGATTCCTGCAGAGATGAAGTGTATACCAGAAGCTTAGAGCCAGAGAAATGATCTTGGAAAGATGTGATAAATTTAGTATTATAAAAATCTCCACTTGAGAGTGACAGGAAATTGAAACAAAATGTAAAGAAAAAGTGTGGTCTTTAAAGGCCCATTTATAAATGTCAGAGTATCAAGGAAACCTATTTCTAAAGACAGAATTTCAATTCGTTTTCGTGTTAGGTGTCAGTGACGAGTGACACAGGTCAATCCTTAGTCAATGACAAAAGGCAAACGAATGGCAAATATTTACAAATATGCTAAACTACACATGGAAGGTCATATAAACACCAAGTACTTTTTAACTCAACCCTGAATGGCATAATTGCTTTTTACTCATCCTGACCTTCCAAAAGAAATTCATTTTTAACGTCAGCAGCAGAACCTACATGATTTCCTTTCCTGGG
This sequence comes from Ceratotherium simum simum, assembly GCF_057802395.1. Lineage (NCBI taxonomy): Eukaryota > Metazoa > Chordata > Mammalia > Perissodactyla > Rhinocerotidae > Ceratotherium > Ceratotherium simum. Next base: position 11,853,067 of record NC_141927.1, on the reverse strand, counting down.
AGCAGTTGGAGCCCCTCCTCCAGTTCATGGCAAGAATTGCATTGTGGGAAGTAAAATAAGAATAATTTGTTAGCGATTTGTTAATTGTCCTTTCAAAGGGTAAAAATTCTTACCCTAGACAAAGGTATCCCAAAAGACATTCTTCTATGATATGCATTTGAGTATTTAAATGGTATTCTTAGTTTTGGGGAACAATAATTCTGTCTCTCCTACAACATTTCAAGGCAGTTTTAACCTGTAATTCTTGTAGAAGCCAAAGAGGAATATTTTATTTTGGTTATATTCTTTTCTTATGACAATAATATATTTTCAATGAAAAATAAGGATGTGATTAAAAAGGTAAAATTTATCAAAAGCTCACTATCGAGAGACAATCATACTTAACATTTTGGTGAAAATTCTGTTCGTTGTTTGTACTTACAGACACAATTAGTATCATATTTTAATATCAGAATCATGCTATACATACTACTTGGTATTCTACATTTCTTTTACTTAATACTATATAAGAATAAAGTTTTTTCAAAGTGCTCTCATAAATATAGTTGTCAAATATGTCATAGATACAGACTGGATATTGAGTCATTCAAGAAAGATTTATTTTTTCATAGCTAGTGTTTTTGCTAAGTGTCTACAGATATGTACTATTGGTATTAATCTAAGCAATGTTATCTTAGTTTTTATGATGATAATTCTCTAGTTACTACTAAAAACTTTAAAAAAAAGGATAATCAAAAAACTACCATATTTTGTTTGTCACCACTAAAGCATAAATTTTTATGAGTTCACAATAATTATTTTATCATCATGAATGAAAAACGGAAGGAACTAAGGAGTAAAAAGCACCAGAGATATTGGTTAAACTTTACACAAAGCATAATGTTTCTTTGGATGTAGAATTTTGGTCTTTACTTGTAGAATATCTATACTTCAATTCCCACTGAGCACTATCTATGATGAATCGTAGTAAAATCAAGGCAGATTCCTACAAATAAAAAATAAAGGACATCTACATTAGGAAAGCATAGCATTTTTAGTAAAGAAATCTAGTTAACAAAATAACATATGAAAAAAGTTCATCTCTCTTTAGCACATAATATATATGTGCCTGTATGTGTGTATATATATACCTATATATATAAACATATATAGAGACATATATATGCTTAAATATAAAATGTGTGCCTAGAAGTTTATGAAACATTAATATGATGCAAAGGGTAAAAACATATCAGGAACTTTCTGACATCTACTATACATTGTTTTGCATATAATATCTTTCATGCATTAAATTTCCAAAAACTATTTTTGCTTTATCTACATGTTGTTCAACTGACATGATGATATTTTAACTAAAAATTTAATAAACCCTTGAAAGACGGAAACTGACAGGAGTACTCTCAACTTCTGGAGAGGGCACATGAAGTTGAATTGGCACTAACTCACCTGAGATGGGGCAGTAAGCACAAATACCTGGTTTTACCAGCTGTATGTATTCCCTCACGATTTTCCAACTAAGGAGCAGAAACTTTCTAGAAAGAAACCGATATTAGCACTAGTATTACAGCCTGACTGTGATTCACCCATTCTTAAATTGACTGTTTTTGTTTGAGTCAGTGAATAAATATTCGAAGCTTTCTGTTTCTCTTTGTGGACAACTTTTTGATCAGTGTGATTGCAAAGCATTAGATGAGATTATCGCTGGAGTTTGAAAGATACAGTGATAGCAACAGGACTATATTCCTGTTAGATGATTTTATGAGAAATAAAGGATTTTAAGTCTCACATTTTTATATTAAGCCCCAGAGGCTTCATATTGTGCTAGTAGCCTAGATAGTTTGTTTCACTCAGTTTGAAATTGGATAATTATTCTCCAAAGATATAAGACAAAAGGAGACCTCTTTTTTAATATAGTGCTAAGTAGAGCCAAAAATAATGTTGATATGCCAAGATCAGTTTAATTTTTTAATGCAAGCTCATGATGTTTCATTAAAAAATGTAATTATTTCATGGAATATGCCTTTTTCAGTACATGTTTTTTCTGAGAATATCTGAAATATAGAATATGGTGTGATTCTTGTCTCTGCACTATAGAAGCGAAGACCACTATAGCTATTGCTTCATGCATATGAAATGGTTTGGAAACTTCAAGGCAGCATTTAATATGGCTTGCATCATTTCATTTAAAATGCAAGGTCTGTTTGTCCTTGTTGACAAGAATTGGCAATTTAAGTCGATTAAGAAGAAATAGAATTAAAAAATTGATTAGGCTTTAGGTACATGGTGAGTTAACTTGCTCAAGACAAGTCTAGGTTGGAGTATTTTTTATTTCCCCTACAGTCATAAGCATCCTTATTGTTTTTCTCATTTATAAAAGGAAATGACAGAATCTATGATCCCCATACCCCTGGACTTCAATATGAATTTAATGAGCTAGGCTCCAAACTGATCAATTTTTGTCCTTACCTAAGCATTTGGACCAAGCAAACCGCAAGGATCACAACTCTTGTGTGGAATCCTTGCAGCATCTATTTCCCTACTAACATAAACTTTGTAAGTCGACAGTATTTATTAAGCCACGTGCCAAATCCTCTGTTATGTATTATGATGAGATGCAGGGGAATTAGAAAATGCAGCTCTTATACTTTCAGGGGCTTATAATCCGTCTTTATGCAAAATTTCTCTCAGTGCCATTGATAACACTGACTACTGCATGCTTTGTTTTTCTTTCTTGATTCAAACTGATGCGTGCAACTGTTTAAAAATAAATGACAGAGAGAGACTTAGAGTGAAGAATCTCACCCCCTTCTTTTCACTGACTGGTCCTCAGAGGCAATCATCTTCAATCATTCATATGTTTGATTCTTCTGATGGTTAACTCTTTACCCAAATATTATAGTTACAATGCTGTTTTGATTTACCAGCAATAGACATTATCCATTTACAGGCTGCAATGAAATATTTGGATTTAAAAAATTTATTCAACTTTGATTTATTCTCTCCCCTGTTATTTAGCCATTTTTATCGTCAATTTGACTTTTTCTAATTATTATCTTTGTAATTTTAAATAAAATACCTAAGATTATTGTCTTAATCTGCTCCAGCTGCCTTAACAAAATAACAATGACTGGATAGCTTAAACAATAGAAATTTGCTTTTCACGGTTCTGGAAGCCGGGAAGCACAAAGTGTGGCCAATTTGGTTTCTGGTGAGAGCCCTCTTCCTGGCTTGCAGACTGAATGCTTTTCTCACTGTGTCCTCACAAGGGGGAGAGAGAGAGAGAACTCTCTGGTTTCTCTACTTATAAGACCCTAATCCCATCCTGAGGACCACACCCTCATGCCCTCATCTAAATGTAATTACCTTCTAACGGCCCCATCTCCAAATACCATCCCAATGGGGGCTAGGGCTTCAACATACGAATTTTGGAGGTGCACAAACATTTAGTCCATAACATTTATATTTCTTAATTTTTTAAAAACTCCTATATATGTAAGACAGGGATATCATGTTTTCTTTCCTTAGCCCCGCTTTTCCATCCACCTTCCAAATCCTGTCACCTAAATTTTTATAACTTTAATTTTTATCTTGTCAAGATTCAAAGCTTTATATTCTCTTATGCAGCCCAAATTAGAATATCCAAGACTTGAAAAGAGTGTAATGGCAGAATCCAACATTAGCAAAGAATATAACACATTATTATTTACTATAGACTCTCCTCTCCACCCTCCAAGCAATATAATAAGATCTTTGTCATAACTGGATGCAGAATGTTGTTATAGTGACATGGTTTCTGTTGTCAGGGTTAATGTCCTCTTATTTCTTATAAGACCACTTACTCAAATAATGCTACATTTTAATGTGCTTTTTTCTGTTCTGGATCATGACTTCATCATGCAATTTTTGTTTTTATCTTTGTTATGCCTTCTTTACCAAATCACTAAGATTTTTCATGCTTCTACTTATATCTTTTAAATAAAAGGAATTTCATTTTTCTTCTCCATTTTTTTTTTTTTTTTTTTTTTTTTTTGCTGAGGAAGACGGCCCCTGAGCTAACATCTGTGGCCAATCTTCCTCTATTTTGTATGTGGGCTGCCACTACATGGTGCTAAGGGGTGATGTAGGTCCATGCCAGGGAGCTGAACCTGGACCACTGAAGCAGAATGCAACAAAATTAACCACTAGGCCACCGGGACTGGCCCTCGTTTTTCTTCTTAAGGATAGTCTTCTTGGGCCAAATGAGTTCTTTTCTAATTTATGTCAAATAATACTTAAAACACTAGCTCAGCTCTCATTGTGAAATTTCTCTCTTTTGCTTGGTCAATTCTAATGTTTATTGCAAAGAATATCTTCCATGTTCTTCATATTACTTTTATTTTGCTTCAACAGTTTCTCAACAAAAGTAATTCTCAAAAGTGAATATGGGATGTAAGCAATATCTTAGCATACATTAATTGGCATAGAATTCTAGGTTTTGAATTGGCATTTTCTAGTGCACAGAAAGTTTTGATCTACTACCATCTAGCCTCCGTTGTATGTGATGGCTATCTGACTACGTTTTAGTAGCATGTTACTTTTAAAGTTTATTTTGTTTTACTCTCTGAAAACTTTTTTCTATCTTTGGTGTTCAAAAATATGGCTATATATAATTCATCCATCCTGCTGAGCATTCAGTGGACCCTTCCTTACTTCACTTTCATTAACTGACACGAAAGAGAGAATACATAACACATATGGATATGATATTTCTATGATTGTTTAGAGAGGAAACACCCACATAAACAACGCCAAGGTGAATAAAGAATCTACAAATACCATTGAAGTGCCCTCTTCCCACAAAAGGTTTAACTGTCTGGAACTTTGTGCTAATGATTTTGTTGCTTGGCTTTGAAGTTTTTGTTTCATGATATACAACAGATGCAATTGTTTTTAGAAAGAGTATAAATAAAATCATACCGTATATATTTTTTTGTGACTATATGTTTTTATACTGATTTTTTCCCCCAAACAAATTGATACTATGTGACTATAGTTTCCTCACTTCAACTGTGGTATATTGTACTTTTTGTGGATAAACTATAATAATTTATTTATTTTACTGTCAATAGGCATTTGAGTTGTTTTCAATATCTTACTTTAGAAGTGATATTGCTGAAAATATTCCTGTTTATGTAATTTCATATACAGGTGGATGCATTTCCCCTATATATACAAGATATTTTATGCTATGTGTGTCATCCATTTTCTAGGTAATGATAGAGTTAATGTGTTTGAAACAATATAAACTGCCCCAAAGTTTTATGAAATTTTCACTGAGTCTCTGGCTTCTTAATTTCGGTCAGTATGTTAAGTATGAAAAAGAACCTTTTCTTTTTACATCTTGGTTCATGACAAATCATTTTATATTTCTGGACTTTGATTCTTTATCAGTTTAAAGTCCTATGAAATATTCTCTTAATTTGTGAAAAGACACTTTGAGAGCCAGCCCTGATGGCCTAGTAGTTAAAGTTCAGTGCTCTCACTGCTTTGGTGGCCCTGGTTCAGTTCCCGGGCACAGAACCACACCATGTTTCTGTCAGTGGCCATGCTCTGGCCACGGCTCACATAGAAGAACTAGAACAACTTACAACTATACACAACTATGTACTGGGGCTTTGTGTGGGAAAGAAGAAAAAGGAGGAAGATTGGCAACAGACGTTAGCGTAGGGTGAACCTTCCTCTGCAAAAAAAACAGAAAACAAAAGACATTTTGAGTCTTTAATTTTTGTTGTATCATTTGATGAACAAAGCATCTTCACTTTAATATAGTCATGCTTACCAAAAGTTACTTTATGAAATGTCTTGTTTAAGAAATCTCTCTCTGTCCTTCTCAATCATAAAAGCCTTCTCCTGTATTTCTTCTAAATTTAAAATAATTTCATTTCATAAAAAATATTCTATTTCTTCTGGAATTGACTTTACAGTATAATGTTAAGTAAGGATCTAATTTCATTTTTTCTCATGTAAATAACCAATTTACTAGCACCATTTATTTTTTGGATCCTGGTTTTACAACTTTTTATCTGCAGTATCAAATCTGGCCTCGTATCCTGTTTCCATATTTGTGTAGATCTCCTTTTTGGCACTCAGTTCAGTTCTGTCGATTGGTTAGTTGAACTCCATGCCAATACTCCATCTCCATCTTTATATTGGAAGACACAATCCTCCATGAGTCTCTCATGATCCTATTTGCAAGAATGCATGTCTCTGGTCCTTCCTTATCCGAGCCTTTTCTCATGGTTGTGTTTACAATCAGCATCCTTAAAAGATGAGGTGATGTTGCCCTTGGGCACAAACTAGAGGCTTAATTAGTGCTTTCTGTAAAAATAGATGAATTCTCCAAGTTCACTGTTCTTCACTTGTAATGGAATCCTCTGCATGTACAGGAATCTTTCTAAGCCATCCTTGTCCCTGTCATGATATTTGGGGGCAAAAGGAAATGATGCTGCTTGCTGTGGCATGGGTACTCAACCTTGGTCTTTGACCCAGAAATATTGTATATTCTCCCAGCACCATCAAAGAGTGATAGAGTAATTTACTAGCTTGTAAATATGATAAAACCATAACCCGCATTTCTTATCTTTTCTCTTCTATAGTAGATTTAACCTAAGCTTCTTAAATCCTCAAACATTCATATTGAGGTTATAATTGAAACTATTGGATCTAAAGCTCAGTTCAAACAGAAATTTCATGTTGAAGTGCTTGCATGTTTTTATCTGTAGTAAATAAAAGGATGTGGTCTTTCAATTTATTAGATAGTAATTTTAATAAATTTACATGATATTTTCCATCAAAAAGTCTGAAATATTTTTGTTAAGTTTATTCCTAAGTATTCTATTCTGTTGCAATTATCTTCAGATTTTCTATTCCATTTAGAATCATTTCCAGCAAATGGTATTTTTTTAAGGAATTTATCTTTTTCATCTAGGTTGGCAAATTTGTTGACATAACATTGTTCATAACATTTCCTAACTATGTTTTTCATGTCTATAGAATCTTTAGTTACAAACCCCTCTCATACCTGATATCGGTAACTGTGTACTCTCTTCTAATTTCTTAATCAGTCTGGTTATCAGCTAATGGGTTATCAATTTTGTTAACTACTTCAAAGAATCAATTTTGGTCTTTGGTAATATGTTCTCTTTTTTTCTTTTGTTTTCTTTTTTTTTTTAGCTAAGGAAGATTAGCCCTGAGCCAGCATCTGTGTCAATCTTCCTCTATTTTGTATGTGGGTCAACACCACAGCATGGCTGATGAGTGGTGTAGGTCCATGCCCGGGATCCGAACCCATGAACCTGGGCCACCGCAGCGGAGTGCACCAAATTTAACCACTATGCCACAGTGCTGGCCCCTCTATTGTTTTTTATTTTGTTTTCTCTACACATGTTTATTGTTACTATTTTCTAGGCCTTTTTGTCTTTATTTATCTTTTCCTAGCTTTTAAATGTGGCAATTTCAGGGTTTTTTTTTTTTTTTTTACTTTAGAACTATATTCTATCCTGATATAAATATTTAGAGCTATAAATTTGTCCATCAGCACTGTCTAAGCTGCAGCCCACATATTTTAGATCAGCTCCCTCTAGTGTTATTTTCCATCAGCCTAAAGAACTTTCGTTAGCAATTCTTTTATTGCAGGTCTGCTGGTGATGATAAATTCTATTAATTATTATTACTAATTTTTATAATCTAAAAATGTCTCTACCATTCTTCTCTACAGATATTTTCACTGGAGATATAATGCTTGTTTCAAAGGGTTTTGTTTTTTGTTTTTGTTTTTTTCCTGGAAGCAATTTAAAGATGATTTTACACTACTGTCACAATTTCTGATTTGTCGTCAGTGGATTTTTGAACTGTCATTTGCCTTATTTAAAGTATCATGTTTTTTTCAATGCTTTGAAAATTTTATCTTTGATTTTTAGTTGCTTGATTATGCTTTGCCTAGGCATAGGGTTCTTTTTCATCCTGCCAGGTATTTTCTGAACTTCTTGAAACTGTCAATTTATGTTTCTCACCAACTTTATGAATTTTCTGCCATCATTTTTGTAAACATTATTTTTCTGCAGCATTCTCTTTCTTCTGTTTATAGGATCTTAGTTACACATATTTTAGACTGTTTGATATCATCCATGGTACCTTAGTTTCTGTTCACTTTATAAAATCTTTTCTTTGTATTCTCCATTTGTAAACTCCACTCTCTACCTCTGTGGTAGCATGGCATTCTCCTCATGTGTCTGTCACTGTGTCTCTTCTCCTCTTCTTACAGCAGACCTATTAGATCCCTGATCCAGAATGACCTCATCTAAACTGATTATATCAGCAACAACCCTATTTCCAAATAAGGTCAAATTCATTGGTACTTAAGGTTAAGACTTCAACACATCTTTGGGGGGAACACAGTTCAACCCACATACAGGGTGTTCTGGGAGGAGAAAAATAGAACAACTAAACAATACTAGGTATAAGACCTGGGAAGCTGTCCCACATGAGGATTCATTTGAGATTGATTTTAATAACCAGTTCTTATTGTTAATATTAGCAATGATCATAATTATACTAACTAATATTAACAATAAAATGGCTATAATAAAATAAGACTGAAAGGTTCATCAGATATCTTCAAGCAAAATTAAATATTAGGTAAAATACACAAAAACTGTTAGATTTCACTGGCAATTTAAAAATATCTTTGGATGGAACATAATACAAATATGTAAAAGGAACGTTATTGCTTATTGGATGCCTTAATGTCTTCCACAACAAAGAACATTTCAAGTAAAGTGAAATAAATTTTAACACACACACAACTGAACAACAAAAAAACAAACAACCCGATCAAAAAATGGGCAGAGGAAATGAAGAGACACTTCTCCAAGGAAGATATACAGATGGCCAATAGGCAGATGAAAAGATGTTCAACATCACTAATCATCAGGGAAATGCAAATCAAAACAACACTTAGATACCACCTCACGCCCGTTAGAATGGCTATAATCACCAAGACAAAAAACAACAAATGTTGGAGAGGATGTGGAGAAACAGGAACCCTCATACACAGCTGGTGGGAATGCAAATTTGTGCAGCCTCTATGGAAAACGGTATGGAGATTCCTCAAAGAATTAAAAATAGAGATGCCCTATGATCCAGCCATCCCACTACTGGGAATCTATCTAACGCACCTGAAATCAACAATCCAAAGAGGTTTATGCACCCCTATGTTCATTGCAGCATTATTCACCATAGCCAAGAAGTGGAAGCAACCTAAGTGTCCCTCAACTGACGATTGGATTAAGAAATTGTGGTATATATATATACAATGGAATACTACTCAGCCATAAAAAAAAGACAAAATCGTCCCATTTGCAACAACATGGATGGGCCTGGAGCGTATTATGTTAAGTGAAATAAGCCAGAAAGAGAAAGACAAACACTGTATGATCTCACTCATGTGTGGAATATAAACCAACACATGGACAGAGAAAACTGGACTGTGGTTACCAGGGGCAGTGGGGGGGGGGGGTGGGCACAAGGGGTGAAGGGAGTCATATATATGGTGATGGACAAACAAAAATGTACAACCCAAAATTTCACAATGTTAGAAACCATTAAAACATCAATAAAAAAAAAAAAATGAGATGATCTACTTTAAAAAGAAACTGAAAAAAAGTACTACCGAAATATTCTTTTAAAGAAAACATTAATTATTTCCATAGGTACAACTACTAAATTAATGAGTAAAGATATTGTAAAGATAAGATAATTAATAAGGATATTCAATAGAGTAAATATATTGAAAATTGATATGAATATTTTCCCAGATGATCATAATACTTCAAAATATTTATTATACATCTAAATAATTAAAAATAGTCTGGGCCGGCCCTGTGGCTTGGTGGTTAAGTGTGCGCGCTGCGATGCTGGCGGCCCGGGTTCGGATCCCGGGTGCGCATCGAGGCACCACTTCTCCGTTCATCCTGAGGCCGAGTCCCACATGCAGCAACTAGAAGGATGTGCAGCTACGACACACAACTATCCACTGGGGCTTTGGGGGGAAAAAATAAAATAAATAAAATCTTTAAAAAAAAAAAAAAAAAAAAAAAAAAAAAAAAAAATAGTCTATATTATTAGAGAAGGCAGGTTTATTTTCACACTCATAATTGAACCTTATAGTTCTCATATTTAATCAACAAATTTTTTTCACCTGAAGCAATATTTACATTTTTGAAGAACAAAATTCTGATTACAGTTTTTATTTTTTGTCTCTACCTTTGAAATGCATAAAATGTTTGTCTGCTAAATTTTCAACAGTCACAGTAGGTATTGTATTTTAAAATATATGTTAAAATATATGCCCAGAAAAAAATACTCATAATTTCTCATTCTGAAGCTATATGATATTAATTTGAGGGCAGGTTGGATATTTTATTAGCCTAACTCATTTTCTTATATTTTAATATCACTAATTTTAAGGAATTGTTTTAGCTGTTCTTAATTATATGCTTGGATATCCACATTCGTTAAATATATATTCGTTTAACAAATAAATATATTCGTTAAATATAATTTAATAAATTATGTGAAAATAGGCTATTATTATAACTGAACATATCCATTTAAATGTTCTATGACTTATTTAGCCATATTCCCTTAAGGTTGAATGAGGTGTTAACAGTCTCTAACATTATATCAGAAGCTTAGAGAATTTACACAATAATGAAATCTTACTGAGATTGAAGCAAAAATTATATAGTATGATGCAAGCATTGAGTAACATTTCCACGGAAACAGGTATCCAATCAATAAGAGATTTTGAAGAAAAATTCAAGAAGGGAAAAATCTACACTTCCATATCACAGCTTTCTATCTAATTTACCCTAGAACATGTGCAAGTGCAAATGCATTTCACTCTGTTTTGAACAAGTCCAAGTTAACTGGACTTATGAATAGGCAATGAGCAACAGTTCATGTTTTGAAATTTTATTTAAAATGTGATAATATTTCAACTTTTACAACTTAGAATAACTTAAAAATGGACACAACACAGTAAAAAGATTGCCTTTGCAAAATTTGATAATTATTCACACAAATTAATTCTCTATCATTTCAAAATCCAGAAATATAAACAAATCAGAATTTTCCATAACTGTGAATTAGGTGTTAGTTCTGGAAATATATTTGCTACATATCCTTAATCTCATAAGTTATCCTTAGTAACATAAGTTCTTATGTTAAAATTCTGTCATACTCATCAAATCTTATATTTATAATAAAGATTATTATAATATTAATTTTGGGGATAAAACTCTTTAATGAATATTCCTTTATAAGTAAAAATGAAAATGATTTATTCTTTATTTTTCCAAGCTTTATTGAGATATAATTGAAATATAACATTGTGTAAATTTAAAGTATACAATCTGATCATTTGATACAAGTATATATTGTGAAATGAACACCACAATAAGGTTAGTTAACACATCCATTAACCCACATAATTACATTTGTGTGTGTGCATGTGTGTGTGTGATGAGAACATTCAAGATCTATTCTCTTAGCAGCTTTCAAGTATATATTGGTAACTATAATCACAATGCTGAGTATTAGATACCCAGAACTTATTCATCTTAGAACTGGGAGTTTGTACCCTTTGATTAACATCTCCCCATTTCCCCCACCCACCAACTCCTGGCAACCACTATTCAACTCTCTATTTCTATAAGTTTGACGTTTTTTTTATTTCCACACATATGTGAGATCATACTGTATTTGTCTTTCGCTGCCTGACTTATTTCACTTAGCATAATGCCCTCAGGGACCTCTCATTCTGTAGATTCTCTTTTCATTCTGTTGACTGTTCCTTTGCTGTGAAGATTTTTAGTTTGATGTAGTCCCACTTGTTGATATTTGCTTTTGTTTCTTGTGCATTTGGTGTCATATCCAAAAAATCACCGCCAACACCAACGTCGAGGAGTTTAACGGCTGTTTTCTTCTAGGGGGTTTATGGTTTCATGTCTTACTTTCAAGTCTTTAATCTTTCTGCCCCTTTCTCTCTCTCTTTTCCTTCTGGGACTCCCAAGATGCAAATGTTTGTTCACTTGATGAGGTCCATAACTCACATAAGCTTTCTTCACTCTTTTCCATTCTTTTTTCTTTTTTGTTCCTCTAATGGGCTAATATCAAATGATCCACCTTATTTAGAAGACATCAAATGCTGTCTTCTAAATGATCAAGTCTATTATTGAAGCTTTCTATTAAAATTTTCAGTTCTGTCATTGTATTCTTCAGCTCCAGGATTCATTTGTTTCTTTTTTATTGTTTCTATTCCTTTATTAAATTTCTCATTTTATTCATTCATTGTTTTCCTGATTTTGTGTAGTTGTCTATATGTGTTCTCTTGCATTTCATTGAGTTTAAAATGATTATTTTGAAATCTTTGTCAAGTAACGTGTAGATCTCCATTTCTTTGGGGTTGGTTGTTGGAGCTTTATTAGTTTCCTTTGATGGTGTCATACTTGCCAGATTCTTTGGGATACATGTAGCCTTGCAATGGTTTCTGTGCATTTGAGGGAGTAAATACCTCTTCCATTCTTTACTGATTTCAGCAGGTAAAGACCTTCTCCTGCTGTTCCCTGGGCTGAGGGGTCACCTCTGGAATCACAGTTGTGCTGAGTTGCAGTTAGTTAAGAGGCTGTTGATGGGTCTGCAGTGGAATCTACAGTTGGTGGGCATGTTACTAGAGGCTCCTATGGGCATGGGTCCTGTCTGGTCTCTAGGTGGATGGGACTGCTTCCATTACCTTGTTCAGTAGGGTGGCACTGGAAGAAGGGTCTGCTTCAGAGTCCACAGTTGGGTCCTCAGACAGTGGGTCTATTACCAAGTGTGTGGCAGGTGTAACTCTTGCTAAGTCCCTGAAAAGGCTGCTGCCTGGTCACTGGATGGGTCCCTGGGGGGGCAAGATTGGCCCTGGACCATGGTTGAGAGGGGCTAGAACCAAGTCTCAGGGGTGTCTCAGGTTCTACGTACATATTTGAGGTCTGCAGACCTGGCTCTAGAGGCACAGATGAGCATGACTCCTGCCAGGTCCTTGGGCAGGCTGGACTGGTCCCTAACCATGGCTAGAGAGGCTGGAGCCAAGTCTAGGGCCCTTTCCAGATCTCCAGGAGCACAAACAGGAGTGTCTCCTAATGGGTAGCTGGGTTGACAGGTCTACTGGTGGACTGTATGATGGGGTTGGAGCCAAATATAGGTCCCTCCAAGATCTCTAGGGGTGCGGCCCAGAATATCTCCCTCTGAGACTCTGGACCCTTAGGACTGCTGGCAGACTGGAAGATTGTGGCTGTCGGGAAGCTGGAGACACATATAGGGCCTTTTAGAATCTCTGGGGATATAGACAGGAGTTTCCCCTGCCTGGTTCCTTTGCCAGCAGGCCAGATCATGGGACTCTGGCTAATAGGGAGATGATACCTTGTATAGGGCCCTTTCAGAATCGCTGAAGGTGCAGACAGGAGTATCTTCTGCAGAGTCCCAGTGCTGGCAAGTCTGTTCTCTGACTGCAGCTGGGATGGGCTGGAGCCCAGTTACAAGGTCCTTTCAGAATCTACATTCTGACCAAGTTTATTGGACTTACCTCCACGGGCCCCCGTACTGCAGACGAGAGGGACTGGACCAAGTTCTCAGGACATCAGGGTCCCCAGCCAGGACCAAGCTCTGTATGTCTAGTACCCAACACATGAGTAGTCACATTTCTTGGCATCTCTTGGTGCTGGTGACAGACCCAAAGACAAATGGGGCTGTAGCCGAGTTTTCAAGGGTATGGAGTTGTTTCTGTTTCTGTAGCTAGGACCACGGTCAATGAGTCAGTTGCCTAGTTGCAAGCCTGCCTTCTGAAAATGGCTCTCTTTGGTCTTGGACTGCAGCGAGGTTCATAATCTCTTACCTGGATCCTACAGCTCCGAGGAAGACACTTTTGTCTGTGGATGGTTTCCAAATTATTACTGTGGAGGGGGATACGTATTTGGCCATTTTGATGACCACACTCCCTCTCTTTTCAAAAATAATTCATTCTTAATGGATCACTTAGTTCAAATCAGTACTATTTTAACTTTTCTCATATTAAATAATTTGCCTATGAAACATACAACTATAGCATATAAAAGTGTCTGGATTATAAAACTTACCACTTTGGTATAAATAGTAGTAGTTGCATCATATAAAGGTAATTTAATTTTTCTAAGACAATGTACTTTATGGATTAGGATGTACATTTCATATTTTAACTCTATTTTGTGTTTCTCAAATACAGTCTCATTATAGAAAATTCTGACAACATAACAACATAATTATTATTCTGACTCCTTTTAGTATTCCCGAAAGTGAGGATGAATTTAGTAGCAAATATATAATCTAGATAAAATTATTAAGGATGAAAATTACAGAAAGTCCTATCATAGATCTTTTTTAATAACATATTGGAATGCTTAACAAAAGAAACCTCTAAAAACAACATTTTTATGAAAGTGGGGGTGAATAATGGTGATGAGGATGAGAGTCCTTCTATCTTACAAGTAATGGTCTTGTCAGTTCACCCACATGGAAGTCTGATTAGAGAGCCTCACCCATATGTCTAGGAATCATTGACTGTCACTGAACTTCTCTTTTGTGTATTTTAGAAATATTTTTCATTATGTGTGGCACTTTTGAAAGGAAACTTTATTAAAAAGTAGTACTCTATGGCAGCAGATCTAGGAAATGAGAGTTCACTGAGATAGAAACAACAAAGCAGACCCTTCCAAAATAAATTACGTGGCTATCTGAGACGAAAGAGGGGGAAACAGTTTCAATTGACGGGTTGATGTTGGATTAATTGATGCTTTTCATGATAAATTTAAACAAAATAAACTAACGTGCTCGATTTCCATTCTGTAAAGAGAGCTGCTAATAAGTTTTACCCCACAGAAGGTAAAGCTGCAATGAATTTTAAGAAACTTGTTTGTAGAATAAATTAACTGTAACCAGAATGTAAAAGTTACATTTCTCTAGGTTTCCTGTGCAGAATATATAAAAATCAGAAGAGCTTGCCTATCTTGGTGTATGACTGCATTACCCATAACTAAAACATTCAACAAGTGAGGTTTAATCAAACCTAACTAGAACCTGACTCTCATGGGGGGAAAAAGCAGAAAGAAAGAGGAGGGGCGTTTTGACAATTGGATATGCTTCAGCTGTTAGTTTTTAGCTGAGTGTGTAATCTTCTAGCTGAGCAGTTGGCACGCAATGGCTAGATGTAGCCTGTCTCCCGTTTTTGTTAATAAAATTTTGTTGGAACACAGCCACACCCATTGACTGACGTATGGTCTATAGCTGATTTCATGCTCCAACAGCAGAGTTGTGTAAGCTTAAATTATTATCTGTCCCTATCCAGAAAACATTTGCAATCCTTGGTCTCCATTTTAAATTGAGGCTATTTTATCTTCTATTCCTTTAAGTGTTGGGATATTTTTACTACGTAAGAAGCTCATGGTCAAAATAATATGTAACTAAGAATAAAACTCCGTTTTTTGATTCAACTCAAGTTTTCAAATATTTACTTAGTACTTACTACATAGCACTGTAAGGAATAAAAAATTAGAATTTACAGAATTTACAATGTGGATAAGGTAAATGATACACCACTATGAAAAATCAAAGAACCTCAAATATTATATAACTAATATTTAAGTTAATAGATTTTTATTCATGATATCTAAGGAAAAGTGTAAACATACTGTTTCACCCTTTTTATGTAAAGTGCTCAAAGTAACTTTCCCAATACAAGATGAAAAATCTTTTTCTGAAAATAGCAGGTTTGCCAAATATTTATTTGTACTTAAATAATCTAAGTTTGTCTACTTTTGATTATTTACATGTTCTTCATGGCAAAATGTACTATACAATGCTTAAATAAGAAAACCTTTTTCTAATACAAAAAAAATACCATATTTGTCTGAAAGCTTTTCTTTTCTGAACATACACTAGAAATGATAAAAGCACTCTCTTTGTTCTCAATTCTGCATCTGCTTATGACTCTATTAATCTTTCTATTGGTTACCTCTGTTCTGAATGTATCTGCCATGGTACTAATATTGGAATTTTGAGGCAAATGAGAGGCAAATCACACATTTCCCTCCTACGTTCTCTATAAATACAAGCTTCATCTTTTCGAAGCCTCAAAAGGTTCAAGTCAAAAAGAGCTGTTCTGTCCATAAGAAAGGGAAGCCCTTTTACACCTCATCTGTATTGGGTTCTATTCCACTTTTGGATCCTAGTTGGGCTACTTCCCAAGTTTATGTTTGTGGCAATATGTGGGTCCAGGCTCATGAATAAATGATGTCTTTTATCATCCAACCCCACCATGGGTTTCAGAAAGATACATAATTAAAAAACCACTCCTTACACACACACACATACCACACACACACACAAATTCTCCCCTGGTAAAATTCAAAAACCTATGGAACGGAAAACAGCCAACCATATCGTCCACTTAGATTACATTGTCAAAGAAATTAGGGAATCGCTTCCTATACGTCTATTATAGTGGCTGTGAAATTAGAGATAAGATGATTACACTAATGCAGAGGTATAAAGTTGGGAAGGATGAAATGACTGAGGAAAGCTGAGATGTTCAGCAAGAATTTAAATCTATAATCATTGAACACCTATTATATATGTGCTTGTGGAAAATATAAGGAATTTTTTTATTAAAAACTTATCTTTAGTCCATTCAGGATGCTATAACAAAACTGCAATAGAATAGGTGGCTTCTAAACAAGAGAACCTTACTTCTTCCAGTTATGGGGGCCAGGAAGTCCAAGATCAAGGTGCTGGCAGATTCAGTGTCTGGTGAAAAGGCCTCCTTCTTGGTTCACAGACAGCCCTCTTTTTGCTGTGTCCTCACCTAGTGAAAGAGATCTCTCTGGGCCTCTTTTATAAGGGCACTCATCTCATTCATGAGGGCTCCACCCTCACGACCTAATCACCTCCCAAAGGCCCCACCTTCCCATACTATCACCTTGGGGCATTAGGAGTTAACACATGAACTTGGGGAGGACACAGACATTCAGTCTATAACATTCATATTTCACAAACTAGACAAGCAGGGAACACTTCCTAATTTGCTAAATCAGGCTAGCAAAACTTTGATAAAAATCATGCCAAAGACATTATCAGAAAAGAAAGTTAGAGGCTGATATCTCTCATGAAAACAGAGGCAAAAATTCTAAACAATAAGAACAAAACTGTATTAAAGAAAGAAAGAAAAGAAGAAGGAAAGAAAGAAATCCATTATGAGACTGAAGATGAAACCCCTGAGTTGAGACAGTTATCCTGTTACTAATTATCTGAAACATAACCACTTCCTTTGGCATAGTTGCAAGACCAGAGGCCATATTACCATACAGTCATGTACTGTGTCATCCAGAACTAGAAGTATGAGGATCAAAGAAAAGCTGGGTTTTAAATATGCAAAACTAGAAGCTAGTTTGTGGAAAATTTTTCTGGTTATCAGGCATGTAAAATTGAAAACAGAGTCAAAAGTACAATGTTCTTAGGTCAAAAATATACTTGATAATGCAACATATGTAATTGTAAATGCACCACATGTCTTTGCTGGGTATCAAATGAATAGAATTGACCAGAATCCATGTTTAAAGAACCAATCTGACAGGAGTGAGTACCTCTATGTGTGAAATTACATGTTTTAGGTGTCCCAGTTATCAAATATTTAAAAAAAAAAATTTTAATTCAGTATGTGAGAAGAAAGACTACATTAATTGTCTTTTCTCTCCATAGAAAAATATAAAATTGTCATGTGAAGAGGCAATCAAAGAGTATGCAAAATAGTATTATAGCATTATGTAAGGCAGTTGATAAAAATGTCATATTACTTTTCTGTATTTTGTGTTGTTTGGTATTTGTCAACTTTCAGAAATGTTTAGTCCACTGGTATTTTTTTTTTCTCTTTCTAAATAAATATTCACTTTCATAAATTAAAATGTAGGTCATTCTTCAACAAGCATTTATTAAATATCTACTCTGCAAAAAATTGTATTAAGTGGTGGAATTGTAGCAGCGAACAAGACAAAAAGAGTCCTTGTTCTCTTTAATATCACAGAAGGTAAGACCAACGTTGAATTTCTAATGAAGCAATTACTTTACGCAGTGCTACAGAGGAGAAATTCAGAGTGCTTGGAGCTCACCTAATAGAATAGCACCTGTTCCCCGAGGACAGGTAGGGGATGATGTTGTTGAATGAATAAACAATGACTCCAAACACTATTGTTTAAAACAAACAAACAAAAACAATGATTTTGTAAGATCTGTGTTTGAAGAATTAATTCTGTAGAAAAGAGGACCTTTTTGTTGACAATGGCTGGCACCTTCAAAAGCTTCTCCAGAGTCACGTCTCAGTTGCATGTTACTGTGAAGAGTAGGAACAGTTATGTTCCTGTTTTTCTTATCTCAAACTCCAGTGACATTTCAAAATAAGAACTCACTTACAGATGGTACTTAGGACTTAATTTGAAAAAATGAAAATTCTACTCGAGAATCATTTTTAAAATTTCCAAAATGAGAGCTATCCAATTTCTTATTGCAAATTCATTTATTTAATGAATATTAACTATCTGCATGAGAGAGGCACCGTACTGTGTTATTTAGAAATATCAGTGAACAGCGCACAGTGCCAAGTGTCTACAGTAGACATCAAAAACAAATAAGTAAGGTAAAACAAAACCTTAAAAGAAAAATATTTTTAAAAAATATGTTCATTGCTTTGGAGGTAATAAACAAGGTGTTGAGATAGAGAACAGAGCTCTCCTTCATGTGAAATGATTGGGAGGCTTTTCCGAGGCGGGAATATTTAAGCTGTGATATGAAAGATGAAAAGAAAATTTCCCTGAGAGAAGCTGAGGAAATAGGCAAAGGGAACAAGAAGTTTCTAAAGAGGGAAAGAGCTTGGTAGGAGGAAGGAAAAGGAAGGAAAGAAAATAATAGTGACAGCAGTTGGTCTTTATTGATGCTTTACTGTACTCAAACCCCATTCCAAGCCTTTATCTCTATTATATCTTTAAATTCTGACAACCTCACAACTGTCTCACCATTTGAGAGCTGAAGAAAGAGTCACAGAGAGAGAAAGTGATTTTCCTTGGGTCTTGTAACACAAAGTCACACATGGGTATAACAGTAATCAGGCATTGAACTCAAGTCTGGATCAATTATACAACGGCTTACAAGAGGCTTCAGGTTGTGTAGAGTCAAGATAACCTGGAATCTGAACTCAAGTATTAGCTATGCACAGCCCTTATCAGCCTAGAAGCTTGTTCAGTATAATAGTCTTCATTCCATAACATTTTAAGCTGATAGTAAGAGTTTCCTTTTTTCTAACTAGAGACAATGTTTCTTTGATAAAATAACAACCAAACTTTTTTCTTTTTTTGTGAGGAAGACCAGCCCTGAGCTAACATGTGTGCCCTTCTGCCTCCATTTGTGTGGGACGCCTGCCACAGCGTGGCTTAATGAGCTATACGCATGTCCACGCCTGGGATCTGAAACTGACCCCCGGGCTGCTGAAGCGGAGCACGTGAACCCAACCGCTGCACCACCGGACTGGCCCCAATAACCAAATATTTACACAGTATTTTTATATATTGTGGAAGACATGCTCATATTTCTGAGAAAAATGAAAGAAGATTTAAATGGAGAGAGATACAGTATTCATAGACTAGATGATTTAATTTTATCAAGATTTCAATTCTTCCCAAATTGATTCATATATTTACAGTTATCCTAAATATAATCCCAGAGACTTTTTTAAAAAGGGAAATTGACAAGATTTCTATAATGTATATAGAAATGCCAAAGACCTTGAATATAAAAAAAAGAAGAAAACAAATAAGAATGCATACTATTTGATTTCATAGCTTACTATAAATCTGTAATAATCAAAGCAGAGTGGCATTGGCATAAGTATCAAAAACTAGGTCAACAGAAAACAATAGATAGCTCAGAAATAGATCCACTCTTAAAAGGTCATTGGATTTACAACAAAAGCCATATGATTTGTATATGAATGATTTTCCAGTGGTGATAAAATAATTGGTTATCCATACATAAAAAAATGACCTCCACGCATAACTTGGACCCTATGAAATGATTAATTCAAGATGGACCATATTCCTAAATATAAAAACTAAAACCAAAAAGCTTTAAAGAAAAACATAAGAGAATATCTGTGCGACTTGAGGGCAAGAAAAGGTCTCTTAGGTCACAGAAAGTAATAACCATAAAAGAAAAAGTGATTAATTAGACTTTATCAAAAATTTAAAACTTTTGTTCATTAAGAGATATCTTTAAAAAATACATGGGCCAGCATTAGCCTGAAAGAAAACATTCACAAATTATATATCTGACAAAGGACTCATGTAGAGGATGTACACATAACCCCCACAACTAAATAATAGAAGAAAAAAATAAACAGATTCTTTAAAATAGAAGATACACAAATGACCATTACACAGCTGGAAATTGCTCAAATTATTCATGATTATGGAAATGTAAATTAAAACCACAATGAGATACCATAACACGCCCACAAGAATGATTAAAAATAAGATAGACAACAAATCAGTGTTGGCAAGAATGTGGAGCAATCAGAATTCTCATAAATTGTTGGTGGAAATTTAAAATGGTACCATCACTTGAGAAACATTTTGGAACATTTCCTATAAACTAAACATTCACTTATTCCATTACTTAATAATACCATTACTAGATATATATTTAAGGGAAATGAAAAATATTTTCACAAAAAATCTGCACAAGAATATTCATAATGCTTTGTTTATAATAGTTCAAAACTGCAAACAACTTAGTAGTATATTCAAACAATTGAACACTACTCGTAATAAAGAAAAACAAACTACTGATGTGTGCAACAACTTTGATTAATATCAAAAACAACATGTTAATCTAAAGAAAGCTTGTACTAAAGATACATGTTGTATAATTCTAAGTATACGAATTTTTATGACTATAACACTGAAGTTATACAAAAGTTATACAAAAGTCAGATGCTTATTTTGGGAGTGGGGTGAGGGTATTGACTTGAAACGGGCAAAAGGAAACTATCTGAAGTGACGGGCATTGTCTTATATCATTGTAGAGATATGAGTTACATAGGTATAGACATTTTTCAGAACCTAGTGAGTACATAAAAGTTTTGTGTATTTCATTGAGTAAATTTTACGTCAGAACTAAAACTTGCAACCACATAGTGAATCCTTGTTAATGGTGTGAATACTGATGTATTTAGAAGAAGATGTAATGCTGTTTCCAATTTACTTTGAAAGGCATCAAAAATAACATAGCTTGATGGATGGATACAGGAATAAATAGATGTATTGATATGTGATAAACAATTAAAATTTTAATAGAAGACTCTAGGTTGTAAGCATATAGGAGTTCAGTGTAAATATTTTTCATATTTGCTGTATACTTGAACATTTTAATACCACTATATTGGAAAAATAATTTTGTCATGAATACGATATCTGTACAACCATTAATGTTTTCCAATAATGTTTTCCTACTTGCATAGCTACACTTTTTTAAAGCAATAAAATTATGACTAAATTTGAGCCAGCCCTGATGCTCTAGTGGTTAAAGCTTGACGCTCTCACGGCTTCTGCAGCCCAGGTTCATTTCCCAGTCTCAGAACCATACCACCCATCTGTCAGTTGCTGTGCTGTGGCAGCAGCTCACATAGAAAAACTGGAAGAACTTACAACTAGGATACACAACCATGCACTGTGGCTTTAGGGAGAAAAAAAAAAAGAGAAAGGCTGGCAACAGATGTTAGCTTAGGGCGAATTTTTCCCTGCAAAAAAAAAAAAATATATATATATATACGACTAAATTCCTTTTAAGTAAGAATATGTTTAAAAGTCTAACAGCAATTTAAAAAATTTACAATTAAGTGGTCCTTTCAGTTCCTATTACTGGTATGTGGGCAATAATATATGGAGCATAAAATAATACACAACGTGTGTGTGTGTGTGTATGTATATATATACACCTCTCTAACTGGACACCATTATGACAAACATATTTAGGTGATTAGTTCAAGTGTGTGTCTGAAATATCAGTTTTGACCTTGCTACTCGTGTAAATGCAGCACAGTTGTCCAATGTACATATAAACATTCTGGCACTAACATCTGCTTCCATTTATATATCTTAAAATATACGAAAAAGAAAGAAACTGAAATTTCATTGAACTTACTCTTTAATAGGTACAGGAGCTATGAACTATAGCTATGACAACAAATGCATGAAACATTGGATTAGAAAGAGAAAGTTATTATCCATGGAGAAAATAATCTTTCATTTATTATAAAGTGGAAAAATTAAGAGAGCTAGCTTTTGGCATTTTAGATAATTGCTTGATATATTCCATACAACATACTTGAAACACAAAATTTAAAAATACCCTAGAAATCAGATTTCATCAATAAAGTGAGTACTCATGGCTATTATAACCTCATTTCTAAAACTTAAAAAATATGTCCATTTCTCTTGAAAGACCCTAATGCAGAATTGAAAAATATGGAATGAATTTTTATTCTTGTATAGAATTACTCACATCATAAAGATGTCAGCTTTTGTAAATTAAGTTATAAATGTTAAGTAATCCTAATAGAAATTCCAAGAAACTCTTGTAAGGAACAGAAGTTGATAATAAAGTTCATGGGGAAGAAAACAAATAGGCAAAAATAGACAGCAAATCATGGAAAAAGAAAAACTATGAGAAGGGATTGGCACCACATGATGGTATAACACATAAATCCTTTGCATTAAAATATTAGTATAGCATAGTACATAGGTAGACAATTGTCCAAATCTAATAAAATAGACTGTCCTGAAATAGACTTAGGAACATACGGAATTTAGTACCTGATAAAGACAGCATCTAAATCCTCAGGTTAAAGATGGACTGTAATAGAGTCAGCCCTGATGGCGTACTGGTTAAAGTTCAGCGTGCTCCACTTTGGCAAACGGGGTTCGGTTCCTGGGTGCAGGCGAAACTATACCAGTCGTCTGTCAGTAGACATGTTGCAGCAGCAGCTCACACAGAAGAACTAGAAGGAGCCACAATTAGAGTATACAACTGTGTCCTGGGGCTTTGGGGAGGAAAAAAGAGGAAGATCGGCAACAGATATTAGCTCAGGGCGAATCTTTCCCAGAAAAAAAAAAAAAAAGATGGACTGCTGAGGCAACTCTTTGACGATTTGAAAAACATGTACTCTTAGATCCAAATCTCACAATATGAATAAGCATAAAATCAAAGTAAATCTGAAATTTAAATGCAAAAAAAATAAAAACAAACAAACAAAACCAGAAAGAAACCATACAAAAACCATAAGAAAACATGGGCGTATTTCTCCATAACTTGAGCGTAGGAAAAGTTTTTCTCTTTGTTAATTATGACTTGAAAATCAGAGAAAATAAAAGATGGATGAATTGAATTAAAAACAAGCTTTTTCCTGGATAAAATCCACTATAAACATAGTCAAAAGACAACTGAAAAACTAGAAGAAAAAATTGCAAAGTATATCACAAAGGGCCAATATCTCAAATATATAAAAATTCTCTTTAATTTGAAGTTCTCAAAAAACTGTAGAAAAATGGGCAAAAGCATCACAGACAATCCACAATGAAAGATATAAAAATGGCTCTTAAAGATAGTAAAATATGTTCAGTCTTACTCACAATTAGAGGAAATAAAAACTGCCTGACATATCATTTATCACCTAAAAGAATGGGCAAAATTTTAAAAAGTATGAGGACACATTCTGTTGGAGAGGGTGCATGAAAATAAGCACTATCATAATTTCTTGTGGAAATGTAAATCGATACAACCCTCTTGGCAGTATCTAACAACTATATATATTTTACTTTTTAACCAGTAATTTCACTTCTGAGAATTTAGCATTAAGACATACTTCAAAAATACATGTGTACAAGACTATTTATTACAACATAGTCTGTAATTGCAAAGAGTCAGGAAAATCCTAAATGCCCACCTGCAGGATTGAATGGACTCTTACACATCCGTGCAATGGAGTACATATATTTACATAGACATATGCATATTTCATAACTCTATCTTCTGAAAGGACCTAGAAGCAATGACACCTCAGTAGTAGTGAGCATATTCGGTGCCCATAACTTGGTTTCTAAGTACATTTTTCACAAAGAGGAAACAACTCCAGAGCTTCTCGGAAAAATACCTAATTTCTGGGATATGGCTTGAAAAAATATGTATATAATTAACCTGGATCATCTTCTTGTGCCAGAAAGTAAAGGACTATTTAGAGAATAATGGTGACATGTCAAAGGATACAGGAGCCAGCGTGGAGGCACTTCTACAGGACAAATCTGGAACACTTTAATTATCAATATAAATAATGATAGTAATGGATTACAACTCATTGAATAAAATAAGAAACCACGAGTCCAGGCTTACATAATGAAGTAAATGCTTAGGTAAATAATTAAATGAGACAGCAGAGAAACTTTTTCTTTATGGTAGACTACCAACTAATGGATATAGAAGGCATGATAAACTGGAAAATTAACATTTGACAATATCATAGTAATAATTGTTTCAGGTAAAAATTATCTGGATGCTAATACAGTGGATGAAATCACGATGTGGAATGATATATTTGTGTGGACTCAAATGATCTCCCCATAATATATTTATCAACTACAAAGAGAAAGAAGAAACTTTAAAGTGAACAAACCATCTTAACCAAATGAGCAGAGTTAACTTCACCAATCAAGGGAAAGTTGAGCATCACGTGACTGGCGCTATAATGCATTGAGAAGGATGCATGCAACATTGATTCTGTGGTATTCCTGCTAAAAATGGAGAATGCAATCTTGAGGAAACATCACGGCAGCCAAACCAAGGACATTCAACAAAATGATAGGCCTGTTCTCTTAAAAAATGTCAACGACATGAGAGACAAAAAAGATTGAGGAACTGTTTCAGATTAAAGGGCATTAATGAGCCACGCACCACATGTGGGTTGGCTTGTAGACCAGGAAAACAGTTATTTTGCCATATTTGTTATAATGGTTATCAGTGGAATAACTGGCACAATTTGGACAAGGAATGCAGATTAGATAATGGTATTTTTATTGATGTTAATTCCCTGATTTTGATAATTGTACTGTGGTTAAGTAAAAAATTGTTTTCATTTTTGGGAAACTCTTGCTGAAGTATTTAGAGATAAAGGGGCATCGCACCAGCAACTTACTTTCAAATGTTGCATAACAATTGCAGAATCTAAGGGAAGGGAAGGATACATGAAAAGTCTTTCTACTATTCTTGTAAATCTTCTATAAATTCAAAATTAATCCAAAATGAAAATCTTTAATATTATTATATATTTGTATGTTATATACTATTATATAAATATACAATACACATAAAATAATATGTATTTATACATTTTATATATATTATATTCAGTTACCTTTAGCTACTAATCTAGAAAACGCTAAAATTAATCGCAAATGCAGATTTAAAGTAAGATATATTCTATGGACTCTAAAATACTTTAAGCTACAAATTGAAGGGGTCATAGATTGTACATCTCTTCATTTTATTTATTAATTTTTAATATCTCACCTATGTCATCAGCCCTCTGGGAATACTAGAATAATTAGATTCTCACCAGCTAAATACTTAGACAATTAAAGTTGTCAAAATCTCCAATGTGCACAAATCCTGAGGCTATTCACATAGACAAAGCCAGGCAACATAGGTGGAGTCACTTTAAGGTCATTTTTAGCATTTTTGAGTTAAGAAGAATGACATATAAAACATCTAATAAGGAACTTATGAAACCTTGGCAGGAATTTTATACTTAGAATAGAAATATAACAAATAATGGGTTAATAGGTTAATAACTATTGGATTTTTTCCTAAATGTCATCCTCTAATAACTAGCCTTTACCATCGTACTCTTTTTGCGTAAAAAAAAAGAAAAAGACATATTTGGCAGTAAAAAAAAGTTATGAGTAGTGAGAATCCAACTTGACATGCATTCTTCTCAAAAGATGAGGTCTTGCAAATAAAGGCATGGGGTCTGAAGCATTGTGAAAAGCTATTTAAGTAATTATGATGATTTCTAAATAAAGAGCAAAGACAAAAACTAGCACTGTCATCTTCTTGTATAAAATTTTTATGCTAAGGAAACTCCTAATCGAGCTGGCAATGCAAGTTCACACTTCAAGTTCTTTCTCTGCTTCAAATATATAGCAATGATGAATAGAGTAAAAATGTGCAGTTAAAAAATAAAAAGTTACTTGGACAAGAAACAGAACAGAAGCAAACAAACAGAAAATAAGTGGAAATAGATCTGCAGGCTTGCTCTGGGAATAGAAGCAAGTGAAGGTGGCTTGGAGTTTCATCTGAAGCAGAAAGAGGACTTAAGTCAACCAATATTACATGCGGAACTGGAGCCAGAGGCACTGCCTGAAATAAACACATATTTTGGAATCCCTTTGACCTTGAAAGGAGTCTGAAAAGTGCTACTATTGAGCCCAACCTGTACCTATGACTCCTATGAATCTGTTTACCTGGGAATGTAGGAGGAAGCCAGCGGAAGACTCCATCCATGCTGGGCAGCTGCCTTAGCTCCTGGTTCCACACTATTGCCACAGGTAATGGAAGGACTGCAGATATGGTTCAGGATTGGCAACCCTAGAGAATCTAATAGGAAGAAAAAACACACAAAGAAAAAATCACTAAAGCAGAGAGAGAAAATTCACTACATTGAAGTGTGCAAAACAAAATTCCAAGATGTACGGGGAAACCTTCAAGTTAGCCAAAAAAACCAATAATTAGGACATGAATTCACTAAAATGAAGGAACAAGAGTAAAGCAATCTAAAAATGATTGTAAAATATACATGTTCAAGATTTTCAAAATATAAGTGAAACTAGCATTTATTAAAAAAAAGGAAATTGTTTTAAAAAACAGGGAAATGAAGCAAGGAAAAGTGGATATGAAAAATAATGAATAAGAGTTCAATGGGTATAAAGTTTCAGTTGTGCAAGATGAGTAAGTTCTATAGATCTGCTGTACAACATTGTGCCTATAGTTAACAATACTGTATTATCTTAAAAATTTGTTAAGAGGGTAGATCTCATGTTAAGTGTTCTTACCACAATACAAAAATTAATGAATTAGAAAGTCTTGAAGTGAAAAATGTATCATAAAACGAGCTCAATGACCTAGACAGAGGCAATAAACTCTAGGCTGCACATAGTCAAAGAGAAGGAGGGAAATGGAGGATAATTTCAGAAATTCACCCGGAACACAGCACAGAGAGAGGAAGGGATTTTTAAAATGCATATATGTAAGGGATTCTATTTGGTCCAATATGGATTCAATTGATCCTTGAATTAATTATCTATGGTCATCCTTCTTCAGAGCAAACAAGTAACAATCTTAAACAGAAGTGATAAGTGCCTTTTAGTATATTTTTGCTAAGAAATGATTGCCATGAATTAATTTTTATTTTGAGAGAAGGAAAAATAATTATTACATGTTGGTAAACAAAATATGATTTAGGACCTATAGATATGTTCCTGGACAACAAATAGAACATAGAAGAATATATTTGGGGCACAAATGGACATGTCATGTAGGCACTTGCATGTATTAACCTAGAGCTGGGGAATATTTGGGGCTTGATATGTAAACAGAGTATACTGGCTCTGTAGACTGTATTTAAAGCCATGGAACTCAATGACACAGCTAGGGAGCACTTAGAGAAGATAATAGATCCAGGTTAGGGCTCGGTAGGCACTCCGACATTTAAAGTTCAAGTATAGAGGATGGTTTAGCAAAAGAATTCTAAAGAGATGGCAAACCAGAAAAGTCTTTGGTCCTAGAGTGGGAGAGAAAGATTATTTCAGTGGGGCCCTGGGGCAGGGGGTTGGTGGGGGGGAATCCATTAAGAGTATGAAAGAGAAAGAGAAATGGCCCTTGAATTTGAAAAATTGGAGGTGATGGAGAATGACTGGCATGTGGCCAGTTTAAATTTGTTGTAATATTTGAACTTAAAAATTAAATAAGATATAGCTAGTCAGACAAATTTCTAGGGAAAAGATAACAACTATGATCCTTTCCTTATTGCAAGGTTGGGGAGAGGGGTTGAAGGGTTTCAACTTCCTAAAATTGTCAATCACTGTTTGTGATTGACACTTCACGTGATTTTTCGGCTGTGGCAGAACAATTACTTCCTAGCACTAATTGACCACCCAAAGGCCTTCTGCCCTTTCAGCCTTTCAATTCCCCCTACTGCACAAAATTACATCTTTGCAATGTGATAGGCAAAACTGAATCAACTTATATACAAAGTCAAACTTACTACCTTGCTTTTATTAATACTCTATTCTGAGGGAGAAGATCAAAGTAAATGTTTCTCTTTATGCACCTAGATTCAGGAATAAAATTATAACATTAACTCCCTAAGTTGTTCTCACATAAAAAATTCATATGTATCCCCTTTTTCAGTCTGTTTGGGCTGCTATAACAAGATACCATAGACTGAGTGGCTTATAAACAACAGGCGTTTATTTCTCACTGTTCTGGAGGCTGGAAGTCCAAGTTGAAGGCACCTGCAGATTCGGTATCTGGTGAGGACCCACTTCCTGGTTCATAGACCGCTATCTTCTCTCCGCGTCCTCACCTGGCAGAAGGACAGAGGGACCTCTCTGTGGCCTCTTTCATAAGGCACTAATCCCGTTCATGAAGGCTCTGCCCTCATGATCTAATCACCTCCTAAAGACCCCACCTCCTAATACCATCACAATGGGGATCGGGTTTCAACATAGGAATTTGGTGGCAACACAAACGTTCAGTCTATGGCATCCCCTAAAAATGTTATGGAGAATTTGACAAGAAAGTAACACCCATCAGAAGCATCAAAAACAGCAAAGAGTTCCACACTGCTTTTAAAAAGTTATTACTCAGCTTTCAAACCAGCACCATAAAAGTACTTAAGGACTTATCCCGGGTAGAGAGTGCAGTGGTGAAGTGATTTTACAGGCACTGGAAGACTAATCCGTGGTGTCTGGGCAGCTCCATTGGGACAGCGAGGAGAGAGTGGTGTGGTTCAAAGTAGACAGATGGGAATTGCCTGTCAAAGCCTAGTTCGTGTTGTGACAAATTTGTAAATTTTGTGGAACAAGGGTCATTTACCTCTGAGTAGGAGATACCCCTGATATTCAGGCTGAAACTTAATTTGAAAAAGTAAAGTGAAGCAGAGCAGGCAGAGTGGTGTGACGTGGCGTTGCACCACCGTGTCTTTTCATTTCCGCAGCTGCCATGTCAACACATCATGAAGATGAGTGGTTTGCTCTGCCCCAAACTGCTGATAATTTCCAAGGGGATAACTATGTATTCGAAATTCAGACTTCTGATGCTGGAATATATTAGTAATATAATTCCATTGGACTACATCTCTAATTATTTAGGCATTAAATATTGTCATTTTGTTGCATTAGGAGGGAAATTAAAACCTTCCCAATTGGCATAAAATCATGACATATTTAATACACACTTTATAAAGTTTAAATGAATAATTTATATATTTTATACCTTTTTAATTATGAGTGTAAACACATAACAGATATGTACTCAAAACTGTAGCATATAGCTCAACAAATTATTTCAAAGTGAATACCTACCAGGAAGCCTTCCTCATTTCTCCATCCAATCACTGGTAATCATCTACTCCCCACTCCCAAAAAGATTATCAGAATCACTTACTTGCTTATATTTATTGTTTTACCAACTAGCATTCATCCCTAAACACTGTAGTTTAGTGTTGCCTTGTTTTGAAGTTTGTATAAACAGACTCATTTATTCTTTTATGTAGCTTCTCACACTCAATATTATGCTTGTGAGTGTCTCCTATATTATTGTTTGTAGTGTGGTCTGTTTATTTCATTGTTATATTGTATTCAAGTGTATGAATATACCGCAATTTATTTAAACATTTTCCTGATGATGGATAACTGGATTGTTTACATTTTTAAGCTATTATTATTTACATATCAGAGGAAATACCTGTGCACACATTTATTTCTGTTGGGCATATGTGTAGGAGTGGAAATTTTGGTCATAAAATATGTGCACCTTCAACTTTACTAGATAATGCAAAACTCTGCTTTTCAAAGCTGTCCTATCAATTTACAATTACAGACAGTGTGTTATGAGAGTGTCTGTTAGTCGCTATTCTCTCTAATACTTGCTAATACCAATCTTTAAATTTTAACCCATTTGGTGGTCATTGACACCCAACTGAGGTTTTAATTTACATTTCTCTGATTGATAACGAAATTGAATACAGTATAAACAGAGGGTTAGCTTGCAGCTAGTCTATGGTGACTCTGGGCTTTCTCTAAGGATGTCTGGAACCATGGTAATGATTTTTACCCAAGATCAAGGTGAAACATACTAGCGAGTGATTTATGGTAGGCAGTTTAATGTTGGAAACTGCCTGGAAGCATTTTACTCCAGTGTGGATACAACATTCATTAAAAACATGCAGATGAATGTTTTAAACCTGGTTTATCTGGTTACACTGCCTGATTTTAGCTATGTGACCAAGGATATATAAAAGACCCCTGAATAAACTTGTTACCTTGATGGTTAACAATCTGAAGACAAAGCTTATCCAGTGAGATTTGGAAAGGACCCTGGGAGCTGTGCCTGAAAGTCTCAAGAATTCACTACATTTGCTGGTGCTTTCTTTCTTTCCTGTACCTGTTAACTCTAGTAAAGCTTTATGATGGTATACCCTGCCAGTACTTTTGGTTGTCTGATCCTATGTCACAGTGTCAAACAATTGCATACATTTTAATAGTCATTTGGATAAACTCTAAAGTCTATTTAAGTCTCTATCAGATTTTCTATCATTTCTGTGAGATTCACCATTTTTTCCCCAGTGATTTCTAGAGGTTCCTTATATCTTATGAATATAAGCCCTTTATGATTATATATACTGCACAAATCTTCTCCTTCACTTGATTTCTCATTCTTTAAACAGTGCCTTTTAATGAAAGGATATAACTAATTTGGATGTAGTCTGTGGTAGGCAGAATTCTAAGATGGCTCCAAAATTTCTGCCTCTTGGTGCAAATAATCACCTGGGCTAGCAGCTGAGAGCAAACGAGACCTCAGTCCGAAATCCACAATGAACTGAAATCTGCCGCAACCATATAACCTCAGAAATGGCTGGTAAGCTCCGGAGGAGAACTCAGGCCTCCTGACTTGTTTTTAACCTTGCGAAAGCCTACACAGAGAACTCAGGCACGCCCTAACCGGACTTCTGGTCTACAAAACTATGAGCTAATAAAGGAGTGTTGTTCGAAGCCACGAAGATTGTGTCGATTTGTTATGCAGCAGTAGAAAACTAATTCACAGTTCAGTTTATCAATTATTCCCTTTGTGATTTTTGCTTTTGTGTTTTGTTAAAAAGATCATCTTACATCAAAGTCATAAGGGTAACATTCCATGTTTTTCTTAGTGTTTTACTGATTTTTTTTTCATATTTACATGTACCATCAAAATTGTTTATGTACATGATTAGAATTATTTAATAATATAAAGTTGTCAATTAATTCCAAAATGTTCTATAAATTCCTTGCAATCCCAGTGAAAAATTACAGTAGATTTGCTGTGGTTGTAGCTTTTGTTTATTTTATTTTTAATTAATTATAAAATTTACATGGAATTAAAAATTACCAAATTTAGACAAGATATCCCTGAAGAAGAAATTCTGGAGGACATGCTCTGGAAGACAAAATAATTACTTAGAGACAATCAATTGGGTTGAGGGGAAGGAGAATGATGACAGCAGTTCACTCCAGGTTCAGGCAATAAAGGGATAAATTGTCTATATAGATTTTAAAACCAGTAAAAAAGTGACCAAATGTTGGTTGCTTTTTATTATTAACATGCACTGGCAATTCTAAACAATATCAGTGATAATGTGTTCCTACCTTCCAGGATGGTCACTGCCACTATTTTCCTCTTGTTATGCAGTTGGGCTTATTAAAAAGTAAAGTAATTAAGATAGTATGATAATAGCACAAAGGTAGACAAATACCCAGTAGGATCAAATAAGAATCCAGAACAGGCACAATTAAATCTAACATTGGCTTTATAAGAAAGGTTGCTGTGTCTAGCAGCAGAAAAAATGGTCTTTGCAATAAGTGGTGCTAAGTAGACTATGGGAAAAAATTAAACTCTGATCTTTACACCAAACAAAAAGCAATTGTAGGTAGATGGTGTATCAAATTTGTGACAGATATATTTATATCAAATAGTTGGTTCTCCAAAGTATTTAAACTTAAAAAAATTTTTAATGTTATTTCCCATAGTACACTGCAAATCTTATGTTTAAAATGCCTTTACGACTTAAATCTTTGTGCTCTTCATGTTTTAGATATGTAAACCACAGACATATCATTAATTTGCAAACTTTGAGGTCTTGACCATTCTAACTTAATGATATTCTGTAATTTGAGAATTGGACAGTTATTAACACTGAGAAGATGAACAGATGGATAAGACTATAGGTCAAATAAATGACAAGAAAATTTAAAGGCAGAATGTTTAAGTGAAAATCCCTGTGCTTGTGCAATAAGCAAAGGGATTTTGGGTGTGGTTGTGAAGTATCAGGTTTTGCATTTTTGCATTAGCCCACTTCTTGAAATAACTTCTTCATAATGTATCACAAATTCCTGTGTGTTAATTTTAGGCTAAGAAATAATTTGGGTCTGACATTTAAGGCTCCATTCTCTCAAATTAAAGCTTTGCAGAATCTGGTATTTGGCAACACCAGATGTTTGGTATTATTTAAACTCAACATCTGGATAATTGGAATTTTTATCCAAACGATTTGATGTCATGTGGGCACAATCACTGTGTCTTCTATAAGGA
The DNA here is from genome assembly GCF_057802395.1 of Ceratotherium simum simum. Classification (NCBI taxonomy): domain Eukaryota; kingdom Metazoa; phylum Chordata; class Mammalia; order Perissodactyla; family Rhinocerotidae; genus Ceratotherium; species Ceratotherium simum. The sequence continues at coordinate 11,819,962 of NC_141927.1, read as the reverse complement.
TACAAGAAGCATTTGTTACGATGGGTGAAACCGTATTGGATAAACTAACGTCCCTATTAAGACAATAAAAATGGAGCATAGCCCTGAGTGGATATTTTAAAGTGTGTATAACACAGAGAATGGAAATCGCCAATATATTTAATATCATTGTGACCTTAAAAAATATTTGAATATTTCATTTCAGAAATGAATTAGCTTAACCTTGAACATATTAGTAGGATTGTCAATGAAAAATGATTGATGAAATCTATTATAGATTAGGCAGCATTTTAAAATGCCTGATACATAATAAATGTTTAATAAACATTTGCTGAATTAAATCAGGGCCAAATGTGACAAGATACCTTGTATAATAGACTAAATACATATAGAGAGTTTCATGAACACAGGATTCAAATAGAGGTATATCTTATTTACTTTTCTAAGTAAACACTTAAGCACCACTGACTCTTAACAACATAAATACTAATATCTCCTTTCACTTCTTCCTATTTGTCCAAAAATTGTTACGTTATTCAGTCTCAAGAGTTCAGTTCTTCCGCGTTCTAGGAAGAGAGCAAAACGAAAAATCTAACCTCTTTACAGGTGATCTTTGTTTTGATGCTGCTACATAAATTCAAAACTGTTCTGATGTAGTCTGATGGATTGTTATCCAGGGCTTCTGTGAACAGAGTACTCCCTGAGATCAATGTACTAGTCCTACAGACTTGAGCCTCATGTTAATACTCACGGTGTCTCCAGCCTAGACTCTCCCTGCTCCTCATGGTCGGATTGGTTCCCTGTGGGATCTTGATGTCCCTTCCCTAACGTGGGGCCACCAAGCAGGTTTCCCCAACTTTGAAGCCCTGGAGCAGCTCCTTTTCTAGAAAGAAATAAGTTTTGCCTCCCAAGGCATCCAATAAAAGGTCTACTAATTCTAAGTATTAGGTTTCACACAAAAAAAATGTTTTAGTCTTGTTAAATTTATAGTCCGTGATTAAGAGAAAAAACAAAAAAACGCTCTCCTATTTTGTTTACATAAAACCTAAATAGTTTTTAAGAAAATGTCACCATTGTTTACAGTGATATGAAAATTGTACTAACGTTTTTTTCTCTTTTGTTCAGTGTACACAAAATAAATGATGCAGTTAGCTGCCAGCCAGGGATTGAAAGGAAACTGGGATGCTTTAGGAGTAATGTTCAAAATTGCAAATATGGACAACTGAAATGATTGTATTTGTTTTTTCATTAATTACCTTCATTTCACTGCATCTTTATCAACAAAATTAAACAGAAGAGTAAGGTAACAATATGAATATATCAAGTAAAAAAAAATCAGTGTAAAACTTTAGATATCTCCGTATCATAAGGGTCTTAAATAGGTTGACTGAAGAAATTTCCTCTTATTTTATTCCCACATAATTTTAATAGAATTGATCTTGCCTATGTCAAAATGTAGGAACATGGATTCTCTGTATCTGGTGAGTGGTAATTATATTCCAATTCTATATTTCTAGGGTAGTGTGAGTGTTTATTAGGGTGAACAGAACACTTAGGGATCCAATTGTAGGAGATACTTCTTAGTAGAAATAGAAAGTATTTTTATTTTTCAATAAGGACGCTTTTAATTTCACTTCTCCTTCTGTATTCAGAAATGCAAGCACAATTTCTTTTTCTTTTGTATGCATCTCCTATTCGTATTATATCATTTTTCCTGACCCAAGTGGAATGCATATGGAAAATGAAGAGAGGAACTGAAAATAAGGCAATATAGTAAAAAAGATATTTATATGATGTTTAACATATGTATCATATTTCCTCCCATTTAAGACTATATAACCTCAATATTTTACATATATTTTTAAGGTTGAGCTGAAAATGCTCCCAGAATTGAAGTGATATTCATTTCAAAGTTTTCTTTCCAAAGAAACATAATCTATGAGTTGTTTTTCTTGTTATTATATGATTGTGCCACTCGTATTTTGAAAAATGTGAAGAGTCAGCTAGGAGACTAAATTCTGTCATTAGTGTAATATAATCAATCCACCTTTCTTCTGTTCTTATAATTGCTTTTTGAAAAAAATGGGAATATATAAAACTGTTTTAATAAGTTAATTTACACTTGAAAAATACTGTATTGGGTACAATTTCAAATTATGTCATACTCATATTCAAAGTATAGGAATTATACATTAACTTAATATTGACAGGTAGCTTTTAATTACTTACATGTTAGAGAAGCTAGACGTAAGCAAAATCAATCCTAAAGCTATTAAATATGCTGAATCAAAGTGATGACAGACCACAGGACTTGTTTTTATTTATTTTTTTTGCCTAAATTACAAAAAAAATTCTATTTTACTTATTTTCCATTGAAATAAAATTAAATTGCATAACTAGTTTGTTTAAATTGTATAGTCACTGATACAGAAGATACCCATTTCTTCATGTAGTCATTTACTGGGTTGATACATAACCCAATAGACTTAATCAGTTTAGTTAAATGCTAAACAAATCAGTCAAAATTTCAGTTAAATTGTTTATCAGGTGTCAAGTAAATAAAAAAAGAGTTATTTTCTTTTTTAAAAAGTGTTTTCTGGAAAGCTGCTAAATAACCATCTGAACAACTAGATAAAAACAAGGTAACCTTAGACAAAAACTTAGTAACCTTAAATGTGAAGTGAGCATTTTTCAGGTCTCCTCATAACCCTGATAATCTTATAGAAAAGCATATTGATATTGTCTTGGGAAACTTAACTTTCTGAGTATTTTTCCAACGATTCTTCATATAAAACAAATTCTAAATTCAAAATACTTCTCACTCCACCTCAGCACAACTTGTATTGTTAACCTTTACTTTCACTTTGCATTTTGATTAGCCCTGAGCTAACATCCGATGCCAATCCTCCTCTTTTTTGCTGAGGAAGACTGGCCCTGCACTAACACCCGTGCCCATCTTTCTCTACTTTGTATGGGACGCCACCACAACATGGCTTGACAAGCAGTGCGTCGGTGCACGCCTGGGATCCGAACCTGTGAATCCCAGGTCACCGAAGTGGAGCGCGCGCACCTAACAGCTATGCCACCAGGCCGGCCCCAGATTTTTTTTCTTTATATTCTGAAAAATAAGAAAATTATGTGCCCTCTTCTATTTTGTATTTCCAGTATTTTATTAGAACATTCCAAAAGATATTTTAAAATGTGTTTTGCAGCACATGTAAACCAGTATATTTTGGATAAACCTAAAACACCATTCATTTTCCCTTTATCAAAATCCAAGAGCATGTTAATATTATTGTCATCATTTTTCAGTGTTGTTTCTAGTCAACACATATAAGCTTCTAGGATAACTTTAACATTAAGTTATAACAAATGTAATCTCAAGACATTTTTTTCTATTCCTTTTTATCAGTTTCTTTGAAATCAGGGAGGGTTTTAATGCCCAGAAAGCAATCAGCTTTTAGGAAAGGAAAGAATTGAGTAAAATAGCAGTAAAATAGAGATGTTAAAAAGAAAAAAGATCTGACTATTGCCTTATAAGTGTTTCAAGATGCTGGGTAGTCTATTTTCTCTAAGGAAGCTTTGGAAAAAAACAACACAAAAATGATTTCTTCCTCTGTTTCTTCAAGAAACTTCCAAAATTTTGACATTTTTAAAAAAATCATGTTGAAATTGAGTCTGTGTTTATATACATGGAGGGTGTTGCTAAGATTTCCTGGGCATTTATTCACAAGTGCACAGAAGAGATTGCTAACGATAGTACTGCATAGTTCAGCACCATTATTCTTGTTTGAGAGCGGTTTTCAAACATATATCTGTATTTTAACAGCCCTGGACATCTAACTGGAGAGACAGAAAATGGCTTCACATTAACATCCATCCATATCACAATAGTATCTTCCAGGTAATTGAAATGAGAAAGAATTTCACAATTGTATTGAAAATAAAACAACTATGTTTTATAAGAAGTATGAAATGTTTCTGTATTCTTTCTCTAGTTAGTTTTAAGATATGTTATTTAAATTGACTTAAAATACTTTCATTAGCATTTTGGAGCCAAAAATATTTATCTTATAGTTTACAAATTATACTATAGCAATTGGTAAGGTAAATTTATCTGATTTTCAAATGTCTAGAAATATATCTTAAATACATTTATTTCCATATTTTGACTTGAGTATTAGAAGAAAAAATAATGTGAAGTATTAGTTTTAAGGCATTTTTAATTTTTAGCTGTAAATGTTTAAGAATGAAAGATATTTTCCCCCTACAAATCTCTGGAAAATTCTATCATCATAATCATCAAGACAAATGATTATTCTATTGGATTTTCAACTATATCAGGTAAAATATAGTTCTTGAGGAACTTTTCCTTTAAATCATCAAAAATATATATAATTGAGTTTGTATCTACTGGATGTGAACATAAGTACTCAGTTTAAACAATCATTTAATGCAGTTTTTAAAAAGCCAAAGATTTATCGGTAAAACTTGTTCATTTTTGAAAATTAGAGATTTTATCCCTTAGAATGTAATGAAAATTTTACTTTCAAGATTGAAATAGTAACAATGAAGTACAAATTATGTATATTAAATCCTTAACACTTTACTTATTACAAAACTAGAAGTGCTTTGTCATGGTGAAAAAAAATAAATTAAGAAAGACCGAGGTGGTTCTTTGATTGAATAGGAAAAGAAATCTGCATTTCTTATGAGTGTGCTGTGCCTTGAGCTGAGGAAGACATTGGGTTTGGCTGATGGAGGCAATAGAGGTCAGAGATTAAGGGCAGAGAAACAGGGGTTCTTATTTCCTCTGTTTCATCCCTGCCTTTGTTGGGCAGGGGCTGTATTCCTCTAGAAAAGAACACCTGTCTGGAGGCCATTTTCCAAGGCTGCAGTTAGTTCTGTCTGACTTCTATCAAGTTCTTCCTTATTGCTCCTCAGGGGTGATGAAGACTTCCTCCATTTCTAGTTGCTGGCTTCTTCACTGTCCCTGGTTAAGTTCTTCACTATCCCTGTTTAGTTCTTCAATGCCGCCCCAACTTTGTAAATACTCCATTAATTAAACTTTCTCCAATTATCCTTTGTATGTGCCAACTGTTTCTACCTGGACAATGATTGATAAACTGTAGAATCTCCAAATTCGAAAACTTAAAATGGCAAAATAAAATGACTAATATAGCTCTCTATCAATAAAATTGTGCATTTACAGAGTACACATATAAGCTCAATTCATTTGAATGAGTTCACTCTTTTTTTCAAAATATGGTTTTATAATCCATTGTGCACTAAATATGTTTTTAAAGAGTTTTTTAACTCCAAATTAAGAAATATAAATATTTTTTTTCTAAAAGCAAACTAAAGTACATAATGTTCCCTTTAGATAGAGAGAATGCGATTAAGAGTAAGACAAGTAGGTTTTATATCCCTGCTTTGCCGTTTACTGTCTATGTGACTTTGGAAAACCTTCATAAACTTTCTGCATCAAAGGATATTACTCCATAAAATGGTAATAATAATATATAACCTCATAGGGTGGTAGCGTGGATTAAATAAGAAAGTTAATACAAATTACTTAACGTGTCCCTAGTATCAATATGTTATTTATTTTTCTTCATTTCCCTTAGTCATGAAAATCCAAGGTTATTTTATGAGCAAAATATATGTAGAACTGTCAGTTGTATAACTATACATTATACAGTAACCATAAATGAATAACAAAAGACAAATACTTTTGCAATATAAGGATTTTGTGTCAAATTTGAAGGCAAATCTGGCTCCAATATTAAGTTTTTCTTTAAAAAAAAAGCTGTTTTTCAAATCATAAAATGAATAGCATACTCATTTATTCACTTATTAGTAGGTCATATAATTTAAATGGATTTTATTGTTGTTGTTGTTGAGGAAGATTCACCAGAGCTAACACCTGTGCCAATCTTCCCCTATTTTGTACATGGGTCATTGCCACAACATGGCTGCCAACAAGTGGTGTAGGTCTGCACCCAAGAACCAAATCCAAGCCACCTAAGCTGAGCGCACAAAACTTAACCACTAGGCCACGGGGCTGGCCCTTAAAAATAGAATTAAAAGTCATTTTTTGACTAGTTCTGTGTCATAGTAAATTTTCTCCACTTCTTTTTCTTTATTTTTGTCCTCTCAATTAATTCTATACCATAGTTCTCTCATATCTGCTTTTACATGTGTATATGTGTGTGTGTGTATATATAATGTAATATGTATATTCTATATAAATATGTTTTTAAGTAATTGAGAAAAGTACCAGGACTTCTAAATGGTATAACTGCATATAAACTTCTCTATTCCCTACATTGGCACATGCTAAGAAGTTGCCCTTCATTAAGGCCTACAAACGTGTTTTGTTTTTTTAACATTTTACTCTTCATAGTCCATAATTTTTACACTAAACCCAATTCACACATTATCTGCTTATTTCCTACAGGCATTTGGATTTTGACACTTCTTTTAGATTATTATTAAATAGTACCTGTACATAGTATTTATAGTACTACTGAAGCAGCAAATGGGTCCATGTGTAGAAATCCAGAAATTAGATTATATTTCATATTACTTGTAAACTAACTAGCTTAAAGCTCAGAATAGTACTCAATCTCCTTTATAATACTAGAAATATAACCATTGATTTTTGAGGAGTTTCAACTCAAAAGAGAGAAAACCTAAATTGTTTCCATTTCTCCTAATCCTCCGTTTTTTACAATGCTTTGTTAAATTCCCCTTTCTTTTTCCTTAACAATACAATTCATACATCTGACAACTTTCCAGGTCCTTTTGGACAAGTCCAGTTCAGTAAATTCCAGTTAAAACTTCCAATTTCAAGTGCAAATCAAGGCAATATGCAAGATAGAGCTATGACTCCTGCTGCTGGAAGTGCAGCCACTGTTGTTTGTACGGCGAGATATGTGTCTTCTTTCTCTGGATGTTCTATATATAAATTTTCAAAGATTGGATGGGGGGAGATCAGAGAGTCAAGAGAGGCGGCCCAAAACAGCCAAGTATGCTTGATGGAGAGGTGCTGCTGTAGTCACATCAATCTTCTCTAGTTCTGTGGGCTTTATGTAAGAAGCACATTCTGGGTATATTATGTGCACATCATTGTTGGGGCAATGTACACGTTCATTCCACATTTCCTGTGGCTAAAGACTTTCTCAAAGAAAGATGTCTCCCTTCATTCTGCCAGTGATCTTCGCCCCAACCTCTTCTGAGACCACCATACTGTGAGGACATGTCACTTGGAGACGCCATGGGTTGGCACTCTGGTTGTCAATCTTAAGTCCATCTTTCAAGCCATTCCAGCTCAGTTGTCAGACATGTGAATGAAGGGGCTCCCCACTGATCCCAGTCCCCAGCCATTTGAGTCACTTTCAGCAATTCCAGTCCTCCCAGCAAATGCCCAGATGTCAGGGCTCAGAGACCAGGCATATTGCTATGTCCTGTCTGAATTCTTAACCTCAGGCTTTCTGAGCATGAGAAAATTTTTCTTGATGCTAATACATTTGGGATCTTTGATACACAACAATGTAACCGAAATAGACACAGTAAGTCTCAAAATTCCAGAAAAACTGTCTAGGTTCTCCAGAGAAACCTCATCCCAGGCTTTACTATGCTTCAAGGGTCACCCATAACTTGACAGCCTGTGGGAACAGTGGCCCAGTGGCAACCAACAGGCAACTGAAGACAAGTCTTCCATTTTTGGAAGGATGATCAATCTTTATTCGTAATTCTCTTGCAGGTCTCCCATCAAAGCTACACTAAACTTTGGGAAGGGTATGGGTGGTTGGTCAATATAGTAAGATAATGATACCTCTCTTAGGAAGCCCTACAAAGATGTGTGACCTTGACTATAGATGGCTCATTGTAGCTTTTTTGACAATGGGGTTGAATCTTGACATCTATTGCTTTCGGCTGTGGGCCTCCTCTCAAATCCATGGCAATAGGAAAAGATCCTGTTTCAATGTTGTTTAGGTAGTGATTGTAAATATGTATATATATATATATATATATATATATAAAAAGAAGGATTCATCAAATAAAAATCTATTCTAATATTAACTAAAAGAATTTTGTTAATTTACACAATAAATTCAATTCTAAAAGCATACAGATTAACTTCATATCCTCTGTCAAGTTCTCGATAATGCTAGTTTCTTGATCAAATGATACTTTATACAAAAGTTTAAATTAAAAGACATGAGAAATTATGACCACAAGAGGTCCTTTGTGCTGCTAGGGCATACCAGACTCCAATATTTCGTATAATATTTGAAATACTCTTATTAATCTTGTAACATTCAGGAATACTGAAAGAGATGCAGACACATACCTGGTTTGCAATCTTTTATTAAACAAATATGTATTGAGCATCTGCTATAGGTTCATAGTATTTTAAGTATTTGGCACATAGTGTGAGAAAAACAGGAAAAAACACAAACTCTGCTTTCATAGATCTTATATCTTAATGAAGAATACAGATAATAAATAAATATGAGATAGTGTAGTTATTTGGTGATAAGTGCTAAGGAGAACTATATTAGGAAAAAGAGATAAGCAGTTTTGGTGAAGGTAATTGAAAATTTAAATTTTCTTTTCCAGGAAGTCCCCCCTAAGTTGACTTACAGCAAAGAGTCATGGGTTGTGAAAGAGAAGGCCGTGCAGCTATTCGGAAAAGTGTGTTCAGGCAGAGGGAGCAGCAAATACAACATTCCAGAGGTAAGAGCTTACCTGACGGACATTGTAAATGGTTCAAGGTGAAGTAGAGGGCCTTCGAGGACACTTTGAATGCATCAGCATTTACTCTGAGACAGAAAACCATTGGAAAGTTTTGAGCAAAGAAATGAGAGCATCTGTTTTAAGTTTTCTAAGGATACAGTGGCTTGTCTTCTGAAAATAGTCTGCATGGGCAGAGGTAGAGGTGGGGAAAGCAATCAGGAGACAATGCCTATAAACTAGAGGAGAGGGGCTGATGGTTGAGAAAAGGGTCTGAGGGTGAGGTTGATTAGAAATGGTTATAAATCGTGGATGCCACCAAGGGTTTTGAGCCTGAAAAACTAGAGGATGGAATTGACATTTACTGAGACAAGGAAGATTGAATAAGGAGAAAGTTTGTGGGAAAGAGCAAGAATGTCAGTTTTAGACATGCTAAGTTTGCTTTACTTAGTAAATCTCTACATACAGATGTGGAATTGACAGTTAGCTATAACAATTTGTAGTTCAGGGAAGGTTTAGATATACATTTGGAAATAATTATAAAGTAGGTATTATTTAAAGATATGAGGCTAGATGAGTTCACTCAAAGAAGTGAATACAAAAGGAAAACAATTTCAAGGACAGCCCTGCACGAGTCTAGATAAAAATCAGGGAGATGAGTAGGAAGCAGCAAAAGAAATTGAGAAGCAGCTATTAGCAAGATGAAAGGAAAACCATGGGACTGCTGTGTCTTGGAGAAGAAAGTTTTGCCTCTGGGAGGAGATACACCCAATCAGCTCTTGCAAGGCAGTGTGAGCCAGCTTTGGGGCAGGATTCATCAGGGATATCAAATGCACAGTCCTTATTTTGAAACAAGATGACGTCTGTGAGTTGACCATTTACTTTAGCAACATCAAGTTTTAGCAATTGACAACTAGAACAATACAAGTTTTGGGTGAGTATATAGAAACTGGGTAAAAACCTTTTTGGAGGGAACTGGTAAATAGAGAATTCCACGATATTGAGTCTACACAATTCTTTCAAGGAATTCTGATGTAAAGGCAGGAAGAGAAATGGTGTGGAAGTTTGAGGAGTCTGTCCAGTAAAGAAAAGAATTCATGTGTATAAATTGATGGAAAATGTCACTTACAGAAAGGAGCATTATACACACTGGAGGAGGCATTAGTGAAGGATGATGTCCTTTGATGGAAAAAAAAATTAGATAGAAAAGTGGTGAGGTTATATTTAGATACAAATATGAGTAGTCTGCAATGCATAAAGATATATGCACCACTGTGTTCATTGCAGCGTTATTCCCAATAGCCAAGACTTGGAAGCACCCTAAGTGCCCATCAAGGGACGAATGGATAAAGAAGATGTCGTATATATACACAATGGAATACTACTCAGCCACAAGGAACGATGAAATCCAGCCATTTGTGACAACATGGATGGACATTGAGGGTATTATGCAAAGTGAAATAAGTCAGAGGGAGAAGCTCAAATACCCATATGATCTCCCTCATTAAGCAGTAGATAATAACAACAACAAACAAACACAAAGAGACAGAGATTGGATTGGTGGTTACCAGAGGGGAAGCGGGGAGGGAGGAGGGCAAAAGAGATAATTCTGCACATGTGTGTGGGGATGGTTTGTAATTAGAATTTGGGTGGTGAACATGATGTAATCTATGCAGAAATAGAAGTATAATGATGTACACCTGAAATGTATACAATGTTATAAACCAATGTTACTGCAATAAACAAAAAATTAAAACAACAACAACAAATATGGATAGCCTGAAGCCAGCAGGCTTAAGACCCAAAGAGGCAACTTTTCATTTTGAGTTCAAAGACAGAAAAAGATCAATGTCTCAGTTCAAAGAGTCTGGCAGGAGGAGATCCCTCTTACTCATCCTTTTTGTTCTATTCAGGTCTTCAGTTGATTGGATGAGGCCCGCCCACATCAGAGAGGGCAATCTGCTTTACTCAGTCTACCAATTCAAATCTTAATCTCATCCATAGACACAATCACAGACATACCCAGAGTAAAGTTTGGCCAAATGCCTGGGCACCCCATGGCCCAGTCAAGCTGACACATAAAATTAACTATCACAGCTGGGCAGATGTAATAGAGTTGGCTTTAGAAGCTCTTTCAGACGGCTTCCATTTTATATGTAAAATAGGTCATCAGAGAGTAAAGATGGTGGCGGTGTTTTAAATTTGAAGAGAGGAAGAGAAAGTATGAAAAAATTATCTATAGAAGAAAATGGGTAAGTTGTCTAGGGAATAGTAGAATGACTGCCAGGCATTATTCAAGTTCCTTGAGGTTTGTGGTCAGGAATTTATATGGAGATCAATCAGGAAAATTGTATAGTTTTAATAATCCATGTAGCCCCATGGTGGCAATTCCAGAGTAGATGATGAATTGGATTTAACCAGGATTGGAGTTGTGCTAGAAGTGTATTAAAAGAGAAACAGAGAAAGAGAGAGGTCATGGAAATAAACAATTGTGCAAGAGGTGAAAATAGTGATGTACTAAAAAATAGTGATGTACATAAAATCCAACCCTTTGGGTCAGAAGAATAAGAAAATGATAATGCACAGTGAAATAGTAGTGAGATCTATGCAGTTCTTTTGGAGGTTGAAGAATAATTGGAATCAGTGCACTATAGGGAATTAACTGGAAAAGTAAGTGATAGTAGCTGAAAATTGGGATACTTGAAGTTGATACAATAAGAGGAGTTGCAATGATTAGTGACGACAAGAAACGCGTCATGAAGTGAAAAGCTGAGGTGGGTGGAGAACAAGGTTATTAGTAGGTCAAAAACTGTGAAGCCAGAATATTGGAAGAATATACTAAATGAGTACAAAAATCATCATAAATTGTGACTGAACTATAAAGACAGTGATAATGATCCAGGAGTTAAAAATCTTCAAGGAATGAGTGGGAGTAACTGTGGTTTTGGAGATGAGTGCAACAACGAGATGTAGTGGGTGGTAAAATCTATTGGCGTGAATTTGAAGATCTGGGAAAACACTTAAAACTAGGACAAGGACATCAAAATCTTTACTTCCAGGACCAATGGTTTGCAGAGCGTGGGAGAGAAAGCAGACATTACTTTGGGGAGCTGCAGGCAAGTGGTTTTTAGGGAGACAGATTTACATTAGAGATGGAAAGTGAAGGAAAAATTAGAGAAAGTTTGAAAATATAGGTCATGCTGAAGGCTGGCTGTGAGTTCCAGGGGCCTGATGAAAGACTTTGGAATTTAGGGAGAGCTGGAAGTCTTATTAGAAAAGGAAAGTAGAATTATGTGTTGATGTGAGTCCCAGAATTGAGAGTTAACCAGGAGTCGTTGGCTTATTGTGGTGAACTCATACAAAGAGGGACAAAAGGCAATCGTATAAATTCTGATGGTTTCAAGGCATATGGTGGTGCCTAGGCTCTAAGTGTGGGCTGTCAACAGAGTGGTGATTACATTTTGAAAGTCATGCAAAAATTTGGGGTTCAATATTCACCCCTGAAAGTGGTGATGCAGATGCTGTATGAAGGTAAATCCCTCATTCTTGGAGCACTCCGGGTCTATGGCTCTCCACTCCTGCTGAAGCTGAGTGGAAGCCAAGAGAAATGGTTATCTTACCTGGAGCACATGGAATTCTGTGGCTCCCTCTTTACCCCTTGCTGAGCTCTGAGGTCAAGAACTTGAATTTTATCTGAATAGTTGGTAATCAAACATGTACAGATCAATCTTATCTACTAGGGTTTTCAAAAAGAGTTCATTTTCGAAGGAGAAAATTGAGACTTTGAAACAAAATTATCATGAATGAAGCCATGTCAGAGCAAGACAAACTGAACATCAGTCCAGGATGCTGGTCAGAGGTCATATGGCCAATGAGAAGCTACCTCTAAGTGTCCTTTGACCAAAAAAATCTCACCTCTTTCCCTACCTTTCCCTGACCATTTTTAGATAAAAGACGAGGAAGGTTTTTTAAAAAAAAGGCTGTGATGCTTAGGGTAAGTCTATAATCTCCATTTTGAGAAGATATTCTGCTAGAGTGGATCAAGAGAATTACTAGAAGTTTTCCTACCAACTAGAAAAGGACGGACTACTGGGCATGATTAGTCTGTATAAGGTGGGCACTGGCAGCAATAGCCATCCATAAGTGTATTGAAGAATGAGTTTCTGGAGGACACCAGTAATGTCACAGGTAGTGTCTTAGGCTGCCGGAAGGGGGCTGGACAGTGATGATCATCAAGGGAGTGAAGGGACGGGATGGAGTAGCTGCAGAGCTGGGTCCAGTGGTGATGACACATGATGATCCAGCCCCAAGAGGCTAGAGACTGGTGGAGGGACTGAACAGAGAGAGAATCCTACGAGAAGACCAGACTGTGTAAGTGGGTGGGAGCCCCAAGCTTTCAGACGTGTGAATTGTTGCAAATGTGATACACATACAACTCACCTGAATGTCCAATCAGGGAAAGTATTACAAGAAAATGAAAGAAATAGAGACATGTTAGCTGTCCTAGACTGCATTCTAATTGAAGACTTTAAAGTCTAACATATTAGTGAGAACTAATGAGCTGGTGACTTATAATGGCACAGATATTAAAGTACACCTAATATTGAAATTAGCTAGATTATCTCATCATTAGATATTGCTACTAGCTAATGTTTTGGAAAATCAGAATATCAATTAAGAGGAGCTACCTTTTAGAATTACTTCCTCTTTCGTGACTACTAACCTTCTCTTTTAGATTTTTTTTTTCTATGACCTGTATTGTTGGGGTATGCCACCTGTTTTTCCACTTTACCCACTTCAAGGCTGTTCTTCTCATATCTGTGAATCTGGGTCATCTGGTCTCCCAACAAGTACAATAAATAGTATAAAATCTGTCCCTTTAAGAAAACAAGCCAATTTTATTTCAATTAACTTGAACCAAAATTCACTTACTTTCTTTGCCTTACATCTAGACAGTGCTTTTTTGAGGGGAGGTATAGAGTGTTAATAAATTAAACACTTATTATAGGGAAAAAGAAAGTTACTGTATATGTTAAGGTGAGCTAGATGGAAACAACAAATAGACTCAAATATGTAAAGGCAGAACACCATAGAAATTTATTTCTTGCTCACGTAACAGTCCTTGGGGGCTGGCCTGGTGGCATAGTGGTTAAGTTCGCACATTCCGCTTAAGTTCACTCATTCCACTTCAGCGTCCTGAGGTTCGCCGGTTTGGATACTGGGCACGGACTTATGCACCTCTCATTGGGCCACGCTGTGGTGGCAGCCCACATAGAAGAACTAGAAGGACCTACAAGTAGGATACACAACTATGTACTGGGGCTTTGGGGAGAAAAAAGAAAGATGAAGATTGGCAACAGATGTTAGCTCAGGACCAATCTTCCTCAAAAATAAAAGCTTTAAAACAGTTCTAGGAGATTGCTCATGTTCAAGAGCAGCTCTTCTCCATGTGATCTCTCAGTGACCCAGAATTCTTCATTTATATGAATCCATCATCTCTGGGGGCATCTCCATCCTTTCGCCTGGGAGAAGCATATGTTACTTTTACTCACATTCCTTTGAAAAGATTAGTTACATGGCCACACCTAACTACAAAGCAGTATGAGATATATAGCTCTTAGATGGGCAGCCACTTCCTAACTACTGTTCTGTTTAATATAAAAGGTGAAAATGAAATTTCGTGGACCAGCTAATCGTAGTCCATCCTGCTGGCCCTGAAAAATCTGCATCCACTTCAAATCTCATACATAGAACACCTCCACTCCCTACCTCAGGGATGTAACCAAAAGTCTATCCAGTCACTTCTTACATGTCAAAGTTCAGCATCTCCAAGTAATGCATAGACCTCCACTGAGCCCAGAAATGGATCCTCATGGTCTTGTTACTTAATAACTAAAAATACAAGTTATTTGGCAACACACACATTAGGCCTACTGGCATGCCTACTATGATGAACTCATGGGGGCAGGAGACACACATAGCAGGTATGCGGGTCTCTTATTACATATTGCATCCTGACTCAGTGCATAGGGATCCAGCAGGGACAGATATCAGGCTCTGGGAGAGGAAGGAGGGATTTCTTAAACTATGAGATTGAGGGAGCACCAGATCTGCCCTTTGTAGTGCCACGGCCTGGGATTTAATGGCATCGTAATGCAGGAAACCCTTGGTTCTAGCCCAGTTTTGCCAGTTGATCATTCATGAGACGAGGAGCAGCATTCCACCTCTTGGAGTGATCCAGGCCTTGTTGTTATAGATGGATGACAAGTCAGGTCAGTGGCCTGATCTACAGTCTCGGCATTCTTGTTGTTTGGGGAGCACAGCCTCTCCCATGGTGTGATCAGGAGGCTGGAGTTCAAGTCTGTGGTTCTATCATATGAGACCTGGCTGACAGGTGACCTAATTCACCACGTCAGGACTCTGTCAGAATTGATGGTTTCAAGTACCCAACTGTAGCCAGTTTTCATGCTTTGCAGGAGACCACTCTGTAATTTGTTATTCTTTACTTCTGAAATATATAGATGAGGGATTCTTTATGTTATACATCACCTGATTACCTGGAGGAAACATGAGGAAACTTACAAAACAGACATGCATAGGATAGTAAGAGTTATTATATTTTAAGCCTCTGCTTTGGTTTTGAGCTTCTGACAGATACCTCACTTAAAGACATTGACAAGAATTATGTTTAATATGAATACCATAATTCTACACGATCTATAGTCTCAAACTTATGGAAATATTTTATAGGTGGAAAAGTAACAATACTAAATCTTAAATTGCTTAATACAAATAAAACTTTTCTAAAAATAGTTGTTTTAGGATAAGACCAAAGGAGAAATTTTTGTTGTTGATATATAAAAGCGCTTATATCAGTAAGCGCTTAAGCTAACTTTTAATACCTATTTATACAATGCTGTGTTATTCCTGACTGTATGGAAAAATAAAAAAAGTTAGCTGAAGGTATAATTATTGAATAATCTGTTAAGATTTTATCTTTTGTTTTTAGAATCATCTATTCTAATATACATACATATTTATATATATATTTGTTGGTTTTGTGTCTTTCTTAATATTAGATACTATCTCATGAAGTTTGAGGGAAGCTAGTTGATGGGAAAGGAAGACTGAGAAAGAATTACAAGTGTGTGATGATAGTTAGGGTGAACTAGGCACAAATTTCTTGTCTTGGTCACATCAGAGGTAAGAATTTACTAGATATATAACAAATTCATCTTTTCTAAATAATGGACTAGTGCCCGAGTAAGGAGAAAAAGCTAGATATAATAAGAATACATATATATGTGCAAATTAGATAGTGTTACCAATAAAAAGAGTAAAATTATAAAGTTATGTTCCCTGTTATATTCATACAGATGTATGTTTAATCTGAACATGAATCTTTTTAAGTTCTGTTTATGTATAATAAAATGGAAGTTCTTTCAATGGACTAGGGAAAAGATTGTTTTGTATATTTTCACTAAGAAGGAGATCAGAAACTTTTTCTTCTTATTTGGATGAATTCTACTTTATTTTTTTTTAATACACAATTATTAGTAAAAATATATTTTACCATATACCTTAGGAAGTTTTTGAAAATGTATTTTTAAGTAATTCAGAGGCAATGGGAGGCTTGATCTCATTACCAACTTACTCTACAGGTTTGATCAAATTGTTAATTTGGTAGGGAGAGTTCAGGAAGCCTGAGATTTTTTTTTTTTTTTTTTTTTGTGAGGGAGATCAGCCCTGAGCTAACATCCATGCTAATCCTCCTCTTTTTGCTGATGAAGGTCGGCTCTGAGCTAACATCTATTGCCAATCCTCCTCCTTTTTTTCTTCCCCAAAGCTCCAGTAGATAGTTGTATGTCACAGTTGCACATCCTTCTAGTTGCTGTATGTGGGACGTGGCCTCAGCATGGCCAGAGAAGTGGTGAGTCGGTGCGTGCCCAGGATCCGAACCTAGGTCTCCAGTAGAGGAGTGCGCGCTCTTAACCGCTAAGCCACCGGGCCGGCTCAGCCTGAGATATTTTAACATGATTTGGAAAACATCAATTGGACTAAGTTTGGAGCAGACCAATAGATTTTGAATCTATTAATTATTATATTGATTGATATTTGGTGTTAATGCAATTGTATTGATCAGATTTTGTTATATAATTAGTAAGATTTCATTCAACTCTAAAATTGCGTTTAATGTTATTTCTTTTTATTTTCCTTTGCTTGTAGTAGTGATGGATTTTATTTATCACATTTTACTGATTTTATTGATTAAATATGTTCCCCTTATTGTATGAGATGTGATGATAAAATCAAAACGAGCGGTGGGTTTGAGAAATAAACCCATAAGCCCCTGAGGGATATGACACACAATTGGGGTGCAATGCATTCTTGGCCTTTCATTTTTATGAGATTGCCTCTGTTCGAGGGTTAAGTCTCTAAGATCTGGCTCTGAGGAAGACTGGTGAGTTATTAAACATAAAAGATCTTACAGGGGAAGAAAAAAGCCAGCTTCAGCTGTAGACATGTTTAAACTATAAGTTATTTCCTAGGAATTTGATGAACAGGCATTCTCTAATTTTTTTGACTTGATAATAATAAACTAGTTAAAATAAAGTTTTAATTTTTTTTATTAATTACATCATAAGCCACATCACAACTGCGTTTGTTTGAGATTCTTACCAGTTTTTGTCTGTTTGTTTTAATAGTTAAGGAACATCAATGTGAAATTTTAGTTGCACAGCTAATTAAGGTCTCACAGAAGTATGAAAAGAAGCCATGCAGAGGACACCTTAGAACTGACTATCCTAGGCATCTTTAAGGTAGATTTGGACTCTGTTCAAGTGTTGCTTTTAATTAATTCTGAATCCCTTACTGGCCTTCACTAGAAATAACTTGTCTTCCCTAAATGTTTGCTGCACTATCATTGACATGTTTACATGTTCTAAGACACGCGAATAGAAATATCAAGGACAGAGATGATCAGAATGGACCTGAGTCACGTGGTAGGACTGCCAGTAAGATTGAGAGTGTCTGAATTCTCCAATAATGCCCAGATTCTAGCCTGGAGGAAGTTTATTGTAGAATTCAACTAGGTTTCTATTTCACTAAATGGGTATAATGAAAAGACAGGCAGGGAGGTTAGGTTATTGCCAAAGTTTAGCTAAAGTAGGATAATGTAATCCAAGCTTGATAGAGGGAGTGGAAAACTAAAAGAAGTTGAATAAATGTGAAAATGTTTAGAAATCAAAAGATTTCTCCTATTTAGTTAAGTGCATACTCACAGTGGGCATAGCAAGGATAGAGGAATTTGCTTTTGGGTGGAGAAAAATTATAACAGGACATAAGGAGGGGAGGATAGGTTCAGATATAGATAAATTTGTATGCTTCACAGAGGAAGGTGACACAGTCACTCTGATTAGAATGTTGTGGGAAGAAGTTCTCAATTCTTCAGCCACACATTCATTCATTCATTCAGCATGTAATGAGTGGTTAATATGTGTCAGGCACTCGTCTAGGTGCTGGACCTACATTAGGGAATAAAACAGACAAGAATCCCTGCCTTTGAGTGGCTTACGTTTCAGTTGTAGGGGATAGGAAAAGAGGACTTAACGAAAAATAAATAAGTATGATTATAGTAGGCTAGATGATGCTAAGTGCCGTGAAGGAAAATGAAGCATGAAAGGTCTAGAGGAAGTGGGAGAATGTGTGTGTCTGTGTGTGTGTGTGTGTGTGTGTAAGAAATTTGAAAGATATATTGAGGGCTTCAAAAGAAGGAATCATATGTGTTCAAAGGTGAAGGAAGTTGGGGAGCCACACCGGCATCCTGAAGGAAAAGAAACACCCACTGCAATAAATAAAAGCAAGTGTGATTTTGAGAGACAGAAAGGAGACCAGTGGAGCTGGAGCAGAGGGACCCCAGGGGAGAAATGTACGAAATGACCCTAGAGAGGTATTGGGGGGAAGCTCCTGTAACCTCGTAAACTTTTAGGGTGACTTCAGATTCACTCTAGGAGAACTAGGAAGCCATTGTAGTGTTTTGAGCTGAAGGGTTTTGTTTTCATGGTGTCACTGGGCCTGCCAGGTTGAGAATGGATGGAAGGGTGGCATAAGCAGAAGTAGGGGACAAGGTATGGGGTCACTGAAGGAATCTCAGTAGAGACAATGGTGATTCACACCACAGCGGTGGTGGTAGAAACGGAGAGAAGTGGTCAGGGATCAGATATATTTGGAGGAAGAACTCAGTTTGTGGAGTAAATGAGAAACATGAGAACATCCGAGGGAGAGGCAGCTATAAAGATGAAGCCCAGAGATTCATTTCTTGTTTCTTACTGTGGAGGCATGGGATATCAGTACAAGGCTATTTCATAGGCATTTTAAAGGATATTTGAGAAAAAGGATTCCCAGCTGTTTTATTCACTTTGGCTCCCCTCTTCTAAGAAGCAGAGTGATAATATGCAATGTTTTCAATACATGCTTAACAGAAATATAATTTACTTTTGTTGATTCTAGGCAGGATGATTGGTTGATGATAAATAAAAAAGATCGGTCTTGTCATTTTCAAAGCTGTATTTAACAGTATGACAAAAATTCACAGCATAAATAATTACCATGGCAGCAGAGTTTGGATAATGAACAACAAGCAAAACATGAATGAGATGAGGCAAGATCATGCTGATGTTGATTTATTTCTTTAAAGCTCTTGGGCCGGCTCCGTGGCTTAGTGGTTAAGTGTGCACGCTCTGATGCTGGCGGCCCGGGTTCGGATCCCGGGAGCGCCCCGAGGCACCACTTCTCCGTCCAACGTGAGGCCGAGTCCCACGTACAGCAACTAGAGGGATGTGAACCTATGACATACAACTATCTACTGGGGCTTTGGGGGGAAAAAACTGAATAAATAAAATCTTTAAAAAAAAAAGCTCTTAATTCTGCGTGTTGCCATGATTAAATATTATTCTCTAAGACCTATTCTTCAGTTAAAGGTTGATCTAGGATTTTTGCCCAGAGTATCAGGTCCTGTGAAACAGGTGAGCTGGATGTTATTTGGAAAAAGTTATCAGACTTATTAAGAACATAAAATCAAATGCATTCAACTATTTAAAATACCCACAAAACGCTGGTGTTGCTTTTAATTGCTTGTACAGCTAAATTAATTGTATCTGTTCTGTATGTATTCTTAATGTTATAAAAGCTTTTTTTAAATGGAGATGGTTTACATAAATTAGACTTTTAAAAAATAAATTTTATTCTTTCTCTGTTATGTTCTGTGATCTTTGCTTATTCATCAATCAAGCAAATCAAGTACTATAGGATCTGAAAAAATGAAGTTTAGGATTCAGTGATGCTAAGATATTATCTTAGATTTGCTAGTTTCTTCATTATATAATCTCCTATACAAACGCTCTGGATTCTTTGAGTAGAAAATAAATATTTTCACCTTATCATCACTGCAGTCATACGTGAAAATTTATCTAATTGAAAGAATAATGAATCTAGGTTCAAGCCCCAGATAATGGAAACTTAACAGCCCATATCTTTAAAAGTGCCCTTTTTCTCTCAGACCATCTTGTAAAAGACAACAACTGTAATTTTATATATATGGAAGGAATTACTTAAAATGGGAAACTTTAAAAAAGGACTGTAAATATGACCTATGTTATGTTGATATGATCGCAAGGAGCCCAGTAGTTACTGAGTGGTAGGCAGCTTAGGATTAGTTTACATTCCCTCCAGGAAACCTTGGAGATTCATTGTTATTAGATGGTCTAGTTGTCCAAAATCTTCTGGCAAAAAAAAAAAAATTCAATCTAGATATATATACACACACATTAATAATGCATTAATAAATGACATTTAATAATTGTCCAATATATGCTAGAATCTGGGTCACAGATTTTATATGCATTTAATTCTCTTCCTTCATTGCATTTAATCCTTGAAACTATCTGCAGTGAATACTCATGAAAACCCTTTTCGTTATTATGCTTACTTCTCTTTACAGAAGAGGAAATTGAAGCTCAGGAGGGTTAAATTACTTGCCCAAGATTGCACGGTTAGAAATTAGTGGAACCAGGCTTTTCCTCTTTCTGTTGTAAATGCAGTCTCTTGAGAAAGAATGTCTGTGTTGAAGTTCTATCTCCGCTTTGTGTGACTTGGGGCAAATAACTTAAAATCTCTATCGAATTCCCTTATCTGTAACAGTAAATAATTATATTCTACTTACCTCATAGGGTTGCTCTGAGGATCGCATGGGATAATGTATGTAAAACAGAGCATATGCCTGGCGACTAGAAAACACCCACCAGATTGTGTCTTTCTCGTAAGTTTATGTCCCTCATCTTTCAGTGCCCCTGCAGGGTCTCTATGCCTAACTATTAATTAAGGTCATTAACAATTCCTGGAGGAAGAAACTCAGGTTATTTCATCCAAGTTCATGACCAAGTTTGGCCTTTTCATGGTGTGAGAGAGTCTGTAATACTAAATATTCCAAGTCTTTTCCCTTCACTACCCAGGATGCTTGTAATTGGGGCCAATGGGCTGTGGACAAAATTGATACTTGTCACCTCCGGGTCAAAATGTGATAGAATGGATCTGAGTTCTCTGTATCTCTCTTTCCCTGCTTCAAGCTGTGTGTTGGGACCCCTCATCTTGGAAACAGCCCTGAATGTTAAATAAGTACATGAAGGATAGATGCCCTGGAAAAGCAACCAAATCTTCAGTAGACTGTGTTTGAATGAGAAAATCATATTTATTCTATGCAGGCCCTATTTTTTTTCTTTAATCCTGTTAGTATTAGCTTATCCCTTTAATCCCATCAGTATTAGCTTATCCAGCCTAATTTACTTTCTTATACAGTCTTGAGATTTGGTTTTTAAGGTTATAATTAATATAAAATGAATTGCAGAGTATTTCACTTGTTTCTTATCTTTGGCAGAATTTGTATGAAATTATAATTTTTCCTTCTTGAATATTTGTCGGGACCTACCTTTAAATCATTTGTGCCTCCTAGTTCTACTTGTTTAATGGATATAGGCATATTCAGGTTTTATAGTCTTCTTATAGCATAACATTTAGAAGTTCATTTTCTGAGGATGATGCTAATATCTCAGTTTGTATTTTCCATTTTTTCTTGAATGATATATCACCCATTTTTAATATTCCAAGTTGGTAGCTGGCATCTCAGGATTCTATAAATATAGCATCTATTCTATATATAGAATCTATTCTATAGATATAATTGCATGACTGCTCTCATTCCAGTTGTCATTCCTTCGCAAAGAATTTGTCTTTTCCCTCTGGCTGCTTTTATAATATTCTCCTTGACTTTCATTTTGTAGGTTTGATTCAATATACCTACTTGTCAATTTCTTTTTATTTGTGACATTGCTTTTTTTATTTCCCATATACAAAGATTAATTTTTAAAGTTATTTCTGGAAAAATTATTAAACGTTATTAAATGTGGTTTCTTCTCTCCTGTTTCTCTCTAGTTCTTCTGGAAACCCAATTATGTGTAAATTCTCTATTCTCATTCTAGTTTGCATTTCTCTAAGCTCTCTTGTTGAGATTAAGCTTCTGCTGACTTCACTTGGCTGAATTCTGTGAAATGGCCATTTCACTAAGTCACTATTGAGCTGGTTCTAATCAGCAGTTTAATGCATTTTTTGAGATTTTAATTTTAGTGTTTGTATTTTTTTAATTTTTGAAAGTGCTCTGTTTTACTTTTTGATATCTGCCTAATATTTTGATAGTGCTTGCACTTCTAGTTCTTTAAAGGCTTTAATATACTTATTTTATAATCTTTAACATGCTATTCCCAAATATAAAGATTTGGGGTCTCCTTCTGCTCCTCATTAATCCTTTGTCTCTCAGTGACATTGGCTTGTACCCTCCTAAGTTTAGCAACTTGATCTGTAAGCTCAAATTTCATGAGGCTTTCTTTACTGTAGACACGGAGGCCTGGGTTGAAGGCTTGTTCCTCCAGAGAAGATTTGCTTTTGCTTTCGTAAAGCAACCTGTAAGCCCTTTTAAATTATTTTTGTCATTGTAGTTTATTTGATCATACTAGTAATAAAAACCTGACCCTCAATTCCCATGAGGAAGGACAGTGTTTAGAAATTCTCAGTGGAGCACAGGCTGGAGCATAGGCTCCAAGAGAATATCCATGTTATATTGTATATATCCCCTAGTTATCCCCTCAACTGAAGATGCTCTGTAGGGCTTAGCTTTGCTGAGACAATTTCAGTACTCAGTCAGCTCTAGGTTACTGACATTGGCTGACTGTCAAATGCCACTGGAGGGTCAGAGCTTGAGTTTCTATTTACTACACTGGATTCCCGCTACTTTAAAATTTTGCCTTCTATGATGTTACTTTCTTCCATTAAGTTTAGCTAGTAATGTCAAGAGTGATTATAATATTTTATTTATCATCACTAGGTGTTTTAAATGGTATGATTTCTAGATGTCGAAGGCTGAAAGGAACACTCTCACTATATGATAAATATGCCACAAACTCTGTTCTTCTCATTAATGTTTTAGTCTAAATTATATTCAGTAGCCCCTTTCGATACATTTATTATCACTCTGAATCTTAAAGATTTTTCACAACTCCATACTTAGCTCTTTTTTTCACTTCTGAGTGTGATAATTCCCAGTGGCCCCAACAGCTCTATCCCTGTTCACAAGTCCAGTCATGGGCATGGGAAGCATCAATGCTTCCAAAGCTACCTCAGTATCTCCAAGGTTGCCCCCCTAAACACATACAGTCCAACTAGGCTAACGGCCTTAAGTATTAGTTATGTCAGATCCCGTTCTTGCATCTTACTCTTTGAGGTGGAGAAGTCTTGAGATTTCTGACTATTCCCTGCTTCTTCAGAGTGTCTCACTCTTAAATCCTTCTCAGACTTAATTCCTTTTTATATCCACAGCTACAGATACAAGTTACCTTTATCTTTCTACATATTAACATATCATTCCAAAATATAAATATTTTGGGGTCTCCTTCAGATTATTCATATACGAAATATAGACTAACATATTATTCCAAATGTAAATATTTGGAGATCTCCAGGCATTTGAGGCCTTGTCTCTGGTCAGAGGTCTGATGCATCACCTGAACTCTGGCACGCAGGAAAAGTAAATCATTGATCTTTAAAGCTCTGGGTGGAGAGCTCCCCATCATCTCATCCTTTAAATCGAGGTCTAACTTGGAAGCTCAGCTTGTGGACATATTCTTTGACCTGGCCTTTTTCATAGCTGTGATTTCTTCCTAAACACCTGTGTAATATTAAGGTGATCAACATCTTCCAGTTTTCCCAGTAATTTCCCAGTTTTAGAACTGAAACTTCTTTGTCCCAATCAGCTCCTCCATCCCTGGCAAACCAGGCAAAATGTACAATATAGTTTATATTATATAGTTTATATTTATAGTTTAGTATTATAGTAATAGTCCCAAGTAGTTGACAGGATGTGCTAGGAATTGTCACCTGATAATACCTTTCCATTCCTTTGAAATCTTGGAATAGTTTTGGGAACTATTATTATTAGTCAGGGTTCTCCCGAGAAACAAAACAAATAGGATACATAGAGATATGTAAGAGGAGATTTACTACAGGAATGGGCTCACATGGATATGGAGGCCGAGAAGTCCCACAGTCTGCCATCTGCAAGCTGGAGAACCAAGAAAGCCAGTGTTGTAATTCAGTTTGAGTCTGGAGGCCAGAGAATCAGGGAGCTGATGGTGTAAGTCCCGGTCTGATTCTGAAAGTCTAAGAACCAGAAGCTCCAACGTCTGAAGGCAGGAGAAGACGAATGTCTCAGAGAGAACAAATTCCCCCTTCCTCCGCTTTTTGTTCTATTCAAGCCCTCGACAGATTGGATGATGCCCACCTGCATTGGTACCAGCAATCTTCTTTATTCAGTCTCCTGATTCCAATGCTAATAGACAGCCTCAGAGACACACTCAGAAATAATGTTTTACTTGCTATCTGGGGATCCCTTAGCCCAGTCAAGTTGACACATAAAATTAACCATCACAACTACCCTGCTGTTTTTCCCTTTGGCCTACTAGTGCCCTCTAAGGTCAGTCAATCCAAATGATGCCCATGAAGCTGTAATCTGAGCACAAGTCCATTCTATCTCGTTCTTCCTTGACAGCATGCCCATAGCTGACTCTACTGTCGCTTTCCTCTGGACATCTCCAAAACTTTCTCACCTTTTCCCATGAAGGCTCAAATTCTGCAGCCTGCCACACTAAAAATAGAGGATTCTGGGGCCCAGAGATCTAGAGCAACGGTGGAGTCTAGAAGGTTTAAGACCCAATGGCATTCTCTCTAGAAGAGAGACTCTGGTCTGAATCCACATAAGAGCTGAAGGGACTAGTATTTGAGATTGCCTAGATAGCTATGGAAAGTTGCACATTTGAATCGCTCGTTCACCTTTTTCTGCTATTTGTAGTTTTCTACGTATCTAACTGTTCATCATGTAATTTTTGTGGTAGAAGGGAGAAAATAAGTATATATCTCATATTATTTAAAGATAAATTGTTCTATGTAAATGGTCTAAAATTTTATTATGGAAAGTTCCATTTGTAATGGATTATCTACAATGACTATATGTCCATGATTGTGGGAAATTTACATATATATGCATACATGAATATATATGTGGATTGATGAATATGTATACATACATTTCTTTTGTATTTGAATCAGCAAAATTCAAATTGTATAGAAGTGGATAAGTGCATAATTATACATATCCATCTATGCATATAACATCAACTTTATTATTTGTCTATTTTTTTAATGGCAATGTATTATGAATTGAATCTTGACACATTTTTGCTATTAGATTGTGTGTGTGTAGGCACATGTATGTGAAGATAAAAAATGAAAAAAAAATAGCAGAAATCTTATGCAGAAAGACCTCTGAAGTAAATTTTTCAGGTTTAAGTATAATGTGAGACATTCAATAGTGGCCACAAAAAGAAAAAATAATTCTTAAATTTAAACTAGTAGAGTAGCCTTAAATCTAATTTTCACTTTTACAAAATGTAATATAGACATTTTTGCCAGGTACACTTATTGTTGGTGTTATAGGAGGATGCCACTGATGACAATGTTATTTCCCCTCTAGACCTGCAGTCTCGATTCTTGGAGTCACCATTCACATTGATTTGACCGTAATCACCAAAAATATTTGTAAAATCTTAAATACTCAGCTGTAGATATGGCCATCAAATTTCCAAGGTTTCAAAGATACCCTGAAGTGGTACTTTATTTCAATAAATAAAGGTAAAGAGTTCTTTACCTTCAGTAGTATGATTTATTTCCATTAAAAGGACATTCATCACAGGATCAAACTTTTGTCTGAAATTATCCTTGGAAAAATAATTCAAATATTCTTGAGTAAGCCATGGGTTAGCCAATTTTTAAATCTAAATTATATTTTGAAATACTTCAAGGAAATTTTAAATATTGTAGAAAATAGTTCACATTAATGAAAAATGGAATAAATAAAATACATAATTCTGAATTTGACACTTCTTTATTTATAGTTTAAATAGCAGCCTAAATAAAATATAAGGTTCCCAGGGCAAGTGTAGTTCAATTAAAAAACAATTTATGTTACATGCTTTATTTTTTAATTTTATGAAGTATATTAAGTATGTGATTTTTCTGTAGATAAACAATCACAGAAAATAACAAAATTCCACAGTTTCTGGTTAATTTCCAACATAGTAAATAAGAAAACTGTTTTATGTAAACAAAAAGTTGACCTAAAAAGACTGACGTTTTCTCTGAGAATTTTGAACAAAATCTAATAAAATAAAATAAAATATACACTTTCTACATGAATGGACTAGAGCAACAAGTTCTTCAATCATTCTTTTACACATGCATTAAAATAGAATTTAAAACATGGTTATTTCCATGCATTGAGTGTCAGTAACTTGGTAACATCCTTGTAACATAGAGGAAACAGACCTTGAGTAATGGCCCATTTTGTTCTTATTTATATTTACATTTGTTCTTATTATAAAACAGTTCAAATGGTTTTATGATGGTATAATCTGAACAAACTCTTGAAGAATTAACCTAATATTTTTGGCTCATCCTGGAAAATGAGAAGTGACACAAAGTTATTTAAATCATTTCGGGATTTCCACGGTCTAGGGACTTCTGTAAGGCTCTGCTAGACCTTAGAAAAATACTGGCCATTATAACCCCTAAGGAAATTTGCAGAGCTTGGATAAATTATGAGTTGGTCATGGTAAGAAAAGGCAGAACTTTATCTTAATGAACAAAAAAGATTATAATAAGTTTTTCAACTCCTACAATCCCTTGAAATTGAATTTCCTCTAAAATTATATCTACCTCTTTTCTTCTTCTCAGTCTACACTTCCTGATGTTACCAACTACTCCTATGGCTTGAACAATTTGCCTTACCTATGACTTCCAAACATTATCTCCAGTTTTCTTTATCTTCTGATCTCTAAAATTTTCATGAATGTCCAACTGAATTCTCAAACTATAGAAAACATGAAACTTATTGTACACCTCTTTCCTAGAAATGTGTTCTTTCTACTCAGTTCCAGATGTTGATTAAGACCATTGATGAAATGTATCCTGCCTTCTAGGTTAGCACCAGATGATCATCTAAGACATCTCTTTCACATGACTCTCAAAATTTAATTTATTAAAAAATTCTGTCAATTTTCACTTTAACTTAAGTATCTTGCCTATTATTCATTCTTAATGCCTTAATTCAGTTCACTGGTAGTTTGGGTCTAAATTACCATAATAACCTCAGAATTGGCAACTATATCTATTTCAGTTATTTATTGATGTTTAAAAAAAAAACCAACAAAACAAAACTAAAAACAAAAAACTTTCCCAAAATTTAGAGGCATCAAACAGTAACCATTTTGTCTCACCATTTTGGGGATCAAGAATTTGGGCAATTCTGTTCCATGTGATTTCAACTGGGTTTACTTGGTGGTGTTGAACTAGGTATTGAGCTGGTCTGGATAGGCTAAGATTGCTTTACATATATGCCTGACATTTGGCACAGCTGGAAGAATGGGCACATCTGGGCCACATTCCCTCTTAACGTCACGTCAGGGACTCTACATGAGGTCTCGCTGTGAGAGAGGACTTCGGACATGGCAAACTAAAATCCTCCAAGAGAGCAAGGAGGAAGCTACCAGTCCTCCCAAAAGCAAGACTCAGAACCGCCATATTGTCACAGCATCTGAATACTCTATTGGTCAAAGGTAGCCAGCTCAGATTCAAGTGAAAGAGGAATAGACCCCATCCTCACAATGCAGGGAGTGTCAAAAACATCTAGCCATCTTTCTCCCACCAGTGTTCCCTGTGTCCATGAAGAATCCATGGCCATCTTTAATTTAACATTTCTGATACATATTACATTACTTCAATTTTATACTTTCCCACAGAAATTCTGTCAAGATTGTCTTCCTAAAACACAAGGCTACTATTCCATTACTGAAAATCCTTGATTACCATTCTGAGTCCCTTCTTAGCATAAATATTTACTTTCTTCCTTAATTTGTTGTTACACCTTATTACTGATGTTTTGGATCCTATTGCAAGCTTTCTGATTTCACTAGATAGCAAATGACAGTCTGCTTTAATACTCTCATCAGAAGAAAGAGCTTATATTTCATTGGCATTAGTCTTACTATCCTTCTATATCATCTATGATATTTTCCATTGCAAGGCATAGAAAACTCTGATTCAACCACCTTAAAACAATGAGGAATATTTTTAGCTCACCAAATAAGAATCTGCCAAGCAGTGTGGTTTGAGGAGGACTTTAGTGAATCCATGTCATCAAATGGCCCAGGTTCCTTCTATCCTCTTGTTCTTCTATCAGCAGCGTGTTGGTTTTCTCCCTCCTGCTGACAAGTTGATTGCAGCAGTTTTCTTCTTGTGTTTTTTTGGTCAAAATTGCAATAAATACCTATGCCTAAATCAATAGCTATTAAAGGAAGTGAGACCTAAATGACTGGCTTATACAAATAAAGATGAGTCTTAGCGAGAGAGGAAAGCAAGGGAAGGAGCTGAAGTTCCGCCAGTGTGGAAGAAGGACTGAACGAGTATTAGGGGCCCCTCAGCAATGACTGCTGAAGACTCAGCTCGGAAGAAATGAGAGCTTAATCATTACCAACGCAAAGCTAATGTACTTAAACTGACTAGCTTTAGTCATATTCGAAATTTTAATGTTTCTCATTTTTACAAATTATCTCTGATTTATAGGACATTATAAACCAAAGATGTCTAAAACCTAAGCGTATGTCCTCTAATCTCTCCTTTATCCAAACTAAGTTAATTATAACACGCTGTGGGAAATTCCCCAGCCCAAGGCTATCTGCTCCTTCTTTCCTCATTTCCCAAAGTAAGACAAACATAATAATTTTTCAAAATCTCATATGAAGAGCTGTGTCAGGCGACTCATTCTGTCCTTACAAGAACACCTTAGTCTCTGCTTATTTTTGCACTATGAGTTGGATGCCTTTTCCTTCCCAATTGAATTCTATTCTTATTTCAAGTCCTAGTTCAAACACTGACTCCTCTTCAAATCTCTCTAAGTGACCAGCTAGAATTAATCCTTCCCTCAATGCTGTGTGAACCCGTCTTTACCTCTCCTTCAAGGGAACAGCACAGTGCCTGCTTTAGAGTGAAAGACACTCATTGAAATCCTGGATCCACCACTTACCAGTTGTGTTACCCTAAACAAGTCAAGAAACTTCCCTGAGTCACTTATTTCTTATTTTTTAATTATGGAAATCAGAACTCATAGAATTATTATTGTGATTAATCATAAGATGATATACACATATTATTTTTATAATGACACTATACATTTATATATTTTTTTATAGAGGAATCATGGTGTTAACCAGTTAAATACCTCAGGATAACAATTTCCTTGGATACCATGCTGAAAACTAAGTACCTCCTTCTTCTGATAACGATGAACCTAGACAAATATAATATTTTACGTTTTTTATGACCTTGGAAATGAAAAACTTGACTCACAAATGAGTGTAAATTCAAATATACTCAGAACTTTCACACTTACTTTTTTCAGATAAAGGTGGAATTGTGTCAAATAATGCCAGAATTCTTCATGACTATTTTGAAAAAAATTAATGCCAGACTGTTTCCTTTTTCCTATATTCTTAGTGCTAAAGACATTTTGGTTAGGGGCTGCATTTGAATGCTGTCTCTATAAAAAAGGAAAGTACTATGAATCTACTTTTCATTTCTAAAGTCATCTAAAGGAAATATTTTAAAGTGTTCTTTGTTTTCAGTTATCTGCAGATTTCTGTCCACAGAGAAATTGACAAGACTTTGTAGTTATCGATTCCATCTTGAAGAAGTACCTTTTCCAGCTTTGTAGAGTTTGCATAATTGAGCCAACTCCTCTTCCAGAGTGGCAGCCTGGAAAAGACCACATAATTCTTTTAACAGCATCCATAATGGTGACCCCGGGTCTTAAAAAAAAAAGAAAGATGGATCTCATAAATGTGGTCAAAATTATCCAAGACAGTGAAGCACTGACAGAATTCCTTCCGCTTGAATTATTCTGAAATTAAGCAGTGTTTTTTCACAAAACAAGTAACATTTATACCCGAAGAGAAGTTTTAAGACATGTGCTATTTTTAAAAAGCCACTGACCATCTACATACTAGACAAGAACATTATATATGGTCCTGCAGTTTTTTCAGAGACTTCTATAATCAAGTTTTTCTCATGACCTTCATTATGAAGTTAAGATTTCATATCTACAGGAAAAACACATTTTGGTCTCATTAGCAGAGATGTCGATGCCAATGGATATTCACGTAGAAAGTCATGAGTCACAAAGACATCTGCAGTTGCATCCTTCATTCACGTAGCAAAGTTAGATGTGATACAAACACCACATGTTTTCCATCTGAGGTCAGAGTAAGAAGACTTTTGTTCAAAGTTTTACATAGAAAAGAAATGATTCATGCCTTCGAATATGTCAATTGCCTTTCTTATTTCCAAAAAAGCGTTACAAAATAGAAATTCTCCTTTAACACTCAACATATCCTTAGACAGAGGTTTAGAAATTAGGTTACTAAGAAGTACCAATACTTTTGTGCAGGTGCATGCTGAGAGGAAGTGGCATAGCTGGGAAATCTATCATGATCTACTTCAAAATATTGAAGAAAGACTAGTGATTCAGAAGTTGTGACATCATTTGGCACAGATAGTACTTCCATTTCCTTCTCTACTCAAATTTTGAAATAGCTAAGTCATTTCCAGGATATATAAATTTACCATGCTCTCTCCAATCTCAAGTGACTTCTTTTGATTTGCCATCCAACCAGCTAATCTGAATGGTACTTCACATGAAAACTTTTGGCTAAAGTCCCAACATTCTCAAATGAGGCCATTTTCTCCTGGAAAAGTTACACATTTTTCTTTAACTTTGCTGACTTCATGCATGCCACTCAAATAGTACCATAGCTTTTGGTTTCAAATAAATATGGAAATGAATAAGCATGGTTTCTGGTGCTTTTTTTCTATTATATTTTCCAGTATATGCTTGGCCCTATATACATAAAGACTTATGCCATAATCATAACGTCTGGACAGTACATTTTCTTCAAATTTTATCAAGTTGACATTTACAGATATTGTGACAAAAAGGATTACTACTCTGACAATTGTAAACAGTGTCAAAATTTATCCTATAGTGTTGGAGTGAAATAAAACTTTTATTATATTATGTGCATTTTTTCAGTTTTATTGAGAAATAATTGATATACTTCACAGTATAAGTTTAAGGTGTACAGCATGATGGTTTGATTTATATATATTTTGAAATGATTACTACAGTGGATTCGGCTAACGTCCATCTTCTCTTATAGCCACAATAAAAAGCAAGGAAAGAAGAAAAGAATAAAGGAAAAAGATATTTTCCTTGTGATGAGAACTCATAGGATTCACTCTCTTAACAACTTGCCTATAAATCATACAGTAGTGTTAGCTATAGTCATCATGTTGTACCTTACATCCCTCGTCTTTATTTACCTTATACCTGGAAGTTTGTACCTTTCCACCACCTTCCTCAGATTCCCTATGCCCAACCTCCACCTCTGGTAACCACAAGTCTGATCTCTTTTCCACATATAAGTGAGATCATAAAATATTTCTCTGTCTCTGTCTGGCATTTCACTTAGTGTAATGCCTTCAAGATACATCCATGCTGTTGCAAACACTAGGATTTCCTCATTTTTTATGGCTGAATAATATTCCATTGTATATGTACCACAACTGCTTTATCCATTCATCCATTGATGGACGCTTAGGTTATTTCCATGTCTTGGCTGTTGTAAATAATGCTGCTACAAACACGGGGGTGCAGATATCTTTTAGAATTAGTGTTTTCATTACCTTTGGATATATTCTCAGAAGTGGAATTGCTGGATCATATGGTAGTCCTATTTTTAATTTTTTGAGGATCCTCTACACTGTTTTCCATAGTGGGTCTACCAATCTACATTCCCACCAATGGTGCACAAGGGTTCCCTTCTCTCAACATCCATGCCAACATTTGTTATCTCTTATCTTTTTGATGATGGCCATTCTAATAGGCATGAAGTGATATCTCATTAATTTGCATTTCCCTAATGACTAGTGATGATGAACATCTTTTCCTGTACCTCTTAGCATTTGATATATCTTCTTTGGAGAAATGTCTATTCAGGTCCTTTGCCCATTTTTTAATTCAGTTATTTCTATTTTGCTATGGAGTGGTTATCAGAGGAACCAGGGAAGAAATTTGAGCGAAAAAAATACCTGTCTGTTCATGGACCCCATGAATCATATTCCTAGATCCTGTCATTACAAGATTTGAAATCTGGTTTATTACTCACTGGCTGTGTCCTCTTAGGCAAGCTGCTTAACTTTGCCAAACCAATTTCCCAAAATATTAAATGAACATTATTATGCCTATCTCATTTTTACAAAAATTTAAGGGTATACTATGTAGAGTGCTTAGCAGATATCTGGCATATAAGTACACTATAAAAAACCATTTCTCCTTTCTCTCTTTCCTTATGTACCAACTTACATTTTCCTCTACATTCTCTATTATTTGAAGACAAGTCCTGAAAATTTTGGCATAGTTCAATGTTTGAATATTTTAGGTACTAGGATGTTTTCTGAATTGTCATCACTTTGTCACAATCTTGTTAATGCCCTTATGTTTAGTAGCACCATTTATTCTTCTGATAGATTTATTGCTGGCCTGTGATTTTCTGCTCCCTATTTGATCACCAACTTCTGTTTACTCATTCGGTCCTAGATATTAGGAAAGTATTGATTTTTCGCTTGGATGTTTACTGGCCATTCCTAAATCCTTCGTGCTTTGGTTGAACCTATGATATCTTCCAGATCTCTGACTCAGTATTCAGGGTCCTGAGGTCAAGTTCCCAACCTGCCTCTGTTCCCAGATCTATCTAAGCCTTTCTCAGGAAAAGTGCAAATGAAGCTCCACTAAGTAGGAGCATTTCCGTAGGATCCAATTATTTAATGTGTAATGCTTCTTCTTTTTTGTTCCCAACATCTTTTTTAATATTTTATTATACAATCAATTTAAACTTTTTCAAAACCCAACTATTGAGTTTTCAAATTATCATATCAGCATTTATTCTGCTTTTTGTTTTATTCCGCTTGTCTATTTCATAATGAATAATAACTTTTATTTATCCATGAAAACTGATCCATGTTTACCACTATATCTATCCAAATAATTGGATTTAAACTGGAAAGAAAAAGAATTGTATCTGCTAGTCTATGGAAAATGGGTGCCAGCATGTTCTCTTTTTGCATCCCACTGCTGCCAAGGTTTTGGGGGCTACTTATGAGCTACTTGGTTACATCCACTCTGAAACTGGGGAAACACTTTCCTTTCTTTGACAGGAGACATATGACTAACTAATGCTTCTTCAGTTGCTACTTAGTTTACTTCAAGCAAAGTACACAAATAAGATGAGGGACAGGAATCAAAAAGAGGAAAACAAGAAAAGAAACAGAATATACTATTTGGATGAATTATGTCTGGGTGTTATCAGGTCACTAGATTCCTGCGATGTCAAAGAGGCAGTATTAGGATTTTCAATGAACAAATGTGTCCTGATCTCTTAATTGCAAAAATTCAAGGAAAAGAATATTGTTCAATCCAGATACGTAGGGATGCTATGTTTTTCTACCCTGATACTGCTCCCTCCCTCCTTCAGAATCGAACACACATTTCTCCAGATGCTGGGACCATTGACAGTTGTGCCACTCCAGCCACCATGCTTTAACTAGGGACGATTTTATAAGCCATCCTACCTCCAGAACTACCTAAGGGATCAGCCCAGGCCTTCGTTGTAACTGTACAGCAACCCAACTTCTCCCTATTTAACCCTGCTTTCCTTTCTTCCACCCAGGAATCGATCCTAAGAGCACTCCCTAATAAACTTCAAGCACACAAATCTCCATCTCAGAGTCTGTTTCCCAGGGGACTTGACCTGCAACAGTATGTGTAGGACATTTTACGGAAATGTAATGAAATTATCTGCATTGTTGCGTCATATGAAGCTTTGCAGGTGTCTCAGGGGCTTATATTGGATAAATAATAATAGCCAGGTTTATTCTGATGCCAAGATAATTATGATCAAATAAAGCACTTGGTAAAAATTAAGGTAAGATTTAACACAAGAGATGACATTTCATTGTTCTTCTGTTTATTGGACCATAACAGGAGAAAATATATCAAAATGAGATAGCAAGGGGCTGGTCAGGTGGTGTAGTGGTTAAGTTTGAGTGCTCCGCTTCGGCAACCCAGGGTTTGCAAGTTTGAATCCTGGGTGCAGACCTACACACCACTTATCAAGCCATGCTGTGGTGGCGTTCCATATAGAGGAAGATGGGCACAGATGTTAGCCCAGGGCCAGTCTTCCTCAGCAAAAAAGAGGAGGATTGGCAACAGATGTTAGCTCAGGGCTAATCTTTCTCACCAAAAAAATAAAAATATGAGATAACAAGTTAATCATATGACACTATAGAATTAAGTAACAATATTTTATTCTTGGAAATTGTATGATGTTCTCTAGTTCACTAAAGGAAAATTAAATTTGCAGATAAGAGGGAAAAAATGACATGATCAAAGATAAATCTTGAGCATACAAGGAGTAGAATCTGAGGGGATCTCCAGGGGCAAATACCGTGTTCTATAAATTCTATTTTTTTTTTGCTGTGGAAGATTGGCCCTGAGCTAACATCTATGCCAACCTTCCTCTATTTTGTATGTGGGTCACCACCAGAGCATGGCTGCCACCAAGTGGTGTAGATCCACAGCTGGTAACTGACCCTGGGTCGCCGAAGTGGAACATGCCAAATTTAACCACTAGGCCGCTCAGGCCTCTCTATTCACTCTTGAGTCAGCAGCATGGTGTTGTGATGGGCCACAGTAGAAAAAAATATTGATTAAACCAGAATAAAACAGGCCCTGTTCTCGCCATGTCATGCTAACCTTGTCTAGCATTCTGGTTTTACTTATTTATTTGGGTTTTGGGAAAACACTCTTTTGATTAAACAAGGTGCTATTTTCTGCTGTACATGATTGCAAATGGACCTTAGACAAATAAAAGACTCTCAGATTTGGAGTGGTCCCTATAGCAATGTAAACTCTGGTGAGAGTGAGCAGTTGAAACATCTGACTGCCAGAGTCTCCTGGCCGAGGGCACTAATGTGGAGAGAAGGGCATGTGACAGTGTGGGTATTAGTGTTTATCTGCCATTAGCTCCAGCCTTTAAGATTCATAAAACAGGACTGAGAACACCTACATCCCAATTACATCCAATTAAGACTCCTATTTGATGAAGTACAATTTGTATAATAAATACAGAGACTATAAATTAGAGCAAAATAGATAGTTAATCATTAAAAATCAAATAACAAAGTCAAGTATTTGAGGGAAATTATCTTAGGGAAAAATGAGCTGATATTTCAAGTTTTTAAAAAGCCAACTATAATTTACACAAAATAGCTTGATGAATTTAACATTCCTTCTGGTTGGATATATTTTTCGAATAAATAAAAATCCTGTGCTTGGAAATATTTTAAAGTGATACTTTAATTTTGATTCCTGATAGACATCAGTATGCTTTCAGCAGCGTGTGGACAAGGGTAACTCTACTTCAAAGAGAGGAAATCTGAGCCTGATTTGCACTTGAGAGGAGGCACATGAAGGACTTCAGTCAATATAGAGGAGTTCATTGTATTTCTGTGTTGAGTATTTGATACACCCTCTTGGCAGTGTAGTCACATACTTAATTTGCATGACGAGTTTTTCTTAAATGTCAGAAGGGAGATATGACAATAAGTATTCTCTTTGATTAACATGTTCAAAATTTTGCTTGACCTTAAATGAAGATATGCAATAATAACTCACTTCAAAAATGTGAATATGGTCTTTATAAATTGAAACAAAAAAATCCATACTGACAGTTAAGATCAGAGTCATACCTTATACATATAGATACATAGCTAAAATATATATTTTGCCATCTTACAGATGTTTTCTTACACTGCCATTACTGAAATTTATTATTCAAAGTAGATCATTGCCTTTTTAAAAATGTCTTTGCACTTTAGTGAATTCATGAGCTATCTTTTCTATATAAGATATAATATAAGAGACAATTTTCTGGTAGTAATAATAAGTTAAACAATAATATTTATTTTATGGAAAGCTATTGCATAATGAAGCTTTCTTATAACTGTAATAAAACATCATATGCCTGTTGACACATACACACACATGTTGTTTTGTGTGTGAATGTGTATATACCCACATATGTAATTACACAGTAATTATTGACAGGTTTTTAGTGGAGTAGGAAGTCATTATATTGATAGACTTTGTTCATATTCAGATGTTTGAGAAGAATTCCTAAGAGCACTGTTATACCATGTAAACATTATATATTCAGGTGATATAGAAAATTGTCCTCACTATTATAGAATGTCTAGAGACTACATTTTAATATTCCTAGACCAAGAAAATATAAACTAATCTGGAGTTGTGTAAATATATTTACTAGGATTATAATTTTCTTAATAATTGGAAATACATATTCGTACTCCATTCTTCATAGCTCTAGTTCATTCTTAAGTGCAAGTCCTATCATCTCATGTTTCTTATATGCCCAACCAGTTTAACTGAATTGGGAATTCACTAGTAAGTTATTGTTTAATCATTAAAAAGGAGTATTTCCTGTAGCTTTGTATCTGTGACATAGTCACCGACTATTCCTACGAGCAGCTTAAGAAGTGATCAGAAGGAAAGAAAATGGTGGTCATCATCTCCCAAATCTATCTCTATCGATTGCATTCTGAGTTACATTCATTTCAAATATTCGTAGGAGAGCCAGGTGACACTGGGGAAGGCCATGTATAAATGTTGTTGTTTGCTTCCAGTTGTTACCCTGTCCTGACTCCCACGGTTCAATGGTACAGTATATCTCCCTTGCCTAACTCTCTGCACCAAGTAAAAATTATGTATATTCTTGAATCTCTCTAATTTTCTTAATAAGAGGTTAATTAGGTTCAGTGATTCTTTATCTCATTAAAAAATGACTTTAAGTCCCACTGGGAATGCTACAACTCTGTAGTTTAAAGACAGTGAAGAAAGTAAAAATACTCACTGTTTTAATTAATAAGAGAGGCATATGTTACTCACCTCCATAGATATGTGTTCTCACCTCATCTTTTCACTTCAATAATATCATAGCTTGAATTAGCCCCTACTACTAACTAGTAAGTACTTAGTAACCTCCTTCACCTGAGGTAACCTACTATCTATTTCCTCCTCATTGTTAAATTACTACTCATCTTTCATGTCTTCCTTTGCTTGATTTTTCACCCACAAAGTGCTGTCACCTAAAATGTTGCCATACCTCCGTATTTAAAGTGTGAACAGAGGAAGACTAGTGGTCCCCCCCCCCCAAAATAAGGTAAAAAATAAGATAAGTGGGATGAGAATTAGAGGTGGACAGTGTCACAGATGATAAGGGAAAAGACAACTCTACCATCAGAAGCATGAAAAAGCACAGAGATGTCAAGTGAGACAAGAACCAGTGGCGGGAGCAGGCAAGCCTCTGATTTCCCATTTTAGTGATAAATAACATAGCGGCACTTTTATCAGTTTTTTACAGCCGGTTCTACACAAGACTCCTTTTGAAGAAAAGTTCCCTTGAATTAAAACAAAACAAAATAAAAGTTTGTAAATCAATCCCACAGTAAAAGAGCATTGCAGAAGTAGTCATAAGATTGTGGTTGCTACACGGCACTCATCTTCATTAACTTGCTATTTCATTTTGTGCTTCAACCATATAATGAGGAATTTGAAATAGACTAGCCTTTAGATGTCTTACACTCATGATTTTTATTATAAGAGATGCCGCATAACAGTGGTTAATTGCACAGACTTTGGAGACAGTGTCCTTAGATAAATACTTCGGTTTTAAGACTTACTGGTTGTGTGACTTTGAAAAATTTAGTTAACGTTTCTGTGTTTCAGTTCCTTCATCAATAAAATGCTGATAACAAAAGGATGCAACTTATAGGCTTATTGTGAGAATTAAATGAGTTAATATAGAAAAAGATTAGGAATATTCTGACACAGCAGGTGATATATAAATGTTTAAATCATAGCTATACGATTTAAAAATTCAGGTTCAATAGAAAGGCAGTATAAACTCCAATGTCATGGGTGAGTGGAGTGAAGGGAGCTTGTCACTACTTCTGTGAGTCCTTCTCCTTTGCAGATCACAGGATACCCTCCTATCTAAACTTGAGAAAAATTCAGAGTTGGGGGAATCTGTAAAACATAGTATGAATTGAGGTAATCATGCCTTCCCTCACAACAGTCCCACCAAGTGTAAGTCCAGCATGTTTGAACACGGACGGTGAGAATTAAATTACGATTTCCTAAGGCATTGAAATGCATATACAAATACTTCGTAAAACTAGCTGGACCACAAAAAGCAAAATCATGTAATAATTTTGTTTTTCTACCTACCATTCTTTTTTAAGCCTACTATGTTGGATTTCTTGTCTCTGATGCTGGAGAAAATATGGGGTAGAGGGCAAACCTTCTGAGTCACTCTCAATCACATTTTCAAAAATGAACAGCCTAGCCCAAAGTAAATGAAATATGAATCACTATTCCAATTAAAAATCTCCCCTCCCTCAGAGCTTCCTGACAAATCAATGTTGAGAAATCAGCAGTGGAAAAAGAGTTTATAATTTCCTCCTTCTTGTTTGTTCCACCTCAATCCCCCTTCTTCTACCCAGGGTTGGGGTGGCACAATTTAGGGCAAAAGCATCAAAATTTAGTGCTTGATTTCTGCCATTATAGTCTGATGTTGAAATCTCCTGTTTGGTAGATGTCTAAACACTGGCTCCTTCTTTCATGGGATGTTTTCTTGATTCTTCAGAGGTGCCTCCTTGTGTAACAAAGAATTTGACTAGAGTTTGTTCCAGGTTTCTGGGAGGTAACTCTAAAACCCTGGAATTTCCCAAGTGACTAGAATGTTTTTGTTATTCACGGTGGGCCCCTCAGACCACAATTGATAGTTTTTACTAATGAAGTGATCCATGGTGAGCCCCTACATAGTTTGTGCTAAGAAAATGATTCAGGTTGAGGTCTGGTCATGCCAGAAAGAGCAACTATGTGATTAGAGGGTTGGGGCTAGGAACCAGGTGATATCAGCTTGACCCCTGGGAGGGGAGGAGGCTTGGAGATTGAGTTCAACCACATGGTCCATGATTCAGTCAATCATGCTGTAGGGAAGGAAGACAATTCCTCTACCTTTTAGGTCCTTCTTGCTGGCCTAAGAATTAAATTGACATGAGACAGAATAACACGAGAAAATCAAACAAAGCTTTATAACATGTATACATGGGAGAAACCCAGGAAAGCTGAGTATCTCACCTGAATGGCTGAGGTCACCACCATAAATACCATCTTCAGCTAAAGACAAAGGAGGGTGTTGGGGGTAGTGGTTTGGGAGTTCAAAGGGGAGGAAGGCAATTCACATGGAAATGGAAAAGCAAACATTTGGTAGACAGAACTTTGATAAGAATGGGCTTAGCAAGGACCCTCACAGTCTACCGATACCCAGAGTTATCTACGGTGATGGCCTGTCCTGGGGACGGGCCTTCTATCTTAAATTCTTTTAGGCAGTTAGGGGGAAGGTGAAAGTTTCTTTCAGAGTTTTTTGTTCTTAAAAATAATCAAGGCAAAGAGACACATTTTGGGGTGGCCAATTCTGATCCCCCACAATGCCTACACACTGAAGCCTCAATAAAACTCTGGACATTGAAGCTTGAGTGAGCTTCCCTGGTTGGCAATACTGATTTGAGTGTTGTCACACATCAATGCTGGGAGGGTAATGCATTCCTGAGAGTGACAGAAGATCCAGGTTTGGAACCCTCCCAGACCCTACCTTATAAGTCTCTCTCTTTTGATGATTCCAGTCTGTGTCCTCTTGCTATATTCTTTTTTTTTTTTTTTTTTTTGTGAAGAAGATCAGCCCTGAGCTAACATCCATGCTAATCCTCCTCTTTTTGCTGAGGAAGACTGGCTCTGAGCTAACATCTATTGCCATTCCTCCTCCTTTTTTTCCCCAAAGCCCCAGTAGATAGTTCTATGTCATAGTTGCACATCCTTCTAGTTGCTGTATGTGGGACAGGCCTCAGCATGGCCACACAAGCAGTGCATCGGTGCTCACCCAGGATCCGAACCCGGGCCACCAGTAGCAGAGCGCGCGCACTTAACTTCTAAGCCACAGGGTCAGCACCCCACTTGGTATAATAAAACTGTAATCCTGTAGTACTTTCCTGAGCTCTGTGAATCATTCTAGAAAATTATTTAACCTGAGGGTGACCATAGGGGCCCCAAATTTGCAGCCAGCTAGTAGAAGTGAGAGTGGCCCTGGACCCTTGAATTTGTAGCTGGTGTCTGAAGTGAGGGCAGTCTTGTGCCCTTAATTTGTGAGTTTTGCAAACTCATCTGTGGGCACCTCCCATTGACAACATTCCTGGTACTGGTGATGTACACTTTGGGACCTTGTTAGAGTCACCTTACTCTGGGAGTCTGATTGCTTGGCTCGTATATATATCTTTTTACAGTATCAATTCAGGACCACATAAGATACCCACTACTTTGAGCCTCCAAACCTTACAAGTGCAGACCGCCTCCATGGGAGTCCCACCTCCTTCCTCTGCCCTCAAGGTAAGCTCCAGTTAGAGTTTCACCTTTACCCCTTTTTCTTGAGAGCCAGGCACACTTTCTGTGTCTTCTGAACTTAAGGGGACATATGTCAGGTTCCATCAGTTTTATGAAATGATAGTCTAGCAAAGAGCATTCCTCTCCACCAGGCAGGGAGAGAAATGCCGAGAACTCCTACAACACTTTCTAAAGAAATAATCATTCACCCATATTCTTCTCATTTTCCTGACTTTTCTATGTATTGACTTAGGGGTGTGATGGACTTTGGTCCTCAAACTGACTTGTGCAGCAATCTAGCATATTTCTTTAGGAAGCAAGTGTAGCTAACATCTATTATTCTCATATTCTGGCTCAGCAAGTACAGAGACAAAAAAGAAAGTCTCATTTAATTTCCTGATGCACTTTTGGCTAAGTCCAACCATAAGAAATAAAGAAGCTTGTTTAATGCACCTAATTATTTCACAAAGTATTTCAGGATATACTAATTCCAAAGGATGTTCATATTTGCTACATAAATGTACATTCCATGGCCTCATAAGCTTGGAAAATTCTGAGCTAAACAATATTAAACAATTTGCATTTTCACAAAACCTCCCAGATTCTTTAATATACAAATATATCAGAAGTTTCTGAGAGTGTTTGATATTCCATTTTCTAAAATTGTTCCATTTTCTAAAATTACTTGATTCTAAGGGCATTTTTAAAAGTACCGTCTAATAGGACAAACCATCAAAACTGAAAAAAAACAGGTATATGTCTCTTCTTATTTATCTTTTTTTCTACTCTTTGTGATTATATTGCTCCTGTTTATTAAAACGTCAACTGATTGAACAACTAAGTTATGCATATTCTTAAATGTCTTCTTCCGTCCATCTCCCATTTGAAATATTTTGAGTGGCTTCACTGTTAAAGATTTTTATCTTTTCTTATACAAAACACAGATATGACAGTATTCAGCTGTGCTTTGGCCAGTATAAAGTAGTGTGATATTATCAAATCTCTAATTCTATATAGTTTATATGTATAATATTTTTATTAACTTATTAATAAATTGCACAATTATAATTAAAAATACATATAACTTTTAGGGTGGGATAATCCCTTTACCTGGTTGCCTGTTAACGAGCTTTCTATTAACTAGAAAACTCTAAGCTTTTTGCAGCCCTGGGGCTAGCAACTACTCCTCTTCCGTCCTTTTTTGGCGCACGGTACTTAGGTCTAGGGCACTAATTTGGCAAG
Source organism: Ceratotherium simum simum (assembly GCF_057802395.1). Classification (NCBI taxonomy): domain Eukaryota; kingdom Metazoa; phylum Chordata; class Mammalia; order Perissodactyla; family Rhinocerotidae; genus Ceratotherium; species Ceratotherium simum. The sequence goes on along the minus strand of NC_141927.1, from coordinate 11,777,658 downwards.
TGATTTTGAAGCTTGAAAAGTGCAGAGTCGAACTCATTTCATAGATGAGAAAAAATAAGGGACAGAATTTTAGCTGTCCAAGGCCATTTAGGATAGCCTGCCTGGTCCAGTGATGTGTTATTTCATCAGTGTATGGCTTTTCATCTTAATTACGTTTTACATTTCTTGATGTCGTGGAACTATATATTTTTACTTCACAGTTTTGAATCTTATAATAAGTGCCCAATTCACATTTTCTATATAAATGAACAGATGAAAACTTTTTTTACTTAAATAAAATTTGACCACATTAAATACAAATGATGAATGGTCCTTTTTAAAAACACAACAATAAACTGAATGATATATATGGACAACTGCTTAAGTTTATATTCTAAACAACTAAGTAGATGAAAAATATAAAGCTAAGGCTTTAAAGGCTGTTTAATGTATTATTTTTATATTTAAATATATAAGCAGATTAACAGCACTGCTTTACGGCCTTGGATCTCAAGCCATCTACTACATTAATCAACAGTATGTCTAATTCGCAATATTTGCACATACAGTGGTTATACAAGTTCAATTATTTGTAGCAGGTAAAACAACATTTAATATGCTTGGTAACATCAGGATTAATAATAGATATGTTCTTTTAATCTGTTTGGAGGGTACGCTCAGTGTTTGTAATGATGCCTTACTGCATTCTGCAGCTATTTCTGTTTGGATTATAAGCAAAGGATGGATGAGAACACACATTTAATTTTTATGTGCATGTGAAATCTAAAGAACGGCAGTGTTAGTCTTTGTTAACAAAAGTCTCAGAATTGTAATGAGTTGTGTGTGTTAGCAATGAAAAAAGTAATGTAGAACCATATGTATGATTTTGTTTAATATCTTTCCGACTCAGTATTTTATACATTTTCATCAGTATGACTGCTTTTTTTCATTGTCATCATCAAATAGGATGAGCTATATATTTCCAAAATAGCATGGTCTTTTTTGATTTCTACGTTAAAGCTAATTTTCAGAAAATGAAGTATTGGTGGTTAAAGCTAAACTTTCATTGCAATATATCTAGAAATATTTTTCTCTGGAATGGAAACTGTTAATATTTATTTATTTTATTCAGTTCCTTAGTCTTTAAGCCATTTCCCATCAAGTATAACTGATTTTATTTCATGAAAATATCTTCAATGGGGCAAATAAAATCTTCAGAACCATCTGACTCATCAGAAATTAAAATCCCTCTACTGGGGCTTTCTGCTTCCAGCATGAAAGGCGATGGCCACGAGGGGCTCTGTTTCCTAGTGATTACAACTAACCACTGGGTAAAATGCAGAAAAGCAATTATCTGAGGAGACTGAAAAATAAATAAGAGCAGGTAGACCGTGGAAAGGAGTCAAAACCAGGAGAAGTGACCTATGAAGGGGTGAGTCTCCTCTTTCATCTGTAGTTGTTATTGTTGTTCTCTTTTCTCTTACGACTTTGCCCCAAAGACAGGATCCAGCAACACAGATGCATAAAGTAGCATCAAAGTGGGAGGCTAAAACTCAGTCAAAACAAGTGGAACTGGGTAAAGGGAACTGTGGGATACAGAGAGTGGGAGACTGCTAGAAAAGGGATTCCCCAGTTGTATGCACGCATCCACACCAATCTCAGCCTCACCTATGAGCTCTACATATGTGTGGTAGACCCAATACAACTTTGCAAAGGCTCTGAAAAACGGAGATTAGGACTAGCACTTGAAGAAGCCAAGACAGACCTTGTGGTCTGAAACCACCTGGGTTGATTACCTGCAAAAATAACCATTGTCCAGAAGATTATAAAAGAATCCATAATTTAAGAATTATATATGGAAATGTCACTGATACGACCCAAAGTTACTCAACTCAAAAAGAACCAGGAAAATGTGGCCAATTTTTAGGGGAAGTGAAAAATGACATGGATGTTGAAGTTATCAGATAAGGACTTTAAAACATCTAATAATTATGCTCCGTAGGGAAAAGATAAACATACTTGAAATTAATGGAAAGACAGGAGCTCTCAGCACAGATATAAAAACTATAAAAAGAATCAAAATAGAATTTTATAACAGAGAGAAAAACAATAACTGAAAAATAAAATCATTAGACAGGCACAACAGCAACGTGAAGATAACAGAGGAAGATCCAGTATATTTGAAGATAGATCAATACAGTTTATAAAATCTGAAGATCATAGAGAAAAAAGATTTAAAGCAAAAATAAACAGAGCCTCAGGGATCCACGAGACAATACCAAGAGACCTAATATACATGTCACCAGAGTACTAGGAGAGGTGACAGAGATAGAGCAGAAAAATATTTGATGAAAATTCCAAATTTGGAAAGAAAAATATAAATTTACAGAATCCAAAATGTCACCAAATCCCAAACAGGATGAACTTGAAGAAACCCAGACAAAACCCATCATAATCAATCTTTAAAAACTAAATATAAACAGAAAAAAACTTGAAGGCATGTAGAGGAAAATAACAATTTATATACACAAGGAAAATTATATAAATGACTGCAAATGTCTCACCAGAGACCATGGAAGCCAGTAGATAGTGGAAAAACATCTTTGAAGTGCTAGAAGAAGAGAATTGTCAGCCTAGATTTCTATATTCAGTAAAATTATATTTCAGGAATCAAGGCAATACAAATGCATTATAAATGAAAGAAAACTAGGAAAATTTGTTGTCAGAAGCCCTGCCCTAAAAGAATGCTAAAGAACTATCTTCAGGCTAAAGTGGGAGAGAAATTTGTATATTCAGAGATAAAGGGATAGTAACAGAAATGGTAAATATCCAGGTAAGTTCTTCAAAAGATAATTTTTGAAAGCAAAAATTATAATATTATTATTATAGTATTTTCTAGTGGTGACACATGTAAATATATGTACATACAAATTTACATTTATAAAATAATTATGACAACTATGACAAACAGGTCATGAGACATCAAAGGGTTCGCCATAGTTGCCAGGTTTCTAAGTTTTATTTGAAGTGGTATAATTTTAAATATAAGTCGGAAGTGAAAGTTTAGGTATGTATATTATAAGCTGTAGAGGAACCACAAAAAATAATATAAAAAGATAAGACTAAAAAAGTTAACATAGTCGTATGTCACTTACCGATGGGGATATGTTTGGAGAAATGTGTTGTTAGGCAATTTTGCCATTGTGCGAACATCATAGAGTGTACTTACACAAACCTAGACAGTACAGCCTACGGCACACCTAGGCTACATGGAACTAATCTTATGAGACCACGGTCTTATATGTGGTTCGTTGTTGAACAAAATGTCATTATGCAGCACATGACTGTATAGCGATCAAATTGAGTACAAAAAATATTCAAATAAATATAGAGAAAAGAATAATGAAAGTAAAAAGGACATAAAGAAAACAAATAATAAAATGATGGAGCTAAATATAACCACATAAATATTTGCTTTAAATGTAAATGGACTGGGGGCTTCAGTTCCAGTTAAGATGAAATAAGCACACATCATGCTATGTGTCCCCTTGGTTACACCTAAAAACTCTGGAGAGAAAATGTCATGACTCTAAAGAAAATAACTGCAGGCAGACTGGGGAGGGTAATGAAATGTAAAAGAGCAACACAGCAGAGGGTCTTCTAGTTTATTTCCCTTTTCTATCTTCTGGCGAAGTCTCAGGGCAGCCCTCACTTCAGAACTGCTTAATGAGCATGACCAACGGAAACTCTCCCCTCTCTTTTTCTCTCTCCCTCTCCTGAGACTGGAAAGTGCTGTGGTGTTGTAAAACAGGAGGGAGTTGAGAAGGTGTAGTGGATTGAATAGTGTTCTCCCCAAATTCATGTCTCCCCAGAATCTCAAAATGTGACCTCATTTGGAAACAGGGCCTTTGCAGATGTAATTAATTATATTAAGATGATGCAATAGCAGATTAAGGTGGGCTCTAAATCTAATGACTGTTGCCTTTGTAAGGAGAGGACATGGAGCCACACATAGTGAATAAGTCCAGATAGAAGTGGAGATGGTGGGCCGGCCCCGTGGCTTAGCGGTTGAGTGCGCGTGCTCCGCTCCTGGCGGCCAGGGTTCGGATCCCGGGCATGCACCGACACACCGCTTCTCCGGCCATGCTGAGGCCGCGTCCCACATACAGCAACTAGAAGGATGTGCAGCTGTGACATACAACTATCTACTGGGGCTTTGGGGGGAAAAAATAATAAATAAAATCTTTAAAAAAAAAAAAGAAGTGGAGATGGAGATTGAGGTCCCGCAAGGAGAGAGGAATGACATTGCTGCAGAAAAAGTATTTGATGAAAAGATACAAATTTAAAAATTTGAGAAACTGGCAAAACTCAAACAGGATCAGTTTAAAAAAAATGCCCATATACATCATAATTAAATTATTGAAAATCAAGTATAAATAAGACAATCTTGAAAAGAGTCAGAAAAAAATGACACATTACATGTAGGGGAACAATGATATTAGTCACCGAGGATTTCTCCATAGAAACCATGAAGGTCGGAAGACAAGTGGAACATGTGTAAAATGCTGAGAAAAAACACTGTTTACCCATAATTCTGTAGTAAGGACAAATATCTTTGAGAAATGAGGGCAAAATAAAGACATTCTAAGATGAAGGAAAACTAAGAGAATTCTAGAAAACCAGGAGAACTGCTCTGAAAGAAATATTAAAAGAAGTTCTTCAGGCCAGAGAGAATGATACTAGATGTGAAGAGGGAACTTTAGAATGACATAAATCTAGTAGAAATTGTAAATATCTGGGCGGAAATAATGACCATTTAAAAATATGACAATTACCAATGGCATTTTCAATATTTGTAGGTGACAACATGATAACTATAAAAAAATTTACCTTTTATTTAAATTGGGGAAATCTTAACTATAAGAACACTGTGGAAAGTTACCTGTGTGTATTATAAACAGAGTAACCACTAAAAAACAGACAAAGATACAGTAAAAAAAATAGATTACTTAAAACGGAATTAAAAAATATTTCTTTTTTTTCTTCCTTTTTTTTTTTGTGACGAGGATCAGCCCTGAGCTAACATCCATGCCAATCCTCCTCTTTTTGCTGAGGAAGATTGGCCCTGGCCTAACATCCATGCCCATCTTCCTCCACTTTATATGGGACGCCGCCACAGCATGGCCTGACAAGCGGTGCATCGGTGCACACCTGGGATCCGAACCCGGGCCACCAGCAGCAGGGTGGCCACACTTAACCACTATGCCATGGGGCCAGCCCCTAAAGAATATTTCAATAGTACAAAAGAGGGTAAAAAAGGGAAATCAGAGAAATGAAAGGCAGAGGAGAAAAACAGAAAAACAGATGCTCTGAAATCCAACAATTTAAACATTTAAATATATATAATCATTTAAATACATGAATTAAAAGATAGAGATTACACCTGACCTCCACTTCTGGGAAGATGGAGTAGACATAATTTTCTCTACTCCTCCCATTAGGTCCAAACAAGAACTCTTGAGTGTTTACATATAAAACAACCACAAGAAAGACATGGTGGTGAATTTCCTGGGTTTTCATCTATCTCAGACTTAAAGATGAAGAAGCCACCAAACCAGAAATGCCAATGGGCATAGACAAGAAAGGACCCGACAAATGCCAGCTTCTCTCTAGACAAAGGACCAGGAAACTTTTATGCAATAACTGCACTACTCCAGATAAACACTGCAGAAGAAAACTGAGGCCCCAGCCTAACCAGAGCCTGCAGCACTGAGTGAGGAGCCTAGACTTCCACCCGCCCCAGGCTGTAATGAGGCAGCCAATGGGTTAAAGGGATATTATTCCTATTACTCATTACTTTGTAATGAATCACCCAAAATTTGGTATGTTAAAATAACAACCATTTTATCATACCTTGTGATTTTGTGTGTCAGGGATTCTGGTTGGGCTCAGCTGAGTGAACCTTCTGCTTCCAGTGGTGTCGACTGGGGTCACCAGCATTTGGCTGATGGCTGCTCTACAGCATCTGAGACAATGTCTCTCATACGGGAACCCCTTTTGGGAGTAGCTGGAAGGCTGGATTCCTCTGGGCCCCTCGCCTTCTTCTGGGCCTCTTCGCATAAATTCTTCAACAAGATGGTCAGACACCTTACACAGTGGCTGAGCACTCTGAAAGAACACGACAGAAACTCCCAGTCCCCTTAAATATGGAAACGTCACTTCCACAGTGCATTGTTTGTGAAGGCAGTCAGAGGCCAGTCCAGATTTGAAGAGAGTGGAAATAAATCCTACATCTCATAAGAAAGTGTGACGGAAACTACAACTATCTTTAATCCACCATTAAATTGATGCTAAATATTTCATTGTAATATTTGCTTTTAAAAATAGAATAATCCATTAACGAGGAAAACTTGTGGAATGTAAATGAATATATATTAAAAGAAAAATAATCTTTTATTATCATATCAAAAATTAACAGGTGCTTAGAAGTCACCACTCTGTCCTAACAACAAGTAAAAAGCTGAACAAATTGAAAAATTAACGCTTCTTAGATCCATCAGAGAAGTGAGGGCACGGGACAAACTGCTGCCTCGATAATTGGAGAGAGAGACAGACAGATACAGAGAAACTTACTGGAGTAGAAACTCATGAGCAGAAACCTACTTGGAAACTAGTGCTGAACCATAATTGATGAATTACTGGAGGCTCACTGTGAACAAGTCTGAGAGTGAAAAACTGCAAGTAAACACAGTCATGGAGGCGCCCACACTTTTGTGAATTTTACCTGCAGGTGCTCTACCAGGTCCTCACAGAGAATAGCAAAGAAAAATCCCCTCATACTTCTGGCAGGGGGAGGGGTAAAGGAACTATTTAGAAATCTACCAGACCCCATTCTGTTCTTTTTTTTTTTTTTAAACTTTTATTTTATTTTATTTTCCCCCCAAAGCCCCAGTAGATAGTTGTATGTCATAGTTGCACATCCTTCTAGTTGCTGTATGTGGGACACGGCCTCAGCATGGCCCAAGAAGCCGTGCGTCGGTGCGCACCCGGGATCCGAACCCTGGGCGCCAGCAGCTGAGTGCACGCACTTAACTGCTAAGCCACAGGGCCGGCCCCATTCTGTTCTTCTTTTTTTTTTTTTTTTTTTTTTTTTTTTAAATTTTTTGTTTATTGCAGTAACATTGGTTTATAACATTGTAAAAATTTCAGGTGTACATCATTGTACTTCTATTTCTGCATAGATTACATCATGTTCACCACCAAAATACTAATTACAACCCATCACCACACACATGTACCCAATTATCCCTTTCACCCTCCTCCCTCCCCCCTTCCCCTCTGGTAACCACCAATCCAATCTCTGTCCCTATGTGTTTGTTTATTGTTGTTATTATCTACTACTTAATGAAGGAAATCATACGGTATTTGACCTTCTCCCTCTGACTTATTTCACTTTGCATCATGCCCTCAATGTCCTTCTTATTAAGACCTTGTCTCAAGGGAAACTGCTTTAGCAGAGCCTAACCTACCTGGGAGAAGGGCAATATCCAACTGCAGCCCCTTCTCGGTGTCCTCTCCCTCTTAAGTGAGGAAGAAAACTGAGAAGAATTTGTGAAGTTCACAGTCCAGAGGCACAGACTCATCAAAAGACCGAGACCCAATCATAGGACTATGGAAAACTCCCCCTCCGCTACACGTTACTAAAGGCCTATTTACTGTAGTTCTTTTTACTCAATACATCATGTCCACCTTTCAACAAAAAGTTCCGAGGCATACTAAAAGACAAAAACATGGTTTGAAGAGACGGAACAAGCACCAGAACCATAGTCAGACATGGCAGGAATGTTGGAATTATCCGATCAGGATTTTAAAAAAAAACGACTATGATTAACATGCTTGAGTTTTAATGGACAAAGTAGACAACATGTAAGGACAGATGGATAATGTAAGCAAAGAGATGGAAATTCTAAGAAAGAATAAAAAATAAATGCTAGAGATCAAAAACATGGTAACAAAAATGACGAGTGCCTTTGAGATTCTCGTTAGTAGACTGGACACAGCTAAAGAAAGAATCTCCAGGCTTTAGGATACGACAATAGAAACTTCTAAAACTGAAAAGCACAGAGAAAAAAGGTTTAAAAAAAGAACAGAATATCCAAGAACTGTAGAACAACTGCAAAAGATGTAACATATGTGTAATGGGAATGCGAGAAGAAAGAGAGATAGGAACAGAAGCAATATTTGAAGCAATTATAACTGAGAATTTCTCCAGATTAATGTCAGACTCCAATCCACAGATCCAAGACGTTCAGAGAACACCGAGGAGGAAAAATGCCAAATAAAAAAAAAAAAATCCATTAAAAGATTTTCAGTAGAGATGTGACAAGATCATATTCTCCTTTTGAATGGTTCACCCAGGGGCTCTGTGGAACTGAGATTTTGAGAGTTGGGATTCAGGATGCTGTGTTAGGAGGCTGTTTTAGTTGTCCAGGTGAAAGAAAATGAGGGCTGGAATTAAGATAAAAGGAGTGAAATAGAACCAGGCTGGAGCATTTTTATTTTTTAAAAAGCATCTCAGTTGATCCTAAAGTGCATCAAAGGTCGAAAATCACCCTTCAAGAGATTGATAGCAGCAGAAAAAGACTGCCCGTGGTGAGAGGCCCAGAGAAGTAAAAGCAAAGTAGAAATTTCAAAGAGCTCTGTCCAATTAGCAAAGGGCACGGACCTGAGACAAGCTTGTTAAGGTTTTTCAGATCACTTTCCCTTTTATTAAAAGCTGCAGTTCTCACCAGACCCGAGACTATGTCCTACCTGACATTTACAACAAAGAAGAAACTGATGAGACACTATGAGTTTGGGGTTTGAGTGTAGTTTTCATGGAATTGTAAGTAATGGGTGTAATAACCACTAGACATCCAATGATATCTAAATCCAAGCATCCTTAGGAAAGGTCCTGGAAATCTCCTTTGAATAAAACAAGGAAACAAAAGCAAACTGCACTTGATCTTTCTTCTCCAAAAGTCTACCAAGTATCTCGTCTCTCTCCTTCACCACCTAACTTCTTAAAAGATGAGTCTACATTTTCTGTTTCCACTTCTTTATCCCCATGCACTTTTCAGCCCCACAAATAAGGGTGCAGCCCCCCACCTCGCAGTCATGCTCTACCCTCTCTCTGAGCAGGTAAATCACCTATAAATAGGGGTGATTCCCTGACCTTCATCTCTAGTCTTGACCTTGTTCCTGAATCTAACTGCTCTGCAGTTCCAACTGCCCGCTGAAATTCTCTTTCTGGATCCTGTTGGCATTTAAAATTCCATGGTGCTATATTGAATGATCAAATTCAATATTTTTATCTCAAGTCTGCTTTTCTACCTAAATCCTTTCATCTTGGTTAATGGTATCTAGTCAGTCATTTGAGCTAGACCACTTGGAGTCATTTTTGACTCCCCCGTCCCTCACAGTTTTTACCTCCAAAATGTCAATAAATGGTTCCTGAACTAATAAAAAAATTTAAACATTATATGACCGGAAAATAATTAGATTGAAAAATGAAAAGGTAATTGAAATTAAACACTAAATTTCCAAAATATAGCATTATTAAAGGAAACTGTTCCTTATTATTCCTTTCACCAAAAACATATCATGATTTATATTTATTGGGAGATAATCAAATCAAAGTTAATTCCGTTAAGATAATTTAAAAATATATGTTACAATTATCGTGACAATCTGGATGTTCCAAACCCTGTGAAAGAGCACACTCTATAAAGTGCTATGGGAACTGCCAAATTTTTATTTTACTCCTCTTTATATCTGGTGTTGGCACTGGGTTCAGAACAGAAGGTACACTAAATTCATATGTTAGTTTTTAAAATATTTTCCTCTTTTTCTTCACAGTGAAGTGAAAACAACTATACTCCTGTCTCCTTAACTTTTAATATAAGGCAAAATTTGCTGCCAGTCTTTGTTAATGAATCTATACCATTTTGAGAGAGAAAAAACTGAAATTAAGCACTGCTAAGACACAAGTCCACATTTTCTTCAACTAGGCCATGCTGTCCTGAGCCATGTCATAAGCATGGCATTGGGAGAACTAAATAACATGGGGACGCTGAGTGATGTGTCCAGAGATCAAGTATAGCAGTTTCTATAAGCATTAGTGAGGCTATCACTGCCCTTTCCTGCTGAAAATGTACTGGTCTATCTCTGCGGTACTGTCCTTTTCATACAAAGTAGAAGCAAATGAATAGTTGCTGCTCCATAAAGCTTAACATCCAAGTAAGGCAATCCAGGTCTATTTCAGACTCTGCATCCAAGGTGATCTCTGGGAATTGTTGATTGAATAACTATGGCGTGTTGTACGTCATTTTTATTAATAAGGGAGAAGTCATCTACATGGCATCAGTAGTTTTAAGTTGTGAGTTGCTTTAAAACGGTATGTTTTAAAATAATCTTGAAAATTCAGTTACGTATTTATTCAAATTATTTTCTGGAATATGATTTTTCTCTCTTTATCTACCAACTTTGATATCAAGAATTTTGGTGTCTTTGCATAATTCTTTAAAAATGGTGAACTTAAGTCTGAGAAAGGATAACAATGTTTTTTTTCAATCTGTCAGAGCAGTCTTTGATGATACTTGGATTTTCTCTATAGTCTTTGAGCTAATATTATTATATGGAGATATTTCAGAAGAACATAAGATTTGTTCTTTTTCTACTAAATAATGTAATGTCTTTAATATATAGCCTTAAATATGCAAATAGACCATTTCTTTACCTGTAGAGTTTTCTTTGATTTATTCATTGCGGCCATGTGCCAGGCAGCTTTAGGCCCTAGGTATACAAAATCACTGCACTCATTGAACTTAGTCCCAGCATGGAGAAAATGAAAAAATAAACATACAATCTATATCAGATAGGGATAATTGTTACAGAAAAAAAATAGCATGGTGAGGGAAAAAGATAATGATTATGAGGCTCTCTCTGAGAGGATGATACATGAAAGAGGACAGAAGAAAGTGGGAGAAAAACCCATGAAAAAATCTCATGTAACAGCATTGCAGATACAAGAAACAGCAGAACAGTAGAAATCCCAGAGACAGGCCTGAGGCATGACTTCAAGGAAGGCCATTGAGACTGGAGAAAAAGGAGATAGATGGCCATTGGTAGGAAGTGAGCTTAGAAATGTACCCAGGTGTATCAGTTAGGCATTGCTCCATAACAAGTCACTGTAAAATTTTAGTAGCCTAAAACAACCCCATTTATTATTTCACACAAGTCTATAGGCCTAGGTTCATCAACCTGCTGAGACTGATTACACATCTGTTGTCACCTGCTAAGTCTCTTGGGGCTGGTTTGTTTAGGACGGCCTCCACCCAGATGGCTCATCTCTGCTCCGTGTGGTTTGTCACCCTGCAGTGGGCTATAGCTCAGGCTTGTGCTTATGACAGAGGTAGGGGTCTGAAGGAGAGCAAAACTTGCAAGGCCTGTTGTGTTCTAGGTGTGCAACTGTCACACACTCACTTCTGCTGCCTTCTATTGGGTAAAGTAAGCCACAGGCCAACCCAGGTTTATAGGATGAGGAAATAGATTCCATCACTTTTGGGGAAGATTTGCAAAACGCAGTTCAAAAAAAAGAGATGGAGTGGTAAGGATATTTTTGTAATCAACTGACCACAGCAGGAGCCAATTCATTAAAGATTTCATAGGCCATGAGATGAATTAAGATTTTTTTATTCTGTATATAATGAGAAATTGCTATGGTTTTGAATAAACAAGGGAATGATTTTATTTCTCTTTTAGTAGTATCACCTTGCTGAATGGAAAAAGCATTTTATGTGAAGTGGGGTGTGAGTGGAGGGAAAAAGATAAGAAATGAGACTTTAGTGGTCTAGGGGAAAAATGATAGTAGCATAGACTCTGTCAGTAACAGTGGGGATAGTGAAACTGTTTCAGTTTGGGTTGTATGTTGATATCAGCACTGATATGATTTATTGAATGACTGTAAGAGAATTAGGAGTCTAAACGGTATCCTAGCTTTTGGGATTGAGAATTTTCACAAGTAATTTTTTTCACTTTGGATACCATTACTTTATTTCTTAATTATAACCATTTTGCTGCTCATTCTGATCAGTGAGCTGGTTCTAATTGAGTTATTTATGCTTTGTGAAGGATAAACACCTCCATTTTTAGGAAATTGTCTTTTATAGAATCAGCTTTATAATTTTGATTAATGACTGGGTTTAGAAAAATATACATTTTGAAGATGATATTTAATATCTTTCATTGATGTTAAGGTGAGGAAATAAAATATAAAACAGGAAAAATTCTCCTGGACAGTTCTAAAGCTTTTTTACCTCAAGGCCTTTTACACTCTTAAAAATTTTGAGGAACCCCAATGGTCTTCTGTTTATGTAGAGTGTATCTATGAACATTTACCATAAAAGATGTTAATACTGAGAATGTTTAAAATATTTAATTAATTCAAAATAAACATGTTAACATAAACAGCATGCATTTATGGAAATAACTACAATTTCTGCCTTTCTAAAAATGTAATGAGAAATATGGTGGTACAGTAGACCCTTGCAAATCTCTTTAATGCCTGACTTAGGGGGATATCTAGATTCTCGTGTCTGGTTCTGCATTCAATCATTGCAAAAGGTTGTTTTGGTTTAAGTTTAAGTTGGAAAAGGAAGACATCAAAGACCCCTGGCAGGGTCTCACGGACCCCCCGAGGTCTTCAGATCCCAGTCTGAGAACTACTATCCTAGAACCACTGTTCTAGAGAATTTGGCTAGTTAGTCAAGTTTTGCGAGGACACATTCCTTTTACTAGAGACCCTAAAACACAGCACCTCTTGTTTTAGTCCTCAGGGCACCTTTTAGTCGTTGACATGGAAAGGGGGCATTTGAAGGCTGGCATGCACGTGATTAACTTCTGCTGACATGCCTCCTGCATTCTGGATGAATTTGTTCTTATTTTGTCATAAACCCTTACATTACTATAAACTCTGATTCCGACACCTGCGTTAGTTTACTGGGGCTGGAAAACAAAATAGCACAGACCAGGTGGCTTAAACAACAGACATGTATTATCTCACAGTTCTGGAGGCTGGAAGTCCAGGATCAAGATGTCAGCAGGTGTGATTTCTCCTGAGCCTCTGTCTTTGGCTTATAGATGGCCACCTTCTTGCTGTGTCCTCACACGGTCTTTCCTTTGTGCGTTCACATCCCTGGGAGCTCTTTGTATGTCCAAATTTCCTCTTCTTATAAGGACACCTGTTAGACTTTATTAAGGCCACCCTAACAGCCTAACTTTAACTTACTTACCTCTTTAAAGGGCCTATCTCCACCTGCAGTCACATTCTGAGGCACTGGAGGTTAGGACTTCCATGTGAATTCCGAGGGGGACACAATTCAGCCCATAGCACCACCTCATCTTCAATCTCCAGGTGGTTCTTACCCATCTGCCTCCACTCATCACATAGTGCTTTACTTCGTTTAGAAGTACGAAGGAAAAGAGAAATTATTCTATATTTTGTACCAGGAAAAATTACAGTCTTCAGGATACATAATGCAACTACGTATTATTTTTGACTAAGTGAAGCTTATCTTTTGACTAAAAAATGAAATGATGATAAAGCAGCAAATGTCTAGTAAGAAAACACTTCTACTTGCATGAAATTTAGTAATTGATGCTGATGGTAATATCTATGATGCATATTGAATTCCTAAACAATTATATCGGTAAAAATATAAAATTCATTTATTTATTCCCAAAACATTTACTGAAATTAGCTGTAATGTTGTCTAAATTCTAAGCGCTTGGTGTATGTTCATGAGTAAAATCAGCAAGATCCTTATCAAATAGCGCTAACAGTCTAATGCAGGAGTTGCTCCATAAAAAATGGAAAAAAGTACAAATTGTCATAAGTGCTATACAGATACTAATGATCTATGCTGTTAAGCTTTCTTTTCAACGCAATTTCTATTAATGAAATATTCGATGTATTTATATTTTTATATACTTATATCTGCTAGAAAGTTCCAAAAAATATAGCTTTATTATAAAATAAAGTTGTGAGATCTCTCACATTTTTAGGTGAGTGTTGAAGGTAGCATAAAATGTTTTCTTTGAAGACAGCCTAAAGGAGGCAAAAAAGAATCGTTGACCACTAACTGGAAATATCTGTATTTTCAACTTAAAACTCCCTTTTGTAGAGAACTTTTCATGTTTCAGCTGATACAAATGTATAGATATAAAGGCAAAAACAGGATGGACAATTCGATTTAATTTCTTTTAAATTAAAGCAATGTATATCATGGTGAGAGTAGAGATAATTTACTCCTTGAATAAGAAAAACCATTCATTTATTCATTTAAATGTGTGAAATATAATGAAATGAAAGTATGACACCATGTATTGCTTTAGTCCTTTATTATGATACCTATACTTAATTTTCTTTTTACATATCAGGAAAAACAAAGAATACTAAATACTGAGAGCACGGGTGGAGAATACAAAGAAATTTATCCACACCTCAGATTAATTAGAAATACACATCTGTGAATGCATTTTATTGACTCTAAAAATATAATTTTCATAATATTACCAAAGTTCCATTTCATATATTTAAAATTTAATATCTGTCGTCTATTTGCATATTTAAATAGTGCAATAGCTGTTCCAAAAATTTCTGCTGAAACAATTTTGTTTCCATAAAAATTGCAATGATTAGAGAAATAAGAGTAGAAAGAAATGCTAAGTTAAAGTACATTTTTCCTATGTCATAATATTTGAAGACAGAATTATGAATGACATTTAATTTGGGATCAATATGCTCAGGTGAGAAATCTTAAGCAAAATTGATTGTAGACTACTTAACCCGAAGGGAAGTAAATTAGTTTGCCTTTCTTTAGTTCCCTGGTTAAAGAAAACACTAGTGTTTGACAAAAATACCTCTCAGAAATATAAATATAAATCCTGAAATCAAGATAAACTCACTGACATCTTACAAAAATTGGATTTAATGGTTTTTATGGCAGTAATCTACTTTTGGTATAGAAATTTTTAGTCAGAGGTATTAAGAAATTATAATATTACTTTACTAAATACTTAATTTTTAAATGTCAATTATATAAGACCAGATTTCATTCCCATCTCTACTACTTATTAGCTAGAATTTCTTTAACAAATTATTCAACCACTTTAAATTCAGTCTGTTTTGCATTTTTAATCCGGAAAACTCGGGGCTATCTTTTCTTCCTCACCTACAACATAGAGTTGTTTCGCAAATTATTTTGACTTCATAAAGTGGAAAAAGTACATCACTGGACATAAATAAACTCTTATTAAAAGCTATCTGTAAACGTACAACTATATTTGACAAACCATTCTAGGTCACGCCATGATGACTATGTTTACTTCAACACTGATGGACAGAGATGTTAGTAGATGTGATAAGAATGATAATGTGTGTACGCGTGTGGATGGAAGGGGGTTGTTTGTTGTAAAAGCAAATCGGCCATCTTTCTAGGGCATTTCTCCACAGTAAACATAAAAACAGCTTCACATTGAAGCATGCTGGGATTTGATTTCAAAGGCCAGCGTGAAATCAGAGTTTATTTTCATTAGAGAGAAGGAGACACTCATGCAGGAACAGGTGCGTTCTAAAATGGAGACACAGTGGAGAGGGGGTAGGTAAATCACGATGACATTTTTTCTTTCTTTTGGAGGGTTTCATGACCTAAATGAATCTATCGGGCTGGGTTTGAAATGTGCACTGACAAATAAATTAGTTTATCAGGGCCTTTTCTTCAAGACCACAGACTGAAAACATATTTCATTATTACAAGAGCTTTGGAGAAGGAACTGGTCACTCAGTCAAGCTCTGGAAGGTTGTAGGAGCAAGTGATGCCCTTTTTTGTGGTCTGGAGCTGCCTTGAGCTCATTTCCCCTTTGTAACACCGTCCCCAGGAGCTCTTCCAAGGCAAACTCTAAAATTGGGACAATAATGATGTGGTCAGCTACTCTGAGGATGGAAGAGGAAATGAACTAAATGATCCAGCTTTTTAAGAGAGTAGTTTAATCACCATAATTACTAAGCCATATTCTACCGTTTATTTAAATCAAGTTCACGTTCATGTAGGCCCATCTCTGAAAAACTATCAAGACCAATAGAGTGGGCACCTCAACCTGTTAGAAGGAACAATACAGGGAAAGAAAATGCTCCATTAAATTTCAAGGTAAGAATTATTATTGTTATTATTAATATTGCCATTGTGTGAACTTCTTCCTGTTATTATCCAATCACCATTTTTTTCTTTTGTATCGTTTTTACTGAGCACAGAGTCATCAAGACCTAGATAATCGTGTCATAGGCAGAAATAACCAAGAATTCAAGAGGCATAACTTTTAGATAACAATGTCCAAAACATTTGAGGTCAACATATGAGGATTCTTGAAGTTATAGTATACCTTCCAGAATTAAAACCTCGACTATCTCTTTCTTTATAAACAGATTTGTGAGACCCACAATAACATTTTCCAAGAGTTCAGTTCCCGGGATGGCTTAAGAATCTTTGATACAAGCAAGCTATGAGACATATGCTTATGATTATACATCCATTCTTGGTCGGGGCTGACACTGAAGAAAAATCAAAAATCACATAATATAGCTTAAAGAATATTTATAGGACTAGGACTTAAATGCAAATTGAAAATGTCATTATTAAAGCAAACCCAACATGCATAGTGGTAGTTTTAAAAAATCGTAGAACATTTCTCCCCAAAAGAAATAAGAATATGTACTTTGGGTAGTTTCTCATACCATCCTCCATATGTTTGTTTCAGCTTTAGTATATTTGGATTATAGTACTTTAAAAATATTCATAAATTGGTCCTTTAAGAGGAATGTCTCCATTATGTGTAACAGGAATAGACTGAAAGAAATTTGAAACTTCTGGCTAAGGTTACAGTTTGTAAAGGTTGCTACATCTCTTTTGTGTTTCTTTTCATTTATAAGAATCTTGACTGAAATAGTCAGGAAGTGCCTGCCCAGTTCAGATAATTGTAAAAATATCTGATTGAAATCTTTTACGGCAGTTCCGTGAAGATAGTAAAAGTATTTTTTACAATTATTGAATGCTGTCTTTGGAATGAGAACTATAATTATTTTACCACACAGTCAACTTGGAGATTCTATATTACACATACAATTGAATTCTCATAAAATATTTCTTTTTATTAAACTCTTGTGAAGAGTTTTGTGTCAACATGAAAAAAGCTGCTATAAACAATCGTGTACAATGTTTTTATGAACATAAGCCTCCATTTCTCCAGGGTAAATACCCATAAGTGAGATTGCTGGGTCAAAATCTAGAAAGAGTCCAAATGTCCTTCAGCAGGCGAATGGATAAACAAACTATACAATGTGATTCTACTTCACAACAAAAAAGAATGAACTATGGATGCAAGCTACAACTTAACATAAATCTCAAAACATAAATGCTGAGTGAATAAGCCAGTTTCAAAAAAGTTACATAGTGTAAGATTTCATTTATTTGATGTACTCACAATGAAAAATCTAGAGTGAGGCAGAACAGATAAGCGGTTGGCAGGAGTTGGGAGTGCGTGGAAGGTGTTACTACAAGGATAGCAAGAGGGAGTTTTTGGGGGTGATGGGACTTCATTTTATCCTGGTTGTGGTGGTAGTTACATGGATCAATACATGCATTAAAGTTTATAAAACCATTAACAACAACAACAACAAAATCAACATATATTAAACCTTTAGAACAAAAATTTAAAAAAGAATTGAAATCTGGTGTGCACTTGCAGCAAGTGCTAATTGTTAAGATGGGCCAGGATGCTCTTTTCTTTGCATTGTCCATGTTTGATCTGCTCTGCACTATTCTATCCTTATCCAATGCCAGGGAACATGGGTGTTTTATTTAATTAGCAGAGCCTTTTTCAATGTCTATAAGGAATTCTTAGCATTTTTTATTTGATTGAAAAAATTTGTTTCTGGTACCTTCTTTTTAATCTTAAGAATGTTAGCTTCACACTATAGTTACTACACTAATGGCTGTAGGTTTTTATATCTCTGTTTAGATTGGGGAAGAAAAAGATGCCATGTTTTCTTCTCTTCATGTGACTAGAGGGGACTTCATTTTTTTGTTTTTTGTTTTTTATCTTGTGCCATTGATCAACCATCCTCTTCCATGGAATCTTCCTGACTTTTTATCGTATTAATATGTAAACATATTTATATCTTTCTTATCTCTAGGAAGATGAAGTTTCTGCCACTCTTCGTTTCTCTCTAAACACTGTCTTTCCCATTCAGTCTGTGATGCTGAACTTGATGTTTCTTTTCTACCTCCTATTCGCTTAGCACTCTACTGCAATCTAACCTCTCCTAAAACTTAGCAAGGATTTTTTTTTTTTTAGCTAAAAAACAAAAGATATGTTTTTTTATCATCTGACTTAACCTCTCTAAAATATTTGGTACTAGGGACTGTCTTTTCTTATGTCCCTATACTTTCCTGGTTTTCTATGTTTTAAGAGGCCTCAAGCATCAGATTGTAGGATTAAGAGAAGTGAAAACAGCTTAACCTAGTCATTACAAAGCCATGTCCATGTAGGGATCAGTTTGAGCACTGAACACCTCAATCTGCATTAAGAATGGGGAAGTTGACGGCAGTCACAGAAGAAAAATGGCACAGACCACCCTCATCCCTTATCATCCAGCCTTAGTCTCAAGATAAGAAACTCAGTCTAAGCCGTTCTCCATTGAGACAGACGTGCCGAAAATGGATATATGGTCAGTCACTCCTCTTGGACCATGGTTTGACTTCACTGGTTCCTTATCAAAGACACTTTTGCCAAACACAGTCTCTAAAAAACCAGAATATTTGCTGAAATAGTTCAAAACTGAGACCAGAATTCATCATAGAGTTCCTCTCTTCTCCTCTAGGAGTAGTCATTACATTGTTTTCAATTCAGAAACAATACTGACACTTGTTCTATTTATTTTCTTCTCTTTGTAATGATAACTGAGTGATGAATAGACAACTCTGGATAATTGAAACCTCTCCAGAGCAGCTCTGTGTCTCAGTAAGAACGGCTGTGAGGACCTTCGCTATGTCAGAACCTGCCACAATCAAGGGCTGTCATCCTTCGGTCTCTGCCCTATTCCCAGGCTTGCAATTTTTTCAGGTTTGTCATATCCATGGCTTCCCATATCCTAGTGGGCTACTCAGAAAGGGAAATGAGCTCAGGCCCATAAGTACGACCTACAACCCTGGCTTGCTGGAATGGGTCCTAGGTATGAACATTGGGGGAAATGACAGGAAAGAGTCAAACTCAAAGTCTATGAACCAGTTCTCTGCTCCATAACTTCAAAGGCCTGGGGCTAAAGAAAAGTGGGTTCAAGTCGAACTCAAACTGAGGCTTGATGGTTAGAAGGATCTGATCTCAGAAAAGATGGGAAAGATAGAGATGATGTCAAGGAGAATTTTCTCCTGTTTTTCAATGAAACTGGAATGTCTAAACCCATAATGAGAGGAAGAAAGAGAGAGATCCAGAGACAGAGAACATGCACAAAATATGCAAAATGCAGTTGAGAAAGCCAATCAGGAAGAGAAAGCCTCATTCAAGAAATGGAGGCAGATTCCCCAGTTGTGATTTATTTCATAGACAAATTGAATTTAATATGTGTTCAGTAAATCATTTTGTTCAAATACAAACTGCTAAACCAAAAGAATGTATGGAAATAAGATTGCAGAGCTATGAAAGCAAAATGAGAACCAACCTAATGCTATTATAGTACTAATGAACAATTTAGAAAAGAGGGACAATATATAATGTGTTTAAAGTGAAACTAATGGGATGGAAGAAATGACTGGTATGATATGATCATATTAAAATCAAGGAATAAAAGACAATTTGATTATAGCCGTTAGAGGTAACATAGTTTGTATGGAGGACAGAAAAGACACTCCAACTTTTCTTGAAGGGGAAAATCCCAAAAAATTGGCCTTGAAAATCTATTTAGAGTAAACAAGAAGTCTACCTATGAAATAAATGGAAACTGGGAATAATTACTATAGACCATTGACCTTGAGGCATATTACTTTTAAGATACTGAAACACAGGAAGAAAGACAAACTAATTTAGACATCTCATATAAAAACCAGCTCATCACAACTGGCCTATGTATATAATTCAGGAACATAAATAGAAAGAGTGAAACTAAATAAAAAGAAAACAAGGGGATAATGAACATGGAATTCAGGTAGGAGTAGATAGGGCAGAGAGCTGGAATGGTAAGGGGTGGGATGATTAGATATATGTTATTTTCAAGGACCTGGCTTTGTTTTAGATGATGGATTTTTGGGCCCTTAATATATAATAATGGTTATTACTATTATCATTTTACTTTTTAATTGAGGTATAACATAATGCAGGAAAGTACTGTAAAATCTTAAACTTGAAAATATTATATATAGAGAGAATATATATATGTTCTCCCACATGTAACCACTCCTCAGATCAAGATAAGAGCATTGCAAGATAAGAAGTTTCCTTTGTGCCTGAAAATGTTATTTTCCTCCACTGGGTTAGGCAGAAAGGATGATTAGAGCTAAATCTAATCTGGTATTGGACCAGGTCAAGTAGCTGTAGTTGTAGTTTAGACCAAGTCTGTGCTTGATTTGTTCCTATTTCTTGGGTGTGGCCATCTTGGAATTCTGATCGGCATGTCTTTGGCCCCTGTGTAAGATTCAGTTTGGTCCTTTGGAGTTTAGAGTCTAGCTCTTCGGTCTCCCACCTCATGAAGAATCAAAATCTGGCAAGTGTCTTGAGTGGGGGACCAGTGGTGCATTTGATGCAGGCCTCTCGCTCTAGGGGGGGCTCTCTCCTAAGCGTCGGAAGACTGAGTGTGTTGCATCTACCTGTCTGGCCGAGATGAGGCTCTTCCTGGCAGGTCTCCGGCTCCTGGGCTCTGAAAATTCTAATATGCAGAGATTTCAAATTTAGCATTTCTATGTAGTCTTATGCCCCTACAAGTTCAAAATCTGGCAAATATGTTTCCTAGAACTCTCATACTCTAAAGGAGCTTTGCTTCCTAAATCTCCCAGTCTGCCTTAGCTCTCAGAGAAGCTTACCCCCATTCTTTCCTCTATAGATTCCCTCTGCCTAAGCTAGTGGCTCTCAGCTGGGGAGGATTTTGCACCCCCTCTCCCTTTCCCATCTTCATATTTGTCAGTGTCTGTTGTGTTTTTAGGACCATCTTCCTTTTGTAGCCTTCTAATCATGCACTTGGATAGGTATGATTATGCTTATTCTATCTGTAACCTATTAACTTCCGACATTTAATTGGGAAAAGTTAAACTAGACAACTTCAAGTTACTTGTCTTATTCAGTGGCAAGGTAGGAAAGGTATTTTATTACTAAGCAACAAGCTCATATTAATGAAGATCTTTAATGGTGTGAGTAAAGCAAATGACAGCTAGGTCCTAAAGCATCAGTTCTACATGTATGTCTGGCAGTGACGGGACATTCTCTGGATTAGCTTTTAATTTACTTAGATTTGAGTTGTTTATGAGTTGATAAGAAAAGGTTACAGGATGCTAGGAAGAGATTTCTGGATAAATTAGATTTTTAGTTAAAAGAATTTCTTTTTAATGAGATCACTGCATGTCTATGTTTGTGGTATGGCTGCTTTGCTAAATGAGTTTGGGCAAATTTATTCTTGCAATGAGAAAAATCTGAATACTTGACACTTGAGTAAACAATGTCACACTTTACTTTTATTACATGATAAAAACTATAAAAATATTTATTCACAATAATTAAGATATTAGAAAAATTATTTCTTTTGAAAAAGAATTTCAGACAAGCTGAATTTCCAACTCTAAGCCAGTGATTAATTGATGCTTTATTTTCATGTAATATAGTTAAATATTGTTTAAAGATTTTTCATGTATTAAAATAACAAGAGAATAATAGAATATGCTATAGCTTTACAGGATGTCTAAATGCTGAGTGCTTTTAATTACATGCTAGTAGTTCATTGGAGATGTGGAGATGAGGACATTCAATTTGCACTTTGCAATAATCTATACTCCAAAGGTGGTATGGTGAGTGATGAAAAAGATATTTTCTGAAAAATCGATGTTAGCTAAAACACTTTAATATTACATTATTCTTATATCACAGGGAGTGAGGTTGAGTGATGAATCTTTTGTTCCTTTTTTTTGTAATCAGTGGCACATGAAATAGTCTTACTTTAACCTTACCGAAACAGGCCTGTTCTGCCCACGGTGTAGTATGCCAATCACCGAGACGATGAGTTTTGCAGCAGAGAAAAGGTTTATTTGCAAGGCAGCCAGGTGAGGAGACAGGAGAACAAATCTCAAATCTGCCTCCTTGAAAATGAGGATTGTGGATCTTTATGGGATAAAGGGGCAGGGTGGTCTGAAATATAGGGATGGATGAGTGGAGGTCAGGAAAAGTGAGGTAACTGATGATCTGCACAAATAGTCAAGCTTCATAGGACTCATGTTCACAAAATGTTTGTATTATCATGATCTGAGGGAGAAGTTTTCGGCTCCCCTAAAGTCAAAGGGTCACCTATTGGACATTCTCGCAGGCCCAGTTGATGGGTCCATGGTCTCAACCCATCTCTCAGTTCCCGACAAGGAGTCCACTCTCAATTCCTGAAAAACAACTAACGCAACTGTTACGGTGGTGACCCAAGTGTCAGAGATATTAACTATAAGGAACCTAGTGAGAGTCTGATAATATATTGCTTATCTACATGACTTTTTTTTTTTTTTTTTTGGTGAGGAATATCAGCCCTGAGCTAACATCCATGCTAATCCTCCTCTTTTTGCTGAGGAAGACTGGCTCTGCGCTAACATCTATTGCCAATCCTCCTCCTTTTTTTTTTTTTCTCCCCAAAGCCTCAGTAGATAGTTGTATGTCATAGTTGCACATCCTTCTAGTCGCTGTACGTGGGATGCAGCCTCAGCATGGCTGGAGAAGTGGTGCGTCGGTGCGTGCCCAGGATCCGAACCTGGGCCGCCAGTAGCAGAGCGCGTGCACTTAACCGCTAAGCCATGGGGCTGGCCCTCTACATGACTTTTAAGAATAATCATTAATGGCTATCTGGCCAACAGTTTCATTAAGAACTTCCCAACGTGAGACCACTTTATTGTTTACCTTGCTATTCTTTTTTTAGGCCCACCACATATATGTATTTGTTCCCTCTTCAAGTATGGAATTGCATTAGAAGATAATACCACAAATTATCAAAAAGGAAAAATATTAAAGCACTTGGAAACGTAATTATATTTTAAAATACTGGTTGAGTGGAATCCATCAATATAAATTTCAATACTCAAACTATGCAATCTTCTTTGTCTTACTGTTTTTTTTGATTTGTTGAATTGTGCTACAAACTTTGTGATCTCGATAATCAATACGGTTTCTCATTACATTATCCTTCCTCATTTCTGTAGTTTTAAGATTTTGCTGAACTCCAAGTTTCTCTCATGCTTTAAGAATATAGTAGCATTCTGCCTGCAGGGAGCTTCCTAAAGCTTCCAAATTTCACTCTCCAGCTGCAGAGTCATTTCCATAGAGAGCGGGAATGGGATTCTTCCTGACGCAACTCATCTCACAAAGAGTTAGCCCAGTTGATTATTGACACACTATATTCTTGTCATGGGAGTGGGTTGAGGTTTAAAATTATCTGTGCCACATAAAAATAGCAAGAGTTCTTGAGACATGCAAGTATATTTGCCTACACTATCAGAAACTGACTACACAATGTAAAATGATACGAAAACACATGATTAAACTTGTAGATAGAATCGCTGTATTTATTTTGTGGGCTTAACTGCCATTGAGATTAAGACGTCATTTAAGTTTGGTTTTGTGCCCTAAAATTAACAATGTTCCTCCTTGGCATTTTTATTCCAAAAGATGTTAATTGTTCTTCCAGTGCTTTGTTTAATTTCTGTGGGGTTTGCTATTCTGTGTGTCATCCGTCTTCCTGAGGTTCTGTCACTGATTTATGAGGCAACTGATTGTTCCTGTCAGCCCACCTTAAAGATCCAATGAAAATGAACACCTCTGAAACCGTGATCAAGCAACGCTGGCTTCTGATGTGTTCGTTTTCACGCCCTCCTTTGGCTACACTCTATTACTTTCATCTTATGTGCTATTTTATAATGTGACCTTCATCATAAAAAAACTCTACTTGAATTTTAAGTGGTAGTTGAGAGAAAGCAATGTTGTGAAAAAGGAGAAAAAAAAATGAAAATAGGTTTTCATTTTAAGGCATTGCATGTTATATGCAAGCTTGTTAATCACAGCTGGAATGAGACTTTCAAATCTCAACAACATAATACATCAGGGCCCTTGAGTCTCTGGTGAGGGAAATGTTTTTTTTTATTTTATAGAAAACATAACTTTGATAACCTTGTTTTTCTTTGTTGTACAAAATATGGTTTTATATATTTTTATTTAGTTTCCGGTTGACTTAGCTTACTAAAGTTTTATAGTGTTTTACATGAAATGAGCACATGCTATTAAGAATATTGTCACCTCTAAATAAGGGAGCATATGAGAACATATGTTCAAAATATTTCAATTGACTTCCTGAATTTATTTTGAAGGACTTACTACTGAGATGTGCATTAAAATTTGAAATTTTTCTCTTTATTATACTCATTTTTTGTATTAAATGTATACCCAGCTAACATCTGCTTCAAAAATTTTATGAAGCTAAAATGGTTACAGAGTAATTTATTAAGGGAGTAATTTGCATTTTGGTCTTGGTATTTTCCTCTCCAGCATTCTGTAAATTCCAGTTGTTTTTAGGCATCATTGCTTAGGGAATTTTTTGACAGGACAGAATCAGGTATAGTACAAAGTCAAGGTTTGTCCTCTATTTCATAAAAGCCAAATCCCATTGAGAAAGTGAAGCTCGCTGGGCCTGAGCAGGAAGGCAGAAGGAGGAAGGCTTTGAGGTCAAGGAGGCAGAAAGAAAGGGATGCGATTTTAAGAGACTAGGGGGAGGAAAGTCTGATAGGATCTGGCCCTGCTCCCTCATAGAGTTGTGAGAAAGCAAGACTTTAGATGGAAGTGGAGGTGAGGAGCCCTCAGAACCAATTAGGCAAAGGTATACCCAGACTGATATAGGAGGCCCATTTCCCCAGAAGGCGTGGAAGATGACTTGAAGGGGCCACACTAACAACCAAAGAATCGAGGACCTCCCCCCACTGAAATGGAACTATGTAAGACCTTTTACAATCCTGGTGGATGTGGAAGGCAGGATATGGGCGTCTCAGTCCATTCGGGACTACAGACTGGGTAGCTTACAAACAGACATTTATTTCTCACAGTTTGGAGGCTGGGAAATCAAGATCAAGTCACCAGCAGATTCGGTGACTGGTGATGGCTGGCTGGCCAGTGTTCTCACTGTAACCACACAGGATGGAAGGGCCAAAGGAGCTCTCTGGAGCTTCTTTCATGTGGGTAAGAATCCCATTGAGGAGGGCTCAGCTCTCATGACCTAATCACCTCCCAAAGGTTCCATCTCCTAATACCATCACCTTGGGGGTTGGGATTTCAACATATGAATGGGACGGGCGGGACACAAACGTTCAGAACAGAGCAATGACCTTTGATGTTGAATCAAGTGGATTTAAAGGCACTAGTGAAATGCAGTAATTCTCACACCTAAATAAAGCTAGATATAGAGATGGTGGGAGAAAAATGTTTTATGTTCAGATATACTCCTATACCATCTTTCATTTCAATAACATGTAACATCTCAAGTTAATGTAAACAAATGATCCAAAGTGCTTTAGATGTTCTGAAAATACAACGCAGTAAAACTCTACAACTCTAGTTACTTTTGCAATTGTTAACTAAGGTGTAAGTGTTTTCATCATAAATATTTATAGTGAAAATGTATGAGGCTAGTAATGAATTTTCTAGAGAGAAATTGTTGCTAATGTCATAAAAAGTCCTTGAAATAAGACTCAAAGGAAAGTTGAAGTGGGACCTTGTCTACTTTCCCTCCTACAGTTACTGTATGTCCCTGATACTGACAGCATTAGCTAAGGCTGATATCATCCTGTGATCACTTTCCCCTGGTGGCTGACACTCACACAGTGATTGTCAGCTTAAGCACAAGCCTGAAACCCATCACAAGTGTCAGTTTAATCCTAGAAATTAAACCCACAGTGGGGAATCAGACAAGAAAATTCTTATGGACAGGAAATGTTGAGAGGCAGTTACTAACTGCATGTATATATTTAGCATATAATGTAGCATGTATATATTTAGAAATATCTCAAAAAGTAGAAGGGTTCTTACTACTGTCCATTTTTATCCTGTGGGTTTTTTACTCCTCCCACCACTAAATCATCGTTAAGATATCTGCTGGCATGAGATCCGTTACAAGAATACAGACATTTAAAATACTATCGGGGCCAGCCCGGTGGTGTAGTGGTTACGTTCACATGTTCTGCTTCAGCTGCCTGGGATTCGCGGGTTTGGATCCCGAGTGCAGACCTACACACTGCTCGTCAAGCCATGCTGTGGCAGTGTCCCACATGCAAAATAGGGGAAGATTGGCACAGATGTTAGCTCAGGGCCAGTCTTCCTCACCCAAAAATTAAATAAATAAAAATTTAAAAAAATAAAATAAAATATTATAAATGGTAGTGACTTTAAAGTGTTCCGTGATGTTATGATTTAGGTTGAGTTTGGGTACTATTATGATGTTATTGGGGCCAAGTAGCTAGGAATGTCAGAATCCCATACTGTAGTAGCCTTCTAGAGCTTTCCAAGATATGCTATATAGACGCACACAGGAAAATAAAGCCTACATCAAAGAATTGTTTGTTACAATTAACAAAAAGCCATTTACTCCAATTTATTAAAAGCTTTTTATTAAATCTGATAAAACTTTCATTCAGGGCTACCTGGTAAAAGATCTATCAGATTGAGAAGGAAGGAAGGAGGGAGGGAAAGAGAAGTGGGTATGGAGTGGAGTGGGAGGGGAATCCATTCATCTATACCCATCTGCATGGAGTAAAAGGAAGAAAATAAATAGCTGCATTGCATTAAGAGGCTAGACCCCACTTAGGTCTGAATCAGGGCAGCAAAGAGCAAGATTATCCCTTATGGCTATGTGTCAAATTAACTGGTGTCCAGAACTCAGGCTCATTAGATAAGTAATTGAGAAGAGCTGGGCTTCTCCTTACCTTACAGGTAAGAATTAGGTAACCAAGTTCTCCCTTAAAATCTAAACTAACAAACTTTGACTGTAAGTAAAGTATTTTGTTAATTAAGGACAATAAATAATCTATAGTTTAGGACCATCCTGTACTGCACCAAATGTACTAAATGGAAGACATTGTATGCATTTTACTTTGTTCACTCTTCAAATTCTGCAGAGAAGGGTGAGGATGGATTACTCCAGGACCCCAGGAAAAAGAGCACAAGATGTAGAAAAAGGCAATAACTTTCCAAGCACTGTTTGTTTACACAATGCAGTGGCCAAGTCAACGCAGCACTTGAACGCCGGTGGTAGACACTGCTCTCCTGTGAGTCCATTCATTCTGAGTCCCATTCTATGCTTACAACACGCTCTTGTTATTCTTTCTCTACAGTTTTCTATAGTGGAAGAATATTCCCCTTATACATATTTTTCTATTTTGACATCCTCCTACTTTTAAATACATTGTAGTTTGTTTTGTGTTTTGCTAACATTATGAGAAAAAAATGGAAGCACATTGTCCAGCTGGCAGTGGTAATTCTCCTTTTAAGAAAAGGTATTATTTATAATTAGATAGGGATCTTGGTAACT
Source organism: Ceratotherium simum simum (assembly GCF_057802395.1). Lineage (NCBI taxonomy): Eukaryota > Metazoa > Chordata > Mammalia > Perissodactyla > Rhinocerotidae > Ceratotherium > Ceratotherium simum. The sequence continues at coordinate 11,749,787 of NC_141927.1, read as the reverse complement.
TTTTTTCTCTCTGCAAATGTATACATGCCCTGGGTCTGCAGGACAGGAAGGCAGACTTCCATCTGTGTAGCTGTCTCAAAGGTCAACTCTGCGTTGTGAAATATCCTGGTGTATTAGCTTTCTATCAATGCTGTAACAAATTATCACCAACTTAGTCACTTAAACAACACAAATTTATTATCTACTCTTCTGGGGTCAGAAGTCTGAAATGGATCTCTCTGGGCCAAAGTCAATGTGTTGGCAGGGCTGCGTTCCTTATGGTGGCTCTTGGGAAGAATCATTTCCTTGCCTTTTCTAGCTTCTGGAAGTCACTTGCATCCCTCTTCCACCATCTTCAAAGCCAGCAACAGGGGGCCACATTCTTTTCACACTGCCATCCATCTAGTTGTTTCTCTCCTGACTCCCTCTTCCACTCATATGGACCCTCGTGATTACACTGGACCCGACTGAGTAATCCAGGTGTTATGATTTTGTTAAATTAACATTTGTTAGGTGGAGCACAGGGTGCCAGATGGTGAGTTGAGATTCAACAACAGACCACAAGAAAAATTGAAATAGAGAAGTTTCTTACTCACAAGTCCTGGAGGAAGTACATGGCATGACTCAAGGGGCCACGTAGGATGTCAAGGCAGAGTGTAGACAGAGAGAGAGGCAGGGCCTGGGGCACCAGTCTTTGTTAGGGTCCAGGGGTGGAGTGCTTTGAGGTTCTGGGCTAAAGTGGGGTTAGTCAATCCAAACCAAAAAGAGCAGGGTTTTGGGAAGCTCCACAGGGGTCTTATCTAAGGCACACACAAGGGAAAGGCCCTGGGAGGTGGGAGAGACTGTTGACTATAAGGGCTGTTGGGGAAGTCACATCAGGAACTTATATTTGCCATGACTCTGTGGCTGCTGTCTAGGGCATGCTCTTGCATGGGGGGCTAGAGTCGGTTTAAGGTCCCCACAGGCCACTTGGCCAAATAAAATAGATTCTGAGGCAGCAATACCATGGAGTGGCTTAGCTCAACTCTCCATACCAGGACACTCACCTCACCTCAAATTCAGCTGATTGGCCTCCTTAATTCTATCTGCAGCCTTAATTTCCCTTTGCCATGTAACTTATAATCACAGGTTGCAGGGATTAGGATGTGGGCATCTTTAGGGGGCCTTCTCTACTGAAACTGTATTGGAGAACAATCACAGTTCTATACAAGTCAAATATGGAAGTAATAATTTTTTTCTCAATATCATTGATCACAGTGAGCAATTTTCACTGAAAAGATTAAGGTATTGATGTGGAAAAAAAGGTATGAAAAGCAGATGATGATGAGAGAGAAAGAAAGTAGCTCAAAAATGAAATTAAAAGGAAAAGTATCTCTAAATAAGTTATGAATATAAAAGCCGTCAGGTGATAGAGATTAAATGACCTAGATCATTGGAATCACCTGAGAGTGTGTGGAAAATGCAGAATCTTAGGGGCCACCTGGGACCAACTGAATAAGACTCTGCATGTTAATATATGGAGGTGGTCTGCAGCTCATCAGCAGCTGAGACACCCAGTCACAGATAACAATGTTGCTCTCTCTACAGTGTATTGTTTAAAATCACAGGCTCTAGATTAAAGGATACCTAATTTCAAATCCACCTTTGCCACCTATAAGGAGCTTCTTAGCTTCCCCAAACCCCAGTCACCTCATATGTAAAATAGGCTTATCACTTACTACTTTTTCGGAGAATTGAAAGGATTAAGTGCACTAATCCGTGTAAAATGCTTATAACACACATTAAGTATTAGTGATTTGTATTCTTCCTCTGTAGAGGAACCGTGATGTAGCTGAAAGTGGGTGAATCCAGGAATTTAGATTCTTGGACTCCTGTTTAGATGCTTACTGGCTATGGGACTTTTGGCAAACTGAATACCCATTCTGAGCCTATGTTTTCTCAGGTGTTAAAATGGAATAGTAATGCTTTTGTAAGAGTCTTTTAAAAAGGAACACTCTAAAACGTTCTTAAAATGACACTTGTTAAAGTGTCCTTTAAAATGATAAAGAATAATATAAATGTGGGCCAGCCCTGGTGGCCTAGTGATCAAGATCAGCACACTCCGCTTCAGCGGCCTGGGTTCGGTTCCCAGGCACAGACCTACACCATTTGCCAGTCAGTGGCCATGCAGCAGTGGCCACTCACCTACAAAAAGAGGAGGATTGGCAGCAGATGTTAGCTCAGGGTGAATCTTTCTCAGCAAAAAACCGTATATATATACATATATATATATATATATACACACACACACACACACACACACAAACGCAAGCTATTATTATTACCTATTCTAGTAATATCTACTAAGTTCTAATCTGTTTCATATCAGGTAAAGATTGACTCCATCTGCAGCTGGGTCAAATGACATATTAATACAAGTTTAAATTAAGAAAAGCACAGGCACTTGGCTAACCCATGTCTGTGTTCTCTGTGACACGCAGAGGAATCTTCACGTGGCCGGGGCCTGGCAAAAGCCAATTTGGGGCGCTTTCACAGTAATAGAGTCCAGACATTTGGCTTGTAATTTTCAGAATCCTCAATGGATAGAATGTCTTACAGCAGAGAATGATATAAACAATTTATATTTTTTCATACATGAGAGGAAATGACCTTCATAACTTACTTGTAGCTTCATTTCTTATTATTTACGAGTCATTCAATAAATGATAGGAATAAATTATATTGTTCAACTGCCCTTTGTTATATATCCCCATTGTAAATGGATATTTTTCATTGTCCTGACATATTTGCAACAATAATGTGTTTTCAGGCTATAAATATTGATAAAGCAAAGGCGTGAGTGTTTGCACTTTGAATATTTGATAAGTTTCACAAACACTCATAGAATGAACATTAGCAGTTTCTAGGAAGCTCTGCTTATCCGCCAAAGGACAGGTCATGCTGCAGGGGTTTAAAAAATATCCTTCATTAAAGGAGTTGTTTCCACTAAGCAATTATTTAATTTTAACTGATTTTTAACTAAGGTTGAACTTTATCCTGAATATTAATCATGACAGGGAAACTTACAGGTCTGCCACATTACATAATCCCTTGAGTGAGTAAAATGTTTTAAAATTTAATCTAGAATTATATAGAGGCAATTTTTATTTAGCATGATCTCTTCGTTCATTGACATTTGTCTTTAGTCAAAACATGATGGAAGGTAGCTGTATCATCTAATTGCGGAAGGACTTAGTCACGTGATATGTGCAAAAAATAGGCAGGCTGGAATGGAGGAGAGGGACTGAGGAGGAAAAATGGAGTAGCTCTCTTTCGTATCATAATTGTTGTTTATTTTGAAATAAATGCAACCTTTCTGTAATTTTTAAAAAATAAAAATTCTATAAACTTCTCTTTGTTAATTTAAATGGCCTAAGAGTAGAGCTTATTAAAAAGCAGATGCACATCTTTCCTTAGTTAAACTTTTAATTTTTTAGAGCTTTGAGCAATTCATCTTTCTAACCAATCTCACCTCCTTCTTATGCTTCTTCCCTCATTTACCCCTATGGCTTAAACACACAACAAAGAAAACAACTTATTTGCATTTCTGTCCCTTCTTGAATCCACTGTTGCTCTCTGACTTTCACAGGTTTTTCTGTCAGAAACATTATTTATGAAATGATACTTGAAAGATAATTCAAATATTTCTCTGAATATACTAAAAATCCACCACGTAAATGTAACACACTCTCAAGGCATGAAAACATAGAATATTTTAAATTGGCACCCCCTAGAATTACTTGTAATGCATTTCCATTTCTGCCTGTATTGAGAAACATTAAAAGACACATCTCTGTGAAGGTTGTCACTTTAATTATTACAAGAATTTTGTTCACTATATGCAATGTCCCGCCTGCTTTTAACCACTGGAAAACTTTCCATTACTTTCAATATCCTTTCCTGAGTGGTTGTCATAGTTTTGCCTTTTGAAAACGATAATGAATATTTCTATCTGTGAGTTGATTACTAGCAAATGAAATCAAATTTGGGGCCATTTTCTATTTAAGTTCTCAGATCTTTATTGCAAACTCTATACAGTCTAACTTTACTCATTCTCCATCTTGCTCTTCTACCCACAATTTTCCTTTCCTTATTATATTATGTTGTTTTTGGCATATTCTGTGCATATTTTTAAGCTGCCCTCCACCTTTTTTTCCACAAATACAGAAAACAAATATATGTGGCGATCATCTCGAGTAGTTTTAGATATGAAAGAGAAATGGATTCATTTTCCATTCACTAAACATTTGGGAAATACATAGTATCCAAGGAATTGTGGGAAATACATAAATATGGCGAGTAAGGGTAATTTGGAAAGAGTTGAAAACAACTTGTTGAATGTGGGAAAGATAGAATTTTGTTACTACTTTTCAATGAAGCTTTGCTTGACAGATTTTATGTGTTGCTCTTGGAAAACTATGATGTGTGAACTACAGCTTTCCATGATCCGTCACATATTTAACCAAGAGAAGTGGTGTTATTAACAGCTCTATTTGAGGAAGCTAGCCCTGAGGTGTACTTTTAAGATAAATATCATTTTAGGTTCTGTTTATCATGGCATAGGGGACACTCGATGAAACTTTAATAGGGCCAATTTTACAGTCAGGTAGGCCTTTCCCTTCCCCATTAGAGGGGGTTTGGGTTCATTGTCTCCTAAGAGCATGGTTAAGAAAGCAGCTGCCATACATCCAGGTGTTCACTATAATTCTGTCAAAGATAATATTGGAAAGTTTAAAGGGAACTCAGCAAGCATTTTTCCCAATAATAGCACTTTGTGGAGAAAGGTAGAAAATTTTAATTCCTGCTGTGAGATTTTTACCTGTCAAGGCCAGAAGAGGTGATTCTAAGGTACAATTTCACACTGTGATGGCTGAATTGAGGAATTAGAAAGTGTCTCAGTGTAGGCATTGAGCAATATGACTGGGCTTCATGAAAGACAACTTATGCTTAAGCCGGAAAAACATGTAGGGTGTGAAGCTATTGAGTTTCCAACAATCAGGACTCTCCCTATTTTCATCTCCTAGTCTTGGCTTCAGGTTGAAGTATGAATGAATAGAAAAAATGACAGACCTAATGACCTATAGGACATTATCTGGATCTGGGCTCTTGAAACTTTAGATAAACATTGAGAAATGAGATAACTAAATGAAATAGAGTTGGCCCAGATATTAAACTAAAAAAAAGAAAGAAAGAAAAAAACCCTCAATTATATATTTAGTTACTGCATCATGGCAATTGTGGCCCCTGAATATCCCTTAAATCATCCTTTCCTCTCCATTCCCACTGACACTGTCTAGAGTCAACTTCCCATCAGTTTTTACCTGGTGGTTGAAATGGCTTCCTAACTGGGTTTTTTGCTTTGAGTCATTTTCATCCTTACAATTTATTGTCCCTACTGTTTAGATCCAGAAGGCTCTAAAACAAATTTCTTATAATTCCACCCTCAGCTTTGAGACATCCTGTGATGTTTCCTCACAGCTTTTTACAGAGCTGGCAAGAAGTTTCTTGACTTGGACCTTCTGTCCCTACCTAAGCTCATTGGAAGGCCGCCATTGCAGGGGGTTGTGAACATGTACTACAACCCTACTGCTGGGGTTTGAAGCCCTTCTACTCATGAAGCTGCACATCCTCGTCCCTTAGTTTTGTAATAGGTAAAATAAGGACAATAATAGTATATGTCTCATAGTGTTGCTATGAGAAATGAAGAGAACTAAGACCATATGTGTAAATGCTAAGAGCAGTGTTTGGTACACAGGAAGCACCCTCCCCCCATTCTTTCCCTACTCCATATATTCAATCTCCCAAGGCTGAAGTCCCAGCAAACTATGTCCAGTTCCCTGAATATGGCATGCTATTTCTCTGTGGGTGCCCTTGCACTTGGTCCTCCCTACATTTCAGTGCCAGACTTCTCCCTCATCCCAGCACCACTGCTAGTCTCTCTTCTGGACCCCAACGTCCCCAGTGTTCATATACATAACATAGATTTGGACATTTCCTACTCATCTTGCAGGACTCATCTCAATCATTCTTGAATATCCCAATTTCTCATAGAAATTCTTTAGCTTAAATGACAAACTTGGAAGATGCAAGGGAGAAACTGGCTTCAGAGAAAACTGAATCCAGGAATCATCAAAGACTTTCTCTTCTCTTCCTCATCATTCTCTCCCAAGGCAGAGTGGCTTTTCACTGCACACAGCTCAGGACCAGTATCCCTTAGGGACCCCACTGAACAGAAAATGTCAAAACACAAAAATCACAATGGTATTATTGTAAGAATTCACTACAATTTCTATTTTAGAGCCCGCTTTAAGCAATGGTCTTATTGTAATAATAATAATAAAACGTCTGTACGTAATGAAGCAGAATTCATTTAAACTTGTCAACATTTATATTGAAGTATTAACTTTTTCAAAGCTCAGTAGCCTAGGAGTCAAAGGGTCGAGAAATGGTTAACTCTTGTCCTACAAAGGGAACACACACACGAAACACTTATACATGGGATATAAAATACGGTTTATTGGGGAAAAACTTTTAAGCAGAGATGTAGCAAAGTGCATATGCTTCCTCGAGATCTCTTTCACATAGAGGTGTGCTCACGCCGGACCTGACCCGCATATCAGTGGCCAGTGGCTAGTTTAAGAGGTCTTTCTCCATAGTTCTCTATTTAGAAGTGGGTGGTACAGAGACTTCCTGTATGACTATGTAGCAATGAAAGCTCGATGTTCTAGAATGTTGGACCTTGTTTGGTGAGGTATCCATAGGCCAGCATCTGTGCTTCTGTAAGCTAACTTTGACCAGCTGTTTCTGCTAAGCTACTGAAAAGGTAAAGAAATGAGCCTCCAGAGTCATCCTGATCTGTCTCTCTTCGATTTTCCACAAAGCTCAAGGTGAGTTGGAGTTCTTTCCACCCAAACTAGTCTCAAAATGATAGATTTTAACATATTCAGAGGAGTATAAGCTTACCAAAAGTTGACCTGAAAGTTAAAAATTGTTGTTGCTTAAACTCTTAGTTAAGATTATGATAGCACTATTTCATTTGATTATCTTTACAATTAGTCAATCATTAATTGAAGGCGGACTCGAAACTTTGCTTCCATTTGTATATTTTCTGTCTTTTTTATATTTATTTTTTTTATTGCACTTGTACGTTTCAATACTGCAATCCCATCATCACCTTACTTTATTTAGCATTGGCAGTTTCACACCTCCTTCAAAACAGTTGCAATCATGCCAACTCAAGTGACCTTTCCTTCGGAGATTCTATGTCACACTCAGTATGCTCAACAGACAATATGGTTTCCGTTTCATGCTCTGCAATATATCAGATTGAAGCTCTGGTTCTCAAAAACTAAAAGGTTTTGTTTCCCTTGCAGCCATTTGTATCTAATTAATACAGTCTTTGTAAAATCCATTGCTATGGTGATAGAAGTTCTGTGCTGAAAAAGAAACTTTTAAAATGCCAGCTCAGTATGTCATATATTTACAACTCTTTGATAATGTCGCCATCTTATCATTCTAACCTTTTTATCATCCCTCGATATAGATTAAGTCTATCTTTTGCTTTGAATTGTGCTGTAGTTGCCCTAACCAACAGATTTTATAATGAACTGCATTGATTACTTTTGATGTGACTTGTAGTTGTGCACTTCAGTTGTAGCAACAGCTCTGTTGTGTCGTGTTTGTACCTTTGACAAACTGACCCAGTTTTCAAAATGCTTTCAAATCTATGGCTGAGTTAATGACCTAAATCCCCGTCTTGATAGGTTCAGTGCATTTGACATCTTTCTCATGGAAGCACGGAGCTGTGATAGCGGGACATTATTCATAGCTGCCTACCCTTACTAGGAAATTAATCGAAGCATGGTTTGCAAATGAGAACAAGAAATCGACTAAGAGTGGCGTCCTCTTTTAAGCTGTATTCATGAAAGTTTAACTGTAAAGTTTACGCTGAACTATAACTTAGCACACATCAATTTATCTTAGAAGCAAATTATTTACAAATTAAAATGCACACAAGCACTTTAACTATGTTTAAATTGTAGAAGATCTGGGCATTTGTGCAATGCTACCAGTTTTACCGCTATAATGTCATAAGGATCTTTAGCATACAGAATTACAATGAATCTGGTGGTTCAGGGATTAAAATCTCCTTAAATACTCATTCACATGACAGACTGGAGCAATTAGTGTATAGTAACAATGGCGCATGGATAACAAGAGTGTCTCATACATTTCCACTGAGAGTCATCTTCCATTATAATCATCCTAATGAAAAAATCACAGTGGTTGAATGAAACTGCTATTCGTATAGCATTAAAAAAATAAAAAGAAATGAACACTAAAAAACATCATTAAAGTCACATTAAGGAACTGATTGAAATTGACCAGAAAGGGGATAATCATAGAACTGTCATTACTACCCCTTTCTCATAGCTTTGAGTCCAGGTGTTACAGAAATCTCATGTCAGTGGGTGCCTATGCTATTATATCTTTGCAGAGCGTTGTGTGCAGAGAACAAAATGACAGACCTAATGATTCTTGTAGCTTTAGCTTGTCAGCTCAAGTCTACCATGGAATCTATTCTTCATGTAGAGCTGTCATCCATGTATGGAAAGTCACATGAAGGAATTGAATAAAAACTCATGCCATTGTTGGCTATATCAACTTAAAAAATTGTTTTTCACTTGGAAGCTGGCTGTGTTTAGCACATTCAAACACATATTTTCAAGTGATTTCTCTTCCTGGTCCTTTAAATTTTTCTCTTTTCATAAAAATAATAAATAAAAAAAATCTCTGCCCCCATTGAAGATAAAAAGTCAGAAGGAAAGATTTTACTGAGATTGACATCTAGAGAAACAGTGTAAATCGATATATGGGGTGGAATGGGTTCGTTGTAACATCCACCCGCCGTGCTAGCAGGTGGAAGAATGGTGTGTGTGGACTTGGGGTGAGTGGGTTCAAGCCAGGAAAGGCTGATGAGTTGCAACGAGAAAAAGTGTTGACAGCTAGGCTCATTTAGTACCACTTTTCCCCTGATCCTTGAACAATGGGCCCAGTATTGAGCTGCCACACCTGACAGGTAACAAATTGAATCAAGCTCATCTGCCCGTGAAATAGTCTCACTGAATTAGCCAATCTGATGAGGTCCTGTCCAAGTGTATTACTCTAGTATATTGAAAACTTGCTACCGATGGTTAGAATCTGAAGGTGATATTTCTGTTGGGATTCTAAGTTTAGGCAGAGGGAAAAGTGGGCATAAGTTATGCGAAGTTAATAAGCTGTAGAATATTTAACATAAGTACAATGGCTGCCCTTTTCATGTATTGTGATTGTGGAATGGAATATTTGAAATATTCAGCAATTCTGCTAAAAATGCTTCAAGTACAGGCACAGGGGCCTTGGTGTATCATTTTGATATTCACCTTCTCTTCTTTTCTGAGATTTTGGACAACTCTCAGGACATTCCTGTGTTCCTCAAACTCTTTATCAAAAGAGCAAAGTAAAGATTTTCATGGAAAGTTTCTTTTCTTACAACCTCTTTGACTTCTTTATTCATTAGCACACTATTTCCTTTTACACAAAACTCCAATTCCACCTTCATCTGACACAACTGAGTGGTGTATAACCTTGGAATGAGCAAACGATGTCAGCATACATCAGACAAACAAGAGAATTCGTGTTATAGAAAATTGGAAAATGCTTGCATATAAAATCAAGGACCTCAATGTGAATCCGGTGAGAGGTCCAGAAATCAAAATACTTGTTTGTCCTTCAAAAGGGTATGATTCCTATTTGATGCCCTGCTGCTTGTCTGCCTATTTATAACAGTATTGCTGAACTTACCCAGACTATTACTGTGTTGATGATCACTAATATGAAGCAACCAGAGATTTTGCAATGTTTCCTTAAAACATTTGGTATTAATTTTATCTGTCAGTGTGAAGGTTCCTAGGGTTATACCACAAATGAATGGCTTAAAACAACAGAAATTTATTGTCTTACAGTTCTTGAGGCTAGATGTCCAAAATCAAGTTGCTGGTAGGGGTGTGTTCCCTCTGAAGGCTCTAGAAGAGGATTCTTCCTTGCCTTTTCTAGCTTCTGGTGGCCCCAGGAGTTCCTTGGCTGCATAACTTCAATCCTTGCCTCTGTTTTCACATGACCATCTTCCTCTGTATCTCTGTCTTCATGTGATGTTCTCTTCCTTGTGTGTCTGTGTCCAAATTGCCCTCTTCTTATAAGGTCACCAGTCATGCTGGATTAGAGTCCACCCTAATCACCTCATTCTAACTTGATGACCTCTGTAAAAACTCTGGCTACAAATAAGGTCACATTCACCATTTCTTAGGTTAGGATTTCAACGTATCTTTTTAGGGGACACAGTCAACCCATAACAGTCGATATTGATTTGAGGTAGTGACACGCTCTAATTTTTGCCTAGCCAAGCTCTTCTGTTTACTTAGGTAATAAACCAATAAACTGTGGGAATATTCATTGTAAACATATTAAGGAGATAGTTTCATCCACGAGCTAAGAGCAAGTATCATTCTGTATTGAATATTTAATGGTGAGATAATATGAATTGTGTATAGGAAATATCCATAGATTTGAATCATTTGTCATATTAGAATTGCTTGAGTCATTTAAAACCAGACTCCTTACTAAACTTTTATGTCAATAAAATTATTTTAATAACATAGATTTTAATTTTTTTTAAGTTTTAAGCAAACTTTGTCTCTGAACTCCAAAATATTGTTCCCACTGTGCTTTTTTCAAATGAATGGAAAAGAAATGTGGAATTATCTTTTAATATTAAATATAGGAATCATTTTTCTAGTCATTACTGATCTCTAGTTTTTATATTATATGGACATTTGTATGGATGTAGTATCAGTGTGATATATTTTTATTCAGAAAACTAGAAAAACTTTAATTCTGAATTTCACTTAGAGAAATTTCTCTCAACATCTCTAAAGAGAGAAGTTATAGTTTTAGCATTTGCATGCAGCTATGTCTAAGAAATGTAATAGAGCTCCCTGGAGGATACACATAGGCAAGAGGATGGGGTTAGCATCTGGTGTCAAACTAGGCCGTGTTCTATTTCCTATGTTCAGCCTAATGGTGAGAATTGTGAGTGTCTCTCATAGATGGTACTCACTTAAGAAGACTTTAATTTGTTAGTAGGATAGCCATTTTATTACAGTAGTATTGACTATGGTTTAAGAACATGGATTCAGGGGTCAATCTAGCTGTTTCTGAATATCAGCTTCATTGCTATCTAGCTATGTGAACTTGCCCCAGTCATTTGTCTTCTCTGGGCCTTAGTTCTACAAACTGATAATAATAATACTAATTAATTACTAAGAGCTGAGAAGAGAATTAAGTGATTTAACAGAGTCAAAACATTTAGAATAAATCTTGGTACCTAGAAAGCACTATGTTAATATTAGCTATTATTCCTATTCCTACTTATATTGTTGCTAATATTATTATGATTATATAATTATTAGAGGACAAGGATACAGTGAATACAGCAGACTGCTAAAAAATTTAAGTCACTGCTCCAAGCACTCTCTTTTCTTTACTTTCCCCATTTCCCCCCACAATCCCTGTTACATGATTAAGTAAAGGAGATAGTAAGAATACTCTGGAATTATGTCCTTTGTCTACATTTCTGACACGCCTGGCCCCTCACAGAGATATGATGCTCTTTTGATTTCCTTTCAGCATTTATCTGTAATCTATGCAGCATTTTCTAAGCCAGACTTTCTTGCATTAAAAATCATAAAGGTCTCCACAAAGACCTATACATGAATGTTCATAACAGTTTTATTCAAAATACCTCCAAACTGGGAAAAACCTAAAGTGCTTGTCAGTTGGTGAATGGATAAATGAATTGTGGTATAGTCACACAATGGAATACTACTCAGCAAATAAAAAGAAGCAAACTACTGAAACACACAATCCTATGGATGAATCTCAAGAGCATTATGCTAAGCAAAGGAAATGAGACACAAAGACCACATGCTGTGTGATTCTATTTATTTGACATTCTGTAAGAGGGAAAACTATAAGGACAGAAACAAATTAGTGCCTGCTCAGAGCTGGGGATTAGTGGTAGGGGAGGGAGAATGTGAAAGGGCCTGAGGAAACCTTTAGGGATGATGGAATTGATCCAAATTTTGATTATGGTGATCGTTTTGAGATGGTATACACTTGACAAAACTCATCAAAGTGTACACTTGAGAAGAATGACTTTTACTTTGTGAAAATTGTATCTGAAACATTTTTAGAATGGGAAAAGAAGTCTGCATTTATTGAACACCTAGTATGGGTTAGATAGTAAGCTTCCAGTTATGCAGGCACTCAGTTTATCCCTGAGCTCATGGTGTACACATGAAAATGAGTTTATCGAGGAAAATAATCCATAAATAATCTATATATAAAAATTGGCATGAGGTTATTATGAGGCAGGTCTGAGGACTATAGCCTGGGGCCTTGTTTCCCCAAGGAAGGAAGGGTACCAAAGAAGTGGGGTGCACAGAGGGATCATATGCCATCTTGGAACAAAGAGCCTACATCACATGTGACAGAAATGTCCCTTTTTACAATTGTCATGAAATGCTTAGCTGGCACAGCAGGTCAGTGGTCAGCAGGTCAGCTGTCACAAGGTGAACACGGAAGTGTGGTAATTAATCCTTAGTTTCCAGGAAGAGATGCTTATCCTTAAACAAATGCCTATATGGGGAAGCTACATCCTTATCTTTAAGGGCATCATTATTGTCTTTGGGACATAGTGAATGTTTAAAGCAGATGTACAACACATGCTCACCAGGCCACATCAGGCCAAATTAATTTTAAAACAGTGGCTTCCTCATATATTCCAATACATCCTATTGCTTTCCATTTATTTATCAAGTTCATAGATAAAAATATAATACTGAAGGCCATCCCCATAGAGCTTTGGATTTTACTGGTTTTATAGTTCAAAACCTAGATACTTTACAAAACATATATGCTAAGTTTAAAACAATGCTATCAAGAGTTTATAAGAATCACTAATGTCTCTGCAAATCTATTTCACTTAGCATTGCACTTTGAATTCTCAATTACCCCTTTTTTTTCTTCTTCTGCCACCACTTCACTTCAAAATTCAATAGTTTTTGTTAATTTAAAAGACAATGTATAGTACATTGGAAGATAGATTGTATATGTCTTTTCTACAAAATGAATGTGTGTTGTTTCCTTTATATTGCTGCACACTTTTATTTCAAAACTCCCAAATTCCTTTCTAGCTTAACTTTCTAGAACATAAATCTCTAGGAAATAGTATTAAGCACTCACAGACAATGAGCTCTGTGCCTGAAGTTAAACATCAGCTCAGACCCCTTCCTTGGCCCCATCAGGAAGGTTCTTTTGTGATGACTTGAAGGATATGTGCCTGGTGGTTATGATTGCCACAATTTAACCACTTTCAAGTAATAGTTTTAATACTGCATCTTGTCCAGTGAGAAAAGCAAAATGAAATTTGACAGAATCCAAGAAAGCAGAAATCTTCACATAGTCTTTAAATTGGACTAATGCTCTAAGATTTCTATCATTTAGCCAGTTTTTCCCCCATTTGCTTATGTGAAAAATATATAAAAGATCTGTATTTCTCTGTCTCTCTTCTTTTTGGTGTTACTTTTAGACTATTTTGGTTTTTAGTCTGTCTTACTGTAGTCTCTAAGTCAGGTACTTAATATTCTATAAGACAGTTATGTGCATTAGGGAAGTTTCTATAAAGAAAAAGAATATATTAAAAGTGAACTCACAATGAGATAACAAGTTTAACCAGGAGTTTGAAGTCCTTTATTCTTGTCATATTTCTTTCACTGCTAACGTGTGGGGTCTTGGGCAAACTCTTCAAGTTATCTGTGTCCCGTCTGCTCATTTGAAAAATTAAAGTATTAAGTCAAATGACCTTTCCTAGCCATTCAAACTCTAAAATGACTATATATTTGATTTGGGATAAATATGTATTTTTGTTCTTGAACCTGTCAGATAAATTGTAGGTTAATGCTATAAAGATTATTTTTAAATGATGATTTTATATACATATATAATTGAATATATCATTATTTTCTTAAAAAATTTACAAAGGAAATGGCAATTTTGAAAGATATTGATGGTTTGTAAGAACATGTCATCTCTCTATACCTCCACTATAATTTTTGGATATTTAGACAAGCATGCTAAAGTGATTATTTTCTGTTTTAGACTATTGCCATTTTTGTCATTTAAATATTTAGCATCTTCCCTTTTGATTAAACTCACCATGGTTTTCTTTATTTCTACTTCTTTGTTCTTTATTTCTACTTCTTTGTTCTTACTCATTCTGTCATCTTTTCTCTCTCTATTTTATCCATTCCCCAAAGTCTTTTGCTATCTATGATTTGTGTTTTAAACACTTGAGACAACCTTAGGGCATAGATTCTTTCATTTCCATGTTTTGCATATTTTGTAGACATAGAAAGAATCTTGAGGCTTTCGCACTAGAGGGAACCTTGAGAAATCAACTCATCTATTTTCACGTTCACCATTTGGCTGTTGTACCGCTATCTTCTACATTTTGTAAAACTATTTCTGGGCAGCACAGCCTCAAGCCTGGCCCAGTGCCCTACTGAGGAAAATCATGCTATGGCAACCCTTGCCAATCACTTCCCATATTAAATAAAATCTAATATTCTGTCCTGCACACAGTGAGCTGCTAAAATATATGAAGATTCCATGATATTACTTGAAAGAAAATCAAAGTTTGCTTTTAGAGAGACTTCTGTTGTTCGGCAACTGCCTTTGCTATATAATTGTTTCCCCGCTATTTAACAAGGAAATGAAGATTTCTTGAGCAAAAAATGAACCAGAAGGTTAAGGCTGAGCCTTAAGGCCAGTGGTGGAATCTAAACAGTGATGACCTCTAAATTCCACTAGTCCTCTTTTTGGCTACACAGCAATCTAGAGAAGAAAGAGGTTGACAATCAGAGGAAACTCTCACTGTCCTAACCCTGGGCTATACTAGTAGGTAAATATTTCATATTGTATGAGAAGCACCATACACGTGAGAATTTGCAAAGCACTTTCATACATCTACAAATAAATAAAACAATGTAAAAGAAAAATACTGAAACACGTGTATTATCTACAAAACAATGATGTGCCACTTTTGATTACTAATGAACAGCCAAGTAAAACTGGAACTTGAGTTTCACACATTAGTTCTTTCACAATTATGTCATAAGGTCTTTCATGCAATCAGAGATTGACCTACTCCCAGGGATGGAGAGGAATTGAGGTGTATGGAAGTGAAAACACTGTTGTAAAAATCATGAGAACTGGACTCCAACTTTGATTTTCCATCAATCTGCCACGTGAGAAACAGGGGACAAAATATTTTCGTTCTTTTTCTTTTCTGGATGTCTGAGTATTCACTTAAACTAGGGATGTTAGAATTCTTTTTTTTTTTTTAATTTGATCATTCTATCAATTAACAGAATTGAATTGATCAAATTCAAAGAATGATGAGATTTGGGCAATTTTAATTTCAGAGACTCTCATTATGGAGTTTTTTATCTAGTGACTTTGCCACATTAAAATTTGCCTAACATGTTTTGATCAAGATATAAATGTCGTTCTGAGCATTATTGTTTGGTCCATTGTTCTTTTCAAAATGATATTGATTCAGATATTCAAGGCTCAATGAGGCTCTCTTTTCTTTTCTTTTTTTTTTGGTTAGGAAGATTGGCCTTGAGCTAACATCCATGCCTGTCTTCCCCTTTTTTGTATATGGGATGCCGCCACAGCATGGCTTGATGAGCGGTGCTTAGGTCTGCACCCGGGATCCAAACCTGCAAACTCCGGGCTGCTGAAGCGGACTGCACAAACTTAACCACTATACCACCGGGCCAGCCCTTGTTTTCAAAATTATGTTTAAAGGAGAATTTGACTTGTACTTTATTTAGATTTCTAGGACATAGAACATGACCAAGAAACCTTCACTTGCAATTCTTTTTGCCCTCAAAGCATTCACTATTGAAATGAGACATACAGATTTCCTGAAAAGACAATGTTCTATTCATTTTTCAGTCAGGGCAAAGAGATAATTTTGAGTCCAGAAAAAAAGAACTTCAGTATAATAATGATATGAAAAATAAATAACGTTCAGAGAAACAATGTTGAAGAAGAGACAAAAATGTTTGGCACAAAGAAAACATTTCAGTGTTTCTCACCTATTATTGCTAGCTTCCCAACCTGTACCTGTCAGAGTTCAGCCAGAGATGGAGCTGCTAGCGTGGAGGCTGCAGCCTGCCTTGCTGAATAATGTCCTTGATGGGTAGTGAACATCTAGGCTGAGAGCTACAAATGCGAAGGCCAGTGGCAATGCCTCTGCCTTATTACCACTTCAATAGCCTACTCAGCAGGAATTAACATGTGGTTTGAACTGAGCCTTTTCCCCCTAGGCCACAACACCCAGCCTTTTCTTTTTGAATCCTTGACTTTCTCACTGTAAATTTCATTACATGAAAGGGATGCATCAAATGATACCCTTGATGGTCTAACTGCTCTGTCTCATGATAAATCAATAGTGTGTGCTGCTTTGGGACAATCTCTAATTTAATGTATAAAAATGTACATTTACGTAATGCTACTGAGCACAATAGCTCTGAACAAGTCTCTCTTGGAACCAAATCCCTTATTTCTCCCAGGAACACGGAAGGCCTTAAAACATACACGCACAATGTAATTGACTTTCTTGAAAAGACCTAGCTTGGCAAGTAGTGCAAGAAAACATCCATTTCTAATTTTCTTGTTTGCTTTTCTTTTTTGTGATTTATCAACAAAAGAAGCCCACAATAATTCTGAGTTATCATTATAGCCATATTTGAAAGCATTTTTCAAATTTTCATTGTGGAAAGATTGATAGTTTATTATCTATGCTGGAGTCTTGAATATTAAGTAAATTAATGGTATGTTTTATAATAGTAATAATAATAATAAAACTCGAAATTGCCTACCTTGCTAGGATAGTGGTTAAGCAAGTTATCAGGCTCTGGATTCAGACTTCTTTGTTTCAAGTCTTTGTTTAGCAATATGCTAGTTATGCCATCGTGGACATGTTATTAAACCTTGCTTTTCTTTACCTGTAAAATGCTGTGGGACATCAGAATTGGCCACCTAAAAATATGTCTTTTTACCTTGATTATTTTCTCTGAGAGAAACTTTGACCTCCCCCTCAACCCCAACTAACTGCCTAAAAGAATTTAACTCTGGGTATGGATAGGCTGGGACAGTCCTTGCTAAGCCCATTCTTATCAAAGCTCTGAAAACCAAGTAAAAGTAGAAGTTATCCTTTGTAAGAGACATTTACATTTATAAGGGAAATCTCCGTTTGTAAAGGTATCTCCCTTTCTGTACCAGGAAGAAGGGGAGATGACTTTATGTCTAGAAACTCTTATCAGGGGAAGGGGAGGACTGAAATCTGCATACTCTTCTTTACAATGCTTTCTGATAACCTCCCACAGCTGACTCTCCCCATCCCCAACATCCTCCTCATTTGTCTACCTGAATATGCCGTTTAAGGTGGAAACCTCCACCATTTGTTGAGTTGCCAAGCTTTGCCTGGGTCTCTCCCATGTATACATGTTATAAAGCTTTGTTTAATTTTCTCCTGTTATTCAGTTTCATGTCAATTTAATTTGTAGCCCAGGCAGAAGGGACCCAGAGTGGCTAGAGGATATGTCTTCCTCCTCTTCACTAGGAATAATAAACGACCTAACTCATGTGTCATATAAGTTGTCACATGGAATGTTAGGCAAATTGTAAAGGCTTAGTAGGTATTAGCCAATTCTTACCATGACGATTTTATAACTATGTCAGAGAGAGACTTGTGTAACTGCATAGTTGGAACCACTTGTTTTCAAACTCTTTCTCACTTTAGTACTTTTGCTTTATGCTTTGCTGTTACAGAATTACCTTTGCTCGTTCTCTTGGTGGCCTGGAAAACACTCATTTAATGCACCAAACCAGACATACCCTATTGTGAGATGCCTTCGGGGACACTTATCCGGATAAACTTGACCTCGCTCCTTTATTGCCCATCATTCTCCGTATGTCTCCCTGTCATAGAATATAGTGTGTCCTCTTTCACTGATGTATTTACTCCCCTTTCTTCTCTTACTAGTTTTATGGTATGCTCCTTGACTGAGCTCTTTCTCCAGCCCGAAAGCTAAGTTAGTTAGCATGGACTGTAACGCAGGATGAACGATGGATGGTAACCCCATCTTTATTAGCTGTGTAACTTTAGGAAGATTACTTAACTTCTTTTAGTTTCGTGCATAAAAATGGGACTAATACATTTCAGTGCATCCCACAGAAACACAGACACTCACCAAGTTTTTCACGTTTAAAATTGATTAGTAAAGTGGATTTTACTTGTGTTTTCTTTTAGTAATAAATATTGTATTTAAATAATCCTCATTAGATACTTAACAAACTGTTTGATGTGGCAAATAATACAAACATTGAATCCGTTTGTTAGCTAGATTAAACAAATAGGAACTAATAGCTACTAATAAAGCATCAGCTAAATAAACCAGCATTGAGAGCATAAAAACAATCAATTTTTTGGCTATTATAGCTAGTATTTGCTGATGGAAGTTATTTTGTGTGTGTGTTGTGTCACACTCACAGACATACACACACATTCCCATTACACTCCCGTATGTAGCTACATAATAGAGTAAATCCTCAGCCACGCAGAATTTAAGAATTTCTTCCTCTCTCCATCCCAAATCCTTCCTGGGGCTAATGAAGCAGCTCCAGCGCACTTGGCAGTAAAGGGACCATTGGTCAGGATCACTCAGGAGTCAGGAGTGCTGAAGCAAAGTGTGTCGGATTGAGTCGTAATAACCCTACCTTACATGTGTACAGTGCCTACAGCTTATCAGAGGTCATTCCTAGGTATTATTCTGACTTGGTTACATCCTTTGAGCCTTTTCACATGAAATGAAAAATGTCCATAAAAAGCAGCCAGAAGTTTGAAAGAAAGGAAAAAGCAAAAAAGAAAAAGAAAAACCAAGGAGGAGAGTAACAAAAGCAGTAACAGCAATTAAAAGCTGTTATAGTGGTATAGTGGTTATAGTGGTTAAGTTTGCGTACTCCGCTTTGGCGGCCCAGTGTTCCTGGGTTCGGATGCCGGGCGCCGACATGTGCACTGCTTGTCAAGACATGCTGTGGCGGCGTCCCACATATAAAGTAGAGGAAGATGGGCCCAGATGTTAGCCCAGGGCCAATCTTCATCAGCAAAAAGAGGAGGATTGACAACAGGTGTTAGCTCAGGGCTAATCTTCCTCGCCAAAAAAAAAAAGGAAAGAAAAAAAAAGCTGTTATAGAATTAGTAGGCAGGAGTGATTCTAAAAGCAGAAAGGAAAGCCAGCTATTATAAAAAGGATAGAGGAGAGCTCTGACAGACAAACTACTAAAATATTCTTAATGTCATGGGACCTGAGTAAATCCTGTTTCCATAAAGTAAATAAATTGATAGATGCATAACTGAGTGATTGATAGGTAGATAGACACACAGATACCGTACACCACAGATTAACAATCACTCCTGAAGAATATTGTATAGTTTAGAAAATTTTCCACATATATTGTCTCATTTTATATTAATGACAACACAGTAAGAGTATCAAGTTAGGCTTAGTAAACTCATTTTATGGATGAAAAACTAATGTTCAGTTATTTAAAATGGTTTTCCTAGTTAATAAGTAGCAGGCAAAGATTTTGTTTACGTCTTCTGATTCCATAAAATATTCTTTGCAGAGAAACCTTTGAAAAATTTTACTTAACACTCATAAACAGTACCAGCAGCCCTCAAAATTTATTGAATTGCAGTAAAGAACAAATCTTAATAGTTCAGCCAGAGATAGTTCCTAATCTGTGCTGTTAAAACGTAGTGAGCAATCACGATACGATTGGGTAGATATGAACAATATACTGGGTCTTCATATACACCCATCTTTTCAGGGTTGCAAACAATATATTTAGTTCAAATGTGGCTAACCTAAACAATCTGCCAATTAGAGAAGTGCCTGAATGGGCCAGTGAGTTCTAGCAAATACATTTTTGGATCAAAAGAATGCTGATCATTTTTGTGGTCCTTGGCAACTTCCACTACTGCTGATGTGCAAAAATCATCAGTGGGAAATATTTCCATTAACTATCATTGTATTAATTAAAGAAAGAATTTAAAGAAAATAAACTGTTTTAGATACAAGCACTGATTGTATGTTGAACATAAATATCTTCACTAAAATTGGCAAATCTTATTTTTTCCCTGCCTGGTTTTCAGGAAGAAGAGAAATTTAAGTGGATATATAGAAGGAACAAAGTCAAATTAAATATTTGTGTGCTTGGAGTTACAGGTGAAAATTGCTTAAAATGTGAAATTACTGTTATTACAAATTCAGAAACATTTCAGGTTAATAACAAACCCTATGCTTATTTTCTATTGTATTCAATAGTTAATGGAAGGTAATTTGGAAATAAATTCTTAGAGCTTAAATATATATTTAAAATTTTTTGAATTATTTTCTTTAATTTTTATTTTATTTTGATACCTGAGAGTTTAATCAATGTTAAGCTCTGGTGCTTATGGTACAGAGTCCTAAGGCACTAGACTCAAATTTTCCTTTCTTCCCCAAGGATTTGGTTCGATTTTCTCCCTTCCTTCCTTCCATCCTTTCTCCCCCTCCTGTTCCTCCTCTTCCTCCTCCTCTTCCTTCTTCTATAATTTTTTTTTTTTTTTTTTTTTGTGAGGAGGTCAGCCCTGTGCTAACATCCGCCAATCCTCCTCTTTTTTTGCCGAGGAAGACGGCCCTGGGCTAACATCCGTGCCCATCCTCCTCCACTTTATATGGGACGCCGCCACAGCATGGCTTGCAAAAGCAGTGCGTCGGTGCGCGCCCAGGATCCGAACCAGCGGACCCCGGGCCGCCGCAGCGGAGCGTGCGCACCCAACCGCTTGCGCCACCGGGCCGGCCCCCCTTCTTCTATAATTTTATCAGAAAAATTCTTCAGTTGGAATAAGCAGCCTTAGGCTTGGGTACCATTATTGTTTTTTTCTAGATATAGACCTTAAACAAGTTACTTAATCCATTTAGATCTCAATTTCCTCAACTATAAAATGGAGCTAACACCTATCTATTTCTTAGGGTTATTTTGAGAATAAGATGAGATCATATGTGTATAAACATTCTACAAATTCCAAAGCAATGAGTAACTTTTAAATAACATCAGAAAAGAATATCTTATTTCAGAAAAATAAGCAAAGTGCCCTGTGCTAGGGTTGGACCAACAAGATGCAAATAATATAGTTTAAAAGATCCTCCGGTAGTTCTAGTTTCTAGGTATGGATCTGCCCCTGATCTGCTACTGGTCACCTTGAATTGGAAATGAGCTCTGGTGTGTAAGGACATCCTAGATTAGATTCTGGTATTAGCAACACCTCTCAAAATGTATAATGGTTTGAATATAAGAAATGAAAATCTTAAAATACTGTATTTCTATTAAGCGAAGAAGAGATTTATTAAAATTTAAGTTCATACATTTAAAATAATCCTTTTGTCTTCTCTAATCTTTCTTTGCATTTTTGCTTTATTTTTGCTTATTTTTTAAATTTCTTACAAAATTGTCCTTATTCTTTGATCACTCTGTCACTTTCTTTTATTTTTCCTCATACCTTATATCCAGGGATTCCCTAGAACATATCTGAATGTTTCTAAACCCATGTCTCATAATGTAAGTTAAAAAGGCTTCATTGTCAGGAGATCAATTATAACTCAGTAAAATTCATGAGTATAGAGATTATACTGGTAGGAGAATACACTTTGAGTTGTTTTTCACGTAATAATGATAGATTAAGCTGGGCACACTTGGTTGGCCTTTGTGATGATCCAATGACACATTTCTCTGGTTTCCATCTTGCTTCAGGAATAGACATGTCTACAAAAGTCGAACATTCTATTTATATACCCCAAACACCTGGCCCGTATTGTGATAGCATTTGTTCACCATGGTTTAGTATGATCACAAAATAAATCACATAGAGTCTTTTTAAAACTTCTTTCTGCTCTCACCCCAAATAACCTAAAGCTACTCTTTGAACATCAAGCATTCTGATGAATTATTCTGTTATCCCTCTAAAATACCAGCTTAATTTACTAGAAAATCTCCATTTTTATATTCGGTATCTTTTGGGACAAACGATGTGAACCAATTGGTATAGAATGCTATTTGATATGCGTTTGACATCTACAGCTTCTCGTGGCTCCAACAAACTGTTACTGCATCATGGATTCTGTTCGCTCGCCAGCTGCTCCTTTTGCTTGAAATACTCCTCCGTTGAGGAGAGAATGTTCACATCCAACCTCTGGTGGATTGCAGCTGTGATCTGCGAGCTCATTGTTCGCTGCGAAGCTGGTTATGGCCTTCACACTATGCCTATTAATTAGAGCATATGAGCACTTACTGGCATTTTACGAGGAATTTAACAATAGATATTGAATATTAAATGTGGACTGCAAGGATATGCTATTGTGCTAAAGTACTAAAAGGACAGACATGTGAAGCCCATTTTTAACTCTGATTTAAGAGAAACTGAAAAAAGATTTTTTAAAGCATTAGCAGGCAACATACATACAGAAAGAGTGGTGCAATTCTGAGAGGACAATGGAAGAAAATTAATTTCTATAATGGAATCAAGAGTTGAGAACAGTAAACATTATTATTAGAAATATGTGACTGCAGTTTGTAATCCTAATGGATCGAGAGTATAATATGAATTTATAACGTGATTGGCAAGGTTGGCAAGGGCTTGACAAGAAGCCTTTCTGTACATTTTGTAACAATAAAACATAGCCCAAACTTTGAAGTTCATGTGATTTTAGTGCGCAGCAGCTAAAAAATATAATGTATGGTTACTACAGTGACTGCAGTAGGACCGTATCATGAATACATAGTTTATATATGGCAATTTATCCAAACCTTGCAGAATTCTATTGGGTAGAAGAAATTGAGTTTTGATAAACACAGTGTTCTTTAAACCCAGAGGCTTAATCTGAGTCTTAACAGCGGCCCAGCAGTCCATGAAATATTTATATTGTTTTTCTAAGTATATACATTATTTACCGAACAGTCTATAAAGTATTTACATTGTTTTTCTAAATACAGTATACATTATTTACATTTCACTGTACTTTTTCCTGATGCAGGTAGAATAGAATGCGTCTGAAGATGTTCAAATGGAAATTGGAATAAGGGTGTGTCAAAACATTCAATACCACTCTTTGCCTCTATTTCTCGTTACCTGCCAAGCATGGGGTTTTCCACTTGGAAGTCCTGAACAAAATGATATTTGAATTATACTATACGAGAATAATGCTACAAGCCTACCTAGACTAGGGCCATACAATTATACATATAGAACATAGAGTGTTACTTCTCCATTTTAATAAAGTGCTTTCTCTTCCATACCCAAACCATGAGTTATATGTCTAGCTTTCTTTAAAAACCCTTTAAGATATTTAATACTAAACATTGATATTTTTCATTAAGTAAAATATATCTCTACATACCTTTTTGTTCCTTAGTGTTCCCGAGAATTACTAGGTACCCACAATAATTATATGGTGAAAGTTGTAATTTAATAACATGCTTACCTATGTACAGATGCTTCTAAACATACAAGTATTTAATTTAATTAAAATATATACATATTTAGTTTTGAAATGTTATGTAAATGTTAAGTATTCTGTGAAATGCTATAATTTGATAGCCCTCAGGATTACAGAGACTTTTCTGAATTCCTGCAACTAAAGCAGTACTTTTAAGGCTAAAATAACAGTTTGAAAGTGGCCTCTGAAGTGGGGAAATGTGAGCTCGGCCATTTCAGAATGCAACTCCACAGCCAGCCTGATCCAGGCCCCAGTGAAGTTTTTCTTTAGAGAGACAAGTTTGGGAAAAATTTTTCTATTTGAATGTATTCGAAAGAGCCAGATTAAAACCACTGAAAAACAAGTCGTCCTAATTAGGCATTAAAGCAGGGCATAATACAATCACAATAATTGATAAAAGTCAAATTTCTTCTAATCCTTAATATTTGATTTACAAGATAAAATCATTGAAACAAGGACAAATAAAACGCTGCAGTAAATTAGTTAAATCTTTCTTAGCTAGCAGCCTGGTGGTCTTCAGTCATTTACTTGGAAAAATAAAATATTTCAGTTCAATTTTTATGATTATATAAAACTCATCTGATAACTATATTTAATCCTTATGAAGGGCACAGTCTATCAAAATAGATCATCTGGCTAGAACTCTTTGCTTCGTGGGTACTTAGTTCTATGTTACTCTTGTATATAGATTTTGCCTATTCTCTTTTTCTCCCTTACAAACAGGAGTCAGAAGTAGATTTGGTATACATCTCTCTCAAATCTGTTGATGTCATAGCTTCTATATGGATCTTCTTTCTGACCTCAAGTCACTACCAGGAACTCAATCTTGACCTTAGCTACACTCTATTTCCACTGAAGCCAATGAGATGATGAGACTGGACCGGTCTCCCTTCCCCTTCACATCCAGACCCATTAGGCAATCTAAAATTACAACTCCAGAATATAAAAGGCTATGTAAACATCTTTGCTGTAGAGGTGGGGCAACTACAAAATGGAATTAGAACAAAGGAGAGGAAAGCTGAAAAGCCTGCTAAATTGGCCATTGTCCAAGTGTCCAGTGAAAGGACGTGCAAAGTTAGCCCTGCACAGGGAAGTCAACTGTCAGGGTCACTCCTCAATCCCTCGTCTCCCTCTCTTGTCTCTAGATTCAGTCTAGATTAGTCACAAACTTCAATGTCCTCTCTCAAAGTTATGAAGACACAGTATGAAGAGTAGTTTCCTTAGACTAGTTGTGTGTTTCATAATGGAAGATGGATTATTGGAATATATGTGAAATAATTCCACAATTAAAATGATCACATTTTAATTTGTTTAAGGATCATTGGGTAGTTTTGATAAACATGTAGGTTCTGGGAACTTAACAGAGAGAAAACATTGTATAGACAATTCTGGTATAGTCAGTTTGGGGTACATCTTGGAATCTGCGTGTTTTACAAACACCCCTTATAATATAATTCTCATTCAGGTGGACTTATGGCCAGAAATTCCAGAAAATGCGTTTTGAATTATGTGTTATGGATATTAAACTACAGTTACAACCTATGAAAGTAATCTGGGATTCTGAAAACTATTGCCATCTAATATCAGCCAAATAGGTTTTGTGCCCTAAAAGACTAGTAAATACCAGGCATCGCAGGAATGGATCTAGAGAAAAAAAAAATACTGTTGTTCTGACTGTTGCATGGTGGTTGCCAGGAACTGGAGGGAGAGGAATGGGGACTTATTGGTTAATGGATATAGAGTTTCAGTTTTGCAAGATGAAAAGAGTTCTAGAAATTAGTACACAGCAATGTGAATATTCTTAACACTTCTGAACTGTACACTTTAAAATGGTTAAGATAGGGGCTGGCCGGCCCCGTGGAGCAAGCGGTTAAGTGCACACGCGGTGGCCCGGGGTTCGGCGGTTTGGATCCCAGGAGGGCACAGGCGCACTTCTTGTCAAGCCGTGCTGTGGTGGCATCACATATAAAGTGGAGGAAGATGGGCACGGATGTTAGCCCAGGGCCAGTCTTCCTCAGAGAAAAAAAAAAAAAGAGGAGGATTGGTAGATGTTAGCTCAGGGCTGATCTTCCTCAAAAAAAAATAAAATAAAATGGTTAAGATGGTAAATTTTATGTTCTGTATATTTTACCACAATTAAGTTTTTTTTAAATGTAATGTATACACATTAATGCTCTCTGCAATACAGATCAGCATTTATCAAAAAACTACAACAGATCTAGAAAATAAAATAAGACAAAGGCTAATAAAAACCAAAAAAGAATGTGGATTAAAAATAAAAAATAAGGCAACAAAAGCAAAAAGAAACAAGTGAGATTACATGAAACCGAAAAGCTACTACACAGCAAAGGAAACCATTAATAAAACAAAAAGGCAACCTACTGAATGGAGAAAATATTTACAAATCATAGACAGTCATGAGCTGCTTTGGTTGGTGATGGATCATATATACAAAGGTGGTCCCGTAAGATTAGTACCATATGCCCTAGATGTATATTAGGCTATACTATCCAGGTTTGTGTAAGTAAACTCTATGATGTTCACACAATGATGAAATCATCTAACGATGCATTTCTCAGAATGTATCCTGTTGTAAAGCCACACACAACTGTATCTGAAAGAACTCGTACAACTCAAGAGCAAAAAAAAAAAGATCTGATTAAAAAATGAATAGACATTTTCCAAAGAAGACATACAGATAACCCACAGGTACATGAAAAGATGCTCAACATTACTCTTCACTAGGGAAATGCAAATCAAAACCATAATGGGATATCACCTCACATCTGTTAGAATAGCTATTATCAAAAAGACAAGAAATAACAAGTGTTGGTGAGGATGTGGAGAAAAGGGACCCCCCTTGTTCACTGTTGGTGGGAACATAAACTGGTGCAGCCACTATAGAAAACAGTATAGAATTCTTCAAAAAATTAAAAATAGAACTACCATATGATTCTGCAATTTCATTTCTGGGTATATATCAAAGAAAATGAAAACAGTAATTCAGACATATATATGCACCCCCATGTACATGTGCATTGCAGCATTATGTACAATAGCTAAGATATGGAAGCAACTTAAGTGTCCATCAATGGATGACTGGATAAAGAAAATGTGGTATATATATATATATATATATATATATATATATATATACATATATACATATATACAATGGAATATTATTCAGTCATAAAAAAGAAGAAAATCATGCCATTTGTGACATGGATGGAACTCAAGGGCATATGCTAAGCGAAATAAGTCAGACAGAGAAAGACCAACACTGTATGATCTCACTTACATGTGGAATCTAAAATAAAAAAAAAATGAGCTCATATATACAGAGAACAGATTGGTGGTTTCCACAGGTGGAGAGTGGGTGTGGGTGAAATGTGTGAAGAGGGTCAAAAGGCACAAACTTCTAGTTATAAAATAAATAAGTCATAAGGCTGTAATGTACAGCATGGTGAAAAAAAATTAAAAAATAAATTAAAATAAAAAAACAAACAAGGATTCAGAAGGTGGAAGTGATCAACATTTTTTGAAATGAAGGTTGGAGTAGAATGATCATAAGCTTACTAACTTAATTAGAATTTATAATTTAGACAGTAAACAGTAAATTAATATAATTTTTTTGTGAAATGATTAGATCTGATACAATATTCAGAATCTATATTCTGGGACTGAGAATGGGATCAACCATGCTAAATATATGTACACAGTGAGAAGGGATAACTAAAAAGCAGTTCATTATTATTATTATTATTATTATTATCAGAAAAGAAAAAAACGGCAGTGGATACAAGGTTGATCCAAGCATTTCTGCCGTTATCTCTCACGGGTAACCAAGCAAACTGAAGAACAGAAGGGCACAGTGCCTGCCCCAAGAGTGAGAATGAATTAGCAGAGACATATGTACATATTCAGCTGGATTTTCCAAATTGTCATTCCTCCACTGAACCAAGCTTATTAGCTATTATTTATCTACCTAATATCAATTATTCATTTATGATATTGGAACTTTATGCCACTTAGGTACTAATAAAAAAGAGTCTAGGATCACATGATATTTTCACTGATTGATTGCATTTTTCTTTTGTAAATAAAATAATAAGGCCATGGAAATAACAGAAGTTGCAGTTATTCCAGTGATGTCTATTTTGATGCTTTTGAGCTACACATTTAAAGTCTTTCTGTGAATTGCCTTAGGAATCTTTGGCACAGTTTCACTTGATCTCAACCTTGGCAGATCTTGGATCCCTGAGGCCCTAGGCAAAAGTCACTCGCATTGATTGCCTTCTTTCTTCTTTCTCATACCTGTATCTTCCCAGGTTTATTGAAGTTGGGTTTGTCTATAGAAACCTGACATTTTCCAGTATTAGAACGTATAGTCATAGAATCCATTTCCCCTTCCTTCTCTATCTTGCTCTCAGCTGCTGACGGTGGCATTCGGTGGATTTCAGGCTGTTAATACTGCTAGTAATAGTAATATGGATACTTAACATTTCTGCTACCCTTGACCAGGACTCCAGAAAGCTCATCTCACTCAATCTTCACAACAAACTTACTAGGTAAGAACTATTGTGTTCATTTTACAAAGGAGGAAATTTAAATTTAGAAAGAAAAATACACTTGATTAAGGTCACAGAGATGGTGTATCCAGGGGCTGAGATTTGAATTCAAAAGGTTATTTCCAATTCACAGTCTCTTCAACACGATTCGGCAGCTGGTAGCCAATCTTTGTCGGACGAACTCCTTTCCCCCCATCCACTTCCCTGCCTATCAGGCTGAGTATCTGTTATGCTTTGATCATCACAGGGTACTCAAGTAGGTCTAGATTATAGCTGAACTACTACTACTCAGCTCCAAGAGGCCCAGTCACAAGGACTAGAACTCCGGGTAATATCACCTCCTTAGTCCCTAATATCTATAATGGAGTATGATATCACAACC
Source organism: Ceratotherium simum simum (assembly GCF_057802395.1). Classification (NCBI taxonomy): domain Eukaryota; kingdom Metazoa; phylum Chordata; class Mammalia; order Perissodactyla; family Rhinocerotidae; genus Ceratotherium; species Ceratotherium simum. The sequence continues at coordinate 11,721,048 of NC_141927.1, read as the reverse complement.
AGTTCTTATGCTGACCAACTTTTCTGAAATGCTGTTTCAAATTGTTGCTACAGTTTGAAGACACATTTCAATCGGTTTCTCTGAGTTAACCTACAGAACCAAGACAATTTTTGCGAACTTTATTCTGCTATTTATTGAATTTCTGCTGTTTCAATTTATTCATCCCAGGAGAGATTTTAAATGATCAAAATTGAGAATTTGAACAACTTTATACCAATGAACTTGCAAACTTGAATAGAAATAGACAATATTTAAAAGAAAATTATAAATTAGGAAAATTTCAAGAATAATTTGAAAGCTGGAATAAGCTAATAATGAAAAACAAAAATTAATTAACCAAAATATGCACTCCTGTGCATATCTGGTTTTGATGAGTCAGTGAACTATGTGCCCTTTGCATTTCCTTCAAATGCTTGATGTTCATATCTGCATGTTGGTATTTCTCTCTCTTCTCTTTTAGTTATTTTATGCATTGAACAATATCTTTATTCCATATTATCTGGTATTTACCTGTCTTGGAGCAGAAAAGTGTAAATAAAAACTTCAGTCCACTATAGTGACATCAAATCATTAGATATATATTTTTACTCTAAGGATTCTAAATGCTTTTTTGTGTGTGTGTATGTGAGGAAGATTAGCCCTGACTAACATCTGATGTCAATCCTCCTCTTTTTGCTGAGGAAGATTGGCCCTGAGCTAACATCCATGCCCATCTTCCTCTACTTTATATGGGACGCCACCACAGCATGGCTTGACAAGTGGTGCATTGGTGCGTGCCCAGGATCCGAACCTGCAAGCCCCGGGCCACCGAAGCACAGCATGCCCACTTAACCACTGTGCCACCGGGCCGGGCCCTCTAAATGTTTTTAGCATGCTAAATCTCTGTTAAGTCTTTCCAATATTGTTTGCTTTAAGTAAGTGCATTTTATCATAGATCCTCATATTTTTGGAGTGTTTATGGACAGCTCCCAAAGTAATAGTTAGATAATTTTTTAAAGAAATGCTGATGCAGACATTTTTTATATTTAAGTAATTCCCAAAATTTTGCACAGCAGCCTTCCAGTAGAATTTGCTAAAGAAAGAAAAGTTCAGAGTCAAGTGTGTGTATACAGTGTATCCTCCCTTGGAGGTTCACAATGCACACCAGTGTCCTGAAGGCTAGAGCATGTCTTCCAGGAAAGACGCCTGTTTAATTTTGCTTAAATTCATTTACTGCTTATCTGACAAAGAAATTCTCCATTTATTTTGAATAGCCCCTGTAAGTATTATGTGGGAAATACTGTTACCTTTAAAAAGTATTTGACGCACATGAGACTGGCTTCCTTTAATGGATCGCCTTTTGTTTTTCTCTCAAGTTCATTAAAGTATTGTTTATTCAGATATCTCAAACCATGTAACCATCCATGAGGAAATTATATATAGTAGAACTATGCTTCACTTCTGTATTCCTTAGGGCCTATTTTAAAAGATATTCTTAAAAACGCCATGCAACAAAGATATGGAATATTAAGAATGCTAGCTTCCAGGAACATTACATACATAGTACAAGAGCATGGTTATCGATATTTTTTGATACAATATTTGTTGTGCCTCAGCTTTTCCATAGGAAGAATGAGTTTTGTTGAAAGACAGATATTTCCTTTTACAAGTTTTAGTTATTTTCTTCTGAGAAGATACCCCAAAACTTAGAATAATATGATATGAAGGTTATGAGGAGCTGTAAAAGATTTTGTTGTTAGTCTGGCATAAGTTAACTGTTAAATTCTTCAGTATGAAACCATATCAAATTCTGACAGAATAATTGCTTTAGTGCTTAGATTAAGCACTCATCTAAGTGAAACTGCTTCCCATGGTTAGTGCTGGAGATACTGGTACCATATACCCCCCGGGGGGCTTGGTCCAAACAGCTGTGCAGAGGCTGAATTTTCAGGGAGACAAAAGTTGCCTATGAGGAGCAACACGCCACACACCCCATTTACAACAGTCTGAATGCTAAGCATGGGTGTGCCTTCACATATTGTTAGCTGATGCAGCTTTCCTTTCGAATTCTATTTTTCTTGACCTTGATAATCATTACGAATAGCTAGCATAATGTAGAGCATCTTCATATTTTATTAGTAACAAAATGTTGCTTATCAAGGTAGCTAAATAAACTCTCATTATATTTAAACCAATTTGTGCCAGTGCCGGATCCAGCCCCTGGTCATAGAGGGAGATGACTTGGAGAGCTGCCTGGCTGCGAAGAAAGCTTATGTATATCATTGATTCTCAAATGGACAAAAAATGTGCAAAATCTGCTTAGAACCAAAGGTTTGTCAAGAGAAATGGTGTCTGTGAGGAAAAGACTGCACAAATAGCCTCTTAGCAGCCAGAAGTATTACATACCCAGAGGAAACTATAAGCGTTTTGTACAGATGCTAGGTAAGCTTGCCAAGGAACCATATGCTACCACTGGAAGAATATTTCCGCACTTTGGCATCTGGATGGTAGAGTTACCATTCAACAGGGAAAAGGAGAAGCATATAAGGAAGAGGAATCAGATAGTGTCCACACGGCACGAAAATCCAAGTTGTACCAAAGTGTATTTCAAATGTCATTTTACTGGAGAGGAAATTTAATTAATTTCTGTGACTATTGCTTATGAGTTTTAAGTGGATACAAATGCTCTGCTTTGTGGAAACAAAGGAACTAGATTAGAGGAATTAATATTAATAAACTTTTTTTATTTAGGGGATTTTGAATCTGATAGACCAAAGATTGCAAAACAGAGAGATTTAGTAAAACAGAGAATTTTTTTCCTATTGGTTTTACTGCTTTCCTCTAACTATTTCTGTACTCTATCCTATTTTTTAATACAGAATAAAGCTAATGGAAAAACTACTTTTTCACTTGTTTTTTTATCTCCAGGTTATTTGATATGAAAGGTAGTCCATCACTGTATTAAAAACTCTGATGCTTATTTTAAAATGGTATTCAGTACCAAAAAAACGTGAGTAAAAAAGAATTGATTTTGGCTGATATATTGGACGTCAAAGTCAAATGTAAAGACTTCAGTAATTATTACAATGTGAGATCCATAGACCCATTCAAACTGGCAAAAAACCAACAAAACAAAACAGAAAAATTGCACCATGGATTTCATTTAGTCACGTTATATTGGTATAAATGTGTCCATTTGAAAGAGAATACTGAGGTTGATGAAATTTTGTGAGAAGAATCCACAGACACCCTAGAATTTATTCTAATTGTCACCTTTCGAGTATTGTACTCTAGTGGCTAATTAGTAGCACTCAAATTTTCTGTCATAGTTGCATTAGCTATTCAGGCATAGGTCAGGATATCTGCTTAAAACAGCTGAAACATTTTCAGGTTAAGAAATCTTGGGATAATGTTTGGAAAGGGTCAGACCTTTCTTTGCCCTTTGCATGGCCGTTACTTTAGAAATAGATCCCACGTCTTTAATTACAACAGAGGCTGTCACTACAATAATGGGTTCTTGCATTTAGTTGCAAATTCAGACAGATAATGGAGGTTAGAGAAGGTTAAATTTTTCTCAGGCTGTGTTTACATGTTGCCGAAACAACTCATTTTTTCAGTCAATTTAGGGGGAAAAATCAGCTCCATAATTTATTTGTTGTCAGGTAGCAACCAATTGACAGAATTTCCCACCTTTGACCAGTTTAATATTGTGAAAACACAATTACATTAGGTGGATTATTTCAGTTAACTGTCTCCTTGTCTTTCCATTACTATTCTTCAGCTATCTTGTTCTTATCCGGTTCTAAAAAGAGCTAATTAATTGCAAAACACTTTATAATTTTCATTTTGCATTCACATATATCATATTACAATGACTTTCTCTGGCAAGTCAGTCAGATCTTGTGTCCTCATTTTTCAGATTAAAAATACTGACCCAGATAGAAGGTAAATGACTTATACAAAGTTCTGCTTCTAAGCAGAACATGGGTCATCTGATTTCTAATCCAATACACACACACACAAACACATATACACACTTGCCTTGCACACACACACTTAATTTTATCCTTTAAGTAACTCTTTACAACTGTTTCCATAGTGGAAACTTTAGTCAGATTTCCAATTTGTCTATGGAGTACTAAATATCCACTTTACTGAATTAGTCTTTTTAAACTTAGTTGACAAGTTCTTTGAAAAATAAATATTAATGTAATATGGCTAATTTAATTTAATAAAGCCTTTGTTTTGCTAAGTGTATGAAAATGCAGGATTTTTCCTGATAAAATAATTTTATAGAGTAGATTTTTTACATTTCTGGGATTTTATTATGTAACAATGTCAAATGATATATTTACAGAGGGTCTAAAGAGCTCTATCTCTAGTCACTATTAAGGTTAAATGATTGTTAATAGTTAATAACATTAAATCTTCTTTAATACTTATGTGAAGAGGAGGAGAGTAAGGATAGGAGATTTAAAGAAAATGAGTTTAAAAAAAGGATAAACAAAATCTACAGATAATAAACATTTCTGATTTCACCAAGCTAACAATCGGTTCTTCCCATAAAAACTCTTCTACCAGAACTAGACATTTAAATCATTTTTCTGTTGTAAATCTCTCACCTTATTCACATTCTGGTTTGTGAACATCGTGGAGGTGAGGACACAGGTTGGGCAATCTCGCTCAACTTTGGAACCTACATTAGAAACGTAAAGTAGACAACTAAAGGTTTTTGTTATCGTTATTATTGTTTTTATTATTTGAGATTCTACTCATACTGGCCCCGAAATGCCTCCTAAACATTCAGTGTTTGGATAGCTTTCTAGAATAGAAAAAATTTGTGTCTAAGGCACGAAGAGCAGTTCTCTATTGAAACAGCTGCAAAGTTTTATAATTTTGTTCCTCTCTCGGTATTTCTACTTTCCAGCACACAACAACTATGCAGTATATCTCTAGGTAATATGCAGTGATGCTGGTGTCTTATGCTAGATGTTCAAAGACTTCTGTCACCAAGAACAAGTTTAAAATCGTGCTTGTAGGTCTTTCATTCTTTTTTCTCCTTGTAAGCCTTTTCACACAAACATGTATTATATTATTTATCCATAAAGAGTATATGTTATGAGCAGTGCATATTTCACGTATGTTGCCAAAGAAAAATGTTTATTTAAAGCCGTGTAAAAATGTGAATATTTGGTATATTATTGTTATCTGCATAATGCTTTCTTAATCTCCTTGCTTCAAGGGAGAAGATTGGTCATTATCATAATAAAACACATCTTTATCTTCAGAATTCAATTTTAGAAATCCTTATACATAAAAAAGCAACAAAATAAAAACTCCAATTTATCGCCAATACCCTTAATATTTTCTTATTATATTACAATTAAAGTCCCTGAAGAAAAGCCACGATTGTCTACCTTATGAGAATATACTTCGTCTTCTCATCTAAGCTATTTCACCTTTCTTTGTCGCTGGCATTTGAGATATGAAGGCTGCTGGGAGATTTGCCTGTCAAAAAGAAGGCAACTCATGACCCCTCCCTATAGCTATCCTTGAAAACTATTTTTTAGAAAAACGTTAAATGCATTAACCTTGTTCTGATCTTGGGCACATCACTGCAAAGCCATTCTCAGTCAGGGATAATTGAAAGTATGAATTTTTATATAGGTTTCGCTGTTAAGGTGTTTTTCCGGAGGCAAAGCTAAAGGCTACAGCTGTGCCACACATTCAGCTACCAGAACATTCAGCTCAGTGATCCACACATGAGCAAAAGGCTCATGATTTAGTTCTTGGTATAATTTATATGTCTCTTTTTTCCTTCACTTTTACTTACTCTGCACATGTTTCTGTTACAAAAGTTAAGACTGCTTCTAACCTTCAGTTTTAAGCCAGCAGTAAATAGAAGATGTTGTTAACTTGATCTTTTTTGGATATTTCTTTATGTGTATCAATACTGTAATTTTGTGTTACTAGTAATATATGACATGGCAAAATACTGTTCATATAGAATTAAATTATACTCCTAACAGGTACTATTAAGATAGCCCGTATAGTGTGGATCAATTGTATGATGCAAACTTATTCCTCTCCCACTTTAAATGAAAACGTATATTCAGCAGAAGGATCACAAATATTCTAAGGCAAGTTGTTTGTAGTTTGATTTACTGAAATGCCAGTAGCCTTTACCTAGCAAGACTATTACTGTGAATGCCTATTGTGTTTCATTCACACATTCGGTGCACTGAATGCCAAGGAAGGCTCCAGAGAGATGAAGCTGTCACTGCCTCATAACTCTCAAAAGGGTAATACCATTGACAAAGCCCATGAGAGGATTCCAGTCTTTAATGAGATTTTGATTCAAGAACCATTAATAAAAGTTTTATTGATCATAACAACATCCTCGTCTGAAATTTGGCTCCTTGAAGACTCAATCACACCATATAAGAGATATATTTTTTGGAGTAGATACAGCTAACATGTTTCCTCTTAGAAAAATATTAAACCAAAACACACACAGAGAAAATTCCATCTTCTTGCCATATTCCTTTTTTATGTCCTATGTGCTTTGTCAAAGGGCAAGTTTTCAAGAATGAAAAGCTGGCTTATGTATACAATAACTCTAATATTTCAAATATTCTTTTAAAAATAAGGTCATATGGGGGCTGGCCGAGTGGCATAGTGGTTAAGTTCACACGCTTTGCTTCGGCGGCCTGGTGTTCACAAGTTTGGATCCTGGGCGTGGACCAATGTACCGCCTATCAACGCACGCTGTGGCAGGCATCCCACATATAAAGTAGAGGAAGATGGGCATGGATGTTAGCTCAGGGCCAATCTTCCTCAGCAAAAAGAGGAGAATTGACAACAGATGTTAGCTCAGGGCTAATCTTCCTCACCCAAAGAAAAAAAGTGGGCATGTGAGTTTTAAATATTTTTTTGAATAATCATTAGCTACATGGCATAGACAGATTTATAATCAATTTAAAATTAATGGGGTAAACTGCTAAATAATTTTTTAAGTTGAAAAAATATTCTGTAAAATATCTATAGGATTACAAAAAACATAAATCCATTGAAATAACTCAATTGCAAATTAGTAATAAACACAACATTTTCATAATAAAAGTTGTATTTGCATTGCTTGTACTGTAGAATAAAGTTAGTGTTGAGGTTTACACATAATTTTTGTTGAATATTTCTTGACAGAAAATGGGCTCTTGGGTTGGCTAATTTAGCTTTCTTCTTCTCAAAACATTTTGGGAGTTATATAAAAGACTTGTCACCAAACAAACTCTAAATATTTTGAGAAGAAAGGAGAAATTGTTGCTGCAAGTTCAATTTTTTTTTTTTTTCTTTTTGGTAAGGAAGATTAGCCCTGAGCTAACATCCGTGCCCATTTTCCTCTATTTTATGTGGGATGCCTGCCACAGTGTGGCTTGATGAGCGGTACACGGGACCGCGCCCAGGATCCAACCTGTGAACCCCAGGCCGCCAAAGCAGAGTGTGCACACTTAATCACTACACCACCAGGCTGGCCCCACAAGTTCAAATTTTATGCATTACTGATAAAATGCAAATAACTTAAAAATTGGGAAGGTATCATATTTTAGTGCCGTTTGTATTCTGATTTATTAAAAGAAACTCAGTTCTAAAAAGAATAAAAATATTATTTTGGTAAAAATTCGTATATCACTCAAATAAGCAATAAAATGGAAAACTATGTTAATTATACCTACTTCATATTCCTTCTTTCATCTATATACAAAGAACATAATACTTTATTTCATTTCTTATTCTAAATCTTTGGGATCGGTTTTAATCATGGATCTGTGGATAGGCAAAATAAAACTCTCAGAAGTAATCAGGACAGGATTTAGTGGGTCCAGATGAGAAGCAGAAGAGTGGAACAGACTAAGTGACAGCACAGCTGGCCAGAGGCTTTGCACAGTTGACAGTGCAATGAGACTCTCCTTCCTCAACCAGGCCCTGTTTTTTCCTAAAAACGGGGGCTGACACTTCATTGACTAGGTTTTTCTTATTGTCCTACAATTATTAACACACTAATGTTGTTGGAAATTCTATAAAAACCCAAAGATGTTTCTCCGTATTTCAGTCCAACATCGACTGGTGCTATCTTCAAGGAATACCTGCTCCGAGGAGATTATTTTTGATTGTATTAGCTCCCTAGGGCTGCTCTAACAAAATTTCACCAACCAGTTTTCTTAAAACTATAGAAATATATTCTCTCACAGTCTGAAGGCTAGAAATCTGAAACCAAGGTTTTGGCAGAGTTGGTTCCTTCTGGAGGATCTTAGGGAGAATCTGTTCCATGTTTTTCCCCTAGCTTCTAGTGGTTACCAGCAATCCTTGGCATTCCTTGGCTTGTATCAGCATCACTCTAATTTCTGTCTCTTTTGACACACGGTGTTCTTGTCTTTGTGTGTGTCTGGGACTCGACATGGCCTTCTTATAAGGACACAAGGTGTTGAATTTAAGGCCTACCCTTATCCAGTGTAACCTCATCTTAACTAATTACGTATGCAAAGACAATTTCCAATTAAGGTCATATATTGAAATTCCAGGTAGACATGAATTTTGGGGGGCAATATTCTACTGAGTACAATAGTCTATATTTTGTTAAGAACATCATGTTGTCTCACTCAACTCCATGAGTTGACAGGCACAAGGTTTTTCAATGGTCCACAAGAACTCCTCCCAGGAATAATCCCTGACAGCACCATGATGGCCAGAATTACACTCTAGATTTTCCACATCAAAAGGGTTTAGGTCAACAAGGTGATTGAAAGGAGCTTGAGCTGAGTAAGCACTTTGATGCTTCATTGGGGCATCATACTCCTTTCCCTGCTAGCATGTGATTATTTGTGGTCAATAGAGAGAAGTATCATCACTGCACAATGTATGCTGGTAACTGGTACTAAATATCCTATGCTGATGGCATCCTTATTTTGGGAGATAGATCACTCTGATTCCATGTTCAGAATGTAAGAGTAGTGAAAGAAACAATAAAACATACAAGCCTACATATAACTGAAGAGTAACTAGACATTGAGAGTTAAACCTATCAATGAAGGAGAAATGTTTTATGGACTGGAGAACCTGAATTTACTTGAAGTTCTGACGAGTACACCTTGTCTACCTTACCTGTATTTGCAGATATACAGATTTGAAGGAATCACTGGGATTCTTTTATATTAGCAAAGTAGCTAATATCACGGATGTACTGACTGGTCTTTTACATACAGAAGTGGACCAAAAAATAAACCATTTAACATTCAACTTATTAAATTATAAAATAATACACTCAATAGACTACCTTTCCTCCTTAATGAGTCTTACCCAATTCTAATGTGTTGTTTCAGGAATAGAGTAAGAGTGTGTCTGAGGTTGATTCATGGTTATTAATTTTAGTTTGCTCTCTGTCATTTTGTGTTAAATCCTGACCTGAACTGATGTGAAGCTATTTGTATTTTGTTTCCCCTTTAGTGTGACTATTCCACATTTCTCTGCACAATCCTCATGAGTTTGATTACATGGCGTTGCCCCAGTGCACTGCTAGTGATTTACAAAATAAATGGCACAGGTTCTAAAATTTAAAAGACAAAAGCCAACTCCAAATCACACTAGCCCCAAGGATTTTGAAAAAAAGGATTGTAAACCTGTACCTCCATTTCAAAAGCAAACATTGACAGTGTATTAATTTCCTAGGGCTTTCATAACAAAATACCACAGACTGGGTGACTTAAGAAGCTAGACCTCTGAGATCAAGGTATCAGCAAGCTTGGTTTCTTCAGAGCCCACTCTCCTTGGTTTGCAGACAGCTATCTTAACACTGTGTTTTCACAGGATCTTCTCTCTGTGTCTGAGTGTCTGTGTCCTAATCTCCTCTTCTTATAAGGATACCAGTCATATTGGATTAGGGCTCACCCTGGTAATCCCATTTTAACTTTATCACCTCTTTAAAGGTGATTTGATTTCCAAGTATAGTCCCATTCTGAGGTACTGGGGGTTAGGGCTTCAACATACGAATTTTGCGGAACACAATTCAGCCCATAACAGGCAGTAATTCCTTAGTGGTTGCCTTTATTTTCACTATAATGTCTTTTGATTTATCTAGGAATATTTTTCATGTGCTCACTATGGAGTAGGAAACTATAATGATATGTTTCAGAAATTGTAAAAGAAAAAAATCTGCTTAAATTGCTAAGGCCAATATGAGAAAAAGAAGAAGAATACATATTCATTTTTATTCTGCTTTTTTTTTTTTTTTGCCAATGTAGCTCTTCTAAAACCTATAGCTGGAGAAGTTGGGAAAAGTCTGGATTTGGAGGTAGCTACAGAAAGAAGTTCTGATGCCATACCAGAGCTTTTTCCAGGTAGCTGAAGTAGTGTCCACAAACCTTGCCTGCATGTCGCTGAGATAGACAGCCAGTCAAGGCAATGGTAGGTTATGCCTGAGGGCCCAACTGTTAAGACACAGAAGGAAATGCACTGTACCATTCCTAAGGGAACGTCCACCTATGTTGCTGTTGGACTTAGAACTGTTGGTGAAATCTAGATACTACCCCCATCTACGCTATGTCTACCCTCAATCATCTTGGAGCATGAGTGGAGTCTGTCTAGGTTTATTTCATTTTCTACCTAGTCAGACTCTTGTTTCACAAAAGAAAGGCATCATTCACGTCTGCTCTTTCTTCATTTCAGTTTGATCTAGGGTATTTCAAGAAGAAATCCCTCTACATCTTTAAAATGTGAATGACATCCTTTTCTACTTTCTGGCATCGAAGAAGCTTTTATTCAACAACCATTCATCAATTTATTCATCCATTCAGCAAATATATAGAGTGCCTGTTATGTGTGGGGCACTATTAAGCATTGGGGAGCTTGCTGTGAAGCACAGAATCTCTATATTGACAACATGCCCCTCTATTAATGAGCCATATAATTGGGATCATTTTAGGAGAAATAGAGCTTTGCTGTCATAAGTGTCTTGGGAAAACTTAGGGGAGAGCAGGGGTCCTGAAAGGCACTGTCTTTTTCAATTGTATCTTTCTCTGTGACTTTGTTGCTGTATAATTGTAGCTTAAGTGTTGGGGGAGGAGTTTAGTGGTTATTGTTACTATTATTATTTACCAATTGAAGGCATTTTGTTTAATAATGATCCAAGCAGAATAGTGGGTAGAATCAAGATAAAAAAATGAAAATAATACTAACAAATGGTTTAAAATGGAATTACTTAGGGATTTACTGAATGTTTGAGAAGTTGGGTGATACGTTTTAATTGAGGTATGGCTTGATGGTCTTAAACCATCCACACAAACCATCACCTTCAGTATATATTAGTCCTATTTATTTGCCAAAAGATATCAAACTTCTTGGGAAATGTGGTAGCCCACATAGAGCAAACTGATGAAGCACAATTTCGGCCAGCTTCCTGGTCAGCAGCTGTGTAAAGGAGGCTTGCACCTGACGGATACAACATTTGTTGAAAATGGAGTCTTAGTCTGGTACCCTGGAGTCACTTAGGCTGTTTGAGGACACCTGGACACTAACTCTGCTCTTACCACCTCATCTACCCCAAAACAATAATGTGACTTTGCTGTGCTTGAGAACATGATAGAACAATACTTGTAAATTTATCTGACAATGGATTATATAAAATTCTAATATAAAAACATTACCTATGTGGAATGCGGCATGAGGAACTCTGCAGAATAAGTCCTCAGTGAAGCAACCATAACTGGTGGAAATTATAAAAACAACCACCATTTAAAGTCTCTGGAAATTGTCCTAAGAGCATACAGCTAGTGAAGAAGCGTTTATTCAAGAAAGTCTAATAAATTTCAGTAATAGCAGTGAGACTGTGGCACTTGAGTGGCAACATGCTCCCATCCTCCAACCCCCAGTGCAAACTGATGGAAGCTCCATTCCAAGCACATATGGGCCAGAAGTTGGGGCTCCCTCTCCCCCTAGCTCACAGTCAGCAGCTATAGCAGAGCCCCTTTAGTGGCATGTACCCAGTAGTTCTTATCCCCACCCAAGTTGTGTTTCAGAGGCTAAAATCCAGGCAAATGTGTTTAAAGGTAGGGGACTCCCTTCCTCTACCCAGCTGCTGTTCATAGGGCATAGGTTCTACCTCAGACATGGCGGGCTGATAATACAGGTGTCTCTACTGCCCTTGTCTCAGCTCAAACAGCAAAGGTTCCACACCACGTGAGGCAAGCCAAGACCAAAGGTTGTTGGCCCTGCCCAGCACCTTGCTCATAAAACAGGAGAGTTCCTCTGGGAGAAGCAGGCTACTGTCCAGCCCCCATCTCCAAAGCAGTGGCTTAGAGATGTTTCCCAGGGGAAGAGGCAGGTCATAAAATGGAGCTCTGAATCTCTCCCTAAAGGAACTGACTTTATTTATAAAAGAGTATAGGGAAGTTCAAGCCTAAGGGCACTCTAGAGAACAACGAAAGTTTTGATGGCAAATAATTAAGAGGAGGCTGGTAGCTTCATGAAGGTCACAAGATAATCTATAGACAATTTAGTTCACCAATGAGAACAAGGAAAAGAGACAGCTAAGGAGAGTCTTCCTGTAGGCAGAATAATTTTCATAGACTGGCCAAAGATTCTATTCCTACAAAGAGGCCCAAATTTCATAAAATTAGACTGTGGAGCAATTTATACCACAAGGCATTGTTGAAAACAATAGAGTCAGTACTATTTATGGACACCCCAGCTGAGGTAGGAGCTCAAGTTCAGGCTTAATACCTTGATCTGAGTAAAAGCTGAATCAATGCTGTAGCAATCTGTTCAATAGTAAACATGCAAAGAATCTTTGTGGCAGTGTTTAGAAATAAGAAATAAACAGTTCACTCAGCACAAAAGTAAGATAGATTCCTTTACAACTTCATTTACAATTTAAAAGAATTAGAAAACATGTAAAATGTTGAGTGTTTCTATTAGCATTTTGTGAATCTTTTTCATTACTTTTAGTTCATCATTAGCATTTTCGTTATCACCGAAATCTAATAAAAAATGTTCACCTTTGAGAGACTTTTGAGATGAGAGCACATTAAGAAGACCATAGTGGGAAAAAGATCACTTTGTAACAAATAGTTGAGATAACAGTGGTATTGGCATACTTTGAGTGATTTCAAAAAGAAGAGAATAGCTACACCCATGGAAAGAGTGACGTTAAGGAGAGGAAAGGAGTGACTATAAATATTTCCTTAATTTCTAAATTAAGAAAGAAGCAAAAAAGATAGATCAACTGACCACATTTGGAAAAATAAATAGCATTACTTTAATAGTAATGTCAGTGAATTCTAAACTTGCTTATCATGTATATATATTTCATGTTTCATATCTTGACCTTGGAGAGATTGTCTAAACTCTTTTTATCATAATGTCATCTTTAATAAAATTGTAATAACTTTTACCTCACAGAATTGCACTGAAAAATCTCCTTTGATTGAATGTAGAAGTCTTTTCAGTCTGTTTATAACTGATGCCAAAATAACAGATTGATTGATTTCGTCACTGCAATAAAACACCTGTCAATTCAATAAAATGATAAAAATTGCTATTTTAGTTTGTCATTATTGAAAGTTCATGCTTTTATTTTCACTTTTTAACAAACTATAATGCTAGAGAGCACTTTGAGTACGCATTTAACTTATCCATACTCGATGCTATACACATGTATTAAGTTTCTGTGTCTTTTAAGTCCTTTAAGACTGAGTGGACTAATGATAGTGAAATATCAACTAATTTGTGATTTTGGTTTTAGTCACATTTCAATTTTTATCTCAATTAATTCCTCACTAAAGACGTTGCTTTTCTTTCCTTGCAAGGGAGACGGAAGTGTCACAAAGTAGACAGGCTGGAGTCACCAAATCATGCAGGAACACCATTTTGGATCATACATGAAAGACCAGGAAAACTTAATCGTGTTAAGATGAAAAATTTGGCATTTACCTTAACCAAAACACATAGCAATAAATTAGCAAATTTATAACAATTAAAGTAAATGGCTCAGTTGTGGACATACAACCCAATTCTGGGCAATGCAAAATGAGAGGAAGTGGCTTGAAAGTTTCGTGGGAAAATGAGAAGCCTGGACTCACTAAGAATGATTAAAATTTCAATGTTACTTATATTATTATTGTTTAAAAACGTGATTGGTAAAAATTATTATTGATCTCCAAAACCAGACATAAAAATTGTGTAATTAATTTAGGACATATGAAATGAACTTTAATTTTCCAATTCCACCTATAAAACAACCAAATTTTACTGAGACTATGTAAACACCAGTGATTATAAATTACCTGGGGAAAATATCACTAAATTTATATGTATTTGAAATAACTTTTGTAGTTACTAATATTTGACATGCACATTTTCCCCACCTATTTACATTATTAAGTCACTTGTCCCTACAGAAGTATACTACTTTAAAAAAATATATCTATTTTGTGTAACTTGAATGAATATCATCTTAATCAAATATTTTATTCATTTAAATTTAAATAATAGATCACTAGTTTAAAAAATCAAGAGTATAGATTGGCCCATTCGCATAATCTAGGATTATCTTCTTATCTCAAGATTCTTAATTACATCAGCACACTCCCCTTTGCCATGAACCGGTTTCAGGAATTAGAACATGGCCATCTTTGGGAGGCCATTATTCTGCCTTCTACAAATTCTGGCAGGTTTTCTCCCGTGTATGACTTTTGGTTTCCAAATGTTGCACACCTTTTGGCTCCCTTTTTCTCTCTTCCCATTCTCACTTCTACTCATTCCATTTTGGTTTTATGCCCACTTTTCCACTGTCCTGTTCATCATAAAATCTCTAAGGTTGGCCCTGTGGCCTGGTGGTTAAGTTAGGCACGCTCTACTTCAGTGGCTTGGGTTCGGTTCCTGGGCATGGACCTACACCACTCATCAGTGGCTGTGCTGTGGTGACGACTCACGTACAAAATGGAGGAAGACTGACACAGATGTTAGCTCAGAGTGAATCTTCCTCAAGCCAAAAGAGGAAGATTGGCAAGGGTGTTAGCTTAGAGCCAATCTTCCACAGCAAAAAGAAAAAAAAGTCCCTAATGATTTTCTTTTACTAACTATAAAGAAGAATTATGAGTATTCATCTTACTGGACTTCTTATTACCTTTTGGCACAGTTAACTCACATCTTTGGGAAAATTTCTTCCACTATTTCCATAACACTAAAGCTCTGACTAGATAGATGGCTTTTTAATTTTCACTGCTGGATCTTCCTCCTTTCCCAATAACAAAATATTGAAATTCCTCAGAACTTGTTCTTGGACTACCTTCAGCTGTTATCATGTACACATTCCCTGAGGAAATATTCTCTATTTCGATATTTAGTATTTAATATTAAGTATTTCAATGTCATTCTGGAAGATATGTTGGTTGCCTACTTCACTACCATTCTATCTATTTCTCTCACTGGAAGAATTCTTTTTTCAAAATTTAGATTTTAGCATCTTTCATGAATGCATGGCCTTTTCCCAAACCAGAAGCTGGGTAAATCCTTTTTAGCATAAACCAAATGTGACAATTTCAATCCTCTGGGCACCGATTGGCTTAGTTGTAGACATATAACCTACTTCTGGGTAATGCAATATGAGGGGAAGTTGGCTTGAAAATTTAATGGTAAGTTTTCTGCTTTACAAAGGGACATACGGAAGGCGACATCCCTTTTTCTGTGTGAGGAAGTGATGACTAGAGTGGGACAACCATCTCAGGAACTGCATCCTTGTGGATGGCATAGCAGAAAGATGAAAGAAACTTGATGGAGCCTCTTATTTATCTGTCATGCTGCCCCATTCTTAAACGTCTTGTTATGTGAGATTATTTTCTTTCTTGCTTAAATTTGTTACTTGTACTCATAAAGATCTCAAGCAAAAATCATCTTACAATCAATGATTCTATGTTAATATTATCAGATACATATTATCTTCAGAGAGGTCATGACTATATGGGCATGGTCATTTAGTGTGTGTGTGTATGTGTGTTTCTCCAAAAAAAAGGAGGATTTTTCTAAACACATAGAGCAGATATTTCTTGGGAAGGAAGGATCTTGAGCAGTCTCTCAAAATATTTGTGATAGAGTACCAGTTTTATTTTTTTCCAATTCTTCACAGCCTAATATTTTGGTAATGTAGGAAATCTCATGCTTTGATGTCACTGTAAGTCAGGTTGCTTTAAAACTTTTTAAATTTTTACTTTCAAATTCTGTCCATATTTTGTTGCAGACCAGCAAAAAGATTGCCAACAACACTTTAAGAGGAACTGATCTAGTGTGTGTCTCATGTTCAAAGTAATTATTGTATGCTTGGGATTTAAACTCTTTTAAAATTTCTTCTGTAGTTTTGGGTTTCTTTTTTTGTTTTGGTTCTGTCCAAGAAATTAAAAATTTTCCCTAGAAACACGAATTTTTAATGTGAACAAACATACATAATAAATCTAAGTATTTTATTTTTTATCTCCTCAACAGCTGATGCTGATATAAGCAAGAGTTATTTTTGTATGGTTCATATATACACTTATAATGTATGATTACTTTGGTTTTTTTCAGAAACATTTTATTAGAAAGGAAGTATACATCATTTGCTCTAATTTCCAATGTAGAATTATATCACAGTTCTTGGAAGTAGCCCTAATTTATAGTTTATATCTCTCAAGAGCTGGTTTTAAAATGTTTATGGCAGGGCTAGCCCCGGGGTGCAGTGGTTAAGTTTGGTCTGCTCTGCTTTGGCAGCCTGGGTTCGCTGGTTCGGATCCCAGACGCAGACCTACGCCACTCATCACCCATGCTGTGGTGGTGACCCACATATAAAGTCGGGGAAGAGTGGCATGGATGTTAGCTCAGGGTGAATCTTCCTCAAGCAAAAAGAGGAAGATTGGCAATGGATGTTACCTCAGGGCAATTCTTCCTCAACAACAACAAAAAATGTTTAAGCCATCAATGTTGTTCCAACAATGCACTGAAATCATCCCCCATGTGTCATTTAACTTGTTCTGATCATACAGTTTAAGTCTTACAGCTGCTCTAAGGGCCAGTTCACATGGTGCCCTTGAGAGGTCTTGGTACATGACCTTTGTTCTAGCTCAGCAGCTCTCGGTTCAGAGCTTGTGTCAAAGCACTTGACACAGACTGTATTAATCTGGGGAGGTTGAGAGTCATAAGGGAGGTGTATATTTGTGTCTGAATGTTCTGTATTGTTTCCTCTATAGTCATATTCTAAATTTATAAGACTGAGTTCATAAAATGCTTCCTGGTTCAGATGAGAGCTAGCACCCCACATCCAGATTAGACTACATGCATAACTTTTCCAGCCAGATATGTACGGACCAATGGAATTTTCTGAAGGTCTGATGTGACTCTTACTCATTCAGACTTTACCATCTGAATCTGTTCATTCACGTGTACCATCGTGTCTCCCAGGGGGTGTAGCTGATCTCCTTGGTGAGGCACTGACTTTCCTCTATATCCTTGTTTGGTTTACATAGGTGATATTTCTTTCTGTTTTTTTTTCTTTTTGTGAGGCATTGCAAAAAAAATTTACTTATATTTATTCACATTTGAAAAGGCATTTATTGTGAGAATTAGTAGGTCAAGAAGATGTTAACTCTATTTTCCATATAATTCCTATATAATTTAAGGCACAGAATATCAAGAAAGGATTCATTGGATGGGTACTTTCATGTAACGTCGACTTTCATCTGTAAAATAAAATATAACATTTACTCTCTTATTCATTCAGTCAACTATTTAACAGATGTATGTTGCACAATGACTGACATGCAACATCGAATAGAGAGGTCAACAAGACACCCTAGAACTTGTTCATTTAATTGGAGGAGGGTGAGGCATGATCTCGGATCCTCAGAATGTGTGATGTAGAAATCATTTTTTTTTATTTAAAAAAGGAACTAAGATTTTTTTAACATTCTTTTTCAATAAATGTGTTTTGTTTTAAGAGAAATTAATCCAATTACTTGAAATTCTCAAAGTAGGTACGAAAAATAGTTGATTGGGAATAAGATTGCTCTTTTGGTTGTTTTGTTTATGCCCGTTTTTGAATGTTTTTTGTTATAGCAAGTTTTATTAAATCCTGGAATTAGTTAACAAGTGGGAATTTATACTCCTGTCTTTGATCTCACCAGCCTTAGTGGTGATAACACCACCAGTCAACAATTACTCTTGGTAAAATTTTTTCTATTAATCTTCCGGGCCTACCTTAAAATCTTGCTCATTTCAAGAAACCATCATGAACATGGATATGTGTTCTCGTCACATAATCTTAATTTCCATGGCATTTCTTTTTGTGATACACTTTATCATTTAACTTAAGCTCTTGTTTAATTCCATGTCTTTTTATTTCCAATGAGTTTATGAATTTCTTGTATCAAGGGCCTAGATTTTACATTTTCCTATATCCCATGCTTGCCAGAAGGTGGAACAGATAGTAAATGCTCAAAAAGGAGTTTCCGAATGCAGAGAAGTAAGATTCCCTTAGCCAACTTTGAGTAATATCAATATTTGAAAGCTATGTACTCTCTTAAGTGCTGATGATATGAAATGAGAGCAATATTGGTTTACAAAACTATATATATTTACTGAGTTATATTCATGTAGGATCAATTATTATGTATACCTAGCCATTGGTTATTTTTAAATTCTGAAAATTCAACTCAATCTTTAATTTTTGGTAATCTTCAAAATGATAGAGGTATTTTGTGATATGTAAATAAGCACAATACTTTGAATTATTGTGGGATCTCCTGCAAAAGCCTGGACGTATCTTTAACTCACAAGGTCAAAAAAAAAAAAAAAAAAAGAAACAACATCAAAAAGGAAGATTCCCTATTAAATGTAATATGGTTATACTTTTCTATTGACTGATATTCTTTTTCCGTATTATACAGACTCAAATCTGTTTCTAAAAGCAAAATATTGAAAGTGGTTTGACTTTTGAGGTTTTTCTCCTGGTACTAATGATATTAACTCTGTGAAATGCAGCATGAGGGTGAATTGAATGCTGGGTTTTTATTTTGATTCTGTTGCAAAATGTTGTGGAACTTTGCCACAGTGTTTTTTATTGGGTAGGAGTGAGTCATTTCACTGAAATCTATACTCTCATTTTGAATGCAAGAGGTGTTTAAGTTATAAAAATTGTAATCAGTGAGTTATCAATTAGTATGCTTTCAGGAAGTGAAATAACACTAATATGGATATTTTATGAATTCAGTGCTTAAGAATAAGTTTACCCCGACCCGAATTTCAACTAGGAAGATCTGATTAATACGTTTTGTTTATATACTCCTTAGGTCATTAAAGGTGATGGTTTGCAATTTTCTTGTGGTTTTTTAAGTACTGTAGTTATTGGATTATGGGCTTGCTCATCAGAATGGCTGGGCTGTAATAACGAGAGCAGTGGGTGATGCTCTCTCTGGCTCTCTATACAACTGCTGCCTAGGGCCATCCGTCTACCCCTTCAAAGGCAAGAGCGAATGCCAGGACCCTTGTGAAGATGAAGCTACCACATCTAAATTCTTTTTATTCTTTTTATACCCTGTTAATTAGTGGTTACATCACTCTCCAGTTTCATTTTGCTCATCTCTTTGTCCTAGGTAGAGAAATAAAAACAAGTCCCTTGTCCTTGCACTCAATATTTTATGTAGTATAGTTACATCTCGTGGATGCACTAGAGAATGTATCAGCCACAACAGAGTTTGAAGGAATCTTACTCTTTAGTTAGAAACATTTACATTGCTCTTAAAAAAAAAATCCCTATGAAAATCCATCCTTTAGGACATTCAAAGCCCTCTCCAAGTTGTTTTTTTTTTTTTTTTCTCCTGACTGATTGGAAAAACATAATTAGGCCAAATATTATCTTTTCCTCCCTTCATAGTTTTTGAACTTAGATATCTACTTTTTTCTATTGTAATTAAAACATTTTTAGGATGTTTTAAATGAAAGCAATGAGTTTTTTGTTGTTATTTTACTTTACTCAAATGGAATGAACTGTGGTAGAGAAAAAACCACACAAAAACTCCAAAATCTATGCAGTAAGATCAACATTATACATCTCATGCTCAGGCAGCAGGAACGCCCATAGTAATCCCGTACATCTTAATTTGTTTTGGGACATATAATACATACCACACTCCATCCAATACTTGCTGAAATCTGTAATTAATGAATCTTGTATTTCTTCTACATTGTAACATATTCAGCCCAAATTGAAAACATTGGACTTTACTTCCCCTTTCATGTCGTTAACAGATCAGACTAATAAAGGATACCAAATATTTGTTGAGTAGCTGTCACGTGTTAAGAACTGTTTGAGATGCAGTTGGGGTCTGTCCAGATCCCTCTTCCCCAGGTGCTGTGAGCACTGGCTAGGGGAGGCTCCCTGCCCACCTTCTCTGGAGAATTGGCTTGCTTAGCCTGGCAGGTTACAGACTCTGCTCGCTCCACCCCTCCCCACAAGGGGGCAGCCTGATGCCTATGAGGTGGAGACACGGAGGTTTAAAAAAAAAGCAAAAACCCAAAACCAAAAGAAGAAGCCTGCACCTGCTTGCCCTAAGTGCAGGAATAGGGGGTGGTGTCGGGCAGGTCAATTCTGTGTGGATGACTTCTGTTCCTGATCTGTCTGTAGCTCAGGCCAAGGCTACGCTTTTCCTGAGACCGCATCTTTGCTCTATCCTCTCTTCTATCCTCCTTTCTTCACTACCTCACAGGTTTTTCCTGAAGGGCACCCCCACAATAAACCCTTTGCGCCTGAGTCATTATCTCTGAGTCGGCTCCTAGGGCATCCAACCCACAGAAGAAACAACTAGAATGCAGGAGCTAACTGCATGTGCATCACAGTTATGCAGAGTAGCTTCATCTCCTTTTACAGATGAAGATGATTGTATGCACAGTGAAGCTGGCTCTAGAGGCAGAAGCCTGTTTGGATCTGAACTTTGCCACTCACTAGGTAGGTGACCTCAGAAGTAACTTAACCCCAAATGCCTCGGTTTCCTCATGTATAACATAGGGGTAAAAATAGTTACTGTGAGGATTACAAGTATTGATTTATTTTAGAATATGCTTAGAATAATAACGGGAAGATAGAAAATACTATATATTAATTAACATCATGACGATTACAATGAAGGCTCAGAGAAGTAAAGTAAATTGTCTCAGGTTACACAGGTAGTAAGATTTTCTTCTAAATGATGGTATGCTTCCTTCCAGACAGTTCCCTTTCCATTCACCATTATATTTACGAATTGAAGCTTTCTTCAGATTAGTTCCTTTCTGTCTGTCTTGCTTATTCAAGTCGGCCTTCAGATCTCTAGTCTTTGTATCATATATCCCACTGGAAATAACTGTTTCTAGTAAAACTATGGCCGAACCCCCTCTCATTCAAAGCCTGATCCATAGCTGGACCCAATCTCATGAAGTTATCAAACTTAAGCTTCAGAGTCTCTTGCAAGGTCCCTTCCTGAAATGGCCGTGGACTTCCTCTGTTCATAATTTTGGACTATTATTCTTAAAGAGTCCACTCCCCAATTTTATCAGCTTCGGAAGTCACAAAACCTGGACACACACCCGGTAGAGAGTACTATCAAAGAATAGCATATTGGACAATGGTTGTAGTGTGTATTCATTTACTTACTACCACTTAATGTCTTCAACTCATTGCAGGAAAATCACCCAATGTTGTGTCAGGTCTGTCCCTATGAAGCTCTGGCTGTCTTTCTGTTTGTAGTTCACTGATTTTTAAAAATCCGAACCATTTATTGGTGACTTACTAAGTAAGTGTCACAGTATGCTGGACACCAGGGGATACAAAAATGGCAATAATCACCTGGGAGTGTAGCAGAACACAAAGAAAAGACGATAATGGTAAGATACATTCAATAATGAACTTATTTTCAAAGAAGAGTGACAACATGGGAGAAAGTGTGGTTAAATGATCTTGAGGGTTACAGGAAATGGTATGCAGAAGTAGAGGAGCACTGGAAGGAAGCTTGAGTTAGTGGAAAAATAGAACATTTCATTTAAAGGAGATAGCAGGTATAAGAGCATGAAAAGACGGGGGAAATTAATGCACAGCATTCCTGGCCTCTTTCACTTTGGAGTCGCTGGACCACAGAGCAGGGGTTTGTGTGTGTTGTCACCTGGGTAAATTTCTGCAGGGGCTGGAGAAAATGTACCTGTGTCTGCTTTAAGCAGAGCCTGATTCTGTTTGGGTGGGTGTGAGGGCCTGTAGAGGAAGGCGGCCATGGGTTCCTGGAGGGAGAAAGGAGTGTAGGGCAGACGGGTCCCACCAACTGGATTTGCTAACTCTCTTCTGTTCTACACTTGTGTCAACTGCATCTCTGCTCTTGAGGTGCATACATCATTGTGAATATCTCTGAAGCGAGTACCGGAAATGCCTGGTCAAATATTTAAGCTTATTTTTCTTAAATTATTTGTAAGTTACACTAAATTAAATTCTATCCTGAATAGTTATATGTAATAATATGAATTTCCTCAATAAGGAAGTATCTATTGTTCTAGTATTCTGTTAGAGAAGGTGAGTGCCTTGTTTAATTTTATCAACTGCATAGATAATGGTAATCTCTCCAGCTTTGGAATCTTTCAGAAGAGTGGAACCCACAGTCAATTTTCATTCTCAACATAATGTTATAACACATTTGGCAAATAAATGGTATGTTGCTGTAATAATTTAACAAGAAGTTGAATTTATTTTAAAAATAAAGTAGCATTATATATGTACATCTGTATGTATAAGTGTATACATATGTGCTTTATTCTCTGTAATGAAGGTGATTTCTGGGAATTGTTTGCTGAATATCTCCACAAGAAGACATACATCATTTTTATTGATGATATGGGAGATGTCATTTATGAAGCTTAGGTACATCATTTTCTTATTTGGAAAATATAAAACTGTTTGACTCATAGGGAAAAAAACCCTACAGACTTTTATCAGAGATTTAAATAGAATTGGTAGTAGACTATGAAATGATCCCCAAAACTTTTTTTAAAAAAGGTTTGACTGTATATATATATATGAGATACATATGTATCTATCATCTATCTAGTATGTTACATAATAACTGGGAGTGAATAATTTTTCTTTCTTCCAAACTATGTATATTAGTTTTATCTTTTCGTGAAATGCACAAAATGAGAGAATACTGTCACTTTCTTTTTAAAGAGATCATAACTTTTTCTTCATACTTTGCTCTATTCTCTACTTATTTTTAATGACCTTTATTTTATACCATGTTGTTAGTAACTTCTCTCCAACTCCATGTCTTCACCAGTTGCAAATTCTTACATTTTGTATGATAAGACCTATGTGATAGGAGCGTAAATGAATGGAATTAAGTGCTGAGTAGTAGGAAGTGTATAGTCATAGATGTACATAGTTTTTCTACTGGTATATATTACACATATTTATGCTTATCATTGTGCCTCATCTGAGAACACACTAAAGACTTTTTTCTTTCCATTGAGGAATTAGGAAGAATTACATGAAAGCATTTTCACCTATGAGAAGACTTTAAGGGAATGAGGATAGCTACACCTTGGATGTAGTTTGAAATACCCTTTCTGGTACCTAATCATATTTAATTCATTCATATGTACATCACTTAACTATGTAGAAGTAAAAGAAAATGTTTTTCATACTCAGATTAAGAAAAACAAGGGTAGGAGCCGGCCCAGTGGTATAGCAGTTAAGTTCGTGTGCTCCGCTTCAGTGCCTGGGGTTCACTAGTTCGGATCCCGGGCATGGACATACGCACCACTTATCAAAGCCATGCTGTGGTGGCATCCCATAAAAAGTAGAGGAAGATGGGCACAGATCTTAGCCCAGGGCCAATCTTCCTCAGCAAAAAGAGGAGGATTGGCAACAGATGTTGGCTCAGGGCTAATGTTCCTCAAAAAGAAAAGAAAAGAAAAGAAAAACCAGAGTCATTGACCTGGAAAGGGGAAAGCTGAAGGAGTGGCACTAGCAGAATTCACAGTAAATTGAGCCTCATCTCTCCTGTGGTTCCAGCAGGAAATATACTGTGTTCAACTGCAGTAGTAAAGGAGTATCAGGCTGATTTGTTTCCACTGTTACAATATTTATGTCCTGGGTAATTTCAGACAATGGAATAGTTTACAAAAAGTAACTGCAAGATTGATTGGTTAAATTCCCTGTTTTTCCTTGTTTTGTTGTTCATGGGATGTTAGCTATAACTTCTTAAATGTGATACAGGCTGAGCAGGGAATTTCTTCTATATATCTGTGCTGATATCATTTCACAGTTTTGATGAGTCAATTATCCAAAGGATTTAAAAATATATTTATAATAGACAACATATCTATTGAGTGAAACATCACCAAACTAATGCTCTTTTAATATTATGCTTGGGAATACATTGCTGCCTTTGTGTAAATCTGACATCCAAAAGAGGGAGTTGTACATCTGTTTTATTCCCCATAATAAAGATGATTTCTGGGAATTGTTTGCTGAATATCTCTATAATAAGATGTATATCATTTTTATTGATGACATGGGAGATGTCATTTACAAAGCTTAGGTGCATCATTTTCTTATTTGGAACATATAAACCTGTTAGACTCACAGAAAAACAAAAAATAAAAAACACCATTGGCTTTTATCAGAGATTTAAATAGGATGGGTAGAAAACTATGAAATGATCTCCAAAACTATTTTTTTAAAAAAAGGTTGGACCTCTCCTATCTAAAGATAAAGATTTAGGTCTTCTCAGTACATAAAGTAACTCCATTATCCCTAATTAAGACACCAGAGTCAGAGCGTCATTTAGTTAATGAACTCTATAAGACAAAAAAAATATTCATCTACCAGTGCCTCACTTGTTCTGTGGTCCATGCATGTTCGCTTTTTTTAATGAACCTCCAGGACAAATTAGTAGTCAAAAATATAGTGTAATCATATTGTACAGTTACAGAAGCTAATATTTAATATTTAAAAATTAACATTAAGCATACTAAAATTATCATTTCATAGAAAATTTCAATATTTTATCAGGTGGGCACATGTCAAATTATGCAATTAATTTAATTTACGTTCATACATTAAACTTGTTTTTAATATTTGTATCTAAGTGTGATAATCATTTCCACAGTGTCCCATAATTTAACTTTTACATAATAAACACTGAGTTCTTAGTTTTGAAAAACTTACATTTAATACACATTGGCATGTGCTATATGCATTTGTTAATACTGTAAATTTTACCGTTAAAATGTAAAACATCCATCCATTAAAATCTGTACCTATCTTGATAGACTTATTTAATGGTAGCCAACCTACATAAGCCAAGAGGACATCACATGATTTTTTAAAATTTACAATCTCTGACACCTATGTGGTACAAAGATATTAGCCGTAGATAATTAATTTTACTATTAAAAATATTACTTTTTAGAGCCAAATAACCATAGTAAGTTTAAAATTTCAGTTATTAGAGATGATGATAACTGACATATAAGTGCAGCATTGTCAAATGAGCCAATTGAGAAAAAAATGCTAATTTGTTTCTGTCAATATGTATCAATAACTCTAATAAAAAATGCCAGATTTTTAGTGTGTTCTCTCTCTCTCTCCCTTTCTTCTCTCTCTCTACCTTTCATAAACACTCACACACATACACGTGTGAGCTCACATGCTTGTGTACATAAATGTACTCGCACGTTGTGCCCACACATGTACTCGCAGGTTGCGCCCACAACAAAAGTTGAAGAATGGCTTTTCAGCAAATATTGCTGGAGCAATTTTAAGACTCTTGTCCAGAGAAATGTTCCCTGAATGCAGCTTATAGGTCCAGATGCCATATCTTATTTAGTTCACTGTTTTAAAGGACATGGAAATTAAATTGTATATAAGAAGTGCCTAATTCGTATAGTATATTAATTTTTGTTGCTCTCTCTATATCATGCCCTATGGTCACCAATTTAAAATTCTAGTGTTTTAGATTATATTTGATAGTAAAAGGTAATTCTTTCCTTTAATGAAATATTAAATTTATGAATATATTATTTAAAAGTTCAGTACAACTAGATATAGCAATAGGAAACTTCACCACCATTTTCCAAATATTGGTGATTATATTGCCTGTTTGTCCTTACATAATTTTCACTTGAGAAAAAAATGATCATATAATTCATACATTATTTAGTGAAACTAGATCAAGAAAAAGCAGTTACTGCATATCCTCATATTAGGATGAAAGTGACATGGTTAATGTTCTGTATTTTAACACTGTTGTAAAATTTGGATGGCAGTGTCCATTTTTAATTAAATTGTAATCAAGAATCACAAAGGAACTCATAAATAATTCTTAGTAGCAAAGGCGCTATTGACACTCTTGTGAACAGGTGTTTTATTTGATTACACACATTAGAAGGTCAAAAATATTCCAAGCTTTAGTAGTTCTGAGAGTTCACAATGTGCTAGGTGCTAAAAAACTAAATCTGACTTCAGATCCCCTGATCTGGGATAATTCTGTGTATCCCAAGCAGAAGT
Organism: Ceratotherium simum simum; assembly: GCF_057802395.1. Lineage (NCBI taxonomy): Eukaryota > Metazoa > Chordata > Mammalia > Perissodactyla > Rhinocerotidae > Ceratotherium > Ceratotherium simum. Next base: position 11,694,470 of record NC_141927.1, on the reverse strand, counting down.
CTGTTCTTCTGTAATGTCTGTCATGTAGTCTGGTTATTTTTCCAACCTCTATGTTCTGTATTATTAACCTAAAACTTAAAATTCAATTAAATTTGATTGCCATATTAAAACTTTTAGCAGTATATACAACATACGAAGTATTTATTTTATAGAATGAATGTTATTAAATAATTGTGTTAAAAAGTATTCACTACTTTTTATGATTACACCATAGCATTAGATATGACAAAATCTAGCCTTATTTTAAATTGTGGTTTCTGAATGTAGTAAAAATTTGACTTGTTAGTCTTTTCTCACTAGAGAATTTATTTGGCTGTTTATTTGCAGCTGGTTTTGCTTTTGCTGTGTCTTTCATCTGCTTTCTGCAATAATTTAAAATGAAGTTTTACTGGATCCAGGTCTCTGGGGAATGGCTGTCATCTGGCAGAAGAGCAGGGAACTGGCATTTGTTGAAAACCTACTGTGTGCTAGGAATTTTGGTATGCCATTTCATCATTAATGTTGTTTTCATAGACAGATATTCCTACTACTCTTTGTAGATTAAAAAAATGAGGCTCAACAATGTTGAGTAAATTAATCCACGTCACCCAACCAATCATCTAAGAAATTAGGATGAGTTCCTCTTGCATGATCCTAAAGATCATGGTCTTTCCCAGTACTCTCTTGAGTAACCATCTATATATATATACACACCCAGTTATCCCAGTGTGCTTTCTATGACAGGCAGGCACTGACTGGTCTAAGGGCAAAAAGATACTGAATTGTTCAGGATAAGCCTGTTTCCATAATCCTATCAAGAATGGTTTTCATTTGAAGGCACTGCTTTAAGTTTTTATACTGGCTTTGACTTTTCATATCTTCATTGAATCTATTTTTATCTAGCCCTTCCCTTGAAAAGAAATATTCTTTAAAAAACAAGCAACAGGATCAATTTAAAAAGTAGTTTTAAAGGGAAAAAAGTGAAGGAAAACAACCCTCTCTATATGTTCAATGATTGGGCTTAAAATTGTTCTCCTATAAACCTGGTTTATAAACTATACACTATAGATGTACGTACTGTGATAAATAATTTATATGTATTAATTCCATTTGATCATTGCAACAACTCTATATGGCAGATATTATTACAATGCCTATTGCACTATTGGACAAACTGTGGCAGAGACAATAATTAAATCACTTATGTGAGGTACACGGCTAGTACTGGTAGCATTGGGTCTCAAATCCAAGTCATGTAGCATCAGAGCCCATGATCCTTCAGATTATTGTTATTAAACATGGGTTATTACTTGAGAACTTTCTTTATGCCAAATACTATTTTTAAGCCTCTCTTCTATTTCGTGAAATTCTGGCAGCTACCCTATAAAATATGTACTATCATTGTTTCCAGTTTCAAAGTGAGGAAATAAAACTTCACACAGAGAACATCATTTGATAAAGGCAACACAGATGGCCAGTGGCCGAGCTCAGATGCAAATCTAGGACTATTTGATTCTCTTTTCTTAAGGAACTTGTTATCATGAAGTTTCTAAGTTAGTCTAAAGCAGTTTAAACACTCCTTCTGCTTCTTGACTTGTTTGGGTCCCTTTCCAATGAACTCCCAGTCCATTCTGTATTGTTCTCAGTATCTAGCACAGGCCTTGGTCTTTATTTTTGCTGAGTGATTTCACCTGCTTCGATGACTGTCATTGCCACAAAAATACTGACATCTTCCAGAGTCCATATCTGAACCTGAAATATAGATGGAATTTCCAACTGCTTTCTTTACATCCCTATTTGAATTTCCCAAAGACAGTTCGAAGTCTAACATCTAAACTCATAGTCAAGCCTTTTCTTCTTAAATACACCCTTCCTCCTATTCTCCCTCCCTCAGAGAATGGAGAATGGTACTATTCTCCCCCCAAATGATTGAGCGGAAACATTGGTCAACTATTTGACTCCTCCCCAAATCCCAGGGTCCACTTGAACACTGTGGCCTCTTGATCATATCTCTTCTTCTGCACGTTGCCTATAAGGTAAAGCCCAAACTGTTCAGTATGGCTAATAAGGCCCATTTTGATGGAACCTCTGTTTATCTTTTTAGCTTCATGTTCCCTGTTGCCAGTGGCTGGGACTAGAGTGAGGCAAGTGAGGCACTTGCCCCAGGTACAAACCTTCAGGGGTCACAAAACATTTAGCAATCAAGGTGAATAATATTTAAGTGCAATAATTTTTAAAAAATCAATGCAAAAAGAATCCTTGATGAACAGATACCACATTTTAAATAAAGACAGGCTGTAGCAGGGCCATGGTTAGGGTAAGGTAGATGGACGATTTAAGAAAAAAAAGTTATCGTTATAAAAAGCATCTCAAATTCATGGAAATTCACAATCTGTTATTTATTTGGATGGCCTTACTATTGTGACTTTAGAGCTAGAAATAATGTAATTAATAGCATAGTTACTTGAAAAATACAAGATATATTTTTAAAAAGCTTGAGAAAACTAAAAATAATATTTGACAGAAAAATGGACTTTGTGCCACAGTCCTCTATGGTAAGCAAAGGAAAAAGTCAAACTCTCTAAGGTTCGATTTCCTCATCTATAAAATAAGCAATAGGGGCCGGCCCGGTGGCGCAAGCGGTTAAGTGCGCGCGCTCCGCTGCGGCGGCCCGGGGTTCGCTGGTTCGGATCCAGGGCGCGCTCCGACGCACTGCTTGGCAGGCCATGCTGTGGCGGCGTCCCATATAAAGTGGAGGAAGATGGGCACAGATGTTAGCCCAGGGCCATCTTCCTCAGCAAAAAAAGAGGAGGATTGGCGGATGTTAGCACAGGGCTGATCTCCTCACACACACACACAAAATAATTAGCAATAAACTATCAATTTAAAAGTAATGTTTGCAGAGTACATACCACGTGCCGATCAATGTGATAAATGTGTTACAAACAGTAACTCATTTAATCCTCAGCGACTCCATTTTATAGATGAGAAAAACTGAGGCTTAGAGAGATCAATAAGTTTTGTAAAGTCCCAGTTTACTTAACAATCGTTAAGATTTGGATAATATATTCGCCATCCAAAGCCTCTCCTTTGTTCGTGCCAGAGCGAGGATCAACCCGAAACAGTCTCAGGAGTTCAAGGCTTTACAGGCACAGGATGCTGCCTCTCATGGATCCGTGTGAAGATCAGATGAGAACACACATCCAAGTTCTACACATCTGTTTCCTTTTCTGACCTTCCTACAAAGAGTATTCAAGCTACTGAATTCTGTTTGCAGTATTACTTTATTTCTCAGATAAGTTACTCACTTAAATGCAGTCATCCTGCTTAATTGTTCACATGTAAATGTAATTAATATTATTCATATTTAAATTCAAGAATAACTATCTGTTATTTATTCAAATACTCTCTGACTATAGTACATTTTATTCAATAAATACATAAAATTTGAAAAAGACATAGATCTTTGATCCTAAATTTATATATACAGCTGAGTATCATTTAAATATTTTCTATTATGATGATATTGTATATTTTCTGAAATATGTCTGTATAAATTGTAGTTATATCTGACTGATGAGGCTATGAAAAATAATCTAAGAGAAATAATCTAGAGGGGGAGAAGGTTTGATGGAAATTGTCTCCAGAGCTGTTTAACTCTTGAAGATATAAAATGGATTTTATCTCCAACATTTATTGCTTTTCATTTTTTCATTTCTATCATATTGATTTTTAAAAAGTAAACATGCTATTTCTATAACAATATACAAAATGATACACTGTATTCATAATTTTTATTCATTGCTTTTACACTACAATATTCCAAAAAAAGAATGAATGGCAAGGAATTCATATAAAGACATTGCCAAAAATATGTGTATACTGCTACAAATATTGTTATAAATAATTTCAGACACAGTATTCATCCAAAGAACATTGTCTTTTATTACAGATTAAATATTTAGAAAGGAACAAAATAATGTAACTGAAAAATACCTTGATCTAATATGTTGAATTATTTTATATTTCATATTTACTATTATCTGCTGCACTTACTTTGCTTTCACTGATATAAAGAAATACTATTTACTTCTTATAAATATTGAACTTCATTTCCCTCCTAACGAACACATTTTGACGTAGCCTGTTCTTTTCTTATCCTTCTCAACTCACAGTCTACACATATTTTAATCTTTTTTGAATCATTTTTGCACTCTTTTTTGAAAGACAAATATATATCAACTATTGTAACTCTTTCCCCCCTCCACGTTAGCCCTCCACCTAGATTTAACAGATGTGTGCACAGAACACATTGGAGTGAGAATTCGAACTTGAAGAATGACTCCATTGTTAAAAAATACGGTACTTCGAATACAATATGCACTTGCATTAAATTATTTTTTCAATCAGTAATGGACTTCATAAAGATAAGAAAATCTCAGAATAATCCAACTTTGATTGCTTCATCAAGCTCTGTAGTTTATGACCTTACATTTCTGCATCATTTTCCAGAAAATGCTCCTAGTACATTTCAATGGTGTTTCGATACCTAATTTCCCATTTTCAAATGAAACAAACATTTTCAGATGATGGAAGCATCATCTACTGGAAAGATAAAAACCAATGCCTTAACATCATTTTTAAATGCAACTGTACCCTTTACTCCCAACTACCATGGATCTGAGACGAAGGATCTTGAAGATCATTAGGTTCCACGGATTTTCTCTGAATCAGCACAAACTCCTCAGCACAGGTGTTTCTGTAATTATGATACATTGGGAAAATTCTCTGTGTTCAATGGCCCTCAGACTCACACATCCACCACATCAGTCACATGGCAGTCTAACTCCACCCTGTGCCCTAAATCTCTGGTGTCATTAAGAAGCTGAAAACTTCAGAGGGCAGATTTGCAGCTGTGATGTATAATACAGAACATTTCATGAAAAATGTATGAGCAGGAGATTTTTTTCTAATATTTCCTCTGTAGCGATCTGCCAGAACCATAACCATCTAGACATGTTTATTATACGGATTTTTTTAAAGAGGCTTTCATTGCTCTTTGTGATGTGATGTTCCCTTGTTATTTCATAAACGCTCCATTGATATTCTTTCTGTAACATAGTGCTCTAACCTCGGGGACACAGCTGCTGCTTCTCCCCAGAGAAATCTGTATTTTCGATCAGAGAGAAGGCTTCACCTTAATACGGCTGCAGTCTTTGGGATACTTTCTGACTTACCAACCAAAACCAAGTAGCTTACATATATTTAAGAGGACATTGATATCCTTTAACAAATATTGGATGCCTGGATAAGCAGACATTTCTTGAAAATTATATTAGTGAAGAATATGACAGTACTTTGAGTCACTGGACTCTGTAATAAATAAATATATACAAAATATTTAGCATTTTTGGCTATTTTCTCTGAATTCCGATAGAATTTATAGCCTGTTTAGCTCTTGGTGATTGACTTATATTATCTTGTTTTATTGTTTTTTCTTTCACATATATTTACAAACTCGTTGTTTAGTGCCATCAGGCGGACTCTGACTCCTAGTGACCCTGTGGACAGCAGAGCGGAAACCTGCCCGGGTTTTTTGCACCATCCTCTCACATTCTGGGGCTCTATCAGACAATGTTCTGCTGCTATTCATAGGGTTTTCATGGTCAAGTTTTTCAGAAGTTGTTGGCAGGTCCTTCTGCTTAGTCTGTCTTAGTCTAGAAGCTCAGCTAAAACCTGTCTACCATGGATGACCCTGTTGGTATTTGAAGTATTGGTAGCATAGTTTTCAGCATCACAGCAACATGTAGCCACCACAGTGTGACAACCTACAGATGGGTAGTGTGGTTCCCTGACTGGGAAACGAAGCCGCCGGGGGGGTGGGGGGGTAAGGATGCTGAATCTTAACCACTAGAGGACCAGGGCTGGCCTACAAGCTTATTACTTGTATTCCAATCTCTTTGGGGGTAACAAACATGTCATTTATATTCTTTTTGCCTCGCAAATACTATAGTAAGTACTCATATGTTTCCTTCCTTCCTCCTTTTCTTCTTTCTTTTTTCCTTCTTTTCTTTCTTTCCTCTTTCATACATTTATTCACTAACTATTTCTTGAGAACCCCAATGAGGCAGGCACTTTGCAGATTTACTATCCTAATAATATAATTTCTAAAAGAATTTCATAATTTTATGGTATTTCTATATTTACTATTGACACCTGAGATTACTAGATAGATCCAAATATATTGGCAACCCCTGAAAAGAGAAAAAATATGTACCTTGCAGAAAACTGCAGTATGGAAAGATCACTGTTACCTGTTATCAAAGACACATCCATTCAGCGTCCATGCAGTGAGAAACTTGTACTAGATGAGAAATGAAAGTTTCAAGGTTTTACAATCGGCAGTTATTTCCATGATAAGTAGTAATATGCAAAGTTTTGTTTGTTTGTTTCTTTGGATTTTTACTTTTTTGGAAAGGAAGCAAAAAATCTAAGAGTAGCTTTGACAGTGAGAATAAGCAGTAAACAACACATGTGGAAAAGTACAGATGCTTTATTTAAGGCAAATCCCAACTTGTTCTAATTCACCTCCTGCAGTGTACAGGAACATAATCTTCACACACAATTTTAAGAACTATCTCACTAGTTCTGAAGAGTAATCCTTAAGTGGCAAAGGGAGCCATATTGTCATTGACTATGAACAAAAAGAAAGAATTATTTCCAAGGAAAAGTAATATCCAGTGTTCTTTTTTTGAAATACTGACTCTTTAGATAAAAATATTAATAGAATTAGCAATAGAGAAGTGACATCTTAGTATATATAATAGAGATGCTAAAATAAGTTTTTGGCAATGATTATAGCATATTGATTCATCATGATGGGGTCATAAGGAAGATTATCTTCACAGGTACATCCCTTTATTGCATTCATCTTTTGGATTGAAAAGTGTTAGAGTGGTCTCTACGTATCTGAATTCATTCAAAATTGATGAATAAAAGAAACACTTTTGTTAAATTTCACCATCGATTTAAATAACAATAAATATAAAAACAATTGAGAATGCTGGAGTATTTGTTTCATTTTCAGTTATGATCTTGTAGCTACTATTTCTTGGGCTCTTACTATTAGCCAGGCCTTGTGCTCAGTACTTTACATGCCTCATTGTGTTGAATCCTCTAAAGAAACCTGTGAGATGGAGTTTTTAATCCCAATATTAAATGTAAAAAAATGGAAACAATTTTACCACGTAATTTTCTTTATTGGGAAACTTATGGGAAATTCTTGAATGGCCATAATAACAAGCATAGTTATATTTCTCCTAGGATTCATATTTTTTATTTATTAGATATTTGTGTAAGAGGTTCAATTTTTGTTTTTACAGTGTTACTAAAATAAGTGGAGTCAACAGCACAGCTTCTCTGGAAAAAATATGCTTATTATTTCAAAATATATGTTTAGTTTCATCCCGGTGTCCATTTCAGCAGATTCACAAGCTTACTTTTCTCCATTATTTTTAATTTAAGCTACTTTAAAATATAACACTTAATGTAAACAAATGAATACTATCAAATTTCATAAGTAAATGCATGAATACATTGACCTAAGTGGGCTTTTCTACTTTCCTAAGTTATTTTTCCTTTTAAATCATCAATTAAGTATTGCGATTTAAATTAGCTTCGTTTGATCTGGGGTGTGGTGAGCCCGTTTCTTCCCTGCTTCCTCAAAGTTGTATCACTCCCTGGATATGGTAAGAAGAAGAAATATCCGGAAGACCTGGGAGTGTAGCAGACTGTCAAGTTTTGCGAAATAGCTACTTTTTGTCTTGACTGGCTCTGAAGGAGTTTACTTCCTGTGCTGGTAGGGCGCTGGGTGCTGAGGTGTAACAGTTGAAGATAACACGTGGTCTTTGTGAATGCCCTCATGGACCTTGGGAAAAGTATGAGGTGGTGTACTTTTATCTTGTTCAACACCTTAGTTGTGCTCAATTTGCCCCATTTTTAATGTTGACTCTGCTACTTTGTTGTATGGCCTTGGTCAAGAAATTGAACCTTGCAGTACCTCAGATTTCTCATTGACCAATGGGGAATGATAGTCCCTAACCTCTGAGTTACTGGGATTAACATGAGCTATCCCATATAATGTACCTGGCAAATAGAAAAGACTCACTCAATATAGGTTGCTGTTTGTCGTTAGTGTTACTACGCAATAATTATTATGGAGTTTAGAGTCATGCTCTAGTTTTAAAGGCATCAGGGTGAGTTTGTTCTCACTCTACTGGAGAGACAGTAATTTTTTCAGGAAGTATGAAAGGGACACGCTGGGTATTCCTCATCAAGGTTCTGTGAGGGTACCAATTCACTGGTAGATGAAAAGGAGCACATGTTTGGAAAACAAGTGTTTGGCCACACAGAAACAGAAGAACACAGAGGGAGCCCAACACAGGCTTTTCTAGGTTCCTCCCTGTCTAAACCTAGTTCATGTTATGCTAAGGGGATAGTTTGCTTCTTAAAACAGTTTTTTTTTTTTATCTGACTTCTTTTAGGCGCTTAAGGGGGAGGTCACAACAAAAACTTTCTAAGTCTCTTGTTTCTTAAAACTAATCAGCTTAAAATAATCCTCATGTAAAAGAGACACAAATTTTGTGTCTTGTAAAAGAGGGCAAATTTTGTTCCCCTCAGTACACTCTGATGTTCACACAACAACAAAATTCCCTAATGATGCATTTCTCAGAATGTATCTCTGTTGTTAAGCAACACATGACTGTATAATTAATCTGATATTTTAAATTCAGTTTTGAAAAAAATAAACTTTCTATCTAAAAGAACAGTTCTTAAAATAATTTACAGTATAAATATTCTCTCATTAATTTTCAGTTTCATAAGTTCAAATTTTCACTAGTGTAGGGTTTCTTTTGTTTTTTTTGTGAGGAAGATCAACCCTGTGCTAACATCTGCCAATCCTCATCTTTTTTGCTGAGGAAGACTGGCCCCAGGCTAACCTCCATGCCCATCTTCCTCCAATTTATATGGGACACCGCCACAGCATGGCTTGACAAGTGGGGCATCGGTGCCTGCCCGGTATCCAAACCGGCAAACCCCAGGTCACCGCAGTGGAGCGCGTGCATTTAACCGCTTGCGCCACCGGGCCGGCCCCACTAGTACGGTTTTTTTAATGTTAGATATATCTGAATTGTAATGCCTGTCATTTGAAAGAGGGCTCCAAGAAGCGATACTAATTCTTGCAGAAATTTGTTATATGAGATAGTTGTTTTCAAGGAAAATATATAGCAAATGAATAATTTTTTTCAATCATAAAAAACTGATTTTTAAAAGAATATTGACCTAAAGAATTTTACCAGGAATAAATAGCATAACTTTCTTTTCTTGTAACTAGAAGTGCTACTTACAGAATGGAAATAGTCATTTGCTACATAAAAGACAAGCAGATCCCACAACTTCTGTCCTTTATATGTTCTGGTTGGAAAGTAAAGTTAGGCTTGTTTAAAGGAACAAATTCAATCTCACTTTATGTGATAAACTTGGTAAGTTTCCTAGAATACCAAAACTTATATGAGTTTTAATGTTCATAAGAGTATTAATCAGACCATGAGTTTAAAAAAAACACTGTTGTTATTTATATTATATTTATATATGCTTAATTTTCAATCTTTGCAAAGCAGATTTATGCTTATTAATAAATATCTAGCTAATGTATCCAACCATACCTTATTTGTCATTAAATTGTTAGCAATATGTTATAGGAGAAAATAAGGGAATAATTGTCACACTACAAAGTATTGCTTAATCTGAGGTGTAAACTATTACTTGTGTTTTTGCTTGCTACTTTGGTGAGAAGTGGAAATCACCTGAAATTTTGTGATGTAGAATTCCTGAATACTTAATCCTTTTAGGAACATTCGATTTATAATATGAATATGATTGTTATTATATTCGGGAACAACAGAAACCATGTAGAGTAGATGTCTTTTACTATTACTGACTTTTAAAGTAAATTATTATTATATTCTTACATCAAGTCTATGGCAGAGTTATTATTTTCCCAATATCATGGGTAGAAAAATTGTTTCAGAAAGATTTAGTAATTTTCCAAAGTAATGGAAATAAACACCTTTCAAAGTTGAGATTTGAATTTAGTTCATTCTGGCTTTGACATCTATTTATCTAATCAATACAAACAACCCCTTTTATTGCTCTACAAATCAGAGGTTTTTAAGGAAATATTGTCATGATATTAGTACACTGTAGAAGATTTTGAAGATATGGGAATAGATTCATTAAATACATTAAAATCTCATAATATATTGACTTGGTAATAAAATAAGCCTTATTAAGATGAATGAAATAATGTTCCATGTTATATATTTTTGTTGTTTCTAAAGAGCAAATGGAAATTTCCTCAAATATTGTAGAATCAAATTAGTATTGAGTGCCATTTTAAAAATCAATATTTTTTCAGTAAATTTCATATTATATTAATCATTTCCTGCAGTTCAGTACATGGCTGATCCTTGCCACATGTACTCTTTTTAACATATCTGTGAGTTTTTATAGCTCAAATTACCTATTCAGAGTGAGCTTCAGGTGGGACAAAATTAAAAATTTAATATGTTATGTTCTTTATTTTAACTTTCATTTTGAATATGTTCTTTACCCATTCACTATTCTTGATAATAATAATCAGCACTATAATTGAGATCAAATATGATTTACAAAATATCTATGAAATTGTATCCCTAGGCATGTAGACTTAGTGACATACCTTCACACCTGAAATGCAACGATGAGATGGAAGATTCATATTTATAAACTAATGTTTGATTGGCATGGGGTAAGCCGTTTAACCTAACATCGCAGTACACAGTCGCTCCTTATGATTCTGCCTACTCCAGTAGATACTAAGTTACCTACAGGGATTTGGTCTTATTATTATTATTATTATTTTTTTTTCACTGAGGAAGTTTTGCCATGAGCTAACATCTGTTGGCAATCTTCCTTTTTTTGCTTGAAGAAGATTAACCCTGAGCTAACATCGGTGCCAATCTTTCTCTATTTTGTATGTGGATTGCCACCACAGCATGGCTGAAAAAAGGTGTAAGTCTGCACCCAGGATCCGAACCTGTGGACCTGGGCTGCTGAAGCAGAGTTCGTTGAACTTAACCACTACGCCATGGGGCTGGCTCTAGTCTTATTATCTTATAAATCTCTAGAACAGTACATGGCAATTTGTTGGTATACCATAAATACTTATAAATTGAAATGAATGAATGTTTTCTATAAACATTAGCAATATATAATATATCCTGTAACTGAAACGAATCCTATATAAACTTTAGAAATACATAATATAAGTAATTATATAAAAACAAGCTACTTTAAATAAAAAATTATTTAAATTTGTGGGTTATCGGTTTTGGAAGAATGCTGAACTAAAGTGTTGTGTTAAGAAGAGATCAAAGAACTTGCTTTTGTCATTCCTGGAAGCACTAATATTGGAATGGATTCAGCCATTTGCTACATACAATCTTTCTATATGAGATAGAAAGATGTGTTGAACATATGAAGATTTCATAGCCCAAAAGCCTATTCTTAAGTTAGTTAAAAATTCAGAATGTATTTTTTTCACCTAATAAAGATCTGTTTAGGCTCCTACGACATTCCACAGAAGTCTATTGTCACAATGCAGCTGAAATGTTGTATTATGGACTGTGTTTTACCTAGGCCAGTGTTTAATGTCAAGAAATACTTGATTCTCGGGGCCAGCCCTGTGGCGTAGTGGTTAAGTGCATGTGCTCCACTGCTGGCGGCGCGGATTCAGATCCCGGGCGCGCACCAACGCATCGGTTGTCAGGCCATGCTGTGGCACTGTCCCACATAAAGTGGAGGAAGATTGACATGGATGTTAGCTCAAGGCCAGTCTTTCTCAGCAAAAAGAGGAGGATTGGCATGGATGTTAGCTCAGGGCTGATCTTCCTCACCAAAATAAATAAATAAATAAAAGAAATACTTGATTCTAGTCTGGTTCCAATCAAGCTAACAAGGGAGGAATCCCCTCAGTAGCTGATTATCAGGAGGAAAACAGGCATTTTTTATCACTAACGTGAATAGGCATAAGCACAGAACCCCTGGTGACTACAGGCAGTTCATGCTTTGCATAGATACTGCAAGACTCTAAAAATGACTGTGCAAGCAGAGACGATGGAAAGTGATTCTAGTCATTGATGGGAAAATTTACAATTGCTATTTACTTTTAAATGTTTTTATCAGGGACCATGCCCATGGCCTAGTGGTTAAGTTCCAGGCTCCGCTTCAGCAGCCTGGGATCATTCCTGGGCACAGACCTACACCACTTGGTGGTAGCCACGCTGTGGCAGCGACCCACATACAAAATAGAGGAAGATCGGCACAGATCTTAGCTCAGGGCGAATCTTCCTCAACAACAACAACAACAAATATTTTTATCAAAATAAAAACTCTCTTGCTCTAGGTTATAAATGTATAAGAAAATGAAAAAAAGTCCTAAAACTAATATTATACAGTACACTCTAATTTGAGACATTAGAAGCATTGAGAACTAAGCTTTTTTCTTCTTTGTAAAAATATTATCAGGCATAGTTTGAACAATGCTTGCCTTTATCTTCTTGTTATAGAGCTTACAATATGGAGTGTGAATCATTTCTACACTATGCTAATTGTTGTACCCTTTCCTAAGTATAAATCAGTTTACAACATTTTATCCTTTGCATTTTCAATGTCATGCAATAGTTCTGACAATTCCTTTAATGTGAAGGATTTGCCAGCGTCACTTCGTCTGGGATATCTCCAACCTTGTTGTTACAACCACTTTCCTCATTTATGTTGATCTTTGTCTCGCTAAGTTCCTCTGGCTACATATACAGTGTCTCTTGAATGGCAGCATGGCCAACATTCCAGGCTCAGGGCTTTCTGTTATAACTCCACTTAAGTTCAATTAGAATTTTACTTCCATCATTATTGCTTATCATTTCTTTGCTGCACTTTCAATTTTCTTGGTCAAATTCACTCTTTTGATTGTCCATTTTTGTAAAATATCATGTGGGAGACAAGGAGGCAACTCAAGTACAAGCTTTGCTTTTGTGCATCAATTGAATAACAGATGCACAGTGACCAATCACAGACGGACTTTGAAAGATGTAATGTGACTATTCATTTATCATGATGCATCTCTGTTATTTATGGAGTGATTTGAGGACTGACAGGCTAGCAATGAAGTTTTCCCTTTATGCAATTCTAATAGTTAATATGCCATGGTAACTAAAATTTGAACCATGTTGGTGGGGGACCAGTGTTATTTCACTAGACTATGACAACTGCAATTCATGCACATATGAACCATCAAAAAAGGACTGTCCATAATTATTGTTTGAATATACAAAGGCTACTTATTTTGTGTGTCAATTTTATATCCTATCACTTTATTGTTTGTTTAGTTTTGGATTTTCTCTTAAGTACCCTTGGGTTTTCTAGATAAATGTTATATTATCTACATATAGAGATGGTACTTATTTTAAGCATTTCAAAATTTTCTATTGTCTGATTATGCTGGTTATTTCCTTCAATAGAATATTAAACACCGGTAAAGAAAGTGGACAGTCTTTGCTCATTTCCACTTTAGCAAGGATGCAAACAGAGTTTTTCCCATTAAAAAAGATGCTGGCATAATATTTGCTAAGGAAGAATCCATCAGTTCAAATATTATTGTGTTTTGTTGGAAATGGGTGATGAGTTCAAGTACCCTTTCAGCAACTAAGGTCATCATATGGCTTCTGTTCTTAGATATCTTCATGAGGTCATGATGCATTATTTTCTTCATATGCTAATAAGTTCCTTTTGCTGATATTTATTTCAAGTTTTTATTTTGACACTTCTCTATAGTTTTATTTTCTGTAGATGCATAATATTTTCATATTTAAATGTCAGTCATACTCATATCATAACATTCTTTGGAAGATGTTTTCTTCTATGCTGTGCAATGTTTAGTTAGCATTGGAAATATCTGCTCCTTAAAGAGTGGAGGAATTCCCCTTTGAAGTGTCTGGGCCTAGGAAATCTTTGCATGGAGTCTTTGAAATTTTTTTCTACATTTTCTATTGTCATTGGTTGATTTACACTTCCCATCCCTCAGAAGGTCATACTTGGTGAATTATATTTTTGAGACTATTATTCATGGCAGCTAGAGTTTCTAATTTATTTGCTTTGAATGTAAAAAATCATCTTAAGCTTTGCTTTATTTTATTTTTTATTATCTATGCTTTGGTAGTTATTTCTCCCTTACAGTTTCTCATATCTTATTGTGTTTAACTGTCTTTTTGTTGCTTCTCTTTTTTTCCTTTTTTTTTCACGTTTTGATACTATTTTAACACTGAAGTCTATCCAAGTTATCTTTTTTTCCTTTTTTTTTATCGTGGTAAAATACAGATAATGTAAACTTTACTATTCTATCCATTTTTAAGTATACAGTTCAGTGGTATTACATACATTCACATTGTTGTGCAACCGTTACCAACATCCATCTTCAGAACTCTCTTCATCTTGCAAAACTGAAACTCTACCCATTAAACAATAACTCCTATTCCCTCCTGCCCCCTGCTCCTGACAACTGCCATTCTACTTTCTGTCTCTATGATTTCCACTAATCTAAGTACTTTATACAAGTGGAATCCTACAGTGTTTTTCTTGTTGTGATTGGCTTATTTCAATTTCCTTGTCTTTTAAGGCTGAATAATATCCCATTATATGTATACTACATTTTACAAATGCTTTGCTCCTTTAACAGCTCCATTCTCATTCCTATCAGTTGTTGATGTCACAAAATTACATCTTTATATGCTGTGTGTCCAAAAACATAAACTAACGACTCTTTAATGCATTAGTCTCTTAAATCAAACTCAAAGGTGGAATTACATACCATTATTATAAGTTTATAATTGCCCATGTATTTACCTTTATTGAGATCTTTATTTTTTCATATGGCTTTGAGTTACTGTCTAGGGTCTTTTCATTTCAACCTGCAGGACTCTCAGTACTTATTGCAGGATAGGTTAGTTGTAACAAACTCCCTCAGCTTTTGTTTATTTAGGAATGTCTTAATTTCTTCCTCACTTTTGAAGGACAGTTTTGCCAGATATGGAATTCTTGGTTGACAGTTTCTTTCTTTCAGCACTTTGAAATATACCAGCCTACTGCGTCTGACCTCTAAAGTTTCTGATGAGAAATCTTCTCTTAATTTTATTGAGGATCGCTTTAATGTGAGAAGTAACTTCTCTCTTACTGCTTTAAAAATTCTCTCTTTATCTTTCAACAGTTTGATTATAATGTGTATAGCTGTGGGTCTCTTTGAGTTCACCCTACTTGGAGTGTGTTGATCTTGGATGTTTATATTCGAGACTTGCATAAAATTTATTGTATTCAGTCGTTATTTCTCCAGATATTCTCTCTGCCCCTTTCTCTTTCTCATCTCCTTCTGGGATTCCCATAATCTGTATGTTGGTCTGCTTGATGGTCTTGGCTCCACATAACTTTTAGGGTCTGTTCACTTCTCTTTGGTCTCTTTTTCTTTCTGTTCCTCAGTCTGGATAATTTACATTGTCTTATCTTCAAGTTCATGGATTCTTTCTTCTACATGTTTCAGTCTGCCCTTGAATCCCTCTAGTGAATTTTCTATTTCGGTTATTGCCATTTTCAGCTCCAGAATTTCTCTTGGTTTCTTTTTAGGTTTTATATCTCTTTATTGATATTTCCATTTATTCATACATTGTTTCTCTGACTTTTTCTATATCTTCTTTTAGTTCTTTGAGTATCTTTAAGACATTGTTTTAAAATCTTTGTCTAGTAAATCTGCCATCAGGTCTTTTTCAGGAACAGTTTCTGTTGGTTTATTTTTCCCTTTGAATGGCTATCCTTTCTTGTTTCTTTATATGCCTTGTGATTTTTTTGTTGAAAACTGGACATTTGAATCTAATAATGCAATATCTCTGGGAAATCAGATTCTTCCCTTCCCCAGAGTTTGCTTTTTGTTGCACTTTTGATTGTTGTAGGTTGTCTCTGTGATAAGGACCAGAGAGATGTATAAACTTCAAGTCTTATCAGGTCTTTTCTGGGCCTGCTCCTTCCTCTGGGTATGTGCCATGACTTTTTAGTTTCCCCCATATATGGTTGCTTTTCAATGTCCCAGTCTCCAATGACTGGCTTCCAAAAGGAGAAAAACAGAAAAATGAAAAGAGGTGGGCTTCAGCCTTTCAATACCCTGGAAGTCACGTTGACCAGAGACGATTCAACAACAATGGCCCTCTCTGATCAGAAGCAGCAATAAATGATCAGAGCACCAGTCCCTGATATTTGGAGGACAGGGTCCTTTTTGCCCACACTGGCCCTACATGTATAAGCTTCTCTAGAAATATGTGCACAGCTGCCTGCCACAGGATCTAGGGATGGAGGATAGAGAGCTGCCACTCTGCAAGAGCTGAAATTGACCAGAATTCATCATAATTTACTGTCAAGCCTTCTCCTGGAAGTTGCAAGCCTTCAGTAGACTCCAGAATTCCAAGATAGTTGCATCAGACAGATTCTGTTAGTGTAATTGTTGATAGATGTTCCCTACTGTGCCATCTTCCCAGAATCCTCTATCTAAAGTTATCTTTTATATATAACGTAAAATATTAACTAGCATGTGCATTTAATGTATGTTCTTTGTATTATGAAATTTTGTAAAATGTCATGATCTTGAAAAATATTGTAGGTAATTAATTCTTGATGGTAAATGGGTTATTTGTACCTTTTTGACCAGTTAGTTTATTATATAATGTTAGTGTAGCATACTATTGTCATTGATAGTTCCAAATAAAATGTTGTGGCTGAGAATGTTTATATTCCCTAATGTCATTCTATATTATAAACCAAGTGGGTTCTTCTGTATTGTGTTGAAGAAACAATTACTATTTTTAAAAAGTAAGTCTGTGTTGCTATTCTTCATGGGACACTCTATAAAGAATCGCACATTGTAATTGCACAAAATTGCAAATAAACATCTGTAGCTACTCAAAAGGAGGTGCCCCTTAGGATCCCCTAAAGTGAATTTCTTGAATGCTGTATACCTCATATTTAAATTAGCTCATCCCAAACATATCCTTTAAAATTGGCAAAAATCTGTTAGATTTTATTTTTTCCTTTTTTTTTGGTCAAGGATGATAGATTCTTTGTTAAATTTATGTAGTAAAGTATTACTGCCAGGATAGAAAGTACACTGACTGCAGTGTGGGACTGAGGTGGCTCAATATGTATATAAAATAGAAAAAAGAATAACAGTTAAGTAAGTAATTTGTAAAAGCATGA
The DNA here is from genome assembly GCF_057802395.1 of Ceratotherium simum simum. Lineage (NCBI taxonomy): Eukaryota > Metazoa > Chordata > Mammalia > Perissodactyla > Rhinocerotidae > Ceratotherium > Ceratotherium simum. Next base: position 11,677,103 of record NC_141927.1, on the reverse strand, counting down.
AATGAGATTAATAGAACTTAAAGAAAGTTGATGTTAAAAAAACACCATTGTACAATCTATAATACCATGAAAAGTATTTGAAAACACCACCAACTGCCAGTTTACTTGATTGGCTATAATTACACATAATATAGTTCCTTCTTTTGGGGGAAAAACATTTTCAGTAATTTGCCAAGCTTTTCTTTACTACTTACCCTTTATAGGTAACTATATCCTAGGTGCTATGCAGGGTAATAGCATTTCTATAGCATTCTACCATTTTGCAAAATAATTTTGCATATATCATTTTGTATTTTTATCCAAATAATTCTTTCATATGATAATGATTATTATTAATTTTATAAATGAGGAGACTGTTGTCTGGCTGACTTGTTGACTTTCTCAAGGTCAGCCTAAATATATATACATCAGCAGCTTAATTATATAAACATTATATAGTTCCTCTCAATAAAATTAGAGCACACAGAAGAAATACACAATTCTAAAGAACTGGCAATTCTATTAAAATTTAGTTTTAGCTACGAGACAAAAGGCCAAACTTACGTGTCAGCATTCTCTGCCACAATTTCTAAATGAATAAGAGCCATTAGCAATATCATCTTTGACTACAAATAACTATGCAATATGTAGGTTTCTCTGGTATTGCCAAAGTCACGATCAGACCTCCCTGGGGATGTGTAAATATATAGAAGAGTAAAGACAGATATCTCTCCCTGGAGAACTGAAACATTTTTCAGATAACCAAGACTGTTGTGGCCAGTGCTTTTAGGATTTTTCTCCATGTGAAATTCAGTCACTTTACTTCAGTTTCCAATGGCTTTTTCTTAAGCTAACGTATTTCTGTTGCAAGTCAGCATGGCTTGTCTAGCAGCTGTCACTTTGCAGCCATCAATGGCCATGTTTTATTGCTTTAGGTTGTATTTCCCTGTAACCATTATCTCTAAATTCAACTTTCAGAAAAATCTTTTAGGTCTCTTGGCAGAACACTATGTTGTTGAAATTAACTGAGGAATAGCAAAATACAGCCCAAACCTGCCCATCTCAGGGCAATATGGGATTATATGGAAAAAGTGAATTAGAGTCAATGAAAAACATTTATAGATAGAAGAAATATGTTATTATAATATACGGGGTTAATTTTGTCAGTAAATTCATGTGGTCATACAAATTATATTTTTACAAAATAATGTTAAATAACAATTTGGGGAACAGTCATTAAAAATATGTAAGTGTTCAACCGATTTCTTTCATAATTAGCATAACATAAATTGTACACCAGCATTATATGGATTTTTTAATTTAAAAAATGATGGGCCACAGTGGCAAAGTGGTTAAGTTCGTGTGCTCTGCTTCGGCGGCACAGAGTTTATGGGTTCAGATCCACTCTTCAAGCCATTCTGTGGCAGCATCCCACATACAAAATAGAGGAAGATTGGCACAGACGTTAGCTCAGGGCCAATTTTACTCACCAAAAAAAAAGAAAGAGGGGCCAGTCATTTCTTAGAGGTGTTAGTTCTCCAAGTTGGAATTACCAGGTACCTGTACTGTAGTGAGTTCACTTGACGGAGTTCAGATCCCCATTGTTAGCTTTCCAAGATCAGAAATTTAGATTCATCTGTGATCTTGGAGTTCAAGTCAGTGCACTGACTTACACAAGCAAAAATCTATACTTATGTCTATTTATCTATATCTATAGCTATGTCTATGTCCTTTCTCTATATACTGATGTCATCATGCCTTAATGTATTCTAATTCCATATTCTAGAGTCTTTTTTTCGGTTCCATTTTTCTAGTCAATAAGTATAAATTACACCAGATTAACCAGGCTATATTTGGAATTCAGATGTCTTAGAGATATTATGTTTATATTTACCATCACTGTACATGTTAGTTTTGGATTGAAAAGAGAGAAATAATGTGGAGTAAGTTTACATTACAATATTTTAAAAAGCAACATCCGTGACATTCTTTCAGAGACAGTACTGTATGAGGTGTTGAGCTAAGTGATAAAAGGTTTGCAAACATTGACTGAGACTTTTCCGCCTTATGCATTTTTGCAATATGACTTTGGAGCTGCTCCTCCAATAGGGAGAATCTATTTCCCACACTCTTGAATTTGGGCTCACCTTGTAGCTTGCTTTGGCAAAAGAGACTTTGTGCCAATTCTGAGCCTGGGCCTCAAAAAGCCTTGCACAATTTTGCTCCCCTTTTTGAAAACTTGCCCTGTCACTGTGTGAAAAATTCTGGGCTGCTCTGTTGGATGAGGAAAGACTTGTGGTCCAATTGCTTTAATTTTTTTTTAATTTTTCCAGCTGACAGCCAGCCAGTCCCCACATCAGAGCTGCCTAGCTGACTGGCTGCTGCGTAGTTGAATGAATCAGATCATCTGAGGTGGAAAGAACTGCCCAGCTGGACCTAGCCCAAACTGCTGACTCACAGATTCATGAGCTAAAAAATGGTTGGTGTTTTAAGCCACCAAGTTTTGTGTGGTTTGTTATTTTCATGGGTTGAATTGTGTCCCTGCAAATTCATATGATAAATTTCTAACCCTCTATTTCAGAATGTGACCTTATTGGGAAATATAGCGGTGCTACTTTATGACAGGGATACATTCTGAGAAATGCATCACCAGGCAATTTTGTCATTGTGTGAACATCCTTGAATGTACTGTAGAGCAACAATATTTGCCACCCCAAAATGTGTCTCTTTAACATTAGGATTATTTTAGGGTGATTCTTCCTCACACACACACAGGGTGATTAGTTTTAGGAAACAAAAGACTCAGAAAATTTTTGTTACCTCTCCCTTGACTGCCTAAAAGAATTCAGAGGAAGTGAGATATCCCCTTAGCATAACATGAACTAGCTGGTAGACAGGGAGGAACCTAGAAAAGCCTGTTGGTTGGGCTCCTATGTTCTTCTGTTTCTGTGTGGCCAAACACTTGTTTTCCAAACATTTGCTCTTTTTCACCAACCTGTGAATTGCCTTCCTTCCCTGTGAAATCCCTGACTCTCCCCAGCCCCAAAATCTTCTTTTGTCTTTAGCTGAGGATGGTATTTCAGGTGAGAGCTTTGGCCACTTTGGTGAGTTACTCAGTTTTCCTGGGTTTCTCTCCTGTATACATGTTATTAAACTTTTGTTTTTCTCCTGTTAATCTGTCACACATCAATTTAATTCTTAGACGAGCCAGAGGAACATAGAAAGGTAGGGGAAAATTTCTTCATCTCCTACAGTACCCACAGAAACCTGGATAGAATAGTCTGCTAAACCTCTAGGCTACGTGGTACTCATCTTATGGTGCCACTGTTGTATACTCAGTTCATAACTGAAGCATCCTTAAATGGCTCATGACTGTAGTCAGTGCAGATATAATTAGTTAAGGCTAGGTGAGGTCCTACTGGAGTAGGGTGGGCCCCTAATCCAATAATCTAATATAACTTGTGTCCTTGTAAAAAGTGGAAATGCGTGGGCCAGCCCAGTGGCATAGTGGTTAAGTTCGCGGGCTATGCTTCAGCGGCCTGGGGTTCACAGTTTCAGATTCCAGGCACAGACCGACGCACCTCTCATCAAGCCATGCTGTGGCAGCATCCTGTATAAAGCAGAGGAAGATGGGTACAGATGTTAGCCCAGGACCAGTCTTCCTCAGCAAAAAGAGGAGGGTGGGCAACGGATGTTAGCTCAGGGCTAATCTTCCTCAAAAAAAATAAAAGTGGAAATGTGGACACAGACACACACGTCGGAAGAATGCCGTGTGAAGATGAAGGCACAAATCAGGGTGATGCTTCTACCGGCCAGGGGACTTTGCCAAAGACTGACAGCACATCACCAGAAGCTAGGGAAGAGGCACGGAACAGACTCTCTCTCACAGTCCTAAGAAAAAACAAATCTGCCCACACTTTGACCTTAAGCTTTTAGCCTCCAGAACTGAGACAAGAAATTCCTGTTGTTTAAGCCACTCAGTTGGTGGTATTTGTTTTGGCATCACTTGCAAACTAATACTCTTATGCAGCAAACACTAACTAATTCAAGCCGTGTGCTTGTGTATCAGGAAATGTAGGATAAGACCTTTGCCCTCAAGGTGTTCACATGTATTTCAAAATCAGATCCTGTTCAGAAAACTAAAAATATCACCCGCTATCTAGTATTCTTGGTGACAAATGAATGATCAAGGTCATGCATTTTGCCATTATTTAGAGGAGGGGCATTGACTGGATATTTTATGCATGTCTTCACGGGAGGAAGACGCTTGCATATCTGTACCTTAAAGAATAGACAGATAGGACCGGCCTGGTGGTGCAAGCGGTTCGGTGTGTGCGCTCTGCTGCTGCGGCCCGGGGTTTGCCGGTTCGGATCCCAGGCGCACACCCACGCACTGCTTGGCAAGCCATGCTATGGCGGCGTCCCATATAAAGTGGAGGAAATGGGCACGGATGTTAGCCCAGGGCCAGTCTTCCTCAGCAAAAAAAGAGGAGGATTGGCAGATGTTAGCACAAGGCTGATCTCCTCACAAAAAAAAAAAAAAAAAAAGAATAGACAGATGATGAAAAATGGAAGTGAATAGAAGAAGTAGTAGAAATAACTGTTCAGGAGCTTGAATGAAGGGATGTTTATGGAAAAATGCATAAGCCGAATCAGTTGAGTTTGGAAGTGGATCATATTATGGAATTGTAGAAAATGAATATGCAATGTATAGGTACGGTAGAAGGGGTCAGTTTCCCATAATGCCTCGCTATACCATTTGGACATTATTTATGAATACTGAACATTTACAAAACTTTTGTGAATGGAAACTTTACACAAAAAACTTCAAGTTGTGGGCCTGCCCAATGGCATAGCAGTTTAATTCGCACGCTCTGCTTCCGCGCCCGGGGTTCGCGGGTTCGGATCCCGGCACGCACCGACCCACCACTTGTCAAGCCATGCTGTGGTGGCGTCCCATATAAAATAGAGGAAGATGGGCACGGATATTAGCCTGGGGCCAGTCTTCCTCAGCAAAAAGAGGAGGATTGGGATCGGATGTTAGCTCAGGGCTAATCTTCCTCACACACACAAACAAAAAAAAGCATTTAGAAACACACACACAAAATAATAAAAAATAAAATAAAAAGGAACATAAGTTAAAAAAAAACAAACCTTCAAGTTGTGAGTTAAATGAATGGGATTGGTAGAGATTAGAGGCAGAAAGACCACTTAGGACCTTCTTTCCATATTCTTGTTGATGCAACCCTGAGCAAAATGTTGGTAACTTATAGAAAGGAAAGGCTAACATAAATATCCATTAATAAAAATATTTGCAAGACTTAATAAGTGATAAATGTGTTTTAATCCTGAGCATGTGGTTGAATTTTGCCACCACTGATTAAAAAAAAATGAGGATATTTGGAGAGAGTCCTGGTTTTCTTGAAAGATTTTACATTTGAATTTTAATTATTCTGAAGTTAAACTGTTTGCAGAACATGTGAATGAAAATATTTAGCCTATAGTAATGACAGGCTAAAGAGAGAAGTCCCAGTTGATTATGTGTATTTGTAAGTCTTTTAACTCAACTGCCTCTGTTTCCCTCAGGTAATCAAAGTTCAGGTGGTTAAAGATAAAAACACTAAGAAGAGTTCATGTTAAAATGGGCACCAGAATTTAGACATCTCTGTTCATGCGTCCATGTCCAAACAAGATGGTGCCCTGAACAGCCAGGCACATTCTTGTATATTATAAACTACTAGCATGGTTCATGAGCATTCTAAACACCTTACAATAAACAAGTATATGTTGTCATAACCTGGAGAGTGATGCATATAGCTGCCAACCAGAAAAGTAGCTTTATCATAAATCAGCATTTACATATTATAGTGCATAAAATAGTAGAAATAGCTGTTTATTTTGCATGTCTCTCAAAGTTGGAAGTCAGATATGTTCTATTTTATCCTGGTTTTACCCGGTCTGAAGGATGCCTTACTTTATTTTAATAATACCTTCCTGGGCCGGCCGGGTGGCTTAGCGGTTAAGTGCCCGCCCTCCACTACTGGCGGCCCAGGTTCGGATCCCGGGGGCGCACCGACGCACCGCTTCTCCGGCCATGCTGAGGCCAAGTCCCCCATACAGCAACTAGAAGGATGTGCAACTATGACATACAACTATCTACTGGGGCTTTGGGGAAGAAAAAAGGGAGGAGGATTGGCAATAGATGTTAGCTCAGAACCAGTCTTCCTCAGCAAAAAGAGGAGGATTAGCACGGATGTTAGCTCAGGGCCGATCTCCCTCACAAAAAAATAAATAAAAAAATAAATAAAAAATAAAAATACCTTCTGAAGCTCTCAATGTTACTTCAAATGTAAGATAAGCAATATAATCCTAAACAGTTCTTTCAAGTTTAATAAGAATAATCAGCTAATGCAATCCATGTTATGCAGTAACAGACATTCTGGCAGGATCTTAATTTTACATCATCAGTATATCTCAGAAATGATTGGGATCTTTCTATATCCCCTTTTTTCAATAGTAATGATGAACAAAAAGTCACACAGCACAGCTGGAGAAACCTGTCATCTTATTCAAATAAACTGACTTTTTAAAAAAAGAAAATTCATGAATACTATATCAAAATATATTCTGAGAATTCCAACTGGTATAATTCTCTCAGAAATAAAAGCTGAAGCTCTAAGAGAAGTAGAGATTTCCAAAGAAAGAGAAGAGAGCAGAACATATAGGATAGATACAGAGAGAGAGTCAGAAAGGAGAAGTGGTAGCAAAGAAAAAGATAAATTGATGTTTTAAAAACAGAATATGCGTCCAAAGATTATGGTAGGAGGATCTGGAATTATTCATATATTATAAGTTTTAAGACAAACAGGTCCATATTATTAAAGCCTTTTAGCTTCACAATTTTCATGCATTAGAACTTAGAAGAATATAGGCATATGCATCAATGTTCTGTCATTTGTGGAAATACACACACATATATATAACTATATATATATCATAAAATGTATGGTATATATATCAATAAAATAAAGCCATATCAGATATACATGTAATAGTGTATCTTTTAGGAATCTTTTTTGTTAATTGCAAAGCCCCGGAAACCAATCATTGAATTGAATAGGAAGTTGAATAAATAGCACATGAGTGTTTGTTATACATAATGGATGCTGTTTTTAACATTTGATGTATAAAGGTGAGTTTTAAATGAGCCAGAATATTATCAACCAATGTCATTTGCTATCACTAGTGCTGAATTCTTTATCGTGATTCACACACACTGCGTGCTTTCAAAGAAAGGCATTTCATAGCAAGTCATTTATCCTGAACTATTTGTATATACCAATCCCTAATGGAAGGCTAAATTTATGGTTAATAAGCTATGCATAAATATTTTTAATTATAACCGTTACTATTCTGAATAAAGAGGAAATAAAAATTGAACTGTAAAAATCAAAACAACTATAGATTTTAGTTTAAATCAGATATAGTCATCATAGTACCCTAAATAACATGAAAAATATTCTGATGGATATTCACAAACATGCTTTTAAAACAACTGAATTTCTCTAGAATTTATGGGAGTTTATGGAAATATAATCAAATGTTTCATCTCTCTGTTGAAAAGGCCTATGCTCCTTACAGGTTTTTTTCACTGGCTTATGAAAACAAGAGTTTGGAGGGAGTTTCTTTCTGGTGATAAGTTAGACAAGAGTTGTGCCAATAAGACGTAAAAATAAAAGTAAGTTGGTGGTCAAGTGAACTTTGTAATTTTGGTAACAAAGATCCAATTATCCAATTTTATCTGTCATATTTTATCTCTAACAAGTTTATTTAGAATTAAGGAAGCAGAGATTACATCTGAATGTTTAAAAATACAACAGAAGTTGTGGGTGTTATATTTTCATGTATGAGGTAAAGAAAATGACGGTACTCGTACCTTGAAAGGATACCTGTGCCTATCCACACACTTAACTACCTAAGTGATACAGAGAAGTATTGCTGTGTCCATAATAAGGTTTGAAAAATAAAGCAGTTCCATTGAATCAAGCCAATGATTATCAGACAGTTTTTCTTTTTAATGAGCTTAATATCTGTTTTCCCAAAAAAACAGGTTTTACAAATGGAGATGCAGATCAAGACAGCGAGAAACTGTGGCTTAATATTCGTGTTATTTTTACATTATTGCTTTGTTTCAACATCTCCTTGCCAAAGTCATGCAGAGCATTGGGGTCATTATGCTTACCATTTAGAAAATTTAAAAAAAAAAAATCTGGAAAATAGCTTCAGTTTCCACGTAGCTTTGGCAAATGAAACCTGGATAATTTGTGGTATTTTGTGCCAATAACATTTTAGAGCTGGATTCACATCAAGACCATTAAACATCTTTCATAAAAACCAAGAAAAACTGGTCCTCTAGCCTTTCTTTCTGTACTGTGGTTTTCAGAGCTTGATTTTCAGAGACGCCAACTTGGATGTCAAAACATACAGCTGAATTTACTCTATTACAAGAGTCTCCGACATGTGTTGAAATTTGGCTGAATTCGAAAACTAAATATGCCTACAGTTAAACATCTTCAGCCCTTTTTTTGTACTGAGCCTCTGGCATTTAATTTTGATGGCTCTGTCACGTGCCAATTTCTAGCCGTGACTACAGAAATTTTCATTTGTCAACATTTTGCAATTCTATTTTCTACACATTTTATTCATTAGTTTATTGGTTGTTTCCTTCATTTTTTCTAAACCTATAAATGAGAGAAGGACATATGGATAGTTCTGTGGGACATGATCACTTTTTCTCTTACGACTAGATAAATTTGTTTTAGAATAGAAAAAAAAGTCCTAGCTGCTGGTTTTTAACTCATAATTTTTATTTGTCCTTAGCGGTAACGCTATGAAAGACTATCACTTGCCGAGGTTTGAACTTTGAAGCAAATCTTCTACTCTCTAATCACTATTCTCTTGCAAAAGGAGAGCCTTCAAGATGAATGTTAGGGATAAATTACTATAACATTTAAAATTCCAGTAAAAACTTTTATTAAAGGAATTTAAACATTTCTTTCAGTAATAGCAAGATAATTTAACAATTGATTTAGCCTTCAATAACATTATATTGTGTTGTCTAACTTTTTTTTTCTGGTGAGGATGACTAGCCCTGAGCTAACATCCGGTGCCAATCCTCCCCTTTTTTCTGAGGAAGAGTGGCCCTGAGCTAACATCCGTGCCCATCTTCCTCTACTTTATATGGGACGCCACCACAGCATGGCTTACCAAGCGGTGCATCAGTGTGCGCCTGGGATCCGAACCTGCGAACCCCGGGCTGCCAAAGTGGAGCGCGCACACTTAACAGCTTGCGCCACCAGGCTGGCCCCTAACTTTTTTATATGTATATATGTCATCAACTTTATTGTAAGTTCATTAAGGAGAATCTTTTTTTTCTTTTTAATCACAGATAGTGTTAGATACAATGTGACCACATTATGTTCAAAACATATTTGCCAGGGCCGGCCCCGTGGCTTGGCGGTTAAGTGCGCACACTCCGCTACTGGCGGCCTGGGTTTGGATCCCAGGCGTGCACCGACACACCGCTTCTCCGGCCATGCTGAGGCCGCGTCCCACATACAGCAACTAGAAGGATGTGCAGCTATGACATACAACTATTTACTGGGGCTTTGGGGGGAAAAATAAATAAATAAATAAAATCTTTAAAAAAAATATATATATATATTTGCCAGTTAGGTGGTTAGTTGAGCTTTTAACTAATCTTTTGAGGGATAAAACTATTACATTTCTACATTACTAAAGTAAAACTAATTACCAATTACAATCTGTAACTAATTTTGTAGCTAGTCATAATAGCTGTGAAATATCTAAGAGCAAAGTTTGATTTCCTCCTGTTCTTTCATTATACTAATTGTAAAAAGTTAACTTAGTAACCACGTTAAAAACAGATTCAAATATCTGACTTGTTTTCCCATAAAAGATGTATGGATTTGAGGCGAAAACAGTTGGCAGTTGAACATGTACCAATGTTATTGAAATAAGAAAAAGTGTCAAAATCAACCTTGGAATCAGAACAACTTGAGTTTCAATCATGACTTTGTTCCTTAGGAACTTTATAACTTGCTATAATAAGTTATTTAAAAGTTTTTAAGCCCCATCTATGCCTCTTGTTGTTTTTTTAAGGTAATTTAGTGAAGTGCGTGATATAATAATTGGAAAATATACTTTGGGGCTCAATAACGATTTGTCTATTCCTTGCACTAACCAGAAGTCTATAAGCAATAGTTTAAAAAACACAGTAGTGGGGCCGGCCTGGTGGTGTAGTGGTTGGGTTCACGTGCTCTGCTTCGGCAGCCTAGAGTTCGCAGGTTTGTATCCTGGGCGCGGTCCTACACACTGCTCATCAAGCCATACTGTTGTCAAGTCCCACATACAAAAAATAGAGGAAGATGGGCACAGGTGTTAGCTCAGGGCCAGTCTTCCTCACCAAAAATAAATAAATAAATAAATAAATAATAAAAATAAATAAAAAACACACAATAGCTCACTTAGTGTTAAATAAGATTATTTATAAGAATATTGTTATATTTGAGACAGTAAAATACTATTGAATATATCACTTTATTTAAATGCCATACAAGAAATTCTGAGTAGCTAAGAATAATCAGTATAGGAAACCATGACTGCTTAAATAGTTTAACTTAAAACAAAGACCAACATTTTATAGGAGGTGGTATAAAAATGGCTTATACGTTTTTCTCTAGAAACGAAACTAAAAGTTCTAAAGAAATTTTTAATCTTTTATTAACAATTATTTATTTATAGTGAACTGCTAACTTAAAAAATCACTCAAGTGGAGATGTTTTATATAATTTTAAGATAAAATATGTGATAATGGCATATTTTAATTCATACTTGACTTTCAGCATGATCATAAAGGTTGACATTTTTGAAAAAGAATAATAGAGGGCTTTATCAATTTTTCCAAATGTCTAACTTAATCTTTGATATGCGCATCATTGTCTTTCCATAGGCTTCATCATCTTCTTCTTTTCTTTAATTGTTAATTAGTCTCACTCTGCCAGGTAAATATTCATTGTCAATGGCTTTAAGTATAATTTTATCAGTTCTTTAACACTTTCTTTGCCTTTATGGAACTAGATTTTAAAAAATTTAAATTCAAAATTTGTATTTTGTATTTGCAATATACTATTTATATTTTCCATTGCCATGACTGCATGGTAAATATGTTAGTATTAAGGGGTATGTGATTGTACTATTCAGGATTCTCCATAGAAACAGAACCAATAGGATTATCTATCTGTCTGTCTGTCTATCTGTCTATCTATCTATCAGCTATATCATCTATATATCTATATAAGGAGATTTATTATAGGAATTGGCTCAGGCAATAACGGAGGCTGAGAAATCACATGATCTGCTGTCTTGAAGATGGAGAACAAGGAAAGCTGGGGGTGTAATTCAGTTTGATTCCAAAGGCTTGGAAACCAGGGGAGGCCAGTAGTGTTAAGTCCTGATCCTGGTTTGAAGGCCTAAAAACCAGGAATGTCAATGCCCAAGGGCAGGGGAAGGTGGATGTGTCTTAGCTCAAACAGAGAGTGAGCAAATTCCCCCTTACTCTGCCTTTTTGTTCTATTTGGGCTCTCAACAGGTTGGTTGATGCCCACTCACAATGGAGAGGGCCTTATGCTTTCACTCAGTTCACAGATTCAAATGCCAATCTCCTCAGGAAACACCTTCACAGACACACCCAGAAATGTTTTACCAGCTAATTGGGGCATCCTTTAGCCCAGTCAGGATGACACATAAAATTAACCATCACAGTGGTGTTTGAATAGTAACTAATTTTACTAACTTATTAGTGGATATGATGTGGTTAAGACAATTTTTCCTTCTTACATATGCTTCATAATTGTGGAGACTCAAATATTGTCTAACAAGGAACCCTTTTACGACTACAAACCTAGAAGCACTGGGGAGTTGTTTCAACTTTGATTTAAATTGTTCTGGAGATGTGGGATAACTGGAATATCATGAAATAAAGACAAAAGTTTGATCTTTTACCTACATACACCTAATTTTCACAGTGAGATGCAAATCTTTGTACTGAAATCTTAAACCATAGCAGGTTTTGAATACAACAACAATGTATTTTACTTATTAAATGCCTTTCTGCTCATTAAAAATTTTATTTTTACTTACTGGAAATAAATTAAAGCACAGTCAGTCAGTCAATTAATTTATTGAAGGCTGTACCTGGAGCCAGGTACTCTAATCGGTCCACAATATATGTTTTTACAAAACAAGCATGGACATTGCTATCAAGGGTCATGCAGAATCACAAATTGGAGAGAGCTTCCCTTCCAGGGCCAGTTTGGTGTCATTTATGCTCTGCCCAGTTCCTCATATGGCTTCCTGTCTGCCCATCAAGATGAACCCCATCCCTACTCATACCCTGCTGCTCTCTAACCTCATGTCCTGTTAGTTCCTTCCTCCTTTACAACCCCCTGTTCATGGACTTGTCTTTCTATTCTCAAATACACTGGCATGCTCCTCCTCCTGCAGGAATGTGGTTCCAGCTGCTTCCTCTGCCTAAAATACTCTTCCCACATAATGTGCAGATGTCTCACTCACCTCCTTCAATTTCTACTAAAATAACACCTTCTCATTGAGTCTTACCTGACCGTCTAAATAAGATTGCAAAACCTACCCCTTTCCCCCATCCTTGTTTTATATTTCTGTGTAGCACACGTTAACTTTTAACATGTTTTATGATGTACATCTTATTTTCTCAGTGGTCTCTTTTCCCCAACTATATTATAAGCTCTCTGAGGGCAGTGATTTCATCTCTTTGTTGACTAATGTATCCATAGAACCTAGCACAGTACCTGGCACTTAACAGGTGCTCAGAAAAGAAACGTGAACGGACTGATGGAATGAATCAAATACCCATTATCAAGAACTTAAAGAAATGAGAAAAATTGTGAAAAGTTTTTTCTTATATATTTTAAAAAAAGAAAAAAAAATTCTAGATTTAATGTTAAGTGAAGACAATGGTCATTGTTCTGCTCTATCAGGAAATGAGCAGAACAGACTTGGTGGCGGCTGCCTGAAGATCTCGTCACATCAGAAGAGTGTTTGCTGAGCATATAGAATGAGACATGACCAGGGAAAACTGCTCCCCCACTGGGTTCATTCCTCCATCTGCTTGTGATTTGCTGTTTTCAGGCCTGGGGTCCCTCTTGTGAACCAACCCAGGAAGTGGTGTTGACGTGCTCTGTACGTGTGCAGAGAGTTGTGTATATCAAAGTAGCTGACATTTGACTTCTTAGAGGATGTTGTGGCTCAGTACAGGGCGGAGGCAGCCCTTAGCTATTGTCTAAAACACACGGAAGCATGAAGACCATCAGTAGAGATTGAAGAAGCAGTATAGACCTGTTGCTTCCTGAAAAAGACCAGGGTAGACATGGATGTCTTGGATTGACCCTACAGGTTTCTCTTTTTAAGAAATGTTAAGCTTTAGTAATGGATATGGGTTGAATACACACAGAGACACACACTCTTGTAGAATGTCATGGGTGTGTGTGTATATATATACATATACATATTATACACAGTAAAATAAAATATCCATATAAAATAAATGAAAATTAAAATATAAAATTATATATTATAGAGAAACATTGCCAAGGATCTATGCTTTTGCCTGCATACTTAAACCTGATTACTGAATATGAGAAGAGACAAATGCCCTTTATAATTAAGTGAATTAAAAAGCAATTTGCAACTGAGAGAACCTAAACAAGATAATAATTCTTTAAGGCTGATTGTACACAAAGTGGGCAGGAGAAATATTGGAAAGATACACTGAAATGAAATTTAAAGCATGCAATTATAGCATAATTATCTGGGAAGCAGCAATAGCAGAGCGACAGCTTGTTTGAAGAATCTGCAATGGGCACATGAGGAAGACGGTTTGCCTCTGATCCAGGAGACTGGTTCTCTCCCGGCTGTGGTGCTCATTAGCTGTGTTCCTCCTTGAGGAGAGAATTTCAGCGTTACCTCTGTTTGTTTAATAGCACAATCTATAAAATAAGAATATCTAAACCCATTCTGTCTATCTTAAAATTAAAATTTACTTAAAGTTAAAGCAGCTCAAAGCATGGTGTATATATTACACTGCACGGAGCCTGGGATATCCTGGGTTTCAATCCTCATTCTTTCGTTTAACACCTGTGTGACCTTAAACCCGATGGAACTTTCAGGAACATTTCCTGAAAATACTACTAATAGATACATCATAAGGTTTAGTGAGGACTCAGGAAGATAAAATCTTACAAATATTTAGAAAGTACTTGGCACATTCCAGGTATTCAAATATTTTAAATATTTAAATATTTACTTTGACCATTTATAATTACACTTTAGTCTCTTACCTATTATATTTCTTATATATGCTAATTTTATTTCATATTAATGGACATAAATATTTTATCACTATTAACAACTTGATTTATAAAGATATTGATAGAGTAAACCCAGTTGATATGATATTGTGCTAATTACCCTCCATTTCCTCCCCAAAATCTATTTTCCATCTTCCTTTCCCATTTTCTGTCTCAGTCGGTTTCTGGGTACTTTGGTAATAGAAGTCATTAACAGACAGTCTGAGGGTCAGAGTTTGCATTTATTCTACACTTAGCTGAATATACACCTCTAAGACAACAGCCAACTCTGGGTAGAACCTCCTCAGGTTGTCCTGTCTCGCTGGGTTCCGGCATTACTATTTCTTTCTTTTATCTCTTTATTCCTGGAGCTACTAACAGTTTCATACAGTTGCCAGTCTCTTGGGACCATGCCTCAACAACTCTTGTTTGATCCATTAATTCTTCCCACAATTGTGTATGTAGTCTCTTCATTAATTTATTTTTATTTGAACTGTGTGGGGTCAATTCCATTTTGTTCGGGCCTCTGATTGACACTGCCCTGTTCTAGAAGTAGCCCTCAAGATCACACTCAGTACTGGGTTTGGAAGTACATAGATGGAATGGATACCCTTGGCAGGCATTATTATCAAAGCCATTCAAATTATCCTTATCATGAGGCAGAAGAGAAAGCTTTTATTGATCAAATGGCTGTTGTACTTGATTGCAATTGAGATTACAAATACCGCGAATTCGACAAGCTGCCTCTGACTGCCTTGGAGAGTTTTCAAAACAACAACAACAACAGCATGGGCCTTGAATTCCCAGCTTAAGCGGTAAGAGGAACAGAAAATTTCCATGGCGACCTTGAAAATAATCCTTATTATTCCTTGTATTGGCAGGACAGATATGACTCAAGATCAGGTCTAAAATATAATTTAGTGATTGCAACGTTACATGTAGGATTTCACAAGTCTTATGTTAAAGTTAAGCACTGATTGGGAAAAAGTGGAGCCTTGAGATTTGGAATAGGAATATTTGGATAGAAAGATAAAACAGAGAATCTAGAACAAACTAATATCCTTGAACCTTCATTGCTGAAGATAACTACCTATTTTCTCCTGTCTGATGATCACACAAAGATTTTCATGTGGGTCAAGTATCCCCACCCTCCCTTCAAAGTCTCTATGTACCAGCCTTTCTCAGTCAGGGTTCATCAAGAGAATTAAACCTCGTAGAAAATTATTTCAATGAGTATATTTTCAATTTTCCCAAGGATTATACACAGCTAGTACCATTCTAGATAGAAAGGCAATAAGTTAATTCACTACATACAACCGATTACTTAGCATATTGGAGCTTAGTTTTCTCATGGAAACCCCAGATGTGAAGGACTGGTTTTGGATCCTAATGAGTGTTAAATAATAGCCCAGAGGAGAAATGAAAGGTCTTTTCAGAGGGGAAATAGTGCAGTATGCCAAAGGAATTGCAAGACCATGTTATTTTGTATCTGCAAGAACCAGAGAGCATGTGTAGGAACGGATTCAAAGGGTAGTAAACAAAAAGTTGCAACTTAAGGTTGGATTGGGCCAAATTTATCAATACGGTGCATTTATTCTAGATTTTCAATGTAATTTCTCAGCTCTAACAAAGAGATCTAACTGCTTATTTTGTGATTACCTTGAAGTCTGGACTTCACAGCCTACTTTCAACAAGATTCAGAAGCTAGAATTTCCTTGGATTAATGTAGAGAAAGGAGTAAAAAGTTTAAGGAAATTGTAATGTTGGGGTAAATTTATTATGTGCAACTTGCTTATCCATCCTACAAGCTGCAATGTTCAAGAGTAGCACTGAATATTCTATTTATCATGGTGTTTAATGTATCAATAGCCTTGAAAACTCTGGTTTCAATGGCTTAATCATCAGAGGCACGGTGGGTGCAATTATTGCCATAGAGCAGAAGGATAGGGTAGCAATGAGAATGTTTTGACCCACAGGGACCTGTGGAGTTGGCAAATTGATTGTGGGTTCTCTAAGAATGAAATATATTATCAGCCTACCATGGTCTTCTTATCTATATAATTCTGTTGGGTAGAAAACTGATTCAGGTTGGTGTCATGGGAATTTTTAGACTTTTATACATTTTATATACTTAAGCCCATTCTTAGACTTGGGTCCCCTTAATGGGGTAAAGCTAGATCAGTTGCAGAAGGCTCCTACAATGTGGACACAAGCATATACTGTAAACCTTTCTTTAAGCTTTCACCAGAGAGAGCTGTGGCCATTTTCCACAGCGGCTGTGCACTGTGGACAGGATAATACTGAGATCTTTTAGGCATTAGATATTGCTACCAAGTACCACTGGTCAGAATGGAGGCTTATGGAGGGCAGGTGATAAGTGAAAACATAGCCTAAATTTCTCAGAGATTCCAGTGCACCCTCATGCACAATTTATGGTTATGTTCCTAGTTCCTGAATGTGTATTTGTAATAGCCACCCTTAGCAACTTGCAGAATACGCACATTGCATTCTTGTCTCACTGAGTGAGAGCCACTATAACAGCAAATGCTAAGTGGACTCCCATGGAACTGCCTCTCCCCCAACACAGCACACACACAGCACCAAATAGTAAACCGCAGCAATATGCACCACTGGAGGATTTGGAAAGATCAGTGCCATTATCAAATCTTGAGAGATGAAGAAATGGTGATTCCTTAGTTTGTCCTGTGTAAAAGGATGTGAATAGGATCATGATACCAAAAGTGGCTGCCATTTCCGATGTAATGGAATAGAAAGACAGCAATACAGCCTCTGGTACCCAGTATGCAATTCTTAAGAAGGCAAATGTGTCTTTCTCAATTTCAATTTGCAAGAACAAAAAGAAGCAGTTCACCTTAACCTGGCAGCGAAATTGGTATAGCTTCACTGCCTTGCCTCTGGGCTATGTCAGCTCTCCTTCACATTGTGATAATATGGATTTGATGGGTCCTGCTCACCTTGATATCCCATAGAACATCACACAGGATCAATATGTTGATGTCCTTGTGCTGACTGGATCTGGTGAGTAGGGTACATAAAGTACCCTAAAGGGTTTAAGATGTATGTGTGTAGAGAGTGGGAGAAAAATTCCATGATAGACAATTCAGGGGCCTTCCATATTGCTTCTGGAGAACTAGTATTCTGTGTCATGATTTGTTATCTCCTCTAAAGTTAAAGGCAAAGGGCTGCACCTCAGACTGCCCACCAAGATAAATGAAAAAGGCCTTTTCGGTGGTGTTTTTGTGTGTGCTGAACTAACCCATCTCTAGGTAGTACGGCCGACAGCTTTGAGTAGAATCCATGATAAGGGGAGAACACTCCAGGAGGCCTAGGCCTTATCACTTGCTTTTTAACCCTACAGATCAAATGGTAACTGAGGCTGGGTCATTTCTTCCTTAATCTCTCGCTGAACTGCTACGGTTCTGGCTGTTGCTGAGCCCCTCACCAAGACTGTAGCTCCTATAGGGAAATCCCTACATGAAATGGATAATTTTATATGTCAACTTGGCTGGGACACAATGCCCAGATAGTTGGTCAAACATTATTCTGGCTGTTTCTGTGAGGTGTTTATGGATGAAATTTACAGTTAAACTGGTGGACTTTGAGTAAAGCAGATTACCCTCCATAAGGTAGGTAGGCCTCATTCAATCAGCTAAAGGACTGAATAGAACGATAAGCTGACCTCCCATGAGCAAAAGGCAATTCTCCCAGCAGACTGCCTTCTGACTTGAACAGCAACTCTCTCCTGAGTTTCCAGCCTGCCAAACTACCCCATTAGATTTTGGACTCCCACGTCTCCACAATCACAGGGACCAAGTCCTTAAAATAAATCTCTCTCTCTCTCTCTGTCTATATATATATACCTCCTATTGGTTCTGTTTCTCTGGAGAACCCTGGCTAATACCCTTCTGTTCTCACTGAAATTTAGTAACATTATTTCCTCTGTTGTCCCTTAAGCCTAATGTGCCATAACAACTTCCTGCTCTGGGTAGTCTGGATGTCTCATTACTCCTTATTTGTTCCCTTAACCTTGCCCATAAACATGTAAGTACTTCCTTCACTAGAGTGTTTTGTGAACGATCTGGGGTGAATTCATATACATAGGGAGACCCTGACTGACAAATAACTCACTTTTCTATTGCTTTTTTTTTTATGTTTCAAAGTGTTATGTGTTGGGTCCCTAACACAATCGTGCTTTGGGTCTTTTATGAATTTCTGATGAAAGGAGTCATATCTTAAAACGCATTTCTTTGTTTGCAGAGATATGAAAATTCTTTCATGAACTAATTAAAATTCCTCTAGGTAACGTGCCAACCATTATATTCACTATCATAAAACTTATGCAGTAAGAGCTGAATTAAGTTAATTTGTTAATTTTCCATTTGCAAATTGGACAATTGTTTTGGCAGTTTCAGGTAACTGAGTAATAAATTCTGCAGTTAAAATTTATAATAAAATCGTATAAATAAAATATTAAACTAAGCATGTTTATGATATAAAATATGTAGACATATTTTGTTATAAACATATATTCTCCTTATTGAGTAATAATTTTATTTGGAAGAAAAGAAACAAATTATTCCAAATAGTGAATGCTACTTGAACCCGTAAGATGGCAAGAATACACAAAAATACATTGAAGAGGCATAACACTTTTATTGCCATATGTTTTAAAATAATTACAAGAACATAAAATACATCTGGGAACTTGTCTCAATTAGAAGTCTTGCTCCTCAGGGGAAAATGGTAATTTAGAAAGCAGGAGTTTCTTATAAATAGCAAAGATTCACATGATTTATTAATGTCCATTATTTCACGAGTAAAGAACATAGATCTTTAGGATCTCTGAATGGGGACTGATAGATTTCCGGGACAAAAACAACAATGTTTTTAAAGAATTATGACCATGATCAGATTTTAGTAACAAAGTTGGATGATGAACTCACTACCTATAACACAGCCAGGAGTATATTGAAGTCTGGGGTGTCATTCTATTTCTGCTAAATCTGTATGCCTTCAAGGTCATTCTTCAAATATCAAAAGCAAATATGTAATTTTCCCCATTTGCTTGCTTATTATTTATTTATCCATTCATTCATTCCGTTAGTCAGTTAGTTGATTATGGCAAGAGGTCCTCCTACTGGAACTTGGCTGTTTTACAACGTAAAGTAAGGATAGGCGAGCCGGTGGTTTATCAGTTAGCATAAAACACTAATCTCACGGTACGAAATGGCCCTATCATTTTTATTTTTATGGACCAACAATATCTCTTCTTGGAGCAATAAAAAAATATAGGACCATATAAAAAGATTTCTAATGGCAACATTGAGTACTCCTGGCTCTCTCTTAGAGTCTGGCATTATTGATAAATGCAAAAAGGAAAAATAAAGTCTATCTTACAAACAACTTTGAGAATTCATGTGTCCATCTAGTTCCCCACACAAAGAACCACAATTAAACTTTCAATATGGATGATCCTGAACCATTTTGCTCATTAAAGACTCTGGGGAGATTTCATGACTCACTTCCTCACAGACCCAAGTCCTGTCCATTCTGTCTCCATCTATCTGTTTTCTCATCTTTGTTTCCACCATCTCTATCTGAGCCCAGCTACCATCATTTCTGGTTTGAACCATTTCAATAGTCTCATAACTGATATCTTCTGTCAAGTACACCTTCCACATAATCTACTTTCTACTCTAGCAGAATATCTTTTTGAAAAATGTGAATAGCTCCTACTTTAAAAACCCTTTAATTCCCTCCTATTAACCCTATGATTAAGAGTAACATCTTCGTAGGCCTGAATTGCCTTTTCTATTTAGTCTGCTTTAACCCTGAGGGCACCAGTCACCCTCATTCTTCACCCTCAAGCAGACTGTACTTGTCTCTCACTTTAGAGTCTTTACACAAATTGCTCCCTTAGTCTGGAGAACTCGAACGTATTTTTCAGTGTTCACTTAAATGTCATTTCCTCCAGCAAGTTTTCCTGACCTTCAGTCTGGGATAAAATTTCTTGATATATGCTTCTGCAGCATCCTGAAATTTTCAACTTGACTTTCGGGGTGTATGTTTGATGTCTATCTTCCTTCTGGAATTATTCCCTGAGTACCAGAGGCCTGTGTGCTTTCTCTACTACTGCATCCCCTGCTCTCAGCTCCATGTGTGACATATAGTAGGTATTAAATTTCTTTTTTAATCAACAAAGGTTTCATCAGTTCCTGTTAGAACTGCCTCACAGAACTATGATATAATGAGTACTCGGCTTTTGATGAAAATTAATGTCAGAAATGGCCTTTTGAAGACCATTTTGTAACTGATAGATTGAATTTGAGTACAATATCTAGTAAGATTTTCCATGTCCTTTATATTAGATCTTTAAAATATTTTAAATATTATGTTATTTGTTGTATTATCTAGGCTATTTTGCCCTGGTTGCCAGTAAGCTTAGACATGCGAATTGTTCAGAAATGATAGCTCTTCTTAGTTAAAATTTTTTAGCACAACTCTTTTCTTCTTTTTTCTTCCCTCGACCGCTTTGATTACTACTCAAGTGTTTTAACGGGCCTTTTGAATCTTGTCTTTTATTGTACTCAGCCTCAGATCCTTTTTGGAATTAAGCACAGTATAAATAATAAATTAAGAACATTTGAAAACCCATTTCAGTATTAAACAATTCTTTCAGCAGTCATCTCTCATATTTTGCAGTCTTCTTTGGGAGTGATCCCTTAATCTAACAATTGAAACATAAGATATAAGAGAATTTCTCAGGTTTTTCAATGTTATCACAATTTACAAAAACAGCGAATACACATATTTCCGCTCACCCAATATAAAATTTCTGGAAAACAGTGCATACTACAAACTCACACACTAACAATTGCAAGGCTTAAGGGCGTATGTAATCAGAAATAAACAGAAATATTAACAATTCTAATAATAACACCAGTGCTGTTAAAAAGACATGGTAACGTTCTGATAAATACAGGAATGCAACAATCAGTATATGATTTAACTTTAGAAAGAATATGAAAGTAATTTGATGGAAGAGGGGATAAGGAAGTGTTGAGGATGCTGATTATGAAAAACAAAGTGAAATTTACAAAGATGGGGGAGAACTTTCCAGTAAATTTTTTCAAGACAAATCACTGGGCTGTACTGAGACAAAGGGGAAAATGCAGAGTGATATGGCATCATGTAGCACTAGGTCCCCACACAGCTTGCTGAGTTTAGTTCTGTTAGGATACATGGTGCTAATCTGTTGTACCAGTAACAAACTAACAACTAGATGACACAAAATATTGATGCTAAGGGGCTGTAAAAAATTATGTATTATTCAATGCAACTTCCATGTTAAACAGGTGTCATTTACCTATTTACCAAACTCTCATTTTCATGAGCGTTTCAAGCCCTAATTGTTATTGTCAAATCATGTTTAGAGACAGGCAGTACAGACTGCATTTGATCTTTGCTCTAGAGAAAATGATGAATTTGAAAGTAGTTTGAAGCAGTGCTTCCCAAACTATGATATTCATCCAAATCACCTGGAGATCTTGTTAAAAAGCAAATTCAGACTCAAATTCAATTTGTCTGGGAGGGACCTCAGATTATGCATCTAGATGATGCATATGCTGTTAGTCCAGAGAACATACTCTGAGTAGCAAGTCCAGAGCAGTATGTCCAATAGAAATGAGAGCAATACATGTAATTTTAAACTTTTCAGTAGCCACATTAAAAACAAAAATAAATAGGTAAAATTAATTTTAGTAATATATTTTATTTAACCTAATATACGCAAAATAGTATTATTTCAACCTGGAATGAATATAAAAATTTTAATGAGATATTTTACATTCCTTTTTTGTATGTCTCTATTTGAATGTTCCATCTTCATCAGAAGTACCTGATGTATTTAGATTTCATAAAATTGACATTTGAAAACGTATATTCACATCTCCAGGTGTTCCAAACATACTTAAAAGTTTTTCAACAACTGACTCAAGCAACAGTTTTTAAAATTAAATTAAAATTAATTAAAATTAAGTTAAATTCAGAATTTGGTACCTAAATTGCCACATTTCAAATGCTCAGCTGCCATATGTAGCTAGTGCCTACCATATGGGACAGCACAGATATATGGAATATTATAACATAACAGTATATGGCAGGTTTCAGAAAGCAACATCCAATTTTTCTTTCAGTAAATATTGTTTGGACATTTAATATGTGCCAGATATTTTGCTGAGTGCTTTAGCTAGATAAACTAAATGGAGAAAACTTAATTTTAAAGATATAAAAATACCTTATAAAATACAAGAGCAGGAATTCAGCTGGATCTCAGGGCTTGGAACTTGGAAATATAAAACCAATAGGAAATACATTTTCATTTGCTCAGTACCCACTTGGAAAGAACACATTTCTCCTTCTCACTCCCTGCAGGACATCTGTCTCCTCTCTTTATCCACATCGTGTGTGAAGGACGTTTATCCCCAAACTCCTCAGGTTACACACCGTCTTGGTTATTGACCTGCTGTCCTTCTGTGCCACGGCCACCTTTCTCTCTCTTCTCTATGATGCTGGAGCTGGGGCCTGCAAATTACATTCGTCAGACTTCCTTGCTAGGTGGCGCTAGGTTTTTGTCTAGAATCTGGAGGGAAAGTGAAAGGCAGGAGGATGGGAGAAGGAATTTTTTATTTCTGTCTCCTGTCACTTTCACTTTGGTAACAGAGGGCAACTCCAGTTCTTCTCTCTCTGGAGTATTTCAGCACTCTTATTACCATGTCTGCTCTGAATAGATGCTACTAGCATGTAGATGGTCCTTTCCTCTTTTGAGAAGCAGACCCGTGGTGCCATCCTCACAGGTTTGAGTTTCTCTGACCTCCCAGATTTGGATAGTGCCATCTCTTCACCTTTGTCTATGGGTGATAGCTTCAGGGTTGACTCAGTCTTACTGGTGGTAGTTCCTTCCTGGTTACTAATACAAGAGCTAACTCAGCTCTGTAGTCTGTATCTGTTTTGTGCAGTTGAGAATATCTATGTTACCTCAGGGTTTTGTTTTTTGCTCTTTCATTCTCCTAATATTTGAATGACCAATCTGTTCTATTAAATCTCTTTGCAAAAAGCATTGCATGGTTTATATTTTCATGACTCACCTGACTGATACACTTGGTACAGAGAAAAACTCACTGCAATCCCTCAATTACAATTCCAGATGATAGGAGAGAGAATTTTGCTAGTCTGTATTGTGTCAGGTGTTCATTCTTGATCTAATCACCTACAGCAAAGGGAATAGTTTCATGTACTTCAAAAAAATGGCTGCTGGAATCCACCCGCATGATGTTGTGGTTTGAGAGAAATTGTTCCCAGAGAAGAGAAAAATGAGCTGTGCAGATATCTCAAAATATTTCTACCTAAAGGATAATCATAAATTCAAAACTCTATATATGTGGCTGTATTAATTTCATAGCCTTGATTCACTGGACCATCTTTCCAGTTCATCAAACAAATTTAGCAACTCTTACCTGCTGAAGTACTTTGCTCCAGAAATTATTCCATTTTTTTCCATGCATCATCATCAATTTTAAAAAATCTCTAGTGGGGGCCAGCCCAGTGGCCTAGTGGTTAAATTCAGCATGCTCCGCTTCGGTGGCCTGGGTTCAGATCCTGGGTGCGGACCTATACCACTCGTCAGCAGCCATGCTGTGGCGGCGACCCACACACAAAATAGAGGAGGGTTGACACAGATGTTAGCTCAGGGTGAATCATCCTCAAGCAGTAAGAGGAAGATTGGTGAGAGATGTTAGCTCAGGGCGAATCTTCTTCAGAAAAAAAAAAAATCTCTATTGGATGTTTCCCAATAGCATAAAATCATGATACAATTGTTTTTATGTGAATAAAATATTTTTTAGGTCACTTCCTCCTTTAGCTAATATTTATTTTCTTTTTGTCTTTACACAAATGTTCCTCCAAA
Source organism: Ceratotherium simum simum (assembly GCF_057802395.1). Taxonomy (NCBI): domain Eukaryota; kingdom Metazoa; phylum Chordata; class Mammalia; order Perissodactyla; family Rhinocerotidae; genus Ceratotherium; species Ceratotherium simum. Next base: position 11,652,674 of record NC_141927.1, on the reverse strand, counting down.
GAGTTTCCAGTATGAGCTACTTCTAAGTCCTTTCTTTACGTTTGCCATGGAACCCACTACTTTGAGGAGTTCATCCCTATACAGAAATTGCTCGTGTCAAGGTCAACCATGATCTCACTTTTGTTAATCCTGGGGCCCAGTCTCATTTGATCCATCAGCAACACGTATACACTCGATCACGCCTTCCTGTTGAATTACTCTCTACACTTGGTTTATAGGCCACCACATTATCCTGCTTTCCCTTTTCCTCTATGGATCCTCTTTGTCTCCCTGACGTCTAAACACTGGAATGCCCCAGAATTTAATCCTTGGGCTGCTCTCTCCCTACACTCACTCAGTAACCTCACCAGTTCTCTCAGCTTTAGATAGGCTGACAAGTCCCAAATCTATACCTTTGGCTCTGAACTCTTCCCTGAATTCCAGACTCATATATTTAACCAATCTTTGACATCTCTACTTGAATGTCTAACAGGAATCTCAAACTTTAAAAGTTACCAAAAAAAAAATCTTGCAAAAAAATTCAAAGAAACTTTAAAAAAAAATTTATCTTACTCAATCCCAAACCTGGCCCTTCTCCTCATTGCCTTCTCCATTTTAAAATATGTCAACTAATATTTCCAATTGCTTGGGTTAAATCTTCTATTCAACCTTCCTTCGTCTTTATCTTTCATACTTCGCAGCTAAGCTAAACAAATTCTCTTGGCTCTATCATCAAAATATATGCAGAAACTGACCACTTCCTTCCACCACTTATTGTTCTACTGCCCTAATTCAAGACAATAAGATTTCTCTAAAATAAGTTATTTTAATAGCTTCCTAATCGATATCTTTGCTTTATCCTTTGACCCTCGCAGTCCATTTTTAACACAGCAGACATACTGATGATGTATTTAACACATGCTTAATACTCCTTGCAATGTGCTTTATGAATATTAAATCATTTAATACTTATCATACTTCTATGAAGTAGATACAACTGTCACCCCCAGTTTACCCGTGAGGAAGATGAGCCACAGTAAGTTTAAGCAAATTGATCAAGACCCCATGGTTGGTTAATGTCAGAGGTGGGTACCTAGACTATCTGGTACCAAAATCTATTCTCTTAACCACTATGCTACACTACAACTCTTTTTCCAACAAAAATCACATCATGCCACTCATCCTCTCAAAACACTCAAATTCCCATTTTTACTCAGGTTAAAAGCCAAAGCTTTGAACATTGTTTAAAAGGCCTTGCATAGGCTGCCCTCTGGTCATCTCTATCTCACTCCCTACTGCTCTTTTCCTTGCTCTTAACTTGTTACACTGACCTCCTTGAATGTCTTGGAACACATAAAATACTCTCATGCTTCAGGGCCTTTGAACTTTCTACTCCACCTGCCTGGAATTCTCTTTCCCAACCGCCCACATGGCCTGTTCATCAGCTTCTATCAGATCTGAGTATCACCTTCTCAATGAGGCCTTATTTATCCGTCTACCTAAAATCTCTCACCCTCCACTCTCCAGCCTGCTTCACTCGTTTATTTTTCTTTTGGGCACTTTTCTAACACTCCATATGTTTTACTTCTTTTTTTTTTCTTTTTTTTTTTTTTTTTTACTTTTTTGTTTATTGCAGTAACATTGGTTTATAACATTGTAAAAATTTCAGGTGTACATCATTGTACTTCTATTTCTGCATGGACTACATCATGTTCACCACCAAAATACTAATTACAACCCATCACCACACACATGTACCGAATTATCCCTTTCACCCTCCTTCCTCCCCCCTTCCCCTCTGGTAACCACCAATCCAATCTCTGTCCCTATGTGTTTGTTTATTGTTGTTATTATCTACTACTTAATGAAGGAAATCATACGGTATTTGACCTTCTCCCTCTGACTTATTTCACTTTGCATTATACCCTCAATGTCCATCCATGTTGTCACAAATGGCTGGATTTCGTCGTTTCTTATGGCTGAGTAGTATTCCATTGTGTATATATACCACATCCTCTTTATCCATTCGTCCCTTGATGGGCACTTAGGTTGCTTCCAAGTCTTGGCTATCGTGAATAAGGCTGCAATGAACACAGGGGTGCATGTACCTTTGCAAATTGGTGTTTTCAAGTTCTTTGGATAAATACCCAACAGTGGAATAGCTGGATCATATGGTAGTTCTATCGTTGATTTTTTGAGGAATCTCCATACTGTTTTCCATAGTGGCTGCACCAGTTTGCACTCCCACCAGCAGTGTATGAGAGTTCCCTTCTCTCCACAACCTCTCCAACACATGTTGTTTCCTGTCTTGTTAATTATAGCCATTCTGACAGGCGTGAGGTGATATCTCATTGTAGTTTTGATTTGCATTTCCCTGATAGTTAGTGATTTTGAACATCTTTTCATGTGTCTGTTGGCCATCTGTATATCTTCTTTGGAGAAATGTCTATTCAGGTCTTTTGCCCATTTTTTAATTGGGTTGGTAGTTTTTTTGTTGTTGAGATGCATGAGTTCTTTATATATTTTGGAGATTAAGCCCTTATCAGATGTATGGTTTGCAAATATCTTCTCCCAATTGTTAGGTTGTCTTTTCGCTTTGTTGATGGTTTCCTTTGCTGTGCAGAAGCTTTTTAGTTTGATGTAGTCCCATTTGTTTATTTTTTCTATTGTTTCTCTTGCCTGGTCAGATGTGGTGTTTGAAAAGATGTTGCTAAGACTGATGTGGAAGAGCGTACTGCCTATGTTTTCTTCTAGAAGTTTCATAGTTTCAGGTCTTACATTCAAGTCTTTAATCCATTTGGAGTTAATTTTTGTGTATGGTGTAAGGTAAGGGTCTACTTTCATTTTTTTGCATGTGGCTATCCAGTTTTCCCAACACCATTTGTTGAAGAGACTTTCTTTTCCCCATTGTATGTTCTTGGCTCCTTTGTCGAAGATTAGCTGTCCATAGATGTGTGGGTTTATTTCTGGGCTTTCGATTCTATTCCATTGATCTGTGTGTCTGTTTTTGTGCCAGTACCATGCTGTTTTGGTTACTATAGCTTTGTAGTATATTTTGAAATCAGGAGTGTGATACCTCCAGCTTTGTTCTTTTTCTCAGGATTCCTTTAGCTATTCGGGTCTTTGTTGTTCCATATAAATTTTAGGATTCTTTGTTCTATTTCTGTGAAAAATGTTGTTGGAACTTTGATAGGGATTGCATTGAATCTATAGATGGCTTTAGGAAGTATGGACATCTTAACTATGTTAATTCTTCCAATCCAAGAGCACGGAATATCTTTCCATTTCTTTGTGTCCTCTTCAATTTCTTTCAGCAATGTTTTATAGTTTTCGGTGTACAGATCTTTCACCTCTTTGGTTAAGTTTATTCCTAGGTATTTTATTCTTTTTGTTGCAATTGTAAATGGGATGGTATTCTTAATTTCTCTTTCTGCTACTTCGTTGTTAGTGTACAGAAATGCAACTGATTTTTGTATGTTGATTTTGTATCCTGCAACTTTACCATAGTCGTTTATTACTTCTAAAAGTTTTCTGGTGGATTCTTTAGGGTTTTCTATATATAAAATCATGTCATCTGCAAATAGTGACAGTTTCACTTCTTCCTTTCCAATTTGGATCCCTTTATTTCTTTCTCTTGCCTGATTGCTCTGGCTAGGACTTCCAATACTATGTTAAATAGGAGTGGTGACAGTGGGCATCCTTGTCTGGTTCCTGTTCTTAGAGGGATAGCTTTCAGTTTTTCACCATTGAGGATGATATTAGCTGTGGGTTTCTCATATATGGTCTTTATTATGTTGAGGTACTTTCCTTCTATACCCATTTTATTCAGAGTTTTTATCATAAATGGATGCTGTATCTTGTCAAATGCTTTCTCTGCATCTATTGAGATGATCATGTGATTTTTATTCTTCATTTTATTAATGTGGTGTATTACGTTGATTGATTTGCGAATGTTAAACCATCCCTGCATACCTGGAATAAATCCCACTTGATCATGGTGTATAATCTTTTTAACATATTGTTGTATGCGATTTGCTAGTATTTTGTTGAGGATTTTTGCATCGATGTTCATCAGTGATATTGGCCTGTAATTTTCTTTTTTGTGTTGTCCTTGTCTGGTTTTGGTATCAGGGTAATGTCAGCTTCAGAATGAGTTAGGGAGCTTCCCCCCCTCCTCAATTGTTTGGAAGAGTTTGAGAAGGATAGGTATTAACTCTTCTTTGAATGTTTGGTAGAATTCACCAGGGAAGCCATCTGGTCCTGGACTTTTATTTTTGGGGAGGTTTTTGATTACTGTTTCGATCTCCTTACTGGTGATTGGTCTATTCAAATTCTCTACTTCTTCTTGATCCAGTTTTGGAAGGTTGTATGATTCTAAGAATTTATCCATTTCTTCCAGATTGTCGAATTGGTTGGCATATAGTTTTTCATAGTATTCTCTTATAATCTTTTGTATTTCTGAGGTGTCTGTTGTAACCTCTCCTCTTTCATTTCTGATTTTACTTATTTGTGCCTTCTCTCTTTTTTCTTGGTGAGTCTAGCTAAAGGTTTGTCAATTTTGTTGATCTTTTCAAAGAACCAGCTCTTGGTTTTATTAATTTTTCTATTGTTTTTTTGGTCTCTATTTCATTTATTTCTGCTCTGATTTTTATGATTTCCTTCTTCTACTGATTTTGGGCTTTGTTTGTTCTTCTTTTTCCAGTTCCTTTAGGTGCATTGTTAGATTGTTTATTTGAGATTTTTCTTGTTTGTTGAGATAGGCCTGTATTGCTATAAACTTCCCTCTTAGAACCGCTTTTGCTGTATCCCATAAATTCTGGCATGTCGTATTTTCATTTTCATTTGTCTCCAGGTATTTTTTGATTTCTTCTTTGATTTCTTCGTTAACCCAATCGTTGTTCAGTAGCATTTTGTTTAATCTCCATGTATTTGTGGCTTTTCTGATTTTCTTCCTATAGTTGATTTCTAGTTTCATACCGTTGTGGTCAGAAAAGATGGTTGGTATTATTTCAATCTTCTTAAATTTATGGAGACTTGTTTTGTGGCCTAATATGTGATCAATCCTGGAGAATGTTCCATGTGCATTTGAAAAGAACGTGTATTCTTCGGTTTTTGGATGGAATGCTCTGTATATATCTACTAGGTCCATCTGTTCTAGTGTTTCGTTTAAGGCCAATGTTTCCTTATTGATCTTCTGTTTGGATGATCTATCCGTTGGTGTAAGTGGAGTGTTAAAGTCCCTACTATTATTGTGTTACTGTCTATTTCTGTTTTTATGTCTGTTAATAATTGCTTTATATATTTAGGTGCACCTACATTGGGTGCGTAGATATTTACAAGTGTTATATCCTCTTGTTGGATTGTTCCCTTGATCATTATGTAATGCCCTTCTTTGTCTCGTTTTACAGTTTTTGTTTTAAAGTCTATTTTGTCTGATATGAGTACTGCTACCCCTGCTTTCTTTTCATTGCCATTTATGGAGTATCTTTTTCCATCCCTTCACTTTCAGTTTGTGAGTGTCTTTAGGTCTGAAGTGTGTCTCTTGTATGCAGCAGCATATACATGGGTCTTGTTTTTATCCAGTCAGCCACCCTATGCCTTTTAATTGGAGCATTTAGTCCATTGACGTTTAAAGTAGCTATTGATAAGTATGTACTTACTGCCATTTTTAACTTTTTTTTTTCCCTCAGTGTTTTAGTAGTCCTTCTCTGTTCCTTACTTCTTCTATACAGAATTGATGGTCACTTTAGTTTGACCTCTGTCTGAAAGCTGTACTCTTTAACTACCCTCCTCCCTCCTTTTATGTTTTTGATATCATATCCAACTTCTTTTTGTGCATTTGTATCCATTACGTTCTAATCGTGGAAATAGATAATTTTTCCTATTTGTGGTCTTCTCTTTCCCTTAAATCAGTCCCTTTAACATTTCTTGTAACACTGGTTTCTTGGTGACAAACTCCTTTAATTTTTGCTTGTCTGGGAAATTTTTGATCTCTCCTTCCATTTTGAGCGATAACCTTGCTGGGTAGAGTATTCTTGGCTGTAAGTTTTTGCTTTTAGCACTTTAAATATATCATGCCATTCTCTTCTAGCCTGTAAGGTTTCTGCTGAGAAGTCAGCTGATAGCCTTATGGGGTTTCCTTTGTATGTAACTTGACATTCTCTTGCGGCTTTTAGGATTCTCTCTTTATCTTTAATTCTGGACATTTTGATTATGATGTGTCTTGGTGTGGGCCTCTTTGGGTTTATCTTGTTTGGGGCTCTCTGTGCCTCCTGTACCTGGATGTCTGTTTCCTTCCTTAGGTTAGGGAAGTTTTCATCTATTATTTCTTGAAATAGATTCTCTGCCCCCTTGTCTCGCTCTTCTCCTTCCGGGACACCTATAACACGGATGTTAGTGCGCTTGATGTTGTCCCAGAGGTCCCTTAGACTGTCCTCACTCTTTTTAATTCTTTTCTCTTTTACCTGTTCACCTTGGGTAATTTCTTCTAGTCTTTCTTCCAGCTCACAGATCCGTTCTTCTGTATCCTCTACTCTGCTTTTGAGTCCCTCTAATGAATTTTTCATTTCCAGTATTGTATTCTTCATTTCTGATTGGTTCTTTTTTATATCTTCCATTTCTTTGTTGACATTCTCACTGAGTTCATCTATTCTTCTCCCCAGATCAGTTAGCATCCTTAACACTCTTAGTTTGAACTCTCTGTCGGGTAGGTTGCTCATTTCTGTTTCACTTAGTTCCTTTTCTGGGGTTTTGTCCTGTTCCTTACTTGGAATGTATTCTTTTGCCTCCTCATTTTGCCTCTTTCCCTGTGCTTGTGTCTATGTATTAGGTAGGTCAGCTCGTCCTCCTGCTCTTGGATAGGTGACCTTATGTAAGTGATGGCTTAGGAGGCTTCCAGTGTGCTTCCCTCAGTTCTCAATGTTCCAGGGTGGCCCCTATGTGGGCTACGTGTGTCCTTCTATTGTGGCCTGTTAGCTCTCCCTATAGGCGCCCAGGGAGGCTGAGTTATGCTCCTGGCCAGCTGTTGTAATGCTCAGCTGCTTGTAGTTGTTGTGGGCCCTTCAGTCTCTTTATCAGGTGTGAGGAGCCCCAGCACAGTTGGCTGCAAGTTCTAATACCACATCTGTGTTGCAGTATTTCTTTTAAGTGAGTAGGCCCCCAGCGTGGCAGGTTGTTAGGCTCAGGGCCTTAGAATTGCTGTAAACCTCTAGCCTATTAGGTCTCTTGTCAGCTCTCTGAGGATTGCAGCTGGGTGGGGCTGGCCTCAGGCACAGGAGCACCCAATTGTTTCAGGCTTTGGAAGGTGGGGCAAACCTCCTATGTGGGTCTTTGAGAAGCACAAGTCTTCTGCAGCTGACAAGCCCTGCCGCCCACAGGTCCACACACACAGTCAACACAGTCCTGCCCCGTGGGAGCCCGACCTCCCCAAGCGGACCCAGTCTCTCCACGGCGGGAGCCCCACACACTCCGCCACCACCCCACACTCTCCACCCGCTCCTTGTGCACACCCTGCCCCGCTCAAGTCAGCTCAGTTGCCAGGCTGCAGAAAATCCAGTCACCAATCTATGCAGGCCCACACGTTGCCTGAGGGTTTGTTGTTAGGTGGGGCCAGTCTCTAGGGTGGGCTGCCTGCCCTGGCTGAGCTGGATTAAATCGGTGCTCTAGCGGGTGGAGCAGACCCTGGGCTAGCAGGTCTCAGGGAAAACTCCAATGGCGTCTGTGTCAGCACGCTCACACCAGGCCACAACAATGGCCACCGCCAATGTCCCAGTCCCTGGAGAGGTCTCACCTCTCAGCGAGATGCACTCAGGGCCTATTAGGTGAGTCTCTTGTCACCAAAGCAGTGTGCACCTTTCTTTCTGGTGATTTTAGGATGCTTTCTGGAGCGGGTGAGTTTGTGCGGGCCCTTAAGAGCCAGTTTTAGTTTCTTTGTGAGCCGGGTTTTCTGGGGATGCTACCCAATGCTTTAGTAGCAGCAAAGTCAGATATTATGCCGCTGGTCTCGATTGTGCTGGGTCCACACAATGCCCACAGCGAGGCGCTCGGCTCAGGGCCCCGCGCCTCCAGGGAGGCTGCGCACCTGTGAGCTGCTCCCGGCGGCCGTGAAGCTGGCGGCTTGTGAAGGCGGCGTTTTCCTCTCCGGAAGGGAGTCTCTGCCTCTTCCACCCCAGTCAGGATTGTCCGTTGTTGCAGGAGTTCCTCTTATCCAGTTTTCAGTTCTGTCTCAGGGGTAATTTTTCCACGAGTAGTTGTAAATTGGCTGTGTCCACGGGAGGAGGTGAGTTCAGAGTCTGCCTACGCCGCCATCTTGACTCCCTCTCCTGTTTTACTTCTTTATCTTATTTTTTTTCTTCCCCGAGCCTCCATTCATCAGAATGCAAGTTTCCTGAAGGAGGGGATTTTGCTTGGTTTTGTGAATTGCTATATTCCCAGTGCCTAGCAAATAACTGCTCAATTCGCTGAGTAAATAAAGGAACGTTTAAAAAAGAAATCAGAATTTATTTAACTGACGACTGTCATTTGAATAATATCAAATCCAGTTTTGCATGTACTTGTGATTTCTATCATTCCGTTTTATGCCTTGACTTCTGATTAATTTATTGAAGAGGGGGCTTTGTAAGCATTAAAGAGTGGTAATATTTGGACACAAAATGCTGTTCAAAACAGTGGGGATATAGGGAGGAAATCTGTAGAAGTACAATTGGAAGGGTTATATAGGCAGACGCTAAAATAAGCACGGGGGCCAGTCTGGATTTCACACGAGATTGATTCAAATTGTCAAAGCAGTACCTGGTGCATGTATAGGGCAGTCATTATTACTATTTTATTTTATTTTTCCTTAAATAATGATATTCTGATAGGGAGACTGTGTGTCTCCAGGAAATTTTTTTTTTTTTTGTGAGCAAGACCAGCCCTGAGCTAACATGTGATGCCAATCCTCCTCTTTTTTTGCTGAGGAAGACTGGCCCTGAGCTAACATCCGTGCCCATCTTCCTTCACTTTATATGGGATGCCACCACAGCATGGCTTGACAAGCAGTATGTCAGTGCGCACCCAGGATCCGAACCTGCCAACCCCGGGCTGCCGCAGCAGAGCAAACGCACTTAACTGCTGCGCCACCAGGCTGGCCCCTCTCCAGGAAATATTTTAAAGTAAAAACATTAAACTTTGATCATCCAAATGTGATTGTGTCACTCTACCATGTAAATAGTGGGTCATAAATCAATATTTTTTTAATTTCAAGAACAAAAAGGAAGAAAAAGAGGTAAGAAAACAGTGAGAGAGAGTGAGAGAAGAAGAAGAAAATAGGACCCTGTTCCTTTAGTCATGAAACCTTGGATAGAGACATCTTGGGGATTCAAGGGTGTTTATATAAACAAAAATGAACCCAAATCTTTTTATTTTAACGATTAGCTCAGGGGTTCTAGAGGTGAAAAATTGCAATTTAAATTGACCATGTTCAAAATTCCCTATTCTTTCTTTTCAGTTCTAGAAAGCACTTATGAGCAATCATTTTACACAGGGAGCAAATGAGACAAAGGATAACCTGAACTATTCAGCTAAATGGAGTGCTCTTGAGATGAATTCCCAGCCCTTGCCCTGGGTCCCCTGGACCAAGTTCTTTCACGATTCTGTGTGTTCCTTCCCATGAAGGACAAGGCATTTTAACTCATTTAGTGTTTACCACAATCCCAGAATATATATTTTTATTTTCTTAAGCTCAAAAATTAAAAATAAATACATTTAGAAAAAAAAATTAAAGCCGTAATACACTGGAGTAATTATGGCAGAAGAATACCATTATATTCCATTAACATATGGCATCAGATAATAAGTTAATAAGTTCATTTTCTAAATTTTGGCTAGTGTCCACATGTAGATGAAAATAAATAAGGCACCATAACATAAAAATATTCACTTTGCTCCCCCCTCATTTCCTATTTAATAAGTCAATAATAATTAAACTACCTGGGATAAGTCAACTTGCTCAATGTTTTTGGAAGTTCACAGCAACAATTTAAGGGCCAGAATAACAGCACATTTATAGTTTCTCTTAACAGCTAACAGATGTGCAATCATGCCAGAGTTGTATATTTTTACTTTAAATAGTAGTAAATTTAATTCTTCCTCTCCCTTAAACTACAAAATAAAATAAAGTCCCCTACCAAATTTTCTTGCAGTTGCAAGAGTGATGTGCTGTGGCTCCCATCAATGTGTGTTTGCTGTCACTAGCAAGGAAGTCAGAATAAAACAGAGATGTGTAAACAGCTAGACAGTTGTATATTTGACACTTCTGAAAGCCAGCGGGATTTCTTTGACACATAGCCTCTATTTTCTCTAGGGATTTGAGAACAGTAGAAGAATTTAATTTTGTAGGCCAGAATAAAAGTTTCTAAAATATGTTTTATACAATATATATAAGACAGTCATTGATTCACTGAAATAAGAAAAAGGGATTCACAACAGAATTACGTCTGACACAGTTGTCCATTTTCAGGCAGACTCTTATGGCATCAAAGAATGTAAAAATACAACCATCTTCTATAAACTAACCGAGGACATTCTTCATTCTGTTGGGATGACATGTTTGACAGTTGTTGGAGCTACAAGATCTATGAAAGTATTGTCCACAAGTTCAAGAACATAAAAAATTGTACAGTAAAGAAGATGCAAGAGCAAATGCAATTCTTAACAGTGTGTAAAATTTTTTTCAAAAAGCCATTTTCTTCTGAACTGTGCCTTTTTAACTAAATTTTTAGTGAAAAACAAGTGCTCCTAGATGTAGTAAAAAGATATGGCATATCAGAGGATTCTCCATTTGAAACGATACTTGAAAGTTTAGTTGTTAAAAGAAAGTAAACAATATTTTGGTGGGAATTTTTGTAATATTTCCTAATTACTTATGTAGCATAAATAACTAATATTGCTAATAAATGCTACTTTTCCAGACACAGCTCTTTTTCTAGAAACCTTAAGCAAAACACTTCTGGAATTTTGAGAATTGATAGATAAAAGGCAAAGATCAGATGAGACTATTTTCAAACTTTAAAATTCAGCTTTTGAAACAGTACAGTAAAGAAGACTTAAAGAAGAGTCTCATATCTATCACAAAGAGTAGGGAGACACTTGATCTCAGGTTCAATAATTCTGAAGCTGGTTCATAGTAATGTGTCTTTTGCTTTAATAGTTGATAGTACTTGTGTGGCAATACAGAATTTTCTTCCCACTCCCTATCTGCACTGATGAGAAAAAGGGTGGGTGGGAAGAGGGAGAGGGAGAGAGATTTTTAATAAGAATAACACTTGGACTTGCTCTGAATGGTGATCAAAACTATAAAACTATAAAGAATTATTATTTTTTTTATAGATGACAAGTCTGTAAAACTTTAAGCTTATTTCTATAGTGCACAGCAAGCACCTGCATCATCCTTCAAGATGATTTTATTTTTGGTAGATGATTGTGGGCATCATGAGGGTTTCATTGTATTTCAGCATAGTAATTACCCTCACATATGTAATGTTGAGGAGGAATAGCCACTCTTAAATTTTTGAAATTAAACACCTTTTTTTTTGTATAGTTTGTGATAAGAAACTTGTTTGTGATAAGAAAGTGTCTTGGTCACCAAAATACCTAAGGATTTTAAGCACGATGTCATGGTAAGATGTGTATGTTGGAGAACAGTTTTGATTCATAAGCAGGAAAATGAACTCAAAAAATAAAGAATAATAATTTTAAGAAGACAAACTTTAAAAACTTTAGGAATAGATAATAATATTATCCTAATTTTATTTATCTACTACACTACATAAATCATTTCTGTAAACAAAAGAAGGATGATATTCTAAGAATCAAATATACTACAGAATAATGCTTTACATAATGCATATAATATCTGCATGCTTTAAAAACAAATAAAAAACAAACTTAACACTTCTATTTTCTGTATTTCTATCATGCATGATTCCCAAATATGTATATTATTTACATATGATATAATGATGGAATATAATGATGGAATTGTGCATTATTTTTGTGTGCATGTTCTGCAGAGAAAATACAGTTCTCATCATGACAAGAGACCAAGAGAATGTTACTTTCTTTTAAAAAAAGTAAAACCATTGACCTTACATACACAAACATACACACACAGAAGTCTACATATCCATATCTCTGTCTATCTTTAGTGTCTCTCTCTTCTTAAAAAAAACAGGAATGTCTCAAGATAATCTATTTTGGTACACCAAAAGGGTAAAGATATATAAACCCAAATAGTTATACATTCAAAGTTGAAAGTAATGTGGCTTCAGCAAGGAGAAGTAATCAATTTTCAAAACTGTGAGATTTACCTTGTTTAGTACAAAACGTTTTATTGATGATTTTGGTCATGGACTGGAAACAAGTTTCTCCAAATTTATCTTATTTTTACTAAACAGATTATAATCCTAAAATATATAATTTTGCAAATGTCCCAGAATTAAAATATTCTTTATAAGACATACTGTGATAATGTGATTATATTGAGACAGTCACTGTTTTTTCTTTTTAATAATTTTGACCTCACCTCAGAGTGTTCCAAAGATTCTTATATTAGTAAAAGAAGATTTACTTTAACTATTATGGATGTAATTTCAAGGTTAGTATTTCATAATTGAGATTGGAACAATTTGCTGACCTACACATATTTTTTATTTGGAACATTTTGTTAATTTTGTCCATCAAGTGAAATTACAAATAGTATAACTCTAGAAATCAATTACAAGAGGAAAACTGGAAAATCCACAAATAATAGCAGATTAAACAACACACTCCTGAACAACCAATGGATCAAAGAGGAAATCAAAAGAGAAACCAAAAAATATTTTGTGATAAATGAAAATGGAAACACGCTATACCTAAACTTATGATTTGCAGCAAAAGCAGTTCTAAGAGGAAAGTTTATAGAGATAACTGCCTATATTAAGAAAAAGGAAAGATTTCAGATAAACAACCTAACTTTATACCTCAAGCCACCAGAAAAAGAAAAAGAAATTAACCCTAAAGTTAGTAGAAGGAAGGAAATAATGAAGACCAAGTAGAAATAAATGAAATAGAGACTAAAAAGACAATAGAAAAGATCAATGAAATCAAGAGCTTTTTTTTGACAAGATAAACAAAATAAATAATCCTTTAGCAAGACTCACCATGTAAAAAAGAGAGAGAACTCAATGAGAAAAGAGTCATTATAACTGATACCACAGAAATAAAAAGAATCATAAGAGACTACTAAGAACAATTATACTTCAACAAATTGGACAACCAAGAGGAAATGGCTAAATTCCTATAAACACACAAACTACCAAGACTGTATCATGAAGAAATAGAAAATCTGAACAGAAAAATTACTTGTAGGAGATTAAATCAGTAATCAAAAACCTCCTAACAAGCAAAATTCCAGGACCAGATGGCTTCACTGGTGAATTCTGCCAAACATTTAAAGAACTAGTACCAATCATTCTCAAACATTTCCAAAAATTAGAATAGTAGGGAACACTTTCAACTTCATTTTACAAAGGCCGGTATTACCATGATACCAAAGCCAGACAAGGATACTACAAGAAAAAGAAATTACCAGCCAATATCCCTAATGAACATAGATGCAAAAATCCTCAACAAAATATTAGCAAACCAAATTCAACAACAGATTAAAAGGATCATACACAATGATCAAGTGGGATTTATTCCAGGGATGCAAAGATGGTTCAACATCCACAAATCAAACAATGTGATACACCACATTAACAAAATGAAGGATAAAAATCATACAATCATCAAAATAAATGCAAAAAAAGCATTCAACAAATTTCAACATCCTTTCGTGACAAAAACTCTCAACAAAAAGAGTATAAAGGGAAGGTAGCTCAGCATAATAAAGGCCACATATGACAAGCCCACAGCTCACCTTACACTCAATTATGAAATGCTGAAATCTTTCCCTCTAAGATCAGGAACAGGACAAGTATGTATACTCTCACCACTTTTATTCAACATAATACTAGAAGTCCTAGCCAGAGAAATTAGGCAAGAAAAAAAAAAGGCATCTAAATCAGAAAGGAAGAAGTAAAATTGTCTCTATTTGCAGATGAAATAATATTATATATAGAAAACCCTAAAGATCCCTAAGATTAAAAAAAAAACTCTAAAGATAAAAAAAACCCTAAAGATAAAAAAAACTCTCAGAATTAATAAGCAAATTCAGTAAAATTGCAGGATACAAAATCAACGTACAAAAATCTGTTGTGTTTCTATACACCAATAACAAACCATCAGAAAGAAAAATTAAAAAAATAATTCCATTTACAACAGCATCAAAAAGAATTAAATACTTAGGAATAAATTTAACCAAAGAGATGAGAGTTCTGTACACTAAAAACTATAAGAGACTGATGAGACAAATTGAAGAAGACACAAATAAATGGGAAGATATTCCATGTTCATGGACCAGAAGAATTAATATTGTTAACATGTCCATACTACCCAAAGCCATCTACAAATGCAATGCAGTCCTTATCAAAATTCCAATGGTATTTTTCACAGAAGTAAAACAAACAATCCTAAAATTTGAAGTAGTCAAAGAAAACTTGAGAAAGAACAAAGCCAGAGGCATCACACTTCCTAATTTCAAACTATACTACAAAGCTAGAGTAATCAGAAGAGTATGGTATTCATAAAAACAGACACATAGGTCAATAGAACAGAATAGAGAGCCCAGAAATAAACCCACACATATAGAATCAATTGATTTATGACAAAGAAGCCAAGAATATACAATGGGCAAAGGACTGGCTCTTCAAAACATGGTGCAGGAAAAATTGGACAGCCACATGCAAAAGAATGAAACTGGACCGTTATCTTACACCATACACAAAAATTAACTCAAAATGGATTAAAGACTTGAATTAAGAGCTAAACCATAAAACGTCTAGAAGAAAACACTGAGGGTAAGATCCTTGGCATCAGTCATGACAATGATCTTTTGGGCACCAAAGGCAAAGCCAACAAAAGTAAATTAAACAAATGGGACTACATCAACCTAAAAAGTTTCTGCTTAGCAAAGGAAAGCACCAACAAAATGAAAAGGCAATCTATGGAATGAGAGAAAATATCTGCAAACCACATTTCCAATAAGGGGTTAATATCCAAACTATACTAGGAACCCACACAACACAACAAGAAAAAAATCTGAACAATCCAATTAAAAATTGGCAAAGCACCTGAATAGACATTTTTCCAAAGAAGATATACAAATGACCAAGAGGTACATGAAAAGATGTTGAATGTCACTAACCACCAAAGAAATGCAAATCAAAACCACAATGAGATCACCTCACACTTGTTAGGATGGCTATTATCAAAAAGACAGGAGACAACAAATGCTGGTGAGGATGTGGAAAAAAGGAAACCCTTGTACACTGTTGGTAGGAATGTAAATTGGTACACCCACTATGTTAAACAGTATGGAGGTTCCTCAGAAAATTAAAAATAGAATGACCATATGATCCAGCAATCCCATTTTTGGGTATGTATCCAAAGGAAAAGAAATCATTATTTCAATGAGATATCTGTACTCCTATGTTCATAGCAGCATTATTCACAATAGCCAAAGTATAGAAACAACCAAAGTGTTTGTTTATGGATGAATGAATAAAGAAAATGTTATATATATATATATATAATGGAATATTATTCAGCCTTAAAAAAGAAGGAAACCCTGCTGTTTGTGACAACATGGATGAATCTGGAGGGCATTATGCTATGGAGGCATAGAAAAGCTATTGAGTTTACTGATTTGGAAGAGAGCCTCTGGGGAGAGAAGTCCCAATATGCTGGGAAGGATGGAGACAAGCCTGGAAAATAATGAAGTGTTAGCAACTGAGAAAGATACTGACAACGCTGAGTATTTCTATTATGCTTACGATTTTGTACACTTGTTAGTATTCTTTTAGTGAAACATCTCCATTTATTAAGTTATGCTTCATTGTAATAATTAATATGCACTGACTATTTTGCAAAGATGGATATTTTGCAAAACAGATACAGCAAAAGAAAATTTTAACAGAACCCCTTCTGTCCCTGCCTGCTGTAACTTCTGCAATTGTTCTTCTGAAAGCCTTCTTCCTGAAGCAAATCATCCTTAATCAGCTTCATGATATGCTATTAGGTGATTAACTCCAGGTGGCTTTCTTTTGATTAGAATGAATTTAGGGAAAGCTCTTACTATCTGATCCTTTGAACTGTGAATTAGAGATTGTAGTTTCTGGTGGCAGGTTTTTACAGACAACTCAGAAACAAGCATATCTGCAAGAATTTAAAAAAATTCTATTTTGCTTCTTCAGATAGGAAGAAACGCTTTAACTTTCAAATAAAATTTATGATATTGGAGGTTGAGAAAAATGGCATCAGTGGAGTATCAAGTTGTTAGGCTAGTGCACTGTGCTTTCGTAAATGGAGGAATAATGTTACCTGGGCCTGGATTCCTTGCGAGGCACTACATTTAGGAGCAACATATTTAGTAATGCTTGTCAGGACAGTGGCTATATGTAACCTCCTATTTCCAGAGATAATTTTATTTATTTACTGTGTTGTTTCTCTCATATCTCTGTGGTTGAACCACACAACTTCTCATGATCTGACCCTTTCTTATCTCTTGCACCTTTCATCTCTTGTAATTTGCACTCCATCAAATCACACGTTCCATTTGTTTAGAAAGCTCCTTCTGGTCCAATCTGACATACTTGTATTAATCCTTCAAAACTCAAACCCAGTATAACTGTTATCATTAAGTTTGTCTTCTGAACGTGCTTCACAGATAATCAATCATTTCTTTACACTGATTTTCTCTCTTGTGCATTTGTTTATTGTTTAGTGGTATTTTTTACATGGCTGTCTTATCAAATAGACTGTGAGCATCTTGAGAAAAAGGTTCATGGCTGTCATTTGTCTGTTTCCAGTCCTAACCTGGTACTGAAACACAAATAGAGTTTGAGTATTTTATTTTTTATTGATTGGAATTGAGTCACATATTTGGCTCTAAAATAATACTGAAGGAAGTGTAATATACTATCATCCTTTCTGTGTATGAAAACTTTCAATTTTCTCTTAATTCCTAATGTTCCATTTAAAAAATTGGAGCTATATCCTAGGGCTGGAAGACATGCTTATTTATTGTCAATGTATCAGAACAGCATTCAACTTATTGAAATCACTGGATGCCTCTCCCTTTTTTAAGAAACATCATGGAAAGAAGATAATCTGCCTCAGTGGATCAACTGTTCATGAATCTAATGATCTTAAAGTCAGGAAGTTCCTTTTTATGCTTGAATAATTGCCCTTGTATTGTAATGTGTGTAGGTGATGGGAAGCATTTTTAAAGCAATCAATAACATATTGAGTACCTGCTTTACACAAAGAATTATGCAAACTGAACTGAACTAAAAAACTTTCTTGGCTAGCCATTTACTTCAAATGGAAATAAATAAAGAAGTGAAAACTATAATTTATAAACATATTTTTGAAGACCATTAAGGTAAAAATAAGCATCTTCATAATCAGGTAGTATTATTCACGAAAATGCATTGTGTTAAATCAAGAGGAAGTGGAAGGAAGGGGTGAAGGGGCTGATGGGAATGAGCCGGGATCTAGAACCATTATGACTAGATCCAAGAAGAGCTACTAAAAGAAACAGAGGAGAAGAGAGATGAGGGGAGAGATATTCACAGCAAGTTTCTGGTTAAGGATGCGCATTAAAATCTGACCTAGAATAAATCATAAAGTCATGAGTTCTAGAAGGGAGGGAAATCTGTGATTGTATAGATAAGAACATGTAACAAGTATCATGTAGTTTCCTCTTTCCCGCCTATACAACTGGTATGGTAGAAATTACCATTTGTTGCATTCTTAGCATGTGCCAAAAGGTATGCTATTACTTTATGCGCATAATCATGTTTAATATTCACACAACTCTGACATGGCTGTAATTTCCATATTCTGGATAGGCAATTTCATCCTAGGTAAGTAATTTGTCTAAGAACTCGCAGCTAGTGAATGGTACAGGAGAGCCTTCAGAGAGCCTGATTTCCTGAAACCATAGATTTAAGCAAATTTTGTATTATAATTCTGGATGAGTTATTCATTAATTCCTTTATTTATTTAGGAAGCTTTCACTAAATGCCTATACGTAGAAGATATTAGAAAAAAAAGACAAAGAAACTGCTTTGTGACTAGCTCAGGAGTATTAGGCACTTAAATAAGAAATAACACGTACAAATGCCAGTTGCTAAAGCAAGACAGAACATCAAAAGTGTCAGGGAATTTGGGGGAGGGGGACTCATGTGGCAGCACGATAGCACAAAGAAGTTCTGGAACTATCAAGGGATATGTGCAAAAATCAATGTGCAAATACAATATTTAGATAGCATACTTTGCCAACATAAGCCTTGGTTATTATAGGTTTTTAAATCTTGCTCCAAACAAAACTTTTTATGTAAATAGGACTTAACAACTTTCCAAGTTCTTTCAGATGTACTAACTTACTGAATCCTCTCATCCAGCTGTGAAGCTTCTAGTATGTCCCCCATTTTACAGAAGGGGAAATTGAAGTTTTAAGAGTTTAGGTGACATGGCTAGTAAATATCAAAGCTAGAATTTGTTCTCAGTTCTTCCAGCACTAAGTTTATTATTCTTTCAACTAAATCACTGCTTCTCCAACTTTTCCTCTGAAGTTCTCCTTAAAGTAACGGACAATGTATGTGCATATCCCTGGAAAGTCTGGGCAGAGAGCCTGAAGCAGCCCTGAAAACACAAAGTTCCTTTGAAATCTTCTGTTTTATATAAAACATGAAAATGAATGACTCTGCTGTTTTTATATGCACATGCAAGTGGAAAACCTTTTAAAAGGGCACACATTCAAAACTTTTTCACCTTTGGTTAAATTTGATTCTCAAGGAAGTAGCACTGAATTTCTCCTCTGACCTTTAATGCCTTCTAACTGGCCATCAGAATCCCATATGTGGGATTGAAAAATTACACAGTTACACTATGATAGAAATTTTTATTTACTGTTTAGGTAAATTATGCAGTTTACTACAATAATAATTATTTTATTTATTTTATATCGAAGTTGATCAGAGTTTCAACTCTTTTGTATCCCACTTGAAAGATTTAGGGATAGCACTGGGGTTGGGCTTGAGGCTGGGATTCACTGTGAGTCTATTTTCTTAAAAATATATGAGACAGCAAGTTATTAGTTACTCCGAAATCTAAATCATACGTGGATATCACTGAGTGAAGATTGAGGACATTTCCAATGACAGGTCACTATGATGTTAAAGACTTTCCTATAATAAATGCCTTATACTCATGGTAGTACCCAGCTCTGGTGGTCTAGTGGTGAAGATTCGGCACTCTCACTGCCCTGGCCCTAGTCCATTTCTCGACCAAGGAACCGCACCACCTGTCAGTCGGTTGTCATACTGTGGTGGCTGCGTGTTGCTGTGATGCTGAAAGCTATGCCACTAGTATTTCAAATACCAGCAGGTCCACCCACAGTGGACAGGTTTCAGTGGAGCTTCCAGAGTAGAGAGACTAGGAAGAAGGACCTGGCCACCCACTTCCAAAAAACTGGCCATGAGAACCCTATGAATAACAGTGGAGCATTGTCTGATATAGCCCCAGAATGTGAGAGGATGGTGCAACAAAGACCGTGCCAGGTTCCCACTCTGCTGTCCATAAGGTTGCTAGGAGTCAGAATCAACTCAATGGCACTAATAGCAACAAACTCGCTATAATGTTACCCTCTAGCTGAGGTTGAGATGCACCAAGCCTTGAGTCAAACAGTGTGCTTAAATAATGAGAGGTGTGGGAGGGGAAAAGGAATATGCAACAGACATAAGGGAAGAGAAACAGCCACAAGAAGGAAGTCACAAATAATGAATAAAAAAAATACTGGAATGGTAAAATAGTGTGCAGGCAAGAAAGGATTTGCATGCAACAGGGAGCCGTATTTAAGGATATCTGAGCATGATGCCAAGGACGGTGATGCCCTGAATGTCGTAGAACAAGGTGGAAAAGAGAGGGAAGATGACTCAGTCTGGACGCAGGACTGGCAGGAAGATGCTCTGGATGCTGATGAAACCAGCAATTCTCCCGCCAGGCACTTGGGGCTGCTTCCACAGTGTGATTCGAGTGGTCGGTGTCTCACTGCAACATGTGAAGACGAGTTTCCAGTCTTGGTCTAGAGCAGGACAAAAATAACTTGCAAAGTGATGCTTTGCTGTCCTTTTTGGTTCTAGGGAAAGAGAAAACTATCTGAACCTGATTGCAAATGGTTAGAATAGGAAATGGATCGCAATTACAGAGCTAGCAGAGAAAGAAAAATTTGCATAACACATGATAAAACGGAGGCATTGAAAGGTCAAATAATTTATCTAATAAAATACAGAACCATAATGCTAGAACCAGGATAAGAATGCAGTTTTCCTAGGTTCTTTTGCACAAAGTTCCACATGGAGAAAACATGAAAACCTGCTAGATTATTTTAATTGGACATCTGATTGTGTAGCATCTTCTATTTTTTAGGATTTTAAAATTTTGTTTAATTATTTTTTTTATTGTTCAAAGTAATTTATGGTCTGTGAGTGCATGGAATATTGGATATACTATAGCAAAGAAGATTGGCAATGTTTTGTCAATTGCAGATTGAAGCCAGTAAGAAACCAAATTTGGTCCTGGGAAATAAATACAAAGGATACTCTATTAGAACACAAATGATATTTTTCCACAATTCAATAATTCAATTTGCTACTTTCTGTAACCTTTCCAGTTGGGTTACAATCCCGCTTACCTATTCTGAAATCAAGCACTTAAGTATATATACCACTAATCTCCTTGATTTTTTGGTTGTCAATGATTAGAATAAATTCTAAGTCACTAATCTGGGAAAATTTATTTTCTGACATAAAACATCATTCTGCACATTTTCAGTAACCAATTTGTTAGAGTTCTTCCTTTCTTCCAAGCCACTTTCCTTAGCATTTTCACACTTTGAAGAACAATTTTTTTTCAAAATGTGTAAGGCTTGACAACTGAAGATAATTTACAAAGCTCAGAAATCTAGAAAGAAGAAAATAAAGCACATATAATAGTACCATCAAAGGATGGTAAAGTTTAACATATTGATACAATTTATGTTTAATATATAATAATTACAATAATATTATGTACAATTAAAAAATTTTTACTTAACATTCATCATAAGTATTTTCTTTCATCATTACAAACTCTTAATGAGCATTGTATATATATGCCTTAATTTTTTTGACAGTCACTTACTTGGGGACATTTAGATGGTATTTAATGTTTTTTTATTATAGATAGTGTTGTGATAAATATCTATTGGCTTAAATATTTGCCATATGACTTATTTTCTTGAGATAGAGTTTCATACACCAAAAGCTTTGAAAAATGTAGCCTACTTATGTAGTTTTTTCCACCATTGCCAACCCCCACTCGCCCACACTTATGTTGCTAGTGCTGGTCCTAGAATAGAATTTTTTTTTTTTTTTGTGAGGAAGATCAGCCCTGAGCTAACATCTATGCCAATCCTCCTCTTTTTGCTGAGAAAGACCAGCTCTGAGCTAACATCTATTACCAATCCTCCTCCTTTTTTTTCCCCAAAGCTCGAGTAGATAGTTGTATATCACAGGTGCACATCCTTCTAGTTGCTGTATGTGGGACGTGGCCTCAGCATGGCCGGAGAAGCGGTGCGTCGGTGCGCGCCCGGGATCCGAACCGGGGCTGCAAGTAGCGGAGCGCCAGCACTTAACCGCTAAGCCACGGGGCCGGCCCCTAGAATAGAATATTTTTATAGTTCAGGCATTTTCCCGCCCTCGAAATTGATTTAACTTCCAGATAATGTTATGATAAGTTAGTCCATAACTGTACAACCTGACCCCATCCCCATTACCTGCTAAATACATGGATTTGAACTAAACAGTCAAAACAAACCTGTTCTGTGCCCAAATATTTGAATTTTTATAGATCCATGACCTCTACATTCAACCCTCATATCTTGTCAACCGAGTACTTGAAGGTAGTTTCTTTCTAGCACAACCATTGTTTCAGAAGGACATCATTGGTGTATTTCTTTCTAAGACCAGTTTGAAGAACGGGAATCTATTTGTATTGGTTTAACTGTCTAGGAATGTCAGCTTAAAAAGAAAATCCAAAACAAATTTTAAAATTTTTCTTTTGTCTAGATCTCAGTGGGCACCACAAAACTATTTTTATACTAGAGTAAAGCCAAAAAAAAAAAAGGACACTGTATTTTAGCTACTCAACATAGTAAATATAATATTTCATGTAGGAAAATTTGCATAGATGCTAATACTCAATTTGAGCTTTTCTGCTTCATCACCAAAGTAAGATGAACAAGAATACAATTTAAGAAATGACTCTTTGCTATGTTAATATTTTTGCTCATTTTAATATTCTTAAATAAGACAGTATAATAAAAATGTACTTTTTTATTAGGGAATTTTTAATTACCATTTTCTGATTGCTGTGCGTTTATATAGCAATGTATTAACATTTTCACATACATAGAATGTATAAGCATATATACATTGTGTGTGTGTATATATATATCGTAGAGCATTTGTAAACTAAGAAAAGCACAAGAAAAAAAGTAAAATCATTCCTCAGAAAAAACAACTGATATACTTACGTACATACCCAGTTTAATATTATGTTAAATATGTATCCAACTTTTAACTTATTTAGGATGTATATGTAGCCTTCTTTTAAAATAGTTTTGATAATACACCATTTTGGCATCTGCTTTTTTTTCATAGTTGTTAAAAACAATATTTTCTATTGTTTAATTGTTCTGTCAAAACATCACATTTCATAGCTGCATAATATTTATTCAAAAGAGTATACATATTTTAAATTAATTCTTTTTTTCTTGGATATTTAGATTATTTTCAGTAGTTTACCACTCTCAATATTATTTCCAGGATCAGCATTTTTCATAAGTCTCTGTGCAGATTTCTGATTATTTTATTAGGATAAATTCCCAAAAGTAAAATTTCTATAGATATAAATACTTTTCTTTTCCAAACATCCCTCAAGAAAGGCTGTGCCAGTATGTACTGATTCCAATGATGCATATGAGTGCCTGTTCTTCTGTACCTCATAAGGCTGAGTATTAGTACTGAATAATGTATAAATATGATGACATTTTGGTATGCAAAAAATGGTTTCTTAACCAAGATTGAAAGTTTATTTTTGTGATTATTAGTGATGTTAGATGTTTACCTATGTTATTGAACATTTGCATTCTTGATAGTGCATAATTATTTGATTGTACCCTTCACACATTTATCAGGTTGTAAGAACTCTAAATCTCATAGTATGAACTCTCTCACATGTGTTACACACATTTTTCCTACATTTTAGTTTGTTGTTTAACTTTTGCTTTGCTTTCATAGTCAATTTAGAAATTTTCTTTCTCTTTTTTAAAAGATAGGAATGCTTAATTTTAAAATTATTTACTTTTTAGTTTTTAGGTTTCCAGTACATAGGCTTGTATTAATGACACACTTAATTGTGGTGCACCATTAACAATGGTTCATTTAAGGTGCTTCCATTGATTGACTGATGGATGGATTGATTTTCTTTTATCTCCTTTCTCTAATTATATTTATCCCCATACACATTATGCAGCTACTCTATTGTATTTGATATATATCCTTCTATCTCTCCTTGCATTTTTTGGGTATATTCATTTTAATTTGCATACATTGCATAGGTTGTACATTTCAATCTGTTCCCTATATTTTCCTCTCAGCAGTTTTGAGATCTAGCCATGTTGCTGTGAGTATGTCCAACCACTGCACCGTCCAGTATAGCATAGTATGAAATCATCCACTTTCTCAGTGATGAATACCAAGATTGCCTCCATTTCTTCCTCACAGTTGCAATATACATCTTATTTGACAGCACTCTTTCTGGATCTGTATGAGATGGTCGTGTGTGTATATGTGTATGTGTGTGTGTGTGTGTGTGTGTGTGTGTACTCAAGAGATAAATTTCTAGGTCATATTACACTTACATTTAATTGAACAAACTACTGTCAGATTGCTCTGTAGAAAGGCTAGAGTCTATGCTCTCATCAGCCAAGCTAACGATTTCTATATTACCTACTCTATTTTGTATATCTAGCTTTATAAACTTTAATGGTCTACTCAGTAAAGTGATATCTTATTGTTGTTTTCATTTTTATTATCCCAATCACCACTGAATTTGAATGTCTTCCATTGTCTTTTTAGTTTTCCATCTTAAATTACTTGTTGAAAAGAGAACTTCACCCATTTTTATTAGACTCTCTATTTTTTGCTGATTTCCAGTAATTCCTATGTATTTATTCATTCATTAATTCATTTAGCAAATACTAATAGATTGATTACTTTGTGCCAGACACTGTTCTAGGCTCTAGGGATACAGTAGTGACCAAAAAAATGGATCAATCAATCAATAAAATCACATTCTCTTGACAGCTCTCATCTTCATTAGAAAGATAGATACATCTTCCTAATCCATCTTGATTGGGAAGAAAATAATAAAGAATATACATTAAAAAAACACATAATGTTGAAAAAAAGCATAATGTTGAAGAGTAAAAGTTTTAAGGAGAAAAAAACAAAGGTTGAAGAGAAAGATGAAATTTCAGCTAGAGGGAGTAGCAGTGATACTGAAATTTTATATAAAAGGGCTAGAGAAGTCACCTTACTGAAACACATGACTTTTTAATGAAGATATGAAAAAAGTATGTTCTGATATTACTCGATTTGGGTATTGCTAACACATTTTTCAATATGCCAACCTGTTTACATGGTACATGATAGCTTGTGTTTGTCAAAAATTCTTAATTTGGATGTTACATGTTAATCAATTTTTTTGGCTTTTGGTTTGTGGTTGAGGGGTTTGGTTTAGAAAATGCTTCCCTGGCCAAGTCATAAATTTGTTTTGACTTTTTGTTGCTTACCAAGATAAAATGAATTCCAAGGGCTTCCCCATAAACTGCCAGTTTCTCTTTTCTGTGCCACTACCTCAAAACAGGAAGAAATGAGGGGTTCTGACAATTATAAGCTCTTTAGTTCCCATAACATTATACCTCCTTTTCAAAAACAGAGTTGTAGAAATCCATTCTTTTGGTTTACTTATTTTTTTCCCAATGCATTATATAGAGTAGAAATTCCTGAATGACTGCAATGCATAGACTTTTTTGCATTATTAGAAAATAATTGAGAGAGAGATAAGTCAACTCATATATCTTTGACAACATTATGAGCCAAATCAGAGCTACGTGCTTTCAGTTACTCTATTTTATTTAGTCCTTCGTGGACTTTTTCAATACAGATATTGTTGTTAAAATTTTACAGTTAGTACTCACAGAAATTTTGAGTGGCCCAGTGTCACACATCACTTTTGATGTAGATTGGTTCAAACTCAACTTTCTGACTCTAAAGTCCACCTGCTTTCCACTACCACAATCTTAAAAATAATACCTAATATTTATTAAGTGGTAAGTGCACTAAATATATGTGTATATTTTTTATTTATTCCTCAAAGCAAAATGTAGAATTGAGGAAACTGAGGCACAAAGAGATTAAATAAGATGCCCAATGTCAATTACCTATTTTCAGTTGAGGATTTCAAATTTAGGCAGTCTCTTTCCAGGACCCATAGTCATAATCTTTACAATCTTATCTCACTCTTGTTCTCCTTCTCTCTATTCTTCTAAAAATAAGTTTTCTCGTTTTATTTAGTAACTTTCTATGCTATTTAAATTTTCCAAGATTGTATGTGTAAGACGTTTATGGAGGATTCTCAGTTCACTCCATTGGGATGGAAAGAGGACATTATTTATTCCTTCTAATAAGTATTCCCAAGTCTACTTTGTTAAAACTTCCATTTCCATTGGGTGGCCTCTCCAGAAATTATATCATAATTGATAAATTTATGTTATATTTGTTTTTTTCTACAGTGTCATTCTAGTGTTTAAGACAGTTCTTTCCTTTTAAACCCCAATATCTCAGTCAGGTGACGATCCTTCCACCTGTAGACCTTTGCTGGGGCTCTGGCTCCTGGAATTGAGAAGGCAGTCTTGTTCTATCTTTCTGAGACTTCCACTGTGTCTACTGGGAAAGTGAAGAATAAGAGGAGGAAAGGACAGATATCTCCTGAAGTAAGTGGGCACCATTAAAGTCCTCTCCCTGGTTAGCTGCATATTATTTATTTGATATTCAATATCAACAATTCTCTGAGGCCAATTCACAGGCATCCAACTTCTTTGACCTTAAGAAGTGGAGAATTTTGGAGGAAGAAAGCAAGAAATGTGTACCCTTCTCCCCGCCGGGCCCTGAACTTGGCTGCCCCACACCCCAAAAAAATTATTCCCTTTTTCCCTTTAATAAAAAGGCAAGTGTGACCTAAACAAATGTCCAAAAGGGATAGCAAGTACCAATGGTTGCTTTCTTGGAAGCTTTCCCTTTGCTTCAGGTAAGGAAAGCATGTATCCTTGCTTCCCCAAAGTTGGCCCCACTTAGTAAACATTGCACTTCCCAAAGGCTGACTTGCATTTATTTTGCTAATCTTCTTATATTGCCTGGATGATAAGAACACTGTGGATGGTGAACAGATTCACCTCTAACATCTGAAGGTCTAGGGTAAGTGGCCAACTTACCATAGATCTACCTTTTTTAAAGTTATAAATCATTCAACTAACAGTTAAATAATGTTTCCTACCTTGAAAAATGTGATTGTTAATGACATGAATGCCGAGCTTGAATGTAGAGTGCTCAGGCTTCCTCAGTGGTCCTCTCTGGAACTTGGTGCCCTAGTGAGCTGCCTCTGTCCATGGGCCCTGACCTCCAGCACTCATTCTCTGTATTCTCTCCCCAGCCCTTGCAGTCCTGTGTGGACAGTCCAGCCTGCATGTCTAAGCTTGGTTCACCTTTCTTGTCCATGGCCACACTTCAGGCATGCATACCTGCTGCTGGGTCAACTCTAGAGAGATCGGACAGGAAAAGAGGCTCATAACAGGCCCAGGGAGTAGGCTTAGGGCCACTTGGTCAAGGAATTCTGGAGTCCATGAAACAGGAGAATGATCTAGAAAAGGAGGAGAGTGTTGTCTGAAACCCAAGGTGGGCATGTTTCCTAGGCTCTTTGTTCCATGGGGAAGTGGGGAGCAGGGCCAGTGCAGGCCCTTCTCAAGGGGAGGTCAGTGGGCTGGCAGGGCCACTTCTTTATGAGGCACTTACCAAGACTTTTCCTTTCTGAAAGGAAGGGAAGGAGCAGGAGATGGTTGACTCCAAATATGTCTACTTCTCAAAACTTAGAGTGTGAGATACTTGGTCTCTTTTGTCCTCAGTTATAAACTGAAATTGTATTTTCAGGAAAGCCAAGACAGTCTTAAATGAAATGCTGAAACAGATTTTTTTTCTTTTTTTAAAATGTCAAAAACTGGAAGTAATAGCCCATTTTGTCTTTCTTGTTGTTGTTTTTCTCTGTAGCTTTCTGTGTTAAATGATTATCTAGTAAAATTATACTAATACAAATACATGTTGAAAGTTAAGATGTTTTATTACTAGTTCACAAAATTTAGTTTTTCATGTTCTCTCTCCTTCAGGAAATTCTTTTTTTTTTTTATTAAAAAGATAAGATATTGGTTTTATCCCGGAAATTCAAGGATGATTTAACATTAGATAATTCATACATATAATTTACTTCATTGATAGATTAAGGGTTAGAAACCATAGATGTAAAACATGCATTCATATTTAATATAAAACAGAAATGTCTTTGAAAACCAGGTTTAGAGGGGATCTTCTAAAAAATTAGAAGAAATCTATTTAAAATCAGTAATTTCCTTTTTTTAATGGCTGAATAACATTGCATTGTATATATACTACATTTTCTGTATCCATTATCACCACACACACACATCCTTCAGGAAATTCTGATGCAGTTGGTATGAAGTGAGCTTCCATTCACACAGTTATTTTGAAACTAGTGGCCCACAAATAGAAATAAAATCTAGACACACACACCATTTAGTTACATTTAAATAGTTATCTTTCTGGGCCCGCCTGGTGGCGCAGCAGTTAAGTGCACGCGCTCTGCTTCGGCGGCCCGGGGTTCACAGATTCGGATCCTGGGTGCACACCAGCGCACTGCTTGTCCAGCCATGCTGTGGCGGTATCCCATATAAAGCAGAGGAAGATGGGCACGGATGTTAGCACAGGGCCAGTCTTCCTCAGCAAAAAGAGGAGGATTGGCATCGGATGTTCACTCAGGGCTGATCTTCCTCACACACACACACAAAATAGTTATCTTTCTAATTCTAATTCCATAATATTGGCCTCAAGCATTATGGCATAATAAGAAATAAATATTTGGTCTTTGTCCCAAGTTCCTGGCACACAGCTCCTAAAACCCTTGGACTCTCCAGAGCGATGAGTGCCTTTTGTATGCTAATGAGATGACTGGTGACTAGTGTCCCCTAGATAGCTTTGGGATGGGGGCTAGTCACCAGAAAGATCAAGGCATGATTAGAAGGTTGGAACTTTCAGCCCCACTCCTGACCTCTAGAGAGGAGAGAGTGGCTGGAGACTGAGTTAATCACCAACAGCCAATGATTTAGTCAATCATGCCTACTTAATAAAACCTCCAGAAAACCCCCTAAACGATGGGGGTTTGGAGAGTTTCCAAGATGGTGAACATATTGAGGTGCTGGGAGGGTGGCATGCCTGGAGAGTGTGTGTGTCTATTCCCTTCCCCCAAACCTTGCCCTGTGCATCTCTTTCATTTGGCTGTTCCTGAGTTGTATCTTTATAACAAAAGCCTAAGAGTAAATAAAGCACATTTCTGAGTTCTGTGAGTTGTTTTAGCAAATTATCCAACCTAAGGAGGGAGTTGTGGGAACCCTTTGAATTTATGGCTGGTAGGTCAGAAGTCCAGGTGACATCCTGGGACGGGTGACTGGTGTCTTAAGTGGGGGCAGTTTTATGGGAGTGACCCCTTAACTTAGGAGATCTGATGTTAACCCAGGTAGATAGTGTCAGAATTGAATTGAATTGTGAGACACCGAGCTAGTGTTGGAGAGTTGGAAAAGTGGTGTTGGTAGAGACCCCACTCATCAGAAGTGCACTGAGTAAAATCAGTTAATTATCATCATTTTAGCTTTGAAAACGAAAAAAAAAGCAATGCTTGCATACACTTGGTATTGATGGTAAAATTGTCCTTATATATTTTGAGTACCTCTTCCATAGGTACATTATAAACGTCTCGCCATTTATTGCCACTGAAAAATTAAAACTTAAATTTTCAATTAAATTTTTAAAATTAGAACATCAAATCTGTGCCAAAGCATATTGTTATTTTTATGAAAGTGCCTGTATAAGTTTTCTTCTTCCATATATTCCTTGGTATCAGTAAATTACATAGGTTTTTACTCTACATTTCTGACTTCACCATGGTAGCCAATACATAATTTTTTCCATGATTTCTTTTTGTAGGCTAGTATGTTTTGTCTGAATTGTAATAAGATATATCACCACCAGAAAAATAAAAATCTGAAAACCTTGTGTTCCTAGATCTGAAAAATATTGAATTTGTGATTTGGTGGTTTCCATAAGGAGGCAGTGGAATTTCAAGGCTTGTATTTCTCTTCTGCTTCATTCACTGGCTTTTTGCAGACAACCAGCTAAGAGTCTTCATGCTGAGAAACGGAATGCTGAGAAAGATTTATTACTATTTTGGTATTTCACATAAGAACAACTTTGATTTACTGAAACTTTGAGAAAAGAAATGTCAAAACTGACAGAATTTGGAGAGAAAACTTTCTTCATTAAAGTGGCATTTTATTTCTTAACCAAATGCAGCAAACAACAAAAGAAAAAAGGTAAATGTGTTGCGTAAGGAATAATGTGTCATCTTTCAGGATGGTAAGAGTGCAAAGTGTTTTCCCTGTAAAGTACTTTTATTGATTTATCAAATACACAGAAGGATCCTAAATCTGTTAAAAAGGATGGGGATGCCAGTGCTATGTAATAGTAAGAAAACTATGAATAATAAAAATAAATACTGTTTAAGGGAGAACTATGCTCTTGTGGCTTGGTTGTTACTGGTACCCCTAAGTAATACTGCAACCATTTCACAATGTAGTTAGGCAAATAGGCAAGAGAAGATTCACTGGCTTGTATTTTTTCTATATTTACCTAACCATCCACAGTGGACTCATTTTAATACTAACAAATCTGAAAACAATATTCCTTATATTTCTTGGCAGAAGTGGCTTTTTTTAGAAGGCAACTAAAATGAGGCCATTCCTTAAGGCAAGTAAATTTTTTTTATTGGTGTTATCTGATATCTACATATTCAATCATATTATTTCATAAATATAACTAACCAAATATCAACTATCATCATAACAGAAAAGAGGAAATGGCAAAGCCCATTTCAAATGATGCTATGACTTAGCCTGCAGTTCTGATTTTTTTATCCCTTCTCCTTAATGATGAACATTTGCTAGAAGAGGTGAGATCTTTCTGTAGTGATGGCAGGGTCAGGACAGGAGAATGTTATTTGGGGTAGTAGCTGAAACAGGACTTTTGCGCTTAAAATATAAAATAAATTTTATAATCTTTTGTTCATTGTTAATCATTATTTTAACAAAAATAAAACAATTCACTAAAACCATTTATACTTGCCAAATGAAATATGACTTGAGACTCTAAAGATGCAAGACGTTTTGCAAGACTCGTTTGTGAAGTGGTCGTTTGTTATTCACCCGTGCGGCATCTTTGTCCACCTTCATCTGATAACAACATCCTGATTTTTCTCCATCACTCTCAGACTGTGCTGATTCCGCCCCTGACTTGTGGCCCTGTGACCCCGGCTTGTCCAATCAGTGCTTCACTTGCTGCGAACTAGTGATTGGTACAAGAAAGACTATGTGATCCCATCAGAGTTTACCCAATATTTTTGTTAAAACATGGAGATGAAGGAGTCTACACCAGGAGCTGCTGGGGGCTACCACGAAGGAAGAACCTTCCTGTGAATGAAACAAATGGAGGTGAAAACAGAACTGGAAGATCAAGCCGGGGTAATTTGATTCTGACATTGTTTGAGCTTCTGGATCCCACCATGTCTTAAATTAATGATGTCCTCTGGACTTTCCAGTTACTCAAGCCAATACATTCTCTCTCTCTCTTTTAAAACCCGCTTTCTATAGTTTGTGCCAAAAAGAACTGTAACTGATACCATTTATTCACATAATAGCCACATACAAATTTGAGAAATCTAATTCATTAACCTCTAAGTGGTTTTCCCTGCTGAAAACATGTGCTAATGCTGGGCAACCGTGCAACCAGATTACTACAGAGATCAGTACTTTCAAGAAGTTGAGTGTATTTTAAAAAAGTAAATCAAATAGTTAAAGCACCATATAAATTTGAATGTATCTTAATTTTTAGTGTCGTAATATAGTTATGTGATCTTGATATTTGAATGTTAACCATGATTAGAACTGCTTAGGTTATCTCTGAGAAGTTCAATTTTCTTTTGCCTTCTGACACAAGTTATACTGGTCATTGAATATGTTAGGAATGATTGCACTTAGAAAACAATTGAAAGTCATTCCCTTTTGTTTATGCCAACATTTAATACAAATTGATATTCGCTAAGGAAGTGGCAACCTGTGTACACCTGTATATGTGCATATGTCTCTCTTGATGTTTCTTTAATTGTATTACTTTTGAGAATTTAACTATTTTTCTCCAAGTCTATTTAATCCAAGAGGATGTATTTCAGCATCCTACTTAGGTTTGCTAGGGGAAAACATACATTTTCTAGTTTGAAAAAGCAATCATCTAGCCAAATACATCCCTTGGCCATTTTAATGGAGCTGATTTGTCCAAGCAACAAAGGCTAGAATCTTATAAAACCCCCGTAATGAAAAATAGCTGTCTAGCCATCTATTTCTTCTCTTCTTCTTCTTTTTTTATAAATAGATTCCAAAGACATGAATATTATGCTCATTCTCAATGTAATGAGATCCTGTTCACCAGTCTGTTGTTAGAGGATTAGGGCCAAGCTGTATGTCTTACTCTAGTGTGGTTTTGACAGCAGTGGGATTGAAACGAACCAGAGACTGCTGCCGTCCACTGAGCATTTGTGTCAGTGGACCATGAATACAAGCCGTCTTCAAATGAGCTGGTTTTATTTATCTATTTTTAGTATTTTTATTGAGGTAACATTGGTTTATAACAGTACATAAATTTCAGGTGTGCATCGTTATATTTGAACTTCTGTGTAGACTACATCATGTTCACCACCCAAAGTCTAGTTTCCATCCCTCACTATATAAATGTGCTATTTTATCCCTTTTGCCCTCACCCTTCCCTGCTTCCCTTCTAGCAACCACCAATCTATTCTCTGTGTCTATGTGTTTGTTTATTGTTGTTATTGTTTTGTCTTTCACATAAGAGTGAAATCATACAGTATTTGGCTTTCTCCCTCTGACATATTTCACTTAGCATGATACCCTAAGGTCCATCTATGTTGTCACAAATGGCAAGATTTCATCTTTATTTATTTATTTTTTTGATGAGAAAGATTGGCCAGGAGCTAACACCTGTGCCAACCTTTCTCTATTTTGAATGTGGGATGCCGCCATAGCACGGCTTGATGAGCAGTGTGTGGGTCTGCGCTCAGGATCTGAACCCAAGAACCCCAGGCCGCCAATGTGGAGAGTGTGAACTTAACCACTACACCACCAAGTATTCCAGTGTATGTCCACATCACATGTTCTTTATCCATTCATCCATTTATGGGCATTTAGGTTGTTTTCAAGTCTTGGCTATTGTGAATAAGGCTGCAATGGATAGGGGTGCATAGATCTTTTTGAATTAGAGTTTTTGTGTTATTAGGATAAATATCCAGGAGTTAAATAGCTGCATCATATGGTACTTCTATTTTTAATTTTTTTCCAAGAATCTCCATACTGTTTTCCATAGTGGCTGCACCAGTTTATGTTCCCACCAGCAGTGAGGGTTCCCTTATCTCCACATCCTCTCCAACACTTTTGTCATTTCTTGTCCTTTTAGTCATAGCCATTCTGATGGGCATGAAGTGATATCGCATTGTGGTTTTATTTGCATTTCCCTAATAATTAGCAACGTTGAACATCTTTTCATGTGCCTGTTGGCCATCTGTATATATCCTTTGGAAAAATGTCTGTTCGGATCCTCTGCCCGTTTTCTAATTGGGTTCTTTATTTTTTGTTGTTGAGTTGTAGAGTTCTTTATATATTTTGGATATTAACTTCTTATCAGATATATGATTTGCAAATTTTTTCTTCCAAATGGTAGGTTGTCTTTTCGTTTTGGTGGTTTCCTTCACTGTGCAGAAGCTTTTTACATTGATGTAGTCCCACTTGTTTATTTTTTCTTTTGTTTCCCTTGCCTGGTGAGACACAGTGTTTGAAAAGATGCTGCTAAGACTGATGTTGAAGAGTGTACTGTTTACATTTTCTTCTGGAAACTTTGTGGTTTCTAGTCTTTCTTACATTCAAGTCTTTAAGCCATTTTGAGTTAATTTTTGTGTATGGTGTAAGATAACGCTCTATTTTCATTCTTTGCAGGTGGCTGTCCAGTTTTCCCAACACCATTTATTGAAGAGACTTTCCTTTCTCCATTGTAGGTTCTTGGCTCCTTTGTTGAAGATTAGCTGTCCATAGATGTGTGGTTTTATTTCTAGGCTCTCAATTCTGTTGATCTGTGTGTCTATTTCTGTGCCAGTACCATGCTGTTTTGATTATTATAGCTTTGTAGTATATTTTGAAATCAGAGAGTGTGATACCTCTAGTTTTATTCTTTTTTCTCAGAATTGTTTAGGCTATTCAGGGTCTTTTGTTGTCCCACACAGATTTTAGTATTCTTTGTTCTATTTCAGTGAAAAATATCGTGGGGGCTTTGATAGGGATTGCACTGAATCTGTAGATTGCTTTAGGAAGTATGACATTTTTAGCTATGTTAATTCTTCCAATCCATGAGCACATAATATCTTTCCATTTCTTTGTGTTTTCTTTGATTTATTTCAACAATATTTTATAGTTTTCAATGCACAGAATTTTCACCTCCTTGGTTAATTTTATTCTTAGGTATTTTATTTTTTAGTTATGATTGTAAATGGGACTGTATTCTGGATATCTCTTTCTGGTATTTCATTGTTAGTGTATAGAAACACAACAGATTTTTGTATGTTGATTTTGTACTCTGCAACTTTACTGTATTCATTTATTATTTCTAATCATTTTCTGGTGGGTTCTTTAGGGTATTCTATATATAAAATCACGTCATCTGCAAATAGTGACATTTTTACATATTCCTTTCCAATTTGGCTTCACTTTATTTCTTTTTCTTGCCTGATTGCTCTGGCTAAGACTTCCAATACTGTGTTAAATAAGAGTGGTGAAAGTGGGCATCCTTGTCTGGTTCTTGTTCTTAGAGGGATAGCTTTCAGTTCTTCTCCATTGAGTATGATATTAGCTGTGGGTTTGTCACATAAGGCACTTATTATGTTGAGGTACTTCCCTGCTATATCCATTTTATTCAGTTATCTCACAAATTGATGCTGTATCTTTTCGAATGCTTTCTCTGCATCTATTGATAAGATCCTGTGATTTTTATTCTTCCTTCGGTTAATGTAGTGTATCATGTTGATTGATTTGCAGATGTTGAACCATCCTTGTATCCCTGGAACAAATCCCACTTGATCGTGGTGTATGATCTTTTTAATGTCTTGTTGTATTCAATTTGCTAATATTTTGTTGAGGATTTTTGCATCTACATTCATCAATGATATTGGCCTGTAATTTTCTTTCTGTATGTTACCCTTGTCTGGTTTTGGTATCAGGGGAATATTGGTCTTGTAGAATGAGTAAGGAAGCGTCCCCTCCTCTTCAATTTTTGGGAAGAATTTGAGAAGGATAGGTATTAAATCTGCTTTGACTGTTTGGTAGAATTCACTGGGGAAGCCATCTGATCCTGGACTTTTGTTGTGGATGAGGGTTTTGATTACTATTTCAATCTCTTTACTAGTGATTGGTCTACTAAGATTC
The DNA here is from genome assembly GCF_057802395.1 of Ceratotherium simum simum. NCBI lineage: Eukaryota > Metazoa > Chordata > Mammalia > Perissodactyla > Rhinocerotidae > Ceratotherium > Ceratotherium simum. The sequence continues at coordinate 11,617,474 of NC_141927.1, read as the reverse complement.
TCTATTTTGTCTTGATTCAGTTTTTGAAAGTTGTATAATTCTAAGAATTTATCCATTTTCTAGATTACCCAATTTGTTGGCACATAGCTTTTCATATCATTCTTTTATAACCCTTTGTATTTCTGTGGTATCCATTTTAATTTCTCCTTTTTCATTTGTGATTTTATTTATTTGAGCCTTCTCTCTTTTTACATAGTAAACCTAGCTAAATGTTTGTCAATTTTGTTTATCTTTTCATAGCACCAGCTCTTAGCCTCATTGATCTTTTCTGCTGTCTTTTTAGTCTCTATTTTATTTATTTCTACTCTGACTTTTATTTCCTTCCTTCTACTGATTTGAGGCTTTGTTTTTTCTTCACTCTCTAGTTCCTTTAGGTGTAATGTTATATTGTTTATTTAAGATTTTTTCTTGTTTCTGAAGGTAGACCTGTAGTTCTACAAGCTTCCCTCTTAGTACTGTTTTTGTTGTATCCCATAGATTTTAGTATTTCCAATGTTTACTCTGACTCAAAACCTGATCTTTCATTGCAACCTGCAATTTTGTCTTCTTTCCTTTTTTTCTGCTTTTTTCCCTTCCTTTCTTTCTATCTTTTTCTTTTCTTTCTTTTTTTGGCTATCATTCTTCTCTAATCTCTAACTCTCCAACACTGAGGTTTAGATATGTGGTTAGGAGTAATTTTTCCTGATACTCAAAGGAACATGAGCCTATGAGTTAGTACTCAACTCTATAAATTTTTTATTGTTTCTATTTAGAATTCTGGGAGCTTTGCAGTGACACTTCTTGTTTGAGATTTGGACTCATGGGACCCACATAGTTTGGGTCAATAATCTACTGTTGGCTCCTATTGTGGAATTATACATCCTTGATCCTCTTTCTCAGTAACTATAGTTAGAGCTGGGATTTTATAGGTAAAATGATTCCATTGCTATCATTTGTGTCCAAACTGACTCTAAATTGTTTCAAGGTAAGGCAAGGTAAAAAGTGCCCTCTTCTTCTAGAGATATATTAACTTGGCTAGAAATCAGAATGAGGCTTTTTCTCAAATTTATTTTTCTTCTTTTGCTAAGAGCTCAGACTTTAAACTATTACACAGCTGCCACGGAATGAGTGTTTGCTAGATTTCTACATGTGAATGTGAAAAGAAATGCCTATCATTTAAGGAACATGTGTGTGAGAGTATTGCAAGACGTTAAGAACTATGGAGCTAAAGAATATTATTATTTATCCTTAGCTTGGAAAAGTAGCTCATGCTAGACATTAGTGCACACACAGTAAATAAAACTCATCTCTTTCTTCTCAAAACCATAGCCCAAGGCTCAACACTGTCTCTACAGTGACAAACCTTAAACATTATACGAAGACAAATCCTTCTCATTTCTTATTTAGCTATATCCTAGCACTCTTAGAATCTGAGCCTCAAATAAAATATTTCATTTTTACTGGCTGCTCTACTGAAATAGTCTTTTAAAAATAATGATTTATATACCTACGCATTTTGATTCACATTTTTAACCTTCCTTAGAGTCTTCAGTATCTGAATGATTTATTGATTAATAGTTTAAATCTCTATACTAAGTAGATAATTTTCCCATATATATTCAGTTGTTCGGATAATCCTGTTTCCTGTCAAAGTGCTTCTGATGTTTTATAAAAGCACAGGATTCTTTTTTCTCCCACTTTCTATTTGTGGAATTTAAAATGCAACATTTATTGAAAAAATGGCCTATGCAAATTTCCCTGATCTAATTGATCAGGTCAGATACAAATGAGAAACATACTTACCTGAATATTTCATCATTAAGATTCGTATGTTATCTTATAAGCATTTGCAAAGAATTGCTCATATGCAATAACTCATATTCACTTTTGACCAGACAGTCTGGCTGAAGTGCATTTATTATCTAATATTCACATTTGGAGTCAGTTATTTTCATGCAATATCGCTGCTCTCACTTCAATAAGGCTTTGCTTCTCCCAATTTAAAGCAGCAATAGCAGTGTAGCTAGAGATTTATCATCCCAAGTAACGTTTTTAAAAAGATGTTTTAAAGGGGTTAGGTAGATATACAAACTAATGATGTGAATACTTAAATTTTGAAGTTATTAATTTTTGAATATTTTTCTAATTTCCTTTATCCCTAAGTATTTGGGAGACCTCAATATAATTTTAATATTGAGGTCATGAAAAATATATACTTACTGATACAATTATTCAACTCAATATGCGTGCATTTGCATCTTGGCTCCCTTACTTCTCTGCATGAACTTGAGCTGTTTATTTGTCCTAAGTAGTAGCCGAATCAGGGATAAAATGTGGGAAGTTATTCCCATATCATAAGTTTGTTTTCATAAATAAACAATAAAATGAGTAAAAAAGTGCTTAGAATATTATCAAGCATGCCACAGTGTTTAATAAATTTCAACCAACCCAATAGTTATAATACAAGGTAGTAAGTGCTATTATAGATGTGCCCCTAGTGCTGTATCAGCACAGAGGGTGACTCTAATGGCACATAGGTTGACTACAATCACAGAGAAGTTTCTCATAAGACACGAGGCTCAACTGAGATTGAAGGGTTGGAGCTTCTTACCGAAAAATAAATTGCACATTTTAAAATATTTCCTGAAGACATACTTGTAGAATTATGGATTCAAAGGATATTGATCATTCTTGAGGCTTTCCATCTATGTTGCTAAATTTGCCTCCTGAAAGATTTTATCAATATGCTCTTGCATACAGTGAATTAGAAAAAATAAGATTTTTTAATGGATAAAGGAATATTGCCATGTGTTGGTAGAAATGGAATAATTATAATTTGGGAAAAACATCTTTATAATACGCATGAAAATCTTTAAATATTTTTCTACCTTGGTATTTGGGTCATTCTGCCTATGGGACTTTGTCCTAAAATCAAAATCAAAGTCGAAAGAATAAATGCAGGATGAAGCTTCTTCAATAAGTAATAACAGATAGCATCCAACCTACAAATGGTGGGGATGCCTTAGATAGGAGCAAAGACACTTTTTCTATTGTATTGTGAAGTGGAGCTATAGATGGGTACAGATGTAGATAAGATGGTTGCTTTGGTGATAGGAATTTCTCTTCAGATTTAATCTAATTTTAACATAAAGCTTGAGAAGACATTATTAGTCCAGGATAGGAATAGTGTCTTCGGAAGGGAAGAGATTTGTGCAATATTTATCTTAGTTGGGGACAGAGAATGTATTACTCAAGTACAGAAGGGTACTCTGACAGTGTGCAGACTCCATTTAAGATTTGTGGCCATATGGTTAGTGTGAGATCAGTCAAACCAGCTGTGCCATTTTCTTTAGCAAAATTGAGCTATTTGAGTGCAGGAATAGATTGAGGAGATATTTAGGTTTACTAGGGTTGCAGTTTTGCCTACCCAAATGCAATGAGAGAAACGGCAACAAAAGAGTCTAGGGAGGTTGAAAGACAATGATTATAAGACTGTGCATCTAAGCTGAATAAAGGGAAAAGCAAAGACATGGGGGGCGGTGACAGAAAGTGAAAAGGAAGTAGCACCACCAGATGGGAAGTTACTGTGAGGTTGAAGAAGTGGCGTAAGAATATGGGAGTTAAAAGAGCTGGAGAAACAGGGAGTGCTGGTAGGAGAGGGGCATGATGGGAATCAAGACTTCAGAAGGTTTGCCATTATTAATGAGAGAGAAGTGTATAACTACAAATACCTTACCTACTTTTTGCTGTTTGTCAAGCACTAATCCAGTCACTAGATACATCAGTAAACAAAAGAACTTACACTATAGAGAAGGGAAATGTAGATAGCATAATAAATTTGATGCTGAGTTAGCAAATTTTATGTTATGTTCGAAGGCTATACATACTCTGAGAAAAATAAATCAGAGAGACTGCCACTTCCAACCAAGATGGAGTCGTGGGGACCAGATTTATCCTCCCAACTTAAACAGCCAATATAAACAGACAGAGTAAATGAAAACAATAGTTTGCAGGACACTGGACCTCAAAAAAATGAGGGAAAATAAACGCCAAGATAGGAGGAACAGAGAGGACAGTCCTAGGATTGCCCCATTTACTGCCTTGGGAAGTATGCCCAAATACTTCCTTATTTACTGGAAATACTGGAGAGAATTTCCAGGTCACAGTGCAAGCAGGAGAAACATGAACGGAACCGGCAGCCTCCTTCTTAACTCCAGACTGAACACTGCTGGGTTCCCACCTAACAAATTTTAAAAGCAATATCCAAAGGATAAAAGTATTTCCAAGTAACTTGACTGTGTCCCAGAAAAAAACCTCAAGAATACTTATAAGAATACAAAAATATCGAGCACCCAACAAGGTAAATTCACAATGTTGGGCATCCAACAAAAAATTTCCAAGCCTGCAAAGAAGCAAGAAAGTATGACCCAGAAGGAGTAGACTGATCAAAAAGTCAATGGAAACTAAGCCAGAACTGACACAGACGTTTGAATTGGCAGACAGGGACAATAAATGTTATCAAAATTATATTCCGTGTATTTAAAAGGTTCAAAAGTTAGGTAAAGACATTGAAATTATATAAAAGACCCCAAATCAAACTTCTAGAAACAAAAACTGCAATATATTTCTTTCTCTTCTTTTTTTCTTTTTTGGTTAATTATTTTATGATTTAGGGGATTTTATCTCCTTTTTTGGCTTATTTATTATAACTGTTTTACTATATTCAGGGTTATTTAAGGGCTTACTAGCTAAACCTCACTGCATTATATTTTATATTGGTTATTGTAATAATTAGGATATACATTCTTAAATTCTCTTTTTAGTTTATTAGATTTAGTATGATAATGCTATACAAAATGTAAAAACCTTAAAATAAGTTTATTGCTTTGGCCCCACTATGTATGATATTTATATCCCCTCTCTCTATATACATAATAAATGTAAGTTACATAAGTTATGTAAGTTATAAGACTATATTGTGGTCTTTTAAACAGTTATATGAGTTTTAAAGATCTTATCTCTAGAACAGGTATAAACATTCTAAAGCCCAACTATCTATCTAGTCTTGTTTTCCTTCAGTTTGATGAACTTCCTTCAGTCTTTCTTGTAGTGCAGTGGCCCTATCCACAAGTTCTTTGTTTTTTCATTTATATGAAAATTTTACTGTGCCTTCATTCTGAAATGATGTTTTTTTTTAATGTAGAATTGTGTTGACTTGTTTTTCCTTTTTGCACTTTAACAATGCTGTTCTTCCGTCTTCTGGACTTCAGTTCTTCTAACAAAAACTCAGCTCCATTCATAATATTTTTCCCCTGTATATAATACGTCACTTTCCTCTGGGTGCTTTTAAGATTTTTCATTATTGTTGTTTTCCAACATTTTAACTATACTGTACCTTATTGTATTTTTCTTTGTATTTATCCTTCTTAGGTTTTGGTGAGCTTCTTGAAATTATAAATTAATATCTTTCAGAAAATTTGAGAGATTTTCAGCCATTATTCAAGTATTTCCCCCCCCCATCTCTCACTCCTCTCCTTCTGGGCCAAAACTTACACATTTTAGAACTTTGAATATTATCCCACAGCTTATGGAGGCCTTGTTCATTTCCTTCCTATATTTTTCCTCTCTTTCCTTCATTTCAGATAATTTCTATTTCTTTGTTGTCAAGTTTGCTGGCTGACTATTTTATATTGTACAGAATTTCTGAGATTTTCTATTTGTTCATTTATTATGAGCATACTAAATTCACATTGTTCAAAATTGTTAAAACAGTTGCTTTATAATACTTAACTGCTAAGCCCAACACCTGGGCAATTTTGGTGTGGGTCTACATTGATTGTCTTTTCTCTCAAGTGTAGGTCATATTTTTGTGTTTCCTGTTTCTACAGTTTTGGATTCTGTCCTGGTTATTGTGTCAGTGTGAATAACATTCTTCAGAAACACTAGTTTGTTTTCTTTATCTGAAGAATGTTGAATATTTGTTTGTTTTTCAGCAGTTTTGCTTAATTCAAACTACAAAGACTGTCTCATCTCTGGTGGGCAGTAGCTGAAACCTCTTTTCAAGTTTTTAATCTATAGCTGTGTTGGTTGGAGGCTGCCTCGAGCATGTAGTTCAGGGGTCAGCCAGATATTTGGGCGGAATTTTGAATTCCCCTTTTGTGGCTTTCTCCATTCTGGAATTTACCTCTTTCTAGCTGCTTTGGTAGTCCCTAACCCTGCTTCTTAAAGCCAGAAAACCTGTGGGTTTCTTTATAAATATTAGCTCTTCCCACTAGAGCTGACTAGGATGTGCCTTCAGGCAAAAAGCTATAAAAATGGAGAAATCATCCAGTGTCTTTCCCTTCTCCCGAGTATCTAATTTCTGCCTGCTTTTAATTGCTTTTAAATGTCTAAGTGTAGTTTTGTTGCCGTGGTTATTTTTTTATTTTGTTTTTCATGTGTTATCAGTGGGAGGGTCTGTCTGATATGAGTTATTTTATGAGTACTAGAAATAGAGACACAACTAATTTTTGTATCTTGACATTTTATTAATTAGACTTATTAATTCTCATGTTTAATATGTAGATTCCTTAGGATTTTCTAAGTAAACAATTATTAATTTACAATTATTTCTTTTGTCTTTTAATTCTTTTTCTTGTTTATTACATTCCTAGCCCTTTAGAATAGGGGTTAACAAATTATGACCCACAGGTCAAATATTGCCACCATCTGTTTTTGCAAACAAAGTTTTATTAGAACATAGAAATGCTCATCCATTTGCATATTGTCTGTTTTGTACTAGAATGGCCAAATTAAGGGCTTGTGACAAAGACCCTATGGCCTGCACAGCCTAAATGTTTACTATTTGGCCTTTTATAGAGAAAGTTTGCCAATCTCTGTTTTAGTACAATGTGGAATACAATTTGTACCAGTGGGCAACTCTACCTAGATATCAGAGGTAAAGCTTTTAAAAAATCTCTTCCTATATGACTTCCCTTTGTTTTCTGTACATACACTTAATCTTTAGACTAACCCCTCTATCTCTTGTTTCCTAGGAGACAGTATCAAAGAATGTGTGTTGAATTTGTTTCAACTGCACTTTAAGAATCTGTTGAGAATATCATATGATACTTCCCCTTGTATTTGCTAATGTAATGTCATAGGACAGATCCCATTGGATACATATCTGGAGAAAAAGGTTTGCATACAGAGTATTTGTGAGGGAATGTTCTTAGGATCAAAACCTGTGGGGAGGTAAAGAAAGCAGGTATTGGGCAGTGGGAGAATTTGAGCTGCAATACAGTGAAAACAAAGATTTTAGGCATCCCATGGGAGGCTGTGAAGTTATAATAACCTCATAGAATTTTCCTGAATTGAAGCAAAAGTGACATAGGATTCAGGATGCTTTCAAAAGGGGATTTAGATAAGGTGACTTTCTTCAGCCAAATGCAATTTCCATAGAGGAAGACAGCTAAGATCTGTTGGCCTTCAACCCTCCCAGTAGCTGGCTAAATTAGCGTTTCAGTTTGGGGGATGGATGCATTTAAATGACTCACCACAGTATACACTCCTACACTGATTGCTTTACAGATATTTAACCGACATTGCATAATGGTTTTAAAAGCGCAAATGACCGTGATATATTACCCCTTTTATATACATTATAGAATTAATTTTATAATATTTTGGGTAGAATTGTTGCCTTTATATTTATGAAAGTCATTAGCGTGTATCTTTCCCTTTTTTTGTTGTTCAATTTTTAATATCAAACATATATTCCCTCATAAAAAGAGTTGGAAAATGGCTATTTCTGCTCTCCAAAAGGGTTTTTATAAGATTGGTTTTATTTCTTCCTTAAAGGCTGAGAGGAATATATTCGTGAAGTTATCTGGGTTTGGCGTTTTCATAATGGGAATATTTTTAAGTTCAATAAAAATAAACTAGTTTAAGTTAAAATAACAAATTTAAGTAATTTACATATGTGTGAGCATAGGCATACTAATTCCTGCCCACCAGTCAAAGTAGGGGCTTATGTGAATCAGTTGATCAAGGAGCTTCAGCTCAGGTCAGTCTCACATTGGGCCCAGTTGGTTCCCAAATAAGTCCTGTGCTTATTTCCCTAGTTCCAGGATGCATAATTGGAGCAGACATATAAGCAACTGTCAGAATCCCCACACTGTTTCCGTGACCTGTGGTTTAAGGATTTACTATGGTAGGAAAGGCCAACTGGAAATTAATACAGCTTCCTTTACCTACAAAACGTAGTAAATCTCCACATTTCTTAATGTATCACTCAAATTCTTTATTTTCTTGCAGCACAGTACCCTACGAATCTCATTGCATGATAAAATTAATCTCTTTCTACACTGAAAAATGGGAAAGTTTTTTACACTCCCAGTGCCTCTAGTTTAAGTACTGTTTTTACTAAACTATAATTTTCATATTAAACTATTGTTTTGTTTTCTGATTTTACAACTGTCACCATATTTATCTCAAATTATTGTTTAATGTGTTTTCAATTGCCATGAAATTTTCTACCATATTTGTGTTTTTGAGTGGCTGAAATTCATGTCAAAATTCTATTGTCAATCATTATTACTACTGAAATTTGTGTGAGAAAATCATGTTACTAGTGCTGTAAAAAAGTTAATCTTTTGGAACCTAAGTTCAAGAGAACGGAGAAAATAAAATGGGAAGCAAAAAGATCAATGTGGGAATATTTTCTCTAGTTTGGAAGATAGGAAAACTATATTATTTACTTTTCATATTTTATTCATTCAATCAATATTTATTGAATACTTACTTTGTGCCGAGGACTGAAGTAGGCAATGGAGTAATAAATGTATACCCATCACTTCCACTTATGTATGTTGGTGATAGTCTGTTCTGCTTGCAACAGAAACTACTGTGGTTGGTTTAGACAGAAAATGATTTATTAAAATTATATTGAAGAACCAATCTTATTGAGGTTTGGGTGCTAGAGAGCTTGAAACAATACCTAAATTCATGCCAGAGATCTATTACTGTGAGATCATCAGAGACACTGCATTGGATCGTCCAACCCTCTGGCGCCGTGAACTGGATCCCACCGGATGTTGCCTCAATCCTCATTGCTGCCAGAGATGATTCCCTATTGTCCCCATAGTTCTTGTGTCTGGCTTCCTATTTTACATATCATGAGTGCATCTAACTGGCAGAGCTTGCATCATAGCTGTAAGGGAGTCTGGGACTGTGAGCACAGGAGATTATTTGATTCTTTAGTGGGAGAGGTCTTTCTCCAAATGAACTCATGCATTTCATAAGAAAGCTATTCAAATATCTAATAGCCAAAACAAATGCCAGGTATGTGTGACAGAGTTTACCCTTTCTTTTTATGATTCTTTTTTCCCCTTTATGTTCTGATAGATTAGCTTAGTTTTTCCAACATTACCTCTTTTTTTCAAAATAAATTATATTAATGAAGAATATTTAATTGGTGGATTTTAACACTAGAGAACATACCATTGCATCATTTTTGCTACATCCATTCACCACTTACAAGTTGCTTATTCAATATTTTATTTTAAAGTAATATGTATTTTAATACTAAAGTAAAATAGTTAAAGGAGACTATGAATTGCTACCATAAATAGAGAAACAATGTATTGTGCTGTAAATTAAAGTTAACTCTGAAAACAAAACACTGTCACATTTATATTAATTACCATTGCCTGTGGAATACTCTTACTCTGTGACTATTTCTCTCCTTTTTCATATTGTTTAGTGGAATATTTGTTATTTCTTCCCTTGCTCATTTTTGACCTGACCCAAAATATTATTGTAAAAGACCTTGTTTTTCTTCAGGGTGTGTTTTCAGTACCTATATTCACGCCTGACAATTAGCAGATCCTCAGTAAATATTTGTTGATTAAGGTAATTTATAAAGTGGAAGATAGTGTAAAAGGAAGGAAATTTCTCAATGTGTAACTCACTTCTTTAGTTTTGGAGTTTGGGTGCCTTGTACTATTATCGTTTACACTTATTTTGAGAAGGACATATTCAAATTGTGGGAAACATTGTTCCAAAGTGTTTGACACAGTGTGTACTTTGTGCTAGGTGAAATATGATTCCCAGAGAAATCTTGATATTTAAGTTCACTTTTCTTGAACATTACAGGAATATCAAATCTGTTCATCTATTCCTTAATTTCCTAAGTAACTATGAAATACCTGATTAATTCTGGATTATACAAGCATGACAATATTCTGCATCCATATGAATACTTTAAAAACTTCAATTTATCATAACATTATTTCTTTCTATAAGAAGAACAAAAATTAGTGGGGATTAAAACGATAAACCAGATAAACATAGACGCAAGGCAATATTTGGATAAATACTAAAATATGTAGCCTTGCTTATGGTAAGCATTAAATAAATATTTGCTAAATAAAAATAATACTTCATATTTTCTAAAAGTAACCACTTTAAAAGGAAGTGCTCATTGAATGTTTAGGCTGATGCATTATTAAACTACTAATCCTGGCACCTTACAGCATCATGTTACATGTTTTTTTTTTGAAATGTACTATGCTAGTTTAATGCTTTGCCTCTAAATACTACTCATACTCACCAAGTTAAAACAACTAAGTTTGCTAGGATATCAGGAACAATTAGGACACTGAGTGTAAATTGTGTCTATAAAAGTCACTGTATTTGTTTGGATTTTGAACATATATGAGGAAATTTGAGTTGAAACATTTAAATTTTGGGAGCATTGAGGATAGCACTTGTTTTTGGAGTTCAAAGCAAGTTGACTGTGTATATATAATTTCATGATAATTTTTTAGGGTACCTTAAGGAAAAAAAAGGCTACATTTTGTGAATTTTTTTCCTCTGAATTGTTCTGCCAATCTCTTTAAATCCTAGGGTATCTGAGATAACGCCCACACAAAGAGTTGTTTGGATAACTTGCTTGTGATGTGGCAGGTCCAAATTAAATAACGTAAGGAAACCATTGACAGTAGATGTCAGAGAGCATTGTTTTTCCATAATAAATGTCATAAGTTCATAGAAGACATATAATGGAGGCGTAAACTTTACATATTAGTATGTAATAGTCCTTTAGCAAGACTGGCACCTGATTAAGCAACCTTGTCTACCTTTAACAAATCTTTCAAGTGAATTGCCTTTTTATCCTCAAATATATTTTCCTATTAACCTCTTATCCACTCAAATGAAACTAAGAGAATTATTAATGGAGGCAGAATATTACAATGGAAGTGGTGATGACTTGAGATTTGAGTTCAGCCACTTACGAAATTATTTAGCCTCACTTAGATTAGTATCCTAATCCAAGATTCAAAGGTAAAATTTAAATTTGTGAAATTATTTCATTTCTCATAGCCTCAGTTTACTTATGTTCAGAGTAGAGATAACAAAAGTTACTGATAGGCTTGTTCTGAGAATTAAATGAGATACAGCTTGAAAACCATCTAGTATGCGCATGGCACATTATAATTGACAAATAAATATGGGCTACCATCCCTTTGTTTCTTAAAGCATAAGAGCAGGTGGAAAATTTGCTCTTGATAAACCAACCAGCCACATATCCCACAAGGATTACCTGGTATAGTAATTTACAACTCTCCAAGTGTATCAAAGTTACTTAAAGAATTTTCAAAAAATTCAGATGTCTAGATGTTACCTTAGACACTCAAAAAAGGTTCTTGAGAAAATAGTAGTGATCAAGCAAACAGCAACAAAAAAATGTACCTGTTGGTTTAATATGGAGTTTACAAGAATCATTTTTACTATGTATTATGTATTAAGTACTTCATTTGAACTATCTCAATTTATCTCCCCAAAAACCTTAAAAAGATTGTACTGCAATTATCCCTGCTTTTCACATAAGGAGACAACATCTCTGAGAGGTTAAATATCCTCCCCACAGTCACACGGCTAATAAGTTGAGTTGAGGCAAGCCAGGCTCCAGAGCCTGTGAGCATGAATACACTATACTCTCAAATCGTATAATGGACAGTAATATGAATAATTGGTTAAGAATACATGCCCAAAGGAACAGAAATGCCTAACTAAACATTGGGTTCATATTTTCCCTTAGTGGAAACTTTGTTGGCTAATACCAATGCATTCTCCTCATTCCTTCTCAAAGACATACACAAGCTATAACAAGTGCTACAGCCTTCTTACATCAGAGCATGAAATGGTTCCTTCTCTTCCTTCTGTCTTATTTTGAATCATTTTACTCATATTGTATTCCAGATCTCCATCTTTTATTTGCATATCTGATTTTTTCCTCTTTGCGTATATTAGCTCCTTAAGACTGTCAATGACTTTGGTCAACTTGACCAAATTACTGATTTGTTGTAGCCCTAATTTTCTGTCTTAGTTCCTCTCGTGGCCTCCATTCTTTATGGCTCAAAGATACTGCCTCATTAGGTCAATAATTATTTGCAAAACTTATTACTTCAAATTTCTAAATCCAGTGAATTATCAAGTCTCATCGTACTTGATTTTCCTGTGGCACTGCTTGATCTCATATTCTTTAAGCACTATTCTACATAGATTTCTTAAACACCTCTCTCTGCCTCATAAATCAGTATCTGTGATTTCCAGTTGGCTGTAACCTATTGCCTACTGAGCAACCCATCCTGGAGGACTTCAGAGGTTACTTTATGTCCAGTTTCATTATTGTTCATATTTACTTTCTGTACTGTTCAACACATTGGCCACCCACGCAGATGATCAATTTACAAACCTTCAAGTCCTACTTACCTCTCACATTCTAAATCCACTTCTTTCCTAAAGTTCAATTTATCACACTCTTAACATCACTTGTTTTTTTGGGGGGGGCGGGGAGGAAGATTAGCCCTGAGCTATCATCTGTTGCCAATCCTCATCTTTTTGCTGAGGAAGATCGGCCTGGGCTAACATCCGTGCCCATCTTCCTCTACTTTATATGTGGTACACCTGCCACAGCATGGCTTCACAAGCGATGCATTGGTCTGTGCCCGGGATCCAAACCTGTGAATCCCGGGCCACCGAACTGGAGCGCGCGAACTTAACTGCTATGCCACCTGGCTGGCCCATAACATCAGTTTTTTTGATCCCCTTATTTTCAGCTTCACTGGTAGTGAATAGTTCTTGACACAAGATTGTTGCTTATTTATTTGAAAAATGAATAAATAATATATTATTGAGAGAACATTACTTCTTTGAGTTTGTGTAAAATAAAAGTGTTACTGCTGCAAAGGAAAGAAAGTCTAGTAAGGACACTAGAATGTCTTGTTAAACTCTTAATGCTTGAAGTACAATATTTTGGAGCAGGAGGGTGGGCAGTTATCTATTATCTATATTATCTATATTATCACAGACAGACATTGTGTATATTATCACAGACAGACATTATCTATATTATCACAGACAGACATTGTCTATATTATCACAGACAGACATTGTCTATATCACCACAGACAGACATGGTTTTAAGAAACACAATACCGAGTTCATTAGTAAATATATTGTTTCCAGTACAGTTGGAGAGAAAGAAAATGGATTCCATGGGTACAGGCAATACAATTTACTTTTCTTCTTGTAGGAATTGGGAGAAGTTCCTCACTTGCACTACTTTAAACTGAATATAGAAAAATAAATGTTTATTTATCCTCAGTTTATCATTTTTACCCTCAGTTGATTGAAGATGGCATGGAGATTGGTTAAAATCAGTCACTAGACATTTTTGCCCAAATAATTATTTTCTCTGCCCATGAATCTGCTGAGCTTCTCGGGTGGCAATGCAATTTGTTTACTAAAGTTAGCTGCCTGCTTTCTCTTAACATTATTGACTCAGATACTCAGTGCCTGTGCTCCCCCTGGCAATACGGTAGGCCGTTAAGGATGAAACTTTACTCATGCAAGGTCTTGTTTAGTTGAATTCTACGCAAATATATTCCAGTCATGACTTTTTTCTTCCTTCTTTTCCTCTTCTCTCTCTCTCTGTCTGTCTCTCCCTCTCTCTCTTTCTTTAACAATACATACATCATTTGAGAGAAGACGGTTTATTAAAATACTTGATGCTTGCTTGGAAATCCCTATCACAAATCCATTAATACTTTATATTCATTTTTCTAACACATGCTTCTGAATTCTCGATCATATAGAGAATTTTAGGAGTCTTTGAATATTACTTTTCTTCTTTCATTGAATGATAAAATCAGTATTTTAGTCACTTTTAAGCCCTCAGGATGATTTTTCCTTTGAGAGACTTGAGATATAGATATCCCTGAACAACTGGAGCAAAAGAAGATCTGATATATTTCATTATGTCTTTAGAAAACCTTGTAAAAATCTTCCAGTCTAACTCGGCGTGTTAGACTTCTTGGCTGATTATAAAAAAATACGCAAATAACTTTAGAAGGATATTTCATGCTTTCATTTTTCCTACACTATTTATCCATTTAATATTATTTATGAAATACTTGCTCTGAGCACATAACTGTGTTCATTGCTGGCACACCGTATGGAACAATAAATGATGCAGTTCCTACCCACATGGAGCTAATTGTCTAATGGAAAAAGACAGGCATTGATTAAAGAATCATATGAATAACTGTGAAACTAGAATTCAGATAAATGCCATGGAGAGGTGCACAGTTTTCTGAGAGCTTAATCATTCATGCAGCATACATTTATTGTGTATCTTCTGTGTGTCAGGCACATCTATACCTTGTGGTGAACCCAAAATTACTGTCGTCTCCAGTGGTCTAATCAGATAGATCAGAAAAGACTCTCCTTGGGAAGGGATAACCAATCTAAGATATGAAAAAAGTGTTGGATTTAACCAGATGAAAGTGGTGGGTTAGGAGAGACAGTGCTATAAACAAAGATAATGCTATGTGGAAAGGCACGGTGGTAGGACAGAAAGAAGGTGCCTGGAGTGTAAAGGATAGAGTGGGCAAAGTTGCAGGTGGAGAGATGGGTAAACGGTAGACTATGCAGGGTCTTAAAACGCCATGTTAAGATTTGTCCTTATCCTGAAAGCAATAGGAAACCAAGCCATTTTAAACATGACCAACGTTTTTTTTTTTTAACTTATTATTGCCTTGCAGTGTAGCAAATCGATTGAAGAAGGGTAAAAGGGGCAGTAGAGAAACCCGCCAGCACAATACTGAACTTGGTCAAGGATGGATGAGTTTGGTTTGGACAACGATGTTGATATTGGAGTTGAGAGAACTAAAGAGATTTGTACTATATTTAGAAGGCAATGACAGGATTTGGAATATATTGGCTGCAGAGATGAGAGAGACCTTATCAAGAATGATTCTTAGGTTTCAGACTTGCATTGCTAGACAAATAGGACTGAAATTCACTAAGAGATGGAATAGCAGAAAAGGCCTTAATTTGGAGGGTGAGGACAAGGAATTAGAATTTTATTTTTTGAAGAAGTTAAGTTGGAGGGGTCTTTCACATATTTAATTTGAGATGTTACGTAGATAGTCGGTCATCCAGGTTTTTAATTTGGAGCAGCTGCGTAGGCTAAAGTTACAGTGAGCCATCTATGTACAAATGGCATTTACAACCACAGGAGTCAATTAATTTAAGAGATTATCTAATAAGAGCATAAGATAGCTGATGAAACCTAATTGCAAAAAATTCCCACATGTAATGGCCGGAGAGAAGACGACAAGATAGCAAAGCAGACAGAGAAGCAGTAGCCGAAGATATAGGAGGACAACAAAAATAACGTGAGCCGTGTGAAAGAAGAGAATTTGAGCCACGACAGCCTAAGGAACAGAGTTTGAAGGAAATGGGCCTAGTTAACGATGTTGAACAGCACTGAACGATCAAGAAAAAAGAGGGCTGAGGAATGTCAATGGATTTGACAACATGGAAGTCTATGGTTGAGTTATGTCCTAAGTAATGAACATAATTTTCAAGAGGAGGAAAGAGAGTGAATGTGTCACAGACAGAAGAAATACGATGTAATAAAGTACGAGGATGAAAAATCTCATGGCATGCTGGTGAGTTGCACTTGTTTTTAAGTGAGTGAGCTCAGAATTACGGTGGCCAATTGTAGAAGATGAAGGGGATGAGATAAGCAAGTGGAAGATTATAAAAACCTTGAAAGACATGCCAAATGTTTATATGTTTATAAACATATAAGCAGTGTTTATATATGTATGTGTATGTATATATACATATATACTACATACATACATATGTTACATTATTCTAATCATAAATTAAGGCATCTTATAGTTATGGACCCTACTGAGAGACAGATACTATTAAAATAATATTAAAAGTTTGAGAAAACTGGGACAATTGCAAAAAACAAGGGCATGAAGATACAAAGGAATAGTGATATTTGAACAAAAAAACAATAATGCATTCTAGGATGGCATGTCTACTTGCCAGATGGTGACTAAAATGTTTGTTCACGTGTTCTGGCAGTCAGTGCAAAAATAGATACACATCTATTTACATGATTGAATAGCACTTAGAAGCTATAAACAGACTTTTATTTTAGTCATAGCATTATAATCAACCCTAAGTGGGTGGTGGTATTGCCCTGCATTCATCTTTGATTTTTCTTTCTCTTTCATCCCTCACATCCCATCCATCCAATAAGTTCTGTCATATCTACCTCCAAACTATATCATAAAAGCTATCACCTTCTCTCCATATCCTCTGCCACTATTTTAGTTCATGATACAGACTCTATACCTGTGTGGTAGACAGAATTCTAAGATGGCTCCCCAAGATTCCCACCACTTGGTGCATAAGCCCTAGATGGTGATATGGATGAGAATATCATAATTGAAATAAAGTATAAGATATTTTATAGCTTATAACATCTTCCTCTTGAGTATGGACATAACACATGTATGTGACAGATTATCATTACCAGGATTAGGTTACATTATATAGCAAAGCTAAAAGAATTTTAAAAATATAATTAAAGACCTTGATTAGTTGATTTTAATTTAACAAAAAGGAAAATTTCTCTGGGTGGGTCTGTCCTAATCAGATGATTCTTGTAAAAGAGTGTCTAGAGGTGAGACACAAGAAACATCAAAGAAGCTCTCCTGTTGGCCCTGAAGAAGCAAACTGCCATGCTGTGAAGAGGGCCGTGTGGCAGAGATTGATGGGCAGCCTCTGGGAACTGAAGCCCTCAGTCCTACAACCACAAGGCGCTGATTTCTGCCAGAAACCAATGAGCTTGGAAAAGGACCCAACTCCCAGATGAGACGCAGCCCTGACCAACATCTTGACTGCACTTTTGTGACCCGGAAGAGAGGCTACAGTTAAGCTGTGCCCAGTGTCCTAACCCATGGATAGTGTGAGGTAGAAGGTGCATATTGTTTTACGCTTTTGAATTTGTGCCATTTTGTTACTCAGATTTCGGTACTTGGAAGTGGAGGCAACTATAAATAATATCTGAAATGTTGGAGTAATTTTGGAATCAGGCAGTGAGTAGAGACAGGAAGAATTTTGAGGAGCATGATATAGATGGCCTAAATCACTTTAGAGAAGGCCTAAATCATCTTCATCAGACACCTAGTCATAATCTAGACTTTAAGGATGCTGCTAGTGCAGGCTCAGAAGGAAGTGGAATATCTTCCGTCACTGGAAACCAGAAGAAGGGGGATGTTTGTTATATAGTGGCAGAAAGCTTAGTGAAATTGAAGCCGGGTACCTGAGGGTTACAGTAAATATTCAATAAGAGTACCTTTTGACCTTCTTATGAAAAGAAGTTAATCTGGTCAATTTGCTGTTTTCTTGTTTAACCTGAGGGGTAACTCAAGGGTCACAAGGATTTGACCTTGTTTTGCAGAAGAAAGAGAATGCCTTCAAGGATCCCCAGATAACCAGCCCCCAGCTGCTGTTGACGCCCAGAAGTCAGATCGCCCATGGGCTTATTGGGAGGGTAAGAAACATTTGTTTCTCTGAAACTCCTCCTGCCACTCCCCTTAGCTCTATAAAACTCCCTGCTTTCTTCTCTTGTTAAGGCAGATTTGAGAGAACCCATGCCCCTGCCTTCTTGATTTGGCCAATTTGAATAAATCTTTCTCCATCTCCAAGCACCAATGTCCCAGTGTTTGGCTTACTGCGCATCAGGCACATGAACTTGAGAGTTAAGAGGTTCAGTATCAAAATCGTGTTCTGCAGTTATGTAAGAAGCAAAATTTGTTAGTGATAAACCTGGATATATAGCTAAGGAGATTATCAAGGAAAATGTTAAAGGTGCTGCCTCTTTTCTTTTTGCTGCTTAATGGTAAAATATGAGAGGAAAAACATGAATTGACGGAAGAACCAGACTGGATAATTTTTAAAATTCTCTGCCTCTCCAGATGACAGAGATGCTAAACATCAGAAATGTCTGCAAAAATTGTAGTATAGAGAAGAAAACCAAGTGTGTGACTGCAACGTTTTGTTAAAACCACAGATTGATCAAAAAAGAAGAGGAGTCAGTCACAGAAAGGATCTTTTCAAGAGATTAAGGATGTCTCACATACCTTCTTACCCAAACCAGAGGGCCTCTAGAAGCTTAAGGGCATGGTCCCTCAGCCATTTCAGCAGAAGCCTAAGATAGAGCCGAGATTATCTCAAAAAAGATCTGTGAAGGTGGCTTTTGTCTAATGCAGTGAAACCCAGTGAAATCTGCACAAGACCCACAAAGATTTTGAGAAATTGATTTCAGTAGAAACACTGCAAGCTTAGACTAAAATAGACCCAGGGAGACAAAAGGAAGACAGGCTTTTGGAACCACAAGAATTCTACTGGCAGGAAGCAGGCTGTTAAAACTACTCATGTGCAAACATACTCTGTCTTCCCCGAAAAAGGGAGGGGGACTCAGAGGTCAGAACAAGAGCCAAGGGGATCATATCTTGGCATTGAATCCTAGTCTAGAGAAATCCAACTCTTATCCACTGGATATCACAACTATTGCAGACCAGTGACTCCTTTTTATTCTTTATTTACTGCCCTTCTGAAGTGGAATATCTACAACTGCTATGCTAAGCCTCTCCCCTCATTGTTGTTGGGTGTATTGAGGCATGTAGATTGACTCTTTAGTTTCACAGGTCCACAAACAGAGAGGAGTCTTGCCCTAAAATCTGCACATACAGATTATATCTAGAGGAGGCTCACCCACACCTGATTTAGATGATGAGGTTTTGGACAAGGAGATGATGCTGTAAAGGTATGCAACTCTTAGGAATCTTGGGAGGGGGTAAACATATTTTGAATGTGGCAGAGAAGTGAATTATGAGGTGCCAGAAGGTGGACAGTAGTAGGCAGCATTCTCAGATGGCCCCCAAGGTTTGAGTTTCTTGATGTACATGCCTTGTATAATCCCTTCCTCTTGGGTGTGGATGGAACCTGTGAATATGATCAGAAATCTTTCTCATGATTAGGTTATGGCCTGTGGAAAAGGTTAAGAGATTTTGCAGATACAATAAAGGTCCTAGTCAGTTAACTTTGAGTTAATCAAAAGGTGATTATTTTGGGTAGGCGTGACCTAATCAGTTGGGCCCTTAATAGAGGGTCTAAGGTCAGAGACTCTCTCTCCTGCTGATTTTGAAGAAGGGGACTGCTGTAACATCTACAGCTTCAAGGAAATTAATTCTTCTAACAAATATATGAAATTGGAAGACTACCTCAAGCCTCAGATGAAACCCAGCCCAGCTGTCATCTTATTTCTGCCTTGAGACTCCATGTAGAGAATCCAGCCAAGGCATGCCAGGACTCTTGACCCAAGGACACGGTGAGATAATGGTTTAATCTTCTAAATTTGTGGTAATTTGTTACATGGCAAAAAATTGCCAATAAATGGTGGATTACTATTATCACTTATCTACTGGTTTTCCCATGGCGAGTATCTATTTTTGTCCAATCTGTTATTTACAATGCACCATATTTACACCATGAAAATGAAATTAATATTATGGTACTTCCTGCTTAAAAGTCTTTAATGGCTTTACATTGAACTGCAAATAAATCTTATCCATGAGAAAAAACCACAAAGGTCAATGCATTCCAGCTTCTACTGATCTACCCAAACTTAGATTCCACTACTTTCTCCCTCTTCCTTCAATGCTTCAAATACAAGTTACTTCTATTCAATTATCAGATGACAGTTAACTCTTTTCCAAGGAAAATTTCCTCTGTCAAGAACCCATTTCTTAATTCTTTGTTAAGATGTTTTTGTTAACCTTCCAACCCCTTTTCTCTGCTAATTGTTACCTTGTGGAGAGCTTTCCCTATCTCCCTGTGTAGCTATGTCCCAACAATAAAAATATTTATTTTGTTAAATTTATTTTCTATCCTGTTCATTTCCTTTGTACCACATATAACAACTTGCTATTATTTGTTTCATTTCCTTGTTTATTGTGTGTCACTCCACTACATTGTAACCGTGTATCCTGTCATGGTTTAATCACAACTATATAGTAAAAAATATTTTTTCATTGACTGAATCAATTTCTTTTTAAAACAAACGTCACTATTGCTAGTACTGAAACCAGAGAGAAATGTTGCCTGTGGCTTTTAACAGAACAGAGAGTGCAGCACAGTGAACAATATCCTCAAAAACATCCTTATTTTTTTTTTTTTGAAAAACTTCTGCTTTTATTGCAGTAACATTGGTTTATAACATTGCAAAAATTTCAGGTGTACATCATTGTATTTCTATTTCTGCATGGACTACATCATGTTCACCACCAAAATACTAATTACAACCCATCACCACACACATGTACCCAATTATCCCTTTCACCCTCCACCCTCCCCCCTTCCCCTCTGGTAACCACCAATCCAATCTCTGTCCCTATGTGTTTGTTTATTGTTGTTATTATCTACTACTTAATGAAGGAAATCATACGGTATTTGGCCTTCTCCCTCTGACTTATTTCACTTTGCATTATACCCTCAATGTCCATCCATGTTGTCACAAATGGCTGGATTTCGTCGTTTCTTATGGCTGAGTAGTATTCCATTGTGTATATATACCACAGCTTCTTTATCCATTCGTCCCTTGATGGGCACTTAGGTTGCTTCCAAGTCTTGGCTATTGTGAATAAGGCTGCAATGAACACAGGGGTGCATGTACCTTTGCAAATTGGTGTTTTCAAGTTCTTTGGATAAATACCCAACAGTGGAATAGCTGGATCATATGGTAGTTCTATCCTTGATTTTTGAGGAATCTCCATACTGTTTTCCATAGTGGCTGCACCAGTTTGCACTCCCACCAGCAGTGTATGAGAGTTCCCTTCTCTCCACATCCTCTCCAACACATGTTGTTTCCTGTCTTGTTAATTATAGCCATTCTGACAGGCGTGAGGTGATATCTCATTGTAGTTTTGATTTGCATTTCCCTGATAGTTAGTGATTTTGAACATCTTTTCATGTGTCTGTTGGCCATCTGTATATCTTCTTTGGAGAAATGTCTGTTCAGGTCTTTTGCCCATTTTTAATTGGGTTGGTAGTTTTTTTGTTGTTGAGATGCATGAGTTCTTTATATATTTTGGAGGTTAAGCCCTTATCAGATGTATGGTTTGCAAATATCTTCTCCCAATTGTTAGGTTGTCTTTTCGTTTTGTTGATGGTTTCCTTTGCTGTGCAGAAGCTTTTTAGTTTGATGTAGTCCCATTTGTTTATTTTTTCTATTGTTTCTCTTGCCCGGTCAGATGTGGTGTTAGAAAAGATGTTGCTAAGACCGATGTCGAAGAGCGTACTGCCTATGTTTTCTTCTAGAACTTTCACAGTTTCAGGTCTTACATTCAAGTCTTTAATCCATTTGGAGTTAATTTTTGTGTATGGTGTAAGGTAAGGATCTACTTTCATTTTTTTGCATATGGCTATCCAGTTTTCCCAACACCATTTGTTGAAGAGACTTTCTTTTCCCCATTGTATGTTCTTGGCTCCTTTGTCAAAGATTAGCTGTCCATAGATGTGTGGGTTTATTTCTGGGCTTTCGATTCTATTCCATTGATCTGTGTGTCTGTTTTTGTGCCAGTACCATGCTGTTTTGGTTACTATAGCTTTGTAGTATATTTTGATATCGGAGTGTGATACCTCCAGCTTTGTTCTTTTTTCTCAGGATTCCTTTAGCTATTCGGGGTCTTTTGTTGTTCCATATGAATTTTAGGATTCTTTGTTCTATTTCTGTGAAAAATGTTGTTGGAACTTTGATAGGGATTGCATTGAATCTATAGATGGCTTTAGGAAGTATGGACATCTTAACTATGTTAATTCTTCCAATCCAAGAGCACGGAATATCTTTCCATTTCTTTGTGTCTTCTTCAATTTCTTTCAGAAATGTTTTATAGTTTTCGGTGTACAGATCTTTCACCTCTTTGGTTAAATTTATTCCTAGGTATTTTATTCTTTTTGTTGCAATTGTAAATGGGATGGTATTCTTAATTTCTCTTTCTGCTACTTCGTTGTTAGTGTACAGAAATGCAACTGATTTTTGTATGTTGATTTTGTATCCTGCAACTTTACCATATTCAAAGAAGACTTAATACCTATCCTTCTCAAACTCTTCCAAAAAATTGAGGAGGGGGGGAAGCTCCCTAACTCATTCTATGAAGCTGACATTACCCTGATACCAAAACCAGACAAGGACAACACAAAAAAAGAAAATTACAGGCCAATATCACTGATGAACATCGATGCGAAAATCGACAACAAAATACTAGCAAATCGCATACAACAATACGTTAAAAAGATTATACACCATGATCAAGTGGGATTTATTCCAGGGATGCAGGGATGGTTTAACATTCGCAAATCAATCAACGTAATACACCACATTAATAAAATGAAGAACAAAAATCACATGATCATCTCAATAGATGCAGAGAAAGCATTTGACAAGATCCAGCATCCATTTATGATAAAAACTCTGAATAAAATGGGTATAGAAGGAAAGTACCTCAACATAATAAAGACCATATATGAGAAACCCACAGCTAATATCATATCAATGGTGAAAAACTGAAAGCCATCCCTCTAAGAACAGGAACCAGACAAGGATGCCCACTGTCACCACTCCTATTTAACATAGTATTGGAAGTCCTAGCCAGAGCAATCAGGCAAGAGAAAGAAATAAAAGGGATCCAAATTGGAAAGGAAGAAGTGAAACTGTCACTATTTGCAGATGACATGATTTTATATATAGAAAACCCTAAAGAATCCACCAGAAAACTTTTAGAAGTAATAAAAAACATCCTTAGAGTAACTATAGAGTCACATGTTTCTTCCAATGTCATTTAACATAGGCTTATGGTATCATGGCAAATTTCAGTTCTCTAAAAGTGATTCCCCCACACCCTGGGGTGATAATTAATATGATTCCATATAAGTGTCAAGCTTACTTATACTCAGTCAAAGAGTGATTCCTAGTGAATCTCATTGAACTGACAGAGCATATAGCCTTCATAAAATCTTTAATATTATTCCTCTTTTTTGAGACTTTGCTAAGCATTGAGTGCCAGAGAAAAATAAAGTTCTTTCATATTGTTAGTTAAAGGTAGAACACTTTGATTTGTAAATTAGTGATATTGTTGACATATACTTTTTGATGACAAAGTCAAATTTGTCATCAAAAAGTAAAGATTAGTTTAATATAAGAAATCAAAGGAAGAGGGTTTCAATGCCACAACACTAAAGCAGTGGTCTGCAAATATTGCTGGATAAGTATTAATATTAGTAAATTATGAATAATTTACTGAATAAGTATTATTATTAGTAAAACTTTGCACAACCCAGTATAGCTATATTATTTATTTATAAATTAAATGTAATATAAGTTGAAGATGGTATATATTTTAGAAAGGATTAAAATTTTAAAATAATGAGATAAGGATAAAATGAAACATTTAAGTAAAAGTTTAATTTAATTTATTTATTTACAAACGCCTTTTCACTCTAAAGTATTTTGTATTTGTGTTTTGGACACTTGGTTTTTAACGGGCATGCTCATCATGATGCCTTCATGAACTTATATCTCAAGGAATGATATGCACACTTGACCAAGTTCATCTTTAACAACAAAATATTTAATTCTACATTTCAAGTAGACTTCTGGAAATGTTTAATATTCTGACAGGCTTCCTTTTAGATCTGATTATATTTTCATCATTTTTATTTTATAATATGGCAAAAAAAGAGCTAATTTTAGGCAAAGAATAATTTTCTTTAATTGCACTCACTTTATTAATATCTTCAATTTGCCATTTTTGTGTAAGATTATTAAGTCATTTGACTCGTTTGTAATGAGTCAAATAACTATACTAGAAAGTGCAATCCACATATCGACTTAAACTTTGATACATTAAAAACTGCTAAGAAAATTTACATGAGAGTGCCACCGTCATGTACCGTGCAGGACACACGACCATCTGAAACAGGCCACATGTGGATCTCTGTTTCCATTATTGTACTAAATATCAATAAATATTTTTATTGTCATTCTCTTTTAGAGAAAATATCAATATAAATTAACATTCTAATATTTTCTATTTTCTACAGTTTGATGAAATAGACTGTGCAGAATTTGCAGGGGTCTATCATTCTGTGGGACCATTGCCTTTAAGTGGGGGTAACAATAATACCAATCTTTTGTGTGCACATTTTAAAATCCAAATTTCTGGACTCCCTTAACTGTGCCCTGCTGTCTGGATTATTAACACTCACTAAGGGTAATTCTGCTGCAATATCTCTTTCAACCACACTTTGAAAAGTGTTGCTATGGTACTGTTGAGATAAGAAAAAATATCAATAAGAAAACTATTATTAGTTCTTATGCAGAGAATGGTTTGAAGGAAAGCGTGGAAGTTTGAAAGACCAATTAGGAGGCTATAGCAATAGAACAGAAGGAGAGAAATAATAATCCCTGGACTAAGGGAGTTATTGTTATGTGGCAAGAAAAAGTATATATGCAATATTTAGGAGGTAAAATAAACACAAACATAGAATTGATTAATTTTGAAAGTCAGGGAAAAAATAGTCAAAAATATCTCCCAGTTTTTTTTTTTTTTGGTGAGGAAGACTAGCCCTGAGCTAACACCCATTGCCAATCCTCTTCTTTTTGCTGAGGAAGATTAGGTCTGAGCTCACATCCGTGCCCATCTTCCTCTATTTTGTATATGGGATGCCGCCACAGCATGGTTTGATGAGCGGTGCGCATATGTCCGTGCCTGGGATGCAAACCCCGGGCTGTGGAAGTGGAGTGTGTGAACTTAACCACTACGCCACTGGGCCAGCTCTTATCTCCCAGGTTTTAAGATTGAGTTGAGACACATTTCACTGTTAACATTGAAGATGAGGAAGCATGCATATTTTAGGGAAAAATAAAGAGACTACCAAAGAAGAACATGCAAAAGAGGAAAGGATCAAAAATGTAATCTTAAATTGCTCCAGTATTCAATTGAATGGGATGAAGAAAAACAGTGGGCAAGACTGTGAGAAAAAATGTTAGGATTCTATGTAAACCCATTTGATTTTAGAAATTAAAACAGGAAAAAATATATCTTGGGTGCCCACTAAAGAGACTTTAAGAAATAGTGTGTTATTGAAAGTTGCAAATTTAGGAATTTAGGAGGACATCAGTGACTTGAATGTAATTAATATGGTGGAGTTGAAAGCCAGATTACCTTTGCTTGAGGGAAAGGAAAGTGGGGAAATGGAGAAGTGGACTTAGTGAGTGCAACCTTACCCTTTCAAGAATATTGAGTAGGAAGGGAACAATGCTGGAGGGAACAATGCAGGTTATAAAGTTGTGGAGAGCATAGCAAATGTCTACAGACTGGGAGTGGCGGCAGTGGAGAGGAGAAGTGATTAGAAATGTACCCGTGTGAC
The DNA here is from genome assembly GCF_057802395.1 of Ceratotherium simum simum. Taxonomy (NCBI): domain Eukaryota; kingdom Metazoa; phylum Chordata; class Mammalia; order Perissodactyla; family Rhinocerotidae; genus Ceratotherium; species Ceratotherium simum. The sequence goes on along the minus strand of NC_141927.1, from coordinate 11,591,647 downwards.
GGATATAACTTAATTTGCATAGGACTCCAAATTAGCCCTGTTTCCTAGAGCGCTGAGGTTACTACTTCTTCAGACTCTGAGACGTGACCAAGAAAGGAGGGCGTTGGTAGATAAGGCTGGGCCTTTTGTTTGGGGCCAGATTTCGGTGGTGTTGAATGTTGGATTAAAATTCGCATTAAATTATCAGTGAATAACAGATATCTCTTTTAAAAGATAAATAAAATATCAGTTAAGTTCAGTGTGGAAGCTGAATTGGAAAACGACAAAGTAGAGAGGAGAAAACCTTTGCACAAAATAGCACGCCGTCTCCAGCAGTTCATACTATCCTACCCACCCATGCACTCCCGAAGTTTTAAGAGAACTTTATAGGAGGAAGACACATAGTAAATTTACATGAAAAAAACCCATCCTTGGAGATTTATAGCAAAAAGCTTTCTAATATTTCTAAGCTGACGATTAGTTGAATTCTGCAATACTCCGGCATTGCCAGAGTGAGATAGATACATTAAGGGAGGGAATGGCTAAATCGGAACTTGGTAGGTTAAACTGTTTTCAACAGCTTTAACTCCAGTTTAGTTCTTCCTTTTTCACATTTTGCTTTAGAAAGGGTCTCGAGGGCAGAAGGCAACAAAAATGGGTACCCCAGTGGACTTCTCCCAAGAGAAATCAGGAAAACTTGTCTGTTTTTATGGATAAACTCCACCGAGTTGGGAGAGAGGTGTGTAGGGTGCACAGGGAAAGTATTGGGAACATAAGCTTCATGGAGTTAAGCAGAGCTGGCTCTGGTGGAATTCACTGTGGCGATAAAAGGCAGTATGAGTATACACATTATATTGAAGGACCTGGGTTTGTTCTCAAATCTCATTGGCTGTTCCAAATTGAACTTTCTCTAACTCTTTAAACAGTTGTAGGGCATTTTGGAATATGGAAGAGAACAAAGGGGAGATAAACAGCATATCCTGTGCATCATCATGGAATGGTCATGACTGCCTCAATAGGCAGATAGGCAACAGGCTCGACCTGTGGAAATCAACAGTCCTGGTCTGTTATAAAACTTCTCCACTGACCAGACATTGCTGAGGCAAGAAAGACAACCTAGAGCAATCATGTCAGGATTGAGAAGCTAATGTACTAGGACTGAGTTTTTGTTCCGACTGTGGCTGAAGTGCATGTCTACACCAGTTCATTTTACTGCACAGGTATCTTCAATTAATTTCGCATGGTGAATAACAGCAGCCGCAAAGGCGTCACTCTCTTTGGCACCATTCTTTACACTAACCAGACTTTCTTGGCAGTACAAGGGTCTTTACTTTCTGCACGGTGATGTTTCAGTTACCACCATCAGTTAGAATATACAACTACCCTTGGCTGTTATTATAAGCAGAACTTTGGGCCCTCTGGGTCTCTCAAATTTCCAAAGCCAAATTTCCTGAGAAGGAAGGAGACCCTTCTCTAAAAATCTGCTTTGGCCTATGGTAATGCCACTTCACAGGGGTACTTTTGCACTTGGAATCTTCTAATAAGTGGATGATGTAAAACTGCTTAACAAACCATTCAGGCCTGGTTTCTTTATTCCTGTCTGTTTCTGGAGAGAGTGTTAACATTTAAGCAACTTAATGAAATCCTAACATCCCTATTAAATACTACTTGATCAGAACTTGGTATCAGTACCAGGAAGAACAGTACAGCATTCAGAAAGTCACTGAGGTGTTGTTATCTTATCTCCTCTTACTACTAACAAGTTGAACAACCTACTGGAATTACTCTTTTATTGCCCATTGCTTTTATTGTTTTCTTTCCAAGTCAAATTTAACCAATATCCATAATAGTACATAGCAGCAATAATAAATAAACCTTTCTTTTCTTTTCCGACATATTCCTTCTTTCTTTCTTTTTCTTTTTGAAAGAAAAATTGTGTGATAGAAATGTCCAATGCAATCAAACTAAATTTCAAACCCTGTGGAATCACAAAGATGGCAAATGATAGACAGTGAAATGTTTTTTCTTAGGGCTTGCTAAACCAGATGTCCGAGGGATTTTTTTTTTTTAAATGTTAAGAAAAGCACCTCATTTCTTTATCTAACAAAGTTTTGTATAATCTAGATAAATATTTTATATTGAGAAATACCGTAGCATTTGGGGAAAAATATCATTTTCACGGGTTAGGCAGCTGGAGTCAAGAGCCATAGATTTTTATTCTAAACTATAAAAGCTAAAAATGTTACTGTATTATAGCAGTATGCAAGATGATATTTTCAAAGATCAGGCTATTGACAGTTGTAGAAGCTTCAGCCACAAACATGGATTATCGATGTACCCTCAAACCTGACAGTTGATAAACTGTTAGGCACCGCTATGGTGGAGAAATACTGTCAGATGCAATGCATTAAACATAAACAAACTGATTTTCATGGTGCCGTAGTGAAATATGTCAGGCGTAAATGTGGAGAAGTCAATGTGCACTGATTATGGGCTGCTGGTGAGATCTTATCAGGTCACGGGTAATGTGAGCTGAACTTCACAAGAAACCAGCTAGTTAGAAGCAGGTTAAGCCATTCTCAGCGATGTGATGTGCAACACTGTGGCAGTGACTTGTAACCCATTAGTAGACAATGAAAATTACCCTCTTAAGTCAAGAGTAAAAATGAGTCTTCTTCAGTTGATCTGTATTTCTTTCTCAAGGAATAAAAATGAAAATGATTCTTTGGTGTGTTAGAATATTTCATTCATTTCTCTGAGAGAGAATATTTTGAAAATGTATCAAAGGACATATGTGAACATATAATACATTTATATTTAAACACAGGTTCTAGATGCAAGAAATAACAGCAACTTAACAAGAATTTCATCAACAAAGTGAAACAGTATAGGTAATGGTGTGCATATTGGAGGACATCATTTGACACACAAGGTCATAAAACTACTGACATAACATGATACTTCATACTGTGCATTTAGGGAATATTATTTTTGTAGCTATTGTGTAATATCTTTTGGAAAATCAAAGGCAAATGTATAAACTTATGATTTCCCAGAAATTCTTTGACTGTCCATAAGGCTCTATGTTCAAAGATATTTCCTCTAAAAATAATAGTATTACTGATCCTGGGATGCATTTTAGAGTCTTGCAACAAGTCACCATTGTAATTTAGAAGGGAAAAAAAATCTAAATAAATTGCCTTATTAACTTAATAAATAAGTAAAGGGATGACAAATTTCAGTCTTATACTGATAGGCATTTTTGAGTTCCATTTTAAATTGCAGAAAATCATCTTATGCAATTTCAAGTACATACATAAAATGAAAAAGTCTCCTGACAATTATTTAGTGCCACGAGTCTTTCTGTGTATATGAACTTGAATTCAATTGCTCACAAATCACTAGTCAAACAAATAATCTAGTCTCTAAATCAAAGGCATCTACAGATTTAAGATATGTGGATGATATAATGACTGTCATATTTTGAAACAGTATTTTGACAAACAAGGATCACAACTACTAATATTTCAAATGAGAGTGAAGTGGCATTACTAAAAGTTCAGCTCCTAGTGAGCAATGTAAGAGGAGCTGTAAATTCTGGAGAGTAATAAAAGGCTGTCATAAAGGATCATCAAAAGAAGTCAACCTTTAGAAGTAAAAGATAAAAAAAATTGCAAAACAATTGAATATGATGTAGGGCTTCCAAAAAGTTTCTTTAGAAACACTCATGTATATATTTTTGAAAAGCAGATAATGGTGTGCATGTGTCAAAATTTTTAATGTTACAGTAGAAGATAAAAATAAATTCATTATAGATACAGATCAGTTGGAAAATTCAAACATAAAACAATAAAGAGAAATTCAGAAATCATGAGTAAAAACAATAATTTGAGCAAATAGCACTTAATTTCATAGGCTATGTGTGAACTTTATATGTGTGTCAGCAGTGTTCACACATTATGATTAATCTTGGTACAATATTTATCTTGTTGTGATGAGTCACGTTTTTTTCTTATTCTGGTAAGAGAAATATCACAATGCTTATTTTGTTTCTATAAGGTAAAAGTAACTGTTTCGAAGACAACATTAAGGCTTACTTGATGGTGGCATAACTGTTGTGTTATGACAGGTTTTCATATTTTTTTTCTTAGACAGTTGTCACTTATTTCAGAATCAAAATGGAATCTTTTAGTGTTTATAGGGAAAGCAAGCTAAAACAGTGCTATCGACATTTGTTTTCATTCTTCACACTTTTACTCACTGTCTACTATCTACAGATTTATTTGCTTCTCACTATGGTGCTCTTTCTAGTACTGTAATTTAAACTATTAGACTCATTTCTCTTTTTATCTACTCAAATTACTCCATGTATATTTCATAGAAGGCATTTATGCAACTCTACAAGAATAGCTCCTTGTCTTTATAGGATATTGGGTTTGGGTCACGGAAAAGTTGTGTTTAACATAACATAAATAAAAGTTTTTAAAGACTGATGAGTTAGAAAAATCCAAAATATAAGCCACTGATTTGGACAGGCACAGAACGTAGCTAGGCTAAGTATCACTGGGTAGATTCTCTGGGAAGCAGGCACTGAGTTTGAGTTAAGAGTACGAAAAGTTTGTTAGGAGTACCCCTTGGTGCTCAAGGTGTCAGGTGAAAGCCATAGGTTGTTCAATGGGACCACTGCTGTGTCCTCCAAGGGAACATCTTCCTTGTGGACCAGGCACTCTATGTCTGAATTACCTACAATTGTAGGTGTGAGGACTACAATCTCAGACAGTGGATCATTGCCAGTGATAGGAAGTGTGGCCACTCCTGCTTAACCTCTTGGTCCTCAAAACCATGTATTCTTCCTATTGGAGACATGATGCCATACAAAAGTCTCTGATTCAATATGCATACTGTTTCCTAGAGGATGGCAATGCATTCTCTCATGGTATTGCCTCTGAGCTGGCCTTCATCAGGCCGTTCCCATGCTTTACCCGACTGGTGGCTTCTGGGTGGTGAGGTATGTGATAGGCACAGTGGATGCCAAGGTTATGGGCCAACACCCAGAATTGGATATTGTAGGTACATTCCCACTCTGTCTGATGTAAGTTATTTTTTGAGGGAGATCTGAGTAGAGCATCTCTGCATCTGCCAAACTAAGTAACCTATTTTATTTACTGTTTCTCTCCTCTCCAAAGAGGATATGAGCTCAGTCATGACATATGATAAAATACATTAATAAAATTGGGATACAAATTAAAAAATGACTTGGAAGGAAAGAAAGAGGAAGTCAATTTATTTACCATAAGGTTAAACGTGTTACTGTAATAGAAGATTAAATATGGCCCTGAGCTTCTTGACAGCCATATCAAAATTAGTAATGGCATACATTTCATAATTCTCATCAACAAAGAGGGCAAATGGCAATCTCTCAAGGATGATGGCATTTTGTGAAAATATATGACAATAAAAATGGTTGTAGTAGGAAAATTTTCACAGCCTCAGTTAAAAACTAGAAAGAGAATTGTGCTACAACTACTAAGGAAAATAATCCAAATACTTCCCAAGAAATAACCTCATGTCCAAATGTTTTCACTGGAGAATTATACCAAATGTTTAGAGAAGAATTAACATCCACTCAACTTAATCTCTTACAGAAAGTAGAAGAGGAGCCCACAGTTCCTAATTAATTTCATTAAGCTAGTATTACGCTAATATCAAAACTAGATAATGACTACAAAAAACCCACCACAGATCAATCTCCCTCATGAACATGGACTCAAAAATCCTTAAGAAAATCTTAGCAAAAAGAATTCATTAACATAAAACTTTTAGCAAAAAAACATAGGAGAAAATCTTTGGGATCTGGGATTAGGCAAAGAGATCTTAGACTTGACACTAAAATCACAAACCATAAAAGGAAAACTTGATAGATTATATTTCATCAAAGTTAAAAACTGTGTTCTGTGAAAGATCCAGTTAAAAGGTAAAAACACAAGCTACAGAGTAGGGGAAAATATGTTTAAACCATATATCTGCTAAAGGACTAGTATCTGGAACATATAAAGAAGTATCAAAACTCAACAGTAAAAACACGTAATCCAGTTAGAAAAAGAGCAAAAGACAGGAACAGACATTTCACTGAACAGGATATATATACTGTAAACAAGCACATGGAAAGATGTTCCACACCATTAGCCTTGGGCAAATGCAAATTAAAACCACAATGAGGTTTCACTACACATTGATCAGAATGGCTAAAATAAAAGTAGCGACAGCACTAAATACCAGCAAGGATGCAGAGAAACTGATCACCTATATATTGCTGGTGGGAATGTAAAATGTTGCAGCCACTCTAGACAGTTTGCTGATTTCTGAAAAAATAAACATGTAGCTACCATATGATCTACAACTGTAATCTTGAGCTTTTATTCCAGAAAAATTAATACTTATGGTTCATACATAAACCTGTACACAAATGTTTATAACAGCATTATTCATAATTGCCAAAAATTGGAATCAACCTAGATATCTTCAACTGGTGAATGGTTAAAGAAACTGGTATATCCATACCATGGGGTACTACTCAGCAATACAAAAGAACAAACTACATGCAACAACCTCTATAAATCTCCAGATAACTGTGCTCATTGAAAAATCCAATCCTAAATGTGATATACTGTATGATTCCGTGTATGTAATAGTCTCAAAATGACATGGAGGAGAAGAACAGATGAGTGGTTGGCGGTGATAAGGAGGGATGAGGGCAGGTGTGATGTGAGAGTGGATATAAAAGGTCAACAGGAGTGATCCTTGTGGTGATGAAAATGTTCTGCATCTTCACTTTATCAATTCCAATATTTTGGTTGTGATATTGTATCACAGTTTTGCAAGATGCTACCACCGGGCAAAATTGGAGAGAGAGTATTATATCTTTCAATTGCATGTGAACTTACAATTATTTAAAAATAAAGAAGTGTAATTTAAAAAATATTTTCCTCAATACATCCATTATATTCTGCTGGTGTCGGATCCAAATTACTATATTAAAATCTCTTGTATTTTTTCACATGTAAATTCCAATATATATATATATTCATTTAAAGAGAAAACTATTTATTTTGTGTAATTACACAAAATTGAACAGTCTCTGATTCCGGTCTAAAATACTACCAAAACTTATTTGTCTTGGTTTATTTTCATGACAATGAAACTCAGCTTTATCAATTGATCAGAAGTTTTTGTTTATTTGTTTTGTGTTAATATAAGACAATTATATAATTACTTCCTGTTAGAATTTTTGCATTGTTGCCTGGGATATTTGGAAAATGGTAAACTATATGTGACTTTTTAATGAAAGATATTCATCCATATAGACCAAGATATTTATGATATTTTTGAGCCTCCATAGAAAACATGCTTTACAATAATGACTCCAAATAGAAAGCCTTCTTTGAAATGTGTATATTAATAAAATGATTGGGACTTGCTGAACCAAGTGGCCAAGACAAAGCTCTGTAAACAGCAGAAATTTTACTTTAGAAAAAGGTAAATTTAGATGTGTTCTTTATGCAACCAATTCTATTACAATGCTAAATAAGATACCAATATCAGAAATAGTTACAATTATGGAGCTGATGAACGTGTATTTTTAAAAAATCATCTCTACATAGGCATTTCTGGGTTTTGATTGCTATTATTTTCATTTCATATAATGCAAACACAGTATGATTAATGTTTATTTAGGGATTGTTGTTTTAAGTTTGTTATTTGATTTTGAATTTCTGTGATGTGGCAATATTATCAAGTATCTTATTACAGCATACAAAATATGCTCATAAGCATATTAGAAAATGTCTCTAATGCGCTTTTAGAAATATATTCCAGGCACCAGCAAAAATCTGCCTCTTCTGATATTTTGTGCTAATCAGAAACCCTAAAAGCTAGTCATCTGGAAGAATCCCTAATCACTTCAGGTCACTAAGTATTTGGTAATAGTTCATTCAGAATTGGTATTTGGGTTTGAGGTTAGTCTGATTGATTCTTTTATTGAGGCCTTAAATTATTCTAGGAGATTGTTACAGTCTCTAGCATGTCTTTGAATTATCTGCTGCAAAGCACTTTTATTTAGGCCATGTATGAGTCATGCCACAGTGAATACTGGTTATCCCTTTTAAACTTCTCTATTCCTTCTAAGTATGTCTTACTGTCCAGATCTAAAATGATTATTTCTCACTTACTCTCTTTGTTCTTTTTAGATACAGAGATCCAGAAAATGATAATCATCTTAAGATAAAACTAAGACTAGCATTATCTTAGGCAATCATTGTCTATATTTTGTTGTTTGTTTCTCTTTTTGTATCACCACACATCTTGTTCACCTGAATGTTGATACCATTTATTTCTCTAAGATCTATTTGCATTTAACCACCAGAGAAAATCCCAGGCTGGGAACATTTTTTGCTTCACGTATTCTATTTCTCCCCACACTCCAGCAATAGATTATTGGATCAGGTTTGGACACAAATCCGGAAATATGTATTATTTGTAACTTGGCTTATAAAAAATTCTGACCAGTCAGAATCTGAAATAAGAGATGCAAAACTTTTGCATTGTGGCAAAAGATAGGCTTGAGATAGCATTTAAATTTTGAGGCTGGGGTGGCCCTTCTAAGTCATGCACAAGGCAAATTACAAAAAAAGACAGCAAAAAAATCTCACACTTTATAGAGTAGAGAGAAAAGTTAACAGAGTAAACATGAGAAGAGAGTCATAAGTGGAGTGAAGGCAGAAAGATAGAAATCTGTGTGTGTCTTGGGCTGTCAACTTCCTTGTGCTTGGTTATTCAGTTTTGCCTGGATTCTCATGAAGCCTGTATCCTATAAAATACTCCTTTAAAATTGACTGGTTTGAGTGGATTTCCTTTCCACAAATCCAAAACAGTCCTATTATAGTGAATATAAAATCTAAATTAAAAGATTGTAAAATAGTAATATCTTTGGTAGTTTTTGAAAGGCAATAATGCAAACAGAATTGGAGCAAGGATTTGATGATAAAAACAAGGAGAAATATTGCATAGCTAGAATAGCAAGTATTTACTTTACCCAGCGAATGCTACTTCTGCTGTTTTCCACGTAGCCCCTCCTGTGTGTGTCCAGGCATTCCAATGGCTTTTACTGAGCTTGTCTCAACCCTCAATGAGACGTTGGTGAAGGCTAGATTGGACTGAACTGAATGGTGCATCCTTCTGTGTAAGGAAGAACAGGAAGAGAATGGTTATTTATAGAGATAAGGGAGGATAAAAAGAGGTTCCCTTAAACACACAAATTCTCTTTATGCCTATAATTGTATAGTACAATAAGAACAAGAGAGAAATGGAAAAGTCCATAAACATGGCAACAAAAGATGTTTGCATTTAGAAGACTGTCTGAAACAAACAAGAGAACCAAAAAATATTACTATAACTATTATGTGAGTCTGAGTGGTATTAATGTGGAAACTGTTATTTAATTTTCACTATCATTAAATTATTGAGACATAGTGCCTTGTTGCAGAATCTATATTTCATATGAGATGAAAAGGACCTGGAAAAAAATCCAGGGGAGGTATATTAAAATGGCTAATGATCTGGCAAACAGGATTTGGACATATAGTATAAAAAGAGATTTAGTTGGTAGCTGGAGGTGGGGGTGGTAGACGGGGTTCAATAACATGAAGAGTTATTATGGGATGTAGCTGTTCTATATTTCTTTTGACTATATTTCTTGTTCTATATTTCTTTTCTATATTACAGGAGGAAATGAGATTAAACCCATGTGATTTACGTTAGGTGTCAGGAAAACAGAAGAGGCTAGGAAAGGTAGTTAGAACATTTCCATTATTGGTAATTACGGGCTGAGTATATTCTCTGTGATTATTATACACATGACAACATTCAGTGACAGGAGTCTGAACAAATGAAATCCAAGTCCTCCTTTGTAACGCTATAACGTGGATGTCATGAGGGTCTCTCCTTATCAGATATGCCTACTAAACTATGTGCAGAGTAAATTATCCTTTATGGTTCTAAACATAGAAATTTCTGAGTGAATCAAATATGTGATGTCTCTTTAAAAATCACCATATTTAGAGAAGATAAATTTTATCTTAACCTATTCCTGGATTAATCATTTCCAGTACTAACACTATCTGTTGTAGCTATCCCGAAGAAAATCCAAAATTTGGTTCAGATGTCAACACTGATGATGCCAACCACATACCAAGAGGGTATGAAAATTTTATTACTTACATAATGAGGCTTTTGGAGGGTAGCAGGGCAGGACTCCCAAGCTTTCTGAAAAGGGCTTCAGAAAGTAAGGAAGAGGGGTTTAGGATAATCTTGGGGTGGGTGGGGGAGTTGGTTAGGCTGTGAGACAGGGGTGGGGTTTCTCCACACGGGTGGGCAGGGGTTTGCATGTTTGTTAGGGATGTTTCTCTCCAGGGTCCCCTGTAACTAGACTTCCCTTGTGAAATTCTGAGCTCGTACTTCTCTCAGAATGGTCAGCCTGATTAGTCTTTCCTTGCTTCTCCTTTCTCTCTGTGACAAGCAGTCATGCAGTTCACCAAAGATTTCTAAAGATCTGCTTTCCACACACTTATCATGTGAAGAACTACTGAGGAACCAAATTTTTAACTTTTAATTTAAACAAATTTAAATTGCCATATGTAGCCAGTGGCTACCATATTGGAGAACGCAACTCTAGGCTTCAGACGTTTCCACCAATTACGCAATACTTCACAAGTGACTGCCTCCATGTTTGAAAGCACATCACAGATGAACCTTGCTATGGAAAATCTGAGTAAAGTAACTTATATTTGATACTGCGTATTGTTGCTGGAAGACATATTGGCAAAACCTTCCAGATGCCCACCATTGCTTCGCTGAATTCTGCTTCAGCTTTGAAAATATCTGAAACCCAAATGTCCTACTGAGATATTTTATGACGGTTGCGTCCTCAATCAACATAAAAATATTGGCTGAGATTTGTATGTTCAATTTCTTCTCAGACGTCTGCCTAAATGAACTTTTTTTTTTGTCTGAAATTGCCGGTACTGTTTCTAGGAAATTGTAACAATTTTGATTTTTCACATTTTATTGACAAGCTGATATTGAAACTACTCATCTCGGGTGTTTCTTGTAATAAATGTTGACGACTTTCTTCCTATTGCTATCTTATTTGAAAGAATTAACGGCAAATTTAAAGATATTCTACTTTGCTTACCACAATCAAAGAGAATCAGATGGAGAACAGTATAGTATTTGTGTGTTATAATCATGGTTTAGGGAAATTGACTAGATATATTTGTTTATTGCAGGCAAATAATGCATTATGAGAAATAAATAAAATGTAATGTGTTCTATCGGATTTAGCTAATAATCGACTTCTTTCTTTTTATGTTTCTTGTCACATGTAATTGAGTCATGATAGATTACACTTGACATTTTGGTTCTGCTTGCCGTGTTTTGCTGCTTTGGGTATAGAAAAAAAGGAGCCACTAGTCCTTTGTTGCATAAAACTCTGTAAAACACCATTCTGCTGACAGGCTCATTAGTCACTGTGTGAGGGAAAAGCTATATTTCCATGCTTGACATGCAAAAGTAAACCAGTGCTTTCCTAAATGCCAGCCATGTTCCACTTGTAACAAGTAAGATACTGAAATTCATACCAGAGACGTTAAAATGTGCCTGGATATGTACACACACACACACACACACACACAAACATCTCATTACACAAAAGCATTAAACTAGAAAAAAAATGACCATTAGCTACTTAGTACCTAAAATTTCTTCAAACTATGAAAATATTGAAAATTTCTAGAATTTTTCTACTGATTTTGTTAATAAAACTCAGGAATCCTAGGTAAAAATATTTTATGTTGAAGTTTCTTAAGTACTCAATGAAACAAACACAACAAGCCAGAAAAAAGTCTGATGTATATTTAAGTGGAAAAAATTTTTACTGTATCATAATCATTTGTATCTTAATCATCAGAGACTATGCATAATATTTCTATATACTAATTGTTAAATTGAGGAAAAGTGCTCTCTGTTTAGGTCGGAAAACCTTTCTTTGATGAGTCCATGAGCGGCACTGGGATCTTTCAATATCGTCCAGCGTGGGAGGCAAGATGAGACGAGAAGACTGCAGGCACACATTATTTTCTCAATTGAACCAATCCGTGCAAATAATTTGCTTGTTTGATCTATTTCTGGAACATCATTTAGAAATGCACCTCATGGAGTGAAATATCTTTTTTCCCAAATCAAGACAAGGTCCAAACAAAACAAAACCATTTAAAGTTAAAGAATACAATATGCTTGGAAACATGTCTGTTCTAGAATAGTGCCTCAATGAAATGTCACAGAGGCCTGGAAGATATACTGTAGATAGAAGAATTGCTTCTGATCATAGTAAAGAATTCAGGATTTGTTTCCCTACATGAAATTTTTGGGAAGGAGAGTATTTTGTTTATGACTTATACACATAAATAACTACATGTAATATATATAAAATTAAAATGTCTATATATTTTAGGTTTTAGAATACTCTAATATTATAATTATGACAATTTTCTTTTTTTAAATAGTAAGACTGCTTTGTCAGTGATAATCAAATGTATACGTTATGTAAATTAGATGAGTGATTGATTCTTTTAATAAAAGATAGATTTATTCCTTTTTGTCTGTCCTCTCACATCACACCAAAACCCAATATTGCAGATATAAAAGAAAAAACCTGAATTAATTCATAATCATTCTCAAGCACACGTCATTTCTTTCCTCTTTTATTTTGACATCTTAATTACCTCCCAATTCACTTATCTTATCAGTGCTGACTTAAACTATATGGAAACACTTATATGCTGGTTACAATGGGTGAATATACCCACAAAAGGGCTCTATGGGTACAAACCAGGAAAGACAAATAATACTTCCTGGGGGATAGGGGTGGATGATAAACAATAATAGAAGAGAGAAGATGGCCACATTTAAATTTCCATAAAGCCATGTAAGTTGCCACCTATCTGCTATATGTGCGAAAAAATAAATAAATAAATAACCCCTCAGGTATAAGTGGCTGAATACCATATTCCATAAATGCAATTACTGGCTGTTGATTCATTATAAGTAGAGATCTGCCTTTTTCAATAAAGACATTGGATTAAAGGGTTATTAATTTGAAAATAACTCATATTGATAGATAAATCATATTGGCCTCATAGTTTATCTGACTTTGTAAAAACTATAGTTATCACAACGATAATAATAAAAACAAGCCATTCCATTTCAATTTTAGTTTTAAATGTTAATGGTTAGATTTGCATTAATCTCTATTTTATAGATAATTTGTTTTGGTCTTATGAAATTAACTTTTGTTAATGTAATTTGAATGTCTCTAAGTCATCCAAACTTGTGGTATTATCTCTTCCTTAACGCCTTGGTTCCCGTTTCACATAAATCCAACACCTTCTCAAAGATATTTAGGAATGCTTCCTGGAGTTGGAGTCCTCACATTTTTCTTGTAGTCACCCATAAAGTCTTTCTCTGAACTCCAACCTAAGGATTCTTTTAATTATTATGGAATTTTACTATCATCAATCCTTGATATTCACATTGCTTATGATTATCTATCCCAAAACATGAACACAATCCTTTCATCAAATCGTTTAACCAAGAACCAATAATGCAAAGTTGTTGTGTGTCACAGATGTTTCCTAAATATTTGAGACTAATGGATGTTAATTATAGCCCAGGACAGAAAGAAATTTAAACTTTAATGTCAGTCATCTCTAGTCCTCAGATCATTAGAATTTACTCACCATAGAGAATTCCTTATTGGCCATCTGTCCCCTTGGAATCCAGCCCACCATGATCATGACACCCTCTCCCTTCAGGACTTTTCTCTTCACTTCTTTCCCTTCAGCCCCAGAGGTCCAATTTCCTTCTCTAAAAATTCCTATTTCTTTATCAGGCAAAGCAATTTAGTTCTTTCTTATCTCATTTTTTCCATTCAGTCTAGATTGGGAAGGTATGCTTTTATAAACAGAAAAGTCAATAAAGTTGTGTTCTTAAACAAGTAAGTAAATTTTCCCCTGATAAAAGTCTAAAATAATCATGAATGGCAACTTGCCTTCAGGCTACCTAACAATTAAAAAAAAAAAGAAGATATCTAGTATATGTGAAAAAATATACACTGGTAGAGGGTTTTCATAAACATCAATCCACCTGATCCTTGTAGCAACCAAGTGAGATAGGCAGAGAATATATTGTGATGTCTTGTTTATAACGGGGGAAGCTGAGAATTAGAGAGTCTAAGCAAATTTCCCCAAATGGCATAGCGCCGGCTGGCTTTTCTTATTCCTTTCTAGGTCTTTTTGTATTACATCACTTCAGCATAAAAAAGTTCATTCTTCTAACGGAATCTGTTAGGATTGGAATCTGAGCTGCTTATGATTATGCTCTTTACTATATTTTATTACCTCAATAGAGATAAAGGAGTGAATACACAGAGGTCAAAATAAGAGGTGGTTTTTGTCAGAAAACCTAACTCTAGTTCTTCCTAAATCAGGGTCTGTTCCTACCCTTCTCAAGTTTGGGAATGTGAACCAAAGCTTTCACCATTTTCTGTAAAGCTAATATCCTGTTAACACGGATGCCTGAGATGTATTTGAGGATTTACTGTGGTAATGCATTTTGAAAGTGTCTGGTAATGCCTGATAGATTTTTTAACGTTCAATAAATTGTGTCCATTCTTTTTTGAGAGGATTATGAGGATTTTGCCTTTTATTCTATCAATATGATGTATTATATTGATTGATTCGGGGATGATAAGCCATCCTTGAATTCCTTGGATAAATCTCATTTTGTCACCTATATAATTCTTTTTATATGTTGCTGGATATGGTTTGCTAATATTTTGTTGAATATTTTTGTGTCTATATTCATAGAGATATTCATCTGAAGTTACTTTTTTTCTCGTGATGTGCTTTTCTGGTTTTGGAATCAGAGTAACATTGGCCTCATAGAATAAGTTGAGAAGTATTCTCAACTATTTTTTTGGAAGAAGTTGTAAATAATTGTATTAATTCTTTAACTGTTTGGTAGAATATACCAGTAAAGCCATGTAGGCCTAGGTTTTTCTTTGTGGTAGTTTTTTTGATTATTAATTAAAAATCTTTAATTTTTAAACATCTATTCAGATTTTCTATTTCTTCTTGAGTCAGTTTCAGTAGTTTATGTTTTCCTGGGAATTTAGTCATTTCATCTAACTGATCTAATATGTTTTCATACAGCTGTTCATAGTATAAAATGTATAAAAAGTATGTAACAGGGGGCTGGGCCAGTGGTGTAGCGGTTAAATGCATCCCCTGCTGCGCAGCCCGGGGTTTGGATCCTGGGCGTGCACCCAGGCACCACTTGTCAAACTATGCTGTGGCAGCATCCCCTATAAAGTAGAGGAAGATGGGCACAGATGTTAGCCCAGGACCAGTGTTCCTCAGCAAAAAGAGAAGGATTGGCAACAGGTGTTAGCTCAGGGCTAATCTTCCTCACACACACAAAAAGTATATAATGCTTTTTATTTTTGTAAGGTCAATACTGATGTTCTCTTTTTCAGTCCTGATTTTGGTAATTTGAGTGTTCTCTCTTTTTTAGTTGGTCAATGTAGCTAAAAGTTTGTCAGTTTTACTGGTCTTCTCAAAAATAACTTATTTATTTATTTATTTATTTATTTATTTATTTTGTGAGGAAGATCAGCCCTGAGCTAACATCCAATGCCAATCCTCCTCTTTTTTCTGAGGAAGCTTGGCCCTGAGCTAACATCTGTGCCCATCTTCCTCCACTTTACATGGGATGCCACCACAGCATGGCTTGACAAGCAACGCGTCGGTGCGCGCCCGGGATGCGAACTTGTGAACCCTGGGCTGCTGCAGTGGAGCGTGCGCACTTAACCGCTTGCGCCACCCGGCCGGCCCCAGAAATAACATTTTAAAATTGATTTTCTCTATTATTTTTCTAATCTCTGTTTTACTTACTTCCTCCAGCTTTATTATTCTTTTATTCTGTTAGCTATAGGTCTAGTTTCCCTTTCTTTTTCTTATTTCTTAAATGGGAAGCTTGAGTTACTGATTTGTGATCTTTCTTCTTTTTTAATATCGACGTTTACAGCTCTGAAATTTCCTCTAATTACTACTTTAGCTACATCTCATAAGTTTGGTATGTTGTCTTTTCATTTTTGTTCTTCTCAAAGTATTTTCTTTTTTCTCATCTCATTTCTCCTTTACCCCTACTAGAATGGGAGCTCTTAATTATAATGAATAGCAATAGTACTAGTAGTAATTATAGTAATAATATTGTCATTTATTAAGTACCATCTACTATCACACACAATATCAGGTATTTTTTATACATTATAGCAGTTCATTAGATCAACTATGCCAAGTAGGCAGTATCAAGATCTCCATTTTCAGAGTGGAGGAAATGAGCTGCAGAGAGAATAACCAACTGTTCGAGAGCTACCTTTAGAACATTATGGAGGGCCGGCCCCGTGGCTTAGCGGTTAAGTGCGTGCGCTCTGCTGCTGGGGGCCCGGGTTCGGATCCCGGGTGCGCACCGAGGCACCGCTTCTCCGGCCATGCTGAGGCCGAATCCCACATACAGCAACTAGAAGATGTGCAGCTATGACATACAACTATCTACTGGGGCTTTGGGGGGAAAAAATAAATAAATAAAATCTTTAAAAAAAAAAAAAAAAAAAGACATTATGGAGCCAGCTCTCTCTCAGTCACACCTAAGCCTGAGTTTTCCTTACTTTCAAGTGATTTTTAAACCTACCTGTTCATTAGAATCACCTGAAGAACCTTATTAAATATTGATATATTGATTGTTATACTTTGCTCAAGACATAATGAATAAGAATATGTAAGATAAACTTCAAATTCTATAGGCTAACTGATCTGTTATCTACCTAATTTTCTAATCTCATCTCCTTCTAAGCCCCAACTTCTACCCTCATATCAAATTCCTTTCAGTTCCTTTCAACCTCTCAATATTTAGTCCTTTGTGTATGTTTTGTACATTGTGTGGAATGCCTCCACTTAAAAATCTATCCTCTGATTATTTTTTATTTTATTCTTCTCACCTAGTCACCATCTCCCAGAAGCAGTTCTTGTATGGTTCCACGGAAAACAATTATTTTTGTTATTTATTATTTATAACAATTTTATTATGTGTCACAATTTATTTATTAATTTATTGTATATTTATATATATACACACACACATATACAACTAATTACATATCAAAACACATACACAACCCTGCACAATACAACTTTATACATACATATATCTTATCATACTGACTTACAATTGACTTTCTTTCCTGAGATTCCATGTTTTTCTTTATCTCTGTTGCCTAGTATAGTCTCTGGCTCTTAGAAAGCATCTGATTAATGTTGTGTATGAATGAATTAATGATACAATATCATCAATGACTATTTAAACACTTTAACATCCTAGTAGACATGGGTTAACTTTTCAATTCTTTGAAGCAGGGCACTAATATTAACTCATGTTCCACGTTGCTGCCAAATAAAACTTACCAAAATAAAAATTCATGACTTGGTTATTTCTTGCCTACTCTCGGTGATTTTTATTCTTCACAATGATTTCTCTCAGGACTAGAAAGATTTAAACTGGACATGAATAATCAACCTCATTTTCTTATTGGGCCCAGTGTGTGGGTTTTAACACTGCTATAGGATTACAAAAGCAGAGAAGATGGATTGAATTTTTAAAAAGCTTACCTATAAATTCAGTAGAGCTTTGTGTTTCAGGGTCTTCTCTGTGTGACATTATTTCTCTGTCACTTAAAAAATTTCCTACATTAAACCAAACAAGCATTCTTTTTGTAACTGCAGATATTCTAAGTAATTTTATTTAAGTGCAGTTAAAATTTGTTCTAAATGAATGAGTTTTTCAGTGGCGTGCATTATTTTTATAATGAAAATATATCAACAGAACTCCTTTATCTGGCACAGCCTTTCTCCTTCTTGAAAGGAGCACTTCGTTATGAATGGATGCCTTTTGGATTAAGTTCAGGACTGAGCTGTTTTCAGAAAATTACCTCCATTTTGGCTGCCATCCCAGGGGTATTGGCATACTGTAATGACATTGTTGTACAGGGCTACCCATATTTTTTCATGATCAACAATTCTGGCATCTATTTAAATATCTTCAACACATCCTGTTACCCTTATCTTTCAGAAAGAGCAATTTTGGAGCTTCAAAAATATATTGTGCTTTTTCCTGTGTTCTCCCACTGCAGATTTAATAGTCTAATGTGTAAGCCATTTTTTTCCTATCATCAACTCAAGGTACTGGATTTTTTTTCCTATTTTGTGTTTTACGTTTATTTAATTTGTTCTTTCTGGCTATGAATTTTACATTTTAAAGGCAGATTTCATCTTTCATTTTCTTCATATGTGCATGGCATTCAAATTCTGAGGCCCATAGTTACCATTAGCAACCTCCCCTCCCCCCGCCATTTTAAATACTTTAAATGAATAACCCATAAATCATAAAATGCCTTGATATCAATCATGCTCCCCATATTGCACAATTCCATAAAGGATCTCTAGTCTTTCAGTTTCCTGAAAATAGAAGGAATAGAATAGCATGGACTGTCAAAGGCTCCCTAAGTTTTAAGTTACATAAAGGTTACCTGCATAATTTTCTGAAAAAGTAGACTCCTGGGGTATGTCCCCGGAGATTCTGTTTCTGAAGTTCTGGGATAAGGTACAGTCATTTGCATTCTAAGTAGCTCACCAGATATTTCTGATACACGAGACATGAGTTATTCCACTGTCTTATTCCAGTGACTCAGATTACATTACATTCATCTCAGGTCTTACAAGGGATCTTTCTTCCTGAACTCTCTGGTATCTTGCTTTTAAATCTGTATATACTCACCCATATAATTCGTTTTACATTTTATCCATGAGCCAATGTCACAGAGCTATTTCAAAATTAGCTTTAAACCTTCCTTTTGTCACTTTTCTGCTGTCTGCTTGAATAACTGATGTCAACGTTAGTAGAGCTAAGATTTGCCTACAACTCTAATGGGAGGGAAAACGGCTATAAATTGCAACAGCCAAAGATGGTCCCTGAAAAACGGCTATAAATTGCAACAGCCAGAGACGGTCTCTGAATATCACATCGTGGCTGCCATTCTTAAGCAACTCATTTCCATCATTTGAAGTGTAGGACACATGTAGGATTCAGGTTTGATGTTTAAATCATTTTTTTGGATGTAAAAATAAAATCTTCTATGGACATAGGACTGTTCTGGGTTAAAGCTGATAGGGGTGCCTTTCAAAATCCAAGAAAGTCTAAATGTTGAAATTTTCCCTCTCCTTGTACAGGTAAAGTAGATAGCTCCCTGCGCCCAGATATTTAGGAAAGGTTCTTATTAAGAAATCCCATTGTGTGACTAACTATGATCTCATCTCATCTGGGGAGAAAAGGGAGTGATGCTTCAACTCTCTTTCTTTTCTGCACAGATATGGATGTGAACTAATCTTAGAAGACACAGAAGACTCTAAGAATGAGAAGGCAAACTAGAGAATAATAGAGAAAGAAAGCTAGCCAATGCCAATGACAATAAAGCTGCATAGAGTATGGATGAGAATATAAGCCAAAGTGGTACAGCTCAGGGAGCCTGATGTCAGGGGCACAGTTTGTATACTAATATCTGGAGAACAAGCTCAGGTCTGCATGGAATGTGACTTTATCCTAAGGAACATGGTGCGAAAATTCCTCCAAAAGTCAGGCGATGATTTTTGATCTGTAAGATACCGCCTTCTATCTCTCTCTTTCTGCCTCCCCTCTGTTATTCACACCTTTAACTCTTCCCGTCTCCTTTTAACGTATTTCAAATTAGTGAAAGCTCCTTCAATCTGAGATAAACCTGACTTGATTGATCCTTAACTCATTGTTGATCGTAACTGAAAAGTCAAAACTCTTTCTCAAAGGCATTTAAGATAAAATGTCAAAAAGTGAAATTCTGAGGTTTATCAATTTCACCCCTGTCTTATTCCTGAATATAATAACCCAATTAAAAGAATAAACTAATTCCAGAAAAATTACTCAAGGTTAGATGAGAAAGAATAAATAATTACTACTCATTACATATGTATTCACCCTAGAGGTGGTAATAAGCAGAAATTTAGTAACTATTCTGTAGTGTATAAAGAAGGATATACGAGGCGGGCCTGGTGGCATAGCAGTTAAGTTCGAGCGTGCCGCTTCGCGTCCCTGGGTTCCCCGATTTGGATCCTGGGCGGGACCTGCTCACCACTCATCAAGCCATGCTGAGGCGGAGTCCCACATAGAAGAGCTGCAACTCTGCAACTACAGTATATATAACTATGTACTGGGGCTTTGGGGATTGAAAAAAAAAGAAGAAAGAGAAAGGTTAGCAAAGAGGTTAGCACAAGGCCAATCTTCCTCAAAAAAAAAATTTAAAAAAAAAGGAGATATGAAAAAGATACTTACTTTGGCTTAATGTGTTAGCATGCAAAATTTATACTTTTTTCCAATGTTATTTATTAAAAACTTAATTTAATAATTACCTATATAATTATTTTGTTAATCTCATCCCCCTCCTTCCTCAACTTCTTAGATACCTTAGAAGCATGGGTTTTGTGTGTCTGTGTGTGTGTTTTGTTATGCTATTTTGTTATTCCCAGCAACTAGCACATCTGAGTTCCTCAAAGAATAATTGTTAATTAAGTCACTGAATGAATAAAGAACATCTATTATCTAATTTGCTATGATATTTCCCATCTGAGTTCATGCATATGCTCATAGACAACGTTTTATTTAAAGCCATTAGTATTTCCACATGGAGCATTTTAAATCCTACCACTTATCTTAAAATTCAGCTATCTGGAAAAAAAACAGACTATAGAGTTGAGACAAATTGAATAAGTAAAATTGAAAATTGTAAAGATGTAAATTGCTAGCCCGAGTATTCTTTTACACAAAGGATATAAGTATTGTGACAAATCATGTTCAACTTATTAGTAAACAAGTTTAGCAAAGTAAGAAACAAATTTCATCTTCTAATCCAGGAAACTCAGTGTCCAAATGCTGTTGCTGACAGAAATAAGAGCGTCTAGGAAGGGGACAGAAACAAGATTTGAATTGTATTGAGTCAGAAATTAATTCATGGAAAATTCTTCCAATCCTTGGGCACAGAAAGTTGTCAGTAGAGGGTTCATTCTCATTAACTCCTGGTCAAAATGGAGGTTGATTCCAATAAGATAAGAAAACATAAAACTCAGGGGGTGAGTTTCGTACTCTTCCTCTATGACAAACTGATTAATGAATATTACCTATTGAAACCGTAATAAAGGTTAGACCCTGTACAAGAAAATTTGAAATATCGGAAATCTTAACCTATATACAAAAAATGAAGGTTTTCTCTAATTTGAGGAAAATCCAAGCAGTTATCTGAAACTTGTCGAGAAGATAAAACAAAGTAAACTAAGAAAAATAAAAAATAAATTTATATCAACCATGCTAGAGGAGAAACTAAATGGTTTTTATTTTTCCCTACAGAATATTTTACTATGTTGTCATATAAAAACTGGTAGAAAAATACGCAACCAAAAATAAAGGGGAAAAGGTGTTATAGAGTTGCATCATTCAGTTAATTAATGAAAATGGTATACTATTTTTCTAAATATTGTGGTGTTTTTGGAATTTGTCAGTTTTGTAAAATTTTTAATTTGTTGTGATTTCTTTCCTCATTCTAAAGAAATAGAATTTCATTAGAAATTTCATTCATTTTCACACCTACTTTCTTCGTATGTAATTTGAGTTACTTTTCTTAAAGACTGCTTCTAAATTTTGTAAGCTTCAGGTCCCAAAATATCTACAGACATCCTAGGTTAGCAGGATTTATAAACTTTCAATTGCACATGTGTGGGGATTACTCAGTGGCAGCTACGCATGTAGGATTTTAGTAGTTCCATCAGACTAATACAATTGGCACCACATCAGAAGAACAGCTTAAAAGTGAAAGAAAATTTTTTCGGAGGATGCAATGAACTGAATGTTTACATCCTTCCAAAATTCATATGTTGAAATTCTAACCACAAAGTCGATAGTATTAGGGGCCTTTGAAGGGTGATTAGGTCAGAAGGGCGGAGCTCTCATGAAGGAGATTGATGACCTCATAAAAGAGACCCCAGGGAGCTCCCTCACACATTCTGCCATGTGAAGTTTCAAAGAAAGCCATCTAGGAGGAAGCTGGCCCTCACTAAACATTGAATCTGCTGGTGCCTAGATCATGGAACTCCAAGACTTCAGAACTGTGAGAAATAAATTTCTGTTGTTTATAAGCCACTTGGTCTATGGTATTTTGATATAGAGGTTCGAATAAACTAAGACAGAGGAGATCCAATAGAATGAGGTTAAGAATAAAATATAGGGTAAAAATATTGAGAAGTTAATGGAGTTTAATAGTTTCAAATAACTTTGGAGAAATGAAGAAGGAGGGAAAATGAAAAGATCCCTTTGCATATGAGAATATATACTTTCTGAAAAGAAAGTATAATACAAGAGTGGGAGCGTATCTGAGGACTAGTGAAAGAATAGATGGTATACTGTAGTAACTTGAAGAGTGAATGAATTTGAGGATGAAGTTGAATATTACTTAAATTGGTTTGGCAGTAAGATGATGAATGGAATAGGTGATCGTTGAAGATAAAGTAAAACTGAAAAAATTTATCTTTAAAAAGTAATTTTATTTTAGAATGTGCAGTTGAGTATATATGTAAGATAATTTTCACTCTGTACATCCGTTCCCCTTTAGATTCTGTCTCCATGTCCTCACCTCTTTTTCGCTGTTGGATACCCTCAAACATGGCTCCTCTACCTGTCATTCATTAACATAAACCTATCAAGGTCACTCATAACATTAATCTTTCTAAATCCAATGGAAATTTTTCCAAACTTCATCCTTTTTGACCCTGGAATAACATTGTGTTAGTTACTCTTTCATTTTAAAACCAATTTCCTCCTACGTAGACATGTTTGTAGGCTCATCCTCCTCTGTGTTGGAATTACTGGAGGCTCTGAACCAAATCCCTCCTTGTATGACTCTGTATCTCTCTGCCCATTCTCATAGCTGTGATTACCCCCCAAGCATGAATGACTCCCATATTCATGTCTCTCGGAAAGACGTCTTCACTGTGCTGCACTTGCCTGCTTGACATTTTTACAAAAGTCAAACTGAACTCCTCATCTTTACTAATTTCCACACAAATATGGTTTGTTCATTTCTAAGAATGTAATTAGCTCCATCCAGAAACTTAACCTATAAAATCTATGTAAGTCAGAAATCCAAGAGTCACTTTTGATGCCTCTCTTTCCTGCATCCTCTTATACGTCCTAATCCATTAACAGATTTCAGCCATATTTTTTCCCCTAAATATATCTTAACTCTGTCTATTTATTTCCATATCTTGTTACTTCTCAAGTCTGATCTTCAGTTATCTCCATATTCACTAACCACCACCCTAAGTTTTTTTCCCACATTAGGGTCAGAGTGGGTATTTTGAAATATAAATCTAATCGCGTTTGCTTCTTTTTAACATTTTAAATCTTTCCGTTGCTCTTAGAAGAAAAACCAAAATACTTAACATAGCCAAAAATGTCATGTAAAATCTGATCTATGCTTATGTCTGCGGTTGGCTCTTATACTGTACACATCCTTGGATTGTGTGCTGAAGCCACATGACCTACATTCAGGGTCTCAGAATTACTGTGCTTCTATCATGGGGTCTTATACATTATGTTACTTCAGTCTAGAATGTTCTTCCTCCTTTGCTTAATGAACTCCTACCAATGTGTTAGATCTCAACTCAGCCTGATTTCATTAGTGACATCGTATTATATTATTATAGTTTTGTGTATATACATAGATATAGATATATAGTTGTATCTATTCATATAGTTTTATATCATTATAGGAATAGATCACAGATAAATATATATCTATAGATAAATAGAAATAGATTGATGGATAAATGTATAGATATATTGTTTTATACCTTTACAGGAATAGATAGGAATAAATTATGACCACAATCCTTAAGAAATTATGCTAGAAACTCTGCACCTATTCTAAAAATGCAGAAAGTATCGAAAAAGAGATGAGTAAAATCTTCACATCATTTTTAGAAAGGCAGAATAACCTCTCCTTTTGCTGGGATGGTCAGATAATACACCCTCCAGAGACTAAGTTGTAGCTATAGTCAGCCAGTCATCACCGAGCAGGGGCCTTGGACCATTCAGTTGTTTGACTCTCTCAAATAGATATTGTTTGGACATTGTGTTTGGTAGGAAATAATGAAATACCTTTCATTTTTCTTTCTTTGTGGCATCCTGAAACTCATGATACATTGCAATTGAAAGACTCAAGTCTGGCAAAGTTGGAAGTTCTTTCTCATGTTTTCAGATCTACTAAAAAAATTCAGACTGTAATCGTATTTATATTAAAAAGGAGTGTAATCCAGTGTTAAAAACACCAATAAGCTTGGCAACAAATACCCCACAAGTGGAATTTGTTGGTTAAAACTATGGACATCTTTTTAGTTTTCCACATATTTTACCAAATTGCTTTCCAGAAAGGGTGTAGCACGTACATTTCCACCAGAAGTCAGTACCAGTGTTGTTTCAATTTACCCTTGCCAACGTCAATTACTATTTTCATCAATTGAAATTTGACAGTTGGATTATTATGAATGTTAGAATCAATTCCTTTTATCAATACTAAGTTAAATTTTTTTTCACATGCTCATGAGCATGTGTTGTTTCTATTTGTGAATTCACAATTTAGGCTTTTCATTTATTTTTATCTATTGTTTATACATATGTGCTCATTTTGTGAGGGAGAATTTTAATGTAATTGTCAAATAGTCACACCTATCAGAACTATAGTAATGACACTACGATGGCATGTCCCTTAAAATGAATACTCCTAATCTGGCTTACAAAATTTGTTTGATTTGTCTCTTCCCTTTTTTTCTGAACTCATCTTTTGCCACTATCAACCTCAACCATTCTGCTCCCACATAACAGCTTCATTTCCATTTCTCTTTCCCTTGATGTTTACATAAATGTGTTCTGTCTGTCATTTTTTTTTTTTTTTTTGGTGAGGAATGTGGTCCCTGAGCTAACATCCGTGCCCATCTTCCTCTATTTTATATGGGACACCACCACAGCATGGCTTGACAAGAAGTGCATAAGTCCGTGCCTGGGATCCGAACCTGCGAACCCCAGGCCACCGAAACAGAGTGGGCAAACTTAACCACTAGACCACTGGGCTGGCTCCTCTTACTGTAATTCTTATTACAACTTGAATAGCTCCTCCATAGAGATGATTTTCCAAATCACCCAATCCAATGTAGCCACCTAGTCATGCACTCTTACATCACTTCTGTTACTTTCTTAGCCTCTAGGTTTTTTTTTTGTTCATTTGCCTTCAGCATGTTATCTGTTTCCTGCACTAATTTGTCAAAGCTTTGAATTCACAGGTCTTTTCTATCCTCATTTAACCCTGCGCACCCAATGTCTAGAATATATGGGCTTAACATATACTTGTTTAACGAATGAATTAATAAACCTTCATAGATTTTAGATCTCTGGTGAAAAAACAGGTTATTCTTTTCCCACATCTTCAAGTCTTTTTCGACTGGCTACTAACTATGTAGCCTTAGGTTTATTCGCATAAAGTGAGCACATTTATGTTTACTTTTATTTCATTGCTAAAATTTTCATTGCTTTTGTGAATATGATCTGTTTCATTTTGTGAGGAGGGGGGTTAGCGTTTAGTGTTAGGGTAGGTAAAGCTAGCCATTTGATCTTGAGTAAATTGTTTAATCATCTTAACCCTCAATTTCCTGGCTTGCAAAATGAGTTTAATAATAATATTCACCTCATATTTGGTGCATGTATGAGAATTAGATAATGTACATAATATTCTTAGTCTGTTGTTGACTTTCTTTTCTGTATATTCTTTCCTTTTGGAGTGGATATGCCCCAGTTCGGGGGCAGCAGGAGCTCAGGAGAACTTAGCAAGCTTCTAGCAATCTGAGTCAAATCACATAAGTCATTACATCAAGAGAATGAGATCTACTGTCTGCAGTTCCTGAGTTTCCCTTCCATACAGTAACAGCCCCAACCCCACCCCATGAAATGGGAGAGTCTGTGTGGATTTATGCGCAATTAATTTATTTACATCACTTTCTACCAATTTAAAGACGGATACAATAACTCTTCAGCATCAGAGAATTTCGAAGTTCTTTTTCTCACACTTACATTGCCAGGCTTCGCCTTATTTATATTTTGCTCACTACACAAACCCCTCTTTAATTTCACCAGAGGTTTAGCCATTCCTCTAGAATGCACATATTGCATGCAAAATGTACATAAAAATTCCCATCACAGGGTAAACTCTCAAAAATGTGATCTATTACTACTTGACAGCACTAGAAATATCAAGCCACTTTTTAATGCAATAAACAGAATCTAACATACAATGCACATACTTGTACACATGCTGAAGACAAATGGCAATATGAAATTTGATTTAGTAGACTAACAGGCAGAATAGATCAGTGGAACTAGCCTGACCACTAAGAATCCCAGATTTGTTAAAACTGTCCTTCTCAAGAAACAGCTAAATAAAATAATAATTTAGGGAAGGGGGATTAGACACATAAGCAACATGAACAAGATGTTAGCATGTTGTTCTCAAATTCTCTAAATTTGACAAATGCTTCTTAGAGTGAATTCATCACAAATCTATTCTTGTAAGTTTAGCATTTTATAAAGAGAATTTTTAATAAGGAAGAAATACCTTTAAGCTATTTAAATTGTCTATACTAATTAAGAAAATTGGCTACAAGGCCGCACATAAAATTTCATGTAATGCATAAAACAATTACATGGTTTATCTTTGCGAAGTGAGTTTAGATACTTTCCTCTTACCCCTGCCATTAGCATATCTGAAAATATATTTCACAAAATATTTTTCATGTTTGACTAGGGTATTTCCCACCTAACTATTCTATTACATTGAACTTTGATATATTGAATTAAGGAAATATTTTTCCTTAAATATATTTTAGCTATTAATTTGATCTCACTGAGGGCGCACCATTTGGTCATCTTCCACAGTGGTTGCATTTATAAGCCAATGCAGAACTGGTCTAAAGGAAAACAAATGGAAGATATAGCATTTTAATTCAAAAGATTCCCTGACATTATGACTTACAGATTTTTTGCTCTAAAATATTTTTAAAGGCAACCAGAATTAGAATTATGTTCACTTTAAAACATGTACTGGTAACCTTTGACAGTTCACACCAACATTATTTTCTACATGAAAAAAAAAAAAACAGGAAAATAAATATATTCCAAGATCGTTATTCTCTTTCTCCTGTAACTTTAGGTTATGAATGACTTCACTCCAGTGTTCTTCTGCTTCTCCGTATTTGCTCACTAGCAGTTATGAATTCTTTGATCTTCAAGGCTGCTATTGTATAATTGATCAAAGCTTTTGAACCTTACGGTACAGCATAAGAGATTGGATTCTGAAATTTCCGTCCATCCACTCTAACTTTGACCAAGTAAGTTTCTGTACAGATGATTAAATTCATAAAAAAAAAAGAAGGAAAAAACTTTTGCTCAATTAAATATTTTTTGAACACAAAAATGCATTTTAATTGCCTATTACAAATGACAGTTGAGGCCTATATACTTGGATTTCTTAAAATACATTATTTAATAGACTTTTCTGGCAATATTCATATAATTAATTGTGTTTCCTTTATTATTATAATTAATAGCAATGCCAAAAATGTCATACTAATTCTAATCTACTGGACTGAAATTAAATCATGCCTGTTGAATTTTGAAGAGTTTGGGCATTATGAATAATGCATAATATTTCATGCCAGAAGAGTTCTGACACAGGTCATTCTAAAACCTTGGAAATTCAATGTTAGCCTTCACTCTGTACAAGCTGGTAGTGTAGCTATGAAAAAAAAAAGTGAACTTGCAAAGCAAATGTCATTATAACCTGAAAATACTCTTAGTGTGTTTGAAGATCGAGCAGTGAAATTGACCAATGATAGAAATGATATATTGCTCATGCCACTACCAAGGGAACATTGATTTCATTGTGTCGGCCAAGCTTAATTAAGTTGTAGTGTAAGCTGTTACTGAAGCCAATATATATGGAAGGGTTGAAAACCTCGTTGTCCCGGAGTTTTGTCTAATGTTAGAGTTGGGAGGGACAGAAACAGAATTTTCTTTTGTTTCCCCTAATTTCTTCTGTTTCTCATCCATTTCCTTAAATATCAGATATTCACCTACTCTTACTTTTTCAGTACAATTTTGAAGATTGTTCCACGATGTTGTTGAAGTGTGAAAACCCTATCACCGAGCTCCAACAGCATTTAACACATTGGTGAAAGACTTTCGTATCTTTCTATTTGTAGAGATATCAAAATAACATGGAATAAATACTACGATATTATGTGAAATATATTGGCATAGAAACCACAAGAATTCTGCTTTAAAACGAAATTGAATTTTCCTGTAGTCTTATTTTTTCCAGTGAATCTTCTCAAGATATTCTTTCTGGGGCTGGCCAGGTGGTGCAAGCAGTTAAAGTGCACGCACCCTGCTGGGGTTCATGGGTTCAGATCCCGGGCATGCACCAACACGCCACTTGTTAAACCATGCTGTGGCGGCATCCCATATAAAGTAGAGGAAGATGGGCAAGGATGTTAGCCCAGGACCAGTCTTCTTCAGCAAAAAAAACAAACAAACAAACAAAAAAAAAACAGGAGGATTGGCATTGGATGTTAGCTCAAGGCTGGTCTTCCTCACAAAAAAAAGATATTCTTTCTATATGTGTACTAATAAACCAGTTTAATTTTAGAGTCAGTGCCATAGAGAGGAGAATAACCACAAAGTATATTATCTTTAGAACACAAAACTTAGCCCTGATTCATCGAGGCTTTTAAAGTATAAATGAGTAATAGAATGCAAGGTGGGGAGATCTTTGGTTCCATTTACTAGAAAATTTTTTGAATACACATTATTGAGCTGCCATTTTCTCTGCAGTTCTCTCTCTCTTTTGTTTTAGGCAGTTCATTCCATTATTTTTACTTTTCTATAATTTGTTTCTTTTTCCATGACGATATATTTTTGTAATTTTATATAGCATATTTTGTACCATAAAGAATGTGTATGTGAAAGGTTGGGAGCATTGCCACAGTCCTAATAAAAACTGAGTTATTATTTTGAATGCCATTTGATCCATTTGTAGGCATTCAGAACAATTTAGACTTCATCATTCATTTAGTTTTCTCATGCAGGGCTGACACCATGCTATTATCCAACGTAGAGTTCTTTTACAAATCCAAAAATAAGTCCTGACTTGGTCAATAACTGACTCCCACCACATTTTTTCAAAAACTGTACAGTAATTACACTCACATGGTTGATACATGCTACATAGTAGCTCTCTGAAAATGAATACCAGTTTAATGGACATTTTATTTCTGTATTTTCAATTTTATTCTACTTCTTGCTATTAGTTCAGCATAGCCTATAGTGCTAGAAAGAAAAGCTCTCTTTCTCTTTCTCTTCTCTAAAGTTGGAAGGAAAATTAACCTTTCCAGTAGCGTATTTTATAACTTTCTTTAACTTCCCAACTTTAATAATACTTATCTAAAAATATATCTTGATGAATACTTATAGGATGATGGTAACATTTTTGTTTTCATTTTGTTGTAATTTACCTTTAGATAAAATGTGAACAAAACACAGAAGCCCAACATGCTGGTATAGTAATAATACACATAACTGTACCCCCCATACGCTGGCATAACGTTAAATGCCAGGGAGTAAGAAAAATAGTATCTGAAAATGTTAAATATATGGCTTAGTTTTCGTGCAGGGAGCATTCTTTATTATTTTCAAATGACATTTAAAAGCCATTCTTTGAGGATAAATAAATCTAAATTATAAATTAAAATATTTTTATCACAACCATGTGAATGACTATTTATTCAAGGATTTTTATTCTTATAACATCTGTACATCATTTAGAAATCAATTGATCAAAAAATAAGCATACATGACTTCTAAAATGGGAAAAATTAACAAATTGATTTTTAAATAAGACAATAAATGCATGGTTCATTCTTCATAGGTTGTGTATATCAACTGACATGACTCCTAGAGGGCTGTTATTCTTGATATGTGGGATTGGGACAGATTTGAAGTAAAATGCCACTTCCTCATCGTCTCTGTGGAACACATTCTTATGTTAAATGCCTTAGATCTTTGTGTTCACACAATGTCAGGAGTATACTTTTTGTTTGCTTGCTTGTTTGAGATGTATGATGCTCAGGCTAATATCACTTAGATGGCTGCATATTGAAAAACAACAAATTGTTCTGTTAAGGTCCTATTCTCCAAATATATAGTTTCAGCCTGTTGGCTTGTACTATCTGAGCATCACATACTACTCATTCATTCACACAACAAATATTCTTGAGCACAGTATGTGCCAGGCACTGTTCTGAGCACTGAGAATACAAAG
This sequence comes from Ceratotherium simum simum, assembly GCF_057802395.1. NCBI lineage: Eukaryota > Metazoa > Chordata > Mammalia > Perissodactyla > Rhinocerotidae > Ceratotherium > Ceratotherium simum. The sequence goes on along the minus strand of NC_141927.1, from coordinate 11,560,944 downwards.
TCAAATAGAATATCATACCTACCCTGGGAACTCACGGCCTAGTGTGAAACAAGGAAAATAAATCAGTGGTTGCATTTCAATGTAATAAGTGATAGGTCATTAACTGTGCTAACTGAGGGAAGGTGCATCTGGCTTCTTTTCCTTTTTTGATGTAGTTATTAAAGCTCCCTTGTAATAACATCAAAGAACCCCTAGTAAGGGTAACATATTAAACTCTTGTCGACTGATAACAATTCTTCTCAAAGTAGTTTAACATATCTTCGGGGAACACCATATAGAGGAGTGTTGATAGGGAAGAGGAGTGTGAAAATGTCCTGGGCCCAGAGTGTGAAGGCCAAGGGAGAAATGTCCAGGGAAAAGATATATCGAGGATATCCTGAGCACAGGAGGACTGCAAAGGATATTGGAATTATGAGAAAATCCACATTAGTTACTTTGGCTCAGGTTTCTCACTCTCATGTAAAGCTTGCATGGGAGCGTTTACTCTTGAAAGAGCAAGGAGTACAAAATCTTGCCTGTGCCTATAGTAGAAGAGCTATTTACCCAGTGCAATCAGATTTCTTGCCTGTGACCTTTCCTAGCAGTTATATTAGGGGCTTTATTAGATCAGTGTGCAGCTAGTGGCTCATCAATCTGAGGGGTGTGCTAAAGACATATTAAAGCAGGTAGGTCGCCAGCCATGTTCTATCAAAATAAAAGAGCCCATTGCATCATCAACATTTCTCATGCAATAAAGCAATTCTTGTAGCCGGTACCAGTAGAAAGTACAAAGCCTCTAAAGGATCTGGATGCAGAAGCTGGGAGAAGGCTTTAAACACTTAGGCCTAAAGATGTCAACAAAGAAAAGTAATGATGCAAACACTGAACTGAGAATTCTCTTCAGTTCATAGTTGGAAGCACATAAATTACATGGCTATCTAACATGTTAACGGTAAATTCCGAACGGACACGTTTCCTGATGTGCAATAACTACAACTTCCAAGGCCATAAATGAACCCCTGTGAACAGAAACTTAACAATTTTCTAGCACGGAGAAAGGACACAAACAAACAGGCACCAATAGAAGAAAACTTGTACTTCTTATTTAATAAGTAAATATAAAACAACCCTTTAGGTTATCACCTTTTAAAAATAGACTTGGTTAATCAGGCCAAATATATTTTCTGACAGTGGCTAAAATGAGCTTTGGCAAACTTCCAAAAGGAATTCATTTTTTTATGGAAGTGGTGCTCCAAGAATAAAGTTTTAGAAACTAATTAAAGAGCCAAAAGGAGAGTCCATCACATCTTCCACTCTGAAGATTTTCAGGAGTTTCAATCCTTCAGGCAGTCCAGTCTCAAGCCGTGTGTAGTTTAAAACACCATGACAAAAAATTGACACAAAAGCAGAATGGACTGGAAGCTTGTACCAAGGAAGAATTAATGGGCTGTGTTTTTGGCAAAGACCTTCATCTATGAATATGCCATCCTTTCCTTGAGACTCAAGTTTCTTCAAGAGTTTTTAAATCTAAATTTGAATGATGCAGAAAATAAACATGTAAAATAAATGCACCAAAACAAATCCTGGTGTCTAAAGCTATTGCCAGCTTTTTGTTTGTTTGTTTGGTTTAACATTGATCTGATATATTTGATATTTGATTTTGCTTAAAAATTCATTTGTATATGAATTTGGAATGACAGCCATTATGATACCCAAGTCCACTATTTGTTGCTTGCCAACGATGCACACCACACTGTACTAAACATGTGATTACCTTTACTCTTCAAAACAATCCTGCAAGGTATTATTACCCCCATTTAATAGTAGAGAAAACTAAAGTTATCAGAAGTTTTAAAATGTACTGCAGTTAAACTGCTGGCCAGGACAGAATTGCAAACATTGAATTAATCTTTTTGTTTTCTTTGCAACACCAAGGGCAAAGTGACAATGTCTCAGTGTATTTTATTAATTTTATTTTTTAATTTTATTTTATTAATTAATTTTATTGATGCTGCTTTTCTCTGATAGAACGTAAGCTTCAGAAGGTAGGAACTGTCTTGTTTCAATCACTTTCATATCTTTAGTGTATAATAGATTTTTCAGCACATTCTAGGCACTCAGTAACCACTAGTTAAATGAATAAGTAAAGAAATACAAATTATTTACAAAAGCTCCAGTGACTGTATTGAGTTTGATAAAGAAATGCTGGGTAGGGCTGTAATCTTGTTAAGGAGTAATTGTCTATAATTTTTACCTGCTTACCTGTTATCGGAGCAGCTTAGACATAAAAGAAATGTCTAGGAGAAATGATTATTGAGCCTAAATTCAAGTCGAGTTTTTGGGAGAACCTACTATCTGTTTGTTGGACGGAATTAGGTTCAAAAAATTATTTTAAAAAACAAAACAAAACTGTGTATGGATTTCTTCATGTTAAAGCTGTTCATTTAAATAGCTACAAATATACAACACCTTTCTTCATTTAAAGGAGGCAAATATTACAAGTAGAGATGCACTATTTCTAGGTAGAATTATCATAGTAAGTTTTATTTCTAAACGTGATTTTTTCCCCCTTCCTAAACGGGGAGCAGGGAGAAGTAAACCTTTAAGTTCTGTCCTGAGAGATGACATGTGACTGTGCAACCTCTGTGTCTTTCTCTGAAGCTCAGTAGGGCACTGCCTCGTATCTGTTATCCCCTTCCCTGTTTCACTCCATTTTTCCTTACTCTATGCCTTGAGATTGCCCTCCCTAAAATGTATTAGCACTTAAAATTTGCCTCAGGCTCTGTTGGTACAGGTCATTCTATTTTAGAAATCAATACATCACTAAATAGAATTGTGGGACAATTAGGCCCAAAATAATGTTTAGTGATGGTCCAGGGTAAAATGGCTAATTTAAAAATTTAGCTTTGCGTGCCCTAATCTCCTGTTGCCATGGACTTCTGTTTTCTGAAGCTTTATGCTTTCTTCATGGACTGCACCTGTCTCCACTCCTCTATTTTTGCTCTCAATGGCCTACTGCTTCATCCACTGCCTACTTTACTGCGAATCTCAGAAAATTAGCAGATATTAACTATACATCTTTGATGGTATAATTAATTATATACATATATACATTATACATGTAAAATAATTGTCATCATTAATTATTGCCTAGTTTAGTGCCTTCTTACCCTTTGCAAGGAATGGAGGAAGGAGAAGAAGAGGACTGAATCACACATAGAATGGGGTTTCTACTCTTAAGATGTTTGGTGTGTAATATGGAGTATAAGACTAGTAGAAACATGAATAAATATACATTTGGATCTGAGCAAATGAATCTTATTCAGCTTCAAAAATGTGCACAATAAACTTCTGAGATTGATCATATTGTCTACAATTTACAGAAGGGGAATGAAGGCTTGGAAAACTTAAGTAATTGGCTCAAGGTTTATATAACCAGCTCCAAAATTTGAAGCTAAAACTACTAACCTCCAAGACTCCTGTGTTAGCTTTTCCATAGAATGCATAACTTGATGGTATACAAGAGAAGACTGAGTCAAACACCCTAGGGAAACTAATGATACAGCATTGTAGGTTGTAGAAGAAAGGGAGATTCCTTAGTGTAACATGCATGTGAGTTGATTACGCTTTAAGACGTTTGAATGGATTGGTGTGGCACCTATTTGACTAACAGTGAATAATTATCTTCTAGCAAAACTTAGGAAATGAGTAGGAGAGTATTAAAATATGCCATCATTAGTAATAGTAATAGCAACCTGAGTAGTATGAGTGGTATTAATTATAATGGTATTAGTAGCAATAATGATATGTAGTAATAGTAGAAAAACTGCTATGTATCAGACACTGTGCCAAGTGCCTGATGAAAAGCCTTTGTTATCTAGTTTGGGCCTAATAATCACCTTTTTTGGTTAACAAGTGTGAGGGTTAATTTATATGTCACTTGATTCAGCTATGGTTTCCAGTTGTTGGTTAAACATCAGTCTAGATGTTGTTATGAGGGTATTTTTTTAGGTGTGGTTAACATTTAAATCATAGAATTTCATGAAGCAGATTATGCTCCATAATGTGGGTGGGCCTCATACAATCAGTAGAAAACTTTAAGAACAAAGACTGAGGTTTCTCTAAAAGGATAGTATTCCGCCTCCAGACCATCTTCAGACTCAACTGAAACATTCACTCCTGTCAGAACTTCCTACCTGCCAGTCTGGCCCTCAGATTTTAGACTTGCCAGCTGTGTGCTAATCACATAAGCCAATCCTAAAAATGAATAGCCCTATAAATTAGTTCTGTTTCTCTGGGCACCCTGACTAATACAATTTATTATCTGTTGTTGAGGATTCAAAGCAACCAAAGTGCATGAGGTAGTGTTTGGTCTTCCATTTGTTAGTCTATCTCTGAAGAGTCCTTGTATTTCAAGGATCAACAAAATAAACTATGCAATGTGTGCGTCCCACCCAAAAGTGAACAGCACTATAGCACTTTTCTGGGCGTCTCTCAAGACAGTAGTGAAGACAAATATCCCCAGTGGGCAGAACTTCAAGCAGTGCACCTGGTTGTTCATTTTGCTTAGAAGGAGAAATGACCAGATGTGTGATTATATACTGATTCATGGGCTGTGGCCAATGGTTTGGCTGGATAGTCAGGAATTTAGCAGTCAGGAATTTAGAAGGATCATGATTGGAAAATTGGTGACAAGGAGATCTGAGGAAGAGGTATGTGGATAGACCTTTCTGAACAGGTGAAAAATGTGAGGATATTTGTGTCCCATGTGAATGCCTACCCAACGGTGACCTCCAGAGAGGAGGATTTTAATAATCAAGTAGATACAATGACCCATTCTGTAGATACCAGTCAGCCTTTTTCTCTAGCCACTTCTCTAGCCATTGTTATCACTCAATGGACTCATGAACAAAGTGGCCATGGGTGCAGTGATGGAAGTTATGCATAAACTTAATAACGTGGATTTCCACTCACCAAGATCATTCTGACTGTGGCCGCTGCTGACTACCAGATCTGCCAGCAGCAAAGATCAACATTGGGTCCCTGATATGGCATCATTCCTTGGGGTGATTAGTCAACTCCCTGGTGCCAGGTTAATTACGTTGGAACACTTCCATTATGGAAGGGGCAGTGTTTTGTTCTTACTGAAGTAGACACTTTGGATATGAGTTTGACTTTCTCGTACACAATGCTTCTGCCAAAACTATCATCCATGGACTTAGAGAATGCCTTATTCTTAGAGAATGCCTCATGATGGGATTCCACATAGCATTAATTCTGATCGAGAAACCTACTTCACAGTAAATGGGGCTGGCTCAGTGGCATAGTGGTTAGATTCGTGCACTCCGCTTCGGTGGCCCTGGGTTCGCAGGTTCGGATCCTGGGCACGGACCTACGCACAGCTTATCAAGCCATGCTGTGGCAGATGTCCCACATGAAATGCAAGAAGATGGGCACAGCTGTTATCTCAATGCCATCTTCCTCAGCAAACACACCTGTGTGTTCCTAACACAACAGGTGTTAGCACAGGGCTAATCTTCCTCACAAAAAATAAATAAATAAAAAAATAAATGAAGTACAGCAATAGAGCCATGTTTATGGAATTTATTGGTCTTGCTATGTTCCCTGCCATCCTGAAACAACTGGTTTGAAGAACAGTGGAATAGCCCTTTGAAGACTCAGTGATAGTGCCAACTATGTGGCAATACCTTGAGGGGCTGGGCAAGGTTCTCCAGAAGGTTGTATATGTTCTAAATTAGCATTCGATATATGGAGTTATTTCTCTTGTAGCCAAGATTCGTGGATCTGGGATTCAAGGGGTAGAAATGCACGTGATACCATTCACTATTACCCCTGATGCAGAGGTCTTAGTTCCAGTGAGAGGAATGCGTTCAAGAAAAAGGTGGACAGACTCACAGGGGAATTGGGGCAGCTCTGCTTGCTAGTGTATGTGGGGGAGATATGTTTATTTTGTCAATCCTTGAAATATAGGGACTCTCTTCATAGACAAATTCACAAACTGAAGGCCAGTACCCCATTTGATGCACATTGTTTGCTTTGAATTTTCAACAACAAATAATGAATTTGTATTAGAGTTCTCCAAAGAAGTAGAATCAATAGAAGGTATGCATGTGTATATATACACATATATGTGTGTATACACACACACACATATGCATCTAATACAACATCTGTATATCGTCTATATAATATATATACAATGTATCTATATAGTATATAGGTTATATTTAACATCTATGTAATATATGAATACAATATATAACATAACATTTATATAGTACAACACTAATAGTACTTCTATCTATATATATGTATATAGAAATACTCTATATCTATCTTTTTCTACATGTAGCGATATATTTTATATATATTACATATATAAATCTATATATCTCTATTTATCTATCGAGAGAGAAATTTATTTTAAGAAATTGGCTCACGTGCATGGGCTGCAAAGCCTGAAATTTGCAAGGTGGGCTAGCAGGCTGAAAGTTCTAGCGAAATGTAGTCTTGAGTCTGAAGGCAATCTGGAGGCAGAATTCTTTCCTCTTTGGGAAACTTCAGTCTTTGTTCTTAAGGCTTTCAACTAATTGGATGATATCCACCCACAGTATGTCAAATAAAATGTTTTACTCAAATTCTACTGATTTAAATGTTAATCACAGCAACATCTAGACTGGCATTTGAGCAAACAACTGGATATCATAGCCTAACCAGGTTGATGCATAACTTTAACCATCACAACAATGATATATTTTGTATCCCTTAAAAGATGTGAACACTGTGATTCAAATCAGTCAAATAGCTTTCCCCAAATCATACAATTTAAATGGCAGAACCAGGATTCAAATCTTTTTCTCTCTGATTAATAGCCTATAATTCCACCCCAAATGGGCTACAGCTTCCTTATATTATTAATACCTTGAATAATAAATTTGTCAACATTTTAATAATTATGGAACTCTTAACTCTGCTTTTTGCCATCACAGTGTCAGGATCCTTACCTCCATAGAAGCCACCATCCATGTCTGCTCTGATGGAGGCTGATGTTAATATAAATTAATATAATGTATAGATGGATAATAAAAACAAACATATTTGATAAAGAGTTAATAACCAAAATATATAAGGAACTCCTACAACCCAAAAGCAAAAAAACCCAAATAACTCAATTAAAAAATGGACCAAGGAACTGAATAGGTATTTCTCCGAAAAAGACATAGATATGGACAACAAGTATATGAAAAAGTATGCAACATCACTAATCATCAGGGAAATGCAAATTAAAAGCACAATGAGATAACACCTCACACCTGTTAGGTTGGCTAGTATCCAAAAAATAACAAATGTTGGCAAGGATGTGGAGAAATTGGAACTCTTATGTACTGTTGATGGGAATGTAAATTAGCGCAGCCATTGTGGAAAACAGTATTGAGGCTCCTCAAGATATTAAAAATAGAACCACCATCTGATTCAGGAATCCTACTTCTGTGTATATATCCAAAGGAATTGAAATCAGGATCTCAAAGAAATATCTATACTCCAATGTTTATTGTTTATTGTAGCATTATTCACAATAGCTGAAATATGGAAATAATCTAAGTTTCTGTCAATGGATAAATGAATAAAGAAAATTTGTGTATATTTAAATATATATATATATATATATTTAAAATGGAATATTACTCAGCCTTAAAAAAGAAGGAAATCCTGCCATTTGTGACAACGTGGGTGAACCTGGAAGGCATTATGCCAAGTGAAATAAGACAGATATGGAAGGACAAATATTATATGATACCACTTATATGAGGAATCTAGAATAGTCAACCTCATAGAAGCAGAGAGCAGAATGGTGGTTGCCAGGGGCTGGTGGGAGGAGAAAATGGGGAGGTATTAGTCAAAGTATACAAAGTTGCAGTTATACAAGATAACTAAGTCCTAGAGATCTTCCCTATAGCATACTGCCTATAGTTAACATACTGTATTATATACTTAAAATTTTGCTAAGAGGGTAGATATTATGTTAAATGTTTTTATCAACAAAAATCAATCAATATCAATAAATAAAGAGGGTGGAGGAAACTTTTGTAGGTGATGAAGGTGAGATTGCGGTGATGGTTTCATGGGTGTATACTTATCTCCAAACTCATGAAGTTGTATGCATTAAATATGTACAGCTATTTATATGTCAATCAATCATACCTCAATAAAAAGGTTTAAAAACAAATAAAAATAACTATGAGTTGGAGGTTGAGAGTGGATAAGTGAATGAGCTGTATGAACCATACAAGGCTCAAGAAAGTTGGAAGATATAAAATAGTAGTTTTTTGGTTTAACATTTTAAAGAGGAAAATATTTCTTTTATTTTCTCTGTCATTTTTTTTCTATTTCAGCAACACTGATATTATACGTGAAAATGTTAAGAATTAGATGTTCAAAGATATTTTTAGCTATTTTTTAGAATCCTGCTACTTCTTCAAAAAATACTTATATATACACATATATCTTTCAAAACTTTTAAACTAGGTTATGGTGCTTCACAGTATCATACTTTCGGTGTATTTATGACCTAACTATTTTCTTAAAGGCAATTTTTATTTTTCATGTAAATATAAACTTTGTTTTGTTTTGTTTGTTTCTCTCCACACTTTAATATGTTGTCTGAGTTCTATGTGCTCTAAGACAACATTTATATATATATTGGATTGCACCCTTGGCTTTACTTTTAACTTATAAATTATTCACCAAAATTTCTTTTCCAGGTTGGTCTTTGAAGGTGCTATACTGTGAATAACTAAGTCGAAATTTTATGGTAGAAGGAATGATTTTCTTTCTCATGCATTTGACATAGAAAACTTTAAACATGTGGTTTCATCCTTTCAGAATGTGCTTTGACCTCCCGATATGTGGCATAGAATTACGAAGACACAGATGTTATGCTGACATCTTTCTTTGAAAGTTGCTATGCTTTGTTCTACTTTTTCACATTTTACAGAATAAAAGTCAGTGATTTTTCAAACAAGTTATAGTTTTGTAATCAAAATAACAAATAGTTATCAATTTTCTCATATTCTCTATATGTTTTTAGCCAACTCTCTTTTGAATATAATCAATAAAAAAATCAAAGTGTGTGTGTGTGTGTAAACACACACGTGCAAAAAGAATCACTATAAAGTTTAAGAGTCAGAAGTATCACTAGCAAGCCAAATTTTCAAATTGAGTCTTTCAATTTTATTAAGTTCTTCTTAGGATTATTTCTAGACTATCCATTATAGCTTCTGTAACCCTGGGTTTCATTTTTAAACTTGAGGTATGCCCCTATTGCCTGAGTATCACTAAAAGTGCTTTGGATATTCTTTAATGACTATGTGGTATCTTATCAAAATATCTTTACATTAAATATAGGCAACATTAAATTCTGAGTTATTAATGGGATAAAGACAGTATATAGTTCTTTCCAATTTGCCTTTCTTCAAATAAACAGCAAGCTAGTTTAAATTTCTTATTTTGACAGGTATGTATGTTTCAATGTGCTTAATTACATGGCAACAAATTATAATATACACACACAAATCACCTTTAAGCTTGTGTATAGATACTTTGTTAAATAAATGAGAGTTGGTTAATGAAATGTTTTGCAGCAATGCTTTCAAGAATATGAATTAAACAATATAGCTTTTGTTGAAGGGATCAAGGCTTGACACCTATTAGCCATGAATTATTGATACGTAGCAGGAGTGACCAAGTTATCAGAGAATTACATCAGGAGATTACAATGGTCAGCCAGTCTTAAGGGCAGTAGCACCCATGAGATCATGAGCCCACAGCAAACAGGTATAACTAGCTGTCAGTGTGACTTGACAGAGCACAAAGACATTCCAGAAAGAGTCACAAAGGACTTGAGTTTAACTTGAAGAAGTGCGGACACCAAGGGAACTATTTCAGAGTGTATGCTAAGTTTGTCTTTTGCCTCAGGTAGCCACCAATTATGTATGCTATAAATGTAAGCTGGTTTCTCTGCTAAAGGAGAAGGTTAAAGGGCTCCAGGAACATCTCTCTATGCACTGAGGTTTTTCAAAGGCTAAAAGGCTAGGAGAGAATAAGAGAAAGAATACAAGAATAAAACCAGAAAAAAATGCCAAGGAGAAAGAGATAATACCAATGAAAATAGCAGGTGAAGCAATGAAAAATTCACAGAAGAAAAAACAAAAAGAAAGAGAACGTGTATACATCTGGATTTACAAGCCATTACAAAGCCTTTCTAATAAAACGTGAAGTGAGAATATTACAAGAAGCAGCAGAATTCCCTGTTTCATATACTCACAAGGACACTGATAAAGACAAGCAAATGCATGGGATCTTTTTGCTCACTAACGTTCATCCATTCATTCATTCGCTCACTCATTTATTCTATTAATTCAAGTATCACCAAGTTTTTTAGTATGTGGTACCCCCTCGCTGAGGAACATGGAGCTTGATTTGTAGATATGACAAGATAAATGTCATGCTCCTTTATTGGAGAGTGTACCTGACATGTGAAACAGACAGTCAAGACTCGCTGAATTGCAGACTTTTAACAATTTCTGCTGATCTGAAGTGTTTCTCTAGTGATTTTTATGATCCTGTGCAGCACAACACTGGAATTTAGCCATAGTAAGTACTGTACTCTCTTATTTTTGGTCTAAGGTAGAGATTTGGAAAGAGAAAATAAGCTAGAGGAATTAAATATTTGTTCAATTAAAGATGTTTGGACAATGAATTTTAGCAGTAAAGAAGCTTACTCCTGATAAGAAAAAGAGAGAAAATAATGGGATGGGAGGAAGAATTGTCAACTGATAAGCAATCTTTTTAAGATAAACTGGAAAGGAGGAAGAAAAATGGGAAACCAAATTTATGAAATTAGATATCATAGAAGAAATTAGGTATATCATGAGGGATAGAAGTGATTCTGGTGTTACACAATAATTTTCAGTAGGGAATAATAGAAATAGTGCTAATAATAGTACTTGTGAACTTATATATGAATAGTTTGTACATATACACGTACATGTTAATTTAAATAGGAAATATAATGCATTCTAATGTAAGCATGTGAAAATAATTTTACAGTTATGGGTCTGGAGGTTGGAGTAGAGCAGTGGGGGGAAATAACTTGTTTAAAAAAGTCTCATAAAGGAAAAAAATCCAAGAAGAGTAGCATTTTATATGCAGGGATTATTGAACAAGGGACCATGATCTGGTGTTACACAATAATTTTCAGTAGGGAATAATAGAAATAGTGCTAATAATAGTACTTGTGAACTTATATATGAATAGTTTGTACATATACACGTACATGTTAATTTAAATAGGAAATATAATGCATTCTAATGTAAGCATGTGAAAATAATTTTACAGTTATGGGTCTGGAGGTTGGAGTAGAGCAGTGGGGGGAAATAACTTGTTTAAAAAAGTCTCATAAAGGAAAAAAATCCAAGAAGAGTAGCATTTTATATGCAGGGATTATTGAACAAGGGACCATGATCAAGTAGCTATCAGTTGCTTTAGTTAAAATAAAGAAGTAATTTTGTTATGGAAACAAAATCTTAAAGACCATTCAATTAAAAAGGAAAAAATTACTTTTCTTTTCTAACTTTGATTATAAAATGTGTGCATGATATAATAAATTTGAAACATTTCTCTCCAGGCACCTATAAAATGTCTCATCCTGATAAATGACAACATATGATAAATCAGATAATTATATTTCTATGTATGTTGAGGAAGCAATGCACAGAATTTAATTTGAATCAACAAATAAAGTTGGCCATTTGGACATAATGAGTAACTTAAGTTTCTCAGAGATCTCAGTACTGTTGGCCTTTTTTCAAATATTGAACATTGAAAATAATATGTGTTCCGAGGAATATCATATTTGTAGGGATATGATGGTGGAAAAGATATGACTAATCCTGGCATCATAGAGCTACGATCCAAGGAACTGTTATGATAATCTCTATGATAGAAAAAGTATGAATTGCTATGTGAACACATAGCAAGTGCAACTATCTGGGCAAATGGGAATTATAGAAGGTATAAAGATGTGCAGGCTGTTGTCCAGCCAAGGGAGGGAGTTGGGGCTGGCATCTAGATGATGATCTCCAGTCAACCAACTCACCATAGAAGGGGCTGTACCAGCTCAGAAGAAAGGGTAGCTCTTGTCATTTCCTACCCAGAGGGTTGTGTTTTTCCATTTTAAACCATATAAAAGTACTATAAATGCTAGATATGGTCCAAAAATTATTTATTTAAAAAATCTCTTTATCTACATCCATAAATCTTCTTTTTATAAAAAACAATTGGATTACTTGAAGCTTGTTAAAAAATTGCATGAATATATAAAATTGTATAAAGAAGACTAAAGTCCCAAATGTGCCCACTTATTAAAAACACTAAGGACAAAGAAAGTACATTCTCAAATATGCAATAAGAAGCATAAAAGGGAAACGAAAGATTTCTTGGTGTAGGGATAATATTTTTATGTTAACAATGATAGAGGTAAAGAAGAACTCAATATCTCAAATTCTCCTTTTTTATAGTCATCTTCTTCACCAGTAATAATGTCCATGATTAATATTTACGATATTAAGAGATCACTGAAACTCCAGATGTCAAGATAGAGTAAAAATAACCTAACTGCTAAATATGTTTAAATTGTTATAACCAGGCAAATCACATCCCAGACTGCAAAGGGTTTCTAGTAGGCAGGATCAAAATTTCATTGTTAATAAATTTCTTGAAATACAAGGAAAATAATTGGTTGCCATGATTTTTAAAGTAGATAAAAGTATATTTTGGAAACTACAGAAGAACAAATTTGACGTTGCTTCCAAGGAAAACCATAGAAATATTTATAGAATGGAGCTAAAGAGTAGGACTCATAGTTAGACAGATGTGGATTTCATCTCTGGCCTCACAATTTCATAGTTTTGTGTCTTTGTGAAAATTAACTATGCTTCCTAAACTTTGTTTACCTCTTGGACAAAATGAATATAATAATAGTTTCTACCTAAGGAGGTTGTTTAGAAGATAAAAAAGACTAATACCAAGATATTTCTTAGAATAAAATTAGCACTCAAAACATGATTTTCTTAACAATACTATTAATACATAAAATGTTTATGAACATATAGGAGAAAAAGGGAAGCAGAATTTCCTAACAGTCAGTATGAGGTCACTAAGAATAAGTCATTCTAAATTGAAATCATTTCTATTTTTAATAGAGTTGCTAAATTGGTAAATTAAAATAAGGCCATTCACATAAAGCATCTTGATTTTACAACGACATTTGACAGGGCCTTTTATAGCAGAGAACTTGAGAGAAAATAAAAGTGTCTTAGTCAGACGGAAGTTAGGAATATTTGCAGATGACAAAAAAGTACACTAGCACTGAACACCAAAGTTAGCACAGGATGATTTTTTTCCAGTAGTATGTTGAAGAGAAAAATGCTTTGATCATGTTCTGGGTAGTATTTTAATCAACAACTTGAACTTAGAAATGCCATGCTAATCAAAACATAAAATGATTAAAAGTTGGAAACCATGGCTAATGTGATAAGAAAGAATTGAGATTTTCATATATCCCAGAAATGAAAATAGAGCAAAACAAAATACAAATTGTTATAGCTATAAATATGAATGGATTACTGCATTTAAATAAAAAAGAGTTGATTACGCCATAAAAGGACAGAGTCTCTCTAAGAATAGGAATTTATGGAGTGGAAAATAAAACTTTGGAATTTTTGGTTAACTACAAATTCAGTATGATTTAACAATATGATTGATTTTAAAATAACTTATGTAATCAGAGATAACGTGAATGAAATCATAACATTTTACAACATTTTATTACAAAGGACTCTGTCCCAATAACCCCCTTTGATAACTGATAGAGTGAGTAGAACTCTTAGTACAATGTCTGGCATAGAGTAGGCACTTGACAAACAATTTCCTTCTTTTTACCTGTGGAATAGTAAAATATTAAATACGTAGGGCTTTAGAGTGGTAATTCTTAACTAGTGAGCTACCATAATGTCAAAGAGAGGAAGAAGCGTAGTTTGACAAAGAGATTTCTAATTGTGACTCTTAAGGGAAGATGACGTGGTATTTTCCCAGGGTGATTCAGCATTTTTGATGGGGTAGGAGAACTGGAGAGGAGATACCATCTGCCAGGTTTGTATAATTATCAGAAGACATGGATTAAAAATGTTAAGAATTGTCTCTCTAAGGGACAATACTGGGATGCTATGATTTGGAGGGAAAACACATTTTAATAATACACATGCCTTTTTAATATTTTCCACTATTAATGTAAAACATGGTGCCATGAAAATAGGGAGTATCGCATAGCTGAACATGCACAGCCAGAAACAAGGCTGGATGGCCAGCTGTTGTGGGTGTTATGAAAGGAATGACATAGTGGGCATGAGATTGTCATAGAGGATCTCTAATGTCCTCCTCATTTCAAACATATCTGGAGGAAAACTCCAGCAAAAATAAATAGATATTGGGAGGTATTTCGTGTGTCATTCGTGATTATAACAATAATCGTACCTAACCCCATACTCTATGAAAAGCAGTAGGACTATAAGATGAGGACTATTACACTCTATATTCAAATAGGGAATCTAAAGCACAACGAGGATGCTGCCTGCTGTAGTTCACACATCTAGGAACCAGGAAGCTGAGGTGATGGATCACTACCACTCAAAGCCTCTGAGATTTCCAGTGACCAAATTTCCCCACCAATGTGTCTATCAGCTTCCTGAGCAGAAAACGAGGTTTTTATTAAAGTAGAGTGCTTATTACTGATGCACCATCAGCCGTGGATGTCATTAAAAGAAATTATTTTAGTTTTATCATCAGTAAATGTAGAGAGTCCCAAAGGGTGCTGGAGAGTTCCCCTCACTCCTGCCTGCCCCTTAGGGACTTGAGGGTCCTATTTGTAGTGCCTTTCCAGAAATTAAGAAAAGTATATTTCATATGTTACATAAATTACCTGTTGTTGAAGTTGATATTTTTTATATTGAAATATGTTAAATTCTTCCCAAGGCAATTTCATACTTTAAAGCCATATAAAAGCTTAATTGTAAGGATGGTTATGCTATATTTTCTTAAATTTTCTCTTATTAAAACATATACAATAATTCCCACTAAGTGAGAAATACCGGTTATAAATATTCAAATTGGTCACAACTGAATATTGAAATTTAGAAAAAATTTACGTAAGTAGAAAACAAGCCAAGGTATTGTAAATATATTAACTTAATATTGTCTTTATAGTAGTGTGAATAAAACCTTATTGAAAGAATTAGAAAAAGATAGTGACTTTTGTTTTTTTCCACGTGTGATATTAAGCCAGTATGAATTCTGCTCTTGCTAGAACAAACAGAAATGTGAGATGAAAGTTATGTAATAAAAAATAAAATTATATTGGACCTCCTCGGTGACCATTGACTTTTATTGTCTTTCTTTTCTTTTTGTGGATTTTTTTCTTTTTGATCTAACTTCCAGGAGGTGTCCTCAACTTTTGTAACTCTTAAAAAAATAAAATGATATGATATGAATAATATAATATAAATATTAAATATAAATGTAATCCATATAATTAACATTTTAATTAGCATAATATAAAATATAATGAAAAGGTGATCTCAAAAGAAAGAAAGAAAATTGGTGGTAGGATAAACTGAGAACTCTCTCTTTCATAATGCTAGGTCCCTAAAAGAGCTGCTTCTCAGGAAAAGAATTACTAATAGCAAATATATTTACTGACCTATGGAGGTTACAAGTAAGATCATCTCTCTACCTCAGTTCAGAAAATAAACTATCATTGGTGAGAAATAAAACCCCAAGTCTCTACCTCACATAGATATGGAGTCCAGTTTATACCATCCAGCTGAAGCATGAGTCTTCAAACCCACAAATTAATGTAAAATTTGTCCCAAAATAGAAAAATAGCTATAGGGAGAAGGAAATACACACTTGCTGTGTGGAAATATGTCTATGACTCAGTGAGCAACGGTACCCTAATAGAAGAATCACTGAGATATTAAACAGAATGCATTTCAAAGTGATAAAGATATCTACATGTAAGAGAAAAAAATAGGGGCTGGCCCCATGGTGTAGTGGTTAAACCTGGTGCACTCTGCTTCAGCGGCCCAGGTCTGTAGGCTCAGATCCAGAGTGGGACCTACACCATTCGTCAGCCATGCTGTGGTGGCATCCTACATACAAAATAGAGGAAGATTGGCACAGATGTTAGCTCAGGGCAAATCTTCCTCAAGCAACAAAAGAAAGAGGAAGATTGGCAACAGATGTTAGCTCAGAGTGAATCTTACTCACAAAAAAAAAAAAAGAAAATAAGAATATTTTTCAACTTTCAGGAGAGAATAACAGAATGTTGAGAAACAATATTCAAAATGATTTGGTTGATAATTTTCCAGGATAGATAAAATTTTAAACCCTCTGAATAGATAAACTCAACACGCCGAAGACTGTGAGATTACATTTTCAAAATGCTGAGAAAACATAATTGTAACCTTTGAATTCTATATCCAGCTAAAGCACTGTTCAAGAGGGAGAATAGAAATGGGGGGGTTGGGACACAAAGTTTGAGAATGTATACTTAATTGAAGCCTATTTGAAGGAAACAAATAAACCACAACAATTATATACTCTCAGTCTTTGCTTCTTTTTCCATAATATATTCAGTAAGAAGGAAACTGGAAACCTGATTTCAAAAAAAAAGATTATGAATTAAGAAGCAATTTTGAGCAAATGTTGGTATACATGTAGGTTAAGCTAAATAATCATTGACTGAAAATTAATGACTAAAATAATGTCTAGGTTGGGGAAGATGATAAAAATACAGTAAAACTAAAACATTAAGTAATAAAATCATAATAGTTCCTACAAAGATGCATAGACACAATACCTAATTTTTTGTGTAGATCTCAGGAGTGTACTTTTAAAAAATACACTTAAAATTTATTAAGTGTATATTTTAAAATTTAAAAGTAACTACTCAAATATCAACAATAAGATATTGAAGCTAACAGAAGAAGAAATATAATTTTAAAAACCATACTCCAGAAAACAAAGGAGGAATAAAAGCAAGGGTAACATGATAATTAAGAAAACACAAAAATGCATCAGTAATCTCAATAGATATAAATTAATTTAATCTATTTTGAAAGACTGAGAGTCTGGCAGTATTAAATTAAAAAATAAAATCTAGCCATATATTCTTTGTAAGAAATACACATATATCATGATAACTCAGAAAAGCTGGGCTTAAAAAGATGGAATAATTAGTCCATGAAAATAATATTCTAAATAAAATTAAAAAACTATATTAATATCAGACAAAAGAAAATGTACAAAACATATTATGGAAAGTCAGTCACTACATAATGATAAAAGAAACAGCTTACTGGAAGACATAAAAATCCTTGATTTATATACTCTGAAAAGTCATATTCTCAAATTACATGAAGCAAACATTGACAGAATTTTTTTTTTTTTTTGGTGAGGAAGATCCACCCTGAGCTAACATACAATGCCAATCCTCCTCTTTTTTGCTGAGGAAGACTGGCCCTGGGCTAATATCCATGCCCATCTTCCTCTACTTTATATGGGACGCCGCCACAGCATGGCTTGACAAGCAGTGCATCGGTGCGCACCCGGGATCCGAACCTGTGAACCCTGGGCTGCCGAAGCAGAGTGCGTGCACTTAACAGCTGTGCCACCGGGCTGGCCCAGACAGAATATTTTAAATGAACAGCCTGTGGTGGGATGTTTTAACACAAATAGATCAAATATTTGGATAAAATAGAGTAAGTATAATTTAAAATTTGGAAAACACAACGAATAAGCTTTATTTGGTAGACATATTTGGAATCCCATAGCTCAAAAGAGAGAATAGGCATTCATTCTAAGCATCCATGAGAAATGAAGTTGAATTGGTCCAGTATATGTCACAAAGACAAACATTAAAAAATATAAAAGAATCAAAAACTTACTGACCACATATTCAGCTCAAGCAAAATATAATTAGAAATCAATAACAAAAACAAGCCTCATTTAAAAATACAAACTTTGGAAACTTAGAAATACAGTTGACCTTCATTACTCACGGGTTCCGTATTTGCAAGTTAGCATACTTGCTGAAATGTATTTGCAACCCTCAAATCAATACTTGAGGTGATTTCATACCCAATGTGCACATTCCTATCTGAGGTCAAACAAGGTGACCCTGCCTTCTTGTTTTAGCCCTTACACAGTAAACAAGCATCCTTTTCATGGTCTATTTAGTGCCACATTTTTTGCATTTTTGTGTTTTTTGTTGGTGGTCACACTGTTTAAAATGTTCCCCAAGCATAGTTCTAAAGTGCTGTTTAGTGTTCCTAAGCACAAGAAGACTGATATGCCTTATGGAGAATATATGTGTGTTAGATAAGCTTCATGCAGGCATGAGTCAGAGTGCTGCTGGCCATGAGTTCAACATTAACGAGTTAATATTTATATATATACACACACGTATATGTAAAATATATATCTGTACACACATATGTATTAATAATAAGGTGTATTTACATAGAAACCCACAGAAAACAAGGTTACATATTGATGATCATGTCATGAAAATGTGAACAGAGGCTCATACGAATCTAACTTTGTATTTCCCCTGGGACAATAATGTAGTATTTGCTAATTCAATCTTCACAGCAACTTTATAGAACATGACTCCTGTGAATAAAGACTATCAGCTGTACATTTCCCATTAATTAGTAGGCCAAAGAAATAATTTTATTGGGTATCAGAGAATATTTTAGGCTGTTTGGAAATGATGAAAAACATCAATAGCCATCCTTTTATTTCTAAACACAGTTCTACCTTGGTATTTTCACTGGATATTAATTGATATAGTCTAGCCACTTGACTTATTTTTTCCATAAAATAAAAGTATGTCCTCTGTATTACACAGTTCATACAATCATAATTTGGGTACTGTCTTCCCAAACACCAGAAAATTTGGATGCAAATTTATTTTCATGTTATTTTTGTCACCATTCCCCTAGAATTTTCCTGGTAGTTACATCAGTTTCAGTTAAAGCACTGCAAATAGATCATTTTAAAAGCTAAGTTAGAATGATCACAATGGAAATGGAGTAGTAGTTGAATTTCCCATTGATAATCAGGATCCATCACTCCAGCCATCACGTAACTCCCTTCCTTGCCGGTTGATTCAGAGGCATGAAGAATCCAAAGTGGCCAGGCAGCAGTCTTAACTTCCAGTTCAATGGAATTATTGTTGTGTCTCCTGGTAGAAGCATTCTTCCCTTGGGAACTAAGACCTCTAGGCCAGCAAAGCATCAAGTTGTGGGAACAGGAAGCAATAATTTTGCTAGTGGGTCACTAGGGGTAATAGTAAGTGGTGCCCCTCCCATTTCCACACCTTGATTCCTGGACCCGTGAATCCTGACTATGAGAGAAATAGCACCACATACAGGATGCTGACTCGGAGCATATTCAGACTTCTGGAAAACCTCGCCCCAGCCCTGCAAGGTATTGCCACCTAGCTGGCACTGTAACTGAGTCTTCAAAAAGCCATTCCACACTTCTATCAAGCTGGCTGCTTCAGGATGGTGGGAAACATGGTAAGACTGTTACCAAATACATACCTAGGTTCTTTACCCACCACACAAGCGGGGCCAAATAAAACTAGAACACCAGGCTTATGGCAAACAAAGAGTTTTTATTTCAA
The DNA here is from genome assembly GCF_057802395.1 of Ceratotherium simum simum. NCBI lineage: Eukaryota > Metazoa > Chordata > Mammalia > Perissodactyla > Rhinocerotidae > Ceratotherium > Ceratotherium simum. Next base: position 11,541,137 of record NC_141927.1, on the reverse strand, counting down.
GTGACGTCAGCCAGGAGATGAGAGCTCTCAAATTTGTCCCATCTACCCAAAAGATGGGAGGCAAGGTGTTTTAAAGGTTGTGAGGAATGTGGCTGCTGGTAGGGAGGGGGAGCCTGTGGCCTTGCTGGTCAGCGCTTTCCCACCAGCCTGCATTTGGCCTGTGAGGTTGCTGGCAGGGAGGAGGAGGGCGAGATAAGAGAATCGCAGGTGGCTGTCCTTCAACTGTCTCTGTCTCCATGGTGGCTGGTGGATTCTGGCACCACGAAGCCAAGGAGTTGAGGGCTGAGAAGCTTTAGCTTCTTGATGTCAATTCCCTGTAACAAACCTCAAGAACTGGCAATTACCCAAAACTTCAGTGTGAGCCCAGCTTGAGACCACCTGGACTTTTAACAATTTGTAACTTCTATCTGCCCTGTAAAGTTCAGGGATGCAAAGGTTTAAAAAACTGATATTTACATATGGATGTAACTTAGAGAAACAGGGATAGAGGATGAGTGCTTTTGGTTTTAACCCCATGTATTCTGGGTTTAATGTAGGGGAACTGATATCAGGGCCGGTATCAAGACCAGTGAATTCCATTAGCAGGGGCCCACTGTCACACTTCTTTTGCTGGGAAGTGAGTTCCTTGATCAGAAACAATGCTGTGTAGAATAGCATGATGATTAGTAAGACATTCTGTAAGTCCAGGGATGGTAGTTTTGGCAGAAGCATTGCATGCAGGGAAGGCAAATTCATATCCCGAGTAAATATTTATTTCACTAAGAACAAAATGCTGTCTCTTCCAGGATGAAAGTGGTCCAGTGTACTTAATTTGCCACCAGAGAGCTGGCTGGTCACCCTGGGGAATGGTACCCTATCAAGGCCTCCCAGTTCTGCTGGCTGGGGGGATTTCCTTTCACTGCTGTCCTGCAGGGTGATCTTAGGAAGGAGCTGTAGTGCTGCAGCTGCTCACTTTCAGGTGGTACCTGCGGATCACTCAGAACCACGTGTTTATCAGGCCCAAGTCTTCTCTTCTTCTGTCAGTTGATCACAGCAAACTCCCCACAGGCACAGACTAGTAGAAAGAAGGCAGTGTAGCAGGAGTTGGGATCATGGCATTTGGGCCACTTCTTGTACCTTACTCACGCCTTCAGGACCCGCCCGGCCTGATCAGCTATTCCACTTACGTTTGAAGACAGAGTGATGCTGTGCTTGCCCAACTGTATCGCTTGGTGGATCATACAGCATCTAGTTCATGAGGGGCAGCTCAAGTCACGTGGTAACATGGTGGCCCATAGCCAGGCATTTGGTCTCTACCAAGGCCCAGTAGTGAGCTAAGAGCTGTTTCTCAAATTGAGAGTAGTTATCTGCAGAGGATGGCAGGGCTTTGCTCTAAATCCTAAGGTCTGGGCAGTGGTTCATCTATAAGGTCCTGCCAAAATCTCCAAACAGCATCCCTATCTGCCATGGACACTTGGAGCACCATTACATTGGCTGGGTCATGTGGCCCAAGTGGCAGAGCAGCCTGGACCTGCTGCAAAGCCTATTCTTGTTCTGGGCCCCACTCAAAACCAATAGCTTTTCGGGTCACGCAGTAAATGGATTGGAGTAACACACCCAAACGAGGGTTATGTTGCCTCCAAATGCCAAATAGGCCCACTAGGCCTTGTGCTTCCTTTTTGTTTTAAGAGGGGCCAGATTCAACAACTTATCCTTCATATTAGAGGAAATCTTAACATGCTCCATACCACTGAACCTCTAGAAATTTCACTAGGGTAGAAAGCCCCGAATTTTTGTCAGATTTATTTCCCACCCTCTGACAATGAATGTCTTACCAATAACTCTAGAATAGTTGTTACTTCTTACTCACTAGGTCCAATCAGCATAATGTCATCAACGTAATGGATCAGTGTGATACACTGTGGAAGGGAAAGGTGGTCAAGATCCCTGAGAACTACATTATGACATGGGGCTGGAGAGTTGATACACCCCTGAGGTAGGACAGTGAAGGTGTGTTGCTGCTCTTGCCAGCTGAAAGTATACTGTTTCTGGTGGTCTTTAATAACAGATATTGAGAAAAAAAAAATTGTCAGATCAATAGCTTCGCACCAGATACTAGAAATTATGTTAGTTTGCTCAAGCAATGAAACCACATTTGGTACAGTAGCTACAATGGAGATCACCACCTGGTTAAGCTTATAATAATACCATCATTCTCCAAGATCCATCTGTTTTCTGTACCGTCCAAATCACCAAGCTGCATGGGGATGTGGTAGGAATCACCACTCCTGCATCCTTAAGTCCTTGATGGTGGCACTAATCTCTGCAATCCCTCTAGGAAGGTGATAATGGTTTGCTTTAGTATTTTCCTAGCTAGAAACAGTTCTAATAACTTCCACTTGGACTTTCCCACCAGAATAGCCCTCACTCCACAAGTCAGGAAACCAGTGTGGGATTCTGCCAGCTGCTGAATATGTCTATTCTAATTATGCATTTCAGAACTGGGAAAACAGCCACAGCATGGGTTCAGGGACAAACAGGGCCTACTGTGAGATGGACCTGAGCTAAAACTCCGTTGATCTCCTGACCTCCATAAGCCCCTGTTCTGACTGGTGGACCACAGTGATGTTCTGAGTCTCTTGGAATTAAGTATTTGTTCGGAGCCAGTGTCCAATCATCCCCAAAAGGACTGATTATTTCCTTTTCTTCAATGCACAGTTACCCTGGTAAAAGACTATAGGTCCCTTTGGGGAAGGCTTAGAGAAAGATTAACAGTATAAATTTTGGGGAGTGCACAGAAGTCCTTTCTTAAGGAGACCCAACCTCCTCTTCATTCAAGGGTTCTGGGTCTGTAAACTGCCTCCATTCTGGAAAGTGATTGAGGGGCTATGACTCACTGTTTTTATGATTCAGATTAGACTTTTTGTTCACTTGACCTAGAATTTTTTTGCTAAAATCTTATATGAATTTGGTAGGCTTCCTATCTACTTGCCATGATCAACTAGCCAATGCCACAGGTCTCTGTGAGTCAGCTTAATCTGACTGCTGCTTTGACTCTACTGTCCATTCCAGTAACCACACCCACCTTGCCTTTGGCAGTTGTCTGTAGACGTCTGGCACTAGCCACTCCAGGATCCAATTAATCCTATTGCACTTAGGTTTCCCAATTCAGTGACTGCAGTTCCCACTCTAAGGGCTGGCCTCTGTAGAGGAGCCATCACAGAGCTCTTCAAGGATGCTGAGGTTCCCATCACAGATTTATTTCTCACGGTATTGGTGAAACGTATGTCTTCTGCATCCTCCTAGTATAGGTAAGTAGATCTTAAGTGGCAAATAACTCTAACGTTCCAGTCTCCCTAAACCTTTGAATCTCTTCCTCTGCGTTAAACCACGGCAGGTCTGGCATTTCCAACTCTCTCACCGTGGGCCATCTTTTGGTCCTTGTTTCAACCAACCAGCCAAACAAACTGTTAGAGCCCTTTCTACCTCCCCAAGCCGCAATATTAAACGCAGACTCTCTGCTTAGTGAGACCATAGCAATAAATTTAGCTTGATCCAACTTTGTGTTCCTTCAACTATTATCCCATACTCTTAGTATCCATTCCCACATATATTCTCCAAATTTCTGTCTGCATAAATTAGAAAACTCTTGTAGTTTTTTTGGAGTATAGTGCACCTCCTCATGGGTTACACATTGCACCTCACCGTTAGGGGCTTGCTGGGATTTGAGTCTAGTTATAGGTCTACAAGTGAAGAAAGGTGATAAGGGTTGGTCTTAAAGAGAATCAGTATTGTCTTGCACAATAACTGCCTCAGGAGAGGCCTTTGTAGTTTCCTCAGGCAATGTAAGGTTAATCCTCTCAGACAGGAGTGGAGAGGCTTCTGCTACCGAGGGTGAGGAAGTTGCTTCTTCTGGGGCTGGGAAGGCTCCTTCCACTGGGCATGGAGAAGCCTCTTTCACCTCAAATAAGACTCTTCGAAATTTAAGGGCTCAATGTCCCCAGCTTCATCTTGGTCTTCACGTACATTCCCATTTCAACTTAGAGGATCCCATTCTTTCCCTGTCAATCCCTCATTTTAACAGTAGCCACCCTGCAAGCCTGGGAGTTCAACTTGCATTGTAATTCAGCCATTCATAGGATCCTGAGTTTGATATTCAGCAGTCTCAGCCCTGAGGCTACAGGAGATAAAGGTCTCCTTCAGCACACACATAGAAGCTTTCAGGCTATATATGCAGGACTTGAGCTGGGAATTTGAATCCCCAAGCTCATCTTTCTTTTTTTCCCATTTTGTCCAGCAACATTAGTAGCAACAAGCCAAACGCATTATATTCATTACATTTCCAAAAATGTTCCAAAGTGTCATATACACAGTTACTCTGCTCTTTGCTTCTTATAAGTAGTTGACTAGGAATATCCCATGGAAATGTATATATCTCTATTGCCAGGTCATGTCATGGACTATCAGTGCTCTCTTTACTTTACTACTGGAAATAGAGTCATTAGCATCATTAAATCTAATCAGATTAGAGAGCCAATTCTGGAAAACTCAGAACCAATTTAGAAAACTCACCTGTAAAATTCTGTTTCTTTAGAACTACTCTCAGTACCAAAATCTATCTATATTAGTCTGAGTTTTCCAGAGAACATAACCAAAAAGAGATAGATAGATAGATAGAGAGATAGAGAGATAGATAGATAAATAGATAGATAGATAGATAGATAGATAGATAGATAGATAGATAGATAGATAGATAGATAGATGATTTACTCTAAGGAATTGGCTTATGCAATTATGGAGACTGAGAAGTCTAAGATCTGTAGTCAGCAAGCTGGAGAGCCAGGAGAGCCAATGGTATCATTCCACTCTGAGTCTGAAGATCTGAGAACCAGGAAAGGCTATGGTATAAGTTCCAGTCAGAGTCTAAATCTGAAGGCAGAAGACCAATGTCCCAACTTGAAGACAGTCAGAGAGAGAGAAGGAATTCTTTCTTATTCAGTATTGTATTTTATTCAGGCCTAAAACAGATTGGATGAGGCCCACCCTCACTGGGGAGACCAACATGCTTTGCTCAGACTACTGATAAAATGTTAATCTCATTTAGAAACCCCCTCACAGACACATCCAGAAATACTGTTTAACCAAATATCTTACACCCTGTGGTCCAGTCATGTTGACACATAAAATTAACATTCATGATGCATCACAATCAAACTGTCAAAAGCCAAAGACAAAGAGAAATTTTCAAAAGCAGCAAGAGAACAGTGAATCCTATCTTTAGAATCCTTGGAGACCCAAGTCAGAATATAAAAGATAATCAAAGTACAACAGAAACAAAAAGTCATCCAATGATTCTACACCTAGTAAAACTATCCTTCAAAAATGAAGAAAAACTAAGACATTCCCAGATGAACAAAAACAGAGAGAATTCGTTGCAAGCAGATCTACCCTACAAGAAATTCTAAAGGGATTATTACTAGTGAAGGACAGTAGCTAGTAACTCAAAACTACACAAAGAAAAAAGAGCATCAGTTAAAATAAATATGTAGGTAAATAGAAGACACTATAAATGATTTTGTTTTGTAAATCTTTTTTTAACTTATGTGATTTAAAAGACAAATTCAGGGGCTGGCCCGGTGGCGTAATGGTTAAGTTTGCGCATTCCACTTTGTCGGCCTGAGGTTCACTGGTTCAGATCCTGGCCGTGGACGTACTTACCGCTCATCAAGTCATGCTGAAGCGGCATCCCACATAGAACTAGAAGGACCTAAAACTAGAATAAACAACTACGTACTGGGGCTTTGGAGAGAAAAAAGAAAAAAAAGAGGAAGACTGAGAACAGATGTTAGCTCAAGGCCAATCTTCCTCAAAAGAAAAAAAAAGACAAATTCAGAGAGCAACACACAAATCTGCATTGATGGGTATAAAAATGTAATATGTGTGGCAAAAACACCCATGCACACACCTGCAATGGAGAGGAAATAGAACCAAGATATATAGGAGCAAATTTTTTGTATACTATTGAAATTAAGTTGGTATTAATCGAAGTAGACTGCAATAAGTTAAGATGTTAATTTTGATCTCCAGGGCAACCACAAATAATAATTATTTTCCTTCTTTCGTATGACTCACTCCCATTAAATATCATAATAAAAAAGAAAACCCCAGTGCATATATATATATATATATATATATATATATGGAGAATGTAAAAATGTACCGAATAAGCTTTTAATATATATATTCACTATTTACTATTCCAATATGTGCTAATTCTGAAATTAATAGTATGGTAACTGAAGAATTTAAAGAGTCCAGGATTGCATAAGCATTGAGGTATTACTGAAATATTAGGATTTTCATGAAAAGATGACTGAATTACACTTTTGTGTTACATTTCTAAAACAAATTTATCGCATGTTAAGTACTGTTAAGCATTTTTTCTCATGCTTGATTATTTTACTGATTTTAGTAAAAACCCATTATGGTTGAATATATTGAATATAATTTTAGTAAAATAAATCTTTGGATTTCTCAATATGGAGATATATAGAACATGTGCTTTCCTCAGAATGTTTAGATTATTGCATGTATAACATTGACCTTTGATATTTTATTGTGACTAAATCTTAAGGAAAATAATGTACAAAATATACAAACGATTCTAATCCCAGTCCCTACTACTATACATGGTAATAGAAAACCAGTCTTCTTAGCAAGCCTAGGTATGTGTCTGGGTTTGTCCATATAACTGTGAGCTCTTTGAGGTATAGAATTCTTTATATTCACTATTTTCCTTGCTCTTGTTAACATCTAGCACAGAACATAACAAAATAGGCTAGGTATTCAATAATTATGCATTAAATAAATTAAGGTGATCAAAATCTATATTTAAGTTTCATAAATCTAATCAATTTTATTTTAAAACCAAATAGTATCTTAAAATATTACATAAACAGATTTTAAAATAAATACTTAGCCAAAAGCTATAAAGGTCAAATATGGTCATCTGTGTTATATTTTTAAAGTTGATTTTGGTTCTTTGTTTGTTTGTTTTTGTTTTCAGAGAATCGAGTATGGGAAGGAAAAGAGCATACTTCTAAATCTCCTGGGATATATTTTAAATATACAGGAAATAATATATATATTCTGGAAGGACAATTGTATCTTTGTATCAATAGCAAATATTCCATCTTTAAATCTATTCAGTATACTTTTTAAGAAAGAGAAAAAAATACAAATGGATAAATGTGAGCCAAAATATAATAAATATTAAAAATTGTTTGCCTTAATCTGACATTAATTAAAATTTAATGTGTCCAAAAATATGTTAAATTACTTATTGTTACAATTTTATGTGTCATTTTAACAAGTTCCTTCATATGCCATATTCTTTCCTAACATTTTTTGTTTGTTGGGTATTAAATTAATCAAAATTAAACTTTAAGTTTTCATTATCTTTTTGAAAGACAGTGTGTAATGAATGTGAGACCCAGGGTAACCAGTTGAAATACCAACCTGACTGATGTAAATACATTGGCTCACGACAATAAGCTTAGATGAAGATTAAGCATCTAGTCCAGATATAAATGAGGGAGGTTTAACATGATGCTGAAAGACAAGATGTTTGGCAGTTAGCAATAGCCTAATAGATGCCAGTCATATACCACAAATCGAGATCCAAAAAGGATGTTAAGGGATCAACTCAGGGATTTTCAGTCTCTTGAATAATATTTTCAGGGCACGGAGGGAAGGATTTGGTAAAAAGCCATGAGCTCTCTCTGAGGCACATTATGGATTGGTATTTTTCAGAGTACCTATTTTTTTAATTAATTTTTTTCTGTGATCATAATGTATTTAAGTAAGTTCTCCTTTCTTACAATGTTGATAAATGGTTGCTCATGTACTTCAACAGAGCATTAAAAAAATTCACATATTGTACATTTAGTTAAATAAGGTAGATTATATATATAAATATATATATAGACAGAGGAGCAGGGGATCCTGAATTCTGGAGTAAGCACACATTCTCAGCTATAAAAAAAATCTTCATAAAAACACGATATCATCATAATTAGCGTATGCTATAAAACAGATGCAGTTTAAATCAAGAGAATGAACAGATGATATGTGATGGTAGTTTGTGGCATCTGTACTGGACTTTGATGGATAATGTTTTTATAGCGTATTGTAGAAATGAAGACATTTACAACCAAGAAATTGCATGAGAAGATGCACAGAAGTAGGAAATTTTAAAGGCTGTGTAAGAAGAGAGTGCAATCTCTTCTGACTACAACCCAGGGCAGAAGTAGACTGGAGTGAGGAATAGAGCGCTTTGCCCGTCTGCTTGAGGAGGGTGGAGACCCACAGGAGACGCAGACTTCCTGAAATAGATGGAAAGGTATCCCAGGGACACTTGAATGTTAAATAAATAAATAAATAATGAACTAAGTAGGTTGCATAAGTTTTTAAGGAAAGTGTTAGGGTGATGATTACCAATGTCTTAGAGAAGAGAATGGGAAACAAGACTAATGCCAACACTTTCCTGTGGAATGAGGGGAGAGTTGCTAAGAAAGCGGTGGTTAACAATATTTCATTAAGGTGAGGAACTGTTATGAGAGGTTCGGGGATTCGATCGGAGATATAAAAGACATTTTCCACTCCAAACAAATGGACTGAAGGTATATTTTATTATATAGAGGATAGTAAAGGTGATAGTCCTCAAACAGATCCCAATAGGTCAAATAATAAGAGGGAAAAAACACCAGCTCGACTGGAAAGGGAAAACATCCACATCGGCTGAGATAGCAGCAGATCCGAATAGGTCATATAATAAGAGGGAAAAACATCAGATCGATCGGAAAGGGAAACACCAGATCGACTGAAGGGAAATGACACAAATCAACCGGAAAGAGAAACACCAGGTTGACCGAAAAGAGAACACATCAAATCAGTTACTTCACAGTAAATCAATTACTCACAACATCCACGCCCCACTGCCGGGAGAGTCCTGTCAATCGACACGGCTGGGCAAGGATCACACGTCCTGGGCAAGGCGTCCCTTCCACAGGTGGAACTCTCACCAGGTCTCAGCTTCCAGCAGTTTATATAAGCAGTTACAGAGTTTACAGAGCAAGCATCTAGTGTTCCCATGCACAAAACAGTTATCAGTGACATATGTGCACTGAGCCCCTTGGCTAACGTCCCAGCCCAGTGGTTGTGTACGTGCATTGTTTTCTTTGGTTATCGTCTTAGCCCGGCACAGATGGCCAGTCCATCCCGTGCTACGACGCTCCAAGAGCCTTGAACTGTTACAACTTGCAACTCCCTCCATGGGAGAAAGGCCAGTTCCCGGGAAAAGGCCAGTTCTCACCACACAGAAAGCAGCTTTGTATTTCTTTGTGTGCTGGTGGCTATAGGTCAATGGAGCGGCCAAACATGGCTGTACTCATGGCAAGACATATTCGGCCGTGGCCGTCTCCATTAACCATAAGACACCATATGCACAGACAATGAACTTTGTACACAAGCACATAAGGCACATCCAAGAATCCAAAATCCAATGACTACAATAATTATAAAACTATCTCGCAATAAAGGACCCAAACCCCAAGGTAGCCAATCAAATAACCCCTTAGAATACGAAATGTTAACAACTTGATCTTGCAAATCATATACAGCATCAAAGATAACATTAGATAAGGTAACACTTAGGCATAACAAACTAGCTTGCAGAAGTCCAGACCAGCCCCCATCACGGAGGGTAACAGAAGGCAGGGTAATAGAGAAATTATAACTAGTTTTGTGTGACTGATCAGATATAGGCTTGTACCGAGAGATTGCTTGATGTTTCTGAGACCAAATTTCTCGGCCATTCATAGTCCAGGTTATAGGTCCCACTGGTGTAGAGCAGTTGGTCTAACAGTAGAGGGTCAAAGGTTGTCCTACAGAGGCATTAGTTGGTGTGTAGGTCTGCAGTAGACATGGAGGTGCAGCACAGCATAGTGAACACAGCAGGAATATCTATTTACGCAAAGAAACAGAATCTTTAGGAACATGATATAACTGTTTATTTCCTGGATACATAACTATGAGTGTTGCAGTGGGCCCTTGGGCCACTACTTCTGTGGCACGGGGAGCCACATTGGGTGGATGTGTCACCCACACCTTTGCTCCAGGTTTCCATCCATCTGTAGACCCAAATCCTTGCATTCCTCTTTTAGTTAATTCACTTGGAGGCTGTCCTTGTGACACATTTGGAGTCAAAAGGGGAAGCACCAATAATTGTCCCACTCGTTCCCCAGACTCTACAGTTAGTACTGTGTCACTACCATTATATAATATAAATTTTATTTCTCCTTGGTAATCTGGATCAATGACTCCTCCCAGTACATCAATACCTTTTGCTGCCAGTCCAGAGCGTCCTTTTAACAAACCAAAGGTATTTTTGGGAAATTGTACCCCTATCCCAGTAGGGACTATAGACTGCTTCTTAGGGGGCAATTGAATAGAATGAACAGTAGATAAATCCAATCCAGCCGCTTCGGCCGTGGCACGAAAAGGCGGTTTAGCAGACTGAGTCAGGGGCCAATAGGTTAAGGTCATAAACTCATGGGTGGCGGTTGCCACTTCTGTAATCTTTGCTGGTAACAACCTTGACAGAGGAGTCTTATTAGGGCCTAGTGGCCTGTTATTTAACATATTTAGAGCAGTACTTAGATGGTTGTGCCACCCCTTTAATGAGCCATGACCAAGTTTCCTCAATTGTTGTTTAAGCAATCCATTCATTAGTTTTATGAGGCCTGCAGCTTGGGGGTAATAAGGTATATGATAAATCCATTCCATATAATTTTCCTTGGTATAGGTTTGAATCAACTTACCTGTAAAGTGGGAACCATTGTCACTCTGAATTTGCCTTGGTGTTTCACAATATAACTTAATTGTATCTAATAATTTTATGGCACTCTGTTGGGTGGCCACTTTAGCTGGCATAGCCAATAAATAACCAGAATATGTATCAACAGCAGTGCAGACATAAGTATAGCCACAAGAATTTGGCAATGGTCCAATAAAATCTATTTGCCAGGTATGGGCGGGAAATAATCCCTTTTGGATATGACCTTGGTAGGGATGTAGAACTCCCCGTTTTTTTAATTGTTGGCATAACTGTCATTGTTGTACTGCAGTGGCAATATCATCATGGGTGACAAGGATTCCCCTTTGTTGTGCCCACCTGTATGAAGCTTGTTCTCCCAATTGTCCACTCTTTTCGTGGACCCATTGTGCTAAGCCTGGGTTGTGCGTTGCACGAATCTGCACCAGCTCATCAGCATGAGAATTATGCTTTCGTTCTGCAGAAATTAAAGAACTGTGAGCATCAACATGAAATACAGTAACAATTGTGTTTTGACACCATAACCATATGTCTTCCCATAATTTCTTTCCCCATATTTCTTTATCATTAATTTTCCCATCATGTTTTTTCCATTGTGGCATCCACGTTGCCAAACCTTGTGCCACTGCCCATGAATCAGTATATATATGACATTGTTGCCCCTGTTCTTGTTGAAGTGCCTGATACACTGCATAAAGTTCAGCATATTGGCTACTCATATTATCTCCGGTGGTGACAATTGTTTGTTGGGTGGATGGGTTATAGGCAACTGCTTTCCATTTCCGTGAGCCCGATATCATTTTGGCAGAACCATCCATAAACCAGGTATGTTTTTGTTGTTTTTCAGTCAATTGGTCATATGAGACACCCCATTTAACAGGAGATTCTGTTATATCAGTAATCAAATCAGGGACGGCCGCTTGAATAGCCGGAGTCACTTTGTTTAGCTCTCTGTAATCTACAGTCATTCTCCATGTCGCATCACCTTTTTTAACAGGCCAGATAGGATTATTCCAGGCTGTAGTTACTCTGCGAAGGACTTTTACAGCCAAATAATCTTCTATGGTCTCAGATATTTCTTGTTGTCCTCCAGGGATGCGATATTGTCTTTGATTGACCACTTGCGTGGCAGGTGGAATTTCTACTTCATGATGCAAACATCCCACAATTACAGCATTAATATGAAAAGACAAAGCTCTAATAGCAAATTGGTATTGTCCATCAGCCAAATTTAATGTCAATCCTTTCAGAATATCAATCCCAATTACGTATTCTGGTATTGGCACAAACATAACTAGATATGTGCGCCGGGGTAGTTGCCCAATTTGCATAGAAAGATTAGTGGTAACTGCCTGGATTTCTTTTCCTCCCAATCCAGTTATCAGAATTGATGTATCTTGAAACTTAGTTGGATTCCCATAGATAAGGGTGGCCTCCGCCCCTGTATCTATAAGTGCCTGCACACTAGTTGTAGATCCATTCTTCCAAAATATTTTAATTGGTACATGTGGTCTAATATCTTTTCTTATAGTGGCACTAATCGATACAGAGGTTTGGCCTTCCCCTCAATCACATAAGTCAGCAAAAAGAGGATCCGAGGGAGGAGGCGGTGCACTAGGTGCAGCAGGCACTGGGTTGGAAGCATTCTTTATACTGTCCCCTCTGTTCACTTGTTTTACATTCAGCCCTTTTTCTTTATATAGTTTCCATAATTCTTTAGTGTCAACTCCATCAATCTGGTCTTTGGGTACTCCTGCCCGGAGTAGAGCCAAAAACATATCACCTCGAGTCATTTTATCCTTTTTAAAGAATGTTTTCCTTTTTTCCCTTCCTGGAGAGTTTTCAGTTGTCTGCCAGTCTCCCAAGTCTGCTAGCTGCATAATCTTATCTGCTAGTGTTGCTATAGGGTTTTCAGTTTCATTTATGAAAAGGGTTGTAATTATTTGTTTGTATGCCGGAGGTGCAGTTTTTATCAACTTGTTTCGCACCTGGACACTTAAAGTCATTTCATTTAAAGCTTCACCACACCCCAGAAACACAGCCCGTTTCATGGTTTCTTCTCTCATCTTTTGGACACAATATTTTAAAGTATACCACGGTCTATTAGTGTCCGGCCACATATCCTCCGTGGGGTATTTATCTTGAGCTCCTTTTACTGCAAGAGCCAATAAAGTTGTACCATCAGTGCCTTGTCCACAATCATTTGGGGGGTGAGCATTCATGCTCCAATCTCTGGAAGCTCCCCGTATTACTGGATCATTGGACAAAATTACAAATTTAAAAGCATCTCCTGCATCCAGATTAATTCCTGTAGCGCCCATATCATATAGGCGAACAAGCCAGGTTATAATGGCTTCTCCAGGCTTTTGTGTAGCCCGGGCTAAAATATCAGAAATTTCTTGTTGGTTAAAATCCTCAATCACATCTTTCCTTACAGAGTGATTACCATCCATTTCCATCCGCCGACGGCGAAGAGGACGTGCCTCTGTGCGTTTGGGCGGTTTTTCCTCTTCCTCATAATCAGTTTCAGAATCATCATCCCAGATATCACCATCCCATGTGTCCGGGTCCCACTTAGGACTGGCCGATGCTATGGCCATATGAACTTTTCGTTCATTTACCTTTCCTCTCCTCTTTCTATATTTATATTTGGCAACTCTTACAGCAGCCTTTTCTGCTATAGCTTGGTAGTTACGAGCCTGATCTCCCAGTGCATGATATTGACATTGAATCATAGCCAAACGAAACTGCAAATCTGAATTTTCTTTTTCCAAGAGTGCCTTCTCTTTCTGTATCTTATCCCTATCTTCTATAGCCCGACGATAAGCAGTCAGCAAACACCAACCTCGCCGTGCCAAAAAAGAAACATCATCTTTCTTTTTCCTTTCCACCGTCTGCAAAGCTTTGGTCACATCCAACGGTTCAAATCGTCGCAGACGAGCATCCCAAGCTTCACATAACCCTGACCTACGAGCCCACTCCCCAGCCAGAGTGCAAAAGGGAGGGTCCTCCCATCCTGGAATTTCTTCCACCTTGGCTTCAGTTACCTTTCGTTTGAATAGGAAAGGCATCTCCCTAATCGAATCCTGCTCACGGCGCCAATTATGTTATGAGAGGTTCGGGGATTCGATCGGAGATATAAAAGACATTTTCCACTCCAAACAAATGGACTGAAGGTATATTTTATTATATAGAGGATAGTAAAGGCGATAGTCCTCAAACAGATCCCAATAGGTCAAATAATAAGAGGGAAAAAACACCAGCTCGACTGGAAAGGGAAAACATCCACATCGGCTGAGATAGCAGCAGATCCGAATAGGTCATATAATAAGAGGGAAAAACATCAGATCGATCGGAAAGGGAAACACCAGATCGACTGAAGGGAAATGACACAAATCAACCGGAAAGAGAAACACCAGGTTGACCGAAAAGAGAACACATCAAATCAGTTACTTCACAGTAAATCAATTACTCACAACATCCACGCCCCACTGCCGGGAGAGTCCTGTCAATCGACACGGCTGGGCAAGGATCACACGTCCTGGGCAAGGCGTCCCTTCCACAGGTGGAACTCTCACCAGGTCTCAGCTTCCAGCAGTTTATATAAGCAGTTACAGAGTTTACAGAGCAAGCATCTAGTGTTCCCATGCACAAAACAGTTATCAGTGACATATGTGCACTGAGCCCCTTGGCTAACGTCCCAGCCCAGTGGTTGTGTACGTGCATTGTTTTCTTTGGTTATCGTCTTAGCCCGGCACAGATGGCCAGTCCATCCCGTGCTACGACGCTCCAAGAGCCTTGAACTGTTACAACTTGCAACTCCCTCCATGGGAGAAAGGCCAGTTCCCGGGAAAAGGCCAGTTCTCACCACACAGAAAGCAGCTTTGTATTTCTTTGTGTGCTGGTGGCTATAGGTCAATGGAGCGGCCAAACATGGCTGTACTCATGGCAAGACAGGAACTCAAATGAGCATTTCAGGAAAAAGCTGTGTTTGCATATGCTGAAACAGGTACTGTGAAGGAAGTAAAGAAAAGAGCAGAGAGGAAGCTGGAGAGGGGTCTCCGTAAGACGGGGCTGAATTAACGGACAGAGAGATCGCGGGAAAGGTTTGCATCACAGTCGGCAAGTGGACAACGGGGGTAGAGAAAATGGATAAATTGAAAATAAAAGCCAATTAACGATGCCACGTGTAGAGTCCATGTTATGTGTCTGGTACACGCGTATGTCTGAGGACTTTACTTCCTTTGTCAGGAGTGCTCACACCAGCCACACAATTTGATGTTATCAACTAAAAAAAAAGAAAACAAGTGAAGCTCACTGAGGTTAAGTTAGTTTTCCAAAGTCACACATAGTAAGTGAAAGCCAGAGACTCATCCCAGATGACCCTGGCTCCAGCAATGAGCTCCGTTCCTTGGTGATGGAGAAAAGGAATTCGGAGGTCACCCAGCCAGAGTGGGTTCTGAATGTGGAAGTGATTATTTTCTACTTTGAACCAATAATACAAATTTTATATTACACTTTTTTAGATTTTATCCAACTATTTGGAGTAAATCAACCTAGTTTAAGACTATGTAGTCTCTGAATAGATTTGTGATATATTTTTCTTGTCTCTTGTGAAGGAAAAACAAATGTCTGAAGTTGATAGTTATCCCTCATATTTTTTTCTTTGCTATTTCTTGCAACAACATTAGAATTATTTCTTTATACTTCACCTGTTCTATCTTTCCATAATGATATTAGTGACCCCAACAATCAATATTAATATTACATTAGATTCGTTAGTATTCAGCTTTGTACTGCAATAATTATATTAAAAAGTCCTTTCTAGAAAATTGTCAACTACTCAATAATCACTATTAAAAAGGATATAGCTTTCATAATGCCTCATAAAAAACACCTGAAAGATATGTTGAAAAGCAAATTGCTGGGTATGTCCTTTAGAGTTTCTAATACAGTACAGCCTGGCCCCGGGATAAAGCTCAAGAATTGGCATTTCTAGCAAGATTTCAAGGTAATGCTAATGTTGCTTATCCAAGAACTCCACATTGAAGATCGCTGTCTTAGAGGACCACTGTTCATATATTTGGAGTCAGTACAATCAAAAACCAATTTAAGAACTTATCCTTCTTAACCTGAGGTCCATTTTCAGCTTCTCAACTGGGACTCAAGCTTTAGTTTCAATAAACATAGTTGGTGCTTACACAAGGTCTTTCGGCTGTTAACGGGACCGCTCTAATAATGTATTTGGATGGCATTGTGACAGCTAACAATTTGATTGAACTGTTTGAATAGACCTTCGGGTTAAGTGGATAGCCTGCTTAACACATCAAGGGCACAACCTTTTCTGGTGAAAGCCTCCTTTCCAACAAGATTCAAATACAACCACCGGCCAAATTTCTCACTTCTTTGTAAAACTTCACTAGACAATCTTTACTGCAAGGATAAGCTTTTACTTCCAAATTGCAATTTTTAAGCTGTCAAAGGAGAAATAAACTTTACTGGCATTCGGGGATTGTAGTAAAACAGATTGTACTGCTCGTTTGCTGTATTACCATCACTCTGGTTTGTGAGTTTGTAAACTGGTAGTATAAATAACTTGCTGAAGAAAAAAAGGGCCAAACATTTAACATCTAGCAAGGGTCAGGATATATGAGAGCTGTTGAGGATACATGATATGATCAGGATCTTCTCAGAGTTTATCACTTATGCCAATAGCATTACCTCCTTAATTTATATTCAAGACTAGCATCTATGCTGATAGCACAGCTTGGACATAATAGTTTTCTTTTTTTTGTGGAAATCCAGAAACCTTAAAATGTGATAGACTTACACCCTCAAAACCTCAAATGTTTGGGGGCCGACCCAGTGGCATAGTGGTTAGGTTCGCGAGCTCTGCTTTGTTGGCCTGGGATTCGTGGTTGGGATCCCAGGCATGAACCTACACATCAGTCATCAAGCCATGCTGTGGCAGCATCCCATATACAAAATAGAGGAAGATGGGCACAGATGTTAGCTCCGGACTAATCTTCCTCAGCAAAAAGAGGAAGATTGACAACAGATGTTAGCTTACGGCCAATCTTCCTCACACACACAAAAAAACCCCTCAAATGTTTAATCCTACATGACTCTGTCATCCTTCCCTTTCATTTATATCATTTTAGAAGATAAGCAGAAAGCAAAAAATAATACTTTTTAATGCTACAACTATTTAATATTGGAACAGTCTCCATAGGGGTTTATTTGGCTTGAAGAATGGAGTTAATAGCTTCACTTAAGATGAGTTTCAAGAAGGTATATACCTTGGCTCTATAAGTTGGGAATTTAGAGCAACAGGTGCAGTTACAACCCTGTAAGTCTTCCATGACAAATGACCATTCCATATAGGAATAAATTAAGACACAACACTGCAACCAGCCTGCTCTGGTGTTTTATTCCACCACCATTCTCCTGATTGGTTGTTAGTCATAGGACAGTAAAGTCAACTCGGTGGACAATAAAGCTGTCCTGATCATGGCTGTGTCTCAAGATTTGGTTTCCCTTGGCTAAGCATTTCCATTCAAAAGGCTTGTATGAGTTTTCTGGATGCTTGCTCAAGAACAAGAGGTGCTGTGTCCCTGGACCCGAGAATCATGAAGAATAAACAGCTGAAAACTTTCCTGCTCAATGTCTGCACAAGCCTAGAATCGGAGGGAGCACGCACAGTCATGGCATCCCTGCCAAGCCTTCTGTGGTATAATCAGGAGTGAGAAGGGAATCACAAAACCCTCCCATCTCTGCACCCGAACACTCACGGCCTCTCACTATCCTTCTTGAATCCTCTGGGTATAATTTTTTCCTGTGTATATCAAGCACCCTAGACTCTCAGGTCACCCTCATGGCCTGGCAACCAGAGAGAGAACTGTGTTCAATTAAAATAGAAAAAGCAACAAAACAAATAGGTTTTAGGAGAAAGATGGGAAGGTCACTTTTGGAACCATTATTGAGGATCCAAGTGCAAATTTCCAGGAAGCAGTTGTGCATATGTGATTGGAGTATGGGAGAGAGGTCCCACACTAAATTAATACTAATTTATTAATTTAATAATTAATTAAATTATCAATCATTTAAAATTAATTTATTAATTTAATGAATTAAATTTAATTAAAACTAAATTAATAATGGGTTAAACAACCATATGATGTGTTGGAAGAATTAATGCAACTTCGGATAGATGGAAATATGAATTTGGGAACTGACAAGAAACATGGCATTTTATGCCATGGGATAGGTTGAAGTCACCAAGAGGGCGAGTGTAGAAGGAGAAGGCAAGAGCAAAGTTTTAGTTCAGGGTAATTCAATATTAAGAAATCAAGGAGAAGAGAAGGAACCAGCATGAGAATCTGAGAGAGAGGCTATGAACAGGTCTCTCTCTCTGCACTTAACTCCATTACATTTATTCTCAACAGAGTCACAGGGATCCTTGTAGGGTAGCCCAAACCCCAGGACTTCTGTGCTCCCACTCTTTAACAGCTCACCCTTTGCTCAGAGTAAAAGTCACAATGACAATGATGGTCTGCAGGGCCATCATCACCTACAGACCCCATTAACATGCTCTCCTGCTGTTAACCTTGACTTCCTTGATGTTCCTTCAACTTATAAGTTATATTTTATATTAATGCCTTTCTTCTAGCTTTTTCCTCCTCTGCCTCAAAAGTTCTCCTAGATGTACACGTGGCTATTTCTACCTCCTTCCAATCTTTGATCAAGTCTCACTTTCTCAAAGAAGTTTGTTTTACCACCATATTTAATACTGCAAGCTGCCTCCCACCCATCGCCCCCATCACTCCAATGTCCCCGTTATCTTTTGCTACATTTTATTTATTTACATTGCACTTATCCCCTCTCAACATGCTATATGCTTTATCCATTTATTATGTTTATTGTTTGTTATCAGTCCTCCCTCATAAAAACATATGCACCGTAAAACAGCAAGAAGGAATTTTTTTTCCTGTACATTGATATGTCTACCCTATGTGCCTTGAAGTTTCTGTCATTAAGTAGTCATTGAATTAGGGGTCTTTGGGATTAATTTTAAATCATATTTTTTCAATTTGGTTCTAACAGAAGTGGCCATATTGGATGGTAATCTGTAACAAGATAATATATGGCAAGCAGATAAAAGACTGCTTGGTCCAGAGTGGGCATTCAATATATGTTTATTTTCTTTCACCTCCCTGTTTCCTGGCAAAGAGAAAATATCTATAAGTCTAATGTTATATAACAGAACATAATATTTTACTAAATAGCACCTTCTGGTCACTTTTATTCTTTCAGTCACTTTATTATAATTCAGTATCATCTCTTCCGAGAGGCTTTTTGTGACCTAACTAGGGTAATGCTTACTCACAAACACACACACACACACACACACACACACCCTACGCTGATATTATACTACCCTCTTTGTGGAAAGGTAATACAAACATTTTTATTTATCATTTAACCTAGAACTGTACCTTGCACAAAACAGGCCATGATTAAATTAGCGTTGAAATTTAGCTACAACTTATGTTGTCTATGAGGAAATCAAATTCTTTCATGGTATTCACTGGTAATTCAGTAAATTCGATTATCTCAATATTTAGCTCACTAGAGCAGAGGTATAGAGCATTAACTAAATTAATAATAGGTTAAACAACCATACAATATGTTGGAAGAATTAATGCAACTTCAAATAGCGTTTACGTGGCATGGGTCTTTACACATATTTGGGATGACTCTGAACAATAATGCAATCAAAACTTTTGGTTAAATCACTAAGTACTGTGAAATATATCTATGGGCAATGACTTAAATGGAAGTACTTGTATTTCTGAGTCATTGCTACTAACTGAATTACTGTCAACAGAATCGCCTAGGAGTATATGTTACAGTTTCAGAATCCCAGGTTCTATCCCAGATTTGCCAAGTCCAGGTCTCTGAATGTAGGCCCAGGGAACTGCATGGTAAATAAGCTCCTGTGGTAATTCATTAGCCACAATACTGTACGAGAAGGGAATAAGTAAAATCCGAGAGAATCCATCTTGTTAATAGAAACAAAAACATTTCAAAATTCCTGGCTTGAGTGCATGACTGTTTGAGGGTCAAAATTCATAGTGAAGTGTTGAGAAACTTTGAATTCATGCTTGTATCTAATCATCTCTTTTAGAGGAAAACAACAACAAAAACACATAGTATTTTCCCTGTGTGTTTTTTTTTTGACTACTTTTCAAATTTACTTGATGTTAATTAATGTGAAGCTGCTTTAAAAAGAATCAAAAAGTATTAATGTGATTCACAGCTTTCCTTCCAATTGCTAAATGTAAGCTCTGTTTCTCCTTGATGTTTAATTTTCAGGTACTCTACAAAGAACAAAAAGATTTCTAAAAATATTAGAATTCTGCTTTCTAAACATCGTGAGGCATGAAAGAACAAGCCAACCTTAGAATTCTGTCTCTAACACAAATGATTCTAGCCACGTGGAACCCTTTCTTGAATCTTCTTTCCATGACTAATTTTGTACAAATATCACATTTCGTAAACATGTGTTGACTCCTTCTTCAAATTCAATGTGGTAGATCCACTATGTTTCCCCCAACAATTCCCTGATGATTAGTCTAACAGCTGTCAAAAATATAAATAAGATTTGTGGGTCAGACCTTGTTCAGAGCATACCTTCACTGGTTTCTCTGGCTCTCTGCTTTATTTTGATAGTATTCCAAAGAAATATCCTTTCTTTTTTCTAATTTATGCAAGGCTGCAATGACATTTTATTTGACGTTTTGTAGATTTCATCTTCTTCCCCTTTTAGAAAATCAAAACTCTATTAATGCTTTAAAAGCACAATATAAAACATTGCCTAGCCCCTTGTACCTATGTAGTGTTACATAGGTGCATAAACTGTGAAAAGGCATCAAGCTGTACGCATGTTATTAGTGCACTGTTAGGTATATATCGTATACTAGACTACCTACTCCTAATGTTAATCAAAGTGTCCCACTAATAATGAATGTTCCGAATGAGTATTTGTTTTTTATTTATTCAAAAGGTACTCATTTACGGAGAACAATGTTGCAAATCTGAAATAGTTTCTCATGTTTAAATCATAGCTGGAAGCTATTTAAAAATGCTATTTAAATGTTCTGCTATTTAAAAATGCAGTTAGCTATTAAGGCTACTCAAAGAGAGTTTAGTATTAAATTATGGCACGTGTTAGTACCTACCTCCATCTACAATTTAATGTCAAATTTAAAATTACATAAATAACATACACAACATAAATAAAATTACGTAAATGCTCTGAAAGAGCATTACAAATTATATATATATATAATATGTAGGCATGTATCTATATGTATATGTGTATGTGTATAAAACTGCGAGTTGTCTGTTATTTTGACATTAAAATGTCATTAGGGAGACATTGGTTAAAAACGAAACAAAAGAAAACTCGTTTGATAGTTGCCTTCAAATGAGTTGCAACATGCTGAAAATCTACTGACTTTATTCCATATACATCCCTGTCTATGCTTTTATATTTCCAATTTTCTTACTCTTCTTGACCTAGTTGACAAATGCCTTCTTTTCACTTCAGAATAAGCTATTAGCTGATGAAAAATAAATAAATAAAATTTCCGTAATACAGGATTAGGCAAAACTTTATGCAAGATTAATTGTAGTTATTGTCATTAAATATCGCATCTGACAAGTCCCAGAGCTGGCTCTCTGAATTTAATGAGAATAGTGTTCCAGTCTTTTATTGCGATTCACCATGTATTCTATTTCTTTTTAAAAATGTGATATCATACTTATTGTTTTACTGTGTCTGGGTTTGGTAGGATGGATAATTTATTTTTGAAGTTAAACAAAAGTTGTAAGGATAGAAATCAAGAATGTTTTCTATATAAAACAAACGTGTCTAAAGGTAAATAAGATATAACCGTGTATGTGCATATAATGTTCTGTCCCATTAGGAGCAACCTGAAGGCACTTCGCTACAGGAGGCATTTTCCTAGGAAGAGCATCGCATGTTGGTACAAATCAGGTCAGCTCCCACCACAGCAGGAATTAACCTGCAGGAACCTCTCAGGCACCAGAATATTTCAGACCAGTTCAGTGTGTGTATGTGTATGCTGTAGTTCTGTATATTTCTCCAAGTGGAAAGAAAAATATTTCCTCTTCCACACTTCTGTAGTTTCATGAATCAGCTGGGTTCTGGTGGCAGTGATGAAAAATAATTTTTTTTTATTTCAGAGAAAATGTAAGTTTCTTTAAAAAATATTTTCTTGGGGATGGCCCGGTGGCATAGCGGTTAAGTTCACAGGCTCCACTTTGGCAGCCCAGGGTTCGCAGGTTTGGATCCCGGGCACGAACCTATGCACAATTTATCAAGCCATGCTGCGGTGGTGTCCCATATAAAGTAGAGGAAGAGGGGCATGGATGTTAGCCCAGGGCCAATCTTCCTCAGCAAAAAGAGGAGGATTGGCAACAGATATTAGCTCAGGGCTAATCCTCCTCACCAAAAAAAATACATATATTTTCTTGAGATAATTATAAGTAATAACCTGGCAAATTCATTAGAGCATTCTACTTTCCATGCCTATTGTTCTCTGTTATTTTTTCTTTAGATATTTTTTCTTAGACAACATTGTAAATATTTATCCATCATAGATACATGGCAGCACAGGAAAAAGACTATAGTTACAAGCTTTTTTATGTTTGTTAAGGGAGAGGTCATTGTTAGAGGATGGGTCATGAGAGAGATGAGGATAAAACAAACCAAAACACAAGTGATGGGGGTAAGGGAACAGAGTCTCCCATTGAATGTTTGTTGGGTCATTCACAGCCTTAGCACAAGGACACAGCAAGTGCTTAGCTTAGTATATCTGGATGGGCCAAATACATTTATTAATTTTCTTTTGCTTCTGTAACATATTACTACAAACTTAGTGGTTCAACACAACACAACTATATTATCTTACATTTAGGGAGGTCAGCAATGGGAAATGGGCATCACTGGGCTAAAATCAAAGGTGTTGACAAGGCTGCCTTTCTTCTGGAGGCTTTAGGGAAGAGTCTATTTCTTTGCCTTTTCCAGATTCTAGAGGCTGCCATCATTTCTTGGCCTGTGGCTACTTTCCATATTCCAAAGAAGCAATGGCCAGTCATGTCTTTCTTACACCATAATATTCTGAATCTAACACTTCCTCCTCCATCTTCCACACTTAAAGGGACCTTGTTATTACACGGGGTCCACTCAGATAATCCAGATAATTTCCATCTCTTAAAGTCAAGTGATTAGCAAATTTATTCCATCTGCAACCTTAATCCTTCCCTACCATGTACAATAACATACTCACAGGTTGCTAGAATTAGGACATTGACATCTTTGGGGAGCCATTATTCTGCCTGTTCTATCATGTCAGTAAAATTCATGCCCTCTAAATGTGGGCTTATCTATATATTAATTTATATGATGCCCATATTAAATTTAGTACTGTTAGGGCTGTGGTTTATACTTGGCCAGGCTGGTGTGTGGGTATATGTTTCATCTTCTCATTCTCCAATACCAAAAATTCTTTGTGCTCTGGGAGAACAAAACCCCTATAAATAAACTCTGGAAACTCATTAACAGACAACAAATGCTTGAGAGACTCTTTAAAATGTTCTAGTTACATTTCCTAAGAAACTCTCAGGAGTCTCCCTTCAAAGAGCTTGGATCTTAATCCCCTTTCTCCAACTCGTGTACTCATCACACATTCTCGCTGAAATTGCCATTATTAAATGTGTGTCTGGTCATGTTATGTCTCATCTCAGCATTTATCTTAGGATTTGCATGGATAACACAATTTTCAAACTTTCTACCACACCCTCATGATCCTGTCTACTATGCTGTTTGTATTTCTTGAACATGTCATGTTTTTCTAAGCTTTTTTTGATTTTGCAATTGATTTGGCTTCTTTCTTTCAGAGCTTATTGTTTTCCTATTACACACATGGATGGTGCTTAATAAAAGAATATAATTTTGATGAGCCATTTTGTTCATTTATTTTTGTAAAACGGGAAGCCAACTCTTTATGATGTTTACAAGTATATTTAAACCTATTTTAAGAATCAGTAAAGGCATGAGGGTGGGAGCATCTTGGACAACATTAACCAATAATACAGTCAGAGGGCAAATATCTGAAAAAAAATAATTGAAAGTGTGGCTGTTACATGCTTCTTCCAGTGTAGATACCAATTTCACTAGATTTCTACATTTACAGGTATACCAATATTCTACAAATAGAATGTTACTGTACACTAAAATTATTATTAAAGGTTGGAGATCTCTAGATATGTTTTCAAATGAAAACTCTTCTTGGTTGTATTTCCCCCTCCTTATCCTATAAAGGCTACAGTCAATCATTCTGAGATAGCATTGTTCAGACTACTACTTAATGGAGAGCCGACATACATGATTGCAGAAATTATTCATGACACAGTTTCACCTAGTCTTTTTCTGAAAAAAAGTCTTTTGACTCAGAACTTTTACTCTTACAATGAATCTACATATTTACCTCAAATTATATTCAAAAAATTACGCACATCAGACTATTATTTGGGGGGCTTAAATTATATATATATACACGTACAGAGAGAGAGACAGAGAATTCCGACTAACTCTCAATGCAATAGTATTTTATTTAATAGCTTAATTCCCTTTATTTAATAACAAGTGCAATTTTAATTATAGATTTTTAAAATTTTTAATTTTTAAAAAATTTACTGATAGATCACTTCCTTTAAAAAGATCTCACAGCAATCTACAAAATAAAGGAAAATTCCTAACAGCCTATGTCACATAGAAATACAGAAAAAAAATCTAGTTGATCACTTTAAGGATCAAATGTATTTCTCCATTTTTTCAAGCTATAATAAGTAAAAATCCTTCCCTTCATGGGATGTAATTTGTTAAATATTGAGAGCCTTGAAATTTTTTGAGAGATCATGACCTGTAGCTTTGGTAATTATATCTAGACTTAAGACATCTTCTTTGTACAGAGAAAGAGTCTATATTGGTCAGATTTTATATCATCTGGTAAGCATAAGGTCAAATTATATGGAAGAACAGGTATAATTTTATAAAGAGAAAAAGGATTGCTTTTGTGAATTCATATTCAGACTTTTAAGTATTAAAAATTTGATTAAGTAGAGACAAATTTCCAATAGTATTTCATTTGGGCAAAGCATGTTTCAGAGTGTAATTTTGAGTATTTATTTACAAACCCCTTTTAAAATTTTTTTTCTATGTATAAATATAGAACCCAGCACAAAATGAAGATGTTACAATATCTTTTTAAGATCATCAAAAGAAGCCTGAATGCTCAATGTAGTGTTCTAGAATCTAGGTCAGTGCTGCTCAGTGTGTTCCTCAGACTGGCTAACTTTCGACAAATTTTTAGTTACAACTCTGTGATGAGATGAACAGCTGTGCCAGCTATAAATTCATTGTGTCATTAAGCACACTTCTGGTAGACTGTGATTCTAAAGATTGTCAAAACAATAGTTCTCATCACAAGTGGTGTTTTTCAGGATGATCTTGCCACTCCCCCATGAACAAGTCAAGTCTTTTCCACTCCCCTTGGATCTGGGCTGGCTCTGTGATCTATTTTGACCAACAAAAAGTGGTAGATGGCATTCTGTGTGATGAAAGAGTTAAGGACTTAGAAGATCTGAAGCTTCCAACTTGGCATCTTGGAAAGGCCTGTCATTGAAGCAACTGGCATATAAGATGTATGAATACTCTGAGACTACCATGCAGTGGGGAAAAAAGGCCAATATAGTCATGGAGCATGAGGTAGGAGAATGGTGGAGAAGAGGAGGGAAGAGGAGAGGAGAAGAGAGAGGAGGAGAGGGAAGGGAAAAGGAGGAGAAAAAAAGAGAGGAGGGGAGGGGAGGATAAGGGAGGGGAGGAGAGGATCCTTGTAGAAAAACACTGAGGCACAAAACACATGAGCAACGACTGTTCTTGAATCTTGCAAATCAGCCTAGGCACTAGCTGAATGCACCTAAGTGAATAAGCTAAGCCAACGCCATGCAGAATAGAAGAAACAACAAAAAGGGTTTGAACTAATTACTGAACCACAGATAATCAGGAGATAAATGGATATTGCTTTTAGCGCATGCTTCTTATATCATTCCAGAAAGCATTTGTTCTAGATTAGGAGTCTGCAAACTTTTTCTGTAAAGAGTCATATTGTAAATATTTTAGGCTTTGTGAATCATGTGGTCTCCATCACTCTGCAAAAGTAGTCCTTCACAAAAGCAGTAGATAAACAAATGGGCATGTGTGGGTTGATTTACCCACAAACTTCATTTACAAAAACAGGTGGTGACTGGATTTGGCTTGTAGACCGCAGATTGCTGACCCTGTTCTAGATCATATGTTAAAACTATCCCTATCTATCTATCTATCTACCTACCTGTCTATCCATCCATCCATCCATCCATCTCTCCATCTATCTGTCTCTATCTCTATCTGTATCTTTATATCTATATCTATGGAATGTTTGATATTACATAACCCAAATATAAATGAAAATCAGATTATTCTTTGTACAGTGCTAAGGGCTTTTAATGAACTGTTTTAATCCTCTGTTTATTCAACTTTTGTGCTTACGTCATAAGTATTTAAACTCCTGTTGAAGCTTCATGTCTGTCCATAATTAGCATAGGCACACGTCATGAAGAAGTGTAGGCAAAAGATTGAGATACATTTTTATGACCTTAATAATTTGTAATTTGTGCTTCTAGTTTGTTGCATATAGAACATATCTCTACTCAGAAGATGAATTTCACTAAAGCCCAAGTGTAAACTCCTTATAGCTAGAGACTATGATCTACAAAAAACAATCGAATCCTTGTTTTTTAGCTGAATGTAGATGTGTGCAAACGTATATGTATGTATGTGCCAAAATACTCATTTAATCCAATACGGCATTTGGCTTCAAAACAGATACTATGAGCATTTTAAGAATTATTTTCTCTCGACTAGATTTTTCATTTCTCTTTGCTCATAGCAATTCTCTGTTTAATTAAAAATACAAGTTTAAGCATAAAGTAGAGCAACTGCCCGAGGTGCCTGGCGCTCAGGTCTGAGGAGTGGATTGGCCAGCAGAGCAAAGGAGAAGGCCAGGGACTGCTTACACCTGAGCTGGACTCCGGAACAGCATGTACCAGAGGTGGAGGCCCACGTCACAGGGAGGAAGGCCTCACCGAGCAACCGAGAGAGAGAGTTGGCTGTACCCGAGGCGGTCTCAGGGGCAGCGAGTACCTCTGGTGGATTTCCAAGTGCAGTGGAGACAGGCATTCGTAGCTGAGACATAAGATATATTACCAACCAAGGGTGAGAAAGGGCAAACAAGAACTCAAGAGCAAAACAATATTAAAAATGAATAAAGGGAGAAATGACAGAGAAATAAATTAAAAAGAGATTGGAATAATAACATGCAATCTTAAAAAAAATAGACCTTGTCAAAAAAAAGCAAACTAATAACTTGACAGGACAAGGTGAAATGCCACAGCCTGAGTTGGACACGTCCACATTGTTATTTAGGGGAGTAAACAGTACAGTGTACTGGCTGGGTGTCTGGCAGTCCTGGATTTGAACCTAAGAACTTCAACTTGCTATGTGACCTTGGGCAAGCTGTGAAAATGGTTATGAGGATTGTAATAATACATATAAAATGCCTAATACATAGTGCTCAATAAATGAAAGCTATGGGATCAAGGTAGCTGATTCCAAGTGAAAAACCAGCTGAAAATTTATCAATGCGTTTGAATCAGCTGACAATATATAAAGATATTATCCTGGAAAAAAATACAAGTTTACATGTGGGGAGGAAGGCAATTAGAAGAAAATAATAGAGGATTATTAGATAGAATTATTACATTAAAGGGAATTTACAGGGAATTCTTCCAACAATATACGACAAATAATGGCCATCAAAGGTTACGAGAGCCTGGAGAATCATATCTAGTGCTGCTCAAAAGTCATAAAGCAGTAGGGAAAAGGTGAAATGTGAGAATGAGGACACACCAGTTATTGTTTAAACTTCTTGGGTTCCAGAGATTTTTATATTAGAAGTGTAAGTACCTTTATGAAACAGGATTTTGTGATATTTGTCAATCACTACTTTTTCATTACTAATTATTTGTCCAGTATTATTATGAACAAACAACACAATATCAATGAGTTCTTAACATAATTTAATAAGCATAGTTCCTAAGAAATACAAGCATGGCACAGATAGTGATGGTGGTATATTCTTATTGGGAATTTAAGAGGAGAAGAAATGAATATGAAGATCACACAAATGAGAAAAAAAGAGAGGATATACCAAAGATGCCTGGGTTTTCCCAGTGATAAATATGGTCCTGAGTCAAGGGAAATGTTTTTATGTGAAATAAGTGTAAGAAATTAATGGTCACTGTGACTTCATTTTAAGAAAATCCTTTGCTTCTCTGGGTATTTACGGTTTCAGTGTTGCTAACTTCCACTAAACATGCTGTTCAATTACCATTTACTTTGGCTTCTAAATATCTAAAGCTCCACTTTTTATTCAAATTTGTGTATAAAAGAAACTACATAATACAATTGTTTATTTCTAGAACCCCTGATTGAACTTCCTGAAGAAAACAAATAAAAAAACAATGGATGAGGTTTAAACACATCATTTTACTGTAATGATTAGCTGGAATAGCTAATTGTGCACACGCCTCCCATTCACCCTTAGCTCTCATAATTCCAGCCCGTGCCTTTGGTATATTATAACATAACCTGCAACTCTCCATCTTTGCTTTCCTTCTTTAAGAGTGAGGCTGGAAGTGCTAGAAATATGCCCAGAAGCAGCTGTCAGCCAATGACGGTTGATGGTTGAGAATTGGAGGATCAATACCTCAGTTTCCCTGCCCCTAAGGAAGGTGGGGTAACTCAGAGGCATATTCTTTACTGTTTCTAAGAGTTCAGCTGGGAGGGAGACTGAGCCTCAGTTGCCCACGATTGAAACTTGCTTGACAAACAGAGCACCCATGATTGGCTTCTTTCTGTTCTTCGACTCACTCTCCCACTGCTGAGCGGGATCCAAATAAACTGCATGAACTCAAATATTTGTCTATGTCTCTTCTTCTGGGGAGCCAAACAAATAAAACGGGAAGGATAGTAAGATATAGTCACTTTCAACTAAGTAAAAGTAGAAACTCATAGTGGCAAACTGGCTTTTATGATGATAGCTGCTAAACTCTGGTGAATGTGAACTTCGATTTTCAGTGTACAATGTGATCTGGGAGTCAGGTGACATGGATTCAAAATCCTTTGGGGAGCAATATATTCTCGGTCTAGTCATTTTATCTTCCTAAGCTTCTATTTCCCCATCTGTTAAATAATCTGAGAATGTGATTTCTAAAGTCTCCTCCAACTTTAATATCCTTTGATTCTATCACTTGTCTGGAGTGCCATACTGTGGTCAGCTCCTTTTAGAGTTAGTGTCAGAGGCCCTAGATCCTGACTTCTATTATTACAGCACTCATACTTGGATGGAGATGGGTGATGGGGCAAGAGTTGCTCTATTAAAAAACAAAACAAAAACCAAAAAGTCACCCTGCAGTTTTTCCGGTAAGCAAGCCTCAAATGCCAGAACACATATTTTGCTTTAAGCAAATTAAAGTCAAATAACTAATTCTTAATAGGAATATAAATGGATACATCATTTTGTTTTAAACAAATGTGAGATCCAGACTTAAATGGGTAATAATTATCTTTCTAACAATATTCTACGTTTTTCTGCTATTTATCTCTAAAGGAAAATAGGGATCAACATTAACTTGCCAACCTGGATACGTGGCCTTCTCTTCCGCTAATTGCTCCTTCACTATCTTCACTACCACTTCTTTTTTTTTTTGCTGAGGAAGATTGGTCCTGGCTAACCTCCATGCCCATCTTCTTCTACTTTATATGTGGGACGCCTGCCACAGCAAGGCTTGGAAGCAGTGTGTAGGTCCATGCCTGGGATCCAAACCTGCAAACACCCAGCCGCTGAGGCAGAGCTGGGGAACTTAACCATTATGCCACCAGGCTGGCCCCTTTGCTATCACTTCTATTAACTACCTTCTTATTCTGTCTATGCTGAATAATATTGATTGGATCTCTACACTACTTTACAATCTACTTCACTATTCCTTCACTGTTCTTATTCTGTCTGTGATGAATAACATAATTGGACCTCCCAGCTTATACTCTGGGCCCCTTTTAATCCATTCTCTACACTCTATGTTATACATTCTCTATGCTCAAATTATAGTGCCCATTGAAAACTATAAATTAGCTGATATTTTCCCTTACATTATATTCTCCAAGAGCTTCCCATAACATGTAGACAAAAATCCAAACCCTATATTAACTTTCAAGGCCCCACATGACTAGATCACTGCTTCTGTCTCAGAATTCATCTCCCTCCACTATTCTACCAGCTGACTACAATGCATTCTGTGCTCTTTCTATCCTGCAAAGGGCCAAACCTAATTTTCTTTAGGGTCGTATCCTTGCTGATCTCTCTGGAAAAATATTCATTTAATGTTTGCACGACCTGGTGCTTTTGGACATTCGGTTCTCGGCTCAAATGTCATCTTCTCCAGCTAACGTACCCCCCACTCCAGTATTACATCACCCTACTTCACTTTCTCCACGGGATTTAAAATTGTTTGACATTATCTTGTTTATGCATTTTTTCACTTCTTTAGTACCTGTTACTCCTTCAAGGACTGTAAGATCTATGAGATCAGTGCACCAAGATCAAATCCAGCACAGAGTAGGTGCTCAACACTGTCTTTTAAATGAGTGAATGAATGAATGAATGAATGAATAAAGCTGATGTTGGACTTTAGAATCACAGTCTTAAATTTAGTTTAACTATATTAGCTCAATCATATAATAATAATGATAGAAGTAAACATATCTGTTTATATAGATTTTAAAGTTAAAATCTCATTTATATTGAGATTCTTTGGTAAGCCTGATGATGTGATTATTATTTTACAAAAGAGGAAAGTGAAAAATCAGGTTTTCTGACATGTACAATTTCATTCATCTAGGAAACAGCAGATCTGGAACTTACACAGGTGTCCCAGCAACAACAAATTAAAACCAACCACAGTCACAACAGTAAGAATTGCCCCATTTCTGAGGGGCACATTCTACACTAGGTACTTAATGTGCACAGTCTCAGTTACTTCTCACAATCCAATAAGGTAAGGATTATCAGCCTCATTGTTACCCCTAATTTAGAATTTATTAGATTGAAGTTCAGGTGTTTTAAGTAACTCTCAAATGAACTAGGAAGAGCCAAAACATAACCATAAAACTGTCTGATTCACAATCAGTTAAGTCCC
The DNA here is from genome assembly GCF_057802395.1 of Ceratotherium simum simum. Lineage (NCBI taxonomy): Eukaryota > Metazoa > Chordata > Mammalia > Perissodactyla > Rhinocerotidae > Ceratotherium > Ceratotherium simum. The sequence continues at coordinate 11,509,819 of NC_141927.1, read as the reverse complement.
CTCTTCCCCACCATCATATTCCTAAGCCCTCTGTCATTTCCACTACGATGACACACCTCTGCCCAACATCTTCTGCAAACTCAAACTGAGAACAATAAGAAACACAGTTGTAGCTTTTCTTGAGTCTGATCTCATAACATTCTTGCCAAGTGAAAGACAATATGGTGGAGATGGAATAAGGATCGCCTCCACTGATTTACTCATTAATTGTGTGCGTGTCTGGGCACGGGGGAAGGATTGTCTCCTTGCTAGCTTACGCTTTTAGTTTGACTTTTATGAACAACCGAAGAACCTAACAATTTACTTATGTTGTAATAGTAATAAAAACTAACAAAAGAAAAAAGAAAGCAACTAGAAAACAAACTTATCCATTCATTGATTGAAACCATTTTTTCTTTTTCAGAATCGTTACTATCCACCAAGGAAATGGTGAAGGAGTCCACAATTGGGTTAAATGTTTGGCTTCATTTAATATGTTTAATACAGACATTATGAGTATTAATGTAAATTTTGGGGCTGTGTAACTAAATTTTTCAATTTCTTATTAAGGGATTTCCTAGAAATTGGATTATTTTGACAACATTTTTTTACTAAATAACAGAAGGATGCCAAGGCATGGTTAGTGAAATATACATTATCCAGAGATTTTCTTTGGATCACAACTCCTTTGGCCATTTGTTTTTGATTTCGTGCCCAACAGTTGGGTTGTGGATTAGCATTTTGAAAACAACTGGTTTTTCTCGGTAGGGTACTGACAAAATTGCCGGGTGTGAGGTAGCCTCATTGATTTCTGTCTATACCCGTGCTATATTGAGTTTGTTTATTTCCTTGCTTTGGCTATGAGTGACAGCTGAGGATACAGAAAAAGTGCACACTCACGATCACCACGTAAAAAGGAATTTTCCCCCTAGAAGTTGTTAGGAACCTGTTTTTTCACTTACATCTGTCATCATGATAATTATAATGTAAACCATTTCCTTTCCTGGCTGCAGAACTAAAGAGATAGACATGCCAGAAATCAGTATATAACTGAGAGTTATTGTCGTCAATAATCCCCATGCAGAAACATCTTTAAGAGCCACATAATTGGCTCTTTCACCGCCCTTAGGGTCCCCACCTGTGCCTGTGACTTTTCCTTCTAGCATTTTACTAGTGGTTTCATCTTTCTCAAAAGACATGATAAAGAATTATTTCTCTAACCTGAAGCTAGTCTCGTCTTTACAATTTACATCACTGGAGTGATTTTATAATCAATTTTAGAGCAATTTGTGTCATTAATTTCATTATGAGATTCAAAGATACTTAACTTAGTAACCATCTCCTTGATTTTCATATCTTTTTAAGCAAAAGTGAAAAATTGCTTGAAAATCCAGAGTTATTGTGCGTGCAGGAAATGAGTATTTGACATTAATTCTCATAAGATATGGATTGGTTCGAACATTCGAAAAACTTATTTTATGGAAATACATTCAAACTAAACTGAAATAGTATCACGGGTACTTGGATATCATAAAATTGTGAGATAAACTAGGAAAATATATTGTGTGTAGGTAGTTGGAGTGTAGAGATGGAATAAAGAGATGGAATAATACTACACCATACTCCTTCAATATGTTCTCTCTTTTGAAGGTTAAAATAAAACTTTATTTAGAAAGACTGAAATGATTATATGCTAATTTGAACAGCTAGGTTGTATAATAATGACTTGAACTTTCCCTTTTTATTTTGTGAGGAAGATCAGCCCTGAACTAACATCTGATGCCGATCCTCCTCTTTATTTTTTTTGTTTTTTTTGCCGAGGAAGACTGGCCCTGGGCTAACATCCGTGCCCATCTTCCTCCACTTTATATGGGATGCCACCACAGCATGAGGTGACAAGCAGTGCGTTGGTGCACGCCTGGGATCTGAACATGTGAACCCTGGGCCACTGAAGCAGAGCACGCGCACCTAACCGTTTGAACCACCGAAGGCCCCGAACCTTTTTGACGTCCTCTAAGAGTTGGTTTCCATTATATGTGCCTTGTTCTTTCTTCAGATCTGGAAAAAAATACAACTGATTTTTCAACAAGTGATTTTTCGTCCCCGTCCCACGTTCAGAAATCCTTATGATTGCTCAGACAGTTCCTTTTAAAACAAACTTTCCTCCTCTCTCCAACCAGGCCCAGTGGGTTCACCTTTACAGGCTCTGGGACCAGGACCAGAGGTAAGACTTGTGAATGTTTTTACCCTGGGACTTCTATATGTTCTTAATATCTAGACTTAAGCTAGTATATATTACTATGCACATACACATATATGCATACATACAGACATATACATACACATTAAAGTCACTTTAATAAAGAGTTAACTTTCAGTAAAAAAATAAAAATAAGTAATTGAATTATTACCATACTTGACATTTATCACTAATTGTGATAAAGATCCAACTCACAAGGCTTCTTTGTCAACAATCTGAAACAGCACAGTATGTATCTGGAGACAGCTACCGGGATTTCAATCACAAGGCTTGGAAGAAACAAATTCCATTATAATCCAGTCCTACGTCCACTCTGGCAAATATAGCAATAGCCTATAATAATCACAGCTGATTTACCCAATTGCAGAAATAAAACCTCTACAGATACAAGGTGCGCAGAACATGGTTTCACATCTTGTCTTCATGTTAAATGTATCCACGAAGGCTTGAAGTATGCTGAGCTATGCTTGAGTTGGAGCATTCCCTGTTGTTTTTCTCTTGATAAACAACATATATTTTAATTAATTCCTCTCAGTAACCCTCATTTTCAAAAACCTAAACATGTTTACAACTGTTTCTCGGCTTTCCCTCACGGTATACCCTAGATGTGTTTGCCATCCACATATATGTATATAACAGCACACACACACACATATACTCACAAAATACTGGCGGTGGAATAGGATATGTATTTATAATTTTTGGATCTTCCGTATTTATTTCCTATTGTTAACTCATTAGTGGAAACGGAATGATAATTCCAGTGTAAATACTTATTTATGAAAGTCAGTGTTTATATAAGCTTGTTAGGAATATGTCACATTTATTCACTCCCCACTTTAAGGAGACAATTTGACTCATGTACTTATACTTGACTGAATTTATTTGATCTCTTGTAAAATTATTTCACTTGACCACAATGCAGCATTATAACATTGCAATAAATTAAAGCATGTCATTATACATGACTCCTAACTCCTCTCTTAAAATGGTGACCCACTAGGCATATGTATCAAGTCTTCTTCAAATGTTCCATTAAAATATGCACAAAGATGCACAACATAGCACAACCAGTATCAGCTAATAACAGTTAAGATTAATTGAGTGTTCAGTACTCTGCTAAGAACTTACATAATTTTCTAGTATAAAAATTCACAGTTCTATGAGAGAGACAAAAAATAAACTGAAGGTCATCAAGGTTAGGTATTGACCCAAAGGCAAATAGCAAATATATTCAGAGCCAAATCTAGAATCCAAATCTCTTTTATTCTAATTTTTGCACTCTTTACTATACCACAGTAGCTTGCTGAAGAGGTTAGCAAAGGCTTTACATTATATTTCTCTCTAATTGATGAGGAGGGAGTAAAGAGCACATTCTTGAATTAAGCATTAATATTCTTAACTTTTCTGCTTTATTAATTCCCATCTTCTAAACCTAATTTTAAAAAAATTCACTTTATTGACAAGAAAAATTGGTAGCTATGATCCAAAGATAATGTTGTGTGAACACAGTCTTGATTGTAGCTAGAAAACACAGAAAGAAACATTTCTATTTTATTCCCCACCCCCAACCTTCAAGCAGGGGAACAGCAAACAGGAAGCACATTGGGGTGATGTGTTTTTGGGACATGTGTGTGTTTTGTTTGTTTTGTTTTTTGTGTGTGTATGTGAGGAAGACTGTCGCTGAGCTAACATCTATGCCAATCTTCCTCTATTATGTATGTGGGAGGCCGCAACAGCATGGCTTGATGAGCGGTGTGTAGGTCCGCGCCCGGGATCTGAACCAGTGAACTCCAGGCCACTGAAGTGGAGCATGCAAACTTAACCACTATGCCACCTGGCAAGCCCCTGTGTGTGTTTTTTAACACTAGTGTCTCACCTATTCAAAGAAAAACTCTATCTAACTCCCTTAGTTAAGTCAGATAAACTGACAGAGCAGGAAGATACAAAAATTCCCTAGAACACTTGTATTACATAGAAATCTGTTAGGTGTCAGCTTTAAAGCAAAATGTAGTCCCATCCAAATGATTCTGAGGTTTTCTTCTAAGAAGGAGGAAGTAGTTAGCATTGCTGAGAAAGTGAGCAATATTAAAGGCTTTCAGCCACCTAATACATGCACTAAGTGACAACTCTAGATAGAATCAGAAGAGCAGAACCTTTAAAAAGACCTTCTAATAGAGTCAGAAAAAAATATATCTGCCTGATTTCTTAAGAAAAGGATGCAAATAAGAGTGATTTCTATGAAACAATAGAAGACAGCCAAAATAAAAGAAAAAGGTGACATAGAGGCAAACATTAACGTAGAGATGGCAGAAATAAGAAAGACAGTGAAGCAGAAAAATAATTATATAATATAGAATATAGAACTGTTATTGGCTGAAGAAAATAAAACAAATTTTTCTTTGGTTTCTTATAAAGAACAAATATCAGAAATTCAAATTATGAAGGAAATAGATAAATTGGAGAGACAGAGGATGAAGTTTATGGGGGAGAGAAAGGAGAGAGAGAGAAGAGGGAGACAGAGGACAGAGAGAAGGAGGAAGGGAAAGAGAGAACAAAGACGCAATTAATCAAAATTGGTTACCCAACTTTAGATGAACTTAATGAAAACACTATAATTAGATATAGCAGGGTATATATAATTCGAAGGTTCAAAAAAAACATAGTAGCCTATAATCATTCTGGCATTACTAAAGTAATTTATGCTCCCATGACGCTTTCTGGATGGAAAAGAGTTGAAAGTACAGTCAGCCTTCTGGGAACTCTCATTGTCTGCAGGGGATCTTATCAATGGGCAGTTTCAACCAAAGGGACAAACATTTATCTTTAAGAAATTAATGAAAATCCAGAACTCAAGAAGGAAATTTCGTAGTAATAAAGAAGTAAAGTATAATGCCTGTTATGATTATGATTTAAAATAAAATACAGAAAGCAAAAAATCATTTTTGGAAAATATGTATATGTTAAAATATTTTAATATTAAATTAATTCCATAAAACTGGATTACACTTATAAGAGTAAGATTGGGAGGACTGAGGATTATTGGTGAACTAAGGTTGAACATTTTTCTTGCTTCAAAGAAAAAATGAATAATAATAGTCAGAATGTGTTTATTCCTTGGCACTGGTAGACAATTTTTATTTAAGTAATGTTTTTATTAAACTCAAGTAACCAAGAAGAATGAATAGCATACAAACAACAAATAACTATAATTAAGAAAAGGAAATAAATACATAGCATTAAAGAAATAAACAACAGAAAATGATAGCAATGAACTAAAAAATATCAATTATGACAGTGAATTTAAATGGGCTAAGTTCTCCTATCAGAAGACACAGATCCTAAACCTTGGTTAAGAAAATCTAGCTGTCAATGAGAAATAGAACAAAAAACAGTAAATGAAATTAGAACTGAAGAATGGTAAAATAGCCAACAAATAAAATAATAAAGAAAGCAGATATAGATATATTTTTAGACTAAATAGAATTCAGCTCAAAAGAATATAATAGAGGAAAAGGATTACTTTATGTTCATTAAGGCAAACATAACTGATAAAGACAATGAAATAAAATATCTTTATAAGACACATGCATATATAATTTACAATAATCTCATAGATATTCAAAGAAAATTTGAAGTCATAAATTCCACTAGGAAATTTTCTATGTGATGCTATATTTTTTACAACATATCATTATCACCATATAAAGAAAGATTAAGGTGGATATACAAATGAATCAAAATTAAACTGTCTTGAAAATTTGTAAGACATTAAAATGATTAGTCATTTTCAAAAAATTCAGAGGACAGCAAAGAGTAAATTAGAAAATAAAGGCTTTATTTCCTCTATCTTCCATTCCTAAAACCAAATATAACCACATTAATCTTTAAGAAATTAATAAAAATCCAGAACTCAAGAAGGAAATAGTAATAATATTGCTAGTAATATTATTACTTATTATAATGAGCTATTATAGTCAGATATTAAGCTCATTATATTAAGATATTAATATTTTAACATTTATTATGTATGCATCGATTTATTTATTTACTTTAACCTTTTTAAAAAGTGGATCTCTTAGAGTAGGTTCTTATCTTAATATTTTCTTTTTCAATTTCTAGTAATTAAAATTTTTTCTAACTGATCCTTTTAAATAAGTAGATTATGATTTTAAAATTAGCTTAATGCCCAGAAATTGTCCATCCTTCCTAGAACGTTCTCTCTCTTTTTTTGTGTGAGGAAGATCAGCCCCGAGCTAACATCCATGCCAATCCTCCTATTTTTTTTTTGCTGAGGAAGATTGGCCCTGAGCTAACATCTATTGCCAATCCTCCTCCTTTTTTTCCCTTTTTCTCCCCAAAGCCCCAGTAGATAGTTGTATGTCATAGTTGCACATCCTTCTGGTTGCTGTCTGTGGGATGCCGCCTCAGCACTGCTGGACAAGTGGTGCGTCCATGCGCACCGGGGATCCGAATCCGGGCCGCTAGTAGCAAAGCCCGTGCACTTAACCGCTAAGCCACGGGGCGGCCCCTCGGTTCTCTCTTTACAAAGTTATTTATCTTCTTACCAAGTAGCAGAACTTTCTCCCATAGTTTCACTAAGGGACTTTTAAATCTCTTCTTGAATACACCATTCGTACTCTGTAATAACGGGCCCTGTGTATCCTTGATTGCCGAGAAGACCTGCCTCTGTCTTGTATTCATTTGTTTTACGTTAAATATTTTTTTCCTCCAATCTCATCATTTCCAGAGGGAAGTAAAAAGTTCAATTCAGGAAATCTTATGGCATGTGTTATTATGTCAGTCTAAAGATTATGCCACAAGCAAGCAAACACACAAAACGACTTAGTACTGATAGGGCATTGAAATTCTCCTTCACAGCACAGCAAACAGTGATAAAAATTGAGTTTCACCCCACGCAACTGAAAAGTAGGCATCTCAAAAAGCTGAATTTCAGCATTAAAAGATGGGGGTTGTCATGGTAGTTATAATAGGGGACCCTCTTAGTGCTTCGCTCTTGTATCATTACGCTTTGAGTGTTTTTTCACCTGGATTCTGTTTCAAACACTTTAAGATGTCACATAATTATATGCAGCTAAAGATACATCTGAGATTTATTGAAAATACAGGAGATGATAGTTCTGTAAGAAACATTAGGTTCTCTGAAGAAATCTTCATAATTAGAGATGGATCTGATAATATGATGATTTTTTAATTTCATTGACAGGGTGTATTACTCTAGTTTGTATGCTCTGTCACAGAGTTTGTTAGTTTAGTTCTCCAATGCTGAATATGAAAATATATCCTGTAAGAAATGTTTTCTCTTTGAAAGAATACCTATTAATTCAAACCTAAACATCTGGATAAATGCACAGTAGGAAAATGTAGGAAAAACAAACAAACAAACACTGTGAAAAGGGAAGATTAGCCTAGGAAATAGTGGAAGCTATTGGGGGAGGTATTTTAATAAATACCACACACAAGCAAAATGGTAAAAAGTGATTTCTGATCTCTTACCCTTTGTTGACAGAAAATAAACAGATTGTAGAGAGAATCAATTAATTTCTTCTTTTCTTTTCTCTAATGATCCAGACCTGCTTGGGAAATAGAGCATGATGATTAGGACAGCATGTTAAAATTCTTGTTACCTTTAGGTGAATTTTCACTATACTCATGCCAGATTCTGGTGTAGCAATCTCAAAGCGAATTAGCCCTATAATTTCCATTATAGCTAAAATTCCAATATAACAAAATATAGGAAGTGTCTAGAACAGAGCTTCTCATATCTCCTTGATCCCTGTGCCCTTAGTATTTTAGTAATTTTTCAAAGCATCCCTAAGCCAAAATGCTTCCTCTTTCTTAAGTAGTCAAGTACAAAAACTTAACAGTGCTAGTTTGTGGGTATCCAAAGATGCCGTTGTTTCCCTTGAAAATTAAAAGTATCAACAATGTCCCTTGAATTTAGTGCAGCACACCAGGGTGCCAGTTTGGGAATCACAGGGTTAAAGTAATTTTGCTCATGAATCCTTATTTAAAATTTATTTGAAAATAAATCAGTTTTTAAAATTTGTTATATCAACTTTTATTACAATTATATTTGTAAGTATTTCCTAAAAGTTTTTCTTTTTTCTTTACTTATCAGAAGCAGGGCAAAAAGCTGGAGATGGTTTTAACTTCCTTCACTTCCTTGACTTTGTTTATTCAAATGTACATTATCAAATAATTCATACATGCCTCTCACAATAACAATACGCCTATCCCATAGGGCATGTTTCTCCACATCTGTCTTTCCTAAACATGTAGAGCTCAAATGCACTTTTGAGCTTCATCAAATAAAGCGATCATTTAAGAAATTCGTAGAATTAAGCAAAAATTTTATCTTTATTGCAGAGGAACACTTAAATGTTTATGATCTAGGCAATAGGAATTAAACCACACAAGGTGCAGTTGGAAGTGCAAAGCACCTACCCTAACAATGTGCACTTTACCTTCTACCTGGGCACAACCTCAACACCAATATAGTCTTCATTTTAAAAATTCAGACCTAGCTGAGATCTACGCCAAGGTCAAAATCATAAAATGCAACATTGGATGTTGGTTACGCAATATCTAAAGTCAACATTGCCAAAGTAGTACTAATGTCTGTGTCTTCACGTAACTGCACATATTTACCATGATATTCAAGTGTTATGAAAATGCTAGATAAGGGCATGGATAAATATGGATATGTTCATAGACTGTCAAGAATATAGTTGACAGTTACTGAACTTTGATGACTTGAAATAATAAATGATTGAAATGTTGGTAGAGATATTGAGATAAATAGGTGACTAGACAAATATATGTATAGATAAACAGACAGACTGTGGTAGAAGCATACTACAAGTGTATGAAGTGTATGAAGAAATGTGAGTAGATAATGATATGTGAGAATGATTTGTCAAATCCTAACCCTGTCTTATATTAGCTGTGTGATCTGGGGCAACTTATTCAACCTACCTGTCTCTCAATATGCTCCTGTGTGAAGTGGAGATAGTAATATACTTAACTTTTAGGATTATTACAAAGATTAATAAATCTTTACTTAGTAAATATATGTAAAGAATGCAGATTATTCTAATTATATTATATATATCTAAACATATATATTAGATATATTTATATCGAAATATTCAAAAAATTCTAATTCTGTTCTAATGCCTGGCAACTAGTAACTGCTACAGAATCATTAGTTATTACTATCACTGTTTTTATTGGTTTTTAAAAAATCATTATTACAGAATTTAAAAAAATCATGTACAAAATACCAAAGATATACAAGTGAACAAGTATACTTACCCTGATTTTAGAAAATAAATCAAATAATAGATTTATTCATTTTATTTAGTGTATACAAAATTTGAAAGATGTCTCATATTTTATTTTGCCTCTTGACAGTTTGAGTAAAATCTGTCTGCCATAAAATGATCTTTGGCCACAAGTAATGTCTTTGCCCTAATGAAGAAATGTTCAGTGACAGATCTTAGCATTTAATTCATTGAAAATCTATTGTAAGTTAGTTTCTAACACTTTAAATTACATTCCCAAAAATTTGCACTTGCTTTTCAAAATAACAAGTGTAAGAGATTATGGAAGATTAGCAGAATAAGAAAAATTGTTTTAACTAATTATATAAGCAATGAAATTTCAATAAACAGAATGATCAGAAAATAAAATTTTCTAATATTGATTCATTTTTGGAACATCTACTATGTGCCAAAAACTCTAAGTTATATGATCATAACTTAGTATATACTATATAATATAGTATATATATATCTCCTGAAGTATATATAACATACTGAGCCTGACTTCATCTTAGTAACGGATAAGATTTTGAACTGAAGAGTTTGCTTTCTTTTAATTTATGTTCTTAAAAATGAATGTAGAAAAAGCATGGTTATCTTTCTCTGTATTCTAACAAACTATATAACTTACTGTGTGAATTTTAAAATACTCTTCATTTTGTTCTGTTTTTGATAAGTATTACAATAATATTGAAAGAATATAGAAAGTTTTAAAAACAGTTTACTGAGAAATAATTGGTTTACAATAAACTGCACATATTTAAAGTGACAAATTTGATATGTTTTGACAAATGTATATAACCACGAAACCATCACACCAATCAAGATAATTAACGTATCCATCACTTCCTCCCCAAGTCTCCTGATCTCATTTAAACATTAATATGTTTTCTATGGCTACAAATTAGTTTGCATTTTCTAGACTTTATGGTTGAGAATGTGGTCTATCTTGCTGAATGTTCCACGTAAACTTAAGAATGTGTATTCTGCTGCTGTTGGATGAAGTAGTTTACGGATACCAATTATATCCAGTTGATTGATGGTGTTTTGAGTTCAAATACGTCCTTACTGATTTTCTGCCTGCTGGATCTGTCTATTTCTCATAGAGGGGTGTTGAAGTCTCCAACTATAATAGTGGATTCATCTAATTTTCCTCGCAGTTGTATTAGTTTTTACCTCATGAAGTTTGACACTCTGTTATTACACACATACTTGTTAAGGATTGTTATGTCTTCTTGGAGAATTGAACCCTTTATCGTTATGTAAATTCCTTCTTTATCCCTGATAACTCTCTTTGCTTTGAAGTCTGCTCTGTGTGAAATTAACGTAGCTACACTTGCTTTCTTTTGATTAGTGTTCAGATGGTATATTTTTCTCCATCCATTTACTTTTAATCTATATGTGTCTTAATATTTAAAGTGGGTTTCTTGTAGACAACATACAGTTGGGTCATCTTTTCTGATCCATTCTGATAATCTCTGTCTTTTAATTGAAGCATTTAGACTATTGATGTTCAAAGTGATTATTGATATAGTTAGATTAATACCTACCATATACATTTCTGTTTTCTATTTGTTGCCTTTACTCTTTGTTCTGATTTTTGTCTTCCTCTTTTTTCTGCCTTTTGAGGTTTCAACTGAGCATTTTATATGATTCCATTTTCTCTCCTTTCTTACAATATTGGTTATATTTCTTTTTTTAACTTATTTTAGTGGTTGCCCTGGAGTTTGCAATATACATTTGCAACTAATCCAAGTCCACTTTCAAATAATGCTGGATCACTTTACAAGTAGTGTATCTTAGAATAACAAAATAATCCTAATTCTTCCCTGCCAATCAATGTATCATTGCTGTCATTCATTTCACTTATATGTAAGTATACATGAGCATATATGCACAGACGTAAGATATATACATAAGCATACATAATCAAATACATCGTTGGTATTATTATTTTGAACAAACTGCCACCTGTTAAATCAATTAAGAATAAGGAAAATAAAAATTCTTATTTTACTTTCACTATTCCTTCTTTGATGGTCTTCCTTTCTTTACGTAGACTCGATATTCTAACTTGTATCATTTTCCTTCTCTCTAAAGAACTTCTTTTAACACTTCTTGCAAGGCAGGTTTACTAGCAACAAAGTCTATCAATTTTTGTTTGTATGACAAAGTCTTTATTTCTTCACATTTTTTTTTTTTTTGAGGAAGATCAGCCCTGAGCTCACATCCACGCCAATCCTCCTCTTTTTTTGCTGAGGAAGACTGGCCCTGAGCTAACATCTCTGCTGATCTTCCTCTACTTTATGTGGGACGCCACCACAGCATGGCCTGGCAAGTGGTGCGTTGGTGCGCGCCTGGGATCCGAACCTTGGCCGCCAGCAGCGGAGCGTGCGCGCTTAACCGCTACTCCATGGGGCCAGCCCCTCTTCTTCACTTTTGAAGGATAATTTTGCAGGGTAGAGAATTCTAGTAGGTGGTTTTTTTCTCTCAGCACTTTAAATATTTTACTCCACTCTCTTTTTGCTTACATGGTTTCTGAGAAGTCAGATTTAATTCTTATCTTTGTTCCTCTATAGGTATAGCTCCCGAGGTGCTTTTCTCCTCTGGCTTCTTTCAATATTTTTCTTTATCTTTGATATTCTGAAGTTTGAAAATGACATGTCTAGGTGTGGTTTTATCTGGCATTTATCCTGCTTGGTGTTTTATGAGCTTCCTAGATCTGTGGTTTGGTGTCTGACATTAATTGGGGGAAATTCTCAATCCTTATAGTTTCAAATATTTCTTCTGTTCTTTTCTCTCTTTCTTCTCCATCTGGTATTCCCATTATCAGTATGTTACACCTTTTGTAGTTGTCCCACAGTCCTTGGATATTCTGTTCCTTTTTTTTTTTTCAGTCTTCTTTCCCTTGCTTTTCAGTTTTCAAAGTTTCTATTGACATCCTCAAGCTCAGAGATTCTTTTCTCATCTATGTTTGTCTACTAGTAAGCCCTCAAAGGCAGTCTTCATTTCTGTTAGTGTTTTTGATCTTTAGCATTTGCTTTTGGTTTTTCCTTAGGATTTCCATCCCTTTGCTAACATTTCCCATATGTTCTTGTATACTATCTACTTTATCTATTAGAGACTTTAGCATATTAATCATAGTTGTTTTAAGTTCAAGGTCAGGTAATAACATTCCTGACATATCTGTTTCTGATGCTTGTTCTGTCTCTTCAAATTGTGATTTTTACCTTTTAGTATGCCTTGTAATGTTTTCTTAATAGCTGGACATGCTTTACTAGATGAAAGGAACTGCTGTAAATAGGCCTTTAGTAACGTGGTGGTGAGGTACAGGAGGAGGAGAGGCATTCTATGGTTCTCTGATTAGGTTTCAGTCTTTTAGTAAGTCTATGTCTCTGGACTGTAAACTGCACAAGAACTTCTTAGTTTTTTTCTCCTTCCTTAGGTGGGATGGGATGGCTCCAGAGTGGGCTGGAGTTGCATATTTCCCTTCTCCCATGTGGAAGGCTGGAACTGACTGGAGGTGGGTATCTGCCTTTCTCCATGTCACTTATGCTCTGATAATACCCCAGGGGGTTAGGCTCTGGTTAACCAGATTCTCCTGATGGCAGGCCTTGTGAAGAAGAACAGGGTGTTCTGGTGTATTGCAAAATGGTTCCTTTTCCCCTCTCGCTGCCAGAAGCATGAGAGGATTTTTTTTCTCTGATATTTCCTGTGGGAACCTGCTCAAATTCCCATAGGTAAATCTCACTATATTGTGGGTGCCTCCGCAATGAATGGACTCCCCCTGGAGATTTTAACTCTTAGACTTGTCCATACTGAGCCTTCAGAAATTCTTGGATCTCTTCAACTTTATTCTTCTTTTTTAAAATTTATTTTGGCTATTCTAGGAAATTTGCATTTCCATATGAATTTTAGAAGTATTTTGTCCATGTCTAAAAAAAAAAACCTATTGGTATTTTGATTGGAATTGTGTTGAATCTCAACACCCATTTGAGGATAACTTTGCATCTATACTCATGAGGGATACTGGTCTGTAGTTTTCTTTTCTTTTATATCTTTGCCTGTTTTTGGTACGTGGAATTCCTGGCCTCAAAGAATGAATTGAAAAGTATTCTCTCCTCTTCAATTTACTGGAAAGATGGAGTAGAATAAATGTTATTTTTTTCTTAAATAGTTGATAGAATTCACCTTTGAAGCCATCTACCACTGGAGTTTTCTTTGTCAAGAGATTAACTACAAATTCAATGCCTTTAATAGACAAAGGGTTATTTAATTTATGTATTTTTTTTAGTGGAATTTGGTATATTTGTCCTTTTAGTGAATTTGTGTATTTCATCTAAGCTGTCAAATTTGTATGAATAAAGTTGTCTATATTTTTATTTTATCAGCTTTTTAATAAAATATCTGTAGTATCTGTAGTTATGCTACCTCTCTCATTTCTGACATTAGTGATTTCTGCCTATTCTGATTTTACCCTATCAGTGTAGATAGAGTTTTATCCATTTTATTGATTTTCTTTAAAAAGCTATAAGCTGAGATCACTGATTTTGCACCCTTCTTTTTATTCTTTCTATTATAGGTGATCACTACTACAATTTGTTTGAAATATTGCTTTAGCTGCATCCCACAGATTCCAATATGTTGTGTTTCATTTTCACTAAACTCAAAAGACTTTCTAATTTCCCTTTTTCCTTCTTCTTTTTCTATTTATATCTATTTGGTTTCCATGCATTTGGGAGGTTTTTAGATATCTTTTTGTTATTGATTTTCAATTTAATTCCATGTGGTCAAAGAACATACTTTGCATGACTTGAATCATTGTAAGTTTATAGAAACTTATTTTGTCACTCACAAAAGGGTTTATCTTGGCAAGAGCTCTATGCACACTTGAAAAGAACCTGTAATCTGCTGTTGTTAGTTTGAGTGTTCTATGAATGTTAATTAGGTCAAATTAAGTAGTGTTGTTCAAGTTTATTCTAACTGTGATGATCTGCTATTTGCTTCATCAATTTTATAGAAAGTTACATTACAACCTCCAACTATAATTGTGGATTTGTCTTTTCCCCCTTGCAGTTCTAGCAGATTTTGCTTCCTCTATTTTGAAGCTCTGTTATTAGGAGCATGAATGTTTAGCACAGTAATGTCCTCTTGATGAATTGACCAGTTTATCATTATAAAATGAGCTTCCATATTCCTGTTGATATTCTTTGCCTGGAAATGTATATGTCTGTATCAATAAATCAGTATTATTGTAGTAAAGAAACATACCAGAATTTTCCTCTGCTTCTATAGCAACCATTTATTCCTCTCTTTCTCCCAAACAAAGTTTGGAGGCATTGTGAAGTTGGAAAACAAAGATTAATTGCACCCATCACAGACAGAATAAAAAATTGTATGAGATTTTTTGCCATATATGAGGCCGAGACATGGAATTAGACCTTGTGATGGCTGGAGGGCTGAAAGTCACTGCAATCTGGAATTAGTTCTAATCCAAAAATGTGGATGCAGTAAAGTATTGAACAACAACAACAAAATCCTCTTTCTTTCCTTCCTGAATATTTCATTAATTTAATAAAAAATTAAATACTTATTTACTGCTCACATGATTCTATATTTGGGTTCATATAAATATTTATTTAAAAAATTAACCTTGTATTTTCCAAAGATCCTAAAAATAATGTCTTTTGTTTTTATCTGATAGAGTCAATGCATGTAAAGACATCTAGATTTCTTCTTATTTCCCTGAAATCTGTAAATTATTTGATTCTGTGTTTAATGATAGTATCTGCCTAAAGTTAGCTATAATATGAGGAAGAACCCTTGTCTGGGGATTAGAATATTTTCATTGTAATTTTGATTTGGCTGTTAACTGGACCACTACTGTGTGACTGTGAGCAGTCACTCAACTTCTCTGGGCATGATTTTTCTAATAAGTAACATTAGATATTGAGCTAGGTGATTTTCGAGGTCTCTTCTCGTTCAGGCCTTCTATATTTACCTGGTTGTTTGACCCAAAGCATCTTTTTTTACTTAACAGTGTGTCTATAAAAATTTGCGAATATACTAAACACAAGGTGGAATTTAAATTTATTATTTATTTTTGACTCTACAAGGAAAGATAACTATTTTGTAATAGACCTGCTCTTCACGTAAAAGCTATTTAAGCAACGCTTGACAATGTACTTCAGTGTCCGTACCTGGATCTTTGGCTGAATGTAAGCAATTCTTCTCTATTCAATGTATACTTCAGGAGAATGAGTGATAAATGTAGGTGTAATATTGACAGATACGGTAAAATTTTTTATATGGATAATTGTCCCTCAGCCATTTCACCGTATTGGTATCTGAAGCTGGAAAACTGGAATGTTTGACCATGAAAACCTCCTGTGTAAATGTCTAAGTCACTAATACACAAAAATGTCAATGAATGCATCTTCTCGTTATTTTATAACTGTCCCAAGAAACAACTCATTTGTATGTTAGCATTTAAACTTAGGATATAATGCTTTTACTACTATTTGTGTGTGTGTGTGTGTGTGTGTGTGTGTGTGTGAAGATCAGCCCTGAGCTAACATCTGATGCTAACCCTCCTCTTTTTGCTGAGGAAGACTGGCCCTGGGCTAACATCCGTGCCTATCTTCCTCCACTTTACACTGCCACAGCCTGGCTTAACAAGCGTTGGGTCGGTGTGCGCTGGGGATCCGAACCGGCGAATGCCAGGCCACAGTAGCGGAGCGTGCGCACTTAACTGCTTGCGCCACGGAGCCAGCCCCACTTTTACTACTATTTTTAAAGTAAAATAGCAACAAGGTTTGTTGTTTTTTGAGGAAAGTCTTTTTTTTAAATTATTATTATAGTGGTAAAAAAACACGTAGCATTAAATTTACCATCTTAATCATTTCTAAGTATACAATTCAAGGGTGTTAAGTATATTCACATTGTTGTGCAATAGACAAATCTCTTGAACTTCAACATGATTTTTTTGTTAACAAATATACAACTAAGTGTACTCTTTTTTTCCAATGCAATACCTTCCAGAGAGAGCACACATATATTCCTAAGATAATTTTCATGTTTATCTATATGAAAACACATCAACGCATATTAAAATCACGTTGTAGAGCTTAGCTCACATCTCTGTAATTTTTCCCTTTGGCCAGGTATGCAGTTTCACTCTATCTGTTCCAGGCAGATAGAGAAAATTTTACCAGGGCAGATAGTGAAGTTCCATGTGCTCACGTGGGCAAAGGTCATTGTCAAGGATGTGGAAGGAGCCGGTGTGCTTCAGCAACATAGTGAGTAGAAAGGATTGGCCAAGAATTCTTTAGAAATGTAGTCCATAGATGGAGAAGCAATATATATACATTTTTTTTTTTTTTGTATTGAACGAAAGAATTTATCTCTGGTTGTTACTCATTCCTACCTACAAATGAAACATTCTGATCTTAGGGGGCATCATGTATTTCTAGTTGGTACTCCAAAAGTAAAAGTGATTTATGGGACCGGCCCCATGGCCTAATGGTTAAGTTCAGCATGCTCTGCTTCAGTGGCCCAGATTCCGTACCCAGGCGTGGACCTGTACCACTTATTGGCAGCTGTGCTGTGGCAGCAACCCACGTACAAAATAGAGGAAGACTGGCACAGAAGTTAGCTTAGGGTGAGTCTTCCTCAGGTAAAAAGAGGAAGGTTGGCAACGGATGTTAGCTCAGGGCGAATCTTTCTCAGCAAAAAAAAAGGAAAAGTGACCCCTTAGTGAATAGCAACTTTACCGCTATCTCTGTGATCCTCAATAATTTACTAAATCAAGATTTGCTTCAGTTTCTTCAATGAAAAAAAGTTTTAATTCCTTTTGATAGATTTGTAGTTATATTTAATCAGTTGAATCCTAAGTGCAATATCCTAAAATGCATCTTGTTTCCTCTTGCCCTCTGCTTTCTTCCCTGTACCTGAGAACTCAATATCTGTCTGTGATCTATACTTTTAGATTCAATTGAGGACTTTGCAGGGAATATGTGCTCTCTCTGCATTAAGTGGAATGAAGTCAAGAGGAAGAAGAAAAACTCAAAGCCCCCAGGAGATGACCTATCCCTCCTTAGTGTTAGTGTCATCCTCTATGACACGGTCCGTCTTTGTGTTGGGCTGAAAATTCACACCACTAGGATACTGACATTTTTATATTATTTAAAATGCCCAGAGACATTCAGAAAGTTTCAATTCTGAAAATTTATTCCTATATAAGTCCTTTCCTAACACACTAAATCTGTTGCCAAGTTCATGACATTTTAACCAAGAAAAAATTCTCTGCATAAAACTCTTTTCTTTTGAGATTAATTTTGAAATTCAGAACGAGTAAAGATTCATAGTTCAGTTTTGAAATAATATTTTATAGTTATAAATGACACAACTCTTTTGCCCTAGGACTTTGAAATCTTTTTTTAAGAGTAACCTGTGAATCTTTGGAAAAATTTTGTCTGATAAGAAGCAAATATTATTTTCTGCCTGTATAGAAACAAAGGTTAAAGAGGTTTGTCGGAGGGCATTTTACAGATGATAGAAATTGGGGATAAAATTCATGACTTCTGATGCACTGTTGTAAATACTGGACTATGTCACCTTTTCAAATGATCCACAAGCCTAATATCACTAAAAAATTTAACTTTATGAAATTCTAGATTCATTGTCTTATTGATTATTCTTTACATAAATTTTACTTGCTGTTTATAAAGCTTTCAGGAATACGTTTTTCAAACATTTCTGGGATACAAATAAACATTATATATTCTTTCAGGTTATTTTTGAACAGATATATGAATTTGCACTGAGGACACAAAACTTGATTTCTTTATGTTAGCTTAATGATTTTCTATCTTTGTTGCAGTTGTCAGCTTCACATATTTTTAACACTCATTTGAAGTAGATAAAAAAGGTTGAGTATATTTTTTATCTCTTGGTAATGAAATGTAATCATGTTTATAATGTGCTAAATAAAAAATGCATATGAGCATTTTCTCACCAACATACAGAATATTAATCACTGAATAAATGTCATTATTTATTACTGCTTTCTTTTGAATTAATTTTTTAAAACTGACTTGTGTTATTTTGAAAACTTTTGAAGAAATGATTAGATACCTATAGGTAAAATTATTTTATATTAATTTCTAGTTATATATGTAGAATATATTTTTGTGTTTGTTTCATTGTCTAATGTCATATAAATTGTCTTTTTGAAATAACTTATATTTGAAATAATAACAAAAACAAAGTTTGAACTTTGTTCAATGAACAAATAACTTAGGTCACAATAAAGTAATTTTAATAAAATATCATGGATTTTCAGTGAAATAGTCAGTAATACATTAGATCTCAATGACCACCTAAAATACTTTATTTAATGGTTATAAATGCTAAAGGTATTACAACATTCAGCCATTTTCATTTTTTAAGTCCGTCATATTTCTATTATTCCTTTCTGTGTTAATTCTGTGCACCAATTAAGAAGATACTACAGATCTTCACATTTCAAAGTTCAAAGGGCGTCAAAATGCAGTCAGTTCCAGTTTTTAATTAATTATTGATATTTTTGTAATGCGTAACGAACCTGTGTCAAATTCTGTAACCTTGATCTTCTGATCAGTGCCATATCATCTTGTATTAAAGCACCAGATGATGTCAATGTGCGGTTCACACATTTAAATAATATACTAATCTAAAATATGCCCTCATGAGAATTATAAAGAAAATATGATTCCTTAGCTTATCACTATCAAATGACAAAAAGGGACTGCCAAGTTATTATAAAGATTATGATAGCATTTTTAATTTAAATTGGTTATTAACATATTTTTAGATTACATAGCTAACATATTTGAGGACGAATATTTACATTTTTAGTAATTTTCCTATACGGTAACTCCCTAAATATGGAAATGACAAAAGTGAAGCATGTCATAAGAGAAATAAAATATTTTCCAAGTTGACAAACTGAAAGCAAAGTGGCAACTTCTCTGCATACTTGGTAGCATCATTTCAGCATCTTAACGTCTGCCCAATTGCTTTCCTTTTTGTGATGGATCTCTCTGTGTTTATTAAGACCCTAATGAAGAGTCAACCGGTAAGCAAGCTGCACTTGTAATCAAGAAGTAGAAGGAAGCTGCCTTGGGGAAAGAATTGGTTTATAGACATAAAAGATGCTATTCTGAGCCAGGATGTATCCCTTTCTAACTTTGACATGGAATTCCTTTTTAGTATCAGTAATCTTGATTTTCATGTTAATTTCAGACTGAGTCAGCTTCGAAAATAAAATATGGGAAGTCTACCAACGTTTCCATGCCAGTCCTTCTCAACCACGAGCACACAATTATGGCCCTTCTCCACCCCAACACACTCACACACACACAGACAGTCATGTGTATATATCTGTGCCTCTGTCTATATCTGTATCTATATCTATGTCATCTATATATTATCTATATTTACATCATCTATATCTATATAGCTGTGTGTGTATTTACAGTTCTGTGCCAACATACAGACTACTATGGGGCTATTCAGATCTCAAAAGGAGAGGAGCTTACTTGACACATTTTGTTAATCTGCTTTCTTTTCACGTGTCAAAGCAACTGAAGGCTGAACGGTGTGTGGCCAAGCGGTTTGCAGAAGAAATTTGTTAGTCTTAATAAACAGGAATTATATTCTACAAAGTCCTGTCATTTGATTGGTTTTCCGAGGACTGCTGGGGCCCTGTGGTTGTCATAAACTTCTTGGGCTATGACACCTGACCAGAAGGGATCTCCATTGAGAGCAGCCTCTTAGCTGGCTGCACTGCAGAGGTGCGTCAACCTGCCAGCCATTCCTGTGCAGATTGCTCGAGCACTTTATACTGGCCTGAAAGGTATTTATTGTCCGTCCCTGAAAGCACGGAGAGTGAGAAAGCTGGAGTAGCAGCATGTTGTTGCTAACAAAGAAGGAGCTTCCCAGCGATAGCAGACTGATTTTCAGTGACCTCCTTAACACCGTTTCCTATTTTGCTGTCAAGACACTGTGGAGTGTAAAGTACTGTTAGGACGTGACAGGGTAGCAATGTTCCATTTCCCCAAGAATTTAGGATTATAAAATTTAAGGGAGTGACAGACCTACTCAGTTTAAGTAAACAGTAATCTCACAAAATGTACCCCCTGCCTTTCTCTTTAAGAGATCCAGGATTCAAGCCCTACTCTTTTTTTTTTCTTTTCATTCCAAAATGGTGCTAAATGTGAGATACTAAGGTGCCATCCCCTTTTTAGATGCTGGATTTACTACCTGTTGTAATGAATGTGTTGCTCAGTTGTCTGCAGAGTTTTTTCTTTGGTATTTGGAGCACTAAAGAATTGCATTGGGGAGATTCAGTAATGCCAGGTTCATTACTATCTGAGCAAAAGAGCAAAGAAAAATGCTGACTGGTTGTGATACTGAGGAGCTGGATTTCTGCAAAGCTGGAGTTGAAGGCAAATCACTTTGCCTGTAACCACTGAAAAAGGGGTCCATCCGTTTGAAAAAAATAGTTGTGCAGGTTATGGAATAAAGACGGATACGTTCAGATTTTTATTATGAAATTTTGAATTCAAATTAGGAATTATTTTTTAATGTAGCACAGTTTCAATCCTTTTTCTCAGTAGCTCTCTAAAAATATTCTGGCTCTGTTGTGTTATTTCTCTAACCTTGTTCTTACCTATTTATATAGGACTCTGGTTTGCTTATTAGTTTGTAAAAATAATCTATTGCTCTGGGTTAAATGTAAATACATTCTTTCAAGAGGTATAGAATAATATGTACACAGCTGTTGGAAAATAAGTTTAAAAGTACTACTGTACATAAAGAGTCTTTTTTCCTAAAATAAGAAAAACAAGGATAAGAAACTAAATCCAAAGAGGAAAAAAAAATCAAAACATGCTGAGCATTTTCTTTGAATATGATCCTAAAAGGATGCTCTTCAAATGAGTACAGAAGAGTACAAACAAATTAAATCTGTGACATCTCAAACTAAGCTTATGAATTAAAGTAGATCTGGTCTCATAAAAACATTTTCAAAATTTTGGATCAAAAATAGACAGAATAGAAAGGATAAAGGAATAATTCAAAATTACAAAGCTGGCCAAAGTGAGACGTTAAAACTCACAGCAATGTTGTTTATTTGGTAATTACTCTTCTATCTCTTTTATGCTTTCTCCCTGTTGTACATTTTTAGAATGGGGATTCATTTCTACTGAACCTACATCTACTGCTAGATTCAAATCCAACTGTTAAGGCTCAGTGCTTCTGAGACCTCATATTTTTATTGCCGCCTAATTAATTCATATTCGTAAGCACTAACACAGGTTTGCAATGCAGTTGTTTTATTGCTTGCTTGAATGAGATAGAGAGAGATGGTTCAGAGCATGTAGGCCTTGAAGTCCTCCCATTTCAGACTACTAAGGAATACATTCATATCCTGTTGACCTGACATCTAAATTCTATTTTTTACTTTTTAATTAACTACCAATGTTTATTAAGTGTGTACCATGTGTGAGCACCTTTCTGTGGCACAGATTAACACGTTTTGCGGGAAATAAACTTCCTCCATTAGAAGAGCTGGAGCTGACAGCACTATTTTTGGCGGGAAGGCAGAAAAATTATGCTCTGAGGAGTTAGCTCTTATTTGTCATATATTAATGCTGGCATCATGGATGACTGACACATACCACAGTTTTGTATAATTGTGTAAAAACAAATAGTGACACATTGTATTGGTCAAATTATATATGAATTTTTCCATCCAAAGAACACTACAGTACATACTTGAGGCTTAAGTAGCATCTTCTACAAAAAATGGTGAGTAACGTTCATCTTTGCCTTGAATACATCAATAATTCATAGGATTTTCAGGCTTCATTAACCTCTTTTAGCACTTTGGAAAGTACATGTACTCTTTTGGATGGTGATAAAAGAAATCTGCATAGGTGAAACACACAAACAAGCACACAAAGAGACCCTCAATTAATAGTTACCACCCAACTGCAATCCCATCCCCTTCTCTGTTTTATTTTGCTTCAATCACTCCATGATCAGCTGACATACTATGCACTTTATTTATTTATTGTGTTTATCGTCTCTGTTTTCAAAGGCGAATGTGAGCTCCAAGAGGGCAGCTGATTCTGTCTGCTTTGTTCACTACCATATCTCCAGGGCCTATAATGGTTCCTGGCACACAATAGAAGCTAATTATAAATTTATTGAGTGTAAGAATAAACAAATACTACCATACAGTTTTTTCCTTCTACTTAGATACTGTAGGAAGTGCCATGACTACTATCAATTAATGATATATGATAATTAGCTCCATCAGGATTTAATTGCATAAAATAATTAGCTGCTGTTTGTAATATAAAGATATGTAAACAGAAGATTTCACAAAGAACTATAACATAGTTTATCAAGATACCACAGAATTACATGACAGGAAATGACACTGGTGTATTGTGGATTGCAGAGAACAAATGTAAAAATGTAATTTATAAGGAATATGCAGACTTGTAAGGTCTAGAACGTCAATTCCAGTTCCTACTAACTTGGTTTTTTTTCTTCAGTTGGGATTTTTTTCCTTTTTAATCTTCAAATGGATATTGCTTATTTGTTTATAGGACTTCACATTACCCATGAGGGAATATTCAACACAGAAGCAGATCCCATATGTTTCTGCTACTGATTCAGTCTTGCAAGAAATGATGCTATGAGAACATCATTTCTAGCTCAGTCAACCGTCTCTCACTTTCCCTCTTGCTTCGTGAACCATAGCTTCTTGTCCCAATCCCCTGCTGCTTTCTCACTGACAAGTAAGTGTGGATTTGTGTATAATTCTGGTATTGTTCTGTGGAAACAGTCTGCATACACAAATTGCTAGAAACTCTCTGTTTCCTTTTGGGGAAGTTGCTTCTAAGTTGGAATCCTTTCATTCCATTTAGCTACTGGTAGGTGAAGCAGTGAAATTAAGTGGAAATCACAGCGCTATCAAGATGTAATTAAAAATAGGACACATGGGATCCCAGTTTTGGGGTCTGATGGTAGTCATTGTAGTGTGTTGGGAATGCTAAAAATGGGGTAATCTAATAGAATTGTTGAAGTTACACTAGGCACCAGGTCCCAGTGAGCTGAAATTCAATTCCATCATGTGAGAATTGTTCTTCATTTTCATTTCCATTTGTTAATGCTTTGCAAGGGTTATGTGTAGCTGGGTGATATTATGCCTTCTCTTTGTTCTTAGAAACGTTTAAAAATATATATAATGTTGAAAATTGCTGAGTTTCAAGTTTTAGTTTAAATACTACATATTTTTTCCTCTTTACTGACTAAATCAACTCATTCAAATAATTTTCTGAGGAACTACAGCAGGCGAGGCACTAATTAGGTATCGAATTTTATCTAGATGGCAGGAGGTAAAGAAACTAAAATAAAATATAGTAATATGTGCTAATACGAAAATAACACAAGGTGGTATGAACATGAATTATTGAGATACTACTCTAGATTTGGGGGTCATAACAGAAAAACCCTTCTGGTAGTGGGAGGGGGGTGTGTGTATGGCAAGACCTGAATGACAGGGATGAACTAGGCTTCTGATGATCTAGGACCTTCTTTCTAGGCAGAGAGCCATAAGGCAAGAATGAGCGCATGCTCACTGGACAATGGAAAGAAGGCAGATGTGGCTATAGCGTGGTGACCGTGGATGTCAGGAGTGAGAGTGGCAAGAGATTGTTTAGATGGAGAGGCAAGGCCCAGACTGTATAGAGAATTGTGGTTGCAATCTTTTTTAAGTTCAAACCTAGAGAATTTTACAGTCCTTTCTTGCTAGAAGGCTATGATGGCATGGCCAAAGTCGGAATTCTTAGGATTTCTCTAATCTTGACATTCTCTTTATTTTAGTTAAGGAGATTGTCCTGGATAGTCTCTCTGTTAGCAAGATCCATAGGGACCCAAACTCAGAAGGGGCTTTAAATTTCTGATATATCAGTGCCCATGAGATCATAGAATCAAACACCTAAAAACAAAACAAAACAAAAATTAAGTAAAATATCACAAGTTCAGGGCCGGCCCAGTGGCTCAGCGGTTAAGTGCTCGTGCTCCGCCACTGGCAGCCCGGGTTCGGATCCCAGGCGCACCTACGCACTGCTTCTCCGGCCGTGCTGAGGCCGCGTCCCACATACAGCAACTAGAAGGATGTGCAACTATGACATACAACTATCTACTGGGGCTTTGGGGAAAAAAAGGAGGAGGATCGGCAATAGATGTTAGCTCAGAGCGGGTCTTCCTTAGCAAAAAGAGGAGGATTAGCACGGATGTTAGCTCAGAGCTGATCTTCCTCACAAAAAAAAAAAAAAAAATCACAAGTTCAGGTAGACTCCACGAGTCTTGTTGGATAACACTCGAAAAGATATTGCAATGGGGAGACAAGCTTAGGAGATAGATAGATAGACACATAGATACATACATAAATAGATAGATACATAGATGGATACATAAGTGGATCTGATAAATTCATTGAGCTGGAAGTTGAGACATAAGATGTATACAAGACTGGTCTCTCTCTTGGCTACATTACCTTGGGTATTTCAGGCAGGCAAAAACTACTGGGGGGCTAGGGGAGTCTTAGATCCACAGGACATGTTACATGATTAAAATTATGAGTGAGATAGATACATCAGTCTCAATTACCTAGATGAATTACGAGAAATAAAAAAAAAACTCTTAAATAGCAGAATGCAATAATTCCCTAAAACTGAATCAGAGGTTTCATAATCTTGATGTGACTTAGTTTCTGTCACTTTTTATTTTTCCTTAAAATATTTATTGTTCCTTTTGTACATAGTCCTCCCTAAATGTTTTTTGCTGTGAACTCCTAACATATCCATTGTTTTCTGACAAATTCTCCTAAATCTCTCAGTGTTCTGATAGTAATCTAGGTCTAGTCTACTATTTTGAAAACAAAGAAAAATGTTAAATGAAATAAATCTGAAAAGTGTCAGAAAACTTTAGATCAGTAGGTAAAAAAACGGTAGGAGTACATGAATAAAGATAGAGAGAATTGTGTAACCAGATTGACTGGATGATAAATGAAGGCTACCACATTCATCCAGATAGTTTGCTTTAGACTCAGAGAACATCAAACTTGAATGAAATAATGCCTGGAAAAAAATATTCGCATGGCAACTAGAGTATAGTAAATTATCAAAAACTGCTATTTATTAGGTTTTCAGCATTCAGATCTTTATCACGCCTTGAGTGTAATGCGTATGCACATTGTAATGTGAACTTTAATTAATAAATTATGTAAAAGGAGATTATAAAGTATTTATGCTTAGCCATTTTCACATTGTTCACTGTTATCTATAACACGTTGTTACAAGAATCTTAAGTCCTGTTTCAAGTATTTTGTTTTGAGATACGGATATCATTTTGTATAAGCTTATGCTTGAAGCTCATATTAAACCTTTCCTGTTTTTGTTTATAAATGTGCATTACTTTAGGTGTAGATTTACATATAAATTGAAACAAAAAACTTCTCTGAAAGAGTAATCTCCACCTATAATTTAATGTTTATCTTCTTGTATTGTTTTTAAGCCTAGACAAATTGAAATGAACAATTCTTTCTTAATAGTACATTATAAAACCTCTTAAAAGGATTTTCGTGACAAGAGTTTAGCTAATCTAAATTCATTTGCATTTGACCAAATGAAGCACACTTAGAGCATTTCTGCTCTGTTCTTTTTAAATTATGAGATTCAAACTTGTAGTCTAACGTATGTTTTCAAATATAAAACACATATTGTGATGTAAATGTGGTGATTCTAGCTATTCTTTAAACACAACACCTAGATAAAAATGAGCAATTTTAGATGTATTTTCTGTCCTTTTATTAATAAGTTCTTACATGACAGTGCAAGTATCTTTAACTTTTTCTAATTCTTCTCATTTACAAGTGAAGACGTTTTCACAATAGGGCACAAGTATATTTGAAACTGAAATGCATACAACCCCAGATCCCACTTTTGCTCTTGAAAAATGGTTTGAGTGATTGTATTTGTATAATAATTTAAGAGAAACTTGGAAAAGAAAAGACAATTAGTGTAAGATACATGATTAAGGCTCCCTGAGAGATTGCTATATAATTTTACACCCAGATTCCTTCTGCATGGATAACTAATAACTAAGATTCCACATTTGTAAGTCATGTCAACCTGCCTAGGTTAGATGTGTTCCAGCCCCAATTAACAATGCTTCAATTTTTACCTCTAGTGATAGCAGAAAGAAAAACATCTGGTTGCCAGCATGAACTGGGTTGATTTCTGGCTTTTAAACTTTGACTTGCATGATTTGGGCTAACCTACATATTCCTTTTGAGCCTCAGATTACTTTGAGTAAAATTATAGGTGATAAGATTGCCACAGCGATGAGAAACAGTAGGACTGTCTGGCACATATCCGTGTGCAATCAAAGTTACTTTCTTTTTGATCATTTTCTTTCCTTCTCTACTTAGCTCTTCCCAAGACTGTTTTCTACACTTTGACCCCAAAACTGGGCTAACGTTGCACCTACACATCAAAGTTTTCTTTCTCATGCCTGATTCTACTGTCATAGTCCTAATTTTGGTGTATAACATGACCATCCACCCAACCTAAGTCAGAACTAAGAGTCCCCCTTGATGCCATTTTGACTCCACCCCCACAGTATCCATCATTCATGAGGTCACCACATTCTGCCAATTCTACGTTTTTAATATTTTTAAAATCCCTCTCACCATCTTGACTGTCCCTGAACAAGTTT
The DNA here is from genome assembly GCF_057802395.1 of Ceratotherium simum simum. Lineage (NCBI taxonomy): Eukaryota > Metazoa > Chordata > Mammalia > Perissodactyla > Rhinocerotidae > Ceratotherium > Ceratotherium simum. Next base: position 11,482,396 of record NC_141927.1, on the reverse strand, counting down.
AGATGCTCAATATTTTTTGTCTCACTTCAACATACTTGGTCTCCATACACTCTATCTGACAATCTCACTTTGAATTGCTCCTGTCGCCAAAGTGATTTTCTAAAGTATAGTATTGAGGGGGCCTAATGTACAGCACAGCATCTATAGTTAACAATACTGTATTATATATTTGAAGATTGCTAAGAGAGTAGATCTTAAAAGTTCTCATCACAAGAAAAATAAATTTGTAGCTGTGGAAAGTGATGGATGTTACCTAAATTTATCATGGTAATCATTTCACAACATATACATGTGTCAAATCACCTTAAACTTAAGGTGCAAACATAGTGTAAACTTAAGGTGTAAACTTAAAATAATACAATGTTATGTGTCAATTATATCTCAGTGAAACTGGGGAAAAATAAATAATAAAAGTACTGCATTGATTATCAAGTTAAAATCATCAAAGTTTTCCTCACTCTATATTTTAAAATCTAAGCAACTTAGCGTGACATGAGAAGTCCTTTTTTTGAATTAAACCATGACTTATCATTTCCACATTATCTCACACTATTTCTACATTTTAAATAATTAAATGTAGTTTCCCAATGTCACAATGCTCTCTCACATTGCTGTTTCATTAGGGACACAATACTCTCTTTCACCTGAAATGCACCTACTTGATTTCCTGTAACCTCACACCTAACCTTGCCAACTGCTCCTCCTGCCTAACTTTCTCTGTCCCTGGAGATTTAGTTCAGGCAACAGTGGTCTCAGGAAGTGACTGAATCCCACCCCCTCCCTTCACCTATCCAAGTCTGGGTGACAGGCCATTTGTAAGAGTCTATCTTTGCGATGATAGACTTTGTCGTACTTGTTTGTTAACTAGTCTATTTTCATAGCAATATACTTTTTGATAAGAAATATATTGAATTCATCTTTGTATTATTATAGCATATAAGATCATAAAAATAGTAGTTTTTATTAGGTCTCAAACTCCTGGTTTGGGATGAGTGATGATATGGTGATATTGGTAGGGGAAGTTTTATACACGTGCTATCATTACACTAACACTCTCAATGGGATTTGCTTAGACAGCAGGAAATTAAAAGATGCATGTTTGCTGTAGAAATAAAACTGTCGTTGTCACCCTGCATTTGTCAAATCTAATAGAATTCGCCTTCCCGATCTGATTTGCAAATAGCCTTTGTGCTATATCTCTCCTGAGAGTGAGCTAAAAAAAAATAGGGTAAGACATCACCTATAAGACATAATAGATAAGCTAGACAGGAAGAAAACCTCCAGTTAGTACGATGCATCAAACATAAAAACCAGCTGTAAGACAGAATCATATATTTTGAGAGTTGGAGGATATCTTAGAGATTATCCATTTCAATGCCCATGTTATATGGATTAAGACCCTCAGGTTCAGAGAAGGTAAAGTCTCTGTCTCAGGAGAAATAAAGTTTTAGCCACAGCCTACATTAAGACCCAAGTCTTTGATTCCATGTCATTTGTTAATCAATGCTGCTTTCTTGTTGACAGTTTCCTTATAAAGGGATAAGAAATAATATCAAAACAAATGTTTTTTATAGGAAAAATATCAACTGGTGGATATTATTCAATAGATAGAAGGTGAAATGTTAATATTTTCAAAACTCCCCTCAACATTACCATAGCCACTTCTATTCTCCCAGAACATATGAAAAGGAAGAAAACAGAGTATATTAATAGAAGAAAATAGGCAGAAGACTTGGAAACAATATTCTAAATAGGAACCGGGACTTTGAATACTATTCGTAGAAAGGTAAATCTGAAAATATGTTTATTTTGGCTTAAACAATATTTGAGAACACTGAGGATCTATTTAATCCCCTAAGAGTTTATCTAACTATAAATTTAAGCAGAAACATGGTTGAGATCTTATGTATTTTCATATTTTTATGGAGAAAGGTTTTTTGTTGTTTTTCTTATTATCTTAATTGAACTGAATGATTCTTGAGGATTCCTTCATATCCCAATAAAGGAAATAATCACTGAAATTAATCTATTCTATTCTAGAAAAATATATCAAATGGAAGAAAACCTATAGGTATTGCTATTTGAGGGTTTCTACATTCTGTCAATGTATGTACTTCTGGACATCAGCACAATGATTGATAACAAAACAACACTCATTTGTTTAACTCCCTCTTGTCATCTACCTCTTCTCATGCTCATGTTAGATGTAAATGAGAAAAAAAGGGCTACTTAATTAATAAAGACCTCATGAATGCTTCTTTTCATTAACGTGTCTTCTCATAAGTAAAATTTTAGGATATATATCTCATTCGTGTGCATACAGAATGTTATAAAACTAACAACATTTAATATTTGGAAAAGAATAATGTAAAATTTATTTTATCCAGTGAGACTGCATTGTATGGAGAGTGAGGAGGTATCAAAATACATAGGCAGGAATAGCAAAATAACATTTGTGCTCTAAGAATATTAGTCTTGCCTTTCTGTTGAGGAAGGCCTAGCAGAAGGTGAGAGAGAGAGACAGAGAAATAGACAGAAACCAGAAAAAGAAATTAAGTTAAAATGTCTTTGTTTTCGGTTGCAAGTTATGGGAATTACCAAAAATAGTAGTAAGCAGGTAGCAGAAAATGGGAAGGTGAAGATAGAACCACTGGTTGGGGGTTGGAAATACAGATTTAAGAGCCATATAGCCATACATAGGAGAGAAATAGAGAAATTATGAGGACAATAATCACTGCAGTTTAATATATGGAGGAAGAAAAATGAACAAGAATAGAACGTTAAGACAGTATTGTGTCAGAAAAAGTAAAGGAAGAAATGCCACCAAAGGACATGGGAATAGAGCAATCAGGGACTAAAAAGAGTCCCAGGAGGGGCCTGCCCGGTGGCGTGAGTGGTTAAGTGCGTGTGCTCTGCTGCAGAGGCCCGGCGTTCACCGGCTGGGATCCTGGGCATGCACCCACGCACCTCTCGTGAAGCCATGCTGTGGCGGCATCCCACATAAAGTGGAGGAAGATGGGCATGGATGTTAGCCCAGGGCCAATCTTCCTCAGCAAAGAGAGGAGGATTGGCGGATGTTAGCTCAGGGCCGATCACCCTCACAAAGAAAAAAAAAAGAGTCCCAGGAGAGTAAAATAATATGAAGGCCAAAGAAGTAAGAATCTCTAGGCTTCAATGAGCCTTTATATCTTATTAAACGATGTGCATATTCAATGAAATTTTCCAAATTATTTTTGACAACAAAATGTACCTATATGTGTTATTTTAATCTATGTATTTATAATCTACATAAATTTGAAGTTCTAGATACTAGAGGACTATTAGCAAAATTTGGAATTTCAAGTGATTATGATATCTTGCAAGTCATATTAATTAAAGTTGCAAATACTAGAAACAAAACCCAACTAGCTTATATTCTAAGTATGAAAACTCAAATCCATTTATCATATCATATCACACTTAAATCAATGGGTGAGTATGCCTTTAGACTAGCTAGATTTCTGTATGTTCACATAATCTCCTTTCAACAACTTTAGCAGAAAGAAAACTTCTTGCTTTTAACACCTATATATAAAATCTACTGTAACAACTACCACAAAACATTGTAGCTTAAGAGAAGACATTGATTATATCTCATAATTTTGTGGGTCATAAACGTGGGCAAGGATTGGCTGGGAAAATCTCCTGTTCCAAGTGGTGTTAACAGTAGTTTCAGCTGACTGATCACCTAGTCTGGATGATCCAAGATGGCTTCATGCACATATATGCTCTCTTTGTGAGGATGGCTAGAAGGCTTGGCTCAGATGGGGTGCTGTCAACTGGGGTGGCTACACGTAGAATATCTATGCAGTCTGGACTTCCTCACAGAATGGTGGCTTCAGGATAGTTGGCCTTATATGCTCACTCCTGGCTCCTGGAGGGCAATGAAGAAGCTATCAGTCCTCTTAAAACCTAAGCCTGAAATTAGCATAGCATCACCTCTGCCATTTTCTATTGGCCAAGCAAGTCACTAAAGCCAGCCTTGAACAGAATGGAAATTAAATTCCACTTCTCAATGGGAGGAGTAGCAAAGTATTTGCAACTATCTTTACTCAACCATGCTTGGAAAAAATCCTTATTGACTCTGTTTCTGGCTCTGTCATATCTTCAGATGTATGGGAAACAGGTAATTCACCAACAGATCCAAAAGAAAAGAAAGGAAAAAAGTGCCATGTGGAAAAAATAAAGGTAATAATCAATAAACTTCCTCCATAGATAGACTGCCTCAGGTCATTATCTAACAATCGATCTTCTCCCTAAAGAATTTAGTAAATATAAAATAAGTTATTTGTTTATGGACTTTCTGAAAATATTAATATAGTAACTTATTTTTCTTTTCTACTTCTGACAATCCATATGATTATGTGGTCTAAAGTTGAAAAAAAAAGATGCAATAAGGTTTCCCTACTACTTTAACTTAAAAGACCAATGTGATTAATTTTAGGTATGCATTTGTCTATTTTATTCAGAAAGAAGCAAAATTTTCACTGACTTTTTGCAATGATGCTTTTAAATTAAAGGCAATAGTGACATACTTGATTAGAAGTTCATGGATACACATAAGTGACCAACCAATGAAAACTATTTCATAAGGACTAAGAATTAATGAGAAAGAAATGGAAATACAATAGTTATGAAGAAAATGACACTGTGGATTTGACATTTATAATGGATTAGCTGTTAATTTTTCCTCTTCTATATGTTGCTCTAATAAGATTTGTCAGACTACTGTACCATTTATCTTTCTGCACATTTCTCTTACAGATGATGGATCACCGCATATTATAAGCCAAATATTCAAATAAAATGAAGAAGAGACTTGCTCCCAGCGATAGATGCATATGAAAGAATGGCATTTGTATGATTATAACCAAGACACCTATGCTCTACTTTTCTTTTTTCAAAAATTTTTATATAATCATGGCTAGACTACCAGTTAAATTGTGTTAGATTTTTTTTTTCTGGTAGTTCATGTGTAAAGCAGGTACTGTTTCTATCTCCTTCTCTTCTTCTTTAATTTTCTCACCTTCTTTCTTCTCTACCTACTTCTCTGTATCTTTACTGCTCACTGATATGCCTCCCTCTCTCTCTTTCTCTCTTTCTCCTCCCTCTGTCTCATCTATGTCTTTGTGCCCCTTTCCTTCTCTGTTTTTGTATTGCCCCCTTTGTCTCTATTTCTCTTTGTTCCTCTCATTTACATTGGTCTATTCATGCCCAAACAAAAGAGATCCTAAAACGTCTTATAAATAGAACATAGTCAGTAGATTCAGTAGATTTTCATTGAGTCAACGTCCATGCAGAATGCAATCCCAGAAAGACAGTGTTTGGTGGATCTGCAGTTTAATAGGCTAAAACCAAATGGACCAGAGATGCTGCAGGCTTTAAGTTTCAGTACTTAAAGACAACATAGTTGGCCCTGGTGCAGACAATGTCACCAAAGTTTATAACCTGACCTGTCACTGTGTCTGGGATTAGGTATTAATCCCCTGTCCTCTCCTTCTTTCTGTTCCTCCCCAAATAAACATGCAATCCTGACTACCTATTAGGAAACATCAGAGTCTCTCTACTTATGAAATAATCCCTGTTTACTACTTTGTAACAAACATATGTGGGCAAAAAGGTTAATTTTTGAACTAGTGTAAACGCGTTAAGTCTAGGTTTCAATATTAACTCAAACTTGCTCCTTAGACCTGGACTTGGAGCCCCAATAGAACTATTTGTGCTTTGCCATGGAAATTCATCAGGAAAACTCCCAAATGATAAAAACAAGTATAGAAAACTTAATGTTATTAATCGTTTATCTAAGGTGTTAACACAGTGTACTTTAAATAATATACACATAATATTTCCCACTTTACTTTATATATAATATTTAAGGATACACATATGAATAGTAAAAGATGCATTTACATGGATCCACAAAAATTAAAATGAAAAAGTTTTACATCAACCTTTAAATTTAGTCCTATGTTTTTATTTTATAAAATTAAAATTAATTACTTCCCATGATTTATAAACTTTTTCATTGATAAACACTGTTACAAATTAAGTGATTCAGTTAGAAGAATTATTTCTTTAAAAAAGCTCATGCTCAGATATATAATATTTAAAGAACTAAGGTAATTTGCCCATTTTTTAATTGGGTTGTTAGTTTTCCCAGACATTTCTCCAAAGAAGATATGCAGATGGCCAACAAGCACATGAAAAGATGTTCAATATCATTAACTATCAGGGAAATGCAAATCAAAACTACAATGAGATATCACCTCACTCCCATCGGAATGGCTCTAATTAACATGACAGGAAACAACAAGTGTTGGAGAGGATGTGGAGAGAAGGGAACTCTCATACACTGCTGGTGGGAGTGTAAACTGGTGCAGCCACTATGGAAAACAGTATGGAGATTCCTCAAAAAAATCAAGGATAGAACTACCAGACGATCCAGCTATTCCACTCCTGGGTATTTATCCAAAGAACATGAAAACACCAATGCATAAAGATACATGCACCCCTGTGTTCATTGCAGCGTTATTCACAATAGCCAAGACTTGGAAGTAACCTAGGTGCCCATCAGGAGATGAAAGGATAAAGAAGATGTGGTATATATACATAATGGAATACTACTCAGCCATAAGAAATGATGAAATCCAGCCATTTGTGACAACATGGATGGACCTTGAGGGTATTATACTAAGCAAAATAAGTCAGAGGGAGAAACTCAAATACTGTATGATCTTACTCATAAGAAGAAGATAAAAACAATAACAAACAATCACATAGAGACAGAGACTTGATTGGTGGTTACCAGAGGGGACGTGGGGAGGGAGGAGGGCAAAAGGGATGATTAGGCACATGTGTGTGGTGATGGATTGTAATTAGTCTTTGGGTGGTGAACATGATATAATCTATGCAGAAATCGAAATATGATGATGTACACCTGAAATTTATGTACTGTTATAAACCAATGTTACCACAATAAAAAATAAAGAAATTAAAAAAAATAAAGAACTAAGGTCATAACATATTTATACTACTTCTTATTTCAGAGAAGTTTTAAGGTACATTATCATGAGATAAAATAAAATGAACAATGCGTAGATGATGAAGTCAAGAAGGACAAATGAGTATAGGACTAGGTAAAGTCTTTCCAACATATTTATTTGCTATTTGTGGATTTTGCCAAAGGAAAAAAAAAATTTCAAAATGTCTGTAGCAGAAAACAAACCTAACATTTAAAGAAAATTTATCTATTATTAGTATTAAAACCAAAAATTTCAATAAGGTGTTTTTAAAAAACACCATTAACTTATTAAGGAGATGAAGTAGATGATGCTATTTATTATGCTATCCCTGATACAGACCCCCCAAGATCACCATTTTGTAGACACAATCCATACTGCATGTCAGATTCCTAAAGTTTGTGGCTCTTTCTTTGTCTGACTCTAGGTGTAAAGATAGTGAACTTAGAACACTCTTTTTACATTATGAGAGACAAAACTTGATAAATCTTCTTCCCAGGAAAATGCACAAATGTCAACCTCACAAGATTCTGCAAACACATTTAGGATGTTTTGGTTCCCCTGAAGCTGAGGTTGAATACCCATGACTAAGAGCAGTGGGTCCCTGAGTTTGATTATGAAAGTCAACTGGGAGTATTTTTAAAAATACAGATTCCTCATCTGTCATCCAGGACACACTAAATCAAAATCAGGAGGCGATGGGTGAAGAGGGAGGCTAAGAACTTCTATTTCTAGAAAGTTCCCAGGTAAATATCACAGTCAGTGAGAATCTGGAACTACTAAGTCAGAAAGGGCTGCCTTTCTTTAGGCCATCTTCCATATATAAAATAGATTAGACTTAGACCAAAAGAAAAAACTGGAAAACAAAAGGTAACACATGGAGACAATAAAGAAAACAATAGATCACTTTTATTTCTCTCTTAATACATGCTGCATAATATGTTAGTTCCTAATATAGGTTATCTCGTTAGTTTCTCAAATAAGCATATACAACAGGTACTATTATCACCGTCATCCCCCAACCATTACATACGAGAAAACTAAAGTTTAGAGAGGTTAAGTAACTTGCTTAAGATCTCAGAGCAAGTAAGGGACAGAGTGTGACTCAATGCCAGGGAGTCTGACTCTAGAGCCTCTCCTCTTAACCACTGAGCCGGATGATGATATGAGTAAAAAATTTCAGTACAGTGTGGAAGTGAATTACATTTTTGTGGTGGACCACACTTCTCTGGAATGGAGATCCCTATCAGAGCAAGGGTCTCCCTGCCATACTAAGATGAACCTGCATCTACATCATGGGAAGATTACTGGTAAAGCCAGTTACCCTAAAGGTAAGTTTGAGACTATTTCTTTGGGAAACAGACAAGACAGCTGGGTGTCTTTGGAGCTATATATGCATTTATTGGCCTGACTTTCAGAATCTTTCCAAACAAATCCCTACAATATGCCTAGGTCTTTGCAAAACTTTAAGTAGCATGTAAGACTTCTTCTATTAGAGAATGAAAACCATGATTATATTTCACATAGCCAACCATGCTGTCAGGTTTTTATCTTGCTTCTCTGTTGGATAAAGAAATTTACATCTATATTTACAGTGTTCAAAAGGTCACTAGACAGAAGATCAGAGGAAAAAGAAATGACAGAAATATCTTTATGTATGTTTTTAAAAAGGTCACCTAAACAGAAATTTGTCAATTAATTTTCTGTAGTTACATTTCTTCATTTCTATTTTTTCCTGAAAAATAGTTAATATAGGATTACATCCCCAATCATGGTAGGTAATATTGTCACACAGCATCTTTTTGGAACCAGTGTACAACTCTGATTGTCAGGGTAATGGAGAAGGTCTATACATGAATTATTCAAAGGCTTGTACAATCAGTACAGCATTCAAATTAAACCCCAGAATGTGAAAATTAGGCAATTATTCATAAAAATTATTAACATTTTAATTTTTCAGAGCTCAGTGTGACATTTTGCATAGCTTTGCTTAAATATAGCATGGAACACTGAAATTAGAGCCATAGTTCCAGTTCCATACTTAAGCATTGTATGTTTGGATAAGTACTCACAAGCCTAAAAGTAACACTGCGGAAATAAAAAATAGTAATAAAAATTATTAACTATTCTGCAAATGTGAACATGTGTCTGATTAGTCAAACTTGTCAGTCTTAATCAAGGAGATACCTTGAAATCTGAACTTAATCACTTGTGAGGTTGTCCATCACTGATCCAATTTTTTTCCCTTGGAGAATAGAGTTCACAACAAGATAGCATCCAACCTGCCACACTCACAATAGAGATACATCCTTCTACATAGCATACATAGACATTTAATTATAAAAAGAATAATTTTATTCACTTCAAAACATCAGTATATACTGTTTTTCAATGGTTTAGCATAGAAATAATGAGGGAGTGAATTAGGTCAGTAATATTGGAGATGATGAGGCAGAGTTGTATTAGGGTGATTTAAATACTAATTGGCAGTGATTTTTCTGGGAGAAGGATATATTAACAACAGCAGCAGAATTTCTGCCTTATCATACTAGGTAGATTATAATACAACTGAACGACTTAGAGAGTTCACGAAATGAGTGATTTGAGTGTATAAAAGTGTGGTCCTTGCAAGAGATTAATGAACTTGATTTTGGACAAACTAGGCTCAAGGTATCCGTGGGAATTTTCTGTGGACATGATCCCTTGCAGGCTGTTGGAAAAGCTGTTGGGATGCTAGTCATGATTAGCCATAGACATCCAGTAGTTTTAGCAGATTGCTCGTGTGGCACTGGATGGAATAGCCCATATAGAAAGTGGCACAATAAGAAAACAATCATTACAGAAATCCTCAGAGAGACTCAATAAATAAGGGTGAACACAGAAGATCCTGTGATACAGGAGAAAGACAATTATTGAAATGGGAGGAGGAGAACTAGGAAAAGGTATTATCCTAATAAAAAAGGGAAGAATGAGTACATTAGTTTTCTGTCTTTGCATAACGAATTACCAAAAACTTGACGGCTTAAGACAACAGAAATTTATTACCTTACAATTCTGCAGATTAGAAGTCCAAAACAAGTCTCACTAGGCTAAAATCAAGGTGTCAGCAGGGCTGTGTTCCTTTCCGAAAGCTCTGGAGGAAAATCTGTGCCCTTGCCTTTTCCAGCTTCTAGAGGCCACCTGCATTCCTTGGCTTGTGTCCCCATTCCTCCATCTTCCAGTCCAGCAACGTTGCCTCTCTCTGACCACTCTCCTATAGTCCCATCTCCCTCTGTCCACAATTGGGAAAGCTTCCTCCCTTTTGAGGACCCAAGTGATTATATTGGGCCCACCTAGATAATCCAGAATGATGTCCTCTCCTCAATGTCCTTAACTTAATCACATCTGCAAAGTACATTTTTCCATGAAAGTTAGCATATACACAGGCTCTGGGTATTAGGATGTCTTTGGGAGGATATTACTCTGCCTACAACAAGTTTCAAGAAGTGGGTTCAGAAGTTCAAGTTTAAGAGAGAGAGGTATTATGGGCCATAGTATCAAATGTTGCAGAGGAGTCAAATATTGAAATGTTTTTGCTATTTTTCCATCTTTCAGAGATGCCATATTAATATATTCTCCATCTCTTCCAACTTTGAAGGTGATTTAATTAAGTATAGGCTTCAGGATGTGTCAGTGAAATTAGGGGGTCCTGAGCCTAGGAAGAGATAAAAACCCGAAGAGGATTCTCCAAAAATAGACCCTACCAAGGTGCTTTAGCATAACTATAGAAACAAAAGCCAATCATAACAGGAAATATGAAACAAAACAAAAAATATTGTTAAAAACAGAGTAAAAATTAAGCAATATTTTTAATTCTTCCTGAAGTTCTAGAATCTGACCAGCTACTGTCATGCTGCCCTTTGGCATCTGTGGGGACTCCAGCCTAGCTGCTTTCCAGTAATATAGCTCTGGCTGGAGAAAGAGGCACAGCCTTCACAGATGGAATGGGCTAGATATTCTTGAGTATTAGTGTCCTCAAATCCCAACAAGTAGCTCATAATGCAAACTCCAATACTGAGCAACATATGCATGGACACCATTTGATGGAAAGAGAATAATTACTCTTTCAAGAGTTGACATGATAAATAGGTAGAATTAAATGCTGAGAACCCTACACCCAAAATAAACTTCTTCAATTATGCTTTGAAAACTGTATAATATATTAATCATTTGTTGTTCTTTCACAATCTTTTTAAATAAATACTACTGGGAGAAAAAACACATTAGATTCTTTAAGCTTAATGGAAGGCACATTTCTTTCTTAAATCCAATTCTGTCTAAAGAGATCATGAAAAACACACTAAAAAAGTAGAAAACTGCCACAATGTGAGGAATAAAGTTCCACTTTGACAATTTCATGATTTTTCCTAGAATAATGATTTAGAGGAAAATGATTAACTTCTGAGCCAAACAAGCCAGAAATGAATCTCTGATCACACATTATTGTGCTGTGTGATCTTAGCCAAGATAATTGCTACTACTATAGAGGCTATAACATTTACTACTATATAGAGGCTATTTTAGTCTCTTTTGCTCACCTATAAATGAGTATAATAATACCAATTTTGAAATAATGATAAGAAATTAAAATTAATGAAAGCCCACATGACAGTGTGTTGCATAGCAGGCATTCAAACACAGTGAATAGTAATAGCAATAGAAGTATTTACCTCCCGGAGTCTCCAGAGTACACTTTGAATTATCTTTAATTTTTGGTTGATGAAATATGTTCATTGTATATATGTTATTGCTTGTTCACCTAAACATTAAAACAAAATGAAATTGGCAAGCTACAGAATGGGAGAAAATATTTGTGAACACATGTCTGACAAGGAGTCAATATCCAAAAATATATAAGGAATTCATACAGCTCAATAGCAAAAACAAGAAAAAAATCAAAAACAATCCAATTTAAAAATGGGAAAAGGACCTGAATAGACATCTCTCCAAAGAAAATATACAAATGGCCAACAGGTACATGATAAGGTGCTCAACATCAGTAACCATCAAGAGAATGCAAATCAAAATCACAATGAGATATCACCTCATACATGTTAGAATGGCTGTTATCAAAAAGATGAGAGATAAGTGCTGGTGAGGATGTGGAGAAAAGAGAACTATTATGTACTGTTGGTGGGATGTAAATTGGTAAAGCCATTATGAAAAACAGTGGAGGTTCCTCAAAATCTTAAAAATAGAATCACCACGTGACCATCAATTGAACTACTGGATATATATCTGAAGAAAAAGAAATCACTGCCTCAAAGAGATATCTGCACTCCTATGTTCATTGCAGCATAATTCACAATAGCCAAGACATGTAAACAACCTAAGCGCCCATCGATGGATGAATGGATAGAGAAAATGCAGTATATATACACAATGGAATATTATTCAGTCATAAAAAAGAAGGAAATCCTTCTATTTGCAACAACATAGGTGGACCTTGAGGGCATTATGTTAAGTGGGATAAGTTAGACAGAGAAAGACAAATGTTGTACAGTCTTATGTCACTCAAAGACAGGGATCCATTCCGAGAAATGCGTTGTTAGGCATTTTGTCAATGTGTAAACATCATAGAGTGCATTTACACAAACCTAGGTGGTATAGTTTACTACACATCTAGGCTATATGGCATTTATCTTATGGAACCACCATTGTATATGTGGTCTGTCATTGATCAAAATGTCATGTGGCACATGACTGTATTATCTCACTTATATGTGGAATCTAAAAAAGCTGAACTAATAGATACAGAGATCAGAATGGTGGTTGCTAGGAGTGGGAGGTGGGGTAGTGGGTGAAGGTGGTAAAGGATACAAACTTCCAGCTCTACGGTCAATAAATTCTGGGGCTCTAATGTACAGCATGGTGACTATAGTTAACAATACTATACTGTATATTTGGAAGTTGCTAAGACAGGAGATTTTGAAAGTTTTCACAACCAAAAAAAATGAAATTTAGTTTATTCTACATGAGGTAGGAAAGTTGAATTGAGGTAAGGGTATATTAAAACCCTTTTAGTTTATGAATCTCATATATGAATTCATATTATTTTTTTCTTTGGAATGCCATTTATAAGCATACAACATGGGGGAAACCCCTCACTTTAATTCCAATCGTACAGTCTCAGGCAAATGTTTAAAACAAACTTTTATTTCAAATTAGGACACTGCAATGCGTTAACTTCTTGAAAGAGCTTACATCATAAGTGTTGGTGATATCAGTAATTTTCATGTAATATAAAAAGATAATTATATTTCATTTTCTTATGAAGATTTAACTTTGCAGTGGAGAAGATTTCCATGCTGACATGAGAGATTAAAATAATTAAAACAGCCCATAAAAGCTAATGATTTTTAAAGGGTCTATTTTTTAAAGTATATAATTTAAACTACAATTTTCTTTTAAAAGTCATTGCCATCATAAATAATTTGAATTGTCTGTCAACATCTAACAGTGGGCAAGACATGTTTGAGAAAAGACAAAAATGTGAGTAAAACAAAATAATATTCCAGATGCAACTAAAATATGCAGTGTCCATAAATGACTACACATTTTTAAATTTGTTGATGTATAAATAAATGTGCCCTCTACTGGAACTCTCTCCTACCCAAAATGTTCATGTTCCAATCTGGCAGCAGACGAACACATATATGATATTTGATGCCAAGGAAAGGCTGAATGTTTTATAATTGAAAAGACACATTTAAATATAATCTTTGAGCAGCATGGGTGTAGAAGAAATGACTGGGCTTGGAATAAAAAGCAATGAAGGGCAATCATCAGCAGACCCTAACTTCTGAGAGACCTGGAGAAAGGTAGATTGCTTGTCTCAATTTCCTCATCAGTAAAATTGATACCAAAAAACTACTTGACATTATTTCTGTGAGCTAATTTTGTGAAAGTATTCTTTTTTAGATATTGTTATTGTGGAAACGCAAGATATCATATTATTTCTGATTATTCTTTTATTGGTATGTTCAAAGGAGAAGGAAAGAAACACTTCATGAAAAAAATCTTTTAAATGCCCTGCAATCAGACAGTTCTGATGATAATCTGTGATTTGCCACTTACCAGATGAGAGACTTAAGTAAGTCTTGTAAATTCTTAGAATCTTACTTACTTCATTTGTAAGATGAAAGTAATCCTATCTGCTTCATAAGGTTTTGTGAGAAGTTAATAAAATATTTTTACATGAATCAGGATAGGCACCTCATAAATCTTAGTTTTCAGTCCCTCACTCTATCCAATTTATGAAAGTAACGTGTTTTCTTTTTTGTGATTAACACTGTTCATTATCAAAATTCAAACTTAAATTTAAAAACAATAAGGGAAGACATTGTGAAGGAGAAGCGAGGCAAAGCCAATGAATGTTTTCTTTCTAATTGTCCTTTTGAAAATTATTTTTGACTCTTTCCTTTATTCCTCGATTTCTTCTTTCATAAGAGTAAGATGGGTAGAATGTGACAATAAGAATTGGTTATTTTATTCTGGACTTCAAAGTCAGAAGATAGGAATGTTGTCAGGGAAAAGATTCTTTTTTTCCTTTTGTTTTTTTGCAGAAGTTCTCTAAAATGAAGTACAGGGAGAAAAGAGAAGCTACACTGATTAATAAAGGCAGTTTTAGGTCTTTTAATTATTTGAGTTATAGCCTCTTCACATACACAATTGCCTATGGATAATGTGCCACTCAATTGAGAACCCCCATTGAAGTCAGATACAAGTCAAATACACACATAGACATACAGTATCTGTGTGCAACCTATTATATAGAGATTTCATAACAGTTCAAAGCAACATCATATCTTCTAAACAGCTTTGCTAAATTCTCTTTTAGCTGCTTAAGAGTCTCTTGCAGGGGCCAGCCCAGTGGTATAGCAGTGAAGTTCACTCACTCTGCTTTGGCAGCCCAGGGTTTACTGGTTCAGATCCTGGGCGTGGACCTATGCACCGCTCATTAAGCCATGCTAAGGTGAGGTCCCACATAGAGCAACTAGAAGGATGTACAATCATGGCATACAACTATCTACTGGGGCTTTGGGAAGAAAAAAAAGAAAAAAGGAGGAAGATTGGCAACAGATGTTAGCTCAGAGCCAATCTTCCTCAAAAAAAAAATAAATAAATAAAGTGTCTGTATGAGAGTCTTTTGCACTTTGTTAAAGAGGAGTCTATCAAATTCTCTTTATTTTACTATCATGAGAGCTGCTAGTCCCAGCCTACTTCTAACTACTCCAGTCAAGTTATGAAATGTTTTCTTGTCAATAAACATGTTAAAAATGTCTAATATAGAACAGTAAATAACTTTACAAAATTCTGTATTCATAATGAAACATAGCCCAGATATGAGTGTGTAAAAAAGAACTCCTAACAGACCATTTATGAAATCTCATGAAGCAAATTTGATGAAATAACTCAATATTTCATATTAATCACAAGTTAACTCGTAACAGAATGCCTCTGCAGAACCTGCTCAATCAGTGCACCTGGGTGCCCTAAGAATAGCTTGTCTTCTCTGAAGGCGTGATAAACTAGGTCAGCTGGGAGGAGTAACTTACAGAAACACTCAGGCCACCAGTGAGCTAGGTTTGCTGTGAGGCAGTGACATCTGTGGCTCTCTGTGAAAGCACTGGGAGAGGCAGTACAATTTTCTTACAAAAGAATAAAATGAGAAGTCTAGGAGCATGTCTTATTTTATAAGGACAAAAGCCTCAATTCCTCTAAGATTTTGATTACATCTGAAGTCTGAGGCATTCATATTTGCCTAGAGAAGTTGATAAAAAAAAAATGTGTATGACTGACAGAATAAGAGATTTGGTCTGAATCTACTAAATAAAAATATGTGGAGGAGAAATGAATATGTTCATTCTAAAATGCTTCTTGGGTGTCCATCTTTAATCATCATATACCTAGTTTTACGACTGCTCTCCTAGCGTTAGAAATCACAACCTTAGAGTATCAATCCTTTGGAATTTTTGGCTGTCACTTTAAACAATCTTAAATACTAATGGAAGGAGAATGTCTCAAGTATTAGTAGCTGATATTTTAAAGATCTTATGGTCTTCAAAGGTCTAGTTAAAGGAAAAAGACATAATATAGAGATGTCAGGGGCAACTTGATTGAGAGATGGGAGTGCCAAAATGAGAAAAGAGAATGAAATAATATCTATATAATTAAATCATGAACATAACAAATGTAGTTGGCTAGGTATAGAGTATACTATGACAGCAAACAAGTTAGACACTGCCCTCTTCACCAAATAGAGAAGAAAGACAAACAAGAAATCTCAAGAAAGTGTGATGAGCGTTATGATTCTGAAGTTTCATGAGAGCGCTTGCCAAGAAAGCACAAGAAACACTTTCCTTGGTAAGGAAAGCCTTCTCAGAAGCAGTGACAACTAGAGTAATACTAAATGGATGAATAACTGGGAGTCAGATAGGGGAGATTCAGTTTCCAGGAAGAGCAAACTGCATTTGGCAAGATCTAGTAGTGACAGAAAATATAATACTCAAAGAACCAAACCCAAAAGACTTTCAACGTGGCTACAGCAGAGAAAGTAAGTGGAGAGCAATGAAAGAAGCTGGAACGGAAGGTACAGGCTAGATCTTGAAGGGTCCCACAAGCCAAGTCGGGAAATGCAATCGAAACAGTAGGAAGTCACTACTCAGCTTTTAGCACACTGTGGTATTTCTTCATTTGAATTTTAGAAGAATCACAGTGGTTACAGTTTGCAGAATGCAGTGAGAAAGCCAACACGCGTTAACAAAGAGACCAGTTAGCTGGAGATGATTGTTAATTAGATTGGAAAGAATAAATGCGAAAAAAGAGAATTTTTCCTTTTCAGTAAGTAATATTTAAGAGGTAGAAAGGACGGCACTGCTGACTAAATGTATGGGGATGGTGCAATAATAGAGACGGTGAGCCAATGTCAATACCATATTACAGGCCTGAACAGCTGCGGGCAAGGAAATGTCTTTTGTATTATTGACAAAGAAAAAAAGAAGAGCAGCTAGTATGAGCGAAAAGATGATGAACTCAGTTGAGGTCATGATGAGCTGAACTACTTTTGAGATACCCAAGTGCAGACATAGATAGTTAAATATTTAAGGAAGGAGCTATGAAGCCAGAAGGCATCAGCATATAACTGCTACTTGAACACATGGGAATGAATATAATCCTTCAATGCAAATGTATAACTGAGAATAGAATAGTGTCTAGAAGTAGTATTAAGTATACTGAGGCTTATAGGAATGGGAGAATACAAGAAAGTTTCCTAAAAAGAAGACTGAGAGGGAGCAGCCAAAGGTAGAAGGAAAACCAAGGCAGTGTGTTGTCATGTCTACCATTGGAGAATTTTAAAAAGGAAGAAGGAGATAACTATTCTGGGTAGTTTTAAAAGATCTAGATAAGATCTGAAATGTCTTGAGTGTTAATAATTAAAGTATCATGGATGATTTTCCTGGGAGGAGTATTTAGTTGAGTGGTAAATGTTGAAGAGACTTTGCAGTGAGTTACAGGGTGAGTTTGGGCTGAATAAGTAGAGACGATAAAACAAACATCTTAAAGAATTTGACTACAAGGTATGTGTTACAGGTGGGGTTCCCCAGAAAGCAGACTTTGAGGAGGAGCTTATCAGGATTTTCATTATGGAGTGTGCTTGGCATTAACACTTGTGGAAAGAAGCGTGAGGAGAGAAGAACTGGGTAGAAGGAGAATTGGAACTATGATGCAGTACTGACAACATCTTCAGCCAAATCCAGGAAGTTCTGGAGCTAAATGACCCATCATTGGGCTAAAATGGCTGGATTTTTACACACTTTCCTTGATGAGTCACTAGTTATAGACTGTCTCAGGAAGAGGCTAACTTTGGAAAAGTGATTCTTTCTCTGAAATTGAAGCAATTCCTGAAGGATTGTCAACAGCACTCCTGGCACTTAGACAATAAGTGTTCCCTGATGGGGGGTCTGGATGGCTCATCATTGCGTCACCAGAGTCCACCCTGGCATTGTTTAAATCTACTTCTTAGGGAGCTAATCCTCCAAGATTCTGGTAGGCCTCTTTTGCTTGGAGAAACTGTAAAAAAGAGAAGTTTAATGGGACAATTTATAGCCCCTCTGGCTTTATCTTGTGATTACAGCTAAGTTTATATCCCTTTCTATTATTGTTCCATATTCTTTTAGTCCTCAGCTATTACCTCTGCAGTCTCAGTGGCTTACTTGGTCATGTGACCCATATTCTGGGATGTCTAATATTTTGACCATATGCCCTTCTTAGGCCAGGGCTGCTGCACTTATCTATTTATGGTCAAAACTGGACAGGGGAAACTTCTGGTTTCCAATTCTCATGTAAAGACCTCTGAAGTCAACACTCCACCCTAACAAGCTAAACAAACGGAAAACTCAACAACTCTTCATGGATCTGGAAGTGAGGGCATGACAGAGGGCACACCTCCGCCCCCAAAATTGGAGAGACAGGTGAACACAAGGAGTCCTAACTTACCAGAGCAGAGAATCACAAACAGACCACCATGAGAACCAGTGCTGCGGTGGGAAAATCTGAACTGTAATTGATGAATTGCTGGAGGCTCAGTGGGGACAACTCAAGGAGTTAAAAACTCCAGGGGGACCTCTACAGTATTGTGATATTTACTTCCAGGGACTTGACTGGTTTCCCACAGTATAGAGAAAAAGATCCCCTCATGCTTCCAGCAGAGAGAGAGGAACACAAAATATTTTGAAATATATCAAAGCATTCTGTTCTTCTTAACAAGGCCTGCCCTCAGAGGAAACTAGTTAATAAGATCCTAACCTGCTAGAGTATTATCAGAGCCAAATTTACCTGGGGGAAGGGAAATACTCAACTCCAGCCCACTCTAGCCATCCTGACCCATCTAAAGGAGGAGAAGAAAAACTGATAAACTCTTGTGAAGGTCATAGTCCAGAGACTTAAACTCCCTAAAAGACTGAATGCTTCCCCTCCCCCAACCCCTCACCACCACATCGCTATAGGCCCATTTACAGCAGTTCCTTTTACCCGGTACAACATGCATGGCTATCAAGAAACAATGTCAAGGCATACCAAAGGCAAAAAACACAATTTGAAGAAACAGAGCAAGCATTAGAATCAGACATGGCAGAGAAGTTATCATGAAGTTATCAGACCAAGAATTTAAAACAACTATGATTAATATGCTAACGGCTCTAATGGATAAAGTAGACAGTATGCAAGAACAGTTGGACAACGTAAGCAGAGACATAGAAATCCTAAGAAAGAGCTAACAACAAATGCCAGAGATTAAAACAAAAACATTTTAACTTTAATGAAGAATGCCTTTCATGCGTTTATCAGTAGACTGGACGTGGATAAGGAAAGGATCTCTGAGCTAGAAGATATGTTAACAGAATTCTTGAAAACAAAAAAACAATGTGAACAACTGAAAAAAAAAACAGCACAGAATATTCAAGGACTACAGGACCACTAGAGAAGGTGTAACATATGTTTAATGGGAATATCAGAAGGAGAAGAAGAGAGAAAGGAACAGAAGATATTTGAAACAGCAATGACTGAGAATTTCCCCAGATTAATGTCAGATACCATACCACAGATCCAGGAAGCAGAGAAAACATCAAGTAGGATAAATGTCCCCAAAACTATACCTGGGCATTTAACTTTTAAACTCCAGAAAATTAAAGATGAAGAAAAAATCCTAAAAGAAGCCAGAGAAAAAAACAACTTACCTATAGAGGGACTAAGATAAGAATTACTGATTTTTCCTCAGAAACCATGAAGGCAAGAAGAGAATAGAGTGAAATTAAAGTGTTGAGATAAAAACACCAGCCTAGAATTCTGTACTCTGTGTAATTATACTTCAAAAATGAATGAGAAATAAAGATTTTCTCAAACAAACAAAACTGGAGGAAATTTGTTGCCAGCAGACCTGTCTTGGAAGAGGTATGAAAGAAGTTCTTTAGAGAGAAGGAAAACAATATAGGTCAGAAACTTGGATCTACATAAAGAAAGAAAGAGCACTGAAGAAGGAATAAGTGAAGGAAAGTTAAAAACTTTTTCTTACTCTTAATTGATCCAACAACAATTTGTTCAAAATAATAATAACAATAATGTATCTAATTATGTACGATTAGTATTATATATATTATTAATATGTAATGTTATAAATATATATATATATGTGCTTATATACAAGTGAAATGAATGACAGCAATAATACATTGATTGGGAGGGAGGAATTAGGATTATTTTGTTATAAGGTGTAAGGTACTCACATTACCCATGAAGTGATATGGTGTTATTTGAAAGTGAACTTGGATTAGCTATAAAAGTATATTGCAAATCCTAGGGCAGCCACTAAAAACAGAAGTATAACCAATATGCTAAGAAAGGAGAGAAAACAGAATCCTATAAAATGCTCACTTAAAACCACAAAAGGCAGAAAAAGAGAAGACAAAAATTGGAACAAAGAACAAATCCAACAAATGGAAAACAGTAACTTATATGGTAGATATTTGTCCAACTATATCAATACTCACTTTGAACATCGATGGTCTAAATGCTCTCATTAAAGGCAGAGATTGTCAGAATGGATCAAAAACATGACCCAACTATATGTTGTCTATAAGAAACTCACTTTAAATATAAAGACAGGTATAGATTAAAAGTAAATGGATGGAGAAAAATATACCATTCAAACACTAATCAAAAGAGAACAAGAGTAGCTATGTTAATTTCAGGTGGAGCAGTCTTCAAGGAAAGTTGTCATGGATAAAGAAGGAAATTACATAATGACAAAAGTTTCTATCTTCAAAGAAAACATAACAATCTTTCATGTGTATGTGCCTAACAACAGAACATCAAACTACTTGAGACAAAAAATAATACAATTGCAAGGAGAAATAGATAAATCCACTACTATAGTTGAAGACTTCAAACCCCTCTATCAGAAGTGCACAGATCCAGCAAGCAAAAAAACAGTGAGAACATAATTGAACTCAACAACACCATCAATCAACTGGATATATTCAACATCTGTAGACTACCTCACCCAACAGCAGCAGAATACACATTCTTCTCAACCTCATGTGGAACATTCATGAAGACAGATCACAGCCCGGGCCATAAAATAGATCTTAAAAAATTTAAAAGAGTAAAAATTATACAATGCCCTCAGGAAACAAAGGACTTACACTAAAAATAAATAACAGAAAAAAAAACCCTGTAAAATCCCAACATATGTGCGGATTAAAAACACCCTTCAAATAACAGTGAGTCAAAGAGGAAACCTAAAGAGAAATTTAAAAATGTTTTTAATAAATGAAAATGAAGACACAGCTCATTAAAATTTGTGGCAAGCAGCAAAAGTACTTAGAAAAAAATTTATAGCATTGAATATATACATTAGAAAAGAAGAAAGATCTAAAATCAATCGAACTTTCCACCTCAGGAAACTAGAAAAAGAAGATCAAATTAAATCCAAAGTATGCAGACCAAAGGAAATAAAAAGAATTAGAGCAGAAATCAAAGAAATTGAAAATAAGCCAACAATAGAGAAAATCAATGAAATGGAAGAGTCTCTGTCTCCCAGTTTCTGTCGGAGAATAGGATCTGAGCTTCAGTAATTGCCACCTACCAGGTACAGCTTGCCTAATCACATTTACACTGGCCAACTTTTTGTAATTTTTCTCTTGAGTCTCCACTCTCCCTCCCAACTCTTTCATTCTCCCTTTAGAATGCCTAGTCCCCTCAGCACACATCAGAATCAAGCTCAGTTCCTTCCCCTACCGTCAGTAATTATAAATAAAATTGATATTTCTCTAGCTAGGCTAAAGAAAAAAGGAGAGGAGATGCAAATAACCAATCGAAAATGAAAGACAGGACATCATTACAGATCCTATGGAAATTAGAAGGATAATAAATGAATACTGTGAATAATTTTATGCCACACATTTGATAACCTAGGTGAAATGGACCAATTCCTTGAAAGACACACTTGCCAAAACTCACAAAAGAAGCAATACTTAGAATAGGCCCATATCTATTAAAGAAATTGAATCAATAGTTAATAATCTTCCAAAACAGAAAGCACTAAACCCAAATGGATTCACTGGTGAATTCTTCCAAACATTTAAGGAAGAAATTATACCAATTCTCTACAATCTTTTTCAGAGGATAGAAGCAGAGGTAATACTGCTTAACTTATTCTATGAGGCTAGTATTACCCTAATACCAAAACCATACAAAGACATTATCTTTCATGAACATAGATGCAAAAACCCTCAACAAAATATAAGCAAATCAAATCAAACAATGCATAAAAGAAATTATACACCATGACCTAGTGAGATTTATGTAAAGTATGAAAGGCTCATTCAACATTTGAAAATCAATTAATGTAATTCATTACATCTGTAGATTAAAAAAGAAAAATCACACTATCATATCAATAAATGCAGAAGAAGCATTTGAGAAAATTCAACACCGATTCACAATAAAAACTCTTGATAAACTAGGAGCAGAGGAGATCGTCCTAAACTTAAAGAACATCTACAAAAAAACCTACAGCTAACATCATGATTAATGGTGAGAAACTCGAAGTTTTCCCCCTCAGATCAGGTAGTATAAGACAAGGATGTCTCTTCTCACCACTCTATTTCAACATTGTACCTGAAGTTCTAGTTAATGCAATAAGATAAGAAAAGGAAATCAAAGATATACAGATTTGGAAAAAAGAAATAATACTGCCTTTGTTCACAGATGACATGATCATCTATGCAGAAATTCTGCAAGAATCAACAAAAAAAACTATTGGAACTAATAAGCAATTATAGCAGGGTTTCTGGATACAAGGTTAACATATAAAAGTCAATGAACACAGGGGTGCATGTTCATTGCAACGTTATTCACAATAGCCAAGACTTGGAAGCAACCTAAGTGCCCATCAAGGGACGAATGGATAAAGAAGCTGTGGTATATATACACAATGGAATACTACTCAGCCATAACAAACGATGAAATCCAGCCATTTGTGACAACATGGATGGACATTGAGGGTATTATGCAAAGTGAAATAAGTCAGAGGGAGAAGGTCAAATACCATATGATTTCCTTCATTAAGTAGTAGATAATAACAACAATAAACAAACACATAGAGACAGAGATTGGATTGATGGTTACCAGAGGGGAAGGGGGGAGGGAGGGGAGCGAAAGGGATAATTCGGCACATGTGTGTGGTGATGGGTTGTAATTAGTATTTGGGTGGTGAACATGATGTAATCTATGCAGAAATAGAAGTATAATGATGTACACCTGAAATTTATACATGTTATAAACAAATGTTACTGCAATAAACAAAAAAAGAAAAAAAAAGTCAATGAACAAGTGGAATTTGAAATTAAAAATACAATACCATTTACATTAGCACCCAAAGAAGTAGAATACTTAGGTATAAATCCAACAAATATGCACAAGATCTCTATGAGAAAACTACAAAACACTAACGAACAAAATCTCAAAAGAACTAAATAAACGGAGAGAAATTCCATGTGCGTCAATGTGAAGACTCAATATTGTCAAGACGTCAGTTCTTCCCAACTTGATCTATAGATTCAGTGCAAACCCAATCAAAATTCCAGCAAGTTATTTTGTGGATATCAACAAGCTGATTCTAAAATTTATTTGGAAAGGCAAAAGACCTAGACTAGCCAATAAATATCGGAAGAGAAGAACAAATTTGGAGGACTGACACTAATGGATTTTAAGACTTACTATAAAATTACAGTAATCAAGACAGTGTGGTATTAGTGAAAGAATAGACATATAGATCAATGGAATGGAATAGAAAGCCCAGAAATAGACCCTGTATATACAGTCAACTGATCTTTGTCAAAGGTGCAGAGCTAATACAATGGAGCAAAGACAGTCTATTCAACAAATGGTGCTGGAACAACTGGACTCCCACATGCAAAAAAAAAAAATGGATCTAGGCACAGACCTTACAGCCTTCAGAAAAATGAATTCAAAATGGATAACAGACCTAAAAGTAAATTTAAAAAAACTGTAAAACTCCTAGAAGATAATATAGGAGAAAACCCAGATGACCTTGGGTATGGAGATACCTTTTTGGATACAATGCCAAAGGCACGATCCATGACAGAAACAATTGATATGCTGGACTTCGGTAGAATTAAAAACCTCTGCTCTGCAAAATGTCATGTCAAGAGAATGAGAAGTCAAGCCATGGACTCAGAGAAAATTTTTTCGAAAGTCACATCTAATAAAGGACTGTTATCCAAAATATACAAAGAACTTTACTCAACAAGAAGAAATCAAACAACCCAATTAAAAAATGGGCCAAAGACTTTAACAGACACCTCATAAAGATGATACACAGATGAAAAATGAGCACATGAAAAGATGCTTCACACCATATGCCATCACAAAAATGCAAATTAAAACAACAATGAGATACCAGTACACACCTATAGAATGGCCAGAACACAGAGTACTGACACCATCGAATGCTGGTGAGGATGTGAAGCAACAGAAATATTATTCATTGATGTTGAGAAAGAAAAATGGCACAGCCACTTTGGAAGACAGTTGGAGGTTTCTTATGAAACTAAACATACTCTTACCATACGATCCAGCAATTGCCTTCCTTGGTATTTATCAAAACGAGTTGAAAACTTACGTCCAGACAAAACCTGCACACGATGTTTATAGCAGCTTTATTCATAACCGTCAAAACTTGGAAGCAACCAAGATGTCCTTGAGTAGGTGAACAGATAAATAAACTGTAGTATATCCAGACAATGAAATATTATTCAGTGCTTAAAAGAAAGAGTTTAAGCCATGTAAAGACATGGAGGAAATTTATATGCATATTACTAAGTGAAAGAAACCAATCTGAAAAGCATACATACTGTATGATTCCAACTAGACATTACGGAAAAGGCAAATGTATTGAGACAGTAAAAAGATCAATGGTTACTGGGGGTTTGGGGATGGGACGGATGAATAGGCGGAGTGCAAAGGGTGTTCAGAGCAGTGAAAATACTCTACATGATACCACAATGATGAATTCATTTCATCATATATTTGTCCATATCTGTAGAAAGTTCAACACAAAGTGTGAATTGTAATGTAAACTATGGACTTTGGAGGATTATAATGTATCAGTGTAAGATCATTGATTGTAACAAATGTACCACTCTGGAGGATGTTGATTATGGGAGAGGCTATGTATGTGGAAGAGAGGGGCTATATTGGCAATCTCTGTACCTTCCTCTCAATTTTGATGTGAACCTAAACTCCTCTAAAAAAAAGCTTTTATTAAAAACAAACACACAAAAACAAAGACACAACACACACACAAAAAAAAGACAAGGGAGTATCAATTGCTGCTCAAGTAGCTATTTCTGTGCCGTATATTCTTCCCTGCTCTAATTGTGCAGCACAGTCCTATCCCAACAAATATGATGACACATTGTATTGCCTTCTGTTCCTCGGACACAATGGCTCAGAAAGCAGCCAGAGTTTATAGTTTAACGGGACTCTTGCTATGTTCCCTGGGGGACTGCAAGTCCCTTTGGGGACTGATTAATCCAGCTACACAGAGCCCAGTGTTGTGGAGACGGTTAAGTACAAATTCCCCTAGTGCGTGACTGGGAGTGATGATAAACAGGGCCACTGTTGCTTTTCCTCTTGTGTCATGAGCTCAAGTATTTTTCCTACAAGGGACATAGCACTGTATGAAATCCACTAATTCAAAATATATATCAAATCTTTTGTATGACATACATCCGCGTAAAGTATTTCCTCTAAGGTCATGCTTTAGTTGTGACTTTAGCAGGCATTTCCAAAGCTGTATTAGGCTGGCAACTTCTGGCCTATGGTCCCATTCCTACATATCCTTTGTCATAAGATATTTTTCTGATCTGATACAATATTATGTGGGAACCTTTGCCAGTGTATCAAACACTTACTAAACCTTCAGATAGTGGTGCTGGCTAGGGTTCACGACAGGAAAGACAAACCTCTACCCAATACATATCTACACCTATCAGGATGAATTGCTGGCCCTTCCAAGGTGCAAGGAGTACAATGTAGTCAACTTGCCACCAAGTGACTGAACGGTCTTTCAGAGGAATTAAGCCAAGTAAGGGGCTCAACCTTGGTCTCCATTTCTGGTAGTTTGCGCATTCAGCCTTGGTGTGTGCAAATACACACTGCAAGACCCATGGATAGTCTCTGTCTTTTCTACCATGGCGACTTTGCTCATATGCTTGTGATGCAGCACAGCATGGTGGTGGCTGAAATAGAGGCTGACTGATACCAATGGGCTGAGTCATTTTTTCTAATTGGTTGTTTAGTGCCTCTTCTATCATGGATGTTCTTCAGTGGACGTTAACATGATACATAGATCTTCATATTAGTTGCCCACTCCCATTCCATTTCATTTAGAATCTGCCTTTGGACCCAAATCTCCTTATCCCAGATCTTCCAATGTGTTTCCTTCCAGAAGACTTCTGACTAGAAAGCCTGTTTATTAGCAAATACCCCAGAATCCATAAATATCCTAATCTTATCCCACTTTTCTGTTTACACTAAGCGGATGACCAGGTGTCTGCCATAAATACTTATTAGGAGGATTTTCTCTCATCATCCTTGCTATGGGCTGCAGTACAGCTGCAGTCCATTTTCTGCTTACAGCCACACACTGAGATGACACAGGTAACAGATCCCCCATAGGGCCATGGGTGTAAAATGAGGAAGGGACACTGGCCCAACTACGGGAGCTGACATGAGGGTTTAAGCTATTTCTCATGCAGCTTGCTTGTGTCTTTGGGTCATGCTTATGCTTGATCCTGGATCCTGTGCCATATATTCTTCTATTTTGTGGTGTATTAGCCTGGTTTTACCCTACTTTATAGATTGGTGGATCTTCTGGAATCCAGCTCATGTCCAAGAGAAACAGAGCCAGACATTAGGTAAAGCAGTGAAACTAGATTTTATTCTGTAATTACTGACAGTAGGGGAGGGAATTGAGCTCCATTCTGATGTGTATTCAGATGACTTGGCATTCTAAAGAAGAAGGAGTTAGGAGGGGGAGCGGAGACTCAAGTGAAAAATTACCAAGTGTTCGCCAGTATAAATGTGATTATGCAAGCTATATCTGCTAGGCGGCAATTACTGAAGTTAGGATTCTATTCTCCCACAGAAACTGGGAGGCAGAAGCCCTGACCTTCCTGATTCCATTTCAGGGTCCTTGAGAAAGACACTCTGGAGTTCTCAGAGATATAGACACATCTCAAAAGTCAGAGAAATGGTTCACAATATTAAGCCCTTTTTAGTAAAAGCTCTAAGAAAAGGAGGTCTGGGCCCTATTTTAGTTGTTGGCTAGAACAAACAGTAAATTCTTTTGACATCCCTGAGCTTTCCAGACAGGAACTCAAAAGGGGGGCAGGGTTGTCCAAGGGATACAGCCTGGCGCTGCTAGAAGTCATGTTCAATTTTGGTCAGTCTCTTAGTGCACAGGTTTGGATGGAATGCTTGTACTGAGAATTTTTGCAGTTCTCACTCGTGAGGAGCACTTTTGGGAGCCTGATGAATTGGTGCCCGTGGTCAGACACTCTGTTTCTACAAGAGCCCAGTAGAATTTCAGGAGATCTTCTCAAGAGGTGTATCATTCTCCCTTGCAGATGGCATA
Source organism: Ceratotherium simum simum (assembly GCF_057802395.1). NCBI lineage: Eukaryota > Metazoa > Chordata > Mammalia > Perissodactyla > Rhinocerotidae > Ceratotherium > Ceratotherium simum. The sequence continues at coordinate 11,454,577 of NC_141927.1, read as the reverse complement.
ACCTTACTCCAGACCGCTAGAGGTCTGTCTTTCTCTTGGGGCTTGCCATAAATGCCACCCTACCTCTTTTCCCACTACTGCTTCTTTTAATCCCAAAGTGTCTGCTGGGACAAATGGCACAAGTGTCAGGTCAGCTTGCACTTCATTCTGGATCTGCAGGATCTTATGTTGGGCCCCATGGCAAAAGTTGGTAGCCTTTTGTTTCTGGTACATGGGTCAAAAGACTATTCCTTGATATGGGCTATACAGCCCCCATAAGCTGATGAAGCATAGCAGGCATTATCCTTCCTTCTTTATGTTAAGAAATGCAAGATGCAACACCGTCCTCTGTCCTTTGCTTTGGATGGCATGTTCATTCTCCTGACCATTGGACTCCTGAAGTATTTGCTGATGCGAAAGGCCTCTGAAATTTCTTGAGGTTTATCTTCCACCCTCTGGAATACACGTTCTTAGCAATTCATCTAATGTGATAGAAACTTCTTGATCATCTGGTCCAGTTAACATGATGTCTTTGCTATAGTGCATTAACATGATGTTATGCAGGATGTCCAGATGGTCTGTATCTCTTTGGACTATATTATGACAGGGAATGGGAGAATTAACATAGCCCCAGCCAAGAACTATAAATGTGCGCGGTTATTCACGCTTGGTGAATGTGAGCTGTTTCTGACTCTCTTTCCCAGTCAGAATATAAAAGAACACATTCGCCAAAGCTATAATCATTTATCATACCTGAGTCTGAGGTAACCAGCTCTTGCAAAGATACCACATCTGACACAGCAGCTGCAGTGGTCTACTGTCATTCTTGAGGATCTATGTAATTTCTGCAGGTGCTAGGCAGTGAATGAAATATAGATATGATGAGGACTACAATCCTTGCAACCTTTTAGAATCTTAAGTATGGCAATAATCTGTTCTCCTTCCCAGAATGCAACAATTTTTATTGATTTAGTATCTTTAGTAGCTTTGTCTGGTAGAGAGGTATAGTTTCACAGGCTTCCACTTGGTCACCCTCACTCTGATATACCTTACTCTGGAGGTAAAGGACCCCATTTGGGGGTTGTATCAACTATCAAGTATGTCTATTGCAATTATACATTCGAGAACCAAGGAGATTGTAGAGAGGGAGGGACTAGAGAAACTAAAGAGAGCAGACAGTTCAGAAAGAGAAAATTCTTGAAAGGAAGAAAAGGGGAAATATTTAGGATGAAAGAAGATGATATGAATGGCGGTTTTTCCTTTGTAAAAGGAGATCCATGTGTATAGTAACCATACTTTCCTAAATCCAGGGAGCTCTCAACTGATGACTCATTCGCTCTAAGAAGAGGAAGCAGGATTGTCACCAAAGAGGGAGAATTCAGAGTTTTGAGGAGAGTGGAGGAGGTTTTGAAACAGAATCTGTGAAGACTAAGAAAAAAAAGTCAAAAAAACAACATCAAAGGCTCAGTGGAGGCTGGCAAACATAAACTCACAGTGGCACCAATGACCTGGCTATATTATTATCTCCAACAGTGCTTGCACCTGGGGATAAGCATTGAGAATTCCGGTGAGATTGAGAGTACACTGAAGTAAGGGAGCTGAGGATAGTGCTAAGAGAATATTTAATTTACTTAATAGTGAATGGGTATATGTAATAATTATTTGAATTACTGGAATTTAAAGTGATTAGATTTGCTTTATAGATTTTTAGGAGAAGTCTCAGATCATGTAAGGTATGAAAATCTTCATTACTCTAGAACTAATTTTGGTTTCTGTAATTCAAGGTAAAATAGGTACAGTACTAGCACTGAAGCGAGGCAGATGTCCTGTTTTTATTCACATGTACCGCCAATAACCTGATCCCTGTTCCTCCCCCCATGTAGCAATGTAAATATTGAAAGGAAAATCAATGAACACTTACTGAGTGTCTTCAATATGTGGAGTGTATACTACTTTTAATTTATCTTATATATTGGGCAAAGTTAAATTCTTCTGCTCATCTTTAGTGTTTATGATGAAATGGAAGTCTATGGATTATAGGATATAGAATATATAAAAACAATTTGGTTCATCCCACATTATGGGTAGGTGCATAGTTAAGTTAGTAGATGATTTGTTTGTTTGTTTTCTTTTTGGCTACTTTCAGATTTACTGACAAAGATGAAACAGTCAATTCAAATGCCTCTTGATTAGTTATTAAAACTTGAAAAATCTGCCTTTTCAAAGGATTTTCCTTCCCCTTTAGAGAACAAAAACTATATATACACTATATTGGCAATAGAATCACATTTTAAAATAGATTTTTGTATAAGTGGAGATGAAATCAAGTTTATATTGAAAAAGTAAATACAGTAGGTGGCTGACATCAAGTGTAGACAATTATGTTGATTATTTTATTGATTTATAAATTATAATGCCTAAAAATAAGTTTGAAATTTAAAATATGTCTTATAAATATATAATTGAAGTTAAAATGAAAACTCTGTTGCAATTATTTTTATTAATTTCAGACAATCCTGTGCAATAAAAATTACACTTGAAATGACAGCAAGCCATGATACAACATAAATCTGTTGATGATGTGCTTAGGCAGTGATTTGCAAAAAACCATTAGGCAGCACAAAATTACTGGAAGAGATGAATTATTCTAAATATTCTAAATACTTTAAATACATATGAACATGTGGACCCAAATTGTTCATTTTTAAGTTTTGATTTACGATATATTTTGTTTGCTTGTTTTTAACTTGGTTTTTCAGTATTTTAAAAACTTGCTCTGGGGGTCGGCCCAGTGGCTTAGCGGTTAAGTGCGCGCACTCCGCTGCTGGAGCCAGGGTTCGGATCCGGGGGGCGCACTGACGCACCCATTGTCAGGCCATGCTGAGGCGGCGTCCCATAGAAAGTGAAGAAGGAGCGGCAGGGATGTTAGCTCAGGACCAGTCTTACTCAGCAAAAAGAGGAGGATTGGCATGGATGTTAGCTCAGGGCTGATATTCGTCACAAAAAAAATATATATATATATAAAAACAAACAAACAAACAAACCTGCCCTGTTACTTCTAGTTCCATTGCTTCTAACAGAAGAAATATATCAGTCATCAACTAAAAATGGTATAACACAAACTCTTTTATTTGGCAAAGTGATTATTACTCGGTTGAAAATTATGTACTTAGTGTCAGTTGCTTATTTAGGCCATTTGAGTAGTGTAATAATTCTACACAGGAAAAAATAGTTTTATTCTAAACAATATCAATTATACTGTTGAATAAAGGAAACAAGACTGGCATTCTGAAATTACTAAATTGTCTTCTGAGAGCTACTACTAATATTTTGGATAACACCGGCATATACTTGAACCTCTTTCCTGACTAGATTATAAATGCTGTGAAAGCACGATGAGTATCTGGTTATGCTTCCTAATGCATCTCCCGTGTCTAGTACACAAGACAACTAATTGGTGCCTAATAAATAGTTTTTGAACGAAATAATAAATGGACAGTAAGTTACACTATTGGGAGTAATTAAAAGGAAGCAGTCTAAGCAAGACTTGCAGCAGTAAGGTTTGTTTGGAAGTAGGATGCTTGAGATGTGTATTGAGATGATAAAGAGACTATCTTGACAAGAAGCTAATGGATTCTATTAAAGGAAAAATGGGCAATTAACTTCATTCATTCATTCAGCCTTGGAAGACTTTGAAGTTTAGAGAAATTAAACATTTTGCCCAAGGTCAAGCAATGACGAAGTGGCAAAATAAGGATTGTCAGAGCTGACAGACAGAAGATTCTGAGCTCTTAACTAAATGGGCCAGTAGAGAGATCACTGAGATGCTAATCAGGAAACCTGGCGGCTCTGCCTAATTCTCTCTCTAATTATCTACGGCCTCAGGCAAACTAGTCATTACCTCTCGCCTCCATTTCTTCATCTCTCACATGGAATTAAAAGAGGACTATCCTACATCCTTCTCAGGATTGAGTGAGACCCAAGAGTCACAAAAAAGTTAGAAGGACTATATTACACGTGTTGATATCATGGTTATTGCCGTTAGTGACAAAATCTCTCCTTAAATATAGATAACTGGGATCTTAATTACCTTAGGGTATTATGGCTCTTGAAGACCTACTTAATTCCAACTGGAGAATAAATAAAGGCATATATATTTTAATATTTAAATTTAAAATGGTTAAAAACCAACTTGCCAGATTTGCAGGCTACCTGGCATTCCTCTCCAGCCAGAGTTCTGCCCCGATAGCAATTGACCCCTGAGGTGCAGGGTTTGAGCCTGGATCACCAGGCCTGCCCTCCTCCACCCTTACTTTGAATTCTACTTTGGAGCAAATTAGCATACCTTCTTTTGAGCTGGGCTATTCTAATTCATCTAGAAGATTTTAATGCAGTTGAGGTTTCAAATGGAAACGTCAGAGTATAGTATTTTTTCTTCCGAAGAGCCCCCTTGTCCTGTATGTGGGTTTATCCATCCATTCCCCAGGAAAAGACTCTATCATTCCAAGCAATGTAAAGAACCACATTCATTCTTTTTTGTGTGTGTGTGAAGAAGATCAGCCGTGAGCTAACATCCATGCCAATCCTCATCTTTTATTTTGCTGAGGAAAACCGGCCCTGAGCTAACATCTATTGCCAATCCTCCTCCTTTTTTTTGCCATTTTTCTCCCCAAAGCCCCCATTAGATAGTTGCACGTCATAGTTGCACATCCTTCTAGTTGCTGTATGTGTGAGGCCGTCTCAGCGTGGCCCGACAAGCGGTGCGTGGGTGCGCACGCAGGATCTGAACTCAGGTCTCCAGTAGCGGAGTGCGCACTTAACCTCTAAGCCACTGGGCCGGCCCCAGAACCACATTCGTTCTTAAGGTGCCTCTCCTGTTTCACCATTTACCCAAGTCAATGATTGCCTGCTAGTTACTCAAGGTAAGCAGTTGTTAGTTACCTACAACATATAGAAGGGGATTCCAAAGTGAGTTTCTGTTTTGTCTACTCAGAGAAAGTGCTCACAAATTTAAATGCGAGTTTTTCTCACTAATCAGACATTACACCACATTTAAGTACCACAATAGTTGAAATTTTTCATTTCTGATTTGAATTGTCTTTCTTGCCCAGTATCTATTCCTCTTTTTTTCTGGTTATGACACCCCAATTTTCCTATGAAGAAAAACATTCCTGTATCATTTAGGGTTCTGCACAGGAAAATGAAACCACTGGAGATATTTTAATCAGAAGTGTGATTTATACAGGAAAATAAGTGCTTGTAAAATCACTGGAAGAGCTAGAGGAACTGGAGTCAGGAGGACTCCACTAATCCAGCCAAGTCCAAGCACACACCTTGTAGTGTGATCCAGGGATCAGAATGTCACATCAACTGCAACTCCGGTCGACTTAAACAAAGCTGGCGACTAAGCAATGAGTGCTCAGTAAAATCACTACAGTTGCCTTGTTGGTAATTCAACATCCACTCGCATATCCATCCATCTAAACTTTTAAATACTGAAAAATAAAATGGGAACACCAGCAGAATATGCTCCTACCTTACACAACTCTGTGCCTGACAGAGGAGTCTCAATAACATCCATCATTGCATCCATCATTGGTAACATTTATTCTTCTTCTTTTAGAGTAAAAATCTCAGGTCAGTTTGCTGTAATCCAAAGAATAAATTATAAAGACAATCATCACCAACATACCCTATATAAAGTATAAGGAAGAAAGGAAAGAAAAAATACATGCATCACAGAGCCAGAAAGAAAATACGCGTAACTACCTTTTTTTGTTTGTTTTAACTAGACACTAGACCATGGTTAGCAGTTGTTAATTTCTTTCTCCACTATCTGTCCCATTTTTCCTTTTGATCTTAGCCAGTACCTGAATTGTTTGGCTATCTAAAACTGATGGAGTGACCCAAACTTTCATTTGTGCTGACTCTAAACCACTGTTAAACTTTCCTACATAGGATTTCATGTTGGTCTATTTTGCAACTCTTTGTATCCATTTTGTAGAAGTAACTCCATTTCCATTGATAATAAAGGTCAGTGATTACAAAATAGTTATAATTTAGACTGTTACTTTAGGGGCAGGAGGAGTACAAAATAGCCAAGTGGCATTTCCAACTTCCAGCTCAACTGAACCACTGTTAGATTTCCTGGTGGAAGCATTTATTCCTTGGATATGAACTCCAACATAGCAAAATCCAAAGTTACAGGGGATGGCAGACAATAATTTTTGGGGAGTATAATTAGCTATGCTAGAGAGGTGTGGCCCTCACACATCCAAATCTTGGTTACCTTAAATAATTTTGTTGCAAATGAGAGTAAAATGGAATTTTGTTGCAATTCCACCTAAAACGTGGCATTGACTGACTAAAGTTTGAGTATTAGGCAGGGTGAATCTTCCTATCCTTGGCTGGGAAGTTCGCGATCCTTATTCAGCAGCAAAATAGCATTTTAACTTTGGTTTCATCTTGAAATTAGATCAAGTATTTAAATGGGTTGGATCTTTAGGAGATTTGGTAGAAATATCTCAAGATATTCAAGTATATTTGTTATTTCTTGCAGCCTGCAATAATGGCCTATAATAAAGAGTGTTCTGAAAAGCTAACCCATCTGAAAGTTGAATGAAAGAAATACAGACTTTATAAAGGGGCCATTTCTGCATAAGACCAATAGTAAAAGAATATTGACAGTCAATAAAGAAGATTTGAAAGAATAGGGAAGTAGGGGAAAAGTGAGGCAAGATTACGACAATGGAATTCTTTCCACTGTATTCATTAAAGAAACACCACTTTGCATGCATCCTGGAAGAGTAACAGACTAAATTTGTCTTTGCCTCTCAAGTTAACGCTTTGACTTGACCGTGAGTCAGATTTCAAGATGGAAGCCATGGAACTGAGAGCTAGAGAAATGGTCAAATCTCTGATATGTTGCTAAATGATGGAACTACCCCTCCTCCTCTTCCAGGTTGTAGTCTTTCTGGCATTGGTCACTATCCCATAGGATTTAAAAACTGCTAGTAAAAAGAAAAGCTAAAAGTCTGTGTTTAATTGCTGAAGAAATTCTAAGCCCAGAAAACAGAGACTTTTAATTTTTCAATCACAAATGGAAATCTTCAGGCTTCCAAACTCACACTAAAATGAGGTTGACTACAATAGCAGTATACTCTCCAGCAAGAGTACACACTAAAGTCTATTTGATCAAAACCACAGGGAACGATGGTCAAGGGAAATTCTCCAAGAGAAAGGAATTAAGGAAGCTGTATTGGCTGTCCAAGAAAAGCATGTCATCTACACCACTCAGTCTTTGCTCTTCTTTTCTTTCCTATCACTGATGCTTAAAAACAAATGACTAGTGTATGCTGTTCCTACTTACTCCTTTCATTAAAATGTGATTTTTTTATTGTAGTAATCTCAAAGCATATGTGGTTGGGAGGTAGATAATTTATTATTTAACCACAGATTTCTGAGCCTTGAGGAGCTGCCTCTGAAACTGACATGAATGCATGAACTTCATTTAGAGATTCCTGACTTGGACCATGATGCAGTAACTGAATAAGACTTTGCATAGAGGACATGAATGCTTTCCGTTTTTGGAATAGATGCATTGTATCAAGCATTGGCACTTTAAAACTGAATTACCAGATTAAGAGTGTATATGTACATGTTGAACAGTTGGACTGTACAACTTAATATGTATATTGCTGCCTTCTAGTAAGGGCTCTAAAAATTTCCCTTTGGGAAATGTATTTCCCTTTCTCCTATTCATGTAATTTGGGTGGAACTGGCCCTATGCTCCAGTCTGGAGGAAGGCGTATGTCCCAGGGCTATTTAGTCAAACCCGTAGCCATAGTGATTGCCTTGTGAATGGGCTCATTGCTCAAAATGAATTGGAGTTGGAGTTTATAAGGAAAACTGATTCTATAGACGTTAGGAAGGAAGCAGGACGCAAGCCTGGACCTGCTAAGGTCATTATTTAGATCTCCACGAAAGCGGTCCACTTGAGAACAAAGCCTAAAAGAGAAAAGAAAGGCCAAATAATAGCACAAGTTAACAAGTAACAAATGAGAGAGACAGCATTCCTTGATCCCCTGGACCAACCATGGCTGATGTTAACATTAACACAAAGAGTTTTATTTAATGTGATCCGTGATATTCTTCTTTCGCTTAAGCTAGTTGGAGTAGAGGTTTACTTTTCTTCAATTGAAGAAGTACAGACTGATACATTTATACATCAATTGGCTATAGACAATTTTTTTCTTTGGCTGAGGAGGATTCGCCCTGAGCTAACATCTGTTGCCAATCTTCCTCTTTCTTTTTTTTTGCTTGAGAAAAATTGACCCTGAGGTAAAATCCATGCCAATCTTCCTCTGTTTTGTATGTGGGTCACTGCCACAGAATGGCTGACGAGTGATATAGGTCCACGCCCAGGACCCGAACCCACAAACTCAGGCTGCCTAAGTGGAGCACACCGAACTTAACCACTATGCCACAGCGCCAGCCTCAACATTATTATTTTTTAAAATACTATGCTACCTGCTTAACATCTCATTTTTTTAATTAAAATTTTTTCTAGAACTTGTGTACACCTGGGGACACATGTGCACAGACACTAGCATAATTGTGCCTGGCATCTATAGTAGTTGTATCCTAGGATAGGCAGACTTCCTTCCATCTATACGTTTGACAGAGCAGTGTGGACCTAGTGGCACTAATCCTGATTGGGGAGTAGGTTTCACTCTTCAGACAATTTATTCTCACACGTTATTATAAGATAATATATGAAATAGAAATATTTAGAATATTTGGAAATCATTATACAACTATAGTAGCTAAATATTTCCTATTGACTAAACATCACTTTCAGGATAATTCAGTATACAACCAGTGGTGGAACCAAAATACAATATGTTTTTATGCTTGCACAAAAAAAATTTTGACCCCATTATTAGGGCTTTAGCAGATTGTGTGAAACAATAATCTGAATTGCCTCCATTTAGCAATAATGAAAGTGACCAAAATGTGGAGAAATAAAGTCAGTTTTATTTTGGACCAGAAGTAAGTTCTAAAATCAAGTAGAATATTAAAAGAATTTGCAAATAAATACAATGCCATAGTTCAAATGTCAGCTAATTCCTTAGCTCAGAAATAAATTATGTATACGGCTACATTAGGAAAACAATTTCGAAAGATAGGATTCTTTCCAGGTATTTGATAACTGCTGAAAAAGTTAGCTACAAATCAATAACAATGATTATTATTATTTAGTACTCTAGTTAGGACAAGTGAATCATATTTACTTCATTTTTGATAGAATGTAACTATCACAAAATAATTATTTGGTAGAGAAAAATAGAAAAAATATATGAGACATTTTAATCACGACAATACTTATGCCATTGGTCTTATCAAATTTCACACCATCTCGCTTAATCTAAAACATCTATAGATTCATGGTAAATCTATTCTATTGAATGATATATAAACCACTTACTCCAAAAAAGATAGGTAACAAAGAAGTTTTAAATGTATGAGGAAAGGTAAATAGTATTCAATTAATAACATACTGTGTTTTCTTTCTGTTCACAAAATCATTGTGTGCAATTCTTAAAATTCATACTATCTTCTTCAACTGTGCTTGTGACTTTGCAGTCAAAGCCAAATACATTATTTTAGAGACAAGCTATAATAATTCTTCCTCTGATTCTACATAGAGAAGGGGATTTTTGCTGCCCCAATGTAACACCTAAAGTACTGATTATGACAGCAAGATTCCACAGATGAGGAAATAGATGACCTACCTGAGGTAACCTCTGCAATTAGGAAATCTGCTGAGATCAATTAAGGCCTGATTGTAAATGAGAAGAGAGACTCTCGCCTCTCCCTCTCTTTTTCCTGCCCAGAATCCAACTTCAGAGAGATTACTTTAGATAGAAACCAATGACCTGTAAAAATGTACTTGAGGCTAAAACTGCCTTGACTGGTCATGATAGTCTTCTAAGCAATAACCTCTTTGATTTAGCTCCCCATTGAGAATCATACTGGCTCACGTACCTGAGACATTGCTAGGAAAATGATTCAATAAATTAAAAATTAAACTAATAATTTCACTTAAAAAAGAAAGAAATACAAAAAAGTATCTGGGGCACATATAGAAAAAGGGTTGACATAATGGTGTTTTAACTTTGTTAATGTACAAGAAATGGGCTGGATAATTCTAAATTGATACAATGATTCCTCATAGCTACTGAATAACCCTTCTTCCCTCCCCCTTTTTTCCTTTTGTTTAAGAAAAGTAAATATGTTAAAGACAGTCCACCTGCCAGCATTTTTAAATCATTGGTTATGGTATCTTCAGGTTAGAACATAGCTCTGCAGCTGCTGAAGAATGAATGCTGTAATCGTAAGTGAATTACTTACATATGGGAAGTATTTTAAGTCCTGGGAGAATTTAATTCATGATTAGGGAAAGTTTTCCTTCACAAAGCCTGTTGAATTATTTTACTGTTTTCTTTTTCTTCCAGTTTGTTAAAAGTTAATCAATTTTAAATCATTTTAGTATGTTTTTCTTGCTTCACAAATAAAGAAGTTCAACTGAGATATCTTAGTATCTTTCATCAAAAAGGAAAGTTCTGGTTCTATATTTTTCAGAATTATAACATTTCTTCAGATATATATTTTCTAAGACCATATGAAACACTCCCAGTTTATAATATTTACTTGACAATGTTTATTTTAAGAAAGTTATTTATTTTTTACAATTCCAAAATATATAGGTGATATATTTTCTATACACAGTAGCCGACAGAGATTTCCATGATTTCAGAAACGGGAAAGTGGAAAATGTCCTTCTGCCCCACAGCAAAGAAAGAAGAGGCTTTCTATGAACTGTACTTTTAAACTCACTACATCCACACAGTAAGGAGCAGATTGCCCTGTCTTTGAGGCACTGTGATGATAATTCAATGAATAGATTATTCTAATCTACTACATCAGAATATGCCAGTGTATCATCCACTCAATGTTCCGCAAGTACATTATTTCATCATTTAAAAATCCATTCACTTTAATATCTTGCCTCGGTTGACTTAAATTCTACTCTGCTGTACAAAAATACAACTTCCAATGAGTCTAAATAATACTTTATTTATTTGAAAAATGAAACCAGCCACAATTTTTTTTCTATAGCAACTATATATCTTTAGGATTTCAAAGATATCCCTTATATCCAAAGATGTAAACAAAATTATCTGGCTAGCACAAGAGGTAAAGAGATGTAGTGCAACATACCATATCAACTGAATGTGAGCGACTGACCCTCTGGGTAAACCAAAATAGACTGGCCATTTCTGGAAGTTAATATGACATCTTTTTCCCTTATGGTGGCTCAAATAGTTGATATATACATTGGAATATTTTTAAACGTTCATGACCCCATCTTAAATGCCACCATATATCCACTCCATCACTCCCTCCCCCAGTCACAGTTTTTACTAGTGTAAATACCATTAACTGCTGTGAAAATCATTACAAATGTATCATTTTTTCAACACAATGAATTTTAAATTAAATCTCAATTTTTAAATGTGTGCATTTTTACCTCTGATATCCATATATTATGATTAAAGATATATATATGCCAGCATTTGAAGTAGGAAAGAAAACAGAACAAAATTATTAGCTATATTTATTTTGTACTTTTCTCAGAAGTAAGACTTTCTTAAATGAAATGTATTTATTTTCCCTGACTTTATGGTAATTCTCCCAAGTCTACACAGGCAGATATAACTCTTTAACATATTTTCAATTATCAATTGCTTTAATCATGATGAATATTTTAAAAAATAAGTGCTGTGCTCGAGTACATGAAAATTCATGTATTAAATGATTTTGCTGATTAAGTTCCTTGCTTTGAGTCTTAGCTTGTATCTGTATTGCATCTACTTATCTATACTACACAATGTACACACACACCCCTCTTAAATCACCTAAACTTTTCCACAATTCTAATTGATCAGATCTTGCTTTTAAATACATGATGTGACAATAAATAAAGATATGATAATATTAATCCCATAATTAGAATAAAGTGAAACTAGTTATTATAATATAATTTACATTGGAGAGATCAGAAAACATTTACCTATTTGAAAGCAAAATTAAAACCAAATTAATGACAAATTGAATATTCATTACCCCAAACTATATTTCAAATAGCTGTCCTGTCATCTAATTAGTTATTTTGATCAAAACCAATAATGATAGTTATACTTGGAATTTTATTTTGATATATAATCGAAGCAAAGAATGATGTCCTATGCACACTGAATGTGACTAAAAAGAAGTTTCCTTATTTTTCTTATTGAACAGATATGCATCATTTTTCATGTTAATTTTAAGCATCGCCATGATAACTTTGGAAAACTTATAAGTGACATAATACATTACAATTTCCCGGGGGCCGGCCCTGTAGCCAGCGGTTAAGTTCACGTGCTCAGCTTCGTCGGCCCAGGGTTTGCAGGTTCGGATCCCATGTGTAGACCTATGCACCTCTTGGCAAGCCATGCTGTGGCGGCGTCCCATATAACGTAGAGGAAGATGGGCATGGATGTTAGCCCAGGGCCAATCTTCCGCAGCAAAAAAAGGAGGATTTGCAACAGATGTTAGCTCAGGGCTAATGTTCATCACACACAGAAAAAAAAAAAAAAAAAAACTTCTCCCCTAGATAGTACTTTTCTTTTATATAGTTACAGAGAATATGAGCAAAAGAAAATACAACAAAAAAGGCTCCTCCATATAATACTAGTGTGTGGCTACCCAAAAAAATTATGGAGGACAATGGATGATGGTTTTACGGATGTTGAATCAACAACATTGTTACCACATGTCATCATATTTTATGTTTCTTTCACTATTGATCTACTTATTCCTCTAACTACTTACATAGGAAAGAGATATAGGTGTCGCTTAGCATGTATGCGTTCAAGTGCTTGGCATGAAAAAATTGAGGGAACAGTATTTTAAAACAGACTTGTTTTAGAGAATGATATCATATGACACAGTAAGCTTTGAAAATAATGATGAAAAATGTATCAATTAGAATATATCTATTGGGCCGGCCCGGTGGCTTAGCGGTTAAGTGCGCGCACTCCGCTACTGGCAGCCCGGGTTCGGATCCTGGGTGTGCACCGACTCATGCCTTCTCCAGCCATGCTGAGGCCGCGTCCCACATACAGCAACTAGAAGGATGTGCAACTATGACATACAACAATCTACTGGGCCTTTGGGGAAAAAAAAAAAGGAGGAGGATTGGCAATAGATGTTAGCTCAGAGCCGGTCTTCCTCAGCAAAAAGAGGAGGATTAGCATGGATGTTAGCTCAGGGCTGACCTCCCTCACAAAAAAAAAAAAAAAAAAGAATATATCTATTAAGAATTTTGAAATTTAACAAGATGAAATAATATTTAAATTGTTTCTTAAGAAAACAAAACATTACACTGAATTTGCTTTATGTGATCAATGATCATGAAAGACACATTCCATGTGGCACAGAAGCAAGGGGAAAGAACAAGGTGTATTTTATATCAGTAGTGGTGCCTTTAAAGAACTCTACTGTATCAGATTTAGAATCACTTTGTTTATTTCTCTATCACTGTCTATTGTACGTTAATATTAATGAACATCTTTGACACACAGACATTTTGGCAGTTTATTGTCTGGAAGAAGAAAGTTGAAGAACTGGTGTCACCGTAGGGAAAGGAATAGCCATTTATTGAGTACCTAGTATATACCAGCACTGTATGATAAATTTTATATGTGATATCAATATTATCTCATTAAGAGGGCGTTTATTTAGATGACATTGGTATATCATGTTTCAGGAGAGAAAACAATGACACAGGTTAATTCATACAAGTACTATAGCTAGTTAGTGCAAACTAAAGTCTATGTGACTCCCAAATTTTCTCTTTTATTGCAGATTTTATTTTTAATATATAATAATTACATAGTATAATAACATAACAGCTAATATTGCCTAATTTTACAATAACATAACAGTTAATATTTCCTAATTTTACTTTAAGTGTAGAACATTGAACTCATGAATGATCTTGCAAAAAAGAGTCTAGTAATTAGCAGTGTTAAGGAGTCGTTCTAATAAGTAGTGTTTACAAAGTGATTCCTGTGGTCTAGGCACTGTTTTCGTGCTTTTACATGCATTGGTTTGTTAATCTGCACAAAAACCGTATGAAATAAATCACTGAAGCTATATTTTGATTGCGGCAACATGCTGTTCTCAGAGCAGAAGTCCTGGATATTGCAGTCCTACACAGGCTCTGCATTGGAGGCCTGCCGTACCAGAGCCCTGGCATTCTCCAACATGTGATGGTGGAGGAGGAGGTGCAAGTGCGGCTAGCTGCCCTCGTCCACCACTTGCCAACCATGTGGTAGCTGATATCCCAAACTTGTGTGGAGGTAGGTGAGTAGGCATTGGAAATAGAGACAGAAATTTCCTTTAAGCAAAGGACTAGACCCCAGGCAAAGGAGAGAACCAGTGAATTGGGTGAAGATGTATTATTGGGTCCAATGTAGCAGTGAGAGGAATTATACATATTATAATTAAAAATAAATGTCGGCTACAAAATGAGAAAATGTTATGTGGTATTAACAAAACAGTATATTTATAATCACAGTTTTATGCTAAGTGAGTCACTTCACCTGGAGAAAGAGTTTCATAAAGAAATAAGAGTATTGATATATGTTACTGGAAAGGGAATCAGTGATGTGAAAGATAGGCTAGAGGAAAATATCCAGATAGAACTACAGAAACATAGAATGGAGGATAACCAGAAAAGATGATCTAATGGACATACACACAAAATTAATAAAGCATAGTAAAATGGTCTGAGATTCTAGAAGACAGAAAAGAATGGGGCAGAAGCCATATTTGAAGAATTTTTCAGTGAAAATTTTCCAGTACTGATGAAATACATTAATCCATAATTTCAAAAATACAAATAACAAGCAAAATAAATAGTCCATCCCCCCAAAATTGTTACAATTCTAACAATTGTTAGAAAACAAGTGCAAAGAAAGACAGTATAAAAAGTGGGACCTGTAATAGGAAGCAAATGTTAAGATAGTAAATTGAAACAACATATCAGTAATTATATTACATATAGTGGAGTAAAATCTTCAATTACAAGACAAAGACAATCAGACTGAATATCAAACAAGTATCAGCTTCTTCCAAGAAAGGCACCTTAAATACAAGGCTACAGAAAGGTTGAACATAAAAGAACAGACAGAGTTACCCCATAATTTTGTATACCACAAGCATGTTAAAATATTCCACAAATCCTTACCTGAAATTCTGAAATCCAAAATTCTTAGTATAGCAAGAGCTTAATCTTCAGTCTCAGTTCAAATATTAGATACAAACACCTTTGGCAGCAAAACGACCTGAACTGATCTTAGACCATAAACCATCCTTTTTTATGCTCTTTAAGATGAAGGTTCGTATTGTACTCCAGAGATATAATTGAATTTGTCTACAGATTCCTGCCCCCTGCCTAAAGGAAAGATTTCATAATATGGAAATTGTAGTAAGTTGTATCATCAAGTTGTATTATCAACTACAAATGGTTATTCTACTCTCCCTCTCCTAAAGTAGTATACTTCCCTGCCCCATTGATGTAGTGCCTGGCCATGTGACTTGCTGGCCAATAGGACGTGAGTAGGTGAAATATATCCCACCTCTGAACAGAAACTAAACCCAAGTACAACTTTGGGTGGGTCCTTTTCTCCTTCCCTTGAACTTCCATTTTAAGCAAAAGAGTAGTATGGGTTAGATAGGGGCTGTTCTTTCAACCTAGATCCTTGAATGAAAAGATATGTGGAATCACCCCCAGTTAACCCATAGCTGACCTACAGTTTTCATGTGAAATAAATGAAAAATAAATGTTATTGAAAAACTGCATTCTTTGCTTTGCCATGTCTATGCTTTGCATTATCATGCAAAAGCAGACTAATAAATAGTAATATATACTGTGTTATGTTTGTAAAAATCCATCCTATTCTCAATACTGACAAACACTGGCCTCAAGGGTTTTCGATAGGCGCTGAGTTTATTCATTCAATCAATTCAGCCTTGGTCCAAGTATTTCAGCAGCTTGGTGAAACATTGGAGAAGGTCGTTGCTTATATCTGTCCATGTTTGGTGTTTATGTAGAAGGTAGGGTGAAAAAAATGATTAAAGGTGTTTTCAATATATGGAAGAATGAGAAATTTCTTTCCTACTTTTCATTTCCGGAAAACATCTTTTGCTTGTCTTTCTGCCCACGCATTTTCTAGCTGTCTCTCCCAATACCCAAGAAAAAAGGAATAACTAATTTGGTTTGAAATAACCAGACACATTGATTTTGCTAAGAGGAAGGACTATTGTTAGAAGACGCAAGCTCATAATATACCCTGTCTTCTCTTTCCTCTTCTATTAAGTTCTTGAGTAAAATGACCTAGTGTCTGACTCTTAGAACAGGCCCAATCTTGTGTCTCTCCCTGTCTTTTCTTAACCGTGCCTGAAAATACTGATTATTGACTAGATTCCTGAATAGAGCAGAAGGCGATAAGATGCTAGCATTTACACTTGGAAGAAGAAGGAAGTCTCATTTATATCTTATGTATTAAATTGATTTCTTTACTCAGCTTTATCATCACTATTTCAGTTAGGGTACTTAGCCCTCAAATTACTAATAATAAAGTGTTATTTATTTCCCAGTTGTAGAATCTTGTAAGGAGGAATATACTGGTCAGGCATTATTTAGGCATCCCTGAATATATAAGCAAAATATCACTAAATATATTAAATCTCCATTTAACTCCACACAGGCAAGGGAGTCATTAAAATGATGGGTCTCAGAATATAGTGAATAATAAAAGAAATATGAGATCTGGAAGAGTTGGAAAACAGGAAAGAAAATTTACAGCTAAATGTAAATTAACATGAGGTTAGAAAGAATAAATCATGTGAGTAAGAACACGAGATATTTGGAAGGATAGGATGCTATTGTATATTATTAGACATTTTTAGTGCTGGATTTTGATATGCATAATGTGGCCAATGTGGTGGATGGTTGAAATGAAGTAGCTATCAAAGCTACTAGAATTGATCAGGTCAGGGAATTGTAAGGCTAAGAACCACCTATATGAATATTGAAGTTCCTTGGTTTAAAAGCTTAAATTGGGATGGAGTGAAAAAGGTGTCAGATTCATAGGTGTTTGGAGGACTTTTAGTTAAAGGAATATGAAAATAGATGACAAATCTTTTAAAAGTGGCTATGAGGATTTAGGAGAAAGCAACTGCTGGTGGTACATGGAATACAATAGAATGAGTGGTCTTCATTTAAGAAGGCTGCAGAGGTAGCAGGATTTTGGGGGAGAATTAGGTTTCAGAAAAGTTAAAGATTTGGAATGCTGGTCCTGAAAGGGGATTGATGTATGGCAGTGTGTTTACAAAGGATAATTGGTTCTTAAACGCTTAAGTATGAGGGTTGGTAGGTAACTTGACAATGGAAAAATAAATTGAGAATTTAACTTGAACGACTTCCTGCACAGTTAAGTTAGCTAGTTAAAATAAAAATATTATCTTCAATAATGACCTACTAAACATTG
Source organism: Ceratotherium simum simum (assembly GCF_057802395.1). NCBI lineage: Eukaryota > Metazoa > Chordata > Mammalia > Perissodactyla > Rhinocerotidae > Ceratotherium > Ceratotherium simum. Next base: position 11,436,935 of record NC_141927.1, on the reverse strand, counting down.
TTGTTGTTAGTGTTGTTGAGTTGATTCTGACTCCTAATGATCTGGAACCCTGCCCTGTCTTTTTACACCATCGTCTCACCTTCTGGTGCTATATCAGACAACTGCTATTCACAGTTTTCCATGGCCAATTTTTTGGGGAGTGAATGGCCAGGTCCTTCTTCTTAGTCTGTCTTAGTCTGGAAGCTCCACTGAAACTTGTCCACCATGGGTGATCCTGCTGGCGTTTGAAATACCCATGGCATAGCTTTCAGCATCACAGCAACACGCAGCTGCCACAGTGTGACAATTGACAGATCGATGGTGTGGTTCCCTGACCTGGAAATGAACCCAGGCCACAGAGATGAGAGCACCAAATCTTAACCACTAGACCATGATGGCTGGCTCTGCTAAACATACGCTTTATATAATGTATTTGAAATCACAATATCTTAGAAACTTATCCAGCATACCTAGGAAGCACCCATATCTATATTTTACATTAATTTCTTTTAATTTTTTAGAAAGTCAAGCTGTATTTGTTTATATATAATCTCCTGGAGCTAGTTCTGTTTTCCAATATTCTTCAATGTTCCTTGATAGAGTTCATCTATGGCATTTGCAAATTCCTTTATTATCCTGTGATGTTCTCATTGATGAGGGAATTTGAACTCATTTAGAGGATACGGGTATTCTTTCATGATCTCTTTACTTATCTTAGGCTTCAATTATGTGCTGCATAGGTTTATTCCAATCTTTCTCTTTCACACAATCAGTCTTATTAAAGATGGAAAGCAAAGTAAGTGTTGGTTGCTCATTTCTCTGTGTGTTGTGCATTATACTCCAAATAGATTTTTAATGTACATTTTAAGTTATTTTGTTGAAATATTGAAATCTCTGAACTTGAGGCTACTGTCTTTCTTTCACAATATTATTAAGTACATTAATAATGCTATATTATGCATGCTATATTATGTTCATCCTTTATTATGCTTTAATACTTTTGCCTTTTCTGGATTTTTCCAGACCCTTAAAATTTTGAGTCGGTCAAGCTTTCCTGTACCACACATCCTCCCTTTTTTCATAACTTATTTTCTCATCAGGAACATTTATAAATACGGCATAAGAATTAAGTACTGCAAAAGATTCAGACAATAGATTTATGCTTCTCTGTATCTCTGTTTCCTAAAATCTGAAATCTCCCTTCCTAAAAGGTATACTGATTGATACACTGCCTTAAAAAAGAAGGCATGTTATGTGCTATTTAAGAGTGAAGGCATTGAAGTCAGACAGCTCTGAAATTGAGCTCTGGAGTTTCTGTTTACTTGATGTGAACTTAGTGTTTCTTAGTAAGCCCAGGAACCTTCCTTGTTGATAAAATGGGGATAACGGTATATATGTCATTGGGTTGCTGGGACGATGTTATGAAACAGTGTTGTAGAAAGTTAACCACATATCTGGCACCTCACAAGCATTTAATTAATCTTTGTTGTTATTGCTATTAATAAATATATTTTTTCCCTTTTAAAAAACTCATGTGCAATGTTTTCTTCCCCTAATTACAATTTATTTGAGTTCAAGAATTTGTATTTTTTAAAATATCTCACAGCAGTAAATATGGAATTTTGAAAGCTTGTTAATTTTTACCCCAACATATTAGAACTTGTTTGGAGTTGCTTTTTTTCTTGACCTGTTTCTTAGTTTATTCCCCGTTGTTTTTGTTTATTATTCACTTTGCCTCTCTGTTGACGCTTAATGTTCTTATTTTTCTCATCACTCTGGCTTTTCTTTTTTAGCATCAAGGTTGCGTTTTTATTCACCTTTTCACATAATTCCACATGAAATATATTTTTCAAATATTATCTTTATTGGCTTTCAGGTTTTACTACATGTGGGAGAAATCTCCTACATTATTATGACTGGAGGGTGAATTTCAATTGTATCATGCTAGTAATGTTAATTGAATTATACACAGCAGGGTTCAGGACCATGTAGGCTCCTCAGAGGACTCTCCAGGGATCTTCAAAGATCACTTTGTGACAAATGATTTTATAGTTAGTATAGAGAAATAGCACTTTGAGGCTAATACCTGGTTTGTGCTATTTTTTCCAAGCATCTAATTTTTTTTTTTTACTATTTATGCCATTGAACTCCCTTTATGCTGACTAAAAAGTTAATTATTAGAATTTTCTACATATAACTAACATTTTAAATTAAATAAACAAAATAGAACTCATTAAAATCAGTGAGTGAGAAATACAAATAATTCTCGGCTATGCTATTCTACAACAAACGTTTCTGGAAATCTAGCAGATTAAATACACAAGTTCACTATGGGTCTGCAAGGTCCTTCTTCATTTTGTGATTTTTGCATCTTACAGCAAAACTTCAGCATTTGCTTCTGTGAAGGAAAGACAAGTGGAGGAGCGTGTTTCAGCTGGTAAACACTTTTGCTCACAGACTTTTGGTCAGAATCATCTAATGGCTCAGTCAACCTAACTATAGGTGGCTTGGGAAGATGCAGGTGCATATGGGTATCCAATGACTAGGGAATAATAATCAGCCACAATAATCTTTGTTAGATTTTTTTAAAAGTTTCCTTTTGGGCCAGCCCCATGGCTTAGCAGTTAAGTGCGTGCACTCCGCTGCTGGTGGCCCGGGTTCGGATCCCGGGCGCACACTGACGCACCACTTCTCCTACCATGCTGAGGCCGCATCCCACATACAGCAACTAGAAGGATATGTAACTATGACATACAACTATCTACTGGGGCTTTGGGGAAAAAAACAAAAAAGGAACAGGATAGGCAATAGATGATAGCTCAGAGCTGGTCTTCCTCAGCAAAAAAAGGAGGATTAGCATGGATGTTAGCTGAGGGCTGATCTTCCTCACAAAAAAAAAAAGTTTCCTTTTATTATTGTTTCATATGGGATTTTTCAAGGTAGGTGCTCAATTGTATCACTTGCTTTTTCTGACTCTATTAAGATGTTCAAATTATATTTTTCTTCTTTTTTCTGTTTGTGTAATGAATTATCTCTATTTATTTTATAATGGTATATCCTCCTTTTACTCCTTGGTCATGTCATATTATTATTTTAATATATCACTGGACTTGGTTTGCTAATATTTTGTTTAGGATTTTTCCATCTTTGTTCATAAGATAGGTTAGTCTGTAATTTTTTGTCCGTATAATGTCCTCTCAGGTTTTAATATTAAAATTATATTGGCTCACTGTAAGATTTTCAGGGTTTCCTCTTTTTTTGTTCTCTGGAAGAGTGTATATAAGATTGGTGCAATGCGTTCTTTAAATATGAAATAATTAATGAGATAAGATGGGTGCAATGTGTTCTTTAAATATGAAATAATTAATGAGAAGAGCATGCACTTTTTGTTTAAAGCAAAATTCAATTAAAAAATATGTAGCAAATTTTTCATATTTTCTATTATTTTCCCTTTAAAATTGCGTTTTTTAAACAATACACACCATTTAATTCTAAGTTTATTGTTATAAAGTTACTCTAGTATGCTCTTATTTTGGAAATATCTGTAGAACTTAAAGTAATATTCCCATTTTTATTCTGGATATTGATAGCATGTGTTTTCTCTCTTTCATTTCTTTCTTGATTAATCCTGCAATGTGTTGTTGGGGTTTTTTTTTTCAAATTTAATTTTTTTAATGAACAATTTTTGCCTTTGGAGATTTTTGTATCTTTGTTTTCTATATACCAAATTTTTATCTTTATTATCATAATTTGCTTTATTCTCTTTCTTTAGGTTTACTTATGTACTTTTCCCTGCATTTTTACATCATTTGTTGTCAGCCATTGTTAATTTCTAACACATACATTTAATGATGTAAATTTCCTACTGATCACTGCTTTACCTGAATTGTAAAATATTTTATATAACATATATTCATTTTAAAACAGTTCAGACATTTTTCTAATTACTCTTTCAATTGTTTTCTGTCATTTCTTGGACTAATTAGTAATTACAAAAATTTTAAAATAATGAAAGTATACCGATGAATTAAAATATTAAACAAAGCTAATATCTATTTCAAAAATTTTCTCTTCAACAATAATTCAAAAATGTGATTTCTAATTTTATATTTAATAATAGTATATATTGATTAACATTTCCTTTGGAATTTTATATCAAAATTGAAAGAAATTTTAATATACCTATTTATCTTGTGGTGAAGTATTAGGCAAATGCCAAGCAAGATTAATAGGTGATTTCATTATAGGACAAAATCCAGTGGAAGTTATTTTCATCCTGAATTATTTCAGAATACCATTATCTGAATTTAAAAAATGTGAAAGCAACTTGGAGACAAATAAAAATACACAGTTTTATTAATAAACAAAACTAGCATTAATGATCCCACCTCTTACAGATATAAGATCTCTCTCCCTTAGGCAAGTTAACCCTTTAATGAGTATTTACCCTGTTTGTGACTATTTCTTTATCAAACTACTTGTTGAAGAAATCTCAAATGACAATTCTAGAACCAACCGGAAAATGATTATTTGCTCTTCACTTTGTGACTCTAATGGTTCTCTGGGTGAAAAAGATAAAAATTAATAACTATGACAGTAGGTGAGGTGCTTTTAATGCTTGCACTCTGGCACACTGTTTCCTCTCTCTCTGTCTCTATCTTCTCTTTAAAATTTTGATTTTCATAACACTGTTACGTAAACCCATCTGTATCGTGAACGTTTTGTTGAAATCACAGGGAAAGAAAATTACATACCGATATCTATTATGAATATGGATACAGAAGTCCTCAATGAAACACTAGTAAGCCAAATACAGCAATATATAAAAAGAATTATACATCATGACCAAGTGGGACTTATCCGAAGAAGTTGGTCAAAATCCATAAATCTGTTAATGCGATACATCCTATCAATAGTATAAAAAAATATCACATGATCATTTCAATAACCAAAGAGAAAGCATCTGGCAAAATCCAATACCCTTTAAGAAAGGAATTTCATCTACCTGATAAACAGCATCTATGAAGAATTCACAGCTAATATCATATGTAATGGTGAAAGACTGGATGCTTTCCCCCTAAAACTGGGAACAAGAAAAGGATATCTGTTCTCACTATAGAAACAGCATTGTACTGAAAGTTCTATCCATGGGAATTAGACAAGAGAAATAAATGAAAGGCATTCAGAGTGGAAAGCATGAAATAAAACTATCTCTGTTTGTGGGTGACATGATCTTGTATATAGAAAATCTTAATTAATTGACTAAAAAATATTAGAACCTATGAAAAATAGAGTTCAGTAAGGCTGCAGAATACAAGATCAATATCCAAAAATCAATTGTATTTCTACATACTGTCAATGAACAATCCAAAAATAAAATAAAAAAAAAACACAATTCCATTTACAATAGCATCAGAAAGAATAAGAATACTTAGAAATAAATTTAACAAAAGAAATTCAAAACCTAAACTCTGAAAAGTACAAAAGGTTGTTGAAAAAAATTAAAGATCTAAATAATTGGAAAAACATCACGTGTTTATGTATTGTAAGACTTAGCAATGTTAAAACAGCAATCCTAACCAAACTTATCTACAGATTCTATGCACTCCCTATGAGATTCCTAGCTGAGTTTGTAGAAATTGACAAGATGATCTAAAACTCATGTGGAATCTCACAGGGCCCGGAATAGCCAAAACCATCTTGAAAATGAAGAACAAAGCAGAAGGACTTACAATTCACAGTTTTGAATCTTGCCACAAAGTAACAGCAAACAAGACAGTGTGGTACTGGCATAAGGATAAATGTATAAATCACTGGAATAGGTTTGAGAATCCAGAAATATGGCCATACATGTATGGTCAACAGATTTTTAACAAGGGTGCCGAGACTATCTAATGAAGAAAGAATAGTCTTTTCAACAAATGGTCCTGGAGCAACTGAATAGCCACATGCAAAAGGATGAAGTTGAAACTTCACCTCACACCATATACAAAAATTAACTAGAAATGAATTAAACCTAAATGGAGGACTTAAACTATAAAATTCTTAGAAGAAAACATGAGAGTAAATTTTTGACCTATGATTTGGCAAAGGATACTTAGATATGAAACAAAAAGTGTTGGATTTAATCAATATTAGAAACTTTTGTGCTTCAAAGGACATAATCAAGAAAGTGAAAAGACAATCCACATAATAGGATAAAATATTTGCAAAGCACATACCTTACAAGGGACTTATTTCCAGAATATATAAAGAACCCTGACAATACAAGAAGGATAATACAAATATTCCAATTAAAAATGGGCAGAAGATATGAGTAGAAATTTCTCCAAGGAAAATTAGAATTCGTCAATAAGCACATGAAAAGATGCTCAGCATCATTAGTTATCAGGAAAGTGAAAACCAAAACCATAATGAGACAGCGCTTCAAACACACTAGGATGATTAGAATCAAAATGTCAGATAATAACTGTTGGCAAGGATGTGGAGAAATAGAAACCCTCATATATTGCTCAGGGAAATATAAAATGGTGCAATGTCTTTGGAAAACAGTCCTTTCCTTAAATAAGTAGACATAGATTTACCATATCACTCAGCAATTCTACTTCTAAGTAGACCCAGGACAAATGAAAACATGTCACACACAAACTTTTACACAAACGTGTACAGCAACATTATTCATAATAGCCAAAATATGTAAACAACCTGAATGTCCATCAACTGAAGAATGGATGAACAAAATGTGATATATCCACACAACGTAATACTATTCATTCATAAACATGAATGAAGTACTGACACATGTACAACATGGATGAACCTTGAAAACATCATGCTAAGTGAAAGAAGCCAGTCACACATGACTATATACTATATGATTCCATTCACATGAGAAGTCCAGAACAGGAAATCTATAGAGACAGACAATAGATGAGTGGTTGCCTAAGCCTGAGGGGAAGGGGAGAAGTGGGGGGAGTGATACAAAATTGCACTTTTTCTTTTGAGTGATTAAAATGTTCTAAAATTGACTGTGTTGACAGTTGCACATATTTGTGAATATACTAAAAAACTTGGAAATGTACATGGGTGAATTGCATGATATGTGAACTAGATCTCAATAAAGTTGTGTTAAAAACACTTTATCCAACAATCAGGTTACATATGAACATGTGGTCAAAACCAAAGTTGTAATGGAACAAGCACAATAAGTTCTATAACTTTCCAAATGTTCAATATACAACTCATATTCCATATACACCCCTTGTGTCACAGGGCATATCCCAATTCATCCTAAACTCTTTGTAGAACATCCTGTTGATATAGCCAATGGCAGCCATAATTTATTCCTTCATTTCCTCAGGCCTGTGAGGTTCTTGATACATCCTCACAAGATATCAATGGTGTGAAAATCTGGGGATCTGAATGGTGACTGTTCCAAAAGTAAGTCAATATTTCAACAGAAAGCTCTTCTCAGTTCCGCTGTACATGTTCATTAAATAAGTTCTGAACTGTACAATGGGAGAGGGAGCCTCATCCTGCTGGAAATTGACATTTGCAACGACTCCCTGAAGCTGGGGGAGGGAACCCTTCAGTGTATGCTGATTTATAACCCCTGTCACTATGTTCTTTACACAGACACACACACAATACACAAACTCACAATGGCCCAAAGACCCACGTGTGGGATATAGATAAAAGACATCAATTATTGGGGAATCTCTTACATATTCAATCACCATACGTCAGTATTTGGTGGCCCATATATGGATGCAATGGAGATTAACTTTTGTGGTTAAATGAAAGTGGCCTTTCACTGAATTTTAGATAACCTGCAAAGTCAACTTCATCTTCCATGTAACTCCGAAAAAAGTAGCTGAAATATTATTTTACCTTATCTGCCTCCATTAGGGCCTGCAGAAGCTGAAAAAAGGTTTCACCTTCCCCCATTTAGGAAGAATGTACCAGATCATGGGCTGGGGAACACAATGCTCTTGGTCAGTCCTCCCTGTTGATGGACAGGGCTGAATGGTGACAAGAAGATGATTCACAGCTTTTTAGGAATGTGAAATGTAATAGCAGTTACAAGTTGGTGCCTAATACATATTTACTAGCCACTGAGGAATTCATTTTTGAACATGTGCAAATATTTTTGAATCATTCTGCATGTATTAAACAAAAACTACAAATGTTCATTAAAGATTGTGAATGAATTTTCATTTTACTAATCACCAAAGCATCTAACCACACTGTGAAATAGACACATATATATGTCACACCACAATACACTGTCACTGTGAAAGGTGGCATGCCTTTTATATACTTATCTCAGGTGATCCTTAGAACAATCCTGCAAAATAGGCATCATGTTCCCCATTTTATAGATGAGGAAACTGGGGATCAGAGAAACAAAGTCACTTAATCAAAGTTTTCCAAAAGCAGGACATAGAACTGGGATATCATCTCAACTTTGGTTAAGTCCACAACACTAAAGTCAACTTTTAAAATTATAAACTAAATGTCATATTAATGTTTTGGTCTACTCAGATTTTTCAACTAAAATGAGTCCAAATTTATAAATTGCTATTTTCCCAGAAATGTTTGTTTTTTCTACATGATCAGAATAATTAACACAGTGTTATACATATATTTTCTTAAACAATCGCCTACATATCTAGGTTTACAGGTCTACATCCTTTCTCATTATTATAAAATTTCACTCAAATTTCTGCCTTTCTGTTTTTTCTCCTTTTTGGTGATTTAAGATTGATGGTAATTTTATTTAGAAACAAATATATTTAAAAATTGATTTATTTATTCTACTTTTTTAATTTTTACGTTATTAGTTTTTAGTTGTCTCTTTTACAATATGTTTTAAATGATTACCTTTTCTGAATTTTGAGGATAAGTTTAGACAATTTATTTAACTCTTTCTAGTTTAAAAATCTTTAGCAAAATTCTGTGTCAACAAATGTGTAGTGTTCTCTTTTTTGCCATTATTTTTCATTTAGAGGGCAAAGTCAGTTCCCACCTGACGAACGTCAACACACGTGGTTGATAATTACACTCGGTTATACGTCCTGTCTGCAATTGTTGAATCCTCTCTCCAGACCTGTAGCTAGACAAGGGAATTTATTTCAACCTCCAGGTACCATTAGGATTAGACAAATTATATTTCTTCTGTAGGAGAGGTGGCATCTTTCTCTTACTTCATATTTTAGATTCTCTATTGATCCTATGCAGTGGATGCAAAACTATTCCTCCTTGGATGGAATTCTACTAGAAATCACCTGTCTCCATTCATAGATAAAGAATTGTATTGTTTTATGTTGCCTATCCCTCAATATACAATAAATTGATTTATTAGTTTTACTTATTCATTAATTATTTTCAAAAACTTAAAAAAATTAAATTACCATATAAATCCAAAAAAGAACCCTACAGAATATTTGGTGAAAATGGCATATTGATACAGTGCTGGAGATTGTGTTGATTGTCACAGTGTTTCTTCAAAGATATTTGGCAGAATGGAACAAGAACCATGCCAAAAATTAGAGGCCATTTGAACTGACAAACTTATATTTAGAAATCGGTCCCAATAAACTCATTAAAAATATTCACAAGGCTATAAAACTACATATGTACATTTGGTACTATTTATATCAATAAGACGATAGATTGAAATTACATATTTAAAACAAAAACATTTAAAAATAATTATGGGATAAAATAAAATAATTTTGTTTGAGACTATAAGTAATTCCTAAAAATCTTTATAAATGAGGTTCATTAACATTGAAAAATACTCAAAAGTTAATGTTAAATGAAATAAGGGGTGAAAAGATTAAAACAAGGGATTGATATCTATATTACAGAGAGAGTTCGATAGAAAGTTCATAGTATTTTGAGATAATAAGTAATATTTTTGTTTTTATATTTCAAAGTTTTTTATGTTTTCTATAATATCTCTATATTATTTTATCATCTGAAACTCATAATTAAATTATTGTAACAGTTTGGAATTAAGTGGGTGTTTTTGTTTTTGCTGAGGAAGATTCGCCCTGAGCTAACATCTGTCACTAATGTTCCTCTTTTTTTGCTTGAGGAAGATTAGCCTAAGCTAACATCTGTGCTAATCTTCCTCTATTTTTCATATGTGGGCTGCTGCCACAGCATGGCAGATGAGTGGTGTAGGTCTGCACCCAGGATCCAAACCTGCGAACCTGGGCCACAGAAGCAGAGTGTGTTAAATTGAGCCACCAGGCCACGGGGCTGGCCCAGAATTAAGTGTGTTTCAAATTTTGCTTGTTAATTGTTTTTTAGTTTATTCTGAGCACATACTGAAGAGCATTTGAAGCCCAATGTACTCTTCTTGTACTGTTTACAAATAAGTAGACTTTGTTTTCTCGTCTTATATGGAGAGCTACAATGAGACTTTACTACGATATAACAGCTACCAGTTTCTTTATGTATTATAGTTTGACTGTATAAAATAAATTAAGTGAAATTAATTGTATGAAATATTTTTTATGTAACTAGTGGGGGATATAATGGATAACAGAAAGCATGCATTTACAATAGCTGCTTCTTTGTGTATGATTATAAATACATATTTCTTGGAGGCATTAAGATGGTCCAAAATTTGGTACTTTGCTATAACACATTGTCCATTCACTATAATTGTTTAATTTTTTAATTAATTGTTATAGTTTCAAAAATGAATATATTAAGCCTACTATTGGAATTCCTAAGCAGATTATATAGAAAAAAAAAATCACATACTTTTTAAAACAAAAGACTCAGCAACATTAACAGCAGCACTTCTCTATTCAAAAATGTGTATTTTCAATGAAAAATCAACTATGATTTTCAAAATAAATCATGTTTTATAAAATACATTAAGAAATAAAGACTTAGATGTGTATATTAGACCATGTTTGTAAAAATTATTTTATATTTAAATCTGCTAATATAAATATGCATAATGTTTTTAGATTTCTGATATTATAATGCAGACAATATTTAAAGTAAGTTATATATGTTGATATTGATCAGATTAGTAATGGACAAAACTTTTTTTAATGCAGACTTTAAAAAGTTGTTGACCAGCATATCGTGGTGGTGGCTTTTTGTGTACGTTTACGTTACTTTAAAATTAAACAGTTAGAGCTAGCCCTGATGGCCTAGTGGTTAAAATTCAGCTCTCAGTGCTTCGGCAGCCCTAGTTCACTTCCCAGTTGCAGAACCACACCACCTGTCAGTTGCCATGCTGTGGCAGCAGCTCACTAGAAGCAGCAGAACGACTTACAATTAGGATATACAACCACATACTGGGGCTTTGGGGCAAAAAAAAAGAGGAAGATTGGCAACAGATGTTAGCTCAGGGCAAATCTTTCTCAGGCAGAAAAAAAAAAAAAATAAACAGCCAAAGAAAAACAATAAGTCATAAAAAACTATTCATCATTTACTATCAACTTATTTTGTTCTATATGTCATGTTTATTTTTATTTTCCACACTCTCAAGGTACTAACCAGCACATCTGCTATCTAAATATTTTCATTGAAGTGCTGCAGAAATTGAAATCATTTCTACTCATGGACACTAAAATATCACCTGCTTCTGGTTAGCTAATTGAACTAGTGATTGTTCTTGAACACGTGGGTTGGTTGTTTCCTGCCTGAAATAATTACCCAATGAAGCTTACCCTAGGACTATCAGCAGGAAGTTAACAATTGGGGTGTTGGTGAGAAGAATGTACATAACACTTCTGTGTCTGCTGCCAGATGGCGAAGCAGATGGGTGTGTAATACATGCGAAACTAACTATACGACCTCAAATCTTCTCAGTATCCATTACCAACAAGGTCAAGGTTTTTGAAAATCAAATTGTCCAACCAATAAATTTCTGAAAATTAGCTAAGAAGAGGTTTCTGTTTATAAGTCTATATTTTTACCTTCAAATCATTTTTTAACCAAATAATACATTTGTTGTGTGCTACTATGTGTGGTAATACAAATTTTTATTATTGATATGACTAAGTAACCAGATAGTTACTGAAAAAGAGGCTGCTTCTTAGTATTTCACCTTTATATCCACCCCAGAGTAAAGACTTAATTAATTTTAGTACAATAATTCCTCTAAACTGTGGTAAAAAGGGATTTTAACGTGAAGACCGATTTGCATTTATTCTGTGTGTGTGCGTGCATGTGTAGCTGCATGTACTTCTCTATTTATCCATCTAAATATGTCACTTGTTATAATTATTGTACTATGCTGCCCTAGACATAGAATTTCAAAATTTTCCAACATATTTGTTTAGTATACCTGTTAGGAATTTTATCTCAATTATATGAATTTGTATGAAAACATTAATACCAGTGCTAAAGAAAAGTACACTTATTTCTGATTATTTCTGGTTGTCCATCAGGTTTTCCTCATATAGTTTGTCATTACAAAGGAACATAAAAACTAGAGAAGAATGTGTTCATGTCACTGGCCTGAAAAGAGAAGTTAATTATAATACTCAAGAAATAACACTCAGAATACTTGCATTTACATTCACAATAATACCCGCTAGCATATTTTCCCACCATTTTCATGCTATTATTTACATTTTCTAAAAGTAACTATTGCATTGTATATTGTGTCTCAAACACAGAAGTGATTTAATTGTTCAAATTTTGATTTACTAAATTGGAAAATGGTAAAAGAAATAGTAACATCAAGCAATTGAGATTAATGCCATAAATTCATATAATGAACATAAATTCAAATACTAGATGAATCTATATTTGCTAGAAAATGAATATGCAAATCCAATTTACATGATTACACATAAGAAAAAGTTCAAATAAGTCAATAAGATCTTTAAAAATTTTGGGTTATTTTTGGGTTTGAATTTTGCATTGGTGATCCATTAGTCCTAGTCCCTAAGAGAAGGCACAATACCATGAGGAGGCTTGATAAATATCCTCAAAATTATTGACAGATATGGCCAAAAAGTTACAACAGTTGTCTGGCAATACCTGTCAATCAAATCACACTATTGCACAATGGCACTAGATGTGAAACAACATTATTACTTGGCTATGCAAGAAGATATTTTATTTTGCATGTGGACAAAAACTGAGGGTCAGAAAAGAATCAGCTTCTGTCATGTGTTGTGTATATACAAGAGATAAATGCTAATGACTTGTTCTTCTATTACTGAAAATCCAAAGCTCAGGACTTTTGGTTTTAGTTTTGATGAGTACAGAGCTTGAAAGTCATCACTTGTTGCAAGTTGTTCTTGCAACAAGAAAAACCTGGATTAGTGGATAGTCAATAACTTTTCTTGGACCCATCAGAGAACTGACCTTGCAGGGCAAAGCTCAACTTTGAATTCCAGAGGGACAGAGAAAAATCTAGAGAATTACAGCCAAGATCTGCTTACCTGCAGTAGTAATTGCTAGAGCCACAATCTAGTAAGAACACTTAGGTGGAAATTTGCTTAATTGCCAGAGGCTGAAGGTGGTCTGGAGTGAGTAATCTCTGGGGGAGGCAGTGCTGGAGGTCCCCAAACTTTCATGAGTTTTACGTCAAGGATCCCCACTAGTTTCTCACACTGAAGATCTGAGCAAGATCTCCTCATGACTCTGGCAAGAGAGGGAGAGTAATCCTTGTGAATATGTCCAGAACCTTCTCCATTATCAACGACCTACTCTTCAGGGGGAAAGACTTTACTAGAGCCTTATACAGGCTAGGTGAAGTGTATTCCTCCATATCCAGCTGTATATAGTATTCTTGTCTTACCTAAGGGGGAGGGAGGTAAAGCTATATAAGAAGAAACATTTGTGAAGGTCAGAGGCCAAAGAAACAGGCCCACTAAATAACTGAGATTTAGTTATAAGATTATAGAATGTTCTCCCTCCATTCCACACCCGCAAGTCTCCAATGTAATAATAGTGGATTACAGGTGAAAGACTTGCAAGACACAGACTCTCTGAGAAGTACATAAGGAAGCCCAAAGTCACGAGAGAAGGTCAAACAAGGACAATGGACAAATTTCAAGTCTCTGGCATCTATAGCAACAGCAATCGTCAAACAAAGCCAAACTCCTATCTAAATACACAAAAATCCTCACAATAGAGGCCTATTTATCTCAGTTAGTATTACCCAATACCACATGTCGAGCTTTCAACAAAAAATTACAAGGAATACAAAAAGGCAAGAAAAAACACAATGTGAAGATACAAAGCAAGTATCAGAGCCAGATTCAGATATGACACAGATGTTGGAATTTCCAGATAGGGAATTTAAAATAACTATGATTAATATGTTAAGGACTCTAATGAACCAAGTAGAACAAGTAAGAACAGATGGTAATATAAACAGACAGATGAAAATTCTAAGGAACGGTCAAAAGAAAATGTCAGATATTAAAAATATATTAACAAAAATTTAAAAATGCCTTTCATGAACTTACAAGTAGATATGACACTGCAGAGAAAGGAATTCTTGAGCTTGAGATAGGTCAATAGAAACTTCTCAATTTGAAAAAGAAAAAAAAAATGAAAAGAAAAAAGAAAATGGAAGAGATCATCCAAGAGCTGTGGGACAATGTCAAAAGATGTAACATACACCTAAATAGGATACCAGAGGATAAGAAAGGGAGAGTGGAGAAGGAAAAATATTTGAAGTAATGTCTGAGAACCTTCCAAAATTAATAACACACCAAATCACAGATACAGGAAGCTCCAAGAACATAACCAAGTTAAAACAGACAAACAAACAAAAAATCTTACTACACCTAGGCATATAACATTCGAACTATAGAAAACCAAGGCAAAGAGAAAATCTAAAAGGAAGATATAAGAAATAAACACCTTACCTGTAGAGGAAAGGGATAAGAATTACAATGGACTACTCATCAGAAACCTGTAAGCAACAAGAAGAGAGTGAAGTGAAATAACTAAAGTGTTGAAAGAAAAAAAACTAGAATTCTATAAGCAATAGAATTACCCATCAAAAGAAAAGAAGAAATATCAATCTTAAGACAAACAAAAACAGGGAATTCAACACCAGCTGACTTTCCCTGCAAGAAACGTTTAAGATTTTCTTTAGATAGAAGGAAAACGAATATAGGTTAGTAACCCGGATCTATATAAAGAAAGGAAGAGTGTCAAAGAAAAAACATTCAGGTAAAATACTTTTTTTAAGCCTTAATTTAATCTAAAATATAACTGTTTACTTAAAGGAATACTGATGATTAGAACATATTGATAAGGGAAGTGAATGACAGCAATGTCACAAGAGACAGGAGGGAGAAATTGGAAATACTCCATTATGCTACCGGAAGGTAAGATGGAACAGTGTTATTTGTGGGTAAACATAGATTAGTCAAAAATGAATATTGTAAACTCTAGGCAACCACTAACAGTTTTTAAAGGAAGTAAAATTTAAATAATAAGAGAAGAGATAAAATGTAATTATAAAATGTTCAATTAAAATATGAGAAGGTAGAAAAAGCAGTGACAAGAATGAATAGAAAACAGAAACAAAAATGGTTGATATTAATCTAAATATATGAATAATCACTTTAAATGTGAAAGATCTAAATATACCAATTAAGGCAAAGATAGTCAGAATGATTAAAAAAAAAAAAGACAACTATGTGTTATCTATAAAAAATCCTCTTTAAATATAAAGGAACTGATAAAGATAAAAAGTAAAATGATGGATGAAGATATACTATGATAGCACTAATCAAAAGAAAGTTGGAGTAGCTATGTTCATTTCAGAAAAAATAGACATCAGAACAAGAAAAATTAACAATGATAAAGAGAGGTGGTACGTAATAGTAAAGGATTTAATTCTCCAAGAAGCCCTAACAATCCTAAACATATATGCATCTAAAAACAGAGCATCAAAATACCTGGAGTAAACACTGATAGAACTGATAGGAGAAACAGACAAATCCAATATAAAGTTTAGAGGTTTCAACATACCTCTGTAATTCATAAATCAAGGAAGCAGAAACTCAGGAAAAATATAATTGATCTGAACAACACTATCAATCAACTTGATCTAATTGAATATTCTAAAAATACTCCATCCACAAAGAGCAGAATACAAATTCCTCTCAAGCTTGCATGAAATACTCACCAAAATAGACTACATTCAGGACCATAAACCACACCTTAACAAATTTAACAGAATAGAAGTCAAACAATAAATATTCTTAGATCACAATGGAATCAAAGTAGAAATCAACTTTAGAAACACACCTAGAAAATTCTCAAATATGTGTAAAGACACACTTCTTAACAATACAAAGTTTGAAGTATCGACAAAAGTTTTACAAATATTTTTAACTAAAAATATTTTAACTAAATGAAAATGAAAATACAATTCATCAAAAATGTGTTGAATACAGCAAAAAGCAGTGCTTAAAAGGAAATTTATGGCATCAAATGCATATGTTAGAATATAGGAAACACCAAAAATCAATACCTAAAACTTCCAGTTTAGGAAACCAGAGAAAGAAGACAAATGTAAGCCTAAAGCAAGCAGAAGAAAAGAAATAATAATTTTGAAATGAGTAGAAATTAATAAGATAGAAACAAGAGAGAAAATTAACAGAAGGAAACCTGGTTCTTTGAAAAGATCAATAAAATTGATATTGTGTAGCTAGGCTAAACAGAAAAAAAAAGAGAGGAAACAAATTACAAATGTCAGAAATAAAAGAAGAGTCATCACTATGTATGCCATGCACATTAAAGAGGATAATATAGGAACATAATGAACAATAATTCTACATCCACAAATTTGGTAAATTAGATAAATGGAATAATTTTGTGAAAATACAAACTACCAGAACTCTCAGAAGGAGAAATAGATAAACTGAATAGTCCTGTAATACCTATTAAAGAAACACAGTTCAATTCAACCAACCATTTAAGGAAAAAATGAGGTCAATTTTCAGTAATCAATTCAGTCAATAGAATTAGAGGAAGCACTTCCTAACTTATTGTATGGAGCTAGCAATATCCTTATACCAAAATCAGATAAAGACCTTACAAGGAAGAAAAACTACAGACCAATAAATATCATGAACATAGAGCAAAAGTACTCAATGAAATATTAATAAATCAAATCCAACAACATATAAGAATAATTATAGGGGCCGGCCCGGTGGCGCAAGCAGTTAAGTGCACGCACTCCACGGCGGTGTCCCAGGGTTCGCCGGTTCGGATCCCGGGCGCGCACCAACGCACTGCTTGGCAAGCCATGCTGTGGCAGCATCCCATATAAAGTGGAGGAAGATGGGCATGGATGTTAGCCCAGAGCCAGTCTTCCTCAGCAAAAAAAAAAAAAAGAGGATTGGCAGATGTTAGCACAGAGCTGATCTCCTCACAAAAAAACATAAATTAAAAATAAAAATAAAAATAATTATACACCATGACCAGGAAAAATTTATTCCAGGTACACAGAGCTGGTTCAATATGTGAAAATCCATCAATGTAATTCACTATCATCGTAATCTTTAGTTCACAAAGGACTAAAGAAAAAAATTTATAATCACAGCAATTTATGCAGAAAAAAACATTTGACAAAATGTAAAAATCTTATTCATGTAAAAATCTCTCAGGAAAGTAGGAACAAAGGAGAACATCTTCAACTGCATTTAAAAAATGTACAAAATAACAACAACTAACTTTAGATTTAATGGTGAGAAACTGGAAACTTTCCCACTAAGGGAACAAGGGAAGATGTTCTGTCTCACTACTCCTATTCAACAGTATTTAGAAATCTCAGCTAGTGCAATAAAACAAAAAAAGCAAATAAATGGTATGATGATTGAGAAGGAAGATACTAAACTGTCTCTATTCACAGATAACATGATTGTCTATTTTAAAAATTCCAAAGAATTAACAAAATAACTCATGGAACTCATAAGTGAGTACAGGAAAGTTGTAGGATACAAGGTAAATATACAAAAAACAATTGTATGTATTTTCTTTTCAGCAATGAACAATTAGAATTGGAAATTTAAAAATGTCATTTATAATAGTACTCCCAAAATGAAATACTTAAGGATAGTAAATTTAACAAAATATATACAGGAATAGTATGTGGAAACTATAAAACTCTGATAAAAAAATCAAAAAAGATCTAAATAAATGGAGATTTATTCCATATTCATGGATTGGAAGAGTTAATATCATTAAGATGTAATTCCCTTAATTTGATCTATAGATTCAACACAATCTCAATGCAAAAAGACCTAGTATAGCCAACACAATACTGAAAAAGAACAAATCTGAAAGACTCACAATACAAATGTCAAGAATTACTATAAGCTACAGTTATCAAGATAGTGTGGTGTTGGAAAAGAAAAAACAATGGATCATTGAACAGAATAGAAAGCACTAACATAAAACAAAAAATATAGTCAACTTGTCTTTCATAAAGTAGTAAGGGCAATTCAATCAAGAAATGATAGGCTTTTCAGCGTAGGGTACTGGAATAATTGGATGTCCATATGGAAAAAAAAATGGTCCTGTAAACAGACTTGACACAAAAATTAGCTCAGAATGTATTAAAAAAACACAAAAATATAAAACCTCATGAAGAAAACGTAGAACAAATTCTTCATGACCTTGGCTTTGTAGGTGAGTTTTCTGATGCAACAATAGCATAATCCCTGAACAAAAATTTGAAACATTAGCTCACAAAAAATAACCCACAATGATGGGACTATGTCAAAGGGACACAGGAGTCAACTGTAAAAGATCATAATGAGACAGCTGGAATAATCTGGGCAAAAAATAAATGAAATATTATTAGATTTTTAACTAAAATGTTGAATAAATATCCATGAGTCTATATTGAGAAATAAATGGTTGAATAAATAAATAAAGACAAATCTCACATGCAGAATATTTCAAATAATTTATATAAATATTCTGCCCTTAAGGAGATGCAGCATATACTTACTCCTTGAGCGTATGGTGTACACAGTGACTATCTTTCAAAGAGTATAGTATGATGAGATAGAGAGAGAGAAAAAAAGAGTAACTTCATAGTATAAAGACCTGACAAGCCCTGCCTCTAGTTGAGTGATCAAGGTTAACATCAAGAGTGCTAAGTGAGATAGATTGTATCTACCTTTGACATGATGTAATGACAATGGCCCTTTATCTCTGTGGTCTTTCTCTCCAAAATACATTACCCAAATCTAACCTTGAGAAACATATCAGAAAAATCCCAACTGAGGTATGTTCTACAAAATACCTGACTAGTATTCTTAAAAAACCTCAACTTTCATATATGCAATACGGTATTGTTAACTGTAGTCACCTTACTGTACATTACATTCCTGTGACTTATTTATTTTATAACTGGAAGTTTGTACCTTTTGACATCCTTCATTCATTTTACCCACCTTCCGCCCCCCATCTCTGGCAATTACCAATCTATTCTCTGTATATATAAGCTCATTATTTTTTTTTGTTTTTGGATTCCACATGTAAGTGAGATCACGCTGTATTTGTCTTTCTCTGTCTGACTTACTTCACTTAGCATAATACCCCCAAGGGCCATCCATGTTGTCACAAAGGGCAAGATTTCATTCCTTTTTAGGGCTGAATAATATTCCTAATAATTATGGCTGAATAATATATATACACACCACATCTTCTTTATCCATCCATCCATTGATGGACACTGAGGTTGTTTCCATATCTTGGCTATTGTAAATAATGCCGCAATGAACACGGGGGTGCGTACATCTTTTTGAGTTAGTGTTTGGTCATTTGTATATCTGGGTTTTTTTGAGAAATGTTTCTTCAAATTGCCCATTTTTAATTGGGTTATTATTAATTGTCTTTTTATTGTTGAGTAGCAAGTGCCCTTTAAATATTCTGGATACAAATCACTTATTAGATATATGATTTTCAAATAAATTCACCTGTTCCATGAGCTATCTTTTCACTTTTACACATTTTTCTATTAATTTTTACTTAAAATATCTTTGATGTATTTCCATGCCAATACAGTTCTCTTTGTCATTCTTTTTAACAATTGCATGTTTTCAATACTTTAAATTGTTTTGCCAAAAAGTCCTTCCTTGTATAATTTTGCATTATTTTTTTAAGAAAGGTAATTTCTAAGTTATTTTCAATGCTGCTGTTTCTTGTCATCTTCTTAACCTGCTTTATCATTCCACATGGAACATACCATCACCTGGCATATTATATATTTACTTGTTAATTGCTTTTGTATTTCCTTCTCTTGCTATTCACTAGAATGTAAGCTCTTGAGGGTGGGCTGTTTGTTTTGTTTCTTGCTCTCTCTCTAGCAATGATTTTCTTGAATGACATTATAATATTTTTTCTCTTGTTTATTGATCTTTGAGCATTTGATTGTGGAGTTCACCATTTCCTAATTGATATGTAAGTGCGTAGCATAGCTTTGTTTTTCAAGCATGTTCTGAGGAAGGGCCAAGTTTTCATTATTTTCTTAATTTCATTTACTCGAAGGAAAAAAATAATCATTAAACTTGGAAATCCTTATTAATGGCATATACCATGGTCTAGATATTTTATATAATATGAAGTTACTGTTAGATAATATATATTGGGAGCACCTATAGGAGGTAATAGAACAAATCCTTCTGACAAATGGGAGAAGAAAGATTTAGCATAAATTATGACTCCATACTCTAAACATCCTTAAACATTTCATTCCCAGTGGAAGACGAAAAGGAAGCGTTAAGATGTAAGGCTAGACATGTCTCTTTGAATTATAGAAGCTAAGAAGACATTTAGCAGTCCTTTCTATATTTGGGCCAAATATTATTGGTTTAGAGGTCTTAAGAGAGCATGGCTGATATAAACTCAATTACTATTTAACTTAATTTATGATAGTGACTTTCTGTAATATTCTCTAGTTTGCAACATTTGCTAAACAAAAGAATGGAAGTTTAATAATTTATAAAATATGTCATATTTAATTTTTGAGTGCTATTATTTCTGAATAACTCAAAACTAAATAACTTAAGATTTAATAGGATATATGTGTGTTTATTTTCCAAGGCTTTAAAAATATTTTATCTGCTTTGAAAATGCTAAGAGTTCAATTAAGACAACTCATGAAAGTAACCTTGGAACTGTCATTAGTTAATAATTGTTAGACAATACAATATTCTATCAATTTATCAACTGCACATTTTCACATTTTTAACATCTGTGAAATTAGTTTGAGTCTTACAATGGATAGCATGTCACAATCTAATTGGCAAGATTTTTCTTTCTCAATGATATATGTAAAATTATACATATAAAAAATTAAGGAAATACATCATTTTGCTTATTAGACTTTGCTTTATATTCGTGTATTAAAGTCTATTCATTTTTCCAATGTAATTAAAAGAAATAATATAAGAGCAAATAAATATTAAAATATAGTAATTAGTATAACCTGAGATGTTCTATTTTTAATATCTTTAAAGAGATTGTTCTTTTTATGATATTTAAATTTTCCCTTAAAAATGGGTGATATTCCCAAGAAAGAAACCTTGGAATGATGCTTGGAATTACATGTAAATTATTATCAAAAAATACATATGGAGTAACATTCTTTTCAAGATTGAAGTGATTAAAAACTATGCTTATGAGAATGGAGAGAAGTGGGGGGGAAAAAAAACCGAAGAAATATCTCACCTGCCTTTTTCATCACTGAAAGCTTTGCCTAAAGTAGATAGACTCCATTGAGGGAAGGAAAGTTGTTGTGATTTTTAACTAAGTTGGATGTTGGAAGTTTAATCACTAAATGGTACCTGACATTCAAAGCACTGAAATAAAATTGTTTTGCTATTTACAGTGATATTAGAATCTTTCTAGTTTTATCATATATTCTCCACAATTCTTTTAATTAGCATTACTATTAGGGTTTTTCCTATTTCCTCTTGTTTTAAATATCACGTATATATTTAGAAAAGTAAATTGTATCATATAAATTTAAAATATGTCAGGTTATTAAATAAACTATTTCTTTTTTTTTTTTACATTTGTTGTCAGCCTCTGTCCTTTTCTTTTTCTTATTTTTTTTGTTTTTGAGGAAGATTGGCCCTGTGCTAACATCTGTTGCCAATCTTCCTCTTTTTCCTTTTTCTCCCCAAAGCCCCAGTACATAGTTGTGTAGCATAGTTGTAGAATTGTAGCTCTTCTTTATGAGACACTGTCTCAGCATGGCTTGATGAGTGGTGAGTAGGTCTGCGTTCAGGATCCGAACTGGGGAACCCTGGGCTGCCAAAGTGGAACGTGCAAACTTAACCAATATGCCATGAGGCCAGCCCGTAAATAAACTATTTATTTAGTGTTTTTGACAAGTGTGTCTCTTTATACTGTCTGTATTCTGAGATACGTGCAGGAACAAATGACATCACTTCTGCTTTCTCTCCAGGAATAGGAAGGAAATGGCCCTTCCAATACTGACTTTAGTTTCAAGAACCAGGATAGTCTTACTTTTTAAAATGGTTCTTTAAGTGGACCTAGATAATATCTTGATATGCTTTCCTCAGATTATTTGTGTAAACATTATGTTCCTCAACTCTTTAGCACCCTACTTGTGTGGAGAGTGACACTCGAGGTTCGTTGTCCTGTATGGCCATTTATTTAGGGATTGCACGTGCTCTGTAAAGAAGCTAACATGATCACATGGTTTCTAGTCATTAGGCAGTTTTAAGCACTTAAATATATTTATTTTAATCCTCTCAATAACTGTAAATGGAAAGTATTATAATTATACATATTTTAAAGCTGAGAAGACCAACACCCAGAGAGGCTGAGGAACTTGTCCAAGGCCACACAGTTATAAGCAGCAGAGCAGGAATCTGGCCTCAGGCACTCTGGTTACGGTGGCCACCAGAGTTCCTATCACCCTGCACTGCAGAGAAGTACTTTCCCAAAACCAGAAGCAGGGCGTGTGCTTCAATCATTTTACAAATCTCAGCAGGCAGCTGGGGGAGCTTGAGTGAGAGGGTTTGCTGGCAACAGAAAGGAGAGCTGATAAATGGGCAGGGATCCAGGAGGAAGAAATGAAGAGCTGAGCCGAGACAGTGATGGAGAGGGAGACAATGAGGCGACAGAATTCAGACGGAGGAGAGTAGGAGGAACGGCTCTAGGATTACTTCAGTTTTCTGACCTTGAAAAAAAAAAATCCCTTTGTCTCCTCTTTACTTCTAATTGATTCTTTCCACTCTATAGAGAGAATATTTTAAGAAATTTATAAATCCCCCAATACATTTCAGTATATCAGTTTGGAATGATTAGGTAAATATAATATAACCCCAAATCTGAAATTCAAAAAGAAAGAAATGAGAAAACTTGTGTTATAAAGCCTATCCCAGAGCAGGCACTTTATTCCCAAGGACACGCGTTTATAAGCTGGGATCTATGAACTTGGCCTGTGGGTGGGCTCAGAGGAATCTGAGCCACTTAAAACTGCAGGCAAACTCGTGCCTGCCTTTGCACCTGTGCACTCCCCTGGGGAGAGGGTCCACAGCTTGTGTTAGAGTCTCAGGGGGTTTTGTGACCCAAGAAAACGTATAAACCACAGTCCTAGACCCTCAGTGTAAGTACCATACTTATTATTTCATACCAGAGTATGGTGCTTAGAATACAGAGTCTGTAGACAGATCACCTCAGTTTAAAGCACAGCTCTGCCTTCTGCTTTTTTATGACCTTGAGTAAGTTTCTTACTTGCTCAATGCCTCAGTTTCCTCATCTTAAGAATGGGGCCTCTATTATAGTAGCTTCGAGGGTTAATTTACCTAATACAGTTAAAGTCATTAAGGCAATGCCTGGCATCCCCAGTAAGCTCTGACAGCTATTAGTATATAACTCTTCCCTTGAACTGTTACCAGGTGGGTGGACCAGTTTCCAGGCTCTTGGTTCAACGTTGCAAAAGAATCTGTAACCGAACACACAAAGGCGAATTGAAAGCAGGAAGGGATTTATTTGCGAAGCGAAAGTACCTTCCAAGAGAGGGAGCGGGCAGGCTCAAGGTGGGCGCAGTGCCGAGGTTTGGGTGGGCTGTGGATTATGCAGGTTTGTTCATTTGTGAGGCGGGGGAAAAGACAGGGGTTTGAGGGGGTTCCACCCATCGGCTCGTGCCCTCCTCCACGTCGAGAGGGGGAGTTTTTCTCCTTAGATGGTCCGTGGCAAAACTGTCATGGCTTTTATCCCCCGCAAGGGAGGTCAAAGCTGCAATGTAAATTCATTATGATTTTAATATAACGAGGATGAGGTTAGGATGGAGCAGGTGGAAGCTAGCTCTGTGCATAAGCGAGCTGCAAAACAGAACGTTGTGGGTGTTGAATGGGGCCATCGGAGGAGGCTTCTTCCATGCCGGTTTGGCAGCTTTTGTCCCTTCCCCTGCTCTTGTCTGACTCACTACGTACCTACAACAGAAACAGCAATGTTTTTTTCTCCACACAGGACTGTATCCTGCAACCATTCCTGCCATAGAATTATACTGAGAGATTACATTAACATCACATTAGGTAAAATCATTAACTCAGTAACTGTTGTATGAAACCAAGAAGCCCCACTCAGATAGGGAGAGGCAACAGTTATCATCAAATCCTGCACAAGGATACAAGCCTAAGAATCATCAAGAGTGCAAATGTGATGGGTCCCAAGCTACAAATATTCTCATTCTATGGATCTGTTTGGAGACCAAGATTTTGAGTTCTAATAACGAGCCCCAGGTATGAATGATTCGGGTGATCCACCATAACCACCACAAAGAGCACTGCCTTCAATTGCTCTGCTTTCTGCCTTTTCGGTCCCTGCAGCCCTCCTAGTTGTCTTTGTCAGGTGTGATGTGATCTCTAAAGCCTTCAGATCATCCACAAATGACTTATATGCGGTAGAATGGATAAACCAATGCCCTTTCTTTCAAGGAAACTAGCTTCTTTTCTCTCCCCTAAGAAAAAGTGACCTATCACTTTTCTACTCCCAAGCCAGCTCATGTTATTTAAAATACTTCTTATTAAAATCATTTCTGTTATAATTTAGAGGTCCTCGATTTTCCACCTGCCTGTAGCTTCATTCCCTATAGTAGCAATGCCTTTGCTATACAACATCCAAGAGATGACTGTGTCAATTAAAGTCATGTATTAGAACATTTTCTGTCTTCCAAGAGCATGTCTAAGAAGCAAAAATTTAAAAACGCAACAAACACACACACCTATTATAGTTTATAATCTGATTTTGCATAAGTCTGAAAAACTACAATGATAATCAAAAGTTGTGAGCATCTTGCACCAAGACTGACAATCT
This sequence comes from Ceratotherium simum simum, assembly GCF_057802395.1. Taxonomy (NCBI): domain Eukaryota; kingdom Metazoa; phylum Chordata; class Mammalia; order Perissodactyla; family Rhinocerotidae; genus Ceratotherium; species Ceratotherium simum. Next base: position 11,411,630 of record NC_141927.1, on the reverse strand, counting down.
CCTGGTTTTTCAGTATAACGTGGATTCTTTAAAAATTAACTTCTCATCTTCTGTGTAGCTAAATATTTTGAAACTATGTAATTTTTCCATCATAGAAAAAGGAATTTAGAGACATATTTCTTGGCATATCATTCCAATGGGAATTTCATGCAAAAGTAATATTTTAACAGCAGGCTAGAAGGAAGACTCATTGCCTTGTCAAGTGCCAGTTACAAAATTAGACACAGCCTTAAAGGGAATAAATGGGGGATTAAAATGTTTTTGAAGCTGCTCATTTGTCTAAACTTTATTAAAATTTCCATGAAAGGGTAATGATATTGATAGATATATTGTCATATATACAGAACAAAAACAAAGTGAATGGAAGAATGATAAATTATTTCCTCTTAAAAATTACCATTACTGATGGCCAGCGCTATCTGAACAGTATTTAGCTGAATTAAGCAGATGTTACACTTCTATTTCTAAAGAAAGGAATGTACTTCAAACCAAAACATACAAAAGCAAATCTCAGAAAAATATGTGAAGGTTTAAAACAATCACAACTCTCCCAGATGAGAAGTCATTAGAAAACGATATTTCATCTAAAATAAAATTTATATCATGATCATACTTGTTATCAATACCCAATGTTTACATATATTTACCTCAGTGATTAATTTAGGTTATAAATCGTGAATTATTATATCACTTTTCTTTTATTTCCTTTAATGTCTATGTTCTTTCTGGTTTCAGAGGGATACATTCTGGGTTCTTCAAGAGTCCTTGGGCTAGTACCTTTACACAGCCAAGCTGACAGAGCTACATTTACTCTTGATGGATTCTGCTTTGTAAATAGATTGACGTACACTTTTCATTTCTCTTTGCAAATCATGTTTTCTACTCTGAATATGTTTTTCTGTGTGTGAATATATCATTATATGCAAAAGCAAATGACTGGATGGTGCATACACCAGACTTGCTGAAGCAATATTTATGTGAAAACCTCACGGACAGAAGAGTGGTGGCGGATGTGCCAGTTCCCAGCTGCCTGTTGCATTTGGGGCCCCCAAAGAGTGGTCAGTGGGGTCGTTAAGCAGCATGCTCTTTTTCCTTTTTTTTTTTTTGTGTAGGTACCTCCCAGCTGCAAGAAGATGATAACTTGGTTCTTTTTTTTTTTGTAAAATTAAGGGAAACTTTATTTAGTCTTTTTAAAGTAATCTTGTGCCCTTTGGCTGTGTAAAGGTACTAGCCCAAGGACTCTTGAAGAACCCAGAATGTATCCCTCTGAAACCAGAAAGAACATAGACATTAAAGGAAATAAAAGAAAAGTGATATAATAATTCACGATTTATAACCTAAATTAATCACTGAGGTAAATATATGTTACATATCAGATCATCTCCATCTTGCAAATAACCTCATCATGGATTCTGGTCAGTTCAGTGTTTTCTTTACTCTTCTGGTCAATGGTCTTCTCCAGTGACTGGATGTGCATCTGCTCCTTCCTCAGGCCCCCTGGAAGGCCAAGGTCATCCATCACCTCCTTCTGTTTCTCAAACCGCTTGAAGTGGTCAGAGAAGGATTTTTCCATGGAGATCAGGTGTGCAATAAGTTGGTCTTTTTCTTTCAGAACCTTCTAGATCTCAGCTTTGGCAAGTTCCTTCTGTTTCTGGGCCTCTTCCGTGCATAGTACACGATCCCCTCAAGCCCACCCGTGACCTTCCCCACCTCTGGGTCCTTCCCGGGGAGCTGCGCCCACCTGCTCTCCAGCAACAGGCTCTCCTTTGGTGTCGCTTCCACTGCCGCGTCCAGGTCCTTCCGGCTGCCCTGCAGCTGGTCCACGGGGGGATCCCAGGGCAGAGGGCAGTGGCAGGCCCGGCACAGGATCACCCGAGCTACCTGGAAACCGAGTGTCCCTCTGGCCTGCCCTGAGGGTCTGGCCTCCCCGCCCCCATGAGAGGGTTGAAGTTCAGGTCACCAGCTTGTCCCAGTCCAGGTGGTAAGAGCCCCAGGAGGGGGACTCAGCCCTCGCCCACCTCCTCGGGGCCTTCTGCCTCTCCTCTAACCTCCTGGAGGGCGGTTTGGGGCCGGGTCTCTTCCCCAGTTTCCTTGATGGGGCGGCCGTCTGCTGGCCACATCATCAGAGAAGTCAAATTCTAGCCTTCTGGGTCCCCTCCTCCCAGAGTCGGCCATTTGGCCATCGGCCTCTTCTGTCTGAGGACTTGGGGCCTGACCCCTCCAGCTTTCAGGGGGCAGGCTGGGCGGTCTCTCCACATCAGGAGTGTCTGCGGGGCCAGCCGGGGCCCCCTGGGCAGGTCTGTGGGGGGCCTTCTCTGCCACCTGCTGCAGGGCGAGTACCGGGAGGCCGAGGAAGCAGGGACCCTGGCTGAGATTTCTCCTGCAGCTCTGTGGGGGACTTCTGTTCTGTTTTGGGACGCTGTCCCAGGAGGGTCTTCTAGTCCTTCCTCTTGTTATGTCTGTAGCTGGGACCAACACATGACCTGGCTGAGCCTAGGCTCCACCATCAGTTCACCAACACAGGTTCATGGTTGAAGTAATGCCATCCCCTCTTCTGCTGTGGTCGGGGCCTGGGGTGCAAGTCTAGCAAGTGCATCTGTATGAATGATGCATGAGCTGGTTGCATGGTTTGCTACTTCAACACTCCCGGCAGGGGAGACAGCAGGCTTGCCCCTGACATGACCGACACTTGGTTGAGGTTGAACCATTGTTATTCACGTCGGCCTTGGTCATTTTTCAGGGAGCTTTGTAGGAGACCAACCTCTTTTTTAAGAGACCGACCTACAAGGATAAGTCTTGGCTCACTTGTATCTCTTCCTGATAAATTATCATTAAAATATGAACAGTAGGTTTACTATCAAGCAAAGAATATATCATCATCTCTAAATTTGCAATGCCTTTAAAATTATGACTTGATTACAGATTCATATGTGTAATTAGAAAATTAAATAATAATTTAACATGCGTAAATGTTTGCCATGTATGTGAAAGGTACAACAGAAAGCTCAGAAATTATTATAAATATGACCGGCAATACAGTATAATTATAAAAATTACTGTGTCAACAAATAAGGTTTCACAACTCCCACAATGGAAAACTATCCACAGAGTTTCACTCTTGTTTTGTTTTAAAAGAAATAATATATTAATATGGTAAAAGAGAAAAATTTTATCATACAAAAATAAATTATATAGATTGTAACATATCCCTTCCATAATCACCAAATGATAAGACTGGTCTCTAGAAATCATCACTCCTTAAAATATCTGGTTTTGGGGCCAGCCAGTGGCATAGTGGTTGGGTTCCAGGCATTCTGCTTCGGCACCCGAGGTTTGGAGGTTCAGATCCCAGGCACAGAGTTACACCACTTGTTAGCCATGCTGTGGTGGCGACCCACATATAAAGTGGAGGAGGATTGGCAACAGATGTTAGCTCAGGGCTAATCTTTCTCAGCAAAAAAGTAAATAAATAAATAAATAATTCTGGTTTTATTTGATTTGATTATTACTACCATAATTGTAAAGAATACAATTAAAACACAATATAGCAATTTGAGGTTACATATCCTGCTCTCTATTCTTAAAGGTAGTAAATATAGGATACAGCCTCTGGAGGCTGACTTGGGTCTTGAGAAAAATATCTGAATGTTCTGTGCCTACATTTTCTAATTTTTAAATAATAGTATATCTCTTATAAGTTATTGTAAGGATTCATTAAATTAATATTCATCCAGTATTCAGAACTACGTATAATGCATAATAAAGATTCACATGATGTTATTGTTAGTAATAGGAGCAAATTGAAGGATATAAATCACCCAATTAACTCTCTTCTTTTATTTTTCACCTCCTTTCCCAAATTTTTGTTAATTATATAATTCATAATTCGTCTCTTAGTTACCTTTATAATTTAAAACAGAGTATAAATCTATTGCTGATCTGTCAGATTTAGATATATTTATTTATTGATAATATTCATTGCTTACTTATTCTCCAGTATAAGGAAAGTGGCATAGCTGTACTTCCTTCCACCCTCTGATTTATTTTTGCTCTACTACTGTCAGGGTTTCTAGCATCGGTAATCTATACTGTATCTATAACAGCATACATTGCTTTGTTTAAAGATATATTCTATATACTGAAAAACATTGAACACTGTTTAATAGGAGCTAACAGTTATGGTTTATCTTGTGCTAGACAGTGTGCTAAGTACTAAGTACATGAGATAAATTATCTCAAAGTATGATCAAACCAATCCTGTAAGAAAGGTTCTATTTTTAGAACCCTACTTTATAAATGAGGTTCTATTTTTAAAACTCTATTTCATAGATGAGAACACTGATGCATAGAGCGATTTTAGAAAATTCCTAAGACTTAACACCTAATAAATGAAGGAAATTCATACATAGCAAATCTGCCACCAGGGACTGCATTTTTAAAAGGTATGTTGTGATGCCACTCAAATATATTTACAAATCAGCGTTATGGCTATGTAAATATTATTATTAATGACATAATTAAGCACCGTGATGGACTCTTAAGTAAGAAAATGTAAATCTTTTTCTTTAAACCACTTGAAGGAGAATGTTCAAACCATCAGATTCAATGTACTCTCTTTCTTACACTCTTAACAATTGCTCAAAACTGTATCACACATTAGATTGCTTTATAATCATATCATAATTATTTATACTGTGGGTTTTTTCCTGGAGTTTCCAGTTAATTTTTTTTAATATATAGATGAGTCATATGAAAATATTGCAATTACTATAATACACATTTTACTGATTGGGAATTACTTTTTTGTTGATCAAAGAGACATCTTTACCTTCCAAATTCTTAATAAAATAAATTTAATCATATTAATTTTGCTAATAGGACATTCTTCATGGAGACAGTTTTGTCTTCCTTTTTCTTTAAATCTTTGTTTTCATTTTCCTGGAGTACATTCTTATGTTAGTTTGGATATTGGAGTTGGCTGAATTAGATGACTCCAAATAAGTGATTTAAAAAAAGATAGTTTATTTCTCACATAACTGTAGGGTAAAGCATCTCCATAATTATCAGACTTCTGTGTCATTTCTCTGTCATCCTCAACACAAGGCTTTATTCTTGTGATCCAATATATATACTCCAATTTCCTGTACCATATCAATATTTATGCATGAGAAAGGAAAGAATGGGACAGGCAGTAATGTATAGGGGGGGATTCTCCTTTTGTTAAGGGAAGAACCCTGACAACTCTTTACATTTACATTGCCATGGTCAGAACCTAGAACACAGAGCCACACCTAGCTGCAAGAGACACTGGGAAAACTTTTCTTTAGCTGGGTGACCATTGCCCAACTAAACACTCTTCCATTGTAAGAAGAGAGAGTAGAGGGCAGCTAGCTGTCTCTGCCACACTTCATTCTCTTGAAAAGCCACAAATATACCTGCATATCTTTCTATTTGCACACAGAATCCACAGTTCTCTCCCATTATATCATCCACCTCAGGATTTCTGGCTGATGTGTTGTCTTCTTTTTTAGGGCTGATTGTGGTTCCATGTAGTCTGACCACATATAAACTAAACCTAAAAATAAAAAAGAACCAAGGCAGGTTATTTGCATATGCTGCCCCCATACACACCAAATACACAATGGTTGGGAAAAATAGAAAAAAAAAACACTGAAACAACTGGTCTATAGTTACTGTCTGGTAAACCCATTTGTTAGCCCTGTGCTGCTTTCTAGGAGAAATTTCTTTGTCTTTTGCTGTCTATTGAGCTTGGTTCTGCTTCCTAAGTGGTTCTTCCTTTTCTATTACCCTCTGTATCCTTTTTGAGATCTACAGTGCATTTGAAGCTAAATTTTTGCTGGCTGGCCCAGTTTGGGATAGCACAGTCGCAGGCTTCTACAGACTAACGTGTAGTCTCTTTAACAATACATTTCAGAAAAAAAAAAAAAGTAGGCTTCCAGTCTTATTGCTTTTTGCCTATTTCCTGTGCAAATAACCCCAGACAGAGATCCCATCTGGACAGAGAGATTAAACCTGAACACTCTCACCTGTATGTACTGGTCTTCATGGTTTGTCCTTCAAGATCTCTCTCAGACTACAGGAAACTATAACTGGGCCAGTTGCTGAATATTTACCAGTCAACACTGAGTCTAGCAAGCTACACTGTTGGTGACAAATTTGACTGCTGTTCACTTGTTATTCCTTTGTAGGTAAGTTTTTTCATCACATAGATATTTTAGAATTACATATTTTTCATCAGACTTTTGAAAACTCATATCTATGTGTCTAGGTCAGGGAATTCAGTGTACCTTTCAATTAAAAGATTTGATTCCTTCTGCAACTATAGTAGTTGTTCTAAATGGGCAATGTGTAATGGCTGAAGCAGAATGGTTTATTTGACAATACTTAATTAATTGCCATAAATATTTTCTGTCTTCCTGGTCTTTGTCAATGTATTTATATTCCTATAACCAATGTTATTAGAAATGTGTTACATTTTTTACACGTTTACTGTAATTTTGATGGGATTTTGAGGGGAAAATTAAATATAAAATGTGTTCTTTTTTTTGTTGTTGTTTTTTGCTGAGGAAGATTGGCCCTGGGCTAACATCCATGCCCATCTCCCTCTACTTTGTATGTGGGATGCCTGCCACAGCATGGCTTGATAAGCAATGTGTAGGTCCACACCTGGAATCTGAACCTGCAAACCCTGGGAGGCTGAAGTGGAGCACGGGAACTTAACTGCTATGCCACCAGGCCGGCCTCTATGAAATGTGTTCTTAATCCACTCCCATTTTAAACCTCAAAAATGTACACAAATGTGAATAAAAACTAGAGCTTTACAGATGAGGATTATTTCCAGCTCCCAAAATATCTAGGAAGACAGAAATATTTTAATAATATAAATATATCTTTCTTTCCATCTATAGTAAGTATAAAAATAACTTTATAAATTCATTTATTTTTACTTTTAATTTTTTACTATCTTTCAAATATTTAGTATTAAAATAATCAGCATATTGGGGCCGGCCTGGTGGTGTAGCAGTTAAGTTTGCATGCTCCACTTCAGCTGCCCAGGGTTCACTGGTTCGGGTCCTGAGCGTGGACCTACTTGCCACTCATCAAGCCATGCTGAGGCAGCGTCTCATATAGAAGAGCTACAACTCTGCAACTCTGATACACAGCTATGTACTGGGGCTTTGGGGAGAAAAAAGAAAAAAAATAATCAGCATAAATTTCTGAAGTTAGATTCTTGCTGAGTATTTTGAAAAATAGAGCAAAGTTAAAATGATTGACTAAAATATATCACAATCTCTTCCATGACTGCAACGGTATGAAAAGCAAGATGTGTTTTATATGTAAATAAATGTGGTTTGGACCCACGTTTTTTGTCTCAAATGATACTAGAACTTTCTGATTGATGGCTTTATGTCAATAAATCTCTGGACTTTGAGAAATTCCTTGGGCTGTTGGAAATCACAAAGCAACTGAGCAGTGGAGCAGTGGAGAGAAGTACATGTATGCACTGCAGATGTGGTTACATATTTATATTTAAAATGTTATTTGTCACACATTTTTAATTCATGGGCCTCATTGAAACTTTATTGATCAATGTTTATTGATCAATATTTTGTATATCTCTGTGAACACAAACACATATGCATCTGTTTATCTACCTGGGTATGATTTAATTAAATGAGGAATCCACATTATTTCTATTTTTTTTGTGAGGAAGATCAGCCCTGAGCTAACATCTGTGCTAATCCTCCTCTTTTTTGCTGAGGAAGACCGGCCCTGAGCTAACATCTATTGCCAATCCTCTTCCTTTTTTTTTTTCCCCAAAGCCCTAGTAGATAGTTGTATGTCATAGCTGCACATCCTTCTAGTTGCTGTATGTGGGACGTGGCCTCAGCATGGCCGGAGAAGTGGTGCGTTGGTGCGTGCCTGGGATCCGAACCTGGGCCACCAGTAGCGGAGCGCGTGCACATAACTGCTAAGCCGCGGGGCCGGCCCCTATTTCTTATCTTATTTTGGTAATGTGCCTACTTTTTTTTCTCTAAAGGCCTTAAAGAACAATGTATAATAAATAAATAAATAAATATTCAAATGTTTTCTTTGTTTTGATATTTGACATAAATAATTTGCTTCCCCATGGTCCTAACCATATATGATGAATGAGGCAGATTATTCAAACGCCAAAAATTCTTCCCTGTGTGTATTACTCCTTTAGACTTTAAACTTACCTATTATATAATTACCAGTTCATAAATTTTTTTTGAAAGGCCATGTTGTGAAATATTCCTATTATTGGCTAATTTTGCACTTGAAAACTATATTTTAGTGAGTCCACTAGTGTCAAGCAAGTTTGTGTTGTTGTTCATATCATTTTGTTTTGTTTCTTAGTATGCAAAAAGAAACAAAATATTTTTGTGCTCCTGAAAAGAAAGCAGCATAAAATGCGAAATCAGTGAGAGCGAGTGGAAAACTGCAAGAGCAGTATTTTCAAATGGAAAGAGGATTGGGTCTAGAAAATAAATGGATGGATTGGCTTGGCATAACAACTTTGGAGTTCTTTAAGTTAACAGTTGGAAAGGCGGAATATAGGGTGCAGATCCTGATAGGTGGGTGATGTGGTACTGGGAGTCTGTAAGACATATTTCCTAATGTTGAAATTACACTGGCAGAGGGTAAACCATCCCCTGAAATTAGGGAGAAGAGAGGAGAGTTGGAAGCTTGAGGAGAAAAAACGTATAAAGGAGCCATCCGGGAGAGTGGGAAATGAAGGACCTGGAGAGGTATGATTGTTGGACTGTCTAAAGGTCATTTAAGGTTTGTGTCATCAACGTAAGTGAGGTCCATGAGATGCGTGGATGCAGAAACAGAGGTACACAGTTGGGTTTAACCAAAAAATGGAGCTTTTGTCCACTGAGTTTGAACAGGAGAAAAAGACAGAAGAGTCAAGGAATTATGTGAAAGAAATATTATTTTGATTGACCACAGTATTTGAGCTGGCTAAGTACAAAAGGACACCAAATGGGTGAGGGGCAATGACAATGCAGTAAGATTTGGAGCCCCTACGGGATAGAGGGATTGTTGGAGACTATATTTTGCAGGAAGTGATCTCAAACGCTACCCAGCAGTGGTGAGACAATGGGATTCATGAAATTCATGAAGGATGTGCAGATATTTGTAATGACAAGGTCTGTGGTGAATTGTTTATGTAGGGTGAAGAAGAAGGGCATTAAAAGAGAGGACTCAAGGATGTGAGAAGTTAGGGTTTTGAAAGGATCATCTATATACATACTGAAATCATGAAGAATTAAGACATGTGACTTGTAAAGAAGATGACAGTGAGTTAGGAACTGAAGTCAACCAAAAACTATGATGAATAACCCAGATATTGGGAAGTGACATCAAAAAGTTTTATAATTGGTAATATGAAGTGATGATGAGTTTTAAAGCTTAGGGAAACACTTAGGGAAGTGTGAGGAAAATGGTCTCAGGGTGTAATCTAGAGCAGGAAAGACACCTATCCTATACCCAGAGCCAGTGGTTCAAGATCTTTTCAGGAGCATGGAGAACAGTCACCACTTTAGAAGACTGTGCAGAAACACTGACCTCTCCAGCAAAGTCCAGGTTCACTGGAACAAGAAAAATAAGGAAATGTTCAGAGAAAATATGAAAGATAAAGTGGATTTTGCAGATGATGGGCCATACATTTCAGAAGTCATGGTAGTAAGATTTTAGGAATTGGGGAAGGATTAAAAGTGATGAGAATAAGGAAGATTTACATCATTATGTGAATTAGAGTTTTTAAGACGCCTGGTAAAATGAGTCTTAGGCTTTCTGTGATAACCTATTTACGCAGGATGAGAAGACATAATGAAATCAATTCCATCGTATTTGAGACAGATGATAGTGGTGAGGCTCTGAGTGCTGGAAGGGAAAGAGAATCGATGTGTGGGGCTCTCTCGTGATCCCTGTTGGAGGAAGCCAAAAGGTGAGCAAAGTAGATTGGGGTAGAGGGAAGAGCAGTGCAAAGACTCTCAATAAAAAGCAAAAGACACTTGGAATGTTCAGGAAACCACAGAAAGGCCAGGTAAAATGAAGATAATTGAGATTAGGTCAGAAAGGTAGCTGAAGGCCAAATCATATACAAACCAGTAGACACTAGAAAGACTTGAATTTAATTTACAGTGAGATGAAGAGTCTTTGGAGGGTTTTGAACAGAGGAATGCTTTTATCTGACTTAGGTTTTAAAAGGTTAATTTGAGATTTGTGTAGAGATTGGTTATATAAATATCCAGGCAAGCAAAGATGGTAGCTTAGAAAAAGGCACAGATCGTGGAAGTATTGAGAATCGGTAGGATTTTGCATATACTTTGAAATGAGAGCCAAGTAGATTTGTTGTTAGAATGGATATACACTTGAAAGACAGAGAGGAGTCAGAGATAATTTAAGATCTTTGGTCTAGCAACTGACAGTTGTTTCCATTCACTGAGACGGAGAGGGCAGATGAAGTTTTGTCCATATGGGGAGAAAGAAACGAGTTCTGTTTCAGTGCACTGTATTTGAGATGTCTATTAGACATGCAAAAGGTGATGTTGAACAAGAAGTTGGTTTTATGAGTCTGAAGTTCATGGATGAAGTCAAGGTAGGGGATTTAAGTTATACTCATATTTTATTTATTCTTTTGTTTACATTTTTCCTTAAAATAGCATAGTTATGCTATCAGTATTATTTAGTCAACATTTTATGAGTATGAGTAATACTTTCCTCCTTTTTAACTTTCTCACCCCTACCTTCTGCTTCGTACCTTCTGGAGGTTATACTTTTTCTTCCATACCCCTTAACTCTTCTTTTACAGTTTCTATCTCTATGAACATTGCCTTTTCCTCTGGGGGAAATGTCCCACTTCATTTGCCTGCTTATTAAATGTCTCTTCTCATTCTCCTTTCATTCTACTATTCAGCTCATTATTAAACTTCTTCCCACAATAAAAGTTTTAATTTTAAAATCTCTAGTATGGGTGCTGGCCCCATGGCCTAGTGGTTAAGTTCGGTGAGCTCCACTTCAGCAGCCTGGGGTTCAGTTCCCAGATGTGGACTTACACCACTCATCAGCAGCCATGTTGTGTTGGCAACCCATATACAAAATAGAGGAAGATTGGCACAGATGTTAGCTCAGGGGGAATCTTCCTCAGCACACACACACACAAAAAATCTCTGGTATGGTATGTTATGATGCATTGTCCTCTCATATCACTCTGAAGTTATTTTTAATATTTATTTTAATGTCTTTATCTGTTGCTTTATACATTAACTTTCATTTCATTATTTTAAAAATTATTTTGTGTTTATTGAATTTGATCTTTCATTCATGGGATTATTTTTTCTGAGAGTTTTGCTGATTCTTGGTTTTTGCTTACATTTTGAAGCTGAGACTTCTCATTGCCCTTTTTTGTGAGTACTGTGTAAGCTTACTATACCTTGCCGCAGTGATGATGTGGAAGTGGTGACATATTGTCAGAGGGTATGCCTGTGACTAGTCTTCTGGACATGGAAACTTTTCATTCATCTCGGTGTCTCCTGCCTAGGGTTCTTTCCTGCTTTCTGTCCAAAGGGCCCACGCTCTCTGCTCCTTCACCTAGGCAGGTGTTTCTGTTGCCTACTGTTTAGCATAAGTAAGTGAGGGGTAAAGAGTCTAATTAGCCTGGCTGCCCCTCCAAACAAACATCCAGGGCTTTTCCCTACTCCCAAGACCAGCCACCTTTTAGTTCAGAGCAGCTCTCACAGCAAACAGGGTTGCTACGAAAATGAGAGCACACCCAGAGTTTAGTACCGATCTTCCTGCTGAATATATGCCAGGCCTGGGGCTAAGCATTTTGTATGGAGTCAACTGCTTCGCCTCCACATCAGATCTATGAAATAAGTCCTATTATTATCCCCAGTTTGTGGAAGAGGCTAGCATCAGAGTCCAAATAATTTACCAAGATCACAATGTAAAATAATTGATCCAACTCCGGACAGTTTGTCTACAGGCCACCATGATTCACTACCAAGACTTAATGATAAACTATTCTATATGTTTTTTCTTCTGCAATCTGGGTGTTAGTCCTTTGCCCATTTTGTGTCTCCCATGTCAGGAATGACTCCTCTTTTGTCCACCTATCTTTTCTTGGTGATGTTCTATTGTCTTTGGCCTTTTCTGTGGGATCTTCTGAATTTTTAGGGAAGGGATAAATGTTATGAGTAAAGTATTTTTAGCAGTTATTTTACCTTCGTTCATCACTTTAAGTCTAGCTACAACATTGAAGCATTCAAAGTTTTCAACACTGCTAATTGTGCTCTTTTCATTGTTTTAATTTTTATCCTTGATGTTTGAATATGAAAAGAATCCAGCGTAAATATAAATTCTCTTAAATTATATACAACATTGTGTTTATGTCTACATTTGTATTTTTTTCCTGTGGAAAGAATCCAAAGATTTCATCAGATCTCAAAATTGTTGTAAACCGTGAAAGACATTATGTAGGAAAAACATGTCCCTACATACTCGTATGATACCATACTTCTATTTTCCAAGCAAAATGGGAAACTAAAAACTGCATACAGACCTAGCTATGGGAAATGAAAAATAAATATTTTCCATTGGATTTACCGTTGGAAATGAGAGTAAAAAGAGATCAGTAAAGCACAAAAATGCTAAACCCTAGATCTTGCAAATATATAGCAACACAACAAATGAACATTTCTCATTTCCTCATAAAATATAGCGTTATTTACAAACCACATAAAACACACCAAATAGCTCTAATGGTAGTAAATATGTATTATCATTCTAAATCAAGCCATAACTAATGACACTCTGGGAAAGGTTTAGTTTATACTGAGGCTAGGTGCCTTGCAAATGAAAAGCTATTTAAGTGCTAAAATCAATTGACGATATAATACCATGTTTTCTGATGGGAATAGTGCACAAAAGATGCCTGGAACTTGTTTGTTACAATGGCTAAATGAGATTTTACCTCTAGTTATTATCAACCCATACATTCATCACTATAAACCGCTTCATTTTTATTTTATTATATTGATTTACCTTAACACCCAAGACAGTTTGTACTCCTACAAAATTCAGAAAACATTGATTTACTTGAATTATTCAATACTTTACTGTATGGCTATTATGTCATTTAACATTTTAGACAAATCAGTACAACTTTTTTTAATTGCCTGTCACATACCTAAGGTATCACAAATGTCCTTTGCTGGAATCATTAATTGTACTATGTTGATAACATTTTTATAAATCAACTAGTTTAAAACAATATAGTAGCATATGTGGAGGAAAAAAGTACCAGGATATGAAATGAATAATTTAAACTAGTTTGAATATATAACACTGCAGAATACTTTATTAAGTTTATAATAATTCTGTTTCTCAAATAGCTGAAAAGTGGACTGCTGTCTTCTGTGGACATTGTATGTGAATTTTTTTTCTCTTTTGGACTCTACATAAGTATAATAGATGGGATGCTAAGTCAGCTCAATGCAATGTTTTCTATTTTGAGAAATCTGTTGTAGAAAATTTTGACTACAAGGCAGAAGAACCATTGTAACTGTGATGAAAGATATACTTCAAACGATAGAGTGCTATCTTTGTATATTAAAAGGGACCAAAACAGCTAATGATTAAAACTATAAAAGTGAACTTATACAGAAATATGATTATCTAAAAGTGTTACATCAACCAGCCAATACTATCTTTTTTCTGATCATTCTGGAAAGAGTTATTGTGAATGTTGGGCTCATTCTTTCACCTAGAAAATAAGCCCTATATGGGCAGAGATTTATGCCTGTTTTACTTGTTTGCTATATATATCATACCTGTGACATTCCTGACATATAATGGGTACCCAATAATATTTATTGAGCAAGCAATGATTCAAAAACTATAATTTTTATTCTGTCTTTTATTTAATTGGAGTACTAGCACAAACCTCTTGAGGAACCTCTATTTGTGTTTTCCTGCAATCATAAATAATACTGAGTTAAATAAAATATATGCAGCATAAAAAATACCTCAAAGGTAAGTGGAAACAATGACCATATTACATCGAAGCTGAATTTGAATCCAGAGTAACTATTGCTAAAATATAACCTATACATTATAGAATAAAGGAAAATATAGCAGAGCTCTAAAAAGAAACTAATAATCACAAAGTCATGACAGCCAGAAGATGAAAGATAAACCCCACTGGTATTTTATTTTATATATTTATTTTTTTATATATATGTATTTTGTGTGTGTGTGAGGAAGATTAGCCCTGAGCTAACATCTGTTGCCAATCCTCTTCTTTTTTGCTGAGGAAGACTGGCCCTGGTCTAACATCCATGCCCATCTTCCTCTACTTTCTATGGGATGCCACTACAGCATGGCTTGATAAACAATGTGTCGGTCTGCGCCCGGGATCCAAACCCCGGGCCACCAAAGCTAAGCAGATGAACTTAACCACTACACCACTGGGCCAGCCCCATCATTGGTATTTTAAAGAATCATTTTTCGTATACATATGAATTACTATGCTCCTGTGACTTTCCTGTCAATTCCGTCTAATGCTATCAAGTATTAGAATACGTTTAGTATTACATAGTTTAAATACAGACATAGTGAACTCTTGAAGAGTTTACATTGTATGAATATGTTATTTTAATTACCATAATAATTTACTCATTGATTTCTATAGTGTGTTTGAGGCATCTGTTATGATCCAGAAACAGTTGTAGATAATTTCTTGCAATTGAAGAGCTTTACATCTGGAAAATAAAAATATAAACAATCACTTTAAAACAGAAGTGTGCTGAAAGTGATGGACTACAGGAGGAATATGGTGTAAGAATATAGACTATATCAATGCTTCTGAAACCATATGTGGTAAAGGACCATTTTCCCCTAATCTGTCATAAACCAGTACTTTTGAAAAATCCAACAAAGAAGTGAAATTCTAGAAAAATGAAAATAAGACATATAAAATATGTCATAAATTTTAATTATTAGATTTAGCAGAGGTAAATGTGCATTTTGATAACTATAATCAAAACAAGCATGGCATAGAAAAAGGAAATATTCACCAGAAAATGTACCTGTTGATCATTGAAAGTGAGCACACTGGAGATAAGTTGAGAGAATCACTTCTGTACTTGTAAATTCGTGTCATCACACATTAAAGCTAATCAGAAATTTATGAATGAAATAGCAATTCCCTGTATAGAATATCTTTAGGCCATTTTAAACAGCTGTAGCAATATTTAAAGTTTTTAATGTGGCAAATGTTCTTGCTATTTATTTATTAATCAAATCTAGAGTGGATTACAACTGCACCACTTGCAGGAGGTGATACATATTTAAACTCTTCTATGTTTTATTTGAAAAACGCTCATGTTAGAGTAGCCAGTCTCAGAGATGCATGTTGACAAAAGTAGGAGAAGAGATTAAAAAGCAAGTTCAGCATATTCATTTATAATTTTTATCCAAATGTAGAAATTTATGCTCTATTTTTGATATTCATTCACCTAAAATTTTACAGTATAAATTTGTCAAATTTAAATAAAGTTTTGGATAAAATTTTTAAAAATATATTCAAATCCATGAATCTCTTATTGATGGATCTACTTTAACAAATGATAAAATTTAAGACATTATATTTAATTCATAAGGTTTTTGGTGATAAGTTTCAACAAAGTGAAATATTATGATGATGACATTTCACTGACAATTGTTGTTAAATTAGGGAACATGTCATGACAATCCCTAGAAATGTTTTTCTTTCAAACTTCGAACTTTCCGTTTTGCCCTTGGGTCTTAATCTGCTGTTGAAAAAAAAATATGTAGCATTTCTTCCTTGTGTGGAAAGATTAATATCACTAAAAATATCAAAGATATGAGACAGATTAGCAAGTTTGACTGTCCAATTCACATCTTTAAAGAGTTGGGACCAAAGTGGTTTTCTATCTTGCAGAAGCACAGAATTTGTTCTGTAGTTCAAAATTTGCAACTGAACTTTTGCCCCTGAAAAACATCATACTTTAGCATGAATTAACATTTGTTTATAATCAGTTTTTATATTATTAACTAATAGAGTAAAAATTTATTTTAATACATGAGCCTTTATATATTCATGATTTGAATACTTGTGACTAAACATTGTTTAGTTTGTGTGACTTATTTTTATGCCGTCCATCTCACTAAAGGAAGATTTCTTACTTCGTATTACCATTATGTTAAAATAATGAACACAAATACCTGTGTTGAAAGTGTTCTGTGTTAGCAATACCTGTGCATTTATCAAGTTGCAATAAACAAGACTTTTCTGGCTTTATTTGCTCAATGAGATAGTCTTTTATATCTTTAGCCAATTCCTGACCATACCAGGTATAGAGTCATTGGAAAGGGTCCTGTGAGCTTCCTTCTTGCTGCAGACTCACCTAACCTTTCTAATCAACATCTTGAATATTGTCTTTCACTAATGTCAGGGGAAATGTACATATTATATATTAGTTTGTTGGTCTTAGAAAATCAAAGTGGTGCTTTATAAGAAAAGCTACAAAACACTAATGTTTACATGTAAAATATTATACATCTGCTTCTGTCAGCTTTTTTATTCAGTAGCCTTTCAAAGAACTCTTTTATTTTGAATTTATATCTTTTAATATGTTGGATGTAAATGCTGATTAAGCTTTGATGATTTCATTGCTTCACCGGCCAGTAAATCTTTGCAAATAGCACACTGGATTTCATGCTTCAACACAGTCTTGGATACAAAACTGAACTCAATACTTAAAGCTAGAACAGATAATTTTGGACCATACTTTTTCAGAGTCCTTTCCAACACTATTTGGTTTAGTAATAGCAAACATTCAGAAGAGTTATGTCTTTTTTCCAGGAAAAAATTTTAGTGAAGTGTGTTTCCCCACCTCTAAATTGGGGTTAAAATACATATTTAACTTTCCTAATTTATCTAGTAATGTTAAATAAGAAATTTAAAAAATAAGTTTATTAAAAAAATTTTAAACTTTTAAAAATAGTGTTTCTTGTAAAATATAAGATGATTAGCAGAATATCACCAATCTTTTGTATGTAATCTATAAATATATCAGAAAGTGGAGAAATTTCAGGATAAATATGTATCATAATTCATTTGAGTTGTCCTGTAATTATCATTCTGAGGGGGAAAAGCAAAGGTGCATTTGCTAATGAAATCTATTCAAAATGTTGTCTTCATGACTTCTGAAGTGTCCCAGCATATCCTGTAAGACTATCTTATAAGCATATTCTGTATGCAATATTTTGTACATTAAGTTTAAATTAAGATATTAGATATACATTAGAAATATTATTGTCAATGTTTGTAGTATTCTATGTCCTTACAATTTATGCCTAATTAATATAACTTTTTTCCATTACATGTCATACATTCAGTCAAAATCATTCCCACTTCACAGCCTTTGTTCATATCTCTATGCAGAATTCTCCACAGCCCACCACCATTCCAGCTCTTTGCTGGGGTAATCGCCACTTGATTTTACATATTAGGTTAAATATTTTCTTACAGAGGCATAATCAAAGTTAAGGGAATTCTATTTTCTCTCCCAAAACATCCTATCCTATATCCTTGTACACTTATTCAAATTTCAAATTATATATCTATTGTGTGTTATTTCCAGTCTTCAATAAAGTTAGGGACCATGTCTCACACATCATCATGTATCCAATTTTTACCATGCTGGTGGATACATAGGAGTTCTTTATTGATTACATGTTGAATGAATAGTTGGATATTTTTACTTGTGATAACACAGGTTAAATATATAATTAAACGCTTTTCGGACTTTCCCTTGATTGTACCCCTCTCAATCTCTCAGCTGGATGACTGAAGTAGCTTTATTACTGTGCTTCTGCTTACATTTAACTCATTAGAATCAATTTTATTTACAGCAAAGTTGTCTTTTTAGAAAGGAAGCCAAATTAAATCACTTTCCTCTGAAAATTTTCCATTGAATGTAATTAAAATGAAATGATTTACAAGGCCATCCATAAGTTGATCACTGCCTAATTCTCAAAAATAATTTTCTGTCACCTTTCTTCTGTCACTATTTTCTTCTGTACACAGGGTTATTCCTGCCATGGAACCAATATCAGGTAGTTCAGGCCAAACTTATAGCACCAATAGAACAAAAAATTCATGATTCACACCAAATGGAAATTAATTTCTCTCTCATGTAGCAGATTGGGCTGGGCAAAGGATCCTTCCAACTTGCTGATCTGATAGCTTCCTAGGAATTTGTCTTTGTTTGCATTGCTTAAGCTAGCCATCAGCACCATCTGTGGATTCCTACCCTCCAGAAGAAGAAACCAGCTCCTTCTTTAAGGGACCTGACCTGCAAGTTGAACATATTTCCATTCATAGCCCATTGGTTGTTCATTTCACAAGGCCGCCCCAAAGAGTCTGGGAAATGTAGTTGGTAGCTGTGTGGATATATGTCCTGCTTAAACTTAGAAGAAGAAGTTTTGTTTATTAAAAGGAAGAAGAAAGTGAATACTAGGTAAAACTCGCTGGCTCTGTTACAAGGTCTTGCATTTATTATTTCCTTTGCCTGAAATGGTTGGTCTCCAGATTTTAAAGTGCTTTTTAGTTCCTGGTTGCCATTCAGGTTTCAACTAAAATTAAAATTAAGGTTCTCAGATAAGTTTCCTTTAACAACCAAGTGCATATGGTCTCCATCATTACTCTTTATTGCATTATTATTTCTTTTTCATAGCACTCATGTCTACCTGAAAATATCTTGTTCAATTATTGGCTTCTTTTACTATTCTATGTTTAACTATCCTGCTTTCTTTCTGTTTCTCCATCAAAGTGAATGCCAGTAACCCCCGGAGAACAGGAATTTTGTCTATGTAATGCTCTAAGTCTATGCTTGCTGCACATAGAAGAATGCCCGTTGCAGAGTAGTCTCTCAAAAAATTACGCAATGAATGAATAGAATGTTACGTTTCTGACACAATTTTATGACGATACGAAGAAAAGTCTTATTTTTCTCTTTCTTTCCTCTCATGTTTGCATGAGACAGAGATAAATATCATAGTAGCTAAATATATAACATAATATACTGATGTAACATGTAGAATCAGAAGCGATCAAGTCCATTATTTTAAAGACATTTTCATTTTTATGTACATACGAGACACAATCAGTTCTTTATAGAGCTATGATTTATAGCAGTACATTCTCCTAACTTTATATCTCAACTTATTTCTGTACAATGTGACTAATTCGCTAAGGAATGTCTACCTAAATATTTCTTCCAGAAGGGTCACATGATTCCTGTGAGACATGCATTTCCATCACCAGTAGCACAGCTATTGTGATAAACAAATGCAGTCACACTATCAGAGTGTGATTATATATGGGGATTGATGGCTATAGTAAGAATAACTGAAACTTAGGCTAAGAATGCTACATATAAGGTGTTGCTTTTTAGTAGTTTTGAATGAAAACAACTTATACATATAAGAAGGGCACTTTAGAAAATAGAAGAGTGAGTGCAATTTCTAGAGGTAAGAATGACCCACATAATGTAGCCTCAGTTGATCAAGGAGAATCAGTTGTTGATAGGTTTGAAAACATTTTTCTTTCAAGTGCCTTTTTCAAACACCCAGCTACTTTTGTTCTATCAACTTCCCAATTTGCAAATTCTGGACTTTGATCCTAAAATATGGTATTTCATCACTAATATTGCTCTATGTTTCTGGTTAGCTCTTTTAAATTTTTTGTTTGTGAAGGGCAAATTGAACATTAATTAATTTAATTTGTGTTAACATTATCTCTAAATAATCAGATTTGGTATGATCCCATTACCAGATTCCCTTACAGAAGACTATCTCATTAACAGGGCCTTGAGATGTCCCTTTAGATCCATTTGGTAACAGAGATACAGACATAAATTCATTACATGATGCACTCTCTGTTCTTAAATTGATGAGCTTTGTTCTGGCTATTGTTGGAGAGCAACATGCCTATAATCTAGTATTTCTGGAAGGGATAAAGAAAATTCTTTCTAAGAGAAAAAGTTTATAAAGAGAAGAAAAGAGGAAAGGAAAGAAAGAAAGTCTGGAGAAGTGAAAAGGTATAAATTACTCCTTAATCATATTGCACAATAAGACAATATTTATTAAAAGTTATAGAAACATGCTTTACTTAACTCCATAGAGCTATTAATTATGATTAAGTGACATTAAATTACTTATAGACAGAAAAATATACATGTTCTTGTCATTTCTGGTGACACTAGTCTTATACTTCCAAGGATATTAATATGAAATATGCATATCTTATTTGGATTTCAGATAAGAAATTAGCAATACACTAAGTCTACTGAACATATTGTTTTAGAAAATGTAAGCTTCTACCTCACTTCAGTACCCTCTTCTTATTGAAATTTTGGGATGTAATTGGTGATTGGGTGCGTGGGAGAGTGGCCAGTGCTCAGGAAACCAGAAGCAAAGCTTGTTTATTTGCTGTATTTTAGACTGGCATTGATCCACACTGAAGTGCTGTGGGCAAATTATAACTGATATGGTAGGAAATTTTCCTGATATACTCTTTCACTTTCAAGCAGGTAGAGAATCTGCATTTCTTTGCCTTGGGAACTTTTATGTGGCTGAAAGTAAGAACTGTAGGAAAATGAGTATTTTTAAACTGGATTTTTATTTAATATGTAAATTTGTTTATAAAAGTGTTAGTACTATAAGTTGTATGACTAAGAATAGCAGTTTCTGCCTCACCCTTCCATATCTCTGATTTCCACTCACCAGAGGCAAACTTATATATAACTCACTTAACCTTTTCTTCTGGCATGTTTTGCTATGTTTCTAAAAACTAGTATAGCCTATATTACCATTTCTAGGTTTTTCCATTTTAGAAGGTAATTGACCGCCAACTATGAAAGATGAGAATGTAACCTTATTCAATGTCCTGTTATCATTTCCCCCACCACACACTTCTCCCAATACTCTTATATCTCAATTCCTGGTTCAGTATTTAGTAGTTATATTTTTATGACTATAAATAGTATTTAAACTGACTCCCATAATTTATTGTGATTACATTTACTGTTTTGGACAGCCTTTTGATTTTCTTGGAGCTAGTAATTGTTTAATTTTTGTGTATGTATATTTTTTTTTTTTTGCCTGTCACTGATTGATTAACCCAGACTTTCTGAGAAAACTGTGAAACTCCTGTCAACATGCTCAAATATTTTATTAGGTAAACTATCAATTCCATTTTTTTGTTGGACTCATTCTTCCAGAAACACTCTGTCTTCATCTTGCAATTTGAATTGGTTGTGTTCTAGACCTGACAAACTGCTGTTGTCATGAACTTCCTTTTATTGTGCTCCTGGGAAGTCTTGGTGCCTTTTTCCTGTATTGAATACTAGTTTCCTGGTTCCCATATTTTATCTTTTCATGGTTACTGCTAATCATTTTTATGAAACATATTCTCAAGTAGCTTCCTGAGAAACAATGAATAAAGGTAAACATTTGAGACCTTGCTATTCTTAAATGGTTTGTATATCCTTTGATTGATATTTTGGCTAAAATCAGTATCATAATTTTGGTTAAATATTTCATTGATCAATATTTTGGTCAAAACTGTAGATATTTTACTATTAGCTTTGTGACAGTCACTGCTACTTGCTCCCAATATTCATTTGCATCATTTTCCCTTTTCTTCATTTGTGATGTCAGTGTGCTTATCGGAAAGACATCATCCATGTACCATTATCAGATTTGGTTGCTGTAGAAAAACTCTGAATAACAGTGGCTTAAGTCAAACAGAAATATTTCTCTCTTGTGATAACTGTCTAAATATTGGTAGTGGAGGGCTGACATGATATTTCCACAGTATTAGGGCTCAAGTTCATCCACTCTTATGTCTCTGCCATTTTCAACACTTGGCTTCCATTTTATTATTTATCATGCCTGGTCCAGCCACTTGCGCACATGCCAACCAGCAGAAAGAAGAGAAGGGGGAAGTGGAGGACTCTTTTCCTTTAACAGCACTACCAAGAAGTCACACATAATAACTGCATACTTCATCAGCCAGAACATAGGCATATGGTTCTTTTTGTTTTCTAAATACTCCTTTTGCATAGGATTGTGATATTGTTTTTAAGAATGCATTTTCCTTTCTTCTGTTGCCTGATTTTATAGATTTAATTAAATTTTTTTACCTAAAAGTTCTGCCTGTTTCTGCTGAGTTCTTTTTTGCTGTTGTTATGGGCACATATTCGGTATTCTTTGGAAAACTATTTATAAGTGAGGCACTAAAGTAGCAATTGGATAAGTCTCATTTATAGAATAAAGAATTTTGCCATAAGGTGATTAGTAAGAGAGTCTGTTACTCCATTGGGGAAATCCTGAAATGTCATTATCTTTAGGTCTACCCTTGGTCTGTCCTCTGCCCAGACAGAATCCTGGAAAATACGTTGAGGAAGAGAGCAGAGGGGTGTCGCTATGCATCATTGTAGACTTGCAGTAATCCTGAGTTTACTCTTTGGCTGTATTTAGTTCTTTGAGTCCAGAGCCTTACTGATACAGCCTTCTCAGAGAGTATACTCCCTCAATTCTGCTGGAGTAGGAAAGCTACATTTTCCTAGTATTCAGGGCCTTGGGGAAGAAATCTGGAGAACTCAGTTGTAAATACTGTTTTCAGTCTCAACTCTCCTAACTGAACCTTCAGAGTAGTTATTTCCTGCAAAGTTCTGAGCCTTCTGGCTTTCTTGGGATAAATTAGTTAGCATATTATTGCATGCCCTTGAAAATTATCTTTCTCTCTCTTCTAAGTCAGTTGCCACTCATGGTCCACTTTCTTTCTCTCAAAATTTGTTGACATTTCTTATCTGTACTTATTACTTTTCCATTATTTATGCCCTTTTT
This sequence comes from Ceratotherium simum simum, assembly GCF_057802395.1. NCBI lineage: Eukaryota > Metazoa > Chordata > Mammalia > Perissodactyla > Rhinocerotidae > Ceratotherium > Ceratotherium simum. Next base: position 11,388,635 of record NC_141927.1, on the reverse strand, counting down.
GGACTATGATGTAAAATTTTCATTTTCTTTCTTGCTAGATTAGTGAGATTTGAGGAAGGAACAGAGATAAAAACATGTGATCAATGCTACATATGTAAGTGGAAGTCCCCTGAGCTTAGTTGTAGAGTACCTTTGAGAGTGACAAAGTAACAGTTTCTCCTGTAAATAGCCAGAGAAAGGCATAGAGGTGTGTGGTTCCCAAAGAGAATCCATGTCTCACTCATTGTCTGCTTTCCAGTGAGCCGACAAACTGCTGAGCTGACATCCGTGTGAGATACCTTGAGGCTGAATCTTAGGCACCTAAACTTTTATCCTCAGCAAGAGGATAGGACACAAAGTGGGGGAGCCAAGAAAGACTTCATCAATGAGGCTATGAGTGGTGACCATGATGGCCAAGTAAATGAGGTCATTCTCTAATTTGTAGGCCACCCAGGGAGAGGGAGGATCCTCCTGAGACACAATCATGTTCTGTGCCTCTCTTAGAGCTGTTAAACTAGATGTTACCTAGCAACTGAGATCTTTGATGAAGTGCTGTCCTTTGTCATTGCTGCCTAAGATCACACTCCTATATGTTGCAGAACTCCTAGCACTTCCTTTTTTGTGTGTGTTTTACCAAACTCCTCCTACTAGGATTTTACTTTCTACTTCACTAGAAGTAGGATTAATCTGAATACTGATTATTTAAAAGGGTGACAGTAGATCCTGAGAATTTGCTCACTCTTTCTGAAATGCTTTAATCAACTTGTTTTTTTCCTAATTTACCTCTATTTAAAATTGTAAGATACACAATTTTTTTATGATACAGCCATAATTATGGAAAAAAGCATTAAACTAAACATACTACCCTGAGTGTGACTGATTACATTAGAATGTACTTGGTGTATTAGTTTCTTATTAGTGCTGTAATAAATTACCATAGACTTAGTAGCTTAAAACAATAGAAATTTATTATATCATAGTTCTGGACATCAGAAATCTAAAAGCCATCAGTAGGGCTGCGTTCCTTTTGAATGCCCTAGTGGGGATGGGAGGGGGTAGGGATTGGATTCTGTTCCTTTGCCTTTTCCCGCTTCTAGAGACCATCTTCATTCCTTGCCTCATGATCCCAGCCTCACATCTTCTGTAGCTCTGCTTCAGTCATCGTACATCCTTCTCTGACTCTGACCTTCCTACCTCCATTGTATAAGAACCTTTGTAATTACACTGGGCCCAGCCAAATAAACCAGGATAATCTTCTCATCTCAAGGATTCTTAACTTAAACAGCTGCAAAGTTCATTTGCCATTTAAGGCAACATAGTCACAGGTTCTGGAGTTTAAGACATGGCCGTCTTTAGAGGACGATTATTCTATCCACCACACTTGCGATCAAGAATTAACTCTAATTATTAGACTTAATTACAGTACTTAGTATGTTCTTACACACACACACACACACACACACACACACACACACACAGCATTCCAAAGACTGGACTCCATCTTCACCTTCCAATAAGCAAACATTTTCATTTCAATCTTTTGAAGAATTTAGTTCCAAAGAAATATAACTATCATTTAAAAAAATAAACATAAGAATTTACTTCACAAATTTCTACTTTTATAATTTATTGAAATATACTATTCCACAAAGTAGTGTTAATTCTACTATATAAAATAGTCATTCACAAAGGTATTTTCAGATAGGGGTGTGTGTGTGTGTGTGTGTGTGTGTGTGTGTGTTAATAGAAAGGACAAGTCTTGGGAAAATCTTGTACTTCCTTTTAGATACAATACTAAACGTGGTCTATACTCTGTCTTAAAATATTCTATGAGTTGATAATTAATTCTGATGGTAAGTGTATATTTTATACCAAGAAGCATGTTTGGGTTTATTCAGCTGATTTTCTTACATCTTTTGCCAATCAATTACAAATAAATGGAACATATAGCTATTTGGTTAAAATAACCATTGAGAAACTAGGTATTTTTGCAATTTCAGCTGCTAAATTGACAGGAAAAGGATAGCATATTCAATATGTATCTGTTAATTACTCTAAGTCTGACACTTTAAATCCTAAAACTCAATGCGATTTCTGTGTTAGTTGAATATGCCAACCAGGTATCTAGCTACTCTTGGAGTGTTGTAATTTCAAATATTTGGTTACCTTTTCAGACCAGTTTGTTTTGCAAAATATGCTCAGAATGCAATTAAGACATACTTTGAGGGACTGAAAGGCACATACCAGGAGAAATGTTAGCACACACAGAAATGCCAGAGCCACTTATTTTGTGCTGTTAAGCAAGCATGGACTACTTTGTGTAAGAAAAAAAAAATCCACATAGGCTTTTGTGAACCCTCAGCTCATGAGCTTTGTTAATTTTTTTTTAACTTTTGTACATGGGATTCCTAATTTACTCGATTCTTTTTTCTAGCGTTCTTTAAGCTCTTCCTCTCTCCTGGATCATCTCCAAACAAAAACACCTGCACCTCTCTCCTCCTTGATCTTCTTATTTTCTGCCCCATTTCCGTCTCATCTCTGCCAAGTTTCTTGAAAGAGCAGTCTGCTGCTGTAATCCCAATTCATACTCCAATCTACTGCCTTCAAATTTCTAACTCTATTTTTCCTCTGAAGCTTCTCTCTTAAAGTGAATTCTATTTTTCCAAGACAAATAGGCACTTTAAGTCCCTATATTGATCATCAATTATTTCGTTAAAATAACTGTTATCCTTCTTTTTTTCTTGTATCCCTATTTTTCTTTTCTTCATTTCAAGATCTTACGATCCACCTTATGATAAGCAGAATTCCAAAATGGCCTCCCAGGGCTGCGCCACAAGCTGTGCCCGTGAAAATGATGTGATATCACTCCCGTGATTATATCATGTCACCTGGCACAGTTGACCTTAAGGTAGGAAGATTATCTAGGTGGACCTAAACTAATCCCATGAACCATTTCAAAAGCAGAGTTTTTCTCTGGCTTTGACATAGGGAAAGATTTGAAGCAGGAGAAGGATTTGATGCACTGTGGCTGGCTTGAAGCTAGAGGGGACTATTTGATGTGGAGTGTACGTGGCCTCTAGAAGATGAGAGCATCTCTCAGTTAACAGCAATTGAAGAAATGGAGATTTCAGTTCTAAAACTTCAAAGAACTCAATTTTTCTAAGAACCCAAATAAGCTTGAAAGAGAACCCTGAATTCTAGGTGAGAACACAGCTAGCCAACATCTTTTTTCCCCAATAATTTTATTGAAATCATAAAGGTTTATAACATTGTGTAATTTCCGGTGTACATTATTATTTAACAGTTTCTGTATAGACTGCATTGTGCTCACCACCTGTAATCTAATTTTTATCCATCACCATACACATGTGCCCCTTTACCCCTTTCGCCCACCCTCCAGGCCTCTTCCCCTCTAGTAACCACTAATCTGTTCTCTTTATCCATGTGTTTGTTTACTTTCCACATATGGGTGTAATCAAGCAGTATTGTCTTTCTCTGTCTGGCTTATTTTGCTTAACATCATACCCTCAAGGTCCATCCATGTTGTTGCAAATGGGATGATTTTGTCTTTTTTATGGCTAAGTAGTATTCCATTGTGTGTGTATATATACATATATATATGTATATATATATACCTCATCTTCTTTATCTGTTCATCTGTAACAGGACACTTGGGTTGTATTCCATTGGCTATTGTGAATATTGCTATAATGAACACAGGGGTGCATAAGTCTCTTTGGATTGTTGATTTCAAGTTGTTTGGATAAATACCCTGCAGTGGGATAGCTGAATCATATGGTATTTCTATTTTTAATTTTTTGAGAACTCTCCATTCTGTTTTCAATAGAGGCTGCACCAGTTTGCATTCCCACCAGCAGTGTATGAGGGCTACCTTTTCTCCACATCCTCTCCAACATTTGTTTGTTGTCTTGGTAATTATAGCCATTCTTACAGGTGTAAGGTGATATCTGATTGTAGTTTTTTGTTTTTTTTGTTTTTTTGGTGAGGAATATTAGCCCTGAGCTAACATCCATTGCCAATCCTCCTCTTTTTGCTGAAGAAATATGGCCCTGGGCTAACATCTGTGGTCATCTTCCTCTACTTGATATGTGGGACACCTGCCACAGCGTGGCTTGATAAGTGGTGCATAGGTCCACGCTCGGGATCCCAATCTTTGAACCCTGGGCCACTGAAGTGGAGCATGCGAACTTAACCACTACACCACCAGGCCAGCCCCTCATTGTAGTTTTGGTTTGCATTTCCCTAATAATTAGTGATGTTGAGCATCTTTTCATATGTCTGTTGGCCATCTGTATATCTTTGGAGAAATATCTGTTCATACCCTCTGCCCATTTTTTGATCAGGTTGTTTGTTTTTTTGTTGAGTTGTATGAGTTTTTCATATATTTTGGAAATTAATGCTTTTTTGGATATATGATTTGCAAATATTTTCTCCCAGTTGGTGGATTGTCTTTTCATTGGGAAAACTGGACGACCACATGTAAAAGAATGAAAGTAGACCATTATCTTGCACCATAAACAAAAATTAACTCAAAATGAATTAAAGACTTGAATGTAAGACCTGAAACCATAAAACTCCTAGAAGAAAATATAGGCAGTACACTCTTTGACATCCGTCTTACCAGTATCTTTTCAAATACCATGTCTCCTCAGGCAAGGGAAACAAAAGAAAAAATTAACAAATGGGACTACATTAGACTAAATAGCCAACTTCTTGATTTCAACCTGAGCTGAGAATCCAGCCAACCATGCTGCACGTCTGACCTATGAAACTGTGAGCTAACAAGCAGGTGTTGTTTTAAGTCACTTGGTTTGTGGTAATTTATTACAAAGCAATAGAAAACTAATAAATATCCTTTAAAATAAGATGTTCCTTTGGTTATTGATATTTTTTATATACATGCATTTCATGGACAATGTCGTCCTGTTTCATTGTTTAAAAACCATTTGAATATTCATAATTGCCAAATATATATCTCTAGACTTTGAACTCTAGATTTTATACTGAATGCCTGGTATATGTGTATATTTGGCTATCGAAGAGATGACTCATACTCAATTGTTCTCAAACTGACTCTACAAACTCACCACCTTTAATAACAGGTTCCTCTTTTTATATTTAAACAAGAGTTTGTAATCAACCATCCTACAAATAGTCAAAACTTTATATATGAATTTAATCTTGAAATTTCTATTGTTTTGTTTTGTTTTTTGTGTGTGTGCGTGTGTGAGGGAGATCAGCCCTGAGCTAACATCCGTGCTAATCCTCCTCTTTTTGCTGAGGAAGACTGGCTCTGAGCTAACATCTATTGCCAATCCTCCTCTTTTTTTTTCCCCAAAGCCCAGTAGATAGTTGTACGTCATAGTTGCACATCCTTCTAGTTGCTGCATGTGGGATGAGGCCTCAGTATGGCCGGAAAAGTGGTGCGTCGGTGCGCCCCCAGGATCCGAACCCAGGTCGCCAGTAGCGGAGCACGCACTTAACCACTAAGCCTCAGGGCCAGCCCGAAATTTCTATTGTTTTTAAGCAAAATTGCATAGATAACTGACTCATCCTTCCTTTCACACTTGTTAATCTATGTCTCTGAAGGATTGATTCCAACATACCTGTAGAAACTAAAATTATTAAAGCATACTGGACTAAAATAATACTTCCAAAAATATATTTCATTTTTGTCTTTTTATATTGCAAAAGGATATGTGAATAGAGTTGCCCAAAGCTTCTGGCCTGAGTTCACTGATGATATCTTTCTTTGTAACACAATGCCAATCTACAGTGACTATAAATAAACATAAAAAAAAAAGAACAAAAGAAAGTAATCTGGAAGCCACAATACAGAATTCACCATCTAAAAAATTCTTTATATATATGTATTGAGGCATTTGCCACACATTCAGGGTGTAAAAAGGAAATACTTTATTACTTTGAATTATTAAAACAATAGAATGTCAGAACAGTTTAAATAAATCAAATACAAATTGTAAGAGTATATTGAAAAGTTAAAGAATATTTTACAGACTGCTCAATCATACGTGAGCAGCTAAGTTTTCTCTACACTTTTATTTCTACGAAATTTATTGAGCCAAAGGCAAAAAAAGAGGAAAAGAAGGAAAAAAAAAATCTCGATTTCAATGTGAACAAAGAATCCAGCTGAATCCCAAGCTGTATATAATGCAAGTTTGAGATATTGGGTTCATGGCTTATGAATTCCCAACTAGCAGAAGTTTCTTACTTCATTTTTCATGAAAGGTTTTATAATGAAATGTGGACAGAGATGAACCTAACAGAAGAGTTGCTCAGTGGAATTAAAGCATTCAGACATGTGTGGCTGCAGAAAACTTAACTGACTTTGAAAAAGATAAAATTCATTTAGTTTTAAGTAAAGATTAAAGCATATATAGATTCCCTTATCTTCCTTTTTTATTCTACAGGAAGGTTCAATTTGGGTTGATGCACTTGGAGATACTCTAAGTCGAGAACTGCTGGGTCTTTCCATTCTCAGGCTATTATTTCCTGTCAACCCAGGAAACCAAATCATTAACTTCCTAGCTGCAAAATAAGGCTTATTCAGAAGGCAGACCAAACTGTGGCCTGCCTTTATATATGTGGCTTGCCCAAATGCACACTCATTTCAATCTCCCTCTGTCAAACCTTTTTATGTCTGATTGATGAGATGGAAATAAGCAATAAATAGTATAATTAATTGTTTCTCCATGTCCTTTTGCCATTTAAAAAAATAAACTTTAGAGTTACTTCTGCAAGACAGCCAGATTAGAGGAGAACAAAGAAAAAGTAATGAAAAAGAGTGAAGAAAGCCAATTTGAACTATGGGATGCCATTAAGAGAAGCAATCTGTGAATTATTGGAGTCCCAGAAAGATATGAGAGGAAGAAGGGGGAAGAAAGCCTTTTAAAAAATGATTGATGAGAATTTCCCAAATCTGGGGAGAGATTTGGCCACCCAAATTCATGAAGCTCATAGGTCTCCAAACAAATTCCACTTAAAAAGACCTTCTCTATGACACATTATAATAAAACTCTCAAAAATTAAAAAAGAGAATTTTAAAAGCAGAGAAAGAAAAGAAACTTCTCTCTTACAGAGGAGCTCCCATCCATAAGTCTATCAGTTGATGTCTCAGTAGAAACCTACAGATCAAGAGAGGATGGGATGATAACATTCAGAGTGCTGAAAAGAAAAACATTGCCAACCAAAAATACTTTATCTGACAATATTGTCCTTCAGAAATTAAGGAAATAAAAAGACATCTCAGATAAACAAAAGTTGAAGGACTTCATCACCACTAGACCTATCTTACAAGAAATGCTGAAAGGAATTCTTCAAGCTGAAATAAAAGGATGCTAATGAGTAACATAAAACATTTGAAAATATGCAACACATTCATAAAGGTAAGTATATAGTGAAATTCAGAATACTCTAACACTGTAATATGGTAATGTGTTAATCACTTAACTCTACTAAAAGGTTAAAAGACAAAAGTATTAAAAATATCTATAGTTATAATAATTTGTTAATGAATACACAATATAAAATCAGGTAAATCGTGACATCAAATATATAAAAGGAAGGGGGCCAGCCCGGTGGCATAGTGGTTAAGTTCACGTGCTTCGCTTTGGTGGCCCAGGGTTCACAGGTTCGGATCCCAGGTGTGGACGGACACACTGCTCATCAAGCGATGCTGTAGCAGCGTCCCATATAAAGTAGAGGAAGATGGGCACAGATGTTAGCCCAGGGACAATCTTCCTCAGTAAAAAAAGGAGGATTGACATTGGATGTTCAGCTCAGGGCTAATTTTCCTCACAAAAAAAATAAAAAATAAAAAATAAAATAAAAGGAAGGAGATTAAAAAGATAGAGTTTTTTTTATGTAATTGGAGTTTAATTGATATCAGTATAAAATAGACTGCTATATATATAATACATTTTATTTAAGCCTCATGGTAACCATAAAGCAAAACATACGGTAATACACAAAATATAAAGAAAAGGGAATCAATGCATGTCACTAGGGAAAATCATTAATTCACAAAGGAAGACAGCAAGAGAAGAAGAAAGGAACAAGGCAAATACAAAAGAGAGAAAACAATTATTAAGATAGTATAACTAAGTCCAACCTATCAATAATTACTCTAAATGTAAATGATTATCTAGTCCAAAGGCATAGAGTGGCTGGATGGATAAAAACAAGACCCAAGTATTCTGCCAATAAGAGATTCATTTCAGTTTTAAGGATATAGTACACAGGCTCAGAGTGAAGAGATGGAAAAAAAACAAATGTTCCCTGCAAGTAGAAACCAAAAGAGAGAAGGAGTAGCTATACATTTATCAGACAAAACAGACTTTAAGCCAAAGACAGTAACGAGACAAAGCTGGTAATTATATAATGATAAAGGGGTCAATTCATCAAAAGCATATAACAATCATAAAGTTATAAGCACCCAACATTGGAGCACCTAAATATATTAAGCAAACACGAGCAGATCTGAAGGGAGAAATACACAACAATAGAATAACAACAGGGGATTTCAATACCCTACTTTCAACAATGGATAGATCATCCAGACAGAAAATCAATAAAGACAGGTTGGACTTGAACTTTAGACCAAATGGACCTATACAAACAAACATATACAGAACAATTCCTGCAATGGCATGCAGAATACACATTCTCTTCTCAAACACACATGGCATGTTCCCCAGGATAGATTATATGTTAGGTCACAAGATAAGGCTTAGTGAATATACAAAGATTGAAATCTCAACAAGTATCTTTTTCAATCACAATGGTGTGAAACTAGTAATCAATAACAGGAGGAAATTGGAAAATTCACAAATATGTGGAAATTAAACAGCACACTGCTGAACAACCAATGGGTAAAAGAAAAAATCAAAAGGGAAATAAAAATATATCTTGAAATAAATGAAACACCATCTCAAAACTTATGGGATGCTGCAAAAGCAGTGTTAAGAGGGAATTTTATAGCAATAAACACCTACATTAAGAAAAAAGAAATATCTCAAATAAACAACCTAACTTTACACTTCATAGAACTAGAAAGAGAAGAAGAAACTAAGCAAAAGTTACATACAGAAGGAAGGAAGTAACAAGGATCAGAGCAGAAATAAATGCAATAGAGACCAGAAAAACAATAGAAAAAAAAAATCAATGAAACTAAGAGCTGGTTTTTTGCAAAGATAAACAAAACTGACAAAAGTTAGCTAGACTAAGAAAAAAGAAGACTAAAATAAATAAAATCAGAAATGAAAAAGGATACATTACAACAAGTACCACAGAAATACATAGCATCATAAGAGAGTACTAGGAACAATTTATGTCAACAGATTGGAGAATCTAGAAGAAATAAATGCCTATAAACATACAAACCACAAGACTCAATCAAGAAGAAATAGAAAATTTAACAGACCAATAATGAGTAAGGAGATTGAATCAGTAATCAAAAACCTCCCAAGAAAGAAAAACCCAGGACCAAATGGTTTCACAGGTGAATTCTACCAAACATTAAAAGAAGAATTAATGCCGGGCCGGCCCCGTGGCTTAGTGGTTAAGTGCGCACACTCCACTACTGGCAGCGCGAGTTTGGATCCCGGGTGCACACCGACGCACCGCTTCTCCGGCCATGCTGAGGGCGTGTCCCACGCACAGCAACTAGAAGGATGTGCAACTATGATATACAACTATCTACTGGGGCTTTGGGGGTAAAAAAAGGAGGGGGATTGGCAATACATATTAGTCAGAGCCGGTCTTCCTCAGCAAAAATAGGAGGATTAGCATGGATGTTAGCAGAGGGCTGATCTTCCTCACAAAAAATAATAAAATAAAATAATTAATGCCAACTCCTCTTAAACTCTTCCAAAACATAAAAGAGGAGGAAACTCTCCCAAACTCATATTACAAAGCCAGCATTATCCTGCTCCCAAAGCCAGATAAGGACACCATAAGAAAAGAAAACTACAGGCCACTACCTGTGATGAATATAGATTCAAAAATACTCAACAAAATATTAAACTAGATTCAACAGCACATTCAGAAGTCATACAGCATGATCAAATGGGATTTATCTCTGGGTATATAAATCAGTCAATGTGGTACATCACAGTAAAAGAAAGAAAGATAAAAATCAGTTATCATTTCAATGGATGCAGAAAAAGCATTTGATAAACTCGACAGCATTTCATGATAAAAACTCTCAACAAATTGGGTATAGAAGGAACATACCTCAACATAATAAAGACCATATATGACAAGCCCACATCTAACATCATGCTCCACAGAGAAAGAATGAAAACTTTTTCTCTAAGATCAGTAACACGAGAAGGGTGTCAACTCTCCCCACTCCTATTCAACGTAGTACTGGATGTCCTAGCCAGAGCAATTAGGCAAGAAAAAGAAAAAAAGGCATGCAAATCAGAAAGGAAGAAATAAAATTTTCTCTGTTTACAGGTGATATGATCTTATCTGTATGGAAAACTCTAAAGACTTCACAAAAAAAACTGTTAGAAATAATCAACAAATTCCGTAAAGTTGCAGGGTACAAAATCAACATACAAAAATTAGTTGTATTACTATACACTAACAACAAAATATCTGAGAAAGAAATAAAGAAAACCATCTCATTTACAATAGCATCAAAAACAATAAAATACTTGGTAATAAATTTAACCAAGAAGGTGAAAGATCTGTATACTGAAAACTATAAGACTTTGATGAAAGAAATTGAAGAGGACACAAATAAATGGAAAGATATCCCATGTTCATGGATTAGAAGAATTAATATTAAAATATCCATGTTGCCCAAAGCCATCTATGGATTCAATGCAATACCTGTCAAAATTCCAAGGACGTTTTTCATAGAAATAGAAAAAACAATCCTAAAATTCATATGGAGCCACAAATGACCTTGAATAGCGAAAGCAATCCTCAGAAAGAAGAACAAAGCTGGAAGCATCACATTTCCTGATTGCAAACTATATTACAAAGCTATAGTGATCAAAACAGTATGGTACTGTCATAAAAATAGACACTTTGACCAATGGGATAGAATCATGAGCCTAGATAAACCCTTGCATATACCATCAAATAGTGTTTGACAAGGGAATCAAAACTACTCAAAGGGGAGAGGATATTCTCTTCCATAAATGGTACTGGGAAAACTAGATAATCACATGGAGAATGAAATTAGACTTCTAATAGACACCACTCACAAAAATTGACTCAAAATGGATTAAAGACTTAAACTGAAACTGTAATATTCTGAGTAAAAAACATAGACAAAAGCTCCTTGACATTGGTCTTGGCAATAATTTTTGGCTATGACACCAAAAAGCCAACAAAAGCAAAAAGCGACAAGTGAGACTACATCAAACTAAAAAGCTTCTGCACAGAAAAAGCAACAAGCAACAAAATGAAAAGGCAACCTACAGATTGGTAGAAAATATTTGTAAACCATCTATCTCCTTAAGGGGTTAATATTCAAAATATAAAGTAACTCATACAACTCAATAGTGAAAAAAACAAATAATTTGATTTAAAAAATGGACAGAATACCTGAATAGAGGTTTTCCATAGAAGACATACAAGTGACCAATAGATACATGAAAAAATGTTCAATATCACTAATTATCAGGGAAATGCAAATCAAAACCACATTGAGATATCACCTCATATCTGCTAGAATGGCTACCATATAAAAGACAAGAGATAACAAGTGCTGGCAAGGATGTGCAGAAAAGGGAACCCTTGTGCCCTTTTGTTGGGAATGTAAATTGGCATAGCCACTATGGAAAACAGTATGGAGTTTCCAGAAAAGATTAAAAATAGAGCTGCCATATGATCCAGCACTCTCACTTCTGGTATATAGCCAAAGGAAATGAAATCAGAATCTCTAAGTGATATATGCACTCACATGTTCATTGCAGCATTATGCACAAGAGTCAAGACATGGAAGCAGCCTAAGGTCCACCAGCAGATAAATGAATAAAACAGATGTGGTATATATGTGCAAAGGAATATTATTCAGTCATGAAAAAGAAGGAAATCTTGCCATTTGTGATAACATAGATGGACCTTAAGGGAATTATGCTAAGTGAAATAAGCCAGACAGAAAAAGACAAATACTGTATGATACCACTTATATGTAGAATCTATAAAAGCCAAATTCATAGAAACAGAGAGTAGAACAGTGGTTGCCCAGGGTTGGGGGGTGGGGGAAATGAGGAGATGTCAGTCAAAGGGTACAAACTTCCATTTAAAAGATGAATAAGTTTTGGAGAGCTAATGTACAGCATAGTGACTATAGTTAACAATACTGTATTATATACTTGAAAGTTGCTAAGAGAGTAGATCTTAAATGTTCTCACCAAAAACACAAAAAAGGTAATTATGTGAGGTGATGGAGGTTTTAACTAACACTATTGTGGTAATCATTTCTCAATATATAAAGTCATTAAATCCTAATGTTGTACACATTAAACTTACACGTCTTCTATGTCAATTATATCTCAATAAAGCTGGAATAAAATAAAATAAAATAAACTTTACTAGGACACTGTAGAATTACAGAAATATGGGAAAGAAATAGATAGTACAAGTTTCCGCATACCTCAGACCCAGTTTTTCTCAATGGTTAGCATCTTACATCTTAGTATGGCACATTTGCTGTGATTGATGAACTAATATTGATACATTATTACTAACTTAGATTTCTTTAGTTTTTCTGTTCCAGGATCCCGTACCATATTCGATTTAGTTTGCATGTGTCTTTAGGCTCCTCTTGAATGTGACAGTTTCTCAGACATTCCTTGTTTTTGATGACCTTGTCAGTTTTGAACGTTCTGGTCGGGTATTTTGTAGAATGTCTATCTATTGGAATTTGTATGATGTTTTTGCATGAGTAGACTGAAGTTAAGGGTGTGGGGAGAAAGACGATAGAAGTAAAGTGTCATCCTATCCCATTATTTCAAGTGTACATACTATCAGCATGACTTATCACTGTTGATATTGAACTTGATCACCTGGCAAAAGTAGTGTTTGCCATATTTCTCCACTATAAAGTTACTTTTTTAAAATTCATTTTCATACTGTACTCTTCCAAAGAGTCACTATGCACAGTGCAACAAAATAAAGTAGTATTGGATTCTGACACAAAGTATTAAATAAATATCCATGAGTGCATACCGATTAAATAAATGATCAGATGAGTTAATAAACAGACAGGAGATGAATCTCCCATGCAGAAGATTTCCAAATAATTTATGTAGGTATCCTCACTCAAGGAGGAGAACATGAGTCTCCCCTCCTTAAGTGAGCTTCCTTTTGACTTCTCTCAATGGGGGTATGTCTAAGCAGATTTCCTGAGAGAACAGAGTCACTATCAGCATAAGCCCTTATAAGAGTCAAGCAGTTTGCTAAATTGCTTGATTTATTCGTAGGGAATTTTTATATGCTGGAAAATGGTGTCAACTGAGAAATTACAAAATCTGTGATGCTTTAGAAGATTTTATTAAATTACCCTATGTCTACTTAATATTAACAATCGTTTATTCTCTCATGCATATCTATTGATATATTTTCTTCAATGTATGTCAATTAAATAATATTCACCATGATTTAAATAAAATATCTGGTAAAATTTAGTAGTTTCTGGAAAATAATTTATGATATATCATGCACAAAATATCCTAGCTCCTATGCTAGTTGAGTTGGTTACATTTAAATCTACATATTTTTCTGATTATTTAGAAGGGCATGTTAATTTCTTCTTACATTTAAACTTATGTAAAATGCAATCAATTATTTATGAAATATTATTTTGGCAAATTTCAACCATTTGAATAACACTAAGGTGAAAATTGATAAAAAGACAAGAATGTGCTTGTCACTTACGGGTTAACAACAAACACATTTTTAAAATTACAAAGCTACGTTGTCAGATACTGAAGACATATCTCATCCTGGCAGAAATATGGTTCACTTAAAGGAGATATAAAAACATTCACATTTATGTGTAAATTACCTTCAATTCTCTTTACTCGGCAGTGTGGTTAAGGGGGTGGTCTCTTAGGCACATAGTGTTTATAAGTTCAGGATTTTGTGTACTTAGAATTTTTTTCTAAATGACATAATCTTGCTCAAAACATCACCCAGAAACCCATTTGCTCTCACAAGAGACTTTTTAATTAACAGTCACATCTGTGCTATTTCACTATATTTTTGCAAAGCTAGCAACAACTTAAACCACATTATTAAATTATGAAAAAATGCATAAATCTCAATGGACTTGTTTGGTGTTTCAAGAGCCAGAAGAAGTGATCCCTATGCCTCTAGGGTCTGGCCTTGAATTACTTAAATTTTTTTGTAATGATATTATTAAATATTTAATAGTATAATATTTTGAGAAACTATCAAATATAAATGACATTAAAAATTAACCTGTTTAAACTATTAAAGGTTACCTGAATAAATTTGATTAGCAATCTGTTTCAAATCTATTTTAAGTAGGAGTAATGCTAGAAGACGCAATTTTCCAAGAGACCAATAAATCAATGGTTTAATATTTAAATGAAATATATAGTAAACAATGAAAGTCTGAAATCACTTTGTGAAGTTGGGGACTGGTTAAAAACATTGAGAGAAATTGTTATTGCTACATTATCCTCATCTAACTTCTGTATAGAAAATCTTTATTGAAAAGAATAATTGCTGGCCTAACTATATATAGCTTTAATTAGTATCGTAAGATCAAATGTTTACTGTATCTTTCTTCATTCTTCAGAGTTTTCCTATTCTTTCTTTTATTTTTATCTTAATATATTATTTTCTAATCATTCACCGGAAGTGTTGACTGAAAATTCTGCAAGGCATTTTTTTCAACTTTTTCTTTTTAATTTTATTTTTTGTTTTACTTATTGGCTTACAAATGTTTACTAGAGTAAGAAACATAGCACCATTCTTCTCTGCCACGTTCCCCAGCATCTTCTCCTTAAAGCCTCCTGTTATAAGTGTTCCATATATGTTTTTTGGTGGGGGAGGGAGGAAGATTAGCCCTGAGTGGACATCTGTTGCCAATCTTCTTTTTGCTAGGGAAGAGTGGCCCTGAACTAACATCTGTGCCCATCTTCCTCCACTTTATATGTGGGACACCTGCCACAGCATGGCTTGATGAGCTGTGTGTAGGTCCGTGCCCAGGATCCGAACCAGCAAACCCCGGGCCGCCGAAGCAGAGCGCGTGAACTTAACCACTATGCCCCTGGGCCAGCCCCCATCTTTTTCATCTTTAAATTAGAATTCACACCCCAACTCATGAATTCATATCTAATATTTGATAATAAAAATATTATTGAAATAAGTAAAATATGAAATCTATACTTATTCAGTTAATTGTTTTAAAATCTTTGCTAAGTTAATAGCTATATAGCACTTATAAAGTATAGCATTTCAGAACTATAATGAGCTACATATTGAATATATGAAATAATATTTATATTGGTTTATATTGGTTCTTATTAAGAAAAAGATATTTGCACACAGTGGAAAAGCATTTAATATTATGTCAAATATTTTAAACCATTTCATGGAAAATTGTTGAAGCTTTACTCAACTTTAAATCACATGCAAATCCAAGAATTAATTACAATTGATTTTATGGAACAGTAAAGCAGAACTTCCTAAAATCTGTTGTTTTTCAGAAAGTTTTGAATAATACAATTTAATTTTCCTGGATATCTCTGGAGGCAGGAAAAGCTGGTTTAATTTGGTAATGATAAGACTTGCCCCTTTTTAAATGGAATATTTAAACTATGTGGCAGCTAACTCTGATGCTTCAATGATTTTATATGAAAAATTCAGTGCAGCATATAATAATATTGTTCCTTTCCAAAAAACAAAAAGATATTGTGGATTGTGGCTTTGTAATTTGGGAAGATAAATGTATGAAAGGTTGAGGTTTTTAATTACAGGCATAATATTTATAATTGATATTGTTTAATGCAATCTATACAAAGAAATTTACATTTATACCAAAGAATATAAGTATATGAATTTAGTCTGTGACCCTTCCTTTTCTTCTTTGTGAAATAGTTCTTTTATATTACCCAATCCATTTATGCATTCATTAAATAAACCTACACAATGTTTTATTATGTCCATACACATATTACCAATTTTCATTGAGATGAGTTATGCAACATTATGTCTCTCCTTGCAGAATTGCAAATGTTCATATACACCGTGTCATTGAGATTGAGACTTTTAAATACATCTTGTCTTTAAAAATGAAACAGACGTCAGCGTGGTCCAAGCCCAAAAAATGGGATTAGCCTTAGACTTAAAAAGAAAAAACAAAATGAAAACAAGAAACGGAAAAACAGAGCACCTGTTCCCCTGAGGCAGCAAAGAAATAAAAATTGTTTCAGAAGCAGTTAAGAATATAGGAAGTTGAGTATCCCTGATGACTCGAGGAAAGATGAGAGACTCAAAAAACCAAGCCATCAATAAACATTTTATAAAACTGACTACGAAACTGGAAAACTGCAGAAAGATTACCGATGTTGGAGTCTCTGAATCTTCAGGGACGCCCATTGTCAGAGCCATATGATTTGCCAGAATAGGCGTTAGCATCCTGGGTAAAAGAAATGGGAATGACTATTGTAGGATTAATATAGGATTGGAGTGTGAGGGACAATTTATCCTAGGGGAAGGGGAATTTTATAAATAATCAAGAATGTCATTGGAATGATGAACTGTATTTCCTAGATTGGCCAAGAAAAAAAAAATCAAACAGTGAACGGGTTTTTAAATTAGGAGAAAATGGTTATTTCAAAGACCTGAGTACAACAATAGGGCTGATAAGCACAAGAGGTGGAAGAAAGGGCTTGCATGAAATGATGTGATAAAAAGTACTTAAGAAGTGGAGAATAGGACTATGGCATTGAAGAGTCAAAGACAATATTAGGTACAGCTGTGAGAGGAACTAGAGATGAAAACCATTTGAGATTACTTTAAAATATGTTTCTCATGGAGACAAACTCTCTAAACCTCAGTTTCCCTATATGACAGAAAATAAAACAATGAGGCTTATTGAAGTATTGTGAGAAATGAACAGCAACAAGTGATCAATGCAACACTGGTACATTGTTATGAAATATTTCCCATGCACGAATGCAATTTTTTAATTCATTTATTAATTTGGTTTTTTCTCTTCCCTCACTAATGATAAAAGAAATAAAACTGAGGCCAGAGACAACCTGGCTGCTGCTGAGCTATGAGATACAAAGATGGAGTCACTCCTGTCAAGGCTCTTGAAATGGAGGGAGCCCATTAAGGAGGTGGGACTTGTGCATGCACACACACTGCAAGTGCCAGACTTCGCCTGACCACAAAACCATATTCTGGAAATTTCCTCCCCCAGAAAAAAAAACTGCTTAGAGATAGCCCGAAAGCCAATTATAAACTGGTAGGTCACCTTGTCCCCAGTCGGAACCAATCGTTAATTGTCAAAACAACTTATGCAGGCCTGTGGCTTTTGCTTTCATAAACCCCTGTCTTTTCTGCCTCAGGGGGGCACCTCTGAGTTTTTCTCTCAGATCTATGTTTCCCGAATTGCAATTCTGAGTAAAAACTTCACTTTTTGGATTTTCATTTTTGCCTTGTGAAGCTGTTCTTTTTGGTTAACACTAACAAAAAGGCCGTGTGATTAGTGATCCTTTTAGTTTCATTTGCCAGATTTTTGCTTTTCAAATGAAATATTGGGGCCAGCCCGATGGCACAAGTGGTTAGGTGTGCGCGCTCCACTGTGGCGACCCGGGGTTCGCAGGTTCGGATCCCGGGCGCGCACCGATGCACTGCTTGTCAGGCCATGCTGTGGCAGCGTCCCATATAAAGTAGAGGAAGATGGGCACAGATGTCAGCCCAGGGCTAGTTTTCCTTAGCGAAAAGAGGAGGATTGGCATAGATGTTAGCTCAGGGCTGATCTTCCTCACAAAATAAATAAATAAATAAATAAACAACAAATGAAACATTACCTCTGTCTGGAAGCCAGTTTCCACTGGATTTCTACAGGTTTTGCTGAATTCGTTTTGTCTATCCTTTTACAAATGCAAATCAGTGTATCAAACCTGTGTCGCCTTTCATGTTCAATGCCTTGGCCACTAGCTAAGTCATAAAGTCCATAACACTTCTGTATGATATTTTTCAGTTTCTGGGTATCCAGCCCTCTGTGCTTTGTTGAATGATTTGACATGTGAAGTCCACCTTCTCTAGGCCTTGTAGATTGCCTTTTCACATTAGTCTCACATTCCTGGTCTCATTTCTTGAGTTACTAGCAAGTATGTAAGGAAATACTTCTTTCCACTCTTTTGCAAACTATTCTGACTGCATTGTGAGCTATCTGTCACAAAAAGAGAAAGAGTAAAGTTAAAGAGTTTCTCTTTATCTGCATCAGTAATTTCCCATCTAGCAGTGAAGTTTTTATTTTTATGTAGCTTGCTCAAGTGTTCCATTTTTTCCTATTACATTTTTCATTAAAACGATTTCTGTTTCTCAGCATGAAGTCAAACTAGAAATAATTATTGACTGATTTCTCCACCATTAACTTTGAGAGTCTCTTGCTTGTTGCTCAGCCATTTGGTTGTAGATATATTAATTACAGAATCTATTTCACATACTTTTTCTGGTATTTGTTTTAACATCTCTTACGTCTTCCTGAAAAACCTAGGACTTGTATATGGAAAAATTATCAGCCAGGTATATAACACCCTTTCTGTGAAAATGAAACAGGATGGAAAATCCAGATTAAATTGTAACGGTCCTTTGATCTATTCTTCTGTTTATCACTCTTAAATAGGTGTGTCAATGTCAAACTCAATTCTCAGTTTTGTTCCAAAATGGAGATTTTCAGGGTAGCATAAAGCTTTTTTAGCTCTTTCAGCTCACCGGGATTCTATTCAAGTTAGTGCTTTAATGTGTAAGAACTAAGGAATAAGAAATAGTGTGAATTTTTGATGACACTTTGATATTGATCACATTTCCATTCCTTGAGTGTACTCAGTGTCGTAATTAAGTTGCTCTTAAGTGTACTAAACAGTACCCTGGGGGTATAAAAGTGATACCTTCTGAAGATGTTGAGTTAGTGACCAGAAAGTAACCACGACCCTGTGAAAATCAGATCATTATATTGACCCCTCTTTGCCAATTTTTTCTATCACTGATCTTCTATTATATAACTATATGCAGTGCTAAGCAGTATGAGTATATAAATATACACCGGCTTTTTAACGCTGTTAGTTGAATAGTAATAGACATATTAGATCTTCCTGTGGTAACTTCTTTGGCTCAACAGGCATCCAATTAGCACTGTAGGACATAGAAATATAACATCACAAACAAGCTATTTGTGTATTTCAGTGTTCAATTAGTTTTCTTTTAATTCAATGAAAGTAATGCTAATGATAAGATCTAATGAGTCAACATGCATTCTCGAGCATTCTCTTTTATCTCTAATTCGTTTTAGTTTTCTTTATCACTTTGATTTAACATTGAAGAGAACTCATTAGGGAAAACCAAAGATATTAATGTAAAGATTTAAGTGACGTAAAGAGCACTATCCCAGGTACAGGTGCATATCAAATAATTTTAATTAAAATAATGGAACTAGGAAGGCATCTTAGAAGATGATAATCTCTAAGCTTGATAAACTGCAAGAGCCATCTACGTATGGCCAAGTATTGTCTTTTCTCAGCACAATCCGATGAAGAAAATGTAAGATACTTAATTTACCATTGTACTGAGAAATATTTTGTTCAACAAAATTTTTATTTTAACATGGAGATTGCCCTTTAATTTATGTTTCTTAATAATTCTTTCTAATGACACAAAAGCTTCATTTCACTTCCATTCACTAAGGCATTCCATTTACTAAGGAATATGTACTAATTCTGATTTATAGAAAAAAACTCCTTTCCATATTCAGAAAGATGAATCCAGCAGTTGTGAAAGCAGTCCCATAATTTAAATTCAGTCAGTCAGTCATGGAGCCATTTGGTGTGGTTGTTTTGCTGGACTATCTAGATACCTTAGCTGAATGAAGGATTACTACAGATTCCCTGGAAAAAGTGCTTTTACAGGAATAGCTGAAGCACTGGGAAGATCTTGCTTAATAACTAGCACAATGCAATTTGTGAGTTAAAAATATGTGATGGCAAGATGAAGGGACTATCAACACCATGAAAGAAGGGAAGAAAAAATATAAAAATATGACTCACAAGTTCATACCAGGATTTTAAAATGCTACTGCCAGCATTTTATCAACAACTTGCTAACCTGATGGTAAATTGCTTATAAGTGAATTTGATTTTCAAGCATACCTGACAGCACCACCTTTTGACCTGGCCAAGAAGAGTTTAGAGCTTCTGACATGGGCCTGGCATGTTTGAGGGGCTCACAATGGCTCTTGTCTGGCCACTCTCCTTCTTGCAGGGTCAAGAAGAGAGTTCTCAACCTAATGAGCCCCCTCACCGTTGCAGACACACTGGAGGTGCTCTCTGCCCAAAATGAGCCTCACTCTGGCTCCTGGGCCTGTGCCAGCTTCTTTGCCAGTGTTGTGATTTTTGTTAAATTAACATTTGTGAAGTAGAGCCCTGGGGTGTCAGATGGTGAGCCATGTTCAACAAAAACCACAAGGAAAGTGAACTAGAGAAGTTTATTACTTACATCTCCCGGAGGAAGTACACAACATACCTTGAGTTGCCACATGGGAAGGTCAAGGCAGGGTGCAGGCAGAGAGCTAGCTGCAGGACCTGGGGCTCATGCCTTTGTTAGGGTTTGTAGGTGGAGTACTTTTGTGGTTCCCAGGCTATGACCAGATTGGTCAATTCAAACCAAAAAGAAGGGAGTTTTGGTAAGCTCTGCGAGGTCTTATCTAACAAGGGGAAGAAATTGAGGTAGGAGAGACTGTTTATCATTAGGAGCTTTGGGGATGTCACATCAGGAACTTACGCTTACTGGTGACTTTGGAAGCTGTTATCTAAGACGTGCACTTGAGAGAGGGGCTAGTGTTAGTGCAAGCCCCCTGCAGGCCACTTAGCCGCACAAAATGGATGTTGAGGCAGCAATATTGTGGAGTAGTTTAGCTAAATTCTCAACAGCTCATCAGTCCTCCACAGGTCAGACCACCATGCAGGCCTAACCCTAATTCCAGAGCATTGTTCAAATGGGAATTGTTTGTTGTTGTGTAGAGACTATACTGTAGACTGAGCTTGGATGAGTAGGTTAGAGCATAGGCATGAGTGAATGGGCGGCCCTTCATGGAGGGAACTAGAGAATGGAAAGAGAAGAGGGATGTACTGTGAGCCTTCTAGATGATAATAAATATGTATTTATCAAAATAGGAGGATAGCAGATATTTTACTTAATAGTTTGGTAAATAACTCAAATATCTGGACATGTGGTATGTGATTTTTCCTTTTTGTTTCTTTTCTGGGACTGCAAATGTTAAGGACCTACCCAATACAATTTTCTTCCAACCAGAAATGCTATAGAGTAAAATATGCAGCACTATTTACTTTGCTATAAACAACAATTTGGAAACGTTGGCAACTAAACTATCACACAATGTTTCTGTAACATCTGATTTATAATATTTGAAAGGGTTTTTTTGACTTATTTCATGTATCACTCTGTGCTTAAAAAAATACAAAGTGAATAAAGTTCGTTAAGTTATGCCTAAATGTTTTCTATATTAATAGTCTGGATATTTTGAATCAGTTTTTGATTCTGGTGTGTCTGTATCTGCATTTTTCCATATGATACTTTCCTCCGTGTTTTGAAGAGCTTTGGTTATGCAGGATTTCTGAAAGAATACTCCTTTATTTTCTTTAGAAATTCTTCAGGCTGCGGATAGCCCTTTGGCAATATCTGACTTTGACATATTCTTCATATTATTACCGTCAGCAGAAGAATTTCAGACTAAGTCACACGTAAAGGAAATGGCAATGTCGTCATGAGAGTCTCTTAGCCCATTATGATTTCAAAACATGTTCTAATTTAAAAAATGTTAAAATGTGAATATGTGTGTGTGGGCTGCGCACACATAGTGATGAAACAACGTCATTTATTTATAATGTTCTTAACAACATTGAGCTTGAGAAATCCACCCAGCGCTCTCTTTTAGCTCACCCTGTTGTCTCAGCTTTTCAGTGGTTTAACATTCTTCCCCTTTACCTTCCACTCTTCTTCTGCTTCCTTCTTCCTTCTTATTTTCTTCATACATTATAAAGGTCATGGGGACATTTATTTTATCATCATACATATTACTCACATATACTTGATTCATTAACTGTGAGATATTTTGAGATATAGCTGAAAATGCCAAGGTTTTCGCTATCAATTGATGTTGAAAATGAAACTTGTCGCTTATTCAGCTACATTTTATCATATGGCAAATTGATATCTCATAAAGATACTTTAGATAGAATTAATTATATTAAACAAGTAAAACTATGCTTTATAAGAGTTTATATTGTGTTTAGTAAAATTGTGCTAGGTCATTTATTTCATTATATGTCAATTATGGCTTTTATGGTATTGAAAGGAGGTGTAGTTTCATTGAGTTATTAACTAAAAGTTACTATTTTAAATCTATTTACTTCTATCTTTCTGGGACCTTAGAGACATAAACTTCCCCATGATTTCCTCCAAATTTTTTAATGTAGTCTCCATGACGTTCCATAATTTGGTCTATACCCATAACTTTGACTTCATCTTTCATCATTTTCCCACTGTTTTCTGAAGTTAAACCACACTAGTCTCTTCTAATTCCTGTTAATATTTGAATTTTTTTGAGTTTTTGGATTAGATTATTATAAACAAAGCTGGTATAAACATTCGCGTACAGAATTGTGTGTGAAAATGTTTTAATTTCTCTAGGATAAATACCTAGGAGTGCAATTGCTGTGTCTGATTTTATAAGACACTGACAAATTGTTTTCCAGAGTTGTTGTGGTAGGCGGAATTTAAGATAGACCTCAAAATTCCTACCCATGGTGTACATGCCCTCTATATAAACTCTTCCCCTTGAGTGCCAGTAACACCTGTGAATATCAGAATACTCTTGTGTTATGGCTAAAGGAATTTCACAGGTGTAATTAATGTCCCTAATCAGTTGACTTTGAGATAGTCAAAAGGAAGGTTACCCTATGTGGACCAGACATAATCAGATGAGCCCTTTAAAAGAGACTCAAAGCAGCAAAGATTGATCTGCTGGCCTGAGGAAAAAAATGCCATACGATAAAGTGTGCCATGTGGCAAGGACCCAAGAGTGGCCACTATTTGTTGAGAACAGCCTCCAACCAAGAGGAGTAAAGAGAGAGTGCAGCATGCATCCGACCCCCCTGGCCTTTCAGTGCATTGCCTGAGGTTCTGCTTTCTGTCTCACCTCACATGGAATGCTGATGGAATCACCATAGGTTGGATGTCTGAGGGCAATTAAGAACAAAGAAAGCGGCAGGATCCTTGCTTACGGCAGGTGTCATGGCTCTGTGAGATTAAGAGAAGGCACAGAATCCAAGATTTCTTCCCCAGGAAAAGAGGTAGAGATGTTCAGTGTGCCTTTCCACATCTCCGGCTCATCAATGAGCTGCCTGGGGAGGTAGTTTCAGTTTCTGCTCGCCGAGTGCTGATGGAACTGGCATAGTTTAGTGGGGAGAGCTAATTACAAAGGAAAAGGGGAAAGTAGATTACTACACCCAGCCTGGGTCTGCAAGAAAGAAGGCACAGAATTTGAGAACTTCCCCACGGTGAAGGAGGAACAGAAGTAAAGTATGCCTCCAACACGCCAGCCCAAGGGAGCAAGAGGTTATGGGCTCCTGAAAGAAAAAGAAACCAGCCAATTCCTCTATTTAAGGGTTTGTATGGACAAGTCCAGAGAAGACATATCCATAGAAAAAGTTTGAGAGACTCCCAGAGTCTCTCCCTGGGCTTATTGGTGAAAGTTTTTCTTGTCAAAGACAGTAAGTAAGACTGAGAGAGGTGGCATTTTTTCAAATGTACAGACATCAACACAAAGCTACAAAGAACATAAAGAATCAGGGATCCATGATACAATCAAAGAAATAAAATAAATCTCCAGTAACAGACTGTAAAGAAATGGAGATCTACGGTAGTCCTCCTTGCCTGTGGGGGATACTTTCTAAGACTCCCAGTGGATACCTGAAAACATGGATAGTACCAAACCCAATACTGCAACAGCCAATCTGATAACTGGGACAGCTACTAAGTCACTAATTGGTGGGTAGCATATACATCATGGATACAGTGGACAAAGGAATGATTCATGTCCCAGGCACAACAGAGCAGGATGGCATGAATTTTCATCGTGCTACTCAGAATGGTGTGTAATTTTAAAACTTATGAATTGTTTATTTCTGGAATTTTCCATTTAATATTTTTGGACTGTGGTTTACCATGGGTAGCTCAAACTATGAAAAGTGAAACCACAGATGGGGGGGCGACACTGTATAATTTACCTGATTAAAAAAATTCAAAATAATCATCTTAAAGTAGCTTAGTGTATCAAAAGAGAACACGGATAGACAACAAAATGAAATCAGGAAAATAAATACGTGAACAAAATGAGAATATCCAAAAAGAAATAGAAACAATAAAAAAAACACACAAATTCTATAGCTGAAGAATACAATCACTGAACTGACAAATTCTTTAGACAACTTCACAGCACATTTGATCAAGCAGAAGAAAAAATCAGCAAACTCAGAGAAATATAATTTACAATTATCAAATCAGAGAAACAAAGAGAAAGAATGAAAACAAGAGAAGAAATGCTCAAGGACTTATGAGAAATTATCAAGCAAATCAATGTATGCATTATAGGCGGCCCAGAAGGAGAAGAGAGAAAAGAGCAGACAGCTTATTGGAAAAAATAAAGTCCAAACACCCCCCAACTCTGGAGAAGGATACAGTCATCCAGGTTCATGAAGCCCCAAAATTTCGAAATATGATAAAACCAAATTAGTCTACACCTCACCATATTAGTATCAAATTGTCAAAAGTAAAAGGCAGAGAGAATTTTGAAAGCAGCAAGAAAAAAGTGACGTTTGACATACAAGGGAGCCACCATACGACTGTGTACAGATTTCTCAGCAGAAACCTTGCAGTTCAGAAAGAAGTGGAATGATATATTCAAATGCCAATGGAAAAAAATTGCCAACCAAGAATGCAATCACAGGAAAAACTCTCCTTCAAAAATGAAGGAGAGATAAAAACTTTCTTAAACAAACAAATGCTGAGGAAATTTATTACCAATAGACCAGCCTTATAGGAAATGCTAAAGGAAATTCTTCAAGTTGAAGTAAGAGGATACTAGACAGTAACACAAATGCCAATGCAAGCATAAAACTCACTGGTAAATGTAAACAATATAGATAAATATAGAATACTGTAATACTGTAATGGTGATGTGTAAAAAACCTCTAATTTTAATAGAAAGGCTAAATGATAAAAGTATCAAGAATAGCTACAGCTACAAAAATGTCTTAATGAATATACAATATAAAAAGATGTAAATTGTGACATATACAACATAAAGTGTAAGTGTGTGGGAGAAGTAAACATGTAGAGTTTTTGTACGTGATTGAATTCAATTTGTTATCTGTGTTAGCCAGGGTTCTCTAGAGAAACCGAACCAATAGGGTATATATGGAGAGATTTATTATGAGAAATTGTCTCACACAGTTATAGAAGGCTTGAACAACCCTATAGACTGAATGGACCTCCACAGACATACACAGAACATTTCACACAACAGCAGCAGAATGCACGTAATTTTCAAACACACATGAAATATTTTCCAGGATGGATCATGTGTTAGGATTTCTTAACTAGTGTAAGAAGATTGAAATCATACCAAGTATCTTTTCTGACAGCAATGGAATAAAACTAGAAATCAATAAGAGAAGGAACACTGTAAGATTCATAAATATGTGGAAACCCAAACACCAGACTCTTGAACAACCCATGGTCACAAAAGAAATCAAATGGAAACTAAAAAATAATCTCAAGATAAACAAAACAAAAACATAACATACCAAAACTTATGGGATGTAGCAAAGTCAATACTAAGGAGGAAGTTTATAGCAATAAACATCTACATGGAAACTGAAGAAAGATCACAAATAAACAATGTATCTTTACACCTCCAGGAACTATGAAAAGAAAAAACTGAATCTGAAGTTTGCAGAAGGAAGAAAATAATAAAGATTAGTTAAGAAATAAATGAAATAGAGAATAAAATAAACAATAGAAAAAAATCAAGGAAACTAAGAATTTGTTTTTTGAAAAGATAAAGAAAATTGACAAACTCTTAGCTAGATCAACAATGAAGAAAAGAGAGAAGACTCAAATATACGAAATTGGATGCAAAAGAGGAGGTGATACAACTCAAGCCACAGAAACAAAAAGGATCATAAGAGACTACTATGAACAATTATACAATTTATAGCCAAAACTTTGGATAACCTAGAAGAAATGGAAAAATTCCTAGAAACATACAAACTACCAAGACTGAATCATAAGGAAAATCTGAGTAGATCAATAACAAATAATGAAAATGAATAAATAACCAAAAACCTCCCAACAAAGGAAAGCCCAGGGCCAGGTGACTTCACTGGTGAATTCTACCAAACATTTAAAGAACTAATGCCAATCATTCTCAAACTCTTCCAAAAAACAGAAGAGGAGGGAACACCTCCAAACTCATTTTACGAGACAAGCATTACCCTGATACCTAAACCGGACAAGGACATTACAAGAAAAGAAAACTACAGGCCAATATGCCTGATGAACATTGATGCAAAATGATCAACAAAATACTAGCAAACTGAATTCAGCAGCACATTAAAAGTATCAACCATTATCAAGTGGGATTTACCCTTGGGATGTCAGGATGGTTCAACACATACAAATCTAAGTCTTTGGGGTTTTCTGAGTAGACAATCGTGTCATCTGCTACTAAGGATAATTTTATTTTTTATTTTTCCAATCTGTATATCTTTTATTTCTTTTTCTTGCTTTATTGCTCCGTCTAGTACTTCCTGTACTACACTACTACTAGCTCTTAGGATTGATAAGAGCAGACATCCCTGTCTTGTTGTCAATTTTAGGGGAAAGTCTTCAGTGTTTCACCACCAAGTATGATGTTTAGTGGTAATTTTCTGTCTACTTTTTCTGTTCGCCATTTGGAAAGATTTTACCAGTGATTTGTCTATCTCTTTTGAGTTCTATCAGTGTTTTCTTCATGTATTCGGTTATTAGGTTCATAAACATTTAAGATTGTTACATCTCTGGTGAATAACCCTCATCATTCTTAAATCAACCATCATTCTTAAATCAACCTAGTAATATTTTTTCTGAAATCTACAGCATTTTATATTAATATAGTCACTCCACAGACATCCTCTGTTTTTTAATTGGGGTGCTTAGCCTATTTGCATTTAATTTGGCTACTGATATGGTTAGATTTGTATCTACCATTTCTCTGTGTATTTTTTTCCTTGTCCCATTTTGTCTTAGTTTTCCTTTTTTTCTTTTTCTGTTTTCTTTCGAACTGAAATTTTTATGGTTATGTATTATTTGCTTTGTTGGCTTATTAGTTGTAATTCTTTGAGTGTGTGTGTGTGTGTGATTGCTTTAGATTTTCTAGTATATATTTCCACACAGTATACTTTCAAATAATATTGTCTCACTTACATGCTAAACTATAAAATAAATATTTCCATATGCACCTTCCTGTACTTTGTGCTATTTTTATGCATTTATTTCTACATATGTCATAAATATCACAATATGTTATTATCTTGTTATAAACAATTAATTATCCTTGAAAGAAATTTAAAATAGGAAATTATTTTACATTTATCTACCTATTTACCATTTCCAATGTTCTTAATTTCTTTGCAGAGATCTGAGTTTCCATGTGTTATCATTTTATTCTGCCAGATGGACTTCCGTTAACATATTTTTAGTGCAGATCTGCAGGTGATAAGTACTCATAGCTTCTCTGTGTTTGAGATAGCCTTTATTTTGCCTTTGTTTTGAGAGATCTTTTCACTGAATATAGAAAGGGTGACAATTTTCTTCAGTCCATAAAATTGTGCTCTATTATATTTTGTATTAACTCGTTTTCATCCTTATATTTGCTCTTCTATACATAATGTGCTTTCTTTCTCTGGTTACTTTTTAATTTTCCTCTGTATCTCTAGTTTTGAAAAATTTGTTGATGATGTGCCTTCATGTGTTTTTATTCATATTTCTTGTGCTTAGAGTTCATTGAGCTTCTTGGATCTGTGGGTTTATAGTTTTCACAAGATTTGGGAAAATTTTGCCTTTGTTTCTTCAAAGGTGCCTCTGCTTTCAAGTGGTAACTCTTTTTGGCTGTGGCCTGGACACTCTCTGCAGGAAGTAAGGTGAGGCATTCATAGGTTTTATATTTTCTATTTCTTTTCTCTCAGAGATCACAGTCCTTCACTGCCAGATATTATCTACTGTCTGAAAACCATCAATTTATGTATTGTTTACAGTCTTGAGGCATTTAGGAGGGTAGCTAAAACATTGTGGCCAGAATTAGAAGTGCTCTAACCCTTTAAAAATGCTTTATTCTGAATGGGTCTTCTCAGGATGTACAGAGTGTTTATTGGTTCATTCACTCATTCTTATGAAACATGACACATTTTAGCTGAATTTGAAGTACAAAAAATAACTGATACTTAATCTCCTGACAATGTGTGAGATGAAAATATGCACTCACTTAAAAAATTTTTTTGCTCTGTTTTCTTCCCAATTTCTAAATGGCAAAACATTCCTGAAATCAGTCTTTGACCTTCTTCTCTGCTCTATATACACTGTGTAGGGGATCTCATCTAGTTTTACAGCTTTAAAAAGTCAGCTGGATAATGATATCATCAAATTTATAGCTTCTGAACATTTTCTCTCATGAGCTTTTCAGGCTCATATATGCAACTATCTCAACTGTTACTTAACGTTTTTGATTGGATATAAAATACAGGCCTCAAATTTCATTAAAAAGAAAGAAAAGAAAAGAAAAAAGGAAGGAAAGAAACAAACAACTGTAGATTCCATATCCCAGCCCCCCACATCTGCTCTTCTACTGGTTTTTCCATCTTGATAACTGGCAAAACTCTTCACACAGTTACCTGGGTGGGAGGAGGTGGGAAGAGGGCTTGTAGTTTTCTTATTCTTCCCTTCCCCTCCCTCCAACCTCAAACCATGTCTATACCGTCTCCTAAATATATCGTATATCAGACCACTTTTCACTCCTTATGCCAGTATAGTCTTCTCCTGGACTATATGAAAGATCTTTACGTTTGTTTACATGCGTTTGCCTACTTTTACCTTTTGAAACTTTCACTTCCCTTCCTGAACCCTTCTTAAACTTCACTTCCTGAAGTTTCTTTCTCACCCGCAGCCAGAAAATATCTCTCCCATTTCTTAACAAGCTCTCTCACATTTGATTATTCCTTACTATGAATTACAATATGGCTTCTGCTAACAAAACTTCCTTCAACCCATGCTTTCCTTGACTTATCCCATTTCAGAACAACTGAATTTATTTAATTTTTTTGAACAGTTCAATTCTGTTCTGTTTTGCTCTCTCATCTGCCTGGAATTCACTTTCCTTATATCTCCATATAGATGTTTCATTTGGATATTGTCATCTCGTTATTAATGTCATCAGAACTGATAAATTCATACTAATCTCACTTATTGAGTAAAAGTAACAACATAAATTAATCTAATTTGAATAATAAAAGCCAATCAAGCTGCTTAATAAAAAGATAAAAATCACTAATAAACTTCTCTATGATGACTTGTCTATAAAGAGATGCTGTAAAATAACGGACTTTTTATTATGAAAAAACTTAAATGCAAAGGAAGACTAATATGATTCCTTGTATAATCATCACATAACTTCCATAATTATCTAAGAATGTCTAAGAATGTATTATCTATACCCTAACTACTTCTGGAAATCATATATTTTCATTTATAGAAATTTAAATATGTATCGTATCTCTAAAATATAAGGATTCTTTTTTAGAAAACATAGCTACGATATCACTCATACCCATATTTTAAAACTAATTTATATCCTCTAATTTTCAGTCATTGTTCATATCTTTCCATTTGTCTTAAAAATTCCATCATTTTCATTTTGTTTTTTTGAATTAAAATCCAAATAAACCTATTTTAATTGGTAGATACACACATGTGCACACATATGTGTATGCACTCACACATATATTCTTTTATCTGCAAATTTCACCTGTGTTTATTTTTTGACATAATTTATTTGTTGAAAAAACAAAATCTTTTTCCCGTAGAAATTTATAGAGTCTGGATTTTACTGATTACATCTCCATACCATTGGTTAGGACATTTCTCTGACATTTGTGTTTTTGTAAATGAATTGTTGGATCTAGAGGTTTCACCAGATTCAGGTTTAACAATTTGGACAGAACTACTTAAGCGGTATTATATGTTCTTCCATCAGATGGCAAATTTTGTCTCTTTTTTTGTGATATTATCAGCCATGATGATTAATATCTATATTTATTTTTCCATGACTGGTTTATTAAAGTGAATTTAATGTTGCTAAAAACTAGTGGATCATATTTCAATGATAATCACAGTATTTTTGGCAAGATTTATTCAGTAGAGCCAGTAGATCAAAGGTATATTTCAATTTAGCTTTGATAAAATTATTATTAATTTTGAATGGGAATTAATGCTATTTATATCCTATTTCAACAGCTGCTTCCAATGAATTAATTTCCTTTGAAAACATGTTGTATATAAATGTGTATTATAAAATGAGTGATTTAGAATAGTCAGATGAGGCAATATTTTGGAAATTATCAATAGAATATCTTTCAGATCTTAGAATTTAATATGCTTTTGAATTAAATTTTAAAAATTTGACTTTACATAAATAGAAAATACACTCAAATAATTTTGGATCATGTTTATAAAGCCCAAATCCATTAAAATACAGAAAATGTTATGGAAAATTTTTTTTTTTTTTGTGAGGAAGATCAGCCCTGAGCTAACATCCATGCCAATCCTCCTCTTTTTGCTGAGGTAGACCAGCTCTGAGCTAACATCTATTGCCAATCCTCCTCCTTTTTTCCCCCCAAAGCCCCAGCAGATAGTTGTATGTCATAGTTGCACATCCTTCTAGTGGCTGTATGTGGGACGCCACCTCAGCATGGCGGGAGAAGCGGTGTGCACTTAACCGCTAAGCCACGGGGCCGGCCTGAAAAATGTTATATTTTTTAAAGCTAAAGAATTCTCTCCAGGTAAACTAGACTAAACACCTCAATTTTCTGATGAGAATGCTCTTAACATTGATTTTCCAAGTTATCATTTCAATTAGTGGTTGAGGTAACACAAGTGCATACATCTCTAAGCATGACACTTAAGCAAAATTGTGAAGTGAAATATATCTGCCATGCATCTTAATCTTGTTTTTGATATTAAATCAGCCGTTCCACATTTACTTCTATCCTAGGCCTGTTTCCATTTCTTTAATACACGATATGCCTTTATTCTACACCAACATGTCTTATAAAACCACTGAAATTTTCTTTTTTTTTTGTACTTTTGTCCATGAATATCTTGACTAACTGGTATTATACACTCAGAACTCAACATAGTTCAAATTTATATTCTGTAATATCTAGTGTGTATATTCTGATCTAAACAAAGTAACCTTTGGTGTTATGGGCTTCATATTTTATTTTTCTACTGGAATTTTAAAAAATTATTAGGCAATTTCTTCTGAAGGTGGCATATTTAGTACATATCTTCATGGAATAATGCATATGATTACTTGCCTTCAAAGGGAAACCTTCAAGTAAAATTTCTTAATTATATAATCTCATTTTAGCTTTATTTTTGTGGTTAGCAGATATTAATGTTTCATATTAACAGTAATGCAATGGAACAATCAACAAAAGAATTTTTAAACTGTGTAATCTACTAGTTACTGACAACAATTTAAGTAGCAATCACTCAGCCTAGCTTATATGAAGAACAGTAGTTAGCCTTATGGGCAATAAATTACACAGTGTACTATCAGGTTAATAATGCTTGAACTGCTAAACTGTCTGACTTGTTTCCATTAAAAGGTATACCTGGTTTAGCAAATAGAAAAAGCTTCTAAGAAAGCCCATCTATCATAACAAATCTTTCTGCATCTTGTTTGAGTACCTAACCGCTATGTGTTGTAACTCTTTGTACATTTGTATGTTGGATTTTTATATAACTTCTACAAATAAGTCGTATTTCATGGGGTTAGTTTTTTCAAAACACAAGTCAATGCATGGATAACTTACACACTTACGTACACATATTGACTCCTTTGACTTTCGAGTATTTGGTGAAGCTTATTATAGGATTGAAAATAGAGGGAGAGAGAGGTTAATGCAGTGTTTCTTAGAGTGCTGTCTAAGCGCGATCAGCTCAGATTCCTGTGGGTTCTATGTTAAGAATGCATATTCCTGCAAATAACCAACATCTACTGAATCACAATCTATGGAGTGGGTTCAAGGACATGCATTTTTATCAAGTTCCTGAGAGAACGTTTGCTCAAACTGCAGTTTGAAGCCCACTGATTTAGGTCTTCTAAAATTACATTTTTGAGATAATTGACAGTTCAATCTAGGGCATGTTTCTTCCAATGTTATTTTTTAAATCATTGAACTGTCTAGTTAATATGTAAGGTAAATATGTAGGTAGTCAAGATTTAACATTTATGTGAATATAGGAAGCATATGTAATGGAGTAAAGCAAGAAAAAATAAAGTTTTTTGTTTTTCATTTTGAAAGGCCTTAAAAGTGGTATTTTGAAGGCTCAAATATTTATTAAAGAAACATATAATGTAAAACATATTCATGAGAGAGGTATAGAGGGGCACATTATGTACCTTTTTCTTAAGATCATAAGTGGGTGAGATAGGAAGAGGGAGATTAATTTTTCTTTTAATTTTTCATCTGTTAAAACAATTTTATGGAACGAAATTTAAGTCTTTGAGACATCTTGTCACTAACGGTGACAAGTCTCTACTATAATTTTGGAATGTTATATTAATAATTTTACATCAACCATATTTAATTGTATATACATGTTCTTATAATATAGTTATGGAGTCTGAAAAGTGGAGTATTTAGATAATTTTCCTGGAAGTTCACCGAGCTTGCAGGTGATATACCTGCAGTAGAAATTGAGGAAATTTTATTTCAGGGGATATCCATTTATTATATTTTGTCTGCTGCCTTACCTCCTTTCCTATCTCCTGTACTTTCCTCTATACATATTTTATATATTAATTTGTTTCATATCTATCATAAAGTTACCAATGTACAATAATTTGTGATTCTCCAAGTGTTTTCTAAATGAAAATAATATAAACACATTTTCAAAAAGTAAAGTTATTCTTTTCCAAGAGGTTTGACCATGATAGAAGTTGGCTTCCTTTTATTAAATAGTAAAATAGAGCACAATTACATAGTCACAAAAGAATGTTTTCCACCATTAAAAATTAAAATAATACACACAAATTATACAGCCTTACTCCAGGAGTAGCACCGATTATTAATACAATGTCTATATTTCTAGTACTTTTTCTTTGCTCTTAAATATATGTATACACAGAAAAATAAAGTTTCCAAAGTGTATGTTTTATATAAAATTACAGAGTAAATGTATTATTTTACATCTTGTTTTATTCAATTAAGTTAGAAATTTGAAAATATTTTCAGGACAGTTCATGCAAATATGCATAATTCTTTTAACTGTGGTATAGAATCCCAAATGTAAATATACCATAATTGACGTAATATTCATTTATCAATAAATATTTGTGTTCCTAACATTTGCTATTATAAACATGTCATAAAGAATATCTTTGTCATACTTTTGTATGTACATGTATAAAAATGATCTGTAGTGAATGCCAAGAAAGAGAATTTCTGGGTTAAAGTGTGTGCATAGTGAGTGCTATACATTATACAGTTTTTTATGTTGTCCAATCCAAACTATAAGAAAGAATCACTAATTTTACTCTATACTTTATGTATTACTGAGGTAGAGAATTTTTTATATGTTCATTTGCTACTGGTATCATCTTTTGCATGAAATTCTTCTTCATGTATCTTACAAATTTTGGGTTTGTCTTTTCATTCTTTTTTTTTTCTTTTTTTTTTTGTGAGGAAAGTCAGCCCTGAGCTAACATCCATGCCAATCCTCCTTTTGCTGAGGAAGATTGGCCCTGAGCTAACATCGGTGCCCACCTTCCTCCACTTTATGTGGGACGCCGCCACGGCATGGCCTGACAAGCAGTGCATTGGTGCGCACCTGGGCTCCGAACCCGGGCCGCCAGCCGTGGAGCATGCGCACTTAACCGCTATGCCATGGGGCTGGCCCCTTTTTCATTATTATTGATGTCAGAAATTTTATTTATTTTAGAAATGGAATCCTTGTCACATTTGTGGCAAATATTTATGCCCATCCTACCTACCTACCATACCTTTTCTGGTATGCTTTAAAATTTTTACATTTTTATTTAGTAAAATGTATTAATCTTCCATTTTTATTGGTCTGTGCTTTCTGTTTTGCTAAAAATCCTCAGGGTTTTAAAATATGTCCTGTATTTTTGGTAATTTTATTTGAACTATCATGCTTATTTCAAATCTTTATTCAAATGCAGGCTTTTATCAGGTTTCTGGCAAGCCAAGGAATAAAGACCCCAGACAAAAACATAAAGGGTTGTCTCTCTGACTCTCTCCTTCTGTTTGGTGCTACTTTCCTCTGGCTGTTTAATTCTCAGTTACTTTCCATGTTTTGACAAAGAAGGTTCAGAAGGTCCAAGATTGCATAACCCTTCTACATAGTGACCCCAGAGGAAGGAGGACCCTCTCGTAGTCCATAAAATATGTATCAAATCTCAGTAAAAACTAATCTGCCTGCTTTGGTTCACAAAATAATCCCTGACTCAAGTACCATGGCTAAAGGGAGAGAGGATCTGTTGGGTGGCCTAGAAAATATATCCACTCTGAGGCATATAGTGTCTATGAGAAACTTTTGATAGAAAGTCCCAGGCAGACTTTGTGCAGCGAGAGAGAGGTGGAGATAGAATATGCAAGCCATTAGAAACGTTTCGCTTTTTGGTTGACTATATCTGAATTTCATGCTGATATTTCATCATATAGATAAAGGAATAGAGACCTCTGGCCAAATATAAATGAACTATAAAAAAGAAGAGATTTTCCGAGCGTGATTCTGAAAGCCCTCCACATGTTTCTATGGGAGAAGAGTGCATGAGTCAGGGCGTGGAGAGCTTTATGACTGAAAAGTCACCAAATTCCCCTCTCTTAGTATTCCCATTTATTTCTTATTGTTTCCATCTCTGTACTGAAATTCCCATCTATTTACACGTTCTCCATCTTTTCTACTAGAGCCTTTAATGTATTTTTCATAAGTTTTTAAAAATTTTCTCTCTGATAGTTCCAACAACTGTGGCATATCTGAGTCTAATTTTGTTGATTACTTCCTCTATTAAGAAAGTGTTGCAGGGGCCAGCCCAGTGGCATAGTGGTTATGTTCGTGCACTCTGCTTTGGTGGCCCAGGGTTCATGGGTTTGGATCCCAGGCATGGACCTATTCACCACTCATCAAGCCATGCTGTGGCTGCATCCCGTATATAAAGTACAGAAAGATGGGTACAGATGTTAGCTCAGGGGAAAATCTTCTTCAAACAAAAAGAGGAAGATTGGCAACAGATGCTAGCTCAGAGCCAATCTTCCTCATCAAAAAAAAAAAAAAAGAATGTGTTGCATTTTTTATTTATTTGTGTGTTTCATAATTTTTGGTTGAAAGATGGATATTTTATGTAAACTGACAGAGACTAAGGTAAATAGTATCTATGCCTGCAGATGGGCACATTTCTTTTTCTGTTAGGCCTTTAGTGTGGGATGTTGAGTCAATTTACTTTGGAATTAATCTGGGTTTGTGTTTGGTTTTGTTATTGCTATGGTTATGCTCACCACACCACAGACTTCAAATTCCTCTAGTGTTATCTTGTTCTTAGTGTGGGAGTCAGTTTGCTTGAGGGTTTTATCAGCGTTGCCCTATCCTCAGTTTTAGCTCTGGGGTAGTCCAAGAACAGGGTGTTGGCTGATCTGATGTCTGGTGAGAACTTGCTTCCTGGTTCGCAAAAGGCCATCTTCTCATTGTATCCTCACATGACAGAGCAGAGAAAGAGAGCAAGCCATCATGGTCTCTGCTCATAAGGGTGCTAATCTCAATCATGAGGGCTTTTCCCTCATGACCTAATTACCTCCCAAGGGCCCTACCTCCTAATAGCATCACACTGGGGGTTAGGATGTCAACATATGAATTTGGGGGTGACACAAACATTCAGTGCAAACCTGTACCCAATTATGTTTGTGAAGAAGAGCCTAGGAGTGGATGTGGCTCTTGGATCTGGGGCTTCCAGGGTTTATGTACCCTCATGATGGCACACATTTATCTTTAATAATTTATTAGAAATATTACATCATTTCTTCTCAGCAGTTTGTTTATCACATGGCACCTACCACAGGTTTGCAAGTGTTTGTGACTGTAACTCCTTGGAGTTGCTTGTCTTTCCTCAGATTTCAGGCTGGCTGGCTGTCCTCATTCATTTTTCTGAGAGGTTCAAGAAAAGTTACTTTTTTAAGGTTATCTGGCTTTTCTTGTGTTACGGGTGGGATTGGCACGCTTTCCAGTTTTTTTCCATCTAAAGCAGAAGCCGGAAATTATCCCCTTAATTTGTTTTAATTTGCAATATGCCATTTTCTCATTCATTATTTTGTTCAAAATCATTTGTTGAAAACATAAGTTTACAAAGTTTATGCTAATCTCAGACAGTTTACAAAAATAAATATCCTCATTGTTAGGATGATAGGCAACTATTCCTCTCTGAATGTTTCCTTTCATACGGAGGATATTCCACTAGAGGAACACTTCTGATGTCTCCCTCCCGTCTCCTTTATGTATAGGAAGAAGAGTGATATTTTGTTAGTGAATTTGAGAGTGGACCTGGGAATGTGTAGTTCAGCCCACTTCTTTTTCTCTAATTTTGTAAGTCAGATCATTCGGAGCCAACATTTTGCTCTTCTCCTTCACAGCACACGTCTTTTACAAGCCGACTGCGCATGGGAATGCCTGAAATGATCCTGAGCTGCCTATAACTGGGGGGTAAGGTGTCTATGAGGTTTGGTATTAAGAAGTCTGTTACTGCCACTCACTTATATCACATTTTTTCCTAAAAGCCTTCACAATAATAAAGGTTCTATTTTGAAATGTGTGTGCCTTATTATTGCTTGCCCTTCTCAGATTGAGTTCTAACAAAGATGGATAGAAAAAGATATTACTTTTAAGCTCCTTCAAATCATAAGCAACAGCAGCTTCATGATCATCACTAATATTTCCCAATTGGTATGTCAGTTTGCTAAGAATTTAATGCAATATCTAAATTAGTTCTCACAACAGTTGTATAAGGTTGGTGAGAATACTTTTTCTTATGTTATATTATGGCTACTTATCTAAGTATCATCACAACCCGTGATGATAATCTTTTAGAAACTCTGCCTTACAGGACTTTTACCTAATCAGTTCTGTTCATTCCCTTCCAGCCTACTCAGCTATTCACAACTGGCTTATTTATCTATTGCTGTGTAATCAGTTACCCAATATCCTAGTGGCTTAAAACAACATTTGTGAATTCACAGTTTCTGTGGATCAAAAACCTGGGTGAACCTTAACTAGGAGCCTCTTGCTCAGGGTCTCTCACAGACTGTGACTGAGTTGTCAGCTGGGGCTGCAGTCTTCTCAAGGTTTGACTGGGGGAGGACCTGCTTCCCAGCTCGCACATGTGGATGTTGGCCGGCCTCAAGTCTTAATTGACATTTGGCCTAAGATAATAGTTGATTGCCACATGGGCTTCTCCATAGGGCAGCTCACAAAATGACAGCTTGCTTCTCTGAAAGCAAGCAGGAAAGAGAAATGGAGAAAGAGAGAAAGAGAAAAAAAGAGAAGGCTAACAATATAAGTGACATATCATCTTTGTTGCCATATTCTGTTTAGTAAAAGCAAGTCACTAGGTTAAGCCCTCACTCATGAGGAAGAGATTACGCAAGAGCATGAGAACTAGGAAGTGAGAAACATGGAGTGGGGAGACAGAGTCAACAACCATGCCTATACTTAAGACCTTGTTATATTTTTAATCACTCCACTTCATGACATGTTAAACCTCATACGTCACTCTTTGATTTCAACCACTTATTGTTTCATCTCTCATACATTGACTGCTAATGGCTGGTTCAACAGCCTCATTCCGACTTCTCGTGCTTTCACTCTCTTCTTCAACTCCGTGTGTCTCTCTTTTGTCCTCTTTCCTTTTCTAAGCTAAATCCAAAAATTCTTGTGGGACGTATTCACTATACCTGCTGACATTATGATCAAGAGCCCCAAATCTTGTCCTACCTAGCACCACTTTTCTTAATAGAATTCCTGAGGTTATTATAGACAAAGAAAATTGTGCAAATACATAAAAACCATTTTCTTATTATATATGTGATGAACCAATTCACTAATACATAGCTATGGGGATCTGGGTTGGAATGTTGATCTTGAGCCATAATAAGGTCCAGAAAGCACAAGTTACCTGTAAATCTCCAAAGAGTTCACGGATTTTTAACTATTAACCTTACTGCCTCAGCAGTTATTGTGGAATGAACAATGTGATGGATTATGCCTCTCTGATTATGACATTCTCAGTTATAAAGACTCTTAGAAACAGGCAAAGGAATATTATTAAAAAAATCTATAGTAAGTTTTTTCACAATTTGATCATAAGCTTTTCTAAACATGTTTCCTAAGGCTTTAAACCTCACCCTTATTCTTTTCAAAACCAGATGACAACCTTGCTTTGTATAATATAGGTTTTTAGACATGTAGCCCATTGATTTGTTGGCCCATATATCAGTTTATCTTAATGTATATCCATCCTGATTTCTTCATTTTGCCTTCTCCAAAGAGGTAAACTTCTTCCTATGCAAAGCAAATTCATGTCTCTGTACTGTAGAGATTGACCCTTCCTGTCATTTTAGAAAAAGAAGTGCATCCATTTTCAAGGCTCTCTACTGTGTATCTTTTCCTTTTCAATCGGTTTCTTTCCCTGAGCACATAAATGTGTTTTAAGTTTTTAACACCTTAAAAAAGAAGCCGGCCATGACCCACAACTCTTTTTCTTTTTATAGCCAAGCTTTAAAAAGAGAAACCTTTGCTCCCAGTCTAGATTTTTACCTCCCATTCACTATTTAACACATTTTAATCTGACTCCTGTACTCAACTTTCCACTGAAACTTTTCTCACTAAGGTTATCAATGATTTTTACCACCAAGTCCGTTGAGCACTCCAGTCCTTATCTTATTCAAACTCTTTTGTAGTATTTGACATTCTTGATCATTCTTTTTTCCTTGAAATTCTCCATGGGCTTTACTAAGATCTTTATTTTGGCTCAGGCAGGCATCAGTTTATATCTGAATTCAGAAATGCTCAAGGTAAAACCAATTCAGCCATGCTACATGAAACAGAACTTTGTGAGCTCATTCTAAAGTCAACTATGCAGTAAAGTAAATTGAAACTCATTACTGGAGGGTAATTTTGACTGCCCTGCCTGGGGGCATTCCCAAGGCTTATCTTTGAATATAGGTAGGATGTTCTTCAGTTCAGAAGCTTTCATTTTTAGGCTGTTCAGCTTTCACGGAAGAGTATTAGTCCTCCTCAGCTGAGTATGTGTTCAATGAGTGTCTTATAATAGTTTTCAAGCAATTGTTTGCCAGAGAGTATAATCTTGTGTTTAACCTGTCTGAAGATTTATCAAATTCTCAGTTTGGAGAAATGATATTGAGGGAATATTGATGAAAAGATATGCAAATTGTCCCCTCTTTTATAAATGCGAACGTACCACACACTAACCCTTCCCAAACAAGAGAGATCAGGTGTATATCACATTATGCTGGTCCCATATAAACTTGCTTTATATGGAGGAGACAATATAAGGTAGTGATTAAGAACTTGTACTTGAGAGTGAGTCAGCTCTGCGTTTGAATTCAGTTCAATAAAATCTGAATTAGGTAATCGTGTAAAATACCATTTCATATCACTAAACCTAAAAGAAATCATAATAATACTCATGTGTATAAGTTAGCCTTCAAGTTCAGGAAACAACCACTCTAGTAATATTCAGCATACTCTCTCATCCTATTCTGGCTAATAGTACACCTAATATTACGACTAATATTAAAGTTCTCAGAAATCAGAAGCTTTGTTCATGTGTATATACTTGAGAATTTATCACGAGACCACAAGACCTTGTCTCTGTTTATCAGTCAGCGAACTATGTGTAATACCTTCTTTCCCGTCTCAGGAATTCTTTTTCTGTCTTTTTCTCCTATTCAACCACTGCAGTTTATAAATTGTATATGGTTTATTTTAATAATATTCACTCTATATTTTTAAAAATGTGTGTGTTGACATGTGTGTCAGCATTTCTCTTCCTCACTGACTCAAGATGTAAACTTTTTGGGGGTGGAAGTTTTTTCTTTCTTTGTCTTGTGTTTTCGTTAGCTTCTTAGATTTTTGGCGTCATTAGTTTATACAGTAACTGGTCATTGGAAAGCATTTCAAAAACGATTGTTGATTGTATGTATAAATAAGTAAATGATAAAATGCAGTATATAATGGCTTTATTTGGAGTTCTGTCTTCTGTTTTATCAAGATTGCATCAATAGTTTGAATAAATCGATGGAAAATACTTATCAAATTTGCAGATGACATTTACAGGGGAAATACAGCCCTCATCAGCCCGTATGGTACACTCCAGGGGCTATGCAGAGGGTGTCAGTGACAGATGTGTCCTGGAGTCAAGTCAACATGGTCTTGTAGGTGTGGAAGTCTGGTTTGTCAGGGGTTACAACAACCAGTGCTTGAGGCCACAGATCGCTTCCTAGTACCCAGGCCTGTTCCCGTGAAAGGGGGCCCCAGAGCTGGGTCCTGTCATTCCAAAGCTGTAAGCTGGGGGCTTACCCAGCAAACCAAATGGTGTGAACTGGTAGCGGATGAGTGAGAGTGGGTGCCTATTTAGCGAAGTTGTTGTCCCCAAGAAGTAGAGAGTGTCATTGCCGGGGAGGTGGGGTCCTAGCGCTGCAGCAGGTGCTCCTCATACTCCTGGAATGGCGGGGCCACTTTCTCGTAGGGGTAGGTATTGCTAGTGCTCAGCCTAGATCAGCAGCCTTTAATGGCAACATGGGACCCAGAAACCAGAGGTGTCTGTGAGCTCCTGCAGGATGACAGGGCTGAAGGAGGCGTGGTGCACAGACTCTGCTCCATGGCACAGGCCTCCTCCTATACCACAGCCACCGACACCACAGGCCTGCCCTGCTGCCCAACCCTATCTCCTGCCTCCCTGGATTGAATAGATTTTAACACTGTTTATGAAAAAAAAATAAAAGCACGGGCTAATGATAAAAACAGACAATATTTAAGAAGATATGGTAATTGTAATTTTGTATGCATGTAAAAACATATATGAAGTGTGAACAGAAATAACAAAAAGGAGAAATTGACACATCCATGATCATAATGGAAGATATTAATCAGCCCTTATGACTACTCATAGATCCAGCAGAAAAATAATTTGCAAATATATAGAAAATTCAGAGAACAAAATCAACTTTGATATGATTGGTAAATCCCTGCATCCAAAAAATGGATGGTCCACATTTATATACAGCATACCTAGGACATTTATAAAAATGGCCCAAGTGCTAGTCTATGAGGATGTCTCCAAAAAAATTCCAAAACTCTTCCTCATACTTCTCATGTTATAGACCTGTTATATATCAGCAATATAAAAATAGTCTGTAAGGAGTTTTTGAAGATAGCATCCTGGATATATCTCCTTTTCCATTACCTACTTCAATTCTCTGGCTTTTCTGAATAAAATAGTTTCTGGATCAGATGAGAATAGAGTGCAAGTGAGGCCTCATACTCAGGTGAGAACTTGCAGAAGGAACTAGGACCAGCTATCCCCTCCACTGTTAAGGGAATAAGAGAATATCCCCTGACTAATATCTCTATCTTTATTTCTCTCTCTATCAATCTCTATACCTATATATATTTCTATGATGCATTATTTTAATTTTATAAAGAATGTTTAATGTTGTGTGGATATAATTATTACTTACTCTGAATATTCTGCCCTGTCTCTGTTAAAGCACTTAGTTCCCTTCAAGTCAACAGATACTTAGAGTAGTTGCCCCTTATCTGTGGTTTTGCTTTCAGAGGTTTCAGTCACCTAGTCAACTGTGATTCAAAGATATTATATGGAAAATGCCAGAAGTAAACAATTCATAAGTTTTAAATTACATGCCATTCTGAGTGGCGTGATGAAATCTCACCCCTGTCTGCCCAGGATGTGAATCATCTCTTTGTCCAGCATATCCATGCTGTATGTGCTACCTGCCCGTTAGTCATTTAGTAGCCTCTGGGTTATCAGACCCACCATCAGTGTATCGCAATGCTTGTGTTCAAGCATTAAACATTTTACTTAGTAATAGCCCGAGGTGTGAGAGTAGGGATGCTGGAAATGTATTACAGTATGTTGTTATAATTGTTCTATTTTATTGTTAGTTATTGTTGTTAATCTCTTACTGTGCCTATTTATAACTTAAACTTTAAAGTTTATAAATTATAACTTTATCATAGGTATATATGTATAGGAAAAAAATGGTATATATATAGGGTTTGGTACTATCTGCAGTTTCCGGCACCCACTGGGGGTCTTGGAACATATCCCCAGCAGATAAGGGGGGACTACTGTACTGCACGTACTCACATGCCCAGAAAATGCATATGCAAATGCAGTTCTTTACTTCAAGGGATCTCATTTTTTTAGAAAACAGAATTTTACAATAATTACTATATGCTATTTCAAATGTGCAATTTAAATATTGTATGTATTTAAAATGGCATCCAGTGATATATAATAATATTATAGTCCCATCAAAGATTAATTCTATGCTTATTTCTTAGCCAGTTTATTTACTAATTCTGTCAATTGACAGCTATAGATATACCCTCAGATTTCCTTTTGGTTGTGTTGAATTTTTGTTGTCATCAGCAGATCCAATAGG
The DNA here is from genome assembly GCF_057802395.1 of Ceratotherium simum simum. NCBI lineage: Eukaryota > Metazoa > Chordata > Mammalia > Perissodactyla > Rhinocerotidae > Ceratotherium > Ceratotherium simum. The sequence goes on along the minus strand of NC_141927.1, from coordinate 11,345,274 downwards.
AGATGTCTCACAAATATTCTGTTCAGAAGCTCAAAACTAGAGATCGGAATGTGCTGGTTAGTTATATGTCTATTGTCTCCACATGTTTCTAAGCTTGCTGAAGAGACTTAATATATTTTATTAATCTTTGAAACTCCAAATAACTGAAATATCACGTGATAAATAGTAGGTTGTTGTGATTTCTTTCTCAATCAAAGAATTAAGTTACAATGAACTTAAGTTTCCTGAACTTTTGCAGTATTCCTATTTTTTCCATATTGTGGGGTTTGGGAAAGCTTAAAGTTTTAAATTTGCATAGAATGCTTACATTTATATTAACATATTTAACTGAAGTATTCATCATTCTCCAGTTATAATCATAAAGATAGGCTCATGGGAAACAATAAAAACACTCTTATTGTTAGTCCTTAGCAGCAGATTGATACATGACCACTCAGTTGGACAAAATAAGTTTCCCCAAGTCTTCATAAATTAAAACTAATCTAGCTATTTATATAATATGGTGGAAACTAAACTTTCAAGATTTTGATTCAAATTGAACTGGGACAAGATTTCAAGTCAATATATTGAAATATTGTAGCATCCGTCTTTTCTGAATGAATTATATTGTTTTAGAAAAGGTTAGTTTCTTTTTTCATTCATTTTGATTAACTAACAGTCTTACCAGAAGTGGAATACCATGGCTAGTGGAACAGTATACTCAACTCAAATGTTCAATATTATTCTTAATACAAATAGCTTATAATATCCAATAAAGTCACTTTATTTTGACATGAACTAAAATATCTAATAAACGGGTGACAAAAGCACTTAATGAAAGCCGTCGTTACCTTGAGTTAGAAAGAGATTTATTTAACTGGTTAGGATTCTGACTGAAATAATTGCATTCGATTTGTTAATAGGTGTCTGAATTTTTTTTATAGGCTGCAATTTTTTTAACTGTTCCATTGACAGTTCAGCGTTCACAAGACCAGCTCTAGTTCTGTCATCAACTCACTGCAGGAATTCCAAATTTACATTTGCCAAACAATGGGGAAATTACTTTACCTACAGTGCTTATTCTGAAATATAATTTAGGATATGGTGTTTATTCTTCTGTTTTTTAATGGCAGCTACTGAGAAATCACTTTTATTGGGAATCCAAACAACTGAAATTTATTTCATGCTCTATAATTTTATGAGAAGCAAGTGATAATAAACAGGCTGATACCATGACTGTACTCATAAAAGTAACTTAGAGACTATGGTCAGTACAGTGTCTGTATTAATAATTGTAATTTGTGCAATAAGATACTGGATGTGTGTGGAACGAAGTCATGCATATTAAAGACGACTATTACTGAGTGAACTATCAGAAGAAGAGGATAGCTTGTTTTCTGAGACTTCAGGCTCTGGAGTCCAACGGCCTGGATTTGGCTCATTATTATTCACTGTAGTTGCAGTGTTAGATTCAGGTTATGTTACTCTAGCTATGAAAACATTGGAACCTGTGCATTTTGCGTGTGTTAATGCCCAGTTCATTAGAAATGTTTATCCATTTTTACGGCATGAACTTATAAATACCTGATAATAATAATTTTCATTTTACAGGTGAGGAAAGCCACACAACCATGGTTGAGGAACGCGCCCACGTTTACTGGCCAGTATATGTAGAAACCGTGTTATTAGACTCGCCGAGTGTCCGTAGATACCTAGGATATTTATTCTGTTATGAATACTGTTCTAAATATATTACTGTAGCATAGAAAAGGGGGTGATGTAGAGCTCTGACAGGACTCTGTAAAAGAAGTGTACAGTATCTAATTTTTAAGAGAATATAATCTGAATAGAAAATTACAAATATCATTTCTTACCCAAAAGACATCCCCAAAATAAGAATTGGAGTTTTCATTGGTTATAAATCGAGTGCAGAGTTACTTTAGATGCTGTGTACTAGAAAATGTCACATAGTCCTAAACAGTCATTGTTATTATTATCATCCTTTGCATATACCTAACTCAGGTGTTTCAAACAAAAAGTAAATTTGCATTTTTAAAGGTTTTCTTATTGGAGTTAATAAATGACAGTTTTACCTTCATTGCATCTATTTGGCCCCCATCTCTATTTATCAAAAATGTCATATATATTTGCTATTTCCTCATGTAAATGTAGATTTCAGTGACCACCAGGCCTGTGAACTACATGTCCAGTCTGTGCTTAATGGTTGTTCGGTAAGTCTTAATACATTTGGTTTTGTTCACTCGTTTGTTTGTTCTAATTCCCTACAGATATTTTCAATCATGGACTTGCTTGTGTTTCATTCTCATATTGGGAAACAGAAATTCTGTAGTAAAATATATATATTACTTTCCTGTAGTAATTGTTCTAGTCTTTCAAAAATGCATTTTGTGTACTCTTCTCATTCTGACTTAACCTCATTTGTTACATTAATTTTCCCTTTGGCTTTGATATCTACTTAATAGATATCCTTGATATCTATTATCTACCATGGCAATAATAAATTCTTTAATTTACATAAATAAGTGATATTAACATGTATGCATATGGAAAATAAGGAAACAAATCAAAGCAATCGTAGAATACCTTTCAGGGTATTTAAAATCTTGAAGTTTCAGAGTCAGGACCAAGGAAAGTTTAACCAAAAAAAGATATAATAAAAACTGGCATATCATAAGATCATCAATGGTGATTTTTCAGTAATATTTACCAAATACTTTCTATGAGGCCTAATGTGGATGTTTGTAATGAAAGATGAATGAGATCTCTGTATTTGCAACATATAGAATTTAGACGAGTATTTATAACCTTATTGAAAAGATGCTTTCTTGATCTGAATGCCTTTCTAATGAAGAGACAGGAATGAATGCTGTGAATTAACTCTGAAAAAAAGAAATAATGGCTGAATCTAATAAATATGTATAGGAAACTACATTTGAAGACCACAGCAGAGAGTAACTCATAAAAGCAGTGATATGGATGTAGATGTGATGTGATATGAAAGTCACTGGCAACCCCCCTCAATAAAATTAATATATGTACCATCTTTATTATTGTGGATTATTGACCAATTATTGTGGATTGCTGACTCAGAGATCAGGTTTTGTTGTTGTTACTGTTCATCTGTTTGTTTTGCATGATGGAATACTTTTGTATCCTATTGCTTTGGCTCTGTAAATAGTAATCCTTGATAATGTGACACATTTTTCTTTCTATTTGTAAACATTACATTAAAGTATCGTAAACCCTACAGAGAAGCACACAAATCATAAGTGCACTCGATGAATTTTCACCAAGTGAACATATCCATGTAACTAGTACTTAAAGAAACAAAACATAAATAGAACCACAGAAACCTGCTTTGCCTCTTTCGACCACCAAACCCTCCAAGGATAACCACTATACTGACTTCTAGTATCATAAATAAATTTTGCCAGTTTTTGGACTTTTTACAAATGAAATCATACAGTATATACTCTTTTCTTTCTGCTTCTTTTATTTAATATTGTGATCTTGAGATATCCAAATTACTTTATAGATAGTTTCAAATCATTCATTCTCAGTGTTCACAGGCTGTCCAATAGAACTCTCTGTAATATTGGAACAATTCTACGTCTGCACTGTAATATCTATGCTGTTAAAGTACAGTAGCGTGATCCATGTATAGTTATTGAGCACTTACAATATCGCTGGTGTAACTGAGAAACTAAACATTTAATTTTATTTAAGTTTAAATTTAACAGGTTTCATGTGGCTAGTGGTTACCATATTGGGCAGCACAGTATAGAGTATACATTTGTGTGACTATACCACAATTAAATCATCCTTTCTTCTGTAGAAAAACATTCTTGTAGCTGCAGGCTCATACTATTATGAATGGTGTTCTTATGCAATATCTCTTCTATGTCTTTGGGGGAAAATACATATACATTTCCATTGAGTACTTATATAGGAGTTGTATTACAACTTTCAACTTCAATAGACTATGTCAAATAATTTTTCAAATTGGTCAGACCAAATTACCGTTTTTACAGCAATGTATATGTGTTCTAGTTACTCCACATTCTCATCAATTGTCTGTCTCGTTCATTTTCACCATTTTGGTGTACAATATAGCAATTGTGGTTTCAGTTTCCATTTTTTAAAATTATTATTAAAGAAAGGGAGCATTGTTTCCTATATAATGACAATGACACTACTTCTGTGGTATTCCCCTCCTGAATACTCATTACCCTAGCATAATCATAAGAAAAATATCATAAAAATCACAACTGAAAGACATTCTAACAAAATATCTGAGCCAGTACATCTCAAAACTGTGAAGGATATAAGAAGCCAGAAAAGTCTAAGAATCTGTCACAGCCAAGAGGAGCTTAAGCAACATGACTACTAAATGGAATGTAGTATACTGGAGGGGATCTTAGAACAGAAAAAAGTACATTAGATAAAAACAAAGGAATTCTGAATGAAGTCTACACTTCAGTTAGCAATAATGTATCATATTGGTTGATTAATTGTATCAAATAGACTTTACTGAGGCATCAGTAATAGGGGAATCTCAGTGTAGGGTATATGGGAATTCTCTGGAGTATCTTCAGTTTTTCTCTCAATCTTCAATTGTCCTAAAATAAAAAGTTTATTCAAAAAATAGATCTATAATGCATTTGTTTTTTTGCTTTATTTCCACTCTCTTGAGGCTCCTGCTCTGAAATCTTAAAAAACGTTAAAAACTCTGCTAATAAATATATGGATCTATCTCAGGGAAAGTAAAAGTTGAAGTTTTCTTATCTACATGTGCTTAAAAGAATGAAATAATTTTTTTTCAAAATGCAGTGTAAAAGGTCACTGAATACTCAAAGGTACCTTTTGTAGACTCTGAAAGAGATTAAAAGGAACATAGATTGCTAAACTGCCTCACTGCACTAATACTCTATGATTGACTTACTGTGACAAATAGTAAATGAGATTTTTTTAAAAGACCATGATGCCACAGTGACCAGTTATTCTGCCCCGAGCATCTATAGGTAACAAAGCCAAAATATGTCCTTTTTTTTTTTTTTTGATAAAGAAATATCACTTTTATTTTATCTTTCAGCACACCTGATCTCCGTGAATATATTTCCCTTCAGACGTTGCCAAGGTCAATGGAATTTTGACTTGTCTGGTGCATTAGTACTGGATACACAGTTTAAGCCTTCCTAAAGCAAATATTACTCACCATCTATCAAGTTTGGTTTTTAAAGTTCAAGTTGAATATTTCTATTTCTAGCTCAGCCTTTCATGCTCGGCTGGTTTTTTCTCCTTGCCATATTCCTTGGCTTCTTTTTACGTACCTAAACTTTAGATTATATTGATTAAGATTTTTTAGGAACATTAAAAGAAGCATACATTATTGTATCAAGGTGGTAACTACATATGTGCGCTGAGCTTCCAACCATAAGCTCAGGTTGGTATTTATTTTAACTAGAATTATACTGTATGAACAAATTATATGTCTATGTGTGGAAGAATGGGTAGTTTGGTGGCCTTTGTAGAACATGTGATTTATATGATTGGTCTGTATATATTTTTAAATGGATAGCTTCAAGCAATATAAAAAAGTAGCAAAATGAAATATGATAATATGCACAGCTGAAAAATAAAAATATTGAACTTATATATTTTACATCATTTGGCTTTAAACTAAATTTGAAAGCTCTACACATTTATCTTCACATATTTAATCCATTTGAAAATGCCTTTAAGTTTTAGTCATTTATGATTTATCTCAACGAAAGGCTCCATGGAAGCTGTTCCTCCAAATTTCCGTATTCCCGTACACCGGTTAAGCAAAACAATCCTGTGCTTTGACATATGAGTCTGTTGTATATTTCAAGAGTAAAATAAGACTAAGTTCATCTCTGCTGGTATATTAATAAATGAATATTATTTTATTTTTGATGGCAAACTCTACTCTTCAATACATGGACTTCTTTTCTTTCTCAAGGTACAATATAAACATTTCACAACATTCCTTTGGAGATAATGATCTACATTAACATAAACGTGAGATTTTAAACATGAGAGTTTCAGATATTGAAGGAGAAAATAATATAGAGGCTAATCAGGGAGATAATTTGGCTGTTGCGTGGTTCAAAATACCTATCGCTCCCCTCCTTTACTTTTGTTACTGAACCCTTCATTTATTTTGAGACTTGTCCCTCCCTTACATAATGTAGTCTACAAATGAAACTTTCAATATGAGAAGCACAGTGGTAGAGGCCGGCCCCATGACGTAGTGGTTAAGTTTGCGTGCTCTGCTTCCGCAGGGTTCACTGGTTCAGATCCTGGGCGCAGACCTACACACCGTTCATCAAACCATGCTGTGGAGGCATCTCGTGTACAAAATAGAGGAAGATGGGCACAGATGTTAGCTCAGGAACAGTCTTCCTCAAAGAAACGCAGTGGTAGAATTCTGAAGCAGGTCAATGTGTACCATCCCCTTGGACACGATTTTTGGTTGAGAAAAGATCGTTTGACCCAAACTGAGACAGATTTATTTTAATGAATTGAAAGGACCACAGAAAACGATGACATTTTCCTTCAAAGATTGACAGTAAGATACCTTTAAGCCCGGATTCTCTGGTGTTTATTTGTGCCACCGTGTAGAGACACCGCTCAAGAGAATGCAATCTATACGTAGGTGCACACAGTCAAAAGACAGACAGAAATGTTCCTGAAGAGCATTTTTTTCTTCAGGAAATTTTTGGATGCCTCTATCAAGCCTCGTCTAAAGCTATTTACAGCTTGACCTTCCCAGTTAGATTTTGAACGCGTTTGATTTGGATTCCTGTCACTTTCACTGAGAGCACGCCTACAGCTACTTTCTGAACATAAGGTCCTTTTTATTTTCTGGCTAACATTGCATATAACAGTCTCTGACAATTATCATACGTAAATTAGGATAAAGGGGCCTCCAATGCTTTTGAATAAAATGACAATATAAAACATTCCACTAAATAGACAACCACTTTAAGATTTTTAGGAAGTCACTACGACTAGAATAGTCACTTGTAGGATATACTTCAGTAGGGTGATTCTACTTTGTGATAATGGAAACTTTGAAAAATCAGAATAGGTTTTTTAAAAAAACCCACCTCAAAAGTATATAAATAGTCTCCTTCGAATGCTTTTGTACTGGAAAAACACTAACTGGTCTTTGTGGGAATACAATTAAGAAACTAAAATGTATACATGCCAAATCAGTAAAATCTAAATGGGCAGAGTTGAAAATTTTTGCCATTAATCTGTATTTAGCCCCATTTGTCATCCAACAGAGTTATGAGCCTATTATTTTGATGTCAAATTTTAATGTTATGCTTTTATAGCCTGGACTCTTTATTTCCTTTCACCTGGTACACTTCTAAATGTCACAATTAGAGAGTAGCATTTACTAAATTATAATTAAGTTTAATTAATATGTATGAATGTTTTCCCTCTTATTAAAGAAGAAAATACTGAAATTAGTTTTAACAGATAATGTGCCAATCTAATACAGAAATCAGACTCATAGTTCTGAAATTTTGGCACATTTTGCTTTGTGGAATATTCCAGTGGGTCAAATAATTTCATGTGGTATATAAGCTTAATGGTGTTGGAAGCTGCAGTGCCCTGGCTTGTTTTAAATCAGAATTAAAGATGTGCCAACCTGTCACAACTCCTATGCACCAAGTACACTATAGTTCTTCACACCCCTTTGAGTTCATATCAATCATTTGAAAATAACATTTTTTCCTCAGAATGAGCTGTCACTATCAATTTAAATAGTGGTTGTTGAACTGGAATTCATCCAAATCTTTCAGCAAGCCATTTGGTTCATTATATCACAAACCAAATGACTTGCAAAACCATATTTTTTCATACTGTTTTAAAGCAACACAATAGTATCTCTTCAAATATTGCAGAAATAACTTAAGATTTTTATTCAAATATCTATTTAGATTTCTATTTTTTCTTGTTTTATTGGTATTTCTGATTTACTTTTCAATAATTGGTCAAAAGCCTTTTTTCTTATTATCAAGTGTATTTTGACTCAGTGGTACTATAGCTCTGGTTTTATGTGGTCCACCAAATTGCAAGCAGATCTTTCTGGTATCCCATTTCTGTTTCAGTTATAAAAGTGGAAAACACTGGGTGCTATAAGATAAAGACAGTGTTCAGGGTAAAATAATGCTTGTGAAACACATATCTGATTAAGACGTTTTTTCTCATTTTAGCACATTTACCATATCTGGCATTTCATAAAAGTCCTATGACTTAGGATTGTTTTTGTATTGTTATCTGTCATGAAGTGTGACACAATCTGTTGCATGGGATTGAAAATGTAAAATCAGCTGCAATTTTTTCCGGAGGAAAACATCTATTGTTCTCTTCTTCTTGGAGTTTTGTTTCCATTTTATTCCAGAATTAATCCATTTATTCCTGAATTAATACATAAGCTTTTATTTTTCAGGAGAAAAATAATTTATCAACTATAGAGATTTTGATTTGTATAATCTATCAATTTCAATTAAGTTTTTGTAATAAAACAATTTAGATAAACTCTATAAACACCTATGTAAGGCATATTTGAAGAAGGTTATTACAAATGACATCAAAGAAATGCGACAGGAAACACATTTCGCAATTTGTGGCAGAGATGAATACCTAATCCCTGGGGGGTATTGTTGATGTAGAATAAATATGGTACTGATTGGGCCATTCAGTTCTAAGTCCTAGATCTCAATCTGACTACAATTTGCTGTGTCACCTGGAGCTCACCGTGTTCCTTACCTCTGCAGATGTCGGCTACTTCACCCAGAAAATGGGGCTAAAATACTCAACTGCCTTATCACTGGGAAGTTCTAAAGGCAAAACAATGTATCAAATTCAAAAGACTTTGAGATATTGGAAGTGTCACAATTCAGGAAGAGTAGAGAAATCACCTGTTATGATGCTGGAAAATCCAACTTAATTTTACCTCCATTTTCTCATGACGTCTGAAATCACATCTCTTGCGGCACATTTCCTTCCTTCTATCTTTTGACAGAATCTGAAACTTAAGTAACTTATGTTTCCCTAGCCAGTCAATACATTCTTTGCAGCGTCTCTTCTACTCCTTCTGTTTTGCCCTAGGAAATCTGCATTCTCATATGAATGAAATTTTCCCAGTGTTGAACACTTGCAATTATTTAATCGATTCCCTGTTCTTCTCTGGTGATAACTTCCCGCTCAGTCGGGGACAGTGTACCTCCCACTCCCCTGAGTAATTCGTAGAAATGGTATTATGGGTCATTATATTACTGCTTCCTCACTTTCATTTGCAAATTATCGATCTGCCACTACCATTAAAATTACTTCATCAGAAGTTCGTGCCACGTGCTTTAGCATGACTCTGTATTCTCGTTGCCATTATTTTCGTATGCCCAGGAGGTCTTCAGCAGCTTCAAGTTTCTTTGTATGTAGATGTGTTTTGCCATGTATCTCAGCAACTTCTGATTTCTTTCTTTTTTTTTTTTCCTGCTGAGTAAGATTAGCTCTTAGTTAACATCTGTTGCCAATCTTCCTCATTTTTTGCTTGAGGAAGATTAGCCCTGAGCTAACATCTGTGCCAGTCTTCCTCCACTTTATATGTGGGTCACTGCCACGGTGTGGCTGACAAGTGGTGTATGTCTGCATCTGGGATCCGAACCAGCGAACCTGGGCTGCCGAACTTAACGTCTACGCTGTGGGACCAGCCCCCTGATTTCTTATTAATGACTTATTTCTCTTCTAAATTTTACTACATGTGCTTTTTTAAAATCTTCAAACTCCAGTGAATTTTATCTTTATTAGGTTTCAATCACCTACAAGGGCAATCAACACATTGACCATATCACCCTGAACTACACTTCGATTCTAAGATTTTAAGTAACACTCATTGTCATACCAAACAGCTTGGTTATTGCAAGCTCTGTATCCTGAATTTGCGTAAAATGGTCCTTCTTTCTTGTTAGCTTAAGTATATAAACCACCATCCTGTTTTATCAAGTCTTTGGTAGCATAATGGCTGTTCTATCCTACTTGGACTCTTTGGTATATCATTTAAACGTACATTATAATCTGTTTTTTTTTTAATTTTTTATTCCTCTTTTGGTTTTAAATTTTTACTTTTTATTTCAGTTTCATTGAGGTAAAATTGACATACAAAATTGTAAGATATTTAACGTGCACATCATGATGATTTGATATATGTATACACTGTGGAAGAAGTCCTCCCCTGTAGTCAATTAACACATCCATCACCTCTATTTATCTTTTTTTTTTTCTTGATGAGAACATTGAAGTTCTACAGTCTGAGCAAATTTCGATTACACAATACAGAGTTTTATCAACTATAGTCACCATGTTTTAAAGCAGATCCTCCAAACTTATTCATCTGATAGCTGAAAGTATGTACCCTTTTACCAAGATCTCTCTATTTCCTCCAACCCACCCACCGGCCCACTTTGCTACTCTCTGTTCCTATGAGTTTGAGTTGTTTTGTTTTGTTTTAGATTCCACATATAAGTGAGATCATACAGTATTTGTCTCTCTCTGTCTGCCTTATTTCACTTAGCATAATGCCCTCAAGTTTCATCCATGCTGTCACAAATGAAGGATTTCCTTCTTTTATATGGCTGAATAATATTCCACTGTGTTTGTGTATATATATATATATATACCATATTTTCTTTATCCATACATACACTTAAGTCGTTTTCATGTCTTGCCTATAGTAAATAATGCTGCTGTGAACATGGGTGTGCAGATCTTTTCAAGTTAGTATTTTTGTTCCCTTTGGATAAATACCCAGAATGAAATTGCTGGATCATATGGTAATACTATTTTTAATTTTTGAAGAACCTCCATACTGTTTTCCATGGTGGCTACAACATTTTACATTCCCACCAATAGTGCACAAGGGTTCCCTTTCCTCCACATCCTCACCAACACTTGCTATCTTTTGTCTTTTTGATAATAGCCATTCTAATAGGTGTGAGGTGATATCTCCTGTGGTTTGGTTTACATTTCTCTGATGATTAGTGATGTTGAGCATCTTTTCATTTACCTGTTGGCCATCTTTATCTCTTCTTTGGAAAAATATCTATTCAGTTTCTCTGTGTCTTTTATAACGGATTGTTTCTTTTCTTGTTATTGAGTTGCATGAATTCTTTACATATTTTGGATATTAACTCATAATCAGAAATGTGGTTTTCAAACATTTTCTCCCATTCTGTAGGTTGCCTTTTCATTTTGTTAATGGTTTCCTTTGCTGTGTAGAAGCTTTTTATTTTAATGTAGTTCCACTCGTTTATTTGTGTTTTTGTTGCCTTTGGTTTTAGTGTCAAATCCAAAAAATCATCACCAAGACTGATGTCAAGGAGCTTACCTACTACGTTTTCTTTTATGATTTTTATGGTTTCAGGTATTAAATTTAAATTTTTAATCCATTTTAAGTTGATTTTATGTATGATGTAAGAGAGGGGTCTAGTTTCATTCTTTTGAATGTGGCTGCCCAGTATTCCCAACACTGTCATTGAAGAAACTCTCCTTTCCCCATTGTATATTCTAGGCTCCCTTGTTATAAATTAACTGGCCATGTATGCATGGGTTTACTTCTGGGCTCTCTGTGTTCCATTGATCTATGTGTCTGTTTCTATGCCAATATCATACTGTTTTGATTACTCTAGCATTGTAATATAGTTTTAAATCAGGAAGTGTGATACTTTCAGCTTTGTTCTTTCTCAAGATTGCTTTGGCTATCCAGGGCCTTTTGTGGTTCCATATAAATTTTAAGATGTTTTTCTTTTTCTGTGAAAAATTCCATTGGATTTTTTTAATTTGCCTATTTATTTTAATTTGGAGAGTTTGCCTTTTTTTGTTGGGATATAATTGACATATCACATTATATTAGTTTCATGTGTACAACATAATAATTCAATATTTATATACACTGAGAAATGATCACAACTATAAATCTAGTTACCATTTGTCACCATATATAGTTATAAATTTTTTTCTTATGATAAGAACTTTTAAGATTTACCATCTTAGCAACTTTCAAATATGCAATATACTATTATTAACTATAGTCACTATTCTGTACATTAAATTGCTGTGATGTATTTATTTTATAACTGAAAGTTTATACCTTTTGACCCCCTTAACCCATTTTGCCCACCTCCCTCTCCACCCTACCCTCTGGCAACCACCAATCTGCTCTCTGTATCTTTGAGCTTGGTTTTATTTTGTTTTGTTTTGTTTTGTTAGGTTTTTTTTTTTTTTTTTTTTTAAAGCTACAAATAGGAGGAAGCTTTATTTATTTATTTATTTTTTCTCCAGGAGCTTCTGCATTAATAAATGTTGGTTGACAACTAGCCCATAGAAAGTAAGAGCATGAGTGAGGGTTGTCTTCTTTTTTTTTTTTTTTTTTTTTTTTTTTAGCTTATTTGTTTATTGCAGTAACATTGGTTTATCACATTGCAAAAATTTCAGGTGTGCATCATTGTACTTCTATTTCTGCATGGACTACATCATGTTCACCACCAAAATACTAATTACAACCCATCACCACACACATGTACCGAATTATCCCTTTCACCCTCCACCCTCCCCCCTTCCCCTCTGGTACCCACCAATCCAATCTCTGTCCCTATGTGTTTGTTTATTGTTGTTATTATCTACTACTTACTGAAGGAACTCATAGGGTATTTGGCCTTCTCTGTCTGACTTATTTCACTTTGCATTATACCCTCAATGTCCATCCATGTTGTCACAAATGGCTGGATTTCGTCGTTTCTTATGGCTGAGTAGTATTCCATTGTGTATATATACCACAGCTTCTTTATCCATTCGTCCCTTGATGGGCACTTAGGTTGCTTCCAAGTCTTGGCTATTGTGAATAAGGCTGCTATATATATACCATATCTTTTTAATCCATTCATCCATCAATGGACACAGAGTTGTTTCCGTAACTTGGCTATTGTAAATAATGCACAATGAACATAGAGGTATATATACCTTTTTGAGTTAGTGTTTTCATTTTCTTCAGATAAATACCCAGAAGTGGAATTGCTGGATCATATGGTAATTCTATTTTTATGTTTTTGAGGAACTTCAATGCTGTTTTCCATAGTGGCTTCACCAATTTACATTCCCACCAACAGTGCACAAGGGTTTCCTTTTCTTCACTTCCTCCCCAACACTTGTTATTTGTTGTCTTTTGATAACAGCCATTCTAAAAGGTATGAGGTGATGTCTCATTGTTGTTTTGATTTGTGTTTCCCTGATGATAAAGGATGTTGAACATCTGTTCAGGTACCTGTTGGACATCTGTATGTTTTCTTTGGAAAAATGTCTATTCAAGTCCCCTGCCCATTTTTTAATCAAATTGCTCTTTTTTTTGCAATTGAGTTGTAGGAGTTCTTTATATATTTTGGATATTAACCTCTCATCAGATATATGATTTGCAAATATATTTTCCCATTCACTAGGTTGCTTTTTCATCTTGTTGATGGTTTCCTTTGCTGTGCAGAAGCTTTTTAGTTTGATGAAGTCCCACTTGCTTATTTTTGCTTATGTTTCCTTTGCTTTTGGAGTTACTTCCAAAAAATCATTGCCAAAACCACTGTCAAGAAGTTTATTGCCTGTATTTTCTTCTAGGAGTCTTATGGTTTCGGGTCCATTGGTATTTTAATAGAGATTTCATTGAATCTGTAGATTACTTTGGATAATATGGACATTTTAACAATATTATCTTCTGATCCATGAGCATGGGGTATCTTTTCATTTGTGTCTTCTTCAATTTCTTTCATCAAAATCTTATAGTTTTCAGTATACAGATCTATTACTTCCTTGGTTACATTTATTCCAAGGTATCTTATTTGTTTTGATGCAATTGTAAATGGGATTATTTTCTTAATTTCTTTTTCTGACAGTTCATTGTTAGTTTATGGAACCACAAATGGTTTTTGTATATTAATTTTATATCCTGCAAATTTACTAAGTTTAATAGGTCTAACAGTTTTTTAGTGGAGTCTTCAGGGTATTCTATGTATAATATCATCTGCAAATGGAGACAGTTTTACTTCTTCCTTTGCAATTTGGAAGTATTTTATTGCGTTTTCTTGCCTAATTACTCTAGCTTGTACTTCCAGTACCATGTTAAATAAAAGTGGCAAGAGTGGGCATCCTTGTATTGTTCCTGATCTTAGAGAAAAAACTTTCAGCTTTTCAGCATTGAGTATGATGTTAGCTGTAGGCTTGTCTTATATCCTTCTATACCCAATTTATTGAGAGTTTTTATCATGAATGATGTAGAATTTTGTCAAATACTTTCTCTGCATCTATTGCAATGATCATATGATTTTTATTCATTTATTTAGTGTAGTTTATCACATTGACTGATTTGAAGATATTGAATCATCCTTGCATCTCTGGACCAAATTGCGCTTTATCTTGCTGTATGATCCTTTTAATGTATTGGTGAATTTGGTCTGCTACTATTTTGTTAAACATTTTTGCACCTATATTTACCAAGAACATTGGCCTGTAATTTTCCTTTTTTTTTTAGTGTCCGTATCTGGTTTTGCTGTCACGGTAATGCTGGCCTTATAAAATTAGTTTAAAAATGTTCCCTCCCCCTCTATTTTTTGGAAGAGTTTGAGAAGCATTAATGCTACTTTGTCTTTAAAGTTTGGTAGAATTCACCAGTGAAGCCATCTGGTCCTGGACTTTTTTCTTTGTTGGGAGTTTTTTGATTACTGATTCAATCTCCTTACTGGTAATTGATCTGTTCAGATTTTCTATTTCTTCACTACTAATTCTTTGTAGGTTGTAGGTCTAGGAATTTATCTATTTCTTCTCAGTTACCTAATTTGTTGGCCTTTAATTGTTCATAGTAGTCTCCTATGATTCTTTGTATTTCTGCACTATCAGTTGTAATCATTCCTCTTTTATCGTTTTATTTATTGGAGCCCTTTCTTGGTAAGTCTAGCTAAAGGTTTGTCAGTATCATTTATCTTTTCAAAACAATGCTCTTAGTTTCATTGATCTTTTCTCTTGTCTTTTAATCTCTATTTAATTTCTGCTCTAATCTTTGCTATTTCCTTCCTTATACTAACTTTGAGTTTAGTTTGTTCTTTTTTTCTAGTCCTTCAAGGTATGAAGTTAGGTTGTTTATTTGAGGTCTTTATTTATTCTTAATGTATGCATTTATCATTATGAACTTCACTCTTAAAACTGCTTTTGCTGTATCCTATAAATTTTGGAATGTGTTTCCATTTTAATTTGTTTCAAGATTTTTTTCACTTCTCTTTTGATTTTTTCTTTGACCCATTGCTTGTTCAGTAGCTAATCTCCACATATATGTGAATTTTCCAGTTTTCTTTTTGTAAATGATTTTCAGTTTCATAGCATTGTGGTTAGAAATGATGCTTGATATGATATCAATCCTCTTAAATTTATTATGACTTCTTTTGTGGCCAATACATGATCATCCTGGAGAATGTTCTACGTGCACTTGAGAAGAATGTATATTCTGCTGTTTTTGGATGGAATGTCCTGTAAATGTCTGTCAAATCCATCTGGTCTAACATGTAGTTTAAGTCCAATGTTTCTGTATTGATTTTCTATCTGAATGATATAATCATTGTTGAAAGTGCGATATTGAATTCCCTTACTATGTTTGTAATGCTGTGTATTTCTCTCTTCAGGTCTGTTAATATTTGCTTTACATATTTATGTGCTCTTATGTTGGGTGCATAAATATTTGCAAATGTTATATCCTTTTGTTGGATTGACCCCTTTATCATTGTATAATGACCTTCTTTGTCTTTTATTACAATCTTTGGCTTAAAGTCTATTTTGTCTGATAGAAATACAGCTCCCTCGGCTTTCCTTTGGTCTTCATTTGCATGGACTATCTTTCTCCATCTCTTCACTTTAAGTCTGTGTGTGTCCTTGAAGCTTAAGTGAGTTTCTTGTAGGCAGCATATAGTTGGGTCTTTTTTTTTCCTATTCATTCAGCCACTCTATGTCTTTTGATTGAAAAATTTAGTCTATTTACATTTAAAGTAATTATTTGTTAGGTATAGACTTACTATTACCATTTTGTTAACGGTTTTCTGGCTATTTTGTAATTTCTTTTTCCCTTTCTTCTTTTACTCTCTTCTTTTTTGATTTGATAATTATATGTAGTGGCATGCTTGAATTCTTTTCTCTTTATCTTTTGTATATCTACCATAGGTTTCTGCTTTGTGATTACCATGAGACTTACATAAAACATCTTATATTTATAACAGTCTATTTTAAGCTGATAACAACTTAACTTTGAATACATACTAAAGCTCTACATTTGTATAGTTCCCCCACATTTTATGTTTTTAATGTCACAACTTACATTTTTTACTCCATGTATTCATTAACAATTTATTGTGGTTATATTTATTTTTAATACTTTTGTCTTTTAACCTTCATACTGAATTTATAAGTGACTTACCTGCCATCATTACATTAGAGTTTTCTGAATTTAACTATATACTTACCTTTACCAGTGAGATTTATGCTTTCATATGTTTACCTGTTTCTAATTTAGGTCTTTTCTTTCAGCTTGCAGAAATCTCTTAACATTTCTTGTAAGGCTAGTCTAGTGGTGATGAATTCCTTTAGCTTTTGCTTGACTGGAAAGCTCTTTATCTCTCCTTCAGTTCTGAAGGACTACTTTGCTACATAGAATATTCTTGGTTGGCCTGTTTTTGTTTTTGTTTCTTTTAGCCCTTTGAATATATCATGCTACTCCCTTCTGACCTGCAAAGTTTCTACTGAAAAATCTACTGATAGTCTTATGTGGATGCTTTTGTATGTAACAAGTTGTTTTTCTCTTGGTGCTTTTAAGATTCTCTCCTATATTCTGTGTTTTTTAAAAATATTATTATTATTATTATTTTAGCTACTCTAGTGGGTGTGAAGTGATATCTCACTGTGGTTTTGATTTGTATTTCCCTAATGATTAATCATGTTGAGCATCTTTACATATGCCTTTTTTTTAAAAAATATTTTGTTACCATTTTGTATATCTTCTTTGGAGTAATTTTTTTTCAAGTTCTGTGCTCATTTTTTAATTTGGTTGTTTGTCTTTTTGTTGTGTGTTGTAAGAGTCCTTTATATATTCTGTATAGTAGACCTTTATGAGGTCTATGATTTGCAAATATTTTCTTCCATTCTGCAGTTGGTGATAATGTGATGAAATTAGAATACTCATACATTGCTGTTGAGAAAATAAAATGGTGCAGCCACTATGGAATGCATTTTGTTCCTTCTTTAGAAAGTTAAACATACAATTATTATATGAACCTGTGACTTCACTGTTAGTATATAACCAAAAGAATTAAAAACAGATATTCAAACAAATACTTGTACATGAGTGTTCATAGCCACACTATTCACAATAACCAAAAGCTGGAAACAACTCAAACGTCCATGAGCAGATGAATGAATAAGCAAGAGGTGGTATAGTCATAAAATGGAATATTATTTACTCATAAAAAAGGAATGAAGTACTGATATATGCTCCAACAGGGATGAACCTCAAAAACATTATTTAAAGGAAAGAAACCAGACACAAAAGGTCACATGGTATATGATTCCATTCATATGAAACTTCCAGAATATGTAAATCCATACAGAATCAAAGCATACTAGTGGTTATCAGGGGCTGGGGAGATGGGGAGGAGAAGTGACTCCTTAATGGGTATAGTGTTTCCTTTTAGGGTGATGAAAATATCTTGGAACTAAAGAGGTGATGGTTGCACAAGACTGTGAATGTACCAAACGCCACTGAATTATACACTTAGAATAGGTTAATAGTTAATGTTATATGAATTTTACCTCAATTTAAAAAAGCTAAATGTACATTATAAAAGTTTTTAAAATTATATATCCTAAAATTCCTTCCATCTAACAACTATTTTTGAATATCCAATGATATCTGCTGTCTCAGCTTCTGCTCTTCAGTAACATCTTTCTCTGTCTTGTCTAAGAATTTTGTTTCTTCAGCCAGTCTAATATAGTTCCTTCTGTTTCCAGCAAGAAGTGTCTCGTTCTTTTCCAAAGTTAAAATTTCCACATATGGTGGGTCCTCACTTCCTTATAGGTCCTCGCCTAATCAGTTAAACCTACTCCTCCTATTTTGTATGTATCTTACAGGCATAGTTTATCCTTTCTTTTTGTCTACACATTTAATTTAATATATTCAATAATGACACCTTCTTTTAACTTTGATCCCTTATGAAAATCTCTTCTATTCTATCCTAAATATTAACAACACTTGTCCTTAATGGGAGACATGAAGTAAGGCTAGGGCATTAGGTTTGTCCATTGTGTTAGAGAAACTGTAGCCTGTGGGTCAAATCTAGCCCAACACCTAATTTTTAAATAACGTTTTATTGGAACACAGCCATGCTTATTCCTTTGTATATTGCCTATAGCTACTATAGCTACTCTCACACTATAGTCACAGTGTTGAAAAGTTGAGACAGAGACAATATTCCTCACAAAAGCCTAAGACATTTACTATCTGGACCTTTGTAGAAAAAAGTTTCAGACAACTCTATTAGAATGACAATAGATGTTTTCAGAGAGAAAACTCCAAATCTCAGCGTATTTACATAACAGAACTTTATTCTCACATAAAGACCAACAAAAGGCAGGGTGGAAGTTTTTGTTCCCAAGTGATACAGGAAATGAGACTGGCACATATCTCCCAAAGGTGCATGTACTTTGATATCTAACTGGCACATGGACAAGAAAATGTGTAAAAGATTGCATTGGACTTGTTTTTTATATGAAATATGCCTATAACTGGTATATATTGCTTCCACCAAAATTTGTTGTCCAATGGTCCATTGTATGAGTTCCAATCTAGTTGTAGGAGGGCTGAAAAATGTTCCTCTGGCTGGTAAGTTGCTTTCTGGCAACAATGCAATATTATGGCAGAGAATTATACTTTTTGTGTGTGTGTGTGAGAAAGATTGTCCCTGACCTAACATCTGTGCCAATCTTCCTCTATTTTTTAAATGTTGGGCACTGCTGCAGCATGCCTTAATGAGCAGTGTGTAGGTCCATGCCCAGAATCCAAACTGCGAACTCTGGGCCACTGAAGCGGAACACGTGAACTCAACCACTACGCCACTGGGCTGGCCCCCAGAATTATGCTTTTTTGATGGGCAGATAGCTATCTCTGCCACATGTATTCAGAATGTACAAAAAAATACTTGGAAGAACTGATTTTGCTGATGATTTTGAATTATTGAGAGTACCAGTTAATAAGCTATTGTCTTTCAGTTCAAAACACATCCTTCTACTCTTTGTTTTGTGATGCTGAGGGCTAAGGTTGTGCACACACATTTCTCTGTTGCCAACTATTGGATGAAAGCAGCAGTTGATTCTAGCATCAGTTGGTTTCAGTTGCCATCCTCCTTTTACACTTCTAGAACTAGCTTAATTATGCCTCCTTAGAGGTGAAGTGTACCAGGAGCTTCTCGAAAGCGCTCTCTCCTCAGAGATCTGTGTCCTTGTTCCACAAAAGCCTCTTCTTCAAGTTTGTGAGGTACCAGGAGGACTCTGTGACAATCCTCCTGGAAATCTGGGTCTTAGCTCTGGAGGGGCCCTTTTCTCATTTTCTAGATTCTGATAGTATCAATTCCTAGGAAGTATTTCCTGGGTCTGGCTAAAATGATAACGGTGACTTATAATGTGAGGTCCTACTAAAAGGGAAATGGAATAGATCCAAACCAGGATTGATTTGGGGATTTTGACTGGGTAGGTCTCAGAGTTAAGGAGAAAAATAGAATCAGCCCTTGAAGAGAATGGAGAACACAATGCCTAAGAAAAACTTCCACTCTTCTTCAAACAATTTCAGGAAAGAAGAGTTGCTTTCCCTACGTCTCTGTTTTACACTCAACACACTCCTTCAATCCTTTGAATCCAGCTCGGACGAGAACCAATTACAATGTACTATATCAAGTGACGAACAATATCTAATCAATCGATTAATAAACATAATAAATGTTTTCTTTGCCTGAATCCTCAGGCTTCTATGTATTTTTATATTCCAAAATATTGGTTTGCTATTGAAATCTTTGATCTTGTGTACTTTAAAGCCACTTTTTCCCCCTCATTTACCTTCATGATTATTCCATATTTATCCCCCTTGCAAAAATCTATATCCTACCATCAACTAAAATCTCCTCTGCCCCATCCCTTATCTTGACCAGATTCTGTACTTAATTCTACTAGCTCCTTTGTCAAGGGATTTCTCTAGTCTCCTACTTTCAAAAGTCACCATTAATTTAATCACTTATTTTTTTTGTTCTACACTAGTGTATTTTTTTCAATTCTTAAATATAACATGCGAAATGAAATGTGTGTAATGCATGTAATTACATTTTGGTAAATAATTATATTGAGCAAACGTGTAAACCCCACTGTGCTCTGGAATTAGAACACGACCAGAACCCTAGTGGATCCTTCTATCTGATTTCTGAGTCCCTCCTACTCCCCTCAGGTATCTCTTCTCTTGACTCATTTTTCTTCACAGATTTATCACTTAAGTTTTTGTCCCTGAATCATAATTTAGTTTTGTCATATTTTGAATTTAGAGTAGTTTAATCATATTGTCCATGTTCTTTTTGATTAGCTTATTTCCTTCAGCATTTCCTTTGTAAAATGCATCCATGTTCCTGCACGTTGCTGCTATTTATACATTTTCATGGCTGTATAGTATCTAACTGTATGAACGTGCAACAATTTATTCATCTATAATATTCCTGGTGGATATTCACATTTAGTTCTAGGTTTTGCAACAATATACAATGATACTTATGAACATTCTTGTACATAAATCACAGTGTCTGATGGGCAAAATTTTATATGAAGCCAAGAGAATAATTGTGGTATAATAGGGTATGTTTATTTTAAACGTTATTAGATAATACCAAAAGATTTTCTAAACTGATTTTTTTACCAGTTGACTTCCAAACCAGCAATGAATTACAATGCCCATGAATCCATGTCTTTCTGGTACTTGATTTTGTGTACAAGTACAGTTCTAATTTTATATTTTCCACATGAATAAGGGCACCATTAATTGAAAACTCTTTTACATCCCTGTTTTCTTTAATATATCTTAATAATATATCTTAATAATAATTTCTTTAATATATCTTAATATATCTAAATTTAATAATATCTTAATAATATATCTTAATAATATATCTTAATTTGAAATATTCCATGATATTTTTCATATCTGGTTGCAGATATTCTGAAAATTTCCTACATTTTGATGTAATTTTAAATGGTAGCTTTTAAAACCTCATTTTCTGATTACCAGACTATGTGTATAAATAAACTAAATAATAAAATATGTTTTCAGCAAATATTTCATATATAGCAGTCATATAAAAAACTCAGTGATTGGGGCTGGCCTGCTAGCATAGTGGTTAAGTTCGCATGCTCCGCTTCGGCAGCCCAGGATTTGAAGGTTCGCAGGTTCAGATCCCAGGCATGCACCAAGGCACCACTTGTCAAGCCATGCTGTGGCGGCATACCATATAACATAGAGGAGGATGGGCAAGGATGTTAGCCCAGGACCAATCTTCCTCAGCAAAAAGAGGAGGATTGGCATCAGATGTTAGCTCAGGCCTAATCTTCCTCACAAAAAAAAACTCAGTGATTATAATATCGTTGTTTTTAAAGATTTCCTTTATATATAATCTCATTTTTTGTATACAGTTACACTTGTTTTTATTTCTCTAATTCTTTCAAATTTTATTTGATTTCCCTTGTCAGGTATTGAGGAATAATTTACATAAATGTAATTTACTTGACCCAGAGAGTAAAATTTACCCTTTTTAGTGTCCACTCCTATAATTTTTTAACAAATTCATGCAGTCATGTAATCACTACCAAATAAAGAAGATAGAAAATTTCCATCATTCCATAAATTTCCGTCAGGCCCCTTTGTAGTCGCTCTCTATTGCCGGCTTCCAGCACCTGGTAACACTAATACGTTTTCCTCCAATAATTTTGCCTTTTACTCAATAATAAATCAATAAATTTTTATATGTAGAGTCATGTAGACTTTTGAGCCTGTCTTCTTTCATTTAGCACATAATGTTGTTGCATGTATCACAAATTTATTCTTTTTCATAGCTGAGTAGAATATCATTGTATGGATGCACCAACACCTATCAGTTGATGCACATTTAGGTTGTTTCTAGTTTGCGTGGTTTGGGGATAATTATGAAAAAAATGCTGTAAATAATCACAGCAATTTGAGGAGTGTTGTCACTTTTAACAATATTACGTCTTCCATTCTATGAATGTGAGATGTCTTTCCATCTATTTAGGACATGTGAATCATCAGGTTATACATTTTATAGTTTTGTATTTCTCAATATATTTTATCACCTACCAATTTCTTATAATATATGGAATTTTCTAGGCCTCTGAGGCTCACTTATTTTCCTCACATAAATTTTTACTCTCTTTAAATCCATTTTTCCATAATTATTTCAAGAATTTTATAGTGAAAATACACAATTCATTTAAACAATTGGTGCTCAAGATAAGATCCTATCAGGAAATTATCTGATATATACCCACCATGCAATGTACATCTTCTTACTCAGATTTACCTGGAGGTTTAATAATTTCATGCATCTGTGTGAAGATCCACAGTAGCAATTTTTATACTTAAATATTACATTTTGGATAAAAATATTGTACATTATTATAATGCATATTTGTTACTTTGAATTACAATGATTTCTTATTTAAAGATCTAGTTCATCAAAAACAAAAAAATTATAAAGCATTAGGGAACATAATTAAAAAGAAAAAGGGAGAATAAAATTAATGAAATAAATGTGTATTACAGGAATGACAAGAATTTTAGCATACTTTGAGGAGTTTTAAAATATTTTTCTCAATTGCTGGAGAATGTACCTGAATGATTGACCGGAAAAAACAAACAAACAAAAGACACTTGGAACTAATAAACAATTGTAGCAAAGTTGTAGGATACCAGTTAATATACAAAAATCAATCACTTTCCTTTATACCAGCAATGAACAAGTGGAATTTGAAATTAAAATCACAATATCATTTACATTAGTACCCCCCAAAATGAAATACTTAGGTGTATATCTAACAAAATATGTACAAGACCTGTGTGAGTAAAACTGGATAACTGTGACTAATGAAATCAAAGAAGACCGAAATGAATAAAGAGATATTCCATGTTCATGGATAGGAAGACTTGATATTGTCAAAATATCTGTTGTCCTCAACTTAATATATAGATTCAATGCAATCTCAATCAAAACCCCAGAAAGTTAGGGGCCGCCTTGTGGCACAAGCGGTTAAGTGCGCACACTCAGCTGCCGTGGCCCGGGGTTTGCTGGTTCGGATCCTGGGCTCGCACCAACACACTGCTTGGCAAGCCATGCTGTGGCGGCATCCCATATAAAGTGGAGGAAGATGGACATGGATGTTAGCCCAGGGCCAGTCTTCCTCGGCAAAAAGAGGAGGATTGGCAGATGTTAGCTCAGGGCCGATCTTCCTCACAAAAAATAAAGGGGGCCAGCCGGGTGGTGCAAGCGGTTAAGTGCACGTGGTCCACTGCAGCAGCCCGGGGTTCGCTGGTTTGGATCCCAGGCACGCACTGATTCACTGCTGGCAAGCCGTGCTGTGGTGGCATCCTGTATAAAGTGGAGGAAGATGGGCACGGATGTTAGCCCAGGGCCAGTCTTCCTTGTCAAAAGAAGAGGAGGACTGGCAGATGTTAGCACAGGGCTGATCTCCGCACAAAAATAAATAAGTAAATAAATAAATATAAAAACCAGAAAGTTGTTTGATGTATACTGACAAACTGATTCTAAAGTTTCCACAGAGGGGCAAAAGACCCAGAATAGCCAACACTGTATTGAGAAGAACAAAGTTGGAAGACAGACACTACCCAACTTCAAGGCTTATTATAAAAGTACAGTAATCAAGATAGTGTGGTGTTGGTGAAAGATCAATTAGATCAATAGAACAGAATAGAAAGCCCAGAAATAGAAGACTCACATATAGTCAATTGATCTTTCACAAAGGAGCAAAGACAATACATTGGAACAGAGCTAGTCTCTTCAAAAAACGGTATGGGAACAACTATGGCCATCCACATGCAAAAAAATGAAGCTAGACATAGACTTTACACCTTTACAAAATTAACTCAAAATGGATCATAGACCTAAACATAAAACACAAAGGTATAAAATTCCTGGACAATAACATAGGATAAAATCTAAGTGACCTTGAGTTTTGCAATGACTTTTTAGATACACACAAAAAGGCAGGATTCATGAAAGAAATAATTGATGGACTTCAATTAAAATTAAAAACACGCTGTGAAAGACAAAGTTAAGAAAATGAGAAGACAAATCACAGACTGGGAGAAAATAGTTGCAAAAGGCTTACTCAAAACATAGAAAGAATTCTTAAAATTCAACAATAATAGACAAAAAACCAGATTAGAAAAATGAGCCAAAGGCTTTAATAGACACCTCAGCAAAGAAGGAATACAGATAGAAAATAAACATATGAAAAGATGCTCCACATTATACGTCTTCAGGGAATTGCAAATTAAAACGACGAGTTATCACTGCACATCTATTAAAATGCCCAAAATCCAGAACACTGACAACACCAAATGCTGATGAGGATGTGGAGCAACAGGAATATTTCATTCATTGCTGTTGGGGATGCAAAATGGTGCAGCCACTTTGGAAGGCAGTTTGGCAGTTTCTTACAAGCTAAACATACTCTTACCATACGATCCAGCAACCACAGTCCTTAATGTTTACCCAAATGAGTTGAAAACTTATATCCACTCAAAAATCTGCACATGGATGTTTTAGCAGCCTTATTCATAATTGTCAAAACTTGGAAGCAAACAAGATGTCCTTCAGTGGGTGAATGGACAAATAAACTGGTACATCCATACAATGGAATATTCAGTGTTAAAAGGAAATGAGCTATCAAGCCATGCGAAGACATGGAAGAACTTTAAATGCATATTATTAAGTAAAAGAAGCCAATCTGAAAAGGCACCATACCCTATACTTCCAAGTAGATGACATTCTGGAAAAGACAAAACTATGAAGATAGTAAAACAATAAGAGGTTGCCAGGGGTTGCGGGGAGGAAGGACAATAGGCATAGCAGAGAGGATTTTTAGGGCAGTCAAAATAATCTGCATGATGCTATGATGATGGATGCATGTCATTATACATCTGTTCAAATCCAGTGAATGTAAAATACAAAGATTGAACCCTAATGGATGCTATTGACTTTGGGGTGATTATGATGTGTCAGCATAGGTTCAGCAATTGTAACAAATGTACCACTATGGTGGGAGATGTTGATAATGTAGGAGGTTATTTTGCTATAAACTTAAAATTACTCTAAAAAAATTAAAAAATATATATATATTAAATAAAAGTTATATATAATTATATATTATATATATATAGTGCAATTAGCCATATAGCACAACTAGCCACATAAAATATGAAAGATATATATTTATTTTATATGTATCCTTCATTGCTTAGAAATCATATTTTCTGTATTTCTTTGATATATCCTTCCTCATCTTTTATGATATTTTCTCTTTCTGGAACCATTACTTAGATTTTGTCTTTCCAGTGTTTATATATATATATCTATGGATGGATAGATAGATAGATAGATAGATAGATAGATAGATAGATAGATAGATAGATAATCTTTTTGAACTTACATTACCACCCATAAAGTATTTCTTGGGAACCTCCTGGGGGTTGTACTTCAGCTAATCTGAGAGGTAAACCAAGAAAGAGGAAAACGTGAAGGTAAGGAATTTAACACAGGAGAATCATAGTGATATCTGGCTAATTGCATTTTCCACACAGGGCCACTACAATATATCCCATTCCACATGCTGTTCTTATAATGTGACATTTATAGTTGCAGTCGACTGGAGGGGTCTACTCCTTCTCTCGAACTTGGTTGAAGTGTCTGCCTCACTCAATAGAGCATGACAAAAGTAAATCTAGGTGTCTTCCAAAGTCAGGTATCAAAATTTCATGAGCTTCTACCTTGTTCTTTTGAGAGACTTCCTCTTGGAACACAGCCGTTATGCTGCGAGAGAGCCACGTAAGTACATGAAGAGGTCCCATGTACCTGTTCCAACCAGAAGACCCAGCTGAGATCTCAACCTGTAGCCTGTATCAACCACTAGACGTAGGAGAACAAGCCTTCCCATTGTACCAGCATCCACCTGTCTCGTCACCCTCAGCATTGAAACTACTCTAGCTGATGCCATTTGGAGGTTTGGGAAGATATTTCTACAAGAGAAATATGAAACTAGTGGGACATTTGATGTGTTGGACAATTTGGAAAAAATATTTTGTTTAACATTTGAAAGATCTGTATAAAATTTGGAGAATAAAAATGTATCATATGTTAATGGAAATTTATGCATATGTAAAAAAGCTTCAGTTATTAACCTCAGGTAATAAAAACGTTTTAAAAAATAAAAGAATCATGATCCTAATATATTTTTGTCTCAGTATTGAGCATTATCATAATGGTAATATCAATAAACACTGACTTAAAAAATGTCATATATTTATTTGTAGAAAGGAACCAGTGGATTTTTTAAAAACATGTATTTCTACTATAACAGGAATTTTTAGGGGCCGGCCCCGTAGTGTAGCGGTTAAGTGAGCACACTCGGTTGCTGGCAGCCCGGGTTCAGATCCCGGGCGCGCACCAGTGCACCGTTTGTCAGGCCATGCTGTGGCGGCGTCCCATATAAAGTGGAGGAAGATAGGCACGGATGTTAGCCCAGGCCCAGTCTTCCTCAGCAAAAAGAGGAGGATTGGCATGGATGTTAGCTCAGGGCTGATCTTCCTCACAAAAAATAAATAAATAAATAATAATAATAATAATATTATAAACATTTTTATATAGAATGAGTGTAAATACCAAAAGAATTACCAATTGTTTCCATCTTTAGCACTATTGCTTTTTGTAATGTACACCTTTATTACTCTAATATAAATTAACATCATATTTTAAAAAGTAGGAACTACGTTCTTTAATGTTAACAGTTTTAATTTACTAAGGTAATTATTATTGCAATTAACAGAGAATTTGGATGGTCCTCAAAGTCCTATGTCTCTTTCCTCAGATAAATAAATAGGACTTTCCCAAGTATTAATTGTGATCTCCACTACAGCCATCAAATAAGACTGTAAATACCCATATCCTAGCACTAAATGTATTTCCATTTAGGATGATCAAACTGATGTTTTCATACAAGAAATTAAGGTACCTCCATTTTTTAGAGGCAAAAGGTGCTTATAGTATGAATTAAAAAAGGTGAGAGTCATTCTTAGTGACCTTTTCTGAGTTCTTTTTCATATTTTATCTTTCTATTCTGCACAAAATTTTCAGTTTTCTAATCATTCTTATCAAACAGCAAATTATGAAATAATGAAACACTTGTAACAAAATATACAGCACCTAGAACTAGGCTGATTTTATTAGCTCTTCATTGAAAATTGCATATGTTTGGTACCGAAAAGTGCAGAAGACTCAGCTTACCCTCAGAGAGAGGAGAATGAGGTGTAAACAGGGTGCTGTACACTCCATGAGTGTGTAATAAGATCTATATATGTGCAATATCGAATTTCCATCAATTCATTTCATAATTGACTCCAAAGATTATACATTTTGTGCAATTAAAAACACTCATAAAATGTCAAAGAGCATTTTCTAATAAGACTTTATTAAAGGCAAATGATGTGGTACTTCAGGAGCAAGCAAGCACTGGGCATTGGAAAGACATGGACACAGCATCTGGGGATATTTTCTCAGTCACACAGAATATGCTTGGTCTGTGGAGTATGAACTACCAAGATGTGTGCAAGAAATCTTGGTTTTAGGAGCACTCTCGTGAAAGTTTTCAGTGGGGTCTTTTCTATTCCTCAGGTCATATGAGCCAAGTCAAGCTGCCTAACAGATTACACCAGGTAAAAGCCACCAATAAACAAGTTCGCTCTGTATGCCACCAGGGATGGTTCAGACTAAAGAATACTTTCAAAATCATTAGTTAGCTCATCCATGCTTACCTTGTCAAGAATTAGTACCAGATTTTCAGTCATTCCTGGAGCTAAGGATGGAGCTTCTCCAGCTATAAAATAATTCTGTTTCACACATTGGCTCATGATAGGCACTCAACGAATATTCCTTAAATGCCTGCAGCAGTGTAGAGCCCGAGCAGGTGGAAACCAGAAGCACGGAAGGTGAAACACATGCTTTGCTGCAAAACCATATTTGATTTTAAAAAATATGAATTCAAACTAGAAGGAACAAATTCCATTCAAATAATCTACGAACCTGGAGTAATAATTACCAATAAAATAAAGGAGACCCATCTCTTGATTCATTTGTTAGTTCATTCAGTCAATCAACAAATATTTGCTGAGAGCCTGCTATTGCCACACATAGCACTACCCCTGTTGCTTTATTATTCTTTTTAAACACGTGCAGCTGGGATGTTTAGCAGGATCCAAAACACGTATATATCAAGAAGCAGGCTTTCTGCAATTCAAGTTTCTCGAATCAACTTTGCGTTAATCCATAAAACCGATCCTTTACTTCAAGAATACTTTATTTGGATGTCAACAGGACACATCCGGGAGGAGAAGTTAGTCGCTGTGAGGAATGAAAGTGGTCATACAAGTGTGGCCAAAGGCCATGACAAAGGTGTTATCTTAGTGCTTTAATTACCGTTTAGGTGGCTCAACCCAAACTAGGCTGACCAAGATTGTCTGGATCCACAGACGGTCTGTAGCTGATTCTCAGAGAATGCAGAATGTAGCCTTAAGATAAATTAACCGAGCTAATGAACATTTTCTGGAGACAGGCTTACAGGTCAATCAGCAGAGGCCATTTGGCAGACTCTCACTGAGGGACTGAGTTGAGAATGGGCTAGGAAAGAACATATCTACAAATATTTTACTTCATTTTGCAGTCATGGGATATATTTTATTATGAAAAATATTTAATATGTTAAAATGGGTTTGACATTCAATTTCAGCATATTTCCAAAATTTAACATCTATTATGCATGCAAATTGTTTTGTGAATGCCATATTTTAGTAACATTGCTATTTCAACTCGGGTATTCTGGAGGTCTCATGTCATCTGATTAAGATGTTCTAATTGTGGAAATCCAAAGAATTAAGAATGATTTTGTGATTAGTTTGCTTATTCTTTATATGTAATATCATAACATCCCACCAAAACACAATACTTAGGTTCAAAATTATCAATCAAGTAAAATGCGGAGTCAGGTTATAGCAAGAATAATAAATAAATACAGCCAGTCTGTATTATCAGAAAAAGGCACAAAATTAAAGCTAGGAAAATTTACTATGTGTATAGTTGACCATTCACTAAACTGGGAAAGGTACACATAATCACAATACCATCATTCAATAACCTCCTTTCATTTCCCCCACTCCACATCCAAGCAGAAAATATGAACTTTACTTGAAGAATAAGATCCAGTTAAAAATTCTCATTATATCCAAATTTCTGTTATTATTGGATGGGGTAGTATTATCATGGGATTTGCTGTATTTTTTTGTGTGTGTGTGAGGAAGATCAGCCCTGAGCTAACATCCATGCCAATCCTCCTCTTTTTTTGCTGAGGAAGACTGGCCCTGAGCTAACATCCATGCCTATCTTCCTCCACTTTATGTGGGACACTGCCACAGCATGGCCTGACAAGCGGTGCATCGGTGCACGCCTGGGATCCGAACCCAGGCCACCAGCAGCCGAGCGCACCACTTAACTGCTACGCCAAGGGGCTGGCCCCAGGATTTGCTGTATTTTTAAGTTGTTTCTAAAACTCATAAATAAAGAGAAGTCTGATTTAATATCACAGAAGAAAAGTATTTTGCTTTAGCATTTCTGTGTCTATTTCTTTACCATCAAATGCATGTATTCTCAGGCATTTGGTTTCAACTGATGACAACCTGACTTTTGGTTATGGTAATGAATTTGTGCATTGTCTATTTTATTTTAATTGAAGACTTAAAATTATATCAGTAATCACAGGCCCTGTATAGACTTACTATCTCTGCTCTCTCTAGTTCCTCTTGATAATTTACTAGTTATTATAACTCATAGAGATTAGCATAAAGGCAGTGTGTTCAGCTGTTCTCACAGGCTTTGTTTTCTGAGGTGAAGAATTATGTAAACCTCAGAAGATTGTTCTTGAACAGTACAATCTTATGAGTTTTGCAAGAGTGTCATTAATGGAACCTGAAATGTATTTTCCAAAGTACTGCAGATTTACATTAAATATTTTTAATGATCTACTCCCTATAAAAATATAGTCTGTGTTTCTATCCTCCATAAAATGCGTGCATGTATTGTTTTCAGAATGAATATTTTGACTTCTCCCTTATAGCTATATTGCCAAATATGTGTTACTTAATAGAGGAAGAAAATAAAAATAAAAATCTAAACTGCCCTGTTTTTCAGAAGACTACATTTTTATGGCCATTGAGAGCTCTTTAACTACTTGTTTTTTCCTCTCCTTGCCAAATTTTTTCCCAAGCCACAGATGTCAATTCCTACTCATCTGCTGCTGTTTCTTACTGGCACCCTGCAGATTGCATGGGTTGTATTCCAGCTCAAATTGGATCATTTGAGTAAGAAAAGAATTTTAAAATCTGTTGCCTTTTCTTTTTACTTCTCTTTACCTCCTTCCCATACAATTTTATGCTTTTGTAAATAGTCATTTTTTATTTCAATTTTTAGTGTTGGGCAATTCAAATATGTGTAGGCCTTGGTTTGGCTTTTGAAAATTCTCAAAATGCAAGCAATTCTGTTTCCAGCAATAATTTAAAATAAGAAGTTGTATATATCGAAGACTTTAAAATGCCAGTCAATTATGTAGATATTTAAAGTAATAGACACAATGATTTTACAAAAACGCCAAAAAGAGTCATTTATTAAAATGTATTTTCATAGCTTTTGGTTTGTAATAATCAAATTAATACCAATTTTCAATTATTTTGATATGGTTTAAGTTAAATACTGTATTTTTTGGTAAAGGAAATCTAAAAATAATTATTCTCAACATTTCAGAATAAACAGTTGATCTTTTGCAATATTTTATGAATATTTAATTCTGACGCAAAGTTAATGATTTTGAAATCATCCTCATTCAGTCAATGACATCCCTCAGTGGCATTTTAAAGTATGCAAGAATCTATTACCATTTTCCCATGTCTTCTGTACACACTATCTTCCATCTTCAGTAGAATCATAGCTCAACAACTTAAGGGTTCCAATATCTTTATGCCTACCCCAAGTCTTATTTTTAGGAAAAGACATAATTAATTCACATTAGAGCCAAAGTTTGAAATTTTACAGTGCATATATATTACCTGAAAGCTTGTTTAATATCCATTTTCAGTTTTCCACCAGCAGAAATGTGATATGAGATATGTCGAGAACTGTTTCAATAATTAGCACACATGGTAATTCTGATTCCAAGAGTCCTTTGACACATTTTAAGAACTTTAATCAAAAGAATAGATGATTAGTTACAGCATGGTTTTCCTCAACCATAAGCATTTTTATTTTACTTATTATTTTAAACTAGCAGAATTAGTCATTTATTAATGGATTGAGAATAAAAACAATGAGGAGGATGGGCCGGCCTGGTGGGACAGCGGTTAAGTGCGCTCGCTCTGCTTTGGAGGCCCAGGGTTCGCAGGTTCAGATCCCAGGCGCACACGAACACACCGCTTATCAAGCCATGCTGTGGTGGCGTCCCATATAAAGCAAAGAAAGATGGACACTGATGTTAGCCCAGGGCCAGTTTTCCTCAGCAAAAAAGTTGAGGATTGGCAACAGATGTTAGCTCAGGGCTGATCTTCCTCACAAGAAAAAAAAAAAAAGAAAAGAAAAGAGAAAGAGGAGGAAAGGAATTTTTCTTTCTAGGAAATCCTTAAATTGTATCATATTAATACTTTTACATCATTTCTACATACTACACCAGTACTGTCTGCAAAAATATTTTAGATAAAAATAGTAACTTGACCTACTGGTCCGTGAAAACAGAACAATGTGCAAGCAAGTTTGCAAAGTAACAAACTCTTTGTAGGCAGCCTCTCTGGGATCAAATCTCAGCTCCTCACTGTAGTCAGTGACTTAAGCTATTTGTGCTTTGGTTAACGAATCTACAAAATTCTTTTAAACAAGAGTCAGTGCTTCATAAAGTTATTATGAAGATGCCATGGGTTAAACATCTAAAACATTCAGAAGAGTACCTCATATATCATGTGTACTTATTAGATGATTACCTGTAATTTTTGGTAATTAAGTCAATTATTACTTAATAAATTTTCATTATTTTCAGTAAGATAGCATTGAAATATATTGATGTCTTTGTTGTGCTGTTTAACACAGTAGAGGTATACAGAAAACTTTCCTTGTTTTTAAACATTTTAATGGAGATGTTCTTTGATGTTTGTAAGAAAATTCATCTATATTACTTTTGCAAATCCCGGGGTATATATAGAAATGGAACAATAACATACTGTTGAGATATAAACAATCCAAAAGTTCCCTACCCACACTTAGACTCACAAAAACTTCTAAGAAATGAGTCATGCAATAGATGTGCACAAAATTAGATATCCCATTAAATTCCTGCTATGCCTTAATGGCTTCAAAAGTTTAAAGATGTTGTATGTAATTAGGGAATTATAATGTATTATGGCTTAATTCCATGCAATTATTTTACCTCAAAGCTTAGTCAAACCATATTATTTCCATTATATATTTACCTAAAATGATGACTTCTTAACTTAATTCATATAAAGTTTCAATATCTATATGTAATTTAAAAATAATTTGAGTATCTGTCTTTGGCAATATCATTTATATCTTGATATTCTATAGTCTTCGGTTACAGATGGATGAAAAACTGAAAAGTCCACGTGGACCATTTCAGTTTTCTGATCACTGCTCTATCATGTATGATCCCTGGGTCTCCTATGTCTCCTTTGTTTTGTTTCTGGCAGCCTTGTGTAAATTGGAGTGTTCCTATTCTCATCTGCTCATTCCTTTACTGTCATAACAATCCCATTTTGTATTGGAAATTGGTCTTCTCTGAGGCTTAAATATTGTTTTATGTTCTTTATGGTTTCTATATTCTAAATGAAAACTAAGATTTATGATACCCTGGAGAAACCACTTGGTTTCAGTCCTTCAAAGAAAAATGTTACATTAAAGACAGCATTGGTAACCCTGCAGTGTATCAGAACATTTTGTGATATATTAACTACGTTAGAAAGAGAGATAACAGCACGCTTAGTTATGGAGCTGAAAATTATTGCATGTGTTCATGTGATATTATGAATATTCACAATATTTCTTAAATTACTTTCTTTTTTTCTAAGACACTGTTCAACACTAGACCTTCCCTAAAGTGAACTCCCTCCCTCACATCAGTTCTTAAAGTAGTCTCTGTGTTTCACCACACAGAAAGTGCAGAATAACCTCAAGGGAATTCATCTGTTGTCTTGTAGAAGAAGGATCTGTCTTTCAGGATAAATGTGAGACATTAGTAAATTCCACTGGATGCCATATAAATTGCATTTCCATCCAAAGCAAAAACAACCATTATTTCTAACATTTCTTTTCAATGGATTATTTTTATGTTATTTTCCTGAACTCCAATAGAGTAGCTCATGAAAAGCCTACACTAAGTCTTTCTATTTAAGATCCACACGCAAATGTTGTCATTTTAATCACTATATGTATTACAAGCTCCATTTAATTTTTTTTCCTTCTTCTTCTTTTAAGACTTAAAGCAGAGGATGTTAGGGTCAGGCAGAGTCAGGCTTGGACAATACCATTTTATAGGAAGAGTTGTTTTTGAGACACTATAACCATTCCTTCCAAGTCTGCATGATCTCATTATTCCACAAAAATTCTTTTGCAAAGGTTATGAATGATTTTCATGTTGATAATGCAATTTTTTTCATTTCTATATATCACTTTATATCAGAACCATTGTATTTAGTTAATTGGATTCTACCTCTTCAAACTATTGCTTCCTTAACTTCTGTGACACCACTTCCCTGCTGTTATTTGCCCATCAAAAGCCATATATTTTATTTTTTTGCTAACAAAGCATCAATTTTATGGAGTTGATCACCC
The DNA here is from genome assembly GCF_057802395.1 of Ceratotherium simum simum. NCBI lineage: Eukaryota > Metazoa > Chordata > Mammalia > Perissodactyla > Rhinocerotidae > Ceratotherium > Ceratotherium simum. The sequence continues at coordinate 11,310,895 of NC_141927.1, read as the reverse complement.
TTTTATTTACTTAGGGAAAGTATTTACCACCCCATGCCAACATAAAGGATCTTGGATCATCTAACAGACCACTGTGGTCTCATTCTTCTTGCTAATGACTAGTAGGGGGATGCACATGTGTGCCAATTATGCCCTCTGGAACCTGAGAGAAGGTGTGCTTGTTGGCTTCTGGGAAAGGTTTTCCTTGCAGATACAAATACTTGCATAGAGGGAAACACCCCTTTTCTTTGCTGGATATCGTGCTATCTTCACGCAATGCTTAGAACTACTGAAGACATCTCACAAACGTGAGGGAAGACAATATCAATAATGAAGATGCCAGAATAGAAAGAACCTCATTCCTTTATGACATTGCAGTAACTGAATTAGAAACCTGGAAATATTTCTATTTGCTTATTATCTCACTATTTAATCCACATATAATTCTTGTATTTAGTGGAGAACATTCTAAATCATACACCTGGATTTTAGGTTAATCTTTTTTTTTTATTTCTTTTTGAGGAAGATTAGCCCTGAGCTAACATCTGTGCCAAACTTCCTCTATTTTATACGTGGGTCACCACCACAGTATGGCTTGACAAGTGGTGTAAGTCTGCACCTGGGATCCGAACCCATAACCAGAGCTGCCAAAGTGAAGTGCGTAGAACTTAACCACTACGCCACAGAGTGGGGCCTCAGGGTTAATCTTTTTTAGATGGAGAATCAATGAATAAATTCCTTAAGGATGTTAGATGTCTGGGCAATACCAGAGCCCCATTTGACGTGTGATGTTCTCCATTGCCTGTCAGCAGCTTAGTAGCTGTCACAGACAACACCAACAGTTGGTGTAAAATCTAGGATTGTATTTTTTTCCTGACATATGTCCTGAAGTATTTTAGAAATGATTTGTAGTGTAATTTCAAGGCATTGGAAATTCAAAACATAGAGAGTCAGCAGATTGCAAGTACCACTACTGTCAAGTACAAGACAGTAGAAATAATTAAGAAAGAAAGATGAATAGGAGGTTGTATTCAGAGAGTGTTCAGTGGCTGACATTTTGGGGGTATCAATGTCCATAGTATGATGATGATGATATTAGATAACTGAAGTAGAATGGGAAAGAAAATTACTGAATAGTAGTTTGAGAAGAAGAGAGACAAAGTTGCTGGATGGGTATTCCACAGTGATATTAAGCTATCAAAGTATGTTACACGACATGCTGTGTAGAGGAAGTTAGTAAGCCAAGTGCCAAAGTCACCATTTCTAAAGATAAATGTCCAGAAGTTTTTTTTTTTTATTCATTTATTTAAAAACTTTTATTGAGCATCTACTATGTGTTAAGTGTTGTTCTGGGTACCAACACTAACAAAAAATTCCCATGTGCACTCACGGGTTCATATTTTAACAGGAGGATACAGACATGAATTGAAAAATTATACAATACTGGGGTAAAGAAACACATTTTAATGAAAGTACAAAATAAAAGAATATGAGATGAAACAAGAGATCAAGAAGATTTCTCTAAGGAAGAAATACTTGATTGAGAACTGAAGGATGAAAAGTTAAATAAAGGCTAAAAGATAAGGAGGAGTTTGGAGTTTGTCAGGAGAGTCCTTAGCAGGAACAAAATGATGAGGAAAAGATATGTGTAAGACTGTAATATGACATAAATAATGAACAAAGATAACAGTGTTATATTTAGAACACAAAGAGGTAAAGAGGGAACATGAAAAAGTGTACTAAACTTACAGAGTTGAAGAGGCAGGCAGTAGTTGATCATACAGGATGATGAAAGTCATATGAAGAATTTGGCCTCAATCATAATGTAATTTGCAAGTTATTGAAGTGCTTTAAACAAGGAAGTAACCTGATAATAGTTTTTAAATATTAAATAACTACAGCAATAATGAGTGTTGGTAGAAGCTTTATCCAAATAATATGAGTTTCAATGTGGAAGAGGCATTTACAATGGAATTAGCATTGGGAAGTATATTAATTATTAGCATTATTATTCAGCTACTAGTAGTATAAAAAACTAAATATAGTTTGAAATGATAGAAGGTTTTTTCTCATATAAACAGAGTAAGTCTAGGACAGCAATTTTCAGAATCCAAGTGCCTTTTATGTTGCTGTCTGGACTTCATCAAATGGATTCTACATCATTCTCCAAAATAGCTGCACCAGTTCAAACTCCAACCAGCAATCTAACCAGTTGGAAAGAGAGAGGAAAGTAGAAGGATATGCTGTTCTATTTAACACCTTCCTGAAAGATAAACACCGCTTCTTTTTGCATCCCATTGGCCAGAATTGAGTCACATGGTCAAAACTAGATTCAAGGGAACCTATAAATATAGACTTTATCTTTTGCCCATCAAGTTGAAGAAAAAGGGAAGAATGAATATTGGGGTCAATGACCTGTTTTGACATAGGATATGAGGTGGACATCAGTCTAATTTCCAGTCCTGAGATTCATGGCCTGTGGGAAAATAAATAATCTATGTCTTTACAGGCTGCTATGAAAGCTCTCCTGATGTGTAATTATTATACTCTACTAACTAAAACAATGGCTGCATCATATTGTTTTATAAGTGCACATTGAAACTGACATGTGGAAGAAAAATGAATGTTATCTTTACATGTCTGAAAGGATAATGTCTTGCCCTTAGTTTAGTGGGTGATTTAGTCAGGGGTCCGCAGGAATCAAGTATCTGTATGTATCCACAGTCATCTCTGTAAGATTTCTTTTGAAAAATGTGAGGTGTGCTCAAGAATAATCCATTGGCTCAAGTGAGAATGAGTGACCCTTTGTGAATTAGATCCTCAGTTTCTTAGTTATTGAGCTATACTTCCCTGTACTAGCAAGCATGATTTAGAAATGTGGATTAGTCAAATTTTTATAAAAACTATGAAGAGATACATGAAAAAACACTATAATTAAATATATATATAGTTTTCAAAAAAATGCTCGAGTAACCCACAGGAAGCCAAGAAAAAAGAAACAGAAAACCAACAACCAGAGGAAAGAAATGAAAAACAAATAAAATGACAGAGCTCTAACATCTCAATAATTATCTTAAACACACATAGTCTAAATCTAGCAAACAAAAAACAAAGACTTGTAGAGTGGATTTAAAAACATGACCCAACTATATGCTGTTTACAAGAAACTCACTTCAAATTCAAATTCAATGACATAGGTATATTGAAAGTAAAAAAAAAATGGAAAATCTGCAAATTTAATTTTTTTTGTTGTTGTTGTTGAGGAAGATTGACCTAGAGCCAACATCTGTTGCCAATCTTCCTCTTTTTGCTTGAGGAAGATTGTCCCTGAGCTAACATCTGTGCCCATCTTCCTCCATTTTGTACGTGGGATGCTGCCACAGCATGGCTTGATGAGCAGTGTGTAGGTTTGCATCTGGGATCTGAACCCACGAACCCTGGACCACCGAAGCAGAGCCTGCAAACTTAACCACTATGCCACCAGGCCTGCCCTACAAATATTAATTTTAAAAACTGAAATTTTATTAATATTCAATGAAGCAGGCGATAGTAAAGGTAATTACTATAGACAAAGAAGAGCATTATATAAGAATAAAAAGGATCGATTGATCAGGAAGATACAATAATTGAGATATATACATACCAAAGAATAGAGTTTCAATATAAATGAAGCAAAAACTGGTAGAGTTGACTGGAGAAATAAATAAATTTACAGTTATAGTTTGGGACTTTAACACCCTCCACTCAGCAACTGGTAAAACTGCTAGACAGAAAATCAGCAAACATTTAGAAGATTTGGACAACAAGATCAACCAACAGAACATAACTGACCTACATAGAACACTCCTCCCAACAAAAGAATAAACATTTTTTTTCAAGCAACCATGGAATAATCATCAATATAGACTATAGCTTGGACCATTAAACAAACCTCTAAAAATTTGAAAGAACTAAAATCATATAGAGAATATTCTGTGACCGTAATGGAAGCAAATGAAATGAGTAACAGAAAGACTACAGGAAAATATCCAAATATGAGGAAATTAAAACAATACACTTCTAAATTATCCATGGGTTTAAGAGGAGGTCTAAAAGTAAATATATATATATATATGAAATTGAAAATTCTGCATATCAAGATATGCAGGAGGTAATTAAAGTTGTGTTTAGAGGGCAATTCATAGCATTAAATGCTTACACAAGGAATGAGAAAATGGCTCAAATCAATAATTTATCCCTCACTTAGTTACTTTGGAAAAGAAGAGCACAATAAACCGAAATCAAGGACATGGGAGAAATAATAAAGATGAGAGCAGGAATCAATAAAATTGAAAATAGGAAAAACAGTGGAGAAAATAAAACAAAAAACCGGTTCTTCAAAAGAAATCAGTAAAAATGATAAATTTCTAGGCAGGCTGGAAAAAATAAGGAGAAGACACAAATCACTAATATTAGGAATGAAACAGGGAATATCTTTTATATCCTGCAGCTATTGAAAGAATAGGAAAGGAAAATTACTGCCATTTGTCTCAGAGAAATGAAACTGTATTCATACAAAAACCTGAACACAAATGTACATAGCAGCTTTAATCATAATAGCCCATGCTGGAAACAATCCAGGTATCTTATAATGGATAAACAGTAAACTGATACAGCCATACCATAGAATACTCAGCAATAAAATGGAACAAACTACTGACACATATAACGACTTGGGTTAATCTGAAAGAAAAGAGTCAGTTACAAAATTTTAGTTATGGAGAACAGGTTAGCGGTTGCCAAGGGTTAGGGCATGGCAGTGGTGATGAAGACTTAAGAGAGGCGGGTGTGGTTACAAAAGGGCAACATGATGAAGCTTTGTGGTATGTAACTGTTCTGTATCTTGACCAATAAAAGAAATTCAGTGATAGAGAACTTTCATGATTAGCTAAATCTCGAGCTTAATGACATCATTTAAAAATCCACCTTCACTTCTCTTCATTTACCACATATGATATATGAGATTTTATATCAGCCTAGTTTCCCTCATGGTAGCAAGAGGAATGTGACACTAAGATATATCACATTCAGAAACAAAAATGTCCAGAGGAAATACAGATCATATATTATATATTCCTGTAGATCTTTCTTTGAATCGAGGAAACTTTTCCTAGGAATTCCGCCATGCCTACTTCTGGACCACTCCATTATCAGCTAGCTTCCTTTAATTCCTTATTATTATTTTTTCGTGTGTGCTCAAATCTCAAACAATTACTGGTACTGGAAATTAAATCATCAGAATTGCTGAGATAAATTTAGACTAATCCCAAACTCCTCTCTCTCCAAGTTGTGAAGGCATTAGGGCGAGATTCCCTGAAGAATAGGATGTGTTTTTCTACATTTTCTAGGCTGCTTCCTGTTCACCAAGCCTAACGAGTACAATGTCATCACCGCAATGGACATGTATGCTATCTGGGGGAAAGATATAGTTTTATGTATAATTTCGGTTGTGGAAATGTTTAACTGGACTTTTTTATTTATGCATGTAGAAATACCTCATCCATGCCCAAATTTCCAAATATTATGTATTTCTTTTTTTTCTAAAGTACAGCATTCTTGTTTGGGCTGACTCCAGACTCTTTCTAGGTGTTCTCTCTTACTGGGGATGCGGGAAAGAGAGCTTTGCTGCTGCATGATGTGGGGGTGAATGAATCATTTCAGCAAAATTCAGGTCACAGCAATGCCCCGTCTCCGAGTAACTTGATCTTTTGTTTGGCCACTTACATTTTCAAATCTCAGCATTTAAGACTAATTAATGCTATATATTTTGTCATTTTAAAGTTTTTTGAAAGCAAAAGTCTCTATCTCTTCGTTAGCCCATCCAAATGAGACATTTCCCATTCAGTTCAGAAAAATGCTTCTAGAAGCTGCAATAATTTTGTTCAGATATTAAGAAGACCCATGGACTAACAGATTTCTATTCTATATGACAGTTCTCTTACTCTCTTGCTCTCTTCTCCTGTATCTGCAGACTCTGTGGATTACCTCTCAAAAGCCATTCCTTTGCCTTATTCTGTTAATACAGGCTGAAAGCTCGTTTGTCAGCTTCTAAGACTCCACTCCAGCTAGAATTAGTCATGTGACCTTTCTCTATTAATGACATGGAGACAAAAGTCCCAGCCAAGTTGATGACTGGGACAGGCTTTGTTGGCTCATGAAGCTTTGTTGCTTGTGTCTCTGTACCTTTGTTCTTTATTGTTTCTATCTGTACTGTAAATTTGATGCCAGGAGGAGCTATAACCATATTGCAATCATGAGGAAAAAAAACGGCACGTTAAGATTAGCAGAAACAGGAAGACAAAGTTGCCTAGAGTAGTGACAACGGCCTTGGATTGCTTAAAAATTATTTTAAATGATAAAAATAAATCTGTATATTGTTAGACCATTATGACTGGATTTTCTATTGCTTTTAGCTACACACACAACCCACTGAAGCAATCTGTAAATTAGAGAGTATAGGTAGAGTTTTTCAGTATGGTAGGTATACAGTTTTAGTGATATTTCATTGTTTTATGAAAAGTTATGAGCCAGCTCTTGCAGATTCTCCTCAATGTGGTGGTGATGACGATGCTGATGACAACAAAGGCGGCGATGACAAACACGATATATAGCAAGTTGTTGAGCACCTACTTTGTATCACACGCTGTTCTAAGCACTTAATAGATATTATTGTCATTGATCTTTCAGTCATTTGATTTAAAACCATTCTATCTCAATTTTACAGAAGATAAAACTGAGCTTTGAGTTAAATTATTGCCTCAAAATATGACAGCAGGGAGTGGCAGAGGCAGTTTCCATCCTGGGTCTGTCTGACTCCAGAGCTGTTAGTTCTTGTCTTTGATGATAGCCATTCTAACAGGTGTGAGGTGATAGCTCATTGCAGCTTTGATTTGCATTTCCCTGATTAGAGATTTTGAGCACTTTCCATGTACTTGCTGGCCATTTGTATGTCTTCTTTGGAAAAATGTCTATTCAGTTCCTCTGACTATTTTCCCATCAGATTGTTTCTTTGCTATTGAGTTGTATGAGTTCTTTATATATTTTGGATATTAACCCCTTATCAGATATATGATTTACATGTATTTTCTCCCATTCTATAGACTTTTCTTTCATTTCATTGATGGTTTCCTCTGCTGTGTAGAAGTACGTTGGTTTGATGTAGTCCCCTTTGTTTATTGTTGCTTTTGTTTACTTTACTTTTGGTGTCATATCCAAAAATGTATTTCTTGGATTTGACTAACTTGTTTCCTATTACTTGTTTTACTTTGTTGAGAGTAATAAATTACATAATACTTCTTAGATTTCAACTATTGCTACATCTAGATGCAATACAAAATCAATAATAGATGATATACCTATTAGATAAAATAGGTAATCCCTATCAAAGTTCCAACAACATTTTTCACAGAAATAGAACAAAGAATCCTAAAATTTATATGGAACAACGAAAGACCCCGAATAGCTAAAGGAATCCTGAGAAAAAAGAACAAAGCTGGAGGTATCACACTCCCTGATTTCAAAATACACTACAAAGCTATAGTAACCAAAACAGCATGGTACTGGCACAAAAACAGACACATAGATCAATGGAATAGAATCAAAAGCCCAGAACTAAACCCACACATCTATGGACAGCTAATCTTTGACAAAGGAGCCAAGAACATACAGTGGAGAAAAGAAAGTCTCTTCAACAAATGGTGTTGGGAAAACCAGATAGCCACATGCAAAAAAATGAAAGTAGACCCTTACCTTACACCATACACAAAAATTAACTCCAAATGGATTAAAGACTTGAATGTAAGACCTCAAACTATGAAACTTCTAGAAGAAAACATAGGCAGTACGCTCTTCGACATCGGTCTTGGTAACATATTTTCAAGCACCATGTCTGACCGGGTAAGAGAAACAATAGAAAAAATAAACAAATGGGACTACATCAAACTAAACAGCTTTTGCACAGCAAAGGAAACCATCAACAAAACGAAAAGACAACCTAATATTTGCAAACCATACATCTGATAAGGAGTTAATCTCCAAAATATATAAAGAACTCATGCAGCTCAACAACAAAAAAACTAACAACCCAATTAAAAAATGGGCAAACGACCTGAACAGACATTTCTCCAAAGAAGATATACAGATGGCCAACAGACACATGCAAAGATGTTCAAAATCATTAACTATCAGGGAAATGCAAATCAAAACTACAATGAGATACTATCTCACGCCTGGCAGAATGGCTATAATCAGCAAGACAGGAAACAACAGGTGTTGGAGAGGATGTGGAGAGAAGGGAACTCTCATACACTGCTGGTGGGAGTGCAAACTGGTGCAGCCACTATGGAAAACACTATGGAGATTCCTCAAAAAATTAAGGATAGAACTACCATGTGATCCAGCTATTCCACTGCTGGGTATTTAGCCAAAGAACTTCAAAACACCAATGCGTAAAGATACATGCACCCCTGTGTTCATTGCAGCATTATTCACAATAGCCAAGACTTGGAAGCAACCTAAGTGCCCATCAAGGGACGAATGGATAAAGAAGACGTGGTATAGATACACAATGGAATACTACTCAGCCATAAGAAACGATGAAATCCAGCCATTTGTGACAACATGGATGGACATTGAGGGTATAATGCAAAGTGAAACAAGTCAGAGGGAGAAGGTCAAATACCATATGATCTCACTCACTAAGTAGTAGATAATAACAAACAAACACATAGAGACAGAGATTGGATTGGTGGTTACCAGAGGGGAAGGAGGGAGGGAGGAGGGCGAAAGGAATGATTAGCCCATGTATGTGGTGATGGGTTGTAATTACTCTTTGGGTGGTGAACATGATGTAATCTATGGAGAAATAGAAGTATAATGATGTACACCTGAAATTTATACAATGTTATAAACCAGTGTTACTGCAATAAACAAAAAATTAAAAAAAAATAGCTAGAATACTGTTTTGCTTCCTGGTGTCACGTATAATAATTACGGTGATATGTATTAGGGAGAATAATAAAATACCATAATTTCAACAATAAATTTGCACATATTTATGAAAACATATTCATAAATACAAAAAACTACAAACCTGCAAGAGCAGATAAGGAAAGATTTTTATGCATAAGAAGGATTTGTTCTTTGAAAAACTGCTTAATTAAGGCACCACAATATAATCTGTACATCTCTTCCTCCATGAGATCTCTTTCATAAATCACATTGGAATGGATTATAATAGTGACACAACGCTAAGCAAAGCAGTGTCTGTTTCTGTTACCACAAGAGTAGTCTCTACTCGGCTGGTTTTCATTCTGTGTTTCTGTTACTCTTTCCTTCTTTATTCATTTTTAAAGATAGTGGTAGAGGGCACATAATCAATGTATACAGTAAGAATTATAATTTTGAATAAATTTATTGAGGTGGAATTATAAACACAGGGATTTCACATGAGAGCAATACAGTGCACCATTCTAGTTTATTATATTATGAGGTACAACATTTAACTCTCATTTTATCATTGGGTGTCAGGTACCCATCCTGAGTCTATTATTTGCAAGTATTCAATTTTGGAACTCTTTAAAATATTTTTGTTTGTTTATTTGAACAAAAGTGCTATTTGAACAAAAGTGCTATTCAAAAGAGTTAAAGCTTTATCATTTAGAATCAGCTCACAATTTGAATGTCTCAGGTAATTACTTTGTTTAATGACCAGCCGGCCCGGTGGTGCAAGCAGTTAAGTGTGCACGCTCCACTGTGGCGGCCCGGGGTTGGCCAGGTCGGATTCCGGGTGTGCACCGACGCACTGCTTGTCAAGCCATGCTGTGGTGGTGTCCCATATAAAGTAGAGGAAGATGGGCATGGATGTTAGCCCAGGGCCAGTCTTCCTCAAAAAAAAAAAAGGAGGATTGGCATCAGATGTTAGCTCAGGGCTGATCTTCCTCACAAAAAAAAAAGAGAATCTGTGAAATTATCTGACCCATCATAGTGATATTTCATGAAGGTATTTGTGATGTTGTTATAATATCTAGTATGTATATCTATAACTATACACATATATATCTATATTGCTATACACATACATATTGCTGGTTTTGTTTTTTTATTGTTACTAAATATATTAAACTTAAAATGAAAGTTCACTTGCAATGTAACTATTTTATGTTTATTATATTTTAACTATATCTCATGTCTCAGAGAGATCATTCTATTGCTGCTTCTTTTAATGCATTAAAAATATGACCAGAAACGGGCCGGCCCGGTGGCGCAAGCAGTTAAGTGCGTGTACGCTGCTGCGGTGGCCTGGGGTTCACAGGTTCGGATCCTGGGTGCGCACCGACACACTGCTTGGCAAGCCATGGTGTGGCGGCGTTCCATATAAAGTGGAGGAAGATGGGCATGGATGTTAGCTAAGAGCCAAGCTTCCTCAGAAAAAAAGAGGACGATTGGCATCAGATGTTAACTCAGGGCTGATCTTCCTCAAAAAAAAGACCAGAAAAAGTTTGAAAAAATATGAGTAAAGTGGAAATACTTTCATATCATTTCCCACATATTTTTCCTTTAATTCCAGATCATCAGATAGAATTATTGTCTTGATTTTGATTTTATGAAAGTTCACAAGTCTGAAGGTCATAACCTCTAACAGAATAATTTATCATAGTTCTAAGCCAAGCTGAAGATGAGAGCAGAGCAGGCTTAATTCAAATTTCTAGCATCAACATGTTTTTACAAAATCTAAATGAGAAATTTAGTTGATAAGACTGATAGTGAGATATCTTAGGAGTTCTATATGATAGAAGAGTAAGATACAACTACACTAATATGTATATATAAAGAATAATGACAGGAATAAGAAAAATAAAAAAGCATAAGGAAGTGAAAAAAGAGAAAATTTGGAAAAGATAAAAATAAAGCTTAATAAATAAAAGATAAATAAATAAAATAAATAAATAAAAAGATTTAAAAAATGATTAAAATTGTAATAGTCAAGAGACACCAATATAGTCTTTCTTAGCAGGAATCTGAATTTAACACTGAGTGATCCTGAACTATTGAATTAAACTGAGATGGAATCCCTTAAATCCACATCACTCATCTTCTCAATATAGTACAGTAAATTAGTATCACCTTGTAAATTATATTGTGTTCATCTCAGCCAGCAGCAAAATTTTTCACCAAAAATGCTTCGATACACCTCTTAAAAATATTACCTCTACACTTATTTTCCTTTGCCTAGCTTTGACAGTAACACTTTTAATATACTTCACTTCTGCTCTATACATTTTGGAGTAAAAACAGAGATGAAGTTTCTTTCAGTGTCAGTTTTTTAAAAATGTGCATAGAATATAAATTTTCCCTATTGCTATGAATTTCAAGACTCAAAAAAATCATGCTTGTTCTATGAATGAGAAAATTGAATAGGAAAATGAGTAATTTTTCCTTTCCATTTATTTCAACTCTAAATAACTAACGTTAGTCTACCAATAATGTAATTTTTTTCCATCATCCAATCAGCTTTTCCCTCCATCCACGGAGTCGAGAGAGAGTCAGAACACTCTTCAGTCAAATCACGCCCCTCCCCAACAAGAGTCAAGAGTAAGCCCATTCTCAGGCTAAGACCACAACTCCTAGGATGTCTACCCATATCCAAGAAGATCAGGAGGACACTTATACAAGGGAGGAAGACATTTTTCTTAGTCTTTCCTTTTCCTTCATTAAGGGTAAAAAGTGAAAGGGGGTCTCAATATCACAGTAACATCCTGATTTCTTGGAGGTGCTCAATCTCATCAACAAGGGTCAAGAGGAAACCTGTGAACTTTGTGCAAGTTAGCCCTTCCCTAACAGAGCAGACGAATCAGCTCTCATCCTGGATGGAAATACTTGTCTGTGCTAGACCATTTACCATCATCATCAGTGACTGAGAAAGAATGAGTATAGTTGAAATAACCTATATTTTCAGACCTACTTGTTTCTACGTACTGGAGTCAAGAGAGACCCTAGATACTCACTCTTCTACCAACCCTTTCACCCACAGTCTCACCATCACTAGCTGCACTGAATCCACCAACATCATTAGGACTTTTATTTCTATTCATGTCAGTTACAATAGGAAGTTCTAGAATCTCAGGTGAATCCTATCTCACGGCCTCTCATTAATCCTCATAAGCTTTTCATGTTCCTGTCACTCCACCTATCCTCTTCCTCCCCCACTCTTGAAACCTTTTCATTGTTCCCTTAGGATTCAAAGTTTCCCAAATTCTCAGTGTCTACTATGAACGCTCCTGTCAACATTTTGCTCTATTGTGAATTTTGTCTTTCTCTGAAGATACCGTTTTCCCTGAAGCCCACTCAACTGGTGGCTCATTTTTGTTTGTGTGTTTTTTTCTAACTCAGAGAACATTAAGTTCTCTAAGAACCTAGGCATATAATTTTCAAACTACAGAAAATTAAAGATAAAGAACCAATCCTGAAAAATGCCGGAGGAAAAGTAACATCTTACCTATAGACGAACAAAGATAAGAATTACATTTGATTTCTCCTAAGAAACCATGAAAGCGAGAAGAGAGTGGAATAAAATATTTAAATTGTTGAGAGAAAAAAAAAATTCAACCTAGAATTCTGAACTCTGCAAAATTATGCTTCAAAATCAAGGGAGAAATAAAGAATTTTGCAAACAAATAAAAATTAAGAGAGCTTGTTGCCAGTAGACATACCTTGCAAAAATGTTAAAAGAAGTTCTTTAGAGAGAAGGGAAATAATATAGGTCAGAAACACAGACATACATAAAAATGGTAGAACATTAAAGAAGGAGTAAGTGAAGGTTAACTAAAAACTTTTATTTTCTTATTGTGGGATGATATAAAATGTTCAATTAAAACCAAAAAAGGCAGAAAAAGAGTGGAAGATAAAAATAAGTATAAAGAACAAGGGCAAAAAGTAGTGAACAGTGACAAGTATGCAAATAACAAACTCTTACTGCATGATAGAGCAATCAAGCTCCTTGGTATTTATCCAAAAGACTTGAAAACTTATGTCTGCACAAAGACCTGCACATGAATATTTATAGCAGCTTATTCATAATTGCCAAAACTTGGAAGCAACCAAGATGTCCTTCAGTAGGTGAATGGATAAATAAACTGTTACATACAAACAATTGAATACTATTCAACACTAAAACAAAATGAGCTATCAAGCCATGAAAAGACACGAAGGAACCTTAAATGCGTATCAATTAGTGAAAGAAGCCAACTTGAAAAGGCTACATACTGTGTGATTCCACTGTCAGACATTTTAATAGAGGCAAAACTAAGGAGATAGTAAAAAGAACAGTGGTTTACAGGAGTTGAGGTGGGGAAGGGGAGGGATGAATAGACAGATCATGGAGGATTTTTAGGTCAGTCGATATACTATCTATGATACCATGATGATGGATACACCTCATTATACATTTGTCCAAACTCATTGAATGTATAACATCGAGTGAACCCTAACAGTAACTATGGACTTTGGGCGATTATGGGTTGTCTATGTTGGTTCATCAGTTGTAACAAACGTACCACTCTGGTGGAGAATGTTGGTAGTAGGAAAGACCACGAACGCGTGGGGCCAGAGGGTGTATGCAAAATCTCTGTCTCTTCCCCTCAATTTTGCTGTGAACCTAAAACTGCTGTAAAAAATAAAATCTAAAAAAACAGAAGTTGTGCACTGCCCAATAGGCACACACATCCCATACAAAGGAATCGTGGTTATTCAAGGATGAAATAAATGTTATCGGTTTACATGTATTATTTTTTCAAAAGGTTACTAAGTTGTTAGAACACAAATATTTATGAAGTTATTAGGACATAACTATTTATTAAAAGGAACTCTTAGGGTTTTTTTAATTTTATTTTTTGTCTTTTTGTGTGTGTGCGTAAGGAAGACTCTCCCTGAGCTAACATCAGATGCCAAGCCTCCTCTTTTTGCTGAGGCAGATTGGCCCTGGGCTAACACCCGTGCCCATTTTCCTCTACTTTACGTGGATGCACCACTGCATGGCTTGACAAGTGGTGCGGCGGTGCGTGCCAGGGATCCAAACCTGCAAACACTGGCCCCTAAAGCAAAGCGTGTGCACTTAACCATTGTGCCACCTGCTGGCCCCTATCTTTTTTGTTGTTGTTTTGATTGAAGTACCATGAAAAATAAATAGTATGAAAGAACGGACATCATGAAATGAGAATATCTGACAACTCCTTCCCTATATAAAACAGCATCAACAATGGTGCTCATAATAGCACTTTCATGAATTTCTCTATAATGTCACCTTACATGGACTCCACTCCCTAATCAAACTCTATCTAACTCTTTACCGCACTCATACCCCAACTCAAAAATCTTTCCACTCAACTTGTCCTCCGATCCATTGTTACTACTGTCTTTCACTTTCTGTGTGTCAACGATATCTTCTCTTACTTTGTGCTTTATTGAGAGGACTACATCCTTAGTTAAATCAACTTTCCACCTGCACCCTGGCATCTGAGTGTGGCTGAACAAAAGCAATCACAGACTAACTTTATTGTGTACTTGACTGGCGTCCTCAAGTGTGCTCTCAAGGCTGCCCCAAAATTACCGTATTTCACTCCACTAAGTAGGGACCATTTGATAGCTTCTCCTCTGTGCTTAAACCCAACCATGTTTACTCAAATCACATTTTCAGCTGATTGCTTGTTTTTTGTCTCACTAAAAAAAAGTAAGGGAAAAAAAAAGACTCTTACAGATATCTACTGTCTGGCCAGCTCTGAAACCACATACCCTCTGCTGTGCTATCAATCTGCTTGGATGAACTAGTGTGCACTCCTAACTCAAGCCAGTTCTATACTTGACCTACTGTTTACTCAGGGACATTCCTCCAGCAAATTTCCCCTCTTTCTTCTATGTCATCTATTTTGTTTTTTCACTCTGGATTTTTTCCCATGATCACCCAAACACACTATTATGTCTTCAACATTAAAATAGCCTTCACGAGACCCCACTTTTCCTGCCAGATAACAACCCATTTCTTTGCTCCAATTTGCGAGGAGATTGCTAAAAGTCTTTTTTTTTTTTCACGTAGATTTCTCTTTCTCTTCTTTCCTCTCATTCTCTATGAAACCAAATCCAATCAGAGTTTTACCCCCCACCTCTCCACCAGTGCCACTGTTTTCCAGGCCACTAATGACTTTCAGTTGCTAAATTCAATGCTCAATGCTTGACTCTCATTTTATTTGAATGTAACCACTTCTTATATTTTCCTTTCTTATTACCTTATAGGATGGAAAATTCCCTTAAATGATTCAGTGGTTCTACAGTTTTCAATTGAGTAGAATAATTTATGCTACCTTGTGGAGTAACTGCTAATTGAGAGATGCACAATAAAACCTAATAGGACAGGGAAAGACATAAGGGTTCTGAGGAGTATTTTAAAAAGAGACAACATTTAAACTGACATTTTAAGGATGTAAAAGAGTCCAATAAACTGGTCCATGAGTCCAGGCTATCTAACAGTAAGGAGATTGAGAATATGGTATTCATCAGCATTCGTTAGGAGAGGAACCACTGCCATTTAAGAAAAGAAACAATTTGTTCCGTACTTGGTATATACTGTCGGAATCCAGGCTTTAGAGAAATTTGTTGAGCTTCTCTGCACAAGGTAAGGGTTAAATTTGTCCCATCTGGATTGAGCAAAAAGTAAGAAAAGATCAAAAATCTGAGGACTATGTGATGGAGGGTGGGAGAGCCCAAAATAAAAGAGGAAAAAAAGATAGAAAACCAGGAGTAGCATGTATGAGAAAGGTTCTTGAGGAAAGAAAACTTTCGCTGGTGTGTTGTCTGAAATAAACATACTCTTCTTCAATCTGATAAAATTCTTAGTAAAGTACATACTGCTTACCAATGATCTTTATTTTAGGAAAATTTTAAGATGGATTGACCTCTTTGAGTTGGTGATGTCAGGTGAAAAGCCAAAGGAAAAAAAGTTGAGTTGGCATCGGGGTTAACTGAGAATCTGTTGTTTTAGAAGTTACTCATCTATTTTTTTATTGAGTTTTATTTTTGAAAATAAAAATTTTGACCTAAAGTGATGCTCCACAAATAAGATTAGCAAATTCTGTAGGGTATTTCTCCCCTTAGAAATTTCTTTATTAACATACTATAGATGTGGCACTTGGTGGAACCTGCTTTGGGGAACAGTGGTTTCACTACCAAAAATGAAAATGAAAATAAAGAAAAGTACTTAAATACAAATGAAATATACTATAACTCATGATGGAAAAATATTTTATTAACCAAACATGTGGAAATGGCTAGAACAAAGAGAAGGGTTTTATCTGCAATGTTCTCATTCCTGAAAATACATGCCCACTAAAGGCTTTTTGTCATTTAATTTATTTAGTCAGTATTATTAGTCAGAATAGGCTGGGCTTATGCAATAATAAGCAAACCCTGAGATTTTAGTGCTTATGACAAGAAAAATTGTGTGTGTGTGTGTGTATTTCATAGTTTGATGATTTAAAAATATATATATAATGATACAGATAGAGAGAGAGATAGACAGATAGATGATGGTTGAGTAACTCTCCTGTATGGCATGATGCTCCTTTAATTCAGGCTGCTTGCGTGTTCTAACTCCACCATCTCTTAACTGTTTAGATAAGAGGATTTGGCAAATACGTGTATTTATCAACCAGTAAACCGTATATTTGCCTTGGTTCAGAAGTACTAAATATGTTGGCTAATGTCCATAGCAAGAATTAATTATGTGACCCCCTCCTAAACATATGAGAGCAGGGAAATGCAGGTAGATTTTAGGTAAGACTAATAACAGTCTTCTGTCAAATTTTTTTTTTTTTGGTGCGGAAGACTGGCCCTGAGCTAACACCTGTGCCAATCTTCCTCTATTTTGTATGTGGGACGCCTTCACAGCTTGGCTTGATGAGCAGTGCGTAGGTCTGTGCTTGAGATCCAAACCCATGAACCCCAGCCACCAAAGTGGAGAGCAAACTTAACCACTACGCCACCAGGCTGGCCCCCCAAAATATTTTTTTCTATAAGTTGTGTAATAGTACTGGGGAAAGACATCTACTTTGGGTTACATTTTAGGTGGTTATGAAATAAATTAATCACTTCACTAGTTTGAACATCGAAAAAATATTTTCTCTTACCACATTTTAGTACTAAATTTTATTGATCAGCTTTTCATGTTTATGAACAATTCACTACAAAATATAAAAGAAATTATAAAGGGAGAGTCATGAGTGAATGAAACTGACACCTGACATGCAAAAATGGAAAATATGGCATATTGAAATTCTATAACTAAAGATAGGAAAAAATCTTATTAGTTCCTGGAATATTGTTTAGGTTGCAAATCCACACAGTATCATTTCAAACTACACAATAGAAAATAAAAAAAGTTTGAAATTTGTTTGATATTGATAATTGCTGCAACCTAATTACACTATTGAAATTTAAATTAGCGAATGTTTTTTGAACACTTACTTTATTTAAAGCACTGTACTAAACACTGTGAACTAAAAACATCAATTTGACATATTCTTCAAATATAGAAATTTACATTCTGCCTGGAGAAACAAACACACATGACCACTTCAAAACAAAGCAGATGAGTGACTGTCATAATAAATGTGTGGCTTTCGATGGGAAAATAGGAGATAGAGATGATTTCTGACCCAAGGAACTGAGAATTTTTTCTGGAAAGAGTTTCTCAATGAGTAATGGTCAGGACAATGGGTAAGCAGACAAGTAAATGAAGATGATATCTAGTAACAATATCCATGAGCAAACACACAACAAGGGGATTTTTCAGGAGATGTTCTGGGAAAAATTGTACCCTTTATTTAGCTGGAGCGTATAGTAAGATAGAATAATAATGATAATTGCAATATTTATTATTAGTAGTAGATAATCCATTTAATACTTGCTCTGTGCCAGACACTATTAACACTTCATATACACAGTGATTTTAAATCTTACACAACTGTATAAATAGGTTATATTATTTTCTCATTTTACAGAGGACAAATTGAGAGGTTAAGTAATTGACAAGTTGTACATCTAGAGAGTTATAGATCTGAGGATTATGATTCATGATCCCACAGCCTAAGAAGATGTCTGGGAGGTCTTAGGAGTTTTTCACATTAGTCATGGACTCAAATACTGGGCTATGCACCGGGTTATGCAAACTCCAATAAAGGAACTGAGACAGGAGAGTCTAGGGTATGCATGAAGAATGGAAAACAGGCTAAAATACTAGATATGTAAATTAAAAGAAGTAAAATACCTTACATCTGTACAATGGTTAAACGTCCTTTAAAGTATATTTATCATAAGTTCATTTCATCTTTACAATACTTTCATAGGAAGGTTTATTTTAGAAAAAATGATAACTAGACATAGCGTAGTTCAATGATATGCCCAAGGTCGGACAGTTAGACAAGATTTGAGCTGGATGGAAGACAAAGCAATATATTTTCACTCAAAGTTCATCAATCCTTCAATTAAACATATAATCCTGGAGGAAAAGAAATCTTCACTTGATTTGTAATAATTATTATGCTTATAATGGGTAAATCTCTCTTCCCTCCATATATAAATGTATACATCTATATATACATACATATGTATATGTACTATAAAATTATATATTCATATATACTATAGTATATAATTCTATACAGTATATACTATATATAAATTATATATATAGTATATCTATTGTATTATTTATATATATATAAAATTCCATATACATTTATGTAATTTATTATGAAGTCTATAAAATTACAATAAACTTGGGAGAGAGTTTTTGGTATCGTGGGAACAGACTTTACAAAATAAAGGCTAAGAAACCTTAACAGTTGCTCTAATTAACTGTTGTAGACTAGCAATTTAATTCAAGCAACACAAGATAAATGTTTAGCAAGAAAACAAATTGTTTGCTAAGATAAAATACATAACATATTGGATCAGAGCCTAAAACAGAGTTCACCTAAGATGCATTTACTCTTTCTCACCTGTTCAGTTCTCACTTCGAAATGTCAATGACTCTTATTCCTGGGTATGAAAATTTGCAAGTCCTCTTGGTAGAAGCTGAGGCAACAATCAAGCTTCTGCCTTTGATGCCATCCCTCTCAATAAGTGTAGGGGAAACTTAAAGGTACAAGGGAAGAGTGTGGTTGCAGTATTTGTTAAAAAAAATTATTATTATTATTATTTTTTTAATAATTTTATTTATTTAGTTTTTTTCCCGCAAAGCCCCAGTAGATAGTTGTATGTCATAGTTGCACATCCTTCTAATTGCTGTATGTGGGACGCGGCCTCAGCATGGCCGGAGAAGCGGTGCGTCGGTGAGCGCCCGGGATTGGAACCCCAGGCCGCCAGCAGCGGAGCGGGCACACTTAACCGCTAAGCCATGGGGTGGCCCTAAAGCAAATTATTTAGCTTACTTTGACCTTTGAAAAGACAACAGGGATGAAAGCAAACTTAGGAAAGTTTGGATTTGGGAGTAATATGTTTAAAAGATGAGAGCTGTGACACAGATTTATGGCATTTTAGGCAGAGCTTTATTTAAAAATACAGCCTTATTTTTTTTTAAATAAGTTCCATCCTTATTAGTTTATCTCACTATCTTCACCCCATGACTAGATATGTGATAATATGTGCATTTGTTGTGCATAATGCCCATAATCTAAACAATTTCCAGAGAACTTAAGAAATAAATGTAACAAAACTATCTAATAATAAAAAATAACTGTTGAAGGCGAGTGTGTTGATTATATTATCTTAAGTACATTAATTTAAACATGCTCATATCACATGGGGAAGGAAAAAAATTAGATATTCATTACTATATTTTTATCCTTTCCTTAAAAATTTTCTCAAAACATAAAGCTGTTAGTTTTATCAGTCTTACTTACATACAAAAATAGCATTAACTTTTGCAATAACATCTTTAACAATGAAGGACAATGATGCATTTTACATAAAAACTTGTCAAGGGTATAACACTTTAAAATTCAGAATGGATACCATTATGAGAAGAGGAATTACTCTCCCAAGTAGCCCAATGAATGGAATTCAAAAGTTATTAAGAATGACATTGGCAAAATAGTGTATTGGGGATTTTATTATACAATTTTAATTTTAAAAGAGTAGTCAAATTTTGTCTGGTTTCATATATAAGACAATTCAACCATGAAAATAAGTGCTCACACAGTATGCAGAAACTAATTAGGGTGTGGCTAATGGAAATAAGTCAGCAGTATTAATAATGATCATCCAGATGAAAATTTCAATACGCTTTGCTTATTCTTCCTATTCTTTTACAGATTAGGTTTCATGACAATCACTTTAAGTGCAGAAAAGCAGAACATATTTCATGTGGGCATGTGTTGTATTAGTCATTCATAACTGATTCTTATGTCAAATTAACATGCTACATCATGAATTGTAATTATTTCAGACTTTGAATAACTTTACTCATTGCACTTCTGCTATGACCTTCACTCCAGTTAATCAAACCTGTCTACCATTTTCTCTATCTCTCCTCTTCGTTCAATTTACAATTTCCCTATTTGCTGTATTTTTCACATTCCTCTCCCCCAGTTCATGCCTTTAGTCAAAAATCAACTGTAATTTTTTGTTTGTTTATTTTCTGTAGAATATCCAAAGGATGAGTGGATAACTGGCCAGTTCCTTCCCTCCAGCTAACAGCCTAGCTTGACCATGACAAAACAAGGAGACGATGATGAGAGAAGGGTGTAATAGGAAAATATAAAGAAAGCTGGCTTTGAATATTTCATGGGGAAGATGAACTGTAGGCATCTGGACACAGAAGATAGGAGCAATTTAATGAGAATAAGACAGTATGAAAAAAAAAGAAGTGGGACCAAAAAAAGAGATATTTCAAATTAGTCAAAAAATAGAGAAATGAGAAAACTAAAGAGTAGGAGGAAATGTGGGAAAAATTTAATGAAAATCAGCAAGATCCATCTGTGGAATAAGCCATAACGGCTAAACCAGGTTCAGAGCAAGCACTTCGGCTGTGCCTGATTGGCAAGCGGTCAAGTCAGGGTTCAAGGCTGAAAGAGAAGGGAGACAATCATAGAGGGATTAGCATCTCAAAAAGAAGCCCAGAGGAAAAGGAAAAGCAAAGTCTGAAAGAGCAGGACGCTTAGAGAAAAATAATGCAAGAGAAAAGAAAAAAAAAAAAAATCCAGTGAAAAAGAGGAAAGGAAAATATAATATAAATGAAACTCAATTAGATGGATATTGTGAAAAAAAAAATGTGTAAGGGAAAATAAATGATTTTAAGATCAATGAATATGAAAAAATGCAGATAAGAAAGTTTTGGAAAGAAAAAAATCAGCCACTATTAATATACATGAGATTAAGAAACAGGTATTTGATTATATAATTTAGGTTTAGAGGCACTGCCTTTGTGAAAGAAAGACAAAGAATGACAGAAAGTTCCATAAACACCAATTCCCTGGGACAATGAAAAAGGACCAAAACAGGTTACTGGTTGACAGTTGAGGTCATTTTCTGTCTGCTAGCAAGAGAGGTAAGTATTATTTAAATAGTGCCATACATATTTAGTAGAGAAAGCTAATCAAGACAATTGGCATTATATTAAATATGTTCAACCAAAAAATTTTGAAAAGGCAACTGGTTTGTTCATATCTTAAAACTAAGGCCAACTCATAGTGAAAGGTGAAGCAACAGAAAATGAAAAGACCTTGAGCCCTTAAGAAGTCAGATTAAAGAAAAACAGTTTAGAAGTTTTAGAAGCTTTTATTTCTCTTATTGAAGCTCATTCAAGGTAGAGAAAATGTAACAGGCAAGCATGTGAATTGAAGCTATGTGTACAAAAGTATGTGTTCATTTGTGGGTATATGTGTTTTAATCAAAATAAATGCAGACAAACATAATTTATCAGAATATGAAAAGTATAATATAGCTCTTAAAATTGTTCCAGAAACTGATGTGTTCATTAATTAAATTACGAGTACAAATAGGTAAATACAGAGAGTTGTATATATGAGCATACATATACTCATTATACACAGAGAGGAGAAATGACAAAGTCTCTGATATATGAGCCACAATCTTTTATTTAACACAGGAAGGAGCATATCAGAAATATGCTACTTTCTAAAGATATTGACTTTATGCTATAAAATGATTGTTTTATTGCAGAGATTAATCCAAATATATTTAAACTTGTCTGTCTGGTGAGTATAACTATGTAACTCACCCAAAAAGTTACTAATCTGGTAAAGAAAATATTCTGTAAAGGTTGTGTGGGGAGGGAGGGAGAATCCCCCTCTGCCCTTTCCCTTAAGGTTCTTCTGGCTGGCCAAATAATCAGCAAGACAGGTTAGCAGGAGAAAACAATACCAAGTTTAATAACATGTATACATGGAAGAAACTCAGAAATGAGCAACTCGTCCCTCTGTCTAAGCTGCTTGCTTAAGTATTGTAGCTAAAGGTGAGGAAGGTGTTGGGGGTGTGTAGTGGTCTGGGACTTCAGAGGGCAAGAAGACAATTCTTTTCAGGGTCATCTATGGATAATGTGGTCAGGGAGAGATAGAGTTTTCTTTTTTTTTTTTTTTAGATTTTTATTTATTTATTTTTCCCCCCAAAGCCCCAGTAGATAGTTGTATGTCATAGCTGCACATCCTTATAGTTGCTGTATGTGGAACTCGGCCTCAGGATGGACAGAGAAGTGGTGCCTCAGTGCACGCCCGGGATCCGAACCCCGGGCCACCAGCATCGGAGCGCGCACACTTAACCACCAAGCCACGGGGCCGGCCCTAGAGTTTTTTGATAAAAAGGGCTTGGTGCCCCTCCCATTGTAACATCTATTTTACATTATCATTACAGCCATCATGATAGAAGATCTGTTCCAGGAAGGAGCCACCATGTCAAATTCTGTATGAAGTTAGTGGGGGAGGTCAAATGTCCCTCAGAGAAAACAATCAAGGTAAAGAGATATATTTCAGGGTGGCCAAATCTTGATCTCCCACAGTCCCACCTTTGAAACTAAAAGTTTCACAGTCCTTTTGAAACTTAAAGAAGTTTCATAGTCCAGAAGCTGAGTTGGTAGATTGTTTCATCTCACTGAACACATTTCTTAGTCCTGATAATAGATCAGTTCATCGTTTCTTATGGCTGAGTAGTATTCCATTGTGTATATATACCACATCTTCTTTATCCATTTTTCCCTTGATGGGCACTTAGGTTGCTTCCAAGTCTTGGCTATTGTTAACAACGCTGCAATGAACACAGGGGTGCATGTATCTTTATGCATTGGTGTTTTCAAGTTCTTTGGATAAATACCCAGCAGTGGAATACTACTCAGCCATAAGAAATGATGGAATCCAGCCATTTGTGACAACATGGATGGACATTGAGGGTATTATGCAAAGTGAAATAAATCAGAGGGAGAAGGTCAAATACCGTATGATTTCCTTCATTAAGTAATAGATAATAACAACAATAAACAAACACATAGAGACAGAGATTGGATTGGTGTTTACCAGAGGGGAAGAGGGGAAGGAGGAGGGCGAAAGGGAAAATTCAGCACATGTGTGTGGTGATGGGTTGTAATTAGTATTTGGGTGGTGAACATGATGTAATCTATGCAGAAATAGAAGTATAATGATGTACACCTGTAATTTATACAATGTTATAACCAATGTTACTGCAATAAACAAAAAATTTAAAAAAAAAAGTCAGCCATGTGTAAGAAGAAATTTTGCAAATAAAAAGCCTCACCTACAAAAAAAAAAAATAGGTCAGTTCAATTAAGTTCATTTTAGAATTTGGTGATGCAGGTGGGCTCTCAAGGTTAAGCCTATATTGTGGAAGCAAGCAATCAAGAATTTAATAGAAACATTTCTATGTAAGCAAAAGAAAAACAAGGTTAATGGTTGGAGCAAGTTGTAAAGCAGTTTCTGAGTTTAGAGGACAGCCAGTTAAGATTTTTAGATGTCAGCGTCAAAGCATCTTTTGCAGTTTAAAATGTCTCTGATGATGTCATCGGGTAATCTCTTAAGTTTATATCAAGTCCATCAGCTTCAGTTTGTAAGGCTTCAGGAAAAGGGCAGGTTCAGTTCTCAGTGATTCCAAATGAAAATGATGGAAAAACTCAAAAATGTTAGTTTGGATATCTGTAGCCAGATAATTCAGGAGACTAGAAGAAATCAGGATCCAGTCCAGTCAACAGATATAAAACAAAAACCTCAAAAGACAATTAACTAAACTAGAATCTAATATCCGCAAATGTATACTATAGTTTTTACTGAAATATAATTATTCTCTCTAAAATCACCCCCATTTTTATCAAAGATAGCCAAATTAAAACTAACTAGTTTGTAAAATAAGTCTAGTTCCAATAGAGTTGGCCCAATTATTTACACAAGTACAGCAAGAAGTAGCAATTGATCATATAAGCTCTTTTAAACCTGCTTTGCTGGAACTTTTTATAAGGAACCTCAGATTGAACTTTAAAGGCCTCTCGAGGCCAGGAAAGCCAAGCCAAGGATTTTGTCATCAGACTTCGCCTGTAATACCTACAGATTTGGGTGAATTCCTCTCTTCCGAGGTTCCCCCCAAATATTTTGAGGTTCCTTGTACCTGCCAGATAAGTGACATTCTTTACTTATCCTGGTAAGTGCTGCTTGGAACATAAGGTACCAGGCCAATAGTTCCACGTGGCTTTATTCCATAAAGTCCAATCTTCATTCCTCAAAAGCTGTATGGTTATATCACAAATATGATGTTCCAGTCATAGCCTTGGTAATATAACCAGTGTTTCCAATTGTGTCCTGTTATAAGGAGAACAGATTCTTATTGAACTTATGCAAATAACTATATTGCCATGAAAATAATACTTACTAAGAGTTTTTAAATTCTGGAGCTATCAGGTAGAAAGAAAAAGATAAATATTTCAATTTTGCTTACAAAAGTATCATTTACCAAATTGCTATAAATCATAGCTAGCTTAGGAGAAAAGAGAAAAAGTTTTCCTTAAATCTGAAAAAACAAAATATTAAAAATTCAGCAATGCTTCAAATGAAAAATCATAAAAATTATAATTATCCTTATCAGTTTGTTTAGTCCTGTGTAATCCATTCTTGATCCCAATCTCTTTGTTAGCAGCTTCATGAAGTCATCAGTTTCTCCATCAGATTTCTGTAATTTCTTACCAAGTTCAGTTTTATGATCAGAAAGTTTGTCAGAAACCTTTACTCCAGTGTAAATGTCAGAGTCTTTTCCATGAATTTTTCTGAAGTTGAAACATATTTTGCAAAAGCATTAGAGCAAAGAAATAAGTCTGTAAACAACAGGACCTCAAAATGGCAATTGACAAAGAAATTTGGTTAATTTTGTGACATACAACACTTTAAAATAATAATAACCAGAATTATGACTGATAACCATGACAGATCAGAATTTCAGTAATGTTATACAATTTTAAAACACCTATATCAATAACATTTACCCACAAAATACCACCTAAGCAGGCTTATCATCACTTGTCTGACAATGCTTCCCATATAGTTTAACATACTGAATAAGCCTAATAAGTTTAGTATCTTCTTCCTTATAGGAAGAGAGCAAATTTCTTTGAGAAGTTTCAGGGCCCTTTGAAAATTCCCAAAGAAAAAAAGTAAAAAAAAACACTTTATTTAAGATATGAATTTTGGGGAGCTTGTCAAAAATATAAAAAGTCAAAGCAAACAGAGCATTAACAGTCCAAAAAGCCTTAATAGAGAGACCTCCGTCTTTTGAACACAGGTAATTATTTTAACAAAACATAGATTTTTTTGTCTTTTAGGTAGACTTACACAAAGGTAAAGAAAAATCTTTTATAACCTCTTTATCAAGTTCAAGAAAATTATCCTTTTAAGAGAAATAAGACCAAATTATAATTTTGTACCAGCTTACTTCTGATATTAAAACTCATTTACTTAATTAAATTCATCTTAATCTTAGCCAATTTAACCATGCATAAAACTCCTTTTCCAGAATTCCTTCCACAAACCTTCTATAACTTTCTTTTTACATTCAGAATTTGTCCTATGCCTTTCTTTTCCCTCCCAGTACTTGAGAACAAATTTATCTTTCTTAATCAACCAAACAAAAATATTTCCATTCTTTGTACCCTCTTTATACATCTTACTTTCCTTGTACACAGACATATTTTTCTTAAGTTTTAGTAGCTTCAATCACATATACTAACTTGAAATTTTAACCCTTATAAACCTTAATTTGTGAGTAAAAAGTAAGTAAACAATTATAAACTTTTTTTACAGTAGTATCTTGTGGCTTGGAAAATTTATAAACACTTCATAATTTCTGGAAACATGTTACTTTATAGTACAATCTTTTAATAAAACACATGTTTACCAATAGACCCAAAACACCTTTTAGTTTTCCTGTAATGAAAAGCCAAAAGTAGACAAACGTACATTTAGCAATCAATGTCTAATATCTTATCTTATTTGGAAATGATGATGCTCAGTGAATTTTTATCATAAAATTTAGCAAAACTCTAAAGTTTTAAGTCACCAAAAAGAGTTTGGAAGCTGTAACCACCATAACACATAATTATTGTTTAAAGTTCACCCAACATTCATCTTTTTCACAACTATTTGGTTACTTATTCCCAATAATTATTTAGATTGCCTACAAGACTTCATAAGACTTCAGATAAAATTAGCCATCATTTAAATTACTATTTTTGTTAACCAGTTCTGTAATAGAAATAACATCAGTTTTTTCTACAAAATTTCATGTAAATTTCATCACCTCTTATACCTCTAAACATAGTTATCATTAAGATTTTTATCAATAGGTCTTGGTCTTCTAATTTTGGACAAGGGAAGCATTCCCAGTCAGACATTTTAAAGCATACTCAGGCAAAGCTGATGTAATCTCTTTATATAAAGTTAGCTCAAACATTCCAACCTTTATAATCTTATCAACACTTACACTTTCACATGTTCTCAATTCAATTGTAACCTGAGTCAAGGTCTTAAGGCTATTCAAATTTTTCCCTTCCTTTTTTCTGGCCTTTTCTTAGGTACCAATTAAATAATTATGTGAGAGCTCTCAAAACATTTTTTTTCCTCAGTTTAGAAGTTTTCCCATTTAAAGGATCCGTCATCTGGCCATTGACGAGTAGGATCTTCATTTGTATATTTATTCCAATAATGACTCAATCCAATAAACCTTTTTAAGGAAAGACCCGGAGGTAACTTTCCACACTTAGAATAAATCTTTACCATGGATGCAAGAAGCATCCCTGGTTAGGGCGTAGACGATGTAGCCCCCATGATCCACAGAATTCACTCCCAAAGATATTCAGAGAAAGTAAAGACCTTCGTTGCACAGGCGGTAAGGATGGTGTCTCCGATCTCCCACAATAGTGTGGGACGCCTCCAGTCACAGACCCGCTAATCTGTGACACCGGGCAGGCGATACTGGAATGGAATTTTTCCAGCACTAACAAGCAATGAAGGTTAAGACGACAAAAGCCCTTATGGACTGGGCCCTTTATGACAAACTCCCCTGAGAACTTGGCACAGCCGGACAAAGAGACAGTTCGGAACCCCAGTCTACTCGACTGGCCACCAAGGTGCACCCCGGTAAATGCACCTTCCGTATGGTGGAGACCAAGGAGAAGATTCTCACTGGTCACAAAGCCAAGTTCTCAGGACATAGAACAAGACAGAAGGAAAAACCTCATCCAGTTTTTTTTTTCTTTCTTTCTTTCTATATGCACAATGACAGCTTTAGCCACGCCTTAGGTCTCTTGGAGCCAGAATAATACCCGGGGGGGAGAGGTGCCGCGGGGTTGGGGACTGTGTGCTTTACACAGTACCTTGTCATTGCAAGGACATTTTCTTGCAGTTGGCGGGGGACCTGTGTCATCTACCCCGTTCCGTGACCCAATTTATCCTGTCACGGGAGTCTTCTGAAGGTGGCTGGTGCCCTAATAGCTCTTAACTGCTTGACCCGTGCCCACCAAATTTGCGGCCTTTTTGGCTTCCAAGATGCCCTTGGCAATGGCCTTCACTTCATGTGCATAATAACCCACAGCAAAGTTTGTCTAAATAGACGCCCGTCTGGTGAGACCCGCAAACTCACCAGTCTGTGGGGCCGGCCTGGACAGCAGGCTTATAGGGCCTGTGCCTGCGTCCTACCCTATGGTATTTCCTTCTTATGACAAAAGACACAAAGACAAAGACAAAAGAGAAAAACAGAGACTATCTCTGGGAGGAAAAGGGATCAAGATCAAAACCAAGAGTACTCTACCAAATTTACCAGCGTCACTAAAAGCACAAGAAACTAGTTTCCCAAATATTTTTTCCTGCCAATCTGAATTTAGAAAGAGAAAAAAATTCTCACCACTTCCTTCCACCGGACCCCGCAGATAGAGATTCCGGGAGGCTGACGTGGTAAGAAGTCTTACCTTTTGCCGGCTTTCGTCAGGCGTTCCCGTATCTCATCATCTGCAGTAGTCCAGGGAGAAGGCGGTTCTTCCAGCCAGAAAAGGCAACTTGCCAGCCAGTGGGGATCCTGCTCACAGCGCCAAAACTGTGGGGAGGGAGGGAGAATCCCCCTCTGCCCTTTCCCTTAAGGTTCTTCT
Source organism: Ceratotherium simum simum (assembly GCF_057802395.1). Classification (NCBI taxonomy): domain Eukaryota; kingdom Metazoa; phylum Chordata; class Mammalia; order Perissodactyla; family Rhinocerotidae; genus Ceratotherium; species Ceratotherium simum. The sequence continues at coordinate 11,282,184 of NC_141927.1, read as the reverse complement.
GGCTGGCCAAATAATCAGCAAGACAGGTTAGCAGGAGAAAACAATACCAAGTTTAATAACATGTATACATGGGAGAAACTCAGAAATGAGCAACTCGTCCCTCTGTCTAAGCTGCTTGCTTAAGTATTGCAGCTAAAGGCGAGGAAGGTGTTGGGGGTGGGTAGTGGTCTGGGACTTCAGAGGCCAGGAAGACAATTCTTTTCAGGGTCATCTATAGATAATGTGGTCAGGGAGAGATAGAGTTTTTTGATGAAAGGGGCTTGGTGCCCCTCTCATTGTAACATCTATTTTACATGATCATTACAGCCATCATGATAGAAGATCTGTTCCAGGAAGGAGCCACCATGTCAAATTCTTTAGGCAGTTAGTGGGGGAGGTCAAATGTCCCTCAGAGAAAACAATCAAGATAAAGAGATATATTTCAGGGTGGCCAAATCTTGATCCCCCACAGTTGTTAAAGCATTCTGATTCTTCTAGGAAGAGAATCTTTAATGTAATAGACTCACTCTTTACACTAATGTATCTTTATATTCTTTAACCTTTAATCATGTATAGACTCAGTCCAAAAATCAATCTATAATAATTGACTTAAACTTGACAACATAAACGTAGCAAAATATATTTGTTTATTCAGTAAATATAGAATAAAAATCTGCCACGTGCCAAATTCTACTATTGAAAATATGGAACAAATTGAGGAAATGAAAAGTTAAATCCATGTTCTTTAATGAAAACTAGATAAAATGTGAAAAGAGTTACCTTGAGCATAATTATTATACAAAGCACAATAAGTGATTTCCAGTGAGGTTCTGAAGTTAATTTTAATTTAGTTCACATTAAAGGTCTAGGGAAACTCTCAGTCCATTGTGGCTGAAACGATTTTCTCTGTTGTTTACATCTGGTTCTCTATTTGTCCTTTGGTGGTTAAGGTTGAGTTAACCTTAAGTGTTTTTAATCTATTTTTTAATTTACCTACAGCAAAATTCATTCTATGTGGTATATCGTTCAATGAGTTGTGACAAATACAAAATCCTTTGTCCACCATCACAATCTTGATATGAAATAGTTTTCTCCATAAAAAAAACTTCCTCCAGTCTAGCCCCAGCTTAACGTCTGGAATCCACTGATTTGTTTGCTGTTCCTATATTAATGTCCTTTTTAGAATGTCATATAAATAGACTCATACTGTATACAGCCTTTCAGGTCTGCCGTCTTTCACTTAGCAAAATGAATTTGAGATGTGTCTGTGTTATTGAGAGTGTCTATAGTTTTTATTTTTATTGCTGAGCGTATCCATAGTTTTTATATATTTATTTTTATTATTTTTATTTATTGACCAGTTAAGGACATTTATTAACCAGTTGAAGGACAGTTGGGTTGTTTCCAGTTTGGGTCTATTATGAATAAAGCTGCTATAAATATTCTTGTAGGTTTTTGAATGCAGATAATTACTTATTTCTCTACAAGAAACACTCTTTAAATAAAAATACATAGTTAGGTTAAAAATAAAAGAATTGAGCAATTTATACCATGGAAACACAAAAGAAAATTAATCTGGGATAGCCATAATGATTTTAGACAAAACAGATTCAGAACAAGTATTATTTTCAGGAATAAGGAGAGGAGCATAATGTAATAAAAAAGGAGTCAATTCTCCAAGAAGGCATATCAAATACAAATGTCTATGAACCTAAAAATAGGAGATATTAATACCCTTTTCTTTGTAATTGGTAGAAGAAGTAGTGGGTTGAATAGTGTCCCCCCAAAAAAAATTCACATCTACCCAAAACCTTAGAATGTGACCTTATTTGGAAAAAGAATCTTTTCAGATGTAATTATAATTATTAAAGACTCAAGATAAAATTATCCTGTATTTGGGGTAAGCTCTAAATCTAATATCCTTGTCTGAAGAGGGGAAAATGCAGAGAGACACACAAGGAAGAAGATCATGGGAAGATGGAGGCAGATTGGAGTCATATCAAGGAACACCAAGGATTACTGAAAACTATCAGGAGGGGGACATGAGACAGTTTCTCCCTCAGAGCATCCAGAAAGAACCAGCACTAGTGACACCTTGATTTTGGACTTTTGGCCTCCTAAATGTGAGATAACGCATTTTTGTTGTTTTAAGCCACCCGGTTTGTGGTACTTTGTTATAGCCCATCTAGAAACTAATGCAACCAGTAAGCAGAAAATTGGTGAATTATAATAGATATATCAGAAATAATTAGAAAATACAGATGTCCTGAACATTATCAACCAACTTGACCTAATTGACGTTTTTAGAACACTACTCCAGCAAAGGCAGGATACACATTCTTCTGAAATACACACTGAACGTTCATAAGAAAGACCAAATTCTGAGCTAAAACAAGGCTTAAAAAATTTAAGTGAATAAAAACCATATGTGTTATTCTTTTTGACCAAAATGTTTTAAGCTAGAATTCAAGGAGAAAGTCTCAAGTACAATTAAAAACTGTTTTGAACTAAATGGTACAGCCACATGGAAAGTTTGGAAATTTCTTATAAAGTTAAATATACACTTACCACATACGAATTTATAGCAGTTTTATTCAGAACCTGGAATCAGTCAAGATATCTTGAAGAGTTGAATGATTAAACAAGCTGTGATACACCCATGCAATTAAATATTGGGGAGCAACAAAAACAGAATGAGCTATTAATTCATACTACGACATTGATTAACCTTAAAGGCATTTTGCTTATTTAAAGAAGCCAGACTAAAAAGACTAAGTATGTATGACTTTATTTATGTGACATTCTGGAAAAGGCAAATTTATAAGGACAAAGAAAACCAGATAAGAAGTCACCGGGGGTTGGGAGGCAGGGGAGTGGATGACTCCAAAAGCGTTCCTCTGTTCACTGATTGAGCTTAGAGATAGTGACAACCCAGTAGCAGTGAGAACATCTAGCACATGAAAGGGATGAGGAGGGAAGGGGGGAGGGAGGAAGGAAGGAAAGAAAGAAAGAGGGAGGGAGAGAAGTAATGTATATCAGAAAGAAACAGGAGCCAACCTAAAAGAGCTCCCGATGGCCAAAGCTGGAACAATTTGAGGGTCAAAATATATAATGATAACATTCGGTGACAGTAATATTAAAATAAATGTCCCTTAATCCACACGAGTATAAATAAATTATTTAATAAATAAAGGAGGGATAAATTTTGTCCACAAAAGAAATCCAAAATGATAAACGTAAAAGGAATGACGAAATAGAAAATCACTGTTAGAACAAAACAGAAAAAAATTACTGCAGGAAAGATACATGAATGAGTACTAAAATTAGTGGGGAAGTTTAAAGGAGAATTGGGATATTTCTAAAGTCCTTATCTCCACCACAATATTTAATTGTTACTGTGGTGGTTTTAACACAATGCCCACAAATCTGTTGATACTTCCTCCAGAAGATGTAGCTTAAATCTTCCCCCCCTGAGTATGGCTGAATGTAGTGTCTCACTGTAATAGAGTTGTTTTTTTTCTTTTTTGTTTGTTTCTTTGTTTCTTTTTAAATGCTGTCTTGACCCGGTGTTGAGGCCCTGGCTAGAGGCTGGCCAGTTCCCCTTCTAGGGTAGCAGATTAAGTCTACACCCCAACCACTTCCCTTATCTGGTTCTCATACTCTGGGGCACTATGCACCCTCCCTAATCACCCCAGAACCTGGTAAAAGACCATTAGGGATGGATAGCTCCCAAGCCTTGGAGCCCATGAAATTAGTCAAATTAACCGATCCATAGGGAGCTGGGGAAACCTAGTTAACCCCAGCTGCTTGCCACACACAAACTGGCCCCCGCAACTCCATCTTGCTGTTGCCCTGTCTCCTAGTACAAACGCCTTTGTGGCCCTGCTTGGCAGGCTTCTCTCCTTTGAAGCTGTAAGTAACAAAAGGTTCTGCCTTTCATCTATTAGAGGGTCATTGTGTCATGTTCTGTCACCAAGAATCATTAAATCCTATAAAATACTTATTTCTAATGAATAGAATATGGAAAGGAACTTTACCTTGTAGAAAACTGGCAGACACAAATGGATAACGTCATTGATAATAAAGTCATGTTGATATCATGTGCCTCCTGATATAATGTGATGAGAAGGATACGTCATCTTGTGATTTTCACTCCAAATCCACAACTCTAGTCTAATTATGAGAAAATATTAGACAAAATACAAATAAGAGACATTCTAAAATCATACTTGATCAGAACTCTTCAAAGCTCTTAAGTTCATATAAAAATAAGGAAAAGTTGAGAAACTACCATAGATTGGAGGCGACTGCAAAGTCATAACTAAATGCAACATGGCATCTTGGCTTAGATCTTGGAACGTTAAAAGAAAATGGAAAAACTGGTGAATTTAGTAAAAAGTATTGTATCAATATAAATTTCTTTGTTTTGATTAATGTACCACAGTAATATAAGATGTTAATTTTATGGGAACCTGGGAGATGGGTATACAGAAACTCTCTGTGCTTTTTGCAACACTTCTGTAAATAGAAAATTATTTCAAAATAAAATAAGAAATAATTATATAAAAATATCAATTGACCATACCTTTATGGGTGTGTTTCAGGATTATTTTGCTCCAATGATCTATATATCTATTTTTTGCTAATGCTTAATTGTCTTGATTACTTTAGTTTTATTATAAATATTGAAATTATGTTGTTTGGATTATCTGACTTTGTTCTTATTTCCAGAATTGTGTTGCTATTCTAGTGCCTTTATTTTTCCATATTTATTTCTATCTTCTTTTGGATTAATTGAGAATTTTTTATAATTCCATTTTATTTCCTCTATTGACTTATTACTTATATCTCCTTTTACTTTTTAAAAGAATTGCTTTAGATTTTAAATCATTCACTGTTAGTCAGAGTCTACTTTCAAGGAATATTGTACTACTTTAACATGTAGTTTAAGAACTTTACAATATGGTACTCCAAAATTCTTTCTGCAATCCTTATGCTATTCTCATCATACATTTTACTTTTAAAAATGCTATTGAGGCGGCTGGCCCCTTGGTGTAGCAGTTAAGTTCATTCACTCTGCTTCGGTGGCCTGGGGTTCACCACTTTGGATCCTGGGTGCAGACCTACTCACCACTCATCAAGCCATGCTGAGGCAGCATCCCACATAGAGCAACTAGAAGGATGTACAACTATGACATACAACTGTCTACTGGGGCTTTGGGGAGAAAAAAGAAAAAAAGGAGGAAGATTGGCAATAGATGTTAGCTCAGGGCCAATCTTCCTCAAAAAAAAAAATCTTAAAAAAAAATAAATTAAAAAAATGCTGTTGAAACACAATACAGGCATAACTCGTTTTATTGAACTTCACTTTAATGCACTTGATAGATGTATTTTTTATGAATTGAAGGTTTGGGGCAACCTTGCATCAAGCAAGTCTATAGGCACCATTTTTTCAACAGCATTTGCAGACTTCTTGTCTCTGTGTTACATTTTGATAATTCTTGCAATGTTTCAAACTTTTTCATTATTATTATATTTGTTATGGTGATATGTGATCAGTGATATTTGATGTTACTATTGTAATTGTTTTGGGGCGCCACAAACTGTGTCCATATAAGACTGTAAACTTAATTGATAAATGTTGTGTGTGTTTGACTGCTCCACCAATGGGCTGTTCTCTCATCTCTCTGCCTCTCCTCAGGCCTCCTCATTCCCTGAGACCCAATAATATTGATATTAGGCCAATTAATAACCCTACAATGGCCCCTAAGTGTTCAAGTGAAAGGGAGTCACTCATCTCTCACTGTAAATCAAAAGCTAGAAATGATGCTTAGAGAGGAAAGCATGTCAAAAGCTGAGATAGGCCAAAAACTAGACCTCCTGCACCCAACAGCCAAGTTGTGACTGCAAAGGAAAAGTTCTTGAAGGAAATTAAAAGTGCTACTTCCATGAACACATGAATGATAAGAAAGCAAAACAGCCTTCTTGCTGATACGGAGAAAGTTTTAGTGGTCTGGATAGAAGATCAAATGAGCCACAACAGTCCCTTAAGCCAAAGCCTAACCCAGAGCAAGACCCTAACTCTCTCTTGAATTCTATGAAGGCTGAGAGAGGTGAGAACGCTGCAGGAAAAACGTTTGAAGCTAGCTGAAGTTGGTTCTTGAGGTTTAAGGAAGGAAGCCATCTCCATAACATAAAAGTGCAAGGTGAAACAGCAAGTGCTGATGGAGAAGCTGCAGCAAGTTCTCCAGAAGATCCAGCTAAGATCATTAATGGAGGTGGCCACACTAAACAACAGATTTTCAACGTAGACAAAACAGCCTTCTATCCTAAAAAGATGCCCTCTATGACTTGCATAGCTAGAAAGGAGAAGCCAATGCCTGGCTTCAAAGCTTCAAAGGACAGGCTGACTCTCTTGTTAGGGGCTAATGCAGCTGGGGACTTTAAGTTGAAGTCAGTGTTCATTTACAATTCCAAAAATCCTAGGGCCCTTAAGAGTTATGCTAAATCTCTGCCTGTGTTCTATAAATGGAACAAAACAAATGACAACACATCTGTTTACAACATGATTCACTGACTATTTTAAGCCCACTGTTGAGACCTACTGCTGAGAAGAAAAGATTCCTTTCAAAATATTACTTCTTGTTGGCAATGTACCTGGTCACCCAACAGCTCTGATGGAGATGGACAATGAAATTAATGTTGTTCTCATGTCTGCTAACACAACATCTATTCTGTAGCCCATGGATCAAGGAGTAATTTCAACTTTCAAGTCTTATTATTTAAGAAATACAATTCATAAGGCTGTCGCTGCCGTAGATGGTGATTCCTCTGGTGAATCTGGGCAAAGTAAATTGAAAACCTTCCGGAAATGATTTACCATTCTACATGCAATTAAGAACATTCGTGTTTCGTGGGAAGAGGTCAAAATATCAACATTAATAAGAGTTTGGAAGAAGTTGATTCCAACTCTTATGGATGACTTTGACAGGTTCAAGACTTCACTGGAGGAAACAACTTAAGATGTGGAAATAGCAAGAGAACTAGAATTAAGTGAAACCTGAAGATGTGACTGAATTGCTGCAATCTCATGATAAAACTTTAATGGAGGTGGGGCTAGCCCAGTGGTGCAGCAGTTAAATTCGCGTGTTCCACTTCGGCCGCCCACGGTACGCCGGTTCAGATCCTGGGCACCGGCCTATTCACCTCTCATCAAGCCATGTTGAGGCAGTGTCCCATACAGAAGAGGTACAACTCTACAAGTGTGATACACAACTATGTACTGGGGCTTTGGGGAGAAAAAAGAAAAAAGAAGAGGATTGGCAACAGATGTTAGTGCAGGGCCAATCTTCCTCAAAAAAAGAAAACTTTAATGGACAAGGAGTCGCTTCATATGGATGAGCAAAGAAAGTAATTTCTTGAGGTGGAATGTACTCCTGCTGAAGATGCTGTGAAGATTGTTGAAATAAAAACAAAGGATTTAAAATAGTACATAAACTTAGTTGATAAAGCAGAGGCAGGGTTTGAGAAGATCCACTCCAATTTTAAAAGAAGCTCTACGAAGGGTAAAATGCTATCAAACAGCATCGCATGCTACAGAGAAATCATTCGTGAAAGGAAGAGTCAATCAATGCAGCAAACTTCACTGTTCTTATTTTAAGAAATTGCCACAGCCACCCCAGCCTGCAGCAACCATCATGCTGAGCAGTCAGCAACCATCAACACGGAGGCAAGACCCTCCACCAGCAAAAAGATTACGACTCACTGAAGGCTCACATGATGGTTAGCACTTTTTAACAATGAAGTATTTTTAATTAAGGTATGCACATTATTTTTTTAGACATAATGTTATTTCACACTTAATAGACTACAACATAGTGTAAACATATCTTTTATATGCACTGGGAAACCAAAAAATCTGTGTGACTCACTCTATTATGACATTCGCTTTATTGTGGTGGTCTAGAACTGAACCCGCAATATCTCAGAGGTATGCCTGTAAAATATATTGAAATTATGTTTCTTTCGACAGATAATTACATTTTATAGCAATGTAAAATAAAAAATAAATTTTAGTTTCTCTTTATTTATTTTATTTCTGGATTTCTTTATATAGATTCATGTTTCTGCTTGGGCCCTATTTCTTTGGCCAGAGAAGTTTTAATATTTCTTGAAGTGTGGGGTCTGATGGTAATTAATTATATCATTAATTTTGTCTGGAAAAGTCTTTGTTTCTCCTTAATTTTTCAACAATAAACTTTATTCTTAGAGAAGTTTTAGATTCACAGCAAAATTGAGCAGGAAATACAGAGAATTTCCATGTACTCCCTGTCTCCGTGCCCCACACACAATCTCCTTCACCATCGATATCCCACACCAGAGTGGTATGGTTATTGCTATCTATGAACTTACACGGACACATCATTATCACCCCAAATTCAAAGTTTACATTAGGGTTCATCCTTGACATTGTACATTCTATGGGTTTTGACAAATGTATAATGACATATGTTTACCACTGTAGTATCATATAGAATAATTTCACACTCCTAAAAATCCTCTGCGCTTTGTCTGTTCATCCCCCCTTCCCCTCCAATCCCTGGCCATCATTAATTTTCTTCACTGGCTCCATAGTTTGCCTTTTCCAGAATGTCATGTAATTGGAATCATACAGTACGTAGCCTTTTCAGATTGGCTTCTTTCACTTAGTCATATGCATTTAAGTTTCCTCCATGTCTTTCTATGACTTGATAGCTCATTTCTTGTTAGTGCTGAATAATATTCACTTGTCTGTATGAACCAGTTTATTTACCCATTCACCTACTGAAAGCATTTTGGTTGCTTCCAAGTTTTGGCAATTATAGATAAAGCTGCTATTAATATCTGTGTGCAGGTTTTGTGTCATCTTAAGTTTTCAACTCATTTGGGTAAAATACCAAGGAGTTTGATTGCCAGATCATATGGCAAAAGTATGTTTAGTTTTGTAAGAAACTGCCAAACTATCTTTCAAAATGGCTGTACCATTGCATTTCCATTAGCAATGAATGAAGTTCCTGTTACTCCACATACTTGCTAGCATTTGGTGTTGTCAGTGTTCTTGGATTTTAGCCATTCTGATAGGTGTGTGGTGGTATCTCATTGTAGTTTTAATTTGCAATTTCCTAATGACGTATGATGTGGAGCATCTCTTCATATGCTTACTTGCCATCTGTATATATTTTTCAGTAAGTTATCTGTTCAGGATTTTGCCCATTTTTTACATAGGGTTTTTTGTTTTCTTGTTGAATTTTAAGAGTTCTTTGTATATTTTGGATAACAGTCCTTTATCAAATTTGTCTTTTGCAAATATTTTCTCCCAGTCTGTGGCTTGCCTCTGATTCCCTTGACATTACCTTTTGCAGAGCAGAAGTTTTTAATTTTACTGAAGCCTAGCTTATCAGTTATTTCTTTCATGTATTGTACCTTTGGTGTATCTAAAATGTCATCATACCAGTTTTCACCTAGATTTTCTCCTGTGTTATCTTCTAGGAATTTTATAGTTTTACATTTAAATCTGTGATCTATTTTGAGTTAATTTTTGTGACAGGTGTAAAGTCCAGGTCCAGATTCATTTTTTTGCATGTCCAGTTGTTCCAGAACCGTTTATGGAAAAGGCTATCTTTTCTCCATTGTATTGCCTTTGCGTCTTTGTCAAAAAACAATTGACTAAATTTATGTGCGTTGGCACTGTATTCTGTTCCACTGATCTATTGGTCTCTGCTTTCACCAATACCACACTGTCTTGATTACTGTAGCTTTATGTTAAGTCATGAAGTCGAGTATTTTCAGTCTTCCAACTTGTTCTTTCCTTCAATATTGAGTAGGCTATTCTGGATCTTTTGCCTCTCCGTATAATCTTTGGAATCAGTTTGTTGATACCCACAAAATAGCTTGCTGGGATTTTAACTGAGATGGCATTGAATCGTGACCCAGTAAATATAGACTTCATTGAGAGTGTCAGAGTAGGTTTTGAAGAAGAAATGATCACTAAATTAAGAACTAAGGAAGAGCAAGAGCTGGACGGGTGAACAGAGAGAGGCAGAATCCGTGTTTCAGGCTGAGTGCATTGTGTGTGCCAGGCATTTTTTTGCATTATTACGGCAAATAAAAATCATTCCCACTTTCAATAAACTTATGCTTTACCTTAGAAAATAAGATGTGAGGAAATAAGATGAAAGATAATAGAAGATAAGGCAAAATATATAATAACAAAGCTCTAGAGCCTCAGACAGTGATATAACAATAACACTTCTAGAAAATGCCTTAGATCAGGGCATGGTGATGAATCCTCGGTGGGTCTCTGACAGCCTATAATGGGCACACAGAGACTCATATCAAACACAGTATGTGAGAATATTTGCAATAAAAATCTACGTTTTTTGAATAGTATTTATCCCCTCAAAGAATGTGCTAGCTCAGGAAACATTCATGTATCCAGCTGCATTTAAGGGGCATAGTAAGTAATTTCAACTACTGGAAATAATTAGTAACAAAGTTAGGAGAGAAATGAATAGACAAAAATCTGGATATGACTGGAGGTGAAAGTTCTGTGGAGAAAAAATGTAATGCTTTAAAAAATTATTATTTAAACAAAAACTGGCAGAGAAAGACTTAACTTTAAGATTCCTCTTCTACATCTGAAGTTGATGAGAAAGTTCAGAATCGTTACCGAGGGAAGAGATCAGAACAGGAAAAGGGGGGAGCAACAGCAACAAAAAAGAGGAAAAGATGAATGTTAGCTTTGATAGAGGTCTGAGGACAATATTATAATAGGGAGAGGCACCATGATAACAAGACACATGTTGGAATATTCTGGATGAAATACTTTGAGAGCACGAAGATAGAAAAATAAAGAGGTGCAAAGAACGGATATCTTTTAGGCTGGCAGAGGAGAGAAGTACACCGTGTTTTAGGCTACACTGATAATTATTTAGGGAAAGAGTCAAGATATTAAATGAAAGAGAAATTTTTTGAAAAATGGAAGGACATAGCATGAAAATACTTAGAGTTACTTTTTTATTGCTGACAGTTTCTGACATGGTGTTTATATGTAAAAATACTGATTAAAAACTGGTCAGTCTGTCCAACAATGTGGAAAAAATTGATTTTCAAAGGTAAAAAAATTTACCGTTTTAAAGCTAGTTTAGAAAGGAAATACAAAACCTTTTCAATAAAAATGTTGTGAGGATAAATGAGATGTCACTCCAGCAATTTTTTAATAAAAATCTGTGAGGATAAATGAGATAATATACTGAAAGTACTGTGAGCATCTTGTACAAAAAAACATATAAATTCATTGTATTCTTGTTATTACAGGGTTTCCCATACCCATTAGTTATTGAATCCTTAGTGTGCATGATATTGAAAAAGAGAAAGAAATATTTGTAGAAAGTGGGTGTAAAGTTTTTTATACAATAATTTAAATGTTATAAATTATTTAATATTTAGTAACTTAATTTACATAACATTAAATTATATATATATATTTATCTTCATCTACAAGTACTATTATGTTGAGACAAATATACCTAACATTGGAAGAAGTAACAGAGTGTAATAATAATTTTATTCATGTTTAAATCCATCAATCTACTATTTATCAATAATCTAAATACTCCATTACCAATTTTCAGTAACATTCTTTAATTGTTTATCAGAAGTGAAACATGCTTTGTTGGCTTAATTCTGAGATATTTTACAAAGAGCATGCTACGAATTTGCAATAATAGGCCTACAAGCTATTATTAAGTATTGATACTCATCCAGTGTGAAAGCATGTTACCATATAGAGATAAATAAAGATCAAGATAGAACAGGTAGAGATAAACCTGATAAGTCGTTTGCACCTTTTATGAAGATAGCCATAAAATGAAGTGTGGTCAATAAATCTAATTTTCAATGGTCTTTAAATTTGAGACAAAAATATTACCCTTGTTCAGCAACAACAACACAAACAAGAAGCATCAACAATATAAGAAACAAATTGTATAAAAGTATTATGGGATAGTGATGTCAAGCTGAATTGCTATTACTATATTTAAATAAAGTCACTTAATTTGACTTCTCTTATTTTTTAAATGCAGAATTATAGATAGCATGACATTTTTCATCAGTAATAAAGATTGTTCTTATAACTGTGACACATTTCTGGTAGTAAGTCCCTAAACTTCAATTTAGTTGCTGATTTGTTCATTGTCCTTGCCCTTCCTCATGAACTGATTCACTAAAGAGTTAAAAAGGCGATACCAGCTTTTCAAATGAGGCTTTAGCTTCTCATTGAAAGTAAATGAGATCCTGCTTTGGACTGGAGCACTACTGTAATAATTTGACAAATAACACCTTTGTGACCTGACAGTCTTAAGTAAAGCTTTTAGCGTTGCAAAAAACCTAAATTCAGGTAGTATTTTATTCTGAAGGCCAATGGTCACTAACAACTATCTTGTGACAGATGCTAAAATGCAGTGGTGACATGTATTAGGGATGGACGATCCCAGCACTCATTCTCCTCCTTTTCCCAAGATAGCATCTAATATCCCAGATATTTGTAACTATCCGAGATATGACAATGAAAGAAACCTGGGTCTAGAGAGGTCGTGCAGCATTGCAGGGTTGAGTGTGGGCTTGCGAACTTGACTGCTGGGATTTGAGCCCTAGCCACACAGCCCTAGGCGAGTTGCTTACCGTCTCTGTGCTTTGATTTCCTGACTCTAAATGGAGATAACTGTTTGGTTGCTGTGAGCAGCTGTAGGTAGGTTCCAGGACTCCAGGCTCTTCTGAGCTCCTAGAGCCAGCTTTGTTTTACCCTCTTAGAGGTACCAGATGCTGCTGAGCAGTGCTTCCTTCCCAGAAGTCTGAGGACTTCAAGGCCCTTGCCGGAGCTCCTGCTTAGCAGCACCCAGAGGCAAGAAGCAAATGTGGCTGGAACTTAATGAACAAGGGCTCAGGTGAGGTAATTAAGGTCAAAGAAGTTGGCCCCTTCAACTCAACTCCAAACAACCTTAAAGATGTCTTTTGTTCGTGTCTGCCTTTCTTATATTGTTATTGCCGTGTGCATGACAGTTTCTCTTACTCTCCACAAATCCATGTTCCTAATTAGTTCAAGATTTGCCTCCTTTAAGAAACGTGCTTTGACTAGTCCATTAGTTGTATATATAATTGTAACGTATGATTCCTGTTATGTGCTAGCTAATTCTCATTTACTGTTACTTTTATTCTTAAATATAGATAAATATATTCTTAAATAAAGAAGCTGGCTTCAAAACGATTGTAAATCCTCCGAGGACAATGTCTGTGCTTTTTCTTTCCCTTTGTCCCCAGGCTCAGGGTAGTGTATTGTGGAGAATGTGAAAAAGTCAGGGGTTTGTTAAATGAGGCTCTGTAATTTTTACCATCAACCACTAAAAAGGAGATATTATATTTTCATTCCCCTCACCCTGCTTTTTGCTTGCATTCTTTCCAGGACTTTGCTTCCAAGTGTAGTTTCCCTGAGAGAATTTTATCTGTGCATTCTGTAGCCAGTGAATACCTGATTCCCTTCAACTGATTATATGTCCTCAGGAAAATATAATTTATACTGGATCTTTTATCAGCTCATTTTTAGCATGGAAAAGAACTATTCTGAAGCGCAGAACGTCAGTCTACAATATTTTCCTTGACATCAACATGTTTATACGAACAAAGCATTTTTAAAAATTAACTATTATTCATCACATGATTTATCTAGGGAACGTTGCAGAAACATTTTTGTTATAACACCTGAAAATAGATGGATTTCACTGGGCTTGCTATAGATTATTTGAAATCTTTTGTCCATATATTTGGTAGTCAATTCATGCAGCTATATTTAAAGAGAAATTTGTGGTTAGAGGGAGGGTTAGTATCACCCAGAGTGGGCCTACAGCTGTTAGAAGCCCTCAGCTATTTGCACTTTCCTATTCCTTTCTATCCAGGGAAAGAGAATGAGCTGCTCTTGGGTCTGAGAGAGCATCTCTGTTTTACATTTCATCATGCAGGCTATTTTGTAGCAGAGGAGTTAAATGCTAGCTGCCTGACTTTGCTGCACTGGACTGACCAAGATAATTATTGGTATTCTGCAGCTGTTTGAAGAGCATTTTTGTAGGCAAAGTACGAAGTGCTGTAGATTTCTATTTTGTCAACAATCCATGATCAAATAAGATCAAGTGCATGAGAATTTAAAAGACAAGAAATGGAACCCATAGAATTTTGTTTCCCAGTGGTATTGAAATATCAAGAATAAGATGCAAGAAAGAAAGTTCATTATTCATTGAGCATACCATACATCTTTGAGCTATTTTGCTGTAAATCTAAAATTATAAAGGAGACATAGTCTTATCTTTCCTTTATCTGGATTAATGGAACCTGCCAATTTATTTAAAATACGACTTACTAAATTTCTGAGATAACATTTTCTCATTAAGATAAGTATATTTTTTAAAATAGAAAATTCCTGAAACTAAGAATATTCTTTTAAAAATAAGAATAATTTTTGAAATTTTCGGAGCTTGCTAATCTTTTAGAAATACGTAAAAATGTTCTATTCAATCAATCATAGTGATGGAGAGTTGTAGGATCTAAGGCTAGAAAATAGTATGGGCCCGATTTTGAGGGTCCTCAAGTGCAAACTACTACATTTGGATTTTATCCTCTGATCTACAGGGATGCTTAGAAGGTTCTAAATCAGAAGACGAGCAGGGGGGAATAAAAGGCAAAATGATAAGAACATTTTAATGCTGAAAATGTGCGAAAGAATTAGAGGAATTGGAGAGAAATACTTAAGACAAAACATATTAAGAAATAAATGCAACAATTAACAAGTCTAAATATTTCCTTTTAGGAATAGCTCTCTTCTCTTGGCTTCCATGACACTGAGATTTTCTGGTTCCAAATCTACCCTATGTTTTCTTCACTATGTGACTTTTTCCCCCTGCATATGGAAGTTCCACACTGGTTATCTGCTCTCCTTCACTTTCCTTCCCTTCCTTCCCTGCACGTCTCCTCCCCTCTCTCTCCTCTCCTATCTTCTTTACACTCCCTTCCTCTCCTCTCCCCTTAACCTTCTCTTCCTTTCCCTTACCTTCCAGTTACTTCCTCTCTCTCCTCTCTCTCTTTCTCTCTCTCGCCTCCTTCCCTCCCTCACTCTCCTTCTCGCCCTTTCCCCCTCTCAGTCTCTCGCTCAGTATAACTGTATCCATATCTATACCTATATCTATATTTATATCTACATCTATATCATCTATTTCCCTCAGAAATATTTACCAGTTATGTGTATTCAAGTATCATCTTTATATGAATGACTACTCAATATATAGCTCTAGCCTCTTAGAAATGCACTTTTGTGGTCTTTCAAATGGCAAATTACAATTCCTCAAATCAAAATATAGAATTACAATAATAAATTAGCTCTCTCGAAAAGGTAAAAACTCCCTCTGACTTACTGTGTAACCTTAGGAAAGTTAATAGACCTCTATGAATCTCAGATGTCTCAACTATGAAATGAAGAAAATAATAATGCCTATTTCCAAGGGTCTTTTATCATAATTAAATTAGATTATTAAAATGAAGTGCATAGCCTTGTCTCTTGCATAAAATAAACTCTCAGTAAAATTTGCTCTTTTGTTATTTTATAGTTTTGCAGATAAAATAGAGAACAATCTACAGTTTCTTTGGTCTCTCTTCTCTGCCTCAAGGATTTTGGCTTGTACTCAATGGTTGGTTTTAATCACAAATTGCACAGATACTATCACTCCGAAATACTATAAAATAAGGATGCAACTTAACACTGGGTAAGGCATTTACATGAATTGAGCCTAATATTAGTTTTCCTCTGTAAAATGAGGCTTTTTATTTTTCATTAAGGCTTGTTTTGCATGTCAGAAGAAATGATATATTTGAAAACATATACATTTAATTTCAATAAATTATAAGGTATTGCTTATACTAATAATACAGAGAGGGTTGAGATTACACTATATTGTGATTTAAATAAATTTCCCCTAACCAAAAGATTTTGGAGTTTAAGTTTTATTCCTAGGTATCAACTTTGAAAGGGATTATAGACCAACCATACTTTTTCCTATTTTTTTCAGAGTTGAGGGACTAGTATTCAAAATACTTTTATTCTTTCATTAATTATTAACTAAATCTTATCAGGTACTTATATTGAACCCAAAAGAATTATAAGTCATATGGAATTAAAAAAAATTATAAACTTTAGTTCAATACCAAAAAAAAGTAGAAATAACTCGTGTATGTATGTATAATATGACTATGGTTAAGACCTTATGTTTTGTGTCATGGTTTCATTGAATCTTTGAGCTATATTGTATTTTAGAGATCAATTAGTTCAACCTTCTTATTTTACTCTCAGAGAAATAAAATTTGGAGACATCGAAAGGGTGAATGCCTTGATCAAAATCACCGAAATATTTAGCGTTAGAACTGGAAATAGACATCAGCTCTCCTGCCTCAGTTTGAGGGGTTTTTTATGATAGTACTCCATGGTCAGATTCATACAGTTTTAACATTGACTGAGATATTTCTTTAAAGTTCTGTCAATGATCCCTAAAGTTAGATAATTAGAGTATTGAGAAGCGTTCTTTTGTTAACCGTTTAAATAATTCTTCAGGAGCATCTAATGGCTTTCCTCATATAAGCTTAGCTTGGGGTGCATTCATGCAGTGTCCCAACAGAGCCTTATTCTAGACAGTTTCAATTTATTTGTACTAAAACCTGATTTAAATAATGTTATGAAAATTATTTAATGATATCTTCTGTTTATGTAATGCAAATATTAAACCACTTTTATAGTCAGCCATATAAAACAATAATTTTAGTATCCAGAAAATATTGTAACCTATCATACCTTAAAGTACTTACTATTTTTAATACCAAAGCAGCACTCAAGTCGATTTACATAGTTACATTTACATATGCAATCTTTAAAATACGGGAACGCTGAAATGTGGAATGTTGATATCTTAGGAGATAATTATTGAAACTATCTTATGAATTTAATTATACTGCTTAGATAAGAGCTTCGTTTTTTAGCATAGAAAATATTTCATTTGAATGAAAGCTGAAATAAACTATTTAAGAGAATCACATCAAAATATTACATAATTATTTTTTGTTTTCATTTTTCTTTTTGAGTCACTAAGTGTAATAATATACATGAATGAGAGGTATATCTTCTATGCTGCTCTTTTAAAGTAATCACTGTGATAGCCTTTCTTTGTTTTATTTTGTATTCATAATATGTCTCGTTTATTTGGAATCATCAAGGAGTGAGGTGTTGTCTAGTGAAATGCAATTCCTTCAAGTGTAAACATTAAATTGTATTTCAGGCTTGAAATTTGTTTCCTATTCCTTATCACAATGTTCAAAATGTTGGGGATTTTATATTTATACATTTATTTATATATTTTATATATATATAAAATCTTAGAATTATCATCCAGAACCTCAAACATTACAACATTACATTCAGGTTTTCATACACTGACATTTCAAGAGCTATTGTGGTACAAAGGGTTATTCATCCCAGTGCAGAACTGTCATCAACTAGGTGCCTCGAGAGACTCAAAGGTGGGTTTGGAAGCAATTAACTGTGTTTCCAAGTTGTTTCTTTTCCTTTTGTGTTTTAAGGAGATGTAACCACCAGCCATCCTGAAACTGACCTAGCCTCACCACAAGAGCTATGCCCATGACCTTTGCCTTATTTTTAACACAAAGATCTCTCCAGGAGGAGCTCAGGCCTCATTATTGGAAGCATGCTCTCCAACTGAGCCTGTGCAAGAGAATACCTGCCTCTCCCTTTTGAATATTCATTCTCCAACCAAATAAAAGTTCCTGTTTTCCTTTGTTCCGGGACGCCATGATTTTGGAAATGATTCCTCATGGCCTCCTATTTGCTGCAAATACACTTTCCTTTGGGAGACAACTTCCACTGGTGTAGAGTCCTATTTAACTCACCAGGAGGCGAGCCCCCGTGGTTCGGTATCAAAACAATCATTGGTTGTTTTATTTCTTTATTTGTATTTTAATCTGGGCTTGTAAATTTGATCCAATATTATTTTAGACAGCTAAAAACTTGCCTTAATTGCTCTCATTTCATCTTCGTATTGCTGCTCCAAATATTAAAAGTTTTAAGAAATCAGCTTACCAAATTTTGGAGTTGGGAGTGAGTTAAGAATTAATAAATTATTAATTCATGGTAGTAGCTTAAGAGACTCAACACTAACCAAAGATTTAAAATGTATGAATTCAATTTTGTGAATTTCTGGTTTCCTTTTTTGAGTTTTTTTACTTAATTTTAGAAAAATGCTTTGGAGTTATTACAGTGTGGGAGGTCAAGATTTGGCCACCCTGAAACATATCTCTTTCCTCGATTGTTTTCTCTGACAGACATTTGACCTCCCCCACTACCTGCCTAAAGAATTTGACATAGTAACTCCTTCCTGGAACAGATCTTCTATCTGATGGCTGTAATATAAGGTAAAATAGATGTTACAATAGAAAAGGCACCAACAAGCCCATCGTATGTCTCTCTGGCCACATTCTCTGGATGGCCCTGTGAGGAGTTGCCAGAGAAACATTTACGTTTATAAGGGAAATCTCCATTTGTAAAGGTATCTCCCTCTCTGTACTGGGAAGGGGGGCGATGGCCTCATTTCTAGAGACTTATCAAAGTGGAAGTTGAGGCCTTAAATCTGCATAATAACCTTACTCTTGTTTACTGTGCTTTAGTGGTAATCTCCTGTAACTGACTCCCCCACCCCCAACATCTTCCTTTGTCATTGGCTGAACATGGTATTTTAGACAAGAATTTCTGCTATTGTGTTGAGAAATGCAGTGTCCCTGGTGTCTCCCTTGTATACATGTTATTAAACTTGATATTATTTTCTCTTGCTAACCTGTCTTGTTAATTATTTGGCCAGCCGTAAGAACCTTAAGGGAAAGGGCAGAGGGGGATTCTTACTCTTCCCCCACAACAGGTATGGTCAATTTTCTAATTAAAAACCACTCAGCCCCTTCCTCCTTACTGTCAATAGCTCTGGCTTTGTTTATTATTTGCCGTCTGCACATCCATGTGCTCAGGAAACTCTTCTCACGCCAAGAGTTGGATCATTACTGGTCAAAGTCACATGGACATGTGACCCAAACATAGCCAATGGGAATCAGGAGAATTCTGCTGGAGGGCATCTGGGAAAGGATTTCTTATTGATAAACTAGGTATACATAGAAAGTAATGTAGT
Source organism: Ceratotherium simum simum (assembly GCF_057802395.1). Lineage (NCBI taxonomy): Eukaryota > Metazoa > Chordata > Mammalia > Perissodactyla > Rhinocerotidae > Ceratotherium > Ceratotherium simum. Next base: position 11,262,892 of record NC_141927.1, on the reverse strand, counting down.
TGTCTTTGCTGGACATTGCATTTTCTGCCCTTGACAGCTAGAACTACATTAGCCATCTTGTGACCATTGTCGGGGGAAGAGGGAGAATCTCCCTCTGCCCTTTTCCTTAAGGTTCTTACGGCTGGCCAAATAATCAACAAGACAGGTTAGCAGGAGAAAATAATACCAAGTTTAATAACATGTATACATGGGAGAAACTCAGAAATGAGCAACTCGTCCCTCTGTCTAAGCTGCTTGCTTAAGTATTACAGCTAAAGGCGAGGAACGTGTTGGGAGTGGGTAGTGGCCTGGGACTTCAGAGGGCAGGAGGACAATTCTTTTCAGGGTCATCTATAGATAATGTGGTCAGGGAGAGACAGAGTTTTTGATAAAAGGGGCTTGGTGCCTTTCCTATTGTAACTTCTATCCTACATTATCTTTATAGCCATCATGATAGAAGATCTGTTCCAGGAAGGAGCCACCATGTCAAATTCTTTAGACAGTTAGTGGGGGAAGTCAAATGTCCTTCAGAGAAAACAATCAAGGTAAAGAGATATATTTCAGGATGGCCAAATCTTGATCTCCCACACCATAAAGAAATGGACCACCAGCATGCTGAGAGTGGCGGGGCAAAGGGTTGCAAATAAGTTGGATCCATGATGGCAAGATTGAGTTGAAGTTTGTTTATTGTTATCTGTAGCAGAACATTCTCTCCAATACAAAGGGCACAATTGTGTCTGAAATAGTTGAAATTACTACTGTGACAGATCAAGATTTGGCCACCCTGAAATATATCTCTTTACCTTAATTGTTTTCTCTGAGGGACATTTGACCTCCCCCACTAACTGCCTAAAGAATTTGACATGGTGGCTCCTTCCTGGAACAGATCTTCTATCATGATGGCTGTAATGATCATGTCAAAGATGTTACAATGGGAGGGGCACCACATTATCTATAGACCACATTATCTATAGATGACCCTGAAAAGAATTGTCTTCTTGCCCTCTGAAGTCCCAGACCACTACCCACCCCCAACACCTTCCTCACCTTTAGCTACAATACTTCAGCAAGTAGCTTAGACAGAGGGACGAGTTGCTCATTTCTGAGTTTCTCCCATGTATACATGTTATTAAACTTGGTATTATTTTCTCCTGCTGACCTGTCTTGTTGATTATTTGGCCAGCCGTAAGAACCTTAAGGGAAAGGGCAGAGGGAGATTCTCCTTCTCTCCCCACACTACATAGGTAGAATCTTGACAAACCGTGTGCTGCTGGATTTGATACTAATATTCAGGTGTAAATAGAGAGGATATGTCCTTCAAATACAATTCTTCATTCCCACATGTCCTTTTCCTCTTCTATTTCCTGGCTACATTTCTAAGAATTGAATAATGAGAAACAATATATGCAACATGCAGCAGACTCGCGGACTGCAGCACTGGTGTAGAATGTTCTTATCCTTTAATTTTGTGACTCCTTTAGGAATGCTGTGTCATTAGTATTTAAATCACTTCATAAATATTTCACTTTAAATACCATTGTAATGTCTTATGTATGCCTTAATTTGTGTCTAACATAATGGTTTTGTATAGTGAGACAATTTCATCAGGGCACTTATACGATTAAAAAGAGATTTAATGGAACACTTTATCTTTACTTTGAGTTGACCATGGAACAGAAAGCAAAGGCCATTTCATTCCTGCAGAAATAGCTTCTTATATTTAGATACTTTGTTTTTTTAAAGAAAAATCAACATATACATGTCTCCCAGTACATACTCAGGAAAACTGTAGACACTGCAGCTTAGGCAGAAGAGGAAAGCAGAGAGAAGCCAGGAATAAAACCCTCAAAGTTCTGAAATAACCTTGTATGGGGAGATTGAGGAAAGTGGTGGTAAAAGTGGAGGGTACAGATGAAGGTAAACGTGTGGGGAATTTCTCAGGCCTATTTCAGCTTTCTTTTCTTTGACCCCCTTTTCATGAGAGTGCCATTCTGGAGTATTCAAGAATTTAAGGGCCACATGGACACATTCTACAGGAAAAGTCTCTTAAAAATAATATCTCCAGCATTCCTTTATGCATATGGAAGCATATGAGTTTTTTTTTTTTTCTTGCTTCTCTGCTAATGGTGTTTCTAATAAAGATTCAACAGGCACATTTCTTTCCCCAAGCATTCCAATTTTTATATAGTTTGTTCTTATTTTAATTGAAAGTCTTCTTGAACTTATTAAAGAGAGGATTAAATTTTGTGCTTTGCATCTTTTATAATATCCAGACAGCTAAGCAATAATTACTGATTCATTAAAAATTCCCTTTCAAAGATTTTTCTCATGATAACAGAGTAAAGTCATCTGTTCTGGTTTGCCCTCAATCATTATATTCTTAATCATGAAATAAAGATTTCGAGATATTTTTAAATTCCATTCAAATTTGGGAAAAGAAAATCTGGAGGAAATATGACACCAAATAACATATAAGAACAAAATTGAAATTTTAACTTGCAGAAATGTTTCAATAAAATTAAAACCATTAAGTCTGCATGCTAGTATTTAGATACTCACTCTTTTGTTTAACTGTGTAGTATATAGTTTTGACTTGGAAACAAACAAAGGGACACTATAGAGAGCTGAGTTATTGTTTTCAGGGAAAAGCACGCTACTTTTTTGCGAGGAAAGTTACAAACTGCAGCAACATTGAAGATAATCATGGATCACTCTAAATTTGAAGGGAAATTAGTGACAGTGATTGTGTATTTAAATCAACACTGACTTATCTCCAGAAAGCAGGAAGAGGTTCTGATTCTTGAATATTGTCTATTTTTTCCTGCATAACTGGTATCCCAGGGGTAGAGCTTATGGAAGAGAATAACATCAAGTTTGTATTTTTATAAACTTTGCTTAGAAAGAAAGACACAGAGATAGGAAAAATGAAAGAAAATTTAGGAGACATGGAGGCAAAATGAGAATGCCCCAGGAATGTTTGGAAAGAGTCCCAGAAGGATAGAATAGAGAGAATTAGAGGAGACAGTATTCAAAGAAAACAATGACTGAGAATATTTGAGTTGATGAAACAAGTAATCTTCATATTGTTGAAGCTTAAGAAGTCTTGAGAAGTATTTTTTTTAAATCCACTTCTAGATATACCCAGTAAAATGCAGAGAAGAGAGAAATAGAGAAAGCTTAAAAAAAACGAGTTACAATGGTCAGACTTAGCAGTATACTAGTAGATTTTTCAAAGGCAACAGTAGATTTCAGAAGACAAGGGAACACAATCTGATTATATGTTACTTGTGTAAACTTCAGCAAGTTCAAAACAGCCATGTTCACCAGCAGGTATAGACAGATTATTAAGTACCCCAGAGAACAGTCTAGTTTTAAATGTTTTGCATTGTAAAATGAAATGACTCACCATGGCACTTCTTTCAATACCAGAATAAAAACATTAAAGTTGTTGCTTCTTTTAAACAATAACCATTTATCATTTAGAAGAAAACCATATGAATTCTGATTACACTGTAGTCCAGCGCTTGTGTCTTCCCTACCTCTATGCTGGAAGTTGTCATCCAACACTCTCAGTTGACCTGGGATGTGTTAGAGCAAGGTGGAGCACTGATCATATCTATACTGTTCTTTGATGTCAGTGTGAGAGCATGGCAAGTAGAAAAAGAGCTGTGTCCGTTTAAGATGATTGAATACAATTCGCGTTGGAGAAATCAGGTGGCTGTGGAGTGAACTTCACTCAAATTGGAACATGCTCAAAAGCACACATGAATACAGTGAAATAGTGGAACACAACACGTTGTATTAAGTATACTTATATTAAATTTGCATATGGTACAAACATATTCTAACATATTCAAATTGCTGTATAGAAAAAAATAGTACGATTATGTGTGATGAAACCATGACTTGACAAGAATAGATGAAATTAAAAGTCACTTTGGAAAAAGATAAGGGAATTTACTTCTAATAGAAGAAAGCTGGAAAATAGTAATAAAGGTTTGGGGAAGAAAATGATTGGTGCTAAAAGAAACGTTTGAGAAGAAATATCGGCGACCAAATAAATTGACAGTGTGGCAGAAATAACAATGATGACTAATTTGACAAATATGCAGTGAGATGAAATTATAATGCTGAAAAAGGCAGCATGTACCACAGAGCTGGTAATCAGAATTAAAGGAGTCTAAAGTCCATATTATTTTTTTCAAGGAGAATACTGGTAAAATTAACTTTTTAAAGTTAAATTTAAATAATAACAATTTAGAGGCTGTCAATGAGGAATAGAAATATAACATCAAACATCTAAATTAAGAGTAGAGAAAAAAGGGAAGGGGGCCTCAGGACGAATCACTTCTAAGGAAGGTCAGAAAGAGGACAAATGAATAAGAGAAAAAGTGTTAAAGGAAAGCATGAAAAATGGATAGTAGCAACAAATTCAGATATATCAATAATGATTACAAATCACTAGTTAAAAAGCAGATTGTAAGCTTGGATTTTTTTTCCCCAAATCCAGCTATATTAACAACACAAACAGATTGAAATTTAAAAGTTAGACGACAGAGTCAGTGTTGGTGTATTGACCCAGAAAATGAAAGAACTTTCAATCAAAAATCATTAATAGAGCTAATGATGGTCACTACAAAATGATAATGAAAATTCTCCAGGGTGATTCTACAATTTTAAATTAGAATACACATAATAGTATATCTATTTGACAGAATTATAAGAAGAAATTGACAAAGTCATATCATAGTAGAAATATTAGGATTGCACTATTTTCTATGGATCAAGAATAAAGGAAAGCTTTATGGGGCAGAAAATTCTGCTTTAGGCTTGAAGCAATATAGGGCCAAATCTACATCCTTAGTCCTGTGAACTTTTAAATAATCCAGTTGACAATCCACTTAGCTTCAGGTATCTCAACTGTAAAATGATTTGCTTGGATTACCTTTTTTTTCTGAGCTCAAATATTCTCATACAATATGAGAGCTCAAATAGTCTCATATAATAAATATATGATACATATTTGATAATACTTTTAAGATTAGTTCATAACTTCTACTTTCAGGAAGATGGAGAGGACACACTTTTCTCTATTCCTTCCATTAAGTACAGCTAAACCCCCTGGACATTATAGATAAAATGTTATATTTAAGAAGACTCTGAAAGGTGGAGAGCAGAAGGCAGGCCAGCCAGGGGCTTCAGGCCATAAGCAGAGATGAGATGGTGAGTTCTCTGGGCTTTCATGTAACCCACACTGTGTGCAGGAGAAGGTCACAACCCAGAAATGCCAATGGGTGCAGACAATATAGGCCCAACAAAAGCCTACTCTCTCCAGTCAGATGACCAGGAAAGGGGAGGATAACCACATAGAAAACATTTAGCCAGTACTGCTCTACTCTAGCCACACACCCCTGAAACAAATGTAGCACCATCCATACCCACAATAGCAAACATCCAATGGGGAACCTGGAATTCCACACTTTCCAGGTTGTAATGACAGCCCATATGCCCCCATGCCTTGCCAGGGTGGTATCAGAGAAGGCTGAGCAGGGAATCAGAATTTTCATCCTTGCCAGGAGATAACCAGGAACCTCTTTCAACAGTGTCAGTAGAGAACACCAGGAGGGCCTGGATTTCAACCCCCAATCTGGCAGAAATAGGGTGTCTCACACCTTCCCCACCTGAGCAGTATCAGAGGAGGCCTAGTGACAAGTCAAGACTTCCATCAGTGCCCAGTGACAACAAAGCAACCCTGGGTCCCCACAGTGTCAGTGGAGGCCATGTGGGAAACAGTAATAAAGCACACCTGCCCTTCTGAGTAGGGTGGTATCGGCAGAGGCCTAGGAGAAAACCGGAATTCCCACCTTTACCCAGCAGTAATGAGGAGCCCCTCCCCACCTTGCGTGTAATTGCCTCTTCATCTTCACAGCCTGCTCCCTCCTTTGAAGGGCTGAGCCTGATGACTATAAATAAAAGTAGGGTCTTTTGCAGCAACATGATTAACTTAATTGAAAGACATTTTTACATTAAAGACTTGTTTTTTACCCTGGGCTCCTTGTTCTTTGGGTAATACAGTTCCCTCAAAACTGAGTTTGTTCTATCACTTAGATGTTTTACTAACCAATTCCAACTTTCTTAGACATAACCTTCAAATATCCTTTTTCTCATTGCTTTCTTGCTCCAGTGCCTTTCTCTCCAGACCATTCCATGGTAGCTCTTGATCACCTTGTTCAGTGAGAATATTAACAGTCATGTGCTGTTCGAAGGCTTTTCAATTTTTATTTTTAACTGTTTGAGGTATAGGTGCATTTGATTTGCTAACACTGAAAGGTAAAGAATCTATAGAAGCTTTATATTCTCTTTCTTTTCTGCTTATAAATCATCTGATTCCTTCCTGAACTCCACTCTTCCTTCCTTCCCTCATATTTTGCCAAAAATAGTCAATATCAACCAATACATACAACTGTGACATTGTTTTACAACCTCTTACCTTACAGCTTCCAGCAGAGAGGCATACAATCACGCGATCAAAGTTGACAATGTTACTAAAAATTTTGCTGATACAAAACATAGCTCTTTACAGGATTCAGTGTAAAATTCTTTATCGCTAACTACCTGAACTCTAAACCAATGACACGTAAAGATTTATCACAACACCCAATTTCTAGACACAAATTTCTGTTTTACTTAGGGTGGGCTAAGCTATTCTGTGGGAACAAAGAAACCTCAATATCATAGTCACTTTAATACAACACAGTTTTATTTTCTGCTCAAACAAATGTAGATGTTCTTGTGTATATAGGTCTTCTGGATGATTCTCTTCTATATGGTGACTCAGGGACACACACTCTTTCCATCAGTGTTTCTGCTTTTCCTGACCCTTGGCGTCTCACCCTGGATTCTTGGTATCTAATTGGGCAATGAGTTGAAGTGGGAGGGCATGTTCAGGGGCTTTTCGTGGCTAGGCCAGAAATTGGAATACATTAATCCCAGTGTCCTGTCCTGGTCACATTCCGCAACCAGGATGTTAGGGGGCCTTGCTAATATAGCTTCCATGTGTGCCCAGGACGAGGAGAACTGCACACTGGTCGACACAAACAGGCCTCACTAACATGGAACCTGGAGAATTTGGTTGCTGGATGGAGATCCCAATTAAGACGTTTATTATAAAAGAACAGAAAAGTGAATTTTGATGGCTAGACAGCAATCTCCTTCGAAGTGTAAACTTAAATTTCATAAGAAGTCTTAGGACATAAGGCAATTAAAATCACCATAAATGAAAAATGCCTTAGAAAACCCTGTTTTATTTAAAAGTTTGTATATTGCAATTTTCTACATAATATATCAATTTTATTTTAGCATAAAAAGAAAACTCTTCTGCAACCACACAACTTTTTGTAAAATAAGTATTCCCAAAATATGAAATGCTTCAGTCTCTATTCATCAAATATATGTTGAGCACCTGCCCAATGACAGGCATAAAGCAGGGGAATGGGAGACAGCAGCAGATAGGACAACATGGCTTCCAACTTCCCGGAGTTTAGAATGTAATTGATCTGTTTCTCCAACCACACCCCTAAATGCCTGTACAGTATTTGTACCCCAAGTTGAGAAACGGCCTTACACACTCCTGTGAGGGATGTAGGTTTAATTATTTAAAGGAATCCCAGATTTAAGCTGGTTTAAATGATCATTCTAGCTTTTACAACTAAAGAGTCATTCAAACGGGATCAAATCTCAGCTCTTCTGGAATCTTTACAGGTAATATATCCCATATTTTACCTCTGAATTAGCGTTGATATTAAAATCAAGGGGATTTAGTGATATTTGAAGTGTCAGAGGTGAGATGAGCTATAGATAGAAGTAATACTTGAAACTCTGGGAGTGTTTGAAATATTAGACAGAGATCATGTCGTTTTTGTTTATTTTTTTGTGTGTTAGGTTAATGTATGATCCAACATTTTTGATCCTTGTATTTAAGGTTCTTTTCATTAGATGATGGAAGAAGTATGAATTAAATCAAAACTATACTATACAGTCTAATAAACCATTACATAATAAAAATGAATTATTTCTTCAGTATGTGCTAGATAAGTACCCTTTCCTTAAAACATGGAAAGATCTATTTAACAACATGTAGAAACTTATAACATTTGACACTATGTTAATTAAGAGTAAATAGACTCATTGGGGTTACATTTGTCCCAGTTAAAATCTCAGAAGGCAGCCAATAACAACTAAACTTTCCTTTTGGGGTTAATGACCACTGGATTTAAAGCTGGCACTTTTCAAGAAAACTTACACTGCATCTAGAACTTCAGAGAGGAAATACCCAGTAGGTGCAATGCTTATGACTATAATTGCCTTTTATTTTCATCAGAGACATTTTGGCATTCTTATTCATATACCCCAAATGTCAAAATCAAGACCTGTAATTATTTCAAAATCATTTGCGCTTATAAGATTAACATTAGGACTTTGCACACATAGGACATGCTCTGAAATAATACTTTATTATAAGATACGAATCTTAAATACTAGTTGTTTTATAATGTATTGAAAGAGTTCATGCTTCTTGTAACCACTTTTTAAAGCCACATGTGAAAAAAAGAAGAAAAAAGCCCTTTATATTTCATTGTAAAGATTCTTGTCCTGTTCTATCAAACAGTGTTGGTTTTTCCCCACCATTTTGTATATACAGCGGCATGAGGTGTGTTAGCTTGACTTACATTTCAAAAGCAGGAATCTTTTCCGTTTTAGCTCAATGCCAGTTGTGTGCTGACTGCCTGCTGCTTCCCAACCACGTATCCAGAATTTTGTAGTTTAATTGCCACTTGCACAGTGGTATTGTACATAAACACAGCAGCTGCTACTGTATGTTGGAAGTGGCTCAGAAAAATCTATGGACACTGTTCAGCTTTGACTAAAAAAGCCAAAACTTTTAGACCCAGCTGCATTACTCTAACAGCTTGGCAATATAGCACCTTAACAAAAAGAATTCAACTCATTGGAAGTCTACTTACAATATGTTTGAGACCACACTAGAGAAAATTGCATGGAGCCATGTGGTCTCGGGGTAAAACTTTCCAAAAATGAAGATCTGTTCCCTTTTTTCTAAGTCACACAGGTCCTTATATTTTGTTCGTTAGTATTCTGTATTGCAAGGGATAGCCACTAGAGATAAGAAATCTAATATGAAACTTGGATATCTTCCTGTTAGCAGGTAGAGATTATGTTCTTTTTGGTTAAACCAATTAAAAATGTGAAACCAAAGGGGAAATGCACAGAAATCTTGACACAAGACCTTTGTTGCCCCAGCTTGCTGATTTTAATGAACACACTCTGTTATGTGGAATAGGTGGACTGATGTCATATTTAAATGTAGTCATGAAGAAACCCTTCTTCTCAGTTTGTACTTAAGTGTCTCTACATAAATATATTAGAAATAATTTTTCCTTTTTCAGGTACGAAGGAAATGCAGGACATTGAAATAAAAGAAAAAAATCAAGACAACTTCATTTGTTTCACTGCCGTGATATTTAGCCCTTCCCTATGCAAAGTTTTCTGTATTTCAGTATTTAGAAGTCCAAGTAGCATTCTCTGAAGAATAAAGTCTCCCATGGAAATTAGAGGCTACACATTATAGATCCACTATGGGATATTATTGTTATCTTGATGTTATTATTATTATTTTGTTTTTGTCTTTCTGATGAGTTTTAGAATGCCCAAGCTTATCTAGTAAGATCTTGAGCTCAATTCAGTTAGAAACATGGCTTTATTTTCTAATCCTTATGTGAAGCTAGGCTATTCAAGTGCAGTAAAACATTGTCAATAGTTAGTTCTGTCAGTTTTGGCGAGTTAGGTGCTTAAATGAGAAAGAATATTTAGGTCTACGGATTAAGGGATTCCTTGAGAATGTAGTAGATCCAACTCCAGTGGCTAATTTTTTGTACTTGAAGAAATATTTAGAGCTATTTATTTTCTCTCTCAGTGTTATAAATATTGAGATAGCTGTGGTATACCTAGTTAAGAGTAGCATTAAAGAATTTCTCTGATGTAAATATTCTGCAATAGCAATCTAGCTATAAAGTGTTTTCAAAGCTTTTATTAAATCAATAGAGGTATCTCTTTTAGTTTTTACCTAATTAACTCAAATGACTACAGTCCAAAATTATACAAAATATCCAAATAAGTTATCAATCTATAAAGTTGAATGCAATAGCAGTATATTTAACTTAATTAAGAAATCATTACGCTATATATATTTTTAAGTAGTTCCAATTGGATATTATTACAGTTTTCTGGGGAAAGAATTGATGCTGATATTTCAATAGTGGTTATCAGTAGATAGTGGAATAAGCACTTTAATTTTCTTATTTGCTTTATTTGTATTTTCTTCATTTTCTACAGTTAGCTAATAAAATTTAAATTTCATAAATGATTTTCTATAAAAATTTTGACCACCCCAAGATAGCAATGTTAATACTCTATAAACTCAAAGCTTTTGATGACTTAATTTATGTTATAAGAGTATGTTATTCTCATTAATATTTAGGCAAAGGGCTAAAGGGAGAAGATGTGAAAACAGTCCATATAAAAGATATATCTGAAAATTGATCATAGTTTAGATAATTGCTACAACAACAGCAAAAAATACATTCACAAAAATGATGGAAGAGAAAAGATACAGAACTATATTCCAAGTCTATACGTTCCACAGGTAAATGACTAGCGGTTAGGATAGAGGCATGTTGAATAACAGAATGCAATGATATTGGCTATCAGAACTAGCTCTTATTATTGTCCCATTTAATATTTTATTTAAAGAGACCGTTTGCATTATTATAACTTATATAATTTTTTATGAACCCCATAATTGGTCAGCTTTTATGTGAGTATCAAAGCAAACAAAAACAGCATCTCACTGCACACGTCAATAAGCGGTTGCTTCTTGCTCATGTTACATGAGGGCTGCGGTTAGTAATCCCTTTGCTTTTTCTGGCTGGCTTGTCGGACTGAGCTAGATTTACTTCATATATCTTGTCATTCTAGAATGCAGGATGAAGAAATAGCTATTTTGGGGGACATTTTGTTCTCAAAAATGGTGAGGGCCCAAGTGAAAACCCATGAGTCTATATAAAGCTTCTGTTTAGACATTGCATCTTAGTTCTGCTCCAAATCAACCAAACAAAGCAAGTCACGTGACCAGGGGAAAAGTCAATGGGGTTCATGAGAATATCCCACCTACCACAAAGCAAGAATGGAGAGAAAATAATAATAAATAAATAAGAAGATGTATCACAGTTCCCAGCCAACTTCGCGTGTGTGGCAGGAGTATTTATACTCACTGTTTAATAATAACTCATACTGTTTCGCTTTAAGTAACCTAATTTTGTAAATATTCAATTCTTTAGATTTTTTCCTCCTCTATTTTTTCAACTCAAGAGGGTTTATAAATATTTGAGTGAAATAGGGGGCTTAATGACTTCACGATGCTTGGAGAAAGAGAGCTCTGAATTTAAGAAGGTCTTATACTGTCTCAGAGTTGGCTAGTCTGGTTTTGTAATTGTTTTGGTTTTGTAATCTATATATTGATATCCACTGAAGTATCGTTGGCGAACTTGTGAATTCTTCTCTTGGTTTATTCAAGGTGAGATGGTCCTCCCTCAGGGACTTAGCCTTTTGTTGTTTTCAGTGATGTGAAGCTCTTTAATTTGCTGCTACCTCTTCTAGTTGGGCTCTAACTAGACTGTGCTTCCTTCAGCTCCTACAGCGGGGTCATTTATTCCTTCCTGAGAGTGGTGCCATACAGATTTTCTGGCTCTTATTACAATTAAATTAAGTCATCTCTAGCGGGCGTATGATAACCCTAGGTGTTTTCCACTCTACAGCGGAGCTCGGTGAGGTGCAGGACTGTGAGCCCTCTACCCTAGTAGGTCACGTCTTAATTCATTGTACTCTTTTCTTCAAACCCCCAATCTGTTATGAAATGCATTGTTTTCTTCCTTGAATCAATAGGAAACTGTTTTTCCCTTGATGCTTCTACATCCTTGACCTTTTATCAGAGATATTTTCTTGTTGTTCCTGTTAAGGAACTTAGAAGAAGCAATTGGCATGTCTTTTGATCACCATTGTTATTAGGGATAGTTATTCCCCTATCTTTAATGATATCTTCCATTGCTTGGAAAAATTCACATCTATTTATTCTTATCATTCCCTTCCCTGTTTTCAAAGATTCTTTAATTCGCCATGTTTACCCACTCTCTTTCCATACCAGTTTAATTATTTACAAACACACCCCTATTCTGCATTTCACTGCTGTTTAATACTGCTCCACCTGGAATATTTCAAAATCATCTATTCCTCCTCTGACTGAAAGTTCTTTTTTCAATTCCTCTCATTTTCTCTTTCTACTTTATTCTGCTCATCTTCATTATAAACTCCAGTTCTTTGAAACACATCAAATTTCTCACCCATAACTACTGCTAAATTTCACTTGATTTCCTCAATCATTTTGATGTGGTGACCAGAAACCACAATAGTATATTTATACTACGGTACCTTTAGTTCCCTTGTAGTCTTCTCTTGTCAACTGCTGCCAAACTCAACTCCACATTTCTTTGATTATTCTGTTTCTCTCCCAGGTTAAGTATTTTGTATAAGCTTAGGAAAAATACTGAGTGATTCTATTTTAAATCTCTGCCACTGAAATTTGTCTAGGATTTTTTTTGCTAATTTGATTTCCATTTAGTTTTTTCTTGTCTCTCAATTGTGTTTTTCTATAGTGGTTATTTTAAAACGTTTTCCATAGTCTTCAAAAATATCCACACTCCATAAGCCTCAGTATTAGTTGGCTGTCTGACTTTTAACTATTCTCAGAAAATGGGTATAAGAAGTGTATGTAAATTTCCAGCTCTACCTGGAGCAAACATATCATATCTCTCTGTTACCAGTAAACCCTACTAATTTTTGCCATATTGCTGTGATGTTATTACCTAAGGGATAATGTTCTTGAGCTTCTTGAATATAGGAGATAGATTTTTTTCTAAACCAGTTGTCAAACTATATGATCCAGCATGATGAATTTTACTCAAATGGAAATAGAAAAATATATTTTAATTTAGAATCATCCCAGAAAAGCCAGCACTAATAATATCCCTGAACCATTGATCATTCATAGCCTTATCCAGAACACCATCCAATTTCTGTAATGCTGTACATGCATACAAACTTAATAAGTGTGTCTAGACTGAAACTCTCCTGCCTGCTGAGCACAGCTGGAATATCCCTTCAAGCAATAACATTGTCATTCTCTAGACCACCAGAAAATCCTGCCAGAGAATAAAGGCAAGGTCATCTTGAAAAATATTTTTCTAACATATTTTGAAACATTAAACAGCCTAATAAAGAGATTATGTAAAAACCATAGGATATGTTTAATCGAAAAAATAATTATTTTTACAAAGATAAAAATTTCCAAGGCACTTGATGAAAATATATTCATGAAACCTTGAGTGACATATCTGAGGGAGTATCATTCTTACTACATATTAAATGGAAAATAAACACCATTTCTGCCACACCAGCAATAAATTGAGTTATTATTTCAGAAATCTTAAATGCCAGATTTTGAAGTTCAAGACTTTGCAGCTGGCATTTATTATATCTCTGTTGCCAAATGTATAATATAATTCCCTGAGTTCTAATTAGATGCACCTGCAAATAATATAAAATGTTTTTGAAACACAAGAGACAAAAATAATATGCTTTTAAATTTAATAAACATAATGTAAACAAAATATGAAGAGAGGAGAGAAACTATGATTACCATTTCACTTTAAAAATGTTAAGAAATCATCTTGAATAATAAAATATTTTGTATGCTAATAATTTCTCCAAATTGTGTGTATTGTCGTGGTCAATCCATGTAAGAGAATAATTGCCTGCATTAAATGTTTGTAAATGCTAAAATAATCTGATCTGTCTGTTTATATACTCATCAGAGTCATCTTCATTTAAGAAAATTAAATCATGGATAATTATTTTAAAATTGATTATGCTTACTATTTTAATTTGAAAATGTGAGTCAAAAAGTGGGGATTAAAGGGTGGGAAAGATCCAGGAAAAAGAAGAAAACCAATGCAGAAGAAATGTGAAGACATAGTGGATGTAAGTGTTTGAAAAGGTGAGAGTAGAGAGTAGATAAGATCTTGTGCAGAAATGATTAGGCGAGTCTCTGCCTTAGATGAAGAATGTGGTTAGGGGCCAGCCCCGTGGTGTAGTGGTTAAGTTCATGTGCTCCACTTCCACGACAGCCTGGGTTCAGGGATTCAGATCCCCACCACTCGTCAGCCATGCTGTGGTGGCGACCCACATACACAGTAGAGGAATATTGGCACAGATGTTAGCTCAGGGTTAATGTTCCTCAAGCAGAAAAAGAGGAAGATTAGCAACAGACTTTAGCTCAGGGCAAATCTTCCTCAGGAAAAAAAAAAAAAAGAATGTGATTAGATCAGTTATAATAACAGAATGAAAGGGAAAATATGGTATATAAGCAAAGATCCAAGCAGTTGGGTAGATGAGTTGGTTGGTCGTAGTGGAAGTTCTCTTTTGAAGTTCCCCTCCCCTCAGTGAAATTGGAAGAAAGTCATCAACTGAGAGTAAAGATTGAGAAAGAGATATTGGACATGTAGGGAGAGAGAAGAAGACGTGAAAAAGTCTTCTAGGCAAGTAGGAGAGGAGTAGACTCAGAATATATAGCTTTATAAACCTATATTGAGAATTATTTATAATTTGACTATACAATAAGCAACCAATAAATGTTTAACCATTGTGTGAATGTTTTAGTGCTACTGAGATGTTCTATACCCCTCTGCTCTTTGGAGACCCAGTGTAAAGAATAAATAAGTTTTGTTTTGTTTTTTAGTTTACAAATAATAGGCAGTTTTACTTTATACCACAATCTATGGGAGATAGTGATATTCTTGTCCAAATCCAGCAAAGAATTTACAGATCATCCATTGTAACAATTATCTATTGCAATATGACAAACCACCTCAGAATTTTGTGGTTCAAGAAAATATCCATTCCCTTATAATGGAAGAATTAACATAGGTAAGATGTCCATATTCCCAAAGCAATCTATAGATTCAATGCAATCCCTATCAAAGTTCCAACAACACTTTTCACAGAAATAGAACAAAGAATCCTAAAATTTACATGGAACAACAAAAGACCTAGAATAGCCAAAGGAATCCTGAGAAAAAAGAACAAAGCTGGAGGTATCTCACTCCCTGATTTCAAAATATACTACAAAGCTATAGTAACCAAAACAGCACGGTACTGGCACAAAAGCAGACACACAGATCAATGGAACAGAGTTGAGAACCCAGAAATAAACCCACACAGCTATGGACAGCTAACTTTCAACAAAGGAGCCAAGAACATACAATGGAGAAAGGAAAGTCTCTTCAACAAATGGTGTTGGGAAAACTGGACAGCAACATGCAAAAGAATGAAAGTGGACCATTATCTTACACCATACACAAAAATTAACTCCAAATGGATTAAAGACTTGAATGTAAGACCTGAAACTGTGAAACTTCTAAAAGAAAACATAGGAAGTATGCTCTTCGACATTGGTCTTAGCAACATATTTTCAAGGTACTGTATCTGACCGGGCAAGGGAAACAATAGAAAAAATAAACAAATGGGACTACATCAAACTGAAAAGCTTCTGCACAACAAAGGAAACCATCAACAAAATGAAAAGACAACCTAACAATTGGGAGAATATACTTACAAACCATACATCTAAAAGGGGTTAATCTCCAAAATATATAAAGAACTCATACATCTCAACAACAAAAAAACCAGCAACCCAATTAAAAAATGGGCAAACGACCTGAACAGACATTTCTCCAAAGAAGATATACAGATGGCCAACAGGCACATGAAAAGATGTTCAACATCATTAACTATCAGGGAAATGCAAATCAAAACTACGATGAGATATCACCTCACTCCCGTCAGAATGGCTATAATTAATAAGACAGGAAACAACAAGTGTTGGAGAGGATGTGGAGAGAAGGGAACTCTCATACACTGCTGGTGGGAGTGCAAACTGGTGCAGCCACTATGGAAAACAGTATGGAGATTCCTCAAAAAATTAAGAATAGAACTACCGTACGATCCAGCTATTCCACTGCTTGGTGTTTATCCAAAGAACATGAAAACACATATGTGTAAAGATACATGCACCCCTGTGTTCATTGCAGCATTATTCACATAACCAAGACTTGGAAGCAACCTAGGTGCCCGTCCAGGGAAGAATGGATAAAGAAGATGTGGTATATATACACCATGGAATACTACTCAGCCATAAGAAACAATGAAATCCAGCCATTTCTGACAATATGGAGGGACATTGAGGGTATTATGCTAAGCGAAATAAGTAAGAGGGAGAAGGTCAAATACTGCATGATCTCAGTCATAAGTAGAAGGTAAAAACAGCAACAAACAGTCACATAGAAACAGAAATTGGATTGGTGGTTACCAGAGGGGAAGGGGTAGAGAGGAGGGCGAAAGGGATGAGTAGGCACATGTGTGTGATGATGGGTTGTAATTAGTCTTTGGGTGGTGGACATGATGTAATCTATGCAGAAATAGAAGTATAATGATGTACACCTGAAATTATAAACCAATGTTACTGCAAAACAAAAAAAAAGAAAACATCCAATCATTTAGTTCAAAATTCTGGTGATTGGCAAATCACACTGAGCTCATTGGGCAATTCTCATGCTGGTCTGTGGACAGCTGTGCATCTGGAGATTTGGAGATCAGTGGCTGTGAGGGGCATGAGAGCTGCTGGGCCATGTGTTTTTCTTCATCCAGCAGGCTTACCCAGCTTCTCCACATGGTGGTGGTGCAGGGATCCCAAAAGCAGCAAGGGATGGAGCCTACAGGCTTCTTAAAGCCTAGACTTGGGGCTTGCACAATATCACATCTGCACTACTCTATGGTGGCTGTTTTTCCCATCTACCATACCTCCTGTTTAATATTATAAGATCTTCTTACTCATTTGCCCATATCCAACCTTTAGAAAAGCACCATCATCTCTACCTTCAGAACATATCCTGGATCCAACCACATCCCTCTGTTTCCACTGCTACTGCCTTATTCCAAACATCCATTCCCCCCCTTCTTTTTTTCTGAGGAAGACCGGCTCTGAGCTAACATCTATTGCCAATACTCCTCCTTTTTTTTTTTCCCCCAAAGCCCCAGCAGATAGCTGTATGTCATAGATGCACATCCTTCTAGTTGCTGTATGTGGGACGCGGCCCCAGCACGGCCGGAGAAGTGGTGCGTCGGTGCGCGCCCAGGATCCGAACCCCGGGCTGCCAGCAGCGGAGCACGCGCACCCAACCGCTAAGCCACGGGGCCGGCCCCATCCATCCCCTTTTAATGGGGTTATTGCAGTGATTCCTTACTGGTCTCCCCACTGCCCCCACCTTAATCTGTTCCCAACCAAGCAGCTAGTGATTAAGACTACTACTCTTTCAGCATAAAACCCAATACTCCAATACCTTCCCTTCTCACTCAGAATAATAGCTTACAGTCCTTACAGTGACTTTAATCCCAAACATTGGATGCACCACCTCACCACGCATTCCACCATATCTCTCAGAATTAATCATCTACTATTATTCTTCCCATTCTGCTCGAGCCACAATGGCTTCCTTACTCCTTCTCAAATAAGCCAGGTACCTCCGTTTCACTCTGTACTTACCTGCCTATCTAGGCAGAAATATATAGGCATATATTTTTATTCCGTATTCCAAATATCCACATGGCTTGGTTCCCATCTCTTCAAGTGACACCTTTTCAGCACGGTCTTCCCTGACCATATTATTTTAAGTTGCAGCTGTCAAGTCATGCTTCCTTACTTCCGTGTCCCATAACACGAGACCAACCTTCCAGATAGATAGACAGACAGATAGGCACATATATACATACATATGTATACATACACATAAAATTTTAAATAAAAAATGTCGGGCACTTTTTATGTGACAGACAATTTTTCGGGTACTTTGAATATACAAACTCATTAATTCACGTACGACAACTTTATAATGTACTATTCTGTCCTTTTTATAGATAAAGCAATTGAAGAGGCATACAGTCACGTGTCTTAACTGAGATCATGCTGTTAGCAAGTGGCAAAGCCATGATTCCTGTGTAAAGTCATCTGGCTGCACAGCCACAGCTCTTAACCAGTTCTTTATTTCATGAATTATCTCATGCTTAGTTGTATATTTTCACACTGTCACAATTTATATGAGGTAGATACTGTTACTAACATGATTTGACCAAGGAAAAAGTAGACATGGCAGTGTAAAGTATGCTGTCAAGGTCACACTATCTGTGCAGCCAGGACACAAACCTCATCAGTCTCATGATACAGCCCATACTCCAGCCCTTTATGCGACGCCACTTACTCCGTGATTCTACCTTCTCCCACATCCACTCAGAATTAATTTTAGGTTTTAAAATATGCTCCGTTCTTACGTGCTTCGTGATCTTTTTTCATGCTCTTTCTTATACTTGGACCATTTTTCCCAGTTACCTTTTTTCTGTCTTCTACTTATCCATCATATTTTTGCATTATATTGTTCCATGAACATTTTGACTAGGTGAAGTGGTCTTCCTATGTGTATCTCATATGAATTTTAAAGTCTCCCCCAATTGTCTCTTTCTCCCTGAAAGAAATTAAAGTCAGAAACCATGTCTTGATTTTCATTATATCTCCAGGATTTTACACAGCATTTGTCACCTGCTGAAAGTTCAATAGATTTTTTGAAATAATGAAAAAAGTTATATTTATTAAAAATAGCATATGTGAATTAAATGTATAATTAATGCCTTAATTTTGTGCAAGTACAATTAAAAAACGTTAAGTAATGTTTATTTTTTCCCATTTAACAAAAAAATTTGTTTTTCAATAAATGAGTTCTTAAAATCCAATATATAGTAAATCTTCCCAGGTCAAAGCTAGGAGGAGGGGCTGGAGGGCCACCTACTTGGTCCCTTAAGGCACTTCCTGAAGCATTCTAGTGCTACGGAGAACTTTGACTGAAACCCACTGCTGTAACGTCAGAGCACTGGATTGTTAAAAGACTTGAGGGAAGCTGGATTTACCATTGATTAGGTCTATGGTCTTGTCCAAGCCAGGTTAGTTTGCTCAATCTGCTCTTTTACCTATAAATTGAAGAGAGAGTAGGTGATAGATGGTATCAATTTCAGACCTAAAATTCTTTGCATAATGAATAATTAAAGTACAACTTGATTCTCCTCTGTCTTCAGACATCTTTTTCCCTTAGTATATGTTTTAACATAAGTCATGCACAAGATGTGCTATCGAACACACACACACGAACAAACACACAAATAGGAAGCATATAATAGCTCCACAGCAGAGCCAAATTCAGTCTGAGCTGCAGGGATAATTTGAACAGGGGTAATGTCAGGGGTCGTGTGTGAGAGTCTAACCCAATACATGAACAGAGGCAATAGACTCTTCAAGATATCTGGAATAAATAGAAACATGAGGGATTCCAACTTAATTCAGGTACCTAATGTTTTAGAGGTGTATTTTTAGAGCTATTTTATGCCTCAGTGTTTCTACTTCTCAAGCCTAAGGAGAAATCTTCCCAGTGATCTTAGAGCAGAAACATAGCCTTGTCTATCAGATTTGTGGTGTGGGAGTTTGACACCAGTGACTGGCCTTTCTTGGAAGCTCTGATATGAAGGAAAGATTTGTCCTGCCTTTTAGGCACTGAATGCTGTGATGTGTTAGCTCTGGTTGTTCTAGTGCCAGCCCCAACAGGTTAGTTAGTGTTGCCAATTAATGAAAGATTCTTTTCTCCTGTTTTATTTCTTTCTGCCTAAGTCTTTGTCTATCATCATGACTCAATCCACGTTATCTTAATTCAGATTCTCATCACTGATTTTTCTTTTTAAAGGAAAAAATTTATAATTTAGAAATTATTTTATTAAATGTTAAACGCAAAAAATAATTTGTGTATACAGTATATAAGAGAAATGTGAGGCAGATATAAGCAGCATACACCAGCAACCAGCTGCATGAGACACAGAGAATTCCCATCCCCTTCACTGTTTCTCTTCTCCTCCCAAGTAGCATTATCTAGAATTTGGTGTCCAGTGTTTCCTGGATTTTCATTATAGTTTTACCTACCTATTATATCTAAATCTGTTAAGATATTTGTTATATTTTAAATATCTAAATATATAAATTCTCTGGTTACTTTTGTTATTGGCTTTTAATTTTATCTCACTGGATCAGAAACTTTTCCTGTATGATACAATTTTTTTAACTATTTCAATTATTTGTACTGTAGTGGCATAAAGTTGAGTTAATCATATTCCTCAATTTATGCAACATTATCATTGTTGTTCTGTGTAGTCTTTTTCTTACTTAACGACTTTATTGCATAAAATGTTGTTTTGTGTGCATGTAAACATTTTAATATATTTTAATACATTGTATATCTCACACAGCTTTCTAATTAATCATTACGTGTTTTTTAAATCCTTTCAGATAATTATTGGCACATTAATTCATTGCTTCTAATTGCTCTTCTAATAATACCCCATGGTTAAAATTCACTGCCATTTGTGTATGCTATAGGAATGGACACGCAATTTGTCTCTAGACCCCTGACATCACAAAGAATGCCGCGTAAACATTCTGGTCCATGTCACCTTAACGTTTGCTTGATGATTTTGGGATATACCCAGGATCATAGTGTATATGTAACAGATTATAATATTGTTCCATATAATTCACTCCACCACTCACCCTATAATTCGCCACCCACTGCCTTATGACTTGCAGCCTTCCAGTGGGAGGTGTACCCATCTGGATTGCATTGATCAATAAAAGGTGAGCAAAAATAATATATTCCCACGCAAAGTGGAAGCTCTAAGAGCCTTTGTGTGCTCCCATCACTTCCCTTGCTACTTTTCCCTCTGCTATAAAAATGCATATCCCAGATCTGGCCTCCTACTTAAGCCCAGACCACGGAATGAAGACATGTATAAGACTTATGAAGACATGTGAAACAGTGTTAAGCAGAATCACAGCCAATCAGCAACTGACATATAACATGGACAAGAGATAAACTTTTGTTACTGTGAACCCCTGAAACTTGGGGGCAGTTTGTTACCATAGCTAAACCTAATGAAAAATGCTTATTATGGAATGTATATAATTAATTTCTGCAAGTATGTGAATATGAGAGATTGCTTTCTAGAATAACCAATCCACACACTAAACTGCGATGCAGAAAGGTTTCATTTCTCTACTTCGGGACCAACGTTTGACACCAACCAGCTTCCTAACTTTTGCCAAACTAATAGGAGGAGAGTGATATTTAATTATTGTTTTACTTTTAATGTTTATAATTACTAATAACATTGAGTATCTCTTTATGTGATTGCTACATTTTTAAGTTTCCTCTCTGTAAATCATTTTAGGTAGGGAAGTAGTGTTATTTTTTCATTTGGTTTGCCAGTTTTTCCATCTTCTATAAACAATCTATCTTTTGTCCCTCTGTTTGTGCTGCCTAATTCAATAGATGTTGACTCTATCTCTAAATTTTTTATTTGCCAGATGGGTCAATTTGTGTGTTCTTGTGAAAATGCTATACTATTTTTATTACTATGACAAAATAATGTCTTATTAACTACTAGGGAAAGACTTTCCCTCTTTTTTCTCCTTTTTTTAAAGGCTGGTTTATATTAAAGACGTTTAGTATTCCATGTAAATGTTATAATGCTTAGCAAATTGCCCAAGAAAGTTTCTGGATTTTTATCGATACTGCATTTATTTTGTAGATTAACTTGTTGAGCATTGACTTTGCATAATGTTAGTGAATATCTCAAAGCATAAATGACAACCAAGAGTCGTCGTTGTAGCCACTTTTTCCGATCTTTCCAGTTGTTCGATTGCTGTTTTACGTTGTTATAATCACTAATAAGATCTTAATTTTTGTTCCTTTTACTAGTTGACCATTGCTATTAGAAAGAAGTGCTTGTAAATGTTGATCATTTTATTTCAAATTTGGGAAATTTTTCTCATTTCTAATGTTTTGGTTTATTGTTTCTATTGTCGCCCTGCATCCCAGGCTGATGACAATATCATCTTCAAATAACGATGCTTTCATTATGTGATAATAATGCCTCCCTTCCAATCTATGTGCCTCTACTGCGAGCAAGGCTGGGAAATATTATTCTTCCACACATGACTAGGTATAACGCTAAATACCAGGGAATTTATCTCTAAGTAAGAAAGGGAGAATAGGTATTTGATGACAACAAGAATTTTAGCTGTAGCTGCTTTCTCCAGTTGAAATAATATTGCTTTTTATTTTTTTAAATTTATTTCCTTTATGACCTAGCAAAGGATAACGCACATAGAAATTTCTTAATAAGTTATTTTTGAAAGATTCATATCGTGAATAAAGAATGGGTTCTAAAATTTCATACTATATCGTTAACCCAATGCTAAATTGAAGGAGGAATCTAGGCTTAAGTTGTTTATCCAAAATGTGAGATTCAGTGTTTTGTTGGGTAATAATAGAATTGCTGAAAATTAATGCTTTTTGTTTCATGTTTCATTGCATATTACTCAAAGCTTAATTTCTACCAAGTAAAATATAGTGATCTTTTAGCACATAATGCTATTTGACAGTGAAAAGAACAGTAATCTACCAAAACACATATTGTATTGGAGAGTCTCCATGAATTCACATTTGCGGATTTGGTATTGAAGAATAAAATAATGCACAATTGTGAAATATATTTTATTGTTATAACAAAAAAATCAAGAGAAGCTAAGGTATGACTGCAAACAATTTGCCTATCTTGTTGTCTTTCAGTAATGTTAGAAAATAATAATGGTATATTTTATGTAACATTTATGTATACCTGCAGGCAATATTAAGACAATTCTTTGATTAGTTTAACAGGTGTATTCCAGGAGAAAAAAACTGTTAGTTATTTTTTAAATGATTTAGCAGGTGGAAAAGCCACAGCAGGATTGGGAAAAGAAAACATTGATGGTGGGCTGCAGATGTTATTTCAAGGACAATATTGGAATGGTTATTTCAAAGGATATCATCCCGTTAAGAGTTGAACTCTGAGTTCTTCTACTTTCCTAAAATCACTTTGAAATGGAAATGATAACAGCCTTTAATGTCTTGCCCAAATAGGAAGATGTGTAGAAATCAGAGGTATGCTTGGCAAGAGATAAGAGGCATTGCAAATAAAGCTGAGATGAACAAGTATAACATGCATAGTCCCAATAGAATAATGAGAAGATAAATTGGCCTGGAATTTCAAGTGGAGATATAGAGGTAGTTAGAGATACTTTCTTTACGTGTTATCTTCTAATAGTGGTTACACAAATATTTATTCTGAAAGTAGGGATATTGAGGCTAACCTGGATCAAAATTGACATGTACGCTGTTATTTAGCTCAAGAAATATCCCCAAAGATTTTTCTACTTGATGTTGTTTCCTCTATTAACTGAAGTACCAATTATTTCAATATTACACAGCTTTGGCTGTACCATTTATTACACTTATCTGTGTAGGAAAAAAGTAAGATGAAAACTGTTGAGGCTACACTCAGATTTTATGTTAACTGTAAGTGACAGAAATAAAGGAAACAATGTATTTATAGATGTCCTCAGGAAAATTGTACAGATATAGCAGAGTTATGATATTGAGTGTATCGTTCTAAACTCATTCTATGCAAACAATGAACTCCAGAAAAGCTTGATCAATTCTTTTTTTCTTAAATTCTGTTTACCAGAGAGCTTGTACAGGGGACTTCCTACAATATTGATGCTTGTTATCTTTCTTTCATTATTATCTAGAGATAGTACTTTTAGGAAGAGTAAATACAGTAGCCACTGTGTATCGATGAGGAAACTGAGGAGTCTGCATTGGATAGCTGAGACCAGCAGGGTGCTTCTGCTGAAGGCAGATTCGTTGATTTTCCTCTTTGTCAGAAAGATACTACTCCATTTACTCTGTCAAAACCCTTGCCTCCAGGCCAAGTAGGTGCATGTTGGGTGTGAAGAAAAATCATGCAGCTATTACACACATGTCTGTGATTATTCCTTATTCAGAAAAAAGTTTCAGGAGACAAATAATCTCGTCTTCACTTAGATTACAAAAATAAATAAATAAACCAAAATATATATAAATAAATTAGTTCACGTAAGTTTATAAAAATAAATTTAGCCCATATTAACTTTCTTCTGTATGTAAGCTTTTCCTCTCCAACATACAAGCATCAATTTATTAATTGGCCATTTCTTCCAAAACATAAACAATCTTTAAAAAAAATTGCTACTGAGAGGACAAGCGATTTTTTAACAACTACCATCTAACAACATCTTTAAAATAATTAACTTTTAACTCTATTTGAACTTATTAAAGCAGATCTTTGAAATTAAGAAGAGTTTGTAAACTGAAACTTAGTTCATCTGTCAGGATTCTATTGGATTTTTTTTTTTAAATCTACATTTTCCATTTTCCAACAATGTAAGCTTGTATGAATAAGTAAATGCCCATAGTAAACTTATTTAACTTAAATTTTAGAAAAAAAATTATGCCTATTGCATAACTCTAATTCAATTTTTTATTGTTTCTAAGTCATTATGACAATTTTAATTGGATTTTTTTTTTTTTTTTTTGGTGAGGATGATTGGCCCTGAGCTAACATCTGTTGCCAATCTTCCTCTTTTTGCTTGAGGAACATTCACCTTAAGCTAACATCTCTGCCAATCTTCCTCTATTTTTTGTATGTGGGACACTGCCACAGCATGGCTTGATGAGCGGTGTGTAGGTCTGTGCCCAGGATCTGAACCCATGACCCCTGGGCCACCAAAGCTGAGTGTGTGAGCTTAACCACTAAGCCACTAAGGCATGTGATCAAAAAACATATTTTAAGACTCCAGCTACAAGTATTTCTCTTATCTGTAAAATATCTTCAAATAACTACTTTTTAAAATATTTTGAATATAAATAAGATGTCAATTTTCTAAATCTTACCAATTAACAGATACAAGTTCTGAGAGTATAAAATTAAGAATGTTGGACTGATAATGTATACACTTATTTAAGGGAATGTGAAGCAAAGATTTCAGAAAAGACCACAGATGAAAATATAAATAAATTCATTGTAAATGCTGCTAGCTTGTGTGTATGTGTTTTTTTTAATAACACAGGGAATTTTTTCCCCTAACTTTACCAATTATTGTGACAAATAGCCTTCTTTGCCATAATCTTGTCAACCTCAACCTTGGTTTATACTGCTTCCTAAATTTAGAAATGACTATTTTTTTCCCTACATGGCAAAGCTCTATTAGTGTGAAATTTTATTGGAGGTATAAACCAGCGTGTCATCTTTAACTGACAGCTTCTGGGTACATCTCTTTTAAAATTAAGCAGTGATATTGACTTAAGGCATCATAGAATGTTAAGGAAGGCATGATAAAATCATTAGGTGGTTTTCATATTGGCAAAGTATGAACTTTCATTAATTACAGATTTGCAATTATAAATAAGGAAGATGTGATACAAATGGATAATTAGAGATGGACCATTGAAATCATAAAGAGAGTCTATGATAGATATATTTATATTTATAGTCCATATCCATTATCAATTTAGTGCAGTTGGTAGTTAAAAATCAAAACTTACTAATCCTCAAATCAGTGAAACATGAAATTCACTACTCTCGCTACCTAATAGGTCATAATATAAATGAAATAAATATTTACTATTTTATAGTAGTATTCATTGTTATTTATTTTTTACATATGATCATGAAAATCATTATTTCCAGGCCTCCAAATCCATAGCAACTCTATACGTTTTATCTGGACCTTGATTCCTCTTGTTATACACTAAGTATTTAGTGAATTGAATTAAATCTTTCTGGCTATTTGAATACAGTGTGGTGAGTTATTACTATAAGAAAGATTTTGAGGACCTAGAAAATATAGTCTTCTTCCAAGTGTCAGACTTTCAAGAAACTTCTTTATGGTTCATTCTGAGGAAGGGACAATTTATTCTGATGGTCATTTTCTATTCATAAGGAGGAAGGCAGTTTGATTAACGTGCATATGGCTGAATGGTCATAAGAGCAAATTGAGTCACATTTTCCTTAGACAGTTTTGTAAATTATTTTGTACTATGAGGTCAACAGGATCATAGTTTCTCTGGAATATGATCTTGACAGAATAAAAGCACTGCTCATTTTCATTAAAAATTCAAGAACTGTGGATATACTTAGAAAATATCATTCAAATACTCCATTTATTTCCCTCCAGTGTAGCTTAGGTGTTCTTCTGCATCTTCTATGACAGCTCTTCTCAAACTTTAATGTGAAAACAAGTCGCCTGGAGATCTTATTACACTTCAGATCTGATTAAGTAGAACTGGGTTGGAACCCAAGACTTCATTTCTAGCAAACTCCCAGGTAATATACATGCTGTTGTTTCCTTGAAACACATTTGGATAGCTTTCAGGTAATGCTGATGCTTCTGGTTTCTTAAACCACACAAAATTATATGGCATTCATGGAGGGAAGAGTAAAATTCAACACCCCTCATATTTATACGTGATCATAATCTTGATTATAGGAAGGTGGTTTTACAGTTTTAATTTCTATTTTCATAAAGGCTTATAGCTAATGCCCTATTTGAGTCATACAAAAATAAAATCAACCAGTTTAGATCCTAAGAGTTTAGATATTTTGGCCAGTTTTTCTCCACCAGCTGTCTCTGTCATTGACCATTGGTTTGACATACAAAGGGTTCTAATGAAGAATTTATAGCTCACTGACTGAGTACAACCTAAAAGAAAATTGCTCGAACTTTATGAAAATTTAAAAAAAAGAGAGAGAAATAAAAGCAAATTTCTTTCTGGGAAATTTTGGAAAAGCTGTGCTTGTAATCTTACATACAGGCTGACTTCGTTCAGAGTCCTTGGTCATACATGTTTCTACTACTTTACCAAGTTTAGCACCCAAACATATAAAGCATCCGTGTCAGGAAAGAAAACAGAAAGTATGGTGGGTTTGTGTGTGTGTGTGTGTTTGTGTGTGTGTGTGCACGTGCGTGAGTGAGATCAAGAAAGACAGGGAGATAAAGAGACAGAGAGAAGAGAGCAAAAAGAAGAAAATCATCAGAATAAAGTGTGATTCTACATTCTTGACTTATGCAGCTAATGTCAGGAATTAATATTTCCCCCATCTTGTTCTCCAGGACCACACACCATTGCACCTCTGCTGCCTGCATTTTCTAGTTGGATAAAGAAGAGGGTCACCTGATTTGAACTGCCTTTGCCTTTGCCCTAAATGACTCAGAACATCTATTTAAAAGTGGAACTTTATTTCTTCCCTGAAAGTCAGGGAAGACTGAAGAGATATCCTTGGTGGCATCCATCGATTCTGCTAGATTCCACCCAAGTGAAGTTTTTAGTGTCTATTATATAATGTGTGTGTGTGTGTGTGTGTGTGTGTGTGTTTAAAGATTTCCTTCATCATTCCTGTTTAGATACAAGAAAACCTTTTAAAATTATAACTCATTCTCAGTATGATTCTCGTAATTTTTCCCTATCGGACCCCAAATACACGACAGAAAGCAAGACATACTACTACACGTTTTATTGATCCTGAGAAAATATGTACTACTTGATTCATGCCTGCAGTTCATTATTTCACTTGCCAAAAAATCAACGGTAAGGAACAATCCTCCAGACTAGCTTGATTTACAATGAGATAGGGTGATTGATTGAAAGACATTTGGACTGGTTGTACCTCCAAAATGATCTAAACCTGAGGCAATGTTTCTTGGGTTGGTTCCCAGACCATCTCTATCTGGCAAACAAAATTTTCTCTTGGGTATCTTCAATATCTTTTCCATTTTAGTCATTTCTAGAAAATTCTTCTTTGTAGTATTGGGAATTTTTTTCCCATGACCAATTCTTTTATATAAATGTGTTCCTCTTGAGATCCAGTTTTGTAATTCTCTTATTCAAGACCAGCAGGAATATAGAATGGAAATTCTCAACACCGTCCCCTCCTGGCTTCCATGCTGCTCTCAGCAGGAAAGGAGGGATTCACAGCATTCTCCTTGCCCCTGGAAATTTTCCTTTTTCCTATCAACCTACCCCAATACTCTAAGGCCTAGCAAAATAATTTCAAGAGAACAAGACTAAACCCACCATGCCTTTTTGCATATTTATATCAATTACCACACACACACAAAAAAGCCCCAAATCCAAGACTTTCTCTCAAATCTCAGCTTCTCATGCCCTTACAGATGCCGTTCCCACAGAACACTAACACAAACCCATGTTCTCTCTCTCTCCAAATACGGAAACTTTTCCACTGAACTTTTTGGAACTCACATCTCATCGTAAGTAAATCTTTTTTTTATTATTGCTGTTCCTTCTGTGTTCTCGCCCTAACTAAAGCCTGACTCTTCTCTAAGGATGTTGTTTCTGAACCTGCCCTTATCTCAACTTGTGGCACTTTCTCTCCAGTTCTCTGCAAATCACTGGGTATGGAGATGAATAGGTATATTCTTTGCTCCTCATTACAACTTACACACCATTTTCTCTCTCTCCCACCTAAAATCCTCCAGATTTCAAGCCCATGTCACCAGAGGATACTATCCACATTAACACTTCAGATCAGAAATCCACAGATCCTGGTGCCACATCTTAATATACCTTGAGTATATTAGCTCTTTGCTCTTATCACTTCCTTTTATACTAGACTTGTCTCAAAAGTTCTGGATTTCCAATGGTTAAAAAATGCCATTAAAGAGGGGAAAAAATGCCTTGTTTGTATCTAGAAAACTTAAAGATATCCATCATGTCAATAAGAAAAAGACAAATTAATGGAAGCAGAAGGAATCTAAGTTGGCAAGAAAAAATATAAATATCGGTTCTCACTTCATTAGTAATCAAGGGAATGCAAAAAGCCACGAACACTACACACCCAAAAAATGGATAAAGTTTTGTGTCAAAATGATGGACAAAAACTAGTATGTTTGGTAATACCAAGTGATGGTTAAAATGTAAAGCAAAGGGAAGTTTAATACCCTGCTTGTGGCACCATATTTCAAAAGCATTTGCATATTGTATTTTCTAATAAAGGTGAACATACATGTAGCTATGACTCATATATTATGTTTCTTGGAATTTAACCTGCAGAAATGTATAGCAACATTGCTTATAATTGCAATAACCAGGAAATAGGTAAATGTTCATCAGCATGCAATTGTGGCATATTTAGACAGTGAAATCTCATATATCAATGGAAATTTATGATTTTCTACATGCGAGAACATAAGAATATTTTACCAATTATTAAGTGCAATAAAGTAGACACAAAATATGTGTCCTGATACCTCCATTTATGTAATATTCAAATAGAGCAATCCAAACTATATTTTAAAGTATGTCTTTTTAGATCATAAAACTGTAAGGAAAATATTGAAGCAATTATTTTAAACTTCACAGCAGTGGTTGCCTTTGAGAGGCGTAAGAGAGAATAATGGTGTTTTGATTGGCAAGGAGAATAAGAGGAGCTTTAAGTTACTAGGAATTTTCCATATCTTTACATTACATGGTTTGAAATTACACAGATAGTTACTTTAAAATATTTTCTATTAAGTGGTAGATATGTTACTAAATATGTGGTTTATTTCAAAATATAAATGGTTTATATAAAATTTCTTTGAACCCAACATGTTTCCTATTGCTGCTGTGACACGTTACCATAGATTTAGTGGCTTAAAACAATACAAATCTCTTATCTACCTATTATATATAGCTCTTAACATTGGAAGTCTGAAATAAGTTTCATTGGTCTAAATTCAAGATATCTGCAAGGCTGCGTTCCTTCTGGAGGCTTTAGGGGAACCCATTTTCTTGCCTTTTCCGTTTTACAGAGCTTCCTGAGTTCCTTATCTGACCCTCCTGTCTTCCTCTATGAGGACTCTTGTGATTACTTTAGGCCCACCTAGGTAATAATGCAGGGTGCTCTCCCCATCTCAACCTCCTTAATTTAATCACATCTGCAATGTCCCTTTGCCGTGGAAAGTAACATAATTCTAGTTTCTGGGAATTTGGATGTGCATATCTTTGAGGGGCCCTTATCTAATCTTCAACATCTCAAAATTTTCTTTTAGCTACTGATCAGTTTCTATTCTCACTGGTACAGCAAAACCTATCAAAAAAGGTTAAGATCAAGATCTCCAAATCTCCTTTCCCATTTAAACCACTACATTCATGCTTTTCTTCCCAATATTCTACACGAACAACCCTTGTTAACCATTTTGATACTTAATCCACTGGTTAGTTCTCTTTCTTCATTGTAATCAGTGGTTGAACAAGTTGAGCCTTCTGTATTTCTTGAAACGCTGTTTTTGTTAGCTTATTTCTAGTACAGTGCGTTCCTGCTTATCTTCCTACAAATGGCTACTTGTTTTCGGTCTCCTCTGATGATTCCTCCTCTGTATATTGCAGATGTCTAGAGTCAAATCTTCAGGGGCTTTCTCTTTTCTATTTATGAAAAGTCCCTACTTGATCACTTCCAGTCTCATTTCTAGGCTGATGATTCCAAAATGTTTATTTCCGTCCCAGACGTCTCCTCTAAACCTAGCTGGTTCATGTTCAGCTTCCTACTGGATCTCTTCCTGCAAAACAAAGAGGTATTTCAAAGCTAACACGTCTAAAACTGAACTCTGGATTTTGCCCACCCTCCACAAACTTGTTCTTAGCCACTCCCTAAATGGTAATTCTATTCTTAATATTTCAACACAAACACCTTACGATTACCCTTGACTACTCCCTTTCACTCACATCTGACACATATTTCTTTATCAAATTTGTTCGCACTTCCCTTAATATATATCCAGCATCTGATCAATTCTCAACACCTCGAGTACTGGTCCCCTACTTTAGATTTCCAGTTTAGAGACAATTGCATTCATTCAGGCAAGAGGTGGGTATGTTTTTTTGTTGTTTTTGTTTTTGCATTTACCATTCTATAGTCCATTCGGGACACAGTAACTGGAATCATCCTCTCAAAAGCATGAGTCACATATTGTTACTCTTCCTCTGACAACTCTCCAATGCACTCTTAGTCAAAGTCCAGCTCTTTTAGCTCAGAGCCAGTCTTCCTCAGCAAAAAGAGGAGGATTAGCATGGATGTTAGCTCAGGGCTGATCTTCCTCACACACACACAAAAAAAGTCCAACTCTTTACAACAGACAGCAAAATCCTACAAGATCTGACTGTTCTTACCTCTCTAATTTCATCTTCTTCTACTAATCTCTTTCCTCCTTATGTTACTATCACACTGGCTGTCTTGCTACTGTTCACACAGTCAAGCATGTTCCTCCCTCATTTTTCCACTTGTGGTTTTTCTATTGGAAAGCTCATTCCCCACTACCTGCGAGGTACTTCTCAGCTGCTGTCTGATCTTTGCTCGAGAGCCACCCAATTAGTGAAGCATTCCCTGAACACCACAAAAAAATAATAATAATAAACAATCCTTGACCTGCTTAGTCCCCATTAATTTTGCTTTATTTCTTTTCAGAGTGCTTTTCTCATCTGACATAGTAGTACTTATTTATTTACTTATTTACATGTGTTATCTGTTTGCACCTATAAGGCTGTATTACTGATTAGAGCAGGTCCTTTGTCTTGTTCACTGTTGTATCTCCAGTGCGTAAAGCATAGTAGTCACTCAATAACTATTTCTGGAGTGCACAAGTAATTGATTAAATAAATAATAACTTTCTATACTTTATGCCAAATAGATTGGTTCCCCCGCATTAACAATGCTAAGACAACACAAGTACCAGGACTTATCTAAAACCATTTAGTGACCACAGCTTCTTCCTTTGGGTCACAAGAGACCAAGAGCTTACTGAAAAATAAGATCTCTGGAAACGGGCAGCTTTGAATTGTGGTAAATATAACAGTATAAACTGCTCTTTCATTATGTTTCATGGCGGTGCTTTGCTGGTGTTTTGGGGATGGGAGATTTTATGGTGATATTTGGAATGCAGGGTGCTACTAAAGCAGAAATCTGGAAACTATTGCCGTTGGAAGTAGGGATTCTGTTACTACCTATCATCAAATAATGCACACCTCTAAGACACCCTGAGGCGTGTTGATGGCCTGCAATCACATTGCTGTTTGGATTTATAAGAAGAATTAAATCACTAAAACTTACTGCAAGACAGTGTTTATATATCCTTATCAATCCTATTCTCACATCAGTCAAAAAGGCCTTCGGACACATATGCAGTTACAATGAACTCTACCCACCTGGGCATGACCGACAATAAACAACCGATTTAGATTTTCACCTAAAGTAGAGTCTCTCTCCCACTATGGGAAGTAGCCTTTGATGACTTGTTGGTTCAATAGGTAAAGTCCATTATCTCCAAGGTCAAAATATATAAAGGAATTAATCATTTGCCTATTGTCTAATTATACTTCCCTCTTTCTTACTTGATTTTCCTAGAGCCATCACCTTGCCCGCGTGGCGGACAGATTGCTCCTTGGCCTGCATTGTGCAATACTTGGAATTGGATCCTTTATCACTGACACTTTGTCAGGGCCAACTTCATGGCCATGCTACCAGTGCAGTTTCACAGGGCCCCATGCTTGAGGTTTAATGCTCTGCCCTTGCTATCTTGAAATTTGAATTTGTTTTTTGTAAGTGAAGTTAGATGGTAGTCAGATGGGTCAATAGTACGTGAACTGGAGGTGTGGAGACTCAGCTGACCTGCAGTCTCTCTCTCTGCCATCACTCCAGGATGACTTCTCAGCAGCCCGACTCATTCCCTGGTGCCCTAGCCCTGCCTGGCCTTCCCTCTCACTGTCTTACAAAATGACAGTGGCTGCTCTCCACCACTGACAGAGGCCCGGATCTGAGTGTGGGGAGGGCTGGATTGGGTGCTTGCACTCCGCAGCATCTCAGAGCAAGGAATGGCATTCCATCCACATAGGCTGGAAGCACCACCATGCATCTGGTGAGCAGCTATCCAGAGGTGGCATCTTGATGGCCTTAAGTCTCTCACCCACCCCCATTCAGATAACTAGTATGTCCCAGTACAGATGTTTAAAGATCCTTAGGAGCCATCCATCTGCCATGGGTTGGGATGGTGGGCTCATGAGAAAGGCAAACTCCTGGCTCAGATTTCCCAGATCCTTCCCTAGCTGAGGTGTGGAACATCAGTTTGGTGGCTGGCAGGAGTGCACACTGCACATTACAGGGGGAAGTCCCCATGCACCTGTGAGGGTCTGTCCTCGTCTTGAGATTATCTTCCTGCCTGGAGTGCTCTTTCAGCCAGCTTCTTCCCTGGAGGGAGCCTGTCTTCCTCCTTCTGCCCTCATGAGTCTGACCTGTGATTTTTCTTTTCTGGCCTGTTAGATGCACCCTTCAAGATGAGCCCCCAAATACAAATTATTTAATTTTGCGTAAGAGTTAAATGCTTTTATATTTGCATTTAAAACTGGCATTGTTTTAGATGAACAATGAACAGTAAAAATTCATGCTAATAATTTAAAATGTTAATTTTTATTTACTTAGAACAAAATTAAATAGCAAACATAAAACACCGTAAGTCAAGAGAATGAGGCAACAGAAGAAAGGAACAGGTTTATGTGTAGCTTTAAAGACACTGTTTTCCTGTTTTCATACAAGGAATTCGACAATTTCAGTTTGCTCTGGACCCTGCAAATTATGTAGCTGGCCCTTATGGTATAAGTCTTGAAAATAAGGTGAAATACTATGTGCTGCCTTAACAACTGATTAAACTTGGGAGGATCTCAAGTGTCCTAACCACAAGTTCCCTTCCCAATTTTGCTCCTGTGGATAAGGGCTCCTTTCGCCAAACTACCCTCCCAGTTGAATGGGAACAGGCACCGTTTCTGTTTATCTTTGTGTAGCAGGTTTCATTTCCCTGCCAGTCCTTGGAATTATTCAAACAAGCCAAGCACATCCTCCTGCAGGAACCAGGGGACACCCCACCCTCTTAGCACTACAAAGCCTGCCTTCCACAGCCCCCCTGTTCACTCTGTTCCCAAGTATAATCTCTATGAGATTTTCTCAGGATATATCTTTTATTTATGTAGCCAAAAAATGTATATAGCCTTTAACCTTATGAAAAATATAGTATTCTTATTTTTAAAAGTTTTCTCATTTGTCTTATATAAATTAATACATTTTACTAAATTCAACAGGAAAAAAAGAAATATATAATAAATGTATCTTATGGACAAACTAATAATGCAACTCCAATCAATAACAAAAACATTCCAGAGGAGTTCTTGAATGTTACATGTAGATGCATCTCATATCAATGTCTGGCAATCCACAATAGAAGGTAGGAATATTGAATATGTACATATTCATAGTTTATTTAGAGAAAGTGGATATTGATTCTAAAATGCGAGTTCATGCTTGGTTTTTATTTAAAAATTTTTAAAAGATATAAGTAAACATTTACATATGCAGATCCAGTAAGCCAATTTATTTGGCTTTGATTCAGCTAAGAATGTGTTCTGATTCAAGTGACAGAAAATCCAACTTGCAATAGCTTAAAAAATAAGTATTATTTTTCCTAACATAGCACAAAGTCTAGACGTAAATGTTGCTTGTGCATCAATTCAGCTGATCCAAGACGCCAGCATTTGTGTCTCACTGGATTCTCCCACGCAGAGTGTGATGGCTTTTTCCTCCATGCTTGCTACTTTTTGTTCACAAGATGACTGCTCCTGCTCCAAAAAAACACATTCGTTTTCAAGACAGAAAGATAGAGAAAGGAGGGCAGAACCATCTATGTCTGCCCTGTTTATGGGGGGAAAAAGAAAGAAAGAAACATTTCCTAATAAGCTCTCACTAAAAAGTAGGTATGTCTCAATGGTCAGAGTGAATCACATGGCCACTGGACTCATAAATACTGAAGTGGGAAGTGTCCACAATCATCATAGTAGAGATCAGTATTCAATGAAAATGTTTCACTAACTCTTTCCTTCAATATCTAAGACAAATTTATTCCAGTGCAAAAGGCAGTGAAGCATAAAACAAAAAAAAGAGCTCTGATCCAAAGAAACGACTTTTTGGCATATTAAGCAATTTGCACTAAAATGCAAATATCACCAGTGGTTAACCTTGAATGATAGAAAGAAGTCAGATTGATTTCTAGTCCCAATAGTTTGCACAACGCTTTTCTATAAGGAATATCCAGGTAATCTCACATTGGCTGGAAAAATTGCAGATATTAGCCCTAAGGAGAATTTCAATGAAGACAAGAGATGTTCAAATAAAGCTCTGACCTCCTTGGCAAAGGAGAGAAATTGAGAATCCACTTTTGGCATGTTGTTGGGTCAGGGTAGAAAGAGATGTCAAGGAAAACCAAGTCCCCAAGAGACAGAGAACCCATCAGTATTTCAAGTTTAGAATTGACTGAAGTCCAACAAGACAGGTAGAGTGGCTGGTGAGACTTTAGCCTGTCTTTTTGGAGAAAGAGTGAACATGTTTTCTCTTGCAATAGCAAGATTAAATTATATTATGCAGGATGATGTTGGGTTTTATAATTGAGTTTTATCACTACGATGCAGCAACTAAAGTTAGGGAAGACAGAAATGTCAATTTCCTGTTGCTTTTTTCTGTATCTGCTGGCTAGTGGCTGGATTCACTATTCCATATTCATGTATGTCCAGGGGTAATTGCAGCAGTGGTCATGGGCACAGTGTAAAACAATGGCTTCCTGATACTTGGAGGACAACTACACAATGGCATGAACTGTTTTCGCAGGAGTTCCAGTGACAGCATCTGGAGAATATTCCTTCAGTGCTTTCAATAATTTTATAAGCACCAAGTTCCTGTATTAAATGTCTTTTGCTCCTTAATATACTTTGGATGGTTTTGTTTTCAGGAACTGAACCCTGACTGATACAATTTAAGTATCCATGTTGACATTACAAAAACAACTACAGAATATAAACAGAATGTATATGTTTCAAGGCAATGAATGTAAAAATATAAAATGAGAAAAATAGTTCGATTGAAAAGAAAACAGGAAAAGAGAAAAGAAATATAAGAAACATAGGACAAATAAGATGTTCATAATTTGAGTGTGGAAAAAAGTCCAAAAACAATACTACTTAAAATAAAGGTAAATATACAGAATTCTAGATTTACTGACTTTACATTCACAGAGTAGATTAAGAAAAATACAGCTGTTTACAAGGAATACAACTAAGTGTAAACAAAAAAAGATATGTCATTAAAAGTATGAACAAAATATGTCATATAAACACCAATCAAGTGAAAATTTGTGTAGCTGATCTTTTATGCATCTAATAACGTGTGTTCAAGAAACATAAATTGAAAATTGATAGAAATACATAAAGAAATTAAGAAATACATAAATATAGTGAGAAATTTGAAAATAACTTTCACAGATAATTAACCCCTTGGTCATACATGTGAGCATATGGTCAAAAACAGCCACAGACACCATATAGAATCAAAGAACATAATTGACAAGATGGATTTAATGAGAAGATATAGACTCCTAAACTCAGGAATAGCAAAAAATACATAAATAGACATTTGATAAATTTAAGAAACTTTGAGTCAGTCATACAAGTAGTCATAAAATCCTTCCCACGCCCCCAAAAAAAGAAGAAACCAAGAGGCCACCCCGGTGATGCAAGTGGTTAAGTGTGCGCGCTCCACTGCGGCGGCCCGGAGTTCGCAGGTTCGGATCCTGGGCAGCACAGACACACCACTTGTTAAGCCATGCTGTGATGGCGTCCCATATAAAGTAGAGGAAGATGGGCACGGATGTTAGCTCAGGGCCAGTCTTCCTTAAGAAAAAAGGGGAGAATTGGCATCAGATGTTAGCTCAGGGCTAGTCCTTCTCACAAAAAAAAGAAAAAAAGAAACCAAATCCATAAGTAACAGACAGAATGCAGTGTGATTAAGTTGGAGGTAAGGATCCTACTTCATTCTTTTGATTTTGGATGCCCGGTTATCCCACTACCACTTGTTGAAGACTGTTTTGTCACCTTGAATGGTGTTGCCACCCTTGTTGAATACTAGTTGACAGTAGATGTGTGGGTTTATTTCCGTGCTATCAATTCTATTCTATTGATCTATATGTTTATCCTTGTGCCAGTACTGAACAGTCTTTTTTTTTGTGTGAGGAAGATCAGCCCTGAGCTAACATCCATGCTTATCCTCCTCTTTTTGCTGAGGAAGACCAGCTCTGAGCTAATGTCTATTGCCAATCCTCCTCCTTTTTTTTTCCCTAAAGCCCCAGTAGATAGTGGTACGTCATAGTTGCACATCCTTCTAGTTGCTGTATGTGGGACACGGCCTCAGCATGGCCGGAGAAGCAGTGCGTGGGTGCGAGCCCAGGATCCGAACCCAGGCCGCCAGTAGCGGAGCGAGAGCACTTAACTGCTAAGCCACGGGGCCGGCCCTGAACAGTCTTGATTACCATTGTTTTGTAGTAAGTTTTGAAATCAGGAAGTGTGAGTCCTACTTTAGTCTTCTTTTTCAAGATTGTTTTGACTTTTTTTCTGGGTCCCTTGCAATTCCATATGAACTTTAAAATCAGCTTGTCAATTTCTGCAAAAAGTCGTCTGGGATTCTGAGAGGGATTATGTTGACTCTGTAGATCAGATTGAGGAATATTGCCGTGTTAACAATGTTAAGTCTTCTGATCCATGGACATAGAGTGTTTTCCCAATTACATTTTCTTTAATTTATTTCACAAGGTTTAATAGTTTTCAGAGAATAAGTTTCGCACTTCTTTTGCTAAATATATTCCTAAATATTTTATTGTTTTTGATGCTATTGCATATCGAGTTACAACTACCAAGGAATGCAATTGATTTTTGTATATTGTTCTTATATCCTGCAAACCTGCTGAACTTGTTTATTCATTCTAATAGTTTTTTAGGGAAATCTTTACCATTTTCTATATAGAAGATTATGAAATCTGTGAATAGAGATAGTATTACTTCTGTCTTTCTGATATTAATAGCTTTTAGTTCTATCTGTTGCCTAATTGCTCTGGCTAGAACATCCAGTACAATGTTGAATAGAATTGGTGACAGTTGACATCCTTTTTTTGTTCCCTCTTAGGAGGACAGCATCCAGGCTTTCACCATTAAGTCTGTTAGCTGTGGGTTTTTCATATATGCCCTTTAACAGGTTGAGGAAATTCCCTTCTATTGCTAGTTTGTTGAGGGTTTTTTTTTTTGAGGAAGATCAGCCCTGAGCTAACATCCATGCTAATCCTCCTCTTTTTGCTGAGGAAGACCGGCTCTGAGCTAACATCTATTGCCAATCCTCCTCCTTTTTTTTTTTCCCCCAGAGCCCCAGCAGATAGTTGTATGTCATAGTTGCACATCCTTCTAGTTGCTGTATGTGGGACGCGGCCTCAGCATGGCCGGAGAAGCGGTGCGTTGGTGCATGCCCAGGATCCTAACGTGGGCCGCCAGTAGCAGAGCATGCGCACTTAACCGCTAAGCCACGGGGCCGGCCCTGTTGAGGGTTTTTATCATGAAAAGACATTGAATTTTGCCAAATGCTTTTACTGAAATTAGAGAAATAATCACGATATTTTTGTCTTTTATTCTATTGATACGATGTATTACCTTATTTAATGTTTGAGTTTTAAACCAAATTTGCATTCCTGGGATATCTCAGTTGATCCTTGCATATAATTTTTTCTGTATGTTGCTGAATTTGGTTTGCTAGTATTTTGTTGAGGATTTTTACAGCCATACTCATAAGAGTATGTATGTATTATGTAGTTAATATTCTTAATTAATATAATTAATATATAATATATAAGTAATAAAAATAATTAATGGAATATATTAATGTAATCAACGATAAGTTTGTAAGATTAATTAATTATAATTAATATATTATATGTACTATATAAGAAATATATAATTAATGTAGTATATTAATGTAATCAATATTACATCTGTAAGGTTGGTCTGTATGTTTATTTTTTTGTCTTGTGTTTGTGTGGTTTTGGTATCAGACACTGGCCTCATAACACTGGCCTCATAAAATGAGTTGGGAAGTGCACCCTCTTCTACTTTTTGGAATAGTTTGTGAAGAATTGGCATTAATTCTTTACATCTTTGATAGAACTCAGCAGTGAGAACTTCTGGGCCTAGACTTGCTTTATGTGTAGTTTTTTTGTTACAAATTCAATCCCTCACTTGTTATAATAGATCTATTCAGATTGTCTATTTCTTCTTGAGTCAGTTTTGCTAATTTCTGTCTGTCTAAGAATTAGTCAATTTCATCTGGGTTATCTAATTTGTTAGTGTATGATTATGCATAGCATTCTTTTATTATCTTTTTGTTTCTGTAAGGTCAATAGCAATGCCCCTTCTTCCATTTATGATTCTAGAAATTTGAGTCTTCTCTCCTTTTTTCTTCATCAATCTAGCTAGATGTTTGTCAATTTTGTTGGCATTTCTCTATGATTTTTCTATCCTCTTTTTTACTAATTTTCTGCTCTAATATTTATTATATTTTTCTCATGCTTGCTTTGAGTTTTGCTTTGTTTGTCTTCATCCAGCACTTAAGGTTGGAAGTTTAGGTTATTGACTTGAGATCTTTCTTTTTCTTAATATAGATATTTTATAGTTATAAAGCATTGATTTAGCTACATCCAAAAAGTTTCTATTTATTGTCTTCCTTTTTACTCATTTTAAAGTAATTTCTGATTTCCCTTTTGATTTATTCTTTGACCCATTGATATTTAGTTATATGTTGTTTAATTTCCACATATTTGTGAGTTTCCCAATTTTTCTCCTTCTGTTGTTTCTAATTTTATTCATACAGTCAGAAAACATACTTTGTGTTATTTGTATCCTTTTAAATTTATTGAAATTTGTCTCATGGCCTAGCATATGGTCTACCCTGGAGAATATTCCTTGGGCACCTGAAATGAATGTCCTGTTGTTGATGGGTTGATAGTTCTATCAATGTCTATTAGCTCCAGTTGGTTTATAGTGTTCTTTATATCTTCTATTTTCCTGTTGCTCCTCAGTCTTATGATTCTATCCATTATTAAATGTAGGATATTGAAGTTTTCAACTATTATTGAATTATATATTTCTCTCTTCTTATCTGTCAGTTTTTACTTCAAGTATTTTGGGGATGTATTATTAGATGTATATATAATTATAATTGTTATATCTTCCTGATGGATTGACCTTTTCATTTTTATAAAATGTCCCTTGTCTCTGATAAGACTTTTTGTTTTAAGGTCTATTTTGTCTGATATCAATACAGTCACGCCATCTTTCTTGTAGTTGCTATTGGCATGATTTGTCTTTTCCCATCCTTTAATTTTCAATTTATTTGTATCTTTAAATCTAAATTGTGTCCCCAGTAGAGAATGTATAGTTATAACATGTTCTTTTTAATTCAGTCTGACAATCTCTGCCTTATGATAATGATTGCTAAATCCAAATTTAATGTTGTCATTGATATAATTGGACACATCTTCAATTTTACTTTAGTGTCTTTATGTCTCATGTCTTACTTGTTCCTCTGTTCCTCATTTACTGCTTTCTTTTGCATTAAGCGAACATTTCCTACTGTAGTATTTTGATTTCTTTACTGATTTTTTCACTATCCTTTTTTGAGTTAAATTTTTTTCCAGTGGTTGCTCTAGGGTTTACCACATACATCTTAACTTATCAGAATCAGCTACAGATTTATACTAGCCAAATTCCAGTGATATTGTCTCTTATATAGCTTTATTCGCTTTTCTCTCTTTTTGTGGTATAATTTTTATACATATTACATCTGTTATTGTTGTAATTCCAACGATACATTGTTATATTTATCACTTTAACATCTATAGTTATTTTCTTAGCCAATACAGCTTTTCTCCCACCCAACACCTTTGTGCTATTATTGGCAAATATATTACACATATGTTACATTTGTGTACGTTATAGGCCAAACGATACATTATGTGCATGTTATTTCATACAATTGCTTTTTAAAACTATTAAGAGAAGAAAAGAGAAAAAAATATGCCTTTAAATTATATTCTATAATTATACCATTACCTTGACTGATGTTCCTTGTTTTTTCCTACAGATTTTAATTACCATCTGGAGTCACCTGCTTTTAGCCTGAAGAACTTCCTCAAGTATTTATTATATGGCAGATCTACTAGCACAATGTCCCAGTTTTAGCTCGTCTAGGAAAGCCTTTATTTCATTTTCATTTTTAAAAGACAGCTTTGCTGAATTTAGGATTCTTTGAGTAGTTTTTTCTCTGAGCACTTAGAATTCCTTATCTCACTGCTTTCTAGCTGCCAATTTTCATGCTGAAGATACAGCTATTAATCTTATTGGGCTTCCCTCAGTAATGAGTCATTTTTCTTTGGCTGCTTTCAAGATTTTCCTTGTTTTTGATATTCAGCATTTTACTATGATGTGCTTGTTTGTGAATCTCTTTGTGTTTATTCTACTTGGCGTTCATCGGGCTTTCTGGATATGTAATTTATGGTCCTTCAATAAACTAAGAAAATTTTCAGACATTATTTCTTTGAATATTTGTTCTGCTTTTTTCTCTCTCTCCTCTCATTTTGGTGCTCTCATGCATATTTTGGTGGGCTTAATAGCGTTCCACATTTCTCTGAAGCTCTCTTCATTCTTCTTCATTTTTTTTTCCTCTCTGCTCTTTGGCTTGCATAATCTCTATTGACCAATCTTCATATTTGCAATATTTTTATTCTCAGAGTTCAATTCTAGTGTTGAAGTCCTCTAGTGAGTTGTAAAATTTCAGTTATTGTACTTTTTAACTCCAGAATTTATATTTGTTATTTTAATTTTTTTTTACAGTTTCTATCTCTTTATTGATATTCTTTATTTGATGCAACTTGTCATCATATCTTCCTTTACTTCCTTAATCATGATTTTCTTTAGTTCTATGAGCATATATAGCCATATAATGGCTATTTAGAAGTATGGTTTTTTTCGGGGGGGAGGAAGATCAGCCCTGAGCTAACACTTGCCAATCCTCCTCTTTTTTTGCTGAGGAAGACTGGCCCTGGGCTAACATCCATGCCCATCTTCCTCCACTTTATATGGGACGCCGCCACAGCATGGCTTCACAAGCAGTATGTCGCCATGTGCCCAGGATCTGAACCAGCTAACCCTGGGCTGCGGCAGCGGAGCCCGTGCACTTAACCGCTTGCACCACCGGACCGTCCCCTGAAGTATTTTTTTTTGATAAATCCAACATCTGGTCATTCTCCCAGGCAATTTCTGTTGTTTGCTTTTTTCCCAGAGTTTC
Organism: Ceratotherium simum simum; assembly: GCF_057802395.1. Classification (NCBI taxonomy): domain Eukaryota; kingdom Metazoa; phylum Chordata; class Mammalia; order Perissodactyla; family Rhinocerotidae; genus Ceratotherium; species Ceratotherium simum. The sequence continues at coordinate 11,220,418 of NC_141927.1, read as the reverse complement.
GGTCATACTTTCCTGTTTCTTTGTTGGAATCTTTTGTTGGAAGCTGGAATGTTTAGATAATATATTGTAACAAGTCTAGGTATTAGTTCCTCCCTCCAGGGCTTGTTATTGTTATTTGCTTGTTTATTTGTTCAGTGTTTGGCAGCATTATTTTCACAAAGCCTATTTTTCCTCCCTAAGTGTTAAGCATCAGATTTTTTTTTTTTTTTTTTTTTTTTTGTGAGGAAGGTCAGCCCTGAGCTAACATCCATGCTAATCCTCCTCTTTTTGCTGAGGAAGACTGGCTCTGAGCTAACATCTATTTCCAATCTTCCCCCTTTTTTACCCCAAAGTAGATAGTTCTATGTCAGAGTTGCACATCCTTCTAGTTTCTGTGTGTGGGACACGGCCTCAGCATGGCCGGAGAAGCAGTGTGTCAATGCATGCCTGGGATCCGAACCCGGGCCTCCAGTAGCAGAGTGCACGCACTTAACCGCTAAGCCATGGGGCCAGCCCTGCATCAGATGTTTCTTTTCAGGGAAGCACAGCTTTGCATATACCTACATTCACCCTAGGATGACAGTGGTTTTGGTGGTGATCTCCTTCTCTCTTTCCAGGAACACACCAAACCTTTAAAATCCCCTAATTGCCTGTTAATTGCACAGTTGTTTTAAGCAACGTCCTGGAGGCATAAATTACTCTACAAACCAATAAAATTATGGCTCATATGAGAGAATAGTTTTTGAGGTCAGTGTTTGATATTTGTTCTGATTCCAGTAGGGCTCCTCCCAACAGCCCTATTCTTCAATTCTCTTCTGCAATCTAAACTGCCTACAGTTTAGCCAGTGTATTAAGTCTATCCCCAATTCTCTTTCACCACAACCTTCACTGTTCTTGACAGTACCCGTTGGTTGACATTATCCAGGCTGTATTTCAAATGAAGTCAGGTCTTTTGAAGAGATCAGGAGGTATCTGTTTATTGGGATACTTCTCTCCCCAGGAAAAATCTGTGAGCCAGTACTCTGCATCTGTGGTTGGGCACAATGGCAAGCTTCTCTCTGAGTCACCAAGTGAAACCCCTGCTCTAGGGAATGAGCACTCAGTGGAGGGTGGGGCAGCATCTTGGGGACCTCTCAGCTTGCTTTTTCTGGTTTTGAACCACTGCTTTAGGAGCCAGGGTAAGGGTGATCAGGGCCAGTCTTCTTAGCTCACTGCACCCAAGGCAAAGCCTCTGATCCAAGAGTTGAACGAAGTGGAATAAGGAATCTCCATTTGTCAACACCACTTGCCCAGGACTTAGCCTCAGCTGCAGGTAGATGGGGCAGAATGAGAAAGGCTGATGTCCTGCTCCTCTGGGAAGAAAGCCCTTTAACTAGGAGCTCATGGGAGAAGGAGCCCTGTACCCTTGTCTGCAGCAGTCGAGTGGAGTATGTGCTTCACTGAGCTGGGAGCGGGGTGGCAGGGAGCAGTCTTGGTTCAAATACCACAGACTCTCAACTTTCTTATCAAATTTATATAGATTTTCTTCAAATTTATTCTAGATATTTACCCTTAGGATGATTTCCGTAGGCTTTAAATGGTTATTGTTCTTTTTTAAACAGTTTCACTCGTTTCACTGGAAGCAGGTCCGCAGAGCTCCTCACACTGTCAGGCCAGAATTCAGTTTGCCCCTCCAGTGTTTCTCGATACACATCAGCAACAGAGATGAAGTGGAATTTAAAACAGAAAGTGTTTGTAATTTCCACAAAAATATTAGCTACCTGGGGATGCAACTAGCAAAACATGAACAATCCATTTGTGGATAAATTCTAAAATTTTATTGTGCAACGTTACATATTCCTAATTAAATAAATATATTTATAGAAAATTCGTGAATTATAACTCAGATATTACTTCTTCCCAAACTGACCTTCAGATTTCAAGGAAATTCCAATCTGAATTTTTACACCACTGGAAAGGCTGATTTTTAAAACTACATGGAAAAACAAAGAACCAAACGCTGAAGAAGAATAAGAAGTAGTTTTAAGTAAGACGTTTAACGTGATAGTAAGGCGCACACACACATCCCTCATGAAAGGATGAGTTATATCAAAGGAAGACAGGAATCTACTGACAAAGCTCCCAATGACTGAAGATGGAATAATTTGAGCAAGAAAATAAATAGAGTATAGATTATAACCCAAAGTATAAAAAAAAAAATGAGTCCATGCTAATATAAATGAATGAAAAATAAACCACTCTGTAAGCATAACACATCTCTCATGCGGAAACATTGCAAATCATGGATATAAATACTTTACTCTCAAGGAGGTGGAGAATAACTTTCCTCTCCTTCAGTGTGGGCAATACAGAATGCTTCTTTCCAAAGAGACCAGTAGGGAAAGGGAGAAAAAAGGTTAACTTAAAGAGGAGAAATTCTGTAAACACTGTTTCAGCCAGGTTATCAAGGTTGACATCAGTAAGCGATGTCATGTTAATAGTCACCCTTGATCTGATAGAGGAGAATGACACTTTACCCCTGTGGTCTTACTCCCAAATACTAGTAGCCCTTATATAATCATGCTGCAAATATCAGACAAATCTTAGTTGATGGAAACTCTACGAAACACAAAACCAATGCTACCAAATCTGTGAAAGTTATTAAAAATTAGAAAAGTACGAATCTCTGTCACAGTCGAGAAGAGCTTAAGCTATATTATTAAATATATTGCATCCTGGATGGGATCTTGGCATACAAAAAAAAATTAGGTAAAAATAAAGTAATTCTGAATAAAGTATGGAATACAGTTGATAATGATGCATCAATATTTGTTCATTAATTGTGATATATATACCATAATAATGCATTATATTAATAATAGAGGAAATTATTTGTGGGGTATATGGGAGCTCTATACTATCTTCACAACTTGTTTATAGTTCTAAAACTATTCTAAAAGAAAAAATGTATATATACTCTTAAAGTATATAAGTTTTTCTTAAATAAAACTCAAAAGGTACTATATAAAAGTGATTACAATGAAAAATTCAAATGCATCAAAACTAATAGTATCAGCTCATAAAAAGGCAATATGAAGAAGTAAAAGCAAGTCATGAACTAAGATATAATAGTCAGCAGACATGTAAATGACAAATAATTAGTATATTGCAAATATAAAGTACTTCAAATATCAGTATATCAATATCCAAAAGATAAACAATCCAATAAAGTATATATAATGTAGATACGTGTATATTTATACCTGTACACATATTCTTAATACATGTTACAATATGTTTATATAATATATTTATATTTACTATATATAAAAATACATATATATTTACTATGTATAGTAAATGTAAAAATATATAGTAAATAAAACATATACATATACATTGTAATATACTATGTGTATTATAGAAAATACAAAAATAGGGTATATATGTATAATAATATATATCATATACAATATATAATATATATACATATATAACATATGTAAAATAGAAATGAAGACATAATGGTCAGAAACATATAACAATTTGCTCAATGTTGTTAATGATTCGGTAAATGAAAAACTAAACCATGATTGTTCCTTTCTGTGTGTGCCAGACTGGCAGAAATTAATATTCTGGAAAAAACAGGTTTTGCTGAAAACGTGGAACCATTATAACTCTTAGTCACTGGTGGAGGAAATGTGGATTGGTAGAACTACTTTGGAAAACAATTTGCATGATTTTAAAAAGGCCCTACATTTGTAACTAGAACACAGAACATTTAATCATCGCTGTATATTTGCTGGGGAAGCTCTATCATATGTTCACCTAGGACATTTATAAAACAAGGTTATAGCAATATTATTCTTTAAACCAAACATATGAAACAACTCAAATGACCATCAATAGGAGAATAAATTTTAAGAGTCATAGTCACAGTGAAATAAAATAAGGCAATTAAAAATAATGCCAATTAAAAAAAGCTAGTCATTGAAAAATTCATTGAGTATGACATCATAATGTCCCCAAACAATAAATCAAGTAATCTATAAGGAGGTAATAACTATTTTTTATAATAAAATAAAGCAATTGCATGCTTAAAAAAATATCTGGGTAGTGTTTATCCCTTAGGTGAATGGAAACAAGAGCATAAAAATTGTGGGATAACAGGCAGAAAATATCCTGTATGATATAGTTCTCAAACTTATATTTAATAAATAAATAGTTCTTATATATTGCTAAGTTGAATGGTTGGATCAGGGGTACTTGTTTTATTGCTTCCTTATTTACTCATTCCTTACATATATGTTTCTATTTTTTAAATATTGTAGGATTAAATTTAAAATTGAATTTGAAACATACTAAATTAAGAAGGATTCTCACTCAAGGATATTTTTTATTACAAATATTAAGAAAAATTATTTTGAAAAATTTAATAGCACTTTATTTATCGTACTTTCAATTACATGAGAACTAGAGGCCCTTTATAGGTTCCTTCATCTGATAATAATGCCCTTGAAAAATATGTTTATATTTTCAAACATTTTTGTAAAAAGTACTTCTGATGCAAGTAATTTTTAAAATATTTATTTAAGGGGGTACTTTTGTGAGACAACTTTTAACCACCATAAGGGGGTTGGGGGATTTTCATAAGAAAAATTAGTAATTTTCTATTTAAAATAGACTTTAAGACCCTTTAATAACTAATTCTATCATAATAGATAAAGTAGCAAAGAAATATTTTCAGAGAAGGAAATATCTTTTCCTAACACTTCCCCTCTTTCTTCTACAAGCAATTAAATGGAAGTATTAGATTTTGAAGAGAGAAGATTTCTTTACGTCATAGCAGATAAGTGGAAAAACACAATTTAGATTTACTTAATGAGGCATGAGTGATCTACTAGCAAATAGATACTATTTTCACTTAAATTCTCTATTTTTAATTTTAACAACTGCAGTTTAACAATTGCAGTTTGCAATTTGTTTTACAACTTACTTTTTGAAGTTGTTATGTATGTATTAAATATGTATTAAAGTTACTAAAAGAAGAAAATCTCAAGCATAAGAGATTTTGATTTAACTTTGGATTAAGTTGAATTTAGAAACAGCTTGGCTAGAAAGGTTTTAAGTCAGCTAAGCTAAGATAGATTTAACCAATGTTTATTGTTTTTACATATATTTAATTAAAATAAAAATTAAACTTGATTTCCTCCAGTGCCTTTTATTTTTTACCATCTTCATTTCTATCTGACTGTAGTGTTCCTTTTGGATCTGTGGCCATACTTGGTATTATCACATTGCCCAGAACTATTACACATCAAATTCTTTCTATTTTTTTTAATTGTTAGCTTTGAGGTATAATTTATATACAAAACATTGCACATATTTAATGTATTCATTTTCATAAGTTTGAATATATGCATACACCCATTACACCATCACCACAACCATGACACTAAACATATCCATCACCTCCAAACATTTCCTGTGATCTTTTGTGGTTTCTTTTCTTTTTGGCAAAGACTTCCAATTCTAATATTTCTCACTCTGAATAAAACCTTCTGTTTGTGCCCTTCTAATTCCATTTCTTAATTTCAACCTAGACATTATTCCACTTCACCAAAGTAACCAAACAGTATAGCAAACACATTCCTGCTGTTTCATTTCCCATTTTTTTGTTACTCTTTGCTCACTTTCTTATTCAGTGTTGATTTCCAGGTTTACCATTGTTACGGCCCTTTAGTCATTTTCCATAATGTCTTTAGAGACATATCACCATTTTGATGCAAGTCTCTGTGTTCTTCTTGCAGGAATAAAAACTGAGTGCAACTGAATATAATTTCATAAATATATGCATTTGTGCTCTATAGATTCTTAAGTGTGTGTTTACTTACTTTTTGTTGGTTTTCCCGCTAGATTTAAACACTATCTAAGCAGGGAGAATGACTACCTCATTCACTATTGAATTTTGAATGGTATTTGCCCAAGTAACTAGCATGTAACTGGCTCTTCATAAACGTATTTTTAATCTACTAAATGTGAGGCTGAATATTTTTTATACCTATTATTTGTCTTTTATCCATTTATTTTTAAATTTTCTTTTCTTTCAGCAATGATGTAAAATATGACAAGAGACTTGGTCTTTTGTGGAGCATTTACATATTATGGTGCTTAAAATATAGAGTATGGTATTAATATCACATTATTTTCTTATTATTGACATCCAAGAATTTCTTTTATTTTTTTAAATAGTTTAAATGTGTTATTCTTTTCTTTGTGATTTAATATATTTGTTATATAATGTAAAAAGTCGATTTCCATCTAGATACAATGTAAATATTCCATATAATTTCTTCAATTATTTAGTTTACTCTTTATAAATGTAAAATCCAATTAATTTGAACAGTATTTGATGCAACTTGTGAGTTGAAATTATACTTTTCTTCCCAAAAAGGTCCTTTTCAAACAATATTTATTGAGAAATATTTACTTCAGCATTGATCAGGCTGCTTTTTATATATTACATTACTTCATAATATTACATATTACTCATCTCTCAGGATTCAGCTTAGGTGTCATTTCCTTGATACAATCTTCCTGTACTTTCATCTCCGGGCAGATTTGTCATAGAAACCCTTTTTAAAGTATATCTCTATCAGTGAACTTAATCCAATGTGTAACATTCATATGTTTGTGTTTCTGTCTCAATTGCATATACTTGGAAAGCAGGAAATGTGCATAATTATCACTTTTTCTCCATTTTTTAGAATAGTGACTGCCAAACAGTAGATCAATAAGTGCTTGGTGAATGTATGATAATGAATAATATAGTTATAATTGATCACCAATAATATATCAGCACCTCACAATTAACTTGTCATTATGGAATTCATGTTTTACTCAATGACCTATTTCTTCTCTAAGATTTCAATTCTGTTAAATGACACCACAAAGTTTCCAGTCACTTTTCTAATGCTGAGGACTGTGACTCACTCTTGTTTTCCCATTTTTCTTTTCTTTTTTTCTTTGTGGGAGGAAGATTGTCCCTGAGCTAATATCTATGCCAGTCTCCCTCTGTTTTGTATGTAGGACACTGCCACAGCATGGCTTGATGAGTGGTGTGTAGGTCCATGTCCGGGCTCTGAACCAGCGAACCCCAGGCTGCCAAAGTGGAGTGTGTGAACTTAACCACTACACTACCAGGCCGGCCCCTCTCCCTCCATTTTTCCTTACCTCTCACTTCTATTCAGTCTCCAAGTATTACCTATTCTATCTCTGTTTTTTCCTGTCTAATCTCCCCCCATTCTCTCCATCTCCATAATCATTACTTTATTTCAACTGTCATCTTTTCTTGCCTGAATTACAGCAACAAACCTTTAAACTAGACTTTCTTGCCCTAGCCCCACAGTCATTCTGTGCTGACACAGAATTAATTTTCTAAATGATTATCTTGTCATTTCTCTTTCAAGTACTACTATTTACCATGTGCATGCCTGCGTCTTTATAGTACTTAATGCACTGAAAATAGAACAAATTTTAGTTTACTATTACACCTTAAATTAAAATCTACTTGAGACAGAGAAAGAAAATTATTTATTTTTGTATCCCCAGATACTAATGCAGTAACCAGAACAGAATATCTGTTTTGTATATGCATCTGAAATGAACTAATACATAAGAAATCCAATGGATTCTAAATATGCAAAAGCATACTTTAAAATTTTGTTTCTATAAAATTCATTCAACTAATACATGTTGATCCTCTTTGATATTTGAAGCAGTGTGTCAAAGGTATAGTGTACACAACAGTCAATGATGCACATATGCATTTGAGAAATGTGCATCTAGTGAGAGAGAGATGAAAAAACTTGGTAACATGAATAGAGGGTGAGGAGATGTATGATATGAAATGTACAGAATGCTAAGGGATTGTATAAGAGAAATAGCTAGCCAAGTCTTGTAGGGTCAAAAAGGGCTTCAGAAAATAAAAATAATCTAAGCTGACACTTGAAGCATAAATTAAAATTTTCCACCAAATGGTCAATAGGGGAAAGGGAAGGAATGAAGGGTCAAGGCAGTATTGCAGAATGTGCAAAGGCTTACTTTGAGAGAATAGAGATAACTTGTTATGCTCAAAGGAATGTAGAAATATTAGTATGGCCAGAGAATGGAGTGCAGTATGGAGAGTTGGTTGAAGCTTAGATATTTTACAGCCTTGTGTGCCGTGTTAAGAAGTGTGATCGTTACCTATAATATCAATGGAGAGACACTGAAGGACAGCAGTTTAAGTAGGACAATAATGGCTGACTGAATTTTGGGTTTTGTTAGATAGGCTCTGAGATGGAGATACATCTTCAGAAAGTTGTGGAGTGTGTGAGGGAGTGAGGGAAGGTTTACCCAAAGGAAATTTTTTTATCCTATTAGAGATCTACAGATGGGATGACCCTTCACCATTACCTAAATTGAGGAATTTGGCCTTTTACCTCTGCAATTGGATGTGGATTAGTGCTAGAGAGGCGGACTAATCTTTGGCTGGAGGCAGTTCCTTGGCAGGGATGCAGTTTTGAGCCATCAGCAGACAACCTTCCTAGCAGCTGGGGAATGAGTGCCTCTGTCTTTAGCACAAGATGGCAGGGAGGAGATCTGGGTGTTGAACCATGGAATTTCTTATAGTTCATCCCTTATGATGCTCAGATCCTCTTACTTAATATAACAGCAGAGGCCTCAGTCAAAACCATGAGGATCTTTAGAGTGGGGATGGCCATTCACAGTTGTCTTAAATTGAGGCAAGAGAGCCAGGAGCATGAACAGCTGCACCAGTTAGTCAGTTGGATGTAAGCCGCTTCCAGCAAGAAGGTTTAACATTAGGAAAGGCAGGTCCCTTGTCAGAGGGCTATTCCCAGGAAGGCACTCAACTGTGAGGAGTCAGTAGGAGTCTCTCAACTAGAAGGGGGATGAGTCCTTGGTTCTGGAGGGGAATGGGGCAGAGCACTATAGCATCCACTACAGAGCCGAGTTCATCAATCAGGTCAGCTCCAAAATGAGAAAATAAAAACTGGAGAGTGGAGAGATCAAATACAGACAGTTTTTCCATGAAATTTTGATATAAAAGAGGATAAATAAATATTTTTCTAGAATAGTAAAAGAAAGTGGATAGAATTAATGGCCCTTTAAATCCATTTTCAGCTGTAAGAATGGATAGGGTAGGATGTGTTGGAACTGGCTGTGAATAGTTCAGAAAAGCAAAAACTATGGGTATTTTTTGGTAATGAGAGTATAGTCCTGAAAAATTACTCTTGGATCAAGGAGGTGATTCAAGGAATGGAAATACAATTAGCTTTTAGATTGTAGTTGATTTTAAAGAACTGTGTGTGCCGTGGCATAAAATCAGAGCTGCTGTGATGTTGTTTTTCTTCAAAAGCTTTGGGCAATATTGATATACATGCACAGAACCAAATGATTGGATTGATCCAGTAGGAGATTTTACAAAACATGTGAAATTGTCCAATAATGAGCTAGGACAGTTGAGGTATTGGAGACAATAGAGCTGGATCCTGGCTTGACTAGGAAGGAAAACATGTCAGGAAAACACTGACATATTGAGAGAATATGTAGAGTTTAAAGCTCTGAGCATTCAATGAGATCAAAGAATGCAGTGGATGCAATATTTTATAAAATCACACGTGACCATATTAGTTTTCTTATTGACTCTGATGATGATAACAAGGACAGGCCATGTAAAATGCTTAACCAAAACTAAATATAAATAGAATAACCTCCTTGTATTTATAGGAAAAGATGGCTATATGACTCGGTTAGGAATAAAGTTGGCTGAAATAGTGACAAAAGAAGAAAAAGAATTCTGAAAGGAAGTCTCGTGCTAGAGTATACCCGGGTGAGCCAAAAGATAAACAGGACTTGGACGTTATAAACAACTTGACAAGGACTGTAACTTTTATTACTATGTATTCTTCATTTTTGTAGTTCAAGGTACTTGTCTCCTAAAAAAAGTGTAATTTAGGATAATGCTAACCTGAATCACATAGGAAAATGCAAATATAATTGCATTACACTCTTCAATATCTACTTGATTTCTTCTATGAAAAGATGTTAAGGATAGAAAATTTAGGCTTGTAATCTCTGAATAAATTATTATGGGAATAGACTCAGTAGCTGAATTTGAAAAAAATAAAAAGTAAGTTGAATTAATTTTGATATAAGCCCCTTCATGGTAAAATTATTTAGTTCATCCACTGGATACTAGTGCTGACTATGGAATAATTCTATTGTATAAACCAATATCAACGACATTAATGGAATATAATTGAATTTGACAATGGATAAATGATAAAAATAAACAAAAAATGGAGAGTTTATGATACTTTAGATTTCAAACCAATGAGTTATAATATTTACAACCTTGAGAGCTTCCCTGATGTTATCCGGAGCCGGTCCCCACGCATACAGGGCAAAGAGAGACCAAAGAAAGAAGCAGACCCCTCCAGATTGGTGGGTGGCAGATTTAATGAGCAAGGAAACTTACTTACAAGGCTTGTCTTGGGCAGTCACAAGATGAGTAGTTTTATGCACCCACCCACCAAAATCTTAAAAATTTATGTGGAAGGCTTAACTGTGTTCAGTCACATACCCAGTCCAGATAGTCTCAACACATTTCTATCTCAAAGGCTGTATCCTTGGAGCAGCTTCTGGAACCAGGGAAGACAAGCAGAATGCACATATCAAGGACAGCGGGGAGAGCCTCCAATTGTCCCAGTCTAGCTCGTGGTTCAACTGGCAATCACATCTTGATGACCTCCTCCAACAATTACATATCCACAGTTTGCTCCACACTGTCAATCAGTTTCATGTTGTGTGATGATGAGAAATAATGACTGTTTTTGGAAAGTTCACACTTGCACAAGGTACATGTTGCACTTGTCACACAATTTTGGATTTACTTATAGCTCTTTCAGAATTTCATTAGGGCTCTCTTCTATAAAGTAGAATCAAAAACTGGTTTTTCTTTCTCACGAAGATCTTTGGCAATTGCTTCTGTCTAGGAACTTATCAGAATCTTAATACAAATTTGATAAAGATCGCTTTCTTCTTTCATTGTGCTAGTTCTGTATCATTTCTGCTTCAATTCTAAAAACATAGGAAGTTCATATTTCCTTCAAATTGACTATACTCCCTTAAGGTCTATCAATATAACACATATGTAGTAAACCCAAGAATACTCTGTAGGTTGTGAGGGGGTAGGTTTACAGAATTTCTTGGATTGGTATAAATAAACCAATCATAAAGTAGAATACTAGCATTATCATACATCAGTAATTCTATATTAAATTTCACATGAAATAATCTAGGATTTTGCTCCATCCTTCATGTTGTGCTATTCCATTTATTCATTTATTTATCAAACATTTATTGAATATCTAAAATATCCAAGGCACTTCACTAGGTACTTGGGAGAAAATGGCAAGTGAAGACAGATGATGCCTGCCTTATGAAGTTTATGCTGTAGATGAAAATAAATGGAAGTGCAAATTTCAACTGCAGTAAATGCCGTGAAAGAGAAGTATATGATGCTATGAGATGATACAATTGGGAAATATGACCAGATAAGGGAGATTCAGGGAAGGATTGGGAGAAGAAGTTGAGGTCAACCTGTGGGAAAACACCATGACGGAAGTAACATGACTTGTACAGGGTGCAGAAGATGAGGGTGAAATGAACTTAAAAAGTGTAGGCAGCATGAGGTGAGATAAGAATAAAAAAAAAGTTGTATGTGTAGCAATAGGGCAAGGGTGGAGGGAAAGGCATACACTCTCTTATACGCCTTGATAATAAATTTAATGACTATGTTAAGAACAATGGGAAGTTTTTGAATGTTTTTTAGATGGGATGAGAAAAATCATTTTTCTTTATGGATAAACTGTTGTGACTACATGGGAAGAATAGAAGAGAACTAGAGATAATGGAAGCAATTCAGCTAAAAGATTACTGCGCTAGTCACAATAGAAAAATATATATATATATTTGGATTAGGTGGAGGTGATGGAAATGGAGATAAGTGGGAGATTTCCACAAATATTCAGGATATGCAAAAGACAAAATTGATGATAGACTGGAGACACAGAGTGATGGAAGTGACGGATTTAAGGGTGACTCCCAGGTTTGGGAGGGATAGAGGTGAATTCATTAAAAAAAAAAGGGTAATCTTCAAGAAAACCACATTTGTGAAAAAAGCCAGTGAGTTTGATTTTTTCATATGCTCAACTTAAAGTGAACATGAGATATTTAAGGGCATTAAAATGAGGTGAAAAGAATTTATAAACAGGATTTTAAAATGAAGATGATTGTGTCATAAAAGACATGGAAGGACAGAATCAAGATTTGGAAAATAACATTCAACTGTAGATCAAATAGGGTGATGACCTGTTGCATTAAATGACATGGAGGTCACTCTTTACCTTAGCAGAGTTGTTTGTTGAAACAAAGGGAAAAGTTGAAAGTAAGCATTTGACCATTCTTTTCTCGCTAACACCAATGTTATATTACTAATTTGTAGTAGAATGGAAACAAAAATAGGCATGTTGTGGCTAATATTATGAGCATTTTTCATGCATATACTAGGGGTGCTATATGTCACATTCCACAATCATAGTTACCTAATGGGGAAAATATACATATTCTGATATTGCAGATGAGAAATCTGAAGTTCAGAGAAATTAATTAATTTTTCTTTTTTTATCTTAGCTAATAAGTAACAAAGCTAGAATTTAAACAGATCCATCTGATTTTACAGAGTTTGCCTTCAATATGGCAAATGCCTTTTTGTCAAGTAAACAAAAATCTGAAATATTGCTGAAATAGCAGACACTGAAATTTCAACATAGAATGATTTACACATTTTGATTAATTATTAGCGTCCCTCCATTTCATATGTATATACACACATACATATGTATATCTGAAAATATACATATATATACATATATACATGTTAAACAGAGCTCAATTCCTCAATGCCCTCCTATGAAATAATGAAGAACAAAATACATGTCTACTTAGGGATGGATGATATGCAATATTCCACATTACATAATAATGACTTACTAATAATAGTCTTTACTAATAAAAAAAAGAAACCCTCTGAGTAGTTATGAGCAAGGATGTTAAAACCAAAGTTTCAAAGGATTTAAATTTCACTCATCATAAGGTTCCTGGGCTTGACTTATTGAGTAGGGATTATGACTTTATCATGACATTTTTGTGATTACATATTGGAGATGGCAATAGAAGCACTAAATCATTTCTGATGACCCACCTGGAAATACCTATTTCTTAGACTCTTAAACCTTCATATAATCCCATTTGACAGATTCTGCTTAAATTTAGACACTATCTTTTCATGATAACTTTGATTTTTAAAGGAACATGGATTATACGAATCTAGCAATCTAAAGCTTTCTCTATGTACTTGTATAATAGCAGTACTTAAAGAAAGAGGAAATATATTATGCTTCAGATATAACTTAGAAATCTTCAAAGGGAAAAATTTTTAAGTTTTTAATATAATTTAAATTATGGTCACACAAACATTTTTAGTAACTTGTACTTAAAAAACTATTCAGGAATTGGATTTTTTTTCCTAGTCCCAACCTGGCAAAAACTGATGAAACTCAGATGAAAAACACTTTTCATCTGAGTTAGTAAGTGTGATTTGGAATGGTATTTTAATGTAATCTTTAGGCAACCTTAATGAAATACAAACTAAAAGCTCAAAGTAGTCACAAAAATCTTGGCACTGCTCATAAGTGGATTTATGAATCATTGATTTATTATTAAACAGTCCAATGGAACCCATCTTACAAATTCCATTGGTTCTTCTCTAAACGATATCATTTTGAATTTTATTCCTGAGCCTCTTCTTAGAGTATTTACAGAAAACATCATATATTACATCTTGCAAAATCCTGTCCAATACATATCAGCAAAATTTATTGGTCCACAACAGACTCTTGATTACTATTACTATATAAATGAATGAATGAAATACACTTTTAATTTTGTATAACTGAATTTTGCATTACTGCTTGCAAGATTATAAGATGGTTATCAAGAAGATTATAAAAGAATTTACCAGTATGAAAGTTAATAATAGGCCCTCTCCTGATTTAAGTTACAATGTCATCCTTGGTTCTGAAAGATTATGATCCTGCTTTGCGTTTGACTAGTGTTTCAGAATTTTCATATTACTTATCTCATTTGATTCTCAAACAATGCTTGGACACAAGGAGGCAGAATTAATTCATTTATGGATGTGGTAAAAGAGATTCAGAAAGTCCAAATTGAAATCCTTTGCTCCAGTGAATGATTCTTAAGAAATTAAGAGGAATATAAACCCATTAGTTTATGTGGGAATTTTATCTTATCCCATTACTTTTTGTTTTCCTCCAATTGATTATTATCAGGCTTTTTTCCTCCTATTTTGTGAGTGTGTGTGTGTTTATGTGTGTTGGGTATAATTATTCTTTATAAAAGATGGAATTAAATTTAACCCAAGAGATGAAAGATCTGTATACTGAAAATTATAAGACTGATGAAAGAAATTGAAGACATAAATAAATGGAAAGATATCTCATGTTCACGGATCAGAAGAATTAATATTGTTAAAATGTTCATACCACCAAAAGCCATCTATAGATCCAATGCAATCCTTATCAAAATTCCAATGGCATTTTTCACAGAAATAGAACAAACAATCCTAAAATTTGTATGGAAGCACAAAAGATCCCTCTCAGCCAAAGCAATTTCGAGAAAGGAAAACAAAGCTAGAGGCATCACAATTCCTGGTTTGAAACTATACTTCAAAGCTATAATAATACAAACAGTATGGTACTAGCATAAAAATAGATACATAGGGGGGCAGCCCCGTGGTTTGGCAGTTGAGTGCACGTGCTCCACTACTGGCGGCCCTGGTTCAGATCCGGGTGCGCACTGATGCACCGCTTCTCTGGCCATGCTGAGGCCACGTACATACAGCAACTAGAAGGATGTGCAACTATGACATACATCTATCTACTGGGGCTTTGGGGAGAAAAAGGGAAAAAAAGGAGGAGGATTGGCAATAGATGTTAGCTCAGGGCCGGTCTTCCTCAGCAAAAAGAGGAGGATTGGAGTGGATGTTAGCTCAGGGATCATCTTCCTCACAAAAAAAAAAAAAAAATAGATACGTAGACCAATGGAACAGAATCAAGAGCTCAGAAGTGAACTCTTGCATATACAATCAACTAATGTTTGACAAGGGAACCAAGAATACTCAACCAGGAGAGGATAGTCTCTTCAATAAATAGTTTTGGGAAAACTGGATGACCGCATGTGGAAGAATGAAATTGGACTCCTATCTCATACCACTCACAAAAATTAACTTGAAATGGATCAAAGACTTCAACATAAGACATGAAACCATAAAACTCCTAGAAGAAGACATGAGAAAAGCTTCTTGACATTTGTTTTGGAAATGATTTTTTGATATAACACCAAAAACACAACCAAAAAAAACCCAAAATTAATAAATGAGACTACGTCAGACTAAAAAGCTTCTGCACAGCAAAAGAAACAATAAAAAAAATGAAAAGGGAATCTATGGGATGGGAGAAAATATTTGCAAATCATATATGTGATAAGCGGTTAATATCCATAATATTTAAAGAATTCTTACAACTCAATAACAATAAAACAAAGAATTGAATTAAAAAATGAGCAGAGGAATTGAATAGACATTTTTCCAAAGAAGACATACAAATGGCCAACAGGTACATGAGAAGATGCTCAACATCACTAATCATCAGGGCAATGCAAATCAAAACCACAATGAGGTGTCGCCTAACATCTGTTAGAATGGCTATCATAAAGTAGATAAAAGATAACACACATTGTCAAGGATGTGGAGAAAAGGGAACACTTATGCATTGTTTGTAGGAATGTAAATTGGGGCAGCCACTATGCAAACAATACGGGGTTTCCTCAAAAAATTAAAAATAGAACTGCCATGTGATCCAGCAATCTCAAATGAAACAAGATATTGAAGAGAGATCTGCCCTCCCACGTTCACTGTAGCATTATTCACAATGGCCAAGATGTGGAAACAACCTAAGTGTCCGTCATTGGAAGAATGGATAAAGAAGATGTTGTGTATATATATATATATATACAATGGAATATTATTTAGCCATAAGAAAGAAGGAAATCTTGCCATTTGTGATAACATAGATAGGTGTTGAAGGCATTATGCTAAGTGAGATGTCAGAGAAAGACAAACACTGTATGATATCACCTACATGTGGAATCTAAAAAAGCTGAACTCGTAGAAAAAGAAACTAGAATGGTGGTTACCAGGGGCCAGGAGTGGGAGAAATGGGAAGATGTTGGTCAAAGAAGGGTACAAATGTTCAGATATAAGATGAACAAGATTTGGGAATCTAATGTACAGCATGGTGATTATAGTTGACAATACTGTATTATATACTAGAAAGTTGCTAAGAGAATAAATCTTAAATGTTCTCACACAAAAAAGAAATAATAATTATGTGAGGTAATGGAGGTGTTAGCTAATGCAAATGATGGTAATCATTACACAAAATATAAGTGTATCAAATCAACACGTTGCACACCTTAGATTTACACAGTGTTATAGCTCAATTACATCTCAATAAAAAAAAGGTGGAATTAAGATTTGTAGGGCAAGGATGGGCTACTCTGCTTTTCTAAGAGAAAAAAAATGATGAGGAGAAGATAGTAAGTAGCATTTTTTTCTTTTAGCATTGCTAAACAAAAATAATTTTTCTTACTACTGTTTTATGTGATCTTGCTGCCTCAGAAAGCATTAATGATATTTTTCTCCAAAGGTTTCTATCACCGAATCCACTTGGGAAACTGAGTTCAGAGATCCTGGAAATGGTTGGTTTGTCTCCAACACTATTTCATTCACATGGAATTCTAAATAGTAAGATTGGCCGCTTGAAACTAATCTGATTGAAAGCAGATTTAATGGTTTTCTTAACTGAGCTCTGAATCTTCATAAATAGATTAAGGCTTTAATGTATAAAACCAAACTATGCCATAATCCGCTAAAAACTTTCCTATTTCCTTATAAAGGTCCAAATATAATTGTAGTACTCTAAAAGAAGGATTTACTTTTTCTTCTTAAAGATAAAAATGCTAATTCACAATATAATACTGACAGTATATTTCACCTTTGGAAGAGCCTTAGAAACACTCATTGAATAACTATAATAATTAACATTCATATTTTTTCCTTAAAAACATTAATTTTGCAAACATGTACACACATATTTTGACTTCTTCAGAAAAAACAGTGTAACTGTGGAAAGGCTATCAAAAAACTATCATACAAAATTGCAATTTAGTATCATCCCTTACATGCTGCTTCAAGCAAACTCATCACTAGTTTTCTCTAGTGACCTACTGATCACTTAACATGAGAAGTGTTCGTACGCACCTTAGTTGTGAAAAACAGTGAAGATTACAAAATACAATAATGCTATCAATACTTTTCAATGTCAATGTTGCATAAGAAGGAAGCATTGGATATCTGTCTCTGAATGTGTGCAGTGAAAATTTTTTGCTGGTGAAAACAAGACAACGTTATAGCAATATCATCAGTCATCCTACAACCTTATCTAGACTAATTTTATATTATTTACCAGACACTAAATCAATGTTTTCATGTAGCTGGGAAGTAAGTACAGAGATTTACCTTAATAACATTGAGAAATGGCACATCTATAAAAGGCAAATGTCATAAAATGAAATAACACTTCGAAAATATTGGGGGAAAGACATTTTTTCCCCCAAATATCCATTGAATGCAGACCCTGTTAGAAATATTACTTCAAAAAAATTTAAAAATCCAACAGCAGTTTTTAAAGGAAACGTAATAATTCTGTCAAAAATAATGGCCAGAAAGATAATTTAAAAATGAAAAAATATATATTGTCAAATTAATTTTGATACCTAGGAAATTCAGGAAAATTCTGCCATAACATACCTTCTCCCCTCCCAGAAAAGCAAAAGTAAAAGTCTCTGCATTTAGAACAAAATACCTATTAAGTTTTAAATTCCTATGGTTTTGATACACCAATTTAAAAAGTTAGATGGGTAAAGACATGTTTTCCTAAAGTATTTAGGGAATTTTCATATCAGCCATAGACACATTTCTCATAAATGTGTTTCTCAAGATTTCCTTGAAACTTCCAATCGCGCTTGTGGGAGAACCATCAATCTCTCCTTTCAGTACTCGCAGTAAAATAACCTAGAGTCGTAGAATAAAGGAAGAACAAAGATTTCAGTAAAGGAATAAAACAGGAGCTGGATGAAAGAAAATGACCTCTTCATTTCTAACAAAAGAAAAATATATCTATTTTACAAGTGAGCCGGTGCTAAATCTTGTCTAAGATCTAGGATTATCCTCCAAGAAAGGTAAGGAGAAAGGAATATTTTCACATGCGATTTGTAAATAAGCTATATAAATTATTTGGCAATTTGAGTATCCGTTTTAATGCATCTCATACTTTATTTTTAAAGTTTAATTTTAGATATTTCTCAGGAGATGTCTCAAGACATATTAAATTAGATTCTTTCTGAAGTTATTCTTCCTTGAATTATTACTCCATTTGGAATTATCTGCAGATTTATTTGCATAGCATAAACAAATTATGTAAATTTGCAATTCTACTAGTAGTGATTATCTTAATTCTTTTACTAAAGGATATTTAATAACAATGCAAAGCTCTGTATATTCTGGATTCAAGCCCTTCGTCAGACATATGGTTTGCAGGTATTTTCTCCCAATGAGAGGCATGTCTTTTCATCTCTTAACAGTGTCTTTCAGAGAGCGAGTTATTTATTATTACTATTATTTGAATGGAGTCAATTTATCTTTTGCTTTTTTAGAAAAATGGATTGTTCTTTTGGTGTTAAGTCTAAGAACTCTACACCTAACCTTAGTTTATAAACATTTTCTCTGATTTTTTTTTCTCTAACAGTTTTACAACTTTACTTTTAACATTTAGATCTTTGATTTATTTTGATTTAATATATGGATAAGGTATGAGGCTTATGTTGATGCTCTCTTTTTTTGATCAATTGTTCCAATACTATTTGTTAAAAAGACTATCCTTCCACCATTAAATTCTCTTAATATCTTAATTAAAAAAACCAAATGCCATATTTGCGTGGATCTTTTTAGGGACTCTCCCTACCGTTCTATGTGTGTATCTTTACCTAATACCACAGTGTCTTGAAGTTGTAGCTTTATTTTAAGTCTTAATATCTAACTTATTTCTTTTTTTCAAAATTATTTTGGCTATCCTACTTCATGTCTCTCCAAATGTGCTTTAAAATAAATTTATCTAGCAAAAAAAAAGAACAAAACAAGACAAAACAAAAATGCTTGGCATTTGGTCAGAATTTTATATTGTGTTAAATCTGTAGATCCATTTGGGGGGAATTAACAACTCTACAGTGATGAGTCTTCCAATCCAAGAACATAGTATGTCTCTCAATTTATTTAGATCTTCTTTGATTTCCTTTATCAGCATTTTATAGTTTTCAGTGTTTAGACATTGCACATTATTTGCTAGATTTATATCTAGGTATTTAATTTTTGCTCGAGCTAATATCAATGCTATTTTTAAAGGTTATATTTCCAATTGTACATTCCTAGTATATAGAAATAAAATTGATTTCTGTGTGTTCACTGTGTATCTTGCAATCTTTCTAAATTCACTTCTTAGTTCTGGGAGCTTTTCTGTAGATTCCTTCAGATTTTCTACATAGGCAAATGTTGTCTACAATAGAGGCTATTTTACTTCTTCCTCTACAATCTGAATGTTATTTAATTCTTTCTATTGCCTTGTTGCACTTGCTAGGATTTGCATCACTGTGTTGAATAGGAGTGGTAAGAGATAATATCCTTGCCTTGTTCCTGACTTTAATGGAAAATTGTTTTTTCTCTTCCCATTAAATTTGATGTTATATGTACATATGACCATGTGGTTTTTTTCTTCTTTAAACTGTTACTATGATGAGTTACACTGATTAGTT
The DNA here is from genome assembly GCF_057802395.1 of Ceratotherium simum simum. Lineage (NCBI taxonomy): Eukaryota > Metazoa > Chordata > Mammalia > Perissodactyla > Rhinocerotidae > Ceratotherium > Ceratotherium simum. Next base: position 11,200,327 of record NC_141927.1, on the reverse strand, counting down.
TTCAAATATTGAACAGGCCTTGTGTCCTAAAATAATTCCCATTTAGTTATGGTATACTTGTCCTTTTGTATATTTCTGAATGTGATTTTCTAATATTTGTTGAGGATTTCTTTTGTCTAAATTCATGAGGGTTATTGGTATGTAGGTTTTTTCTTTGTTCCATCTTTGTTTTTAGTATTAAATGAGTCAGGGGGTGTTCTTTTCTGCTTTCTAGAAGAGATTGTGTAGAATTGGAATTATTTTTTCTTAAAATATTTGATGAGTCTTACAATCCAAATATTGTTCAGATGTTTTTATGCACATTTTTAAACTAGAAATTTGGTTTACCTAATAATTATATTCAAATTGTCAATTTCATCTAGGGTGAATTTTGATAGATAGAGTTGTTTATAGCAGTATGTTATCATTAGCATTACGTTAGTATCTATTTAATAGCTGCAGGGTCTGTACCTCTTTTTCATTCTTGATTTTCATAATTTGCATCTCTTTTTCTTTTTTGCTTTATCAGTCTTGCTAAGAGACTTAAAAAGTCTATTGATCTTTTCGAAGAAACAGATTTTGAGCTCATTAATTTTTTTCCATTGTTTTTCTTTTTTCAATTTTATTGATTTCTGTTTTTATCTTTACTAAACTATTAGTTGTATTTGGGTTTACTTTGCTCTTTCTTTTCTAGTTTATTAAGGGGAGAAGTAGATTATCATTTTGAGATCATTCCTTCTTTTCTAATGTAAGTATAAAACTATAAACATTTTTCTAAGAATTCAATTTAGCTATATTCCACAAATATTTATATGCTATATTTTGATTTTTGTTCAATTAAAGGTATTTTCTGATTTCCTTTGAGAAATTTGCTCTGACACACAGATTACTTACAAGTATATTGTTTAATTTCATATTCTGATGATTTTCCTCTTATCCTTTTGTATTGATTTCTAGTTTAATTCTATATGGTCTGAGAACATATTTTGTATGATTATCATTTTTTAAAATGTAGTTATGTTTTGATGTAACCCTGGTATATAGTCTATATTAGTAAATATTCCATATGCAAGTGAAAAAATTGCTTATTTTGTTATTAAGTGGACAGTTCTATAAATATCAGTTAGATCCAATTCTAATTAAATGATGGTGTTCAGTTCTTATATATATTTGCTAATTCTCTACCAATTCTCTCTATTACTGAGAAATACTATCAATATTTTTAGATTTTTGTATTTTGTATTTTTCCTTTCAGTTCTATCAGTTTTTGCTTCATGCATTAGGAAACTATGTAGTTTAGTGCGTCAAGATTTCTATGTCCTAGTGGTGAGTTGCTCACTTTATCAATACTCAATGTTCATCTGTGCCCCTGTAATTTACTTTTCTCTGAAATCTACTTTACCTGATATTAATATAATTACTTCCCTTTTCTCTTGACTGATGTTTCCACAGTAAAAAATTCCCCTATTTTTACTTTTAATCTCTGTTCATGAGGGATATTATCATGTAGTTTTCCTTTTATTTCATTTTATTTGAAGTGAATCTCCTGTAGACAGCATATTGATGGGTTATTTTTTTTTAATCCATTCTTTCAGTTTCTGTCTTTTTTTTAATCCATGTGCTTAGATCATTCACATTTAATATATTTAAGATATATATTTCATGTACTTTTAGACCATTTCTAATTCATGTAATATGTAGACCATTGAGTTTAGTTCTGCCATTTTAGTATTTAATTTCAATTATTAATATATTGGGGCTCAAGTCTGCCAATTTATTGTATTCTGTAGGTTCCCTTTGCTTTTTCTTTCTCTATTTCTCCTTTCCTGCCTTCTTTTGGGTCATTTGAATATATTTAGTATTTCACATTAATTTGTCTATTATGATTTTGGCTATATCTCTTTGTACATTAATTTTATGGTTGCTCTAAGGCATTCCAAAATATATACTTGTTTTTTCACAATCTATTTAGAACCAATATTTTATCAATGTAATAGAAATGGAGAAGTGTTACTACTGTATAGGTTTCTTAAGTCTCCCACCTTTATGTTATATATTACATAAAATTACATTATATAATACCTCTATATACATTGAAGACTCCCTCAGATAATGTTATACTTTTTACTATAAACTGTAAGACATACTTAAAATACTCAAGATGAGAATAACATTTTACTATATTTACCAAGATATTTACTTGTTGCTATCATTCTTGCTTAATTCCTAATGTACAAGCTTCCATCTAGAGTCATGCAACTTCTATCTGAAGAACTTCCCTTGGCAATTCTTTTTTTTTGTTTGTTTATTTATTTTTCCCCAGAGCCCCAGTAGATAGTTGTATGTCATAGCTGCACATCCTTCTAGTTGCTGTATGTGGGTCGCAGCCTCAGCATGGCCAGAGAAGCAGTGTGTCGGTGTGCGACCGGGATCCAAACCCGGGCTGCCAGTAGCAGAGCATGCGCACTTAACCGTTAAGCCACGGGGCCGGCCCCATCCCTTGGCAATTCTTTAGTGTGGATCTGCTCACCAAGAAGTCTCTGAGTTTCCTTTCAGCAGAGAATGTTTTAATTAACCTTTATTCCTTGTGGCCTGCTGTTTTCTTCTGGCTGTCTTTAAGATAGTTTTTTTTCCTTAAGTTTTCACCAATATGGTTGTGATGTGGCAGCATGCACAGTTTTGGGGTGTATCCTGTTCTGGGTTCACTTAGCTTCCTGACTATGTAGGATTATGCCTTTCACCAAATTTGGGAATATTGCATCCTATTTAAATTTTTTACGGTCTCGTATTTTTTCTTCTCTCTTTCTGGGACTCTTATGATACCAATTTTACAACATTTGTTATTGTTCTGCAGCTTTTTGTTATTCAGTGTAATTACTCTGTGTTATTAAATTAGATAATTTCTGTTGATTTATCTTTAAGTTCCCTGACTCTTTCCTCAGCTTTTTCCACTCTGAGTTCATGCACTAAGGTTATTTTTCTGTTTTAGTTATTGTATTTTTTCAGTTCTAAAATTTCCATTTGTTTCATCTTTATATCATTTATTTCTATGCTGATACTTTCTATTTTAGCATTTGTTTTCACAGTTCCTTTATTGAACATATTTATAAAAGCTGCTTTAAAAATCATCGTTAGTGGCAACATCGGTTATCTACTTGTTAGCATCTGTTGATTGTCTTTTCACATGCAAGTTGAAATTCTCATGGTCCTTTATATGCTTAAAATTTTTAATTGTACCCTAGCATTTTGAATATGACTTTATGAGGCTGGGTCTTTTTTAAACCCTATAAAGAATGTTGATATGTTACTTTTATCAGTCACTTGACTTTGTCTGTTTCAGGCCGTGAGTTCCAACGTGAGTTCAGTTTGCAAGCAGAGCTGTTGTTTCTGCTCCCCCACGTGTGCCACCCAGTAGTCAGCCTTACGCTTGTGCGGAGGTCTATCCGTTACCTCAGTTTTCAAAGTCTTTTGCTTTCTAACTGGCACATATCCACACACGGGCAGGTTGTGTTGAGCCTGCGAATTCATAAACAGCCTTTCTTTCCTAAGCTCCTCTCTCTTTGCTATTGTCACCGACTATATGCCTGGAGAAACTCAAAGGTGGGTTTGGAAGCAATTAACAGTTTTTCCAAGTTGTTTCTTTTCCTTTTGGGTGTTAAGGAGATGTAACCACCAGCCCTCCTGAAACTGACCAAGCCTCACCACAGAGCTATGCCCATGACCTTTGCCTTGTTTTTAATGCAAAGATCTCTCTAGGAGGAGCTTAGGCCTCATTATGTGGAAGCATGTTCTCTGATTGAGGCTGTGCAAGCAAATACCCACCTTTCCGTTTTGAATATTCATTCCCCAATCAAATAAAAGTTCCTGCTTCCCTTTGTTTGGGGATGCCATGACTTGGGAAATGATTCCTCATGGCCTCCTATTTGCTGTAAATACACTTAACTTTGTGAGACGACTTCCACTGGTGTAGAGTCTTATTTAGCTCACTGGGAGGTGAGCCCACTTGGTTCAGTAACACTATCTCCTTAGTACTTTGGTTTGCTGTGGCTGACCTTTTAGGTTCTATAGCCTAAAACTCTCATTTCTGTGATTGAAGTGCAGAGTCTGGAAGACAAAGGGAAAGAAAAAAAACAATGCGTTTGATTCCACTTTCTTGGAACCACAGGTCCATCTAACAGAGAAAAAAGCTCAACTCTTTTCAAGGTGCTGCTTCTGCAGTTAGCAGCTTTTTCTGTCACTGTCACGCCCAGCGCAGGATTGCCTGAGGTATGGGATACAAGTAAATACAGAAAAAGAGAGGAAAAAATGGGGAATTTTCCCTACTCTTGCTTAGTTTAGAAGTTTCCTTTTCCATTCTTCAAGTCAGAACTAGAGAGTTTCTCTGGCACTTCTCTCTCTGCAATTCTCAATTTCTCAATTCAGTTCTCAATTGAATACTCAATTCACTACCATTTCTTTAGTACTTTGAATTTTGATGCTTTCCCCCAACTTGCCTACTGATATTTATGTTAGAAAGACCTCAAATAATTGTTCCATATATTTTATTTAGGTTTTATAGGTATATTAAATGTGAGAAGAATGTTGGTATGTGTTTACTTCCAGAATAGGAATGTCTAGTTCAACCATTTCTTTAAAAAAGAAAAAAAAGGTATTATGAGATCTAATCCATATGTTTGGAATAACATCATTTTCTAAACAATATAAAAAAAATTTCTTGATTCTATATAATAGTTCTAGGCATTACTATGTTGTAGTGAAAGAAAATATTTCAGATGGCAACTACAAAATAAACAAGAGTCTTGCTTTAGTCACAAACTTTAAATTTCTCTCAGAAGCTTTACAACCCTCCTCAACTTTAGTTTCTCATTGCTATACTTCTTATTTGCAATAGATGACCTCGCTCAATGAGAGACAAGATTCCACTGACAGTAAATTCTTTCTGTTTTTTATCTTTCTCCTGAGGTATCTTTATTTTCCTCTACATTTCCATCCTTTCGAGGGACTGTTTCTTACTATTTATCTTCCTAATCTTTTGATCCTTTCCTTAATGCCTATGATTGGACCTCCAGTATTTGATTCTTACCAATCCCCCATATCTTCCCCATTAGTCATTTAAGGTTGTTTCCCATTACATCTATCTATATGGCTAGATATAGATATAGATATAGACATAGACATATCTACCCCAATCTCTACATCTCTGCTGTCTCAATTAGATAATACTCTAGGCAGAAGATATTTATGCAGCTTTCATTTATTCAACTATCTCAACTGCCACCTACCTGCTAGGAAATTTTTTAGTCTTTATCTTCAGCCTCCAATTTCTATGTAATCAAAATGAAGTGTAATTTTAGCCTACCTTAACTTAAATACTTTTGAGTTTTATTCTTTTTCTTTTATTTGATTTTGCAGTTTTGTATTCTTTCACTTTTTGAACAGACCCTTTTCAAACCACAAACTTAACATCACTTATCTAACAAATTTCATTCTCAGAGGAAGAAAGACTCTTACCTCTTGGTGTTTAATTTAATACCATATATGTTGTATGTCATTGATCTTTTACCTGTTCTGGGTAAAATTTTCTTAAAATATTAATCTTTTTTTAAATTTTTATTTATTTATTTTTTGTTTATTGTGGTAATCTTGGTTTATAACATTGTATAAATTTCGGGTGTACACCATTATACTTCTATTCTGCATAGACTACATCATGTTCTCATGCTCACCACCCAAATACTAATTACAACTCATCAGCACACACATGTGCCCAATCATCCCCTTCGCCCTCATCTCTCCTGCCTTCCCCTCTGGTAAGCACCAATCTAATCTCTGTCTCTATGTGTTTGTTTGTTGTTGTTATTATCTACTACTTAGTGACTGAGATCATACGGTATTTGACCTTCTCCCTCTGACTTGTTTCACTTGGCATAATACCCTCAAAGTCCATCCATGTTGTCACAAATGGCTGGATTTCATCATTTCTTATGGCTGACTAGTATTCCATTGTGTATATATATCACAACTTCTTTGTCCATTCATCCCTTGATGGGCACTTAGCTTGCTTCCAAGTCTTGGCTATTGTGAATAACGCTGCAATGAACACAGGGGTGTATGTATCTTTACACGTTGGTGTTCTCACATTACTTGGATAGATACCCACCAATGGAATAGCTGGATCATATGGTAGTTCTATCCTTAAATTTTTGAGGAATCTCCATACTGTTTTCCATAGTGGCTGCACCAGTTTGCACTCCCACCAGTAGTGTATGAGAGTTCCCTTCTCTCCACATCCTCTCCAACACTTGTTGTTTCCTGTCTTGTAAATTATAGCCATTCTGATGGGCGTGAGGTGATATCTCATTGTAGTTTTGATGTGCATTTCCATGATAGTTAATGATGTTGAACATAATTTCATATGTCTGTTGGCCATCTGTATATCTTCTTTGGACAAATGTCTGTGCAGGTCTTTAGCCCATTTTTTAATTGGGTTGGTAGTTTCTTGGTTGTTGAGATGAACGAGTTCTTTATATATTTTGGAGATGAACCTCTTATCAGATGTATGGTTTGCAAATATCTTCTCCCAATTGTTAGGTTGTCTTTTCATTTTGTTCATGGTTTCCTTTGATGTGCAGAAGCTTTTTAGTTTGACATAGTCCCATTTGTTTATTTTTTCTATTGTTTCTCTTGCCTGGTCAGACATGGCACTTGAAAATATGTTGCTAAGTCTAATGTCGAAGAGCGTACTGCCTATGTTTTCTTCTAGAAGTTTCATAGTTTCAGGTCTTACATTCAAGTCTTTAATCCATTTGGAATTAATTTTTGTGTATGGTGTAAGGTAAGAGTCTACTTTCATTTTTTTGCATGTGTCTCTCCTGTTTTCCCAACACCATTTGCTGAAGAGACTTTCCTTTCTCCATTGTATGTTCTTGGCTCCTTTGTCAAAGATTAGCTGTCCACAGATATGTGGGTTTATTTCTGGGTTTTTGATTCTATTCCATTGATCTGTGTGTCTGTTTTTGTGCCAGTACCATGCTGTTTTGGTTACCATAGTTTTGTAGAATATTTTGGAATCAGGGAGTGTGATACCTTCAGCTTTGTTCTTTTTTCTCAGGATTCCTTTAGCTATTTAGGGTCTTTTGTTGTTCCATATAAATTTTAGGATTCTTTGTTCTATTTCTGTGAACAATGTTGTTGGAAATTTGATAGGGATTGCATTGAATCTGTAGATTGCTTTAGGAAGTATGGACATCTTAACTATGTTGATTCTTCCAATCCAAGAGCACGGAATATCTTTCCATTTCTTTGTGTTCAGCAATGTTTTCTAGTTTTCAGTGTACAGATCTTTCACCTCTTTGGTTAAGTTTAATCCTAGGTATTTTATTCTTTTTGTTGCAATTGTAAATGGGATTGTATTCTTAAATTTCTCTTTCTGCTACTTCATTGTTAGTGTATAGAAATACAACTGATTTTTGTATGTTGATTTTTTATCCTGCAACTTTACTATACTCGTTTATCGCTTCTAAAAGTTTTTGGGTGGATTATTTAGGGTTTTCTATATATAAAATCATGTCATCTGCAAATAACGAGAGTTTCACTTCTTCCATTCCAATTTGGATCCCTTTTATTTCTTTCTCTTGCCTGATTGCTCTGGCTAGGACTTCCAATACTATGCTAAAAAGAAGTGGTAAGAGTGGGCATCCTTGTCTGGTTTCTCTTCTTAGAGGGATAGCTTTCAGTTTTTCACCATTGAGGATGATATTGGCTGTGGGTTTCTCATATATGGCCTTTATTATGTTGAGGTACTTTCCTTCTGTATCCATTTTATTCAGAGTTTTTATCATAAATGGATGCTGTATCTTGTCAAATGCTTTCTCTGCATCTATTGAGATGATCACGTGATTTTTATTCTTCATTTTATTAATGCTGTGTATCTTGTAGATTGATTTGCGAATGTTGAACCATCCCTGCATCTCTGGAATAAATCCCACCTGATCATGGTGTATAATCTTTTTAATGTATTGTTGTATGCAATTTGCTTGTATTTTGTTGAGGATTTTTGCTTCGATGTTCATCAGTGATATAGGCCTGTAATTTTCTTTTTTTGTGTTGTCCTTGTCTGGTTTTGGTATCAGGGTAATGTTGGCTTTGTAGAATGAGTTAGGGAGCTTACCCCCTTCCTCAATTTTTTGGAAGAGTTTGAGAAGGATAGGTATTAAGTCTTCTTTGAATGTTTGGTAGAATTCACCAGGGAAGCCGTCTGGTCCTGGACTTTTGTTTTGGGGGAGGTTTTTGATTACTGTTTCGATCTCCTTACTGGTGATTGGTCTATTCAAATTCTCTATTTCTTCTTGATCCAGTTTTGGAAGGTTGTATGATTCTAAGAATTTATCCATTTCTTCCAGATTTTCTAATTTGTTGGCATATAGCTTTTCATAGTATTCTCTTATAATCTTTTGTATTTCTGTGGTGTCCGTTGTAATTTCTCCTCTTTCATTTCTGATTTTACTTATTTGAGCCTTCCCTCTTTTTTTCTTGGTGAGTCTAGCTAAAGGTTTGTCAACTTTGTTTATCTTTTCAAAGAACCAGCTCTTGGTTTTATTAATTTTTTCTATCATTTTTAGTCTCTATTTCATTTATTTCTCCTCTGATTTTTATTATTTCCCTTCTTCTACTGATTTGGGGCTTTGTTTGTTCTTCTTTTTCCAGTTCCTTTAGGTGCATTGTTGTATTGTTTATTTGAGATTTTTCTTGTTTGTTAAGATAGGCCTGTATTGCTATAAACTTCCCTCTTAGAACTGCTTTTGCTGTATCCCATAAATTCTGACATGTCAAATTTCGTTTTCATTCGTCTCCAGGTATTTTTTGATTTCTCCTTTGATTTCTTCATTGACCCAATCATTGTTCAGTAGCATTTTGTTTAATCTCCATGTATTTATTAGTTTTCTGATTTTCTTCCTATAGTTGATTTCTAGTTTCACATCATTGTGGTCAGAAAAGATGCTTGGTATTATTTCAATCTTCTTAAATTTATGGAGACTTGTTTTGTGGCCTAATATGTGATCAATCCTGGAGAATGTTCCATGTGCATTTGACAAGAACATGTATTCTTCAGTTTTTAGATGGAAGGTTCTGTATATATCTACTAGGTCCATCTGTTCTATTGTTTCATTTAAGGCCAATGTTTCCTTGTTCATCTTCTGTTTGGATGATCTATCTATTGGTGTAAATGGAGTGTTAAAGTCCCCTACTATTATTGTGTTACTGTTTATTTCTCTTTATATCTGTTAATAATTACTTTATATATATAGGTGCTTCTACGTTGGATGCATAGGTATTTACAAGTGTTATATCCTCTTGTTGGATTGTTCCCTTGGCCATTATGTAATGCCCTTCTTTGTCTCTTTTTACAGTTTTTGTTCTAAAGTCTATTTTTTCTGATATGAGTACTGCTCCCCCAGCTTTCTTTTCATTGCCATTTGCATGGAGTATCTTTTTCCATCCCTTCACTTTGAGTTTGTGAGTGTCTTTAGGTCTGAAGTGTGTCTTTTGTATGCAGCATATATATGGGTCTTGTTTTTGCATCCACTCAGCCACCCAATGACTTTTAATTGGAGCATTTAGTCCATTGACGTTTAAAGTAGCTATTGATTAGTATGTACTTACTGCCATTTGTTAACTTTTTTTCCTCAGTGTTTTAGTAGTGCTTCTCTGTTCCTTTCTTCTTCTCTTGCTCTCTTCTCTTGTGGTTTGATGGCTTTCTTTAGTATTATGTTTGGTTTCCTTTCTCTTAGTTTTTTATGTATTTATTATAGGTTTCCGGTTTGTGATTACCATGGGGTCCAGATACAGTAACCTATGTATATAGGAATCTATATTAAGTTGATGGTCTCTTTCTTTAGTTTGACCTCAGTCTGAAAGCTCTACTCTTTAACTCCCCTCCTCCCACATTTTGTTTTTGATATCATATCTAACCTCTTTTTTGTGCATTTATATCCATTACTCTCTTATCATGGAAATAGATAATTTTTCCTATTTGTGGTCTTCTCTTTTCCCCTTAAATAAGTCCCCTTATCATTTCTTGTAGGACTGGTTTCTTGCTGACAAACTCCTTTAATTTTTGCATGTCTGGGTAACTTTTTATCTCTCCTTCCATTTTGAATGATAACCTCGCTATGTAGAGTATTCTTGACTGTAGATTTTTTCCTTTTAGCACTTTAGATATATCGTGCCATTCTCTTCTAGCCTGTAAGGGTTCTGCTGAGAAGTCAGCTGATAGCCTTATGGGATCCTTTGTATGTAACTTGTCTTTCTCTTGCTGCTTTTAGGCTTCTCTCTTTATCTTTAATTCCAAACATTTTAATTATGATGTGTCTTGGTGTGGGCTTCTTTGGGTTTATCTTGTTTTGTGCTCTCTGTGCTTCCTCCAACCAGATATCTGTTTCCTTCCTTAGGTTAGGGAAGTTTTCATCTATTATTTGTTCAAATAGATTCTCTGCCCCTTTGTGTCACTCTTCTCCTTCTGGGACACCTATAACACAGATGTTAGTGTGCTTGATGTTGTCCCAGAGGTCCCTTAGACTGTCCTCACTCTTTTTAATTCGTTTTTCTTTTACCTGTTCAGCTTGGGTTATTCTTTCTAATCTTTCATCCAGCTTGCAGATCCGTTCTTCTGCATGCTCTACTCTGCTTTTGAGGCCCTCTAGTGAATTTTTCATTTCCAGCATTGTATTCTTCATTTCTGATTGCTTCTTTTTTATATCTTCCAGTTCTTTGTTGACATTCTCACGGAGTTCATCCATTCTTCTCACCAGATCAGTGAGCATCCTTAAGACTCTTTGTTTGAACTCTCTGTCAGGTTGGTTGCTCATTTCTGTTTCACTTAGTTCCTTTTCTAGGGTTTTGTCCTGTTCCCTTACTTGGAATGTATTCCTTTGCCTCCTCATTTTGCCTCTTTTCCTGTGCTTGTGTATATGTATTAGGTAGGTCAGCTACGTCTCCTGCTCTTGGATAGGTGACCTTATATAAGTGATGTCTTATGAGGCCTGGCAGTGTGCTTCCTTCAGTTCTGAATGTTCCAGGAGTGACCCCTATGGGGGCTACGTGTGTCCTTCTGTTGTGGCATGGTTGCTCTCCCTGTAGGTGTCCAGGGAGGCTGAGCTATGCTCCTGGCCAGCTGTTGTAATGCTCAGCTGCTTGTAGTTGTTGTGGGCCCTTCAGTCTCTTTATCAGGTGTAGGGAGCCCCCAGCACAGTTGGCTGCAGGTTCTAATAGCACATTCGTATTGTAGTATTTCTATTAAGGGAGTAGGCCTCCAGCGAGGCAGGTTGTTAGGCTTAGGGGCTTACAATTGCTATCAGCCTCCAGGCTTTAGGTCTCTTGTCAGCTCTCTGAGGATTGCAGCTGGGTGGGGCTGGCCTCAGGTACGGGAGCACCCAACTGTTTCAGGCTTTGGAAGGTGGGGCAAACCCCCTATGTGGGTCTTTGAGAAGCACAAGTCTTCTGCAGCTGGCAAGCCCCGCTGCCCACAGGTCCACACACACAGTCAACACAGTCCTGCCCTATGTGCACACCCCAACCTCCTGAAGTGGACCCAGTGTCTCCGAAGCGGGAGCCCCACACACTCCACCACCACTTCACACTCTCCACCTGCTCCTTGGATCCTCGCCAGTCTGTAGAGAATCCAGGCAGCTCACTTAGCAGGCCCACAGCTTGCCTGAGGGCTTGTTGTTGGGTGTGGCCAGTCCCTAGGGTGGGCTGCCTGCCCTGGCTGAGCTGGATTAAATTGGTGCTCTAGTGGGTGGGGCATACCCTGGGCTAGCAGGCCCCGGGGAGAACTCCAATGGCGTCTGCCAGTATCTGTGTCAGCACGCCCACACCAGGCCACAATAATGGCTGCCGCTAATGTCCCAGTCCCTGGAGAGGTCTCACCTCTCACCAAGATGCACTCAGGGCCTATCAGGTGAGTCTCTTTTCACCAAAGCACTGTGCACCTTTCTTTCTGGTGATTTTAGGTTGCTTTCTGAAATGGGTGAATTCGTGCATGGGCCCTGTAAGAGCCACTTTTAATTTCTTTGTGAGCCAGCTTTTCTGGGGTTGCTCCCCAATGTTTTAGTAGCAGGCAAAGTCAGGTATTATGCCACTCATCTCAATTGTTCCTGCTCCAAAAAATGCCTATAGTGGGGGCGCTCCCAGCTCAGGGCCCTGATCCTCCAGGGAGGGCTACGGACCTTTGGGCTCTTTCCAGGCGGCAGTGAAGCTGGAAGCTTGTGAAGGCAGCGTTTTTCCTCTCCAGAAGGGAGTTTCTGCATCTTCCACCTCAATTAGGGTTGTCATTTTTTGCAGGAGTTCCTCTTATCCAGTTTTCAGTTCTCTCTCAGGGGTAATTTTTTCACGAGTAGTTGTAAATTGTCTGTGTCCGTGGGTGGAGGTGAGTTCAGAGTCTGCTTACACGGCCATCTTGACTTCTCTCATCTTTAAAATATTAATCTTATTTTGATCTCTACCAGTTTATCATTCATATCTTAAAAGTTCCTTTGCATAGAAAGTTATGTAGTGAGCTATGAGAAAACACTTTTTCTAAGTATAACCGTAAAAGCAAGTACCCTCATATGACTGTAAATTTTAAAGGAGACAATTTCTTCTCTTGTTTCTTAGTTCAAATGAAATCTGTGCTTTATAGCACACTCCAACCCCTTTTATATTACTAGTCATGAAGCCTAGCCTGGCTATTTGATTTATTGTTTGGTTATGTAGAAGAGACTTCCTTTAAAATATTCTTATCACTACTTTAGATTCTAATTTGTAACCACTTTTTTTGTAACCAGTTTTAATATTAGATTCCCTATCTCATACACAAATAAAAGTAAATTAATAAACATTAAGTAGTTAAGTTGTATAATACATTGTTGAAAACTATATGCTCTTACTTATAAGGTCAGAAGTATTTATAAATAATATAAACTATAATGATCCTATAAATATATAAATATAAATATATATTTTCTTACATCATGTGTATTTGGAAAATGTGTATCTTCTTGGAGGAAATACAAAGTCTCCAGCAAATAGTTTCTTCATATTTTGCTATTACAAATATTTTGGTATCAAGAATTATTTAAGCTTACTATTACTTTTATAAAGAAAAAGAAAAGTGTTGCTCTTTTCTTGAAATTTATCTCTTTAAACTGTGTGAGATAAAAACTGCAGTATCTGCATTTTTGCAAATCTGGTTAGGATCAGCCCATTAATTTTGCTAGTTTTGCTGGCTGTGCATAATTTTTGCACCACTATTAATTTTTGTAGGTATATGCAGTGAGATTGTTCTTTCCTTGGTTTTAAAAACCACGTTTATTTGATATATGTTTTAAAAAAATATGTCATGAAAGATGATATACTTACAGGCAAACAAATATAAGTTAAAATAAAAATATTTGGAACGTGTATTAAGACCTTGGCTTAGTTTTGAGGTTATTAATGGTCTTATAATACCAAACAGTAGAGGTATGCGCCAAAGAACCAAGGAATATTAAAAACCTCTCAGGAAAAATATAAAGATATCAAGGCTTATCTTGTTTAGTGCTATAACCTCTGTATCTAGAACAATATCTAGTACATTATAGGTAGTCAATAAATATTTATTTAATCAAAGAAGGAATAAGTGAGTATTATTTATGAGAATAACATATCTCTTAAATATAACAATAAAAATAAGGGTTAAAGACTTAAAGGTGTCAGGATATTCATACATACTTGGAAAACTAACACAATGAATATTATATAATCACAGAATAGCTAAAAATGCAAAAGGTTTAGAGTTTGGAAGATCATTCATAATTTAAAATAAAGTTATTTTTCTTTTACAGTTATAGAGATAATTTCATTTTAACTTTTTAAATTTAGTCTTAGGAGGTAAATATGGTAAAATATGTAACTACAGGTCTCAGCTGTCTTTAGGGATGAGTGCCCAGAATAATCAAATTTTTGATGTTTGCAAAGGTACGCTGTGTTCAACAGACAAGAGCAGAAAATATTGAATCTTTAAATAGTAGACTTGTCTGGCAAGTGAAATGAATTCTCCAGACTATATTGAAATCAATACTTTCAGGAATGTGTTCAGGAGAAAGTGTAAAATATTTTAAAACTGTGTACAATATAAACTATTTCTATACAATCTATGGACAGAATTAATGTTAAAAAAAAGTGGTGATTACCACTGACGACTTTGACGATAATTGACAGAATTGGAACAAAAAAATAATGAAAGTCCCAAAAGGGTAAATCATTGGGAAAACACATCTATTTCTTAATAAAGTTGAATTTATTGGTAGAGAAAGATGAGAGACTGATTGACAAGAAGGGAATCAAAGCCCTACATTAATCCCTAGAATTCACAGAGTGATGGAAAGACATTCATGCTGACTTGTCAAAATTAACACTGACAAGAGTGATAGTGGTTCTTAGCTTTGTCTACTATCGTTCCTTACAGAAATCACTTAAATACTGCAAGTTAAAAGCACAACAATAATTTTTCATACTTAGTATATTATTATATAAAGAAGATGATAAACTTCTTAATATTTTGGATAGATAGTTAAATGTCTTACTTGAAAATTACTTCTCTTCTTTTTATCTTAAAATACAGATGGCTTTTTTTCCCCCAAAGACTTACCAGCAGAATTTTCCAGTTTCCTTAGTGATTAATTAATGCCTGACGAATTTTTGGAAATAAATTTGCAGTATAAAATTTGGATGACTTGGGGCTGGCCCAGTGGCTTATTGGTTACGTTTGTACACTCTGCTCAGTGGCCCTGGGTTCGTGGGTTTAGATCCTGGGTATGGATTTACACATCGCTCGTCAAGCCATGCTGTGGTGGCGTTCCACATACAAAATGGAGGAGGATTGGCAGAGATGTTAACTCAGGGCCAATCTTACTCAAAAAAAAAAAAAGTTTTGGTGACATAGTCATATATATTATAAATAATATTTATTTATTTAGATATCTTATCATCCCAATACATATAATCAATGGTTCAGTCTCAGTACATAGGAAATAAACCAAACACAATTTTATAGGTATGTGCCCCAAAATGAATTTGCTGAATTACTCAATACATTTTAGGGTATAAATTTTGGTACCACTTGAAGGTATACCTGAACTAAGTAGAATACCTTACTTCTTATATTCTACATTTATAGTTTAAAGAAATTGTGATAATAAATCTTAAAAGTAATCAGTCTTTCAACTGCTATGCTCCTTAAAATGTTTTTTCCAAAATCTAAAAAACTTGTCATCAACATTTTCACTGATCATGTTTTTAGTCTAAATACAATTTTAAGTATCTCACTCCAGATTTAAAAATATTGTCCTGGATTCATTTCCCGTGATCATAAATCTGTTGTATTATTCTTTATGTGTTTTCTTACTCTAATAATTTCTCCTTAAATTATGTGCTAAAACTGCATTTTGGTAACTCTACTTCCTATTGCTTTAAATGATAATTTAGTGAATACATCAGTTTACTGAATTCAGTTATCATCCAACTAGAAAAGAAATCCAGTTATACTCAAGTGACTCTGATCATTTCTTCAATGTCTAGAATTACATATCCATACACTTTTTTGACATAAACTCTTCCTAATTAGAATTCTATATGAGTGAATAGCTATGTGCTTATCAGTAAATATTATTTATACTTGACTAGAAACACCAAAATCCTATGTCAAATTCTATCAATTTTTTAAATACAAAGAATGATAGCAAATTAGTGTTCCTATGCCTTTGCTTTCAATTTTGCCCCTGAGGCTCATGCTTAGTCCTAAACCTTTGCACAAAATGGGAAAATCTATTTCTCATGGCCACGTTCACAATAGTGTAGGCCACTGACTTCTCACTCAGCCGGTGTTTGGTCTCATCGTTCAAGGCATTACATTGTCTCTGTTTAAAATTTATTTACTTCGGCTTACTACATAATATCACTCATGATATCTATCCTTATTTAAACTACATCTCCATATATGTGTACCATATCCACCCTCTTAGATTTTCCTTGTACAAGATATCACTATTGCTCCTTGTGATCAGGCAGGATGGCCTAATGGTACCTTGAGGCCTTGGGCAAGTTACATAACCCTTATGAATATCAGCTTCGTAGTATGGTAATACAAAACTCTCTGGATTATTTTAAATATTGGCTGATACAATGAGAATAAATCATCCAATATAGCATCCAGGCTATGGTAATTATTCAATAGCTATCAATTTCATTCTTTTACTACTCAATGCAGTTAATGGGTCATCTACCCCTCATGAATTAAGATGTATAAATATATTCAAAAGATGTTAGCTACCAGTGTAATGAAAAAAATTAACAAAAATAAAGACTGACAGTATGCAGAAAAGAATAAATGAAAAAGATTATATGTATTTAATTTTCTACACATAATTAGTTGTCTGTTTTATTGTCAACAGGCTTTAACTGCAGTGAGTTATAAGCCAAACAGTTAAATTACTGAGCCCTATGATAAAGCAAATGAGAATTAATTGGAAGGGTTTATGTACATGATGCATAGATTACTTTAATTCAGAGAATGAGAATTTAATAACATATATTTAAACCGTACTGATTTATATTTTCTGTGTGTTTATAAATAAACATTAGGCTGTTACAGTACATCCTTATGATTGGTAGAACATCAACTTTAAGTTTGAATTGAAACTTTCATAATACGGTTCTATTGCAGAAGTATTGGTGGATGATAATAGTTAATATTTCAGGTAATCAATATTATAATTCAAGGAAAATAAGATTGAAAATTAAAATATATCTTAAACTCTAAAACATCAATCTTTAAATATAAAATCTATTCATTTTATGTCAAATTTAAATGCATTAATTTTTGAAAACAGAATTATGACCTGATTTCATCAGATATAGTTATTGTACAGAAATTTTGTTTTAGGTAAAACTTCTTTTTAATTACGTATAGTGGAATATATCCAATAGTCAAAAAAGGAATGTGTCAGTATATTCCACATAAAGAGTTGGTACTTTGTAGACAGATAATATTTTAATTAAGATTTTGCATTTTTCTTGTGATCTTCGGTTGTAACTAATGTAAGAATGGGAAATAAATATATAATAAGAAATGAAGAAAACTTTCCATTATTTGCTTTCTTTATTTGTTGAAAATACCAAGCTTAGTAAATTTAAATGAATTAAAAGAAGTATAATTTTTGCAAATATTAAAATGTCTTTTCTATTGTTTCTTATAAGAAGTTTTATATTACAATGTTAATCAAACATGGATCATTCCCTATTTTATAGGAATTACGAATACTTGTCACTTGCAGTTGTCACTTGAACAGCTGTACTCCACAAAAGATTTTCCAGCACAATGATAAGAATTTCAAAAATCATAATTTTCTTAGTAAAACAAAACCTGAAGTTCAATAAAGTAAGTTGTTTTTCAAAATATGTACGAGAACATATGTTGTCTTGACAAATAATGAACTGGAATATCTTCTTACAGCAGTATTAATAAAGATTATGCCATTTAAAATAAAAATGAAACTCTCTAACTACAGAACTATAAATCCAGACTATCAGCTGGAGGATGCAGGTGTCTTGACAGCTGTGAAACTCAATAAAATAAATTTCAAAAAACAACAAGAAACTGGAAAGAATCTTGCCAGTCTTACACACACACACACACACACACACACACAGACATCAAGGTCTTTCATGTGAGTCTGTCTACTCAATGGGGATCAACTTGAAGCCTGTGTGGGAAAAAACTTTGAAATTTCAAATTCTTTGTGTGTATTCTCAGTAAACTAACTAGCGTTGTGGTATCTAAGAATTGTTATTTTTTAAACTTTAGAACTTAACTTCCATCTGCTTTTATTTTACATTTGGATCGTTTTCTCATGGAAATACTTTATTTTTTATAGAGGAGGAATATATTCACAGAGTATATCATAACATTTTTCATAACCTTGCATTATTAAAAGAACATGGGAATTTTGTTATTTTGCAGGACTAGATATTTATTTACATGTGCATGTGCATTTTTCTGTATGTATATTATACTTTCATAAAAAGGCTAAAATATATGGAATTTAAAGTCTTTCATTACTTAGGATTACAGAACCTACAATTCACGTATTTGTGCACATTTTGATTTTCTTTACGGAATTGTGTATAAACAATGAGAAGGCCAGTGCCTCATTTCTTTAATTTAACTCTAGTTGTAAATATCATTTAACCATGAAAATTTCCCACATACTTCTTCTCAATACATTTTTAGATTTAATTTTTCAAGCACAACTCGTATATCTTAGAAAGAATAGCTATGATTAGTCCACTTACAGCTTTTACTCTACAAATCTTTCATAACTTGCTACAGCACTCCCTTAATGCTAATCTGTTTCTTTATTGTATTAATAACAGGTTAGCCCTGTTATTTATAATTCAGACAAGTGGAAAACAGCTTTTCATAGTATCTTTTGTAAAAACGTTTTTGCTTTCTTGTTGTAGGTTGCCTAGTTAGCAGTGAAATACATTTCCTCTTTGATACAATGTACTAATTTTGATATTAACATAATACATACTGTAAAGTATAAATTCTTAAAATGATTGTATTTTTATATTGATAATTAAAGTAAATGGCAATTGCTCATACTGTTTATTTCCCAAGAGATGTAAATGTATTATGAATGTAGTTTTAGTAAGCAGAATTGTCAAACTAAGGCAGTTCCTTACACTTACAAATGAATTTACAGACTTTAAAAAAAAAAAAAAACAGCTTTAAGTGCCCAAATTGGATAAATCTCATCCAAAATGTATAGCTATAATTAGACAATCCTAGTTAAATTGAACTTCCTTAAGGCAAGGATCTGGAAAGGATCAGTTCTTATGGTGAACAGAAAAGCTTCCCGTACAGAGAAAATCAAGGTGATCTTCATACCACTTGATTTAAACTCTATGATATTGCCTTTATAGTTCTTAGAAAATTGATAGGACCAAATGTTTCAGCAATCTCCTTGATGCTGCTATTTTTTAGCTATTCCAAAGAATTTGCTAATTGGCAAAAACATATGGAAATCTTGTAGCAAATAGATCTTGCTATAGCCCAGAATCAATTTTTACCGTAGCTCTTCAATTTTTCAAGTATTAACTTGAAATAATAGTGGCTTTTTTATTTCTCAAAAAACCTGAATGTCCCCGTTTTTCACTTTAATTTGTGTCTATTGAAACATTTGTTGTAAAAAAGAAAAAAAGCATCTGAAGATAATTAAGTCATTATTACTTATGTGGGAAAGTAGAAGGAAACTATATAATAGATAAATTGGGCCCAGTTAATAAAGGACTGGGGATCTTAGTTACAATCCTCAAATGACACAGGTGTGCATATGCATAAATTTTGTAAAAATTAAACTTAATAGCTTATATTTCAGCTTCATGAAAAAAGTTCTGGTGATGGTTGGTGATAGTTGCACAGCAATGTGAATATACATAATACAGTGGAACTGTATACTTAAAAATGGCTAAAATAGTAATTTTATGTTATGCATATTTTTCCACAGTTAAAAAAATAGAGCTTAATATTTGAAAATTAAGTTCTTATTTAATAATGTCGTTCACGTGGTGTATTGAAGATGTCTGTCTGTAATCAATTTGCCTTTGTTTATCATCTAGCATGTGTTTTATTATCTTATGTAGGTCATCCTAAAAAAAGTTGTTAGCTGGTAAAATTATTTCAAATTTTGTAAGGAAATTGTTTGTGAATCCATTTGCAATATTTAAATATGCTTTCATTTGGATCTTCAAATGTATTGCCTTCTCTCGCCATCATCTTTTAGAATTACAGTTACATCATTTTTCCTTTTCCTTTGGTTTCCTTTTTTATTCACATAAGGTACTAATTCCTCTGTCCTTCCTATTCTCTCTCTTCTACAAAGGTACTCCAGCTCTTTCCTCTGCCCCCAGGCTTCCCTTTTCCTCTCTTTGCCTTATATTCTGCCGATTTGTCTCCTAGGACACCATTTCCCTTCTAGCAGTTAAGCATTTCAACTCGCAGAGTTTGCCTTTTCTTTGTCCTAGTTTTCTTTAACTCTATCCATCCCATTCCTACTAAACTATAATGCTCATCTTGGTCATTGTATTCATTGCTAGAAATGATTCTTCTCTGCTACTCTTTCTTTTTCCAGTTGAAAATGAGACCAGCCCAGAGCATATTTTGGAAGCAGAGACAGATGACAGGCAGCAAACTTCTTGGACTCACCTCCCAGCTTCCCTTTGATTTTATCAGATCTATTGACTTTATTGTGATGGCCCACCTTGAGTGCCTATATCGACCCTACCCACCGAACCACACATTCACTTCTCATTCCTCTCCTTTTAATACTTAATGAAGTTTTGTTTATCACTCTTTACCAGAAAAATGGTGCTAATTAAGATAGTTAGGCAGGTAGTATGCATATTAGTTAAGGGAAGAGGCATCAGACTCAGGCAGGGTGGGGTCAAATTCTAGTTCTAATATATTCTGATTAAGTGAACTTGAACAAATTAATCTCTCATTGTCTCAGTTCTTAGTTCACTTATCTGTAAAATGGTCATAATAATGATGTTTAGATAAGTATTTTGAAAATTAAATCAAATGCTCAACTGAAATCCTTAAAACTGGGCCTAAACTTAGTCTATTCAGGCTTCTACAACAAAATACCATAGACTGGATGGCTTTAAACAAGAGATATTTATTTCTCATAGTTCTAGAAGCTAGAAGTCCAAGATCAAGGTACGGGTGGGTTTGGAGTGTGGTGAGAGCTCATTTTCTGATTCATTGATGGCTGTCTCCTCAGTGTCTTCACACGGTAGAAGAAATGAGGGAGCTCTCTTGGGTCTCTTTTATAAGGGCACTGATCCCATTCCTGAAGCCTTCACCCTCATGACTATTCACACCCCAAAGGCTCCACCTCCAAATACCATCACATTGGGGATTATTTTTTTTTTTTTTTAATTTTTTGTTTATTGCAGTAACATTGGTTTATAACATTGTAAAAATTTCAGGTGTACATCATTGTACTTCTATTTCTGCATGGACTACATCATGTTCACCACCAAAATACTAATTACAACCCATCACCACACACATGTACCGAATTATCCCTTTCACCCTCCTCCCTCCCCCCTTCCCCTCTGGTAACCACCAATCCAATCTCTGTCCCTATGTGTTTGTTTATTGTTGTTATTATCTACTACTTAATGAAGGAAATCATACGGTATTTGACCTTCTCCCTCTGACTTATTTCACTTTGCATTATACCCTCAATGTCCATCCATGTTGTCACAAACGGCTGGATTTCGTCGTTTCTTATGGCTGAGTAGTATTCTATTGTGTATATATACCACAGCTTCTTTATCCATTCGTCCCTTGATGGGCACTTAGGTTGCTTCCAAGTCTTGGCTATCGTAAATAAGGCTGCAATGAACACAGGGGTGCATGTACCTTTGCAAATGGGTGTTTTCAAGTTCTTTGGATAAATACCCAACAGTGGAATAGCTGGATCATATGGTAGTTCTATCCTTGCTTTTTTGAGGAATCTCCATACTGTTTTCCATAGTGGCTGCACCAGTTTGCACTCCCACCAGCAGTGTATGAGAGTTCCCTTCTCTCCACAACCTCTCCAACACATGTTGTTTCCTGTCTTGTTAATTATAGCCATTCTGACAGGCGTGAGGTGATATCTCATTGTAGTTTTGATTTGCATTTCCCTGATAGTTAGTGATTTTGAACATCTTTTCATGTGTCTGTTGGCCATCTGTATATCTTCTTTGGAGAAATGTCTGTTCAGGTCTTTTGCCCATTTTTTAATTGGGTTGGTAGTTTTTTTGTTGTTGAGATGCATGAGTTCTTTATATATTTTGGAGATTAAGCCCTTATCAGATGTATGGTTTGCAAATATCTTCTCCCAATTGTTAGGTTGTCTTTTCGTTTTGTTGATGGTTTCCTTTGCTGTGCAGAAGCTTTTTAGTTTGATGTAGTCCCATTTGTTTATTTTTTCTATTGTTTCTCTTGCCAGGTCAGATGTGGTGTTTGAAAAGATGTTGCTAAGACTGATGTCGAAGAGCGTACTGCCTATGTTTTCTTCTAGAAGTTTCACAGTTTCAGGTCTTACATTCAAGTCTTTAATCCATTTGGAGTTAATTTTTGTGTATGGTGTAAGGTAAGGGTCTACTTTCATTTTTTTGCATGTGGCTATCCAGTTTTCCCAACACCATTTGTTGAAGAGACTTTCTTTTCCCCATTGTATGTTCTTGGCTCCTTTGTCGAAGATTAGCTGTCCATAGATGTGTGGGTTTATTTCTGGGCTTTCGATTCTATTCCATTGATCTGTGTGTCTGTTTTTGTGCCAGTACCATGCTGTTTTGGTTACTATAGCTTTGTAGTATATTTTGAAATCAGGGAGTGTGATACCTCCAGCTTTGGTCTCTTTTATAAGGGCACTGATCCCATTCCTGAAGCCTTCACCCTCATGACTATTCACACCCCAAAGGCTCCACCTCCAAATACCATCACATTGGGGATTAGATTTCAACAGGAATTTTGGATAGAAACATTCAGTTTATAGCAAGCCAGAAAGAGTAAATAATCAATAAATGTTTATTATTGTTATTATCTTTATTATTGGTTCTTATTATTTTTATGCTGTGGCAGAAATTCTAAAAGGTACCTTAAAATTACCATATAGGTGATTCAAGCATTTTAAATAGAATATCTTAAATATCACATTTGTTCATTGCCTATAGGACCCATGGGGTTTTGAACAATACAAAATTTACTAAAATACGGCATATACTTTAATTATATTCACAATTTTAATACAAAGTTATATACTGCGGCCATGAAAAATATTTTAAAAGTATCAAAAAACTAGAAAATACTTCAAAAAATAATTACAAGACTGTTTTTTAGTAAAAGCTAAAGTTATTTGAGAAAAGGCAAAAACTTTCACTTCTTAGGACAGCATATGGGATAGATTATGCAATATATAAAACATTCATAAATATTATATCACTTTGATTTTAAAATGAAATTAAGTATGAAAAGGACAAAGAGAAATTTATGACTAAATAAAAATGTATATCCAAAGGAAAGGAAAAAGTGGAAAAAGAGTTTAAAGGTAGTTGCTTAGAAAGGAGGGTTGCTTATGAGGAAAACTTGTGATCTTGGTATCTCAGTCACTATACTGGACCCAGTAGCAAGGAAATGTATTACGGTTCCACTAGAGGTCATGTTGTAGAAATTGTTGCAACCTGACATCAACTGGAATGTGTGATAAATGTATCCAATGAGCCCTCAAGGGACAGAAAATGGTTGAGGAGAGACAAATCTGCATGTCCCTGGAGGCTAATTTTCTCTCTCCTCTTATCTTAGTAAATTTGCAGAATTATCTCAACAGAGGAACCCAAAATCTGTTTAACTAAATTAAGAGTAACAAGTCCATATCTTTGTTCAGGGATGTACCTTTGTTATATGATCAACTACCCAATTGGCTGTTCTATGGTCTTCTTCCGAGTTCCCTATAAACATGTATAGTGGTAGGGAGATTAGGTCCTTCCCTGAGCACTTTCCATAGTGGTATCTGATACCCCTCTCTGAAGGGAGGCTGAGAAATAAGAAAGCCATGGGTCAAGTTGACCACTTTGCCTGTTAGTATCCCCATAAAATGTGCATTTCATCTTCCCCAGATTCTAGTGTTGTTTCTTTGTCACTGTTTACTAGACATACCATTTTTTAGATATAATAACATACAGTATATAGAAAGTAATGAATTTAACTGTTGTCTGTTTATGAGCATCTAAGATCGTGAGCATCTCTTGTTTTTCAACCATCTGTTATGTTTCCCATTTGTTCTTAGTAACATTATTACCATTGCAGAAAACTTTGGGGAACTGGCCTACCATTCATCAGTTAGAAGATTCTGTTGATGCTGCTAATCATATTAGCCCTGCCCCTCCCACTGGGAAATTGGAATTGGAAATGAAATTGCTTCAAATTGTGAACAGTTGATTAGAATAGATTCTGTCACTGCCTTGATGTTTTATATTAGGATTCATCTTATTATTTTGTTTAGGGTTTTTTGCATCTCTCCCATTTCAACTATTTTTGGCATAAATACACATTTATGTCAAAAGTATCATATAATCCTCTTATTGTCCTATTGATGACTATACATTTATAGTAATTTCCTCTTTTTTATTGCTGGTATTGGTAAATTATGCTTTCTGTACTTCTGTGGGAGAGGGGATGGTGTTTGTTTCTTTCTTTTTGGTTTTATTGATCTGTACTGTCAATATTATGTGAGTATTTATTAGACTTTTCAAAGGGCTAACTTTTGATTTAATTATCTCTAGTATACATTTTTTCTATTTTTTAATTTATCTGTTATTTTCTTTAAAATTATCTCTCACATTTGGCCTTGAGCAAAATGTGTGTATCATAGGTTTTCAGCCTTTCTTCTTTTATAATATATGCATTAATGTCTATAAATTTTCATCTACACAAACCTTTAAGTGACTCTCACATCTTTAGATATCTATGCTTTTTACACTTCAGTTCAATACATGTAATAACTTTCTTTGTGATTCCTTCTGTAAGACACGCATTATGTTTAAATGCATTGCAAATTATCAAATGTTTTGGGGATTGTTTAGTTATTTTTTATATTTAATTTCTGGCATAATTCTACAATATGCACTATGATTTCAGTTCTTTAACATTATTAGAACTTACTCTATGGCCTGCTGTACAGCATAAATGTTTTCTGTGTGTTCTGTGTGCACTTGACCAGCATGCAAATGCTGCAGTCACTACGTGTACTATTCATATCATTGTCTCGGTTACACTTCTTTATGGCATTCCAATTTTCTGTCTTTACTGATGTTTTATTTGCTTTTTATGCTATTTTATGTTAGTTACTTTTAATGTTTTCAAGATTTTATGGATACATTTTGAGGCTATATTATGTGCATATAAATATAAAATTGTTATATTTCCACAGTAGATTGACTCAACATTATGAAATGCCTTCTTTATCTTAGTCATACTTCCTGGTTTCAAGTATACTTTATCCTATTTTAGTATAAGAACACCAATGTCCTTAGGTTAGCAATGCACACATACCATTTTAAATACTTCTTACAACATCTTCATTTTGAAAGCAGTATACAAATGATTTTTGTGTGTGTGTCTGTGTGTGTGAATCTTTGCCTTTTAATTGGAACATCTGGTCTGTTTCTATTTAATATCATAATACCATCTTATTTTTCATTTTCTACTGATCCCACTTTTCAATGTTACTTTTCTTCTACTTTCTTACCTCTTGATAAATTATTTTTTCTCAATTATTTTTCAACTTTATTAGTTTACTAGTTAGACTCTTTCTATTCCTTTATTATTTCAATAGACATTATAACATGTACCCTAGCTTATTTTAGTCTGATATAAGTTATTACTTTTACCTCATTCCAAAAAATAAAATAGTCTTAGGACACTTTAATTTTATTACCTTCACTTTGCCTTATGTCCTATTCCAACCCAATATCCTTATTTATATTTATATGTATAAATATACACCTCTTCAAAAGATATTAGCCTTCTTGTTATACAGTCAATATTTATTTAGATTTATCCGTATGTTTATATTAAATTTAATTCTTTCTTTTATCCTAGTATGCCATTTTGAATCATTTTTCTTCTGCCCGAACGATGTTCTTTTTAGTGTAGATCCACTGGAGACAATTCTTCCAAGTTATTGTGTTTCCGAGAATATCTTCAGTTTGCTTTAATTTTGAAAGATATTTTCATTGATTTTGGAATACTGGGTCTTGGTTTTTATTTTTCAGCATTTTGAAAAGAACACCCAATTATCTATAGTTTCCGTTGAGAAAGAAAAACAGTGCGACGTTGAAAACTGCTCTGCCCTGAAGGCCTCAGTGTTGTTAGAAGCTGGCCTGGCGGCTGGGCCATGCAGTTCTCCTGTTGGGCATAAACAATCTGACAGAACACCAACTCAGAAAAGGTCATTCTGAAATCGTGATGAACTGAGACAAAAAATGCCACTTCATAATTTTGTCCAAGCACAGACAAAACCCGAGTCCTGTGCAACCTACAAAATATCAAGCAAAACCCTCTCTCAACTAATATGAGTGACTGCTTTTTTTTTTTACCGGTTACAGCTTTATTGCCACCTAGTTTGCCCTCTGTCTGAATCAGATTTACTGAGATAGCCAATCACAGAATAGTCTCTGCTTCCCAAGAGTACCCATCCAGAGTGAGGACCTATTTCCTTGGACTGTCTCCAAAATCATCCAACCAAATCTCAAATCTCTGATGAGTCTTTTTTAACTTTTTCTTACTGAGATGACAGATGGTTCCCCATGATGTGTGTTCTTGCAGAAGAGAGTAATAAACCCAAGTTTTTCAATTATAGGCATGTTTCACATGGTCTTTGCTCAATGGCATTCACACCATAATTTCTCGTGAGAAAGTCATAGTCCATTTTAATATTTCTCCTTTAATGGAAATCTGCCTTTATCTCAGGCTGACTTTTAGATGTTTCTCTTTGTATGATTCCATGTATTCTTACTACATTGGGCCTAAATATGTTTTTCTTTTGTCTACTCTGCTTGATATTTGCAGAATTTCTTCAATCTGTGAGTTGGTGACTTCAATCAGTTTTGAAGAATTCTCAGTTATTATATCTTCAAACATTGGTTCTGCTTCGTTGTTTCCTCTCCTTTTGAAATTCCAATAGTACATAAGGAAGGGCTGTTTGGTATGCCTGCCATGCCTCTTGTAAATTTTCTAAATGTTCTCTTACTTTTTTCTCTGTGCTTCAGTTTCTGTGTGTACTATTGACCTGTCTTTCAGTTCACTAATCCTATTTCCTTCTGCTTTAATCCTCTCTTAATTGCATGCATTATTTTTAAATTTAGTTATTATATTTTCACCTCTAAAAATTTCATTTCGTTCTTACTTTATATTAGCAAGTTCAGACAAATGTCCCAATCTTGTCAATTTTTTCTTGAAAATATTAATCACAGTTATTTTAAAATCTGTTTTAGATAGTCTTAATATGTAGATCTTCTTTGGATCTGATGATTTTATTGTCTATTATTTGTAAAATTTTATCATTTTGTATAAGTTATTAACTTTTATTTCATGATTGACATTGTGTATAAGCAATAATAAAGATAATTTGAGGTTTGGGTGACATTATCTTTTTCCAGGGAGAATTTACTTTTCTTGTGGTAGCCTAGACGTTGGGCACCCTCATACAATCTAAGTAGAGCTGCAGGTCTCGTAAGTCTTGCTTTATTTCCACTTCCTCTTTACTCTTACGGTGTAACCTTTCCTTGGATCCAAACAAGACTCTGCATGCCCTGCCTCATTGCAGACTCTAAAATTCAGTTCTTTCCCACCAACAGTCTAAGAAGATTGAAAGCTCTGCTTAGCTTTTCAGCTTCAGAGTTGTTTTAGCTTTCAGAATTGGGGAGCACTTTGATGGGGAAATGGGCCCTAAATGCCATGCCTTGGCTTGCCTCCTCTTCTTAAACCATATTGAAATGGTGATAGTGGGCATTCTTTTCATGCTGTTAAATTAAATATCAACTGATGTTATGTTTTTATATTAAAAAAGAAGCCAGATGAGATATATTCTATTTTCAAGTATTTTACTTAAAAAAATGTTAAATATTGTTAAATTACTATTCAACATCTAAAAAGATAATTATAATATTTATAGTAAAAAATAGAAATGGTTCATATATTTATATATATAATATAAACTGCGATAATTGTAAACCATACATACATTTCTAGAATAAACCCTACTTACTCATGATTATATGAACCAAATGGAGGTTATCCTGGAATGAAAGTAAGTACAAAATTCATAAGTGTTACTGTTCTGTTCTTATTTCAGAACAACTTTAAATCTTTAGAAGTCAGATTTACTAGTCAATAATGCCCTTCTTGGCATTACATAATGATCAAGGGAACAATCCAACAAGAGGATATAACACTTGTAAATATCTATGCACCCAATGTAGGTGCACCTAAATATATAAAGCAATTATTAACAGACATAAAAAGAGAAATAGACAGTAACACAATAATAGTAGGGGACTTTAACACTCCACTTACACCAACGGATAGATCATCCAAACAGAAGATCAATAAGGAAACATTGGCCTTAAACGACACACTAGAACAGATGGCCCTAGTAGATATATACAGAGCATTCCATCCAAAAACCGAAGAATACACGTTCTTTTCACATGCACATGGAACATTCTCCAGGATTGATCACATATTAGGCCACAAAACAAGTCTCCATAAATTTAAGAAGATTGAAATAATACCAAGCATCTTTTCTGACCACAACAGTATGAAACTAGAAATCAACTATAGAAAGAAAATCAGAAAAGCCACAAATACATGGAGATTAAACAAAATGCTACTGAACAACGACTGGGTTAACGAAGAAATCAAAGAAGAAATCAAGAAATACCTGGAGACAAATGGAAATGAAAATACTACATGCCAGAATTAATGGGATACAGCAAAAGCGGTTCTAAGAGGGAAGTATACAGCGATACAGGCCTATCTCAACAAACAAGAAAAATCTCAAATAAACAATTTAACAATGCACCTAAAGGAACTGGAAAAAGAAGAACAAACAAAGCCCAAAATAAGTAGAAGAAGGGAAATAATAAAAGTCAGAGCAGAAATAAATGAAATAGAGACCAAAAAAAAATAGAAAAAATTAATAAAACCAAGAGCTGGTTCTTTGAAAAGATCAACAAAATAGACAAACCTTTAGCTAGACTCACCAAGAAAAAAAGAGAGAAGGCACAAATAAGTAAAATCAGAAATGAAAGAGGAGAGGTTACAACAGACACCTCAGAAATACAAAAGATTATAAGAGAATACTATGAAAAGCTATATGCCAACCAATTCGACAATCTGGAAGAAATGGATAAATTCTTAGAATCATACAACCTTCCAAAACTGGATCAAGAAGAAGTAGAGAATTTGAATAGACCAATCACCAGTAAGGAGATCGAAACAGTAATCACAAACCTCCCCAAAAATAAAAGTCCAGGACCAGACGGCTTCCCTGGTGAATTCTACCAAACATTCAAAGAAGACTTAATACCTATCCTTCTCAAACTCTTCCAAAAATTGAGGAGGGGGAAGCTCCTAACTCATTCTACGAAGCTGACATTACCCTGATACCAAAACCAGACAAGGACAACACAAAAAGAAAATTACAGGCCAATATCACTGATGAACATCGATGCGAAAATCCTCAACAAAATACTAGCAAATCGCATACAACAATACGTTAAAAAGATTATACACCATGATCAAGTGGGATTTATTCCAGGCATGCAGGGATGGTTTAACATTCGCAAATCAATCAACGTAATACACCACATTAATAAAATGAAGAACAAAAATCACATGATCATCTCAATAGATGCAGAGAAAGCATTTGACAAGATACAGCATCCATTTATGATAAAAACTCTGAATAAAATGGGTATAGAAGGAAAGTACCTCAACATAATAAAGACCATATATGAGAAACCCACAGCTAATATCATCCTCAATGGTAGAAACTGAAAGCTATCCCTCTAAGAACAGGAACCAGACAAGGATGCCCACTGTCACCACTCCTATTTAACATAGTATTGGAAGTCCTAGCCAGAGCAATCAGGCAAGAGAAAGAAATAAAAGGGATCCAAATTGGAAAGGAAGAAGTGAAACTGTCACTATTTGCAGATGACATGATTTTATATATAGAAAACCCTAAAGAATCCACCAGAAAACTTTTAGAAGTAATAAACGAATATGGTAAAGTTGCAGGATACAAAATCAACATACAAAAATCAGTTGCATTTCTGTACACTAACAACGAAGTAGCAGAAAGAGAAATTAAGAATACCATCCCATTTACAATTGCAACAAAAAGAATAAAATACCTAGGAATAAACTTAATCAAAGAGGTGAAAGATCTGTACACCGAAAACTATAAAACACTTCCAAAAGAAATTGAAGAAGACACAAAGAAATGGAAAGATATTCCGTGCTCTTGGATTGGAAGAATTAACATAGTTAAGATGTCCATACTTCCTAAAGCCATCTATAGATTCAATGCAATCCCTAGCAAAGTTCCAACAACATTTTTCACAGAAATAGAACAAAGAATCCTAAAATTTATATGGAACAACAAAAGACCCTAAATAGCTAAAGGAATCCTGAGAAAAAAGAACAAAGCTGGAGGTATCACACTCCCTGATTTCAAAATATACTACAAAGCTATAGTAACCAAAACAGCATGGTACTGGCACAAAAACAGACACAGAGATCAATGGAATAGAATCGAAAGCCCAGAAATAAACCCACACATCTATGGACAGCTAATCTTTGACAAAGGAGCCAAGAACATACAATGGGGAAAAGAAAGTCTCTTCAACAAATGGTGTTGGGAAAACTGGATAGCCACATGCAAAAAAATGAAAGTAGACCCTTACCTTACACCATGCACAAAAATTAACTCCAAATGGATTAAAGACTTGAATGTAAGACCTGAAACTATGAAACTTCTAGAAGAAAACATAGGCAGTACGCTCTTCGACATCAGTCTTAGCAACATCTTTTCAAACACCACATCTGACCGGGCAAGAGAAACAATAGAAAAAATAAACAAATGGGACTACATCAAACTAAAAAGCTTCTGCACAGCAAAGGAGACCATCAACAAAACGAAAAGACAACCTAACAATTGGGAGAAGATATTTGCAAACCATACATCTGATAAGGGCTTAATCTCCAAAATATATAAAGAACTCATGCATCTCAACAACAAAAAAACTACCAACCCAATTAAAAAATGGGCAAAAGACCTGAACAGACATTTCTCCAAAGAAGATATACAGATGGCCAACAGACACATGAAAAGATGTTCAAAATCACTAACTATCAGGGAAATGCAAATCAAAACTACAATGAGATATCACCTCACACCCGTCAGAATGGCTATAATTAACAAGACAGGAAACAACATGTGT
This sequence comes from Ceratotherium simum simum, assembly GCF_057802395.1. Classification (NCBI taxonomy): domain Eukaryota; kingdom Metazoa; phylum Chordata; class Mammalia; order Perissodactyla; family Rhinocerotidae; genus Ceratotherium; species Ceratotherium simum. The sequence continues at coordinate 11,169,205 of NC_141927.1, read as the reverse complement.
TGGAGAGGATGTGGAGAGAAGGGAACTCTCATACACTGCTGGTGGGAGTGCAAACTGGTGCAGCCACTATGGAAAACAGTATGGAGATTCCTCAAAAAAGCAAGGATAGAACTACCATATGATCCAGCTATTCCACTGTTGGGTATTTATCCAAAGAACTTGAAAACACCCATTTGCAAAGGTACATGCACCCCTGTGTTCATTGCAGCGTTATTCACAGTAGCCAAGACTTGGAAGCAACCTAAGTGCCCATCAAGGGACGAATGGATAAAGAAGCTGTGGTATATATACACAATGGAATACTACTCAGCCATAAGAAACGATGAAATCCAGCCATTTGTGACAACATGGATGGACATTGAGGGTATAATGCAAAGTGAAATAAGTCAGAGGGAGAAGGTCAAATACCGTATGATTTCCTTCATTAAGTAGTAGTAGATAACAACAATAAACAAACACATAGGGACAGAGATTGGATTGGTGGTTACCAGAGGGGAAGGGGGGAGGGAGGAGGGTGAAGGGGATGATTGGGTACATGTGTGTGGTGATGGGTTGTAATTGGTATTTTGGTGGTGAACATGATGTGGTCCATGCAGAAATAGAAGTACAATGATGTACACCTGAAATTTTTACAATGTTATAAACCAATGTTACTGCAATAAACAAAAAATTTAAAAAAAAAACTAATGCCCTTCTTTATAAGGGAATTTACAATGTTTTCTTTTTTTTTCTAGAATAGTTTAAAATTATTGCAATTTAAAATATTCCTGTAGAAATAAATGGCACTACTACTTTTATTTATTATTATAAGGATTTTGTTTGTTTTCAGGCAACACTCTTTGGCAATTTTTTCATTTTTTTATTCAAATCAATCTGTTTAAATTATCCTCTTCTGGGGCAAGTTTTGGTATCTCGGTTTTCAAATATTTTGCAAAAATATTAGTAAAGATGTTTCTTATATTTGTTATAACTTCCTGATATTGTTCCCTCCAATATATATTAATTGCCAGTTTACTTATATTATCATTTTTCCCCAAAACTAAAATTTTAGTTTTATTTTATAGTTTGATATTTTATTATATTCTTACTCATCACTATTTTTTTCTTCTCTTTACTATAGTTTATTTTATTTTTTATTTTTGTCATGTCTACTTGAGTCCGATGTTTCACTTTTTTATTTTCTTATGCAAAAATTCTTACATTCTTATAGAACATATATTTTATGCTCTAAGTTTTTGTTTGTATACTACTTTAGCTCTATCTCATGATTCTAAAATGTATTTTCCTTATTATTATTTTTCACATATGTTGAGATTTCCATTTGCATTTCCTATTTGACCTAAGTTATGAAATGTTCCCCAATGTCCCAAATCCCTTACCTCTAGGAACCAAGCGCACTGGGCCTTTCACTCTCGTAAGAATAGTTTTTTATATCTCTGGAGTGTAAGATTACATTATTTTCATTTTGCTTTTTATATTTTATATAGCTTACCATTTTTTACATTAAACATGAAATTCCTTGATAGTGAAGATTCTTTAACAATCATAATAAAACATTAAACTGAATTTTTACAGAAAAAAATATTCTCTGTTTAATGATTGCATGAGTCTTCTAGGGCTGCCATTATAAAATACCACACACCAGTGGTTTAAACAACTCATATTTATTTCCCACTGTTCTGGTGGCTAGAAGGCCAAGATCAAGGTGTCCACAGATTCGGTGTCTTCTGAGGCCTGTCACCTTCACTCACAGATGCCCACCTTCTCCCTGTGTCCCAGACACAGGGAGATGTGTGCCCACATCTGTGCTGTCTTTTTATGCATCCAAATTTCCTCTTCTTATGAGGACACCAGTCCGATTGGAGTAGAGCCCAGCCTAATAGCCTTCTTTTAATTTAATCACTTCTTTAAAGGCCTTCTCTTCAAGAAAGGTCACATTCTTAGGTACTAGGGTTTAGGGTTCCATCATATCAATTTTAGTGCAGCCCATAATAATGATATTTTACATACATTATTCCTTAAAATTTTGGCTATGTATATGAGTAATTTTATAAAATATACAAAGAAATAAATGAAGACACTGACCTAGAAAATTAGAAATCATAAATTTATTTTATGTATCTGTTTTTATTTACATTTAAAATATGAATAATGATCTCAATTATTCCTTTGTGATCTCCAATAGAATATTTTAATATCCACTGCCTCTTCTGTTAGTGGAAGAGAATTCAGAATAACAATCTTCACTGAATATCTTCTATTAACATTCCATTTAATTATAGCAATAAGTGGGCTTGGGAATATGTGTCACAGAAAAAGATTTCCCTCCTTTATTCAATACATTCTAATAAAATAGTTATATCAAAATGTTTTTGAAAATAAAATTGAGAGGCAAGTAGAAATTTGTAGATGCTAAGAATATTTTCCTTAATTTTGACTTTTTTCCAGAGTGTTAAACTTAAAAATAAATTCTAATAATAAGTATGAAAAGATTTGAGTTGAGAAATCGCCCTCCACCACAATCTTACAATTGTTCACACCTTTCCTTTAATTTTCATTTAAGATTTTACAGTTTGTCCAAGTGAATAGAATTCACAGACATAAATAGAAAAAGAAAAAAGTTCCCAGAACTTGGAAAAAAGAAAAAAAATCATGACTTTGTTGAAAAAAAGAACCATTTAGTTATGATAATTTAGAGAAAAAAAATCAATAGAACTATAATAAGAAATAAAGCAGTTCTTTCAGTAAAATGACAAATTGTTAAATCATTCATATTTAAGTTTTTCAAATGAAACAGAATGGCATCCTTTAAAAATTACACAATTGAAGATTTTTTTAAACTGGTGTTTTTTCATTCCCTTAGGTGATTAATTATTAGTTTCCTTAATAAGTATAGAGTTTTCTTTTCCATTTGTACCATATACCAAAGAACTTAGAAATTATGCTGAGTGGAGAGGAAATGCCCATTTTTCTTTTCTTTTTTGTTTTTGCATAAAGAATTAAGGGAAATTACTGTTTTATTCTCTTTTATCAAGCACAGTCTTCTATTAAGTATTTTGAGATACATAAAGCTTATTTGCAAAGCCCTCAACATCCTTTTCTTTGCATTTTTTTCCCATCAGCCATAACTACCCCTAACCTGCCCAACTATTGTTTAATTTCCTGACTTATCCATTTCAGAATTGGCTCTGAGGTATTTACATGTTACACTTAGCAATTCTAAAGTGTAACTGAGTATCACTTAACATAAATATGTATGTAAATGATTATCACTTATTATTGCCCTTCTTCATATCTGATACTTGCATTAATTGAAATCTAAATATTAGGTGGGGAAGAAAGGAAAAAGCCCTAATATCAGACTTTCAAGTATAATCCACTATTATGAAAAAATTACTTAAGGGGGATTAGCCCTTCTCAATACCCCTAATGTAACCTTCACATAGCTGCAGTCTACTTATTTTGGTAAAACAGAAATCATTTTAGAATATGACATTAATTTGTTTATTTATTATGTGTTTCAGATGGACATAAAAGACAGAAATTCTGCTTATTGTCTATACCATAGAGTTCCCACAGGCTAAAATAGGCCTGATCCATAGAAGGCACTAAATAGTAATTTATTAAATGAATGAGTAAATATAAACCCCCATTTCTTTAAAGACTATGGAATTTTCAATTGTGTAAAGGAAAAAATTCAGATTCCACAGTGTGCGGGGAATCTGGAGATCCCCAATTCCATCCTCAGTGATTCACTAGTACTCACAGAACTAAGAAAAGCTGCTATAATCACAATTATGATTTATTACAGAGAAAGGATACAGATTAAACTCAGCAAAGAGAAAAGGTGCAGGAGGTGAAGTCTAAGAGAAACCATAGGGATGCACGTAATTCTCCCAGCAAAAGTGTGTGACAACACGGGTGAAATGTTGCCAGTGGGGGAAGTTCACTGGAGCCTTTCAGTCCAGAGATTTATTGGGCATCAGTCAGTAGGTACGCACGGCCCACGTGACTGGGCTCAGCTGCTCAGATAACCTCCCCACCCACCAGCAAAAATAGGAATTCACCTTAAATCACATAGTTAAGATGCATTTATCTGGTCAACCTGGCACAGCATGGCCCAAGGCCTCCAGGATACAAAAACACTCTTATCACACAGAATATTCCAAATTCCCAGAGATCATCATCCAAGAGCTGACCAGGAAATGACTTTGTCCTTTCCCTCCAAGGGCGGAGTTTGAGCATCCCAGGGCTGCTGAGTCCATCTTTCCCTCCTCACAGGGCATATATACAGGTTTACCCCACTATTCAAAGGTTCGCTTTACACTACTTCGCTTTTACGAAAGAGCTACATTAGTAGGTGAAAGGCAACAATAGCATTCCGGGTTTGCAGCCAGCAGTCACAGAGGCAGCGCACACCCCGCGCGGAGAGAGTGGCGCTGCTCAACTCCTTCTCCAGGAACTACACTCAGTATCTCAGCATCAAGTCGCCACAGCGTTGAACTGTGTCTGTGAGCATCTGTGCTTTATCTCCATCTATTTTAGTAGGTTATTTTTGGGATCTGGAAATGCTCAAAAAATTTTCCAAGTAAATTAATGGTAATTGCGTCTTCGCTTTCGCCATTTCGGTTTAGGAAAGGTTTCACAGGAACGCTCTACTTTGGGATAGCGGCATAAACCTATAAAGCTCTTTCATAATATTTTACCAAATTCCTTTTCTAGAACTCTCATCCCCCACTTCTGCTAATTCCTTTTATATCATCCCATGATCTGACTATACTGAATTACTTTCTTTCCCAGGACACATGTGTTATTAGATGTCTCCATGTCCTCAACACCCCATCAGATTAAACATCATGAGTCCTTTGGGAGCCTTTGGTTCACAAGTCTCATTGTCTGCTGGGTGGGCTGTCTGTGAGATGACATTCTACAAGTGGCTGCATGGCGTACTAGGAAACAGCCAAGACTTGAAGCTGGGAGTTCTGGATTCAGCTTTAATTTAATTTACTTACTGGCTGACTCTAGATTTGTCAAGTAGCTATTTTGAGGTTTTGAAGTGATGAATTTAATGTTTATGTCATAGGGAAATTATGAGACTAAAGAGATTTACTGACAATGAAATACATAACTAAAGATTTGATGAATGGGTTATATATGTGTTTGTGTGTATTTCCTAATATATTGCCTGCAAGTTCGATTTGACAAAGGATTTTAATATATACATGTATATTAAATTATAATTTTTAATATGTAGCACATTAAAATATCAAAAATACTATATATGTGTATTAAAAGCCTTTGTTTAAATCTAATTATCTGTTAATGCAAACTGTAGCAATAGAAGAAGAATTGGCTCTTATTATTTTTAATTGTATTTTGTGATTAGGAATACTCTGGCTTTGAATCTCTGTACAATGCTTTTATGATAAGGCAAAGGGTCACTAGGTTGTGGTATTCATATACATGGCTTCTTGTCTGTTGTATTAAGACCGCACAACTTTGAAATGAAGCAGAAATGGAGAATCATAGCGTAGCTATAATAGTTTTCACCTTTTCATCTCTGTAATGGATGCCAAAGCTGGAAATAAAACCAAAATCATAGGCTACCTTCCCCTGTTAAGCAGTCTGGAGGACGTAAGTTGAGCTTGCCCTAGTTCCCTTTATTTCTCTCTGTCCATAGATCTCTCAAATGAGAGGAAAACTGACACCAAGTGATAGGTGCTATGAAGGTCGCAAAGCCTCTTGGCCATACTCTGCTGAGTTGCTTGTATCACTTAATAGAGTTATTATAGCTAAGCATTTCATTGCCTATGCTATAGCAACAGTTTTCAAAATATGGCTGAGTTATTTCTAACAGACATTACTTTGCTTGACATAAAATTTATGTTTCATAACTCAAGATAGTTACATATCTATCAAAACAGCAGTAATAATGGAAAGTTAACAGAATGATAGCAGTCATCAGTTTTCTAGGTTTAAAGCTACTGTCAGTACATTTTTATTACAGAAAGTGTCTTCCCACAAGACCTGGTTATATTTTTGTTCACTGAATGGCCACTCCTATCTTTACCAAATTGAGGTATATTTATAACCTCATAAGTATTTTGGGGCAGAAAAACAAATCACTTGGTGACAGAAAATGTGTGGTGTATTCCTTTGGCCTGTCTTTCAGCCAAAATGTATCTTTTGTAGGATTATTAAAAACACTGTTATTACTATTGGCTCTTTTAATGTTCAAAGTGAGTTTGTATAAATCTTTTCTCAAGATTTCTCTGTCATTGCTTCACATTGAAAAAGATATTGAAGTTTAGTTCTGCAAATCCTTTCCTGTTTCTAGCTTATGTCATAAATCTCATATGGTACATTTGGCTTTTCACTTAGTGACACAAAACAGTATTCATTCTGTATCTCGTAACTTCCAGTAGTCCCCTCACTACTGCATATTCTCTTTCGTGTGTGAGATGTGTTGAACTCTGTCTCCTGTGCTTCAGGTCTCTTGATGGAAGGTATTTCATTGACATTGACCCCTGAAGATGACATTGCTGTATTCTGGTTAATTCAAGACCTATATTACTTTCTTCAAAGTATCTAGCTTATCATGTGTCAAACAAATGTTGGTTTAACTCTTGAGAGAATATAAGTTGCTGAATTATTTTCATTTCATGATAAAACTTTTTTATTTTATTATGCAGATGACTAGGGAGGAAGAAATTTCCTTGCTCCAAGGAAGAACTTAAATATTTTCAGCTCAATTAATGTGTGTGCTCATTTCAGAGAACAGTAGGTTCAATAAGGGAAAAGTTCGCAGGTTGCTTTAGAAAAGATATTGTTAAAATACCTTCAAAATAATAAAAAATGAACAAAACTGCTGTATCCTAAGAGGTTTGGGACTCTGGGTGCTGTCATTTTTTATTGAAGCAAATAACATTAAAGATTATATATTTGTATGTATTTTTTTGTGTGTATGTGTCTGTGTGTGTGTGTGTGTGTGTGTGTGTATATATATATATATATATCCTCACACCCACATTACTGTTGCTACTAATTGCCACATTTAGTCCCTAGGGATATACTAATGAAATATTTCATTAACATAATAGAAATACAACCAACAAAATAATCTGTTTCATTCAAAGTAAAAAGCTCATTTCCTAGATATGTCTCAGAAGGGAAACAAGAATAAATGGAAATTGTAACTTGCCAAATGCTCGATGGATGGACACATTCTATCATGGGATTTCTGAAGCTCTCAATATTGGAAATGTTTATAACAAAGCCAAATTCATTTAATTGGTAAAATTATTTGCAAAAGAGCAAGTAGTTTAATTCTTCAGGCATATCAAAATGTATCTTGGGAATTAAACCAATATTTAGTATTAATGCAAGATTTGGGGAATAAAAGAAAAGCAAGGTTTAAAATATAAAGACGTGCTGCATTCAATCCATATCTATATACACATATATATACACATTTATATCACATATATATATTTTCATATATGTTTATAAACATATTTTATGAACATAATTAGTAAGCAGAAAATTATTCAAAATATATGTCTACAATATCTATGATTTCCAAATTCAACCTTAAAATTCTGAATGAGATGGATTTGATATGAAAAAAAATTCTATCTGGGGAATTTAGTCACTTAATACTTATACGTAGGCAAATCTATTAATGTTCAAATGATTAGTACAAATTGATTTTAACAGATTCACATTATAGTTTTCTGAAATTTCCCTCTGAATATTATAAATAAACTTTTATATATTTGTGTTACAGATATAATAACAAATTATTTCTAAAAACAAGATTATAAAAAGGTAGGCTCTTCATCTTAAAATTATTTAAGTGCAGATATGTATTTCATGAGGAAAGAAATGGTCATCTGAAAGTTTCAAATAAATTAAGATTTTTTTGTTAAAACAATAAATATATATTTCAGGATTTAAGCATGATTTAGTTTTGTTATACCAAAGTTAGAAAGTTTTAAATAAATTCATCAAAAGAAGTCATAAATTTCAAGTTTATTACATTATTTGACAATTTGTCAATTAAGACCTAGTGAACATATTTACTTCTGGTCAATATGGAATAACATGGAACAAATTTAGTCTCCTGCATAAAGCAACCAAAAACTGGAAAAAATATATATATATAACAGTGGTTTTTCGAGACAGTGGACATCAGTAAGTGAAGGACAGTGATTCCTGAGAGACAAGAAAAAGTTGAAGTGAGGTCCTATGTTTGCCCGGCATTATTGCCTGGAGAGAGTTTCCAGGTGAGGAAGGGGAACCCAGTTGGAGCCCAATGGACTCCTGGAGTAGCGTAGTTGGAGTTGAGAGTCCAGGGAGATCAAGAAGGCTTGAGTTCCTAAGACAGAGCACTGGGGATGAGAAAACTGCACAGAATGAGAAGATCATAGATCTGAAGGGGGCTCCATGAAGAATCGAGGTGTGTAATGATCAGCGTACGCCTATGAGGAAACTCCCCAAAAAGGGACAAAAGTACATCTGAATTGGATTAGAAGTAACAGTGCTTGGTGACACAGAAGTTTGGGACTACTTCCCTTTTCCCCCAGCCAGACTGGAAAACCTCATGATGCACAAGGCATTGGCTCAATAATTAGCTCTAGACTAAATGGTGTTCTATCAACCCATAACAAACCTTAAAAGTACCACAAAAAGAATCAAATGATTTCTTTTTAACTTTTTTTTTGGTGAGGAAGATTGACCCTGAGCTAACGTCTGTGCCAATCTTCCTCTATTTTGTGTGTGGGATGCTGCCACAGAATGGCCTGATGAGCACTGTGTAGGTCGGCACCCAGGATCTGAACCCATGAACCTCAGGCCGCCAAAGTGGAGCAAGTGAACTTAACCACTACACCACTGGGCCAGCCTAAAGAATCAAATGATTTTGAAGTAACTTAAATGAGTCTCAAAATAAAGCTCAAGAATATTGATAGGAATACAAAACTATCCAGCACCCAAAAAGGTAAAATGATAATTTTCCAAATCTAATAAAAAATTATCAGGCATGACGAGAAGCAGAAAAATAAGTCCCAACATGAGGAGAAAATTCAATCAATCAAAATAGAGCCAGTATTGAAATAGATGTTAGAATTAGAACTCAAAGATGTTAAAACAGTTCTTTTAAGTGCATTTCATAAGTTCAAATGTTGAAACTAGAAAATGAAAACTACATAATGTTGAGTGGAGATATGGAAGAAATAAAGAAGATCCAAATTGAAATTCTATAAATGAAAACTACAAAATGTGCAGTGAAAAATTCACTGGGTGCATTTAATTATCCATTCAACATTGCAAAAGACAGAATTAGTGAAATTAAAGATACAGGTATAGAAACTATTCAAAAAGAGAAAAAATGGAATACAAAATATGCAAAAAGCATATGCAAGCTATGAGACAACCATCAACAAAATAGTATATATATAATTGTAATTCCCAAAGAATAGGAGAGGTACACAAATAGAAAAAAATATTTTTGTATTAAATAATGGAAGCTTCTACTTGTGAATAAAATGTTCATAGATATTAATTTTCCATGCAGTTCTCCTTTTGTTTTAAGACTAATATTTTCAAAGATACTGCTAATTATGCCTCCCCTTATAAATCTCAGGTTATTTTAGGTCCAGCACACACCCAGTCCCTTTTATTAAATTAAATTAAGCAATTCCAGTTATGTCAATTTGACCTCATCTTCTAAGGATCAACTAAAATCTACTTTCAGATAACATTGAAATTAAGAGAGAATTTACTTTTAAATTATCATAAAATTAATAATTTGACTTGGAGCTGTGAATTTTGTTGTTAAGTCACATATGCCTATGTAGGTATTTTATTTTAACCAATATTCTTCGAAGGAATGGTATGAAAGACTTTCAGAGAATTAATTTTTGTAAGTAGGTTAAGAAATTTGGGTGGAATTGATGAGGGTTTGGGTGGATGTCCCATTGTTGATAATAATAATTGTTTGTATTATTGTGCTAGTTGCTGATGTAGTGTATGCTTATCATCTGCCATTCACCACATATGCATCATCTCATTTAACCCTCCCAGTAGGTGAGTAGCAATGTGGAGACTTAATCCAGGCCTATATTTTACTGTGGCTAAACTCTGAACAATATCACTATTCTACTTTGCTCTAGTACATGTATCAATAAAATCTCAGTAGCATTTTGACAGATGTGAGTATCATTGCTTTTTTTTTTTCTTTTTTCTTTTTCCTTTTTGGGTGAAGAAGATTGTCCCTGAGCTAACATCTGTGCCAATCTTCCTCTAGTTGTATGTGGGACACCGCCAGAGCATGTCTTGATGAGTGGTGTGTAGGTCCGTGCCTGGGATCCAAACCCGTGTACCCTGGGCCGCCAAAGCAGAGCATGTGAACTTAACACTATGCCACTGGGCCAGCCCCTGCTTAGCGTTGCTTTCAAATCTTTCTCTCATCTATTATTTTCATTGCAGTCCCTTAGCCTATATTGTATGAGAAAAATCACTCTAATTCTTTAAATTATAAAGAAATATAAATGTCGCTGAATGCATATTATGATTCTTTATAAACTATTTTCAGAATATATGTTAATGGACTCCTTTAATAAGTCTCTATGAGGATATATAGAAATCTATGTGTGACTTATTATTCAAGTTTATCTTTCATGAATGTCTCACGCTTATATCCTTGCTTTCTAATTCATGTATTTCCCATGTCTCTTCATTTTCTGTGCCATGTACCTTCCTCCAGAGATGTATTCTGATTTTTGCTTCATGCTTCTGTATTTGGCATATGTTTGGCTTTTATCGTTTCAAAATTGGTTCTTATTCTTATTATAAATTAATACATAAAAACTGTGGACATGATTATCCTCAATGTATATATTGAATGTATGATGTTTTTAAAAGTGAGGATGAAACACTGAAATGTAGTAGGCAACCTTCTAATGGAAAATAATGTGGGTGTAGCTTCTTGTAACTTATGAATTCCCTCCTCTTAGTGATTGCTTTTCTACCAGTGGAGATATCATGGGATTCTATTTATTTTCTAAACCATACAACCTTGCTTCTTCCACACATTGGACATAAAACACAATGTCAATGTGAGAGCTATCGTACTTAAAACTTATTTTACCATATTTTTCTTCAAAGTATTTTTTATGCTATTAGAATTTCTAAATAAGTATAAAGTAATATACTTGCCAGTGTTTTGGGGAAAGCAATTTTATGAACTGAGAGGGTCTGATTACTTTTCAAAATTGTTACAGCTATTTCCCTTTAATAATTCCAAATAAGATGAGAAAATCAATTGTAAAAAAGAATAATGATACTTCAATGAAGGAGATTGTGGTTCATATTTAGTTCAATTTTATTGGATAAAATTCATAGAACTTACAACAAGATGTCTATCAAGGGTATCAGTTCTTATCTGCAGCGATATTAGTTTGTCAGTATTAGTGAGATGAATTTCAAGTAATCTGTTATTTATAGAAAAAGGTACATTCATTATTATTTCCATAATAATTTAATACTCATGAACATTGCAGTATATTTTCATACATGAGAGTAAAAGAGGTGAGATTACAATTAACTCAACAAAATATAAATAATAAACTATTTTAATTTGTTGAAACCAGTGATGACCAAGGTTGTATTAGTGACATTAATTATCTTTGTGCTTGTGAGTTATAGTCATTCTTATTTTTTCTAAATGACAGTCGTGATTATGCATTACTAAGGAAGAAGAAAAGGATAGCTGAAGAAAACAGCAAAATTATAAATGTATGGCCAATTAGCAAGAGGCACGGATATGTATTTTTTTAGTAACACTGAAAAGCTGCTATGAACAAATCAAATGCAAACCACAGTGCATGTAAAAGTTCCAAAAACAGGATTTATTTCAAATATTATAAAGCTGTTAATAATATTTATTATAACAGTGAACATTATTTGCCTGCGTGGTTATTCTTTAATAATTAAACTTATTAGGCAACTTAAATATTACTTTTGGAGTAGTTCTAGAAAACATATGAAAGTTAGTTTATCTAATTTTTTCTTGTAAACTGATACTGTTAAGAATTTGAGGAGATTTACTGAAGTTACCAATGAAATCTATATAGCTTTCTCCATTTATTAAGAAAAGTTGCCTATGATAATTTTAAGCTATTTTCATTGTATGTTTGGCTGGGGCATGTTGTCAAAGGTGAACATATCTTTGGAAGCGTCTTGCAGTTGGGATTATCTGTTAAAGACATCCTTACCAGAGGAGACTATGAGCCAGAGGCTGTAAGGCACAGATAAATGGCTGAAAACTAAAGACAGAGTAACAGGTAAAATGTCATGTCGTTTTCACAGAATTTTCAACAATTTTGATGGGAACCATGTATCTTCTAAAGTATATTTAAGAACTAAGCTGAAATTACTTGTTATCTTTTCCACATACGTATGCTTACTAATGCTCGTATGATTTATAATTTCTCCAAAGAACTGTATTGCTCATCTAGGCTGGTAACAATTTGAGAAGCATCTCTATGTACAGAACCATAGGACTTAACTCTCACTTTCAAAAATATGCCCTAACATTACTTTTTTTTTGTGTGTGTGTGAGGAAGATCAGTCCTGAGCTAACATCCATGCCAATCCTCCTCTTTTTGCTGAGGAAGACCAGCCCTGAGCTAACATCTATTGCCAATCCTCCTCCTTTTTTTCCCCAAAGCCCCAGTAGATAGTTGTATGTCACAGTTGCACATCCTTCTACTTGCTGTATGTGAGATGCGACCTCAGCATGGCTGGACAAGTGGAGCATCAGTGCGCGCCCAGGATCCGAACCCAGGCCACCAGTAGCAGAGCATGCGCACCTAACCGCTAAGCCACGGGGCTGGCCCCCTAACACTACATTTTAATGTAGGCATATGACTAATAAAATATTTCTTTAAGAAGACTAACATCTTATAGATTTCAAAAATTCTCTTTTCAGGCTTTGTATCTAAAATAGAGGTTTAGGCAATTCGGTCTCTTTTAGTTTGGCCGTTGTTGTAATAAGTCCCAGCTTCCGTATTTATTGCAAGATCCTCCCATTCTGTGTGGGTCAGCTTACCGTCTGGCAACCTTTCACTGCTGAAAATGTAAGTAACCGTCTCAATGTCCATCTCTGTAAATAAATAATGACATTGAACAGCAAGGATGTAGTACAATGTTTACACAGTGCTCTCATCTGACTCTCATCAGATATGCTATTACCATAACTGTGAAATAGTTTGCTCTGATCTGAGTCATTACCTCCTCTTCAAGTATACCTAGTCAGAGGTTAGCCAGATACCTATTTGCAATGCCATTCATAGACTATTTTCATTAATCAAGATGACCCTAAGAAAATTATTTCTATAAAAAATGTGCTGATTTCTTTCTCCACAGGGCTAGCCTAAGGCTGCTGTAGCTTGGACATTTGTTGGTTTGGGTGGACAATAAGTTCATCTCTCACTGGCCACGGTTATATAAAGAATAATGAGTCTTATCCTTGATTGAGGTTGCATTCTTATTCAAAAACAGGCAGGCATTCAGGAAATAGAGGAAGAAGACAGTGGTTGAGATCTGCCATTGACTCTAACAAGTCACATAGCTAGTAGGTAGTGGTGGTGCCTATGTCACTTAGACAATTTCACACAGCAAGAGAAGAAATAACTGCACGAATAAGGATCAGAGTCCTTTATTTTAATGCTAGTGTGCACCAATTTCTGAGTTAGAAGTGGCCAAACCATGTATACCCAGTTTATGAGTGATATGGGTTTATAGAAAGGTGTTTATGAGTCCTTAGAATATTGGAGTTGAAACATATGTCAAGGTTAGATTTAAATTCAATAATTGAGATGAAAATATTTTCTTATCAAATCTATTTTTACAAATCCTGAAAATTGCCAACAAACTAATAAAATGTATTTATTTTCTGTACACTATGCCATTTTAGTTTTTCTTAACTTTGATTAGTAAAAGATTTTTTTAATGAACAAATCTAAAAATTTGTTCTTCAAATTTTTCTTCAAGGATATTGGTGAAACCAGTGCATTTTGATTAACTTATTACTGAACAATGCATCAATTTTCATTTATAGTTAGGGAAATCTTTACAATAATTAATATTTTGCATAATTTAATCAATATACAAGTACTGATGTTCGATTGCATCAGTTATTGTGATACAAATGGGGCGTGAATAAGCCTGTATAGTTGAGATCTCAGAAATTAAATGCACATATGTGCTGAAAAACAAGTACATCCTAGTATTAAAAAACCTTAAGATTTGGGGCCAGCCCAGTGGCATAGCAGTTAAGTGTGTGGTCTCTGCTTCAGCGGCCTGGGGTTCACTGGTTCGGATCCTGGGCACGAACCTACCTAACACTCATCAAGCCATGCTGAGGCAGCATCCCACATAAAGCAATTAGAAGGATGTACACCTATGACATACAACTGTCTACTGGGGCTTTGGGGAGAAAAAAGGAGGAAAAAACCTTAAGATTTACCAGTTCTAATATAATCATCACAGTAATTACAGTGTAGTTATCGGTATCTCTGCTTCATAGATGAGAAGATGATAAGTTTCAAAGATGTAAAGTAAATTTACCCAAATCATACAGTTGGTGAGTAACATTCATTCAAACTGCCTTTTATTAAGCATTCATTTATTGCTTCCCATGCTAAGTCGTTGGGACTATTTAATTAAAGGAAAAAAAATGAATGATTTCCAGTCCCTGCCTTCTAGGATTTCATATTTTGTCATTTTGACTCCATATCTTGTCTTTTCCCAGCATATTATCATGGCTTCTCCCTGTTTATTATCGTCCAAAGATCTATAGGAAATTCATTTGGAGAATATTTAAAACCATGAGGTCTATGTATAACATAAGATTTTTAACCTTTATTTAAAACCAGTTGAACTATAAGTAGTAGGTAAAATTCCATCAATGATGCACATTTATACAATGTCATTGCAAATGACAACACTCCTCTGGTATATTTATATCAAAGTAAATACCTATTATACCATAGGAAATTTAATTTCTCCATGTTTCATTTTTCTCAGCTGACAAATAGGGATAATAATTATACCTATACAGTAGGATTGTTATGGGGGTTAAGTGAGTTAGTCAATCTAAAGCATTTAGAACAATGCCTGACTCACGGTAGGCATTCGGAAAATGTTAGGTTTCTTAGAACTTATTTCCATTGCAAGCCATAACATTTTTCAAAGCAGTTTAACTTACATTATTTAACACAGTAACACAATGTTAGGTGCATATATATAAATAAGTGTTATGTGTTCTTGGTGGAATGTCCCTTTTATCATTATATAATATCCATCTTTGTCTCTTGATATCTTTTTTGGCTTGAAGTCTGTTTTGTCTGATATAAGTATGGCTACATCCACTTTCTTTCGATTGCCATTGCTTGGCGCATCATCTTCCATCCCTTAACTGTGAGTCTGTACGTGTCCCTGTAACTGAGATATCTGTTTCTTGGAGGCAGTATATTGTTGAGTCTTGTTTTTTAATCCATCCAGCCACTCTGTTTCTTTGGATTGGTGAATTCAATCCACTTACATTTAGAGTGATTATTGACATATGAAGGCTTAATTCTGCCATTTTATCTTTTGTTTTCTGGTTATTTCCATTGTTTCTTTTTCCTTCCATCACTGTCTGCCAATTCAATTTGGTGCTTTTCAGTGATGTTTTTCTCAGTTTTCTCTTTATTTATTATTTGTGACTTTGCTCTGATTTTTTGTTTTGTGGTTACCATGAGGTTTCTGTAAAAGATCTCATTGGTGAGATACTCATTAATCTGCTGATAGCATCTTATCTCCATTAGCCTATGCAGGTTCCATCCTTTTCTTCTTCCCTTTCTATGTTTTTGTTGTCACAAACTATCCTTTTTTGTGGTGTGATTTTGTGACCAAATTAGTTATAGTTATTTTTGATGCTTTCTTTTCCTTTAGCCTTTATGTTATAATTGAGAGTTTACTAACTTATTCTGATATAGAGTTGCAATTGTCTCATTCTGTTTATTTATCACTTTGCTCAAAGCTTTGTAAACCTTTGCCTTTTTGTTTCAGGTAGGAGGATTCCTTTCAACATTTCTTCTAAGGCAGTTCTAGTGACGATGAACTCCCTCAGCTTTGGCTTGTATTGAAAGCTTTTATTTCTCCTTGATATCTGAAGGATAACTTTGCTGGATAGAGTATTCTGGGCTGATAGTTTTTTTCTTTCAATATTTTGAATATATCATTCCACTCTCTCCTGGCCTGTAGAGTGTCTGCTGAGAAATCTACTGATAGCCTGATGGGGATTCCTTTGTAAGTTATTTTCTTCTCTCTGGCCGCCCTTAATATTCTTTCTTTGTCATGAACTTTTGGCAGTTTTAATATAATATGCCTTGGAGAAGGTCTTTGTGTGTTAATATATGTAGGAGTTCTATTGGCTTCATGTACTTGTATATCCAGTTCCTTCCCCAGGTTTGGGAATTTCTCTGTTATTATTTCTTTGAATAAGCTCTCTGCAACTTTCTCCCTCTCCACAACTTCTGAAATACCTATTATCCTTATGTTGCCTTTTCTAATCGAGATGGATATTTCTCATAGAATTTCTTCATTTTTTTAAAGTCTTAGTTCTCTCTCCTCTTCCACATGAATCTTTTCTAGATTTCTAACTTCGAGCTCACTAATTCTCTCTTCCACATGGTCAGCTCTGTTTTCAATGCTTTCTACTTTATTTTTCACCTCATTAATTGTGTTCTTCATCTCCAGAATTTCTGTTTGGTTTTATTTTTTTAGAGTTTCAATCTCTTTGGTGAAGTACTCCTTCTGTTCATTAATTTTATTCCTGAACTCACTGAGCTGCCTTTCTGAGTTTTCTTGTAATTTGCTGAGTTTCTTCATGACAGTTATTCTGAATTCTCTGTCAGGTAGTTAGCAATCTTCTGTGACTTCAAGTTTGGTTTCTGGAGAGTTGTCGTTTTCTTTCTGTTCTGCCATGTTACTGTAGTTCTTCATGGTGCTTGATGAATTGACCCTTTGCTGGCACATTTGTGAAAGTAACCACCTTTCTTATTTGGGTAAGGCTTTGGTTACTTTGGTTCTGAGCTGCTTCTGGTTGTATTTGAGAGCCTGCACTTTCCCCACTCTACTGCCTCTGCTACAGGAATCATCAGTTCCCCCCTTGTGCTGCTTGTGCCTCTGAGGTTGCTGGTGCCTTGCTGCTTATGATGATGCTGCAGTCTCAGTTGTCACCACTGGTGTCACCAGGCTGCGAGCACTTCTGCTGCTTTCAGAGTTGCCTATGTCTTGTGTTCCCGCATTGGGTCTCCATGGGATCTCCATGGGCTCAGGTGCTGCTGCCCCATGCCCCACGTGTGCTGCTGTTCAAAGGTTGTCTGGGGGTACTGGAAGCACCGGTGCCAGGGGCGCTCGATTCACAGGTGTTACTGTCACTGCTGGGAATCCAGGGTCTTGTACATAACCTCCGCTGCTGGTAGAGTCAGTGTCAAGAGTGCCACTACTGGGGGCTGTGTCGCAAGTTCTCCTGTGATTCTTGAAGCCTCAGGTGACAGTTGCCACCCACCACCACTGGGGAGTGGCAGGGGCTAGGCCACCAGTGAGTGTTCTTGCTTCTCCTATAGCCTCTGGTCCCTGGTGTGCACTGGTTTGCTTTGAAACCTCAGACCGGGGCACCCCTCCCCAGCCAGGAAAATTTGTGTTTTGGAAACTTCCCATTGCTGAAAAGACTAGTGTCAAGCTGGGGGAGGGGAAGGGGGCTGGGTCACTGGCTCTGCTCTGTGTCCAGAGTCTTCAGGACTTGTGTGCCACGTGCCACCACTGCGGGGAAACAGGGGCTAAGCTGTGAGTGCGGTGTCTGCCTCTGCAGCCTCTGTTCACCGGCATGCACTGCCTGTGTGAGGACCCACACATTGGATTGCCACTGCTGGGGGAGAGAGAGGGGGTTGCTCTCCTAGTTCCACTGACTTCCAGAGGTCCAGTCCATCCACCTTCAGATGTATAGATGCGTGGATCTTTCCACCATTCTGTTATGCTGTGCAAGGAGTCTTTTGTTGGTCAGTGGATGTCTGACTGGTTGTAACTTCTTGGTGAGAGACAAAGGGAACAACTCACCCTGCCATGAGGCTGACGTCACACACAAATCTTTATTTTTTTGTTATGTAGAGAACTTTGAATTATATCAGCCCACGTATTACACAGGAGGTCACCTTGTCCCATCCTCATGTAAATACTAGGAGCTATTCATCTTTTATATTTTTTAAAGATCATATAAAATCCCACATCAATTTTTACACATATTTGACTTTATTTTGATATTTTAGCATATTTTAATAGTTCACATTTCCTTATTTTCTATGTACGTTGAACTGATTATTATTTTTATTATAATATTATAATTATAAATATTTAAATATTTATTTTAAATTGTATTGCCATAGCATATATTAAATTCATATATATATAGGAAAAAAGTTCTCAAGGGAAATATAAAGCTCTCATAGAAAATAATTGTTTAATGTAATATAAATTAAATGGCTATTCCAAGTAATGCAAATGAGACTATATTACTTAAAGGACTTTCTATTGTTTGGGCTTTATTAATATTTAAGATCAGTGACATGAGAATAAATATACTTGACACATTACTCTACTTGAAAGCACAAATGATTGTAACCAAAAATGATACACAGAGCAATGCCACTACATGTATTTTCTCTAAAAGTTTTCTATTTTGAGAGTCAAATCTATGGCAGAAAAAGGAAAGTAAAATTTACATCTATTTGACAGAAATATTTTTTCTAGACTAAAAATAGAATTAAAAGTCAAAAAGAGGGAGAAATATATATATTTATGTGTAAATATGTATGTGTGTGTATATGTATGTATATACACACACAACCAGGGTAATAATTTCTAAGATAGCTTTTTCTCCTATCTTAGGGTAGGAGGAAATTTACCAGGCTAAGCTTAGTATTTATGACAAGTTTCACATTGTCATTTTACTAATCCACGAATATAAGGATTAATCACATCTTCCAGGGGCACAATGGTCCTGTCAAGTTGAATTCTTTTTAAAAGAAAATCCACTAGCCTGAACATTCAAGATAACAAAAATCAATGTAAGTTTGTTAAACTTTCCAAAACTTGCAAATAAATATGTCTTATTGACACATTTTTAAAATGATGTAGTCCTGATGCAAAAACATAAATCACACTGTAACCTCAAATGGCATGTGGCCTATAATATTAATAACTAGCTTTTGTAATTTTCTAATGTATTTGAGCCCTTTGAATGTATTACCATTATGTACAACTGGTGCTATGAATTGATATAGTATATTACTATAAATGACAACATAATTAAGCACTAGGTAGATGGTGCATAAAATGATTTATCTTTCAATAATTTGATTACAAAATATCAACTGTGAAAAATACTCTTTATATCAAAAGTTTTCTCTTTTCCACCTGCCGATGACAGAAAATAAATTTATTACTAGTAGTTGAGAAGAGATTATTAAGTCTCAAATCACATTTCAAACATTTGTAGGTCAAATAAAATAACTAAATTTATTACTATTAAAAAGAAAATCAGGGGGCCAGCCTCGTGGAGTAGCAAGGTTAAGTTCACACGGTCCACTTTGGCAGCCTGGGGTTTGCCAGTTTGGATCCTGGGTACGGATCTATTCACCATCCCATTATGCCAATGATTATATAATAATTATGACCATTATGCACTATAGGTCTGACCAGCTCTGACTTTACTTATTTCAGTTTAAAGTGAAATACATATTGAATATTTCTATGTGCAAAGCAATAGACTAAATGCCGAAGAAATAAAGGTGGCACTGTGTATTACTAGTATAAGTTAGGTTAGTTCAATTCAACAACTGCTTTTTGAGCATAAACTGATGCTAGACACTGTCTCTGGCAGAACAAAATAAACCAGATGTGGAGGCAATCCTTGAAAACATTACAACCACATAAATTCCCAAACGGCCATGATCCACTGGGAAAAGCCAATGGCAACATCAGGAAATGATAATTTTACAATTATGAAAAAATAACTTAAAAAGTAGATGTTTGTATATTAATTACCCCTTAGCTTAAAATATTTCCCTGTAATTTTATAGATAGCATTCACTTGCCCTTGATCAATAATGCCAGAATTTGAAAATAATAAGGTTTTCTTTACTTGTGGCTTTTTCTTTTCCCTTCCCCAAAGCTCCACTACCTGGTTGTATATCCTAGTTGTAAGTTGTTCTGGTTCTTCTATGTGAGCCACCACCACAGCATGGCAACTGACAGACGGGTGGTGTGGTTCCACTACCAGGAAGTGAATCCAGGCTGCTGAAGTGGTGAACACCAAACGTTAACCCCTAGGCCATCGGGGCTGGCTCTCTTTACTTGTGCTTTTTGCCAGCGATATATATATACATGTTCTGAATTATATTTACTCAAGTATTAATGAATTAGGTTAAATTTTTATCTATTAAGCAGAGTCAAAACCTTGCATTTGTCTTGTTAACTATGTTATATCCCATTCAGGAAAATTATCAGTAAACAATCTTTTGAACCTGAATAGGTTGTATTATACAAGTTATCTATTAATAATTATTTCTCAGAAGAAGTAAATAAAACTGAAAAGCATTTGTTAACTTATTGGAATTTGTAAATTTATCACAGAAAACAAAGGATTTTTATAGAATCATTTTCTAAGGACATCAATGTGCTTTCTTGGACTACAGGAATACAAAAATGAAAAGTGTGATAGGCCATTCTTTTCCACTGTATGTTATTATTTATATACAACAAAGTAACACAGATAGGAAGAAAAGAGGGAAAAAAGAAAATGAATTCTTTTTCTGCGTCTCTTTTTACAAATTTTTTAACAAGACCACTGGAATCAAAATATGGTCTTAGCTACCATGTTTTAGCTTGGATCTAGTCATTTTAATGCAATAAAGCACAATAATTTATTTTGCCCGTGCCGTGAAAATTTCTTGTTTTCATGTTCCTTCTTCATATTCTTTGTATTGAAATCTTTAAACCTATAAACTACATATCCAAAGTACTTCTTAACCTATGACAATGATATATTTAACCTTTAGAGTTATCCCTCTAACATATCATCATTTATTTTCCTTTTCAATGCAATGTTCAATATATAATAATTTATTAGTTGGAAAATTTATTTGTAAGTGCAATTTAAATATTTGAAATTAGTGTGACGTGAAGGAAAACATAACTAAACTCAGTTACATCATAAATTAAAAGTGTATGCCTACAGCAAACACATGTTTGCTGTAATGTAGGCATATCATTGCAAACATACGGTAATGCTGTATGAACCATATGTCTTCATTTTCAGGAGAACACACAGAAAGTGTTTAAAATAAGTACATTATAAAAATATGACAGGTTTGATAAAGGGTACTTTTCCAGTAAATAAACAATCCCCCGTGAGAGTAAAACATGAACAACAGATAATGGTGTAATTCAACTAGAAATCTTAGCTAGTGCAAAGGGACAGTTCAAGTATTAAAGAGGATTACTACTACACTAAGGTCATCACGATTGTTTGTTAAAATAACTTTTAAGACCAGGTAAGTGTGTGTGCTTGCATACGTGTTTGTGTGTGTGTGACATGGTAAGACAGTTATGGTGATTCTAACCACACTCAGCAATGGCAAAAATCTCCTCTACTAACTGAATAGTGCTTAAAATCCCTCCTGCGTAAGTTGAAATATCAAGGTACTATCAATATGGTTTTCCAAATGTATACTTCCAAGTATATTTCCAAATACTATACTTATACTGAAATTGTAACATTTCAATAAAGGTATTCAATGATCTCAAGATCTAGCTGTTTTCCCATGTTATATATTCGAAGATGCAGACAGCACAATAATGGCCATATTCTTGAAATGCCGCAATGGTATATGCTAAACTGATATAGAGGTTTGAGCTCTTTCAGTGTAAACTCTAATTATTTCATTATGAGCCTTTCTACGCTTGTGGTGGAAGTGATTTTTTTTTTTAATGGCTTCTAGCAATTAGCCTCAATCCTTACCTCTGATCCCAAAATAGTTACTTCATACCCTGCCTCCCCACCTTGTACCAAATTTTGACTTCAAACTTAAATGTGTTGAAATAATAAGGGTAGATCTCATGATTGCAGCATAACTACAAAGTCATGACACAGAATGTTTGTGAATTATGGAGCATCATTTTAGGTTGTCTTAACATCCTTAAGCTCTGTTAAGATTCTTAATTCTAAAGTAGAGGAAGTAATTATAGGGAAAAAAACAGAAGCAAAAGTGAATTAAAAAACAGAGTAGGCATACTGTGTATAACTGGAAATGAGTTTAAATCTCACACAAACTATTCCTGCAAATCTGTAAGTAAAAGAAAAACAGACAATTGACATATGAAGAAATCTAAAAGAATAATAAACATAGGAAAAGGAATTCAACTTCACAAAAAGTTCTAAAAATGAAATTTAAAATAATGAGATATTAAGTATATATCCTACTTAAATGCACAGCTATTAAAATGAAGATATATTAATATATATAACCAGGGGCCAGTCTTGTTGCATAGTGGTTAAGTTCGGTGTACTCTGCTTCAGCATCCCGGGTTTGCAGGCTTGAATCCCGGGCGTGGACATATACCACTCATCAAGCTATGCTATGGCAGAGTCCCACAAATAAAATTAGAGGAAGACTGGCGTAGATATTAGCTCAGGGCCAATCTTCCTCACACACACACAAATATATATATATATAACTATATTTCATATCATATATATAATGCCAAGAAATAAAGCAAATTATCTTCATTATTTATCCCTGGGAAAGGGGATTGGAGGAACAATAAGACACGTCAGTACTCCATTTTTATTGAATACAATTTTGTATTTTCAAAATTAAAGTTTATTTAGCATTTATTAAATTTACAATTTTATATGAGGATGATTACTACCTGGTGAGAATTTTTTTGTTACTTTGAACAAGTACAAATTATAAACATTGTAGATATTGAAAAGAAATTTGGCGAAAATATCAACTACTTTAAAATATCGATATTATTTATGCAGTTTTTCTGCTCTTCAAATGTGAGAGATGGGTTCTGAGATGTACGTGTAAAGATGTTTACTGCAATATTATTTATAATATTAAAATTTAAAAGAATATGTATGAATTCCATATTATGAGATAGATATGAATCCTTTAAATTAGATTTGGAGAGAAAGAAATAGCCAAATTTATAGTGTTTAATCTCAGTTTAATAAATAATTGAAGTTTTATAATTTTTATTATATTTTCCTTACATTGTTTGGAATCTTTAGCTTGTGTATCATGTGCAGATAAAATATTCAAATTATATAGGAGGATATTAAAATAAAAACTGAATTTCATTTCCTTTCCAAACTCCAGGCTTTCAACATAAATTGTTCTATTGGCAACAATATTTTCTGAAATAAAAGTAAATGCCAGATTAGTTGCCTAGTTAGTTGTATATATTTTGAACAAATACACAAATGGAGTCATAGAACATACATTAGTTTGCACTTCATTTCTTGGAACTAGTTCATGTTACCACCTACAATTCTACTTTCTTATTGAAGTCAGTATATCACTCCACTGGCTACGTTTTACAGTTTAAAGAACAATTTTCTTATTCATGAACTTGTATATAATTTTAGATTTTTCTTATATTACATTTAATATTTCAATGACTAACCTCATAAATATACTTTAGTGTACTTCTCTCTATAATTGAAGTCAATTGACAGCTAAGCAAATTCTGGTTCCCAAAAGATATATTTTAAATTTTTGAATATATCGTCAAACGGTTCAACTCATAAACTCACAAAGTATGACAGTGCCTCACCATCAAACCATGAAGAATGTTGAATATTATCAAACGTTTTCCAATATAATAGGTAAAAATATATAACACATTTTTGAAATTCACTTTTGTTTACTTTTTCCTGAGCCTGAGCACCTTTTACTGTGTATACTAGTAATGCGTTTATTTTTCTGTGTATAAGTCAATTTAATTCTTCAAGTAAATCTGTCATTTTCCTAAAGTTATGTACTTTTTATCTTATTGATTTCTATTAGATTTTAGAATATTGTCCTTACACATATTTTGCAATTTTTTTTTTCAGATTTTTCTCTTTTCTCTTTTATTGTTCTAAAGCATAGTTAAATTTATTAGTAAAATCTTTCTTACTACTGGGCCTGGTGTCCTGATTGGTAATTCTTTTACACTTAAAATTACATAAATATCATTTCATTTGATTACATGGTTTAGTTTTTACTTTTAAACTTTGATTCATTAAGAATTTATTTTAGAGCTGGCCCCGTGGCTTAGTGGTTAAGTGCACGCGCTCCGCTACTGGCGGCCCGGGTTTGGATCCCAGGCGCACACCGACGCACCGCTTCTCCGGCCATGCTGAGGCCGCATCCCACATACAGCAACTAGAAGGGTGTGCAACTATGACATACAACTATCTACTGGGGCTTTGGGGGAAAAAAAGGAGGAGGATTGGCAATAGATGTTAGCTCAGAGCCGGTTTTCCTCAGCAAAAAGAGGAGGATTAGCATGGATGTTAGCTCAGGGCTGATCTTCCTTACAAAAAAAAAAAAAAAAAGAAGAATTTGTTTTATTGTAGAATAAGGTAAATAGTCAATTTGTTGGTTTCCAAATAGCTTACGAGTTAATGCTAACATCATTTGTTAAATAAACAATGTTTTCTCCACTTGTGTAATTACAAATTTGTCTTCCTAAACAAGAACACAATATATCTTTCAATTTAAATTGAAATTATTAAATTATTTTTTTTAACCCAAGAGGAGAGTTGTAAAGTACTCTTTATAGATGAGCTGACCACTACTTATTATGTAATTTTATGTATATTATAATTTTATCAGTGCTTTAATAAATGAAATGTGTTCCTCCGTTAGGTATTTATAATCAGTTGCTTGTCTGAAGGAAGCTTTGATTTTACATATTCTGTACCTAATAATCTTATCTAATTGTTTCCAGTTCGTTTTGGATTTTGGGTTTTAGCATATCTATGTATAAAATATACTGTTTATATAATGATAACTTAGACTTCTTACTAATTTTATACCTGTTATTTATTTTTATTAATTGCATTGTCCAATATATTTTTTTAAATAAAAAATAAATCAATGATAATACTTTTCTTGTGCCTGACGATAATGAAAAGCTGTTTTTTTTTAATATCAGAGAGTTATTGGCTTTAAATATCATATTTAGAAAAGAATCTTAATGCATAAAAAGCAACACAAAATATGGAGTCAGATTTCCTGATTGATAGTCTGACTCCATCATCACTTTTTATATAGCGTTGGGACAACTGCTAAAACACTCTGGGTTTCAATCTTTATCTGTTAAGAGGACAATAATAATACCTAATTCATAGGAATGCATGTTGAATAAAAGAGATAATTATTTGTAAAGCAATTAGAGTAATGTTTGACTCAGTGCTTAATAAATCTGTTTGTATATCTTGGTATATTCACACATGCATGTATATTCATATTCTTATATGTATATATAAACATTTTTTCCAGCTTTATTGAGATATAATTGACATATAACATTGTGGAAATTTAATGTGTACAATGTGATGATTTGATACATGTATATATTGGGACATGATTACCACGATAAGGATAGTTAACACGTCTATCGCCTCACATAATTACCTTTTTTGGTCTGTATGTGCCGAGAATATTTACACCTACTCTTTTAGCAACTTTCAAGTACGTAATATGGTATTGTTTACTATAGTTACTGTGCTGTACATTACATCTCCAGAACTTATTCATCTTATAAATGAAAGTTTATACCCTTTGGCCAACATCTTCCCATTTCCCCAACCCCTCAGCCCTGGCGATCACCATTCTAATCTCTGTGTTTCTAAGAGTTTGGCTTTTTTAGATTCCACATATAAGTGAAATCATACAGTACTTGTCTTTCTCTGTCTAATGTATGTCCCTTAGCATAATGCCCTCCAAGCCCACCATGATTTTCCTCTTTTTTGTGGCTAAGTAGTGTTCCATCATATATAATCTCACATTTCTTTATGCATTCATCTGTGGATGAACTCTTAGGTTGTTTCTTTAGTATTGTGAATAATACTGAAATGAACATGGGAGTGCACCTATCTCTTCGAGATACTGATTTCTTTTCCTTCAGATAAATGACCAGAGATGGGATTGCTTTAGCATATGATAGTTCTGTTTTTAATTTTTTGAGGAACGTCCCCACTGTTTTCCACCGTGTCTGTATTAATTTACATCCCCACCACATTTTATGTTTTCATTTTCACCATTTACCTCTTTTTATATTATGTACTATTAACAAATTATTATAGTTATAGTTATTTTTAATAGTCATCCTTTAATCTTGATACTAGAATTAAGTGATTAACACACCATCATATTACAGTATTAGAATGTTCTGCATCTGACTACATGCTTACCTGGACCAGTGTGTTCTATATCTTCATATGTTTTCATATGTTACTAATTAGCATGCTTTTATGTCTGCTTGAAGAGTTCCTTTCATTATTTCTTGTAAGGCAGGTCTAGCGGTGATTAATTCTCTTTTTTATCTTTTATTTGTTTGGGAAAGTCTTTATCTTTTTGGTTTTTCTGAAGGACAACTTAGTCTTGTACAGTATTCTCGGTTGGCAGATATTTTTTCTTTTAACACTTTGAACACATCATTCCACTCTTTCCTGGCCTGCAAGGTTTTTGCTGAGTAATCGATCGATAACTTTGTGGGGATTCCCTTGTATGTGAGAATTTTTTTCTCTCGCTGCTTTTAAAATTCTTTTTCGGGCCGGCTCCGTGGCTTAGCGGTTAAGTGCGTGCGCTCTGATGCTGGTGGCCCGGGTTCGGATCCCGGGCACGCCCCAAGGCACCACTTCTCCGTCCAACGTGAGGCCGAGACCCACGTACAGCAACTAGAAGGATGTGAACCTATGACATACAACTATCTACTGGGGCTTTGGGGGGAAAAAAATGAATAAATAAAATCTTTAAAATTCTTTTTCTTTTATTTTAGATAGTTTTATTATAAAGTGGGTTGGTGAAGATTGTTCTGGGTTGAAATTGTGGAGAACTTATGAGCTTCATGAACTTAGATGTCCAAATTGCCATAGATCTGGGGAGTTTTCAGCCATTATTTCTTTAAATAAGCTTTCTGTCCCTTTCCCCCTTTCTTCTTCTGGGACTGCAATAATGCATGCATTTTTTTCTTAATGGTATCTCATAGTTCATGTAGGTATTCTTCATTCTTTTTCATTCTTTTTTCTTTGTTTTCCTCTAACTGGATCATTTCAAATGACTTGTCTTTCACTTCACAGATTCTTTCTTTTGCCTGATCTAGGCTGCTGTTCATGCTTTTCTATTGCATTTTTCACTTTATTCATTATATTCTTCAGCTCCAGAATTTCTGTTTGGT
The DNA here is from genome assembly GCF_057802395.1 of Ceratotherium simum simum. Lineage (NCBI taxonomy): Eukaryota > Metazoa > Chordata > Mammalia > Perissodactyla > Rhinocerotidae > Ceratotherium > Ceratotherium simum. The sequence goes on along the minus strand of NC_141927.1, from coordinate 11,141,638 downwards.
TCTTCTTTATGATTTCTATCTTTCTGTTAAACTTCTTATTTTATTCATGTATTGTTTCTTGATTTCATTGAATTGTCTTTCTGTACTTTCCGTTAGCTCACTGAGCTTCCTTAAAACAACTACTTTGAATTCTTTATTGGGCGCATTGCATATCTGCATTTCTTGGAGTTGATTACTGGAAACTTATTGTTCCTTTGGTGGTGTCATGTTGCCTTGACTTTTCATGTTCCTCGAAGTCTTATGTTGCTGTCTTTACATTTGAAGAAGCAGTCACCACCTCTAGTCTTTACTGACTGGCTTTGGAAGAGAAATACCTTCCATCAGCCCTGTTCTGAGGCTCAGAATTTTTCTAGACGGGAGAAAAAGTGGGTCTCTTTGGCAGCATCCCTCACTGCTAGTTAAGCTGCTTGCTCACATGCTGTCACTATCCCCTGTGGGAAATATCATGGGCCAAGAAGGGCTCTCTTGTCACTGAGCTGTGCCTCGTCAGGGAGGAGTGACATGGGTAAAGTGAAACTGTCCCTCGTCCCCTCTTCAATTCATCCCATCTTGGATTATTTTTGCTCCAACAGTGTGCTGGAACTTCTCTGCTGGACTTCTACACTTTCACAAAGGCACTCTTGTCTGTGAGTGATTGTTAAAATCAGTGTTTTTTGGTTGGAAGATGGTGGAAAATTCCTATTTCACCATTTTGATGATGTAACTCCCGCAAAACTTTTTAATGTAACCATTTTTATTATATATGTACATATAGAATGATATAGAGATATAGATATAGTTTTTTTCAAACAGAAATGGCTGATCAAATGAAACAATTATTTTTTCAATATGTTTAGACATGATCCCATGATTGTTGTCTTGACCCCTAAATATGATGAGTTTTATTGATCATTTGTATTGTATTGAACAGCTATTCACATATCATTCTTTGACAGTACTGTAGAATTTTATTCACTAAGGTTTAGTTTAAAAATTTGCATTATTATTTATAAGTGAGATTGTCTGTTTACGTATCTTAGTAGAATTTTATGGAAGTCTATCACAGATATAGACAAGGACACAAATCATACTTGTAATAGCTGTGATAAATTATCACACAGTTAACATGTACATATACTGAACCCTCAGATCAAGACTTATAAATTTACTGGAACTCCAGAAGAACCCCACATGGCCCCTCTCTATCAATGCCCCTCTGCAATGATGAATATATTCTGATTTTTGACAACATATTGATTGATTGGACAATATAAAAGATTAGATCACCTTTTTTTTGAAATTTATATAAACAAAATCACAAAGTGTTACAATTAGTACTTTTCTTTTAATGATGTTTTATCATTAATATTACATTATAATTTTGGAGTTTGAGGATGTTCTTGTAGTCAAACACAATTTTCCATTTATAATTTCTTTTTCAATTAGAAGAATCAGTTTATATCCATTTGATCAAAATAATTTTCGTATATTTGCCGTGTTTACTTGAGTTCTACTTAATTTGGCACAGGTTGACAAGGTATAAAGATTCTCTTCTCTGATGTGTTTCCATTAACCCCTCCATCCTTTTCTCTGTCGCTCATGCGTTATGAGTTAAAGGCTGTGCTATTTGGTTCGTAAATAGTTGTATTCCTCTCTCATTGTGGATTGTAAATGTCATCTTATTAAAATTTCCTTTGTTACCTCCTTAACACCATTTGTCTAATTTTGGAGACATTGATGATATTTTAATTTTCTTTATACTTTTTTTTATATTTTCCAATTTTTTTCCAGTTATCATATTTTACTTTTAATTCAAGATTACATAAACCAATAAATATAATGTACTTTTTATTATTAAAAAATCAGTCACTTGCTTTTATATTATCCACTTACTGCTTAGGATCTGGGGATAATTTGACTAGATCATGTCTATTGTAAATGACTAACTGAAGTAGTTAGATGAACCGGATAACTTGCCAGGTGTCCCCTCTTTTCTCAAGTTTTTTCAGAGACGATAGTATTACATATCTGGAAACCCTCCTGTTTTATGAAAAGAGTATAACATAGTAATACTTTTCTACTACAACTACCAGTCAAATTTTGATGATGTCTTTGTAGTAATAAGTAGTAAGTCTTTGGGTAGATTCTGGATAAAAATGTGAAATGTAAAATAGTTGTCTTAGCAGATACATAATGTGATTGTCAACTTCAAAACTGTATTTCATTAGCACACATAAAATCATTATAAATTCTGAGATCCACAAACAAAATAACTTATGTAAAAGTTATTTGTACAAACACTTTGGAAAATTAATCTTCAGAATCACCTTTCCTAAATAAAAATGACCTATATAATTTTTGTATTAGTATAAAATATTTTGGGATAGCTATGGAAATATTGTATTAAACACTACTTCTGTAAATACAAAGTGAGCTTTTAATTTTTGTCATATAAAAATCAGTTCCTTCTCAACCTGTTTATAGTTTTGCTTACACTTTCATAAAGCTGCTTAAAATAAGTAAGTAGAAACACATAAGTGATCTTGTTAGATTTGGATTAAGTATCTAAATATTGTTATACAATTTTTCAAATGATATATTTAAAAGTATAACAACACATGGGCTGGCCCAGTGGTGTAGTGGTTAAGTTCACGTGCTCCACTGCGGCGGCCCAGCGTTCGCAGGTTTGGATTCTGGGTGTGGGCCTACGCACCGCTCATCAAGCCATGCTGTGGCAGCATCCCATATACAAAATGGAGGAAGATGGGCACAGACATTAGCACAGGGCTAATCTTCCTCAGCAAAAAGAGGAAGACTGGCAATAGATGTTAGCTCAGGGCTGATCTTCCTCACCAAAATATATATCTATATAACACAACACAAATCATCAGAAAGTTCTAAGACTCCATTATGAGGCAATTATAAAATTCATCATTTTAAATATTCTCTTCAAGATGCAAGTAAGATATAGAATAAACATCAAATTGGCATTTTTAAAAAAGCAGGGTCATAGTTTTATGTATGTCATTTATGACTTAAATAACTAACTCTAATTTAGTTTCCTATTCTATAAAATGATATTAATAATTTGACCAATATTCTCATGTATTTCTTGGGAAGATAAAATAAGCTTGAAAAAATTGTTTTAAATTATAAAGTACCTCTCAAATATTAGATGGTATTATGTGGGCTTAGTGACATAACTCCAATCGAATTCATTTAATTACTATATCTGTATATTCAGTCTATATTAAAAAAATATGGTTTCAAAATTCATAAAATTATGTTTCTGTTAAAATTGACTCTACATTTCTATTCAATCATATTTCTGGCTGCAGCATGGGACATGAGAGAGTAATTATTCTCAATTCTAGCTTGTACTTCACTTAAATTGAGTTCTTCCTCTATTATATTAATTTAAAATACTATTATTATTATTATTCGATGTATCAGAAAGTTTGTTGAACATTATCAAAACTAAATGATCATATTTTATTTCAAATCATGTCAATATTTATAATAAGTAATACATAAAGTAAAACTTCAGGTTAGATATTAACATTTAAATATAGATGTTATTTGCATATGCATATATAGTTTAAGAATGCATATTAAGAAAAAGATTAAAAATATATAGCATCAGGATTTCAATAAATATTTTTCTTTAGTAGCAACCTTAATCCTAATTCCAAAAGCACTTGTTTAGTACATATTGATAGAAACTATCTTGACATTTAAACATTCCCATTAGCCTTAGTAGAATCAGATGAAACTGTTATGTGTGTGTACTGTTGTGGGCAAGGTGGGAATGAATCTTTACTCATTGTCCCTGTATATTTTCCGTTGTAAAGTCTATTTACATTTTGGTTTGGTGATATTCACAGGCTCACTGCTGTGGTTGCAATAGGACATCTGGAAGAATTTTAATAGGTTAGAAAAAAGTAGAAAGTACAAATATTGCTGAGTCTCCCCCAGCAATTTGTGACATCTACATACTAAAAAGACTGGTTCTTTTATACCACATGGATAAAATTTTTCTGTTATACACATTTTTCAACTGCTATTTTGTATTCTGAGAAATCAAGATAATGGCTTTTGGGGACCTTCACAAGAAAGAAAATTCTCACCATGAACAAAAAGACAACAAACCGTGCATTTAACGCTTATCTATCTAAATACGTTATAATGTATCAAGGCCTCCTTTTTTTTAATGAAAATAACTTACTTTTACTTTTCAACGTATTAAAAGGTAAACTGAGGTACATTAAAATTTTGAAGAGTTTATTTGAGCAAACATCTATTTGAATTGGGCAGCGCCAAATGAAAAATGGTTAGGAGCACTCCACCAGCATGTGCTGGGGAAAAGCTTTTATAGAGAAGACATGGAAACAAAGCAAAGAAATTATTTAACTGGCTATAGCTTAAGCAATTACCTTATTTGGGAAAAACTAGTTGACTGTTTATAATTAGTTGTTCTTAAGTTTTGTATGCTTGGATATTAGTGCATTGACTGGCTTAGGTTTCAGTTTACTATGTAGGCTACCAAGTCCTCAGAGCCACCTCAGTCTATTGACTTCCTTGTTTAACTACTTTAACATTTCCCCTCTTTTGGTCACCCTACCCTACATGAGATATTCAGCAAAAATTTGGTATTAGCACCACTTTCAGTGACCATCTAGGTTAAGTTGCTCTTGTCTAATTGTGAAACTTATAGGTTATGAGGTCAGGTCTGTGGAAGAATTGTTTTTGCTGTTCATCTCATTGTTCATCTGGTTTCTGTTGTGCTAAGCTCAGTGAAAGCATCTGATGTGCTGATGAGGGCTGTGAACATATTTTTAAGACCCTTGGGTGAACACAGCACACCAAGGAGACTACGGTGGTGACTACCAAGAGACTGAAGTGTGCTTCTTAGCCAAGGCCGCCATGTTGGTATACCAGTTGGTATCACATAAATCAAAGAAGGTACCTGATGGGGCACCAACTAGATTTAGCCAAATGGCTTAATTTCTTGTTTTTGAGTTTCTACAATACCAGAGCTGTTGATCCAGGTGCAGTAGGTAGTATTTGCTATGGTAAAGACTCCTTGCTCAGTCAACAAGTAATCTAAAGCAATGCTATTATCTTTTTTTTTCTTTTTTTTTGTGAGGAAGATCAGCCCTGAGCTAACATCCATGCTAATCATCCTCTTTTTGCTGAGGAAGACTGGCTCTGAGCTAACATCCACTGCCAATCCTCCTCCTTTTTTTCCCCAAAGCCCCAGTAGATAGTTGTATGTCATAGTTGCACATCCTTCTAGTTGCTGTATGTGGGACGCGGTCTCAGCATGGCCGGAGAAGTGGTGCGTCAGTGCACGCCCGGGATCCGAACCCGGGCCGCCAGTAGCGGAGTGCACGCACTTAACCGCTAAGCCACGGGGCCGGCCCGCTATTATCTAAAACTACCTTATCAGCTCAAAATAATCCTATGCCAAAGAGGCATATTTTGGGGTGGTATATTCTGCTACCCTTCATTCCCTGCCTTTGAAATTTCCCCAACAAGTTTCACAGTCCAGAAGTTTATTCGGTAGATTGCTTCATCTCATTGAACCAGTCTTTTAGTCCTGAGATTAGGTCAATTCAGTGAAACAGTTGCCTCATTTAAGGAGATGGTACTTCAGTCAGACTACCAAAGTTAGGCCTATATGGTGCGAGCAATCATGTATTTAATAAGAGGCGTTTCTATGGAAACAAAAGAAAAAGAAAGGCTAACAATTGGAGCAGACTATAAATCAGTTTCTGAGTCCAGAGGGCAGCCAGTTGAGATTCCCAGATGGCAGGTTCCTGAATGTTAGACTTGAAGCATCTTTTGTACTTTGAATGTCTCCGGTGATGTCATCAGATGTTCTGGTGAACTTTCTGAGTGGCCCACACTGCAACAGGCGCAAAGGTTGTCCACATATGAGCTGTTGTCGGATTTCTCTGAAATTTATATCAAGTCATCCAGCTTCAGTTTGCAGGGCTTTGAGGAAAGGGCAGTTTTGTTCTTAGTGATTAAAGTCAGAAGGGTGGAGGAAAATTGGAAAGGCTAGCTTGGAGAATTGTAGCCAGATATTTGAAGAAACTAAAGAAGATCAGGATCCAGTCCCAGAATAGTGGTTTTATGTATATTCTCAAATATGATATTCTAGATAAAGCTCTGGTGATATCTAAGGGGCTACATTGATGCCATAAAGTCAACCTTAGTTTTCTAAAAGTGTCTAGTAGTAAGGAAATTTAGATTAGATTTTTTAAAGCCTCTTTAGGCTAAGAAGCCAAGCCAAGGAGCTGCCCAACTGTGTCCTGTTACAGGGAAAATGGATTCTTATTGAACTTATGCAAATACCTATAGTTTCAGGAAAAATAAGAATACTCAATACTCAAACACTTTTGCAAAAGCATCAGAGTGAAATAAAAAATGTCTGTAAATGACAAAAGACTTAAAAGTGGCCATGATTAAAGATTTGATAAGAGTTCATTGTAATGCAATTGAGATGGAAATTTCATTAGTTCTGTGACATGCAACATTTTAGGATAGTAACTGGAATTTAACTGATAACATTATACCAGGACATATCAGATCTCTAGGGATTTCACACAATTTCTGGAACACTTGTATTAATAACATGTATCTATGCAAATAAACCTAAGGAAGATTTAGCATCACTTCTTATTTGACAATGCTTCCCACACAATTTAACATATCAAATGAGTCTAATTAGTTCAACATCTCTCCTTCTACAAGGAGAACAAATTTTTTTTGAGATTTTTCAAGGACCCTCTGGAAAAATCCCAAAGCTATTTTGAGGTCAAAAAGACTTAATTTGAAATTTTATTTTGTGAAGTTTGTAAAAAATATCAAAAGGTTTCAAACACTTGATTAAATAGGATCATAAGTCACTGTAAAATAACACATAGTTACCCATTTGACCAAAGTGACAAACACAGACAGTTACATAGTTGTAAAAAACACTTTGATCTTTTAACATAGAAGACTCACTTCTTTCAAGTAATCAAAGACTGGATAAAGACAACGTGAAGCGTAGAAAATTATTTTGGTAAGATACAAAATCTTTGCCTTCCAAGTAGATTACCCAAAAGACAAAGACAAACCTTTCACAATCTCTTATCAAGAGCAGACCAACAGTCCAAGAAAGCTTTGTCCTTTTAACATGTGAAAGAAAATTAAATTTTAGTTTTACATAGGCACACTATTGATATTAAAGCTTATTTATAAAACCCTTACAATAAATGCATTCAATTTTAGCCAGCTTGACCACATAAGGTTTTCTCCCTCTCTCCCAACTTTCTATCCCCATTTAGCTTTTGTATTTTATTCTCTTCTTTTCTCATTCCAAAATAACCAGTTATTATACTTTAAGACAAAATTACTTTCTTTCCCCTTTTAAAAAAATGTGTCTCCATACCTAATACCTTTTCTTATTTTTTTTTTATTTTTATTTTTTGTGAGGAAGATCGGCCTTGAGCTAACATCTGCCAATGCTCCTCTTCTTGCCAAGGAAGATTGGCCCTGGGCTAACATCCATGCCCATCTTCCTCCACTTTATATGGGACGCCGCCACAGCATGACTTGACAAGCGGTGCATCAGTGCAGCCAGGATCTGAACCTGCAAACCCTGTGCCGCTGCAGCGGAGTGCGCGCACTTAACTGCTTGTGCCACCGGGCCGGCCCCTAATACCTTTTCTTATTAAAAATACATCCTACTTTCCTTGCATACAGAGTTGTCTTTATTATTTTTATTAACATCTTTAGTTCCTCTATCATAAGAAGCCAAAAGTAGATAAACATCTGTTCAGTAATTAATATTTCAATATTTTACCTTTTTTGGAAATGATCTAGTTATTCAATGAATATCTGTTATTTAACTTAGCTTCATATAACTTTAAGGCTTCAAGTTACCAAAACGATTTTGGAAACTGTTTTTGTTTTTGTTTTTCTGAGAAAGGTTTGCCCAGAGCTAAGATCTGTTGCCTATCCTCCTCCTTTTTTTGCTTGACAAAGATTAGCCCTGAGCTAACATCTGTGCTAACCTTCCTCTATTTTGTATGTGGGTCACCACCACAGCATGGCTGATAAGTGGTGTAGGTCTGCACCTGGTATCCAAACCCACGAACTCAGGCTGCCAAAGCAGAGCATGCCAAACTTAACCACTACAACACAGGGCCAGCCCCCTGGAAACTGTTTTTAAGTAGACATACCATAAAACATAGTTATTGTTGAAAAGTTTATTTATAAACTTTTACTTACATCTATTTAATTCACTCATTCTTAACTATTATGCGTACACTACTCATGAAAATTTCACAAGACATTAAACAAATAGCCTCATCATAAATTATTTTCTTGCTGACATATTTTGTAACACAGAGGTAATATGAGCTTATTTGACCAACAAACCCTGGTGGAATAAAAGTTGTATCTCTGCATTATATTTAATGATAACCCTGAAGACATGCCTGTTTTAATTAAGCTAACAAACTTAAATTAGATGTTATTTACTGAAGATTATCCAAGATTACATGAACTTGAAAAACATTTGGGTTAGATTTTATATTTCTGAAAGAATACTTAATTTTATATAAGTGCTTATTTTTTGTTAAGCCAATTAAATACAGTCATGGGTCGTTTAGCCAGTCATGGGATACATTCTAAGAAATGCGTTGTTATGAGACACCCTCATTGTGGAAACTTCATAGAGTGTACTTACGTAAACCTGGATGGTATAGCCCACTACACATCTAAGCTATATAGTGCTAATCTTATGGGACCACAGTTGTATATGTGGTCTGTCATTGACTGAAACATTGTTATGTGGTGCACGACTGTAGAGCTTTTTCACAATACCAGCAAGATATAGAAAAATAATACATGTATATAGACATACATAACCATACAGGCAGATACTTTTACAATTTTAGCCATGAGACAGGAATGATAATACAAAACTTACTCGTTCATAAAAGAACAGTTCGGGGGGCTGACCCCGTGCCTTAGCAGTTAAGCGTGCATGCTCCGCTACTGGCGGCCCGGGTTCAGATCCCTGGTGCACACCCACGCACTGTTTGTCTGACCATGCTGAGGTGGCATCCCTCATACAGTAAATAGAAGGATGTGTAACTATGACATACAACTATCTACTGGGGCTTTGGGGAAAAAAAAAAAAGGAGGAGAATTGGCAATAGATGTTAGCTCAGGGCCAGTCTTCCTCAGCAAAAAGAGGAGGATTGGCATGGATGTCAGCTCAGGGCTGATCTTCCTCACAAAAAATAAAAAATAAAATAAAAGAAAATAAAATAAAAGAACAGTTGTATCCAAACTGTTTCTGGGAGTTGGAATTAGTTATTACCTGCTCATATGGCTAAAGCTTTTTACTAATATTTGTGGAGAAAACAAAATTTTCTATTTGTCTTTTGTAAGGAATCTTTTAAAGAGGCAATTTTTAATTCATTTAGTCTCTTAGAAATTTCTGCATACCAATCAAAAATGCATCCCATTGTTTTTAGGTGATTCAGAACACTTTTTTCTCTAGGGAACCTCATAAATGGTTAAGCTTATCTAGGTTAAAAGTTCCCCACTGCAGCCACTGCAATTCAAGATTATCTTTGGTAATGTTAACCCACTTGTTCAGAAAAACACAGGTTGGGCCCATAATTTCTTTTTTTTGCTTTTTTTGATGAGGACTAGCCCTGAGCTAACATCCAATGCCAATCTTCCTCTTTTTTTTTTTTTGCTGAGGAAGACTGGCCCTGGGCTAACATCCGTGCCCATCTTCCTCTACTTTATATGGGATGCCGCCACAGCACAGCTTAACAAGCAGTGTGTCGGTGCGTGCCCGGGATCTGAACCGGCGAACCCCGGGCTGCTGCAGTGGAGCAGACACACCTAACTGCTTGCGCCACCAGGCCAGCCACGGGCCCATAATTTTTATACATATAGTTGGCCAGCATCCCAGATGGAAGAGTCCCAGACTCTTTGGACTTGGGAGAACACATTTTCCTTTTTGTTTCGTTAAAAAAAATTGCCTACCTAAAGTCTCACACTGGACCCCATCCGGGTTAAGTCAGACCCGGTCCAGGAAAAGAAATGCTCAAATAAAGCCAGAGAGGTCATAACAGGAAACTGTGGAGCTTGGATCTGAGAGGACCTTCGAGGACCTTCAGGTGCAGTGAGAAAGCAGTGAGTGCAGCGGGCTCAGTATGTGCCTTTGCCTGACTGCTCATTGCTCCCAGAGGTCATGGAGCGTCTCCTTCAAATCCTGCTTCTGAAACCAGAATTTATAAAAGATAAACTGAGAGGCCAGCCCAGTGGCATAGCGGTTAAGTTTGCGTGCTCTGCTTCTGTGGCCCGGGGTTCACTCATTCAGATCCTGGGCGCAGACCTACACACCGATCATCAAGCCATGATGAGGTGGCATCCCACATAGAAGAGCTATGAAAGCTGTACAACTAGGATACACAACTGTGCACTGGGGCTTTGGGGAGGAAAAAAAAGATAAACTGAGGTACATTAATATTTTGAAGAGTTTATTTGAACAAACGTTGATTCCAATCAGGTAGCTGCCAAATAGGAGATAGTTAGGAGGGCTCCACTGACAGGGGCTGTGGGAAAGGCTTTCATAGAGAAGGCAGGACGCAAAGCAAAGCAATTAGATTAGACTGGCTATAGCTTATCAATTGCCTTATTTGGGAAAGCCTGGTTATCTCTGATTAGGTGTTCCTAAGCTTCGCTTTCTCGGATTTGAATGCATTTACTCAGGCTTCGGTTTCAGTTTGCTTACATAGGCCACCAAGGCATTGGAGCATCCTCAGTCTAATGGCCTCCTGTTTAATCACTTTAACAAAGATATTGTTTTCAAGTACAGTGCTATTTTTTAAGTAAGTAATAGCTCTGAATTATTTAGATCGAATGTTATTACTCTCTGCAAACGCAGTTAAAATGACATACAATGCTGGAAAATTTGGGGGAAAATCAGGGTATATTTTTAACTGAATCCTCAAAATTTAAGTAAATGTTAGTTTGTGTTTGAATTCATAGCAACATATTCTTCTAAGTTTGTCAATCTGGCAAAGGGGTGACCATAAATTTGTACTGTATTTATTACTTAGAAATTTATTTTCTAATAGCCTGAAATTTAAAAATTAACACATATGTCTATTACCTGCTGGGCATTTTTCCTTTGATCTTGCCTTCTGCTTTAACTACTTTATTATATGTGAGTTTTTGTTTTAAAGCAACTGTGAAATAAATTTGGCTTAGTTTTATTGTATTTGACCTCAATGAGCTGTTAGGAGAAATAACTTGTAAAAGAATAATTACAATATAATTTTAGTGCTGTGAAATAAGATGCTCGAGATACAATAGGAGTACATAGAACATACACATTCAAACACAGAGGGTGGGTTCGGTTTCCTGGAGACGATGCATTTTATAGGCATTAATTAGGTGCAAAACCAGGAAAGGAGAAGAGGAGAGGTCTTAATCATTTTAAAGAAAGAGTGGGGGGACAAACCCATTAGCTCAAACGTGGCCCTCCCAGCCGAACTCTTCCCCATATCCTCAATTAAATAGTCAGTGATTGCACCATCAAAGAGTTTTCCCTTCCCCAAGATTTTAAAATTAGCATTAGTGTTCTGTTGATAAAGGCTATTAGTTAGCTTCAAGATAATTGTCATAATGTATCTAGTAGCCAAGAATTCCGCGACCTAGTAGGAGAAATGACTTGTGGATGAAGTCTTCCTATATATCCAATGATGAAATTCCAATTTTTACAGTTTTTACTTAGTGAACTTTTATTAATCACTCAAGGTCCAGCTCAAATGTTTCCTTATTTTTTTACATGATATCATTAATGCCCTACTGTGCTCTCAAATCACAATACAATTGCTTCTAATTTATTATAGTATATTCATCAATCAATTCATTTTCAGTGGTCAGAATTAGATTTTAAAAAGCTATGATTCTGAACGTTTCTTTTGATTCACTGAGCAGTAGAATTGAAATTAGGTGCTTTCTCCATTCATCTCAATATTAAGATGACATTTGAGCTACAAAGCTTGGGAGCAATAGAAATTTGCCTTGGTATAAACACTCTTCAATCCTGAGAAGTCTCTGAAATGGAGAAGTAAGTAAAGGAAATAATGTAACTTTTTATTATGATCTTAGATGTTGTTCATCCCGAAATATAATTCTCTAGAATGTGTGGTTGGACCATGAAGGCACTTATTTGTCTAGGGTGAGTGCAGTTTAGAACATAGGACCAAAGCAAGACCTACAGCCTACTAGTCCCCAAATGTAAGTCCATATCACAGAATTTTCTATTCCAATAAGAAAATAGTTCATATCCATGACAAAATATAGAGAGACTCCATTAATACTAGAGAAAATACTTTTTAAAATTTGATAATAAAGATTTAATTCCCTAGACTACCAAGGTTTAGATACACTGGAGGGTTATGCCCTTTCTGCCCTCTTAGAACATGTACCATAGAGGGGGCTCCTAAGTTATAAAGGGGAGAGTATACATCTTGAAGCCGGAAGGCTGATTTCACTTTCAGGGGCTGAACTAGTAGAGAAATATGAAAAGATGTCATTCAAGGAACGAATCAATTTTATTATCGAAAAAGTTTGATTTGGACCTTCTTTGGACCTGAGGTCAAAATCAAATTCCTCCTCTCTTCCTGGTCTAGAGCTATACAAGGGGGAGATTTTAGCATGCAGCTCACATACTAAGCTTGCCATCTACACTGGGATCACACACTGACTCACACCATGGTGGTAAACAACCCCAGAAAAGCCCCATGAATTCAGCAACATGTAACACACAAGAATCTTGACCAACAGAGGCCACCAGAATGGGGTGTGTCTCCTACCTTTAATAGAGTGTCAAAAAGGATGAAAGTTTACTTTTTACAGATTGAAGAAAGACATAGGAACAGAGACACAGAGGAAAATCATTTTTCATCCTTCCTTTACTAGCCTGAGGGAAAAATCCATATGATGAGTATACCAAAATAAGAAATATATGAAATATTGTATGATAATTTTTCACTGAATGTATAATCATTTGTCAGAAAAACTAATTAAAAATTATTCTCAATCAAAATGTATTAAACAGAAAAATATGTGTGAATAAGTGATTATATCAGAAATGTTTTATTTGAAAGACTTTGGACAAGCTTGAATCCAAATGATTCAAGTTATTCTGAATCACAGAAATACAATTTAAAATACTTAATATGTGATATATGTTCTACATTTGGCTAAAGCAGAGTTGACCAGTCACACTGTATTATATTTCCCATCAAGCTAAATGTTATTCAAGTCACATTGTATTAAAATATGACAGATCAGCCTAACATTTTGGACTCAAGTTCTTTGAAGAGTAATTTTCAAATTGAGGATTAAAATATCCATCTTTGTGAAAAGACATTAAGTGTATATCAAATATCTTTGTAGAGATTTTTGGCCTTCTTACACATCTTGCATTTATATTCACGTGGTATACCAAGTTGGAATACAAAATACCTTATCCTTGCTGATATACTTGAGGAACTATCTCAGTTGACATTATTTATAAATTGACTAAATTTTACAAGCATTTTTCACATATCTGTTATTAGTATAAAAGCATCCTCTCATTGTTGAGCAAATATTAAATTTTCCAGACATTTTTATTGTTACACAACCAGAGTTCTCTTTGAATTGTTTGCACATAAATAAATATACATTTATATATTAGAGCAAAACCGCAAATACCTAGAGCTGAACACTTGGCAGATGGAAGGGTCTTTGAGAATACATATGAGCATAAAAGAGGAGCCTCTGGCTTCTGAATATCACCAGAATGGACTTTGCACATATGTCGCAGATAAAAGGTAACAGCACCTAACATCATTATTATCTGGCTAAGGGATTCTTGGAAATATCTCTGAAAAGAGACGAATTTTGAATAAGACAATTAGAAACTCAGAAATTATTTTAAAACATAAGTATAGAGATATTAAATTAAAGGGTAAAGCTAATATTTTGGAATTTTAGAATTAGGAGATTAACAAACACTACATTTTACAAACGAAAAATACAGGAACCTGAGTAAGTAACTTCACCAAGTTTACATAGTCTGGATCATCTCTGAAACTAGATTTTTTTTTTTTTTCACATTATATGAGTGTCCATTCCTGAGCTAGGAACTGCATATGCTCACTGTTTTGTTTTCTTTTGTTTTGTTTTTGAGGAAGATTGGCCCTGCACTAACACCTGTTGCCAATCTTCCTCTGTTTTTCTTTTTTCTCTCCATAGCCCAGTACATAGTTGTATAGCATAGTTGTAGAGTTGTAGCTTCTATGTGGGACGCTGCCACAGCATGGCTTGAGGAGCGGTGAGTAGGTCCCAGGATCTGAACCCACGAACCGCGGGCTGCTGAAGTCGAACCCACAAAGTTAACTGCTACGCCACCAGTCTGGCCCCTGAAACTAGATTTAAAGAATTCAACACTACTTCCTTCCATGAAAACATTCCCTCAATGTCCACTCTGATGGGAAGAAAGGGAAGAATATAGGACAAGGGAAGAACAGTAACAGCTATTTAGTGCACAGAATACGTGAATGAAATTCCCAGGAGAGGTGCAGAATACTACCCACTGGGCTGTTCCTCATGGCCCCCTTCTCACACGTTTCTCATTTCCTTATGTAGGAAATGAAGCCCTGAGTGGTAATTAATTTGCTCATGTAAAATTCAGATTTGTATTATTTTTAAAAATTACTTTTATTATACACTAGAAAGATATTCAGAGGTTGTAAAGAGGCCAAAATAATGAATTAGTGCATAAGGAAACAGCATTAGTTCATTAATATTAATTTATTTTATGTATATATATACACACACACACAATACATTTTATTTTAATGGAAAATTCTATGTGTTTTGACAAAGACAAAGAGTTGTATAGCACCAGTATTATTGAGATACAGAGCCATTAAATTTCCTCCAAAAATTCCCTCTTGTTACACATTTATAGTCAACCCAATACCCTCAGCTCCTGGCAAATAACATGTTTTCCTCTCTATAGTCTGGTTTTCATAACTGTCATATAAATGGGATCACATATTATGGTGTCTTTTGAGTCTGACTTCTTTCACTTAACATAATGCATTTTAAATTCACCCATCATCCACCATTTGTGTGCATCAATAGTTCATTCCTACTCATTGCTCAGTAGTATCACATTGTATAGATGAAATGTATTTTGTTTATCCATTCCCTAACTGAAGGTCATTTGGGTCATTTTCAGGTTTTGGTGTTTAGGATTAAAGGTGATATAAATGTTGGCATCCAAAAGAAACATAGTTTTTCTTTTTTTTAACTTAGCTATTCCAATAGGTAATGTCTCATTGTTATTGTAATTTGTATTTCCCTAATGACTAATGATTTTGAGTGTCTCTTTACATGCTTCTTGACTAACCATATATTTTCTTTGGTGAAGCATCTTTTCACATCATTTGCTCAGTTTTATCAGGTTGTTCATTTTCTTATTGTTGAGTGTTGAGAGTTCCGTATATATTTTGGATACAGGTTCTTTGTCAAATTTGTTTTGCAAATTTTTTTTTTTCTAGTCAAGCTTCACTTTTGTTCTCTTGCCAATTTCTTTCATAGAGCAAAAATTTTTACCTTTTGGTAAAGTCCAATTTATCAATATTGTTTTGAATGAATTATACTTTTTTATTGTCATAGCTAAAAATTCTTTGCCTAATCCGAGTTTACAAGTACTTTCTCATATGTCTTCTAAAAGTTTTGGAGTTTTATGTTTTAAATTAAACCAATGAGCCATTTTTAAAATTTTTATTTGGTTTTGTATATAGTATCAAGTGCAGATCCATATTTTTTTTTGCATGTAGGTGTCCAATCTGTCCAGCACCACTTGTTGAAAACACTATGTTTTCCATTGAATTGCCTTTGCATCTTTGAAAATTAAATTGACCATATTTTTGTGGCTCTATTTCTGGACACTATTCTGTACCATTATACTTTTGCCAGTATCACACTGTTTTGGTTATTGAGGCTTTTCAGTTAGTTTTGACATCAGGTCATGTGATTCCTCTGACTTAGTTCTTTTTCTCAGTTTTTTGCCCATTCTAGTTTTAGCAACCACTTGACAATTTCTACCAAAAAGAAAAAAAAAGCTACTGGGATTTTGAATGGAATTACACTGAATCTCTAGGTCAATTTTGGAAGAATTAAATCTTAACAAAATTAGATCTTCCAATCAATGAACGGAGTTCATCCCTCCTCTATTTAAATATTCTGTGACTGTTTTGATTTGCATTTTTGTTGGTATGAAGACCCTGCACATATTTTGTTAGATTTTCCTAAAAGTATCATTCTTCATTGCTACTGTAATATCTACATACAAATTTAGGATTGTAATAACTTCTTGGTGAATTGATCCTTTACCATTATGCAATGTCTCCGTTTATTCCTGGAAATATTCCTTATTCTACTTTGTCCGATATTAATAGAGCTACTCTGACTTGATTTTGATTAGTATTTGCACGGTATATTGTTCACTCAATACGTCTATATCATTATATTTAAGATAAGCTTTTAACAGTCAGAACATACTTGGGTTTTATTTTTTTTATCCAGTATAACAATCTATCTTTTAATTGATATATTTAAACCATTTACATTAAATATAATTATTAAAATGTTTCATGGAGGTTTACCATTTCCTTTATTTCTTTTGTTTTTCTCATCTATTTTTGTTTCTCTGCCCTCACTCTTTCTTGCCTTCTTTTGGATTATTGGAATATTTTTTAGAATTCTATTTTAATGTCCCTATTTTTGGCTATATCTGTTTATATTATTTTTAGTGGTTACTTAACTTCCATAGTCTATTTAGCGTTAATGTTTTACTGCTAAAGTAAAACATAGAAGCCTTACTACCATATAAGTCCCTTTATCCTCCCACTTTATGTTATAGTTGCCATAGATATTGCACTATATTCATGGAAGAACTCCCTACGAAATAGTATAATTTTGCTTTCCATAATAACACATTTTTAAAAAATTAAAGTGGAGATAATATTCTATTATACTTAACCAAACATTTGCCATTTAGGAGACTCTTCCATCATTTCCAAAGTTTAAACTTCTCCTCTAGTCTCACATCCTTGCAGAACTTTCTTTAGTATTTCTTTTAGAGCAGCACTTGCAATGACTTTTCTTAACTTTTCATCATCTGAAAATGTCTTAATTTGCCTTCATTCCTGAAAGATATTTTCACCTGCATAGAATTTTGGGTCAATAGTTCTTTTCCTCTTGGCCTTTAAAAGGTATTGTTCCACCTTCTGCTCTCATTTTCTCATGAGAAATATGTGGTCATTTGAATGGTATTTCACCTATATAAAACTTTTTTGCCTCTGTTTGCATTCCATGTTTCTGTACAATGGTTTTCTTTTAATTTATCCTCTTTGGGGGTTGCTGTGTATTTTGAATCTGTAAACTTATGTCTTGCATCAAATTGAGGAAGTTTTCAGCCATAATTTCTTCTTCCATACCAGTATCTTTTTCCTCCCCTTAGTTCAACGACAAAAAACGTGAGACCTCTGATATTTCCCCAGAAGTTCCCAAGGCTCTCCTCATTTAAAAATTTTTTCTTATTTCTCTGTTCTTCAGACTGTATAATTTCTATTGATCTATTTTCAAGTTTACTTTCTCTTTCTTCATCACCATCCTGTTACTGAGCCCATCCAGTGAATTCTTTAATTTCAGATATTATTTTTTTAAGCTCTATAATTTCCATTTGGTTTATTTTTATAGTTTCTACATCTCTGATAAGAATTTCTATCTTTCCTCTTATGTAAATGTTCACCTTTCCCTCTTGGTGCATGATTATAACAGTGGCTTCAAGTCTTCATCTAGTAAATACAACACCTGAGGTATCTCATATTTGGCATTGATTTGTCTTTTCCGATGATAACTGGTCAAATTTGATGGTTCTTAGTAAATATCAAGTAATTTTCTATTGTATCCCGGACATTTTGTATATTACGTTATGAGACTTTGGGTCCCATTAAACTCCTCTCAGGAGTATAGATTTCTTTATTTGTTCTGGCAAGCAATCAATCTGATTTGGTTCCAACTATAGGTCCTGTCTAGATTTCTATGGGTAGTTCCAATGTAACGTCAGTTATCAAAGCCTTTGCTGTGCTGTGTGGGCCTGCTTTGTGCATGCATCCCTTATGTGATTTGGACTTTGGCTTATATTATAATTAAGTTCTCAAAGTTCTTGGTTATGATTTTTCATGTGTGTTCTGGGCATGCACAGCTTGAGGGTAAGCCCAAGACTCCACTAGTTTACGTGCAGAATTAAGGTTCCTCTTCTCCAGATCTCCCCTCTCAGGGACTTCTGCCACACCCTCTGGCTCTCAGGGTCCCATT
Organism: Ceratotherium simum simum; assembly: GCF_057802395.1. Classification (NCBI taxonomy): domain Eukaryota; kingdom Metazoa; phylum Chordata; class Mammalia; order Perissodactyla; family Rhinocerotidae; genus Ceratotherium; species Ceratotherium simum. The sequence continues at coordinate 11,123,185 of NC_141927.1, read as the reverse complement.
TTTAAATTTTCTCTGGTCAGAAGGATGGGGTTGTTTCAGACTTTTAGCTTCTTGCACTATTGAGCAGTAGAATGTAATGAGGGCCACCCTCAGGGTAAAGATTTGAGAGAAAAATAATGGAGATTCTCCATTTTCTTTGTGCATTCTCAATTCTCCTGAAGATAAAAACCTTTCTCTCAAGGTCTTTTGTGCCTGTGCTATCATCACAACTACCACTGCTTCTGCAGCCCTGCAATTTCAGGTCTAGGGTTGGACTTGAAGCAGGGCCAGGAGAGGAAAAGAGAGAAAATGGGGATCTCCCAACACTTTGCAAAACAAGGTCCCTTTGACTGTTTTTCCGTACAGAAGAAGAGTTTTTTCTCTCAGAGCCTTAGGCACCTGCATTTTCACAGTCTGCATTTCTGCAGCAGGGCAGCTCAGGACCTCAGCACAGGGTTGGGAGAGAAAAATGAGAGGTAGGAAAAATATTTCCTCCACAAGATCTATATCACAGAGGAAACAAAACAGGAAATTTGTTGTTGCCATATTCACCATTTTTCTAGTTTTGACTTTCCTTCCCAATTCATGTACTAGTGTTTATTCTTCAGAGTGTTCAGGTGGTTGATTTTTTTGTATTTTGTTCACATCTTTTATTTCTAATCAATGGGAAAGATAGGATACAATGGGATTACTCAATCTTGGCCAGCAGACCCTAAAATTCCTAATATTAAATTTTTAAATAAGTGATCAAAAACGATAGAGAAGAAATTTATAAAACAATAACCCGAACATATTGATCAATACAGAAGATCTGATTCTAAAATTTTAGTCAAGATACAAGTTGTGGTTAACCAATTTGACCTGACTTTTTTTCCTCATTTTCCTTCAGATAAGAAAATTATGAATGCAACATTGACACTGCATGAAAACTAATTCATTCAAGAATTATTCAGTTCTTTTAAGAATTTCTTCAATTATGTGTGGATAATGATGGCAATATTTTAAGCTTGATGAACATAACTCAGTGTAAGAAGCTTAACATAGAATATCTTAAAGCTCTGATTGGCATGATATCTGGCTTTGGCGATGGGTACGGCAGTCAATGAGTATGAAGCAAAAATACTGAGAAAGAAAATATATATAATGAAATGAAAAACTTAATCTACATTTCAAAGGGACCAGAGTGTTTCAGAAAAAATTAGTTCATATCAATACGTAACATCATGCGGTCTAGTCAAATAGATGTAATTCAAGTATAGACAATGTTACAAACGTCCTGGTAAAAACACTATTTTTTTATATACAGACAAATAAAACTAGGCTGGATCAAAACGAGATTTGTGGAAAAATATTTAAACCAAATATCCTTTACCTAGTAAAATTGCTATTTATATGTGAATGCAACACAAGAAATATCAAAAATTCGAAGACATTTTTATATTCTCTACTAAAAATTGATTAGAAGTTGCATGACAGCCAGAGGTTATGGTCTAAAATGCCTAAAAGCAAACAATTAAGCCATTAAAAAGAAACTTGAAATAACAAGAAATAACTATTGTAATTATTATTACACAATATTGGAGATCTTATTACTGCTCGATAGTTTTTACTCTCTCTTTTATCTGTGCATAATGAAGGATTATCTTTCTCTGGTCCCTTGAAGTTAGGTATGACCAGGTGAATTGTTTTTATCAATGATATATGAGCAGAAGAAGTAAGATCTGGCATATAGTTCTCCATTCTCTCTTCTTCCATAGCAAACTTTGAAGCCATTTTGAGATAGTGGCATGTTTAGAGAGTAGACCTGTCTTCAACGTGGATGCCAAAGTGACCACAATGAGACCAATCTGCCGTACCCATGCACTGTGAGGGAGAAATAAGTCTTTGTTGTTATTAGTAACTGAGATTTAGAGTTGCCTGTTACTTCCAAATAGCCAAATATATAGTGACTGATAAACACAATAAAAAATGGATGTCTTAGTCTCTTCCGACTGCTGTAACAAAATATCACAGACTTTTTAACTTATAAACAACAGAAATTTATTTCTCATAGTTTTGGGGGCTGGAAGTCTGAGATCAGGGTGCCAGCCTGGTTAGGTGAGGGCCCTCTATCCTCACACTGCAGAAGGGACAAGAGAGCTCTTTATAAGGGCATCAATCTCATTCCTGAGGGCTCTGCCCTCATGACCTAATCACCTCCCAAAGGCCCCACCTCCTAATACCATCACATTGGGCATCAGAATTTTACCATGTGAATTTTAGGGAAACACAGACATTCAGACCATAGCAATGGATGTTCAAAGTCTAGAAATAATATGCTTAGGAGATAAAAATGTTTAAAATGTCACTATAACAGGCAGAATATAAATCTTGCCCTTCCCAACAAAAAATCAAGAGGAACAAAGAATTGTTAGGTTTTCTAATCATCAACTCTGTTGCAGACATGATTCAGTATAGAGTGTTGTAGTTTTGAAATCGATAAATTCAAAACTAATGGTTCAAGTGAAAAATAAATCTATAAGATTTTTAAATTCCAAAGGGGTAAATAATTAAAACAGTCTATAGAGAAAAATATATAAATAAATAAATGCATAATGTATGTAATTGAAAATTTAAAAAAAACAACACTAGAAACCAGATTAATGACAGTGATTGGGACAATAATTGTAAATTATAAAGTCATCTATTTAAAGAAAAACTCTAAACTCTTACGTATTGGATCTAGGGTCTTCCTTCTTAAAGTTACCATCTTTATCCTTGTGCTCCAATATGGACATGCCTTTTCATTGGTCTACTTACTTTCCTCACATTAGTATAGTAGCAGCATCTCAGGAAGCTTATGTAAGAATTCTCACAACCAGACTTTCAAATACCCGAGAGTGTCAAATCCTTACTTGCAATAGCTGATAGGGCCCAGGCCACGGCCACTGAAGCAACTCAGCCTCTATCTAGCTTCTTTTGTTCGTAGAATGTGAGCTATCACTTAGTCATCCACCCTTTCTTGACTAGAATCGGTAGTTCAGAGATTTTCTGAGGAGGTTCGAGTTCAGTCCTGCTGAGGTTCCAGTGAAGTATGCCTCTCAATTTTGTTTCTACTCACACTTGTTCTAAATAGGCCAGATTGATGCTTCCTGAGTCTAAATCTTCCATGCCCAGTGACTTGAGTTCCAAAACCTCTAACACCTGAATAGTGACGCCATGTTATTAGCCCAAGAGAATTGTTTGTAAAGTTTACTCGTCCTGTTTCTAAAGTGCAAAATACATGTTCTAAAGCAATGCTTCTCAAATTTTAACGTGTACACAGATCACCTTGGAACTTTATTAAATGAAAAATCTAATTAAGCAGGAATGAGATAGGGCCCAAAATTTTGCATTTTGAGAAAAGGTTGTATAGTACTCAAATATTTAATAACTGAATTTTTGTTTGTTTTGAGAGCAAAACATTCTCAAAACCCAAATTCTTAGGAATTGATCAGCAGTTTTAATTTCTCCATCTTTACCACAGTATACCCATGTATGCATCCAGCTAACAGAATTTCATATAGTCGCTTCACGAATTTTTCCTGTAATCCAACTTTGTCTCCGTTATCGTCACTTTTCTAGGTATTTGGTGTCGTTAAGTCACAGCACAGAATAAATTCCAAATGTGTTTATGTAGTGCTTGTGTGTGTATATGTGTGTATGTGCATCAGATCAAATGCAAGAATTTTATCCTCAGGAAATTTACTCAGTTTCTGATAGGCTATTATTTACAATAGCACACAATGCCCTTTCCTGCTGTTAGAAAATTCCTTCAGCAACAGCTGGAGCTGGAGCATAGTGTTATAACTGTAACCTGGCACTATAGGGACAGTGATCATTGTACCCCTCCGTCTTCAGTAACATACTGTACACACAAACACACGCATACACACACACACACACATACACACACACACAAGATGTGAGAAATTTATACATATAGCATATATATGTATTTTTAAAATTTTCAGATGCCCATATTTTCACTTTCCTTGTTATGCTCTATAATTCTTACTCTATTTTCCATCTTACTAATGGAAGAATTTTCTTCAGTATGATTGCCGTCTATCCGTGAGAAAAAAAGAACATCAATTTACAGGCTTCAACAAAATTAGTTATGAAGATTCTACTTGTAAAATATTTAGGTTACATTCAGTAAACCACACATTTTTGCAATGGACTCCCTGCTCAAAATACCATTCCTCTTGTTTGTGTACTAAGTCCTACACTATCATTCCTATAATCTTTATGTCTTTTGTTTCCTATTTGTATTTAAAGTCGTTTTTGTTTGTTTCTCTATTTCTCTATAACTGCCTTTTCTTTTGCTATATAGACCTTTTCTGTTGTATTATTTTAATTCCTTGGTTGTTTCTTTTACTATACTAAATTATTTTCTTAACGATTGCTCCGAATATTAAAATTAACATCTCAACAATACAAATCTAGTTTGGGCTAATGCTAATTTAAAATCAATGGTTTACAAAAAAACTTTCTATATAACTCTATTCCCTACCTACTCTGTTGTGCTATTATCACATGCAAACATGCATATTTTTCACCTTTGGAATGGAGCTGTTAACATGTTAATCATAGTTATTTAAAATTCTCTCCGTGCTAGTATCAACACTTTTGTCAGCAATACGTTTTTCTCTCAATATTTTCTTCTATGGATCATGCCTTTGGTATTACACCTAAGTAATTTTTTCCTAACCCAATGTCTCAAAAACTTCCCATTTTCTTGCAAATGTCTCATAGTTTTTGTTTATATATTCAGGTTTTTTGCCAGCTTGAGTTGAGTTTTGTATATTTTTTAAGATATGCATTGAAGTTCACTTTTTTTGTTTATGAATATCCAATTTTTCCAACATTATTTCTCGAAATTACTATTCTTTCTCCATTGAATTGTGTTTGAACCTTTGTCAAAAATCAGTTGACTATGGGGGCCTGCAGGGTGGCATAGCGGTTAAGTTCGCACACTCCACTTTGGCGGCTCGGGGTTTGCAGGTTTGGATCTCGGGCATGGACCGATGCACCGCTTATCAAGACATGCTGTGGCAGCATCCCATATAATGTAGAGGAAGATGGGCAAGGATGTTAGCCCAGGGCCAATCTTCCTCAGCAAAAAGAGGAGGATTGGCAACAGATGTTAGCTCGGTGCTGATCTTCTTCACCAAAAAAAAAAAAAAAAAAATCGGTTGACTACGTTTGTGAGTTTCTTTCTGGTGTCTCTAAACTGTTCAAATGATCTATATTTCAATCATATGGCAAATACACTTTACATTGCCACTAGCAATGAATGAGAGTTACTGTTGTTCCACATCCTCATCAGTGTTTGGTGTTTGTCACTTTGGGATTTTAGCCATTCCAATAGGTGTGCACTGGTTTCACAATGTCATTTTAATTTTCAATTCCTTAATGACACATGATGTGGAGTATCTTTACATATGCTTATTTGCCATCAATATATCTTCTTCAATGAGGTATCTGATCAGAACTTTTACTTATTTTTTAGTTGGGTGTTTTATTTTCTTATTATTGTGTTTTGAGGGTTCTTTGTATATTTTGGATACAAGCCATTTATCAAATATATGAAAAAAATATCACCTTTGTTGAAAATCAGTTGATTATATTTTTGAGTATTTCTGGATTCTCTATTCTGTTTCATTGTATTTGTAAGTCTATTTCTGAGGTTTCTATTCTATTCTACTTCTCTATTTTTTTGGCAATACTACACTATCTTAATTAATGTAGGTTTATAATAAATCTTGCATTCAGATTGCATCAGTCCTCCAACTTTGTTTTTCTTTTCAATATTGTTTGGCTATTCTGAGTTTTGTCTTTCTATATAAACTTCAGAATCAGTTTATCGATATCCACAGAATAACTTGCTGGGATTTTTGACTGGTATTGCATTGAATCCATACATCAATTTGGGAAGAATGACGTCTTAATGATATTGAGCCTTCCTATCTATGAACATGCAATATGTCTCCATTTATTAAGATCTTTTTAAAAATTTGTTTTATAAGAGTTTTGTAGTTTTCTACTTGTAGATCTTATACATACTATGTTAAATTTATACCTAAGTACTTATTATTTTTTTTTTTTTGGTGCTAATATAAATGGTGTTGTGTTTTCAATTTCAAATTCCAAGCTGGTATGTAGGAAACCAATGCTTTTTGTATATTAATCTTGTATCCTGCAAACTTGGTATAATTGCTTATTAGTATCAGGTTTTTGTTTACTCTTTGGGATTTTCTACCTAGATAATCATTTAATCCATGACAAAGACAGTTTTATTTCTTCCTTTCTGATCTATATACTGTTTATTTTGTTTTCTTGCCTTACTGCATTAGGAAAGACTTCCAGTACTACGGTGAATAAGATTGGTATGAGTGGACATCCTTGCCTTGTTCCTGATCTTAGCAGGAAAACATCTAGTTTCTCACCACTAAGTATGGTGCTAGCTGTAGGTTTTTTGTAGATATTCTTTATCAAGTTGAGGAAATATTGCTGTATTCCTAGTTTGTTGAGAGTTTTTTATCATGGATGGATATTGGGTTTTCTCAATTCTTTTTTCTCTATCTATTGACATAATCATATGATTTTTCATCTTTGATCAGTTGATGTGATGGATTACATTAGCTGATTTTCAAAAGTTGAACCAGCCTTAAATATCTGGAATAAATTCTGCTTGGTCATGGTGTACAGTTATTTTTACACATTGTTCAATTTACATTGTTGAGGACTTTTGCATTTATATTCATAGGAGACATCAATCTGTATTTTTTATTTCTTTTAATATCTTTGCATGGTTTTAGCATTAGGGTAATGCTGACCTCATAGAATGAGTTAGGAATTATTCCCTCTGCTTATATCTTCTGGAAGAGACTATAGAGAATTATTATCTTTACTTCCTTAAATATTTGGTAGAATTCACCAGTGAAACATTCTGGGTCTGGTGCTTTCTATTGTGGAAAGTTATTAACTATTGATTCAATTTTATTAATGGATATATATCTATTCAGATTATCTATATTTCCTTGTGTGAGTTTAGGTAGATTTTTTTCTCTCAAGGGATTTTTTCATTTATCTAAGTTATCCAATGTGTGGGTATAGAGTTGTTCATAATATTTCTTTATTATCTATTTAATGTTTGTGGGATCAGGAGTGACAGCCCCTCTTTCTTTTCTTATATTAATAATTTGTGTTTTCTCTTTTTTGTTCTTGGTTAGCCTGGCTAGATATTTAGTAATTTTCTTCATCTTTTGAAAGAACCAGCTTTCGGGTTCGTTGATTTTCTTTATTGATGTCATATTATCAATTACATTGATTTCTGCTCTAGTTTTGATTATTTCTTTTTTTATGCTTATTTATGTTTAATTTTCTCTTCTTGTGATAATTTCCTAAGTTGGAGGTTTATATATTGATTTTAGAGTTTTTTTCCTGTCTAATATATGCATTCAATGCTACAAACTTCCTTCTAACCACTACTCACTGCATACCACAAATTTTGATAAGTTGTAATTTTATTTTTACTTCCAAATAGATTTTTAAAATTTTAGATAGATTGCAAGTCAACATAGCACTCAGTACTACATTAGTTATCTCTTGCTTCATAACAAACACTTAAGACTTAGCAGCTCATAATTAACCTTAATTATCATACCATTTCTCTGGGTGAGGAATATGGGAGCAGCCAGGGGGATGATTCTGTTTCAGGGTCTCTCAAAGTACTTCAGTCTACCTGTCAGTCTGGGTTGCAGTCATCTCAAGGCTCCACTGGGCCTAGAGAATCCTCTTTCAAACTTACTCATATGGTTTTTGATAGGCCTGAGTCTCTTGATAGATATTGGTCTGAGGCTTCATTTCCTTGCTGTGAGGACATCTCCATGAGGATTCTCACAAAATGCGGTTGATCTCTTCTTAGCAAGTCATTCAAGAGGGTTTATGAGCTAAGGAGAGAGCTCCCAAGATGGAAAACTCAGTCTCTCATAACTTAATCTCACAGGTGATATACCATTACTTTTGCCATAGGCTATTAGTTACAGAGACCAATCCTAGTACAGTATGGAAGGGTATGAATACCATAAGGTGTAGATTATTGGGGGCCACATTGGAGGCTGGCTACCTTAGGTCTCTTGGATGCTTTTGGCCACTTTGGTGAAAATTAAAATATCTGACAATGAATTGGAGGCTGCTAGGTCTGCCAAGCTATGGCAGATGATGCTGTCTATAAAAAGCAGGGACATGATGCCAAAAGGGAGTTGAGTGGATATTTCCTTTGATTGAGAAACAACACCGTCTGATGGATAATCGCACTAGAGACTGTAGTTCATAGAAGAAGAGAATCGAGAGAGAGCCAAAACAGTGATAATGAGTCAGATTTAAATCATTTTGTGGACTGATATCAATAGCTTCCTGATGAGCCAATTCTGGAATGTATTTAACACACTTATACAAATGTTTTTATGCATTTGTGACTACAATGTGCTGAATATTTGGTTTCGCCAAAATTCATATGTTGAAATCTTAACCTCAAATATAATGGCATTAGGAGGTAGGGACTTTGAGAGGTAATTAGATCATGAAGGTGGAATCCTCAAGAATGGGATTTGTGCCCTTATAAAAGAGACCATAGAGAAGCTCTCTCACTCTCTTTCTACTGTGTAAGGATACAACAAGAAGTCAGCTGTCTGCAACCTGGAAGAGGGCTTTCACCAGAATCCAACAATGCTGGCGCCCTGATATCAGACATCCAGCTTCCAGAACTGTGGGAGATAAATTTCTATTGCTTATAAGCCACCCAGTTTATGGTACTTTGTTATAGCAGCCTAAATTGACTAAGATAGAAATTGGTACCAAGGAGTGAAGGTGTTGCTATAACAAATACCAAAAAATGTTAAAGCAGCTTTAGAACTGGGTAATGGGGAGAGGCTGGAAGAATTTTGTGGTACATCTTATTAAAAACCTAGATTGTCCTTATCTGAATTTTAAAGGCAATTCTGGTGAGGGCTCAGAAAGAAAAAAGGAGAGCTGTAGAGAAAACATATCTTCTTAGAGAATACCTAAATAATCACAAACAGAATGTTGGTAGAAAAATGGACAGGATAGGCCATTCTGATGAGATCTCAGAAGGAAATGAGGAACATATTATTGGGCAATGGAGAAAAAGTGATCCTTGTTATAGAGTAGCAAAGAACTTGGTTGAATTGTGCTCATGTTCTACGGTTTTGTGGAAGGTAGAACTGGCAAGTGAAGAAGTTGGATGTTTAGCTGAAGATATTTCTAAGCAAAGTGGTGAAGAAGTTGCTTGGTTTCTCGTGACTGCTTAAAGTAAAATGTTAGAAGAGAGAAATGACTTGAAGACATAATTATTATGCCAAAAAAGAACTAGAGCTTAAAGATTTAGAAAATTCTCAGACTTTCCATATTGCAAAAAATAAGAAAGTGTGTTCAGGAGAGAACAACAGGAGTGTTCAACTGATTCTTAGATAAGGAGATTAGTATGGATATGAACCATGGACTTAGCCATCTCAATAGAAGCCAGGAGCTATTCTTTATGACAAGGGAAGAATTGGGCCGGCCCTGTGGCTTAGCGGTTAAGTGCGCGCGCTCCGCTGCTGGCAGCCCGGGTTCGGAACCTGGGCGCACACCGACGCACCGCTTCTCCGGCCATGCTGAGGCCGCATCCCACATACAGCAACTAGAAGGATGTGCAGCTATGACATACAACTATCTACTGGGGCTTTGGGGAAAAAAAATAAATAAATAAAATCTTTCTTTAAAAAAAAAAAGACAAGGGAAGAATGACCACAGAAGGTGATTCAGAGATCATCAGGGCTGCCACTCACAGAGTGCAAGGGCCCAGGGGGTAGAACGGTTTCAAATGGTGGGGCTGCCTCACCAGTTCAGACAGGCCAGGATGCTCCCTCCCAGTGCCTCAGGGGTGGGGCCCCCCAGAGAGCTATGGTGTGAGCTGTACCCAGTGGAGCCTTGGGAGCAGGGCCACCTGGAGTTGCAGGGCCACAGTCTCAGCCTGGGAGAGCCAAGGAGGCGAAACTGCCTTCCCTGGGGAGCTGGAGGGCAAAGTCCCCAGGCGAGGAGGATTATCCTTGAGGCTTGAGGTCTAATGTTTGCCCTATTAGGTTTTAGACTTACTTGGGAGCCCTTACCCTTTTCTTCTTACCTATTTTTCCCTTTGGGCATGGAAATGTCTATCCTACGCCTGTCCCCCCATTGTATTTTGGAGGCACATAACTTGTTTGGTTTCACAGGTTCACAGTTGGAGAGGAATTTTGCCTCAGGATAGATTGTACCTTGAGACTGACCCATATCTGATTTAGGTGATATTTAGATGACACTTTGGACTTTAGACTGTAGAGTTGATGCTGGAATAAGCTAAGACTTTTGGGGCGGTTGAGATGGAATGAACATGTTTTGCGTGTGAGAAGGACATGAATTTTGGAGGGTTGGGGGCTAAAAGCAGTGGGCTGAATATTTGTGTACCACCAAAATTCATATGTTGAAATCCTAACCCCCAGAGTATGGTGTTAAGAGGTGGGGCCTTCAGCAGGTAATTAGTTCACAAGATTGGAGCCCTCCTGAATGGAATTTGTGCCTTTATAAAAGGGACCTTAGAGAACTCTCTAGCTTTCTTTCTGCCATGTAAGAATACAATAAGAAGTCTGCAGTCTAACCTGAAAGAGGGTCCTCACCAAAACCTGACCGTGGTAGCAACCTGATCTCAGACGTCTAGCCCCCAAAACCATGAGAAAATTTTTTATTGTTTATAAACCATCCAGTCTATTTAAAAAAATCCCATGAAAATGCAGGAGAGGGATCTACAGATCTTCTATAACCAGTGCCAATTAATATTGTGTAAGGTAAAAGAAGGATTATGATTCTGAGTGAAGAGCTGTCAGCATTTCTTGGCACAGTCCCAAGAAGGGAACTTCAGACTGTTTGTGCTGTTATAAGTAAAACGCCCTTAGTGTGGTGAAGGAATTTCATTGGGATCACTGGACACTGGTAAACAATGTAGTACCATACACAAACTTATTGAATTGAAAGGTAAAACCAGTATAATTAAGTTAGGGGGATATGATGATGTAAGCAGAAGGCATAACAGTAAAAATATAGCTTAAAATAGGAGCCAATGAAAGTTATAATGGTTTTTACATCACCCATACACGACTATATTACTACAATAAATGTGATGTCTGAAGGTGATATGACAGGAGTAGATTTTCGTGAAAATCTACTCTGTCCTATTTTAATTGGGCATTCTTGATGGAACCTTTAGAATTAAGTAAAAGCATTCTGATGCTTATATTAAAACAGTACAAAATAATAAAACAATACAATATGACAAAACAATGCAAAATACCTAGATGTCATCAAGAACATTTGCCTTAAATTTCAAAACATGTTAAATATAATTATATTAGTACCCACAAATTCTTTTTTCAGTGGCCTATAAGAAAAACATATGAATCCTGAAGTTTTGCTATAAATTACAGAGGATTGAATACATTTGTACCTCCAAGAGCATCAGATATGTTCAATATGTTATTAACAATTCAAGCTGGGCAGGAAGATGAAGGAGATTAGTACTCTGTGATTAACTTGGCTAACACTTTCTTCTTAATTTCTCTCTTGTAAGAAAATCAAAGCCAGTTTGAATTCATGTGCGATGGACTCCAATACTTATTTACTGTGCTTTCTCAGGGATATTTAAGTTTCCCTGCTTATATCCATAACTTGGTGAGATGAGACTTACATTTGATGCAATGGAAAAATATAGTGATTTGTTATACTTATTATTTAATGATGATATCTCAACTTGAATGTTAAGCTAAAATTAAATTTCAAATACTAACTAAACATACAACCACGAGGGAGGGGCTGTCGAGCTGAAGTACAGGTCCCCAAATAAATGTTAAAATTATGAAGAATAACATAGGCCAGAGCCATTGGCGATATTCCTCAAACAAATAAAAATAGGTTATTGTCTCGGCCAGCTCTGAAATCAAAACAAGATGCATAAGATTTGAAGGGGTTATTTGATTTGTGGAGGCATCATCTGTCACACCTGGAAACTTTAGTAGATCTTATTCACAAAATTATGAGGAAAAAATGGTGGCTTTATATGATGTTCTAAGCAACTGCAGGCTCTCTTAGAGCCTCAAAGAGCCATCACCCAGTAGATTCCTTTGGGGTCACACTATTCTGATGTTCAAATGGCTTCAGAAGTATCAGCAGCTCACACACAGACAAGAACCTTTGGCAAAAACCCATAACTGCCAACCAGTGGCGACAGTGAGGATTTTGGATTAGAAAATTCCCTGAGTTTCCCTCCGGATATACTCCCTTTGAGAGGCGATTGCTCATCTATCATTGAACTTCAATTGAAATTGTTTCTGTTACAGAAGGAGATAATAATATTTTAAGACCTGAAAAGCCTATCATGTTATGGGTTATGTCAGAACAATATTCTAAAAGGGAGGAAAATGCATCCTCCAAATAGATCATATTCAATAATATGTGTCAGAGCATCACCAGGGGTACCCATCATAATTGAACAGGAATCTCTTATGACTTGGAGCCCTACATTAGACCCCTCTGATTACTTAATTGATTCATAGTTGAACAGACCATTTTCTATTGTTTAGCAGGCATGGTTTACAGATGTTAGCTCAAGGGTAGACGTCTGAAATTCAAACTGGAAGGCAGCTGTATTGTAACTGTATTGTAAGGCAGCTGTACAATAACTGAAGAAGGAAAAGAAAATCTGCTCAATGGGCAGGATAAAAAGGGGTAATCCTCACAGCATCATAAAAAATGGGCAAGAGCAATCACTACATTACAAGACGTCAATAAGGGCAAAGCCTGCAGAAATTACCCTCCATTGTTTGTCGCTGAAGGTCCAGAATTGGTCTGGGCAGATTTAAGGAGTATTCAGTTTGGAGTAATCTAAGTTTGTGACGTATCTTCATGCAGCTGCATGAATATTTGTGATAATTCTAATGTCACTCTGTCTTTCGGTTTCCATTGGACAGGTCTATGGATTACAGAGGGCACATTCTTAGGTAATAATGGGAACAGTTGCTTCCTAAATACATGCAAACGACTTGTTCAACAACAAAGACATGGAATTGTGTAACCTTTAAACTAATAAATGATCTTTTAAGAAAGATATCCAGGTATAATAGCTATAAGTATCTCGTGCTTTCACAGCTTGTTATAGTACCATGTGCCTTAGTGCTTATAGATCATGTTTTGTGGATGGAGGGCAATGACCAAGGCAAGTACATGTGGTAAACTGAAACCAGTGTCATTTGGTGGATGACTTGGAGTCCTGTGAGTCCTTTCAATTATTAAACACTGTATGATTGCTGCATATACCACCTCTCTAGCAGTCCCCAGCTTCGGATTTCATCAAGTCTGTTCCTGAAGTAGGTGAACTCATATTAATAAGTGTCTCTACAGGTGAAGGCACTATATAGAAATTTATGCTTTTTTTTTTTAAGTTTTTTAAATTGAAGTGAAATCCATAAAACATGAAATTAACCATTTCAAAGTAAACTGTTCAGTGACATTCAATACATTTACAATGTTGTGCAACCACCACCTCTATTTAGTTCCAAATCCTTTTTGTCACCCCACAAGGAAACCCTGTACCATTAAGCAGATACTCGCCATCCCCTCTCCACCTCATCCCTGCCCCCAGCTCCAACCACCAATCTGCTTTCTGTCTTTATTGTTTTACCTGTTCTGGATGTTTCATATAAATCGAATCATGCAATATGTGACCTTTTGCATCTAGCTTCTGTTACTTACTATAATGTTTTTGAGGTTCATCTACAGTCTGGTCTGGCACTGAATTTGAAGCTTGGGAAAACACATCGAATAAAGCAGATAAAAATTCATGCCCTCAGGAGTTTGCAATTTAGTAGCTGGAGAAAGTCAAGAACAATAAATACAACTTATAAAAATTTGAATTTTGAGTATGGGAGAAGGTGATGATTGGTATATGAAAAAAGAAAAAGTAAAGCCAGAGAAGAGATATTTTGAGAGGTGGAGTGGTTGTTGCAGTGCGGATGGTTGCAGTAATAAGTAACTGGCCAAGTCAGGACTTAAAAGAATGTGGAATTATACCAAAAAAAGAGAAAGAGATGAGGTCACTGGTTAAGCAGAGATAGGAAGGGGCATTCTATGGAGAAAAATTGTCTAGGAAATGCTCTAGTGTGGACGTGTGCCTAGTGTGGTCAAGAAATAGCAAGGAGGCCAGTGTGGCCAGATCCCAGAGAGCAGGTAAGGGGGGGAAGAATGGGGGTAGCACAGATCATGTCCACCAGGGTCATGTACGCCAATGTAAGGACCTTGGTTTTTTTCTCCGGTTGAAATGGACACTCATGGGAGGATCGTGATGAGATCAAATTAATGCTTTAATTGACTAATTACTTTATTAAAAATAGATTGAGGTGACATGGTAGATTTAATAATCCAGAAAAGAGATGGTGATGTTCAAACTATGAGGTAGCACGGAGATGGTGAGGAGTGCATGTATTTTCAAGTATAGTTAACACAATTTTCCAATGAATTGGATGTAGTGGGAAAACAATGAAAAATGAGTCTGGTATTTTCAGCTGAGCAAATGAGAAATGGAATTTTTGAGGATCTTTTGGATATCCAATCACTGGAAATAGAATTTGGGATGAGTGTTCTAGTCTTTTAGAGGAATTGTGGTGGGAAAGCTTAGATTTTGCTCTAAACTGTGAAAAGTCCCCTAGCAAGAAACTTAGACACAGGTCCCACACTGAGATATGAGGTCATGATACATGTTGGCTAGGCTGCACAAGAATAATGCCTGGTGTCCATGTCCAAGGTGCCAGCACAGCACACAAAGGAGATGTGGAATCTTGTAGATTTGGAATTTAATTCTCTTGTTAGGGGAGACAAGTCTCTCAGAGAGTCCCAACAGGGGAGAGATTTCGGAGAGTGTGAGAGCAAGAAGCCAGGCAGGCATAGGAAGATCTTGTCCCTCTTTGTCCTAGAACAGGAGTAGGTAAATTATGGTCTATGGGCAAAATACAGCCTGTCTCGTGTGTCCATAATAAAATTTTATTGTAACACAGTCACATACATTTGTTTACATTTTGTCTGTGGCTGCTTTAGTAGTATAGTGGCGGAGCTGAGTAGCTGCAACAAAGATTACATGGCATGCAAAGACTCAAGTATTTACTATCTGCCCTGAAACAGAAAGTGTTTGCTATTCACTGCCCTTGACTGTGTTTGAGGAATAAAAAGTCAGTTCATATTCACATCTAGATGCTGTAGTATACCTAATATAAATACTTCCATTTTCATGCTTTTTTCCTTTATTTTTAGACTTCTTGTCTTATGAGCACTTGCCAAACAAATCCTAGATAAAATTATAGGTGATGTTGGAAACCAGTGCCAATGACATCTTTAAAATAGTGGTTGTAACCAAGCTTGTAGATTATGAGGCTCTGTTAATAACTGTTTATTGAAAGAAATAATCTATATCAAGGTATTCCAGGCTCATGGATTAATTTCATAAGATCTCCAAGCAAAACTATTTTGTAAATGAAGTTGGTATAATTATGAAGTAACACTTTTTTGTAATTTGCTTCACTTCCCTTTATTTTTAGACGTGAAGAAGAAATTTAAACATGAGCATCTACTTGGACAGCTCATGTCTCTGATAGTACAATGTTTCAACAGATAAGAGAATGTTTATCAGAGTCATATACAACAATTCTTTTATTACTCTTAGCCACTTAGGCAATATCTCATGGAGAAATATGCGAGCTTCATAAAAAATAACTATTCCAGAAATCAGAAAGCATGTAGGAACCCTTAAAAACACATTAAAGTCTCAAATAAATCGTAGAAAATGTTAGTCAAAGGCAAAGAAGTGTTTTAATTGCCGTATTCTAGAATTTCAAATGTCTTTACACAGAAGATATTGGCCAGCTGTTCTTCATCTCCACAGAGAGGAGAGCAACAGAAGTAGGCTTTAACTAGCAGCAATAAAGTTGGCAATAAGGAGATTCCACTAAAAGCAAGAGTGAAAACATTACGGGGTATATTAAGAAGTCTTCTCTGGAGATCTTTTAGACATGGATGGATTCTCATTTGTGTGGAATGGTGAGCATGTGGCCCAGGAAAAAGTTAGAGAGAGGCCTAGATGTACTTTCCTGTCCTTAGAGTCCTGTAGGTGACTTTAAAATTCTCAATATATTTTTCAATACTTACAGCATATGGGAGCTAATTCATGTAAGACATTTCATAAATCATGAGTTTTAGTTTAGAATCAAAAGGTTCTTTCAGCTCTTGTGCAATGATTGGAAAATTGAAAATATTTTAAAGACACGATTTAGCATATAGCTCCAAAAATTTATTTTATGTGTTTTTTATCAAAGATGTAAAAAAAAAAATAGTGGTGAATAGGTGAATCTAGCTTTACTGTTCACAATCAATTGAGAAAATGGGATCGAATGTGTTTTTGTCCCATTTCAAGTTTTTAAAAAATCTTTGAAAGAAAAATAAAAAGTAATTTTTTAGATGTTATGTATGTATAGTACAAATTTGAGGGAAAATGTAAAAGCGTTTGATTACCTGTGGAATAATATTTTATCCAGATAGGCTATTTGGGTGAGCTATTTAAATTGGACCCCAAAAAGGAAAAATAATTAAATATGCTATCAAAGTAAAAGTGAAATAGTAAAGGAAGCACTTTCAAAAATAGGTGGTAAAATCTTTGAATTAAAGAGAAGAAAAGTAAAAAAAGGGAAAAAATTTCATTGGGATTATTAACCTTGTTTTAAAGTGTTTCTGTCAGGGAGGCATTGCGCTTGCAGTGGATAAACCAACGTGCCCTGGAGTAGACATACTGGATTCCACTTTTAGGTTCTAATACACAAAAGATTTGTGACTTGGGGAAGATATTTAACTGTCCTGAGCTCTGATGTTTCATGGTGTTATTATAAAAATTAAAATAACTAATAATATAAAACAGGTAGAATAGTGCTGATTCTATGGAGAACACACAGTAAGTGTGGGCTCTGCAGAGTATGAGTAGAAGCAACAGTAGACTACAATAGTGGTTAGTGTATTTTATTTATGATACAATAATACTAAGATATGTGATTTTATATAATTTCCTAAGATTACTAATTTTTAAGCTAAATAATATAATGAAATAGTATGCCAAACATAAAATTTTATATATATGGAGCAATAGAATGGCGTTAATGACGAATGAAAATATGAACCAGGCATGGCTATATTATGGGCAATGTTAATAGCAGGACGTTTCAGGATTTGACCAACATCGGTTATGACTAACACAATTATTAAGGAATATCATTCCAACATTCTTTCAACTCATCCACAAAAGCTAAAATAAAATAAAACAAAAGATCACTCAAAGAAATTAAAAAATTAAAACAGTTTCCATAACATGTATTTAAAAAAAGCAAAAGGAAGAAAATAAATGCCAGTTATACTGAAAACTTTTACATATTGCAGCAATCTAGCTAATAATAGCCACCTAATTAGTGGTAGAGCCAGGATTTGAAACGAGGAAGTATAACTTCATAGGTGGTATTATTAATTACTAAATTACAATACATAGACTCCTACCTGTAAGTCCAGAAGAGAAGAATTGCATAAATAATTTCTAAAGTGTTATGTTATCCATCCCAGGACAGTAGAACCCTGTTTTTACGAGAAGATAAAACAAATTATTGAATTTATATAAACTGTAATTTACTTGTCTTACAAATGCCTTTTATTTCATGTTAATATTACATTAAATGATTCTATTTTCCTAAGGTAAAAAATATTATTCTTTATATATAAAAGTTTCATTTATTTCTTACAAAACTGAAACCAAAACAAAATCATGTAGTTAGATTACTGATCAGAACAATATGACTTTGGAACACCGTCTGTCACCATGACAGGTCATCAGAGTTTTCTTCAAAAATAATTTCATGTAAATTTGTCATAGGAATAGCTAAATTTGAAAGAGTGACAGATACAGAGATTTTTGGGGAGAGAATGCTTGTGGCTTCCCTTATCCGTCTTAGATGCCTAATTGTGTCTCTTAATCATTTTCCCCTTAAGAACTGTTCGGTAAATCCTCCACATTAATACCTGCAGCAGCAGTGTATTGAGTGTTAGGCAAATGAGTTCAATAAATGCTGTAACTGGATTCCAGATTAATTTATTTTTAGTCTTTTTCTCTCTTTCTCTTTTTTTTTTTCCCTTGAAGATGTCTTGAAGTTAATGATTAACTTTGTGAATCATTATGATTCCAATTTCCAATTATGACTCCAATTTCCAATCATGATTCTAATTTCACTGCAGAAGTCTACTCAGGGGGAGGGAGGAGGGTGAAAGGGATAATTGGGTACATGTGTGTGGTGATGGGTTGTAATTAGTATTTTGGTGGTGAACATGATGTAATCTATGCAGAAATAGAAGTACAATGATGTACACCTGAAATTTTTACAATGTTATAAACCAATGTTACTGCAATAAACAAAAAATTTAAAAAAAAAAAAAAAAAAAAGAAGTCTACTCAATATTTCCCTACTATATTATGAGCGTTTTTCTTTTTCAGATTATTTTAAATCTGCCAAATGCTGAACCATGGGAATTTCTCTAGTATATACTCTCAGACATTCTGCCTTGTGGTTTTACTTGTTTTTCCTGTCTTATCCAAGTACTCAAATCAATTTTCATTTTATTTCAGCCTATCTGATGATTTTGATAATAATCATAATTTAGTTTCTAATAGCATTAAAAGTCTATTTTTAATATTTGACTTAAATTATTTTACCTAAATCTTCAAGTAAAGAACAGAAAGACACTACATTCCATGTTAACAAATTGCCTGGTCTTCTCCACCTGCCCAGTCTCATCCAACAGTTCTTTTCAGGCTACTACTGTGACAAGAGTATTTATTTAAAAAAATAATAATTTGAAGAAAATTTTCTTACTTACATCACAGCCTTGAAACAGTTAATTTTCTTTTTGAAAATATTCTAGGATCTAAATATGACTGTCCTATCTATGCAGTTGAAGGAGAGGAAGACTATCCTTTACCCACTCTGAGTCCCTTCTGGCTGGGCTACAAATCGAATTCACATGAGACTGAATAGCAGGAGAAAATCAAACAAAGTTTAATAACATGTACACCTGGGAGAAACCAGGGAAACTGAGTTTCTTGACAAAATGGTGGAGGTTCTCTTCTTAAACAGATTTAGGTAAAGACAAAGGAGGATGCTGGGGGTGGGGGAGTCAGTTATGAGCGATTACCAGAAAAGCACAGTAAGGTTATTATGCAGCCTCACCTTCCGCATTGATAAGTTTCTAGACATGAGGTCATCCCCCCCTCTTCCCAGTACAGAGAGGGAGATACCTTTACAAATGGAGATTTCCCTTACGAACGTAAATGTTTGGTAAACAGAACTTTAATAAAGAATGGGCTAGCAAGGACCCTCCCAGTCTATTGCTTTTATGTGTAAGTTTGGGGGAAGGTCAAAGTTTCTTTCAGAGAAAATAATCAAGGTAAAGAGGCATATTTTGAGGTGGCCAATTTTGATCTCCCACACGGTCTGCATCTTGCCTTTTAGAAATCAAAGGAGGCAGTCTCAGAGAAGGCTTCAATCTGAAATAGTGCTTGATTTTTGCATCTTTTGAAAAAGCACGTAGATGTAAGCATCAGTATTCAAGCTAGTCTTAAATTGGGAAAACACTGAATTCTGTCATTGCCATTAGACTGGTCCACTCCCTACAATTTAACAATTGAAATAGATAATTTTGTTCCACATATATTACTATATATTGTTGGATTTACAGATATGGGTATATGGGATTTCATGATTCTGCAGTGATGAGCAAATATTTTATCATTCTCTGAATTATTGCTGGACAGCTATAAGCAGCCACATTGGGGAAGTGTCATTGCACACATGCCGATGTTTATGGAAATCCCTCAGCCCACAGAGCTGTAAAGCAACAAGAGATAGATGGAAACCTCAGCTTGCCCTGCCTGAAGCAACTCCTCTGGCCATCTTAGACCTGCCACTGATGGATTTCCCAGGGAACAACATTCATATGCCCTTGGGCAAAAACACATCATCCAGTCAGAGAAATGTAAAGGCTGAATGCTTTGAAGGCAAAATCTAAGATCTTTTTAAAAAGTAGCAATTTTTAAGTTTTCTTCTTCCCCAAACTATTAATATGAAAATTGATACAACTTTTCTTTAATCTGTACTTCATGTATCAACTTGAAAGACATTTTTAATCTTAACTTTATTAATTCTCTAGATATCAGCATCTGATGTAAAAGTGAACTTTCTAAAAGCTTAGTATGGAATTATTACTCAGTTCTTCCTTTTCCCTCACATTGACTCCTACTTATAAGAGTCATATAAAAAAAGTCAATGAAAGTACTGTATCCTTTACTTCCCAAACTCAATATTCACTCCTCACATATGCTCTTGGGATCCTGTGATGCAATGTGAATTTTTACAAGGATTTTCTTTAATCTCCATGAAACTTGTAGATATATTGATTCAATTTTGTATACTCCCAGGAAATTTTGCTTGTGTAAAATAGTCTTTCTATTTCATAAAGAGGAAATACAAATAGAAATATAGCTAACCCTCATGATATGTAATTGGTAAGATATTATAAATGAAAATTAAACAAAAATAGTTATTGGTAATTTTTTATTTGTTTGGAAAAGGAAAAAAAAGATGCATAATATTCAATTCTGGCCAGAAATAGGCATTCTCATTTATTGTTTGTGGGAGTATAATTCATCAAAACCTTTTTAGAGACCCTTTAGGAATAACAGTCAAAACTATAAAACATATTGAACTCCAACAATTCTCCTCCAACGGAATAATTGCACTAACTTGTGCATATTGTTCACTAAAGCCTTGTTTGTAATAATAAAAATTTTGAAAAAATTCAAATACTCATGCTTAGGGGATTGGATAAACAAATTGTGCTACTCGCATGCAATATACTACTGAGCATATATTAAAAAGAAAGATGTGCTCTATGTATACTCTGATTAGAAAAATCACCAAAAAAATTACAGAGTATTATTGTTATAATTATAATTATTACATATTTTACACACACACTTTTGTGGCAAATTATATCTCCAGATACACACAGCGAATATATTGAGGTGGACGTAGAAAACTTTGATTTTCAAATTTTTTCTATTTTTGTATTTTCAAATTAAAAAACTGTGTATATCAATGTTCTAATTGTAGAAATATATATATTTAAAACAATAAAGTAACAAGGATATGTCAGAATATAGCATTTAGATAGCTTAAAGACTCTGAATCTTGAGTAAACCATGTAAAAGTTCTAGATTTTCAATTGACCCTAAGACTGCCCCCATATTATCTCAGTCTATGATGATTCACTAGTAAAAAGAAACACTATGAGGGCTGGCCTGGTAGCATAATGGTTAAGTTCATGTGCTCCGCTTCAGCGGCCTGGGGTTTGCAGGTTCAGATCACAGGTGCAGACCGATGCACTGCTTCTCAAGCCATGCTGTGGCAGCGTCTCACATATAAAGTAGAGGAAGATAGGCACGGATGTTAGCCCAGGGCCAATCTTCCTCAGCAGAAAAAGAGGAAGATTGGCAACAGATGTTAGCCAAGGGCTAATTTTCCTCAAAAAAAAACAAAAACAAAACAAAAGAAAGAAACACTATGAGTCAGGTTCCATCCTAGTAGCTTTCTTGTATTATCTGTTTCATTCCTTAACCAAGCTGAGGCTCAAGAATAGTTTAAAAAAAAATACCCATGCTCACATAATTGGGGTAGATTTGAATCATGGCTTTCTGAATCCAACGTTAATTTCTTCTCACCACAACTTAATGTTAGATATGTATCTCTTTAAGGATATGAGGAGAAGAAAATTACTTTGTATTTTAATCTTACAATCTTGTGAAAGAATTAATGGGAATAAGGCAGTAGTAGTTTATAGTGCTTTAGAAATATTCTAATATTGTTATGCTATCTAAAATGGCCCAGACAGATCAAGTTGACTACAATCTAAGGACCTATATGATAGCCAAAATGCAGGTTTGAGATAAAGATACTATATCTGCTGCAGGTTTTCAAGCCCAAGAATTAAAAAAATAATAATTTTGAATATCTTTGTTTTATGCAGATACATACATCTCATTTGTTTTTGTAAGAGAATTGAACATATATTAAGCTCAGTCTGAGAGGATTATTTGTCTTGTCATCCTTAATATTTACATAAAGACAATGGGACACTTTAAGCCAGAAATCTTCTGCCTGTCAGAACTGGGAATTGATTAACTATTTTAGCTGATAACTCTTCCTATCTGAAATATAATACGATGATAGTTTCTAAAAATTTTGACAAAATGAAATACAAATACAATACTTAAATTACAATTTTCAGTTTTTAACAAGGCTAAGGATTTTATGAGACAGTGTGTTTCTTAACAGTTACTAATAGTTTTCTCAAGTTTATAGATAAACCCAAACATTCTTAAAATCTTTATAGCTCATTATCTTCTGTTAAAAATGTTCTTTACTGATATATATTTCATTTTGCAATTATCTCAAACTTCCATGCTATTTACCCTTCTAAGGAGTTTTAAGAATCTTGAAGTAGTATTCGTCAAGAATTGTATGGTAGTCCTATTTTTTTCTGATCTGTATATGCTTTGTGAATGTAAAGACTTCTTTTATTCCACAGTAAGCATTTCTTTCTAGCCTGGAAAGTCCTATTTCCTTTTCATCATCTAGTCTCTTAATAAAGTAAATCTTAGAATCTTAGTTAACTTTATTTGAAAGTATTTTAAGCCTGTAACATAATTCTTATTTAAAAAACAAAACCATCCTGAAAGGATTCTCAATATGTTTGTTAAACACAACCTCCCACACTTTTATGTAATTGTTTATAATTCTCAGCAATATTTTTGATCTTGTGTAGTTACAAATACCTTACACAAATAAGATTGGGCAGACAGTTTCTTGGAGATGATATAGAAAAAGAGAAAATACCAATAAACCTAAAAAAGAAGTCCTTAACGTTATGTATTATATACATTGATGGGAGATAAACCTACATGATTATAAAAAATAAATAAAAGCATTTTGGAGTTTTTCCTGAAGGAAAAATAAACAACAACCACTATTTGGATGCCCTCACTAAGTTTTGTGACCCTAAAAACTGTATTCGCAGAAAAGTTGAATCAAAATATTGAAGAGTAGGAAGGTTTTATTGACAGACTGTATATTAAACAGACATGAAAAGATCTATAGAAACACGAGGCTTAAATTCTCTAGAATTGTTTTTATTTTCAACTGGTAAAAATCAAAGTAAAATGTGGAAATATTTGTTTAAAATGTTATTCCTTTTGAAGTATGCATTTCATTGATATCACTAAAGATTTCCTCTGCTTCATTGATTCAAATAAAATCAATTCTAAAACTGCATTTATTGCTTAAAATTAAAAAAAAAAAAAGACTCACAATCATTGGACATTTACAATGTGAATGCATTATGTTTGGAGCCAAGGAATAACCAAAGTAGTATATGACATTTTCTCAGATGTGCAGAAGTTTAAAATCCAGATGGGGAAAGAGCGTGTTTTTAAAAGGATATTGTGCATTAATGGAAGAAGAGATCTTTGTGAAAAATCTAGTCAGCAGTTGGCTATGAGTGCCTGGAGCTTAGGTGATAGACACAGCTATGAAAGGCCTTAACAAGAAAAGAAAATGTGAGACCATGTGAGTGGAAAAGCATCTCTTGGGGAAAAATATATATTTTGAAGAGAAGATGATAGATCATTGGAGCATACCAATTCTTATAGATTAAATAATTGATAAGAAACCCATCAAGTTATTGATAAAGATACTTAACACAGAAAAAGAGAAACTAAGAAAGAAAAAAATAAAGAGAAAGAGAGAGAAGGGTGTCTTCGTAACTATGGAAAAAGGAATAGTCAACAATGTCAAGTTCTGAGGAAAGGTCATGTAAAACTAGTAAGTTATTTAGAGATCATTCCTACAGTCTCTCACCTATGGAATTAGCATGCTATTATTTTGAGTAACTTTGCTGTAAAAGGCAAAAAACAAGAGTAGACAAGCTAAAGAAGAACTTGGAATTAAAGCAATAACTTGTACAAATGGCATAAACATATGACAATTTAGATAATTAGGAAATAGCATGATTTTAAAACATGGAAGCAAGTGAATCCTTATAGCTACCTAGTAAGGATCTAAAAGACATCAAAATATATCCATACCTGGAGAAGTGCACTGTTAGCCCTTGACAGAGGACCCAATTGGCCCAGCAGATATTTTCCTTTCATCCAGCAAATATTTCTGATTTTGAAGATTTTGGACTAGTTTTGCCTTGGAAACATTGATTGCTGTGCAGAATTTGGAAGACAGAATAAAAAACCTAGGATAACCCATGTAGAGCTGGTACCACACAAAGCTGACACCACAAAGAGCTAAAATAAATGATAAGGGTAAATGAAAAATACTGGAAACAATAAGGGAATTTTTCTATCTTGAATTTGGCACGGGATGGAGAAGAATATATTTACGCTGAGAATTTGTAACCATAAGTTAGTCCTCATGAAATTTTTGGTGCAAATTCATATGACTGCTATGGCCCATTGAACCTCAATGAAGGATTTAATATATTTTTCCAGGTTGGGAATATCTCTGTGTAGAAGTGCAATTATGCTCTTTTCCTCAAAGATAAAATTATGGAAAGAAGTGACTGTAATTATGAACAAACGAACTCAGGAAATAAAATCTACATCCAAATTTTTTAAACATTAAAACCTATGAGGGGGAAATTATAAAAGTATAAATAAAGACCACTGTATCTGAAAAAAACCTGAAATATATGTTCTAGAAATGACAAGTTTTTCATTGACGTTTAAAATACAATGACACTTTATTTTATTTTTTTTTTAAATTTTTTGTTTATTGCAGTAACATTGGTTTATAACATTGTAAAAATTTCAGGTGTACATAATTGTACGTCTATTTCTGCATAGATTACATCATGTTCACCACCAAAATACTAATTACAACCCATCACCACACACATGTACCCAATTATCCCTTTCACCCTCCTCCCTCCCCCCTTCCCCTCTGGTAACCACCAATCCAATCTCTGTCCCTATGTGTTTGTTTATTGTTGTTATTATCTACTACTTAATGAAGGAAATCATACGGGATTTGGCCTTCTCTCTCTGACTTATTTCACTTTGCATCATGCCCTCAATGTCCATCCATGTTGTCACAAATGGCTGGATTTCATCGTTTCTTATGGCTGAGTAGTATTCCATTGTGTATATATACCACAGCTTTTTTATCCATTCGTCCCTTGATGGGCACTTAGGTTGCTTCCAAGTCTTGGCTATTGTGAATAAGGCTGCAATGAACACAGGGGTGCATGTACCTTTACAAATTGGTGTTTTCAAGTTCTTTGGATAAATACCCAACAGTGGAATAGCTGGATCATATGGTAGTTCTATCGTTGATTTTTTGAGGAATCTCCATACTGTTTTCCATAGTGGCTGCACCAGTTTGCACTCCCACCAGCAGTGTATGAGAGTTCCCTTCTCTCCACAACCTCTCCAACACATGTTGTTCCCTGTCTTGTTAATTATAGCCATTCTGACGGGCGTGAGGTGATATCTCATTGTAGTTTTGATTTGCATTTCCCTGATAGTTAGTGATTTTGAACATCTTTTCATGTGTCTGTTGCCCATCTGTATATCTTCTTTGGAGAAATGTCTGTTCAGGTCTTTTGCCCACTTTTTAATTGGGTTGGTAGTTTTTTTGTTGTTGAGATGCATGAGTTCTTTATATATTTTGGAGATTAAGCCCTTATCAGATGTATGGTTTGCAAATATCTTCTCCCAATTGTTAGGTTGTCTTTTCGTTTTGTTGATGGTTTCCTTTGCTGTGCAGAAGCTTTTTAGTTTGATGTAGTCCCATTTGTTTATTTTTTCTATTGTTTCTCTTGCCCGGTCAGATGTGGTGTTTGAAAAGATGTTGCTAAGACTGATGTCGAAGAGCGTACTGCCTATGTTTTCTTCTAGAACTTTCACAGTTTCAGGTCTTACATTCAAGTCTTTAATCCATTTGGAGTTAATTTTTGTGTATGGTGTAAGGTAAGGGTCTACTTTCATTTTTTGCATATGGCTATCCAGTTTTCCCAACACCATTTGTTGAAGAGACTTTCTTTTCCCCATTGTATGTTCTTGGTCTTTGTCAAAGATTAGCTGTCCATAGATGTGTGGGTTTATTTCTGGGCTTTCGATTCTATTCCATTGATCTGTGTGTCTGTTTTTGTGCCAGTACCATGCTGTTTTGGTTACTATAGCTTTGTAGTATATTTTGAAATCAGGGAGTGTGATACCTCCAGCTTTGTTCTTTTTTCTCAGGATTCCTTTACTTATTCGGGGTCTTTTGTTGTTCCAAATAAATTTTAGGATTCTTTGTTCTATTTCTGTGAAAATGTTGTTGGAACTTTGATAGGGATTGCATTGAATCTATAGATGGCTTTAGGAAGTATGGACATCTTAACTATGTTAATTCTTCCAAGCCAAGAGCATGGAATATCTTTCCATTTCTTTGTGTCTTCTTCAATTTCTTTCAGAAATGTTTTATAGTTTTCGTGTACAGATCTTTCACCTCTTTGGTTAAGTTTATTCCTAGGTATTTTATCGTTTTTGTTGCAATTGTAAATGGGATGGCATTCTTAATTTCTCTTCTGCTACTTCGTTGTTAGTGTACAGAAATGCAACTGATTTTTGTATGTTGATTTTGTATCCTGCAACTTTCCCATATTCGTTTATTACTTCTAAAAGTTTTCTGGTGGATTCTTTAGGGTTTTCTATATATAAAATCATGTCATCTGCAAATAGTGACAGTTTCACTTCTTCCTTTCCAATTTGGATCCCTTTTATTTCTTTCTCTTGCCTGATTGCTCTGGCTAGGACTTCCAATACTATGTTAAATAGGAGTGGTGACAGTGGGCATCCTTGTCTGGTTCCTGTTCTTAGAGGGATAGCTTTCAGTTTTTCACCATTGAGGATGATATTAGCTGTGGGTTTCTCATATATGGTCTTTATTATGTTGAGGTACTTTCCTTCTATACCCATTTTATTCAGAGTTTTTATCATAAATGGATGCTGGATCTTGTCAAATGCTTTCTCTGCATCTATTGAGATGATCATGTGATTTTTGTTCTTCATTTTATTAATGTGGTGTATTACGTTGATTGATTTGCGAATGTTAAACCATCCCTGCATACCTGGAATAAATCCCACTTGATCATGGTGTATAATCTTTTAACGTATTGTTGTATGCGATTTGCTAGTATTTTGTTGAGGATTTTCAGATCGATGTTCATCAGTGATATTGGCCTGTAATTTTCTTTTTTGTGTTGTCCTTGTCTGGTTTTGGTATCAGGGTAATGTCAGCTTCAGAATGAGTTAGGAGCTTCCTCCTCAATTTTGGAAGAGTTTGAGAAGGATAGGTATTAAGTCTTCTTTGAATGTTTGGTAGAATTCACCAGGGAAGCCGTCTGGTCCTGGACTTTTATTTTGGGGAGGTTTTTGATTACTGTTTCGATCTCCTTACTGGTGATTGGTCTATTCAAATTCTCTACTTCTTCTTGATCCAGTTTTGGAAGGTTGTATGATTCTAAGAATTTATCCATTTCTTCCAGATTGTCGAATTGGTTGGCATATAGTTTTTCATAGTATTCTCTTATAATCTTTTGTATTTCTGAGGTGTCTGTTGTAACCACTCCTCTTTCATTTCTCATTTTATTTATTTGATCCTTCTCTCTTTTGTTCATGGTGAGTCTAGCTAAAGGGTTGTCAATTTTGTTTATGTTTTCAAAGAACCAGCTTAGTTTCATTGATTTTTTCTGGTCTCTAGTGCATTTATTTCTGTTCTGATTTTTATTATTTCCTTCTTTCTACTGATACTAGGCTTTGTTTGTTCTTCTTTTTCCAGTTCCTTGAGGTGCACTGTTACATTGTTTATTTGAGATTGTTCTTGTTTGTTGAGGTAGGCATGTATTAGTATTAACTTCCCTCTTAGAACTGCTTTTCCTGTATTCCATGAATTTTGGCATGTCGTATTTTTATTTTCATTTGTCTCCAGGTATTTTTGATTTCTCCTTTGATTTCTTCATTGACCCAATTGTTCTTCAGTAGCATTTTGTTTAATCTCCACATATTTGGGGCTTTTCTGATTTTCTTCCTATAGTTGATTTCTAGTTTCATACCTTTGTGGTCAGAAAAGATGCTTGGTATTATTTCAATCTTCTTAAATTTATGGAGAGTTGTTTTGTGGCCTAATATGTGATCAATCCTGAGAATGTTCCATGTGCATTTGAAAAGAACGTGTATTCTTCGGTTTTTGGATGGAATGCTCTGTATATATCTACTAGGTCCATCTGTTCTAGTGTGTTGTTTAAGGCCAATGTTTCCTTATTGATCTTCTGTTTGGATGATCTATCCGTTGGTGTAAGTGGAGTGTTAAAGTCCCCTACTATTATTGTGTTACTGTCTATTTCTCTTTTTATGTCTGTTAATAATTGCTTTATATATTTAGGTGCACCTACATTGGGTGCGTAGATATTTACAAGTGTTATATCCTCTTGTTGGATTGTTCCTTGATCATTATGTAATGCCCTTTTCTTTGTCTCTGTTTACAGTTTTTGTTTTAAAGACTATTTTGTCTGATATGAGTACTGCTACCCCAGCTTTCTTTTCATTGCCATTTGCGTGGAGTATCTTTTTCCATCCCTTCACTTTCAGTTTGTGAGTGTCTTTAGGTCTGAAGTGTGTCTCTTGTATGCAGCATATATATGGGTCTTGTTTTTTTATCCAGTCAGCCACCCTATGCCTTTTAATTGGAGCATTTAGTCCATTGACATTTAAAGTAGCTATTGATAAGTATGAACTTACTGCCTTTTTTTAACTTTTTTTTTTTTTTTCCTCAGTGTTTTAGTAGTCCCTCTCTGTTCCTTCTTCTATACAGAATTGATGGTCACTTTAGTTTGACCTCTGTCTGAAAGCTGTACTCTTTAACTACCCTCCTCCCTCCTTTTATGTTTTTGATATCATATCCAACCTCTTTTTTGTGCATTTGTATCCATTACGCTCTAATAGTGGAAATAGATAATTTTTCCTATTTGTGGTCTTCTTTTTCCCTTAAATCAGTCCCTTTAACATTTCTTGTAACACTGGTTTCTTGGTGACAAACTCCTTTAATTTTTGCTTATCTGGGAAAATTTTAATCTCTCGCTCCATTTTGAACGATAACCTTGCTGGGTAGAGTATTCTTGGCTGTAAGTTTTTTCCTTTAGCACTTTAAATATATCATGCCATTCTCTTCTAGCCTCTAACGTTTCTGCTGAGAAGACAGCTGATAGCCTTATTGGGGTTCCTTTGTATGTAACTTGTCATTCTCTTTCTGCTTTTAGGATTCTCTCTTTATCTTTAATTCTGGACATTTTGATTATGATGTGTCTTGGTGTGGGCCTCTTTGGGTTTATCTTGTTTGGGGCTCTCTGTGCCTCCTGTACCTGGATGTCTGTTTCCTTCCTTAGGTTAGGAAGTTTTCATCTATTATTTCTTGAAATAGATTCTCTGCCCCTTGTCTCGCTCTTTCTCCTTCCGGGACACCTATAACACGGATGTTAGTGCGCTTGATGTTGTCCCAGAGGTCCCTTAGACTGTCCTCACTCTTTTTAATTCTTTTCTCTTTTACCTGTTCACCTTGGGTAATTTCTTCTAGTCTTTCTTCCAGCTCACAGATCCGTTCTTCTGTATCCTCTACTCTGCTTTTGAGTCCCTCTAATGAGTTTTTCATTTCCAGTATTGTATTTTTCATTTCTGATTGGTTCTTTTTTATCTTCCATTTCTTTGTTGACATTCTCACTGAGTCCATCTATTCTTCTCCCCAGATCAGTGAGCATCCTTAACACTCTTAGTTTGAACTCTCTGTCGGGTAGGTTGCTCATTTCTGTTTCACTAAGTTCCTTTTCTGGGGTTTTGTCCTGTTCCCTTACTTGGAATGTATTCTTTTGCCTCTTCATTTTGCCTCTTTCCCTGTGCTTGTGTTCACGATTAGGTAGGTCAGCCACGCCTCCTGCTCTTGGATAGGTGACCTTATGTAAGTGATGGCTTAGAGGCTTCCAGTGTGCTTCCCTCAGTTCTCAATGTTCCAGGGGTGACCCCTATGTGGGCTACGTGTATCCTTCTGCTGTGGCCTGTTTGCTCTCCCTGTAGGCACCCAGGAGGCCGAGTTATGCTCCTGGCCAGCTGTTGTAATGCTCAGCTGCTTGTAGTTGTTGTGGGCCCTTCAGTCTCTTTATCAGGTGTGGGGAGCCGCAGCACAGTTGGCTGCAAGTTCTAATACCACATTTGTGTTGCAGTATTTCTTTTTAAGTGAGTAGGCCCCCACTGTGGCAGGTTGTTAGGCTCAGGGCCTTACAATTGCTGTAAGCCTCTAGCCTATTAGGTCTCTTGTCAGCTCTCTGAGGATTGCAGCTGGGTGGGGCTGGCCTCAGGCACAGGAGCACCCAATTGTTTCAGGTTTTGGAAGGTGGAGCAAACCTCCTATGTGGGTCTTTGAGAAGTACAAGTCTTCTGTGGCTGAGAAGCCCTGCCGCCCACAGGTCCACACACACAGTCAACACAGTCCTGCCCCGTGTCAGCGCCCCGACCTCCCCAAGTGGACCCAGTCTCTCCAGGGCGGGAGCCCCACACACTCTGCCACCGCCCGACACTCTCCACCCGCCCGTTGTGCACCCCCTGCCCCGCTCAAGTCAGCTCAGTTGCCAGGCTGCAGAGAATCCAGTCACCAATCTATGCAGGCCCACACGTTGCCTGAGGGCTTGTTGTTGGGTGGGGCTAGTCTCTAGGGTGGGCTGCCTGCCCTGGCTGAGCTGGATTAAATCGGTGCTCTAGCGGGTGGAGCAGACCCTGGGCTAGCAGGTCTCACGGAGAACTCCAAGGGCGCCTGTGTCAGCACGCCACACCAGGCCACAACAATGGCCGCGCCAATGTCCCAGTCCCTGGAGAGGTCTCACCCCTCACCGAGATGCACTCAGGGCCTATTAGGTGAGTCTCTTGTCACCGAAGCACTGTGCACCTTTCTTTCTGGTGATTTTAGGATGCTTTCTGGAACGGGTGAGTTTGTGCGTGGGCCCTTTAAGAGCCAGTTTTAGTTTCTTTGTGAACCGGGTTTTCTGGGGGTGCTACCCAATGCTTTAGTAGCAGGCAAAGTCAGATATTATGCTGCTGGTCTCAATTGTGCTGGGTCCACAAAATGCCCACAGCGGGGGCGCTCCCCGGCTCAGGGCCCCGCGCCTCCAGGGAGGCTGCGTACCTGTGAGCTGCTCCCGGCGGCCGTGACGCTGGCGGCTTGTGAAGGCGGCGTTTTTCCTCTCCGGAAGGGAGTCTCTGCCTCTTCCACTTCAATTAGGATTGTCCTTTGTTGCAGGAGTTCCTCTTATCCAGTTTTCAGTTCTGTCTCAGGGGTAATTTTTCCACGAGTAGTTGTAAATTGGCTGTGTCCATGGGAGGAGGTGAGTTCAGAGTCTGCCTACGCCGCCATCTTGACTCCGCCC
Organism: Ceratotherium simum simum; assembly: GCF_057802395.1. Lineage (NCBI taxonomy): Eukaryota > Metazoa > Chordata > Mammalia > Perissodactyla > Rhinocerotidae > Ceratotherium > Ceratotherium simum. Next base: position 11,091,448 of record NC_141927.1, on the reverse strand, counting down.
CCACAATGACACTTTAAACTGCAGATCAAATAGTGTGGAAAATAAAATTTGTGGACTGGAAAATGAATCCAAACAAATTATCCATATAGAGCAGGAATTGGTAAATGTTCCTGTAGAGTAAGATGGTACATATTTCAGGATTTATGGACCAGATATTGTTTATTCTCCTCCTTCCTCCCACTGATCCCTTTTTTCCTTCCTCCCTTCCTCCCTTTCTTCCTTTCGTCCTCCCTCCCTCCCTCCCTTCCTTCCTTCCTGCTTCTCTTCTTCTTCTTTTTCTCCTCCTCCTCCCCTTCTTTTTTCCCCTTTAAAATAACTTTCTTGTCTAGTGGGCCACACAAAAACAGGCCATAGTTGGCTGACTCCTTGTAGACCATCTATAAAAGATGAAATGAAGAATGATATGAAAGACAATTTTATGATATGAAGAATAAAATGCAAAAGGCATTTATTTATTCACAGTTTCACAAAAAATAACAGAGAAAATGAGACAAAGCCATTATTTGAAGAGATAAAGCTGAAAATATTACAGAATTGGTAATAGACACCAATCCTCAGACTAAGGAAGTAAAACAGGTCACAGAAAAAAGAAAAATACAGCTAAGTTTAGAGCTAGATATATTATAAAGAACCTAGAAAACAGCAAAGATGAAAATAAGATGTTAAAAACAGGTCTAGAAAGGGAAACTTCACCTGTAAAGACTGGCAATTAGACTAATAACTAGGTTAAAACCGAAACAATAAAATCCAGATACAGTAAAACAGAATCTTTAATGTATGTCGTAAAAACATCTTTCAGACCAGATTTCTATGACCATTGAAAATTGCAATAAATAATGTGAGATAAAATAATTTTTAGACAAAACAGAGAGGGCTTATGAGTAAAGGAAATTCTAAAGCATATGTTACTACACAAAGGGCACGATGTGCTCGCTGCGAGACAAAAGCCAATCATCAAGAGGCAAGATGGTAGAAAAGAAAGGGCAGTTTATTACAGCTTGCTAGCAAGAGGGAAGATGGCCGACTAATGTCTCAAAGAACCATTTTAAAGGGGCACAAAATCTTACAGCAGTTATACAAGCCAATGCTTACATAGGAGGGGGTTAGGAATGTTGACCTTCTGGTGTGAATAGACTGGGAGTCGCCACACCACATCTTTCAGTTTTCATTGATGATAGCTATTAGCATAGACTCTGTTCAGGGGTCATCACATTCCTAAGGAACTCAAAAGAACAAAGTTATCATCTTGTGGCAGCTGGGAGGTACGTGCACCAGCAGGGGTTGTAAAATCTACAGAGCAGTTAGATCTCCTGGAGGATGCAGATCCAGCTGGGTTAGTGTAGTCAGAGGTGATTCAAAGTTACAATAGAGTTTCTTTTCTACAATATGGCTTCTCTTACATCAACCTTGTCTTGAGCCTGTATCAGATATAACTCAGGAAGGAAACTCGTCCTAGATGGAAGTTTTGAGATGTGAAATAGGATGAAGAGCAAAGACAGGAGGAAGTATGTGGATAAATCTAAATGAACATTGACATTTAAAAGCAATTTTAAGGTCTAAGAAGTACAAGAAACACAGTTAAAAATAAAACAATACAAATCATAATACATAATTTTGTAAGGCTGATGAATATTTTTAAAACACCAAAATACATTTTATTGTTTGAGAGCTGATGACATGATTTTCTATGTACAAAAATCAAAACAATCTATCAAAGATGTGCTTGAAATTTAAAAGTTTAGCAATATAGCTGGATTTAAGATTTTTATGTACAAGTCAGTTATATTTTTATACAACAAAAGAGAGCATTTAACATAAAAAAATACTCTTTGTAATTGTACAAAAGGATGTAATATCATATACATGCCAGTCTTTACAAAAAAGATGATATAATGGCATAAATGCATATATCTCAAGACAAATAAATGGATATATAATCAAATAAATGCATATATAATCTCTATCCTAAATATATAAATTCTATTAAAGTTGGTCTATAGATTCAATATAACTCCAAATAAAATCCCCACGGGTTTATCTTTTAAGACCTGGAGAAATTTCTTATAATTTTTTAATGGAAGAACAAAGATCCAAGAGCAACAAAAACACTTTTGAAAACAAAAAAATGATGTGAAGGAAATTCTCTGTAGCAGATATCAAGGTATTTTAAAACTGTATAGTAATTAAGCATATTTATAAACAAAATAGAAAAACTGACTAATTGAATAGCATTTAAATTCTAGAAATAACTGCATATATAGGGCAGAGATGGCATTTCACGTAAATGGGGAAAAGATGGACTGTTAAATGAATGTTTCTAGGAAAATTAGTCATTTATGAAGAAAGAAAGCGAAAGGGGATCAATGGTCCCTCATCACATCATATGCATATCAGTAAATGGTGTATTTAAATGTAAATATTGAATGTTAAACCTTTTTGAAGAGATAATAGGAGAGGTTAACAAGATGCAAATAAGTCTGAGAAACAACAGCCTTAAACACTGATTCAGTTATTTTTCTCAACCTGGGCGTTGCCTATGTTAGTGTTCATTTTATGCTTATTTTAAATTTTGTGTGTGCCTTTTTTTTCTTTTGCAAATCAAATACCTGTTAATTCCCAGTTTTCAAGTTTATAAATCATGGCACTGGACTTGATAATTCCTTTACATCTGTCAAGGCTTGTGTGGGAGGGAGTGTTTCCACGTTCTGGAATAATTTCATTGTTTCAAAATTATCTCAACCTCTAGTAATCGAGTTTTACATAAGAAGATTTTACTGGAATATATTCTTTTTAGTGCAGGTATTATTTTACATATTTTATTACAAATAATTAAATCATATTTATGCACTTAATGTTTTCCTACTCAAGCATTTTTGGATTCTTTTATCTTGTACTTTTATCACTTTTCATTAAAATATAATTTGTAGATTAAAATAATTTAAAAATCAGCTAAGGATTTGAAGCTTTAATAAATTATTTGACCATTCTGAAGTCACTGCTGCCTTGACAGATCCTTATAGAATTTCATTGTTCATAGCAAACTTCTAAATATAGTGTTCAAGTCCATTAAAATATGACGGCAACTTCTATTTCTGGCTTTCTCTCCTGTATCTGGAGAAAAGTATTACATGTTCTGATTAAGACCTTAAAATCCTTGTACCTCTCCTGAGTTACCTACCTCTATCCCTGGATTATTTTTCCTAGCTATTCCCTCTCCGTGTAATAATCCGTCCTCCTGGCTCTATCTTCCATTCTCTACTCAAGAGCTACCATTTTTCCCTGAAGCTTCTCTAGATACTTCCAGTCATAAATAAATTACCTTCCTGTGTGCTTCTACCAATAGTGCAATTACATCTCCTTCAGCATTTACACCGTGTCTTACATTATTGAATGTGTATTATTCCCCCTCAAATAAAATCCTTGAGAAAAGAGACCACATTTTACTCATTTTTATAACCTCATTATACCTACCGTGCCTGTAAATTTTTAATACATTCCAGCATAAATTCTTACTGATGAAACACCACAAGTTCCTTATCTAAAATGTAATCATTGGCAGTAAGAAATGCATCGTTCTGTTCGACATAGGACATTTGTTTCCTTAGCCTTCTAATTTTATGATTCGGATTTTACATAAAAGACAACAGTCATCACTTCACTCAGTGCGGCACAGTATTTACAAAGAAGAACGCTAGTGTGTTTCTGTCCTTGATCCTCGGTGTTTTTTGATGACTGCATGCCAATAGATGAAGGCTGTAACTGACCAAACAGAAGAAAATATGGTCCCTAGTCTTACATTATCTTGTCTATTTTGAGCCTAATAACATAAACAGTATTCACAATATTTCCATTTGCTTCATTAAAGGATCAAAATACACATGCATTCTCACAGTTCATTCACCCCACTGCTAAAAAAAAAAAAAAGAGCCGTAAAGTCCAGAAAGTTTATTGGCTGGCTTCAGGGTGAGTCAACTAACGGAGTTTATAGCAAGCAACTGGAAGACTGGAGGTGGAAGCGGTCAGGTCTCTTTCTTGCTCCTTGCCTTCTTCAGGACCATGGCTCTGGCCCCCTGAGTGGCCTCTTTTCTGTGTGCCCAAGTCACGTTATTTCCTTATTTACCACCTCAGTCCTAGAGGTGGTAACAGCTTCCTGTGGTTACTGGTTTCTGTGTTCATAACTTCCCTTATTCACCAACCCTGCTCACACCTGTGAATTTGAGTGTCCATATACCATTTTTAAGTATTTTTTAGTATTCTTATCTATCTGGGATTGATTGATGTGAAAGACTTCGTATCAGCTGAGACTCGGCTGATTTCAAATTGTGTGTCTGAAGTCTCAGAGGCGTTATCTTGGAACCAGAATTGAAAATTTGCTATGTTAATGCCGCTAGGCATTTTTAAACTTGTATAAAATCAAAACGATTACTTAGGGAAAGTCTACATCTGGCTGATTATTACATCTGGTTGATGGACACTGTTTGATAATAAGATGTTCCTATTGAAAACTACTTTGTTATAAATGACAACATTTTGCTTTTCAAATACATTCCACAGTCATTATGAGAAAATGGAAAAAAAGAGTGTGAACATAGAATTCACTCTTATGGAAAGAACAGAAACCCTCACGGCCAGTATCAGCCTTGGTGCTTCCTGCCTCCCAGGGTTATGTTATTTTCTCTTTGCTTTAGTTCATTTATATTTTGTTAGCACAGTTATGGGTTTATAAAAGGTTTTTTTTTTTTTTTTTGCTGCCTGCATTTTAGCCATCATTTAGTAATTTCGATTGGAACGGTCTTTTAATGTATGCTAGCTGCCACGCTTCTCAAAATAGAAAATGTGACTATTAGATTTTCACCTTTGTATTTCCCAGGAAAGCACAGAAGAAACACTCAATAGTTATCTATATGATGCCTGTAAGAACCTGTAGGAGACACATAATCCTTAGTCATTCTTAAGTTCTCTCATGAAACTCTGCGTCTCTGCCTACATGTGATACCCAGACATTATAAGAGCAACACTACCAAGATTTCTGAGCTTTTGTCCATTCGGTCTTATAACTTATGTAATCACAGTAGGAATTGAATAACTCGAAGAACCCTAAACAACTCTTATAGCTATCATCTTAGGAAAAAAGATTTTTATGGGTTTCTCAAGCCAGTACTTATTAAGAGCTTTCTATTATGCAAGAAAAGAAGTAGGATTTCTACACTTCTCTTACACATGCTTCAAAGAGGTAGGGGGTCAGAGTAATTTCCACAACTGTTTACAGTTGTGAAATTTCTCTAGAAGTACAATTTCTAAAGCAGGCTTCTCATAGCAACTGCTAAGTTGTGGACAGAAGTACAAAAACAGTGGTTAAGTCAAAAGGTGATCTTTCTCTCTCACCTTGAGTAAATATGAGTGCCTGATGAACTTAAGATTTCAAATGCAAATCCACAGCATGCTTTTTCTCTTTTTATTTTGAATAGTTGAGATATTTCAAAGTTGACTGTAAATCACATCTGGGATATGAATATTATGCCTGTTATTGGGAAAAATGTATCATCCATATTGACTATTTTATATTTCAATTGTCAGTTTGGTTAATAAAATAATTTTATTCAGAATATCTGGTAAAGGAAACAAGTGTACCTTTGCCACTCATGATAACTTTTACAAAGTTAAATAAAATAAAGCTTTTGGCCTGAGGCTAAATAACGGCAAATTTCCAGATGAAAGGTGAAATATTCTCATTCAGAGAACATGGAAATAGAGATATAAAAGATCTTTTTACAGCGGTAACTACACCTGTCACTGCACATGACAGATATAATGAGTGGTTCCCCTGGGTTCTAGGGAAAATGAAATAGGAACCTCAAGAGATCTTATCATTTACAAGAAACTTAAAAGGCTGACAGGTATTTTTATTGGATGTGTGTGATTTTTGTATTGCTCCAGTATGATTTTTCATTCAGCATTGTTATCATTAATAATGCCATTTATTGTAAACACTGCTGCAGAGCAGTATGTCCATTAGAAATATAATGTGAACTACACAAATGAGCCATATCTGTCATTTTAAATTTTCTAGTAGCCACACTAAAAAAAAAAACAAGACAAAGAAACAGGGAAAATTAATTTCACATATATATATATATATATATATATAATTTAATTTCCCACACAATGTTAATAAGTTGGTTGATATGAGTACAGATATTTTTTGCCATTTGTGGGAGGGAAACTGTTAAGAAAATAGAATCCTGAATACTAACAACAGGTGAATAGTGAACCTACTTTATGAAGATAAAAAATAACCCTCATTAAATCACACTCATCACTGTTCCAGTACCTGTGGAGATGCTCATGTGTAAATTAGATAAATAAATGAGCGTGCACCTAGAAGAATAAGCATATATCTTTGTGGAGATGCACATTTAAATATCTTCAATAATTTAATTATTATTTCTGTAGAAAATGATATCTTTAGCTTATCCATATGTCAACTCAATTTATCAAAAAGAGATTATGTAACCCATAGAGTTCATGTTCTCAAGAAAGAAGCTACGTTCCAAGCATTTTAGGCTAGATTAATTTGAGGAGATCTAAGGATATTAATTCTATTTATTTTCCCACTTTATTGAACATTTTTTCTTCATTGTAGTTTCAATTTCACTACAACTTAAGGGTTTAAAAATTCAAGTCATCCCTGGTTGGTTTGATGAGGAATGTAAAATATTGGTCTATTTGTTTAAATATGGGTTTTGGAGTGTATAACTGAGAGATTTTCCTAATTTGCTGCCCTTTGTCTAAACAACCTTGTAAAGGGAATAAGACACATCTTAATGAACATGAATAAAATTAACCAAAATTTCATACATGCCCAATTTTGTATCAATGACTTTACAGAATTAGACATGGACAGGAAGAGTTAAAACACATTATAACTAGACGAGTGTAATAGAAACAGGAAACCACTCACCAGAGCCCTGGTGACGAGCAAGACGAAATCAGTAACCTTCACTCATCATAATCTTAACCATTATTGATCATAAACTGCCTTTAAAATAAGGCATTTGAGACTCTGTGTCAAAACATATCATTCAAATAGTTAAAAAGAAATGGTTAAAAAAAGAAACTTTACCAATAAGAACAGGAAGCCTCTGCAGTCATTTATATATTTAAAAGAAAAAAAATGTGGTGCAAAGTTCCAAAGTCTTGATAAACACAGTTGAGACTGATTATTCTTGCCCTCATTAAAAGTATTCCAAATCAAGACAAAATTTGCCTTGGGAAACAGTTCATTATTAGAGCCTTTATTTATTTTCCCCTTTGGGAAGCTGTAGGGTATTCAGTGAAGCAAGGAAAGAAAGATGGAGATTTTCAGGGAGAAATGTAAAGGTATGGTTTTGATTTAGTATATAAAAAAATGCTTAGAAAACATAGTATATTTGTAATTTTAGGAGTGTTTTTTCTAGTTAATATATTTGAATAAAGTCATCTTAGAGTAATTAGTACAGGAAGAATACTATTTTTAAATGCCAAATAAACTACAGAAAGTCCAAAAATATGATGATATATTTAAAATATGCATATGTTCCCAGTCAAGTAATGTTTTAGAAGTGCTATTGAAAAAACATATTTATGAAACTAAGAAACATATAGTTAGGTAAAATAAAACTTTTTTTTTATTTATGGAGAACTTTTCTTAGGCCACAAACAAATATGTTCTTCAGTTTAAAATATGTTCAATACGTTCAACCTTCTCTCGAGAACTTATAAAAAGATTAATTAATCCTGAACTTTCTAAAAAGCATAATTTATATTGGATAAATAAAATAGTATTTGGAAAACCTATCTGCTGAAATGGTTATCTGCCTATCTGAATTGATTTGATTCAATATATCAGTGCACACCTCCGCTTATCAGTATTTACTGTGAGAGTTAAAATATAATATATGATCATCACTCTAAAGAATAGTTTGATTAGTTTGCTTTTTATGAACTGTATTATGCAGTATTGAAGAACATTAAAAATATTTTATCTGGGGCCGGCCCCGTGGTGTAGCGGTTAAGTGCACGCGCTCCACTGCAGGCGGCCCGGGTTCGGATCCCGGGCGTGCACTGAGGCACTGCTTGTCAGGCCATGCTGTGGCGGCGTCCCATATAAAGTGGAGGAAGATGGGCACAGATGTTAGCCCAGGGCCAGTCTTCCCCAGCAAAAAGAGGAGGATTGGCATGGATGTTAGCTCAGGGCCAATCTTCCTCACAAAAAAAGAAAAAAAAAATTTATCTTGGGGCTGACCCAGTGGCATAGTTGTTTAGTACCCATGCTTCACTTCAGCTCTCTGGGGTTCACGGGTTCGGATCCCGGGCATGGACCCACACACCGTTCATCAAGCCAAGCTGTGGCAGCATCCCACATACAAAATAGAGGAAGATTGGCACAGATGTTAGCTCAGGGGCGATCTTCCTCAAGCAAAAAGAAGAGGCTTGGGAACAGACGTCAGCTCAGAGCCAATCTTCCTCAAAAAAAAAATATATATTTTATCCTTTTATATATTTAAGATCTAGAACTATTACTTAATACTTATAACCCATATACAGGGGTGGCACAGTAAAAGATATATATTCTGCAATTAGTTTTATAAATAAGTTTATGTGATAATTACTACATTTGAATCAAATTATGATTGTTTTTGTTTGTCTTATTTTGTAACAAATTTGGTGCTCCAGATATCTCTGATCATATTCAAGAGTGGCCCTATGTTTTCCTCTCTCATGTTTCTTCTGTCTGTCATTATCCTGTTTTCGCACAGCTCCTGCTAACTATGTGAACCTAGTAATCAGGATTAATGTAATAATGGAGAGCATTGACCTTACTGTATTGATTACCATTACATTCAATAATAATTTGCTGAAGCCTAGCCATACCATTTTGGAACATATAGGGGAACAGAATTAATGTCAGGGATTTAGGGACCTCATAGGTTCACAGGAGAATTCTTTGATAGAAGGCGAGGCTAGTACTCTTTTATCACATAATGCAAATGCAAACTCCATAGCTAGGAAATATTTTTCAGCATTTTCTCTTTTATTTAAGAAATATTATGAAGTGCATTTGAAATATAAATATGTCTATATTGACTATTTTTATGTTGCTAAAAAGACAAGAAGCCCACATAAGCAACAGGATACTCTTAAATTTAATTTCACTTATAAAATCTTTTCTCGTCATTGTTATAATTTAATAAAAGAGATGATGGAAATATATAAATCACTTAAACATACTTAATTTAGGCTTCAATCCCATTATTCCTCCAAAACTGTCTTGTAAAGGTCACCCCATTGAAAATACAGTAGTAAACTCTTGGTCATGCTGCTTGGCCTGCCACCAACACCCACCAGTGTATCACTCTCCTCCTCAAACACTTTCTTCACTTGGTTTCCAGTATCCACATCCTTTTGATTTTCTTTGTATTTTCCAGTTGCTATTTTGTGCTTTTCTTTCCTGGTTTCTCCTTTTATTCCAAAGGCTTAGTTCCACGTACTCTTCTGTTCTCTGTCTACACTGATTCCCTTGGGAATCTGTTTAAGTTTTATGGCTTTTAATACAATCTATAGTAGACAACTTACAAATGTGTAACTCCAAGGCACATCCATTTCCCAAATTCTAGGCTCACATATCCAGTTGCATTCTTGACATCTCCATTTGGTTGTCTAAAAGCAAATAGAACCAACAGAAAAATCCCTGACTGAACTCCATTCTTCTCCTCCAACCTACTCTACTCATAATCTTACTATGTTAATTGTAACAGTTGTTCAAGCCAACAATTTGGTGGAGTCCTCCTTGCCTCCTCTCACAACCCATATTCTTCCTGCATGAAATCCCTCTTGTTATGTCCCAGAATCCAACCACTTCTCACCACCTCCACTGCAATCACCCTGTGCATTGCCATCATCTCTTGTCTCGAATACTATAATAGCCTCTAACTGTGCTAACTGCTCTGCGCTTTCCTTCCTCGAGTCTATTCTCAAGACACCAAACAGGGTTCTTTTTAAAACTGTTGTCAGATATATCATTCTTGTGCCTTAAAACTTGCAAATAACTTCCCATTTCACTCTGTGCAAAAGCCAGTTTTTAACCATTGGTCAACAAGGCCCTTGAGATTGCTTCACCCTGTTACCATTCTGGTCTCAACATATTTCACCTCTGACTTAGATCATTCAGCCTCAGCTGCACTGGCCTTCTTGTTATTTCTCAAGTACTTCAGGCATATTTCAGCTTAGAACCTTGGAACTGGCTCTTCTATCTCATGGATTATTCCCCAAGATATTTGTGTAAATAACTCTTCCTCACTTCTTTCAAGATTTGCTCCAAAGTCACCTTCTTAGTGAAGACCATTCCAGCCACTCTGTAAGTTTGCTAACTGCACTTGCCTCCAGCACCCTGACCCTCTCCTCAAGTTTCCTGTATTTTTCTATTTCTCCTTAAGATTTATCCCTTCCAATATACTAATAATTTACTTATATATTGTGTTTGTTATTTATTTTTTAACTTGCAAGCTGCGTGAAAGCAGGGATCTTCATCTGTTTTGTTCACTACCACATCATCTCAGGTTCTTTAGACAATAACCAGTACATGGTACTGGCTTAATAATTAATTAACTAAGAACTAATAAATATGTGACGAAAGAAAGAATAAATGTAAAAAGTGAAAGTCCATTTACATTTTTAAAAATTTTCTTTACTTAAGAGCATTTCAGGTATATTTTGTTGAATTCCATCTATATTAGAGTATAGAATCTATTAGCAAGGTTCCCTAAAGAAGCAGAACCAATAGGATGTATATGTATAGACATAGAGAGAGAGAGAGAAAGAGATTTATTATAAAGAATTGGCTGACACAATTATGGAGGCTGAGAAGCCCCAGGAGCTTCAGTCAGCAAGGTGGAGACCCAGGAGAGCTGCTGGTGTAGTTGCAGTCTCATTCCCAGTCCTGAGGCCTCAGGACCAGGAGAGCCGATGATATAGTTCAGACTGAAAGTTGGCAGGCTTGAGGCTCAGGAAGAACAGATGTTTCAATTCGAGTCTGAAGACAGAAAACACATCAAAGTCCCAGCTTGAAGGCTGTCAGGCAGAATAAATTCCCACTTACTTGGCCTTTTTGTTCTACGCAGTTCTTCAACTGATTGGATGAGCCCCACTCATGTTAGGGAGAGCAATCTGCCCTACTCAATATACTGATTCAAATATTTATCTAATCCGGAAACACTCTCACAGACACACTCAAAATAATGTTTGACCAAATGTCTGGGCACCCCACAGTCCAGTCAAGTTGACACATAAAATTAACCATGACATAGAACTTGAAAAGTAATCGTTGAATTTTTTTCCACTCTCCCCCAGTCGCTTTTTCTCAGAGTGGTTCACACTTGCTCCCCATAAATATAGGAATGAATATCAAAGAGATATAAATAAAAGTATGGAAAACTCGAATAATTAATTGAGAATACATGGATCTATGTGTGGCTTGATTATATTTTCTATAACAAAAAAGTTACCTGAATTACTTGGTACTTATGAAATGAGACTAGTTTTCTTTGAGTACTTGTTCTGGTGTCTGAAAAACCCATTGACCCTGAGTTAAGAGCTTTGACTCATTCCAGTTAAAGGATAAAAAATCCACTCAAACTGTTTCATCTTTAACCTAGCTTTGCAACACATAAATAGCAAAGTATCTAAATATTAATAAGTTACCAATAATAATTGTAGTCTGGTTAGTGCTTCATATGACTACATGGATTAACCCATCAGGTGACAAGTACTAAACAATAAAGCATTTCCTCAATGATGGTTTGATAAACTAACTGAATCAATTGATAAGATAAGAGAAATGTTATTTCTTGTTACCCTGTAAAGTTGACTATGGATTTTCCAGAAAGTTACAGTGAATCCCTCCCTCCAAAATATGGATTTATTAGATAATGCTATAAACTTACCTCTAAAATAAATTTTAAAAGAACATATGGTTATGTTTGATGCATTAAACAATTGGCAAATGAGTATGCATTTTTACAATATCTGTAAACTTCTCCAGAACTTTTGAATAAAGTTACTCTTATTCCTGCTTAAGTTATACTGGGGTTCTTGGAGTTATGATATATGTGAAAATAACTCAAGCGTATTAGAAACTTATGTCATTGACAGCATAATATTTTCTGTTTGTTTTCATAATTGAGTATTTGATTTTAAAAATGTATCGATCTCCAGAAAATGGACATCTTCATATGTTGGAATATTCTGTTCTAAAATTTAAGTAGTTCCTTTAAATAAATTAATAGACACATGAATAGTGACCTAACCTGTACCAAAGAAGAGGCATCTATATTGCATGTGAAATCAAGGAAAGAAGTATAGGGACACTGATGGATGCTAGGCACTGGAGGAGGAGAATAGCTTTGGTTTAGAAAGATCATTTTGGCAGTCAGTGAAGAAGCAATTAGAGGTGATTGTGATTAAAACACTGACAGCTACTGTTAGGCTACTGCAGAAGACCAGATAAGAAAAGATAAGGACCATCTTGAAATGCAAACACTGGTTAGGGGATGGATAAAATAGGTCATATTTGAGGGATCATGCATAATGCTGATAATATTATATTCCATAATATTATATGAAATACATAACTATATAGCCAACTTCTTTTTAAACATCCACCATCTTAAGCAGGAAGAAGAGATGAGTAATCCATTGGACTGCCACGGAACCTGGTATCTTGGAACCCTTTCGATTATGAGGAAAACAACTAAATGTTAACTAATGCCATGATTATCCAGGATAAAATTTGCCTAGCTGGATAGTATCTACTCTTGGAGTCTAGTGAACTAAATTTTAATATAACTGAAATGTTCTGAGTATCATTTTAAAATTACCATACTTTAAAATAATGAAAGCTAACATACATAATTTTACTTGTTGCTAATTTTGTTTGTTTGTTTACTTTTATATTCTTTGGCAGGAAGAATACTAGAAGTATTAAGTGTGAGGCATTCAGAGAGCAGAGAGCTCTCCCTAAAGTTAGGGAGGATAGTAAGACTACCATTATTTTTCTGAGAAATATTGCTTGGAAACATGGTAGAATCATGCTTATTACATTTCTTATTAATTTCTTAAACATAGTTAAATTATTTATTTCTCAGAAATATTTCTTTTAAGTTTAAAAATCTTCTATTGTCTTCCAAGGATCCAGATAAACAAAGAAACTTAAGGTTATGAAACAGATACTCAACATCCTAAAAATATATTAAAAAATCCATAGTTTTACAAATTACTTTTCTGGGAAACAGCTCAAGTTTCTTGGTTAGTCTGCACCACATTGTTGTGAAAACATGTACTTTGACCGAAGTTTATAGAGACAGACAGTTAATCAACTGATCAATTACACGTATTCAGTAGTTATCACTGCAGACTTATATTTTAAGTGCTATGAAGGTTTACAAATGAAGTAAAAGATTTTCGCCTTTTCTCAAGTAATTTAAAAATGAACAAGAATGGTAAAACAAATACAATTGAAAACAGAAAGGAATATAACAAATAAACAAATTGTAAGATAAGATTTATACATATATCTAACTACAGTTCATGGAAATGGATGTATTTATGTTTAAAATGTGTTGTACAATTATACTCAGTAAATATGTATTATTTACTAGCTGCAAGACCCAAGAAAGTTGTTGAGGGCCATAAGAATTAATTCAATGCAGTTCGTACCTAAGCTAGTGAAGGAGACAGGCGTATAAATATGTAATTGTAATTCTTTCTCACCATTGGCCAATTTTTTTCTTGGACTCAACCACGTGCAAGGCATTGTGTTTATATACATTGGGGATTTAAAAACACACAAGATGGTTTTGGTCCCCAGTGGATTTATAATCTAATTATAGACACAAAACATACATGTGCGATACATGGGAACATGCTAAGGGATACATTGATTATATAGGCAGTTAAGTGTTTGTAAGCAATGAAGCCAACACTGAGGCTCAAGTAGGTTAATGCCCTACTTCTTTCCCAAGCACTGTATGTGGACTGAGGCCAGTGTTAGCCTGGTTGCAATGATGCACCTAGACAGCATCACTTCATAGTTATAGAGACGGTGCCCACCTGTAGGTGAGGGCCACAGGAAGAGGAATCCAGTACCACTCATGGAGTGAATGAGACTTAAGACAAAAATTCATTTTTAAAAAGAATTTACAGAGTTAAGGATGGGGAAGGGGGTAGTTTCATCAGAATTGCATGGAAATCTGGGGGCATCTTAGAGGCATTGGCAAGTGACTGGTAAGCAAGCAGAGCCAGATCTAGATGCCTGGCTGTCCCTCTGAATTATTTCAGTGAGCTTTGGTCAGCCCGTGTCGTTTGTCATCCCACGTAGTTGTCACTCTAGCCAGCGAATCATACTGGTTAGAATATCACCCCTTCAAATTGTTATTCTTTAAATATTTATTTAAGAGAGATAATTGATACCTTATTATTATAAAAATGTATATTTTATGTTTCAGTAATATTTGTTAGCTGCATTTACTATATTCTGTTTTCAAACAAAATATCACTGTGAGGCATACCAAAAATCATTTGAACTTTAATTAAACAAATCTCTCATTCCCACTTAATGGCATTATGTCAAATACTATTGGCTTCTGTATTTTAACCAACTCCAGACTGATAGATTAGTTGATGGAAGGGGGATTGTTGATCAACCACCAGCATCTTCTACTTCAGAATCAAGAAAGAAAAGAAAACAAAAACTAAAAAGCAAACGTCTACACTTGGAAGGAGGGATTCTTTTTCTTTTTTAAATTTTTCCATTTGAGAAATTTATCTATTTGATGTAAAGGACTAATATACGTTTTGTCGTTTATGGAATGTCTTGTGGAAACCTGAATTGACCAGGAACCATATTTCAGAGTTATTTCAGTGGTATTTGAACAGCCTATGTAGGTTGTTGCTCCAATCAGCTGCCTGTCTGGCCTGGGCCTTACTGGGATCTAAGTGTGGGAGGGTGGTATAGAATCTTCATGCAGTACAAACAAAGCAGGTAAGACGTGAACCTGTTGAGCAGTTGTAAGAAAAGAGAAGTCTACAGGTCATTCCATTAAGGTCCTTCCGCAGAGGCCAGAATGTCCATGATAATCCCAGAAATTCTCAATCAATTTATCTAGGAGAAAATTAATTTAAAGGAGAGTTATTTAGGATTCAGTCCTTCATCTTGCTTAAACCAATCAACACTTCTTGGCCCTCAACATACTCTAAATTTCAAAAAGCTATAAACACAGACTCACATACGCGCAGGCATATGTGCACAGAATATCCTGTTGGTTTTAACATCCATTTTCTTTATCTTCACTGCTGTCACCCCCTTCTGAGCTCCCATCAGCTCTGACCTCAACTATGCAAGAGTCCCCTTCTAACGGATCTCCCTGTTTCTGCATTTGCCGTCTTAAGTAACAGTTACAAATCATAGCGCACTAACCCTTTAAAATAACTTCATTGTCTTTTTAATATACTAGGAACAAAAGCCAAATTACCTATCACTGCAATGTCTAACATAAATCAGCCCTGATAACTTCTCCAATATCTTTTTTTTTTTTTTTACTGTTTTCTCCCTAATCTCTGAGAAAATAGACATTATTTTAATCTGTTGAATTACTCAAGCTTTTTAAGGCTCAGGGTGTTTGCACTGGTTATATTCACTGCTTGGTAAATTCTTCTCTTTGATTTTAATTTGGTGAGCTCATTTCCATCTTTCTGATCTCAGCCTAGCTGTTACCTTCTCAGAGAAGCCCTGTCTGACCACTATACCCAAGGTGGTCTCCTGACCACATTATGCCCTGGGAGTAATCTTCCCTATTGCATCACTCCATTTATTTATTTTCATGACACTTATCACCACCTGAAATTACCTCGATATCCATATTTATTTTTCACCCTTCCTTCTAGAATAAGATACCATAAAGAACATGATATTTATCCCAAAAGAAAAGAAAATTTGTAAGAAAAAGGTGGTTTATTAAATGCAGAATCTAGTGATGACAATTTGACTAAGATGTGTAGAATGGTGTGTGAGAATATTTAAGGAGAGAAGAGATACAAAATCCTTGTCACATGTCACATGCTAAATGCCTCGCATTTAGTAAAGACTTACTAACTTTAAGAGGTTACTGTTATGATGAGGATGATTATGATCATGAAGAAGGAGGAGGGAAAAGGAGGAGGAGAGGGTGTAGAGGAGGAAACTAGTTCATGAGCTGATAAGGCCTCCATAGGATGCTAACCGTGGAAGAGAAAGGAAACAACAAGGGTGAGACTGACGGAGGTAGAGTGGTATGGTAGGGCGTGAACATGTGTTAGAATGAAGGAGCTAGGTTTGAATCCTACATTTATTGCTTACTTGTTTGTGTGATCTTGAGCAATTTACTTAAATTGTCTGGGCCACAACTTCCTCATCTGTGGAAAGGGAATGTGTTCTAATTATTTATTGCTATGTAACAAACCACCCCCAAAGCTTAGTGACTTGAAGTAACAGTTTATTATAATCTCTTACAGGAGTTTGGTTGGCTGGTTGCCACTTGGGTTCCCTCCTGAAGCGACAATAAGATAATGTGTGGGGCCAGAGTCATCTGAAGGCTTTTTCATTCATATTTCTGACATCTGAGCTGAGATGGCTGGACAAATTAATAGCTAGTAAAGTCAGGCATCTCTCTTTCAATGTGGCTTGTCCACATGGCTAACTTGGACTTCTTGACAGCGTGGTGGTCTCGGGGGTTTAGAATTCTTTCATGGCAGCTGGCTTCACACAGAGCAAGCTTTCCAAGACACCCAGGTGGAAGCTGCCTTAGAAGTCTCAGAACAACAATTTACCAGTAATGGGCGTTAAAATGTTATTAAAAAATAAGTTAATTTTATGAGAACCTCAATGAGATTATTGCCATCAGTATTATATATGTCTTTGTAAACCATTCAAGTTCCTTGTTTCTCAATTTATTATCTCTTTTATTTCACAAAGAATAATATTAGAACTTATTCTATTTTTCAGATAAGACATAATTCGGGAGTTTCTAATTTCTCTATTTTCATTTATTCAGCTAATAAATAGGTCATTTGCTTTAGTCAATTTTCTTTCTATGTTCTCTCTTCAGTGTAAGGTTAATAAATACAGAGTTAGAAATGAAAACTGTTTCACAAGTGAGAAAGGGAGATGAGACATTTGAGGAAAGTTTGAGTTTAAGGGAAGTCATGAGGAATAATTACTAATATGTGCACCAAATTTTAACTATTTTCCAATGAATGGAAAAAGGCATAATGTGAAATTTCATACTGCATGTGATACAAATGAAAAGACCTCCACAATTTCCCAAACTCTCTTTCTTCACTCTTTTAAACTGAAATGAATTTGTCCACAGAGTTTAATTTTCTGCATAATCCAAGGACAGACTTATATTTAGCAACTTTAGTTTACACTTTTTTGTAAGCTTAAGCGTTTGAACCAGGATCTGCAAATGGAAAATCCTAAAAATACTTAATGATAAATTATGCAAGGGAGGAGGAGTAGGCTGAATAATGGCCATCCAAAGATTTCAGGTCCTAATCCCTGGAATTTGCAAATGTTGCCTTATGAGGAAAAAGGTCTTTGCAATGTGATGAAAGATCTTGACATATGGAGATTATTCTGCATTATCCAAGTGGTCCCTAAATTTATCGCAAATGTCCTTATAAGAGAACAGCTAAGGAGCTTTGACACACAATCACACAGAAGTGAAGGCTACGTGAACATTGAGGCAGAGATTGGAGTGATGCAGCCACAAGGCAAGGAGTGTTCGCGGCTGTCAGAAGCTAGAAGAAGCAAAGAGCAGTTTACCCCGGCAGCCTCTGTGGGGAGGATAGCATGGCCAATACTTTGATTTCAGACTTCTGCCCTCCGGAACTGTGAGAGAATAAATTTCTGTTGTTTGAGTCATCAAGTTTGTGATAATTTGGTACAACAGCCACAGGAATCTAATACAGGAAGAAAATAAGCTAATGAGGTGGAATAAATTCAAATAGAAAATAGAGGAAACCTTTAATTGCCTGGATTTGGAAAACTATTCTGAGAAGCCTCATTCTATTAAACCATTGTAAAATTCTCAGTCCTACTTTCTTATTTCCTTTTGACCCATCCATCCACCCTCCTAAAGCAGCCATTCATTTATACAACAAACATTTATCAAGAGCAAACACAGGGCTAGATTCTCGGGAAAAGTGGCCATGGAGTTTATATTCTACCAGAGCACACAGACATTAGGTAACAATTTATGACTTAATTATTGACTGAATGGAATTGTTTTAAGTACTGTGAAGAAATATAGGATGGTACAAAAGTGATCTGTGTGATGTTGAGCAACTTACTTAAAATCACCGAACCTCTGTTTTGTTTGTTTTGTTTTGTTTCAACTTGCATGGCAAGATTTGTAAGACGTCTATTAGACAAGATTATGTGTCTGGCACATAGCAGCTTATTAAAAAAAAAAACTCCCCTTGCGTTATTTTTCTATCCAGTCTAGAGGTTTTTTTTTCCCTCATAAGATAGGGGATTCAGCCATGGTATTAAAATTCTTTCCCTTCTTCACAAGTATGCTTGTTTTTATATCATCCTTAATTCATAGCCTTACCAAAGAATCTAATTCTAGTTCATAACATATTGTTCTATACCAGATTCCTTAGTGTGTATTCTTCTGGGACTATAAATTGTATGACAGTATATTGTAGGCCTTCTATAAACGATCAGAAAAAGTTGTCTGTAGGATGTGGCCATTTACCAGATTTTCCTGGTCGTGAATAATATCCTGGAAATAAAGTATCATTTTTAACTTCTATATTTATTTAAAACTTACAGCACATCCTAAATTTGACTCTGAAGTATATGTATGTTAATCCTAATGTAGTCAGGTATTAGGAGTAAACTTCAGTTGAATAACTTGTATGCCACAAAATCCAAGGAAAATGTATTTCATAATCTGGATGTTTACCAATGAAGAAGCTTTTTTTTTTTTTTTTTTGGTGAGGAAGATTGGCCCTGAGCTAACATCTATTGCCAATCTTCCTATTTTTGCTTGAGGAAGATTGTCTTTGAGCTAACATCTGTGCCAGTCTTCCTCTAGTTTGTATGTGAGATGCTGCCACATCACGGCTTGATGTGCGGTGTGTAAATCCGTGCCCGGGACCTGAACTCACAAACCCTGGGCTGCTGACGCTGAGCTTGCAAACTTAACCACTACCCCACTGGCCAGCCCCTGAAGAAGCATTTTAAAAGTGGCTATCTGAGACAAATCACCTTTGTAGAGAACTCGGCAAATGCTAACATATCGGTTTTGAATTAAGACCTAATTTACATTCTATTTCCAGTTAAACATGTAAAATGAACATTTTGTCATAGTTAAACATCAATGCGTGTGAGCCTAAAGCCAATCAAACTGGGTCAAAAAATCATCAGATAATCTACCCGATTGACTGAAAATAATATAGCAAACTTTTGATTAAGGTGTTCTGCTTTAATTGTTTTTTTTTTCTTTTTGGACGATTATGTTAGTTTATGTAGATTAAACAGATTTAGTATATCCATAGGTAGGTTAATAAGCCGCCTGCTTTTATATCTAGTATTGTCCTAATATCACCTCAGAGGACTGACAAGCTGTTTCTCCCCAGCTCATCCACACTCTTTCTAGGGCTGCTCTAGGTACTAAAATAGTCCATTGTGCCACCAATAAAAATTCGACGAATATCTGCCAATACAGAATTAGATTACATTCACTTCCCAATAGAACTTATATAAGTAGAAACTGAAATTCCTTTTTCAGAGTTTAACAAGAATTTGCTAAAGTGTTTAGCTTTCATCACTGGGGGAAGATGATGGCTATAACTTGCAAAACTCTACGTGTGTAAAAAGAAATACAGAGTAAGAGGATAAAATATTTTTTGCTTTTGGTTAGGGAATTGAAGAAATGAGAAGTAGAAACATTTCAAATAAAGAGAGAAAAGTCTCAATGTGACTGTTAGCTAAATGACAATAGATTTCTATCTTTCTTACAGTAGAACACAATTATATAACCCAATTATAATTAAAGCCATACTATTAAAAATGAATAAAAATTAGTTCAGCTTCTTAGAAAAAACACTGAACCCGCTTTTATTTGCATTGCATATATCCTACCTATTAATAGAAAATGAAGAAAAAATTTAAAGAACCATTTCAACGATCTATCTCCATATAAGAATTAATTGATGGTACTCATCTTCAAAGGTGTAGAAAAAATGGTATTTTGGTCTTCTAGCCAGCCAGAGAGCCAAGAAAATTAGAGTTACTCTTGAGTTCATATTTTTTCTGAACTGGAGTAATGTACTAAGGCATTCTTAGAGAAAAACAAAGGAAAGGAATGAGAAATATTCAATTTGGCTATGGCCGTGGAATGTTTCCTCTCTACAGCACAGAAACCAGTTAAAGAAAGAAAAAAAGAGCAGATGAACAAACTTCCAGAACTCTAATAGCATCTGTGATAAACAGTGTTATTGCAAAACAAAAGTAAGGATTAAGTTCCAGTTAGAAAAAGGCAAATTATTTTTCAAACTCCCTAGAAAACATAATTTAGAATTCCTAAGATAAACCTTTATCACTTGGTCCCCAATTTCTGGTCAGTACAATACGGTGTAGACTCTTTCTCCCTGCTTCTTTCTGCTAAGCACAGCTGCACATACATGCTGGAAACACGGCAAAATCCAACCAAGGGAGAACTCTGAAAAGGGGCCGGGGGGGGAAGGTGAGCTAGGTAAAAACCACAGGGCATCTTAGCATCCCCAACCACCAGCAGAAAGTTTCCCACAGTTTCCTGACTCCCAGGCTAGTGAGATAAGGCAGCACAGGTCGACTCGTTCTTCTCATGCATTGAACGGGAATCGCACACACAGCAGGCAGGCACCACCAGCAGATGGGTTCAGTGCAGAACCAGCTAAGCATACGTGGCCAGAGTACCAGGTTAGAACTCTCTTTCCACTCCCAACCTGAGCCAGGCCCCCACCCAACCCATAGAGAAACGGGGTGGATAGGCACATCTGCAAGGGATTCTACCACAACTGCACTTGGCCTGACTCTGTCTTCAACCCAGGTCTCAGACTTCTCTCCCACTGTGAGAAATACAGTGTGGCTGGGGGTACCAGCAAGGGATATTCCACCACAAAAAGACCTCCGCCTTAGCAGTGCTTTCCCTCACCCACAGAAAGGGGGTAACCAGCTACAACAATCTCCTGGTCTGGGAAGCACTCTTCTTTGCCACCAGGCATGGGATTCCCTAATCCCAACAGGAGACACTGCTTGACCTGGCAGCATCAGCTAGAGGAATCCTGTCACAAGTAGCCAAACCCCAAAAGATTTTTGTCTTTGAGAACGAGAGACTCACTTCCCCCATCTAGAGGCACCGTCTACCTGGCCAAGGGAATCCTGTTGGGATTCCTTGGGCAGCATTACAGGGACCAGTGGGAGCTCTAACCCAAGGTCACCAGGTAAACCAAGCAGATGAAATTTAAATTATCCTTGGAATCAGAGCCCACAAAAGTAGACCAAGATTTGCCTGCTAAAACTAAACAGGGTGACTGCTTGCTAAAATAAAGTATTTGTGTAGAACTTAATGTCTCTTAACATAATAGCCAAAATGTACAGCATAACACTGAAATTACCTCTCATTACAAGAACCAAGTAAATCACAATATATATGAGAAAATACAAGCAACTATCGACAACATTGCAAAGAATCAGCTCTTAAATTTTAAAGCAACCATCATAAAAATGCTTCAACAGTAATTAAAAATCCTCTTGAAACAAATGAAAAAATAGAAAATCTCAGCGATGTCATAGAAATTATAAAAAAGAATCAAGTGGAAATTATAGAACTGAAAAATACAACCAACAAAACTAAAACTGGTTTAATAATAGAGTGGAGATGACAGAAGATAGAATCAGTGAACTTGAGGACATATAAAGAGAATTTACCAAATCTGAATGACAAAGAGAAAATAATCTAAAAAAAGGAAGAATGAACATTGCCTCAGGTGATTTTGAGATGTTAATTAAAGATCTCAGTTTTGTATCGTTGAAGTCCCAGAAGGAGAGGAGACAGAGAATGGGGCTAAATGAGTATTCAAAGAAATAATGACTGAAAACATCTCAAAAGTGGCAACAAGTGAACACAATAGAGGATAAACTTAAGGAAATCCACACCAAGACACATTAGAACTAAGACTCTGAAAAGAAAAATTCTTGAAAACATCAGAAAGAAACAATGCATTAACTATAGGGGAACACAAGTTCAAATGATAGCAGATTTCTCATCTGACGCCATGGAAGCCAGAAGGTAGTGACACAATATTTTTCAAGTGCTAAAAGAAAAGAACTATCAACCACTCATTCTATATCTGGTGAACCTATCCCTCATGAATGCAGGGGAGATAAATACATTCTCAGATAAGGGAAAAGAAAAGAAAAGGAAAACTACTACTGTTGCTAGTAGACTTACCCTAAATATTGGTTCAAACAAACAGTAAATGATAAAATAAGGAAACTTGGAGTAGCAGGTGAGAAAAAGATTATTGAAAAGAGCAGAATTATTGATACATATAAAAGATTATCCTTTTCCTCATGAATTGTATAAATCAGATTTGATGATAGCAGCAAAAATTATAACACCATCTGATATTCAACACAATGACATTTAAAAGTGGGAAAAGAAAAGGACATATTATATGGAAGTCAGATGTCCACACTTTACTTGACGTGATAAAATGTTGATCTCAGTAGTGTCACTTAGTCACTTAGTATCATAGTGACTGTGATAAGTCACATATGTATATTGTAATACTCAGAGCAACCACTAAGTAAACTATTTAGAGAGATTCACTCAAAACCACTATAAACAAATAAAGATGAAATCCTAAAAATGTTCAAATAACTTACGGGAAGATAAGAAAAGAAAAACAGAGGAATGAGAATCAGAGGAAAGAAACAAAAAATAAATAATAAAATGTCAGACTTAAGTTCTAACATATCAACAATAACCTTAAATATAAATCATCTAAACACACTAACCAAAAGACAAATATTGGTAGAATGGCTTTTAAAAACATGGCTAACTATATACTGTTTAGAAGAAACTCACTTCAAATTCAATGACATAGGCAGGTTGAAATTAAAAGGATGGAAAAAGACGTATTGTGCAAACATTAATACACACACAAAAACCACACACTATCTGAAATAGTACAAAACCTCTTTTTTACCCTTTTCTTTTATTAAATGAGATATACAGTTGCACGACCTTGCTATACTCCAATCTATGGTATTTAGAGGGAGGCACAGGAGGGATTTTTTGGAGAATATATTTTAGTAAATTCTTTGAAAGTAGGGACAAATGCATTTTAACTTGAAGGATTATTTCCTTTATTAAAGTAAACAAATATTTTCCTGGTGAGTTTGAGTAGTTTATAATCCAATCGAGGAGGCTGATTATCTACACAAAATAAATGATAAGATATTGTGTTATGTTGCAAAGAGTGAGAATTTAGACGGTAAATACATAACTGTGAGCTGTTGTAGGTAAGGAAGGCTCTAACAAGGATAAGCATAGAAGATCATGAGGATGTTATAAGATTTAAACGAGAGAGCGATACATTTTAACTATCCATTTAAAACTATAATTTCAGTTCTTGTGGACAATGGATCGGAAGGGGAAAAGAAGAGAACGTGGTCATTGTATTAGTCGGAGTTCTTCAGAGAAACGGAAGTGATAAGACGTGTGTGTGTGTGTGTGTGTGTATAGATATATATATACACATATAAAGAGATATATTTTAAGATTTTGGCTCACATGATTATGGAGGCTGGCAAATTCAAAATCTGTAAGATGGGCCAGCAGGCTGGAGATCCAGGAAAGCCAATGCTGCAGTGCAAATCCAAAGGCCGTCTTCTGGAGGAATTCCCTCTTGCTTGGGCTAGGTCAGTCTTTTCTTCTATTCAGGCCTTCAACTGATTGAATGAGGCCCACTCACATTATGGAGTGGGGCTCAAAGCCCACTGATTTCATGTTAATCTTATACAAAACACCCTGAGAGACACATCCAGAATAACGTTTGAGTACACATCTTGGCATCATAGCCCAGCCAAGTTGACACCTAAGATTACCCTCACAGTTATCATTGCAGTGATCTAGTGCAATATCTTTGAAACAGGATATGCATAGACTTAGGATGTAAAAGGGGATGGGAAGTTTTAAGGGAATGGTTTTCCAGATCCTGAACTTACTTATCTACTCTTTCTTACAAGTGATGTGTCTGAGAATAGAGTCTGCAATCTGTCCCTTCTCGGCCTCACCTTTCCTTTATTTAATAGCAGCCTTTATTCCACTCTACAAAATATATTTCATCACCATCCCCAAATATTACTATGGAGCACTGCACCAGAATGTAATATCTCTGGTGATCCAAAATGATGTTTGTCAAGAAAGCACACCCATGGCAGCAAAGAAAAGATAGTTTCTTTCAGGAATCCTAAAGATTATCGTTTTATGTACCTATTTATCTTTTACATCATTCTATTATGTTTCAGAAGTGAGGTGGTATTAACAGAATGCCTATTTAGATCAATAAATGAAGTCAAGCTGTAACTGACAAAACATGAATTTGGTTGATTTGTTTGACAATAAGGATTGACCCAGCAATTAAGTTATATGCTGGGCAGTTTCCATAAACTGAATGAACCAATATGGAAAACCAAGTTTGGCAAAAATATATAGAGTGGACATATCCAACATTTAATATGCTAGAAAGTACATAATTTATAACTACTAATATTATTGTTAAATTTCTTTCTCAATGTAAACATAGATATCAAGGTTTTAGGTGTTAAATTTTAGGGATATGTGAGCCAAAAATATAGAGACCATTGATAGCTTGATGATGTGAATTTTTACTATGATTGCCATTAGGGCTGAAAAGAATATATATACATATTTGAGAGAAAAGTGTATTAATTTCTAATATATTTTATTAGGAAGTTTAAATATACGATGATCCATTGAAATAAAATTTGCCTGAAAAATTTATTTGATTAATTCTCATATTAACAGCTATTCTCATATATAACTTTTCAGAAATTAATTCAGGAAATTTGAGATATTAATTTAAGAGAAATAGGTTAATTGATTTTAAATAAACCTGCCTATCCATATAATGTTAAACATTCATGATTCATTCTATTATTTTTCCAATTTTCAAAGTTAAAATTTTAAATACAATAATTATCATGTATTAATTTTAAATCAGTGGCGTTTTTTCTATCTATATATGACTAGCATATATGATTAGCCTGGGACATATATTGCTCAGCTCCTTTTTTTTAACAAAAGAACACATGAACACCTTTAAGAAAATGTTATGGCTGACTTAGTTACACATTATTGTAGTACTTTTTTTTTTTTCATTGTGACATTTGCTGTAATTTCGATTTCTTTCTAGTAAGAGTGTATTATTGTTGGCAGGCCTATAGGAGTGAAGCCATAGAAAGCATTTTACTCACAATGGAGTACTAGGAAATTGCCAAAACATAGAAAGTATGATTTTTTAAGAACTATAGTATCACTCTGTGTAGTCTAAAGGTTCTTATCCTAGTTGGAGTTATGTCAATAGCTCTTTTTATTGCTGAATAACAATCATATGTATTCTAGGTATTCTAGAGATAACTGTGGTTAAGATTTGCAAAACTGAAGAAAATAATGGGCCATGGTTTTCAACCAAAGGTGATTTTTTTCCACCAAGGGACATTTGACAATTTCATAGGTGGGGAGGAAGTGCTACTGGCAACTAGTGAGTAGAGGCCAGAGATGCTCTTAAACATCCTATGATGCATAGGAAAATCTCACACACAGAGAATTATTTGGCACAAAATATCGAGTGTCCCCGTTGAAAAAAAAAGTGAGAAAACCTGAAATATGGAACATTTTTATGAATGCTTTATCAAAGAAATATAGGCATAACATCATCAGTCATCAGGCAGATACAAATTAAAATCATGAGATACCTTCCTCATCCATTAGAATGGATAGAATAAAAGACAGAAAATACCAAGTGTAGATGAGGATGTAGACCAACTGGAAATCTCATACATTACTGATCAGAAAATAAAATGGTATGATTATTTTGAAGAACTCTTTTGTAGTTTCTTAGAAACTTAAACAAACGTGTACCCTGTGACTCATGTCACAGGGTTTGAGTACATGACTCAAACATGTATCCTTAGACCCATCTAAATGACCCATTAAAATGAAAATATATCCCAACAGCAAGAAGTGTAAAGAATGTTCATAGCAGCTTTATTGAAAATAGCCAGAAACTGAAAACTACCCAATGTCCATTAACTAGAGAACAGATGAACAC
Source organism: Ceratotherium simum simum (assembly GCF_057802395.1). Classification (NCBI taxonomy): domain Eukaryota; kingdom Metazoa; phylum Chordata; class Mammalia; order Perissodactyla; family Rhinocerotidae; genus Ceratotherium; species Ceratotherium simum. Next base: position 11,064,961 of record NC_141927.1, on the reverse strand, counting down.
ACTGTGTTACATCCACACAAATGACACTCAAAGGTAGAGTGTACTATTTCCTGGGATTCACATTGATTGTACAGACATAATTTACTTGTGTGATGACACTGACAAATATCAAAAAAATATTATGTTGAGAAAAAAGACACCAAAAATACCTTTGTATAATTCCATTATATGAATTTTATGAGAAGGTAAATCAAATCAATGGTTATAGAAATCAGAAAGTGGTTGTCATTCTAGTGGAGATGGGCATTGACTGAAAAGAAGCTCAAGGGAATTTTCTAGGGTAATAGAAATATCTTTTAGCTTCTTTTAGGTGGGTCTTACATGAATGTCTATGATTGTGAATACCATAAACTTAAAAATGAAACAGAATATTTATCACTAAAAATTTAAGATATATGCATTTAATTTTATGTAAATTTTGTATTCATTAAAAGAAATAACACATCAGTCACCCACTCCTCCTATACAAAAATTTCCCTACCACTTTAAGTAGTCCTGGAACCTTCTGAAGCTTAGCCAGAGATCCATAGTAAGAAATCCTTTGTAGTTAATACATGAAGTAACAATTTTAAGCAAGGCTTGGCATTAAAACAATAAAAGAGATATGTAAATACTATAAAGTACTTTTTTTCTAATAGAAAGGACCAGAGAATTTGGAGGAATGATAGGAAGTGAGCATTGCCAAAATTTCTAGGTCCCCTTTGATGAATGAAATATTAAAACTAGGAAAAACACCACTTGTGGAAACTGGGAAATTACATTTTATCAGTACGCACAAATTTTTAAGAAAATCTGCAAAAAATAATGCAGATGGAACTAAACTGCAAGAAAGAACTAGTTTCAGAAATAGGTATACTTTACGAAGTAAAGAGAGATGACTTCAATCTTTTAGATGAGAATTGATATCAAGGGCAGGAGAGAAGGGTAAGATGCTAAATCTTACTTAATGTTATATGGTCACAGAAGTCAATTCCAGAAACTCAGGGAACACTCAGTATTAGTCTAGCCAATATAGCAGAAATCAGCAGGATTAGGGATGAAATTCATAGTAAGAGGTTAAAAGAAGAGACCTTGAGTGACTCTTCTAACACCACTGAAAGAGAGGATCGAGAGTAAGGAGGAAGAGACCATGAAGCGATGTTTAACATGCATTAGAAACCTTTGAAATGCAAACCATTAAAAAACAGTCTAAGGGTCATGTGATAAGGATACCAAACAATAACAAAAATCAGAAGTGTAATCAAATGCACTAGGAAGCAACACTCCACTGGACAATGAGGGTAGCTACAGTTCCTATCTTACCTGAAAGCCTGTCCAAAACACGGCTTCTGGAAAAAAAACACTCAGAGAAGAAATGAGAAACAAGAAAATCAAAATGAGTAATGTAATTTTTTTAGTAGAGTACTATTCTGGATTTCCAGTTCTTGTAGATGACTAAAAAAAATACCTATTTATTTCTTCTTATGTTCTAAATATTTATCAGAATGATTAAGAAATATAAAAAACAAGAAAAAGCAATTCAGTGCTCGAAACTATGGAAGTATTCTATTTATATGACAAACTCTAATATATATGTAAATCTGTAACTAGATTAAGGGAAAGCAAATACATTTATATTTATCTCATTATAAGATAAAGCAATTCTGGAAAGTAATTTGAAGAGATTCTCTGTGAACTTATTAATCCAATTTAGTAGAGTAGCAGAACTTTAAAATGAGGGAAAAGCAGGATTTAGTTATTTGGGTGTTGGCTATGGGGGCAAATCTTGATCTTAATATTAATATTGGTATAGCCTCAGGATATCGGCAAGAATAAATTCAGGAGTAAATAACTGAAAACCCAACTCAAACAGGCTTAAATAATAAATGGGTTGCTGATTCCTTCTGACAGGTATTTAGTGTGTAGTCTTGTGTTAAAATATTCAGGAAGTGAGCTGTTTTTGAGTTCTGTTGTTGTTATGGTTACTCTCTGTGCATCAGAGCCTTCAAATTCTTCTAGTAATATCTTGTGTTTGCCTCCCTGTTTGTTCTTGGGTCTTTCTTTGCTTTGCTTCCCAGAGCTACCTCGCTCCCAACCCATGTTCCGCTGTCATTTTTACTGGACTTGTTAATGTGGTGATAGGGTTGAGGGATAGGTTGTATCCGGATGCTCTGCTCAAGTCTCAGTCTTAGACTCTACAAACTTTGGTGTCTCTGCTGTGGCCTTCTTGAGTGTGTTTCTGTTCCTTCTCTGTATGTAATGCTCAGCCTAGCCTCTCTCCTTGAAGTAATTTTTTTTTTTCTGATCTCTCTATACTACCATTTTGAGACCTTTATCCATGCAGATTAAGGCTTTTTGTTCCTTAGAAGAGATAGGGAAAATGGGTCTGCATGGCGTTTTTGGTGATGGTTGACATTACCCTCCTCTGGCTTCTATGATTTTCTACCATTGTCCTTTGACTAGAGGTTTTGATAACCTCCCCCTATAGATCAAGTCTTCTGTCCCTTAGGAAACATGTGTTAGTGTAGAGATTTGACAGTGGTAACAATTCTCCTCCAGCAGTACCATAGGTCAAGCTTTCTCAGGATGTTCTCCAACATTCCCTATGAGCATCTTGTAGGCTTCCTGGAGGAAAAGTCTGTAAGAGGATATCATCCCTGTTATGAACCTCAGGACCTTAAACTTTCATGCTAGCCAAACCTCAGCCTTTAAAAATCTGTTAAAAATTTCTAGCTGAATCTTTAATCGAAATATATGGTGTTTGTTGGTATCTGTCCCAGGTAAGCAAACGTTCGCTCCTACTTCTCTCTGCACGTGCCTATCTACTTTTGTAGTTAATTCTTCACCCTATGATCTCCATTTTCTGAATCTTTCCAGATAAATCATTTATTTGCACTTTTCCCAGGTTTTTTCTTATTATAAGGGAGGAAGTGGTGTTCTTTCCAGCTCTCTAAACCTCTGAGCTGGAGCTGGTTTACTTTTTATTATTCATATTTGACTGGCCTGAGATTTTTAATGGACCAGTAACTAGCAGCAGTTTCTTGTGTGGGAGAGGCTGCTATTCCAGTCCAAGCTAATATATGCTCTTCTTAGGAGAGAGAATTGTGTGTGCAAATACATTCTTCATTAAGCTTTTACTTGAATCCAGTAAACTTAGATTGGCGCTTTTGTTTTGCCTACAATGCAAATTATTTTTTCTCTTTAAACCTCAATTATAGACCATTTCCTAAAAATAAGGTCTTTCATGCTTGACTCTCAAATCATTTCTCTTTCTCCTTGGAAACAGTGTTGGGAACCTTCAAGGCTATGAAATGATCTCTTGTAGGAAAGAAAATATAGTTAGTCTTACACCTTTAGATGTGCTAATTATGTAAGAAAGCTGCCCTTTTTCAGATTTTCTGATATCTACAGCCATAGTGTTTTTTTTTGTTGTTTTTTTTTTTTTGTGAGGAGGATCGGCCCTGAGCTAACATCTGCCAATCCTCCTCTTTTTGCTGAGGAAGACTGGCCCTGGGCTAACATCCATGCCCATCTTCCTCTACTTTATATGGGACGCCACCACAGCATGGCTTGACAAGTGGTGCATCGGTGTGCGCCCAGGATCCGAACTGGCTAACCCTGGGCTGCGGAAGCAGAGTGCACGCACTCAACCGCTTGCGCCACTGGGCAGGCCCCAATAGTGTTTTTTATTCCGATAGTCCAGTGTGTCTATCCAATGCTCTTAGAATGAGGACCTCTAGTTCCACAGACAAATTAATTTGTGTTTCTGCTTCTTGTTTGATTGTTTTTGTTTCTTTTAATACAATTTTAAAGAAAAGGCAACTCCACCATGTGAAAAATACAAGTTTAATTGTCAATTTAATTGTTTAGTGAAACTTTACAATTTTTCCTACAGGAAGTTTTGGTAACAATTTATTAGGTAAATTTAACAATTTATTAGGTAAATAGCAGTAATGCATTCAAAATTCATATGTATTTCAGTGTAAAATAAATTAATATCATTATTCATGATACATATTTCTTTTTCGGAAGGCTGTCTTATTATGGATATTCTTTTACATTTTTCTCTACAAGTCCTAATTGTTTTTTACTCATTCATAATAGTTTTATTGGTATGAATGTATTAGCCTTTTAAGAAAGTATTTTGTGGTCATTATTATGATTTTTTCCATGAATGTGGCGTGCTTTGAAAGATCGTCTTTCCTCAAATACTATCTTCAAAAGTAATCACCCATGGATTTTTAAATATCTTTGTAGTTTAACATCAAAATTGAGACACTTGAGCACTTTGGGAAATAGTTTGATGTTATAAATAAGGTTATATTGTGTTTTGTTTTATTATAGCTTCCCAAAATAATATTTGTCTGTACTGGTATCAATTACTAAATAATTCAACTTTCCTTTCTAACATGAAATCCTACCAACATATGTAATAAATGCATCCATATACTTTAGACTATTTCAAGACTCTTTTGCACTTTATTGATCTATCCTTCCTTAAAAACTTGTGTTAATTTAAATCACTTTGCCATTAGAATGCATTAAAATAACGAATTGGAAACTTTTCTTGTTCTTTTACTTCTTACTTGTCTGTTTTTTTTAATGGTGAAGATTAGATGGCTTATTTCTAATTCTAAAAAATGGTATGAGAGTAGACTTCTGGTTTTCAGTTCTGCATGTAAGGAGTTTGGAAATTGTCATTCTGTCCTAACAGGAAGTAAAAAGCTGAACAGACTCAAAAACGAACTCTTCTTGGATCTGTAAGAGAGGGAAGGACAGAGGGCAAACCGCTGCCCTCAAGATTGGAGAGACAGACAGCTGAATACAGGGAGCTGGTGTTTACCGGAGCAGAGACTCGAGAGGAAAACTGCCTTAGGAACCAGAGCCAGAGTAGGAAACCTGAATGTAATTGACAAACAGCTGGTGGCTTAGTGTAGATAACTCTCAGAGTTAAAAACTCCGGGGCAACCCAATAATAGGAGGGCTCAACGGTATTGTGAGATTTATCTCCAGGGCTTCAACCGGGTACCCATAATAAACATCTGAGAAAAATGTCAGGGGGAGGGGAAAAGGAACCATTTTGAAATATGCCAGAACAAGCTGTTCTTCTTAACATAGCTTGTCCTCGAGGGAAACTAGTTAACCAGAGCCTAACCTGTTGGGGTATCATCAGAGCCCAACTGACTTGGGCAAGGGAAATACTCAACTAAAGCCAACTCTAGGCATCCTGTCACACCATAAGAGGGAGAAAGAAAATTGGGAAACACTTGTGAAACTCACAATCCAGAGGCAAAGGCTCACTAAAATACTGAGACCTAATCACAGGACTAGAGAACGCTTCCCCTCCCGCCACTCCTTACCACCACATTACTAAAGGCCTATTTACAGCACTTTCTTTTATCTACTGCATCATGTTTAGCTATCAAGAAAAAAATGATAAGGCATACCAAAAGGCAAAAAACACAATTTAAAGAGACAAAGCAAGCATCAGAACCAATCAACTGGATATAATGGACATTTATAGACTACTTCACTCAACAACAACAAAAGAATACACATTCTTCTCAAGATCACATGGAACATTCTCTAAGATAGAACACAAGCTGGGCCATAAAACGCAGCTTAACAGATTTCAAAGAATAAAAATCCTATAGTGTCTGCTGTCAGATCACAATGGAATTAAACTAGAATTCAATAACAGAAGGATAACTAGAAAATCTCAAAATAAATGAAGATTAAACAACACACTTCTACATCATCATAGGTCAAAGAAGAAATATTAAGAGAATTTTCAAAATATTTTAAACTAAGCACAAATAAACACACAACTTATCAAAGTTTGTATGATGCAGAGAAAGCAGTGCCTAGAGGGAAATTTATAGCATTCAATGAATGCGTATATTAGAAAGGAAGACAGATCTAAAATAAATATTCTAAGCTTCCACCATAGGAATTTAGAAAAAGAAGCACAAATTAAATCCAAAGTAAGCAGAAGAAAAGAAATAACAAGAATTAGAGAAGAAATCTATGAAATAGAAAACAGAAAATCAATAGAAAAAATCAATAAAACCAAAACTTATCTATGCAGTCACATGGGAACACATTTTACTGGAATAGTTCTCATGCAAAGTTATGTTCCTTATTCAAATGCTCAACTGTGCAAATCACTCACAATTCTTGAGAAACGTAAAAAGAACAAATGGAATGTTAAAACTAAATTTGTCTAAACTGTCGTGTATCTTTAATCTCTGACGACCCAATTTATTATTATTAGCTCTCTTATCCTTCATTCTTTCTTATAAAGAAGTCAGAGATTACCCCCTATGAACTCATCACTGACAGGTTTATGCAAATAAAAATAAATCTATCCCTACTTGTATCCAGTCTTTTACAAGCTGAATAGCTAAATATTTTAAAGCACTAACTCTTATCAGTCCTATCATAAGCTTCATTTCCTTCAATCACCTGATCATCCCCTACACGACCCAAGTCAGGTGATTTGTATTCTGGAAAAGACACCAGATAAATACTGAGCTTGGACATCACTAGAAAAAAATACTTGATCAGACACTCTTGACTATTCTGTAAGCAATTAAAGTACAAGGAATTTATCCTTGGGTGTACATTAACCAACTAAAACAACTTCACCCATTATCAAAAGAAAAGATGACACTCATTCAGGCCTTAAACAGATGGCTTCCAAAAACTTTCTAGAAATCATCTACAGAAGTAAACTACAGGCTAAATCCTTGGAATATGCATGAGGTAGCCAGTGTTTGCTAAATGCCATTGGAACAAGGGATTCTTAGATGCTTTCTTGGAACTATGATTGTAATGCCCTCTTTGCGTGCATTTGCACTTTATCCTTTTAACTGTATTTTTCCTCTGCCCTACTTTACGTCTACCTACAAATGAATCTAATATGCCCCCTTACTAGTAATAATAATTTGCCTAGGTCTAGGTTATACTAGGGATGGTCTATACATCTACTCTCCCAAATTATTGCTAGTATGTTCAATTTATGTAATTTTGTATATGCTAATGCCTACAAAATACAAATGAACGAACAAATGATGGTAGGTTGTATCTGTTCAAACTGATCAAGCACAGAAAAAAATGAGAACAATATAAATGTATGTCAACCACCTTACCCATAAGGATACTCTTTTGAACATAAAGGAAATTATCTTTGTGATGAAATAGGGTAAACAAATATTCTTGAAATGTAGAAGTGATTGCTTTTCAAGACCACTCTCAGAGACAATATACCTAGAACTCCACCAAAATTGGTTACATCTCTTGCACATTTCCTAGTCTATTTTCTTATGTGGGAATCATTTCTTTTCTTTTCCTTTCTTTTCTTTATGTCAATCTAGGAGGAGCAAGGCTTGTAGACAATTACAAGTATATGACCTTACAACTTCTTCAGAGGACAGTCTTCTTGAAGCAATGGGAGAGATAAAACCCTTTTTTGGTGATATAACCAATAATTTCTAGAACAGACCCCTGAGGATAGTTATTCTACCCATAGGAGTAAACAACACAAGGTGTTAATCAAAAAGTGTATTCCTTGGGGCCAGCCCCATGGCATAGTGGTTAAGTTTGGCACACTCCACTTCAGCAGCCTGGATTCTCATGTTTGGATCCCAGGCATGGAGCTATATGACTTGGCAGCAGTGCTGTGGCAGCGACCCCCAGATAAAGTGGAGGAAGATTGGCACAGATGTTAGCTCAGGGCTAATCTTCCTCAGCAAAAAAAAAAAAAAATATATATATATATATTCCGCACTTTACCTAATAAAATAAATAGTATAACTTATTTCCTGGGGGAACAACCCACCGATTTAATTCCTTAGCTTAAGTAATTATAGATGAAAGAATAGGCTCTAATTGTCTTTCGGCCAATCAGCAGGAAGTCTGTACTACTGCTAGACTACATGTACCTGAATGAATACCACAATTACTATGGAAAATCTATATTTGTGCTAAGGAAAAGGCAGCCTGGCTACACTTTATCTAAGTTAAAGAAAAGAATGTATGCAACTTAAAGAAAAGACAGAATTAGGGAGTCATTGGCATGTGCTTTCTTGATCAAGCCTGAGAAATCTCATAATAATTTGTTATTCTTGCATGTTTCATATTCATTTGATATGTTATCCAGAGCCTTGATATGACTGTGCAGCCATTATCCCTTCATGATTCAAGAAATTATTCAAAGCAAAACCCAGTATGCAATCACGCTGTTCAATGCTCACACTGAGAATCAGACCTTTGACAAATGAAACCTTGAACTTGTGGTAGAAACAGCAACACTGATGAGGTTCTGGACACTCCTTGATCCTATCTCCTGCAGCTTTGGCTAAGAAGGACAAAAGAAGTGGACTGAGGATAAAAAGCTTCTGACCTACGAGGAAAGGACTGATTGTTCTTCAGCTCTCGTATCATCTAACCACCAGAACTGTGTGAAAGTAGTTCTAAATGATCCATGACAGTTTGGCATCCGTAGCCAGGCTTTTGAGAGCCAGCCAATCAATTACAACCTTATGCTTCTGAGAGTCAGCCAATCCATAGAGCACCACTCCAGGTTACACACTTCTGAAATCTTTAAATTTCCTACTTCCAAACACCTATATACAATCATCTGTCCACTTGGTTCAGACAAACAATGCCTTATAAGTGTGCCTTACAGCTCTCTCTTCATTATTGATTAATAAGTTCAGCTTTCTTTCTTTTTTCCCTTCCTTCCTTTCTTCTCTTTTTTCCCTTCCTATTGAAGTTTGACCTCTTTACTTATCATCTTTATTTATCTCTGCAAATTAGTTCATATCAGATTATAGCCCCAAAAACCAAGGTTGAAAGTATATGTTACTTATTGTTATATTTTTATATACACATAAATCCAAGACTTATATAAGTGATAAAAATTTTAGTAGTTACACAGTATAATTCATGCATGATATTTGGTTTTGCTTTCATAAATCAAAGAAATATATATCTTGATTCTGTTTCAAAAAAAGAGCCCTAAGTCAGCAGTCTTGTGAGTGTCAAAGAGATTCAGAGTGCAGACAAGACAGAAGAAAGGTTGTGTTGCATTTTGTCAGCATTGGCTACTGGAAATTCAGAGAAAATATTGAGAAGGAAAGGAAAAGTTCATCATGGCCTTGACCTCTTTTAACATCTCATTGACACCTCATTAAGATCTACTTCTTCCCCCTCAGGATTTTCTCAGAGAATCTATTTTTCCTCCCTAAATGAGAATATTCGTTACAAAAATGAAGAGCTGTGTATGAAATGTTTGAAAGCAGAGAAATGCTTTAGGGGGCGTGTGTGGGTTGAGAAAGGAGAGACTATCTGGCAAGGAATGTGTTCCTGTAATGTGTTTGCAAGCTGAAACATATCAAAGGAAATAGAATCTCATGATCTTATCCTAGAGAGACGTCAGCTCCTGGGGAAGAAAACACTTAAGGGCTTTAGTAAGACTCACAGTGTAGGTCAGTTAAATGCAAATTGTAAAACACAAAGGTTGATTTTAATCCACTTTGCTTGCTTGGAAGAAAGCTTTAAGCCTCTCAAAATTCAGAGACACTCATATATTTAGAGCTACTTAAAATCCTATTAAACCAAAGAGGGATTATGTAGATTAATAAAAGAGGAGGTTTATTTTTGTTTATTTGTTTTAATATAATATTCTCTGAACCATTTTTGATTATTAGAGTCTTCTCTTTGAGTCCCTGTCTGAAATTACAATTCATACGACCCTTGTACAATAGATGAGGGAGATTAATACTTAATAGTTTTTGTGACAAATTTTATCAGGAATGGGGTCATTAAAAATATTTTGCTTGTAGCTGTATATTATAGAAAAACATATTAAGATTAAATATAAAGTGTGCAGAAATAGTTGTGTGGGCTAGATATACCAGAGCATTGTATTTGCGTAGAAGATGGGAAATTCTACCTGGTTTATTTAAACTTGGTTTCGTTGCTGTAGGTTTTTGTTTTTGTTTTTTTTGGTCAAAAGATAGATAGCTACATAGGTAGCTAAAGAGGTATGTATATAAATATATGTCTATCACTATCTATGTATGTGATCTCTTATTTTTTTGAACAAACTTCAAAACTTAATATATTAATGACACCTTGACAATTCTTAAAGAGATTTTTAATTCTTCAAAAGCATTTTATGACTTGCTCTTTACAACAGGACAGGAGCTAATAAATGCATATATGTATGTAGTTTCTTCACTTAATATTTCCTTAAATCCAAGAAAGATAATTAAAATAGAAAATTAGTGTTTTGATTCTTATTAAGAAACAAAATTAAAAAGTGTCATCTGTTATTTAGTTGTTATTTCTGGGTCCCTACTATGTTTCAAGGGTGGTGCCATGAACGATGAATGGACATAGACTCTGCCCTCGAGCCATCCACTAAGGAAAGGTGGTCATTGATTTCTTTATTCATTACATCAGTACAGGTCTGGACATACATAAAGATATAGAAGTATAAGCAAGTGGAAGTAAGTATCCATATTGACATAGATGCAGTGTAGAAAATACTCAGAAAAGTGTAAATGTATAGATAAAAGCATAGCATGTTGATAGGCTTAAATATTTAAATTAAGTCGGTGTTTAAAAGTAAGTTAGATTCTTCTCTTAATTCCTTTCCTGGGTTGTATTATTCCTAAAGAGGGACATAATTAAAAGCTTATTTTAAAATAGCTCCAAAAAAGACAGTGCTATTTAAAAAAATTGCTGTCTAGGCCAAGTGGGGAAAAATGGTAGAAAGAAATACCTTAGAGACAGTTTTGTTGTACAACTTTTGGCCTTAAATAAATGCACGAGCCTGCTAGTGAAAATGTATTACATATGTCAAAGGAACAGTAATTAAACTGCTCCCTCTAAGCTTTTTTGATAGGCCATTTTCAAAATGAATGGTTGAGTCTGGGAAAGGGCACTTGGCATTTAAGATCCCTACCTTTAGGATATTATTCTCTCTGATTTTTCTATTCAACGTGATTTCTTTTTTCACTTTTATGCCAACTTAGAGGAAGTTTTCTGCTATTTTAGCAAAAGATAACTTTAAAATCACATAGAGATTGTAAGTTGTTCCTAAGGTATATTTAATTAATTTGGTCATTGCATAGAAATGATTAATGATGAGGATGCATATAAATCCTAAAGAAGGATGACAGATTTAATAGGTTGTCATGGTAAAAATGGCAAATTTTATAGCTTGGCATTGACTAATGGAAATTAATATATACTATAATCAGTGTCACCAAATGGGTTAAACTCATCTGTTTAAAGTTGCTTGTGTGTTTGTATGATAAGTATATATAAATGTGTGTGTGGTTAAGTGTGTGTCTGTATATATATATGTATATGTGTAGATGTGTATATATATAATGTATTACAGTATCTGATCATGACCTACAATTCCTTTTTAAGAACAAGTAATTCACGAGCTAAATCCATGCTAGTCTTTAAAGGAACTGCTAAAAGTTGAATCAGTCCTCTATTTAAAAGTAATTATTAATCACTTTCAAAACTCTTGCTTCTAAAAATTGAATTTGATATTTTCCACATATTCTCGTAAGTTTCTACTCATTGTGTCTCAACGTACAGCATACATGTATATAGCACACAACTTGCTGCACTAAAAGTAACATTTGTGTAACATTTCTGATGGTACACCTTTCCTATTCCTAGACCTACTAGCAGTGGACTGGAAAAAGAAAGGAGGCAGGCTTATTCAAAATTAGATACTAGACCTCGTAATTTCAACCCGTATACACTCCTTCCACATTTTATTTTTTAAAATCCTGTTATTGTCTTCACCTTTCATTCCTTCCTTAACATGCTTTATATTTTGTTTTAATTTTTGGAACTATTGTCAGTCTACCTGTATCTTTTTCCTCCTATATATTTACAAGTTATAAACTAAACTTAAAAGATCAACTCATGAGAACATCATTCACACTGGCCAGTTAATCACACAAGGCTTCCTTCTATTATTTTCCTTTGTAACTTTCTTTCTCTCTTCTTGTGTTAATTTATTCACTTTTTCATTTTACAAATATTTAGTGAGGACCTACTGTGTGCTAATCACCTTGCTTCTCATTAGAAAAACAAAGATAAATAACAGCCTGTGTCCTCGAGGCGCTAACAATTTAGTGAGAAATGAAGAAACATAAGTAGATAATAAAATACATGAGAAATCAATGACGTAATAAGGAAGATATGAAAAAGGACTCCTAAATAAGTCAGTAATAAGGAAAAAGAAGTGAATGTCTGGAAAAGGCTTAGAGAAGTTTACATTCAAACTGAATCTTAATGGATGATGGATGAGTGCAAATATAAAAGGGAATGAGTGAGAATAATTGTTTCTGGGAAGAGAAGGAATGAGGATAGGAAAGGAGGCCAAAAAATACACAACATTCCATATATATTTTAGGGGAGGATGGATTAATAACGAGAAATACATCTCTTGGTAATTGACAAATGTCTCTATGTATGCACTTCCTGAAATTCCAATATAAACCATTAGTTGTTTGATTAGTGGATGTGATACCAAACAAATATAACAGACTTAATTTTGACAGTTCTCAGTTTCTATTTCTCTTACCTGCCCAATGGAGGTTGTCTGCCTGCTGCAAGACATGCCAATAGTCAAGAGGCAAGGAGGTAGGAGAGAAAGGACTTTTTATTACAGCTTGCTCGCAAGAGGAAATGGCCGACTAATGTCCAAAAGAACCATCTTAAGGGGGGTACAGAATCTTGAAGCAGTTATATAGGCCAATGGATTGTAGGATTGTAGGCAATCCATTGGCCTATATAACTTTTGTAGGCAAAATGTTGAATCCGCTGGTGTTGCGGACTGGGAGTTGCCACATCAGCTCTTTCAGTTACCATGGATATCATCATAGAATCTCTGTCCAGAGGCCACCACGTTCCTAGAGAAGTCAAAAGAACAAAGTTATCATCTTATTGCAGCTGGGAGGGGCCATAAAATCCACAAAGCCTGCAAATTCCCCAGAGACAGACCTTTACTTATCTAGGCAAACTAAAGCAAAGATTCAAAGGGGCTGGTGAGTCAGGGTTATTCATAGTTCCAACATGGTTTCTTCTATAAGATGGTTTCTGATCATGACCTACAATTCCTTGTTAAGAACAAGTAATTCATGAACTAAATCCATGCTAATCTTTAAAAGAACTGATAAAAGTTGAATTAGTCCTCTATTTAAAAGTAGAACTTCTAAATCGTTGAACTCAACACAAAGTTGAGCTGGTATCATTTCTAAATGTCTTCTTTCAAGAAATTCCTCTGCCATGTTACATCATAAAATATATAAGATTCTAAAAGATAAACTAAGTGAAGTCTTAGGCGATATAAACTCTACTTAAATGTATAGAATTATCAGAAATGACCTTAAAATTATCACCCTGACTTTTAATATAGGAAAGCTTTATTAACTAAACAGTCATTATTTTAACATAAGATCCTTCAAAAGACATACCTACTATTATGGATAAACGAATGGAAGGGTCACTTGGTTGCAGAAGATTTAACCACATTATTAGATGACTATTACATCTCAAGAAACAAATTATTAAGAAGTTACTAACTGGCAGAACCAAGACTTAAAACAAGACAATCTTTTTCCAGAATGCATTACCATTGTTACTCAAATTGCATTACCTTAAGTCTAGAAGAGTGCGTATTTTCAACTAACATGTTTGTAAGTGAGTTGGGTTTGGCAGGAAGAGATTTCTACAACGAAATAATACGCAGAATCTCAATATATAAAACAGACAAAATTGGTACTCCTACAGTTGAAACAAGACTGTAATCTGTTTTTCACAAATCATAATTTATCCTCTGTAGTCCATAATGAAGAATCTGAAATTCACAAATATACCAGGTGTATGTCATTGCTGTTTTAAAATTTTTAAAAGATATTACCACTGAAAATATGACATTTTAAGTTACCATTCGTTTCGTAGTTTGATCCTCGATATAGTACAAATAAATAAAGCAAAGTATACACAATAACAATTTAAAAATATTTTGTTAAATAATGACTCAAATTACAGTTTCAATATTTATCAGCTGCAATTAATTTAATGAAAGATGTTATTGTCAATTATTAATACTTCATATTATAAACAATTTCATCAAATTGTTTATAGTATGTGTACTATTTCTTTGCTTATGAGGGCAATAATTCTATTTCTTTCCTTTTTCAAAAGCTGACAAGCATCATAGATTGGTGTATTATTTTTTAGGGAATGTTTCCCAATGTTTATAGTGTTTAATTATTGACTGACTGTTGAATGCAAGGACAAAATTCCATTATTTGATCTCAGAGTTAAACACTTAAACATGAGAACATGTAGCTAAAATTTCACCAAAAAGCCAAAATGCTTCAACAGTCGTTACTGATTATAATATAATTATTTTAACATGTAATCAGATTTTTTTTATATTCAGTACTCGCCAGTTATCCTGACAAGTTTATGTAGCAGGTGGTTGTAATAACTTTAAAAAAGAAGAGAATTGAAGTTATAATTATTGACTTCTAATGATTTATAATGTAATCGAAGATGCTAAAAACAGAGTTATTTTGGAAATCATTGTGCATATTAATAGATTTTCTTTCATAGAACACGAAGTGTTGTCCATTTCCTTTCAGTGAACGAGAGTCACCAACAGAAAAATAGTCTTGCCTTAAATATTTTTAATCAGAAATACATAGCGCACGGTATCAATTAAGGTTCATGTCATAAACGTGATTTTTCTATTTGAGGTAATTTTTAAGAAATAAGTCATTGAACAGTTAAACATGATTTTAATTATATAAAAATCACATATTTAAGGAAAGATATTTAAGTGGCAGTTTTAAAACTGATGAACCCATGCACAGAATTTATTCTTCCCTAGTGAGCCTCAGTAAAAGTAGTACTTGTTCAGGCAATATATGCACAGTCTTTAATTAGAATGTCACTTTGTGATTTATATCAGGTAATACATATTTGGTTATAATAAAAAATCCATCTCAAATTTAGGTAGGAAAGGAAAACTTATTAATTAGGCAGTGGTTATCTCATGATACCCAAAGACAGAAATATACCTGCATCTTAGCAATCACTGGAACTAGGAACTAGAATGTAGGGATGACTTGGCATCTTGGTCTCTTTTTCTTTTCTTTTTCTTCTTTCTTTTATTTATTTTTTTCTTTTTCTGTTTTAGCTTTTGGCTCTTTCTTTCATCTCTTAGTAAGGATGGCTTTACCACAGAACAAAAACTATACCCATAGATATATTTCAAATAAAATGATAACCTTATACTCTAATACTACCTAAAAATTCCAAGCATTTTTTAAACTTGATATGTTAATGAAAAATGTGAAATATGATATATTATAAATATATAATATATATAGTATATGATATATGATAAATGTGAAATATCAAAGTAACAGGGAAAGATAGATTAACCAATACATATTCCCAGATCACTGGTTCAACATTTGTTCAAAAGTACAGTTGGATCTATATCTACCACATTATATTCAAGTACAACTAATTCCATTTGTGATTTATTTTGATGGACAATATGAAACACAGAAATATTTTAACATTTTTCAAAGAGTTATCCAATGAGTAATTTATTGAATAATGTTACTTTGCCTAAACATGACAACTCCATGGAACATTAATTTCTTAAACTAGGGTCTATTTTTCTTTGTTTCTATTTTTCTGTGTATATCAATATATTATCTTTTACCGAGAGTTAAGAAATTCCTCAGAATCTTATAAACTATTAAAATAACTTTATTTTTAAATATATCGTAGTTGTTCTCATAATACAGTTTTTCAAATATGTCAGCAATATGTTATTAAGTTTCAAATGAACAAAATATCTTCATAAATTTTACTTCACAAGATAAAATTATAAATTAGTGAATTTCAATAACGGAAGGTTATCATAATCAAATACGGTTAATTTTCAAAAGAAAATTTTATTAAATAGAGTCTTTGATGAAAGTCCATGCCAGAAGGATATTGATTTTTATCTGCTAATTATGTCCAGTACAAGCACAGAGTATTTAAAAATGTTTTTCTTTATTCTTTGAAATACATGTGTGTGTATATATTTATATATCATGCTTTACAGATGTTGCAGAATAAAATTTTAACTGTAAAAAATGGAGCTGTTCTATCTCAAAAAATGGAGAAAGTATAATTGTCACAACTAATATTGGAAGTAATATCTGTTGTAATTCTTCATTTGTAGGATTTGTAGGAGTCTGTATTACTATTATAACTTGAGTGTTCTTTCTTACAATTCTTTTAAGAAATAGATTAGAAAAGTTGCAGTGTTCTCAATTTGGTTATGAAAATTAAGAAACTGGTTAAAATAAAATGTATGAAAAATTAGAAAGCTCAGTAAATGAATCCCTTCATTTTTCCTGCCAAATTAAACCTTGCTATAATAAGATATAATTTTTTTTTCATGAAAACAGAACTTATAATTATGCATGTTAGATAAACAGAGCCTTAGTATATTCTACAGGGTGGTCATCATCCATGTTCTGTAGAACATATTTATTACTGAACTGAATTTTATAGTTGTCATAACAATAAATTGTGTAATGATATTGTGGTGGGAAGTGAAGAAAATATGTTGCATTGCATGAGTCAAGATAGATGGGCTAAATCTAACAATATCAAATTTAACAGAAATGAAGTCAAATTACCCATCTATATTCAAAGAAAACAAAATGACATTAGGAAACTCAACAGAGAGAAGACATGACTTAGCATAAAAATGAACTACCGCACCTTCCAGAGTGAATGGCCCATTGGCTCTTCCAGTGGATATGAACTGCTCTACAATCCTTAGTGACATAACGTTATCAGAATTTTATTGCTGACTTTGGTGAAAAAATGGTGTATTGAGTGTCTAGAGGGAGATAGAAGAAATAAAATGACCCTATGGTTCTCAAAGAAGCTCTTCAGCTTAAAAAAGAGTGAGATGTTTTATCTCCCTCAACTAATTAAGGACTTAAAGCTCTTAGGAAGTGGCAAGTAATGTGATGAGTGGATTGGAATCATCAACTCACATCCCCCTTTTTTTTTAACCAAATGACACTCAGATGCCCTACCTCCAGTTTGCTCAGAGCTTTGAGGGGTTGAAAATCATTTTGATCTATGGCAGATACCAAATATTGTCATTGTAGATTTGTTTTTGATTCAAAATAGAAAATACTTCGAAAAAAATGTGTTTTTTTTGTTTTGTTATTTTTTCCATTGATTTTTTATTTCAACTTTTTTGTTGTTGTTGAGGAAGATTTGCCCTGAGCTAACATCTGCTGCCAATCTTCCTCTTTTTGTACATGAGCTGCCACCACAGCATGGCCACTGAGAGACGAGTGGTGAATGTCCGCGCCTGGAAACTGAACCCTGGGCCGCCAAAGCGGAATGTGCTGAACTCAACCACTAGGCCACTGAGGCTGGCCCTCATTTTTCAACTTTACCTTCTCATCAGAGAATGGTGCCAGAGTATGTTTTTTTTTTTTTTTTATTTATGCTTAATTTATTGCCTATTTTGTAATAATAATAATGTTATTTACTATTGAATAATGTTGATAATATGAATTATGCCTCACAAAAGCTGCATATCTGTGCAATTAATATTGGATATTTAATTGGACAATACTTAATTCTTATTTTTTTAGTTATATTATAAAATAACTATATTTTTTTACTATTTAATCTATAAATATCAAGAATATCATTTCAAGTTTCCATCTAAATTCGCGTGTTTGCCAATTAGTCCTTGTATCTCTAACAGTTCTATTTTGATGCTAAATTACTTAGTGGATAAAGGTTCAAGACTGTTGTGGCTTCATTTTCTTTTGTAATTTTAGGAACTTTGTTTTGGTTGATGTTTGCCTTCTGTACTATTTTGGTCCTAAATCCTGACAACTCATTAGAATCAACTAGGGATTTGAAATAAGAAAGGCACGGAAGCCTAGGTTATACCCTAGGCCAGGGCCAATTAAATTAGTGTCTCTGGGAAGCGCTGAGGATCACCCAGTTTTCAAAGATCCCCAGATAAATCTAATATTTAGTCCTCTTCTTGGGGCACAATTTGCTTAACTGTGTTTCTTAGAAGGAGAACATAATTGTTTTCAGAAGTTATTGTAAAATTTTTTATTTTATTGAGGAGGTACATTTAAATATATTAGTTAAGTTTGAACTTACCAATTGTATCTCAGTTTTAAAAATTAGTTTTTTGATTTATTATTTTTTTTTTCACTTTTCTATCCTTTCATATTTTTAAAAAAGAAAAGCTATTTTAAATGTGAGTATACGTAATAATCATTGGGCCATCTTGCGATGTTCATTTTATCAGACCTCGATGGCTGAGAGTCAGCCTCAGTAGATCTGAGATGGGCCCCAACCTGTAACTTATCAAGGGACTGTGGTGATCCTGATGTAGATGCAGACTAGTGACCGACATTCATGAAATGGGTATCTCCTCTCACTTCATTTCATCAGAATTCCAAACTTCCAACAGTTAGTTTTGAAATAGAAATCTCAATAAGAAGGAACTGCTGCCCCAAATGTTGCTGTCTCCCTTGGGCTTTTCTCGCTTCTATCTCAGTTACCTCCACTGGAAGAAGACTGTCCTCTTTGACTTTCTGGATCCAGTTGCTTCCCCTTCGAAAAGATTAAAATGTTTGGAGTAATCAACATAATTTATTAAACACCAAAAAAGAACACTGAGGGGGCTGGCCCTGTGGCGTAGCAATTAAATTTGGTGCATTCCCCTTTGGTGGCCTGGGTTAGCAGATTTGGATCCCAGGTGCAGATCTACACCACTAATCAGCCATGCTGTGGTGGTGACCCACATACAAAATAGAGGAAGATTGGCCCAGATGTTAGCTCAAGGATAATCTTCCTCAAGCAAAAAAAAAAAGACGAGGAAGATTGGCAACAGATGTTAGCTCAGGACTAATCTTCCTCAGCAAAAAATAAAAACAAAACGCTGAGGCTATACACACAGACTATACAAAAACTTAAGAGCTGCCATGTTTCCTCACAGGAATATGCTTCTCATTGCGTGCTTTCAAGTTTACTCTCTTGGACCCTGGCACACATTAACTCTGAGTATTCTATCTTGTATGTATGTAGGTCATATCCTTTCCCAGACTCTTCTAAGTATCCTCTTTTTTGGAGATAAGATTTCTAGCAGTATGACTTTCTTGTTATATGAGTTAGAAAATGTGCTATGTGAGGAGTGGATTACCCCAGAGTAAAACTTTTACCAACAACACTTCCTTCCCATATCTCATTAGTTTTAATAGGATTCTCTGCTTTCATTGTATATATTTCTAGAATTATGTGTTCAGCATTTTCTGGTCAAAACGGTATTTCATTTATGTCTTAAAGAACTAAAAATACTCCTATTTTAACCTAAATACATATGTGGTCATCAGTTACTATGTCACAGAGTAGGAAATAAATTGCCTTCACCATTTTTCTAGTCTATTACATTAAACAATACCAACAGATATAGAGAGACATATAGTTTAGTTCTACCACTGAAACCTGATTATTCATATTATTCGTGAAAATACACACATTTCTGATTTTTATTTTTTGTCAATTTATATATTTATAATTCCGAGATACTTGTGTTAGTACTTTTTAACAAAAATGTGATGTTTTTTTTTTAATTAAAAGTGCTTTTAAAATAATAATGACAAAATGACTTTGGAGATTAGAAGTTAGAGGACTTATTTATACTGGCAGTTAATTTTAAAAAGAAAATTTTATTAAATAGAGTCCTTGATGAATGTGCATGCCAGAGAGAGATTGATTTTTATCTGCTAATTATGTCCAGTACAAGCACAGTGCATTTAAAAATGTTTCCTTTGTTCTTTGAAATATGTGTGTTGTATATATATCATGCTTTACAGATGTTGCCGAATAATATTGCTAACTGTAAAAGTGGAACTATTCTATCTCAAAGAATGGAGAAAGTATAACTGTCACAACTAATACTGAAATTAGTCTCTGTTGTAATTCTTAATTTGTATGATTTGTAGGAATCAGTGTTTCTATTATAACTTAAGAGTGTTCTTGCTTACCTTTCTTTCAAGAAATAGGTTAGAAAAATTGCAGTGTTCTCAATTTGGTTATGAAAATTATTTTAAAAAAACACATTAAAATAAAATGTTTGAAAAATTAGAAAACCCAATAAATGAATCCCTTCATTTTTCTTGCCAAATTTTACTTTGCTATAATAATATATGATTTTTTTTCATGAAAACAGAACTTAAAATTATGTACATTAGGGCCGGCCCCGTGGCTTAGCGGTTAAGTGTGCGCGCTCCGCCGCTGGCGGCCTGGGTTCAGATCCCGGGCGAGCACCGACGCACTGCTTCTCCGGCCATGCTAAGGCCACATCCCACATACAGCAACTAGAAGGATATGCAACTATGACATACAACTATCTACTGGGGCTTTGGGGAAAAAAAGGAGGAGGATTGGCAATTGATGTTAGCTCAGGGCTGATCTTACTCACCAAAAAAAAAAAAAATTATGTACATTAGCTAAACAAGGCCTTAGTATATCCTACACGGTGGTCATCATCCATGTTCTGTAAAACATGTTTATTACTGAACTGAATTTTATAGTTGTCATAACAATAAATTGTGCAATGATATTGTGTGGGAAGTGAAGAAAATATGTTGCATTGAATGAGTCAAGATAGATGGGCTAAATTTAACAATATCAAATTTAACAGAAACGAAGTCAAATTACCCATCTATGTTCAAAGAAAACAAAATGATGTTAGGAAAGTCAAAAGAGAGAAGACACGCCTTAACATGAAAATCAAGAATAAATAGTTATAAAATAAATAAATATTAAATTCAAAATTAGTTTAAAATGACAATACTACTAGAAAGATCATTTTAATTTAAACCGTACTAGTAGGAATAGATTCAAGTCAAGAATGAGATGAGGGTCCCCAGGGTGGTAATGGAGTATGATATGTAACTTTATCACTAGTCCCCAAGTTAGGAAGGCCTACTGAATTCGCCTGGTCCTCTGGGTAACATGTAATTGAGGTTAAGAGATAACACTCCACTTGCAGCAAGTTGAACATGCAAACCCCGTGCTTATCGCGTCACCTATTTTGTTTTTCCTGTGCCCTATGTACTGTGGACAGCCTATTAAACAGTAAGGGCCGCATGCTAATCCATGGCATCGAACACAAATTCCCCTGGAATATGGCCTTGGTGTTTCCTACCTCTTCGTCTTTACTCAGAGCTTTAAAAGCAAGATCAATGAGCCACTATATCACTTCTTCCACTTATTAAAAAAAAAAAAAAAAAAAAAAGAGAGACCATTCAATGATCACCTAGCTTAAACATTTCCCTCAATGTCTAACACTTACAGTCTGTTCAATGACCATCATCCTAATACCGGCAGCTAGAATGGGAAACAGAGAGCCGATTGCAATTGACACGAAGTCCTATGTCCTCTCCTTCATTTTGGTGTGTGTCATTTTTTTATTTCACAAAGAATCTGAATACTTTGACTGTCCACTGCTTCCTCCTAAAATGTGACTAGTATTACATTCAGGATTTAACGCCAAATTTTGAGATCTTGACTTTCAGGATTCTTAGCTGAAGCAAGAATTTAAATGATGTAATTCATTATGATGTGCATCCATGTGGCAAATCTGTAAATCTAGCAGTCCACTTCCTTCCATCTGTAATATGGTAATTCCATGCACTTGTCTATTTTTTTTTTTTTTCCTGTCTACTGTCCTGCTGAGATTTAAATGACTAGAAGCAGAGCACAGAGGCTTCACTTGCTTGGTGCTCTTGTGAGCAGCAACAACACTAATCTGTTGTCCATCACCCACCTGCTGACTGTCCCACACACGTGTAGGCCCATCTGTTCCCACACCTGCAGATGTACTCCAGGCCGTGGGGTGCTCAGTTCTGTATCCCACATACAACAACTAGAAGGATGTGCAACTATGATATACAATTATCTATTGGGGATTTGGGGAAAAAAAAAAAGGAGGAGGATTGGCAATAGATGTTAGCTCAGAGCTGGTCTTCCTCAGCAAAAAGAAGAGGAGCATTAGCACGGATGTTAGCTGAGGGCTGATCTTCCTCACAAAAAAAAACAAAAAAGAAGAAGAAACTTCATGATATGTCAGAGGAATCTGATGAAAACACATTAAAGGCAAATATTTTAATGCTAAGATCCATGATTTGTTTGTGAGCAGGTAAAGAGTTTGAATAATATTAGACTTTGTTAATTAACACACAAATGGTACTCACTAAAAGAATACACGTAAACTATATAATGTGAAGCAAGAAAAGAAAAATGAAAATGAAATAAAATTAAAAAATCAATTAATCCAAAAGAAGTCAAGTAAGAAAGAAAAAGAAAATACAAAAATAAAAAATGGGGAGTGGTGCCAAATATAACCATAATATATTGTTAAAGTCTGTAACTAACAGTATTCATATTAAATGTAAATAGACTAAATTATCTAGTTATGTTACAAAAAGAATCTAACAAATCCTGTTTGCATGAGAAACATCAAAAGCATAAGAATCCAGAATGAATGGGAAAATGTATGCTAGGTAATGTACAATTTTTAGAAAATCCTTCTATAGCTTTAGGCTTGTCAGACAATGTAAGTTAGAAGACAAAAATCATTACGTGGGATAAAGTTTTCACTATAAAATATGATATTTTACTTACCAAGATGATATGTAATTCTAAAGTTTTATAAAACACAAAATCAGTAATGTGCTTAGATTGACCCAAGAAGGGAGACCGGGCTCAGGCCTGCACTTTTGAGACCCATCTCTGGCTGTTCTGTAGCAATACCCTTTTCCCAATTAGATGAAGAGTCCACTAGGCCAAAGCAAAAGTTTTGCTTTATTGAACCACACAAAATAGAATAATACCATTGGTATTAACAAACAGACAAAACATCATATATTTTTCTAAAATGATGTATATAGGATAAAACTACAAAGCAAAACAAAGCAATGAATTGCAAAATTCAGGATCACAGTTACTCTGGGGTGGAGAGAGGGGAGTATGTTCAAGGCCCACAGTGGACCACAAATCCTCATTTAGCATTCTGTCTCCTAAGTAGATCACTGTGTACACAAGTATTCATTTCATTGTTATTCTTTAAACTGTGTATATATTTTATACCATCTTTCGTATGTATGACATGTTGCACGATAAGACAACATTAAAGGAAGAAAAAGAAATTTGAAAATAAGTATGTGGATTACAAGGAATAAAAACAAAACGAACAAAAACTGTGAAAATAATTGAGTTCAGAAAAAAATGTTCTGAATTAAGTAACACTGCAATTTTGAGTAAGTAGATATAAGGCAATTTTCAAGTAAACAACAAAAATACAATGTTGGAATGCTCTTTAAGTTGTTAGGGCTTTTTAAATTTAGGGGCAAAATTACAAGTTCTGTATGTACACATTCTTAGGTTCTAAAAAAATACTTAGGTGCCTAATTTGTTTGATTTGCCCAGGAGTATTGCTTATAAGATACTTTGCCAAATTTTTAATGATATCAGTATCTGTGCCAGTAGTATTTTATACCAGCTGTACTGGACTAATTATCTGGTTTCCTCAAATGTCTATTTCTGAAATAATTACGTCTTTTGAACACATAATGGCACTATGCTTGGGATAGACAAGAATTCTGCCTAAATTGCTTCTTTAAAAACTTAGCAAATCATTTCCATATACTTATTTCACTATACCTTTGGCATCCAGACCCCAGCAATCTTGCCCTTATCATTATATGCGCAAACTTTTAGATATGCATACCACTAAGTTTATTTAAGGCAGAATTTGACTAAGTACAGAATATGTTTTACCGTACGACGTAGTAATTAAAATATTATGTAACATCTTCCTAGATTTTTTTGAAGTAAAAAACACATAACATTTATAAGAGGAAATTTGAGACACCAATCTGTCACACTATGTGATGGTTTAGTTATTTTATCACTATCAATTATGATAGCTATTTCTTAGTGTGAAATAAATTTGACAAGCTAACTCAAATGGAATGCTGATAGCAGAGGTAGCTTGTATCTACAGTTGACCAAACACACGCATAAGCACACCACACAGACACACATGCACACACACACACTCTATTACTACAATGATCATAACACTAGGAAATTAGACAATTGTGGAAACATAATGGCTTCATATCACTTAAAGTCCTAATATTTCATAGCCTCAAGAGTATTGAATATGAGAACATCATATAAACAAATTAACACTTTTATTTTTGTCCCTTTCTGAACAATTTAATATGATTTATGTGTAACTTCAGTGCAGAAGGCATCTTAAAATATATTGCATCACATGACTATTCATACACGATATTTTGAAATTTTGCCACTCAAGAGCTATTAGAAGTTTTCAAGCTTGATAACAAATGAAATCATATAAATCATTTCGATCATGATCAGATGAAGAAACAGCATTCAATGCCTGAGGTATCATTCAATTCTTTCTTTCCCTTTGTAATTTTCAATATGACTGACCATCAGATTTCTGTCTTTTTCAAAAAATATCTAGCCTTTTTTTTATTTTCTCACTTTAATTTAAAACTGTAGAGAAAAGGTCAAAAATTTTGTCCTGCATTGTAACTTTCTACGTTTACTGATAAATTGAATTCATTTATTAAGAGGATAATTTATTTAAAAACATATAAATATGTAAAAAATATATTTTACTGTATGCTATATCAAGCAGTCATTTCTATTACCTTTTACCTTTATATTTTAGGTTCTTCTATCAGTATTTTGCCCCATACATAATATAATGTATTAAAAAAATAGCAATCACAAACTTGGGTAACTGAGAAATGACACCATAGAATTCTATTAGGGAAAATGCTATTGATGAACATTTTATTTACTGGTAAAGAGATAAATAATGCAATAATTAGGTCACATATTCATTTTATGCTAATATTTATTAACCCAAGTGGATAAACTTTCATCACTAAAGTTTAAATTGGAGGGGCTAAAAAAGTACTAATAATGAAATAGCTATAATTAAGTTTTCTTATGAATTAAATGCTTTTATCAAATAGAAGCAACACAAAATGGGGGCCTAATTTCATGGCAGCCTCTGTAGCAGAAAAAAGTCAGGACTGCCTTTCAATCTTGCCACTCATCTTTAGTCTTGTCAGCTCTAAAACGATGATTAGCTGAATTAGTTGATTTTTACTACCTCTGCGAGCTCAAAAAAAAAAAAGCAAAATTACTCCTTATTGTTCATAAACCACATTTTTCTCTATATACAAAAAGATTCATTTTCTACATTATTCCCATCTATGATCTCATAACCCCATAAAACTCTCCCTGATTAATTCTCCCTAGAAGGTAAAAGTGTTTACTAATACACTGAACTTATCTATTAACAATCTGTAAAATTATTCTCATTCCTGTCTTGTAGCTTTTCTTAATATAATTGTGGATATAATTTCTAGATAAAATTACAAAAGGATCTCTTGATACGTTATGTATTCAATTTTTAGACACAGTAAAAAATATAGTAGGTTAGGAAGGAATGGCTATGATTGATAACATGCTTTAAAACATTTCAAATGGTTTTGTACTTTTCACATGTACAGTTCTTTTTCTTTGTGCTGCATAAGTTACTGAGAGAAGTTTAAATTGAAGCCCATACTTCCTATTAAGTAGTTTTCATTATCAACTCAATAAACCATAGGGCCCAATAATTCCCTAGCACTAAACTCAAGATGCTGATCATTATTATTGTTGATATTTTTAGGTTTTCTTAATGTCTTATTCAGGAAACCTTTGTAGTATATTTGCTATTTTTCCATTGGGTTACTTTCTGCTTATTATTTTGAATTAATGAATAAAATCATTTACATCTCTCTTTGGTATATATTTTATCTATGATTAATTATGTGAGAAATTTTTACAAAAGAGACTTTACTATAGAGCCCATGTAACATTTCATATGAACTACATCAGCACAA
Source organism: Ceratotherium simum simum (assembly GCF_057802395.1). Taxonomy (NCBI): domain Eukaryota; kingdom Metazoa; phylum Chordata; class Mammalia; order Perissodactyla; family Rhinocerotidae; genus Ceratotherium; species Ceratotherium simum. The sequence continues at coordinate 11,038,865 of NC_141927.1, read as the reverse complement.
GTCTGTATAACCCTTTGCAGTTAGAAAGAATTTTTTAAGTCTGAGATAGGCAAAGATTTTCTGTAAAAATCCAAATAGTGAATATTTTGGCCTTTGAGAGCTATACGTTCTGTGTCACAACTACTCAACTCTGCTACTGCTTATAGTGCAAAAGCAGCCACAAACAATATATAAAAGAAGAAAAAAGGAAAAGGAAGAAAGAAGAGAGAAAGAAAGAAGTGTGGCTGTGTTCCAATAAAACTTGGACACTGACATTTGAATTTCATGTAATTTTCATATGTCATCAAATATCATTCTTATTTTGAACCCTAAAACTTTAAAAACCATTCTTAATTTGGGGCTGCACAAAAATAGTGGCAGGCCAGACTCAGGCCGTGTGTTATAATTTGCCAGCCCCTGATCTAGAGTAACACAGAATAGGACTAGTAAAGCTTTACCCGAGTACCCTTAGACAAAATTCAAGATTACTTTAAAGTGAGTGGAAATTTTATGTATGTATAACGTAGAAATGATTTCTCCTTTTAATGGGCTGTCCCTACTTTAAATATGCCACCACTTAAATCGTTACAGAATTACTTCAGGAAAAAATGTGGTCGCTAGTTTTCTCGTTAAATACTAATTTTCAGATTTATATAAAGGAAATAAATACACTTTGGTAGGATGTACTTATCACTTTCCTGGCCTGTAGATCTTTGGATTATATGTCTGTGTGCGTGTGTGCATGTATGGACACACGGATCGAACTTTGATGTCTTTTTTTTATGGTGAGGCTCCGTTTTTTTTAGCAAGTTGCATATAAAATATCTTAAGTGCAAAATATCACCTAAAGGCATTGGGTAGACCAAAGTATAGGTATTCAAAATTATCATCATAAACTATTTAAGCTTATGTGTTGTTTTTCAGTAACTATAGTTATGTGAAAATGTATTTGATTTATAAAATTAATTTCTACCAGTGTACCCTGTAACATTTTTTCTTGGCCTATGAATAATATTAAATAAGTTAGTAAGTCATGCTACTTTTGTAGTATTAAGACTGAAAATCACGATGCTTCATACTTTTGGGTGACAATTCACAATGGCATTTCTTCACATCTTGTGTCAGCTTTTGTTCCAGATTATTTTCCAAGGATGATTATATAGGAAATAGGCTTGAAGATAGAAACAGTGTCTCCGTCTGTGACAGAAAGCAGATTTGTTTCCTGCCTAGGACAGCAAAGATAATATCTCCTTTCAGAGCAATGGTTAGACAGGTCTGCTAGCAGCCTTCTTTAAAAAAATGGGGTTTCCTAAATTGGAGTTTCCTTAGCTGTGACACAAAATCACTATGTGTACAGCATCCACCTGGGCTGCCTCTGCATCTTCTCCGTGGGACTTTGGGGCATGGAAAACTAATGTGAACATGAAGCTCACGCTGCCTGCTGTGTTGTGAGTAATAAAGATCTTTCTCTCCGACCTAGGAGTCTCGTTTCTTCTGCCAGCATCTAGGAAACTGTGACAGACTAATTTGTTAGTTTTAAAGTAAGGTAACATCTCAGACCCTTCACAGCTCTTTTAATCTAACCCAGAATAAAATAACTTTCCCTTGAAAACTATCTCTGGCTCAAAATATTTGCCAAATAGTTAATTTTATTAGTATACTCTAGTGTGTCTTATCTATGGCTAGATGTTTCATTAGAGATGTTATTCCCTCAAATTCTAATTAAAATTCTATTTCATTAAATTCTAAATATTCAGATTTTTTATGCATAATTTTTTGTAGAAAATGAAAACAGTAAAAACTGGTAACATGTTTGGAGCTATTTCGTGAGAAAATAATGCTTATTAATAAAAATGTGATATGTATATCACAGAAATGTGTTATTGAAAGCTTAATTTATGAATTAAACTCTTCACTGAATTTTGACTTTCAATGTAAAGACAATATTTGAGATGATGAATGTAAATACTGTTTTCTTTTGTGAGACTTTGTGTTTTCTTTTGAAGTATTTGTTAGTAAACAAATTGCTTAATATTGCAAAGTAGCTAGAAATCTGAAACAGATAACTGGAAAGATATCTGAAAGTAGTTAGGTATATAGAATAGACAGTATTTCGTCTACCTCCTATCTCATGTAAAATATGCAATAATTTTGGGCTACATTTTAGCTAATTTCATAATATATTTTGACTTATTTATTTTTTATTCATTGTTTTCATTAATTGTATCCTTTTTCAGTGTTTTTGAGCTGATCATGAATAGAACATGAGTTGATTTCAAGAAGAAACATATATTGGCCTATGAATAATATTAAATGTTAGTAAGTCATGCCACTTTTATAGTATTAAAACTGAAAATCAGAATGCTCCATACTTTTGGGTGACAAATCACAACTACAAATCTAGCTTTGGTGTCTTTTTATAATCATACAGGCTAGGGGAGAAGAATAAGGGTGTCATTGAGCGAGTGACAATGGGGCATCTAGGGTGCTCATAATGTTCTATTTCTTGACCTGGGTAGTGGCATGTTTACTACTTGATAATTCCTCATAATGTGTGTACTATCAAATATATGTGTGATATTTCAATTTACATATATATTACACGTTATGTGGTAAAAGATTTAATCTTGCCCAAAATGAGTCTGTCCTCTGTACTCAGCTTCTGGAAGGTAATGTCTATGCCCTTGGAATGTCATGACTGATAGAAATTACCTTTGTTTGCCTGGGGGATTGGACCTACCAGAGAGTAACAGTGTAATTTAGGGTGGGGACTTCGAGCCACACCAAAGATATGGTTTAGGCTGGGGTCTTTGGGTCAGGCATTATCAGCTGGATCTCCTAAGGGGCTGGAAACTGGGACCAATCCTGTGGGCAGTCAACTGTGTCAATGTGATGAAGCCCCAGTGAAGACTTTGGACACAGGATTCCGGTGAGCTTCCTGGTTGTCAATACTCCATGTGATGTATAACATCACAAGTCAATAGCAGGAAAATAATGCTACCCATGACTCCAATAGGAGAGGACAATGGAAGTTCTGTGTTTGAAACTTTTCCTGGACTCTGCCCTATGAACTTCCTTCCTCCACTGATTTTAATCTGTATCTTTTCCCTGTCATAAACCCTGACCAGAAGTGTAAGAGCTGTCTGGGAGCTCTGTGAGTCCTTCTAGCAAATTTTCAAAGCTGAGAATAGATTTGGGAATCCACCAAACTTGCAGTTGGGGGCAGAAATTAGAGTGATCTTGTGTGGACCCTTCCCTCAAAATTTAGTGTTATAACTTATTCCAAAAATGCACACAATATTTGTATTTGTGAGAAAACAAATACAAATGAGAAATTTCCTGCCTGGAATTCACTCACAAATATTTGCTCAAAGAGATATAGTAAATTCCCACATGGATACACATTTGTATTAGTACACATTTAGTTGCTGTTAGTTGCAGCAAATTAAGTATAAATAAATAGTTAATTGACATAGTTGTGTAATGATCAATAATTCTGTTTTAGTTCTAGCAACAGTTGTTCACATAATATACTTTTAATCTATATTAATTAATTCCATTAATTTAATAAGAACTTTCTTATTCAATTTTTTCAATGACTTATTTTATATTACCACTGAGCTATCTCCCCATGCTGATAACCCAGTTATTCAATCTTGACTAAAGAACTTCTTGTACTCAGTTAAATATCATACATTTATTTTCTTTTCTTTAAAATAATACATCTGAAAAAGACCATAAGTTACTTAATTAATTTTATTATTTATAGAAAAATATTTTCTATCATTTTTGCTTTACAAGATGCCAAATCTTGTACTCAACCCAAGAATATCCAAACTAACTCATCTCATAACTAGCTGCTTTCTTATTCTTTCTTCTTTCATTAGACCTCACAAAATCTAAATTTCAAATATATAACAAAAGAGAAACGTATGAGGGGCTGAGCCCGTGGCATAGTGGTTAAGTTCGGCATGCTTCGCTTCAGTGGCCCAGGTTCGTGGGTTTGATACTGGGCATGGACCTACACCACGCATCAGCCATGCTGTGGCAGCAACTCACATACAAAATAGAGGAAGACTGATGCAGTTGTTAGCTCAGGGCTAATCTTCCTCAAGCAAAAAAAGAGGAAGATTGGCAACAGATGTTAGCTCAGCATGAATCTTCCTCACCAAAAAAAATAAATAAATAAAATTGAATTAAAAGGATTTCTGATTAAAAAGATTTCTGATTAAAAAGATTCTTAAAAAGGAGAGAAATGTATGAAAATTAAAATTTGGTAACCTAAACATTATGCAGTTCACTTAATATACCTCTACACAATTGAGGCCTTTCTATTGTGCTTCAACATATCAGTAGATATAACATGTATCAACTATTTGAAGTGCAGCCACTCATTGGCTCATGTGCAGTAAACAAGTGAATGAGTACTTACAGAAAATGAAAGAATGCATTACCAAAAAAAAATCCTCTTCTCTCTTAAAGAGAATATTAACATTTTGAAAGTGTTGGAAATCTGAGCAGCGTCTTCTTACAGTTTCTATGTCTGCTGCTAGAAATGACCATAAATACATACATAGCAGCTTAAACAACACAAATTTGTTATCTCACCTCACAAGGTGGATGAGAATAAAGAAAAATTTCAGTTTTTTAAAAAATTCCTTCATTAAAGTTGAAAGGAGACAATAAACCATTACAACACAGTTAAAGGTACAATTAAACATAATTTAATGAAATGTGTTTCTATGACCACTTCTGATTTTGTCTACATTTTAATCTGACTAAAAAGCCATGAATTACAATTAAAATAATAAGAACAAACAAAGATAGTGGTATTAGTAATGATAATAATACCTTTCTTTAGTAAGCTCTTATTTTGTGCAATGTATTCTGATTGGTTCTTTAAACATTAACTCTAATTTTTAAAAAAATTTCATGAGAAATGTATATTTATTCTAGTTTTACATATGAGAGATGGAAGTACCAGAGTAGTTAGATGGTATGTCCAAGGTCATCTGGTTGACAGCTGGCAGAGATAGTATTCAAATTAAGGTTTGCAAGAGACAAAGATTTCCTCTTTTTGCTGTTTTCCTGTGAGGATTGGGCAGGGCCCATATATTTGGAACGGTAAACTGGATCTAGTAAACAAAATCTCTAATCCATGTACATAGTATATTTACTTTTTGTTATCACACACTTTTAGTAAAGACTTGTCTTACTGGAAGAGTTAGAAACAACCATTCAACCCACATATAAAAACTGAGTGGGCACTTCCAGTTTCCAGCCCAGCAACGAAGAAGCTTGAAAGTTGCCACTCCATCCTAACAACTAAAAAGATGAACAAATTGAAAAATCAACAACTCTTCTTAGATCCACAAGAGAAGTGAGGTCACGTGGCAAACTGCTACCCCCCCAAATTGAAGATACGGACAGGCAGATACAGGGAATCAGAACTTACTGGAGCAGAAATCTCAGCCGGAACCCCAATCAGGGTAGGAAAACCTGAACTATCATTGATGAATTGCTGGAGGCACAGTGTGGGCAAGTATGAAAGATAAAAACTCCCAGGAGACCCAGCCATTGGAGGATCCCAAAATTTTTGTGAGTTTTACTTCTCGAAGCTCTATCAAAATCTCAGAGTGAATATTGGAGAAAAATCCTCTCATGTTCCAATAACTGGAGAGGAAAAGAAACTATTTTGAAATATGCCAAAGCATTCTGTTCTTTTTAACAAGACCTGCCCTCATGAGAAACTGTTTAATCATATCCTAACTTGCAGGGGTTTTATCGGAGTCTAATTGAACTGAGACAAGGGAAATACCAAACTCCAGCCACACAGAGGAAGGGAAATACTCAACTCCATCCCCCTCTAGCATCCCACCTGGGAGAAGGGAAAAATCCAACTAAGCTTACTCTAGCCATTCTGCCCCACCTAAGGGGGAGGGAGGACGGAAGGCATGTGTGAAGTTCACAGTCCAGAGGCAAAGTCTCACTGAAATATTGACACCTAATCAGAGGACTATGGAATGCTTCCCTTCCTCCCACACCTTACCACCACATTACTAAGGGCTTACCTACAGCAGTTCCTTTTACCCAGTACATCATGCTCAGCTATAAGAAAAAATTAAAAGATATACTAAAAGGTAAAACACACAGTTTGAAAAGACAGGGCAACATCACAGCCAGACTCAGATATGGCAGAAATGTTGGAATTATTACACTGTGAATTGAAAACATCTCTACTAAGGGCTCTAATGGATAGACACCATGCAAGAATAGATGGGCAACATAGCAAGAGAGATAGAAATCCTAAGCACCCAAAAAGAAATGCTGGAGATCAAAAATCACTGTAGTAGAAATGAAGAAAACCTTTGATGGGATTTTTAGTAGAATGGACGTAGCTGAAGAAGAATCTTTGAGCTTGAGAATTTATCAACAGAAACCTCTAAAACTGAAAAGCAAAGAAAAAAAGAATGAAAAAAAACCTAAACAGAATAACCAACAACTGTGGGACAACTAAAGAAGGTCTAACATACGCATAATCATAATACCAGAATGAGAAGAAAGAGAGAAAGGAACAGAAGAAATATTTGAAATAAATAATGACTAAGAATTTCCTCAAATTAGTGTACAACACCAAATCACAGGTCCAGGTACCTTGGAAAATACAAAGCAGGATAAATATCCCAAGTACTCCTCTGGGTATATTATTTGCAAACTACAGAAAATCAAAGGTAAAGAAAAAATCTTGAAAGAAATTAGAGGAAAAAACACCCTCTTTATAAAGGAGCAAAGAATTGCCTCTGAGTTCTCATTAGAAACCATGCAAGCAAGAAGAATACAGTGAAATATATAGGGGCTGAGGAAATAATACAACCACCCTAGAATTCTGCACCCTGAGAAATTATTCTTTGACAGTGAAGAAGTAGACTTTCTCAGACAAACCAGATTGTGGGAATTTGTTGTCAGTAGATCTGCCTTGCAAGAAATGTTAAAAGAAGTTCTTTAGAGAGAAAGAAAATAATACTGGTAGGAAACTCTGATCTACATAAAGAAAGGAAGAACATTGGAGAAGAAATAAGTGAAGATAAAATAAAAACTTTTATTTGTATTATTGTTAATTGGTGTAACAAACAACAGTTTGTTCAAAATTATAATAGCAATAATGTATTCAATTATATATATATACACACACGTATATATGTGTACTTATATATAAATGAGAAGAATGACAGCAATGATATAAGGAATAGGAGGGAAGAATTAGGATTATTTTGTTAGTATAAGGTATTCACACTATTCATGAAGTGGTATAGTGTCATTTGAAAGTGGAGTTGGATTAGTTGTAAATGTTTTACAAATTCTAGGGCAACCACTAAAAAATATTTTGTAAAAAGTACAATTAATATGCTAGTAGAAGAGAGAAAATGGAGTCGTAGAAAATGCTCCATTAAAACCAAAAAAGGCAGAAACAGAGCAGAAGACAAAAATAGGAACAAGGAACAACGGCAACAATAGAAAGCAGTAGCAAGTAGGTATTTATCCAGCTATGTCAACAATCACTTTGAACATCACTGGTCTAAATACACTATTAATAGATGGAGATTATTAGAGTGGATCAAATAACAAGATGCAGCTATATGTTGTCTATAAGAAACCCACTTTAAATATAAAGACATGTATAGATTAAAAGTAAATGGATGGAGAAAGGTATATCATGTTAACACTAATCAAAAGGCAGTGGGAGCAGCCATACTAATTTTGGACAGAGAAGACTTCAGAACCAGGAGAGGTATTGGGGGTAAAGAAAAGCATTTCATAATGATAAAGGGGTCAATTCTCCAAGAGACGTAACAATCCTTAATGTGTATGTACCTAACAACAGAGCATCAAAACAATACGTGAGGCAAAACCTGATAGAATAGCAAAGAAAAATAGATGAACCCACTATGATAGCTGGAAACTTCAAGACCTTTCTATTAGAAAGGGAGTGATCCAGTACGCAGATAATCAGTAAGGACATAATTGAACTCAAAAACCCTTAACTGGATATAATATCCATCTACAGACTACTACATCCAACAAAAGATGAACATACATTATTCTCAAGCTCACATGAAACATTCTCCAAGTTAAAACACATTCTGGGCCATAAAACACACCTTAGAAAATTTAAAAGAATAGAAAGCATGCAGTGTCTGTTCTCAGACCACAGTGGAATTAAACTAGAAATCAATAAAAGAAAGATAGCTGGGAAATCCCAAATACTGGGAAATTGAACAACATACTTCTAAATAACACGAGTCAAAGAAGAAATCTCAAGAGAAATTAAAAAATATTTTGAACAAAACGAAAATGAAAACTCATTTGAAATTTGTGTGATGCAGTGAAAGGAGTGCTTAGATTGAAATTTACAGCATTGAATATATATAATTGAAAAGAAGATAGGTCTAAACATCAATATTCTAAGTTTCTACCTAGGAAACTAGAAAAAGACACACACATTAAATCCAAAGTGAACAGAAGAAAGAAATAATACAAATTAGAGCAGAAATAGATGAAATCAAAACTGCAAAATCAGTAGAGAATGTCAAAAAACTAAAAGTTGATTCTTTGAAAATATTAATAAAATTGATAAGCTCTAGCCAGGTTAAGAGAAAACAAAGAGAGGACACACGTCATTAATATCAGAAATGAAAGAGGTGGATATCACTACAGATTTCATGGACATTAAAAGGATAAAAAAGAATACTATGAACAACTCTATGGCCACAAATTTGATACCCTAGATGAAATAGATAGATTATTTCAAAGACACAATCTGCCAAAACTCACACAGGAAGAAATGGACATGCTGAACAGGTCTATAACTACTAAAGAAATTGAATCAATAATTAATAACTTTCTAAAACATAACACATCAGGCCCAGATGAGTTCACTGGTGAATTCTACCAAACATTTAAGGAAAAAAATTTTACTAATTCTCTACAATCTCTTTCATAGGATAGAAGCAGAGGGAATACTTCCTAACGTTTTCTATGAGGCCAGCATTACCCTAATACCAAAACATAGGCAAAGGCATTACAAGAAATGAAAACTGCAGACCAGTATCTCTCAAGAACATAGATGCAAAAATCCTCAACAAGTATTAACAAAGTAAATGCAAAAATTTATAAAAAGAATTTTATACCATGACCAAGTGGGATTTTTATCCCAGGTGTACAAGGTTGGTTCAACATTTTAAAATTAATTAATGTAATCCATCACATCAACAGGCTAATGAAGAAAATCACGTGATCATAACAAGAGATACAGAAAAATATTTGACAAATCCAACACCCATTCATAATACAAAGTCCTCAGGAATAGAAGGAAACTTGCTCCACCTGATAAAGACTATCTACAAAAAACTTTAGAGCTAACATCATGCTTACCGGTAATAAATTCAAAGCATTCCCACAAAGATCAGGAACAAGCAAGGATGTACCTTCTCACTATTCCTTTTCAACATCATACTGGAAGTCCTAGGTAATGCAATAAGACAAGGCAAGAAAGTAAAATTTATACCAATGGGAAAGGAATAATTAAAAATGTCTTTCTTGGCAGATAATGTGATTTATGCAGGACAGCTGAAAGAATCAAAAAAGTCATCTGGAAATAATAAGCAATTATTACAAATTTCCTGGATACAAAGTTAAGATAAAAAAGTCAATCAGCTTCCTATGAACAAGTAGAATTTGAAATTAAAAACACATTACCATTTAAAATAGCACTCCCCCCAAAAAGGAAATCCTGAGGTATAAATCTAACAAAATATGTACAAGATCTATATGAGGAAAACTACAAAAATATAAGGAAAGATATCAAAGGAGAACTAAATAAATGGAGAAATATCTCATGTTCATGGATATTTCATGCTCATGGACTCAATATTGTCAAGATGTCAGTTCTTCCCAACTTCATTTATAGATTCTATGCAATCTCCATCAAAATCCTAGGAGTTATTTTGTGGATGTTGGCAAACTGATTCTAAAATTTATAGATATGGAGATGGAGGGTGGTGATGGTGAAAAAAATCTATCTATATATATGGAGAGGCATGGACCCAGAATAACAAACACAAAATTGAAGTAGAAATTGGAGAATTAACTCTACCCAACTTTGAGACTTACTATAAAGCTATGGTAATCAAGAGAGTGTGGTATTGGCAAAAGAATAGACAAATAGATCAATGGAACAAAATACAGAGCCCAGAAATAGATCCCCCTAAGTACAGTCAACTGATTTTTTTTGTGTGTGTGAGGAAGATTAGCCCTGAACTACTCACTTCTGTTGCCAATCCTCCTCTTTTTGCTGAGGAAGATTGGCTCTGGGCTAACTTCTGTGTCCATCTTCCTCTACTTTATATGAGGGACGCCTGCCACAGCATGGCTTCATAAGCAGTGTGTAGGTCCGTGCCCAGGATCTGAACATGTGAACCCCAGGCCACCAAGGCAGAGTGTGCGAACTTAACCACTATGCCACTGGGCTGACCCCGTCAACAGATTTTTGACAAAGGAGCAAAAGCAATACAATAGAACGAAGATTGTCATTTCAACAAATGAGATTGGAACAAATGGATGGCCACGTGCAAAAAAAAAAAAAAAAAAGACCCTAGATACAGACTTACACACTTCACAAAAATTAACTCAAAGTGGATCTTCGACCTAATGTAAAATGCAAAACTATAAAACTCCTAGAAGATAGCATAGGAGGAAGTCCAGATGACCTTAAGTTTGGCAATGACTTTTTATATATACAACACAAAGTTTTGATCCATGAAAGAAAGAATTGATAAGCTGGATCTGATTATAATTAAAGTTTTCTGCTCTACAAAAGACACTGTCAAGAATATGAAGATGAACCACGGAATAGTAGAAAATCTTTGCAAAAGACACATCTGATAAAGGACTGTTACCCAAAATATACAAAGAACACTTAAAACTCAACAATAAGAAAACAAACAACCCGATTAAAAGATGGGACAAAAATCTTAACAGACATCTCAGCAAAGAAGATATACAGATGGCAAATAAGCAAATGAAAAGATGCTCCACATCATATGTCATCAGGGAAATGCAAATTAAAACAACAACAGGATATCACTACATACTTATTATAATGGCCCAAATCCAGTGACAATACCAGTTGCTGTTGAGGATGTATAGCAACAGGAACTCTCATTCGTTGCAAGTGGGAATGCAAAATGGTACAACCTCATTGGAAGACAATTTTGTGGTTTCTCGCAAAATTAAACATACTGTTATCATACAATCCAGCAATTGTGCTCCTTGGTATCTACCCAAAGGAGTAAAAAACTCACATCTGCATAAAACCTGCACACAGATGTTCATAGCAGGTTTTTTCATAATTGCCAAAACTTGGAAGCAACAAATGTCCTTCAGTAGTTGAATGGATAAATAAGTGGTGGTACATCCAGACAGTGGAATATTATTCAGGGCTAAAAAGAAATGAGTTATCAAGCCATGAAAAAACTTAGAATAACTTTAAATTCATGTGACTAAGTGAAAGAAGCCAATCTGAAAAGGCTACAAACTGTATGGTTCCAACTATACGGCATTCTGGAAAAGGCAAACTGCAGACAGTAGAAAGATCAGTGGTTGGGATTAGGGGAAGGGAGGGATGAAGAGGCAGAGCACAGAGGATTTTTAGGGCATTGGAACTATTCTGTATAATACTATAATGGTGGATACATGCCATTTTAAATTCATTCAAACCCATAAAATGTACAACACCAAGAGGGAACCTAAATGTAATCTATGGATCCTAGATGATAATGATGTGTCGATATAGGTTCACCATTTGTAACAAATGTACCACTCTGGTTGGGGATATTGATAATGGGGGAGGATATACATGTGTGGGAGCAATGGATATAAGGGAAATCTGTACTTTTTTCCTAATTTTTCTGTGAAGCTAGAATTGCTCTAAAAAAAAATAGAATCTATTAAAAAAACTGGGTGGGAACATGACTTTTAAATGAGATCAATTAAAAAACTCTTTAGTTTTTCATACAAGGGTGATTTAGGACAATGCAACTCTTCTCTTTTTTGAGTTTACACTGGGCTATCTCTGCAAATTAATCTTACTCTTTGGAAGAAATATGGGTATATATAGGAACCAGTGGTTATTAGCTAAACTTACCACACAAGAAATAATCATAACTTCAATTTAGAATGCTCGTGAGCCCGAAAGCAGCCTCAGTTTCAGATCCCCTCTTTAACTAGGATTGCTCCATAGATTTTGGGGTGACAAGTCAACTTCATCATCTTTTGCTCCTCACCATCTTGCATTGTGTTGTCCTGCAGGACTTTAAGTGTCAAAAGCCACTATGTGATAACCCACTGATATACCCAAACATTATTCGCAAATGAGTGAGCCAGACTCGGTGACATACATTTCTCAGCAGAGTGTGCAAAAATCAACAGGTCACCATAAGTATTATCAAAATATGGACAAGAATGCTAAAAGTAGTAGTCAAGGTAGGAGGTATTTTGGAGAGAAAACGGTTGTGTGTATGTCCTTGATGCCTTGGGGTTAGAAATTCTTGGGTTTTTTGTTTTGTAATTCAGAATGTATCAAACTTTTAGAAAATAATACATTGGTACACTATATAACGCATAAGATACCCAGCTTGGTTTAAGGAGCATTCCACAATCAGCCTCATCATATTGATGTACTAAAATGTGTGACTGTTCAGACAAACTGGTATAAATAAAGACTACACGTAACCACATTTCTTGTCATACCTGTTTTTATGACCCAATGAATGTACATTTACCAAAAAAACTTGGTTTTTAGAGAATTTTGGATCTCAGCATTTTGGATAAGGAGTTGTAGTCTATTTAGGCGCTGAGGTTGCCCACAGGAAACTGATTTTGAATACTTTTACTGGCTGTGGTAAAATAGTGACTATTCCTACATAGTGTGCTATTTAAAATTCCTTCTCTTACGTTTTTATTTGTTGGCAGGGTGGTTTCTCCAACTTCTCAGCAAAGAATAATATATCTTCACAACTTTCTAAGGTGGTGGTGTTGATGAATGCAATGATGGGGTCATCAAATGAGTTAAACTTCACATTCACCCCTCACATTCACCTACCAATTGCTGGTGGGATGTAGAGCAGTAGGAACTTTTATTCATTGCTGGTGGGAACACAAAATGATACAACCACCTTGGAAGACAGTCGGTGGTTTCTCACAAAACCCCTTTCCCATACCTCCAGAGTAAGTGAGGGAACATCCCAGACAGGAGAGAAATAATCAATTCCGTGAGCAACTTGGGAGTGAAGTTGAAATAAAATCACTCTCTTTCCTAAATTCACTAGATGACTGTGATTCTTGTGGGGGAGGGGAACACTAACATTAAGGACACAATTTTTGAAATATTCAAATCTGATTCTTGTTGCACTAAGGTGTTATATAAAAGTGCTCAACTTATGACTGATGCTTTAAAATAAAGTAAATCTCAGGAAGCAAGAAAAGAACTTGTCTATTTATCGCCCTCCAATGGAAATTCTTCTAAATAACCAAATTCAGGGGATCTTAGTATTTGGTTTATTAAGAGAAACACTAATTAGAGTACATGTGATCTACAAGAGAATAGCTTAAATTCAAAATCTTCTCTTGTAGCAAGCAGCAAATGAAGACATTCAATTTAAACTAATTATGAAGGCACTTCACTCCAAAAGAAAAGCGAACCATCTTACCACCTCTATTCTTCTCACTTATAATGTTATTAGTTACTTAAAAAGCTCAATGCACTGTTTTCTTAAGTTATCATTAAGAACATATAAAATGGTGTTTAATTTTACTCACTGTTAATTCTTCAGAATATATAAAAAAAATATCTGTACCTGGTGATACATAGATTCTCAGTAAATATTCATTGAATGAATATGTGAAGGTATAAATGAATGCATAAATAAATGAATAAATAACATTAAAATATTTGAGTAACTTGGCTCTCTACTTCATTATTCATATACAAATAGAAGCAACAGGTTATTCTTCCAATCTGAGAATCAGTATATTTGTCATAAAATTTGGAGGATATATTGTCTCTACTTAACATTTATTTAGCAAACTGCACTAGTTTCTATCATATGTCTTTTCTAAACATATTTTATATTTTCCATTAAATTGATTCTGAGGCAGCCAAATAACTCTTTTTCTATCTTCTTAAAATAGAATTTCATCATTCTTAAAAGACCAGGAAAAAATTCCAACAGTAAAACTAGTTGACCACTTTCTTACCAAATTAACATGGGCTGTTTCCAAGTTTTAAAACTGGGTAACAGAAAATGTAACTCAGCATATTGAAAGCTCCAAAGTATTTACATTTATACAGAGCAACTTTTGAAAAATAATGGTTTCTTTTGAATTTAAATATTTACTTTAATTATTTTCTTTCTACTACACTTTCTGGTTTTGTAAATTTTCTATCCAGTTAATACTTTTTTCCCATAATCTGTATAACACATTGTCCAGGTATTTAACTGTGATTTGCAAAGAGACATCTTTCCAGACTTCGTTCTATTTGTGAATTAATTTTTTTTCCAGGTACCTGTGGAAGCTTTTTTCTCTACAGACCATTCCAGAAGTAACAGTCAATACATAAGAACATGTTTTACACTTATTTTCAAGTGTATAAGCTCAACTACGGTGCATTTATCATTTACCAGTTTGTGGAAAAATTATCGTGAAAATTGCTAGGGAAGTAGTATTTTAAATTGATTCAATTACCAATAGAACTCTTATACCAAGTTGGCCAGAACTCTCTCTCTCCTGAAAAAGTCCACTGAAAGTACTTAAAATATACAATATCTACAAAACAGTCCCCCCTAAAGATGTTTGCTTTTTAGCTTGACTATATCTATTCTCAATCCTTGACAGTCTTTAATGTTCAAAGTTGAGCAATCTTTGAGCTTTGGTAAGTATTTAGACTCATAAGTTTTTATTTAGTTAGTAACATATGAACAGGTTTCTCCTGATTTAAGTACGGCCATGCTCATAAAAATGTTATTTGGTATTTAATCAATTATTTTTGGCTTTAATATTTGTCACCCTTATATAACAACGCATCATTTTAAAAATGGTTCACCGTATTCCTTTAAATCACTTAAACTAAAATATATCTTTTCAGCATTTCATTTACCATCCCATGAGTAGATTATCAGTCATATATTTCTTTGTTAAATAGTCTAACACTATGACTGAGACTTTTTAGCCAAAAGTAGCTGATATTTTGGGTAAGAGGCTTAATTAATTTCTCCCTTAGCCCATGTTTCTAGAAAACAGATCCTGAGACAGAGATACATATTAAGATTTTACTGGGCAGTGTAATCTCAGGACAGCAGGAGTGAGGGGAAAGGGAGACTGAGTAGAAAAGAGAGTAAACCAATGTAAAGTGAGGTGATGTGTTGTTGAACTGTCCACAGATCTTAAGAAAGAGTCTGTTTCCTTGGTCCTGCAGGATAACTTCCAGAAAGGCCTTGGGCACCACCAGCCTTAGAATAGTCCTTTACGGGAAGAAAGGGAGAGAACTTGACCTGCAAGTGTGTTCCCATCTTCTGTCTCTTATATGTCTGGATGTAGAAGTGAGCTTAACTAATACTCTGGAAAACTATTTCATAGTGTCAGAGGTGTTCTACTTTTTAAACTCTACAATTTCTTGTTACCAGTTATAGTTCTTTTCTTTTAACTCTCCAATAAAAAAGAAATGTGAACAATATACTCTTATTTTTGTAGGTACTAAGATATTATATTTTTATTTTGTTGGCTTTATACTCACAAAAATGTAGGAAATATAGGAAAATAATATAAGTGAGATTACAGTTGATAAATATTTGGCTGTTAGACTATCACGTCCTGTATGGGGTCTCTGGGTGTGGGGTGTGGTGTTCAGGGTGGGCAATGAACAAGGACAACAAGCCTTGGACCCAGGCAGGGGGCTTCATGGAACTAAAAGAAAGAGCACTGTTGCACCAAGTTGGAGTACTGTCAAAACCTATGCGCCTGCCCAGATGTGGCCTGTTTTTCTAATCCAGATACAGGAACTATACAGTCTAATGACATCCTTGCACATGAATTCAAGCAGAATTATAAATTGGGCCTGGAATAAGTATACTCATTCCTGATTATGTTCACCAAATATTGACAATTTTCACTTTATTTTATGCCATGTAGAAAGCAATCTAGTGAAAACATTTTGAATGCTTTTGTCTGTACATGTGGTGATCTATATTATTTCCTCTAATCTTCTCAAAAGAAATATCAATAAAACACAACTTATCAACATTTCAGTAAAGCTCAGGTAAAACAAATAAACAAGGGAAATCCATAAAACTTTCATCACTTATCTTTACTTTTTTCTTTCTTTCTTTTTTTTCTGGTGAGGAAGACTGGCCCTGAGCTAACATCTGTTGCCAATCCTTCTCTTTTTGCTTGAGGAAGATCTGTGCCAATCTTCCTCTATTTTGTACTTGGGTCACTGCCACAGCATGGCCTGATGAGTGGTGTGTAGGTCTGCTCCCGGGATCCAAACCCGTAAACCCCGGGCCACTGAAGCAGAGATATGAACTTAAGCACTATGGCATCTGGCCAGCCCCTATCCTTACATGTTTTATATTCAAATACCAGACATTAGATGCCAGACACTTGTTATAAAAATTGCAGATGAAATCCTCCAATTCATGTACAAGGAAAGTCTTCCCACCTACTTCAGACCCCTGAAATACATTTAACTTAGAGGAGATGGAATGAACATTGCTGTTTGAGATGACACTTCAGTGTAATCAAGTCTTAGTTCATTTGTCAATGATCAATCCAATAAGTCAATGCCAATAAAATGACCAGATATCAAAAACTTTCCCATTTTTACAGGAAGAGTGGTGATGGCACATTTGGTGATTGTAATAGGAAAGCATTAAGTAAGCTGAGGATAGATCCAGCTGGTTGAAAATGCAAAAACTTGGCCTAGGTAAGGACCAATTAATTTTTTATTAAGTAGAAATAGCGTACCTCACTGAGTTTTTTACCCTATAGAAGCACAAAATTTAGCCATTTTAAAAATTGAAACAGAAAAATTTCTCAACACGTTTTAGTGGGTGGATGCATAGTGGAGAAGAAGGACAGATAGATAGATGTAAAGAAACAAAACTGCCAGGCTAGACTTTACCTCTATTTTCCAAGCACTGAGTTTATTTGTTAATCATCATTAACTTTTTGTCAGTCTCCCATTATCATAATTTTTTAAGTACTTGGAAGTATTTTATAAACGTCTTTTACCACAAACACATCTTTTAAGGAGTCCCACTCTTTTAATTTTGGCTTCCTTACTCTCTCTTCTCTCTGCCATCTCTAACTCAATATTATTAAGCTGATATATTTGCTTCCTACTCTTTATTTATTCTTATGTATTCATATATACATTCATGTATATTCTTCTATATACATGTATGTGCCTTTAACTATCACTTTATTCTTATACAAACATAATTATATTGCATATATTTCTGTACATTCAGCTTTTCTTATTTAGTAATACATCTAGAAGAGCCTTCCAAGATTTATATCTCATTCTTTATATAAATATATAATTATGAAAGTATATTTATATATATATATTTAAAAGGTCAAATACATTTATCTTTTCTTTTTTACATACTTATTTTCCTCCTTTGTTTTGTACTACTTTCTACTGCTTTTTCTCTGAGCAGGCTACATCTTTCCTTGCCTGAGCTTACCTTACTCACTTTCCCATCAATGTCCTTTGACCTTTTCAAGAACCATTTCAAATATCACTCTCATTTATAAATATGCCTCATTATGCTCTTATAGCAAAACTGATAGCTTATCAGTTATGAATGGTGCTATCATATATTATTATACCCATAACACTTATGCATGGTGCTAGCAAACATTATTAAATCACTTATTATGCTTGATGTAGAATTACTTGATCACAGACTATTCTCATAAGCTAGAATTTTTCTTTAATGGTAATAATTATACACTGTTTTCATTTTCTCTCTAGTGTCTTGCATAGTTAAACTGTTTGGATCACGGTAAATAGCATCACTTACGTATTGAGTATTTAAAATTTAATGACATTTAGATTTGGTATTATCATATGGAAGAAGGGGAAAATAAGAAGTACATTAAGAATTTCACAAAATCAAAAAATCATTCAGAGGAAAATTATAGATTATATTTCCTTTCATACTGTTTTGATTATTACAGTAAATCAAATTTTTAAAGAAATAAATAGAATTTTTAAATTCCAGTGAATAGTTATCAATAATTCCAGCACATAGGTCACAACACTAACAAATTTACATATTCTTCACCTATTAATAGATTCATATATTTAACAAATAGAAAACACTTCTTATGTGTTCACCTTTTCCCCAGTTAAAAAAAATCCTGTATCCTTAAATATATTAAACATATATTCAAATGTTATTGATTTCAATGACATTCAATATTGCATATTCTGGATACAACATAAGTTATCTGGCTATCAAATTTTTGTTTAATACAGATATTTAAATTTATATGATAAATATAATTCATGTAAATATGTTTCCCTCACTGGTTATTCCTTTATGATATATTCCTACTAATCAGATTATCAGATCAAGGGATATTTTATTTCCTTTTTTAGATTTAAAAATATGCCCTATATGTGAATTGGACTCTGTGATTTGTGGAATCACTATTATTATTTTATAATCACAGTTCTTATTAGAACAAAATGTTTTGCCCTATTCCAAAGTGAGAGGTATTAATCAAAAGCATCTTCATTTAGGGGAATATATTATAATAAATGAATTAGACATACTATATCCATTAAATAAATGATTGAACCAGCTTAAGAATGACAGACTTTCTATTGTTTATTTGCAAAATGTTTTAGCAATGATGATAGCATTCTATAATCTCACTTACAAAAAGTGTCGTTTAGCTTAAAGAATATTTCATGTATTTTTCTAAGTGATTCCCCAATGCCCTCAAAAACGTTTGACTCTCAGACAAAAAGAAATACCAGATTACTGTTCTTGTACATAAACCAATTTTATTTTCAGACAAACCTTGATAGTAAAATCCAAAGCACAGAAATAATGGAGTTTAGTGTAGAGGAAAAAAATAAAGGAAAGAATAAAGACTGTTTAATCATGCTATGGATTTTCCCGTCTTTACCCAACCCAATTCAAATAATTGGCAAGAATCTGGCAATACTTATGACTCAGTGGGGACACAAATACCATTAATTTTGCCTGGCATCCTGTCTTGTGTCCATTTCCCAGCACATATTTATCACAGACGCAATTCTGCAGCATCAGCCCTGAGCACTTCCATTTAAAGGCCTTGTCTTTTACACACTTTTATTATTTGCAAAATCAGATGAAGGAACTGAGATGTTCGGAGTGTCCAGTTAAGATATTTTGCAATTATTTTTTATACACTGTGCTTGGAGGTCAATAAAAGTCATACACGCTAATAGTTCCATGCCATTAACAGTAGAATGGCCTTTAATGTGAAATTATTATTTTAGAAATATCAGCAAGTAAAAAAAGAAAACAAGTGCTTATCAAAAGTGGTTACTATAGGTGAATAGCAAATGAAAAGTTGCTCGAAATCTTTACTCACAGGGCAAATGTAAATTGAAACTCGAATGAAACCATTCTACCACCAGAGTGACTATGATTAAAAGATTAGGTAATACCAAGTGTTGGAAAGGATGTAGAATGACTGGAATTCTCATATATTACTGGCAAGTATTAAATTTGTGTGACTACTTTGAAAAACTATTTGGTAGTACCTACTTAACCTGTTGAATATTTAGACATATTATGACTCCGCAATTCAATTTCTGGGTAAGAAATGAGTGGTTGTGCCATCAAAGTATATGTTTTAAAATTTTCTTAACAGTTTATTCATACTAACTCAATGTTAATCTATAATGTTTATTAATAGCAATATAGAAGAATGAATTATTCATATATGTAGTAATACATACCAATCTTAAAATAATAATGTTGAGTGAAAAAACAAATTCAGCTACAAAAAAATTATGTACTGTATGTTTTCATTTACATGAAAGTCAAGAACAGACAAAACTAATAACCTCTGTTGATAAAAATCAGAATAGTGATTACCTTTGTGAGGCGTATTGACTATATAGGTTATGTGTGCCACAACTTAGTTGTCCAATGGATAGAATATAATTAATTAGCAAGGAACCTCTAAAATGTTTGTTCTTTGGAGAAATCATGGAAAAAACCAATAGGTAAAGGAAAATAGCAAGAAAAGGAAATAGCAAGAGGGCATAGTGAGTGTAACTATCAGCAATTTAGAAAACAAGAGAGGGGCCAGCTTGGTGGTGTAGTGGTTTAGTTCACGCGCTCCGCTTTGGTGGTCCAGAGTTCACAGGTTCGGATCCCGGGTGCGGACCTATTCACCACTCATCAAGCCATGCTGTGGCGGGATCCCACATACAAAATATAGGAAGATGGGCAGAGATGTTAGCTCAGCAAAAAGAGAAAATTGGCAGCAGATGTGAGCTCAGGGCCAATCTTCCTCACCCCGCAAAAATAAATAAATAAAATAGAAAACAGGAGATCCATGAGGTGAGAAAATGCATGGGGGAGATCATAGGTGCTGCCTGAAGAGCTGTGTTCAGATTCACTGGTCTGTTTTGTTTGTCTCTTTTTGTTGTTGTTACTGTTGGAGGCAAAGCTACAAACTGTTGGTCATCTTTAAACCAAGAGCTTAAAACATATAGTCAAGTTTCCTGAACACATACCCAGTTTTATCCAGATGTGATAATATGGATGATATAGTCATTAGCTAAAGGGTAGGAAATATTTAAAAGTCCCTTGAGAACTATTTTATTATTAGCATTTCAGTTTACCTTTTTCCTTCAAATGCTATGTAGAATGGCAGGAACCTGAGCTCTATCTCACACAAGCTTCCTATTTTGTCTGTGATTGTAATCTTGGGCTGAAAGAAATGAAATTTAGTGAAGAGGGACTTGGGAAGTCCTTCTGCATACCAGGAGGTGTGTGTTGAACCAAGGCTTATCATGAGCAGAGATGAGTGATAGAAACAAAACTTACAGTTTTATTTTTTTCTTTAGATATTTGGTTTATATTCATTACACACTTGATTTGTATTCATCTTCAGACTGCATGATAAAATTCAATACAACGAGATAAACTGATGTTTTAAAATCAATATTTTGTTTTTTAACATTTTTACCATTTCTTATCACACGGGCAATAATTTTAGACTTTAAATATTTGTTAGGTTGACTTACTTTTTTGTATTTCTTTTCGATTTTTAATA
Organism: Ceratotherium simum simum; assembly: GCF_057802395.1. NCBI lineage: Eukaryota > Metazoa > Chordata > Mammalia > Perissodactyla > Rhinocerotidae > Ceratotherium > Ceratotherium simum. The sequence goes on along the minus strand of NC_141927.1, from coordinate 11,017,478 downwards.
TTTCCCAGTTTCCTTAGCATTTATTTTTATTCTTTTTATGATTAAGTGGCATCATCATGCTTGAGGTTTGAAAACGATGTTTAAGGATTAAGTAGAGAGACTCCTTAAAATGCCTACAACTCTACCCACTGTACCATAGAGCTACTATTTTTAAAGGTAACTATGCTCTAAGAGAAAGGTAAGTGTTGCTAGCTGTGAGGAAATTGAAAACAGTGATAAGTATTATTGACAACAATGAATGTAAAAAATAAATGGTAACTTACAGATTTTCTGGGTTCAAAGTTCCGTGACAGAAAGAGTCATAAACAGGTACGTGAAGTACATCAGGAAGTAAGCTTCACAATGTGAAATAAGCCTGACATTCTTGGTTTAAAAACCATAGCCAAGAAGACAAAAGAGAAACCACACTAGAATACATATGTCCTGAGGGAAAAAATGAGAACCATCAAGAAGAGTTAACACTTTCTACCAAGATCCCTGTTTTCTACTTCTAGGGCAAAATCTTAGTGCTGATATCCCCAGGGACTGTTACCATTGGTAAGACAATTTGTAGAGCTGGTTCTCTCTCTCTCTCTCCCTCTCTTCACTTCGGTGTACTCCCCCATGCTACTTTTTGCAGTACTTTTTGGTGTATATAGGAAAAGTTGAGAGTTAAAGATATTGAAGTGTCCATCCAAGGATTTCAGTGCCTTTAAGAAAACATGAGAGGGGCCGGCCTGGTAGCTTGGCGGTTAGGTGCGCGTGCTCCGCTACTGGTGCCCTGGGTTCGGATCCTGGGCGTGCACCGACACACCACTTCTCCGGCCATGCTGAGGCCCTGTCCTACATACAGCAGCTGGAAGGATGTGCAACTATGACATACAACTATCTACTGGGGCTTTGGGGGAAAAAAGGAGGAGGATTAGGCAGTGGATGTTGGCTCAGAGCTGGTCTTCCTCAGCAAAAGGAGGAGGATTGAGCTAACGGATGTTAGCTCAGGGCTGATCTTCCTCACACACAAAAAAAGAAAACATGAGAAATGCTTCCAAGTAAGTCACTTCACAGAATAACACAAAAGAAATGATTAAATTTGTCACCCAAAAATATTTCGTAAAAACATTATTTTTAATTGCTTTTTGTCCCCCAAAATCTGTTAATTAGATAATGAGTAAAACGTACCACTTCAAGCAATAATACAATCTTGTTAATATTGATTTTTGAAAGTGAAAAATAGTATTTAGTGGTAAATCACTCATTACATTGAAGAATGCTGTCTTCAGTGGAATCCTCCTTCTTGTTTAGTTTAAATAATAAACAGTCATGTTAGTGTACATTTTTACCTAATGGCTTACTCAAAGTTATTTATTGTTTGCACAGTTGAGAAAATGACTTTGAATAAAGACAGAGGGTAAAGTATGCCACGATAGAAAATAATTTCTTTGATGTGTATATTTTTCTGAAAGGCCCATGTCTGTCTGGAAATTCTCTGTGGAAGAATGTGCTATTTCTTCCAGTGATTTCTATTTATCATGAGCTGTGGGACACTATTGGCAATTTAGGGAAGACTAATGCTCTGTAGGTTAGAGACCAACAGCAGGAGTTTCTCCCATAAAGACAAATGTTCTAAAGATTTATCTGTTTACCTATATAATTTTTTCCTCTTTAAGATACCTAGGGATTTTTGTGCATCATTTGGCACTCATTTGTAAGGTGCTGTTGTCAGGAGAGAAAAAAAAAATGTTAAATTTCTCTCATTGAAAATACCTCATTTTCTAGACATTTAGGGAGTACTAGAACCTATTAAAAAAAAAGTTTGTGAATTTCAAAATGATACCACCAAAAGCTAATCACCTTTGAGAATCCAAATACATTAGTGACTATTCTGAATTTCCATATAAGAAAATATCATGCTTGATATAATTTCAGTGCTTATTCAAAATTGTAAAAAATATTTTATTTTACACTTTCAAAAACTCTAACGCATTTTGAAAAACATACTATATAAAATTAATATTTTTTGAAAGTTAATTTTATGAATGGACATGATATACACTAGACTTATTAAAGAAAAACATGTTATAAATAATTGGCACTGAATCATAAATATTTCATGCAATTGTTTTCAAAGGAATTATATAATTATTAAAAAAGTTTAAATAGTTTCTGTCAGGTATAAGCACCAAGTCATACTGTAACATCAATACTTTCACTTTAATAACATTACAAATATTAATGCTGGCATTGATATTAGTTAAAATTTAATACTGAGTTATCACTATGTGCCAGGAATAGTGGTTAGTGGCTTATTTATTCCTTATAGAAGTGATGTGAAAGGCATCTTTTCTTACCCTAGTGCCATAGATCAGGAAATTAGACACAGAAAATTAGTGTTTATAGTTAATGCAGTTGTTTAAAACTAATGCTATAAAATCCTACCACTCTATAGCTCCTCCCTTCTGAAAAAAATGGAAGAGATGAAAACTTCTATGTGGCTTTAGAGTGTGTCTTCCCCAGTTTCATATGTTTGTCTAATTTTGAGCCAATTAACTATTATCTCCATATTAAAAAGCGAGCTATTTGGCTTTTCTTAGGTAGAAAATATAACAGAGAATAAAGAGAAAAGTCCTCATATAGAAACTGTTTTTCTCTCTCTACTCTCTTTAGTCTTATCCTCTGAGGATTTTACTCTGGAGGAGATGATCTCTCCACAGTAGAGTGGCCTTCTTACCGACTGGAAAGTTGTTTACACATCCACACGCCCAGCTTTGATGGCATATGTGAGGCATTTTATGCTCCACGGAAGAAAGGCCTGCTGTGCACTGAAGGTAACATCATTGTTATTACACCCAGGGCACTTGTTTAAGCATCTATCCTTAAACAACAACTGCAAGACCCATTTAAAACTCACTTTAGCTTCGAACATACTTGTAATTTAACTTGAGAATACCCAAATCACCAGTGTACTATTTGTAGAATGTGGTTCTGATTCAATCTACACAGATCGTTATTGACACCTAAAAGTAGTTCTAAAGATGTAAAACTGGGCCTGTAGAAGGTTAAATGAATCAAAGAGACTGTCATCAAATAAAGAGCCAAAACACTGTGATTCGGTAAAGTCCTTAAACATAAGGAAAAATATCGATCCAACGATTTACCTTGCATACTGCAGCCACGACAATTTTAAATGCTATGAAAAGATTTCCTTTCAGTCTTAAATTAGGGCCTAAAGTTGGAACCCATCCGAGTCGGGAAGTCCGTGAACCATCCCTAATAGCAAAACATAAAGGCTATGCACCTGTGTTTTTTTGTGTTTTTTTTATCTTCTGCTGAAGAGGATCTACAGCTTTAATCAGATTCTCGAAGGTGACCATGAGCTCTGACATGTTTACATTCATGGATATAAATGGAAGGTTTTCTCATGACAATCATTACTATTTACTAGAATAAAAGTTGAGAATTAACACCCCTACAATTATCTAATCCAAAAATATTTTTTGCCTCTCTAGATTGCTAAAAACTTACCATGTTTCTCTAACTCCAACTTACGTATGTTAAATCCTAATTGGAAAGGGTAGTATATATAAATATTTAACATTTTCTTTCATGTTTTCTTTTACAATTCAACTTGTGACTTACTTGACTATATGATTTCTAAATTTTTTTGCTACTTGTAACTCTATATATCTCTTTGCTTGAAACATTCTGTACAACATATGTGTATTACATATTATACGTCAGGTATCAAGGACACAGTGATGAACTAAAAACATAGTCCCTGTTCACATTGACCGTATAGCCTAGCAGGTAAGACAAATATTAAACAATTACTTGCACAAATAATATTAAATACAGTTGTAACAAGTGATAAAAAGGAGAAATACAGAATTTTATGTAAGTGCATAATAGATCCTAACTAGGCAAAGAGGTAAATGATCTCAGAATATGAGAATGAGTTCAAAAGAGAAAGGGCTTGGCTTCACAGACACTATAGTTATGCTAAAGTAGTTTGAAAAATTGCTCAAGTTCTCACTTCCTAATGTAAAATACAGTTATATTTTACAATCACTGTTTCGAATTATCATCTTGTTCGGTGATTCTTTTCCATGATATCTTCTTTAGACAGAGTATTTTTGGGGGTTTGATTTCTATAACATTGGAACTTAGGATTACTGGTCTTTGATGATCTTCTACTACTCCAATATCAGTCTGTAAATAAACTTATCCTTTTCATTTTTGCTTTTTAATAGCATATCGGTAATACTTTTTATGTGATTGAAATCTCAAATGCTTTGACCTGCTGCCCCAGAATGCAAAGTTAAGCAATAGTATCTAGAAATGTAAAGTCTGTCATTCTATATTTCAAAATTTTTAGATTATTTTCTGTTACTTTTCAGTGTTGAGAAGTTAGTGGAAATTGTAATGTCTGTATGAGTGAACTCTGTTGCAACAAAAGGCCACAAAATGATATTATTTATCCCAGAAGCATCTTCACTCTGGTTGTGTTTGAAGGAATGTGTTGGCACCAACAACTTTTCCAAAAGCCTCGAGTACCTTCATATTACACATCTGGTATGGCTTTGAAATTTCTGAATGATGCAGACACTGAGGCGAGTTTTATGTTTCCAATATATAATTTACCAACTCAGTAATTTAGTTTGAGCATCTAAAAGGAACTATGTCATGTAAAAGACCTCTAAATAGAACAAAACCGTAGTCCTACAATGTATACTATTTCAGAAGAAAATGTGAAATTATTAACAAGAGGAAATCCTCTTAAAGAAGAAAAGTTGTATAATTTTTCTGTACAAACAACCAACAGATATGGGCATTTCTAAGACGAATTACAACTTATGATTGGATGCATGCTTTTTCCGTTCAAATTTTGACTCTATGGTCACCTATTTTAAAGAAAATAAACATGATTTTAATTTTAATCTAATGAAAGATATGAATTTGAGGTGAAAAAAATCACCTTGTTTTAATGCTTTACCATTGCGTATTGTACTTAAATGAAATATCATGAAATTTCTTAGGGTAAGTGAACTTAAGAAAGTTGAGAAGTTAAGAAAAGTACAGAAGTTTTTGTTTCTATTTTTTTCTCCCTCCTTGACTAGTTCTTTTGTGAGATGTTATCCTGTGTGTAAAGTATGTGTGCGCTCTTTTTCTTTCCACTTATGTAAAGATGAGATGTACTGCATACAGTTATTCATTTGCATTTTTCGCTGAATATATCCAGTATTTCATATCAGTAGATAAAGAACTTGAAGTCTTCAATCTTTTAAAAAAATTTTTGCAGCCTCAAAGTATCTGCTATTTATAGCTACATATAATATTGTTTCTATTATAACATATTTAACCAAATTTCTTACTGATGGGCATTCCCATATGAATGGGAAACCAATTCATACATGGTTTCCAATTTTTTACTATTATACCCATTGAGGCAACACTTTGAAGGAAGAGAAATAAAAAGTAGCAGATCTTTCCTTGTCGGGGAAAATACAGTTTGAAAGCTGAAATGGATGTTTGGGGGGGAATGAAATGAATTCCTTTTCTAGCCTGATGATTAGTGGGTAAGTGAACGGAGAGAACGATGGAACCATGTGAAGATGCTCGCTAGAATCCATAGTAGACAACTGAATTGGAGGAGTAGAGATGGCAGTGTGATTGGTAGCAGCTCCTATGACCAATCGTCTGCTCTCGGCAGGGGTCAGCCCTGCGTGGATTTAGAAGTTCGGTGCTTAGAAACGATACTTGATATCTGGAAACTGGTCTTGGGACTATGGCCTATAATAGTATATTTAACATAGGAACCCTGTTCAGAGGATTAACTAAGTTCCCTGTGTATCATCTAGAAAGAAATGTCACGGCCTACAATGCAATGTATTTTATTTGATTATTAATTTTTTATTGTATGTTAAAAGATAAGATTTAAACTACTGAAATAAATGAAGTTAAACAAATTTCTCCTTCAGCAAACTTCCCCCATCCGCATCTGTCCCTGATGGGTTGCTGATGTAATGGTTTTTTAACAGTGTAGAGTGAATCCTTTCAGACTTTTATGTATAAACAAAAATAACATATTCCTGCATCTTAAGAATGACAATCAGAATCCTATTGAATAACAAGTAAATGGTAAGAATGATGAACGTCAGAAGTGTATGGAATAACAGGTGAATAAGGTGATAATGGAATACAAGGTAAATAGTGTATGCTCTTTAATTCCTTCAGACCAAGGGTGCTATAAACACAGAGTATTACAATGTAAAGCGTAACATCTACTTAGGTTCTGTAGTTGGTCTATCAGGTTACGCCTAACAAATCCTTTAAGGTGGCCCAAGCTGTGCTTTCTTTTAAATAGTAGCATTGGCTTATTGAATCTTGATGTATTATCTTTTCTTTGTCATTTTCCAGTATTCTGTCCTAAATATGGTATTTGACTGTTTTTCTGATAGGCATCAAAAAATTAGTTTTTAGGTGTTTGATAAATATGTCATTTCTTTTTACGATGGTACTGTATATGCCGCCTAGGTCCATATGGTTTAGACTTTTTTAACGGTGGTTTATTTGCACTGACTCGTTTCTGAACACCTAAATTCTCTTTTGGTCACTTACGCATATTTTACCAGTCATTGTAGAAATACTAAGTAAAAGGTCATTTGTTTTTGCTCTTTCCCCCCATGTAATAGCAGTAGGAATTCATTGTAGAAAGGCTAGAAAATATGGATAAGGAAGAAACATATTATTAGGAATGTTATCACCCAAGGGTGGTATATCCTCTAGTTAATTCCAAGACTCTTCTGTGTTAATGAGAACACCAACTAGAAACACCTGGCTTCATAAATCTTGCCTGCCATATAAGACAAATAGATTTGGTGATGGAAGCATGGAGAGTGTGCGTGCTTGAGTTTCCTCTGACCTGGATCCTTTGCTAGGTAGCCAACACTGTGGGAGGGCCTCAACTTAGCCCGTCAGGTGATTCGTGCACATGCACAGCCAAGCGCTTGGTGCTTTAGCTGTTGGTGATGGGAGCCACACGTGTGTGGGTGGACGGATCAGTCAGCGCACCTCTGTCACCGCTCCTGGATTCATAGATCAGAGCTTTTGTTCTGATTACGTATCAGTGTATTTTTGTAGTTCATCTTTAAAATACTTAACCTTCACTTTATTAGAAAGAAATATTTAGAAATGCTATAGCTCAAAAAATAAACACAAAACCGTCTTTGCTTTACAGTGTTTAGAAGCATGGTTTATTTTATCCCTGTGACTCCTGTAAATCCTGGTACTCTCAGTTCTCATGTTTTCATTGTAGTCTCTTGATGACTAGAGTGGATTTTTAAACTCTTGGTCACCTTGATACACAAATATAAGAGCAAATTTTGGAACACATGAAGGCAGTCACTCCAACTTTAGTTTCAAGCAAAAGCCCTAGCAGTGATCTACAGTGGCTTATGTTTTTTTTTTGCAACATGGTTGCAAATCCCATCTCGAAAGAATTACTTCTAATTTAAACCAATTTAATGGACTTGACTTTTTTCTTGCAAATAGAGCGATTAGAATCTGTATTCTTTTATGAACCAGAGAAACTGGAATTGAAAAAGAAAGATTTAAGCTTCTCTGCAGTGATTTATATAAATCTCTGTGCCCTCTAACCATTCACGAAATTGATTTGGTTCTAAAGGAAAGGGAGGGAACTCACTATGGACTTAAAGTAGTTGAGCTACCTCGTTGTTCACGGCAAAAAGCTTTATATAAGCTTTCATTTTCTTGTTAAGGACTTGTTCAGTATCACTGTGTACTTTAATAATCACTTGTTTTATTTATTTATTGTACCTAGATAACCATAAAATGAATGCAATTCACACAAATAAATATATATATTTATCCATATATATGTGGATATGCACACACGTATACACACACATACAGTCACAGTGCCACGTTAGGATGTTTTAGTAAACGATGCAATGTATACACAATGGTGGTCCCATAGCATTAGTACCATAGAGCCTAGGTGTGTAGTAGGCTGTACCATCTAGATTTGTGTAAGTGTACTCTATAATGTTCGCACAACAATGAAATTGCCTAACAACACATTTCTGAGAATGTATCCCCGTCGTTACTTGATGCATGAGTCTATATTATGAAATAATTGCTTCCTTACCAGTTTGTGCTGGTTATTATGTACATTATGTGGCCTTTTTTCATAGAAGATGAGGCAGTATCTCTGATTTCACATATATTCTCCTTAGTATTATTGAAAAGCTTATTGGGAGATTTCACTGGAGGCTGAATGACAAGATCAAAACAATTCTATGTTAATCATTTTTCAACTATAGTATCTCATAGCTACTCAGACTCCCAGAATCTTTTTCTGTGAAATGGGAATAATAACTGTGCTTATTTCGTGCAGTAGCCATCAGGGTTAAATGAAGAAATCTATGTAAAACAGCATCATTGACATAGAGGAAGTATAATAAATCAGCTATTCTTTTATGTATTATTTTCAGCCAAGCTTGCTTTCTTTTGACATTTGACAACATCCTACTTTGAGATTCATTTAACTTTGTTTATATAAAGTCTCATTTTAAGCTATTGTGTGTGTTAAATTAAGTATTTTAGATATATCATATAATTGTCAAATATACTGTAAAAAATTGTAGAAAACTCTTTGTAAGAAAATGGTCTTGATTTACCAAATCAAAAGTATTCATTAAGCATCTGGATGAAAACACTCTAAGATCAATGTAAAGAGAACTACAGTGAAAATTAGATACTTTTTTTTTTCAGTCAATGACCCTCACACAAGACCTTGGTTCCCTTCTCATCCAGGCTGTCAGGAGCTGTTGTCTGCTGCTATTTTTAACTCTCACTCTTCTGTAAATTTTTAGATACCTGTTTTTATTTCAGTTCTTTCTTTAGATATATTTTAATGATTTGAGATACTTCAAATTCATTCCTCATTTATGTAATGTATTAATATTGAATGAGTGATTTTTTTTTTTTTTGGTGAGGATGATTGGCCCTGAGCTAACATCTGTTGCCAATCTTCCTCTTTTTTTTTGCTTGATATAGATTGGCCCTGAGCTAACATTTGGGCCAATCTTCATCTATTTTGTACGTGGAACACTGCCACAGCATGGCTTAATGAGCGGTGTGTAGGTCCATGCCCAGGATCCAAACCTGTGAACCCCAGGCTGCCGAAGTGGGCGTGCGAACTTAACCACTACGCCACTGGGCCGGCCCCCGAGTGAATGATTTTTTTACTGAAGTAGAGTTACCTGTATATATATAAGTATGCACATCGATTAATATTATAAATTATCACTTGTCAGTTGTATAGAATAATAGGTAAATTTTGCTTTAAAAGGAATGTTAACTTATGAAAAATCACCTTATTTGTTGGTAAAACAGTAGACTGAAGAAACATAAATGTGATAAACATTTAAGATTGCAAATAACTTTTTTATTTACTTGAATGTTTTGAATGGAAGAACCATATTGTGGTCATCTCACAGCACACAGCACAAGACACTGCGTGCAGTGATTTCTGAGTAAAAATTAAATGAATGGATCCCTACTCTTCACACTACGGCCTGCCTCCATCATTGCATAAATCCTAATATTCTCTTGATGCTTCTCCCTCTTCCCATATTGTTTCTTTCTGCCAGCATACCATTTCTGTTGAGCATTCTAAAACACTATTCTGGTTATAGCACTCCAGTCATTAAAAATCCTTCGTGATTGAATAAACTTTCTCAGTATGGTGTGATAGATTACTTATGAAATAGTCTAATCCATAATTCTTTTCTAGTTACTCTCCCCCTGTTAATTCTGACTTTCCATTCTCTCAGAACTACTTTTATTCTGGTCCTTCCCAGGCATTCTTCATGAAAGAAATAGAAAATCTATTTTCCAGTTGTTTACATAAAAAAATTGGAATCAATTTTGATTCTCCTTTTTTCCTCACACCTGAAAAATCAATCTGTCATAATATTCTGTGGACTCAACTTTCCATACATATTCACCATCTCCTCTGATGTTTTAGGCCAAAACATCATTTTCCTAATGTATAGCGTGGACTACTACAGTAAACTCTTAAGTGGTGTCCATGCTTCCATTCTTGCTCTTTCAGAGTAAATTTTCCACATAGAAATCAGAGGAATTCTTGTTTAATACACAAATTATATTATGTCATTTCAATGTACTCCTTCAAAGCCTACTAATTCAATCAAAATAAAACCCAAAGTTCTTATTCTTATGTCCAAGCCTTATTTTGGCTTACTCTGTAATATCCTCTCTGATGTCTCTCCCCTTATCCCATGGCACTCCAACAATACTGTCTTCTTTGCTTAAATGCAGCAAGGACATGCCTGCCTCAAAACCACTGCTCTTGTATCGCTTTATTCTGAAACAATTCTCTCTCAGATGTAGGTTGTTTTTTCCTTTAATTTAAGTCTCTGCTTAACTATTCCTCTTTAAAGACTGTATGTGTATTCTTTGTATACAAATAAGTCTTATATATAAAATCTTATATATAAAAGACTGTATGTGTAGTCTTTGTATACAAATAAGTCTTATATATAAAATCTTATATATATATATATCCATATAGATGTATATAAATATATATACACACATGTGTGTGTATACCCACAAATATATGTACACATGTACACTATATATATATATCTCTAAATATATTGATATTAGAATGTATAACTCTTGAAAGCAAGGACTTAATTTGTTTTATCTAATGTTGTACCTTTAAAAGCCTGGACAGTATATGGACAGAAAATTAAGTATTCCATAAAGGAAGGAGTAACAGAGAAAAAGGAAGGAAAAGAAAGGAAGAAAAGAAGACAAAAGGAAAGAAGATTATATATATATGTGTGTGTGTGTGTGTGTGTATTCACTCTTTTTTATTTGTATTCTGTTTTCAACAAGAAATTCTTTTGTTTACTTTTTCTACCTTGTTACTGGTTTCATGCCCCAAAGCTAACGTTAGTTCCTTTGAGATGCAATCCCTAACTTGCACTGTCGCGGTCTAAATCTTCTTCACCCTGTTTTCCCACAGCACTGGTTTATTTATATATTGCATTGCATTGCATACGTGTGTGGATTGGGATTGCTTCTCCTCTAGAAAGCGAGCTTATGAAGAATTAGGACCCTTCCTTGTTCCCACCTCCTTCCCACCTAACAGTGCCTCTCGCATTGAAAGTGATCAATTAATGGCTGAACAGATGGTGAGAAATTTTGGTTCTTGTTTATCTTTTTATTATAAATTTAAAAGTTATTTCCTAACTATTTTCCTAGTGACCCTTTTATTATTTAACAACTGGAGTGTAGAGGAGACCAAAGAGTAGATTGAAATGAAAATCAAATCAATTCATTATATTTGTCAGGGGCTCAGTTGAGCTGGAAAGAACTGTGCTGCCAGGTGTTGGAGTAGTTTATTAACAAACCAAAATGAAAGGAACAGTCAAGCCTTTATCAACCTACTTTGATGAAGTAAGCAAAAGGCTAAACTCCCTGACCCCACCCCATTCTGTGCATCCACGTGGACCAGTACCAGGCGATGGTCAGGTGGCTCCTGAGTACTGAGTCAGAGTGGAGAAAAGTGTCTTCAAGTTTCCCCCACTCGCTCAGGCACCTGGGCTGGGAATGTAGCTGTGGAAAGGATCATGGCCAGCTCAGGAGGTCTGAGGCCTTGACTGAAACTCCCTCTAGAGACTGCAATGCCCTGGCTGTGCACAAGTCTGATTAGGGGAGGGCGGCTCTCCCCTTTGAGGCCTGCCAGATAAAGTCTTTGTTGTAGAGTATGGCTGGGCCTGAAAAATCACACAGATGTCTAGCCAGGAGCTAGACCTCATAAACTTCTCATTAGACACTAAGTTTAGATGAATTGTTGAATCTAAATATGTACGTTTTTCTGGTAAATTTCCTGAGGTTGTTTCATTTTGAAGTATGGACATTTAACTTTTATAATTATAAAAAATGTTTTTCTATTTATAAATCAATAAAAGGCATTATAGAATCTTTGGAAAACTTAGATGAGTAATAAACATCACTAAAATTCAATAGCCAAGTGATAATCTCCTTTACTGAGTATGCATATGTCTGCTCAACTGCGTGTGTATATGTAAGGCATATATTATTTTGGAATCTGTTTGTCTCAAAGAAGAATTGAAAGTATACATTGACTTTTATTGGTATAGATTTTTTACATCATTAGTTTTAATTATTGCCTAGTATTCAGTCAGGTGGATCCATCAAAATATGGAACCAGATTCAACATTATGATTTTTGGTTCTTTCACGAGCAATTATTGTTAATATAATCAGAATTCATTTACCTGATTTATATTTATATTTTCATGTTCTATAAATATATTTTACTAAATGGAATATTGTTTCCTGGGTTGATCATAATAATATCCATTGTTTATTGGATTTTAATATTTGTGAGCAGTATATTCAGCATTTTTACAAATATTAACTTGTTGAATACTCGTAACACCCGCTTCAGATAGATACTATTACTAATGACAGTTTTAGATGAGAAAAAACACAAGTTAATTGTTATTAAGTGTTTCACACAAGGTTATTGGCTAATGTTAGTTTTAGTAAGTGCTCTAAAGTTAATATTAATTTGTCTGTATACATAACTACTGTCAAATAATATCTTAAAGCCTTTATTTTATAATGGTAGGGTTTACCTTCTGGGACAGAAACTAGTTAAAAATTTATAATTTTCAAATTTCCCTGCAAAGCGCTAAAATAATACAAAACTTTGCCCTCCACCCCCATCACAGTAAGTGAAATAAACAAAATTCAGAATTAAATTTTTAAATCCTCCCATTTCCTAGAATGTTAGATTCTGCCCCCTGCCCCCAACAGAAACTGTTCTCTTCAAACAATGACGATGACATAAAAACCTTAGATCTTTAAGTACAGTCATGTGCTGCATAACGACGTTTCAGTCAAGGATGGATCGCATATACGATGGTGGTCCCATAAGATTAGTCCATATAGTCAAGGTGTGTAGTAGGCTATTACATCTAGGTTTGTGTAAGCACACTCTATGATGTTTGAACAATGATGAAATCACCTAATGATGCATTTCTCAGAACGTATCCATCATTAAGCAACGCATGACTGTACAGCCATAAAAGATAAAACGGCCAAAAATCCTGTGCTGTAGTGCAGTGCTTATCTGCCACAGAATGTTAAAAAAGATTTAGAGAGAGTTACACATTTTCTATAAACATCAAAAGATAATGTCTACCATTGATTTCCAAATCATTGAGGTTTGTAATATAAGATATTGGTTTCTTCATAATTTTTGACAAGTGGTAACATTTCTTAATCTAATTGAAGCCCAAGTGCTCTGTTTTAGAAGCAACTGATAATCTCCACTTCCTTGTCAGACTGAGCACTAGATAGTGTCCTATTTACTGTTTATTTAGCTAATGGGAGAGTGGAATAAACTATGCAGCCACTTCACTTAGCTCACTTAACTTAGGTCACTTAACTTCTTTCTTGTTGGGGAAATGATAAATTTTGAGACTTGAATCGTTGTTTAGGGTCCTCTTTCATTATTTTGAAATATACCATTAAATTGCACTGAGTGTTTTGAAAGATTTCCAGAAGACAATTAGTGATATTGCAAACACTACTGATAATATACCATGATCTTAAAAAAAAAGAAAGAAAGAAAAAGGAAAAGGTGACTTCAAGTCATGGAACAGTAAATAACATGGTCTTACCAGAAAAGCCATCCATCCATCCACTTTCTCATTTGTAAAGTGCTTGATGCCACTATATTATATTACTATAATAAGATGTCCTACCAGACTTCTTAAAGAATATAAGCCCAGGAGTTTTACTGAGGGACTTCATTAAGCAAGAACATTTTACATTTGAGAGCAGGGACACCAGCATAGCCAACAGGCATATATTGAACATCAACTAATTGCCAGAGACTGTGAACTGTGTTTATACTATAAGGTATTACACAAAACCCAGTTTTTGGAACTCACTGCCCACTGATAGTGACAAATACATAAAGAAACTCTGTAAACAGCAATATGAATAAGAGGTCTGATGAAGCATTTTGAGAGTTTCAAGGCTAAGATCTGAAAGAAATGCCCAGGGCAAGGATCCTTATCCAATGTTCTGTTCAAAGAGGCAAGGTCCAACTACTTCACTTCTCTCATATTCTGTGTGAGAATTGATAAGTGAGATGGTACATTAAAAAAAATATGCAATTTAATTGTAACGTGCTTGATTGCACTCCTATCCCAGGATACATGGATCTCTGTCAACAAAACTGAAAAATAAAAAATAAAATATTCATCAAGCCTGTCTCTAAGCACTTATTAAGTAGGCAACATTTATGTATCATATCTGCCTCCTGCCCCTTTTGATACATTTTGCCTTTTCAATTCTGATCCATAGAAACAGACAAAAGAAAGAAAATGAATAGAATGAAATGAAGTGGAATTGAATAAAAAGCCAATACGCAAAGGATGACGGTATGTGTATTTATTATCACAGCCTACTAGTGTTAGCTTCAATTTCCTTGAACCCAGTAAAAAAAATATATATGCTTTCCATGATGAGGTTGAGGAAAATGTACTATCACCTTTTTGTTAAATAGGTTTTTATTTTATTTAAGTATAACATACATAAAGAAAAGTGCACAAATATCATTTGATTTTTAATTAGATTTACACACATGTGTAACAGCTCAAGTCAAGCACCCAAAAGTCCCCATCATATACACTTCCTGTCGCTCACCCCCAAGGGTAACCACTATTCTCACTTTTACACTGTGGACTAATCTTGAAATCATACGGCAAACACTTTGTGCCTACGTCCTTCCCCTCAGCATTGTGTTGGTAAGATTCATCCATTTCATGGTGTGTGGCTGTATTTACTTCATTTTTATTGCTACATAGTGGTCCATTCAGCATAAGGCTTTTTCCAAAACACGAACTTATCCCTATTCTCAGATCATTATGTGGATCAATCATGTGGGCAAGAGAGGCTGCGTAGCCAATAGGGAAGAGCACAGATCCAGCAGAGTGGATTTGCTCTGCTACTCACTGTCTGTGTGGTCTTGGGCAAGATAATTAATTTCTTTTTCTTTTTTTGGTTATGTTTTTCTTCTTTGGAATGGGGGTGGTAGTATTATTACCACCTTGGTTTTGGGGTAACGAATTGACAAAAAAAACCCACATTTTATTTTGTTGTTTGTTTTGTTTGCCTATACAGGTTCAAAACAGTCTGCCGAATATAAGCAGCAACATCAGGGCAGGGATAAGCTCCGTTAATAGGTGTATGTGAGAATTAGGTGATCTAGTCCATTAAGTGGGACTTCAGCACAAACTTAATGCAGAACTTCATTTTAAGTGAAGTGAAATGTATGCCATTAAGACCTGAAATAATTTCCTTCTTTTTAAATGCTTTAATTTGATATTCTTCCAAATTAAAATAAGTCAAAATACTTAATCCAGTTCTTTAAAAAAAATAAAGAGAAGTTGAAAATACTTATAAACATGTCTTTCTGTTATCTTAGTTTTCCGTTTTAATATTAATATACAAGTAATATTGAATATTTTGCCATCCCCTTTTTATCATACAAAAAGATTTAAATACTATGCCTAGTCGTAATTTCCTCTGTTCCCATCTCTAATCATCTCATCAAACCTTTTTTGTTTATCCTCACAGACCCTTAGTGTGTTCATATATGTGCACACATACAATATTTATTAATAAATGTATTTCTAGCCCTTGCATTTTTCGTAAATTATCTGACTTGGAGAGTCATATTTGTCTTTGCTTTTGATTTTAAAATATCTGCTATATATTTGTCTCTGTTTTTGATTTTAAAATATCTCTATATTTTAATTACAAAATCAAAATCATGTTTATTGTGGAAAATTTGTAGACTACGCTGAAAAAAAAAGAAAAACTAGTTGTTAGAATCTCAAATGAGGAAAATGAGAAATTGAAAGAGAGAGAGAAGAGGGCGAGAGAGGAGAAACAAATAAGGGAGAGAGAGAGGGGGAAGCAGAGAGAGAGACTGAGGGAGAGAGAAACAAGCAAAAAGCTCACAGTGTGGCGCTAAGCAGAAATCTAAGACAGCCCCGAGATTCCTGGTCTCTGATGTATACACGCCTCCCAGCTACCCAATCAAACATTAACTAGTTTATTCTGTACTCTGTGAAAAATTTTGCAGACATAATTAAATCTGTGGTAATTTATTATGCAGAATTAGAATGCTAACACAATTTCTGTCCAGGTACTAGTTTTTATATGAAAAGTTAAAGAAAAAGCAAAGAGAGTTTAAATGAATAATGATAGCTCTTCTCAACCCAGATCTCTCTCCCCACGTAAAGACTGATTCTTAGACTATATCCAAAAAAAAAAAAAAAAAAACCAATGTACACACTTTATAGATTATGATTTAAATAAAAGATATTCTTTAGAAAATGTTTGACAGCTTTGTTTCTTTTTAACCTATAACTATACCTGGGAGATAAGTGCCTACCAGAAATAGAGATCAACCTCATTCTTTTTAATCTCTGCAACGTATAGCATTTTATGTGTTTTTGTGCTTTAGTTAACCAGTTCTCTATTGTGGACATTATATTGCTTCCAAACTTTCACTATCTTCTCTTGCAAAAAGTAACTGTGACTGAGGTCATCTTTTTATGTAGAGTTACTGAGAATTGGAAAATATTTTGCTATAAAATTTTTCATATCCTTTGCATATTTTTCCTATTGATGGTTTATTGTTTTCTATTCATTTTATCAGTGATTAATATTTTAAAATTAACATAAGATAAATTAATTTGTCTTTAAGTATGACCATTTTAGACTTTTATAAATATTGATAAATTGCCTCCCATAAAATGTTCACAATTCATGCATCTTCCAACATTACGTGAGGACGTATTTTCCTTCATCTACATCAATGCTAGATATATGAATGATGTGTTAGTTTTATTTCCAGATGGTGATTCATTTTTGTTACCTTTCGGAATGGACCCTTTTCCATTCATGTTGTAAGTTACTGACATGGGTGTATAAGAAATTCTTGACTTTCATCAGTTGATTTTCTAATGTGGTGCCATATTAAGCATCAACTTTATTTGTTTGGGTACATTTCAGTTGATTTTCTTGAGTTTTCTAAGTATTTATCAAATCATCTTAAATGTTTAATTTTAAAACATTTAAAAAAATTTAAACATTAAAACATTTTAAACATTAAAAAATTTTAATAACTTTAAAATTGTTCCTGTCTTATTATGTTGTTTATTAAATGCTAATATTAGATATAGAATGCTAATGTTAGATATAGTAATAATAGATCTTTTTCTCTTAAAATTTTTAAGTGAGAAGACTGTTGTTTTACCATTTTGCAATGCTTTCTGAAAGTTTCTAGTACACATAGTGGAAAAGGTTGAAGAATTTATTTATTTACCTATTTATACTTAATTTAAAATTTAGGAATGTGTGTTGAATTTCCTTAACTGTTTGAGCTATTTGCATCTTCTTATATATTTTCTCATTTAATTACTTTATAAAGTGGATTGAATGAAAAGATTCCTTGATGTTGAATGGCATTGGGCATTTATATGCCATTGATCATGATTATTCATTTATATGGCCTGATTACATCTGCTAAAATTTATTTTAAAATTTTAACTGATATTCATGAATGAGATTACTTTCCAATTGTTATTGTTATTTTTTTTTATTTTGTTATTTTGGAATATATATTGGAGTAGTTTCATTGAATGAGTATGGAGTCTTTTATGTAGTGTCTCTATGGATTAAAAATTTTTTATAGAATTCACCTCAAGAATATCAGCACATGGTTAATTTTTTAAACAGGGACATTTTGCACTTCTTCCATGTATATATTTCCCACTGATTTATAGTTTTGAAAATTGATATTCATCTCAGAAAACATTCAATTCACTTGATTTTTCGTATATTTTGCCATAAATTTCCAGATACATAGTAGCGTATATTTAAAAAGTATTCTCTGTTTGTAGTTAGCTTCAGTTCGGACTTCATGATGCCTAAACTAGAAGAGTTCTGAATTCTTGGGGATTATCTAGTTATTGTGCCATTTTACAGAAGAGCAGATCTAGGACCAAAATTGACGCAGTGCACTTTTGATATAGCTATGTCTCCTTTATTTCTAATGTTGCCTACAGAACTAGAAGAGTGATTATATAGTCAATATGCTATCCTGATACATAACTGAGGAAACCCGGGAACAGATATGTGACATAGCGAATGCTTTTGTAGTTGTGTCCTCTTTCCTCTAATCTTACTAAAAATGCTAGGAAGTTCTTGGGCTCTGTGGTTAGTATCTTAGATTTAAAAAATATCGCCTTTGTTTCAATCATGTAGGTATTAAAATATATTAGCTTAATAAAATAATTTGAGTTAAATTTAAAATTTAAATAAAATTAAAATAAGATTATTTTATTTAAATTAAAAATTTGAAATAAAATTTCATATCAGATAATTTAATCAGTAACAGTAACCTAACAGATTAGTGTTAGTTTTTAAAAAATTATTCTAATTTGTACATTTGTCACTTATCTTTTAATGTTTCTAATAAAGCAAGAGGATTTTAAGGATTTATATAGTTCACACACACTGTTCCATTATTATACAAAAAAGGCAATGAATGAGAAGGGAGATGACAGTGTGAACTTTTTCAGAATCAGGGATCAAATCCCATATCTTTATCCCCAGAGCTTGACTCTATTATCTGTACAGACATACTATAAAATCATACCAGTGCTTTTATCTCTGACCCAAAAAAATGTTAAATAAGGTTGACTGGTAGACATATTTGCTTTTTGTTGTCACATATTTTTGAAGGCAGATAAAGATTTAAATAGGGCACTGATGGAATTTAAAATAAATCCCTCTGAAGTTTTGAAAACAGTGTCATATAACTCAATAGTTTTCTATTTTCTGTTATTTTGTCATTGCTTTCTAAGTCTAATGGTCCATATGGCGGGAAGAGCTCTAAGAAATTATTCAGCTCTGCTGAGACAGGGCAGACCCACATGCCCTCATTATTTGCATGTACAACGTCTACTTTCTTCCTTCTAAAGCTTTCTGGTTCCCTGTAACTTAAAATCACTGCCTCTTCCTTTGAGGAATATCATCCATCCTTGTCCTTAGAAAAAAGTCACGCACTAACACTCTATTTTTCTCTTCAGGTGAATGCTAGGTGAGTATGATTTCTCCTTTACTTCTTTCTGAGGCACGAAGGCACAGGCTCAATATTTTCTCTATCAATTCCTCGGAGGTTCTGTTTGACAAGGTCGGATGAAGAATTTACCTCCTCCCTCAGGCTTACAGGTTGTACGAGTCTCAGAGACTTCCATTGCATAGCTTTCAACAAATTCTTTTTCTGGAAAAAAAAATCAAAAGTAAGCAATGTAAAGTGTTAGCAACAAATCTGTCTCTATAAATGTCACATTCTGTGCTGACAAGTTGCAGTCTGTTCTGTGCCAACGTTTAACTGATGTTCACCTCTAAACATCACAGTGGCTCACGATACTTGGTAAATTCCTAAAAGTGTTTAGATACAGGATTGACTAAAATACAACTTCTAGATCCTTCTGTATCCAAACCTGACTCACTCATACCTGTAGACATTTAACATGTTTTCCTTAAATCATGTTTTAGTGAACCTGTTACATTTAATTATTAATTTTATAAACATGCTTATTCATAGGGATATTAATTGTTTTATAAAGAGTGCTTCTTGAACATGTAACTTTTTATCTAAATGACTTTAATTTAATATTGTCATTAATTATTTTATAAATGCTTTGAGCATGACCATTTTCACATTTAAATTTGTATTAATTCAAAACTGTTGTAGAATATTTGAGACCTACACATTAAATTAAACCATTCATTAAATCTGTTCTTTTATTTCTTTTTTCCTGTTTTACTGCCTTCTCTGGTTTTCATTGAGCATGTTATATCATTTTATTTTATCTCCTTTTGATGTATAAATTATACTTTAAAAAAGTGGTTGCCTTAGAGTTTAATATATATATATACATATACATACGTACATATATATATTTCTTTCTTTTTTTTTTGCTAACACCTGTTGCCAATCTTCCTCTTTTTTTCCCCAGGGAAGATTGGCCCTGAGCTAACATCTGTGCCAATCTCTACTTTGTATATGGGTTTCTGCCACAGCATGGCTGAGGAGTGGGAGTCTGAGCCCCTGAGTCATGGCTGAGTCTGTGCCCGGGATCCGAACCCATGAACCTGGGCCAGTAAAGCAGAGCACATCAAACTTAACCACTACGCAATGGAGCTGGCCCCTAAAATATATATTTTTAAATAATCGAAGTCCACTGTCAAATAACACTTTATGACTTGAAGTAAGTGTAGTGTGGACACATTATAGCATAGCATTCCTAATACTTCTGTCATCCCTTGTGATTTAACTGTCACTCATGGCACTTATCCATACACCATAACCCAATAATTGTTACCATTTTTGCTCTAAATAATTATCTTTTAGATCAATTAAGATAAGGAAATAAAAGTTTTATTTTATCTTTATGTTTTTCTTTTCCATTGCATTTCTTTTCTTTGTGTAGATCCAAGTTTCTGATGTGTATCATTTCCTTCCACCTGAACTACTTTTAACATTACTTGTAAGCCAGGTCTGCTGGTAACGAATTCCTTCAGTTTGTGTTTATTTGAAAAAATCTTTATTTCGTGTTCACTTTTTAAGGGTAATTTTGCTGAATATGTAATTCTAGGTTGGCAGTTTTTTTTCTTTCAACATTTAAAGATTTCGCTCCACTCTTATCTTGCTTGCATGGTTTCTGATGAGAGGTCCACTGTAATTATTATTTTTGCTCCTCTATAGTTTTCTCCCTGCACTCTACCTATCTTCCTTTAAGATTTTGCTCTCTGTCTTTGGTTTTCTGCAATTTGATAATTATGCATATATTATGCCTAGAGGTGTGTGTGTTTGTGTGTGTGTGTTGTATTCATCTTGCTTGGTATTCTCTGAGCTCCCTAAATGTGTGGTTTAGTGTCTGATATTAATTTTGTAAAGTTCTCAGTCATTACTGCTTCAAGTATTTCTTCTGCCCTATTCTTATTTTCTTCTCCATTTGGTATTCCAGTTACAGGTATATTCAACTTTTGATATTGCTCTGCAGCTCTTGGGTGTCCTAATCTGTTTCTTTCATCCTTTTTGTCCCATTGAGTTCAGTTTGGAAACTTTATATTGAACTACCTTCAAGCTCACTAATTCTTTCCTCAGTTGTTCTGAAATCTACTAATCAGCTCATTAAAGGCATTCTTTGTTTCTGCTTCAGTGTTTTTCATTTCAGAATTTTCTTTTGATTTTTTTCTTATAATTCCCAATTCTCTGCTGAAATTATCCATTCAGTATCGCATATTGTCTGCTTTTACTATTAGATCACTTAATGTAGTAAACATAATTATTGTAAATTTCTTGTCTGATAAATCCAAGATCTGTGTCATTTCTGAGTCTGGTTTTGATGATTTTTTGTGTCTTCAGACTGATTTTTAAATTTCTTAAATTTGTTTTCCTTTCGGGATGCCTTGTAATTTGTTGTTGAAGTCAGACGTATTGTATCAGGTAATAGGAACTGAGGTAAATAGGTCACTAGTATGATGATTTATGTTAATCTGTCTAGGCATGGGCTATCTTTAATGTTTGTTGTAGGTATAAGTAGCAGAGAATTTAAATTCCTCCAGTATTCTTGTATTTGTCTCCAGTCTTGGCTTCGAGGTTCCCCTATGGACTGCTCCTCAGAAGGAGTCTTTGTTTTATGGATATTTCTTCTCTAATACAGTGTAATTACACTGACTTCTATTGGGGTATTGATAGGGTTTTGGGGAAGATAAGTGTTCCATAGTCCTCAAATTAAATTCTTTTAGTGGAACTGTGTTTTGGGGGTGTGGCCTTTAGAAGTATTTCTTGTAGCTTCTCTAGAATATAGATTTTTTTCCATTGTTCCTACTCCTTCTCTGGCCACAGAATTCCCAATTATGTCCTTGAAGCCTCTCCTCTGTCAACTACATGGAGTTTTTCCCCCTTAAGTGAGCTGAAAGGCTGAGGAGCATTGAACTGAGGAGGAATTTCTTTTCCCATTTGGGATAAGTTTTCAATATTGTTCTCTGATGAAGTTTTTCCTCCTGGAGAGTAGATATTTATTAATGAGAAGGATCTTGAGGGTTTCATAATGACTACTTTCCACTTCCTCCTTACCAGAACCTTTCTAAGAGCCTCACCATGAGAACCTAGTGGGGTTCCTGAACCAAAACCACACGAAGTGTAGACTCTGCTCCCATAATTGCAGCTAATTATAGGTTGATTTTTTTTTTATTTCCATTTTATCTTCTTTTGGCTCGCAATTTTATGCTCAAATTTTTGGCAAACAAGCTTTATTTCTCATAGTGATTATATTCTACTCTTTTCATTAGTTGATTGGAATGCAATCACTAATAATAATGTATATCTTACCCTAAATTTATTTACGTTTAGTGTGTAACATTTGATGTATCAGGAAAAACATCTGGAATTGGAATATTTGGTTATAAATTCATGCAGCTTCAGGTACTAGCAATATTTTGTGAACTCATTCCTTAAAGTTTGTGATCTTGTTTATTTGTATTATTGAGCTGTTGGGATTCAATTGTATAAAGGCCATAAAACACTGGCAGAAAATGAAAAAAAGGAACAAGCAAACTCAAAAAGAGCTACACAACTTTTGGCATGTTACTTGTTATTGTATTTTACGTAATTATATATTTCTAAAAGTTTTTCCCATATCATTCTTCTGGAGAGTTTTATAGAGTAAAACATAAAATATGTACACAAGTAATTCATATCATTTATCTCAATTTTTTCTGCTTCTCATATGAAAATGAAAATGAAAAAAAGACCTTGAATCCAGGGGGAAAAAAAGAGAGAGAAGAAACAAATTAACTGGTTCAGGAATGAAACAGATAACATCACTACTCATCCCAAGAACATTAAAAGAGTAAAAATGGGATTTAAGAATAGTTCAACATTTTAAAATTAATCAATGCTATTTACCATAATAAAAAAATCTCAGCAGGGAGTGATGGCAGCATCATGGCACAGTGAGATTTCACATAAACTCTTTCTGCCATAAGATACAACAAAAAGAACAGTCACAGACCAACAACGGACTCCTAGACAATGAAAAGCAAGATCTGAAAGATCCACACTGCCGCACATCTGAGAGTGCTGGGCCCCCAGAGGAAGTGAGGACAGGTAAGGAGAACTCCTCTCTCTCCCCATCAGATCAGCGATCCTGGTCGTGGCTCCCATAGAGGGGGGAGGGGCGGCCCTCTGCAGGGAAAACATAGCTCTTCAGGCTCTCTCAGCAAGTGGGAAACTCCCACACAGAGGACTCAGAACTGCTACGGGGTACTATCAATATCTGAGCACCCCAGGAGAGTGGATAATGAGGGGTGAGCGAGAAGCCCCCCACACCAGGGATCCAGCAGGCAAAAGAGAGACCCCTCCCCCCAAGCCAGAAAATGCAGTTCAGCCAATCAGATCAGACCAAGCAGCTGGTGGCTTGCAGTGAACAGCCGGGGCAGAGTGCAGGGGGCTCAGATTACACAATTCTTAACCCACACACAGTGGCAGTGGGTGGAAATTGCAACCAGATATTTCCAGGATGAGGAAAAACAAAGCCAATACAGGAACCACAA
The DNA here is from genome assembly GCF_057802395.1 of Ceratotherium simum simum. Taxonomy (NCBI): domain Eukaryota; kingdom Metazoa; phylum Chordata; class Mammalia; order Perissodactyla; family Rhinocerotidae; genus Ceratotherium; species Ceratotherium simum. The sequence continues at coordinate 10,993,698 of NC_141927.1, read as the reverse complement.
TGCAAAGGTACATGAAATCACCAAACCAGAAGGAAAATGACAAGCACCCAGAAACCAACCCTGAAGACGCAGAAATCCATAACCTAAACAACAGAGATTTCAAAATAGCTATCATAAAAAAACTCAATGAAATACGAGACAACACAGACAAACAATTCAATGAGAAGAGGAGTTTCTTCACAAAAGAGATTGAAATCATAAAGAAAAACCAATCAGTGCTGATGGAGATGAAGAACACAATGGAGGAGATAAAGGAGAATCTGGAATCTTTAAAGAACAGAGCTGACAATATGCAGGAAAGAATTAGCATTGTAGAGGATAGGTATACAGATATGCTCCAGATGGAAGAGGAGAGAGAACTAAGACTAAAAAGAAATGAAGAAAGTCTCCAAGAAATATCTGACTCTATTAGGAAATGTAACATAAGAATTATAGGTATTCCCAAGGGAGACGAGAGGGGAATGAGGACTAGACAGCCTATTCAAGGAAATAATAGCTGAGAACTTTCCAAATCTGGGGAAGGAGCAGGAAATACCAGTAAGTGAAGCCAATATGTCACCTAAATACGTCAACAGGCAAAGGCCCTCTCCACGACATGTAGTGGTAAGGCTGGCCAAAGTCAATGACAAAGAAACAATATTAAGGGCAGCTAGACAAAAACAAAAAATAACGTACAAAGGAACTCCCATCAGGCTCTCAGCTGATTTCTCAACAGAAACTTTACAGGCTAGGAGAGACTGGAGTGATATATTCAAAGTACTGAGAGACAGAAACTTTCAGCCAAGAATACTCTATCCAGCAAAAATACCTTCAAATATGATGAAGAAATAGTAACTTTCCCAGATAAACAAAAGCTAAGGGAGTTCATGGCCATGAGACCCCCACTACAAGAAATACTCAAGAAGGCCCTCAGGCCTGAAAAAAAGAAGAGAAAGGGAATACAAAGCTTGGAGCAAGGAGAAAAATAAGTAGACAAACTCAGAAAAATAGTAGATCTTTACCAGAATAAGTGAGCAACCACTTAAATACCAAAATCAAAGATCAAAGGAAGGAATTCAGCAAAAATCAATATAACCTCATCACTGTAAACACACACCCACAACACAAGATAGAATAAGTTGTAACGAGAATGACTTAGAAGGGGAAGAGGAAAGTGATTGAATTGACTTAATATAAGGAAATAAGAGGCCATCAGATAAAGGACTATCTCATACACAAGATCCTTTGTACAAACCTCAAGGTAACCACTAAACAAATAATCAAAACAAAATCACATATGATAAACAAAGAGAAAACTAGAAGAGTCATAAGACAGAACAACCAAAATGAATTGGCAGTCTGAAACAAATGGGACGAGAAACAAAGGAAATGCAAAAGAACCAGAAAATGTGATAAAACAGCAACATTAAGCCCTCATATATCAATAATTACCCTAAATGTAATTGGATTGAACTCTCCAATCAAAAGATACAGAGTGGCAGGATGGATTAAAAAGCAAGACCCAACAATATGCTGCCTCCAGGAAACACATCTCAGCTCTAAAGACAAGCACAGGCTCAGAGTGAAAGGATGGAAGACAATACTCCAAGCTAATGGCAAACAAAAGAAGGCAGGTGTTGCCATACTCATATCAGACAAAGGAGACTTCAAGATAAGGTTAAGAGAGACAAAGAAGGGAAATATATAATGATATAAGGGACACTCCACCAAGAAGACATATCACTTATAAATATATATGCACCCAACATAGGAGCACCAATGTACAAAAGCAACTATTAACAAACTTAAAAGGAGACATTAATAACAACACAACAATAGTAGAAGATCTTAATACCCCACTTACATCAATGGATAAATCATCCAGACAATAAGTCAATAAAGAAATAGTGGACTTAAATGAAAACCTGGACGAGATGGACCTAGTAGACATATACAGAGCACTCCAACCAAAAACAGCTGACTACACATTCTTCTCAAGTACGCATGGAACATTCTCAAGGATAGACCATATGTTGGGAAACAAAGCAAGTCTCAATAAATTTAAGAAGATTGAAATAATAACAAGCATCTTTTCAGACCATAATGCTATGAAACTGGAAATCAACCACGAACAAAAAACTGGAAAAGTGACAGAAATGTGGAGATTAAACAACATGCTACTGAACAACCAATGGATCATTGATGAAATTACAGGAGAAACCAAAAACTATCTGGAAACAAATGAAAATGAAAATATGCCATACCAAACCTAGTGGGATGCAGCAAAAGCGGTCCTGAGAGGGAAACTCATAGCGATACAAGCCCACCTTAACAAACAGGAAAAAGCCCAAATAAGCAACGTTAAATTACACCTAACAGAACTAGAAAAAGAAGAACAAACAAAGCCCAAAGTCAGCAGAAGGAGAGAAATAATAAAAATCAGAGCAGAAATAAATGAAATTGAGACCAAAAACACATTAGAAAGGATTAATGAAACAAAGAGTTGGTTCTTTGAGAAGAAACAAAATTGACAAACCCTTAGCCAGACATACTAAGAAAAAAAGAGAAAAGGCTCAAGTAAATAAAATTAGAAATGAAAGAGGAGAAATTACAATGGATACCATGGAAATACAAAGGATTATAAGAGAATACTATGAGAAATTATATGCCAACAAATTGGACAATCCAGAAGAAATGGATAAATTCTTAGACTCATACAACCTCCTAAAACTGAACCAAGAAGAAATGGAGACTCTGAATAGACCAATCACAAGTAAAGAGATTGAAATAGTAATCAAAAACCTCCCCAAAAATAAAAGTCTAGGACCAGATGGCTTCTCCAGTGAATTTTACCAAACACTCAAAGAAGATTTAATACCCATCCTTCTCAAACTATTCCAAAAAATAGAAGACGAAACACTTCCTAAATCATTCTATGAGGCCAACATCACCCTGATACCAAAGCCAGACAAAGACAATACAAAGAAGGAAAATTACAGGCCAATATAGCTGATGAACATAGATGCAAAAATCCTCAACAAAATATTGACAAACCGAATACAGCAATACATTAAAAAGATCATACACCAATATCAAGTGGGATTTATACCAGTGACGCAGGGAAGGTTCAACATCTGCAAATCAATCAATGTGATACACCACATCAACAAAACTAAGAATAAAAACCACATGGTCGTCTCAATAGACACAGAAAAGGCATTTGACAAGATACATCCATTTATAATAAAAACTCTCAACAAAGTGGGAATAGAGGAAAGTACCTCAACATAATAAAGGCCATATGTGACAAACCCACAGTCAACATCATACTCAGTGGGGAAAGACTGAAAACCATTCCTCTGAGAACAGGAACGACCAGGGCTGCCCACTCTCACCATTCCTATTCAACATAGGACTGGAAGTTTTGGCCAGAGCAATTAGGCAAGAAAAAGGAATAAAAGGAATCCAAATAGGCAACGAAAAAGTGAAACTCACTATGTGCAGATGACATGATTTTATATATAGAATACCATAAAGAATCCATTGGAAAACTATTAGAAATAATGAACAACTAGAGAAAAGTTGCAGGGTACAAAATCAATCTACAAAAATCAGTTGCATTTCTGTATGCTAATAACGAACTAACAGACAGAGAGCTCAAAAAGATAATACCATTTACAATTGCATCAAAAAGAATAAAATATCTATGAATAACTCTTCCCAAGGAGGTGAAAGTCCTATACAATGAAAACTACAAGACATTATTGAAAGAAATCAATGATGACATAAAGAAATGGAAAGACATCCCATGCACATGTATTGGAAGAATAAACATAGTTAAAATGTCAATATTACCTAAAGCAATCTACAGATTCAATGCAATCCCAATCAGAATCCCAATGATATTCTTCACAGAAATAGAGAAAAGAATACTAAAATTCATATGGGCAACAAAAGACCCCAAATAGCTAAAGCAATCCTAAGAAAAAAGAACAAAGCTGGAGGCATCACAATCCCTGACTTTAAAACATACTACAAAGCAATAGTAATCAAAACAGCATGGTACTGGTACAAAAACAGACACACAAATTAATGGAACAGAATTGAAATCCCAGAAATAAAACCACACATGTACGGACAGCTACTTTTATTTTTATTTTTATTTATTTATTTATTTTTAATTTTTTGTTTATTGCAGTAACATTGGTTTATAACATTGTATAAATTTCAGGTGTACATCATTATACTTCTATTTCTGCATAGATTACATCATGTTCACAACCCAACTACTAATTACAACCCATCACCACACACATGTGCCGAATTATCCCTTGCGCCCTCCTCCTCCCCCCTTCCCCTCTGGTAACCACCAATCCAATCTCTGTCTCTATGTGTTTGTTTGATGTTGTTATTATCTACTACTTAATGAGGGAGATCATATGGTATTTGACCTTCTCCCTCTGACTTATTTCACTTTGCATAATAGCCTCAATGTCCATCCATCTTGTCACAAATGTGGACAGCTAATTTTAGACAAAGGAGCTAAGAACATACAATGGAGAAAGGAAAGTCTCTTCAATAAATGGTGTTGGGAAAACTGGACAGCCACATGCAAAAGAATGAAAGTGGACCATCTGCTAACGCCATTTACAAAAATTAACTCAAAATGGATCGAAGACCTGAAGGTGAGACCTGAAACTATAAAACACATAGAAGAAAATATAGGCAACACACTATTTGACATTGGTCATAAAGGAATCCTTTTGGATGACATGCTTACCCAGACTAGGGAAACTACAGAAAAAGTAAGCAAGTGGGACTTCATCAGATTAAAGAGCTTCTACAAGACAAACAAAACCAGAATCAAGATGAACATACAACCCACAAGCTGGGAGAGAATATTTGCAAAACATATATCTGACAAGGGGTTGATCTCCACAATATATAAAGAACTCACACAACTGAACAACAAAAAAACAAACAACCTAATCAAAAAATGGGCAGAGGAAATGAACAGACACTTCTCCAAAGAAGATATACAGATGGCCAATAGGCACATGAAAAGATGTTCAACATCACCAATCATCGGGAGAATGCAAATCAAAACAACATTAAGATATCACCTCACGCCCATTAGAATGGCTATAATCATCAAGACAATAAACAACAAATGTTGGAGAGGATGTGGAGAAACAGGAACCCTCATACACAGCTGGTGGGAATGCAAACTGTTGTAGCCTCTATGGAAAACTGTATGGAGATTCCTCAAAGAATTAAAAATAGAGATGCCTATGATCCAGCCATCCCACTACTGGGAATCTATCCAAGGAACCTGAAATCAACAATCCAAAGAGGCTTATGCACCCCTGTGTTCATTGCAGCATTATTCACTATAGCCAAGAAGTGGAAGCAACCTAAGTGTCCCTGGACTGATGATTGGATCAAGAAGATGTGGTATAGATATATAATGGAAGACTACTCAGCCATAAAAAAAGACAAAATCGTCCCATTTGCAACAAAATGGATGGGCCTGGAGGGTATTATGTTAAGTGAAATAAGCCAGAAAGAGAGACAAACACTGTATGATCTCACTCATGTGTGGAATATAAACCAACACATGGACAGAGAAAACTGTGTCGTGGTTACCAGGGGCAATGGGGGTGGGTGGTGGGGACAAGGGGTGAAGGGAGACATATATATGGTGATGGACAAACAAAAATGTACAACCCAAAATTTCACAATGTTATAAACTATTAAAACATCAGTAAAAATAAAAAATTTCAGCAAATTAAGATAGGAGGGAAATTTTCATAAACTAGTAAAATGCAGCTAAACATAATACTTACTGGTTATAAACAGTGCTTTCCCTAAGATCAAGAAGAAGTAAATGATGTCCTCTCAAACCACATGTATTCAACATTGTCCCGGAAGTCCTTGTTGTTCTTAGTGCCCTTAAGTCGATTCTGACTCCTAGAGACTCTGTGTACAGCAAAGCAGAATCCTGCCTTGTCTTTTTGTGCCATCCTCTCACTTTCTGGCGCTATGTCAGACGTTGCTCTGCTGCTATTCATACAGTTTTCATGGCCAATTGTTTTGGCTAGACCTTTCTTCCTAGTCTGTCTAGTCTGGAAGACTCTGCTGAAATCTGTCCTCCATGCATGACCCTGCTGGTATTTGCAATACTGGCAGCATGGCTTTCAGCCTCAGAGCAACACACAGCTTCGGCGGTATGAAAACTGGGTGTCCTGACTGGGAAACGACCCTGGGCCATGGCAGTGAGAATGCTGAATCTTAACCACTAGACCACAAGGACTGGCCCTTGAAGACCTACCCAGTACAATATCGCAAGAAAAAGAATTAAAAACCATAAGAATATAGTACCAAATAGCCTAGATATGTAAATACCAAAAACTGACAACAACAGTTTGGTTTTTTTGTGTGCTGGTGAGGATGTGGAGCAACGGGAATTCTCATTCATTGCTAGAGGAAGTGCAAAATGGTACAGCCACTTTGGAATATAGTTTGGCAGTTTCTTACAAAACTAAACCATATGATTTTACAAAACTCTTACCATACAATCCAGAGATCACACTCTTTGGTATTTACCCAAATGAGTTGAAAACTTACGTCACACAAAAACTTGCACATGAATGTTTATAGCATCTTTATTTGTAATTGTCAAAACTTGGAAGCAAACAAGATGTCCTCCAATACATGAATCAATAGACAAACTGTGCTATGTCCATGCAATAGAATATTATTTAATGATTAAAAATGAGCTATCAAACCGAGAGAGACATGGAAGAAATTTACATGCATATTGCTAAGTGAAAGAAGCTAATCTGTGAAGGCTAAATACCATATGATCCAACTATCTGACATCCTGAAAAGTAAAAACTATGAACGTAGAAAAAGATCAATGGCTGGCAGTGGTTTGAGGGGGGAGAGAGGGGGATGAGTTGATGGAACACGGGAGATTTTAAAGGCAGTGAAATGATTCTGTATAGTACTGTAATGGTAGACACATGTCACTGTACATTTGTCAGAACCCATAGAATGTACAACATAAAGAGTGAACCCAAATGGAAACTATGGACTTTGGTTAATAATGATGTATCAGTATTGGCTAATCAGTTGTAACACATGTACCACCCTAATGCCAGACCTTAATAATAATGGGAACTGTAGAGAGAGGCGGTGAGAGTTTTCTGGAAACTCTCAGTTCAACTTTCCACTCAATTTTTCTGTAAACCTAAAACTACTCAAAAAAAACACTCCATTAACTTTTAAAAAACACAGAAATCTTTGAGTAAAAGAAATACGCCTATCTCTATTAACAGATGACCTGATTTAATACGTAGAAAATCCTAAAGGATCTACAAAAAGGCATCTAAATTTAACAAGGGAGCTTAGTAGGGTCACATGATACAAGGTCAATAATAGTCAATTGCATCCATATTATATAAAAGCAATGAACAATTTAAATTTGAAGTTTAAAAAAATGTATCATTCACAATTTATGCAAGAATCTCAAACAAATGTAGTAGCAATGAAAGAAATACAAGAAAACCACCACTACAACACCAGAGCAAAATATAATTGAAAAATTGAACTTTTTTAAAAGGTGTAATTTTTCAATAGAATGAAACATTAGGCATAACTAACAAGAAATATGCAAGTTCTCTACATTAAACTAAACCACATTGATGAGAAATGTAGAAGAGGACATATGTAACGGAGAGAGATACCATTTTCATAGGTTGGACAATTTAATATTGTGAAGAAGTTAACTTTTCTAAATTGATCTCCCAATTCAATACAATCACAAACGTGATTTTAATCATGTTTTAGCTTTTAATCATAAATGCTAAAATTGCAGAGAACCAAAGTTTTAATAAGACATTGTTGGTTTGAAGTGTGCCGAAACCAGTACGCTTATTTTTTGATGTAGACTTGTCATTTGATATAACATATACTGGAGGGCTATTGGGCAAATTCTGAAAAATAAGTAAATAAATATTGCCTTTGACTGAATAGATACACATCTATGTGACCATACCTCCAATATACTCATGTGTGTGCACAGTGACAAGTTTATAATAATGTCCGTTGCAGTCTTAAAGGTAGGGAAAAGTCTATAACAACCCAAATGTCTGTAAATAGAGAAAAATTAAATTATTAAGGCATACATATGCAGTGAAACATAATACAGTCATTAAATTAATGGGGTAGTATTATATGACTTCATATGATGTGGAATGATCACCAACATATATTATTAAGTAAAAAAGGGAAATGCAGAATAGTTTATTTCAACTGACATTTATGTTAAAAAAAAGATAAACAGGACATAAGAAGAGTTTTTTAAATCCTTTTTTAGGATACTTTTTATATTTATATTATATTAATATTATATATGTTTATATTCTTTTTTTTTTTTTTTGTGAGGAGATCAGCCCTGCGCTAACATCCGCCAATCCTCCTCTTTTTTTGCTGAGGAAGACGGCCCCGGGCCAACATCCGTGCCCATCTTCCTCCACTCCATATGGGACGCCGCCACAGCATGGCCTGCCAAGCAGTATGTCGGTGCGAGCCCGGGATCCGAACCAGCGAACCCCGGGCCGCCGCAGCGGAGCGCGCGCACTTAACCGCTTGCGCCACCGGGCCGGCCCCTATATGTTTATATTCTTAATATGCTTAGTAACATGTTTAAGTATAACTTGATCAAAATGGTTAACTAATTACTTTTGGTTGTAGGTTATCCACCATTATTTGTGTTTAAGTGGGAGATTTTCATATATTCTCAGTCCACCATGTAGAATAGAATTCTGCTCATTTCTTTCAGGAACTTGAAACTTAGCCAATTTTTCTCTGCAAGTAGTATCGGAGATTCAGTGAAAAGAGAGGCTATAAGGTATAGGAATAGGGAAATAAAAAAAAAAGGATTTTCTCCTATCTATGGTGTCAATATTTTCTACCTCCATCTCATCCTCTATGAGGATATCCTTCATATCTCCTAATTAAACATATTTCCATCCTTAGTCTCTCTTCCCTAACAAAATTAGCATTCTCTATTATGTACCTGTAGCCCATGTTTATGATTATTGAACTCACCAGGTGTCTGTCAGTGGCCTGAAATTTAAGTGGAATTTGGAATAACAATCCCTCGTTATATTCTTGAATTTCAGCTCCATTGATTGAGGACTATGGGTTTTAGAATATAGATGTGAACACTATGGTCTCCATGTTCTTACCCAGATTACAACATTTCTCTTTTTTCTTCTCTCAACATCTCATTTTATCCTTTGTTTATATTAATGTAATCATCACATAGAGTGTAGGGTTTGGGATCAAGTTTATTTTCTCTAGAAGGAAAGGAAAGTATGGGGAAAATATTCAGCTATCATTAGTCATCCTGATAATTTGAATTTTTAGCTTGATTTCTCCATAGTCCTGCGGGCACATAGTTTTGTCAAAATTGTAGTTTCTTTCTTGCATCCAATTTTATTTCTCATATAGACCAAAAGTCACTTGTAATTTATAATCACTGGTTCACTTAACTGCCTGGAATCATTATTCTACCCTCTTCAACACCGAATTCTCTATGTATTCATATCCTAATAACTTCATATGTAATTAAAATTGAATTCTTTCATTCGCTACACTTATCTTAGGATTCAATACGTTTACCGTACAGTGCTAGGTGCTGGAGTAATGATAATAATAAAAAAAAGCAAAACCAAACGAAACACGCAATGTCTGTGCCCTTATGGCTATTCTAGACTAAAGCACCAGAGTCCTAGGATGAGAATTTGACTCAAAGATATATTTTGATTGACTTTCAACAGGTTGCATTCCCTCAAGGGAAGGATTTGAACGTCTTTTGACAAAGCATCACGCTTCTCACTTAGATATTATTTTGTCTGCTACCTCTTTCCCACAAACTGTCCAATTCAGTGATTTTATGCATGAACTCTCTGGGGCTCCACAGATGTTATGATCTGTGATCTCTTAGAAGATAAAAAATTCAAATAGGAAATAAATGACTGAGAAATTCCAACTATTATGAGAATCTCAAAGGAAAGTACATGGTATTATGAAGATGATAGAAGATGTGTCAGAGAAGATTTCTCTTAGCAAGAGATTTTGTAAATTTATATTTGCAAACATGTATGAGATTTCCTAGATAGATTGGGAGATTGGAGTAGAGCAATAGAAACAGAGTAAACGTGAAAATTTTTCAAATGCAGAGTTTCTCAGTGTGGTCTGTGGACCCCTGAAGGGTCCCTGAGATCCTTTCAGGGCATCTGTGAGGTCAAAACGATGATGTTTCACTGTGTTGAGCTCTGTACTGATCATGCAAAAGCAATGGTAGGAAATACTGCTATATTTCAGCACAAATCAAAGACAGGGCACCAAATTGTATTAGGCATTTTATTTTTCACTGTCACTTACTTGCAGAAAATAAAAATCCCTGTTTCACTTAAGAATGTCCTTGGCAAAAAAATAAAAATTTAAAATTTTATTATATAGTGATGCTTCAGCATCTATCATTCTATTATTCTGTGCAACAATCTGGAACCACTCATAAAGCACTTCTGCTGAAAGTACAGTGCTTGTATTGAGGAACAGTATCTACATGGTCTTTTCTGTTGAGAGTGGAACTAGCTACATTTTTAATGGAACACGATTTCTACTCACAAGTAACTGTGTGGTTAAATATGGTGGAAGTGGTTGGTGAGGGATGGTTCACAGAGGACCTTTCAGGCTACATTAAAGCTGGTGTTCTTTCACATAGCAACATACAGAAGCCATTTAAGGAGCTGAACATACCTGGAGGTAGTTACAAAAATTAATTAACCAACTTCACTTCAGATAAATTATTTCAAGCTTAAAATTAGGCCTTAATAACGGCACCAAATCCCACCATGTTTCTCTATCAAATTTATGTCCCTACTCCATCAGCTAAAATTTGCTACATCATTTGATGTTCTCGTATGTGTCCCATATGCTTCCTCCATTCACATTTAAGCTGGTAATCTCACTTGTACCTCACTCAGTAAAAACTAATCCATTAGACGGCAACTCCTTCACCATATTAAGGATGTAATAGTGGGTCTGTAGAACCTATCTCTATAATCCTTTACAGATGAGGAAACTACAGGCCTAATTGCCTACATATTTTAATTATAGATTTAAAAGCCAGATCTGCTGTCTGCTATCCTGGCAATATTCATGCTTAATATATTTCTAAAAATATTATGTTTTTGTTCCAATGATATTTTTAACCCGTAATTGACAAAATATTTATGGCCAAGCATTGAAAACTAGGAAAAAATACATTATCGTTATATTTTCAAAGTCAATCCTGATGGTAAAGTTCTTTTCCCCTTCTTTGAAATAATTTTAGGTTTTTCTTTATTTTCCTAAGGAAGATTAGCCCTGAGCTAACATCTGTGCCAATCTTCCTCTACTTTTATATGTGGGTGGCTGCCACAGTATGGCTAATGGCACTCCCAGGATCTGAAACCGAAAACCTGGGTTGCCAAGTGGAGAGTGCCAAACTTAACCACTACGCCATGGGGCTGGTCCCACAATTTTACTTTCATGCCATTCCCAGCCTAGGGTTCTTAAAGCATTTAGAGACTGAAACCTGACCAGGCTACTTACAAAAAGAAAAAAAATGGAGTCCACTAATAAAGACATTTTTCCACATCAAAATTCTAGAAGGTCACTTAATTTTTTTAGGCAATTTCAGTCAACCACTAGAGGAAACAGTCTTCAGTACTTCAGGCAAGTCAAGATAAAATTCTCCTTCTTTGCCGTCAATTATTATTATGTTATCCCTAACTTTCTATTGAAATTACTTGATGGTTTACTTTCTTCATCTAATAATTTTCCTTACTAAAATGTATTGCCTGACCCTGAAAACATTCCTCCTTGGTTATCTTTTCATTTCACTTGAAGGCACGTGGATAAGATAATAAATACAATACAATAAATAAATACAGAAGAAAATCTGCAAAGTATCTCATTTTCCTTGTATTGTTATTATTTTTAGCATTTTTATTTTTACATATTTACTCACAAGAAACATTCTTACATGATTAAGAATGAAACTATTCCATTACTTTAGGCATAAACCATTGCTTATTTTATAAAAATTATTAACTGAAAAAATATTATTTCATATGAATATTGACAGTTTATATTTATTATGCATATTATCATAGAATTATTTTATTAGTTATATAATTTACCTTTGCATAAATGGAATTTACAATAAATAGTATAAATTGAATAAAGCTACATTGAAAATTCAACTGTTGCAAATTGATGTGTACATTGTACAGTTATTAAATAATTAACTTCTATAATGCTGTATTGTCTGCTCTAAGAGTGAAATGCAGTAAAACGTAGTTACATAAAATATAACTTCAGGTAGCAGCCGGCCCTGTGGCATAGCAGTAAAGTTCGTGTCCTCCATTTCAGTGGCCCGGGGTTTGCATATTCGCATCCCGGGCACCGACTGATGCACCACTGGTTAAGCCATGCTGTGGCCTTGTCCCATATGAAGTAGAGGAAGATGGGTACAGATCTTAGCCCAGGGACAATCTTCCTCAGCAAAAAGAGGAAGATTGACAATGGATGTTAGCTCAGGGCTAATCTTCCTCACAAAAACAATATATGTGTATATATAACTTTAGGTGTTAGCTATTACTCCATTAATTTGTACTACCTTGGAAAACCTAAAAGCTTACAAAATAAACTTACACAAGTGGTTCTTATTCTGAAAACTTGGATTTTCCCTCAGAACTTATTTTAGTTACATAAATCTTGAGTAGAACTCACATTTAAGTTTTCTATGTCATATAAAATATTATATTTAAATTTTTACTAAGAAATTCTTATTATAGTACATGGATATGTAAGTATTGGAGTGCATGATACTTATGTATATGTATGCAGAGTTTTTCTATATATACTTTTTTAAAAGCATGTGATATATGATACAACACATTCTCTTTAAAATTGCATAGAAACACTGAACTTCATATAGTTCCTATAAAAATAATTTAATTTGGTGTTATGTTCGTAATTCATCTCTGATGTCAAGTGTGTAAAAGTGCAGTGGATTCAAATAACATGGAGACATTTATTTACGTTTCAACTTATGATGACATTCCTGATTGTAGATCCTCTTTGAGTAGAGAGATTTCATGGTATATAGTCTTTGTATTACTGTTTACCTTTTCAAAAAGTTTCCTAATTTGTAGTGTGCATTTCAGTTTGTGAAATAGCTAATGTCACAAGATAGTGCTTGATTTAGCATGAAGAGGAAAATTATAGCGTAGAATTGAAATCCATGGATCCTCGAGTTTCAGCCATACTTTTAAAAAATTGTGTCAGCTTTAAAAATAAACCTTATTCACTTTGCTATAAAACTTACAATTTACATCTTGTTTTGTGAACAGCATAACTTTTTAATTTCTATGTCTAATTTTTTGAAAATTATTTTAATTGTCGTATTCCAATAGACAAAGATATAAAGATAAGGGTGATAGAGAGATAACAATAGAGAAATATCATAAAACTTGTTTTAATCTGACTAAAATCAGAAAATTTATCAGTGAATATCTTTGATAAGAGTTTTTAATTTATTATTGAGAACAATGACTACTATATTTTCCATTTTGCTCATATGCTATATATTTGTGGATTATGTTGATATAATATGGGAAGGTATATTTAAAATATATGTGACAGGGGCCAGCATTGTGGCGTCACGGTTAGGTTCATGCAGTCTGCTTCGGTGGCCCGAGGTTCACCAGTTCGGATCCTGGGTTCTGACCCACTCACCGCTCATCAAGCCATGCTGAGGCAGCGTCCCATATAAAAGAGCTATAACTCTACAACTATGATACACAACTATGTACTGGGGCTTTGGAGAGAAAAAAGAGGAAGAATGACAACAGATGCTAGCGCAGGGCCAATCTTCCTCAAAAAGAAAAAATGTATATATGTGATCAATAGCACTTTCCCTAATATGTGCTACAAAAGATGCTGACATTCTTTTTTTTGAATTGACATATACTAATATATTAGTTTGAGGTGTACAGCACAATAATTTATCATATATATTGCAAAATGATTGCCAGAATAAGTTTAGTTAACATCTATCACCACACATAGTTACAAATTTTTTTTCTTGTGCTGAGAACTTTTAAGACCTACCCTCTAAGCAACTTTCAAATATACAGTACAGTATTGTCAACTATAATCACCATGCTGTACATTACATCCACAGAATTTATTCATCTTATGACCGGAAGTTGGTACATTTTGACTACCTTCACCCATTTTGCCCACCCCTCACCCCCTGCCTCTGGCAACCACCAATCTGTTCTCTGTATCTTTGAGTTGGTGGGTTTTTTTTTTTTAGATTCCACATATAAGTGAGTTCATACAGTATCTTTCTTTCTCTGTCTGACTTATTTCACTTAGCATAATGCCCTCAAGGTCTGTCCATGTTGTCGCAAATGGCAGAATTCCTATTTTTTTATGGCTGAATTATTTATTTATATACATATTTATATTTATATATGTGTGTGTGTATATATATATATGTACACCACAACTTCTTTATCCATTCATATTTACAAATGTTATTCCTCTTGTTGGATTGATCCCTTTATCACTACATAATGACTTTTTGTCTCTTTTTGTAATCTTTGTCTTAAGATGCTGACATTCTTGATGATTGCAATAATTAAATAAAATTAAGTATTTAGCTATAATTAATACAAAAGAATTACAGATTGTAATTGGAAAAAACATTGTAAGATGTATCAAAAACATTTATTCTAATCCCAGGATTTATTATTACTAATTAATTTTTAATGTCAACTATATTTCAGGTACATATTTGTTGGTTCACAACTTCGGGAGCCCCCAGTTGAAATTCGAAGCTGGGCCCCATACTTGGAGGGCAGGGAGAGACCAAAGAAAGAGGCAGACCACTCCAGACTGGTGTGTGGCAGTTTTAATAAGCAAGAGAATTTACATATGAGGCATCTCTCGGGTGGCCGAAAAAGGAGTTGTTTTCCGGACCCGCCTGCCAGAATCTTAAAAGTTTATGTAGAGGCCTTCAGTCACCTATCCAGTCCAGAGAGTCTCAACAGCACACTACTCAAGGCTATGTCCTTGAGACCGCTGCTAGTAGGAGAATAGTAGGTGGAATGTACAGTCCAAGGGCAGGGAGTGGGTAAGAAGCCTCCAATTGCCCGGGTCCAGCTAGCAGGTCAACTGACTGTCATGTCCTCTCAATGACCTCCTCCAACAATATTAGGAAAAAAAAAAATATATATATATATATATATATATGTATGTATATATATGTGTTAAATCTATATAAAATTTAAATTATAAAATTTAGTCACAATGAAATAGTAGAACATTGCATAAGTATGTATTTTTTTAAAAAACATTCTAATCAAAGACTAGAATTAAATTGATAGCTGAAAAGTAATTTCTTGGAATAATGGAATCACCATCTAAGATTCTATGCTTAGGACTCTAGATATAGTTACAAATGTTAGTTTTACGAAAAAAACTTAATTGATTATTTTATTTATAAATTCTCAATTAATTTCATGAATATTTTCACATTTAAGTTTAATGTTACGTTTAAGTGTGTATGCTTTGCTAGTTTTTAACCTTTAGATACAAATGTAATGAATACATATTTAACCTAATGATTGAAACACTTAGTATGAAATAAGGCATGTGTTCTGTGAAACCAAGTCACTCATCCACATCTATCATCTACAAAGGCATCGTGAAAAGTTAAACTTTTCAAAGCGTTGCTGCAAGTGACGGGAACATGGTTAGTAGGTAATAGCAAAGAAGCAAAGCCGATGAATATGACCTATTATGCTGTTAATACAATACTAAAAGCAAATAAGCCGCTAACATATCAATAGTTTCAAATAAACACACTTTTACAATAGTCAAACATCCAATTTAGTCAAATGATATTGCAAAACATTTTTGCCATTTTTTCTTACATGAGGATCAAATTTATTGGTCTTCTTGATATTTTAAAAAGAGTGCAGGAGAATGAATCTGAATGATCTGGGAGTCTAAATGGTTTCCCACTACGGTTAACGTTTGAGAGACGTATATATTAGCTGGCTTTATACGGTCAGTGTTATGCTGCATCAATTCACTCATTGATTAAATTAACTGATTCGTATCTATCAACAAAGATATTAATGGACAGCAGACAAAAGCACGAAGTTGTTATTTTTAAGAAGATTGTATTTTAATGGGAGATACAAACAATTAACTAGTATACCAATTGTAAAGTCTAATTTAATGATATATATTATGAAGACAATGAATAAGGTGATAGGAAGTGCCAAGGTGGTGCTATTTTAGATGTGATAACCTCTTCAGAGACATGAATTTTGGGCAGAGACCTGAGTGTAAGGATGGAGTGAACCATGTGAATGTCTCAGTAAAGGACACTGCAGGTACAGCCTCCATCCTGTGCAGTGGTCTCAGGCAGGAGTTACACACCATGGTGGCTGGAGCAGACTGATCAGCAAGGAGAGGAGGTCAGAGCAGGGTACAAGATGGTATTGAATCTTAAAGCCAAGGGAAGGATTTTTATGTTATTCTGAGAAAGATTGGAAGACGCAGGAGGAGCTGACAGTGTGACACAGTTATAGCAATGTATTACAAGGGTCAACCCAGCTGCTGTATATGGAACAGAACAGAAGGGAATAACGGTGGAAACATTTGGCAGTTAAAAGGCTGTTGAAATGAGTTGATATGACAGAGGATGATGCTGTAGACTATGGTGCAAGCACTGATAGTGTGGAGAAGTAGTTGTTCCTGGCTGTAATTTGAAGGCAGTGCATACAGGATTTACTGAGATACTTGATGTGGGGTATGAGAAAAAAAAGTATCAAAACAATTGTAAGGATTTTCAGCTAAGCAACTGGATAAATGAAATTACCATTCATGGAGATGTTCAATACTACCAAGATGGAGATTTGAAAGTGAATATTAAGCTTTGTATATGTGAAGTTATAGAGGCTTTTTGCAAATCTTAGAGTGATATCAGGCAGAGAGTTGGGTATGTGAATTTCTAGTTCAAGGGTGAGGTCAGAATAGAGATAAAAATTTGGGAGTCATAATAATACATATGATATTTAATAGCTATATTGGATGTAATAAACACCACATATTTGAAGTTTTCCATTTGATATGTTTTGGCAAATGTATAGACCCATCAAGCCATTGCTGTAATTAAGATAATGAGCGTATCCATCAGCCCAAAAGTTTCCTCATGGCACATTGTAATTCTTCCCTCTCACTAAACGTCCTTCAATACACAGAGCAGAGACCCCGTACCCTCCTCTCAAAAGAATTATTTGGCCCAAATGTCGACAGTGCTGAGGTTGAGAAATTCTGGTTTACACTCACGTGATATTATATTGCTTCATGTCCAGTATAAAAACCTTACCACTGTATGCTTCCTTTTTCTCCTTCCAGCCTTTGCACAGTGGTTTCATACATCTTATTTCATTTATATTAAAAGCCTGCCTGAAAAATGCTATTATTTTTGCTTCACATATTCAATTGTCTTTTAAAGATCTGTAAATAATAAGATAAAACATCTCTAATATTTGCCTAGTTATCTATTTTCAGTAATCCTAATTCCTTTGTGTATATTTAGATATCTCTCCTTGCTTTTAAGACTATCTCTTTGTAACTCTTTTCTGTAATCTGATTATTTCATGTCACAGTGTTGTATTTCTTTTCTGTTTATCTTGCTTGTAGGCATGTTTTGTTTTTTCTTTTTTTCTCAACTTGGTTCATATTTTTAACCACATTTGGGAAGAGTTTGGCCATTATACTGAAATATTACTTTCTGTCTCTCTCGTGCCAATTATTCTGGGATCTCAGTTACATGTGTGGTACACCACTTGATGTTGTCCTACAAATCAGTGTAGCTCTGCTGTTTTAAAAAAATTCTTTATTTTCTGTGTGCTATAGTTTTAATAGTTTCTATTGCTATATCTGCAAGTTCATTGATTTATTCTGCTTTATTCATAATAGCTATCAATCTCCTTCAGTGAGATTTTCATTTCAGATATTGTCAATTTTACCTCTAAAATTCTCATTTGGTTCTTTATTTAAAATGTAATTCTCTCCACATTTTGAGGAACATGTTGAATATTAGAATATACTGAAAATATCTATAATAGCTTTTGAAAATTCCCTGTGTGGTAATTCGTTATCTCTGTCATTTCTGAACGTGTTAGTATTGGCCAATTTTTTAGCTTTGTAAAGGTTTAGACTAGCCATTACTCTCCAGTATATTTACCTTTACAACTAAGTCATAACCCTTTGGGGTTTTCTACTGAATGCTCTAGTTGTGTGACATGGACTCTCAACTCTGGCAAGTCACATCAGGAGTATGTCTCCCTCAAAAGTGAGACACAAGTTGCTGCTCTTTGAATTGACCTTCTTTAACAAATTATGTCCTTCAACAGATGAAAGGATAAACAGACCATACCATGAAATGCTATTCAGTAATAAAAGACATGAGCTATTGAGTCATATAACAACATGAATGAATCTTAAATACATTTTGTTGGTTGAAACAAGCGAAATTCAAAAGGCCACGTATTATATGATTCCACTCATATGAAATTCTGGAAACTGCAAAACTAAAGGATAGAACACAGAATGTGATTGTTAGTGGTTGGAGATGCATGGAATGGTTGACTACATAGTGGGGGTACCGGAGACATTTTACGATGGTGCAACTGTTCTGTGCAGTACAGGTATGGTAAATATATGACTCAACGAATTTTTCAACATCTGAAGAATTGTATATAACAAAGGGTGAAATTTAATGTGTATAAACTTTTTTTACATCAGCCAGAAAAATCAGAGGATTCCAGGACAAAGTGAAGACAATGACAAGGGAATCAAACCATTTGCAAATTTAAAATTAACCTTGCTGAAATGGTGGAGGAAAAAGCAAACTGACCTAAATAACTTTAGAAAACAGTGTTTTGACTAGAAACTTTAAGGCTAAAGATTTCTTTAAAAAATAATAACTGCACTTAAATACTGTGTTGTTTATAATTTTGCTTCTCAAAATAATGTGGATTAATACATTGAGATTCATTGACCTGTATGGTTAGGTTGAAACAAAAGTAAATATATGGCAGAAAATAAGAATCAGGTTTCTCACTCTCAGAGGAAGAAATTACAAACAGCCAAATAAAAGACTAAAATGCACCTTGTGATAGTGAATTAGAATTGGAGACATCAGTATGAATTCATGTTTACATGTACACATACACAGGAAAATAGAGACAGAGATAGATATATAAATAATTATATGTGTGTGTGTGTGTGTGTGTGTGTGTGTGTGTGAGTGTAAGGCTAGCTCTGTATGCTCAGAGCCCCTAGACACAGGGAGACCTGCCAGTAATGAGCATATAGAAAGCCCGGATTTTGGTTCCTATGTACCATTCTCCATTAAAAGGAACAAGGGATCCTTTGAGAAATGGTTGATGCTAATGCTTTGATAGAGAAAATGCAAGACGAGCCTGGAAAATCATGTAGTGCTATAAAGTAGGAAAACTGTTCAGAAGCAAACTAATGGAGATTCATCAAAGTGATGCAAGACTCAACCTAAAAGAGCTCATGATGGCCAAAGCTGGAATAATCTGAGCAACACAATAGAGAATGTGATATTGGATTTTAACCTAAAGTAAAAATTAATGTCAGCCTATATTGACATAAATAAATGATTTAATATATAAATAAATGAGGGAGATGGGAAAGACTTCTTTATAGAATAATTCCGAATGATATATTGGTATGTGTTTCTTCTCCTTCAAAGAGATGGATCTTATATGTCTCTCACCCAAAATGGGCTGGAATTAGTGGTTGGTTCCAGAGAATAGAATAAGAAAATGGGAAAATAGTAACTTACAATGGAGAAATGTAGCAAGCACTATCCTAACCAAGTGATCAAAGTTAACTTCATCAGAGATAAGTCATTTTGATGTGAACCATTTTGGTACCTGACGTCATATGGTGAGAAGGGCACTTAACTTCTGTGATATTCTTCAAAATCCATAACCCAGTGTAATAATGGGAAGAAAAATACCCAAATTGAGGGACTTTCTACAACTCTTCAAAACTGTCAAAGTCATGAAATCAAACAAATAAACAAGGAAAGGCTGAAAAACTGTACCTGAACAGAAGAGACTTAGGGCACATGGTAACTAAATGCAACGTGACATCTCTGACTGGATTCTGGGACAGAAAAAAAAGATAATAGAAAGACTAGTGAGATCTGTATAAAACCTCAAGTTTAGTTAATACGAATGCACCAACATTAATTTTTAGTTTTGACAAATGTGCTACAGTATGTAAGATGTTAACATTAGGGGAAAATGCATGAAACATATGTTGGAACTCGCTGTACTATCTTTAAATCTTTTCTGTAAAGCTGAAATTATCCCCAAATAAAAATTTATTCTATTTATGTAAAAAAGACAGAAAACTTTAGGAACTTGATCATCACAAGCCATCAAGGATTCAAAACTTGAGGAAATGGAAATTTCTGTGACTGCACCAGAAGAACTCCATTTCACCAACATACTGGCAGATATAGCGGGAGGAATGTGAAAAGGTTGCTGTAAGAAGGAAGCTAGGATTAGTGTTGTTAAGTCTCATGACAATTTAAGAAGTTTTACTATAGCAGCTGTGTTTTACACGGTTTAAATTTTCTTTATACAGTCTTCATCCCCCCACATATTTTATTTGAAGCTCGCCTTTATTTTCTGGTGGGAATATAAATGAATTAAAATCATTCTTAATAATACAAGGCTTGATGCAAAATTTGTGGTTTCCCTTCATTGAGGATAAGAGTTTTTCATTCAGGCAAATGAGTGGAAAAGAGGTTGGCTGTGCTAAATGGATGTGTCCTTTCACAACTACTCTCTACCCTTCCCCACCCTGAGAGTTTGAT
Source organism: Ceratotherium simum simum (assembly GCF_057802395.1). Taxonomy (NCBI): domain Eukaryota; kingdom Metazoa; phylum Chordata; class Mammalia; order Perissodactyla; family Rhinocerotidae; genus Ceratotherium; species Ceratotherium simum. The sequence goes on along the minus strand of NC_141927.1, from coordinate 10,972,649 downwards.
AATGCACTCTGTTGACCAGACTCCCTTATCACTTCTTCTGTTTGACTTATCACTTCTTCTGTTAGACTTCAGCTAAGAAAGAATAGGGCAGGAGAAGAGTGAAATGGTAATTGATAATGGCTGTACCCTCTACAGAAGGCTCCTGCTGGGGAGTTTTCTCCTACAGGTTCAGGTCTCTAGAGCTTCCAGCAATTGCTCTCGACTATACACTGAGTTGTGTCTCCCCAAAATTCATATGTTGAGGTTCTAAATCCCAGCACCTCAGAATGTGACTGTATTTGGAGTTAGGGTCTTTAAATAGGTAATTAAGATTAAATCACATCATTTGGATGGGCCCTAATCCAATACAACTGGTGTCTTTATAAGAAGAGGAGATTAGGACACAGACACGCACAGAGGAAAGACCTTGTGGAGAAATAAGCAAAAGACAGCCATCTATAAGCTAAAGAGAGAAGCTTCAAAATGAAACTAATTCTTCTGACACCTTGATCTTGGACTTCTCTCCTCCAGAATCATTAGAAAATAAATATCTGTTGTTTAAGCCCCCCGGTCTAAGGTAATTTGTTCGGGCAGCCCTAGCAAACTAGTACTCACCCATACCTTTCTCTTCAGGTGTAGGGTCCTCTTACCGCTGTTGCTAGCTCTGAGATGCTCTACCAACTCTTATTGGTTTCCTTTGTTCCTGAAAAATTTTATAAGTTATTTTTAATCACTGAGTTTTTAGCATACTGTCTGTTTTCTGCCAGGACCCTGTTGGGTATGCTCTATCACAAAGTAAACAAAGTGAACAATCTTTTTCTCTAGATATTCTAACTAAAATATATCAGTTTTCTGGATTATGAATCACAAACTGGATTTTAAATAAATATTCTCCGTTTTTTTTTTTTTTTTTGATATGCCTAATAAGACATAGCTGGAGTTTGGGGATAAGTGGTCCACTAATGATCATTCTCATATAGTTTATCATCTTTGAGAAATTTGAGTTTATATTAATAACATAAACATAGGTATACTAAAGTGTATGTATTTAAGTAGCTGGTCTCTTCAAATTACGAAACTGCTGAAAGAATAAGACAATATTTCTTTGCCAAATGTGTCATTTTCATTTTGAAACTCATCTGGAATCACCAGTTCATGTCACACCTAAGATAATCAATCCTGTTATTTTGCATTACATCTTGTTTTTGACAAAATTGGTGTTATTCTTCTGGATTACTCTTCCCATTTAAAAAATAAATCCTACTGTCTTCCAATGATGATGAAGATTTGTCATCACAGGATATTGTAAAAAAAGAAAATCTTCTGTAAATGGCTAAAAGTAAATTTAAAAGAAGTGTGTCAAAATTGGCTATATTCATAAAAAATGATTTTGGATTAAGTATATTGTATAGCCAGATTACTATTCTAAAGTACTACTTATTCATATGTGTATGTTAAAAGTTAACTTCTTCTAGTTTTTTTGGGGGGGGAAGGGTATCATCAAAATATATTATACTCTATAATATATTTATTTTAAGGAAACATAGATTATTAAGTACTAACAAAGCTTAGGTTTAAAAAAAGTTTTTTATACCAAAGAAGAGAAAGAAGGCCAGCCTTGTGGCTTGGCGGTTGAGTGGGCACGCTCCGCTACTGGTGGCCTGGGTTCAGATCCCGGGCACGCACCAACGCATCACTTCTTCAGCCATGCTGAGGCGGTGTCCCACATACAGCAACTAGAAGGATGTGCAACTATGACATACAACAATCTACTGGGGGCTTTGGGAAGAAAAAGGAGGAGGATTGGCAATAGATGTTGGCTCAGGGCCCGTCTTCCTTAGCAAAAAGAGGAGGATTAGCATGGATGTTAGCTCAAGGCTGATCTTCCACACACACAAAAAAAAAAAAAGAAGAGAAAGAAAATCATAATAAATTTTTAATAAATTCCAAATTTTAAGCCTCCTTGTATTGCCTTATTTGGGCAGCATATTTCTTATTTATTTATATATAACATTTTTTATATTTAGGATATTAGACATTTTCAAAGAAATCACTACATTTTTTCACTTGGATCTTGCTAAATTTTATGGTTATGTGGATAAGGCTTTGTAAAATAAAATGATTTAAGTTGATTTGCATGCATAAAATATGTATTTTTCCCATGGCTCCAAATTTAGGTAAGAATGCAGACCCCTTGAATCCAATACACATGCTCACTAGCCATTGTTGCTTTCAATTTTTAGAAAGAAAAAAATTATTTCCAGTCTTTTATGAAAGCGTTGTCCATCAGGTTGCATTTAGAGTGGTACAGAAAAATTCACCAGAGGAAAAATCCATATCTGTAAATCAGACTAAAATGGATACATTAGATTTCATAGAGAATCAAAATGAAACAATTGCCCAGCTGACTGTGGGACAAATCAGTGAAGCCTCTCACAACATCTGCTGATAGTTGTGAAGTGTTTGCTGATCTATTCCCAGCCATAATTCAGAGAAATCCTGACCAGTATAAAAATCAGTGTGCATGGATACACACAAATCATCAAAGACTAGTCTTACATTTTCAAAAAGCTAACTTTTTTCTCTTTCACCTCTGAAAGATTAGCAAATTACATATTCATTTTCAGATTCAAAGAAATTAATTGCTCTGAAGATCTTAAAAAGATCAACCAAAATTTTTCACCAAACTTTATATGTAAAGGTAATAGTAACATTTATATTTTCTTAGCAATCAGTAGCTTACTTGATTCTTATCTTTAAGTTGTAGAATTGAAAAGCTACTGGAAAATAAGGAGAAAAGAGTCAGAGCCAGGGCACCATCTTTATTGAAGATTTCCATGTGGTTGGCTTTGGCAAAAGGGTCGAGAATGACCAGTTAGATTGCAACCTCTCCTAACTCCATTTTCAATCCTCCCTAGTCTTTAAATTTAACTTACTTCACTTCTATAGAAGTGCTTATTCCATCACCTAGCGGAAAAAGACATGTTTTAGGGAGATTATAAAAATCATGTCCTAATAAACATACTTTAATGATAATGTCTACCGTAGAATGTAAGATTAAATTAGTTATATATGAAATGTACTTAGAACAGTGTCTGACACACATTAAAAAATACATAAATATTATCTATCATCATCATTACTCTCATCACCATTATCAGAAGAGCAATTTGATCAGCAAGAGTGAATTACAGACATCTACATTGCTTCGAGATTAAAGAAAAATACTCTGAAACATATTCAAATTAATGCAGTAGCGTATTATCCAGTAACGTAACCCAAAGTTTGATTCCTGAGTGGTTTGAGGCCTTGTTGTTTGACTCTCCTTTTCGGTGGAATCATCAGAAGATGCCCTAGAAAATTCTCTAGATTCCGACTACCTTTCTCTTTGGAACTAAATTAACAGTGTCCCTATTAACATTGATAGTTAAGATTAATCTTGACTTATTCTTGACTTGAATTAATCTTGATTAATCTTAACTATCAAAATAACTCTTGCTGTTGCATGCTAGTTCAGTAAAAAACCTTATCTTCCTATTAAAAGAGTTTCTATAAAATTGTTCTCATTTGGAGAGCAAAATTTCTAAGCCCCATGATCCCAGTAGGCCAGGTGTGGGGGGAAACAGATTTTTTTCCAGTGAATCATCAGATGTAAGAGTGAAAAATATGATTACCTTTTCCACCTCTATTTATTTTTTCTTTTCTCTCTCATTTCGTTTTTGTGTTTTTAAAACTCTAGTTTCTGACTAAGGGAGAGGAAATGCCATCATGCATGGCTACTTCATACCTACAGTTCCTCAACTAAGCTCTAGATACATTAGCACCTGACTGGCTTCATTACTAAATTTTCAATGTATTATTTCATGGTGTAAAGACTGTTGTTCCAATGTTATAGGGAGTATGATAAGTTCAATGAATGAGGTGAGTTTTTAAAAAATGTATTTTTCATTCAAATAGAAACTCTTTTTGAAGATTCTCAGAGAGAAATGAGGATAATATTAATAAGTACATCACAAAAATTGATCTAATACAGGACTGTCTGAGACAACCTGAATTTAAAGTCATCTCACCAATGAATGCCACAGACCTCAACCCATCATATTAAATTATGTTTGCACAGTGAATTCTTTGCATAAAATCTTTGCCATTATAGGGTTTCTCATAATGTTGCACAAGATATTAAACAAGCCCAAGTATGCTTGGACCGACAGTAAGTAGGAGAAAGAAACCCATGTTCCAAATAACCTCTTTTCAAATGAGAAAACATCATGAACTACTCCGAATGTAATCAACCCACCTGGGTGTGTCTGCTTTGCTTAAGAGGGCACAAGAGTGTGGACATCTAGAAATTTTTTCTTGTTTTTTTCCATTCAAAGGGAAATGGTCAGATCAGCACACCAAATGTGGTTTCTGTGGCTTTAAAGATTACTATGAATAATCATCACTCATTCATTTTGGAAATGGTTATTTTACAAACCCTAGAACACTAGACAAACAGAAATTTTACTGAAATGACAGGCACCAAATTTTTATGTAATTAATCTCCTACTTTATGCTCCAAATAATTCTTAACAACATGTGTTATACCTGATATCCTTGGTTCTCTAAGTACTATCAGCAGGGACATGTAAGGAATTTATGCTGTAATGCCCTATGGGATGCTGACAGTTAAGGCCCTTTCTTTCTAATTTGTGTCATAGAGCCAAAGGGTGACTAAAACTCGATGTGATAGAATGAACATATACTGTTATCTCTGGCTTCTGCTTCTGGTATTTTCCAAATATTAGAGTAAGAGGGGAAAAAAGGCACATTTGACCATTTAATCATTGTTTATCAAATCCTATGGCTGTTTTGGTTTGCTCAAGTAAAGAGTACATGTCAGGTAAAATCTCTGAATTTGAAATGGTCAATTACTAAAACTTATGTTACACCACTATCTTTCTCCCAAAACCATCGGACTTCTTTTGAGGGCAAACAGGGAATCATATTGTATGTCTTTGATGTGACACTAATCTCTACAATTCCCCCAAGTGAAGTAGTATTGCTTTTGGTTTATTATTGTGGGAGAAAGATGTTTCCATTTGGCCTCTCATGTTCAGATGATCATATAAGGACTAGAGCTGATATGAGAATTCTGCCAAGTGCTATTAGAAATATATGTTTAAAAACCAGGAAAATAATTTTAGGTGGAATTAAAATATTCACTAGGAAAAATATTTATCACTTGACGAAGTAAACTCCACTCTGAGCAGTGAACCACAGAGGTGTTCAGTTTGCCCAGATTTCCTGATAAGCCAGAGCCAGTTTCAAGTATTTTCTGTAATGTTAGTGTCTAGATATTTTGGTTTCCTAGTACATATTTACTCTGAATAAAGTAGCAGCAATTACATTTGAGGAATTCTAGGAACAAGATTCATGGAACATGTCTATGACGTTTTATGAAATACTTGCTCAGAATTTGCTATCCTGGAAATCCTGAGATTCCGATTGAAATCAGAAAGCCCATCTAACTAAAGCATATTCCTACAGGGAGCAATTCATCTACAACCACTTTTAAAAGACCATGATGGTCTCTCTTCAGTGGATTTCTTAATGACTTGGTGAATGAATTAACCTCTGGGTCCATTGAGAGGGCATTGTTTAGGGTATGTGAGTATCTTACACCTGATAAATCTACTCAAAACTTTTATTTCTCTATGTTCTTAAAGTCTATTCACTAAATTATAATCAGGAATTTATGGCATCTCAAATTTAGTTTTCATGGCCCGCTACTGAATCCAAATGTGTCAACTAATCAAGAAGAGTGATTATAAACACTCCCATCTGCTTGACCTAGCACACTGAGTGCAGAATATCTGGCAAATGTACTCACATTCATAAATTCAAGCCAAACTAAAATTATGTTCAATTCTAATTTTGTGTGGCTTTCGGAAACCATTCACATATATACTTCTTTTGATTTTATCCTAAATAATAAAATGTAGAACAACTTTACAGTCCTTACATGTAAGTCTTCTGCTCTCAGGTTTGACTTGGTAATCTATCTACAGAGCATGATCTAATCTGGTTCAGTCTGGAGAAATGTGGCACAGTGAGGGTGAGGCTTGAATAATATTTCTTTCCTTTTGCAAGATTACTTTTTTTAGGAGAGTTTGCTAAAGAATCTTCAGAACCAAGAGGAAGACACGATCCTGCTGACAAGGGAGACTCTTCATTGTAAGATAATTTTCATGACAGTGGTTTTGTTTCCTTCAGCATCTAGAACAGGATGTAGCACATCATAAACTGTCAAAGAAGATTTGTTGAGTGAATCTAAACCTTCCAATTTGCCCCCCATTCTATTTTCCATCAATTCCCAAATGTTACATAGAAAATCTAAAAGGATGTGAAGTCAAGTGATATTGAAATTTGACAACAGAGGATTTGAAATTTGAATTTATTTGTCAGTTATCTTAGCTATGTGGCTGAAATAGGTAATTCGTTCTTTTTAGCATGATCATAGAATGTCCTGGATTTAGCCCAACCAGAGAACTTAGAAATGTAAAGTTTACATCCTCTTTATTTAAGCAGAGCATTTGAAAGAATCATCCTTCCTCTTTAATATTTGACATCCTTAATGAAATAGAAACACTTAATTTTTGATTGTGGCATTGGCAATTTATTCCCCATGTCTTTAACTCACTTATCCATTCAATACAAAATGAGTTTGAGCATCCCTTCTATTTCAGCCACTGTTCTAGGCTAGTGGGATACAGCAGTGAACAGAAGAGATAATATCTCTCGACTATGGAGTTAACATTTTAATAAAATTAGACAAGTAATAGACATATTGAGTGAATATATGGCATGTCCAATGGTGATGGATGCTATGGGAAGAGAAAAGGTAGTTTCAATGATGATAGAGGGTGCTGGCAAGGAGCATGGGTTACTACTTTATATTGCCTGATTTTTTCCTACGTGGGATCCATTTTTCCAGGTGATGATAGGGGATCATTTGATGAACAGCTTTATAACTGCACTCCTTGAACAGCCATAAGGCCACTCCTTATTCCTAACTGGATCTCCGCTGCTCTTAATCTCACCAGCCCAGATACCTTCTCCCAGATGTGCCCGGATATTCCACTCTTTACCTATAATCACTTCATGCACCAGTTGGTGCATCATTCAAGTTTTGGTGTTAAATGTGAAGGTAAAAAACCAACTGCCAAATTCAAACAGAAAAATAAAAGTATTAGAAAGTATTAGGTAGATCAATGAAGGCCCAAGATTGTTAAAGAAATAACACGATTACACAGTCCAGGATGATACTCAAAATAATAACACAGAATTAATCCAGTGTCAGTTCTCCTGTGGAACAGATGCTCTGCAGTTTCTACCGAAACTCCACAGTTGTCGGATAGTAGATGCTGCTACTAAAAATATTACCAATGTTTCCTCTAAAAATTCTTGCCACTATCACAACTCTTGCCAAAACTTGAATCAATGGATTCTGTTTAAATGACTGGGATCTGTTTACCTCATTTATTGACATTGTGACATGATTGTAACCTAGCTTCATGGAAGCTAAAAATTCTTGGCTTTCTTGGTCAAGGTTTGTTCAGAGGATAGAACTAACCTAGGTATTTCAAACACAAGGTTATAAATACAGAGAATTGGAGGCTTACCAAAGTGTTTGAAGTGGATAATGAATGCCAGGAAAGAAATGCACTAGAAATGCAGGAATTGTAGGAAACCAGCACTAATGATCTCGGCTTCCTAATGCAATGAAATGCCTCATTCATGGGAGAAGACCCATAGGCTTCTGGAAAAATATCTCATTTGCTATCTGTCAAGGTCATAAGTTTTCTTTTTATTTTTTAACAGCTGCATTAAGATATAATTAATATATAAAGAACTGCACTTATTTCTTGTGTCAATTTGTTAAGTTTGAACATATGTAAACACTTGTGATACCATCACTACAATCAAGATAATTGATGTCTCCAACACCTCCCAGAGTTTCCTTGTGTCTCTTAGTGATTTTTTTTGGTTTGGTTTGGTTTGTTTGTTTTTGTGGTAAGAATATTTAACATGAGATCTACCCTCTTAATAAATTTTGAAGTGTGCAATACCATATTGTTAACTATAGGCACCATGTTGTACAGCAGATCCCTAGAACTTGTCATCTAGCATAACTGAAATTTTAAGGGTCAGGCCTGGTTAGTACTTGGATGGGAGGCCACAACTTTTCTATCATTGTCAAAGCAATAATGGCTTCTCTTGCACTTTGGTTTCCAAATTTCAAAAGAGTGATTCTCATTGATAAAATCCAACCCAGGGGCTTGCTGTAAATAAAGTTAGAGAATATTGTTGTAAAGTTTCCAGACATTTTGATGAGGAGAGAACACAGAAGGGGCACAGATAGCAAGAGGCAATTCAACACATTCACTTCACCAGCCTTCCCTGAAGGTAATTACAGGCACATGTACTCTCTATATATGCCATTTTTTTAAGTTAAAAAAAAGTAATTATGCAAGAGAATAAAGGGCAACTCTAAGAATTTAGGGATATATTATTAGAAAATGGGAGATGAAAAATAAACTGGAGGATTTCAGGAAAGAAGTGAAAAAGGTAAAAATCCTCTATAGAATTTAGGTGAATATGAAAACAGTACGAAAGGAGATAGCACTGTTAATATAATATGATAAGAAACATAAAAGGCATGATCAAGAATAGTGATGGAAAGTACGAAAATTAATGAAGTGTTAAATAAATTCTGAGTGAAATAGTTGAAACGAAAGGAGGGAAAGGATATCTGTCTAATGGTGTCCTGGAGGGAAGAATTAAAACGATAGATTTACAAAAATAGAATATTGAGTACAGAAAAAAAAATTACAGAAAATAAAAATAATTTTTACACATACAAACTAAAAGTGCATATCTTTTCTAAGGAGATAAAAGAGATTTGGCATAGAGTAATCAATCCTGAAATACAACTTATTAAAGGTACAGAAATTATCTAATATAAATAAATAATACTTTAAGCAGAGAGGCAGACAATTATAGTAATCTATAATGGGAAATGCCATGCTTATGTCCTACTTCTCCATTGCTACATCCAATGACAGAAAATAATGACATGATGAGATATTTTTCCGAGACATTTTGTAGTAAAATACCTATTGTTCAAGAAAAACAGTAGCAAGAACTTGTTTGATCATGTAAGAATCAATTCCCATAAGTTCTTTTAGAAATTACTAAATTCTGATATTTAAGCAAGCGAGAAATTAATCAAGTGGTTTTGTTAGAAAGCCTGGAGGGGACCATTGACTCTATCACTATAGGAATAATACCCAAATAAATATAGTCACAAACAAGTGTATTGATATAAAACCTGCATATGTAGAGATGATGTAAAAATATATGAGTAAAGGAACTATATGCAGAAAAATATAAAAATATCAGAGAAGATCTAAATAAAAGAAGAAGTAATCCATGTGCATAGACTGCAAGCCTCAATATTGTTAAGATGTTAATTTTTCCCAACTTTATCCACAGAATTGATATAATTCAAATCAAAATCTCAGCAAGCTATTTTGTGGATATCAATAAGTTAATTCTAAAATTTATATGGAAAGTAAAAAAAAAAAACAAAAAACCCAGAATATCCAACATAATACTGAAGAAGAAGAGTAATATTGGAAGCCTGATTTCAAGCCTTACTCTAAAGGCACAGTGATTAAGACAATGCATCAAAAGAAGAGACACATAGATGCACAGATCAATGGAGCAGAATAGAGATCCCAGAAATAGATCTACAGAAAATATGGTCAACTGATATTTGACAAAGAAGCAAATTTCCAAAACAGGAAATTAAGGAAACAATTTCATTGACAACAGCATTCAAAGTACTAAATTTACCTACAGAAATCAATTACCTTCTTACACAAAAGCCACAGATAGAAAATATATAAAAATAAAAAGTTCACTTACAACGGCCAAAACTGTTAGTCTCTAGATGTAAACATAACGTGAAATGAGCTTGAGCTATGTGAAGAAATGTTTAAAATATTACTCAAAGACCCAAAGATGGCATAAACGAATGCAATGTATATCCTGCTCTGCATGGTAATATTCAAAAGAATAAAAATGCCATTTCTCTGTGTGTTCCTCCATAAATATAAGGAAATTCCAATAAGAATAAAAATAAGAATTTGTGGGAAGGAAATGAAACAGAGAATCTGGTTTGAAAGGTCATATGAAAAAATAGATCAGCAGGATCAGCCAAGAACTGTCTGAAAAATAGAGTAACAGTGGAAGAGAGCAGAGGGAGTTAACCCCACAAGACAGCAAAGCATAATATCAAGATGCAGAGATCAAAGTCAAAACTCTAGAATAGTTCTCTACATAATTCTGCAATTTAATATATGAATAATGGTACATCTAAAATCAGTGGGAAGAAAACACGGATGATTTCATAAATCATGATGGGGGAAACTGGGCTGTTCGATTGGGGGGGAAGCCATGTTTTTTTTTTTTTAATAGCTGCTGCTGATTTTTTTTTCAGCTTCTTCTTTGGAAAAAATATTCACCATGTATAATTTATATATGTAAAACATATACATTATACTAATACACATTATAATTTTATATAATTTATATAAGTTTAAAGCACTTTTAAACACAATGGAATACTACTCAGCCATAAGAAAAGATGAAATCCAGCCATTTGTGACAACATGGATGGACATTGAGGGTATTATGCAAAGTGAAATAAGTCAGAGGGAGAAGGTCAAATACCGTATGATTTCCTTCATTAAGTAGTAGATAATAACAACAATAAACAAACACATAGGGACAGAGATTGGATTGGTGGTTACCAGAGGGGAAGGGGGGAGGGGGGAGGGCGAAAGGGATAATTCGGCACATGTGTGTGGTGATGGGTTGTGATTGGTATTTGGGTGGTGAACATGATGTAATCTATGCAGCAATAGAAGTACAATGATGTACACCTGAAATTTATACAATGTTATAAACCAATGTTACTGCAATAAATAAAAATTAAAAAAAAAAACTTATATATGTTAAGAATACCATATTATATTGTATTTGGCCTGGGAATTAGAAATATCCTAAAGTTTTGGCAGAAATGTAACTCTATATTGCAGCATCAGAAATTGAGCAAACTTCTTGCAAGATATAATGTTTAGATAATTTTTTCACTTTCCACTCTGTAAACTCATCGATCAGGTTGTTTGTATAATTCTTATTTTACTTGTAACTGAGGCAGTAAGAGAAGGGGTATATGACTTGTATTTGCAAAATCTTCTTCAGAAAGAGAATTTGATGATGTGGAGAATTTATTTGTAATAAATAGTCTTATTGAATATGTTGGTCATCATATTTTCTTTGGTTTTTCAAAGTTTTTGAAACATTTAATGTGCTACATAAATATATTGATCAGGCAAATGGGAGTTATGTACCTTCAAATCTTCAAGCCATCTATGGAATGATTATAATTGTGGTTTTCCTCGTTAACTTGTACTTCACCCCATAGTGTCACTTATTTATTTCTGGTTGGTCTATACATCAATTTTGAACATAATTAAAGAATACACAATGAACAATAAAAACTATTTACAATAATTTAGTAATTAAAACTACCATTATATAATTGAGAGCAAAAAAACATGTTTCACTCTCTGAGTGAATTCAGAAAGTGGTTGTATAAAAAAATACATAGAAATCAATGATCTTAGATAGAAGCAAACACCAGCTAGCTATAAGACCCAGATATATCAACTGATTGAATCATGAGCAAGCTCATCTGATCCTGACTCATCTTTACATGGGCTTACTCAGTGCATGCTCAGAGGTCCTTAAATAGTTTCATTTTTAAAGAAGACTTGCAAATTATTGTGTTGCTAAGGAAATAGAAATTTGAAACCCAGGCCATTTTTACCTTTAACAAAAGAACCCCTTGCAACATCTTAAGGAAACCATTAAGGATTCTCAAGCCAAAAGCTGGCAAATGCTGCACTATACTAAACAACCACAAGTGTGTTCATTGTGTTTCTAGAGCTTAGCATAGAGCATTGAATAAATGCATGAAGAATACATGAATGATTGAAGGAGGGAAGAAAGGAATGAAGCTTCACCAATGTGACTTGATACAAAATAAGCTCTAATTACTTACAGATTAAATGACCTAATAAACAGTTAAGTTGTCCTAAGTAGAATTTTATTATCAGTTATAGAATTTTAAATAGTAACATATTCCTAATGATTCTCTTTGTAGGTCCTAACTTCTCAGTGTAGTAATGAAGCAAATTGATGCACTAATCTTTGAAGAAATTTGCTGAGTGGCATAAAGCTTATGTACGACAGTAACAGAACTGGGACCCACGTTTTCATAATATGTTTTTAACATCCTTTATGGCTCTTAAGGACAATCATTAAACAAATATTTTGGAAACAAATTTTACATAGACACAGGTTATATTATTTCATAAAGTTTCAGTTCATATATATTTCTATTATCATCCTATTCATTATCTGTTCTTTTCTGCTGCCTTTTATCATACTATACAACAAAACAAAGTTAACACGCAGACCAACGTAGTAACACATTTCTCTCAAACATTGATTCATAATATTGATTATGTTTCAAAGCCTTCATACATTAAGGAATTAAAAAGTAAAAAAGTTTTTTTTTCCTGTATCCCCAGTTACCTTACATGATGGATACAGTGCCATACTTTATCGATAGATGAAGACCATAACAAGAATTTATAGTGTGCTTTGTTAATATGTATTTTAAATAGTCAACTTGAGATTATGTGTTATATGTCTTTAAGTTATTCACTGAACATTGTTTATGTCATGAGAGTACAGTGTTTTCTGTACTTTATAACACAGAGACTAGTCCAAGGGGAAAGATGTTGGATAGAGACGCCTCTGTTTAAAAAGCTAATTGTCAGAAGTAGCATGAATTAATGACTAGGTACCTTTGAACGGGATTCTGTATTTTTCTACCGGGATCTTCTTAATACATGTGGTATGATCTTTATAATAATAATAATAATAATATCTGAAAGAAGTTTCCAGAACCTGAACATGAGAGAAGAGTCAATGTAATAACAAAAAAGAAATAAAGTGTTATAAAGCAATTTTAAAATCATTCATAGAATTCCTTCACTTTTCTTTCTCATAATTTGGAAAACTGGATGTGGCACCTAATAGAACCACAATTCTAAAATCAATGGAAATACAGTGCCGTGATTAGGCCAACTGAAACAGTGATTTCAGCCATAAACCGTGTTTGTGGCTCTTAATTGTTCATATACATATTGCTTTAAAATATATTAAATTGCAATATATCAGCTTCAGGAAAACAGCTGCCCGTGTAAGATTAGACTCTGACCCACAAGGAGAGCTATTATAACCAAAATTTAAAATTGCACTAATTTCCCTTTAATCTTTGCATTACATTTTTATTCAATACTGCAGGAACTAATTCTGTTTTATTTCATAAAAGCAACTATAACTTGCATATGGTTTTCATATGGAAACAGTTATTTTCCTTATTATATATATTTTTATTTTTACTGTGCCAACCAGATATTATCTGGCAAATTCATTCCTCTTTGTGTTTAAGAGAGATTGGCTCAGAGCTTCAAATTCCATTCCGTATGGAGGTCCATATTCATCCTCAAGACTCCTGCAGATAATCAGGGATATTTGTTTCTTGCTTACCTTTGCCACTGGATTTCTTCTTCTATGAGTGTTATCTCTGTTTTATATGCTGTTGGTGTGATCTATAATACAGCTTCTTCATTAATTTTGTCACATGCTATGGTCATGTACATATTGACCCATTTAATAGACTATATTAAAGATGTGAGTATTTTAAGTATTCATAGGTAACCGCAATATTTCAAATTAGTAACAAACTCATATCTAGAATATGCAGGAAGTTCTTCCAAACCAACGAGAAAAAGATAATTTTCATAATCAGATAAATGCAAGTTTTAAAATGTGTTTTCACTTTACGGCTATTAGGACAGCAAAACCGGACAGCTGGATGATGCCAAATATTCATAAGGAATTGGAGATTCAGGAACCTTTACATATTGCTGGTAGGAGAATAGACTAGTAGAGCACATTTGCAGGGCAATCGGGCCCTAATGAAGTTGTCACCCACCAATAACAAAGAAAAAGTTTAATCAGAGAGCGAGCGAGCAAGAGTTAGAGAGAGAGAGAAAGTGAAAGAGAAATTAGGTTTCTTATTCTTGTAAAACCACAGGGCCACTTTATCATAGGACAATTTACTTCAACCCTTCAACCCACATGGTTCCTGGTCTCACATCTGTCTCTCACTCCCCAATCCTTTATCTTTTGTCTCTATATATTCTCCCCCTCACTACAGCCTATTGAAATTTCTCAGAATTTCCTATTAGAAGCAGCTTAGTCAGTTCTCTTTTTTCTTATGATTTTTTGAATAGCCCTGTAGCTCATACCTTCAGGGTCTTATCTTCAAACAGAGTTTATGTAGTCACTTTGTTAAAGGAAAGGAATTGCTTCTTAACAGATGATCTCTTAGCTGTCAAGAAAACAAAAAAATTCACTTCTTTGAAGTTATTTTATGAAAAACATTCTTCTGTTCTCTACTGAAAAGTTCTTCTCCAAGGAATTAAAAATATAGTTACTATAACTAACAGAGAAGCTGTAACTCAAACTACCATAAAACCATCTGATTTAAAATTTAGGCACTTTCTATAGACTTAAAATTTTGTGATAGTTTTCTTTTTTTAAATGAAAGGTAAATCCATTAAGGAATTACTCGTACGAGACAGGTTGCAATAGAAATATTCATTTTATTATATCCTATGAGTAGATTAGGGAAGCAAATTATAGATTTTATGAGTGAATCTGAACCAAACATAATCTCAATCAAGAGATTTCAAGGTTCTTCGTATGCCGTGGTCCATCTCCCTCCTTTACACTTGATATAAAGAATTATAGAAAGCTACCAAATTAGCAATAAGGATCAGAGAACCTTCTTCTCTCACTGATAGGAGAGAACAGTTAGGTAGGACATCCATTCCATTGGTGCACTGATTACAGGATGAAAAGCCTAAATCACTCAGATTTACCGAACTTGGTCTCCAGGGTTGTCCGGGATTTTCAGGAAAGCAATAGTGGACTGATTGAGTTAATTGGACTAAGCGTTTTCAAAACTCACTGAGATTTTGAGTCAGCTTTAAAATAACACTATATCCTTCTTTTAGATCAGTGTTACTCAAACTTACACGTGCATTCAAATCTTTGGGATTCTCATCAAAATGTAGATTCTGATTCAGTAGATATCAGATGGGATCTCAGTTTTGCATTTCTGTCTAGCTCCCAGGTGGCACTGATGCTGTTGGTACATGGACCACACTTGTGTACAAAGGCTTTATAGTAAAAGCGAGATAGATACAAATATTAGGCAAATTATAGAGCTGCCTATATGTGCTAGAGCTTACTTTAGTTCAAAATTTAGGTTTTTATGCTCTTCTCTCATATTAACGCTTTTATAACTTTTATTTTGACATGATTAGATACACAGGCGGTTGCAAAGGCAGTACAGAGAGGACTCATGTACCCTTCACCTAGTTTCTCCTAATGGTTACATCTTACAGAATTATAGTATAGCGTCAAGCCAGAAACTTGACATTGGCACAATGTGCATGCATAGTTATAGGTCATGTTTTATCATGTGCAGATTCATGTAACGACCACTGCTATCATGATACAGAACTATTCCTTCCCCACAAAGATACTCCTTGTTCTATCCCTTTACAGTAACACCCACTCCCTCCTTCCACCATCCCTAACCCCTGACAACCGCTAATACGTTATCCATCTCTGTAATTTTGTCATTTCAAGAATGTTATTTAAGAAATTCATTCAAAATGTTGCCTTTTGGGATTGGCTTTTTTCACTGAAAGTGATTCTCTGGAGGTTCATCCTAATTGTTGTGTATGGGCATCAATAGTTTTTGTTTGCTTGCTTCTTTGTTTCCTGAGTAGTATTCTGTGGTGTGGATGGACAACGGTTTTGTTTTGATTTTTATCCATTTACCTACTGAGGGATCTTTTGATTGTTTCCAGTTTATGGGTTATTACAAACGTTGGTTCTATGAATCATTGTGTACAGTTTTTGTCTGAACACAAGCTTTCATTTCTATGGGATAAATGTCCAGGAGTATAGTCGCAGATCATGTGATAGGTGTATATTTAGTTTATTTCATAAACTGCCAAGCTGTTTTCTACAGTGGCTGTATCCTTTTACATTTGCATCAGCATTGTATGAGAGATCTATTTTCTCTGCATCCTCAACAGCATTCCATGGTGCCACTAGTTTTTTTAAGGTGTTCTAATAGATATGATATCTCATAGTAGTCTCAATTTGCATTTTCCTAATGCTGCTGATATTTAATATCTTTTCGCGTATTTATTTGCTATGCATATATCTTCTTAGGTAAAATATTTCATGTATTTTGTCCATTTTTTAATTGGATTTTTTAAAATAGTTGAATATTGAGAGTTCTTTGTATCGTCTAGATACTAGTCCTTTGTGAGATATGGGGTTTGCAAGTACTTCTTTTCTCCTATCAGTAGCTGTCTTTTCATCTTTTTAACAGTGTATTTCACAAGACAAATGTTTTTAAATTTTGATTAGATCCAACTTACTGATTTTTTGTTTTATGGATCATGTTTTTAGTGACATGTCTAAGATATCTTTGCCTAGCCTTAGTTTCTGAATATTTTCTCCTATACTATTTTCTAGATGTTGTATTGTTCTACATTTTATATTTAAATCTATGATCTATTTTGAACTAATTTTTGTAAAAGATGTGAGGTATAGGACAGAGTTTTTCCTTCTTTCTATCTTGCCTGCCTTCCTTCTTCCCTTCCTCCCTTCCTTCCTTCCTATAGATATCTAATTGCCCTAGCATCGTTTGTTGTTGATACTCCATAGAACTACTTTTGAACCTTTCTTATCTGTCAGTTGGTCATACTTCTGTGGGCTATTTATGAGTACTCTCTATTTGGTTCCATTGATCTATGTGTCTGTCCCTCATCAATACCATACAGTCTTGATTACTCTATTTATGTAATAAATCATGAATCTAGAGTGATTCTTCCCACTCTATTTTTCTTTTCAAAATTGTTTTAGCAATTGTAGTTCCTTTTCTCTTTCTTATAAGTTTTTTTTTTTTAAAGATTTTATTTATTTATTTTTCCCCCAAAGCCCCAGTACATAGTTGTCTGTCATAGCTGCACATCCTTCCAGCTGCTGCATGTGGGACGCGGCCCCAGCATGGCCGCAGGAGCGGTGCCCCGGTGTGCACCCGGGATCCGAACCCGGGCCGCCGGCAGCAGAGCGCACGCACCCAACCGCTAAGCCACGGTGCCGGCCCTTCTTATAAGTTTTCAAATAATATTGTTTATATCTACAACATATCTTGCTGTGGTATTAATAGAAAATGCATTAAACCTATATCAATTTGGGATTATTTGACTGCTTTACTGTGTTGAAGCTTCCAATCAATAAACACTCTATGATCTTTCTTTCAGGAGCATTTTGTTGTATTCAGTATATGTCTTGTACACATTTTGTGACATTTCTACATACATATTTCTATTTTTAAGCAATTGTAAATGACATTGTATTTTTAATTTCAGTTTCCACATGTTCATTGCTAGCATATAGAAATATACTTGTTTTGTATGTTGATCTTTTATCCTGTGAACTTACTGAACTCAGTTCTAAGAGTGTTTTTTATAAATCTCTAGGGTTTTTCTGTGCAGAAAATACTGTGATCTGAAAATAGGAACAGTTTTATTTGTTCCTTTCTAGGATGCTTGTCTTTTCTTTTCTTTCTGTCTTTGTTTGTTTGTTTGTTTTATCATATTACACTGGCTAGACTTTGATACTATGTTGAGTAGCAGAGATGAGAGTGGACAATCCTGCCTTGCTTCTGATTTTATAAGGAAAGCATTCAGTCTTCCATCAAATATAATGGTAACTCTAGGGTTTTGTAGATTTTCTTTATGAGATGAGGAAATTCTCTAGTTTCTGAAAGGTTTTATTATGAATGGTATTGAATTTTGTTGAATGCATTTTTCTGCATAAATTATTACGATCACATAATTTTTATTCTGTAGCTGTTATTATGGTGGATTGCATTGACTAATTTTTGAATATTGCTCCAGCCTTGCATGAACTTGGTCATGATATCTAACTCTTTGCAAATATTTCTGAATTCTACCTCCTAATATTTTGTTTGAAAATTTTTACTGTGTATTAATGAAGGATATTGGTCTATAGTTTTCTTCCTTCCTTTCTTCCTTCCTTGTTTCCTTTCTTGTTCTTTGCGACTGCCATTATTTGGCTTTTGTATCACTGTAATACTGGCTTCATAGAATGATTTGGGTGGTGTTCCCTTTACTTCTTTTTTTCTGGGTGAGAAACTATAGAATTTGTGTTAATTCTTCTTTAAACGTTTGAAAAAGTATCAGGGTCTGACAATTTCTTTTTCCAGAGATGTCAAAGTATGAAGTCAATTTCTTTAACAGTTATAAGGTTATTGAAATTATTTATTTCATATTTAATGTTGTGTTGAAGTAGTTCGTACTTTTTGAGTAATTAGTCCATTTCATCTCAATTGTCAAATTTATGTGGGTAGCATGGTTTCTGCAGAGTCTGTAATGATATTCCCTGTTTCATTCCTAATATTAATAGTGTGTCTTCTATATTTTCCCCTTATATGTCTTGCTAGAATTTTGACAATTTTATTAATCTTTTGAAAGAATCAGCTTTTGTTCCATTAATTTTCTTCTTACTTTTTCTTTTTCAATTTCATTGCAATTCCTGTTCTTATTTTTATTATTTCCTTCCTTCTGCTTCACTTTGACTTATTTTGTTCTTCTTCCTCTCGTTTCTTCTGATAGGAATTTAACTTATTTTCGACTTCTCCTCTTTGCTAAAGTAAGCATTTAGGGCTATAAATTTCCAATTCAATACTGCTTTAGCTGTGTTCCACATGTTTTGATACATTGAATTTTCATTTTCACTCAGTTTAATCGATTTTTTAAATCTCTCTCAATACTTTCTCTTTAACGAAGGGATTATTTAGAAGTGTGTAATTTAGTTTCCAAATATTTGGAAAGTTTTCTGTTATCTCTCTATTATTTATTTCTGCTTTGATTCCCTGTGGTCAGAGAACACATTCTGTAGGATTTCAGTTATTTTGACTTCATTGAGGTTTGTTTAATAGCCCAGGATATGATCTATTTTGTTATAACTTCTGTGGTCACTTGAAAAGAATGCTTATTCCGTTGTTGTTGGATGGAGTATTGTATAAATCTTGATTCGATACTGTTGGTTAATAGTGGTTTTGAGTTGATATCCTTGCTGATTTTCTGTCCAGTTGTGCTTTCAGTTGTTGAAAGAGTGCTGTTGAAGTCTCCAATCAGAATATTGAGTTTTTCTATTTATTCTTCAGTTCTGTCAATTTTTACTTCATGTAATTTGCAGCTATTTTGTTTAGTGCATAACATTTAGGATTGCTACGTCTACCTGGTTGGTTGAATCTCTATGTCTCTAATAATTTTCTTTTCTCTAAAGTCTAATCTATCAGATATTAATGTAACTATTACTACTTTCTCTTGATTAATGTTTCCAAGGTATATATTTTTCCTTTTTATTTACTTTCATATTACCTATGTTTTTATATTTGAAGTGAGTTTCTTGTATGCAGTATCCAGTTGGTTCATTTTATGAGTCCACTCTGCCAATTTCTCTCTTTTAATTGGTGTATGTAGACCATTTACATTTCATGCAATTATTTATGTGTTAAAGTTAAATTTGACATTTTTTTTTTCTGTCCATTCTCTCGGTATTTTGTTTCTGCTTTTTTTCTCCTTCTTTTCTGGGAGTTATTTGAATATTTTTTTGAATTCTATTTTTGTTTATTTATAGTGTTTTGGGGTATCTCTTTTAACAGATTTTTTAGTGGTTGCTTTTGATATTTATATATCTTATTATTTTAACATTTAGATTGTCAATATTAGAATGTCAAATGCAATGAAATTTACATAGAGCTAGAATCATTTCAAGTCCATGGACTAATAGTAATTTCAAAAATAGTCTAAAAATAATTACTATTGTAAGCATCAGTGTTTAACAACTCTAAACTCTTATCTATCTGCAGTACCTGTACTTCAGGCTCCCATTACCATGATGCTCAGGTAGTTAAAGTGAATTTTGATCCACAATGACTTAAGGAGTCTTTGGCTTGAAATTCTCTTTATAATGGAAAGTGTTAAAAAAAGAAATATCCACTAGAGTGATTTATAAATCTGTAAATCCTCCCATGGCCAAAGAATCTCAACTAAGTGACACCCTTCTACTACCAAGGAATCTGAAATACTAGTTCCCTGTTGCTGCTGCCTTTGCCACTGAACTGCTCTGAAATATTCATATTGGCTGCTGCCCATTGTGCCATCCAACTGCATGCCCATGGCTGCGATTGATATACAGATTGACTTGTCTACATATATTACTGTTGGTTTTCCAGCCATAGTCCCCTTCGTTCTTATCACTTTGTGGCAGAAAGTCTTTCCATTAGTTTAACTCTAGGAACTTGTCCCTGACAGACCAAAGCCCGCATCAACCATGTGCCACTTTGGTAATTGTTTCATTCCAACTCCCTAGCTACAATCAAAAAGAAAAAAAAGTTAACTTTCTACTTTCCTTGTTATAAATGCTTCATCAAATCACAGACTTTGAGGGGCTAATACACATAAGCTAAGAGACTCGTACCCTTTCTTGTGAGCCCTTATACTTCGAAGAAACAAATCTTTTCCCCTTCTACTCCCAGCTCTTCCCTTCCTCTGAGTTTGATTTGCACATTTAACTTCAACCATTTTTATTTTTCTTAAAGCTTTTACTCCACTTTAATACAATAAATAATGTATATTACACTCATCCCTCAGTATCCACGGGAGATTGGTTCCAGGAACCCCCGCGGATATCAAAATCTGCGAATGCTCCGCCCCATATATAAAATGTACAGTGAATACAGTTGGTCCTCGTAATCAACAGGTTTCACAACTGCAGATTTGGGGGGCAGACTGTACTACATTCATCCATTCATTCATTTTAAAAATAATTTCTTCAGTCAAGGCATTACATATCATTGAGGATGTGGATATAAGTACTGGTTTCAAGCTGCTTTTTCATGAAAAGGAGAATTTAATTTGAACATTTGTAGGCATTAGATATATCAAGTAGATTTTGACTAGAATAATACATTCTAAAACAGTGCTTCTCAAATTTTAATGTGGGGATGTTGTTAAATGCACACTCTGATTTATTATGTGTGGCATAGGACCTAAGACTTTCCATTTCTAGAAAGCCGGTCGGAGTGCTACAATTTGAGTGGCAAGATCTTAGGTCATTCCAATTGAACGTATCATCTTTATGTAGTCTATGTTAGTGGTCATTATGTTACATGACTACTTTAATAACAACCCTTGAAAATAGTATAAAACACAAGTAAAATACAAACCTGGAAGAAGAATAAACTGCATAAAAATGGATAAATATTTATTTTGGTTTTAATTGTATCACCGCCATTATTCATTTTATTTTACTTTTCAATTAGTTCCACACAACTTGAATTAAGAATTCATAATTTTGCCTACTCTAAATGTGTCTGACAGAAAATGACCAATGTGACACAGTTTGATTAAGTAGTACTCATTCTCTTGAAGGTTTTCTCTAACATATTTTATTGAAAATTTAAAAATGATATAGATATAGATATATTCTGATTTACATTACATGCTGATGTGCATTAACTTTTTTAAAAAAGGTCTTCAAATTATTTTGGGTAAAGATAAATTGTTAAATTCAATTTTCTTTAGAACATTCAAGTATTCATATTTTTACTTGTCTAATAACCTATTACATTTTAGGTCATTTATCATTATATTAATAATTTCTATAATTTTCTTCATCATATTTAATTACATTGCAAAACTATAACTCATTATCTATATAAAAAGTTTTTAAAAAAAAGCAAACTGCAGATTTCCTAATGGTACTTCAGCCTTAATTGCACTTCAAAAATGACTAGGCCACTTAGAAATACTAAAAAAGCATATTGAATATGCCTTTGTAGTCTATTGACTCAAAGGAGAAAATGGCCCTTTATATTAAACAGCTCCACATTTTACTGAAAACAGAAATAGATATAGACTCATTTAAAAAAAAAAACAAAATAGGATACTTGCAGGATTCAGGTAGTATAAGAATTTAGCTTCTAAGGAGAAACTGAAATTACTTTCCCACTCCAAAATCTTATGTGGCACTTAATTCTCACATAGCTTATGCTGTTTATAAGTTGAATTTTCATTGCTATTACACTAACTACTTTCAATACCAACCAAGCAGCAAAACTTTACTAATCGTTTACCTCTAGTAATTCTACTCCTAATACTCCCCGAGGTGGTGGATTTATGAAATGCAGTTACATTGTAGTAAATTTTTAAATACAGGCACCTACTCAAATAGTTCACTTTGGGAAGCTATCCATTAATTTCAGATAAAGCTTTGTAATCCATTGTCTTTTATTTCCTTTCATTGCCACAAGGGTGAGAGATATATCTTTAGTGTAATTACAATTGTCTTAGTTCAAGCAGATCCTCAAGTATAGTTAGCATCTTAAAAACTGTTCAGGTATAATAGTACAAATAGTCAAGTATAACCCCTCAGTTTTCTAGCTCTTCTTATATAATGGTGTCTTTTTTTCTTTTTTTGCCGACGAAGATCAGCTCTGAGCTAACATCTATTGCCAATCCTCCTCCTTTTCTTTCCCCCAAAGCCCCAGTAGATAGTTGCATTTCATAGTTGCACATCCTTCTAGTTGCTGTATGTGGGTCGTGGCCTCAGCATGGCCGGAGAAGTGGTGCGTCAGTGCACGCCCGGGATCGAACCTGGGCCGCCAGTAGCGGAGTGTGTGCACTTAACCGCTAAGCCACGGGGCCTGCCCTAATGGTGTCTTGATGGACAGTTTTAGAATTTTGTTGCCGTTTCAAAAAATAAATAAATTAGTAGTTTCTTATTTAAAAAATCCCATTATTCCCAGTACTTTTGAAGCTTTTCTTTAGAAAATAATCTCGAAACCATTGAGAAGCAACAAAATGAAGTCAGTCTCATTAATTTAGAGTTTCATCTCATCTGTGACCTCAGATATTTTGATTCAACTTATTCACCATATTAACTCCTGTGTTCTAAAAGAAATTACAACAGAGTGCCAAGTTTCCTATACCTATATATAGATATTAAAATAAAAGCATCAAGTCATGAGTCTAAGAGGTTAGGTGAACCTCACAATCCAGAGGCACATCTCAAGAGCTCATGTAAATCAGAATTCGGGAAGACTTTATGAGTAAGATGCAGGAATCTAAACCAGGAAAATTTACCAACGAGATAATGAAGATGACCCGAGTTCAGAAAAAAGAGTTAGTACACCTCTAATATTATCCATGCTTACTGCTATCCATGTCGGGTATTTTGTTTTTTGATGGGGAAGATTGTCCCTGAGCTAACATCTGTAGCCAGTCTTTCTCTATTTTGTGTATGGGACGCTGCCACAGCATGGCTTGACCAGCAGTGTGTAGGTCTGTGCCAAAGAGGAACACGCAAATTTAACCACTGCACCACCAGGCCGGCCCCCATGCTGTTTTTTATATTGTGGAGCCTATCTACTTGAATTGCTCTCCATCTTTGATTATACAAATGCTTTCCCTTATTCATGGGTGACTGAAGTGTCATTGCTCCTCCAAGGAGCCTGATGCAGACTCTTAAGACACTTATGCTTTCTTTGATTACGTGCTGCAATTGGTATGCCATCATATAATAAATGTTGCCTAAAAATTATCATGTGTTAATTGACTTTTCACAATTAAATTTGGTGTTGTTCTGTTTTACAAAACCTCATAGTATGGAGCTCAGAAGTAGGCACATGGTAGATATAATAAAAATAATAACAGATTCAACGTATAGAGAAGCAGTTGAAAGCAATGACTCTGCGGCCAAATTCCCTTGGTTTAAATTCCACCCTTATCATGTTTGAGGTGTTACTTAACCTCTCTGTGGTTAGTTCTTTTATCAGCAAAAACGAGAGTAACCTTTCAGGTTTGTTGTGGTGATTAGTGAGCTAATATATTCAAGATCTTATGCCAGTGTCAGGAATATAATAAGTTTTTAATAAATGGTAGCTATTATTATTCAACAACATTTGTGTTGATGATCTTTTCATGATGCCAAAACTTATTGCTTACTTCATATATGAAAACAGTCAATTACTAGGTGATTTATCTTTAGGGTTCTGAGATATAAATTACAACTATCTGAATAATAATTTTGTTATAAATAGTAAATGATAAAACATCCAAATAATGACCTGACATTTTGGTTCAGATACACTTCACCTCAAGATAATCTAAACTGATTTTCTCAATAAGTCCTCTTTATTTAAACAATATTGGTTTTATTTGAGTTTTATGAACCTCTTCCCTGTCGTTTGTATACAGTGGTTAGGACTGGTGTCTTACACTCGGGTATCAGTGATCTGTTGCCAGATTGCCCTTGTAGAGCACAGAATTGAATTGTTATATTTAGTGAGTCATTGAATCAGCAGTGCTCTTGGGGAGAGGGCAATTACTGACATATAATGTATACCTTCATCATCCATGGGATAATTAGAGGCAGGTTCATTGTGGTCTCAGATATGAATTACCCAGGGACTCACATCTGATCTCACACTTAGGGAAGCTCTTATACCTTTGATCTTAGATTTGCATACCCATCCACAGAGCAACCAGTGCAGAAGACAAGAGTTGATGGCATGGAAATGTACAATTTCTTTGTGCCTTGTTAAACCCATGAGCAGGGTAAGCAGAATATAAAGTTAAAATCAGATTATCTGAAGGAACATATGCAGCAGTTGGATATTACATGCAGAATTTTAGGAATCAAGGCATACTTTAATCCAGCGTGTGTGTGTGTTTGCTGTTAGTTTTCCAAACCAGATTCCCTTAACTGAAGGAGGAGGAAAAAACACTTTTTTCAAATAACTATCCATGAATCATCTACATATAATCAGAAGACTAAAAAATGATGCAAAATTGGGAAGAGGTGCTAATCAATACCTAAGAGATGTACTGTGTAGTATGGTTGCTTGAGCAACCCAAATAATTGACAGAAAGACATAAAACACTGCTTTGTGTTTGGCTGGAACCAAAAGAAACCAAAAGAAGAGAAAAGACATTTGTGGTTGGAGGATAATAACTTTCCTAGGCTATATAGAAAAATAATATAATTTTACATAATATATAGTGGCCTCTGTCTAAATTTAGAATGCACAGTGGGCACTATTTTGACAAAATTGGAATGTGTGACTACGACCTGTTCTGAGGTAGCTGACTTACTTTTCATTTGTGTTAAGCCTTTTAAAGAAATCTAATATGTAATATGTATATATCTATTTTTACTTGTATTGATATTAAAATAAAACTCTGGAAGCATACACAGAAATAATGGAGCTTCTGTATGAAGAAGACTGGTAACTTATTCCAAGGCGGGCAAGAAGGAATTGGTTTTTCTTTCTTGCTGTATAATGTTTCAGTTTTAATAATTTTGAAGCACTTGAATGCAGTCAGAAATTACAAGTAAAAACGATAGAAAAAGTTCATTGTCTGTCTTTTCCTCGTGGTCACTTCCTTTTTAGCCAGTCTTCTGCCTCACTCTAGTTGCATTAACAATAACACAATTTTTCCCGATATAACGTTTTAGTACTCTAGACTTTCCTTTAATCTTCTAGATTCTCCTAAGATTCAGATATCCACAACTACAGTATATAGCAGAACTCAGGGACAACTCCATCAATGGCTCATCATAGTCCAAGACACAACAGACGAGGTAGTAGCCCAGTTTACTTGTTATCCTTTCATCTATTTATATTCTTCAAATTCCTCTCTTTTGTTTTTTTCCCTCTTTACATCAATATCAAACTTCTCAAGTGAGAAAAACCCATTGGGAGTGTCTCATCAACATTTAATAAAGCATCCACAACAAGCGGTCTCAAACCACATCAAGGTGTGTAGGTCCTTATTAATGCCCAGACTTTTGCTTTTGGTTCAGATATCAACCCACGGAACAGTAAATTGTGGCCGTCATAGTATGGTCATATTGCATCAGACATGCCATGCTCACACAGAGAAATTCAGCTGTGAATATTTTTCCAGATTGGAGCTCTGGACATAGCAAAACCTTAGAGTTCCTGTGAATGTCAGTTACTTACACAAGCATCAAACTTACCTCACACAGTCTATATTAATTTTGCCACAGCTTGGGTGGCTACATCATGTGTACTGATACAAGCTATTACACGGATGAACCTTGAAAATATTACGCTAAGTGAAAAAAGTAAAGAAATTCCACATATTATATGATTCTATTTATATGAAATGTCCAAAATAAGCAAATTTATAGAGGCAGAGAGTAGGTTCGTGGTTCCTAAGGGCCTGGCCTTGGTGGATGGGCCTGGGATGACTGCTAATGGGTATGGAGTTGCTTTTTACATTTATCTAAAATTAGATTGTGTGGCGAGTGTTACATCATCCTGTAAATATACTAATACACATTGAACTATATAATTTAAATGGGTGAACTGTAGAATATACTAATTATACCTCAATAAAGCTGTTAAAAAATAGAATGGGCACTGTGACTCAGACTAGAGTTGTCAAATTACTATACATCTCCATAAATCTTTATTTAAATCCATAAATTATTATATTAATTAATTAATAATTAATTATTCTACATCTCCACAAATCTTCATCTCTAAAATGGGGGCAATATTCTTCTTCAATTAACTATACAAATAAATGGTAAAGATACTTATAGAACACTGAGAAGGGTATCTAGGATATAACACTCAATAATTATGAATTATCATAGACATCTATCAACCTCTGGGTATGAGGTCCCATATTTGAAAGTTTCTATAGAAAGAAAAAAAACTGTGACATAAAAATGTCATACTCATATTTGAATGAGCTGTTGGCAGAGTATAACACATAAAAGTGGCAAAAGTGAGGATGTTAGGGTCTCTACTTGCAATTCCATTGTACTATGCAACATTTTCTGAGCGTTTGTTCATCTAAATAGGATGAGATGGAAATGCAGGGGCCAAAGAGTCAGCCATATCCAAGACTTTAAATTTTATCCTAAGGGCAAAAATCATCTGAGAAGGAACATATTTCAGAGAAATATTTTCTGTGGCCAAGATCTGCTGTAAACACTATTTAATTAATCAAATAAGGTAGAGAAAATGGGTTCATTGACAAAATGATATAAATAAATCTGAGTTGCTATGAGAATATAGAAAATGTTTTATATGAGGAGGAAGCCTGTTCAGAGGTTTAAAAAAACTGTTAAGCAAATGCATAGATGTGTATTGTATGTTTATTTCTGCAAAGTAAATATATGCAAATTGATTCAAATACATTACGTGTTTTAAAAGATCTGTAAAATTGACCTAATAATTAACTAAAAGAGCCTTAAGATGTGCTTAAATTTGAGTTGAAGATTTAAATCAGTTCGTGCAATTCCAGCTAAATAGTAAATCATTTGTGGCACTTCCAAAACCAAATAACCATGCCAAATCTAGTAAATCAGAATTTCTAGGGGGCAGCCCTGTGGTGTAGCAGTTAAGTGCACGTGCTCCACTGCTGGGGGCACGGGTTCGGATCCAGCGCAGGTACCGACGCACCACTTGTCAGGCCATGCTGTGGCAGTGTCCCATATAAAGTGCAGGAAGATCAGCACGAATGTTAGCTCACGGCCAGTATTCCTCAACAAAAAGAGGAGGATTGGCATGGATGTTAGCTCAGGGGTGATCTTCCTCACCAAAAAAAAAAAACAAAAGAAGAATTTCTAGGGATTGGTCATGGATATAGGAATTTTATTTTTCAGTTTTTTTTTTTTAATTTTTAAGTTCTCCAAATGATCCTTAAATAAACCAGGTTTAAGAACCACTGATTTAAGTAATCCCAAATGGTGGAGTGATTTTATATAAAGGTAAATTAACAAAAATTGGTAAAAATGGAAGTTATGATGGCTTACTATTAAACACATTGCCCATAATTTAAGAAAATATTTTCATTTACTAAAAATAATATTTCAGAATTAGAATGAATGTAAATAAATGAATAAATATTTCATGTATGTTTATTTTAAGCCAATTAATTAAAAAATATCATATTAATTTAAATATTACAATTTCTTGACTAACAAGAGAAAATTGGGATCTTTGGGAACATTCACATCATTTTGATATTGATAATGAGGTCAAAAATTAGCAAACTCTAATAAAGTTACCAATTATGTGGAAAAATATAGCATTAATAAAATGCACTGGAGGAAATGGTGAATGCTAATATACTGGTTTATGTTGCATCCTATTAAATATGTGGAAATTTAGTAGCCACTGTTTTGTGCTTATCATTAAAGATTATTTTATTGGCAAGTGACAGAAACCAACTCAAATAGCTTTAACAAAAAGGAATTTTATCTTAAGTACTGAATACCCACGTAGCTCACAGGGTCCAAGAAATAACTCAGGTTCTACCTGTGGGAGTTTTTTTGGGGGGGAGGCTACATATCCATTTCTCATTTTTGGCTTCATTTTGCCAACAAGTTCTCCCTCTAAATGATTCAAAGTGTAGTTTTACAACATCAGCAGAAAGAAGAAAGATTCTTTCTCCCAGTGTTTATATAGTAGTTCTGGTTTTTTTTTTTTTTTTTTGGCTGGTACTTGGTTATTTGTCCATCCCTCAAGAAGATAGGTTTGATATATGGATAGACTTGAGCCACATGCCCATTGCTGTGTGTTTTCTGTAACTAGAATAAAGAGGTAAGGAAAATTTATATGCAGAGGAAAAAATAAGCTACCACAGTTCACCCTATGATGATTAAGAAAATAGTATAAGTATCAAGGTAACCATCTCTCCATTTTATCAATAATCCATCTTGAAAAATCAATGCCCATTTCTTCCTTTTTGAATTATGTTACTATAAACAATAAATCTGTATTTCCCCTCAAGGCTCACCAATGTTGAGTGCTACACAATATTAAATTTATTTTATATTTTGCGGTGTCAAATAGAAACTACTAATGAGTTAGTTAGATAACAGTAAGTCTTCTGTTCCCTTAAATCAGTAGTTTTCAAACTTGCTTCTAACAATGTGTTGATGAGGATGCTGATCTGGAGGTCACACTTTAGTAACTGATATCCCTGCAATCTATAAATTATACAAATATATTAAGAAATGGTTCCATTCATAAATTTTTTTCAACCTTATGAACATCAAGATTATCAGAAAATATGTAAGAATAATTTATGATGAACAAATAGTGATAAAAATCTTATAGAAGATCACACAGCATTCATGAAATATTGACAGTTAGGTCAAGGTGTGATAAGTAAAATAAAAGCCTACTCAAACTGGCCTCGACAAAAACTGACTGTATTGATTCAAGTAATGAAAAAGTCCAAGGATAGTGCTGGCTTCAGTCAAGACTAAATACAATGACTCAAATAATGTCACCAAGGTCATAGCGCTTTATTTTTCTATACTTTTGTTCTGCAGGTTTCATTCTCGGGTTATGATGAGTGCCTTTCTCCCGCCCAACCAACACTGACAGCTCCAGGCACTCGGCTAGTGGTCCAAGAGTGGTGCAGGCCACAGTCTCTCATTCTTAAACCATAGCACGCAAGAGAATAGAACATTTATTTTCCACTGGCTGTAGCAATATCTGCTCATGCCTCATTGGCTCTGCTTAGCTGTCATGCCCATCCACTGAGGCTAACAGGATGGAATACACCAATTCACTTAAGGAAATCAAAGGCCACTTCTGTAGCCAACGGTGGCAATAATTCTCCCCAAACATAGTGAGTCAAGAGTCAGAGTTGCTTCCTCTAAAAGAAAATCGAGATACCAGTTGATCAAAAGAAGTGTGACTAGTGTAACTAAAGACTGAGGAGGAAAGGAACAAATGCCTACCATGCTAGTTAATCAGTATCAGATATCTAATCTTTATGATTAGATTTATGTAATCCTATACACAAATGAATACATTCTAACATATTGTTATACAGGAAAAGGGGGAAAAAAACAAGTTTTATGTTGGTAAATTAAATTGGCGATTACCTTCTATTTTTATTAGTTATCATTAGAGGAATCATTCTCAAACTTTAGTGAGTTTCATGAATAACCTTGTATAATAATATACAAGGTTATATTTATAAAAGGAATAACCTTTTGTAAATATGCAGATTTTTGGTTTCTACATCCAAAGGTTCTTATGCACAAAAAATATAGTGGTTCTTCATTTCTTCATTTTCAACAAACACCGCAAGTTACTCTTCTGTTCAATTGATCCCCCTAACATAATGTGCTAGAATTTTTTTTTCCCTGTAATTTAGCATATTCACAGGTTTTAGAAATTAGGGCATAGTCATTTTTTTTTTAATTTTTTTGGGGGTGTCATCTTCAATCTACCACACATCGAATGTTGTTATTAACTGAATCTCTATGCTTCATTTCTCAATAATGGTTTTGTTAACTCTATAAATGTAAATTTGAGGTTTATTGTTAAGTCAGAAGCTGAAGATTTTATTACTTGCAAGCTAACAGGTACCCTGTCACAGTACTATATATATATATATTCTGTTTTATATATAAAGAATATATATATATTCTGTTATATGTAGAGAGAATATATATACTCTGTTCCCTATATATCCTCTGTATATATATTTTCTGTTAACAAATATACACATATATATATGTGTCTGTTGCAGAAAGACACAAAATTCTTGGAACAGAGAAATAGGCCTCATAGCTAAAACAGCAGCCAGAACTACATCTTGCTCTGATGCTGGTTGGACGTTACCTGTGCACACAGTGAGCTGTACCACAGAAGAGTGGAAAGACAGGACTTGATCCTTAACACCATCGGATGCCTCCAGGAGTAGGTCTCTAAATCTCTCTGGAGAACACACTAACTCTTGCTTCCAAGACATATCTGCTATTCAAACATGTCCTCTGCTCAGAAGGCCCAGATCATGCCAAAACATCCTAAATGCACAGAAGATTTGTTTCCCAACATTGATATTCTCATTTTAATAATTCTCCATATGAGTTGAAACCAGATTATTCAAAACTTCGAATACAAATAAAACTTTGTGAGGAAGTGTTTTCTCTTTGATAAAATATAGATAAGCTTAAAGGTAGACAACTGTCATTTATTTGAACATCATGATTCGTAATTCAATATATATATTAGACATTATAAATCAGACTATCTGTAGCTACATTCTGTATAACAAAGTTAAGAATGGATCACATATTGCCATTTTCACTATGTGGCAGTGAAAAGAAGAGTGACATAAGTTAGTGATAATGTCAACCAAAACTCAGGATGTTTGAATTTGCCAGGACTTTTTGACCTGGATAATTATTAAATCTTCAAATCCTCAACTACCTCTTTTGGAAAATTACTTTATAATATATAAGGGAACTTCCATTTTTGTGATTCAGTTATGAAGCATCAAGTAAAAAATGTTTATTTAAAGAAGTGTGTTTTTTATACTATGTATATCAAAATTTATTCTTTAAAAATTATCCATAAAGATACTCATGCCTATTTTTAGGTGGTGTCTCATCTCTTATAAGATGTGAAATCAAAAGTAAGTAATTTCTAATCTTTGCATCCTGAGAATAAAAATATTTTCAACCTATTGTAAGGTGATTTCTTACGTCTTCTTTTATACTGTCAAAATCAAGTATAAAGATTTTAACATTGAATTTACTCTCAACAATATCTCAATTGTTTCCCCTCTGTGATCACTAAGTTGTTGCTTTATCTAAGGATTTTATCATTATCTACAAAAAAAAATCCTACTTTTTTATGGAGTTTAGAAATATTGTTTCTTTCATTTTAATTGAGCAGACTCAAATTCTTATTATTTTTGACACATCGTTTTCATTCCCTTTAAAAAGTAGGTATAATGGTTGCTACTGCAAAAACTTGGGCCAAATGAACAATAAACTACAGTAAAATAACAGAAGGAACCAGCGGCTTCTCACATTTAAATATCCTCTTTATTCCACACGTTGAAATGGCATCTCATTTTTCAGTGACTCCCAGAACAGCAGGCATATACAACTCCATCAAAGCACATGAATCAATAGACTAAACCAGTTACACTGTAGCAGTTTATACATAAAAACCACTTGTCTATTTCTTTGTGCAATATCACCAGAATCAATATATCCCCCAACCTAGAGCTATTCCCCAAGCTACCCTTTCATGTTACATATTCAAACAGCTGTAAACAAATTAATAAATTGCTCTGGACTTTTGTTTTCTCTCCTCCTGAATTTTAATTGATTCAGATCACTGGAAAATGCACGCAAGCTTGTTATCTTGGCTTTTTTCCCGTTTGTGGCACCAAGACGAAGACAGTGAATAAGAGCTTCAACCTCACACTTCACTAACCACTTGTAGTTTTGATGTTAACCTCAGGGAGAGTTCTTCTGTTAAACATTTAGTGTGTAATTTTCTTCCATCACTGAAACACAAAGCTGAAGAATTTTCTTATCTAGACCATAGTGATGAGCCCTATAATGCCACTGAAGCACAAAATGTGCAGATGCCATTAGAAGGCATCCAATCTATGCCAGCTAATAAAGTGGGGATTAGATAACTGACATCTGCATGAGCTAGACTACGCAAGAACAGTTAATTACTAAATCTCTTACTTGCACGTTATATTAAGGAAATTATCCTGTTGAATTTCTTCTTCTTCTTCTTTCTTTATTTATTTTTCTTTACTGGCGGTGTGTTTCATGCCCTTATAATGAAACAGTATTATTTAAGTTTGGAATATTATACCTAGAGAAAAATTCCCCCCACCCAACAGTTTAATTGTGTTTAATCTTTTGTTGTTGTTAAAAATAATTAAGTTGGCGGCTGGCCCGGTGGCTCAAGCGGTTGGGTGCGCACGCTCTGCTGAGTTGGCCCAGGGTTCGCCGGTTCGGATCCCGGGCGCGCACCGACGCACTGCTCGTTAAGCCATGCTGTGGCAGCGTCCCATACAAAGTAGAGGAAGATAGGCACGGATGTTAGCTCGGGGCCAATCTTCCTCAGAAAAAAGAGGAGGATTGGCATCAGATGTTAGCTCAGGGCCGATCTTCCTCACAAAAAATACAATAATAATAATAATTAAGTTGATTTCAGATGAGGCTTGTATTTGATGGAATCCTAAATATAAAATTATAAATATTGTGTGGTGGTAAACAAGAATGCATAAATGGTACAGGATTTGGAATTTAGATGCAACATAGCTATTAACTTGGCCATATTATGTTACTGGTGTTTGCCACAGATTGTTCAACTGTTAAGTGTTGATAATGATACATACCTCTTATGGTTATTTTCAAGTTTGAAGTTAAAATGTTGTAAAGTATTTAGCATAATATTCAATAAAACATTTTTTCTCTATATCCTCAGTTCACCACATTTATTTGCTCAGGTAATTGAAAGAGTTAGCTCTTTTGTGACAAGCATTGATTGGATAGGAATCTCAGGAAAATTGTCAGACAGGGTCACACAAGGTCCAATGAAAACGACTTTAGTCACTTCTCCATTTGTGTTCAGAAATACAATATAGCATGTCTCATGACATACTATGTCTCATGACAAAAGTATAAATGTAAATATTGATTCGCCTATGACCTCAATAATTTCTACCTTTGGGTTTACATTTGAGAGGGAATGGCAGGGTTGTAAACCGGTGACACAAGTACTCAAAAAAAGCAAATATAATTGTCCTCCCACTTTTTAAACGCTTAAAAAAGAAGGTGCAATGGACTGAATGTTTGTGACCCCTCCAAAGTCATTTATATAAATCCTAACCCCCAATGTGATGGTGTTAGGAGGTGGGGCCTTTGGGAGGTAATTAGTTTGTGAGGGCGGAACCCTCTCTAATGGGATCACTGCTCTTATAAAAGAGACCCCAGAGAGATCTCTCACCCCTTTTTCACCCCATATGAGGGCATAGAAAGAAAACGGCTGTCCATGAACCAGGAAGTGGGCTCTCACCAGACATCAAATCTGCTGGTACCTTCCTCTTGGCCTTCCCAGTCCAGAACTGTGAGAAATAAATATTTGTTGTTTAAGCCACCCAGTCTATGGTATTTTTGTTAGAGTAGCCCGAACAGACTAAGACAGATGGGTTGCCAAAATAAAACCTCAAGAGTAACTGTACTGGTGTCCTCTTGCTGCTGCAGTAAATTGCTAAACTTAGCTGCTTAAAATAACAGAAATTCATTATCTCACAGTTCTGTATAGCAGAAGTCTGACACTGGTCTCGCTGGGTTAAAATCATGATGTTGGCAAGAATGCTTTCTCTACTATAGGCTCCAGGGAAAAATATAACTCCAAACTCCTTCAGGTTGTTGGCTGAATTCAGTTCCTTGTGGTTATAGGACAGAGGTCCCCATTTCGTTGCTGGCTGTTAGCCAGTGGTTAATCTTTGGTTGTAGGCTGCTGAGTATAGGTTATACTCACGTTTCCCATTAGCTCCTAGAGGTCACTCTCCAGTTCTTGCATGTAGGGCCCTAGGCCATTAAACCAAGTCCCTCTCATGCTTTGGATCTCTATGACTTCTGCTTCATGTCTGACTCCAGCTGGAGAGAGTTCTGTGCATTTAAGGGCTCAAAAGATTAGGTTGGGCCCACTTAGATAAACCAGGATAATCTCCTTATTTTAAAGTTAATCTCCTTAACCACATCTGCAAAGTCCCTTTTGCTATATAACATAACGTATTTACAGGTTTTGAGGATTGAGGTGTGTATGTCTTTGGGGGGCTTTATTCAACTTATTTCAGTAACCGTGTTTCAAATTGGCTTTGTATTCCACAGTGTCATAATAATAATTCTTTTCTGTTATATCAGACTTTGTTCAAATCTAGATCCTTTCTTTTGCCATCTGGTAAATAAGGAAGCATGGCTCAACTTTTTGAATCTTCTTTCTTTGGGCAGTGGAGGTGAACATAGCACTTGGCATACATAGTGGATGGGAATAAGCGAGGAAGTGTATTGCCCTCTCACAGTACCTGGCATGCAGTAGGTGCCCAGAAATTGTTCTCTACTTTGCTTTACCTTTTCTTGGGGCAGCCATTCTCTCCACATTTTCAGTTTTGGAGTAACAAAACCCCTTGTTAAATTCAAAAATCTGTGAAGTAGATACTATTTCTGCCTACTTTTCAAGGTTATTCTGCTAAGAAAAAATACAGCAGAGGTTACTAATTCTAAAATCTGTGCTATTTTCATTAAACCACAAGGCACTTCACTGCCCTGAATGGAAATCAACTGATGTTTGATGTTATAATCTGATTCCTGCAAGTATATTTCACATGCTTTTCAACTATAGGTAAAAAATGTAATATTTCTCAGCTTGGAGCTGTCTGGAAACTGACCAATAACTTTAAAGTGATGAAATAAAAAAAGTGCCAACAATACTATACCTGGCAAGGCTGTCCTTCAGAAGTGAAGGAGAATTAGACTCCCAAATGAAAGTTGTAGGAATTCATCATCACTATACCTGCCTTACAAGAAATGCTAAGAGAGTTCTTCAAGTTGAAACAGAAGTACTCTAACAAATGACATGAAAACATGTAAAAGTATAAAACTCCCTAAAAAGGTAAGAATATAGTCAAAATCAGAATACTCTAATACTGTAACGGTTATGAGAAAATCATTATAAATTATAGTATAAAAGTTAAAAGACAAAAGTATCAAAAGTAACTTTAGCTACAGTAATTTGTTAAAGGATATAAAATATACAAAAGATGTAAATTATGACAGCAATAACATAAAATTTGGGGGGAGGAGAAGTTAAAGTATAGTTTTTGTATGAAGTCAAAGTTAAGTTGTTATCTGCTTAAAAGAGACTGTTACAACTATAGGATGTTTTATGTAAGTGTTATAGCAACCACTAAGAAAAAACCTGTATAGATATACAAACAATAAAGAGAAAAGCATCAAACTATACCACTACAGAATATCATCAAATCACAGAGGAAGGCAGCAAGAGAGGAAGAAAGGAAAAAGGAATTACAAAATAATCACAAAACAGTTAACAAAATAGCAATAGTAAATCCTTAACTATCAATAATTACTTTAAGTGTAAAGGGATCAAATTTTACAATCAAAAGAATGGCTAAATGGATAGAAAAATGAGATCCAGCTGTATGCTACCTACAAGAAACTCACTTTAGATTTGAGGACACACGTACGCTGAAAGTGAAGGATGAAAAATGATACTGAATGCAAATGGTAAACAAAAGAGACCAGAGGTGGCTATACTTATATCAGACAGAATAGAATTTAAGTCAGAAACTGTCACAAGAGAAAAAGAACGTTATTATATAATGACAGCAGGGTCAGGTCATCAACAGGATATAACAATTATAAACATGTATGCACACAACATTGGAGCACTTAAATGTATAAGGAAAATATTAGCATAACTGAAGAGAGAAATAAACAGTAATTAAATAATAGTATGGAACTCTAATACCCCATTCTCAACAATGGCTAGTTCATCCAGACAGAAGATCAATAGCAGCAATATACACATTCTTTTCAAGTGCACATGGAACATTCTCCAGGATCCATCATACGTTAGGGCACAAAACAAGTCTTAACAAATTTAGAAGATTAAAATCATTTAAGTTTATTTTCCAACCACAATGGTATGAAACTAGAAATCAACAACAGGAGAAAATTGGAAAATTCACAAATATGTGGAAATTAAATAACACACTCCTGCACAACTTTGACCAATTTATTGGTCAAAGAAGAAATCAAAATACATCTTGAGACAAATGAAAATGGAAACACAACATACCAAAACTTAAGGGATGCATCAAAAACAGTTCTAAGAGGGAAGTTTATAGCAACAAACCCATACATTAAGTAAAAAGAAGAATCTCTAATAAACAACCTAACTTTACACCTCAAGGAACTAGAAAAAGAACAAACTAAGCCTAAAATTATCAGAAGGATGGAAATTATAATAAAGATTAAAGCTGAAATAAGTGAAATAGAGACTAGGAAAACAATAGGAAAAAAAATGAACTAAAACAAGTGTTGGTTTTTTGAAAAGATAAACAAATTGACAAATACTGAACTAGAATACCTAAGAAAAAAAGAGAGAAGCACTTGGCATATGTAGTGGATGGGAATAAGTGAGGAAGTGTATTGCCCTCTCACAGTACCTGGCATGCAGTAGGTGCCCAGAAATTGTTCTCTACTTTGCTTTACCTTTTCTTGGGGCAACCATTCTCTCCACATTTTTAGTTTTGGAGTAACAAAAACCCCTGTTAAATTAAAATCGGAAAAGAAAAGGAGACATTGCAACTAATGTCACAGAAACAAAAAGATTCATAAGAAACAACTATATATACTTATATACCAACAAATTGGATAAAAAGAAATAGATAAATTCCTAGAAATGTACAACCTACCAATATTGAATCCTGAAGACATAGAAAATCTTAACAGATCAATAATGAAGAAAGGGATTGAATCAGTAATCAAAAATCTCCCAAGAAAGAAAAGCTCAGGGCTCGATGGCTTCATTGGTGAATTCTATCACTCATTTAAAGAAGAATTAATGCAAATCTTCTCAAACTCATCCTAAAAGTTGAAGACTAGGGAAGACTTCCAAACTCGTTTTATGAGGACAGCATTATCCTCATAACAAAACCAGGGAAGGGCAGTAGAAGAAGAAAAATTTACAGGCCAATATCCCTGATGAACAGAGGTGCACATATCCTCCACTAAATATTAGCAAACTGAATTCAACAGCACATTAAAGAGATCATACAACATCTTCAAGCGGGATTTATATTCCAGGAATGCAAGGATGGTTCGACACACACAAATCAATCAATGTGATACACCACATTAATAAAATGAAGGAGAAAAAAATATGATCATTTTAATAGATGCAGAAAAATCATTTGACTAAATTTAACATCTTTCGTGGTAAAAACTCTCAACAAATTAGGCATAGAAATAATGTACCTCAACATAATAAAGGCCATTCTATGACAAGCCAACAGCTAACATCATACTCAGTGGTGACAATCGGAAAGCTTTGCCTCTAAGGTTAGGAACAAGACACAGATGCCTACTCTTACTGTTTCTATTTGGTAGAGTACTGAAAGTCCTACACAGAACGATTATGCAAGAAAAAGAAATAAAAAGCATCCAGAGTGGAAAGAAAGATGTAAAATTGTCTCTGTTTGCAGATGACATGATCTCATATACAGAAAACTCTAAAGATTCCACCAAAAAGCTGTTAGAACTAATAAACAAATTCAGTAAAGTTACAGGATTCAAAAATCAACACAAAAATCAGCAGTGTTTCTATACATTAACAATGAACTATCATAAAAAGTAATTAAGGAAATAATCCCACCTACAATAGCATAAAAAATACTTATAAATAAATTTAACCAAGTAGGTGAAAGGTCTGTATACTGAAAAAACATAAAATGATGAAAAAATTGAGGAAGATACAAATAAATGGAAAGATATTCCATGTTCATGTATTGAAAGAATTAATATTGTTAAACTGTCCATACTGCCCAAAGCAATCTACAGATTTGAGGCAATCTTTATCAAAATTCCAATTGCAATTTTCAGAAAAACAGAAAAAGCAATTCTAAAACTTGTATGGAACCACTAAAGACCCCAAATAGCCAAAGAAATCTTGAACAAAAGGAACAAACCTCAGGCCATTGCACTACCTAATTTCAAGTACACTACAAAGCTATAGTAATTAAAACAGCATGGTACTGGCATAAAAGCAGACATATAGACCAGTTGGACATAATAGAAAGCCCAGAGATAAATCCATGCATTTACAGTCAGTTGATCTTCAACAAAGGTGCCATGAACACACAATGAGAAAGCTGGATATCCTCTTGCAGAAGAATGAAATTGGACCCTTGTCTCACACTATATACAACAATCAACTCAAAATGGGTTAAAAACTTAAGCAGAAGACCAGAAACCATAAACCTCCCAGAAGAAAGCACAAGGAAAAAGCTTTTTCACATTGGTCTGGGCAATGCATTTTTGGATATGACCCCAAAAGCACAAGCAACAAAAGCAAAATACAGACAAATGAGATTGCACCAACCTAAAGCTTCTGCAAAGCAAAGAGAACAACCAATAGAGTGAAGAGACAACCTTGGGAATGGGAGAAAATATTTGCAAAATATAAATCTAATAAGGCTATCCAAAAATATGTATAAAGAACTCAAACAACTCAATAGGAAGAAAATAAAAACAAGATTAAAAAAATAGGCGAAAGACCTGAATAGATATTTCTCAAAAGAAGACACTGGCTAATAGGTGTATGAAAAGGTACTCAATATCACTAATCGTAAGGGAAATGAAAATCTAAACCACAATAAGCTATCACCTCGCACCTGTTAGAACGGCTATTATCAAAAATACAAAAGGTAACAGGTGTTGGTGAAGATGTAGAGAAAAGGAAACCCTTGAACACTGTTGGTAGCTTTCTAGACCAGCTTGCATTGTATAAAAACATTCTCATCAGTGCAGTATCATGTATCAATTAAAATAAATCTTTACAGCAGAGATTTAAATCTCATATAGCTTAAGGTGCACAGAGAAGGCAGTGGTGTCAAGTATCTCCCGGTATTTCTCTTTCACCCAAGATTTCAAAATAATAGATTTTTTAGATACTAAGTATTCTTGCCTTCAGGATGGATTTGACCTCTGGGTGTTGTATACTATGTTATGTCATAAACATAAATTCCTTTCATCCCCACAAGAAGGCTTACCGGAGTAGGGTTTGGTTTCAATTTAAATAGAAAGATTTGATGTTCAATACAGTCTGTGGCAAGAGTTAAGAACTTTTACAGAGCTTCCCCCTGCCCCAGTTTTGCAAATCTGTTAGTACTTCTCTATCAGAATAAGGACGGTTCTGTAATGGGTCCTTTTCCCCTCAGCTTGTTACATTACAAAAGGCTTTCTTCTAATTGGCTGTTTCTCCCTTAAACTCAGTCCTAGACTTGAGGATTAAAATTACTTTTTGTTCAAACATTTTATCTTACTTAGGGAGACAGGTATAATAAATCAAACATTCTTCTCAGTAGGTATGATAATCAGTATAAAATTACTTGGGCTTCATAATATGTTTTATGCTGAAACCTACTCCCTATCTAAACTGTAAACATGTCAAATGCTTTTTGTTTTGCTTTTCAAAACACAGAACTTAAAATATTATATGAATAAAATCATTTTCATAGGAGATTGACATTTTGTTTAACTATACCAATTTGCTTGTTGAGTTCATTACAAACAAAGTATCTTAAAAATACCAAAAAATTAACATTGAGATATTCAATCTAGACACTGGAGAAAGGGAAAAGATTTTCATTTGATGAATACTTACTTTAATCAGCTATTTCCTCATTTAAATCTCAAAGTAGTAGATGAAGTAGGTATAATTATTTCTCTTTTACAGATGAGAAAACTGAAGGACTGTGTGATTCCTTTGAGCCACTCATTGGAGATGTTATAACTGTTCAATGGTGGGACCAAGTGTCTACCCAAGTCTGTTAAGCTACAAAGCGACAGTATAACTACGAAATGACATATGAAACAATACAACATAGTAATAAAGAATTTACTCCTTGGGGCCGGCCCCGTGGTGTAGGGGTTAAGTGCGCGCACTTCGCTGATGGCGGCCCTGGGTTCAGATCCCGGGTGCGCACCGACGCACCACTTGTCAGGCCATGCTGTGGCAGCGTCCCACATAAAGTAGAGGAAGATGGGCACGGATGTTAGCTCAGGGCCAGTCTTCCTCAGCAAAAAGAGGAGAATTGGCATGGATGTTAGCTCAGGGCTGATCTTCCTCGCAAAAAAAAAAAAAATCTAATTCTTTAATTTATACTCTGGCATCATCACATAGTTGAAGGTATCCTTGGAAAGTTAGTTAACCATCTTGTGTATCAGTTACAGTAAAATGTGGGTAATAGCGACGCATATCTCAAATAATTGTGAAGATAAATGAGATAAGGTAGAGTGCTTAGCAAATGGCCTCCCACAATTTTCTTAAGTTTAATATGTGTTTAATTTTCAAGTCCCATTCATTAAAACCATGCAGATTCAATGTAGGCATTTCTACAACTAAAATTCCTTTTCTAGTGAACGGCAGGAAGAGGAAAGGAGCACCAACATTTTGATGATTCACTGTTTTTAGAAGGTTTATGACATACGTGGAAACTAGAAATCAGATTTGATATTTCAGGCCATTTCAGGCCAATTCTATTTTCTTAAAAAAACAAAAACAAAACTTCAGAGAAATAAATGTGAGGAAGACATACCAATAATCTCTCTTCAAATGCCATTCCCAAGTCTTCCCTCTTCACTTCATCAAGAAATAATGTCAAAATTTTGCAGTTTTCATCCTAGAAACCAGAGAATCAATCTTGATATTTGTCATCCTGCATTTCCCACAACCATCAGTATATTTCACTGATTCTGCCTTCAAAATATCTCTTAGAGTTAGTCACTTTTTCCCGCCTCCACGGCCAACACACTAGTCTAAGCTCTCGTTATTGTTCAGGTAGACAATTTAAAAAGCTTTCTAACCATTCTTCCTACTAGATGCTTCTCTGCCCCTCTGCATTTCTGCCACACTATTCAAAGTATCATTTGGAAATATAAATCTGATCATATTACAACATGTTAAATATTATTCAATATATTACAATTACATTGACTATAAATCCCCAATTTTTTATCATGATGTATTATCAGACACAAACCTTGTGTGCCTTCTAAGAGTTCTTCAATATTGTGTCTCTCTTTCTTTGTTTCTCTCTCTCTCTCTTTCTTCTACAATGCATTACCCTACCATTTCATATCATTCCTTCACTTCTGTACTTGGATGAAACACCAAACCACGGGAATTTCAGAGCAGGATGACAAAACCTGGAAGTGGAGGGATGTGAGTGAGATCTCTGACCAATGGAAAATAAAAAATGGAAGAGATTTACACATATTAACTCCCCCACCCCTTTTTTCTCTCCACAGAACTATCCCAAGCGCAGTTTCCTTCTTAAAACCCCCCTGAGGAAGTCGCAGTTTCTGAGAAAACACATTTACTGAGAGGCCAGCTATGTCTCTTCTCAGCTCTTTGCAAAACATGGGCCAATGATGTAAATTATTGCATTTAATTTCTTTGCATTTTTCCTTTCTATTCACTTCTGTTTATTCTTCGGTCTTACAACACTGGGAGTGCAACTCACAAATAAGCTGTTAGCATTTTAATCCTTATCTCAGATTTTATGATTTGTGGGTGTGGGCTCAGGTACATATTGCATAAATGTCTGAAAGATGTGTTCCTGGCCTGACTCTATAACATTGTCTTCTGACATCCTGCACCTTGAAAATTAGGCTGCAGACAC
Organism: Ceratotherium simum simum; assembly: GCF_057802395.1. Classification (NCBI taxonomy): domain Eukaryota; kingdom Metazoa; phylum Chordata; class Mammalia; order Perissodactyla; family Rhinocerotidae; genus Ceratotherium; species Ceratotherium simum. The sequence continues at coordinate 10,929,975 of NC_141927.1, read as the reverse complement.
TCTGTTCCTCTTTTGTTTGCCAGAATACATCAAGTTCTTCCTTGCCTCAGGCCCATAGCAAAATTCCTCCTTTCCCTAAGACGCTCTTCCCTCACAAGCATTGCCTCTTGTCTTCCTTCCTTTTTCAGAAAAGCCTTGGCACACTATATAAAATAGACCTTTTACTCCATTCATCTTTTTAACAGCCTCCTGTTTATTTCCGTATATATTTTTTTACATTTTTAATTATGTTTATTTGCTTTGAAACTATTTTTAATCTTCACCAAGCTGTAAAATGCATGAGAGTAGGAACTATGTCTTTTTTCTATGTATGGTGTCTAGCCCCGACTGTGGTGTTCATTAGGTATAACTATTTTTTAATTAAATGGATAAAGTCCTATAATTAGTGGTTTGGTGTCTAATCTACCACATATAGAGAGAAGAAATATATTATTCCATATTCCGAGGCAAATCATGAATAATACTGACCAGAAAATCTGTGAATCCACTAGTTTCATAGTGTTTTAGAAGATGCAAATATGCCATGATGAGTACTGACTTTTTCCAAATGTTTCCTGATTAGAAATATTAAATGGGAATATTGCTTTCTTAAGAGTTATATGCTCAGTAGTACATGCTTCATAAAACTAAAACTTAAAAAAATTTTTTTACAAACTCTTGGTCCAATGCTTATTGTGACTTAAGGTTAATGTCATTTTATAAATGTTCACAACCAGACTTGTCATTATATCTAATCAAAACCCACTATTATTAATTACTTAAAGTCATCAAACTTTTAGGTAAATGTATAAGCAAGATTTAATGGGATTTTCCATTAACTCACCTCACCCATCAATAATACTTTCCTATGCCTTACCATTTGCATAAGTGAAAAGTTAACTTTGATGGATAAGAAGATAAGGTAATATATCTAGCAATTTATCTATATAGAGATACGTAAACTTGGGAAATTCTGAATTGAAGAGATAAAGAAATGTTTCTAAAGACATTACTGAAAAAATACACTATGTACAAGATAGATAAGTCAGTCTGGCCTCAGACTTAAGTGCACAATGAAATTTGAGCAGATAATGAAGTATTTTCTACTGAGTAATGAAGAGAAAATGCTGTAATCAAAAAAAGAATCAAAACCCATCAGTTGTCATTCAGTTGTGACACTTGCAATATATAAGTCCTGAAAAACATACCACTAACACAGCCTTCCAGGAAAAAATTACGTATGCATATATAAACATATATATGTGTATGTATACATTAAATGTGCTCTCAAAAACAAGAACTCAATAATGGGCAGTCATGGAGTTAAAGAACTATGTTTAACATGGAAATTACTTAACAATATTTCCCTATTGCATTTTTCTAAGCTCTTTTGATTGCCTAAGGGACAAAACTCAACTTCAGCTAAAACAAAACAAAAAAAGGGGATTGACAGGTGTAATTGAGATGTTTAGAACAGTCTGGGTAAAACCTACCTTGAGGTATAACTGAAATTCAGATATGTCTGAATTTCAATAGGTTTTGGAATATCCTTTCCAACTCTCAGCACAGAATTTATATTATTTTCAAGTATACAGGAAACGCTTAGCAAAACTGATCGTGTATTAGATCATAAACAGGCCTCAATAAAATTTCACAATTTATTACTTCAACACAATGGAATTAAACCAACAATCAATAATAAAAGTTAAAGACTGACGTCAGCAAGAAGATAGAATAAGCAAGTCTTACTGAAACTGTTCATGAAAATATTACCGATTGGATAAAATATGTAGTACAATAAAGCAAGATGTCTTGCTAATCAAGTTTGGGATATAAAGATTAAACAAACTTGAAACATTTTTTCTAGAGAAAGGTTTCCCAGAACAGGTAATAGACAAATATATATTGTTAATTTTCAAGTATGAATAATATGCAAATTTACTCAAAATTATTTGAGCCCAGAACTCTTCTTTCTAAAAATAATTATCATTCTATACATTAGTGTCCCATGGAATACAGCCTGGGCCATTTTGTTCTAGAGCTATTATTCCCAGTTGTTTTCTTTGTATTTTTGCAGTCTTGTCATAGGATCTGCACATGATTGGAAGAGAGAGAATAATAGGGAGGGTGTTTCTTAGGTGTCTCAAACCCTGCAAATCTTTTGCGTTTGGGATAGAGGGTGTGAAAATATATTTTTTAAAAATCTCATGATAAACTTATTTATCATAATTTGTTGTGGAACGTTGAGCTACGATTTAATGTAATCTTAGATACTCATAATTTGTATCTTCTACTCAGAGTAAACAGATTGACTTGATCCAAAATAAGTTTTAAATATCTCTGCTATTTAATATATTGGCATGTGTTAAAATACACAGTATTAATATTTAAGATATATATGAGACAAAAATGAATATAGAATAAACATTTTCAAAACTTGCATTTCATCATTGTAAATGAGAAGTGTAATAGGGAGGAATAATTGATACAATTCAAACACAACTGTGAACTCTTTACTGATCTCTTTGCAACAAAATAACCCTATGATCTCATTCTGAAAGTAACCATATGGAACTGACAGGTCAGCTGACTCTTAACATATTTTGAAATTTCCTGGAAGCTTAGTTAATCAGAGGCATGATTTCCAAATTACTCTTATAAGCTGACTGATCAAATCTCATGAGGTTGGAAAGATATTTTGGCAACAGTTTACTTTTAGGTAAATGAAATTGTTGTAGTATTTAAATCTCTGTACAAAATATAAAATGTTAAAATGAATTAAATCTTACCCCATCACTCAAATGTTCTAATTATTTAACTACATTTTTTGTTTGGTTTGTCTTAATACCAACATCTCTAGAAGTATACCACAATTTTCTTTCAGTGGGAAAATTCAATAGCAACTTACCAAAAAACATTGTACTGTCCACTACTCAGTTCAAATGTCACCCCCTTTATCATTCTAGTCTTGTCAGCATGGTCATTTGTTTCTTCCATTGCCCTCAGAATATGCCTGTATATCAAACTGCTATCTGTCTTTTTTTACAAGACTAAGAATTCCTCAATTAGCTTAATATCTAAAGGTATTATGTAATGCATATTTTAGAATATGTCGGAACAAATCCTATTGATTGAACAACATTAACGTTTATCTTCATAGACAATGAGCTTGCCTGAGCTGCTATGCCGTATAACACCACAGAATCTTTTAAACTTAGCTTTAGTTAGTAGACCAAAGACGAAAGGGGAGATTTTGAATACCACAAATTTCACTTCTACTTGTCATATGAGCAGGCCTGCTCCATAAAATGTAGAGAATTCCTACCCTGAAAAAGCAGTTGATTCTAGTCAGGTATGTTTTGGCTGGAATGCTCTCAAAAAATATATCCTTAAGCTATATAAATGCATATTTACTGGAAGGTGGTTAAGGCCATTGGCTCTGGAGCCAGGCTGCCTTATTACAAACTGCTCCACACACAGCAGTTTCCTCATCTGAAAAATGGGGTAATCAGTTTCTCACTCATGGGACTATTACGAGGAATGAGTATTTTCAAACACTCAGAAAAGTTCCTTCTAAAGTTTCTTCTGCCTTTCAGGGGAGAAGCAAACAGCTCCAATTCCTAGATTCCAAGAGGCACTTTCAAAATTGGGATGTGAGGGACTGGCCCCGTGACCTAGCGGTTAAGATCAGCAGGCACTGCTTCAGAGGCCCGGGTTCAGTTCTTGGGTGCGGACATACACCACCTGTCAATGGCCATGCTGTGGTGGTGACCCACATACAAAATAGAGGAAGATTGGCACAGATGCTAGCTCAGGGTGATTCTTCCTCAGCAAAAAATAAAAGAAATTGGGAAGTGAGAGAACAGGCATGGCCATTATTCTCCAGATACAGTTGCGAACTGAAGAGTAGATGTGAGGTAAAAGAAGCATTTTCCAGATGAACCTTTGAGAACCATCCACTTTCTCTTGCAAACTGAGATAGTTGGAGGCAGCATCCCTGAGGTTCTGTGGCCTTGGTGTGAGATTTTGAGGACTGTCCACACCACAGGTGCAGGTTGAGATCCTTGGAGAAAGCTCCCCTGAACTCCACTAGTGCTTTAGACCTCCAACAGTGATCTGAGCCTCTTAGTCTCTATATTAAACCCTTCATATTTGAAATACGTGACTATGTTAATTTACGTATTAACACATGAATTAATAATTTATTAAATGTTTCCCATTGCTTCGGTAGAGTGACATACAATATTTCCTGTAGTGAGATTTAGCATTCATTCATTCATGTAATTTTGAATAAATATCTGATATAATAAATACACAAATTTAGCCAGAAGAGGTGTAAGTCATATGGACTCAGAATGAAGGATGGCATCATGCTTCACTCGTAATCCCTATCCCTGAGAACATGGTGAAGTGTTTTTACTGAAACAGAACAGATATTCTCCCAACTCAACTAAGAACCTCAAGAGAGACAGGCCATGAAAAAGTTATTGAATCCTCTGCAAGTGAATGAAATATCATACCAATTGTGTACTTTCCTTCTGAAAGGGTTAGTTCATGTAATTGGAAAATAATAAAGAAAAGCAACATGCAAATATATTTTAAAAGATCAGGAAAATTACCATTATATGCAAGTGACATAATGAGTGCCTGAAAAATCCAAAAGAATCAACCAGAAACTTATTGGAATTAAGTAGATCGGAAAGGTGCTTATTATAAAATAAATAATCAGTAAGCAATTGATATCTTAAATAATTATAATGAGTTAGAAATTATAATTGAGTAAAGATCTCATTTATGTTGTGTAGTACATTTTTTGTGAGATACAGGTCTCCGACTCCAATGCAGAAGTTAAAATATATACACATATGTAAACATGATTCTATTTACTACTACCCTCTGACTAGCCAATAAAAATTTACCTGACATGATTTGGGTGAATTGGACATATTTCCTCAGGGATTTTATTATTAAACTAAAAACGTTAGAGCTCGTTCACATCACAACATTGAGAAATCAAGGGGCACTGCATTATGTTTACCAATGGTGGTGCCAGAGGCAGCGTCCTGCCCAAGCTGTTCCTATTGCAGAAGGGGATTTCAGAGCTTTCTTTGGTTCCAATCTGTTTTCCAAGGCTGGTTTTCTAGGCTTCCTGCTGACATGTGGAATACAAAACATCTTTCAGAAAAATTTCCTTTCTGTCTAGGTTAGCCAAAGTAGGTTTCTATTGAACATAAGTAAGAGCCCTAACTGATTACCAATGCACACACACACGTTAGAAGTAAATATGTGTGTGTGTATGTATAGTGTACCTTTGCATATATTCCTGCTAAAGATGCGCCTGTCAATTTCTATTCTACAGAGTTTGTTTTAACCAGAATATGCACACATATTAAATATATCTTCCTTGCAATCCTATAACAGAAGTCTCTTGCTCTTGATGAACTGTATTTTCATACCCTGCTAAATCTTTTCAAATATTTCTTTATCATATTTGCATTATTTTTATGAGTGAGATTTGACTATAGTCCTTTTTAAGTAAATTATTTTAAGAAGAAACAAACAATGATTGCATTTTTGTATTATATGAAGTCTATTTTGCAATACTTTGACATTCATACGATGTTTAAATTAGGATTTTTAGTCTATTGTTAGGGAGCAAATGTTTGAAGCATGACTGAACCTTGACAAAATTTCAAAACATATGTTTTTTTCTAAAATAATATTTTATTTATTTCTATATTATGTACTTCTTATATATTTTATGTAGTTCTTACAGTCTTTATGTAGTTCTCATTTTTTGGGGTTTGAAGACAATTTCCAGAACTAATCAATAAAGTGAAGAAGCAAGTTGCAGAAATAATATAAAGTATAATAGCATTTTTTCTGATTGATATAGCACTCACACACATTTGGAGAAACATCTTGAAAATAAACTCCAAATCTTTAGCACTAATTTTGGACAGTAAGGATGGTCACTGAGTATGTTTCAGTGTTTACCTATTGTTAATTACTGGTTTACTGTTGAAATGTGAAAATAAGTAAGTTATAATAATACATGAAAAATGGCATTATTATTGTGTGTGTTCATTGTAATTGCAATCCTAAAAATACTCAGGTTAAAACATTGGACGGTACTAAAACAAAATGCAAACATATATTGTACTAGGTTAAAAGGATTATGGAACTGATTCTTTGTCCAAAGGATTTTAACTAGTTGTATCTAAATATAAACATAATATTAGAAGACATCCTGATATGTGTTGAGCCAATTTTGGATCAAAATATTTTTACAGAGAGTAATTTAACATGATCAGTGTGTCACTGCTATTGTTAAGGAACTGTTTACTTCCTTTGAGTAAGCATGTTATTTCTCTGGGCGCATTTACAAAATATCTCTTGTAAAGAGATCTCGTATAGACATAAAATTACTCAACATGCTCATTCAAACATGTTGGATAGCAGTTAATTCAACACTTTGTAGCATTTATTTGACGCAAGTCTAAATATTATGACTTCAAATTGCAAATATTGATAATAAATGTGCAGAAAATTTTAAATGTATGTTTAAAACATATTTGACTTGATCTTATCAGTACAAGAAATATATTCAGTGACATTTAATCAGTCTTTTGTAAATTATCATATCAGTTTATCAATGACATGTACTTATATAATTCAACTCTTTATGCATGAATGCACTGCATCTCCATGTTATTTGTTCCATACTATTTAAATTCTGTCTTGAAGAGAATTTCAGCACAGTAACTTGCAAATATGTAAGCATAGCTGGAAATCATTTTGGTATCTGTAGAATGTTGACCTGTAACGATGAGTTTTTAAAGCGTTAGTGAACACTCATGCCAAACTTAAATTAGGAATATTTAATCTAAATTTGGAGACAGGGGCAAATCTTTGGACATAACTCTGAAAAATTCGTGTCTTGTCAAATTTTAAATATTTTGTTCAAAAGTAAGTTGCAATTACTTAATTTTTTTCTTGATTATGTAGTTCTCATTCCAACAATGAACTCTCAGCTAATGATGATGCAATGAACTTCTAAATGAGACTTTTCGTAGTAAATAGTTTTCAAATTCTTTTTGCCTTATCTCATTTTCCCTTATTTTTTTAAATTGTTATGTAATCTATACATGGAAAGGAAGATGAATAGTAATGATTTTCTTGCAACATCTCCTAATTTTAATTAAAATAGCCTTGAAATATTCTGAGAAACATCATTTGGCATTCAGTCTGCTCAGCATTCTGGAAGCATTTTATAGCGTGTAATACAATTTTCTTTATATTTGATGTAGAAACTCTACAAAATTTCTCTCTTCTTTCATAAGCATTCTACACTATCCAGCGATGAGGTATGTATTCTGATTTAAATCCACTAAAGGGATGTGAGATTGCTTAATAAATCGTGGAAAATCATGGCAATATTGAAGAACCCACATGGTCCTAAATTTCATCATTTTACCCTAAGTTCTCAACTAGTTTTTCCTTTCATGTGTTGATTAAAAATATCTATGCTACAGGTGCCGGTGTGGTGGCATAGTGGTTAAGTTCAGTGGCCTGGGGTTTGCGGGTTCGGATCCTAGGCGCGGACGTACGCAGTGTTTATCAAGCCATGGTATGGCGGCATCCCACATGTAAAGTGGAGGAAGATGGGCATAGATGTTAGCCCAGGGCCAATCTTCCTCAGCAAAAAGAGGAGGATTGGCAACAGATGTTAGCTCAGGGCTAATCTTCCTCACTAAAAAAAAAAAAAATGTTTAAGCTACATGGCCTGCCAACCATCACTTTGGCAGAGAAAAGCCACTTTATGAAGCAGTCTTGTGTAAATACAGCCTCGAATGTAATATTTCTTGGAAAGGCAGTGTCAAGTAATACTGACACATCCGACTGGTAAAGAAACAACAAACTCCTTTCAAATTCAGACAATTTATTACTTACGTAGACAGTGAAAGCAAGAATAGCACAGGTGTCAACTTCTAATGTCTCTTGTCCCACAGGATGACACTGAAATAAAAGGGTCTGAATGACTGAGACTAGAGTGGCGGGCCACCCTGTGCTGAGGAGCTGATTTCGTGCAGCAGCTCTGCAGTTTGAAAGGCTGCAGTTATGTACTTTAAGGAGGGGAAGGCAGACAGCCTCAGAGCTCTTCAAAACCAGACAGTGATAAGACACTGTCTCATGACAGTAGCCACGATAAACTGGGAGGTAAATGGGAAATGGCCTAGTAGCACCCCTTTCTAAAACCTCCTGTGTTCTTGCACTCCAGGACAATCACAGGGCATTCTGCCGTGACTTAAACCAACTGTCATTAAGCCTTGCCTATGTGGCCTGTATGGATATGGGCAGGGTCATCAGGGGACCATGCAGATCTGTTGCCCTACAAGACAACTAGTATTAACGGTTAAGAACACGCTATTAAGTTTTCTCTAAGTTATATATATGTGGGGACACACACACTTATTAGTGAGAACAACACCCAACATCACATTTAGAGGTAAATGATGAAAGGAAATAATAGTTAGTTAAGTGGCTCTGTGGATTCACATCTTTCTGGAAAATGAAAGAAAATAAACTACTGTTTAAACTTCTCTCAATATTAAAAAGAAGAACAATGCAAAACATCTACCTATTTTTTTTTTAACACCTAGGCTGACTAAAAACTTTGAAAAACAACAGAGAAACAGATTGAGACCTCTTAAAGCCTGACACTTCTCACTCAGAGTTACACATGGTCTGGTCCTGAGAGACTCAAAATATTTTGACCAAGAGATTTAAAAGTGGGCTAAATTATATATAAATTTACTCCGGATTAAATTTTGAGGTTAAAATAAAACCAAAGGCCACCCAATAAAATATCCTGATTCAGAGGATATAAAACCTTTGATAATTCAATGAAAATTTATCCCAGAATTCAAGTGTTAGCAGATTTCATATGTAAGTGTGTCCCTTTCTTTCCATGTGTTAGTTTTTAGTAAATTGATACATATAATGTTATTGAGAGATATTCTCCATCATTGACATCTCTTTGTTGAGTTTCTTCTTTGCTTTAATGTTCTGTTATTCTAACTCCCTCAGCTCACGGTGTGCAAGTTTTTCTATGTTTTTTCTACATTATTTTCACTATCTTGTGTATTATGCTTACGTTACCAAAAAATCTATTGTTATTTCTGCTTTAGAAAATGTGTTCAAACTTAAAGCTATTAGATAGTTTTGTGTGTGTGTGCACGTGTGTGTTTTCTCAATCAATCTCTCTCAGATCAACCTCTCCTTCCTAAATTTCTCTGTCTAATTTATTCAGATTCTGGCTGGTTATGATGACGTCTGTTCTATTTCTTGTTTGTGGTTGTTTTCAATAGAGTAAGCTGATAATTTTGGATTTCTTAGAAATAAAATTGAAAACTTTGTTCCCATTGTATTTCAACTTATTGGTAAACATATCATGAGTTTTGCTATGAGTGGAAGTTGAAATTTAGTTTTTAAAATAAACGGAACGATTTTCCAGTGAACAATATAGTCTGTAACAGTGGAGGGTGTTGTTGGGATTGAAAGTGTTTAACGGTTGGTTGATGTAAGATTGGACCCTAATAGAACATTTTTCCTTGTGTAAGGCATTTGATTAAAGTGTCGATATTTTTCTTTCCTGTCTGCTGTGTTTCTCTTAATAAAGGCAGAGAATTCCAATGGAAAGCACAATAGACAAAGAATAGAGAAACTCTATTCTATATCAGTTCTGCAACTGACTGGCTGTATTTAAATGTGCTGGCTATTTGGACAATTTACTTCTCAATATCTCTATTTGAGAATGTAAAAATGAATAAAATATATTGTAAGATGAAATACTAAAAAGCATAGAGAGTTTTGAGATGGTTGGGATGAAGAAAGAAAAATGTTTTTCTTATAATTGTGTAGCATCTATGAAAGGCTGCCCATCACCATAATATTAAATTTATAGGTGATTATTTTATCTTAAAACTATTCATAACAATCATGAAAGAGTCTTAAATGATTTATTTAATAATAAATAATATCTATTTTCTATGTCACACTATTATAACGTCATATAACAATCTTTCCAGTCTTTAAAATATTGACCGATTAATGAAATATAAGCCACAAGTTTGTAGTGTGAAACACTACAGCAAAGCTCACTTGTCTTTTAATTGTCAGCTTATACCTATCCTTTCAAAGAGTAAGGGTGAAATAAAATTCCATAATTATTTAAGGAGGTGATCACTCTGTTTCTTTTTTTTTTTCTTTTTTGATTTTAGTGAGGAAGATTGGCCCTGAGCTAAAACCTCCTGCCAGTCTTCCTTATTTTGCTTGAGGAAGAGCAGCCCTGAGCTAACATCTGTGCCCATTTTTCTCTACTTTGTATGTGGGACACTGCCACAGCATTGCCTGATGAATGGTGTAGGTCTGTGCCCGGGATCTGAACCCGTGGACCCTGGGCTGCAGAAGCAGAGAGTGCTGAACTTAACAACTGCACCATGGGGCGGGCCCTGCTGTTTATTTTTTAATAAGACAAAATGGGAGAAGGGAGATCAGTGATTACAATGATCGATTTTCATAACCAGCGACTTTTTTCATTATAGTTAGGAATATGTAACTAAAGGTAGATTCTTATATTTTAATTGTCTTTTTACAAGGAAGAAAAGTTTTCTTTTTACTTTAGAGTAAGAGAATTTTTTCTCACAGTATCAACAGTTATGCAATACCATTATATTTGGAATTATTAAACTATTCTAACATTAGTATTTTCTTGTGGTCACAGTAATATACTTAAAATGAGAGTGATGACTGTACTTAAATACAGAATTTTTATACTATCCATGGTGGAAAGCAGCAGGTATAATTATCAGATAACAACAGCCTTGGGTGCTTCAAGGCACACAGCTGCATCTGGCACAGATATTCTCTTCAGTGGGGATATTAGGTTATGATAGCTATTATACTCCAACTGTCTATTATTACTTAAGCTTATTTGTAACCCTAAAAGCTACTACTGAAAAGTCTATGCTATCACAAGCTATAATGTCATTATCTAATGACATATATTTTTTCTTGTTTAATTATATCAAAAGCTATCTAAAGTTATTTTGGAGGAGTCTGTCCCTAGCAAGTAAACTTGAATCTATATAAAATTTTAATTTTAAAATGTTGATTTCTATCATAATGATCTTAAAATCACTAAAAATCATCTAGCATAAAAATAACTAATTAAACAAAAGCAATATTTATTGTACATTATTTTATTGTAGTAAAAATACATAAATAAAAATGTATAAGTAGCAGGCATATAGCTGGATGAAATCTCGAGAATCGAATCATAGCCGTGTAACTGAAACTGATCAAGAAACAGCATATCCCCAGTGTCCTGAAAGTCCTTTTCATATCCCCTTGATGTAACGTCTCACAAAGGGTAACCATTAGCTTGGCTTCTGACATCATAATTTAGCTTTGTTTTTTGTTTTTTTTTTTAAACTTCACATAAATGGCATCATCAATATGCTCTGTTTTTGTATGGCCTCTTTTGTTGAAAATTAAGCTTGTGCAATTCATTCCTTCTATTGACTCTGGTTTTAGTTTCTTCAACGTTGCATATGATCACCTTGTATGAACATACATACTGTGTGCATCAATTCTATGACCGCGTATTGGGAAGGTTTGAGCTCTTATGAACACTGCTGATATGGATAACCTTGTACATGTTTCTTGGTGAACATCTGTGTTCATTTATTTGGGGTATACACCTGTGAGAGGAATTGCTGGAGTACAGGGCATGCATATATTTAATTACAATAGATATAGCCAAATGGTTTTCCAAAGGTGATTTTATCACCTCCCATCAGCAGTGGGTATAAGTTCTGTTGTCTCCACATAATCTCCAAAGCTAGACTATTGCTGCTCTTCTTAATTTAGCTATTCTTGTGGCAAATCTTTTCTTCATTTTTCTATTCAGCTGTTTGTCAATTTCTTTTTTATTTATAAGAGTTCCTTATATATTCTGAAGGTAATAACTTTACATATCATATATTAGGAATATCTTCCCCACTCTTTAGGTTGCCTTTTTATTCCCATAATAGTTTATTTTATAAATAGAAAATTTCAGTCCTAATACAGGATAATTTTTTATTTCCATCACAGAAGGTGTTTCCTTGTTGTTGCTGTTTTGTTCTGTTTGAGAAGTCTTTGTCTCATCCAAGTTCATGTAAAGATTGTCCTCTCTGTGTACTAAAAATGTCCAGATGTCAAATTTTCATTTTAATTAAGTTAAAATATTTTCTAACATCTGTTTTTGGTCTATTTAATAGTTAGCTATATATTATTTATTTCCCAGGCTGTTGAGGATTTGGGTATTTCCTAGTTATCTTTGTTGTTGTTATTTTTAATTTTCTAGTTTAATTCCATGTGATCAAGGTAAAAATTTGAATAGTTTCAGTCTTTTGAAATTTTTGAGGATTGCTTTATGGCCCAGCTGCATAAATTCAACTTTGCAAATATTTCATGTTCAATCAAAAAGAATCAGTTGTGGATGCACAGTTCTATATATTTATAAATTATATCAATTTGATTAGTCATATTATTGATACTTTCTATAACCTTACTGAATATTTAACTGCTTTACTAACAGCTATTGAAAATGGAACAATCAAATCTCCTACTCTATAGTGGATTTTTCTGTTTCTCCTTTTAATTCTTGCTATTTTTGTTTAGGGTATATTGAGGTTAGTTTCTGGTTGCTTACACATTTAGTATTGTGATATCTTCCTATACAATTGTCCCCATTATTGTTATGAAATATCCTTTATTTATATAATTAATTTTGCCTAAAATCTACTTTGCTAATAGTATAGTTTATATAAGCCTTCTTTTGGTTGGTATTTACATATTGCACCTTTATCAATATTTTTACTTTCAAATTTTCAATTTACTTTCAAATTTTATTATATGTGTTATGCCCTTTTGAAAGATTATGTGTTTTTCCCTATTATGACAACCTTAGAAATAAAATATTAAATGCATTGACAGAACCCATATTGATATCTTCAGGTGTGTATCTGCCAAACTACATTTTGTTTTGTAATCTATCCACCTGTTTTATTTATTTTCACTCTTTTTTTAATATTAAATACATATTATGATTATTATATCTCCCTCTATTAACCTCTTAGCAAGCACTCTAGTGTTCCATTTGCCATTTCCTCAATAATGCTGGAATCCTAGAACATATTAATCCTAGTAGAATCTATACCTTGAGTATGGTGATATCTTTTTAGACACAACACTAAAGGCATAATCCATGAAAGAAAGAATTGATAAATTGGGTTTCATCAAAATTAAACTTCTGCTATGTGAAAGAAAATGTCAAGGGAATTATAAGACAAGCCACAGACTAGGAGAAAATATTTGCCAAAGACTCATCTGATAAAGGACTGTTAAACAAAATATACAAAGAACTCTTAAGCTCAACCATAAGAAAACAAACAACCCAATTAAAAATAGGCCAAATACCTTAACAGACATCTCACCAAAGAAGATATGCAGATATCAAATAAACACATGAAAAGACATTCCACATCATATGTTATCAGGAAAATGTAAATTAAAACAACTATGATATATCGCTACTGCACAACTATTAAAATAGCCAAAATACAGAACACTGACAACTCTAAATGCTCACAAGGGTGTGGAGCAACAGGAACTCTCATTCTTTGCTGACAGAAATGAAAAATGGCACAGCTACTTTGAAAGACGGTTTGGCAGTTTCTTACAAAACTAAACATACTCTTACCATAGGATCCAGCAATCAAACTTGTTAGTATTTCTCAAAGGGAGTTGCGGGGCCGGTCCCGTGGCAGAGTGGTTAAGGTTCGGCACGCTCTGCTTCCACAGCGTGGGTTCGCGCGTTTGGACCCCAGACCCACACCACTTGTCAGCCGTGCTGTGGTGGTGACCCACATACAAAATAGAGGAAGACTGGCACCACTGTTAGCTGAGGACAAGTCTTCCTCAAGTAAAAAGAGGAAGACTGGCAACAGATGTTAGCTCAGGGTGAATCTTCCTCAGCAAAAAAAAAAGAAGTCGAAAACTTAGGTGCACACAAAAACCTGTACATACATGTTTCTTGCAGCTTTATTCATAACTGCCAAAACTTAGAAACAACCAAGATGTCCTCCAGTAAGTGAATGTGTAAATAAACTCTGAAATATCCAGACAATGAAATGTTGATCAGTGTTGAGAAGAAATTAGCTGTCAAGCTGTGAAAAGACATGGAGGAAACTTAAATGCATATTATCAAGTTCAAAAAGCCAATCTGAAAAGCCTGTATAATGTATGATTCCAACTCAAGGACATTTTGGAAAAAAACAAAACTGTGGAGACAAAAAGATCAGTATTACTTTTTGTTTAATATTTTGGTTTATAGACAAATATACCAAGGCTTTCACTTGGCTTTTCCTACAGTGAAAACCTGTAGTCCCTAGGTTATTGAGCCAATATGGAGATTCTGAAACTGGCTGTCTATTTTTAAAAATGCATTCAGTAAAGGAGAAATAACCAGAGTCTGAGGATAAGACACACTGGAAAATTGTGAGCCATGTTTGAGACAAAATTCTATTTGTTACCTGAACTCCATAAACCCCAGCTCTAATTAGTTGACAATGGATCAGCACCAATACAGAGGTCATACCTAATAATCCCTAAAATATTCTCAAATTTCCCTTCCTCCAGTGTTTGGTCATCTTGGTAACAATATGCAGAGCACATTGGACATGTGTGGAAGAAGATTTACAGATACACCTGTAGCAATGTTTCAGTTTCCTTTCTAATAGTGATCCAATCCCCTTTCACTCAAAGGGTTTCCGGCTTGAAAATTGGCTTAGGCTTAAAAACAATACGGAAGAGTCTGTGTTTTGGTTTTTGTGTGTGTGTGTGAGAAAGATTGTCCCTGAGCTAACATCTGTGCCAATCTTTTTCTATTTTGTATGTGGGTCACTGCTACAACATGGCTTGATGCGCGGTGTGTAGGCCCAGCCCAGGATCCGAACCTGCGAACCCCGGGCTGCCAAAGTGGAGCATGCAAACTTAACCACTGCACCACTGGGCCAGCCTCTGTGGTTTTTAATTATGGCAACGTTAGTCAACTTTTTGGACTATAAATCTAAATTTTTTCTAGTTGTAGTAATTAAGCAATACTTGTGTAGGTTTCCATCTGTTTCATTTCTAGGAATGCTGGGAAGAATTGTCCACTGTAGTAGATCCTTCTGGCTTCTACTTTTAACACACTTTACTTTCAAGTATTTTTAATCTTATGGATTAGAGTTGTTTTTGTTTATATATAGTCATTTATTTTAAAAATTCATGATGCATATCATTTCATGCTAACTGGATATGTTAATCTATTTATATTGATTTTAATTACTAATATATTTCTAATAATTTCTACCACCTTAATAATTTATATTGGTCATATTACTTCTTTTCCTTTTTTTTAATCCTCAATTATCGCCTTCTCATGGATCTATGTATACAACTGTCCCTTTCGCCTGGCTTGGAATTATATTTTTTATTAATATTTTTTGAAGTTAACATAAGCAATTAAAATATATACGTAATTTAACAATATAAATTTTGATTAATATAATCTCCTACCTAAAAATACAAAAAATAAGAAAACAAGATAGTTTAGATCACACTTTTTCCAAACTAAATTCCCTTAATGTATAGGGATTTAATACATAAAGATTTTTCTCATTTTTCTATAGAGTTGATATTTGTTCAGTTTGGCTCTCAAATTTACCATTTCTTTAGGAATTACTTATTTTTGCATCTCAAACTTTCCTGGGATGATTTTTCTTTTTCCTTAAGCGTCTCAGTTTATCTTAAAAAATGTCTTTATTTTGCCTTTATTCTTGAGAGATATTTTGCAGAGTACAGAATTCTGGGTTTGGAGGTATTTTATTTCTTAAGATATCATTACACTTTTAATGACATTTTGAATATGTCATTCCACTGTCTTCTGGTTTCCAGTGTTGTTATTGAGAATGTAGCCTTCAATCTAATCGTCATTTATTTCTTTTTGTTCCCTCTGGCTGCTTTTAACATATTCTATTTTCCAATGATGTTCTGAACTTTTACTACAGCAAATCTATTTTTACCTATCTATCTTTATTTATTTGTGTCTATTTATGAAAAGCATTCATATGTCTGATGTTTTATGCTTTTATAAAATGTGGAAAACTTTCTGGTATTATATTCTTGAATATTAGCTCATCTGCATTCTCTATATTCTTTTCTACAATTCTTATTAGATGTATAATCTTATACCTTTTTATTTTATTCTTGTGTCTCTTTTTTCTCCTTTACTATACATATCCTTGTTTCTCTGGCATTGGTATAATTTCTCTAGAACTATCTTGAAGTTAATTAATTTTCTCTTTGTTTTTGCTGTCTTCTCTACTTTTTTTTAAAGCAATTTCCTTAATATTTGCTATTGAAGTGCATATGACTTGATATTAAAGCTGCTTTAAAAGAAAAATTTGGAGGGCTGGTCCTGGGGCCTAGGGGTTAAGTTTGGCACACTCCGCTTCAGCAGCCTGTATTCCATTCCCAGGCACGGACCTACACCACTCGCCGGCAGCCGTGCTGTGGCAGTGACTCACATACAAAATAGAAGAGGATTGGCACAGATGTTAGCTCAGGGTGAATCTTCCTCAGCAAAAAAAAGAAGGAAAGTTTGGAGACTCTGACTGGAATATTAAATAAATAACTGAACTGTGTAAGATTTTGTGTCACTGTTGCTGGGGTCTGTTTAAAAGTATTCATTAAATATGTGTCCCCAACATGTTGTTGTTATACCCGTTGATTAACAGTAGTTCTTAAAATAATGGATCCAAACATTTGCTCTTTTTTCTGTTGTATCTTCCTGCTCTCTGTGCAGCTATTTAAATCATTGCTTACTTGCTCAACTATTTAAAAAACAACTTTTCAGAGTATAGATTTTGATGATTACTGGCTCCTTGTGATATCAATTTTATTAGGCCAATTTTTTTTAAGAGGAAGATAATAGTTTTGTGGCCTTGACAGAGAATTTCCCAAACTTATTTGTCAAATTTTTGTTTCACGCAGAATCTTGTAGGACTAATGTTCTATATTATACACATTAGGAAATCTGCTTTTTAGTAGCCTGCAAACTCATGGGTCAAGAGAGCTAATAAACAAACAAGTAAATAAACAAATATAAAGAATCTCAGGTATTTTAGGGTCATGAAGAAAAAATAAGATAAGGGGGTACAGAATGACATTTAAGGCAATTGTATTTATATATGAAAAATATCAATTAACAGGAAAAAAGGGGAATATAAGATGAATTCAAAAAGACAGCTAAGTTAATTACCACATCTTCATTGTTTAAATGTCCTTCTTGATCTCAGTACTTTAGAGTTATCAATCAATTTTCATCACCTTACAATTTTTAAATTGATCTCTTTGTATTTCTAAAATTTCCAATTCCTTTTCTAAAATGTTCATCTCTTTCATTGCTCTCTATGCCAACAGATTAATATTCCAGACTTTATATCATCCACTTATTTGTTCATTTGTACCATCAATTTTTGCTAAACAGTAAAATAGAATGGTTAAAAATACAAGCTCAGAATTCAGAGTTCATTTGTTCAAATCCTGGCTTATTAGCAGTGTGACTGTAAATAAATTAGCTCTTTTTTTTTTCTCTTTCAGTTTCCTTTTCTGTGAAAAGGGAATAATAACACTATATATCTTATGGGATGATTTTGGAAGAGGAATGACAATGGCACATAAAGCACATGGCTTTTATCTAGCACAAATTAATTCCAACTATTAATATGACTAATGGGTGCCAATTTGATGTGTCCAGCCGGCCACTGGATTTTTATCTTAAATTATTTTATTTTTATTTCAACTTGGTCAAATTGTTGACTTCTTTTTATTCATTATAGTTTCCATATACATTTACATTGCTTTATTTTTTGAAGATTCATTTTATACTCTTTTTCTGATAATTTCAAAATTGTAGGTTTCATTCTGCAGTTCTAGTTTGTTTCTTTTTTTCCACTGACTCTCCTAATTGAGCTTTGTTTTTTCCATTTGGTTGGTGTTATTTTTACTCTAGGTCCTGTTGTACTGTAAGAAGTCCTATTGTAAGTCTATTTGTGGCATTTTCTTGAGGTGTTAAAGTCTATTCTTTCACAGAGAATTTACATTTTGCTAGTTAGGTGACAGAACCAAAGGGTAAAGCTTTAAACTATTTTCCCTTTTTTTTTTTTCCCTTGCAGGGGTAGAAGGTGGGGTTGTGAGGGGTATGGGGAGGAATATTTTAGAAAAACAGAAAGTGTGAATTCAAACTCCAAATCAACATGAGCTCAGATTTGTGCTTAGATATTCTCAGAGAAGCTGTTTCTGCCCCATTCAGAACTAAAGCTGAAACCAGGGGAAATGCCACTATTTCTTTAAGTGGGATAGTCCCTCCGCACTCACTTCTGCTGAAGGTGTTATATCTCAGGTGTCCCACTTTTATAGGAAAATCTCACATTTACTTTAGCCTCTATATAACAACCCCAACAACTATTGTTAGCGCACTGCACAAAGGGCACAATCTGCTCGCCGTGAGACAAAAGCCAATTGTCAAGAGGCGAGATGGTGGCAGAGAAAGGGCATTTTATAAAGTGAAAACCTAGCAAATCAGAATATGGGGGGACTAGTGTCCTAAAGAACTATCTTAAGGGGGGCACAGACTCTTACAGCAGTTATATAACTTGGTGAGTTATAGGGGAGGGGGTCAGGAATGTTGACCCTCTGGTGTTACAGACTGGGAGTGTCACACCAGATCTTTCAGTTGTCGTTGATGATGGCTGTCAGCATAGACTCTCTGTCCAGGGGTCATCACATTCCTAAGGAACTCAAAAGAACAAAATTACTGTCTCATCACAGCTGGGAGGTCATAAGATCTACAGAGCAGGTAAATCTCCTGGAGGGTGCATATGCAGCTGGGTTAGTTAGTCAGAGGTCATTCAAAGTTACAGCGTGGTTTCTTTTATACAATATAGCTTCCCTTGTGTTGAGCTGGTATCACTACCATATGCGCTTACCTTGCCATTCACTTTTCCAAATATGTGCAGCCCCACTCACAAAGGGACACATATCTCAGTTATTGAAGCATTGCCTTGATTCTGCTTTGCGGCTTTGAACTGTTATCCAGAATGCTGTATTTCTTTTTATTTTGAACTATTTTCTTAAACCTCCCCCCTCCAGATTTTCCAGCTCCTTTTCTTTTTTCACTTATTTTTTAACAGCTGCATTGAAACATAATTCATGTACCAAAAAATTGACTCATTTAAATTGTACAGTTCCATGGTTCTGGTATATTTACAGAGCGTACATTTGTCACTACAATCTAATTTTAGAATGTTTTCATCACCCCAAAAAGAAATCCCAAGTCCATTATCAGGGACTCCCCATTCCTCCTCACGCCAGCCATAGTAAACCACTAATCAACCTTCTTTCTCTGTACATTTTTCTGTCCCGGACATTTCAATTTAATGGAATCATACAATATGTGGTATTTTGTGACTGGCTTCTTTTAATTAGCATAATTTGGGGGGAGGGTTGTCCATGATTCAATATCTCATTATTTTTATTGCTAAGCAATTTTTCATTATATGGATATACTACAGTTGATAGACATTTATGTTGTTTCATTTTTGGCTCTGATGAATAATGCTGCTAAGAACATTCTATTTTGTATCTAAAATATCGTTGCCTAACCCAAACTCACGAAAAAGAAATCCTTACCTAATTCAAGGTCAGATTTACTACTAAGTTTGCTTCTGAGTTTCCTTCTTTTTAATTTTGTTTTAATTTACTAAGTAACTACTCTGAGGGATCATTGGGCTAAGATCTCTTTCTGTTATAAACTTTTTGTCTATATACTCAGAGGAATCCGGGGAATAGTCAATTAACAAACAAAAATGTTGCAAAAATCAACAGGTTTTTCTAGAAAGAGAATTTTAACTAGTACTCCAAAGTACAAAGTATGCTTCAAGTAATCAGATTTGTACATAGAAAAAAACCCATAGCCATTAAGCACTTAGACTTTTAACAAGATTATTAGTACTTGTAGGTCCTATAATGCAAAAGTATTATATTTCAGAAAATTTGAAAAATTCTGAAATGTTTAATTGAAAAGATCCTTCATCTGACTTTTACTGTTTGATATATATGTAAATGGTGATATTAAATATCAATATTCTTCATAAGTAAGGCAAGTTTATTTTCCCATGAAAGAGGATAAAAATATAAGTTTCTGTGTTCAAGGTTTAAATAAAAATGATGGTTGGACTTGAGTAGTGTTTATCTTACTTTGTTTTACTACCCAGCCATCAAAAAACCAATGCACATTTCCAAATGTTTAGTCTCGGGAATGTCAATGCAGTTAGGGATCTGCTACCTTAAAAGAGAACAGAATCAGATTCGCCTTCTTTTTCTCTGGTTTATATCAGGGAAAGATCAAATCAGACCTAAAGTAGCTCAATTACTACATTGCACATAATCAGCGTATAGCTTAGCTACTTCCAAGATTATTTCTTGCTTAAGTATCAGGTCTACTCAAGCTTTCAATGCAGCAATAGGTTGAACTACAACACCTACTGCCTGTTGCACATAGACATAAAAACTGTAATGCTTTCTCTTCTCTAGATAAAAATTGTATTCTTAACATTTAAAGTGGAGTAACAGAAAACTAGAGCACCATCACATGTGATTTACTACAATTGATTTTCCCACTATTAATATAATACTCAACCTTTATAATTAGTGAATCTTGCAAAATGTTAGATATTAGGTAAATATATTTTGAAAAATAGAAATTATCAGTAGGACATATATTTTGGAATTCTGAGAACTAATCAAGTGTAGTGTCCACATTCACCCTTACAGCATCCAGTATTGTTCTTCTTTTTTACATCTGTCACAATGACACGGCAGATGCACAACTTACTTTAAAAGATTGTTCAGAGTAAGAAAGGTAAAGGAGGGGCCAGCCCGGTGGCACAAGTGGTTAACAGTGCGCGCTCCGCTGCAGTGGCCCGGGGTTCGCCGGTTCGGATCCCGGGCGCGCACCGACACACCACTTGTCAAGCCATGCTGTGGTAGCATCCCATATAAAGTAGAGGAAGATGGAGGAGTGGCAGATGTTAGCTCAGGGCCGATCTTCCTCACAAAAAAAAAAAAAAAGAAGAAAGAAAGGTAAAGGAAATGTATGAACAGATACTTTTGAATACCTAGACTTCTACAATATGTCTGCTTCAATGCAAGACTTTACTGGTGAATGTTAATTGAATTGACTCCAGTGTGTGTGCTGTTAACCCTAAATTATATACCACTTAAAATTCTGCTAATAAATTTTGTGAATATAGATTAATGCTAACTTTTTTGGCAATGGTGATGTTAATTGACATACATTTCCTCAAATACAATTTCCTTACTGATATGAATGTCATTTTTCAAATTTATTCTGGCAAGGAAAAATGTTTGGCAGCTCTTTAGAAGCATCTTCTCTTCTTCAAAAAGAAATTACTTATAGTTTATAAAAAGAAGTAGGAAAGGGAAAATTAATATTGAAAATGTCATTTTTAGCAGGGCAAAAGGGCACGTGGGCAGAATTCCTGAGAGAATGCTATTAGGCAAATATACATAAGTTCTACATGTCTAGTGGTCCGATGAGAATTTCCTTGTATCTTTCATATAATGTCGTGACAAGAAAAATCTTATTAAAATGTCCTATTCTATTCAAATCCATAACATCTGTCATTGAATATAACTCATCTAAGTGTGCTATAAATTTAGTAACTCAAGTTAGCTAGAGAAGCTCCCTCTACATAGAAGGAAATGTTAGAAATGAGATCCCCCAAGAGGAGATGTTTAAATTGTTTAACAAAATTATCCTATAACAAAAAATGCTAAAATAAGTTTCAAGGTGTAAATAATTTTTGCATATTACAGTAGGTGATATGTTCCTATCAGTGGAATTATTGGACCAAAGAGCATACATCTTTTTAAATATGCATACATAACACCAAGTGTACTATAAAAATGTTGTGCCAGTTTGTACTGTTATTCACACAAGGGAGATATTAAAATATTTTACAATTTCTAGAACACAGACTCTGACCAATTGGAACAGATGCTGGTACCAATTAGAACATATGGCAACACTGGTGCATTCTACCTGAATATCAACCCTGCACAAGCAGTACGTGAAAATAAGGAAATCCCCCCTCCACTGTCAAGATGGGATAATATCTAACTTTTCGGTTTGTTGCCAATCCAATCAAGGAAAAATGTTATATCATTGTTCTTTGATTTATGTGTCCTTAATTAGGAATAAGTATGGGTGTATTTTTCAATATAACTTGCTATTTACTTTTAATTCTACCATATTTGCTTCATTTGTCTATTTTCCCTTTTGTATGTTTTATATTTTTTAAATTAGTTTAAGATTTCTGGCAAACTAAGGAACTTCGACTAACGTTCTTCATATATGTTACAAATGTTCTTCATATAAATATATCTATTTTTTAGTTTTTATGGTATCTTTGCCATACCAGATTTTCAAAAATTTTTCTTTGTATTTTACTTAGTCACATTTTAGTGCATTCTTTATTGCTTCTTAGTTTTCTTTTTCACTTAAAATGTCTTTTCAACCCTATGATTAAACATCAACCCAAATATTTTTCTTAGTGCTTATGAATTAATCCATATGGAATTTAAATTGGTGTAAAGATTAAATTAGTGATCCAACGCTTTTAGAAAATATCTCACTATATGTCTCCCATTATCATTTATTGAATAATTCATCTCTTTATCACTAATTTAAAGTATATCTTTATCATTTACTAAATAATAGCTCTATTTATGGACTCATATTTTATTTCTATTCTATTTACCAAATTCCTACAGTGATAATCATGGTACTGAACAATGTCAATGCATTTACTCATTTAATCTATCCTACAATGAAAACAGAAATTATTTAATTTCTTTGCCAATACTGCTCACAACAAATATACTACATAAATTTCAAGATTTCTTTGCAGTTATTTTTGTCCTTAGAATAAATATCCCATTGAGAGTGAACAATCATAGTGCTGTGTTTTAAAGTTACCTAAATTCTTTGTATGTGTCATTATGCTATGAATTTGAAATAGAGTTAGGTTTATTTATTTTTTTCTGTTTTAAAGGTTTGTTGTAAAGTTTTACCTTCATTTTAAATTTATCTTACATTTTAAGAAACATATTTTTGAACATGGATGTCATTAACATATAGTAAGTCAAAATTATCTTCTACCCAATTTTCACCCACCCTCTTAATAAGCATTTTTATTAGTTTCTGATTTATGCTTTCTGTGTCTTGTATTTTTTTTTGCAAAAGTAAGCAAATACATTTAAATATGTTTAACTGCTTTACTGTAGTCTCCACCTTGCTGTTTTTCATCCACATCAACTGATTGTGCTGATATAGATCTTCCTTATTCCTTTTTACTGCTGCACAGAACCCCATTGTGCCAATCTGAACCAAGTGTCCCCTATGCATGGGTGTCTCAGTGTTTTCCAATGTGTTGCCATTACAAATATTGCTGCAATAAATGTGTATTTTTATTTCTTTCAAAAATTTCAAAATCGATCCTTGGAGTCACATCTAGAAATGGGCTCACTGGGTCCAAGGGTCAACGCATATGTAGCCTTGTTGGATGGCACCAAATTTTCCTCTATGAAGGTAGTCCATTTTGCATTCCCTCAAGCAGTGTGTGAGAGAACCTCATTCGTTACAACCTTGCCATCTCAGTTTGTTGTGAACTCTTAAACATTTTCATAACCCACTAGGTAAAAAATTTTATCTTAGTGTAGTTTTATTTTGCATTTTTATTATTATGTGTAAAGTTGTGTTAAAAGCCATCTGTGTGAACTGTTTATATCCTTTATCAATTTTTTACACTTTTCCTCTTGTTTCTGAAAAATTATTTTATATGTTAGGAGGTTTTGTTTTGTTTTTGACTCCTTATATATGGTGTTGCTATTGAGTCATCTGATGCTGATCAGAATTCTGTAAATTTTTAGGTGATTTGTTGTTTTTCTCTGACAGCTTTACAAATGTGTTAATGTTTTTAAATTCAACTAAAATTTGTCTGCTTGTGTGATTTTCTTTATCTCTTCTTTGGCATTTTATGAGCCTTTTAAATGGAAATTTAATCTTTCTTTAATTCTGGATAATTTATCACCAGGTATCTACAAGTACTTCCTCATCTACATTTGTGATATTTTGCCTCCAAAATTCCTACTATCTGGTAGCATTTATTTTATATTATCTTTTTCTCTATCCCCTCCAGCTGCCTTCAAAAGTGTTCCTCTCTCTCGTCTTCCAGTTTACTCATTAACTTGTCAGCAGAATTCGTTCCACCATTTTTCTCATGTCTTTTGTCCTTCACCTCAGTGATTCAATTTCCTTGTTAGTATTTCTATGTCTTCCTTATGCCGTCTTGTTCTTTTTCATATTGCTAGTATCTTTCCTTATTTTCTAGGTATATTTATCCTGCTTATTTTAAATTTTTGGTGCATGTGTTTTAATAATTCTGCGTCTGGTGGTACCCCTTATTCCAGTTTGTTTTCTGTCTTTTGAGGGGTTGTACATTTCAGGCAGGAGTCTGGTTCTAGACTCCTAGGCATGGCAGCTCTCTTTTCTAAGAATATATCGGGAAGATTTGAAGCCAGGGCGACCATTTATGTTGAGTTTAAAGATAAAGGTGTGTTTAAGAAGAAAGATGGGAAGGGATGCCCCAAACAATTCCCCAGGCACCAGACACAGTTGCTCATCTCTTCTTTTTGCAGCCATCTCATGTAGTGCGTCGGGTCCCAACTTCACCTTAAAACTCTCGAGGAGAATAGCTGTCATAGAAAAGGTAGAGGAATGCCTGCCTAGGAGCATCTCCTCAGTCCTGCCGTGTTTTCACCAACCCCGGCCCTGACTTGGGTTGCATACGCCCCTGTCTGGGGAACATCCCTGTCTGTTAGCGCCGGGGCCTGACCTGTTGCCACGCTTTCCCGCCAAACGGAGAAGAGCCAAGAGCAGAACTCTAGAAGCTTTCTCTCGCATGCCTTTTCTCCACTTCCTCATGAGCATGCTGTAGCCATCCAACCCCACACTCACCTGCAGGCGACAGGACTTTCAGTGTCAATGGGAGTTTCTTATTTTTTTTTTTTTTTGTATTGGAATTCAAATTTTTCTCTTGTTTTGTCTTTTCTTTAGGTTGATTTGGGAATAAAAACACGGTAGCTCAGGCTGGTTTATCTTTTTAAGGAAATAGAAACCCCTTCTTATATTTTGCTTCCTGACTAGTTCTCCCTATTTCTGAGAACTTCCTGAATCTTATCTTTTCTTCAAAGGCTTAAATTCCTTCTAAAACTCACCAGCTATATCTGACACCCCCCACATATGTTAGATCCTAAAATAGTGAATTATCTATGGCAGTGATGTCCAAACCTAAGGAATCACTGATACACCCAAGGAAGTTTTAAGTGCAGACCCTCAGATATTAATCCCAGACATATTCAGTCAGAATCTCTGGGGCTGTGGTTCAGAGCCTGTGTATTAAAATTCCTAGGTGTTGCTGGTGATCAGCTCCACTTGGCAACTACTTATCCTAACCATATAATTGAGCAGTTAATTTATCACTCTGGTTCATGCAAGCATATCTTTTTACTGTAAGCTAAATTATTGCCAATTTGACAGAAAGGAATACAAGACACACATACACACATAGACACATACAATCACACACAACATGGATAATATAACACTAACGTGCAGAAAAAAATAGTAACATCATGGATCAAATCTAATACAGAATTGTCTGCTTTGTTTCCTTTTTCTCAACCCTGCACATTCAGTTGTGGGTTTTGCTGATAAAGCACTACAGTCAGAATTCCACACTCTTCATTTCTTCCATTTAGTCCACGGATATTTGGCACTTACTCTATGCCAGGCATTGTTTTAGGCACTAGGATACAACAGTGAATGATGTAAAGGCGTTACTTTCATGGCACATTCTGCGTGGGAAGGGAGATAGGCAACAAACTAACAAGTTAAACTATATGAGGTAGTGGTAAGATCTCTGAGGAAAAATTAACTAGACAGTATAGGGTTGGCTATTTTAGATAGGGCTGTTAAGGGAAGATTTCATAAGGAGGGTGCAGTTTATAAGGAACCCAGAAGAAATGAGGGCTCCACTCATGCATGTAGGTGGCGAAGACCAGGAAGAATGAACGGCCCTACGACTTCTCTTGTCTGATCAAGGAATGGCAGGGAAGCCAGAGCGGCTCACAACAGTGAAAGAAGGAAAAACGTTAGAGGATGTGGTTGCAGAGCCACCTGGTAGCCAGATCAGGTAGACCACGTTATTCCCAACTCCTTTCACGTAGTGACCCACATGGAGAATGCGGCACACTAGGAGAACAGGATAGGCCTGCTTGCAGTCCAGCTGGCGCAGGATCCATCCTGATCCCAGAGAACCTGGAGGGGAGGGTCAGTATCTGAGTGTTTGTGTCACCAATTCCTGACCGCAGGTTGGGAAGCTCTGTTGTTGGTCTTTGTAGCCATGTACAGGTCCAGGAGTTTTGTTCTGATCAGATGGGAAAATACTGGATGGCTTTGTGTTAGGACTTAATTGAAAATTTCTTGGCAATGTTACCAATAATCTCATGGCACCAGAGCATGTATTTTTGGAGATTCTTTCTTCACTTCTCCACATTTCATACTACTATTGACCAAATTTGTATTTTAAAGCTTTCTTCTCCTATGGAACAATCCTCTCTTGCTCCTCTTCTCAGTGTCCATGGCTTGTGACCACTGTGTGTTATGAATTTTTTTTGCTACCCCTTTATTGTTGATGCTCCCCAGGGCTCTGTCTTTGGAGTTCTCTTCTCATACCACACTCTCCCTGAGACACTATATCCAAATATGTGAGTTCAAATACACAGATGCACTAAGGACTTGCTCATTTTTATTTCTGGTTCAGATCTCTCTCTTGAGTTTAAAAAAAAAAAGAAAATTCCGCATAGAAATTTTACTTAATAAAATAGTCACCTTATAATCATTTGGTTCAAGCTAAAATTACAATTCTTTGCAGCAAGGAAAGTGCTCCTCTCTGTGTGTTTCTATTTTTATGAATGGAACCTTTGACTAACAACTTGCCCACACCACAAACTTCTATGACTGTGCCCACTCTTGTATCCTTCACACAAATCAATGACTCTGCTGTCTTATCTACTCAATCTCGAAAGTGTTCCCCATAAATATCCTCTTTTTCTACCTCTATCATCAAGATCCTTTTTATAAAACTGTTGTGAAACCATGGATTCATATAAGAGGAACACTAAGTGTATCAAACTTCATATGTGGAAAGAGAAGGCAAGATTGAGGAGGAGGACAAAAGAGAAAGAGAGAGTGAAACATGAGACATTTCTGTCTCCATTTCACTTGGTGGTGAACAGGAAACAGCACTGGGTGTCTGTTTTTCTTTCAATCCTGGGACCCAAATGCCTCCTACTATGTAAATATTTCTTCACTGAACATCTTCCTAGGCTATGACAAGATGTATTTTGCATACAGTACAGACCCTACAGTAAACTAGCCACAATCATCTGGTACTAAGCAGAAAAATAAACAAATAAACAGAGAAAACCCCTCTCTTCACCAGCACGGAAAGACAACTGGTCTATTGTTAATTAATTTAACTAATCAATCAGTCAATGTTTAACAAGCATGTGATAGCACCAGGCATCATTTTGGGTTCTAGAAATGCAGTAACGATAAACATAGGTAAAATCCTAACTAGAAGAAGCTTTTATTTTGTATTTACAGAGATGACATTTTGGTTTCTAACATGTCATATTCTTAACTAATTTTTCTGGGAAATATTGACTATATGTTATTTATACCTTAGGTTGTAAATTTAGAAGCCAATCCTTTTGTGTAAATGCCTCCACTGTAACCTACTTATGATTCTCCCTGCCCCAGCCTCTAATTGGCTTCACTCTCTCAATCCATTAGTGCTTCAAGTAAATGTCAAAGAGCTATCTTTAACAAATCATACACTGCCTTCCTCATTTTCCCTGGGTCTCTTCATTTATTCTGAAAACAAAATTCAGACTCCTCATTGCTTGCAGGCTTGCTTTAGTTTCCAGCCCTATTTCTCGATTCTCTCTCCTTGTGCCTTTCAAGCTCTAGAATCACAGAAGTGCTCGTAGCCCCCTGACCTCACAGGGATCTTTCAGGATGCGGTATTTTCACATTCCATCTCCTTGCCGGAGATATTCGACATTGCAAGTCTTCCTGACAAAGTACTATCCGGATTTTCACTCGGATATTTTCTTCTCTTCTCTGCTGCCTACCTGGACCCCCACTCTTCCAGGAAGATGTAGAGGCTCCTTCTCTTGGGTTCCCAGACTATTTAGTACACTCCTCCAGTATAATATGCAGTTTTATATTGTAATTCTCGGCATGTTTTCCTCCTCTGTAGGCTATCAGTGTTTTCAAAACAAGACTTTATTTTTTAGACCAGTTTTAAATTCATAGCAAAATTGAACAGAAAGTACAGAGATTTCCCATGTACCCCCTACCCCCACCCATGCATAGCCTCCTCCATTATCAATATCCCCCACAGTGTGGGACATTTGTTACAATTGATAAAACTACCTTGACACATTATTATCACCCAGAGTCCTTAGGTTACATTAGGGTTCACTCCTGGTGTTGTACAGTCTATGGGTTTGGACAAATGTAGAATGATGTGTATCCACCAATATAGTATCATATAGAGTAGTTTCACTGCCCTAAAAATCCTCTGTGCTCCACCTGTTCATCCCTCCCTCTCAACTTCTGCCAACTACTAGTCTTCTCTTGTCTCTATAGTTTCGTATTAGTTTTATTTTGATGACAAATACCTATCTTTTCATTTTTTTATATTCCTGTCGTCAAGATCAATTTCTGGCATATAATAAGATATATATCTACATTGCATAAATGAATAAACATTGTAATATAAAACATATATTTATATATCCATAATATTGATATTGAGGAAAGAACACAGTTTCTCTTTTGATAAGTTAAGGAGTGCAAAATTCACATTGAACCTATGCTTGAGTTTATGTTTAATAGAACAGCTCATAAGAAAGCAGATACAAGAAAGGAAAATATTTTTAAATAAACTGTTAAGGGAGAGAAGTAGAAACAGGATCTAGAGAGAAAAAAGATAGAAGAAGAGTCAGAAGGAAAGAGAAAAAGGGAATACAGGCAGAGAGAAAATGGATTACTTTGGTCAAGGATAAAACTGAATAATTTTACATCTGAACAACCACACCACCACTACTCCCCAAAAGGAGTATGTCTTTCCCTTCTAAAAGCTTTGTGAACTGATAGATTCTCATTGTAACAGATTTATTTTAAGGGTATGGTGGATAACAAAAATGTAGAATGTACTTATTTCTTCATAAGAATATTATTTTAGTATTTTGTATTCAAATAATCTTTCTATTTCTGACATCATTTAGGAGAATTATGTATAATTCTTTCCAATATATCTGATAATTCTGATATAAACAATAATAATTGCTGTTTTGTAAGGTATTATATAGTGCAAAAAACACTTCAGTATAGCGTCTGTACATTAATCCTAATAAGGTTGTTAAAAGCACAATATTAACTCCATTTTACAGACAAAGAAATGGGCACAGAAGATGTTGACTTTCATGAGGTCACCTGGTTGATCAGCAGATGCGCCACACTACAACAGATCATCCCTTTCCTGGGTCAGTACATTTCAGTTCCATGGCATCAACTCTTGTCATAAAATCATCTCCTTCAAACATTTGAACATCTCCTTCCCACTTTGGTTTAAATAAAGTTAGCACCTATGTAAGTCACTTATTCAGAATTTCCCGACACTTGTAACCTGAGAGTGGATTCTCAGAGGAAGGCATTACGTGAATTGGTTGGGTAAAAGCTAACACTCTAAATTGAGAGTAATGTAGGATGCCACATTTAATAAATAAAATGACCACCTCCAAGAAAATTATATTTGAGTTCAAAAGATACTATCTCTGTGAGAACAACATTTAGAGCTAATGAAAATTTTCAAACTATTATGGAAAACATCACTTATTTGGGATATTTATAATTTATTTTCATATGGTTTATTTTTATTTCAAAGTACCATTTTGCTTGAAACAATTTTGTGAAGATAAGAAAGCTCTTCTGAAATAGTACTGTGAGAAACTTTTGCAGAAAGTTTAAAAAAATACAGAAATTTTAATACAGTAATCTCAATTTAAAGGTTTTACATTTTAACACATTTTAGCTCAAATGGAAACGTGGAAGTAAATACTTATAAATGGCTAACTGCACTGATGTTGTAAGGAACATTTAGGGAAATATATTTTGTATTATTTTCAGTTGTTCAGTAGCAGGATGAGGTCAGTGCACTTACAGCTGGTAATTAGAAAGAAGGTTCAAAAACATATTACGCAAATATCACTTTTTCCTTTTTAATTAAATTATACTTGCAGACACAGTAGGTATAGCTACAAAAATTAGTTAATTGTCCTATATATGCAATTTTGTTATTATCTTGGCTTTAATCTTTCATGGTAAAAAATAACTTGGTCAACAATAGTATATTTATACGTATATGAATATATTTTCTTTCCTCTTTTCCTCCCACTCTTTCTATCTCAAATAAAACATTCCCAATCAAGAGCAAAGTAGAAGTTACTACGATGAATGGCATGATTTAACCTCAAATCTCTTCTTTAGGGACAGCGTTTCCCAGAGTGTGATCCTGGGATCATTTGCTTCAAAATCATGTGGGGAATTTGTTATAATTTCAGACTTCTTGAACTTATCACAAATTTGAATCATAATCTCTGGGTTTGGAAGCCAAGTATGCATGTGTTTAGCAAAATCCTGGCTAAAACTTGACAGCCAGCACTAAAACGTATCAATTTAATATCAAGTGACTTGTCTCCAATACTATGTATCTCACCTAGAGAAGAATGCTAACTATAAAAGTAGCTAGAGGGCTGGAGAGTCAAATAGGAATAAATTGATAGTCTTTTGCTTGGCAGAGCAAGAAATGGAAGCCTGGGAATTTCTGTTTCATTTACACAACACTCATGTTAAAATTGCATAAACAAGCAATGCTTATGTGAGAAGGGCACTGTTAGGAGAATTCAGATGACTAGAAAGAGTGTGTTTAGTGAAATCAAAATAGGACTTTAGTGAAGTGGTTTACTTAACTACTCCAAGCCTGTTGCCTCATTGTTAAAATCGCAACAGGAGTGCTATCTGCTTCAAAAGCTGTTGAGAAGTGAAATGATGTGATTGGGGGGGCCTGGTACATAGTATATAGTCTCTCTCAATATAAGTGTATGTGATCTACAATACATGCATATGTGTGTGCAAGTATATTAACATTTTGTAAGTTAATTGCAGTAGGAGTCAAACAGTAGTGACCAACTTTTTCTGGGAGTAAAAGATAACAGTGTGTGTAGGTCAGTTTGTTAAAGAAAACAATCTATTTTTTTCTTTAACAAAATGTAATATTTAACAGTAAGCATTATCCTGTTATTCCCTTCATTATGTATTTACATCCATTTGTCTTAAATTTCAGATAATAAATTACTGGCACGCACAGCAATACCTGATGTGGCTATTGAACCTTTGAAACAGTAAAACTTTGAGAAAAGTTTATTTTGGTTTATTTCACTGACATTTTAAGATTTTTCATCGTTAAATGTGTTTTGTCACATTGTATCCCTTAATATGGTTTTTCTTCAAACAAGATACTTCACAATTAAATGAGGCAAAGACCATCATCAAGACACAAAGAATATCTTTCAGGCAACTTAAATTGGAAACCATGTTTTCCATTGTGTCATTGTGTTACCAAGCCAGATCTGTTTTTGCCCATTCCCTAGGAAGCCAAACACCAAGACCACGAGATTGCAGCAGAGAGAGGGTTTTAATCACAAGACAGCCAAGTGAGGAAATGGGAGAAAGAGTCTCAAATCCACTTCCCTGAAAATAGGGACTCAGGAGTATTTACAGTGTAGGGGGGCAAGGTGGTCTGAAATGTGGAGGTAGATGATGGGAGGGGAGGGGAGGGGAGGTAATTGATGACCTGCACAATCATAGTCAGACTTCATGCCTCTCCATAGGATGCACGTTCACAAAATGGCGGTGTTAGCATGACTTGAGGGTAGAGTTTTTAGCCTCTTGATGTCAAAAAGTTGTTTATCGGACATCTGCATGGGCCCAGTTGATGGGTTGGTGGTCTCAACTGGCCTGAAGTGGACAAGGGGTTCTAATTCCTGAAAAACAGCTCAAACACCATTACCATGGTGACCCAGGCACCAGCGAGATGTTATCAATAGGAACCTAGTGGGAGTCAGAAAGCATATTGCCTAAACAGCACAATTAACAATGGGCGGGTAAACAACTAAAAGCTATAATCAGTAATTTCAAAAACAAAAAAAAACTTTAGTTCCTAGCTATGCAATCATCAATGGCTAACTGTTTGCCAGTTTCAATTGTTCTCTCTTGGCAGCAAGTATAAGAGGAACTGTGTGTGAAGAAGAACCTACTCTTCTTGCCTCCTCTCTATTATTGTCTTTCTTTTCTCTCTCTGGACTGAGACAATTGACATATGCAAATACCTGCTGGAATAGTTATCTATTGCTTTTTTGCCACCTGTCAGATGTGGCCAGATTACACAATTAATATCAGGTGGTGGGAGGAACAGAGCACCTTCATGAATCCGGCATATAAAATGAGTAGTTTTACAGAAATTAAGTCTGGGATTACACAAGGAAGCTGAAAGTTGCCACTAAATGTTGGAGTTTTTCAAATCTCGTGCTTAGAGACTCTTTTATGGTCTCTTTATTCTTTTCACTTAAACCTGATAAATGGCAGACCTACATGGTCCACTACCTGTATGGAGTAGAAATCAAGAAGTTGAGTACAGCTCTCCT
This sequence comes from Ceratotherium simum simum, assembly GCF_057802395.1. Taxonomy (NCBI): domain Eukaryota; kingdom Metazoa; phylum Chordata; class Mammalia; order Perissodactyla; family Rhinocerotidae; genus Ceratotherium; species Ceratotherium simum. The sequence continues at coordinate 10,896,861 of NC_141927.1, read as the reverse complement.
AATGTGCTTTTTATTGAATGTTTAATTAAACAGGTTTGCTTGGTTGGAGAGCACAGGGAGCATTTTTTGAACTTCTTAAACCAAAACTTCAGAAATCTTCAGGTATTGTTACTTTTCCCCAAAGTCCCACCTCATCTGCATGATTTTACAATTAGTGACTGTTTTTCTTCCATCATTATTTCCTTCTCATCCTGCATCAAAAAAGACTGCTAAGCAAAAAGCCACTTCAGAGCCTTCCTCCTAGAAAAAGATCATCATGAAACTGAAATTTGGAGGAAGAAAGACTACTTGTTAGCCTCAGAAAGAGGACAGGGAAAGATTTATAAACTCACCTGTTAATATTTTTTTCATTTTCTTAACATTGCCCTTATAGAATAATACCATGAACAGTGTTGTTTGCGTCTTGGTATTTTTTCTTCATTTTTATCCATACCTATATCTATGTCTATTTCTATGTCTATGCCTCTATCTATCTGTCTTCTATCCATCTTGGAGCGAGTTCTTCAGGCAATTCTGGGCTAAGTTGTTTTTCACCCGCATACACCACAGAATATCTGAATTTATTTAAAAATAAAATTTTCTGATGCTATAGGAAAGCTATCAAGGCAGCAAAGATATGCTGGACCAAGACTAGAAGAGAAAAGCAACCCGGAGAAGTTAGCCCCACTGCACTATTCTTCTTGTTGAGAAAAGTAACAGAAGCTGTGATTGAGAGCCTAAAACACTAAACAGAGCTGCCTTCTTCTAGACCGGCCCCCTTACTCCGAGTGCCCCACTTTCTAGGTCTGTAAAAACTGTTGCTCAGCCCTGAGCCATCTCCTCAGAATCCACAAACCACCCTGAGCAAAGGCGTGCCCCTAAACTAGGCTTATATCCCAGGGCATCACCATCCTTTTATTGCAGTAATTTCTGTTTTTAAGCTCTTTGACGTGGATGGCTCTTACATTTGTCCAGATTTTTTGCTTCTTTTCAGCTGGAGGGTGCATCTAGATTATTGAATTACCAATAAACAGAAGTTTCAAAAATAATCTTTTCTCTCTCAACTTCCTTGCTGAAGTTATTTCTTATAGAATCCATGATGTTTCCGTCTGGTTCATGCTAATTATCAGCAGTACTACTAATTGCATTTAAATTTACAAACTTGATAGAGTGAATTACCTTTAATTCCTTCTGCAGGTAAAAGTTCACATTTTAGTTCAATAAAACTGTAAAGATTATATCTGTCTCTCTGGCACCATCACAGGTAGAAAAATTCTTCCTGAAATGGAAGAAAATGCATCTGTCTCCAAATTCACATGCTTTTAACATTTGCACCAATGCTTTTACCAAAACACAAAGGCTAATGACTGACAGTTTGTAATAAATTGGAATTTTTAAAAGAAAGGGTGCGCAAAATTATTTTATAGAATGGGATAAATTTTTCTAGTTAGAGACGTCCTATTTTTATTTAAAAGAAAAGAAACATTTTTTAAATCTGGTACATTTATAGTATTGGACTAACCACTGAACAAAATTAAAATGTCACTATTTCTTGTGATGAGATAGAGAGCTCATTAAATATGGAACAGTGTTGATGTATTGTCATTGACAGTGTATGGTTGAATGTCTAATTTCAAAAAGGGAATTCTAGGCCAGAAACGGTTTTCTTTAGAAGCAAGTGTTATTTTATAGATATGTTTTATATATGTAAAAATAGTAGTACATGCCTATTTTATACTATTTTTATTTAATACGTCAGATTGGAATTGATGTATTGACACTTAAATGTAGTTAAATCATAAACATTGAGGGATGGCATTTGAGGGGCCCAATAAATAATTATGCTCTGTCCTGTGCTCAGGCGCAGGCTGGATTGAGAGAAGGACACAGGAGTCAGGCAGATGTAAATTAACACTTGTTTTATTGATGGCTACAGCCTAGACTTGTCCACTGACTTCATCTCACTTTGAATTTGACTGATACACTCTTCACGGTCATGGGCAGCACGAAGATAGACAACAACTGCAGCCACCGAGGAGCCTGCCCACATACACTTACAGCAGAGAGGAGCCTGCTGTCTTTAAGCACAAGATCCTCAAAAAGGAGAGGATGGGGCTTAATCAAACACGCTCAATCCTTCTCCCAAGTTCACCAACCATACATGTCACTGCCTTCACCGGAGGAGAGATTAAGAGGGTGAGGCAAGAGATCAAAACTATTGCACTAGGGGACCTCCTTATCATTATTATTTTATTATAATTATAATATATAATTAATTTTAATAAGTATATCGTCATTGTACATACGGCGACATGTAACTAGGTGAAAAGGTGCTCCCAGCCAAGAACGTTCTTCCCGTTCCAATAAATCCTGTCGCACTTAAGCCCGCACCCAACAGCTTTTGCCTAAAAAATTCAACTTAATTTTCTCTTCCAAACCGTATCAACCAATTCCTTCTTTAAACTCTTTCGATTAAGCCAAAATACCCTTGTGATTACTTCATAACGGTCACTATCCGTTCCCTCTCAAACTGCTTCCATTTGCTTTGTTCTCCTTCCCTGTTCTCTTGCTCTTTTCTTTGTCTAGATTTCGTTAGCTTACACTCCCTAAGGATATAGATTGAATCTTCCGTGTCTTTTGTTCTTCCTATTTGCGCCAAGTACAAGATTGGATATCCAATATTTTTTTAAGTTAATGTTAAATGAAGAAATCTCCTAGTTGATTTTCTGGGGCACATAAGTAATTTTTAAGAGTCTGTGGGCCTATCTCTCCACTATTATTCCTCAGAGATTATGTAATTGTTGTCTTGTAAGAATAGCCATGTAATACCTTTTTTATTATTAGTGGTGAGTCACCTGGTGTCTGAAAGAGGCGCAGATCGATTTTCAGCTTAGTTATTTTAATCAATACTGTGAACCTTATGAAAAGCTCTGCTTATTGTTACCAAGAGTAAACAAAATTCAGGGTGTTCAACAGTCTATCAGGGACAAACGAAACCAAGCCACAGTCAGAAATGACACAGAAACATGCTGTTGATAAAGAAGTGTGATTTTACGTGTGGGGGTGATTGTCTGTGTGTATATATCCAAACCAATTTTGGTAAGCTTTTGATTGTATACAAATTGTTATTAAACTCTGATATGGCTCAGCAAAAATATTTGTTGAAATTTCGGAAAAATACATTTAAAATACTTTGTGAAGAAGTTACCCTGGGAGAAAATTATAAGCAAATCAAATCATAATAATTTAATGTATTGAGCTTAGAAGAGCAATATTTGTTATAGGTGAATAGACAATTTATTATTTTTCCTAAGCTGAACTATATTTTAAGAAATGTAATTACTCTATACATAAGAATTCAGACTACTACAACATAACAACAGAGGGGAAAAAAAGAAGAAAAATGTACTTATGCTACACTATAACAAGCTTACCGAAGCTTTAAGTGAATATATATTTATAAAATTGCCTCTGACAATTCGCACAATCTGATTATGTGGCAGGATGCTCTGACAAAGGATTTGATTATATGGTGCATTGAGCTGTGGCTAGTAAATAACAACCTTCCTTGTTCATGCTTCTACTTGTTATTGTTGGGAAAGAGACAGAATATTGAGAATTAGTTTGTATCATAAACAAATCAATTACTGATGCAGGACCTAAGATGGCATGATGTTTATGTTATGCCACTAAATTTTATGAATGGATAATAAATTTTTCAAAAGTGGGTGTTAATTTTGATTAGGTCAAGTGTGCTTATGATAACTGGTCCATGTCACGGATTTCTACCATCTGTGCTGAATGATTACACAGGCTTGTAAAGTCATTTCCTAGGTAGAGGTGCAAAAATCACTAACCATGCTTTTGTGTAGCAAGAAGGGGCTAAGACTCTGTATTGAAGTCATGCATAAGAGTTAAAATAAGTGGTAAATTAAATGTTAGGGGAAGAGCTTTATTTGAGGGAGGAGAATTACAGGAAAGGGTACAATATTAAGCTGGAAAAATCATAATTAATTTTAGTGTAATTATTAAAGAATTTAATTTTCTTTAATATTGTATTTTATCTTAAGTAAATAGTTATCCACTTAGCACAAAAATAAATGCTAGGGCAAATCCCAGAGAACTCAGTTATGGGTTTTATACAATAAATAAAGTGTGTGTATAGATACATGTGTGTGTTTGTGTGTATTTCCCAACGATATAAGAAAAATAAGATTAAAAAATATATATGTATATGCTTATATATATGTTCCAAAGAATCAAAAATATTGCTGTAGCCAACAATTAATCTCATAAATACAAAGTATTCACAATGGGAAAAGTGATATTAGTAAATGTGAGTTGTGCATGTAAAATTGTTAAGACTCTATATATTATAAAACAAATTGAGTACAGTTTAAATTTATTTAGTTTCATTCAATTTATTTTTCTACTAGAAGTTTATGAAGTGTAGATGTTTTATTTACATGTGGCACAGTGTCTTACACAAAAAAGGTGTTCAATAAATATTATTTGATTTTACCCACGAAATATATAAATAAATCCATGATAAAACATAGATAAAACTGACATAGATAAAACTAATAATTTATGTACCTTTTAATAACGAAGATTAATATAGTTTCTAACTATCATTATCGTCTGGTTTTTACTGGTCTGGTTGCAGAGACAGATTGTGGTAGAACTGTTAGATGAGCCGTCTGATCCAATCTCATTCTAGTCTGTCATCTGGAACTGCAGGGAAGATGTAAACTACATTTCTTAGACCACCTTGAAGCTTCTTGATGTGCTGGTGGAATCATGGTTCCCATCTGGCAGCTGCAGCACGGTTCTGGAGCCAAGTGGTCTGGAGTACATTTCCTCATTCCCAAATTGAAGCCAAGTTATAGTGTTCCTGAGGGCAGGATTTAAGAAAGTTATTTTCTGTCCCCAGAGTGTGGATAAAATGGTGTAGTCATGTATGCAGCAGTTGATAAAATGGCTGTGTGAGTTATAGTAGCAGTAGCAGCCCTCTTGATGGGCAAGGTCTACGGTGCTGTACAGGAAGGCTTTCATCCAGGCCAAAACTAGAGCCTGCCCATAAAGCCTTCTCAACAATTTTGTAAGCACCTAAATTCCTATATTTAATCAGTTAATGCTTTAAATACCTGAAATTATTTCTATTATCTACATATAAACTTGAATTATTACACAGATTAATTTTCCTGGTAAAACCTTATATGATTTCCTTACCTTAACTTTATTATATATTATGTGACTTAAATTGAACAGGCTGGGATTTTGAAAGTTACTAAAAGTTTAAATGCTAGGGTACTTATTTTGGAGGTTTTTATTAATTAAGATAATAATGCATTTTATCTTTTAACTAATGCATATTTACTCAGTGTGGGTCACCTGATAGACACTGGAGCAGGGGCCGGGGATTTAACAGTAAATTTGAGTGTTCCCGCTCTAAAACGTCACCGTGTACTAGGGAGAAAAGATAGATGAAGACATAAATTAATATATAGTTCAACAATGCAACAGCAAAAATCATGTATGAGGTCAAAAATATGGGTTTTTTTTGACATATCAGGCAGACATTTCTACAGCATAGAGGCCTGCAGGAATTAGTCTTCAAGAGGAAGAATTCCAGCAAGGCTACTGGCTGCATGAAACACGAAGCCATTTTCCTGAAACAACAAACCATGTAGTATTGCTAGAACATAAAATACAAAGAAATGAGAGGCTGAGTAGAGAATAATCAGGCAGTTCCCATCATGAATGACATGGTGCGCTTTGATAGCTATCTCAAGATGACCAAAGGAGAAAGAGTAAACTTTGGCATGATTTAAACCAGGAAAAACATGATCATATGTTAAACTGAATAATTATTTTTCAGCCCTTGTGAGAAGGAAAGGTCAAGGATCTGAGATATCAACTAAGTAGTTGGAGAAATAGTATAGGACAGAAAAAGTGAAAGATGTTTGAAGGTAATTTCCAACTACGTGTTGACTGGTGCAGGAGCTAAAAGAAAAGAATGTGTCTAAGATGGCTATCAAGTTCTGGCTTGAGCAAATATATATGTGTTAATAAGACTGATTAAGATTAAAACCAAAATAAAGAAAATATAGGTGAAAAGTAGATTGGGATTAAAATACGGACACGATAATAAATTCAGTTTTGGATGGGGTCAGTCTGAACTAACATTCCCATGGTTATTTGCGGTATATCATTAGCTATGTGGGCTTTGAATTCACCAGAACTGGAACGTGGAGACATACATGTGTGTCATGGCTCGTCCACCCCTGGACAGTGTTTCCGACAGGCACTGCAGACGATTACCTCTATCAATTCTTCTTACCTAATTACTTCGGTTAAACAATATGCCATCTGATTGATGTTTCATTTTCTATATGTTAATACATTCCATTAGATCACAGCCAAATTTTGCTTGTTAATGATCTTTTCTCTTTTACATGTCATTTTACAAGTCTCTCACTTGGATAACTTTTTTATTGATCTTATACCTCGGAGGGGGAAACTATAGTTCCTATATGGGTCACTAGAACGTGGCTAAATAGTGCTTACTAACCAATTTTTTTGTTGTAAGCCTAAAATTCTATTTTGTAAAGGAATAGTATATTATACATCTTCCTTCTTTTCTCTGACTTCTACACTACTGGAATAAAGCCAAGCTAAAGGTGCTGGCATTATCAATATTGTTTCTCACAAAATATGTTTATAGTTATTTTCCAAAAATGATCACATTTTGGAGATATTTAAGATTAAAAAATAATAGTCAAACGATGTGTGTGTGTCTGTGTCTCCTAGGTGTCTCAAACTTTGCAAACAGTTCCATATTCTAACACATACACATATGCAAGCAAACCCACATAAGTGCACACATGTATATTTGTCAGCTTGGCATAGTTTCAACCTCAATTCAGATTTAACCATTTTGCTGAATGTTCAGTAAATGGAACTTTTAGAGAAGGCTGAGGAAAGAGAACTACGAAATTTTTCTTGTAGTAGTAGAAAATACCTTATACAGTTTAAAACATTCATAATTATTGATACAGGGAGTACCACTTCGCAAGATTTATTATATGGAAACCATTGTAGGTTGAAAGATATTTCTGTTTTATGTGGTTTTTATATCACTACAATATGAAAATTAGAAGTTACATCAAGTTTCCTCAAAAGGAAAACGGTTTAAAAAAAGTACACATTTATACTATGGAATACTACAAAGTTCTTAAAAATAAGATTATAGAAGAGTTAATAATATATGATGTGTTTATGATATGAATAACATGAGAAAATAAAAATACTATTGAAAATCAATTTTTTAATACATTAAATTTTAAATTTCTTGCTAATGAAGTTGTAGGTGATTTTATTTCTACTCCACATATTTTCAAAATAAAATAAAATAATGTTATAAAATCAAAGTGGGATTCTGAAAATTGTTCTTGGGTTCACTAACTTTTGTGCAAGTTCTCATCTCTTTCATTGTATTTTATTATAACAAAAAACAAACAAGCAAATAAATAGTATTGGCAAAATTCCCTTGTTCCACCTTTTACTTGATATGTCGAATCGAAATATATAACTAAAAAGTCTTTTAAAATGTAACACATGACTATCACTTGGCAGAATTAGAAGCATTAATGTTGGTTATAGATCACTACTATGGTTAACTATATCATATAAAGAATATACAAATTCTTCATATAAAGAATCCTGAACTAGTGGTAGATAAACTTAGTTTCAATATCACTTTGTTTATAAGAAGAGTAGCCTTGAGCTAAGAACGTCATGTTGTTGGGAAGATATCAGTTTCCATATGCATAAATTGAGGATAAAAATGTTAGTGCTTATTAATAAATAAATATAAGTGTTTCTTAGAGGGACTCTCTGAAAGTTGGGTAATACTTGATCCTATGTGTTTTGCTTTAGGAAATATTCTTCTCATTTGCAATAAAAGATAAAAGAATATTATCAAACTTTTACTATCAGCTGAAGAGGCCAACCATGTTTTCTAAGTAATTTCCTCATCAAATTAGAAAATAAAGAAAAGTAATAATTTTTTGAGATAATAGTGGAAGTATAGCTATATTTATATACTACTTATTTTATCTCCTGGTATTTTTATGCATATCTAGAAATAATGATATAAAATGAAATTATAGTTACACAAAATTGTTAGTTAAAGAAAATAATTCTCTCTTTGGAATGGGTGACCAGGGCTGCCATTCATGGTGAGGCAAGATGGGTACTATAACCAGCACTGCTCTATGCAGCCATCTTATGAACAACATACAGAGAGGGAACGGTCATAGAGAAGAACACAGACAAATTTAAAAATCACCAGATATTTTTTCCAATAAAACAAAACAAAACACATGCATTTGTTGCTTAATCATCTAAGTGTTTCACAGGAAAAACTCTGGGGTCATGCTACCTATGCATTGTTTTAACAGTCCATTTAACTTTTGACTGCTCTATGTAACTTATAAATTTAATTCTTGAAAATAGACTTTCAATATAGAACAAAAATTTTAAGGGTGTGATTTTCAGATCATCAATCTTGCTCCTGGATATACATGTGAAGTAATTCTCATGATCTACTGGCTAGTAGTCTTTCTGTTGTACCACAGTTTCTCTCTCGCAGCAGTTTTGAGATAGACAGGTAGATAGATAGATAGATAGATATAGATATCTATAGATATATCTATACATGTAAGAAGTCATGTGTATGTGTGAGTGTGTGTACCATATAAGATTTTAACCATTAACACAAAAAAACTAGGCATTTTGAAATAAAGTATATTTTGGGTATCATGTACAAAAAAATGTACAGAACACAAAAATAATATGAGGCCCAAGGCAGGTTAATTGGAGAAGGTTTAAGAATCAGTGAGAACAGTGTCCTTTTCTCAGGAGTGATCTGCTAATGAAATTGCTCTAATATGGTTTTATGTTTCCTTGGTAGGATATGTAATTACTTAATAACCAATTGAGAATACTGATATTAAGATGCTGTTAGATGAACCGAGATGAAGGAGTATGTTTCCCTCTTGCTGTGTCAGTGTATTAATTTTTTAAGCTCAGTTGTTCTTTCTGTAACTTGTTCTTGGTCTCATATTCCATTGCTTCTTACTTTAAATATATAATAGGAGTCATGTTGACGCCTATAAATGAATATCTCCGACAGTGGATAACTTGAGAAACCAAAGGAAGTCACACATATTATAATATAATTTAACATTATATCAAGTAAACCTCTGTGATTCCTTCTACTGAGTCCCATTAAAACAACAGCTTCATCACATTCCTAAACGAAAAGAAAAAATCAAATAATTCTTCAGAAACATTACTTCTAAATATTATTGGTTATATGAGAGATATAATTTACTAGTCTGGTTATTTTTTGAAATATATTATTAGTAGTAGTATTAAGGAGAAAATGAGAAATCTATATAGTGATTACACAGCAAGACAGATATACTGTACTTACATACTACATAACTACCATTCTCGCCAAGAAGAATCTTCAGCAGATATGTAAAATTTTCAGCTTGAATCTCTATTGTGTGACAATTATTCAGCAGAAATTATTTTATGAAGGGAATAATAATTATTTTAAAGGAAATATTTTATGCAAACATTCATCTTAAAATTACAAATATACAAAAATTTGCAAATAATTTTACTTACATGTTTTCTGGCTAAAATTCACAGAGGAACTAATTAAAGTATTCTAATATATTTATAAGTAACAAAATCAAAAACTAAATAATATTTAAATGTTATAGGAATAAATTATTATTGAATACAAAGTGTATTTTTAACATTTATTTTCTTTTTTAGTAAACACATCATATAATTTTCTTTATAAACAAAATGAGATTTCTTGAAGGTGTGTTCTATATGATTGAGAAACTGCTATTTTCAAATGTGATTTTGGTTTTTGTCCCAAAGCAGGAATCGGGATGCATTCAATTGAAGACTACAAAAAAAATCAAAAAAACACCGCATGACTGGTTTTCCCGTGTTGAAATATATTCCAGGTTTGTGACGCTAAGTTTTTCTATGAAAAACTTGCTTCGTCCGGGAGTATTGAGTGAATAGCAAGGAACTGGTAATACAGTCCTGCCCTTAAACAGCTTAGAGATAAGTGGAGGAAATGCAAATTTTAAAGCAAACAAGAGAACACAATAAAATATCATAACTTCTGTAACAGAATAACTCCTGAGTGTTACTCTAAACTAGAGATCTGAAACATGAATAGTTAATGCCAAAGAATAGTAACCATGTAAGGGAATTTAAAGAGTGCAGCTTGGGAAGAAGTTTGCAGGAAGAATAAAGCAGGTGGACAAAGGCCTGGAGGCATGTGAGAACGTGACAGCACAGGAAACTGCAGGTATTTTAGTATGTTACTATGTAACCAGGAGAAGGCAATACTGAGTGATGATAATGGAAAACCAAGCAGAGGTCAGATCATGAAGATATGCACCATTCTCAAGCATTTTCTCTTTTGCTGGGAGAAATTGGGTTCCACTGAAGACTTTTAAGCAAGGGAATAGGGTGTTTGGAAGTGTTTCAGTTTAAAACAGAGATCCACAAACTTTTAAAAAAGGACCAGATAGTAAAATATTTTGGCTTTGCTTGCAATACTGTTTTTGTTAAAACTACTCAATTCTAACACAGTAGCTCAAATGCAGCCATAGATAATATATAAGGATAATATGTAAGGGCATGTAATTTACAAAAATGGCCATATTGGATTTGACCTGTGGGCTGCGGTTTGCCAATTGCTAGTTTAGAAAGATCATGCTGGCCTCAATGAGGATAACGGCTGCTAGCGGGGACACAAACCAAATAAATGTGGTCTGCCATGTAGGGCTTTGGGATTTGGGAATAAAGAATTACATTCCAAAGTTATTTAGGTTGTAAAATACAAAGAACTCAGCAACAGATTGGATGTGAGGGTTAAGGGAGAGACTAAATGCGAGATGACTCCCAAACTGTTGGCATGTCAGGAGTGTAAGGACAGATAGAAGTTAAATTTGTGTGTGTTGAATCTTAGATGCTGCTTTAAGTATGTGGTTTTTAAATGTGCCTCTATCTCAGGAGAAAGTTCTAATCTGGACTTTAGCACCTAAGGGCTTCCTGAAGACATAGAAGTAAGTAAAATTACTCAGTGATGATATGTAGAATGGGAAGAGAATATGGCTTGGGAAAAATATCTTAGAAACACTCACAGTAAAGTTACAGGCCTAGAAAATTGAGTGTGCAAAGAAAATTCAGGAGAAACAGCCAAAGAAAAATGGCAGGTAAACAAAGGTACATTAAGAGTTAAAGAGAGAGATTCCAGCTTCGAGATATAGAGAGCTCAAAGGAGCATCCCTACAATTCTTGAAACAATGACAAAGCTCAACAAACTTCTAATTCACGTATTTATTCAAACTCGTTGTAGAGAAGACGTTACAGAGAAATCCACTGGCCTAAATTCTAAAGAAATGTGGGGCACATGGTGCCTGCAAGGAGAGAGGACTTGGAAACAGACACTTCTCTGAGATTGATGCAACTGGATATGGATAAAAAAAGAGTTCACCTTAAAAAATTGACAAATAAGTGAATACTGAGGGCAGACTGGCAGGACAGTGTGAAAACCCTGGGAACTGCAGAAACTGGGGGAATCTTACAGCTCTTTCTCCATGAACACCACTGGCAGAAAACCCCACTCTCAGAAAATATTGGAAAGAATGCTAAGAAGTGCCCATTGTGGAAGTTGCTGGAAAGGAGAAGAGCAGCTTGTGAGAGGAACATGACAGTTTGCCTAGATACTTCTCTTCTTTTTATACTATGGGTAAAAAGCCTAACCTGTGGGGGAAGGGCAATGAACACCGTGGTCCTAGTGCGTTGGTGAAAACAGGCAGCTGGAGGAAGAGAGCAGGGAGGAAAAACAGTCCCATTGAGCCCACAGCCACATCTGGGGAAGCAGCAGGAAAACCAAGAAGCCCAGACCCTTAAGACCTGGGAACATTATAGGTTCATGTTATTATAAGGTCATTCAGAACAAAGAGACACACAGCCCGCAATCCCTCAACAAGATAACAAAAATGAATAATAAGACAGAAGAAAATTCCTAGGAAAGGGACAGAGGAGAAGAAAGGGTGCACAAAGATATCCTCTCTGACACATAGCACAGAAACCTCAAACTCAGAATTGAGTAGACACGCTCAGGTAAATCAACTCCCATCCTAATTTCACAGTATCTCTATGAGAATTTAAAGTCTGAAGTGCAATACATGTAAAGACAGCAAAAGCACAAAACCTGCATAGATTAGCTCAAACCCCATACTGAAGGTCTAGCAGAAATAAAGGCGTGATCATTTCATGATATAAATATCACTTATCTCAGTCTCTATAATTCTTCATGACATGTCCCATTTTCATTTAAAAAATGGTGAGACATATGAAAATACAATAAGATTTTCCATCTGAATAGTCAAAAATACTCATCAGAACCAAACTCAGATATTATACACATATTGGATTTACCTGTAGGGGTTTTCACATATGTGTCAGTTAATCACATAGCTGTGATTTACATGTAAAAAGCTCTCATGGAAAAGGAGGACTACATGCAAAATCAGATGTGTAATTTTTATAAAGAGATGGAAAGTAAAATCAAATGAAAATTCTAGAAAAAGAAAACACTAACAAAGATATATAATAGAATGCCTTTTCCAGATGTAACAGTAGAGCCAACACAGCCAAGGAATGAATCAGCAGACTAGAAGATAGGTCAATGGAAATTACACCAATTGAAACATAAAGATAAAAATAATTTAAAAAATAAAACAAAATTTCCAAGGCCTTTAGGTCAACATCAAACTTCTAAATTATGTAGAATTAGAAATCAGAAGGAGAAGAAAAAGAGAAGTACAGAGGAGATACTTAAAGAAATAATGGCAGAATTTTTTGCAAAAATAAGAATGACGGATACCAAAGCAGTGAAATAAAAATCACACACAATATCAAAAAATTTTTTAAAACACTAGACGTTTATTCAAACTGCTGATAACAAAGTACAAAGACAATACCTTGAAGGTGACTTGAGAAAAAGGAAACATGACACAGACAAACAAAAATAAAAATTATAGCTGATTATCAGAAAGAGAAATTAAGAAAATAATCCCAATGACAATTGCATCAAAAAGAATAAAATATCTAGGAATAAGTTTAACCAAGGAGGTGGAAGACCTGTACACTTAAAACTACAAGACATCAATGAAAGAAATTGAGGAAGACACAAATAAGTGGAAAGAAATTTTATGCTCATGGATTGGAATAATTAATATTGTTAAAATGTCTATACTACCCAAAGCAATCTACAGATTCAATGCAATCTCTATCAAAATACCAATGGCATTTTTCACAGAACTAGAACAAATAATTCTAAAATTAGTATGGAACAACAAAAGACGTTGAATCGCCAATAGAGAGAAGAACAAAGGTGGAGGTGTCATGCTCCCTGATTTCAAACTATACCACAAAACTACTGTAAACAAAACTGTATGGTACTGGTACAAAAAAAGACACACAGATCAATGGAACAGAATAAAGAGCCCAGAAATAAACTCACGCTTATATGGTCAATTAGTCTATGACAAAGGAGGCAAGAATATACAATGGGGAAAAGACAGTCTCTTCAATAAATGGTGTTGGGAAAACTGGACAGCTACATGAAAAAGAATGAAACTGGACCACTTTCTTACATCATGTACAAAAAAAAAAAAACTCAAAATGGATTAAAGATTTAAATGTAAGACCTGAAACCATAAAACTCCTGGAAGAAAACATAGGCAGTAAGCTCTTTGAAATGGGTCTTAGCAATTTTTTTTTAGATTTGTCTCCTCAGGCAAGAACAAAAAAAGCAAAAATAAACAAATGAAACTACATCAAACTAAAAAGTTTTTGCACAGCGAAGGAAACCATCAACAAAACAAAAAAGCATCCTACTGAATGGGAGAAGATATTTGCAAATGATATATCCAAGAAGGGATTAATAGCGAAAATATATAAAGAACTCATACAACTCAATATCAAAAAAACAAATAACTTGATGAAAAAATGGACAGAGGAACTAAATAGACATTTTTCCAAAGAAGACATACGGATGTCCAACAGACACATGAAAAGACACTCAACATCACTAATTATCAGGGAAATGCAAATCAAAAATCACAATGTGATATCATCTCAACCTGTCAGAATGGTTAGTATCAAAAAGACAACAAATAACAAGTGTTGGCAAGGATGTGAAGACAAAGAAATTCCTGTACACTGTTGGTGGGAATGTAAATTGGCACAGTCACTATGGAAAACAGTATAGAGGTTTCTCAAAAAATTAAAAGTAGAATTAACATACAATCCAGCAATTCCACTTCTGAGTATTTATCCAGAGAGAATGATAACACTAATTCAAAAAGATATATGCACCCCTAGGTTCATTGCAGCATTATTTACAATAGCCAAGCTACGAAAGCAACCTATGCATCCATTGATAGAGGAGTGAATAAAGAAGATATGGTATATATACACAATGAAATATTACTTAGCCTTAAAAAAGAATGAAATCTTGCCATTTGCAACAGCATGGATGGACCTAGAGAATATTATGCTAAGTGAAATACGTTAGACAGAGAAAGACAAATACCATATGATTTCACTTATATGTGGAATCTAAAAAACCAAATGAACAAACAAAACAGAAACAAGCTCATAGATATAAAGAACAAACTAGTGATCACCAGAGGAGAGGGGACATGGGCAAAACAGGTGAAGGGGATTAAGAGGCACAAACTTCCAGTCACACAACAAATAAGTCATGGGGATTTAATGTACAGCATAGGTAATATAGTCAATAATATTCTAATAGCTTCGTATGGTGACAGATGTTGCTAGACTTATCATGGTGAAATTAACATGATATTATATGTCTACTATACTTCAAAAAGAATTAAAAAAATAATTACAGCTGACTCCTTGTAAGAAAACATGCAAGCAAAAAGACAGTGGAATGATATTTTTTAAATGCAGAAAAAAAATAGTGGACCTAAAATTCTACACTCGGAGAAAATATACATCAAATGTGAAGGTTTTCTCAAATGAAACTCGAGGAAACTCACAGCAGGCAGACCCACTTTTTCAAAAATATTAAATACATTTCTTCAGATAGAAGGAATAGGATATTAAATTGAAACTTTGACCCATAAAAAGAAACAAAAGGTTGAGGGAAATTAAAGGTAAAAGGAAATTCAGTTTTAAAACATCTTAATTGTTCTAAAATATTATGGGCTGTCTATATAAGCAATGTATTGTTAATAACGTGTGAAAGTAGATGGTGTAAAAACAATAGACCACAGGATGGGAGAGAAGAAATGGGATTGCAACCCTGCACATGAAGCAGTACAGTATTATTTTATGGAAGATTCTGATTGCTTAAAGATGTATATTGTAAAACCTAGGTAAGCCACTATTTTTTAAAGAGGATATAACTAATAAGTCAAAAGAGGAGATAAAATGGGGCCAGCCCCGTGGCGCAGGCGGTTAAGTGCGCGCGCTCCACTGCGGCGGCCCGGGGTTCGCTGGTTCGAATCCCGGGCGCGCACCGACGCACTGCTTGTCAAGCCATGCTGTGGCGGCGTCCCATATAAAGTGGAGGAAGATGGGCACAGATGTTAGCCCAGAGCCGTCTTCCTCAGCAAAAAAAGAGGAGGATTGGCGGATGTTAGCACAGGGCTGATCTCCTCACAAAAAAAAAAAAAAAGAGGAGATAAAATGAAATCAGATAATATACTGAACTAATTAAATAGAAGGCAGAGAGGAGGAAAAATGAAACAACAGATAAAATAAATAGAAGACTGCTAGTGAGTTGGTAAATGATAATCCAGTGTTAACAATTTCACACACCAGTTAAACAAGATTGTCAGATTGAATAAAATAGCAAGTCCAAATATATATTGCCTACAAGAAAATCACTTTAAATATAAAGATGACATTATCAAATCACATTTCTGACATGACTTGAATTCAGATTTTCTAAAGAATTCCTACAACAATAAGGGAACAAACAAAACAAAAAGTGACCAAGAGTGACAGCAACTGGAACTCTCCTATACTGCTGATGGGAATAAGAAATGTTAGAACAATTTTGGAAATCAGATGGGCAATTTCTTACCTGTTCGTCAATACTCGTAAAATATGACCAAGCAATTTATCTGCTATCCTTCTGCCAGGTATCAGTCCAAAAGATTAGGAAGCTTATATTTACACAAAATCTTTATGTGAGTGTTTTATTTTATGGATAATTATCAAAAATTGGAAAGAATGCGTATGTCCTTCAACTGGAAAATTATTAAATAACTATGATATACCCATAAAAGGAATATTAGTACTTAGCAACTAAAAGGAACCAACAATTGATTCTTGCAAAAATATTAGTGAACCTTAAATGTAGTTTTCTAAGCGAAAGAAGCGAGTCCCCAAAGGTTATGTATTGCGTGATTCCATTGATGGTACATTCTGGGAAGAAATTAGATCAGTGTTTGTTAAGGGTTGTGGGGTTGGGGGGTGCAATTATTTATAAAGGAGTAGCATAGGAGAATATTTGTGATGATGACACTCTTCTGTATGGAATTGTGGTGGTATACTCATGACGCTACATACTTTTCAAATCCATAAAACCATACACAACAAAAAGTGAATTTTACTTTACGTAAATGTTATGGTTACCTTCAGAGTTCAGATGGACCTCACCCAAAATTTAGTTCAGGTGTGGAGACAGGTGACTCCATGCATACATACCAAGAGGGTATGGTAAGTTTTATTACTTTACATCTTTGAGGTCTCTGTGGAGAGCAGGACAGACTTCTTGGGGAGCTTTGACAGGCCTTGAGACAGAAAGGAAAAAACTGCCTGGGTTTTTAACATGGGATGGGACTGGTGTGCGAGTTTCCTCTGTTTGAGGGCAGGCCTTTGCTTGCCTTGGATCTCCTGCTGGTGCCACAGGAGGGAGTACTCTGGCTTTCTTGTCTGCTTTCCCAGATGAGGGGCACAAGGGAAAAAAGAAAGATGCGAGTTAAAAGATGCCAGATATTTGTTTCTCTCAGGGCATCGGTTAGTATTTCTGAAATTATTTTCTTTGATTTTGAGGGATGTGTATGTAAGTAAAGATATTGTAAATGATGAGAGCTTGATTGTACTCTTTTGGAGTCACATACATCAATGTGGACTCATGTGCTAGACAGATGAGCTAGATTAGATAGACAGAGAGAGAGAGAGAAAGTAAATAGATAGATATGTGTGTGTACGTGAGTTACTACAGTACGTACATATGTGAACCGATGTTCCTGTATGTATAGACTGAGAGGAGCTAGAAGCAGTGATGGCCCAGTACCAGTGAATGGATCCAGTGCCTAGATGTTGGCTTCTAAATACATTCTCCAATAAGAGGAAGCAGGGCTCCTTGAGAACTGGTTGATTCCAGAATAAGGAAAAATATAAGATGACCCTGGATCATCTTGTGATGCAAGAAAATAGTGAAGGACTCACACTTTTTTTTATTTTTTAATTTTTTAATTTTTTGTTTATTGCAGTAACATTGGTTTATAACACTGTATAAATTTCAGGTGAACATCATTATATTTCTATTTCTGCATAGACTACATCATGTTCACCACCCAAATACTAATTACAACCCATCACCACACACATGTGCCTACTCATCCCTTTCGCCCTCCTCCCTCCCCCCTTCCCCTCTGGTAACCACCAATCCAATCTCTGTCCCTATGTGTTTGTTTATTGTTGTTGTTATCTACTACTTAATGAAGGAAATCATACGGTATTTGACTTTCTCCCTCTGATTTATTTCACTTTGCATAATACCCTCAACGTCCATCCATGTTGTCACAAATGGCTGGATTTCATCATTTCTTATGGCTGAGTAGTATTCCATTATGTATATATATAACACATCTTCTTTATCCATTCATCCCTTGACGGGCACTTAGGTTGCTTCCGAGTCTTGGCTATTGTGAATAACGCTGCAGTGAACACAGGGGTGCATGAATCTTTATGCATTGGTGTTTTCAAGTTCTTTGGATAAATACCCAGCAGTGGAATAGCTGGATCATATGGTAGTTCTATCCTTGATTTTTTGAGGAATCTCCATACTGTTTTCCGTAGTGGCTGCACCAGTTTGCACTCCCACCAGCAGTATATGAGAGTTCCCTTCTCTCCACATCCTCTCCAACACATGCTGTTTCCTGTCTTGTTAATTATAGCCATTCTGACGGGCGTGAGGTGATATCTCATTGTACTTTTGATTTGCATTTCCCTGATAGTTAATGATTTTGAACATCTTTTCATGTGCCTGTTGGCCATCTGTATATCTTCTTTGGAGAAATGTCTGTTCAGGTCTTTTGCTCATTTTTTAATTGGGTGGTTAGTTTTTTCGTTGTTGAGATGCATCAGTTCTTTGTATATTTTGGAGATGAAGCCCTTATCAGATGTATGGTTTGCAAATATCTTCTCCCAATTGTTAGGTTGTCTTTTCGTTTTGTTGATGGTTTCCTTTGCTTTGCAGAAGCTTTTTAGTTTGATGTAGTCCCATTTGTTTATTTTTTCTATTGTTTCTCTTGCCCGGTCAGACATGGTGCTTGAAAATATTTTGCTAAGACCGATGTCGAAGAGCGTACTGCCTATGTTTTCTTCTAGAAGTTTCATAGTTTCAGGTCTTACATTCAAGTCTTTAATCCATTTGGAGTTAATTTTTGTGTATGGTGTAAGGTAAGGGTCTACTTTCATTTGTTTGCATGTGGCTGTCCGGTTTTCCCAACAGCATTTATTGAAGAGACTTTCTTTTCTCCATTGTATGTTCTTGGCTCCTTTGTCAAAGATTAGCTGTCCATAAATGTGTGGGTTTATTTCTGGGCTTTCGATTCTATTCCATTGATCTGTGTGTCTGTTTTTGTGCCAGTACCATGCTGTTTTGGTTACTATAGCTTTCAAGTATATTTTGAAATCAGAGAGTGTGATACCTCCAGCTTTGTTCTTTTTTCTCAGGATTCCTTTACTTATTCGGGGTCGTTTGTTCTTCCAAATAAATTTTAGGATTCTTTGTTCTATTTCTGTGAAAAATGTTGTTGGAACTTTGATAGGGATTGCATTGAATCTATAGATGGCTTTAGGAAGTATGGACATCTTAAGTATGTTAATTCTTCCAATCCAAGAGCACGGAATATCTTTCCATTTCTTTGTGTCTTCTTCAATTTCTTTCAGAAATGTTTTATAGTTTTCGGTGTACAGATCTTTCACCTCTTTGGTTAAGTTTATTCCTAGGTATTTTATTCTTTTTGTTGCAATTGTAAATGGGATGGTATTCTTAATTTCTCTTTCTGCTACTTCGTTGTTAGTGTACAGAAATGCAACTGATTTTTGTATGTTGATTTTGTATCCTGCAACTTTACCGTATTCGTTTATTACTTCTAAAAGTTTTCTGGTGGATTTTTTGGGGTTTTATATATATAAAATCATGTCATCTGCAAATAGTGACAGTTTCACTTCTTCCTTTCCAATTTGGATCCCTTTTATTTCTTTCTCTTGCCTGATTGCTCTGGCTAGGACTTCCAGTACTAAGTTAAACAGGAGTGGTGAGAGTGGGCATCCTTGTCTGGTTCCTGTTCTTAGAGGGATAGCTTTCTGTTTTTCACCATGGAGGATGATATTAGCTGTGGGTTTCTCATATATGATCTTTACTATGTTGAGGTACTTTCCTTCTATACCCATTTTATTCAGAGTTTTTATCATAAATAGATGCTGTATCTTGTCAAATGCTTTCTCTGCATCTATTGAGATGATCATGTGATTTTTATCCTTCATTTTATTAATGTGGTGTATCACGTTCATTGATTTGTGAATGTTAAACCATCCCTGCATACCTGGAATAAATCCCACTTGATCATGGTGTATAATCTTTTTAATGTATAGTTGTATGCGATTTGCTAGTATTTTGTTGAGGATTTTTGCATCGATGTTCATCAGTGATATTGGCCTGTAATTTTCTTTTTTTTTGTGTTGTCCTTGTCTGGTGTTGGTATCAGGGTAATGTTGGCTTCATAGAATGAGTTAGGGAGCTTCCCCCCCTCCTCAATTTTTTTGAAGAGTTTGAGAAGGATCGGTATTAATTCTTCTTTGAATGTTTGGTAGAATTCACCAGGGAAGCCATCTGATCCTGGACTTTTACTTTTCGGGAGGTTTTTGATTACTGTTTCAATCTCCTTACTGGTGATTGGTCTATTCAAATTCTCTACTTCTTCTTGATCCAGTTTTGGAAGGTTGTATGATTCTAAGAATTTATCCATTTTTTCCAGATAGTCGCATTGGTTGGCATATAGCTTTTCATAGTATTCTCTTATAACCTTTGTATTTCTGAGGTGTCTCTTGTAATTTCTCCTCTTTCATTTCTGATTTTACCTATTTGTGACTTCTCCCTTTTTTTCGTGGTGAGTCCAGCTAAACGTTTGTCAATTTTGTTTATCTTTTCAAAGAACCAGCTCTTGGTTTTATTAATTTTTTCTATTGTTGTTTTGTTCTCTATTTCATTTATTTCTGCTCTGATTTTTATTATTTCCCTTCTTCTACTGATTTTGGGCTTGGTTTGTTCTTTTTTTCCAGTTCCTTTAGGTGCATTGTTAGATTGTTTATTTGAGATTTTTCTTGTTTGTTGAGATAGGTCTGTATTGCTATAAACTTCCCTCTTAGAACCGCTTTTGCTGTATCCCATAAATTCTGGCATGTCGTATTTTCATTTTCATTTGTCTCCAGGTATTTTTTGATTTCTTCTTTGATTTCTTCGTTGACCCAGTCGTTGTTCAGTAGTATTTTGTTTAATCTCCACATATTTGTGGCTTTTCTGAGTTTCTTCCTATAGTTGATTTCTAGTTTCATACTGTTGTGGTCGGAAAAGATGGTTGGTATTATTTCAATCTTCTTAAATTTATGGAGACTTGTTTTGTGGCCTAATATGTGATCAGTCTTGGACAATGTTCCATGTGCATTTGAAAAGAACATGTATTCTTCAGTTTTTGGATGGAATGCTCTGTATATATCTACTAGGTCCATCTGTTCTAGTGTATCATTTAAGGCCAATCTTTCCTTATTGATCTTCTGTTTGGATGATCTATCAGTTTGTGTAAGTGGAGTGTTAAAGTCTCCTACTATTATTGTGTTACTGTCTATTTCTGTTATCATGTCTGTTAATAATTGCTTTATATATTTAGGTGCACCTACGTTGGGTGTGTAGATATTTACAAGTGTTATATCCTCTTGTTGGATTGTTCCCTTGATCATTATGTAATGACCTTGTCTCTTTTTAAAGTTTTTGTTTTAAAGTCTATTTTGTCTGATATGAGTACTGCTACCCCAGCTTTCTTTTCATTGCCATTTGCATGGAGTATCTTTTTCATCCCTTCACTTTCAGTTTGTGAATGTCTTTAGGTCTAAAGTGTGTCTCTTGTATGCAGCATATATATGGGTCTTGTTGTTTTATCCAGTCAGCCACCCTATGCCTTTTAATTGGAGCATTTAGTCCATTGACCTTGAAAGTAGCTATTGATAAGTATGTACTTACTGCCAATTTTTAACTTTTTTTTTCTCAGTGTTTTAGTAGTCCCTCTCTGTTCTTTCCTTCTTCTATACAGAATTGATCGTCTGTTTAGTTTGACCTCTGTCTGACAGCTCTACTCTTTAACTCCCCTCCTCCCTCCTTTTATGTTTTTGATATCATATCTAACCTCATTTTTGTGCATTTGTATCCATTACCCTCTTATCATGGAAATAGATAATTTTTCCCATTTGTGGTCTTCTCCTTTCCCCTTAAATCAGTCCCTATAACATTTCTTGTAGCACTGGTTTCTTGGTGACAAACCCCTTTAATTTTTGCTTGTCTGGGAAATTTTTGATCTCTCCTTCCATTTTGAATGCTAACCTTGCTGGGTAGAGTATTCTTGGCTATAAGTTTTTTCCTTTTAGCACTTTAAATATATCGTGCCACTCTCTTCTAGCCTGTAAGGTTTCTGCTGAGAAGTCAGCTGATAGCCTTTCGGGGCTTTCTTTCTATGTAACTTGTCTTTCTCTTGCGGCTTTTAGATTTCTCTCTTTATCTTTAATTCTGGACATTTTGATTATGATGTGTCTTGCTGTGGGCCCCTTTTTGGTTTATCTTGTTTGGGGCTCTCTGTGTTTCCTGTGCCTGGATGTCTGTTTCCTTCCTTAGGTTAGGGAAGTTTTCATCTATTATTTCTTGAAATAGATTCTCTGCCCCTTTGTCTCGCTCTTCTCCTTCCGGGACACCTATAATGCGGATGCTTGTGCTCTTGATATTGTCCCAGAGGTCCCTTAGACTGCCCTCATTCTTTTTAATTCTTTTCTCTTTTACCTGTTCAGCTTGGGTAATTTCTTCTAGTCTTTCATCCAGCTCACAGATCCGTTCTTCTGTATCCTCTACTCTGCTTTTGAGTCCCTCTAGTGAATTTTTCATTTCCCGTATTGTATTCTTCATTTCTGATTGGTTCTTTTTTATATCTTCCATTTCTTATTGACTTTCTGAGTTCATCTATTCTTCTCCCCACATCTGTGAGCATCCTTAACACTCTTTGTTTGAACTCTCTGTCAGGTAGGTTGCTCATTTGTGTT
Source organism: Ceratotherium simum simum (assembly GCF_057802395.1). Classification (NCBI taxonomy): domain Eukaryota; kingdom Metazoa; phylum Chordata; class Mammalia; order Perissodactyla; family Rhinocerotidae; genus Ceratotherium; species Ceratotherium simum. The sequence goes on along the minus strand of NC_141927.1, from coordinate 10,874,130 downwards.
TCACTTAGTTCCTTTTCTGGGGTTTTGTCCTGTTCCCTTACTTGGAATGTATTCCTTTGCCTCCTCATTTTGCCTCTTTCCCTGTGCTTGTGTCTACATATTAGGTAGGTCAGCTACGTCTCCTGCTCTTGTGTATGTAAGTGATGGCTTAGGAGGCCTGCAGTGTGCGTCCCTCAGTTCTCAATGTTCCAGGGGTGACCCCTATGTGGGCTACGTGTGTCCTTCTCTTGTGGCCTGTTTGCTCTCCCTGTAGGCACCCAGGGAGGCCGAGTTATGCTCCTGGCCTGCTGTTGTAATGCTCAGCTGCTTGTAGTTGTTGTTGGCCCTTCAGTCTCTTTATCAGGTGTGGGGAGCCACAGCACAGTTGGCTGCAAGTTCTAATACCACATTTGTGTTGCAGTATTTCTTTTAAGTGAGTAGGCCCCCAGTGTGGCAGGTTGTTAGGCTCAGGGCCTTACAATTGCTGTAAGCCTCTAGCCTATTATGTCTCTTGTCAGCTCTCTGAGGATTGCAGCTGGGTGGGGCTGGCCTCAGGCACAGGAGCACCCAATTGTTTCAGGCTTTGGAAGGTGTGGCAAACCTCCTATGTGGGTCTTTGAGAAGCACAAGTCTTCTGCAGCTGACAAGCCCTGCCGCCCACAGGTCCACACACACAGTCAACACAGTCCTGCCCCGTGTGTGTGCCTCAACCTCCCAAAGCGGACCCAGTCTCTCCACGGCGGGAGCCCCACACACTCCACCACTGCCCCACACTCTCCACCTGCTCCTTGTGCACACCCCGCCCCACTGAAGTCGGCTCAGTTGCCAGGCTGCAGAGAATCCAGTCACCAATCTATGCAGGCCCACACGTTGCCTGAGGGCTTGTTGTTGGGTGGGGCTAGTCTCTAGGGTGGGCTGCCTGCCCTGGCTGAGCTACATTAAATCGGTGCTCTAGCGGGTGGAGCAGACCCTGGGCTAGCAGGTCTCAGGGAAAACTCCAATGGTGTCTGTGTCAGCACGCCCACAACAGGCCACAACAATGGCCGCCGCCAATGTCCCAGTCCCTGGAGAGGTCTCACCCCTCACAGAGATGCACTCAGGGCCTATCAGGTGAGTCTCTTTTCACCACAGCACTGTGAACCTTTCTTTCTGGTGATTTTAGGTTGCTTTCTGAAACGGGTGCGTTTGTGTGTGGGACCTTTAAGAGCTGGTTTTAATGTCTTTTTGAACCAGCTTTTCTGGGGGTGCTCCCCAATGTTTTAGTAGCAGCACAGTCAGATATTATGCCACTGGTCTCAATTGTGCTGGGTCCACAAAATGCCCACAGCGGGGGCGCTCCCGGCTCAGGGCCCCGCGCCTCCAGGGAGGCTGCGTCCCTGTGCGCTGCTCCCGGCGGCCGTGAAGCTGGCGGCTTGTGAAGGCTGCGTTTTTCCTCTCCGGAAGGGAGTCTCTGCCTCTTCCACCTCAGTTAGGATTGTCCGTTGTTGCAGGAGTTCCTCTCATCCAGTTTTCAGTTCTGTCTCAGGGGTAGTTTTTCCACGAGTAGTTGTAAATTGGCTGTGTCCGCGGGAGGAGGTGAGTTCAGAGTCTGCCTACGCCGCCATCTTGACTTCTCTCCTCTCACACTTTCTTATATTATTATTTGTTGTAAAAAACTTAAAAAGAGGAGAATGTGTTACTGAGCGTGCAAGGGTCAACAGCAGCTCAATGGACAAAACTGATAAGGTCCGTGGATTTTTACTATAAACTTTTGATATTTGCTGGTCAGCATATTTTATTGACGAAAATACCTGGTTCAAAGTATAAATATTGGCTTTGAATTTCAACTCAATCTCCAGATGGATGATATAAAAAAATCATAAAATTCTCTTTATTTCTTTCATTATAAAGGTTTCAAGTATTTCAGTGTTGCTATAAGGGAAAACAAAAAGGAAACCAATCGAAAATATACTTACAGTTATGCTGAGAAGAATTGCAAGGGCATATAAATTGAAACCACTGTCCAAAATAATATGTATGCATTACCGAGTCAGCTGTACACAAAGAAACAGAAAAATGGCTACTAAACTTCTGAATTACCCCTCTCATATCTTCTCCCTTTCCATGGCAGATATATATCTTGGCTGGATATCTACCTGTTCAATTTTATTTCTGATCTTGCTTTTGCATTTACTTTCACATACCATACCCATGTTTTGTCTTGAAGGGTGTTACCAATTTTTCATATTTTTCTGCTCTGCTGTTACCTTCCTCCTGTAGAGGTTATATTGGATATATAAGGCTCTGTCTATCCATCCATCTATCTCTGGTCCTTCAGGTTCTTTATAGTAGAATATCCACAAAACAAACAAAGCTTTTATTATATCAACAAACATTGTTGAGCTTCTGCAAAATCTCAGTATCTATTCTACATGCTAGAAATACAGAAAAGTAAACCAACCAGAGCAAATCCAAAGCCTCACAGAATTTATGCTCTAGTGGGGGGACAGAGAAACTTAACATTAAACAAATAAATACATGAAATAATTTTAGATGGTGATAAAAGTTATGAAAGAAAGTGGTCAGATAATGCTCTAGAGCAGCTAGAGGTGGAGTGGTAAGGAAAGTCCTCTCTAAGTACATGATATTTTGACTAAGACCCAAATGCAGAGCAAGAGAAAGCTACAAGAAGACCTAGAAGAAGAGAGTTACAGGCAGAAGCACATTGCAAACGCAAAACTGAGATGTAGGAACAAGCTTGATGTGTTCAAACACAAGCAAGAAGAATAATGCAAAAATTAAGTTCACTCAATGGAAATTCTTTGGGAGTCTTGTGGGAACCAAGGAAAACTTTAATTATCAAGCATCAGAATTTAAAGAAGCCAGAAAAGATCCAAGGGCGCTTATAGTATAAACATTATGAAATTGTGTGATTTGTTGATTGTTCATATTTCATAACGTATCCATGTTTCATATCTGTCTATATCTAAATCTATATATTGTGATTTTATTCAATATGATGTACCAAATAATATATTAAAGATCAATACATACTATCTGCTGGATGAACTTTTACTATAAACTTAAAAATAAGACAAATGTTTGGCAGCATATTGTTTCATATCATATGAAGGCATTGTTTAACAGGTCTACTCAGCGGTTATTTAAAGGAATAGTCTTTGTTCTGCTTGGTGTTTCCTATTGATAAGATCCTAGATTTAATGAAGTTACAGAATGACTCCTGGTAGAAAAGATAGCCCCAAAGTTTATAGTTCTTTGCCCTGAAGGATATTAACCAGTTTTATATTTAATACAGCAAACTTATTCTAACATTCCTTTATTAACTTTCCATAATTATCCAGATCCTCAAATGTTCTTTGAATAAGCCTTACCACCTTTCTGCTTCCCTCATTAATTAATGAGTCCAATGAAATTGTCAATGCATATTCACTTTATATTTGTATAAGAATCATGTTTTTAACTTTTTGATAATTATATTTTGACAGACATATAAACAGTTTTCCAATCAACATGTAGATGTAATATGATAGATAAGGTACAAAATGCAAATAATATATTTTTTTCAGAATTTTTGCTTTCCTTCCTGCCAAGAATTGCTGCATAAATATATATCTAGGCTTGCCTGTAGCAAACTGTATTGTATTGCTATAATGTAAGACTTCTTGCAAGACAAGGATTACATTTGTGACATATTTATACAAGTGTATAGTTTTGAAGGAGAAAACCACTTGATTTAAAAAAATTTAGTTCTAGTTTGTTATTGCAGTTACATCTTATGTAACTATTCTTATTAATATGGTCTTACAAATAAAAATATTCTTTTCCCATTTGAGTAAAAAAATCAGAACATAACGCTGACTCTTCAAAAATGTATTCCTTTGTGAAAAATTCTAGCATATACAAATTTACTTATGCATCCTCTATAGCAAACTTAGAATTTTCAGTATGTAAATTGTGAGACAACCCAATTATTTTTAACGTGGCTTTTATATTTTTCTCAAGATCTGTATGCAGGAAAATAATGGGTGAGATTGACCACCACCCACACCTCAGTACACATTGATTTTACAGAATTTTAAAAAAGGCACTTATATAATCACGACTCCTCCTCACACACACCACGCCAGCACCTTGCACCCTTTCAGAATTTATTTTGGGGTAGGTACGGGTATACAGGAAAGGAAGGCACTTGTTAGAAAAAAGTCTCATAATTACATTGGCAAAAGGATTCATATACAGACTTGAAGACAGAAGTGTAACACACATTTGAGGTATATACGTTTGAGAAGAGATTTCAAATATAGATTTTGAAAACAGGGAAGATCACCATAAGCAATGTAAACTATAATATACTTGAAAGCAAATTTTGAAAAGTCAGTCTAAATATTTCTTCAGAACAAATGGGAAAATGACATTGAGAACAGTTGCATTTTATATTTTAGAATATGTGATGTAAAATTGAGTCTATTAGGAGAGGGCTGATTTTCCTCACCGTGGGATAATTACAAAAAGAAAAAATAGGTCAGTAATTATTAAAAAAGGGAAAATAAACACATGCAAAATGGAAATTAGAGGCTTTTGCAGTAAAATATTTGGAAATATAAAGGAGGAAAAACCTAAGTAACGTTCACCACACCCATGCATCCTCCCATTCGATCAACACATCTAATGAGGAACTGAGTTGAAATACATGTAAAATGAAAAGTTCTGGCCATATATCATCATGAGTAGACTAATAATGTAACTGTGGTATTAGGGTTGATTAAAGGAATTCAACAAATTTTTTTTTCACCAGCAAAAATACTCTGCATCTCTGGTACCATAGATAAAAGTAGGATTCAGGAAGAGATACTCAATAGTTTCCAGCCAGGTAATTAAAAAAAAAGTAGTAATACACTTTTCAAAGGAGAGTTAGAGATATAAAGGAATGCCTTTTGTATGCATTTTCTCTGAAGCAAATTTAAATGAATTTAACATTATTTCCTTGAGAATCAATAGGAGTCTCAACAAGTGTTCTGTTAAGTCCGGGAAAGTGATTGGTAAGTAGATGCAGTAACTATTAACATGCATAAATTGCCACTGTATTGTAAGATGGCTTCTGAACTACTCTTAATAATGTTTACTCACTACAGTTCTCCTTAGTCTGTCTTCATGATTCAAGTGAATTGTGTACATTTTTTCTTTTTTTGCTGAGGAAGATTGGCCCTGAGCTAACATCTGTGCCCATCTTCCTCTACTTTATATGTGGGATGCTGCCACAGCATGGCTTGATAGGTGGTGAGTAGGTCTGTGCCTGGGATTTGAACCCGCAAACCACGGGCCCCTGCAGCAGAGCGCGCGAACTTAACCTCTACGCCACCAGGCCAGCCTCAGAATTTTTACAGCAGGGACGGAAAAGGGAGACAGTAGTTGATGAATACATTCAAAAAAATAAACATGGAACCAAGCTTGCCTACCACTATCCTGCTGTTTATGCTCCAGGACAGAATAATTTGCCCTATATATTCATGCTTCTCATTAAGAGAAAGGTGGCTTTGGAGATAAAACATTAGTAGCTCTATATTACAGTGGTAAAACATTTGTAGCTCTACTGAATCTTCATTCAGATGTATGAGTCACTCTCTGCTTTTCCAATTCTAAAGAGAACTAGAAGAGAAGATTGGATCTTACTTACAGTATCATCCTAACATGATGGAATTAACTCTAAGTTGGCTTCATTCTGTGATCACATACTTTATAGCACTATCCCCAACATGTGTAGACACATAAGCCCTCTCCTGCACGTTGGAGGAAATTCAGTTTCAGTTCAGTTTCTCATTCATCTCTGTAGGACCAAGGTGGCATTTGAGAAAGGCCATGGGGAGGAGGAACCTATTGCTTATAGATCGTTTCTGAAAAATAAAAACAAAGGAGAATGAAATCTAACTTTTATTGGATTAATAATTTATCTTATTTAGGGATACAGTTTTAATAAATCACATCATATGGCTGGGTCATATGATGACCCAACAAAATGTTATGTTTGATTCAGAATGTTTTAAACATAATATGTAGTCATTATTTAAACTCTAAATTTTATTTGTTGTGTGGATTCTCTCTCTCTCTCTTTTTTTTTTTGTGAGGAAGACCAGCCCTGAGCTAACTTCCAATGCCAATCCTCCTTTTTTCGCTGAAGAAGACTGGCACGGGCTAACATCCATGCCCATCTTCCTCCACTTTATATGAGATGCCGCCACAGCATGGCTTAACAAGCAGTGCGTTGGTGCGCGCCCGGGATACGAACCGGAGAACCCCAGGCCGCCGCAGCGGAGCGTGTGTACTTAACTGCTTGCACCACCGGGCCGGCCCAAAATTCTCTCTTTTTCAAAGGGTAAAAAATTATCTGCAAGAAAAGATTCTAATAAACAGCCTAAACATATTTTAGTTTTTAATCCAAAAGCTCAAGGTAGCTATTCGCCAAAATAACTTGGAGATTTTTCTCTATAAAAATATATTTGATATTTATTTCATTGTGTCTAAAAATCATTGTAAAAGCTCTCAAGGATCTTTACCAGACTTAATTTTTCTTCCCCATGCCCTAAAGCCTAACTGCCCGCACTTAGGGAAAGAGCAATACAAACTCCTTATTGTAGAATACGGGAAAGATTCATTATCTAAAAATTATGTCATGCAAACATGCTATGAAAATACAAGTTGACAAGACGTTCAGATTTATCCTCAATGTAGTAGAATTATCTATGTAATTCTGGTGCAAAAATGATTTCTAGACTACTACACTAAAATAGCAATGTACAAGTAAATGAGGGATCTCCTCACAGCTAACTTCCTGTGGAGCCTCATGGGTGCACACGGACTAGTGTGTGACTTTAACAATTAAGGAAAAATGAATCTCACTGTCTTTTCAAACACTTTATTCAAATAACAGAAATGGTGCCTGGCAGCTTGAAATTGTGTGGTCTCTTTTTAGCTGGTTCAACTGACTCACTCTGATTGAAGGAAATTTCCCCTTGATATTAAGAGTAGGGGCCGCCCTGTGGCCTAGTGGTTAAGTTTGGTGCGTTCCGCTTCAGGGACCAGGTTCAGTTCCTGGGCGTGGACCTACACCACTCGGCGGTAGCCATGCTGTGGTGGCGACCCACATACAAAATAGAGGAAGATTGGCACAGATGTTAGCTCAGGGAGAATCCTACTCAAGCAAAAAGAGGAAGATTGGAAACAGGTGTTAGTTCAGGGCGAATCTTCCTCAGCAAAAAAAAAAAAGAGTAAATTATTCTTTGTTTTGTGCTACCATACTTGACAGCTGTACCCACTGCCATTTTTTAATAGTAGCCATGGCTTCTTGGGGTCAAGAGAGAGACCTCATGACTGGAAGAATCTTCTGGTATTTCATGCATCACACATCATTCAGCATACGCCATGCCATGCTCAGTTTATATCCTGGCTCCAAGAGGAAGACCTTCATACGAAATTTATAGGCTCGCATATTACATATTTCCCATTTTCAATCCAGTAACAACAGAGGCACCAGGAGAGGTTTGCACTGCTTTTTCGTCCATGAGATTTGTTCTCGTGCCTTCATATCCTAAGATTTGCAACACTATCAGTGCCCTCGGCATTTATTATCCAAATATCCTCACTGACATTTTACGTGTCAGTGAGGATTCATAGTTCCCATAAGAGGAATTTGAAAATAAGATTTTCTGAATCAGTGAATTGTGTTAAAACAAACACACACAACCAAATACAAAGAACAACAGAAAAATCTTTAGGCAAAAGTATTTCCACTTGAGAGTGTTCTGTTTTGAGATGTCAGAGTCCTAGCAGAGAATGAGAGAAGTAGAGGATTATACTTTTGTTTGAATAAGAGGACCCTTTATAATTAATATTAATGCTGATAACCTCTGCAACTAAAACATAGAAATACCCCTCAACATTGACCAGCTGGCAAAGTTAGGCAGAAATTATAAGCCATTCTTCCTTCTCAGGCTTCCCTTCTTTCATCCCCACCCAGACCCATCTGTCATACATTTTAATGCATTGGCCCCAGTGCCTTTCCACTTGAAACGTGTCCTCTGGCACTCCATCCAGATCCCGTTGTCTGTACCTACCTTTGCTGACCCAGCAGGCTCACAATTTTCTTGTGATTCCCAGGACACCAGGCCCTACTAAAATATTTCACTTTGGATCTGCCCTCGTCCATACTACCTGTGCTTAATTCTTCAATTCCCTGCTTTCTATACTTCTATTATTTATTTTCCATCCTAAAGAAAAGAGTTCTGTATTTCATTTTGTCAGAATCTATTAATTCCAAACTTGTTTTTCAGTAGTCTGCCACAAGATATTCTCTCTCGGGTTTTCTGAAAACTCTAAGGAGGCATGTGAAGGAAACAGTCCTGGAAAAGGAAAGAGGTGGTTGCTAAGACAGGTGGTGAGACAAATATTGGGGCAGAGGAGGTCTTATGGAAACGTCTGAGAGAGAGTTCTCTACCTAGCCAATAAAAGATACACACATACACCTTTGACTACCTCACAAGAGAAATCTTCGTGCAATTAGGAGTTTGCGAGGAAGCCAACAAAAAAGCAATTTATTCCACGTAAACCGAATTTTATTTATATATATTGATATGTTGGTTCAAGATACCAAAATATACCAAAAGTGAGATTGGCTTCAGTTACCTTTAACAAAAATGAGTGAAGGACCACAAAGAGGCTCCACAATAAAACAGACTGCAAATAACATATTCAAGCACGATTCTTTCATAAGCTTTTAATAGTCAGTGTATGTGATGGTACCTTGTATATTTTATTCTAAATATAACTTTTTGATATCACAATTACTATTAGATTTATCTTGTTACTATAATTTTAAATATTCCTTTTATATTAATTTCAATATTCATCAGATTTCTGTCTTCATTATTCATTAAATAATAAAATGACAGCCTTTAGAGATGAAAACCCGCCTTCATCCAGTGCATGCTGAGAGAGCAAAAGGAAAATGAAAGAGGGCCAGAAAGGGTACAGATGTCGTCTTGACTAGAATGTTAATATGTTAGGCTTCCACATGCTACTTTGTCAGACAGAGGAAAATGGTACTAGTGTTTCAAGAGGTTGCAACATAATATGCCATATACAGCTGGCTGAAGGGAAAAGGGAGGAAAGAATTATGATTAGGAGAGTTTAGACATGAATACAAATTGCCTACTATGGAGAGAGATTGCATTTCTTCTGGTATTTGATTTTAAGTTGGGTAACTTTGGGAATGAATACTAAAGATTGTTTTGGATATTCTTCAGAAAGTCACCACGGTAACAAAACCATGTAACATTGATTATCAACTGCTAATATCTGTTAGCAATAGAAAACCACACAGTGTTCTTTATATGTGCCCAAAATATTAGAAGGCACAGCTAAGTATAGAATAGTGTAATTCATATGAAGAAGGCCGTGGAAGTTTTCACCAGGTGCAAATTGAATTTATTGTTCTTCCAGAGTATCCTCTGTAGCTATGATCTTTAGGATTAGACTACAAAAGTAAATATGCCCAAAGAAATGTTGAGTTTTTCACTTATATTTAATTGAAATGACATTTGAGTTAAATTTCAGATTTAAAATTCAGATTTACTTTTATATAATAAAATTTATATTTAAGTTTATAGTTCAATGGGGTTTAGAGAAGTGTACAGTAATTTAACCACCACCACAATCAAGATACAGATTTTTTGCATCATCCTAGCAAATACTCATCTGCTCCTTTGTGGTCTCTCCTCCCACCACCCCCATCCCTTGGCAACCAATGATTTGCTTTTTGTCCCAATATATATATTTTTCAGAACATTATATAAATTGAAACATACACTATATGGCTTTTGTGTCTCTCTTCTATCACTTAGCATGATGATTTTGAGATTTAGACATGTTCTATATGTCAGTGCTTCATTCTTTTTATGGTCAGTGGTATTTTGTCATATGAGTGTACCACAATTTGTTTATCCATTCACTAGTTGACAGAATTTAGGGTTGTCTCCACTTTGGGACAACTGTGAATAAAGCAGCTAATAAACATTTGTGTACAGATCATTGTGGGAACATATATTTCATTTCTATTAGGTAATTACCTAAAAGTGCATTTGGTGAGTCACATGGTGAGCAAATATTTAACATTGTAGGAAACTATCACACTCTTATATAGGAGCTGTACCATTTTGCATTCTCACTAGAAACAATGCATGAGTTCTCATTGCTCATCATCATCATCACCAGCATTTTGTGATTTCTTCTTCTCTCTTTTCTTTTTTCTCCTCCTCCTCCTCCTTCTCTCTTCTCCTCCTCGCCACTGTAGTAGACGTAAAGCAGCATCTCATTATGGTTGTTATTTGCATGTCACTCAGGAGCGATGATGTTGAACATCTTTTCATATGCTTATCTGCCGCCCATATACATTCTTTTGGTAAAATGTCTTTCGAATAACTTGCCCATTTTTAAATTAGGTTTTCTATCTTATTATTACTCCGTATTGAGTTATTTATATATTCTCAGTAGACAATTTTCAGTTGTCTGAAATAATACACAATCAGTTGGAATCTGTGAAGCTCTGCGATACCTTCAGACTTTCACAATGTTTTGAAAGAACTGCTTCCAAATTAAAGATTAAATCAAGTTTGCTACCCAATCACAAGTGACATACCCCAAGACAGTTCTGCATTTTTCTAGCTTGTGACTCTGGATATTTTCTTAACACTCTTTGTGCCTAATATTATTTGTCTGTGAAGTGTGGAAACAGTTGCACCTATTTCACTAGTCTGTTTTAAGGATGAAATGTGTTAGTGTGCGTAAAAAGTTTAGATGTTGACTGCCACAATCATACTAAATAAATAATAGCATTATTATTAATATCATTATCACAACCTTTAGCACCCATAAGTCCTCATTTAAGAATAGACTTCTTTTGTTGGGGGAGAAGGGAAAAGAGTGGTTGGTAGTGACTAGCAACAGTGCTTTAGTGCAAAAGTACCTGCGTCTCTGATACTAAGCTCTGCCTATTTTCTGCTCTCTTTCTCTAAAGCAATAACTGGGTGTCAATATGCTTTGTTTTCTGTTTTCTTCAAAGGTGCTGCCATTCTATTCATTACTTGTATTTTCCTACCACTGAGATTGGGAAGCAGAAGTAGTCTTCTTCAATTCACCCACCCTCACACTTTTTTGCAGCCCTTATGGCAAGCAAATAAAGCTCCCTTCCAGTAGTGATTTTGTGGCTAATTGGACCAAGCATGATAAGTTACAAAACTAAGACATTTTTAAAAAGTCATGATGCTAGTCTATAACTCGGACTTTCATATTAAGATAATAGGAAGAAAATACTGAAAATTTCAACAATTCACTTATATTTCTGATGGTGGTGTTCACCAAACTCCCTAAACTACACTCAGGGTTGCCCTTTTCACAGACAAACATCCCATTCCTATTAGATAACTTGTGATTCTAACTCCTTTTTTTTATCAAATCATGGTTTAGAAAGCTGGATAAAATAGTGTGTCCTTTACCTAAATAGGCTAGTCTACAGTTCTGAAGTACTATGGACTAGGGATACTCATTTAGTGGAAATTGTTCCTCATAATTGACCAATTCCTTTAAGTGAGTCTTACAAATGGGATTCTCACACCACTAGGCACTAACAGGCCACAGAAAGTCAGAGGCATCTTCTAAAAATAATGAGAATAGGAGCCATTCTGGGGAGAAGAGGAAGGATTTCTGACTTGGGCATGCATCTAGTTGACATTTTGAATCTAAGTCTTTGTCCAACTGTTAGAGGACAATATGCCTTCAGTCTTATATGAAATGTCTTTCTAATAGAATACTCATTTTATGGAAAAGGAACTCAATTGAAGTGTTATCACCTTGCTCTTATCTAGATCATTCTACAAACAGCTTTGAAATTCATTTATGTTCCTAAAGACTTTAGGTACCTTCTGTGGCAACCACTGATGAATTTTCAATCAGAGGAAAATAAGAGGCAAAGGAGATTACACATACATTTTTTCCTTGATATTCTCGCAATGTGTTGAGCAAAAAGGTGTATATGAAGGAGAGACGGAATAGGAAGAGGTAAATAATTGTCAGAAAAATTAGGCATAAAACAGATTAAAAGCAACCTATGAAGAAAGACACTAATTATACTTTTAATTTTCCAAGAGCATTTTTACATAGAAAATTATGTATATTTTATATATATACATATAACAAGGTACATATGGAAAATGTAATTTCAAAAGTCAATGTATTTTTGGTATTTTTCTTAAGGTACTCAATGCTAAATGTTGTCATTTACGTAACAAAGTAGGGAGCAAATATTGCAGTTTTCCTTCAGTCTTATAATAAAGGCAAGCAAGCTTTAGGCTTATTTTCTCCTTTTCTTTCAAGTTCTATAGAAAATTTTACATAAAAAAAAATCTTAGTTACCAGTGAGCCTGATTCCCACCTGCAGAGCATTTAGTGATTTCTTCAATCTATAGAGCAGTAACTCAGGAGCAGAAAACATATTTTTTAGCCTAGTACCAAGTATTCAGAAATATTTACCTCATCCCTACCTATTCATAAAGCTTGAAAGGGGATGCTTTATGTCTTGAAACAGAAGTGCTGAATAATGATTTGTGGGATCAAATACAGCCCTGGATGATCAGCCCACCCTTTTGGACCCCAGGAACACCTGAAAGACATTGGTTATTGTGGTTCAGACACTATTCTACTTAATGTTAAGTGAGAGCTAAACTTCCTTTTCTTTCCTGCAGCCTTTTATAATTTTGTCAGTAATTTGAGCGCTGCTTTCAAAATAGGAGAGATTAAAAGAGTTAGTTATAATGGAAAAAAGAATGCAGTTAATATTTTCAGCGTTTTTAAAGGTAGCACATACTTCAGTTCGTATTGAAATTCTACATTCAGACCTTTACAAAAGTCTTTCAGAATATATTTCATGATGAGTCTACAATGTAAGGTTTAAAAGTATTTATCCATAAAAAAATCTTTTAGTAAAAGTAGCTGTATTTAGCATAATAAGGCACTTAGTATCTATTCACTTTAATGACTCTTGCCTTGTTAGTCCAGTGGCCTCATGGTGCATTTTTCTTAGTTTCCTTCTAAGAATTATTTTAAGGTATGGAAAGCATATAATTCAGAGTAAAGTTAGACATTAGGATCAAAAAGAGCTATAATTATGGTGACAAAACTTTCTGTTTGTTTATTTAGATTAATATGAAATTAATAAATTTCTTCTACACAAAAATTTGAATATTAAAATTATTCTAATATATAGGAATGTAAAAATAAACACAGAAATTTATAGATCTTATTCATGTTGACTTCAGGGAATGCATATAAATTTTAGCGCCGTGAGAAAAATTAAATAAAAACAACTGTCATTTGTGTATACCCAGGAAATGCATCTGTGGTTTTAACTCTAGTAGAAGTAATACTGGGCCAGCCCCAGTGGCCTAGTGGTTAAGTTCTGCGCAATCTGCGTTGGCGGCCTGGGTTCTGTTCCCAGGCGCAGACTTACGCCATTTGTCTGTCAGTGGCCATGCTGTGGTGGCGGCTCACGTACAAAAAGAGGAAGATTGGCAGAGGAAGTTAGCTCAGGGTGACTATTCCTCAGCAAAAAAAAAAGATAGCACAGATCATGTAATACAGCAATCTAATACATAACAGAAATTGTTCTGATTAAGCATCCATAAAAACACTTCCTTAAATTGTCTATAAATTAGGATAAAACAGTGTGTTAAAATCTTAGTTGTAAATAATCTATAAATTTCCAGATCAAATGTCCAATAAATGTGTATAGTATAAAATGCTTGAAAATTTTAATGTGATTTAAAACTTTGAGAATTCTGCTATACTTATCCATTTCTAAAGGAGTCATTCTGTATTTTTGACACAATTTTATCATGAACAGAAGAAAGTGTTCCTGTATTATTTAAGTACACTTTATAAGAAGATAACAAAGAACACCAGGAATGTTAAAATATGGTAATCAAAAATGGTCATCTTTATTTGTGATGTTACATTGTATCTAAAACGTGAATGACACTTTATCCATCTATCTCTCTCTCTCTCTCGCTGTATCTATATATATATAGTAAACAAAATACAAACACACACATATATGCATTCTGATTTTATAGAAAAATAAAGTGATGCTTAGAAAAGTTTTATATCTGTGGTACAGTTAATTACTGGTAAAGAAATCACTGGAATCTAGACCACCATACCTATGATACTATGATCTATAATACGAAAAATATACTTGGTCTTCATTCCTCTTTCTGGAACAGAGCTTCTAAAACCCTAGGAATTTCCTAAGTTAAATTGCTTATTAAATAAGTGAATAAATGAACTCATTGTCACTTCCACTCTACTGTGTATATTTAAATGTTGACCGTATTCTACATTATATGTATGTTATACTTAAGAGTCAAACTATGCATTATTGTTTCAATTGTGGGTTAAATCATTACAAATACATAATTATTTTGGAACAATAGAGAAAACTATGTAATTTATTTTGTTCTTAAACTTGATACTTTGTATTAATGATTTTCTTAATTAGTATTTATCAAAAACACTGCTCATGTAAGCTTAAAGATATTAGAAGCAGAAAACCAATGTTCAAATTAAACACTATTCTTTGAAATTGTGTTATATTCTCTTTCAATTGTGCAAATGCAGATTATGCACTCTGAAAAATTAAACAAAATTTAATCTTGTCTGGCTAAGTAAAAGACTGATAAATGTAGTATGCAGCATCTGTTTTCATGCTCTCACTGCTTATCAAGCAGTATATAAATTTATATATATTTTCTTACAGAGTTATATATGCAAAACCATGCAGGGTAAACTTAATGGGCAATTCAAGTGATTTTTCAATTTTTTTTTTTACTGTAAGTGAATTTCACTTAATGTACTAGGTTTCCTGTAAAAACTAACCTCTACATATATGCAATTCTATTTTTTTCTGAATTATGACAATGATAAGGCCAAGAATTTGGCAAAGCTTAAAGAAAGATTGCTCTATATTGGCCTTAAAAATGCAAATTTCCTTGAAACAAAATGTGCTTGTTTTAGATGAAAAATAAAGCCATGGCATGAGAAATTTAGAATAGATAATGCTATACAAATGGAAGATATTATTAAGCAGTAACACTTTGAGTTACATATTTATTAATGTTGTACCTAAATAAAACCTGTTTGGCAAGGTTATTTACATAGAAAACGTTTACTCTATTTCAAATTCTTCTTGTATTGTACAACAGGCAGTGGATATAATTGTATAGATGATACCCTCTATTGAAACATTCATGGTTCCTATTCTCTCATCATTTTCTTAAGGTCACTTTCTTTATTTCTTTATCATCATATTCTTTGTCCTATAATCCTTTCTATATTCCTGCAGCCAAAAACAACTTAAACTCACCTACTTTCATATTAAGAACAAATTCGTGGTCTTTTCCTGTATACTTCTGATTCAAGCCCATGTTCTATGGCATGCCACATTTCATAACCAAATGTTTGTTTCAAGCAACTAATATAATCACGAAAAAAAGAACTTAATTCCTAAATGAATTTATCCAACTTCCTCAGTAACCTTCTTCCATATTCCAAAACTACAGTAACAGGCTGCCATGATAAATAGTAAAGGAGAAAATGTAATAGCAGTAATAATAATTATAATAAAGTTCATTTAAATTTTCTTTATTGCTGGATTTGTTCCAGGTATGCTGTTTTTATTAACTTATTTGATCTTTACACGTATTATTGGTTAAAATATAATTCCAATTCTGTAGACGCTGTTGTGTAGAGAAAGTGTAGCTCCAAATCTCTTCTCATAGTGTCTGTGCTGTACTGCCCTTTCCATGCAGTGCTCACGGTCTTGTTTTAGTGGTCCATTGGAAGTGAGAGTTAGAGGATGACAGAGTGTGATTGGCATCTATAACTGGGGGGAGAAATGAGAGAAGAGCAGAGAAATAAGACACAGAATGCAAATGGGGAATTCAGTAGACGCTGTATCTATGAAACGATCCAGGTTTCAAGTTTCTCTTTTAATATTTGACTTAAACATATGTTAGCTATTTGTAAAATATTTGGAGAAGTAACTATACCTTTTATAATTTATATAGCATCAGCTTTTTAAAATCACAGAATATGTTAAATGAAATATTCATTTAATAGAATAACATTGATTTGTAAATAATGTCCATTATAGGAATCGCAATCTGAAAAATAAAATACTCTATCAGAAATGAACTAGTTTTCTCTGCAGGTATCTTCTTTTCAATCAGGAGACGAAAACAGAAATTTCCATTCTGCACTGGTACTTTCTTTTCTATCATATTTATTCCTTCCCTACAGGCAGCTGCCCCTTCCTTCCCTCTGGCAAATATATGCAGACACAGGCAGACACACACACACACACACACACACACACACACACACAACCCAAAGTGCAGTTTATTAGGGGTTGCTCACCTCTCTCTCCATTCTTAAATAATTTTAGCCATGCTAAAGTTTTTAGTTATCTCAATTCCTCAAATTAAGTCAAACATGTCTTTGCACGCTCTGGAATACCTATATGGAAATAGTGCAGCGTTGGGGCTGAGAGAACCTAATTCTCATGACTGTCTCCTCATAAATTTACTGAACCCTTGTCACATTGTTTATAATAGACCTGTTGACGTTAGTCTCCCACAGTTGATTGATTAAAAGAAGAGGAATGATGAAATTAAATTTACAAATAGTCAAATTAACATTATATATGGAATGAAAATAGACAGTACATTTTAGTTTATTTGCAGTTTATTAGCTTGCCTAATTTTAACTTTATATAGTTTCCTGAGTTAAGAACCAACCATCCTAGTTATAGCCGATATATCACATTCCACTGTTCTACCTAAAAATTTCACTCTGATATGCCCTTAGTTGAGAGTGCACATGTGAAATATACCAATCCCTAAGAAGCCTGTTCTATGAATCTCTTGAGAGGCAAAGAGTTCTGTGTTGAATTTTCCAGAAATGTTCATAGAGACCCTCTTGGAGAGACCTGGTGTCTATTGTTTATGGTCAGTACACTTACTTGGCACGTTAGCCTAACAAACACAAATATTCTCAGCAGGCTCTTCTCTCATTTGTTTTAACTAGGGATGTAAGGCTGCATTCACAAAAGATGGCAATTGTTTTAATGATGATATGTATTTTGTTCGATAAGCACAAATCAAGTGTTTGGTGATTGACTGTGATAGTTTGCCCTCAAAAAACACATGTAAAATGTTACATTTAAACTCAATGGCTGTTTTATAGCTTGTGAAGTAAAATTGCTATAACTTCAATTCTCTTATTCAACATCTATTGGTTTGGTTTTCTTGAGATTAAGCACAACCTGAGAACGGATAACGTTCCTTATGAGCCTTTGGACTGAAGTATTATAATATCAAAATATGTAGATAAAGTGACTTCTCTTAGTTTGCAAATGTTCATAAAATATTATTTTACACAGCAGTACACACTTGAGACTTTTCATACTTACAAAGGATCAAAAACCCCAATTGATTTTCATTATCAACCCTCAAAAGAAATAAATTAGTGATAAATGTAGTTAATACTAAAAATTACTCGACCTAGCTGATTTTTAAATGAAATCAGAATGTATGTGAAATCTTACCTCCCATTTTTTTCTAGTATATATTTAAAATATGTGTATACTGAAACAATTATCTATGAAATGTTTTAATTAACGTTGCTTCATAGTATTTTGTTTGAAATAATAGTTGTTGGGGGAAAACAGTTAATGTACATTAACAGAATCTAGAG
The DNA here is from genome assembly GCF_057802395.1 of Ceratotherium simum simum. NCBI lineage: Eukaryota > Metazoa > Chordata > Mammalia > Perissodactyla > Rhinocerotidae > Ceratotherium > Ceratotherium simum. The sequence goes on along the minus strand of NC_141927.1, from coordinate 10,856,298 downwards.
TTTAAACTCTTAATTTTGAAAGTCTCACAGATGATAGATAGTAGCTTATAGAAATGTTGAGAGACATTAAAAGTTAAGGAATTAAAACGCAAATGGGAAAAATGATACAAATCTCAAAATATTAATTTATTTGTTAATAAATTAAAAGACATGAATATAGTGAAATATTTAACTTGAGTCAAGTATATTATTTTATTTTCACAAACCATAGTTATCCTCTTTTGAAATACTATTGATTACAGATTTTTATAATTCAACAATATTATTTACATAGTATGCATATTTCCACAATTCAGGGCACTTTTTGAAATTAATTTTTCTTCACTTTCTCTTTCAGAATCACAAGAAATATATATTAAAAACAACTCAATGCTAATATAACAACAAGGTTACAAATCTAAGCACATACGTCAGAATAGAAAAGTTAGAGTTCTCGTGGTAGCATTATATCATTAGCATTATACAGCCTGCACAATAAAATATGTATTTAGAAACCTAACTGGTAATTTAAAATACCACATGTTATATATATATTAAATGAGGATAAGTTAACATCCCTAGGAGAACCTTAATTTATCTAGTTTTGTATTGACATGTCTTAAATAATGTTTTACTATTAGAAGGTTCCAGTGTAAAGCTGTAGTCTCTCTATACTTGAATTCTTTTGCCCTTTCTCTCTGTGCATGCATTCACTATAAAACTGAGTACGAAGAGTTGAAAATATGTTGAGATGATATGTTTTATACATTACAATATTAGCCTCAGCATTATTTCTAGGCTAATGCTCTACTATTACCATATTTTATGATAATATGATAACTCTACATCTGATAGAAAAACAAATTAGATGGAAAGCCATACCATTAGAGTATCCAGATGCAAAGCTTCCATTCTTGAATTCTAAGTAAAATATTTATGAACTTATTTAAATAATAATGAGATAGAATACACATAGTGTCATTGTTTAAGAATTATGCCACATATGAAATACCAGAGGGACTCCTCATCATGGGAAACCTAGGTTTCCAGCTAAGAACCAGACTCCATGTCGCACAGTTCCATCCTGGTTGTTCAATTGCAAGAGCACATTGAAATAGATCCACCTAACTTCTTTTTTTTTTTTTTTTTAAATTTTTTGTTTATTGCAGTAACATTGGTTTATAACATTGTAAAAATTTCAGGTGTACATCATTGTACTTCTATTTCTGCATAGATTACATCATGTTCACCACCAAAATACTAATTACAACCCATCACCACACACATGTACCCAATTATCCCTTTCACCCTCCTCCCTCCCCCCTTCCCCTCTGGTAACCACCAATCCAATCTCTGTCCCTATGTGTTTGTTTATTGTTGTTATTATCTACTACTTAATGAAGGAAATCATACGGTATTTGACCTTCTCCCTCTGACTTATTTCACTTTGCATCATGCCCTCAATGTCCATCCATGTTGTCACAAATGGCTGGATTTCATCGGTTCTTATGGCTGAGTAGTATTCCATTGTGTATATATACCACAGCTTCTTTATCCATTCGTCCCTTGATGGGCACTTAGGTTGCTTCAAGTCTTGGCTATTGTGAATAACGCTGCAATGAACACAGGGGTGCATGTACCTTTGCAAATTGGTGTTTTCAAATTCTTTGGATAAATACCCAACAGTGGAATAGCTGGATCATATGGTAGTTCTATCCTTGATTTTTTGAGGAATCTCCATACTGTTTTCCATAGTGGCTGCACCAGTTTGCACTCCCACCAGCAGTGTATGAGAGTTCCCTTCTCCCCACAACCTCTCCAACACATGTTGTTTCCTGTCTTGTTAATTATAGCCATTCTGACGGGCGTGAGGTGATATCTCATTGTAGTTTTGATTTGCATTTCCCTGATAGTTAGTGATTTTGAACATCTTTTCATGTGTCTGTTGGCCATCTGTATATCTTCTTTGGAGAAATGTCTGTTCAGGTCTTTTGCCCATTTTTTAATTGGGTTGGTAGATTTTGTTGTTGAGATGCATGAGTTCTTTATATATTTTGGAGATTAAGCCCTTATCAGATGTATGGTTTGCAAATATCTTCTCCCAATTGTTAGGTTGTCTTTTCGTTTTGTTGATGGTTTCCTTTGCTGTGCAGAAGCTTTTGAGTTTGATGTAGTCCCATTTGTTTATTTTTTCTATTGTTTCTCTTGCCCGGTCAGATGTGGTGTTTGAAAAGATGTTGCTAAGACTGATGTCGAAGAGCGTACTGCCTATGTTTTCTTCTAGAACTTTCACAGTTTCAGGTCTTACATTCAAGTCTTTAATCCATTTGGAGTTAATTTTTGTGTATGGTGGAAGGTAAGAGTCTACTTTCATTTTTTTGCATATGGCTATCCAGTTTTCCCAACACCATTTGTTGAAGAGACTTTCTTTTCCCCATTGTATGTTCTTGGCTCCTTTGTCAAAGATTAGCTGTCCATAGATGTGTGGGTTTATTTCTGGGCTTTCGATTCTATTCCATTGATCTCTGTGTCTGTTTTTGTGCCAGTACCATGCTGTTTTGGTTACTATAGCTTTGTAGTATATTTTGAAATCAGGGAGTGTGATACCTCCAGCTTTGTTCTTTTTTCTCAGGATTCCTTTAGCTATTCGGGGTCTTTTGTTGTTCCATATAAATTTTAGGATTCTTTGTTCTATTTCTGTGAAAAATGTTGTTGGAACTTTGATAGGGATTGCATTGAATCTATAGATGGCTTTAGGAAGTATGGACATCTTAACTATGTTAATTCTTCCAATCCAAGAGCACGGAATATCTTTCCATTTCTTTGTGTCTTCTTCAATTTCTTTCAGAAATGTTTTATAGTTTTCGGTGTAGAGATCTTTCACCTCTTTGGTTAAGTTTATTCCTAGGTATTTTATTCTTTTTGTTGCAATTGTAAATGGGATGGTATTCTTAATTTCTGTTTCTGCTACTTCGTTGTTAGTGTACAGAAATGCAACTGATTTTTGTATGTTGATTTTGTATCCTGCAACTTTCCCATATTCGTTTATTACTTCTAAAAGTTTTCTGGTGGATTCTTTAGGGTTTTCTATATATAAAATCATGTCATCTGCAAATAGTGACAGTTTCACTTCTTCCTTTCCAATTTGGATCCCTTTTATTTCTTTCTCTTGCCTGATTGCTCTGGCTAGGACTTCCAGTACTATGTTAAATAGGAGTGGTGACAGTGGGCATCCTTGTCTGGTTCCTGTTCTTAGAGGGATAGCTTTCAGTTTTTCACCGTTGAGGATGATATTAGCTGTGGGTTTCTCATATATGGTCTTTATTATGTTGAGGTACTTTCCTTCTATCCCCATTTTATTCAGAGTTTTTATCATAAATGGATGCTGGATCTTGTCAAATGCTTTCTCTGCATCTATTGAGATGATCATGTGATTTTTGTTCTTCATTTTATTAATGTGGTGTATTACGTTGATTGATTTGCGAATGTTAAACCATCCCTGCATACCTGGAATAAATCCCACTTGATCATGGTGTATAATCTTTTTAACGTATTGTTGTATGCGATTTGCTAGTATTTTGTTGAGGATTTTCGCATCGATGTTCATCAGTGATATTGGCCTGTAATTTTCTTTTTTTGTGTTGTCCTTGTCTGGTTTTGGTATCAGGGTAATGTCAGCTTCGTAGAATGAGTTAGGAGCTTCCCCCTCCTCAATTTTTTGGAAGAGTTTGAGAAGGATAGGTATTAAGTCTTCTTTGAATGTTTGGTAGAATTCACCAGGGAAGCCGTCTGGTCCTGGACTTTTATTTTTGGGGAGGTTTTTAATTACTGTTTCGATCTCCTTACTGGTGATTGGTCTATTCAAATTCTCTACTTCTTCTTGATCCAGTTTTGGAAGGTTGTATGATTCTAAGAATTTATCCATTTCTTCCAGATTGTCGAATTGGTTGGCATATAGTTTTTCATAGTATTCTCTGATAATCTTTTGTATTTCTGAGGTGTCTGTTGTAACCACTCCTCTTTCATTTCTGATTTTACTTATTTGTGCCTTCTCTCTTTTTTTCTTGGTGAGTCTAGCTAAAGGTTTGTCTATTTTGTTGATCTTTTCAAAGAACCAGCTCTTGGTTTTATTAATTTTTCTATTGTTTTTGGTCTCTATTTCATTTATTTCTGCTCTGATTTTTATTATTTCCCTTCTTCTACTGATTTTGGGCTTTGTTTGTTCTTCTTTTTCCAGTTCCTTTAGGTGCATTGTTAGATTGTTTATTTGAGATTTTTCTTGTTTGTTGAGATAGGCCTGTATTGCTATAAACTTCCCTCTTAGAACCGCTTTTGCTGTATCCCATAAATTCTGGCATGTCGTATTTTCATTTTCACTTGTCTCCAGGTATTTTTTGATTTCTTCTTTGATTTCTTCATTAACCCAGTCGTTGTTCAGTAGCATTTTGTTTAATCTCCATGTATTTGTGGCTTTTCTGATTTTCTTCCTATAGTTGATTTCTAGTTTCATACCTTTGTGGTCAGAAAAGATGCTTGGTATTATTTCAATCTTCTTAAATTTATGGAGACTTGTTTTGTGGCCTAATATGTGATCAATCCTGGAGAACGTTCCATGTGCATTTGAAAAGAACGTGTATTCTTCGGTTTTTGGATGGAATGCTCTGTATATATCTACTAGGTCCATCTGTTCTAGTGTGTCGTTTAAGGCCAATGTTTCCTTATTGATCTTCTGTTTGGATGATCTATCCGTTGGTGTAAGTGGAGTGTTAAAGTCCCCTACTATTATTGTGTTACTGTCTATTTCTGTTTTTATGTCTGTTAATAATTGCTTTATATATTTAGGTGCACCTACATTGGAGTGCGTAGATATTTACAAGTGTTATATCCTCTTGTTGGATTGTTCCCTTGATCATTATGTAATGCCCTTCTTTGTCTCGTTTTACAGTTTTTGTTTTAAAGTCTATTTTGTCTGATATGAGTACTGCTACCCCAGCTTTCTTTTCATTGCCATTTGCGTGGAGTATCTTTTTCCATCCCTTCACTTTCAGTTTGTGAGTGTCTTTAGGTCTGAAGTGTGTCTCTTGCATGCAGCATATATATGGGTCTTGTTTTTTTATCCAGTCAGCCACCCTATGCCTTTTAATTGGAGCATTTAGTCCATTGACGTTTAAAGTAGCTATTGATAAGTATGTACTTACTGCCATTTTTTAACTTTTTTTTTTTTTTCCCTCAGTGTTTTAGTCGTCCTTCTCTGTTCCTTACTTCTTCTATACAGAATTGATGGTCACTTTAGTTTGACCTCTGTCTGAAAGCTGTACTCTTTAACTACCCTCCTCCCTCCTTTTATGTTTTTGATATCATATCCAACCTCTTTCTTGTGCATTTGTATCCATTACGTTCTAATCGTGGAAATAGATAATTTTTCCTATTTGTGGTCTTCTCTTTTCCCCTTAAATCAGTCCCTTTAACATTTCTTGTAACACTGGTTTCTTGGTGACAAACTCCTTTAATTTTTGTTTATCTGGGAAAATTTTGATCTCTCCTTCCATTTTGAACGATAACCTTGCTGGGTAGAGTATTCTTGGCTGTAAGTTTTTTCCTTTTAGCACTTTAAATATATCATGCCATTCTCTTCTAGCCTGTAAGGTTTCTGCTGAGAAGTCAGCTGATAGCCTTATGGGGTTTCCTTTGTATGTAACTTGACATTCTCTTGCGGCTTTTAGGATTCTCTCTTTATCTTTAATTCTGGACATTTTGATTATGATGTGTCTTGCTGTGGGCCTCTTTGGGTTTATCTTGTTTGGGGCTCTCTGTGCCTCCTGTACCTGGATGTCTGTTTCCTTCCTTAGGTTAGGGAAGTTTTCATCTATTATTTCTTGAAATAGATTCTCTGCCCCCTTGTCTCGCTCTTCTCCTTCCGGGACACCTATAACACGGATGTTAGTGCGCTTGATGTTGTCCCAGAGGTCCCTTAGACTGTCCTCACTCTTTTTAATTCTTTTCTCTTTTACCTGTTCACCTTGGGTAATTTCTTCTAGTCTTTCTTCCAGCTCACAGATCCGTTCTTCTGTATCCTCTACTCTGCTTTTGAGTCCCTCTAATGAGTTTTTCATTTCCAGTATTGTATTCTTCATTTCTGATTGGTTCTTTTTATATCTTCCATTTCTTTGTTGACATTCTCACTGAGTCCATCTATTCTTCTCCCCAGATCAGTGAGCATCCTTAACACTCTTAGTTTGAACTCTCTGTCGGGTAGGTTGCTCATTTCTGTTTCACTAAGTTCCTTTTCTGGGGTTTTGTCCTGTTCCCTTACTTGGAATGTATTCTTTTGCCTCTTCATTTTGCCTCTTTCCCTGTGCTTGTGTCTACGTATTAGGTAGGTCAGCTACGTCTCCTGCTCTTGGATAGGTGACCTTATGTAAGTGATGGCTTAGGAGGCTTCCAGTGTGCTTCCCTCAGTTCTCAATGTTCCAGGGGTGACCCCTATGTGGGCTACGTGTATCCTTCTGCTGTGGCCTGTTTGCTCTCTCTGTAGGCGCCCAGGGAGGCTGAGTTATGCTCCTGGCCAGCTGTTGTAATGCTCAGCTGCTTGTAGTTGTTGTGGGCCCTTCAGTCTCTTTATCAGCTGTGGGGAGCCCCAGCACAGTTGGCTGCAAGTTCTAATACCACATTTGTGTTGCAGTATTTCTTTTAAGTGAGTAGGCCCCCAGTGTGGCAGGTTGTTAGGCTCAGGGCCTTACAATTGCTGTAAGCCTCTAGCCTATTAGGTCTCTTGTCAGCTCTCTGGGGATTGCAGCTGGGTGGGGCTGGCCTCAGGCACAGGAGCACCCAATTGTTTCAGGTTTTGGAAGGTGGAGCAAACCTCCTATGTGGGTCTTTGAGAAACATAAATCTTCTGTGGCTGAGAAGCCCTGCCGCCCACAGTTCCACACACACAGTCAACACAGTCCTGCCCCGTGTGAGTGCCCCGACCTCCCCAGGTGGACCCAGTCTCTCCATGGCGGGAGCCCCACACACTCTGCCACCGCCCCACACTCTCCACCCGCTCCTTGTGCACACCCTGCCCCGCTCCAGTCAGCTCAGTTGCCAGGCTGCAGAGAATCCAGTCACCAATCTATGCAGGCCCACACGTTGCCTGAGGGCTTGTTGTTGGGTGGGGCCAGTCTCTAGGGTGGGCTGCCTGCCCTAGCTGAGCTGGATTAAATCGGTGCTCTAGCGGGTGGGGCAGACCCTGGGCTAGCAGGTCTCAGGGAGAACTCCAATGGAGTCTGTGTCAGCACGCTCACACCGGGCCACAACAATGGCCGCCGCCAATGTCCCAGTCCCTGGAGAGGTCTCACCCCTCACCGAGATGCACTCAGGGCCTATTAGGTGAGTCTCTTGTCACCGAAGCACTGTGCACCTTTCTTTCTGGTGATTTTAGGATGCTTTCTGGAACGGGTGAGTTTGTGCACGGGCCCTTTAAGAGCCAGTTTTAGTTTCTTTGTGAACCGGGTTTTCTGGGGGTGCTCCCCAATGCTTTAGCAGCAGGCAAAGTCAGATATTATGCTGCTGGTCTCAATTGTGCTGGGTCCACAAAATGCCCACAGCAGGGGCGCTCCCGGCTCAGGGCCCCGCGCCTCCAGGGAGGCTGCTTACCTGTGAGCTGCTCCTGGCTGCCGTGAAGCTGGCGGCTTGTGAAGGCGGCGTTTTCCTCTCCAGAAGGGAGTCTCTGCCTCTTCTACTCCAGTTAGGATTGTCCGTTGTTGCAGGAGTTCCTCTTATCCAGTTTTCAGTTCTGTCTCAGGGGTAATTTTTCCACGAGTAGTTGTAAATTGGCTGTGTCCACGGGAGGAAGTGAGTTCAGAGTCTGCCTACGCCGCCATCTTGACTCCGCCCCTCCCACCTAACTTCTGACTTAAAGTGTTTCTTATACAAAACCTTTTGATATGCCACCTTATATGAAAATGTATATAGAAACATATACATGTGTACCATTATATTTCAATACTTAGGGGATTCTTATAAATCTAATCATAATAAAGTTAACTTATATTGTCATTTCTAACATAAAAGGATTATATGTAAGCTCTCTCCTACATAAATCTGCAAATGTAAACTAAATTAAATTTATAGAGATATATGTATCTTTGGACAGATTTTAATTAGAAAATGTTCTGATTTTTAGGTTCTAAAGATATCTTGAATGCGTGCAGTTGGAGATAATAAAGTCACATTTTCTTGGGCCCAGCCTGGTGGCATAGTGGTTAGGTTCGCATGCTCTGCTTTAGTGGCCCAGGGTTCGTGGGTTCAGATCCCGGGCACGGACCTATACGCTGCTCATCAAGCCATGGTGTTGCAGCATCCCATGTACAAAATAGAGGAAGATTGGTGCAGATGTCAGCTCAGGGACTATCTTACTCACATACACACAAAATAGAATGCATAAAAAAAAAGTCACATTTTCTTTTTCAATGGAATTAGGATTGAAGCTCTCAGATATTTTATTTCTTAGCCAACACCAGTTAAATTGGACATAAATATGCCTACCGTTTTGTGTTCCTTCTTTTCTTCTTCACACTAAATTATCAGGAGCATAAAAAGTTGTATGTTTTCACTTTTTTTGACAGAGTGAATAACAATTTGATTGAAGAAAGCCAAAAGGTAAGATACTCTCTCTTATGTGTCTCAGTTCCATTTACTGGAATACTCAAATACACAAGAGAATTTATTAAACACAGTTGCTGTCTTTGCACATTATTAACGATTCTGAGTGAGGTCAGAAACACAAAAGGATCAATCCAATCCTTAACTTAATTTTATTTGGAAATTGTACAGTCTACTAACAAAAACTTGAGTACGTAAGCAAAAAAACAAACTGGGTTTTTTCTCATTAAAACAGAAACAAATCGGAAGTATAAAGATTTCAGTATCTATGAGGTCTTGATTTAGAGTCAGTAGCGTGTAAATTCCTGAGAAGTTAATTTGTGTCTTATTTAAAATAATACCTAGCATTAGTAAAGTTCCCCATGGCTACTCAGTGAATGCTGTTGTATGGAAATATGTGCTATAAAAGTAATCAAGTATTTCTATAACACTTTGTAAGCTGCCACATAAGTAGATTGAATATTATTATATAATAAGTTGCCCTTGAAAATGCTCTTCAAAATCCAGTAAAGATATTTAGCTCTAATCTGTGTATATAGTTGAATTTCTTAGATATTAAGCGTTGATGCCACCATCACTAATCCTAGGGTACAAAAGTCTTCCATCGCAACCTCTATGGCCAAGCTCCTGTTAAATTGTGTATTAGTTTCTTAATGCTGCTGTAACCAATTACCAGAATCATAGTGGTCTAAAACAACAGAAATTTATTATCTTATAGATCAGGATGTCAGAAGTCTAGGATGAGTCAGCAGGCCTGTGTTCCTTCTGTCTTCTACGGAACAATCTGTTCTCTTGCCTTTTCCAACTGCTAGAGGTTGCCTGCATTTCTTGGCTGGTGGTCCCCTCTATTTTCAAAGCCAGCAGTGTGGCATCATCAGTCTCTCTCTCTTTCTCTCTGACCTCTGCTTCTGTCTGCACACCTCCTACTCTCCATCTACTTTTGTCCTCATATTGCCTTTTCTGCCTCTGACCCTCCTGCTTCCCTCTTATAAGAATTCTTGTGATTACCTGGATAATCCAGGATAATCTTCTCAAGACCCTTAATTTAATCATGTCTGCAAAGCCCTCTTTGCCGTATAAGATAACATATTCACATATAACAGGGATTAGGATGTGGATAACTTTGTGGTGCCATTATTTAGCTTTCAACAGATGGAAAGTGTCAAAAAACAAAAACAAAAAACTGACAGAGTAGGAAAGATAGGTGAATTTGGGTGTCTATTTGATGGGATTCTTCATCTTGGTGACAATATTCTTATTTCTGAATTATAATTTCTACATGACAGAATAAGAAAATATGCACATGGATAAAGTCCATCGACCTTGACAAATATTTTGTAAAGTTAGGTAAGTCTAGGTAGATTGACTGACAGAAAATCATGACATAATATTTCTACTTAAAATATAGACATTATTTTTGGAGTCTTGTAATTTGGGATGTTTCCTAATTGTACTGAGTTACGATTTCCAAACAAAAAACGTAAAATGATGACTCTCATATGGATATAAAATGAACGTATGTTAAAGATCTGAATTAACTCATTGTTAATGAAGAAACCAGACAATCATTATATCCAACTCTAAGGAGAATCAAAGAATCACAAATGTATATGGAGTTAAGGAATGTTCAAATAAAGTACAAATTAAAATGGAACTAGCTTTGTAAACAAGATGGAGGAAGGAAATAAATTGAACCTCCATCAGAGGGAATGCATTTGATATTTATAAACGTGAAATATTTACATTGCTATCAGTTATCTACAATTCACAGAGCTGTAAAAGAGCTCAAATACAATGATTATTGAGAATCAGATAATCTGGATGAGTGTGCTCTAAACAATGAATAGTTTTCCATTGGAGACACATAATAACCTTTTTTTTCCTTATTCCAAATTCTCTTATAAAATTAAATTTAGATTCTCCTCCTTTTGTGGCTTCATGCTCGATACATTGTAGGGATATCCACTTTCCTCACTACTTCTAGTATCATGAAAATTAATACAGAAGCATTATCATTTTTAGGAAAACAACTGCATACTTAACACATAACCGATAACCTCAGCCTCCCTCTGTAGGAAAGAAAATCTGCTTTATAGAATAATTTAATAACTTGACAATTGCTTAAATTACTTTTTCTTTCCAGGCCATAAAATATAGTTTAGTTTTTCTTCTTTAGAGAAGCAAACTATTCTAATGATAACACATTCTGATGATACTCATAATGATAATATTATAATAATAATCATATTTTTCCCTCAAATTCCAGAAGAGAAAAGATGAGAACTGGGAATGGGTCTGTACAGACTTAATAACCTAAGCATGGAGAAAGAGCCTGGAATGTTGTAGTTGGCCAACAAATATGTGTAGAATGGAGGAAATTTCTGGACAATGGAGTTTTATTTTAAGGAATCTACGTCACTTTCACTTCAGATTGTTCAAAAGTAACTCTTTATCATTTTAGAAGGAATAGTAACAACATATTCTATTGTGGACTGACTGTAGTTTGAGTTATAAACAACGTTAGGTGGATTATTAGTTTTCTATTACTACAAAACAAATTTCCACAGATGTAGCAGGTTAAAACAATAGCTGTTTATTAGCTCATCATTCTGTAGGTCAGACATTTGGAAATGGATGGGTTTTCTGCTCAAATTCTCACCAGGCTGAAATCAAGGTGTTGGCCCGCTGCACTCTTCTTTGGACTCAGGTCCTGTTCCAAGCTTATTCAGAATGTTGAAAGAATTCCATTGCTTGCTGGGCCACTGGCTGGGGGTCACTCTCAGTCCTCACTGCCATTTTCAGGTCCTTGGCATGTGGCCTACCCATCATCAAGCAAGCAACGGAGGATTTCTGGTGTGTCAGATCTCCCTGTGTTTCATTTCTTTCACCAGAAAGAACCTAGGATTGACCTGACTAGGTCAATCCGCTGAGGATAATCTCCCTTTCTTAAAGTCAGTTGTGCCATACAACACAACCGTCATCATCATTGCTGTTAAAGATATTTTTGTGCAATGAGCTTTCTCCAAATAAAGTAAGAAATTTAGCAGCAAGAAATCGTTTTTCTGATATTTAAAGAAAAATATACCACTTCAGAAATCGTGATAAGAAAGTATAACATCTTGATTTATTTCCAACCTCAAATTTTAAAAATCTCAATTTGAGTGTATTGAATTGTTTGACAGAATTTTCCACATTGTTCTTAATACCTTATCACTTAGGGATTTTCGTAATTATACTATCTTACCTTTTTCAAGTGTGTGTTTCTGATCCAAGCACATCCTATTACTTATTTTTTTTGCCAGTTTTCTCATGTATAAATGAGAATGCTGAACTGTATATCATAAATATATACATACTGATAACCAAATAAGAGAACATTTGTGCACAATAAGAATCTTGCATTGCTCTTCAAATACTTGTGAATATTTTATTCTGAAATTGGATAGTACATATGAATACTATCTCTGATTATAAGCTTCTGTATTTCTTCATCCCATATCAATCTATTATCAAGGGCATAATTTTGTTACAACTAAAATGTAAATTTCATTGGTAACAGAATGAAAAATATCCACTCTAAAGTAATGTATCACCAATTGGAAAACTATGTCAAGCAGCATAATTTCCAAACCATGATTGCAAAATTATATTCTTGAAGTCTAGGAACAAGTGGATTCTAGTTTCTTTAAGATGTGTAGGAATTATAATTGTAAATGTTAATTTATCCCCAAACTGATTTGAGAATTTGTAAATGAATCACAGGGCTGTTTAAGGAAAGTGACACTGTAATATTGTCATTTACATATTTTTGTTGTTAACTTGAGGAATATAGACATATCTTGACAGGTCTGATATGTTATAATGTAAGATAAGGACACTGATGGAAAACAGGAGGGAATTACCTATCTTCTATACCTTCATTGGAACACCGTTTAAAATCATATCTGTTTTTGCCAACTGCGAGTTGTGTCTCTAGTGCTTAGAAAAAGTCACGTTATATTATCTTTAAATATCAGCCATCTTATGTGATTATAGTCTTTAAATATTTCCTTTTCTTGGGTCGTATAAGCACTTTTGGTTAACATTTCATATTTTGATATAGCTTTATTCTGGCATTTAGTGTGGTTCAAAAATTGTGCAGGTGTCACAACAATAAATTTCTGGAGGCGATTTTTTTTCTTTTCTCTTTTAAGAGTCTAGGTATTGTTAACATCTACGGGAGAAAGAATTATGGTGAAGCATAAAATAGAAGTACAGTTTTTGTTCTTTATAGGTAGCTGGCAGTACTTCTCTTAATTTACCATTGTAATAAAACAGAAATGACAATGCTTTTCCTAAAAAGGGAAAACATATTTTCTAATAGTGGATAGGCCAAAGTGGTAATATTTTTAATCACAAATCCCACTTAAACAGCATGATCCCAGATAAATGTATCAGAGGATGTTACTATGTGAGTTATTGTCTAAGCTCTCAGTAGCCTACTGTAGTGAGAACAGATGGTTTGAGTTTATATCTTTTGTGCTTCTCAGTTATTGATGTGGATTATATGAGGAGATAATTGGCATGGTTTTGCGCATAATTGATATAAAATGCTGTTTAGGATCGTCTCTGATTGGTCAAGTTTCTAGGACATCTGGGACAACAATCTCCTGGATTACACATGGAAAAGATAGAACTTTCAATCATCTGTATGCTAGCAGAAAACTGCTATAATGCTTTATAATTTTTCTGTGCATTTGAAAAAATTAAAATGGGTTTGCTCTTAGGAAAACTGCTTGATTCAGAATTGAGAAGCCCCTAATTAGAAAAAAATATGTCTTTTTCCTTTATTTTTCCCTACACAGGAGGGTAGGGAAATAGGTAGAAATGCAAACCCAATTTAAAGGGAAGAAAAAGAGAGTAACGTATTTTAAAGCCGTATCTGTGGCACTCTGATATTCCTCCTTAAATACCTTTCTTCAACATAGAATATTATGATTTCACATATATCATCATCTGTCTGGAGGCTTGAAAAACACTGGTAGAAATCTGAATAATGATAATCTTCATGACAGCAACCAGAACTGACATGGCGGCACCTATTTAAGTAGGTGAAATGTGTATCTGGTTATCTCTTCTTTTCTATAATGTCCACTATTCCCCTCAATTAATCACCTCAAGTGTTTTCCACACAAAACTCACTGTTATCATCCTATCTTACAATTTCCAAAATTCTATATGACACCCAACTGGGAATTTTGCCTCTATTATTTTTCTTCCTACTTTCAAATACCATGTTAAATTTACTAATAGCAAATAAATAGGATGTTGACAACAGATAGATATTTGACAGATTTTAAATGTGCAGATTTCAGGAAGTTCAAACACACACTTGTACACATACAGATAGATAAATAGATAAATAGATGGATATCTTGATCCCAATGACAAAATTACTTAAAAGGAATGTATTTGTTTAGGTTTGAGAAGCCAGAAATAAATTCAGAAGGAATAATAAGAGTCAATTTATGTTCACTCACATGGCAGACTGACAACTTTCATGTACTGTGATGATCATGATAGTGTAGGTCAATTTTAGTCAAATTTTTAAAATTTTACCATTATAGGTAATATTAGAAAAATATTAGAAAAATATGGCACATAGATGCTCTGGCCAGGTATATTTATAGTTTTTTATTTATTTATTTATTTATTTTCCCCCAAAAGCCCCAGTAGATAGTTGTATGTCATAGTTGCACATCCTTCTAGTTGCTTTATGTGGGACACGGCCTCAGCATGGCTGGAGAAGCGGGGCGTCAGTGCGCGCCCGGGATCCGAACCCTGGCCGCCAGCAGCGGAGCGTGCACACTTAACCGCTAAGCCACGGGGCCGGCCCATATTTATAGTTTTATATCAACCACACTCAACATGTGATGATTATCAGTGTGTCATTTAGGGGCAAGCCACAGAATTCTGCCCTTAAAGCTGTGCTATCCAAATTTCAAACTACATATCAGAAATCATACTATTGACATATGGTATGCTATATTTCTCTCTATTCTTTAGAAGTTTTCTTAAGATTATTATACATTGTCTCTGTCCACTTATTGTTCTACCATTCATAACTCTTCAACTCCTTGCAGTCTGCCTTCAGCCAGAATCTCTACAATGTAATAATCTTAATGTCTAGTATTCAATCAAGAATCAATAGGCATACAAAGAAATAGAAAAAGAGGATCCAAAGTCTGGAAAAAATGTGGTCAGTAGAAACAAACGAAATGACTCTGATGATAGTTTTAGCAGAAAAGAACTTTCTCACATGCATAGGTATAATAAAGCAACAAAAAACATATATTTCTCACTCTTGTGGGTGCTCTTGATTAGACACCTCTACTGAGTAAATCTCCTCGAGGAGGATATCCAGCGATCCAAGGTCATTCTATTTCTTTACTTTGGCACCTTCCCCCAAAATGCGAAAAATGGAGCAGTAAGGACCGTGTGTGAAAATCATATACTGACTTCCTTTCACTTCCATAAAACCCCCGATTGCCCAGAAACCAGTAACATGACCAAATATAACTACAAGTAGGTTAGACAATGTATTTCAGTAAAGTGTCTGGAAGAATAGAGTTAAGCCTATTGAGCATCTAGGTAATTCTTGCCACACTCTCCAACTTCTCCTCCGGCTCCTTCTCCTTTCTTTAAATCTAAAATAAACATTTTCCTTAATTTATGTGCTAAGAATTTTTCTCCTCTTCCTTTACACTCTTTCTCAAAAAGAGCATCCCAACCTATGTCTTTAAAGGGCATGCCTATACAGATAATATATATTTTTAAAAATTATACACTGGATAATTTTGAACAGATCCAGAAGAATAGAGAGTAGTATAATTTACACATTTAAATAAGACAAAATCAATCAAAAGTTCACCAAATCTTGTGCAGATAACTTAACATTTGTATGCATGGATGGGCAAAATTTCTCCCAAATCTGAGCTCTCACTATTCTCTTTTATCTGCTTTTGAGCTCTGTCTGATCTTTTCTCCATTTTCTGTCTGATATGTTCTTCGACCATATGTTCTACTTCTGTACCTGGAAATCTCTCTAGCAACTCAAGCTCACTGTGTTCAGAACTGAACTTAACTCTCCCATAAACCTGTTTCCCGCCCTTTGCTCCATAAACGAGATAATGTCAGATCCCTCTAACTCAAACTCAAAAATATGAGCTTAGATACAATTTCCTTTTCTTCTCCACTCTTAGGACAAAAGTAGAGCCACTATAATGCCAAATTTAACATGATGTCTTAAGACTTCACTATAATTTTTACTTGTGCATATTTTAGAGCATTGATGCTTATAACTCACTCAAAAGTTAGAATCCAGGATTTCTTTGTGAAATCCCAATTGCTTAAATAAACATTGGACAGAACAAATTAATTGTAATTTATATAATACACTTGGATCTGAAGTTTTCAGTTGATTACACATCAGTTAAAATTGAAGGGTGCTGTATGATTGTTAACTCAAAATATAGTGTCATTCTCAAATAACATAATAGTCACATTGAACTCTGTACTCCTTACATGTTATGAAAAGGGAAGTTGACAGTCTGAAGTAGGGCTATAAAAGGATTACCAGAAGGCTGAAGAATTGGAAAATAATGTATAAGGCACCAGAAAAAGCCCATGTTATTTAATGTGGCAAGTAGAAGACTTAGGCATTTGTGACAGTTCTCTTCAAATATCTAAGGGCTGTGATATGCCAAAAAGAATACATTTATTATTTTTTCTAGAAGGGAGAAGTGGAATACACAGGTATGAAATGCTAGGAAATTATTTTTTACTCTGCTCTAAGAAAGAATGTTCCAACAGAGGCTTTCATAAATGGGATGGCAGTTTTATAGTTATTCTTCATCTACCACTGAAATTGTTCCTGGTATGGAGAATGAATTGAATATGTCATTTTAAAAGTACCCTCTAAACTAGAGTTGTATAATGATATGCATCTGTATCAATTTAGTAATTGATAAAATGTATAAGGAAATACATGAAAATAAATAAAAAATACCATTTGCACCAATGAGTAGAAAGACCCTAAGAACTCACATTTCTGAGTGCTTAGAAAGCAACTCTATCTGCAGTGGAGGAGGGATAGAGCAATTAGTGTATATACCGGAGAAATCCAGTACATTGACCCATGTATTCTATTTCTGTAGGAGATGCTGAAGTAATAGTGGGCAGCTAATGTATAAGCTCTTAAGAAGAGAGTTCAAGTTGAATTGTAGTTCAAATCTAGGGCTAACTAAAGGAAATCAGATCCTTAATAGAACAACGTTTACCCTATTTCAAGATATAGTTGAGTGATCTTTACAGGGGAAAAATATTTTAATGCTGTGGGTCTTTATTCGAAATACATGTTATTCTCCATGTGTTTTGTAAATGAGCCTTTATAACAGGAAGGCTTACTATTTCACATTTTATACATGTATAAGAGTGTAGCTTTGGCAATTCTTAGTATTCCACACAAAACTCATTTTAAAGGATGTCTGCTGATGAAAGTATTAATGTGTCCATTTTAAGTAACTTCCTCCAGATAATAATTGTTAGATTAATTGCATAAAATTATCCTAGTACATGTTCTATACTGGCTGAAAAAAGTTAACTAAAACATAACATTTGTTTTTGAATATTTTTAAATTAATGCTTTAAATATTTGAGGAATACATCCAAATTAGATATAAATCTGATATTAGATATAAATAAATTAAAATGAATGCTGTATGTATAGCAAATTCATTAATTATTTGTATACAAATTCAGCACTATTTATATCATTTAATTTCTTTATACAATTTGGCAATATACCGTGCTTTGTATTGGTCAATCATAGATGACAATGTCTTATAAAATTCATTTTCAGTACCTCAGGTACATATATTTTTGGATATAAGATTAAATGAGTCATAGTATAATTGATATTCCCAGCATAGTGCTTAAATAGTTCTTGAAAAGAGATGTTACCCAAATAACTTTGATTTAATAAAAATGTTTTAATTACTGAATATCACGTTCAATTATTGTCATATTCATATATTTTATATTCAAAAATTGTCTTTTTATTTTATCTTTTCTCACCCTATACTTTATCATCAACTTTTTTATTATTTGTATGTAATAATATTCAAAATCATACCACAAATTGTATATATACACAGTTCATGTGTACACTATATGTGTATACGTACATATCCATATATACATATTTGTACACACATAAAATAAATTTAAAGATAATTATTAAAATAAGGGAAAAAGCCATAACCACGTAACTTAATGTTAATACTAGCATTTTCCTTCAGGATAGTATTATCTCCCTGGGACACCAGAGGTGCTTAAGAGATTAAGACATTCAAAAGTATATCAGTTCATCTTAGTGTGAAAAATGACATAGCAAAGCCTGCCTGTATTTTCTATACTGACAGATTTGCTATCAAAATTTAAGGAGGGCCCGCCTGGTGGTGTAGTGGTTAAGTTCGCACACTCTGCTTCGGCTGCCCGGGGTTCACAGGTTTGGATCCTGGGCACAGACCTACACACCGCTCATCAAGCCCTGCTGTGGTGGCATCCCACATACAAAATAGAGGAAGATGGGCACAGATGTTAGCTCATGGCCAATCTCCCCTACCAAAATTTAAAAAAAAGTTAAGCAAAATATCATATACTTTACCTTTCCTCTCTGATAATGTACAACATTTTCAAAATCTTTATTGTTCTCATAATAAATATTTTCCCAACATGCTCATTCCCTCCTATTCAGCTACTCTCATTATTACCTACTATAGTAAACTGGACTTTAAGATATACACCAACATCACACTCATGCCTCAGTCCACCGTTCCTCACTCGTGTCTCTTTCTGAGTCCTGCGGTAAGTTTGTCAAAAGATTATTGTCTCCTGTCACTTTCTCAGCTTCAACTTAAATCCAGACTCTTCCACACTCTAATGTCCTCACTTTGCACATTCTATCCTTCAAGGCTCCCTTTTCTTACATTTACTTCCAGTTGCTGAGGTTACAGAGGACGAGAGAGGCTGCTGACCCTGCTACAGTGTTTAGGAGGATGGTTGAGGGAGCATCTCTCAGACAAAAGCTGAAGTAGCCCTGAAATCAAAGGAATGTGTGGAACCAAGAGTTCAGTAAGGCAATTGAGTTTATAAACTAGAGATTGAAGTATAACCTGGTCTCTCCCCACAGCTACTCATCTCTTTGAGAAAGTCAATACTTTTGTTAAGATACAGCATAAATGTTTTATCTGTCTACCCAGAGGACTATTCTGACCGCCCATACCAGGATTTCTTTCTCTTTTATATGTTACAATAAAACATTGTCTTGTTTACAATACAAGACTGTCTGTATACCACTTATTGTAATTACTAATATGGTAGATTATGAGCTCCATTTGAATAGGAACCCTATATCTCTGACATATGACTATATCTCTAGTCCTTAACATAATGACTGACAAATTACAGAGGTTCAGTGAATATTTATTGAAGAAATGAATAAATAAATATATAAAGAAGCGGGCCTCTAGCAAATATTAAGAGCTGACATTCTGTGCAAGGAAACAGAACCCCAGGGAGGTAAAATCGTGAAGCATAAATGGCGTTTATAGGTCTAAAGGGTTCTGAGTGAATATCTCTGGCTGGCACTGTCGTTCCAGATTGACTTTTATATGCTGCTCATAGCATGCCTTGTAGAAAAGCTATGTTCACAAGGCCAGAACGTGGTACATTCATTCAAAGAATATCACTGAGTATTTATTATGTGGCAGGACATTGCACTATGTGCAAGGATACTGCATCAAACAGGGTACAGAGATCTAGGCAAGGAAACAATCAATAATCAAGATAAGAATTAAAACCGTAATTAGAAATTGTGATAAAAATCAAACAAAATGATAGTATTCCTGAACCTAGACTGCTTAAAACAGTGTCTGGAACAGAGTAGGGCCTCAGTAATTACATGAATGACAAGCAAATAACAGGGGAAGGAGAACATTGTATACAGTATCCAAAGAAGTAGTATTTGATCTTAGATCTAAACGGAAGGGTGAAAAAAGAATAGAAAAAGAAAGAATTGGAGAAATCAAGTTCAAAGGCACTGACATAAGAAATGGCTTAGTATACTTGAAGACCAGAAACAAGGTCAATACAGGTACACTGGGCAAGGGGGGAGGGGGAGTGAAAAGTCCGTGAATACACTCCATTAATACATCCCAAGAAGAGAAAACACTGATGGACATGCAGCAAGGTTGTAAATAGTTCATTTACATTTTAAAAAGGATATCTGTAGCTGTTTTGAATAATGGATTGTAGAGCAGAGTAGATTCAAAAGCAGATTGGAAGCTATTGGCAGTTTTAAGAGATGAAACTATTATGATTTGCTAATGCTGTGGATATGAAGGTCATAAAAAGAAAGATATAAAAATAATGACTCCTGGATATCATTGGTTGAGCAACTGTGAGGCTTAGGTTAATGGAGGAACATACTTTAGTATGTGTGTGTGTCTGTCTGTCTGTCTGTGTCTGTGTGTGTGTTAGCATATGGAATCATCTAAAAAGTTTATGATACCTATGAAATATCCAAGTGGGACTTGCATTATAGGAATCATTTCAATTAATAGTTGATGGTTTTCTTATATGAAAGTTCTTCCGTTCTGAAACTCTTAAATTTGAACTCTAAAATTTTATGTTAGGTTGCTTGGATTATAATTTCCAATAATATTTTTCAAAAGTTATATATGGAATATATAATTCTGGAGGCCTCGGATATCTGAAAATTTCTTCGTGTATTTTAGACGTTCAAGATAACTTAGATGGAAGTAGTATTATAGAACAATATCATTCTCCCCTCAAAACTCAGTTCCACTTTACTCTTTAAATTTTGAAAAATATTTTATTTATATATATGCTTAAATGACAAAAGTAATATGCACTTATTTTAACAGGTTCAAATGTAGAAGGAAATGAAAAGAAAAACGACTGTATTCCTCCCTCCCACTTCCCTCTCTCCAGAGGTATAGACTGTTAACAGTCTTTTCTGTCCTATGTTATATATGCTGTAACTACACTTTTGATTAATTTGATATATTATTGTTTCACATCAAAGGTGTGATTTTTGGGGAAAACCTTCCACTAGGAGAAGGGGGCTCAGAGAACAGATTCACAAAAGTAGGCCCCTGTACTTATTTATTTGGAAGCTCCCTAATATGGCACTTGGGATACTTGAGTTCTTGTAATTGGACGTGAGAACTTTGACAAGTCACCCCACTGCTGGGTCTATTGTCCTAGAGTGGAATCCTAATTACATTTATGCAGCTAGCTGTGAGCCTGCACCCAAATATTTGAAAACATATCGGTCTCAGCTCTCTGACCTTGGATCTATATCTAAGTGACTAGACTAGAGGCTCTAAGCTCCATGCTGTGTCAGAAGTTATAAGCTTTCCTTCCTTCCTTCTTTCTCTCTCCCTCTCTCTTTCTTTCTTTCTCTCTTTCTCTCTCTCTCTCTTTTTCTTTCAACAGCTTTATTGAGATATAATTCAGATACCATGGAATTCACACATTTAAAGTGTACGACACAATGGTTTTTAGTTTATTGACAGATACGTGGAACCATCACCATAGCATACATTGTTACCTTTTGAGATAGTTTTTGTATATGGTGTGAGGTAAGATCTATATGTCTATCTTTATGCCATTGTTACACTGTCTTGATTACAGTTGCTTCGTGGTAAGTTTTGAAAGGGAGAAATGTTAGTCCTACAACCTTGTCCTTCTTTTTTAAGATTCTTTTGGCTAGTGTGGGTCTCTTACAATTCCATATGAAATTTAGAATCAGCTTGTCAATTTTTACAAAGAAATCAGCTGGAATTCTGATAGCAATTGTGTTTAATCTGCATATCGATTTGGGGAGTGCTGCCATCTTAACAATATTAAATCTTCCAATCCATGAACTTGGGATGTTTTTCCATTTACTTAGATCTTCTCTAACTTCTTGAAACAGTGTTTTGTAGTTCTCAGAGTATTGGTTTTGCACCTTTTTGTAAAATTTATTTCTAAGTATTTTATTATTTTATTAACTTCATTTTTGGATAGTTCATTGTAAGTGTGTAAAAATATAATTGCATCGTATTTTGCAATCTTGCTGAACTTCATTTTTAGTTCTATTAGATTTTTAGTGTATTCCTTATGATTTTTTAGATACAAGATTATGTCATCTGAAAATAAACATAGTTTTACTTCCTTTTCTCCAATCTAGAAACCTTTTATTTCTTTTTCCTGCTTACTTGCCCTTCTAGAACCTCCAGTACAATGTTGAATAGAGCTGGTGAAAGTAAACATCTTGTCTTATCACTGATCTTAAGAGGCAAAGCATCAAATATTTCACCGTAAAGTATGATGCTTGCTATGGCTTTCTATAAATGCCTTTTTATCAGGTTGATAAAGTTTTCTTCTATTTTATTTTGTTGAGTGTTTTTATCATGAAAGAGTGTTAAACTTTTCAAATGCTTTTTATGTATCTATCAAGATGATCAAGTAGCTTTTTTTCCTATTGATACGGTATTTTACATTAATTGATTTTCAGATGTTATATCAATTTTGCATTTCTAGGATAAATCCTACTTGCTCATGGTATATAGTTAATTTTATACGTCACTAGATTTGGTATTTGCTGAGAATTTCTGTGTATTAACATTAAAATAATGTTCTTAGGCAGTATTTTGTTGGTCTATGTTTTGTCTAGATTCATAAGAGTTATTGATCTGTAGTTGTCTTTTTTTGGGGTGTCTTTGAATTTAGTATCAGAGTAATACCTACCTCATACAGTGAATTGGGAAGTGTTCCTTCCTCTTCTATGTTTTGGAAGATTTTGAGAATGATTGGTATTAATTCTTCTTTAAATGTTTGGTAGAATTCAGCAGTGAGGTCATCAGGATCTGGGCTTTTATTTATGGGGAGTTTGCTGATTTTTACTTCAGTATCTTCACTTGTTCTAGGTCTATTCAGATTGTCTATTTCTTCTTGAGTCAGTTTCACATATTTGCATCTTTCTAGGAATTTGTCCATTTCATCTAATTTACCTAACTTGTTGGCAAACAATTGATCATAGTAACACTTATTTCTGTAGGTAAGGTCAGTATTAATGTCCCACCTTTCATTTATGAGTCTAGTAATTTAAGTTTTTTCTCTTTTTTTCTTGCTCAGTCTAGCTAAATTTTTGTCGATTTTGTCAATCTTTTCAAAGAACCAGCTTTTGGTTTTGTTAGTTTTCTTTACTGTTTTTCAGTTCTCTACTTCATAAATTTCTGCTCTAATCTTTATTATTTTCTTCCTTCTGCTTACTCTAGGTTTAATTTGCTCTTCTCTATCCAGTGCATTATGGTGGAAGTTTAGGAAGTTTAAGTTATTGATTTCAGATCTTTCTTCATTTTGAATACAGTCATGTGTTGCATAATGACATTTCAATCAACGTCAAACTGCATATACCACGATGGTCCCATAAGATTAGTACCATATAGTCTAGGTGTTTAGTAGGTTATACTATCTAGATTTGTGTAAGTACACTCTGTGATGTTCACACAATGACAAAATTGCCTAACAATGCATTTTTCGTCATTAAGCAATGCATGATTATATAGGCATTTACCTCTGTAAGATTCCCTAAAGTACTGCTGAATCCAATAACTTTTGGTATGATTGCCAACAATCACCAAAAGAGAGGCAAGGAAAGATTCTTTCCTACCATCCTCAGAGGGAGCATGGCCTTGCTGACACCTTGATTTACAACTTCTAGTGTGTAGGAGTCTGAGAGGATAAATGTCTTTCATAAGCCATCAGAGTTTTGAGTAATTTGTGATGGTAACTCTAGGAAACTAATACAAAGTGTCTGCTTATTATTGTTGAATTTCCTATTGAAGAAGGGAGACCTTCATTTCTGTCATTTTTTGTTCTATGTACTTTGATGCTGTTATTTGGTGCATATATACTTAAAATGTTATATCTTCCTCAACTATTGACCCTTTTATTATTATGAATTCTTTCTGTTTTTCTCTAGTAACATTTTTTTTTTGTTTTAAAGTGTATTTTGTCTGATATTTGTATAGCTACTTCAGCTAATTATTATTGGAGTCTACCACTTCTCACCACCATCATGGCCTCCACCATGACCCTCTGTAGGCTCGACACTCTATTCTCAACAAAGCATCCAGAGAGATCATTGTAAATGTAAGTTAGATATTGTTCGTCTTCTGTTCTAAGTCTTTTAATGTCTTGCCCTTTTAACCCAAAGTAAAAATCAATTTCCTTACAATGATCTACAGGATAATTGCCTTGATATCATTTACGTTTCTCATATCCTTTCCATTGTTTTCCTAGTTACTTTGCTCCAGCCCCTTTGTCTCTTTCTGTTACTCAAACACAGCAGGCATGCTTGTGGCATAGGGTCTCTGCTGTAGTTCTCCTCCTGCCTGGAAGACTCTTCTCCCGTTAATCCATACGGCTATGTTTTCATCTCCTGCATATGTCATTTTCTCAATGTGGCCTACCATGAACGCTGCTTCCATTACAATAGTACAACAGATTCTCTTTATGGCTTTACTTACCGGTTTTTAGTAGCACTTTTTCTAATGTACGATATAATTTACTTTCTTAAAAGGTGAATTCTTTACAGCCTGACTCTTCCAGATAGACTGTAAGCCCCACAGTCTATGTGAGTCTTTTTTATTGCTGTATCTCAAGTGCCCAGAGCACTGTCTACACATAGTATACTATACTACACATAGTATATGCTCAATAAATATCAGAGAGAGAGAGAGAGAAGTATATGGACATATAGATATATATATGTTTGCTATTAATAATCTTTATTCTTATGGAAAATTGTAATAGTTGTGCAGAAACAAAACCACATAAAAGAGTAAGAATTTCACAAATATTAAAGAAAATAATAAACAAAGTAAGCTGTAGTAGTTATAGCAGAATTCATGAAAAGCCTATAAAAGTGATAAAGCTTGTTTGTACAAAGCACACTGTGCACACTCAGGAACAAATATTGAAGAATGACACCAGAAGATTCTTATTCATACAAAACCATAATGATTTTCACAGGAACTTTGTTATAGTTATTCTTTTTTTTTTTTTTTTTAGTGAGGAAGATGGTCCCTGAGCTAACATCAGTGCCAATCTCCCTCCATTTTGCATGTGGGATGCCGCCACAGCACGGCTTGATGAGTGATGTGTAGGTCCGCACCCAGGATCTGAACCCATGAACCCCAGGCTGCCAAGGTAGAGCACATGAACTTAACCACTACGTCACCAGGCCAGCCCCTCTAGTTATTCATTTTTAAAATATTCTGTAAATATAGAATTTCATTTTCCCCAATTCTGGAAAATAAATTTCACATCTATCTATCTATCTATCTATCTATCTATCTATCCATCCATCTATCCATCTATCTATCTATCTATCTATCTATCTATCTATCTACCTATCTTTCTATCTATCTATCATCTATCTAGAGAAAGGAAGGTAGCACCTTGATATAGAAGTGAATGGCAGCCCTTTCCAATTGGTACACAACCATGTGGAGTCAGTAGACACATTCTGAGAAATGAATTAATATCCTACCTGTTTTGATTCTCTCCACTTCAAGAATCTTCTTCTTCATGAGGTGAAACTTGGGAATCTCTTATCAGACAGCCTCGATAGTTGACTCTTAACCTAACTTTATTTGATTGGAAGTTAGCAGAGATCTGCATGAGGGTCTGTAATTTGTTTCTCCAAAGGTGCTAGAGTTTAGTTATTTAAAAATTTTCAACATTTTTAGTTATTTGCATTTTATAATTGTTATAGTTGGAAATCGGAGGAAGATGTATCAGACACTGCTAGCTGGATGCCACAAGAGGCCAAAACAAACATTTTTATATAACTGCAATCAACACACATTCTCTTATCTTCTGCTTTTACCCACGTTTGTAGTTAAAAAGTAAAAACCCAGTGAGCACAAAGTGAACTGTTTCAACCAGGCCTGCTGCTATTAGGAGACATTTGAAAGAATCACAAAGGAAGTAGTTGTAATGTAAAGGTCATTGCAAGATTTGAAGAGACACTTTCTGTAGAACTCTGATCAGGAGTTTTTATTTTTACTCAAATGTCAGAAAAATTGATAAAAAGCCTCGCGGTGCAGCAATTCAGAGGGAGAGAAGGGACTTTGAAAGCAGTCATTTTGCTTATTAGAGAACAACTTCATATCTTCATGTTCCTACATACACATGGATCTGTGCACCAATAAATAAAAACAGAAACACCTCATGCTGGAGAAATTCAACTGATGTTCTCTATTCTTTAAAGTCTTAACTTTAAAAAAGAGCAGACTAAGACAGATGCTTCTCTGTAATTAGTATCAATCAGGCCTGACACAGAAAGTGACCCAACCAGCATCGAAGTGGTTTGGATCAATCAGCAGGATCTTTTACTAAGGTAGGACACAGAAAAGGAACAGGAACTCTTACAGTCCCTCTAGCCTCATTTTTAAAATACATTTTTACAGCCTCATATCGTATTCAAGACTTTCTTCAAGGAGCTCTAGTTACTTTTATTGGGTATTTAGACACCAAGGTCTGGGCAATATGTATGCTTTACTGCTGCAGGAAATGCTGGTTCCTGATAGTATCTCTTTGTTTAATCATTTGTTCTATCTTAACGATAGAACAAAATCCTACTTATGTACACAAAATATTTCTAGAATCATTATACTGATGACTATCCCCAAAAAAAACTTAGTAAAAAAGATCATGATTACCTGTCAGATTATTTGTCTAAGAATATACATTTGAATACTGTGCTCACACGTTACTTAAAATAATTCATTTTTGCACATGTGGCTTTGCTGTAATTCAGTATATAGTTAGGTAAATTTTGTACCTTTTCTATTCAATTTTATGTTTTGCTTTTTTTTAATCTTTTTGATTTTTTAAGACTATATATTGTATGCATAGAATCATGTGTCTACCAGCCGAGATCCACACATAATGAACTCTACTGCATAAAAATTAAAAAAAAAAAAAAAAAAGAAAAAGAAAAACAGAGGTTGGAGTGATCCCAGGAAGGAATGCAGATAATGACAAACAAACATAACTGTATCACAAATGTATGACACAACCTCAATACAGAGGGTGAGAAACCAGGAAGTGATTTAAGTAACTTTGGAAAATCAAGTTTGACTGGACACTGTAAAGCCAAAACCATAGGAATTGAACCCAAATACTGTTCCCTAGTTAGTAAATTTGTTTTTCATAAGGTACAAGTTAGCAATTATGAAACTTTTTTTTTTTTTTTTTGGTGAGGAAGAATGTTCCTGAGCTAACATCTGTGTCCATCTCCCTCTATTTTGTATGCGGATGGCTGTCACAGCATAGCTTGATGAGTGGTGTAAGTTCTCGCCCAGGATCTAACCCACGAACCCTGGCAGCCGAAGCAGAGCACAAGAACTCAGCCGCTATGCCACTGGGCTGGCCCCTGAAACTACTTTTTATGTATGCTAGGGTTGATCAAATAAGTAAATATAGTGAAGATAATGGAAGACAGGTTTCTCAGGTTCTTTGTAACTTGAGAGAGAGAAGTTACAAATGAACAAGAGAGGAAGACTACAATGAACCATGCAATGCTAAGTTAGAGCCAGAGATATCAGCAGGAACTCATGTTTAACAGAACTGATTATAGATATGTTTGTACACATGCATTAGTATGCTGGCATAGATTTCTTAGCTCTGTCTCCTAAGAGGACCCTCCAGCAGCTGGGTAAAACTACCCAGTACCTAGAGCTTGGTTTCTAAATACCATTCTCCACGAAAAGGAACCAGAGCACCTTGGAGAAACGGCTGATTCTAAGACTGAGTCAGGGAACATACAATATGATCCTGGAACACACACTCAAGGAGAAGGGTGTCGAGCTCCACCTTCTGGTGTGGGGCAGTCGGGGGAGTTGTGGTGGGGAGTGTCTACATGAATTATTTGGATTTGTCCTTTCTTTTATACCTACCTATTTATTCATTTATTTATTTACATCAGTATAGAGTTGTGGACATTTATTTTATTCTTTGGGTTGTAATATAATACTATCATTGTTTATATATTTTGGTGCTCAAATGATTTCAGACTTGGACATGTACAGCTCCTTCAGATTGGCTGCTGTGCCCTTTGACATGCCCCCATCCTGGGCAGGAACAAGAAAATGATTGGGTCATGGGATCAGAAACATTCTTCTAGCGGAGTCCTCTCCACAGGGAAGCATGAAACCAAGCTACAGATGATTCTCCTTCTGGTATAAAATTATTTTAGGAATAACACTTCAGTGAAAAAAATAACACCTTTTAAAATTATTTTGAATCTAAATCAATTCTAGTTGGTCTTCTTTTTTAATTAGTTAAAGTTAAAACAAATATGTCTGACATTTTACCATAGCATTTGTTGTAGTTTTACTGAAGTACAACACACAAATAAAATCTGTCGATAACGGAAATTTCACCAGGACGAAAACGATGAACATCTGCTGTGATATGAAAAACTTATATTCTAATCAAAATAATTTTACTTCTTAAATAATTCATGGGAAGATACAAGATTAGAGTAAGTGTTTATTGGTTAAACTCCAAATTCCATAAAAGCCAGTTTCTTTTATTTTAAACAAAGTGGATTGGAAAATTTAAATATAGCAATGCCTAGAAAATGGGGCTGCTGGTTATGGTGCTACATATATCCATGAAGTAAAATTTGCCAATAAAATTATATTCCTCTCCACATTATTGGAGTTTGCAATATATCTAGGAAAACTAAATGCTAATTACAGTGTATGGTACTTTTACTAAAGCATGGGCCTTTGACAAACACCCCCAATTATTCTCCTTGGGTGAAACATCTGTTAAATTTGCTATCTAAAAAGAGGTAATATGTTATTTAAAATTGTGTTCCAAAGTATACATGTGATGATTTGACTTTTAACTTTTTAACTGTGAAATATAACGCATATGGTGTAGTCCACTTACTATTAATGAATGGTGTAACAAATTATTAAAAATTGAACAGACTTGAAATCATGATTACATTGTCAATATTCCAGAAGCCCTTAGAATAACCCTTTCCAACTACCTACATTCCTTTAACTTATAGGCATCACTATCATGATGTTTATGGTAATCACACCCTATTTGTTGAGAATGGTACCACCTAAATATACGTATATCATTATACAATAGAGTATAGATTTGCTGTTATTTTACTATATGTACAGGAAATCATCAAATGGGATTGTTTTCTGGTTGCTGTTTCCCAGCATTATGTTGTTTTAATTTATTCATATTCTTGTGCATAACTGTAGATTTTTTTCCGTTGCTGTACGTGGTATTCATTTGTATATAAATGTCAAGAGGAATGGAATAGAATAGAACGGAATGGAAGAGAAGAGTAATAAAAAGGAAAGAAACGACACTGAGTCATTGAGCTTTTCCTTGTTTATGGCCAATAAGAAAAAGGTGAGAACTATTCTGATGCTCATAATAAGACATTACTCCTGAGTATATTTCTAAGAGGGGAAATGTTGAAACAGAGGGGATATAAATCTTGAACCTTGTAGAAACGCCGTTCTGTTTTCTAAGGTAGTTGTTTCAGTGTCCATTCCTATCAACACTTGAAAGTCCCAACTATTCTATATATCTGTCAATAGTTGATACTGTCAATTTTTTGTCCTATATTGTCTCTTTATAATAAAATTGTTATTGTGTTAGTCATTCTAGTGAATTATTGAAACTAAATGGATCATGAGGATCCCAAGTTTATAGCCAATTGGTCAGAAAAGCAAGTGGCCTGGGTACCCCCAAAGTACAACTGGGGTCTGAAGTAAGGGCATTCTTGTTGGAGACTGTGTCCTTTAACATGTAGTGTCTGCTCTAGCTCTGGGTTGTCAGTACCAGAATTGAATTGCAGTGTACCCCAGTTAGATTTTTAACAGAATAATGGGCCCTAAAGACTGGCCAATAGTCTCAGGATCTGACAGGCCACAGCACGTGATTACTATGAACTGCTGCAACTAGATGGAATATAGGAGTGATGGGAGTAGTACATTAATTTTTTTAAATCAATTGCACAAGTTCAAGATGAGAAGGATGTGATTTTTGAATACTTCCAACTTATATCTCTGATAGCCTTGGCTTACTTCTAGGGTCGTTTTCACATACTTTTTTTGAAAGAGTTTTCTAGATGCTTTTCATATCTCATTCTTTCCTCAAGATTCTCCAGTGAGGCTCCTGTCCCAACCCCATTTCAATGTGCATCTGTGTCTGTCTGGTTTCTCCATGTCATGCCTGCTTACAAACAATCAGATTGGTTCTTATGATTAAAACTTTCCAATGGCTCTCATGACCTTAGGAAACATTTAAATCACTGTCTATGACTTAAGATCCTTTATAATTTGGCTTCTTCTTATTTTTCCAGAGTTATCCTTCTATATTCCCTCAAACTGCAATGCTGCTACGTTGAATTTAAGTTCCTGAAGTGACCCATCTTCCCTCTTGTCAAGATAAGTGGTTTTATCTGCACAAAATGTTCTTCACTTACCTATTCCCCTAGATATGAATGCATGAAGTAGCTGAAAAATACTCTAATTTTAATTTAGAGATAGATGACTTTGCTTACTAACTGCCTGAGGGTTATGGAATTTAAATAACCTATACAATTAGGGAATGACCCAGAGACTTCCTATAAGTTTCAATTTTCTGTGATCCTTGATTTCAAGAATACACTGATTTAGTGAATAAATATCTAAAATTTGAAAAACTGTGAGGCAAATTCCAGAGTTCTCTGAAATATATCATAGCTGTAATTTGAATTACTCTTCCAAACAAGTTATGCCAACACTGCTCATGGGCAGTTATCCAGGTGTGTGTGTGTGTATGTGTGTGTCTGTGTGTGTAAAGCGTCTCGTAAATGTCCTCCAGATGGTGTGATGAGTAGAGGGATTTGCTGCCTTTTTTTCTTAGCATTAAAGCCTTGGGTATCCCCACAGCTATGCAAAGGAAGGTATCCCCGTGGCTTTGTGTGAAGTATAAAAGCTTTATTCTTGTTTTGTAGAAGTTTCTTTTAGCATAGCAACATTCAGAGACGAATCTAAAAGCAAAATAACTTTTAAGCTTGGAGTTCTGCTATGAAGATTACTTTCTTTGGTAAAAAGAATCCCAAATAGTGTCTGAAAATAGGTCTCCATGGGCACATTTTATGATTTGAAAGACTTTTTTCCTTTTTCTTAAAAAGCTTGTTTAGAAGCCTAAATAACTAACTTTAGTGAAAGAGAAAAAGAGCTCACCAACTTTGGAAAGTAGGAAAAGTACCTTACATTGCCTGCCTCCCATCCACAGCTCAGCTGCCAGAATGGCAGCCATACTCCCATGATCAAAATCACCTAATTTTCTAAATACCCATTTTTAGGCGTATAACAACAACAAACATTTTCAATACATCAGTTTGTCATGTTAATTTAATACTTTTTGAGGCTTTCTCATTCCATATTTATTCTGAATGTTTTTTTCTCCTTTACTAAAATTGACCCCTCCTATATACCACTTCACATCCTCTTGGTCTCTATCACTTGTCTCTTATTTCAGCCTTTGCATGGGTTCCAATCACCTTTAGGCAGGTGAGTGGAGATGATCACCTCTTCCTCCACCATCTACAAAGGATGATTTTATGATGTGCTTCTTTGAGGATCCCAAAGGAACGAGCACTTGGTTGCCCCCTGGCAAGGACAACTCAGTGAAACATAATTGTCATGGCTCTCCTTTTCCCCCTTTCTCTTCTCCTTCTTTATTCCCTTTCCCCAGGATGATATTCCCCCCAAAATACCCTTACATATATGTTTGTTTCAGGCTCTTATTTCTAGGGAACCAAACTAAAATGTTCGTCATTGCATCTGATAAATCATTACATATTTTAAGGTTTACTTATTAAATAAATTGCAAACCTATCCTCCTCTTCTATACCCAGTGACATGACTTATAACAGAGCTTTTGTTTAGAGCCTCATCATTTCTCAGAGTAGCCTCCCAGTTTTCCCTTTCCCTTTTCCCCAAAACCTTGGCATTACTGTCAATGTTATCTTTCAACAAATGCAAACTCTGCCATACATCCCTTTATTTACTTTACTCCAGTTACTATCTCAGACACTCAGCATGGTATAGAACACCGCTCAGACACCAGTTAATGGCTGCTTCTCTAGGCTAATCCTCTTACATCCATGCCCTGTTTCCCAGCACATAAATATTGTATTTGCATGTAATAAAAACTTCTAGAAAGATACGCATGGGTATTTTCATAAATGGTCCTTTATTTAACTAAGGAGCTAAGTGTTAATCGAGAGACATATGTATACACTTGCAGCATTGGTTTCCATCTCTGTCCACAAGGCCATAGGGACATTACTCCCTGTCTAGTACATTTGTCATCCTCAAAACAGACTCAGGTATTACCTGGTCTCAAAAAATTGCTTTGATGCCTTCACTTGATAGTGAATTTAACCACTCCTTTTTCTGTACTACTTTGTACCTGGTCCTCTATCTGTTATATCACAATTTATTTTTTCCTTTCAGATATTTGTTGAATTTAATTGTGTGTGTTTATCACAAAACATTTCTTTATACTTTTCTTTTTTAGTAAATTATTGTGCCAGCTAATCTTTATAGTTTACTCCAAGTTTACAAGCAGAGGTTAATTTTCCATCTGTCTGCGATCCTTTCTAAGAGGTTCCTTTCTGAATTTGGTAGGGATTTGGATCAAATGACATTTTTTAAGACTTTCATTGTCTTTTGTAATAAAAATTGAAAAGAAATGACAATTAGAGTCCCTTCCAGTCGATTATATTTGACACCTCACTTTAGATTCTCTATGTAAGCAATGATGAGAGGCCAATCATACGTGAAACACTGAGAAAGCATTATAGAGTGCATGAAAGTGGTAATATAAGTAGTGCAAACACTAAATGACTTACTACTTCAGGGGAAGGATGTATTGATTTTTACTGGGGTGTTTGGAAAGGCTTATAAGAGGTGTGGCATGGATTGATTTATTAATGTTGAAGAGTTAGTTCAAAAATCCAAGAGCAGTATCTGCCTAACACGTGACACACCTGTAATACTGAGTACGCTTCAATACATAAAAGATATATACAGTGATAGAAGGGCCAGAGAAATCCAAGTGGAGTACATCAATAAATCAATAACGAGGGTAGCTCAGTGGATTCTTAAGTTCTTAAGTATGATGCATCTATCAAACAAATAACAAGATGAAATAACCTTTTAAATGGTGAAACACTAATTTTATTGGGTGTAACGAGAATCTGATGTTTTCCTACTATTATATTATTATTCAATTTTTTGAAGTTCTGGAAAATGAAACATACAATAAAATTATTTAAAAACTCATAGAAATTTCATAAAAGAAAAATTAAATTATTTACTTTTACTGATGATTTGATTACATTCCAAAATAAAACCCAAATGCTATAATAAAATTAATTTGATTTAAGATATAATGATAAAATATCTTTACATAAGCTGAAAATAAATCATAGCTTGTTTTATTCCAAAAAGTAAATACCTAGAAATTAGAATTTGAAAATCAGATAAAAATCTTAATGAAAGGCATGGAACAATGTTTTTAATTTATTTTAAACAAATGTGAAGAAATTGCATGCAAGTGGAGAAAAATAGAATATAAATACGCAAACTTAATAAAATTATAATAAAAGTGTCAAATTTCTTGAAGTGGATAATTTTTGAAGTTTATGTAGTAATAAATATGTAAGAATTGCCAAGACAATTATTTAAAAAAATGAATATAAGCATAAACAATCTGTGGCAGAACTAATGTGTAGCTACACAATAGTTGACCCCAAATCTCTTCTCCATTGATTAACTTCCAATCTCATGATTAAAAATTGATGAATTTTCTAGCCACCACACTCTTAGGAGTGGTCATGTGACCTAATTTGCCCAATGAGACAGATCTAAGTAACATTGAGGGGTTTTAGGAAGTTATTTCCTCTTTGACTAAAGATATGCCCATAAATAATGTTTGTAAAATTCTTATCTGATAAACAATTTAGGACAGTCACAAAATAAAAATAAAGAGCCAGCCCTGATGGCCTAGTGGTTAAGTTCTGCATGCTCCGCTTTGGCAGCTGGGGCTCAGTTCCTGGGCGTGGAACCACACCACTCATTTGTCAGTAGCCATGCTGTGGGGGCAGCTCACATAGAAGAACTAGAAGGACCTAGAACTAGAATATACAACTATGTACTGGGGCTTTGGGGAGGAAGAAAAAAAACAGAGAGAGAGGAAGATTGGCAACAGATGTTAACTCAGGGTGAATCTTTCCCAGCAAAAAACGAATAAAAAAATAAATAAAAATAAAAAGGTATGCCCAATAATTAAAGTCTCTCCTATTTCTTTCTTCTCCTCACTTTATTCTCCCTTTAGACAAGGTAAAGTGAGCACCTGAGGCATGGAGCTACAGCCACCATCTTGCAATCATGAGGTAATAAGCCTAATGATAAAAATTCCATACATGTAAGCTAGTGAAGTAGAGAGGTAGTAAGTTATGGTCTTGAATAGCATTGTTGAGTCTATAAATCACTTTTTGACCTCATGAATCATGGTTAAAGAATAAATTTCCATTTGTTTATAGCCCCTGTTATTTGCATTTTATGTTATTCCATTTAATACTAATTCAATAAATATTTATGGAGTTTCATCAAATGGTAGAAACATTTCAGGTGAAACTGAAATGTTAGTTAACAAGAAAAAAAAATATTGCTGCCTTCACGGAGCTTAACTTGTTGCAGGAAGAAAAAACATAACTCGTAATTGATGGAGAACCTGCCAACAAAATAATATGGGATAAGGGCGCACTTCCAGCTAAGATGGAAAAACTGGAATTGAATTTGCCCTTCTCCCTGAAACAATTAAAAAAACAGTACAAAATATATGAAACAATAATTATCAGGCATTGGACAGGGCATGGCAGTGGTACTTGAGAGACAGGAAAGAAAAAAGAGAAATGAAAATACATGTTCACCCTAAGATTGGTACATGACTATTCATAGCAGCTTTTTTCTAAAAGCCAAAAACTGGAAAGAAAAAAAAACTTCTCCCTCAGGTGAATACATACACAATTTGTGGTATATCCAAAGAATGGAATGCTAGTTAGCAATAAGAAAGAATTAACTATCCATATACGCAGTAGCCTGGATGAATCTCAAAATAATTACACTGAGTAAAAGAAGCCAGACCAAAAACTAGTATGTACTGACATACTGTACGATCCCATTCATGTATATTTCTAGAAAATGCAAACTAATCAACAGTGATAGAAAGCATATTAATGGTGCCTTGAGAGTAGAAGTCATGGGAGAGACAGAGGAGAGAAGAACATGAAGAAAATTTGGGTGATGGATATATTCATTATCTCAATTGTGGTGATAGTATCATGGATATATATTTACCAATTTTTTCTCAACATTTGTCAAATTACATATTTAAAATATAGCAATTTGTTCTACATCAATTATACCTTAATGAAGCTGTAGAAAATACCATCAAGCCCCAAACACCCACAAGTTCCTCAGAAGATGATGTTTTTCTCTGTGTAAACATTGCCTAACTGCCTTCAGGAGCCTCAAATTCTATTAAAATTTTTTCTTTTCAAATAACAATAGCTAAAAGTTATGATTTTACCATATGCCAGACAGAGTGTAAGGCTCTGCATGCATTGTCTTTGCCTGAAAATTCCACAGTTTAGAACAAAGTTTCTGAATCTAACATCAAATATATATGTAATATATATTTTTATATATTTATGTATAAAATACATATTTATAAATATATGTACAAGTACATCTATCTTTATATTACAAAAATAAACAAATTAATAATTAGAACTGAATTGGGGATCTAGAAAATAAATACGTAAACTTATTAGTTGACAAATTTGAATTTTCTTTTCAGTGGTTAAGAAGAATACTCTTTCATAAACAGCATTTGGTACAACTGGCAGGCTATTCAGAGGATAAAAATGTTGATTTAAATTTAATACCAGATATAAATGTAATTGCTAGGTGAATTATATTAAAGAATAGACATAAATAAATCAATAAAAGTCAAAGTGATTGAGTGCATAGCAAAATGAAGTGAAGATAAAGAATACAATGAAGATTTAGTTGATTTTTTTGAAGTCTACATTTTAAACAAAACAGTCGCTGTTTCTACAATTTATTCAAACCTTTGTTGGCTTCCAAGCATTTAATTTTCTGCTCCAATTATGCAAGTGAAAACACGTAAATCTTGAAACAAAAAACTTGGAAATATTGCTAGCATTGATGGCATTTTCTGGATAATATACATACAAAACCACTCCTTTTAACTTGAATTTTTTCCAACAGTGACATGTAATTTTGAAGAAAAATATATTTATAAAACATGCAATTAAATTCACTTTCAAAACTCACCATGTAAGTTTCCAAATTTGATATTTTTGTTTAACTTCATCTTTTATGTTTTTACTACTCTTCTGTTTTAGGTCATTAACATAGAATAGATGAACTTTTAAAGGAACATATTTATTTTGGTTTCCCAGAACAAGTCAAATGCAATCTGCCAATTTGTTCTGGAAATAGGGCACCCTCGCATCTTTGCACAAATTCCATGTTCCGGTTCTTTTTAAGACATTTTCCAGATGGTGAACCACCTACGCACGGACTAGCGAGAAAAATTTAGTTTTTTTTTAATGGGATACCGTCGCTGTACTTCCGTATTGATTCTGTGCATATTTATGAGCCTCTGACAATGTGCATGAGAGACATGCACCTTTTCTTTCCTTGCAAACTGTGTTTTTATTCATTTCTTTGAGAGCATAAAACCATGTGTTGGCTACAGTTGTATGTCTGACCCAAGCAATCATATGTTTTCGTATGATTTTTTTTTTCTGGGTCTTCCAATAGGTCTAGGTCTTCATTGTCTTTCTCCTAGTTTGTATGAAATAAATAGTATGTAATTTAATTGGATAATGTGGATAATATTAACAAATAAACATACATTTAACATTTTCCCAAGTAACATTTTAATAGAATATAACAGTGGGAAATACAATAAGAGAAGTTTTATAGAAATATGATCACTGCATTATGTTTGTTATTTGGCTTAAACGAAATTGATATCCCACACCATAAATATGGCTGTCATCTCTGAAAACTTATACCAAGTTTGCTCATTTAAGAAACTAAAAGAAGATATAAAATACAAAACCGATCCTTTCTATCTCTGCTATCAGCATTTACTTAGACATAATCACATTATTTACACTATCTTTTTTTTGTACATATAATAATTTTTACTGTTTCATTTTTATCATTAGAATGGAACTTTACTTGGACCATTTAAAGAAAATATTACCGTATAATGAGTCTCCTCTATCAGATTGAAAATGAGGTCTAGCTGATTCCCTGGCCAGATTACCTCCACATAAACAAACAAAACGTCATAGATGGAACTACCTCCCCTTCCCACTACAGGCATGGTCCATTTGTAAATCATAAACATCAGCAGAAATGCCTTTGGTATTCTACATGTACATGTAAATGATTGAGAAAGGAAAGGGAAATGCATTTTATTCATCATAGTGCTATGTGAGTTCTTGAAATGGCCTAGATATTTTGCTGGTTTATTACATTGGCCTGCCCAGATGTTTGATTGGTCTGAATAGATATGCCTGCTGTTATAGCATTATGCAGAAACAATCTTAGCATCTAGGTATATTTGGACATGGTGTATTTTATGAGAAATACGTCATGTAAGTGAAATGGAAAAGCTTTTGTGTCTTATTTTTAGGTTAACCAGTACTGCTTTCACTTAATGTAATTTAAAATATTCTAAAATTATAACTGATTTTATTTCATCAAATTTGCAAAAGAAAGTGGACAATAAAATATATAAGTGACTACAATGGCTATGCAAATACATGTTACAAGATGCACAGTAAATGCAGTTTAAATACTTAGATCACAAATTGTGGTTAAAATATCAAGTTAGTAGCACAGTTTTTGACTCTTCCCACATCTCAAAAAAAAAAAAAAAGAGAGAAAAAAACAGAAAATCTAGGCTAGCAAAAGATAAACTCCCACAGACAACGTCATTCAGGAGACTGGGTGACAGGGTAGGCCACAAAGCCCAGAATGTGAGTGGATAGGGTCAAAGCCAACAAGGGGGCGGGTAGGAGAGAGGACCCACAGGTTTGAGCAGGTGTGAGGGTGATGCAGGAAAGAGAAAGGGGAGCTGCCAAATCCAACAGTCTCTGAAACCCCACGATCCTCTGCAAGCGTGCTCCTTCAAACCGAGAGCACCTCACTGTGCAGAGAATTCTCAGCAGCAGATCTGAGAAAAATGGATGAAACTGGAAGAGGTTCCACAGTCTTCAATTTGTGAGTTATGATGTGTGACTCAAACAATTAGTGAGTTACACGCAAACTAGAGCCCACAAAACTATTTATTAAAAGATGAGCAGGTTGTGGGATACTCTAGGTTCTCAAGGGCCTCCAAAATACCAAATGAAAAAATGTTCCCTCAGAAGGAGAGAATAAACTTTTGAAGAGTGGAGATGGGTAACTGCTACTCAGCAGAGTAGGAACACTTGGAATAAAGATGAACGAAGCTTTAGACAGCAGGGGGAGGCACACGGAGGAGAGAGATCTCAGAACTGTCAGAGTGGCTACAAGGAGAGACCATATTTTTAATATTCGTAGTTACAAAAGAGGAGGTTGCCTTAAATCCAGGGAGCTTTTTCCCATTGTATACCCAGAAACTTCCATCTAAAAGTACAAAAAATGTATCTCATATAAATGTGTGGAACAGAAAAGGACAAAGATCTTGCAGTAAAAAATAATAGAAACAGCCCCAGCCCCATGGCCTAGTGGTTAAGTTTGCTGCCCTCTGCTTTGGTGGCCCAGGTTCGGTTCCCAGGTGCAGAACTACACCACTTGTTGGCGACCATGCTGTGGCAGCGACCTGCATACAAAATAGAGGAAGATTGGCACAGATGTCAGCTCATGGCAAATCTTCCTCATCCAAAAAAAAGAGGAGGATTGGTGACAGATGTTAGCTCAGGGCAAATCTTCTTCAGCAAAAAAAATAAATAAATAAAATAATAATAATAATAATAATAGAAACAAATTAAATTATCTGCAATACAATGAATTCACACCAGAGGAATATGGCCTCTATAAGCCTAGTATTTAAAAATGGCTAAACCACCTAGTACCCAAATCCTCATTTCTAAATATCATTCTTCAGTAAAAAGATCCCTCTTTCCTTAGAGAAATAGCTGTTTATAAGGTCGGGGCGGGTACAACATAAGCTGAAAAATTGTTTTGTGCCAGAAAGTAAGGAAGTACTTAAAGAATGATGGAAAGTTGTCAAAAGGATATAGAAGCCAGCTTGAAGGGTCCCTATTTGTGAATGTGGGACAAAGGGAATAAAAACTCATTTAAAAAATAAGAATCCATGAGCTTACAATATAAATACATAACTGAATACATAAATGGGGAGAAGAGAAATCTCTTCCTCATGGTAGAATGCCAACTCACAAACGCAGAACGAATCAGAATTAGGAATTAGAAAATCACTGTTTGGCAATCATCATAGAAATACTTGCTTTAGACAAGAATCATCAATGTCTTAGAAAGTCAGTGGGTGAATGATAGATGAGAACTATTAACACAAAGTATTTCTGTATAGGATACTTATTTGTTGCAAAGGAAATATTAGTAATTGTACAGTGGAAAAGTCTGGCAGATCCCAACTTATCCAAGTAATTAAAGTTAACATACAACTACACTCTTGCATGGCAAATTTAAAGGAGCTGACCAGTGTTGCATCCTTAGACTGGAATTTCAAAATTCTACCTAAACACTAAAACAGTATATTTCTCCTTAAACCTGGCCTACAGCCCTCATTTTCAATTCCTGTCTGGTTCTTGCAGGCAGGGTATTTCAACCACTAAATATGGGTGTCATTGATCTTTTATTGGAGGTTTTATAGGTACTGAATTAGTAAAATAAGGTATTGGGTAAGTTAATTAGTAATTTATAGCCATTCCAACATCATGTAATCATCTTCTCATCACCTGAAATAGTACAGTGAGAAACATAACCATAACAAACTCTTGGTATTTTATTTATTTTTATATTTTTATAACTCATTTTTATAGTTTATTTATATCAACAATAATTTTATTTCCATTCCTCCAACTATCTTGGAGATTTGAGTTTCATCACATTTATACTTCATAACCAACACTCTGCTCCAAATGATATTAAAAGATACATAGTAGCAGCCCATGGAAAAAAAGAAAAAGAAAGACCTGGGTAACTCATTAAGAGAAGTTAGGATTGTGAGAACTCCCTCTACATACAGACTTAACATGTTCTCAAAAAGGAAGTATACCACCCTAGAGGGAGTTTTGGTTGTCAGGACAGTGGGGTATGGGTATTACTGGTCTTTAGTGAGCAACCAGCGAGGCCAGATTTCCTGCAGTGCCATGTCCATTGTAATGAAGAATTATCTTCTGTTCAGCCGAGCTTGTGAATGCCCTAAACATCTTAGAGCAGTGTTTTTCTAATGTTACCCTGTTTATACATCACCTGAAGAATTTGTTAAATTGCAAGTTCTGGCCAGCTCTCAGCTGAGACCTATATGTTGCTGGTCCTCAGCTGCCTTTTGAGTCACAAGTCCTAGGAGTCACTAATGTCCATCAACACCTTTTTATAAATTTGTGAGCTAAGACACTAGTTTTAATTTGATGTAAACACAAACTATTTTTGGCATGATTCTTATATACTCTGAATTTTCCGGGAATGCAAATAACTGACAAATGGAAGAAAAGCTGTACTTTGCTCAGACATTACCAAAGACTGTATCATTTGGAAACATTACATCACAAACAGCAATGCTCCTACTGATGTTTTTAATAAAACGCACTATACTAGTCTGGATGGTAGCTGCCACAACAATTTTTTATCTAAGTGCAAGCCTTGACTACTTCGTTAGGTCTAATAGCTAATTGTACCTACAAATTTGTGTGTTAAAATTCTCATCGTTTTATAACAAATTCCTTTTATTTTTCTTTGTCTTATAATTATGTGATTATATTGATATTTTTAAACTGTGTGTGCATGTACATTATATTATCTATAAATTTTACTTCATAATAGGAAACAGGATATTAACAAGTATGTTCATTAAAAAGTGGGGCATTGACTTTCACATGGTTGAAATCCACTGTCTAATACAGAGGATTTTTGTTGTTTGGTTCTGTTTTGTTTTGTCTCTTTAACTCTTTAAAGGACTGGATTTAAAATACAATAAGCCTATCAACTGTGATTTTAATCACATAATGAAGAGTAATTTTATTGTATATAACCAGAGTACCCTCTAAATTCCCCACCAATTAGTATGGAAATATCTTCCCCTATCCTCTTTTACTGAAAGGAACAGGAGTATCAGCATTACCTGGGAGTTTTTTTAGAAATGCAGGATCTCGGGCTCCACCCAGATCTGCTCTGTCCTAGTCTAAATTTTATCGAGATCTCCAGGTAGTTTGTATGCAGATTAACATTTGAGAAGCACTGCCCTACTCTACTGAAGCTCAACCTACCTGCCTCCTGGGAGCAGCAGCAAGCCTGGTACCCTCTTGTGTACCAGAATCTGCAAAGCCTTTGAAGTTCAGCCAGGTATCTTCTGCATCTTGGCATGTCCCATTATTTCCTGAATGGGAAAGAAGTCTGTGGTATGGATGGTCTTCTCTTTTATTTTGGGCATGTTGGAGACCATGGTCTCTGTAAGAGAGGAAATTGGGAGAGGGTAGGGGCAATAATAGGGTTGCAGGCAAGGCTCTCAGGTGGGCCTAAAATGTCACATCAAAATGCAGTGATGGGGACTGGGAGGAGGCAGCCAGCTGCCCTTGCCCTGCTCGTTACCATCACGTCTCCAGGCAACAACAGACACGGAGGTTGATAGGAGACCCAGAATCATGTTTCCTTTCTCTCTTGCAGGAGATTCTCTCTCATAATTGAACAACAACTTTTTTTCCATCTAAAAATTTGAAATGCGGAGTTTGAGTAAATCTTTTCTTCCCCCATTTCCCCTCTCCAGGTCCCTAAAGAGGACTCTAAACCCTGTATCACCAGGTCTAAGTAAATCTAATTGCAATAATCCCTAATCACAAAGGGTCTTTAACTGAACTAGCAATCCCTCCCTTATCCTGTACTTGCCTTCGCAGTAAATCAATCTTTCTTAATACCTAAGATGTGGAAATTTCTCATCACACTAAATAATGGAAAACTTTACCTTATACACAATAAAACAAAACAAACAAGAAAGCACTAACTTCAATGATTTTAGGATGCTTTCCCATGTCACTTTATTATAAGGGGGGGAAATATGGGGAAGAGGCTGTCAGCGAGTTTAAGGTAATTTTCTTGTGTGATCCTTGTGAAGAAGATGAGGAGAAGTGATCTGGGGCAGTCTGCTAAAGAGTTAGATATAGGAGAATGTCGAGGAGAAAAGGATGGGTGCTACCTGCAAAGTTTGAAGTTATTGACTGATTCGGGACTGCATCAGAAACAAGGATTCCGGACTCTCCATCAAATACTCTTCCTGGAATGTAGGTTTAATGTCCTTTATACCAACTTGAATGTCAACCTGAAATCTCTTGATTATCCTCAATAGCACCTGGATAGGAGAGAGGAAAAGCTAATGGACAGAAAAATATTATTTGTTCATTTTTCTTTTCCAAAATTCATTTGAGGAAAGCTTTCCATGATTTCTGATGATGGATTTCTGATCATTTTCTGTTTTGTCACCCTGTTTGTTTATTTTGTTTCATTTCTATTTCTGTGTTTTACTTTGCTACTCTAAATCTCTCCTATTTAAAACTTTAGAAATAAACGGGGTTTAGATAGACTTCTTAAATAATCATTTAACTCAAATCTCACTCAAAATGTTATGTGTATTGGCAGTTCACAGCCGTTAGTCAAACATGGCTCACCCACGTAGCTTGCTGACTGTAACATACATGTGGTTCCGACTACACACCTAGCAGTACAATTTGTTCACAATGAGCTGACACTCTGGTCACCTAGAATCACTCTATCAAGTAGTTAAAACACAGATGATTAAATTGCCTTACTACAACTGTGAAAGATGTTCTGGAATCGTTCACTATGAACAAATATAAAGGGGAAAGTACACAGCCTCCTAGAGTTTTAGGTCCCTATTGCTGAAAACTGGAGAGTCATTGTATAACCTCAGAGAAAACTTATAGGTATCAGAAATCTTTTTCAGTATCCCCTAGAGTTTGTGAGCCCCTCCACCTTCCTAGGCCACCTGGACTCGGACACCCTCAAGCTGACCCTTAAACCTCCCAGTGACAATCCTCTGAAAGATACATCTTTTTGCTTCCTTAAAGATACATCTTTTTTAGAATCTGCTCTATTTCACCTAGTCAATCCTTGTTTATGTTTTGGTTAATGTCCTGTGTGTCATGAACACTCAGGGAAATAATAGAAAATTCAGCCATATTCAAAGGTATGCAGCCATGTCCGACCTTAAGGGAGCACATAGACTTGGTCAGAGCAATCAGATTCTCCCCGTCACAGACCAGGTTCTTCCCTGAGTGCATTAGCCTGTTTGTCCTTGGGATACCTTTTTACCCTCTTGTAGACCTATAATTCATCAGAGAGCTGGGGATAGAAAACGGTCCTCCCTATTCCCAGCAGAGCATTCTTGCCACTGGATTATATTGACTCCTTATACACATTAGCCATGTCACCTGCACACTGAAACAGATCAGTATTTTTGATTGAGTTTGACATTTTGAAATTTAACTACAATAGCTTACCCTATAAACAGGAAGCGACTGTAAAACAGATGTTCTTATTTAGAGAACATGTTACCAAAAGAGCAAAACACTAAATTTGTCCTTGCTGTAACTGTGTCATTTAAACCAAGAGGAAAAAGTCAGAGTCCTAAGACTGAAGAAACCCTGATAGGGAAATTATGCCATCCTTCAATGTTACAAGATGTCACCTGGAGAAAGACTGTGATTTAAGGTTCAACACTGTTCCCATGTGATATGAATACCAATTTCCAATTTCTGGTTTACAGTTACCAAGTGAAAATCTTCCAGGATGTATGGAAGTAAAGATTTGTGGGTGATTTTAAATAAAATTAGAGAAAAGACTCCTCCTTAAACTCTGGAAACCAGTGACTATGTTTTAAAATTTTGTGAAAATTAGTTCTGTGCGTTCATTAATCATGAGCTTTTGTCTATGAAAGCAAATGATTTTTTGTTTGTTTAAAAAAAGACAAATTTAGCATGAAGATAATCAATTCTGAAGTAAAAATTTATCAATTTATCTTGAATGTATGCATCGAATAAATTTTAAGAATGATTGAAAATTGCTTATGTGGTTTTTAGGAGGATAAAATGAGTGTTATCAAGCACTTCAGCATGAAATCATACTTATGACTCCTCTGTGATGCCTTCAGAGGTAACAAACCCTCATCCATAGCCCCTCAGGAAGGATGAGTGTGGGGACCATATTTGTGCCTAATGGATTAGTTCACCTGGTCACAGCTGGTGGGCCCATGGTGGACAGCAGACTCAAGTTGAGGCGAGGTATTCGAATGAGTACATGACATATTTAGTCAGTTATATATCAAAAGCCAAATAGGATATGTATGTGATTTTTTGTTGTTGTTTTATTTTTTGTATGCTTTTTTTTTAAAGACAGAGGCAAGAATGCCTTTTGGAGAA
Source organism: Ceratotherium simum simum (assembly GCF_057802395.1). Classification (NCBI taxonomy): domain Eukaryota; kingdom Metazoa; phylum Chordata; class Mammalia; order Perissodactyla; family Rhinocerotidae; genus Ceratotherium; species Ceratotherium simum. Next base: position 10,811,729 of record NC_141927.1, on the reverse strand, counting down.
GCCAAAATGACACATGACTAACTGGAGTTGAGATCAGATAGTACTAATCTGTTGAGAGAGGAGAAGGAACCAAACTCTGAAGGAGATGCTGTTATGAGAGACTCTATAGCTCTGATGGAGGTAATACAGACTTAGTTCTTGCCTTTCAAAAATCAGTCCCAGTGTGATTTGTCTGTACTTAATTTCCAGTTCCTAAATGATGTGGCATCTGCTAATTTCTTCCTTGACAGAAAAGGTAAAAAATAAAAATGTACTCTGTTACTTAAGCCAACTTGACTGGGATACTGTTCATGGTGTAATGACTATATTATTCCAAATTTTCTTGAATCAACCAAACTCAGATATGTATTTCTACAACTGAATTTAATTTTTGACTTCAACCTGCCCATGGCAGAGAATTTAATCTAGATACTTTTGGGCTTTCCATTAAATGGTCTTCTCTGGATATAGAAATTAATGACAGTCTAGTTCAGAAACTTCATTTTAGGTATTCCCTATTATTCTTGTCATTAATGTCATAGAGATAAGTATGGACCTACCAAGGTAACCTCCATAAGAATCTACTTATGGAATTGGACACATGCCAGTGGTGGGCATTAGATGGACCGGAGATCCACCATATTTCTGAATAAGATGGTTCTGGGCTGGCATTCACCACTGATTTTCTCATCACTTTGGAAGGAAAATGTCTTATGGTGGCTCATACCAATGATTCATTCTAATTTGCTGGGTGCAAACTTTGATTTCCCTGGTGTATTTCACTGCGTATTTTATCTACTTTGAGGTCGTGACGTCATGATGCATTTCTCTGATTTCTTTGAAACACGGGATGATGAAACAGACTTTAATTATTACTAGCTTCTAAGTTCAACAGTAAACATTAGACTTCTTTTTCAAGCACTTGAGAAACACAGAAATCATAAGGAAACAGATTACCAGAGGCCACCTCTCCTATCTAGCTGCACCATAACCTACTTGGCTATTCTCAGACAGTGAAATGAAAATTTTCAAATATAGTTCCTCAGTCAAAATTCTCATTTCTCAGATAATCCCTAAAATTCGGCAATCTCATCTCATAATATTTTATTGGTTACACTTGCAGTATCAGAATGGAGTCTTTGATACCAAGGAACTGGTTCTTTTATTCTTCCTGTATTTATTTCTAGAGAAAATATCAGGAAACCATTAAGCATCAGTTAAGTAATTGAAAAGATAAGTGGCATCATGAAACCAATATTGAGTTCTATACAAGAGTATAGAATTGTAAGAAAACAATACGTCAGTTCTGACTTTTATAAAGGTGTATATATAAGCAACCCCAATGGTCAGCCACCCATCTCTGGCAATAACCAAAGGAGAGAAGGATTTTTTTTTTTTTTGAGAAAAAACATATTGAAAATAAGAGATAGAGTAAGGATAATGAGAGGAGACTAGAAACAGCAACTGTTATCATTTATGTTGGGATAATATTTATAAGAATAAAATGTGAGCCAGAGTTTTGGTTGTCCTTCACACTTCTTATCTGTTTCCATAGATTGCAATAATGATCAAAGCACAGCCACAATGGATAGTGATAGCCATTTAGTGAAATAAATCAAAGCAATACGTCATCATCTCTGCTTGGTTTTCCGCCCTTATTCGCAAGATATAAATTGCCTGAACATGTCACGGTCTTTTTCGCTCCACCTCACTCATTCACCTCTCCAACCTCTTACGGACATTCCAGGTTCCAAGATTATTAGAGGAAGCTTAAGGCCAATAGTTCAAAACAAGTAATTTTCATCTATTAGGAAAGAGGAAATGGATGAAATAGAAAATGTTTGTTTTGCACCTTTGTATTCTTTTCTCTGACTGATTATTTGTGATAACTATGTAACCTAAGCACAGTAAGGGACTTAAGAAAGGATCACAAGACATTCTACACCCGTAATTCATCTCATGAAAGATGCATGATGTATATATTGCCGGTATCTGAAAGCATTCCAGAAATTTGAAGCATCTCAGATGGAAGAAGCATAAACATTATTAAAATTAAGTAATGTAACTTGTAATGGTAAACCAATAATTTATTGGTATGTCTATTAGTCCTTCCTGCAAATATGTTTCTGTATTCAAGGTTAAATAGATTGTATCTCTAAAATGCTACAGAAATACCCAATAATGGAAGAAGGCATCCTTTGTCAAATGATGTTGCAGAAGAAGTCATCTGAACTACAAAATAATACAAATGTGTTTTATTAACATTTTAATAATGTGATAAAATACAAGATTTTTAAATGATAATTTATAGAATATTTTAATTTTAAAGAGCCTTTACCTTCAGAGTCTTCTGAGTGAAAATACTTTACTAATAACCAGAAGATTAAAATTTGGGGGGATGGCCTGGTGGCACAAGCAGTTAAGAGCGCAGCTGTGGTGGCCCGGGGTTCCGCAGTTCGGATCAGGGGCACACACCGACACACCGCTTGGCAGGCCATGCTGTGGTGGCGTCCCACATAAAGTGGAGGAAGATGGGCACAGATGTTAGCCCAGGGCCAGTCTTCCTCAGCAAAAGAGAGGAGGATTGCCAGATGTTAGCGCAGGGCTGATCTTCCTCGCAAAAAATAAATAAATAAATAAATTTTGACTTATAAGCACTAACACCGGAAGAATAAAATTTACCGTAAAATTAATTAAAAATAGTTAAGAGAGTATGTGGGAACAGAGACATAACATAATAAATCATACATAGCCACCTTCAAACCCTTTGAAAATCAGTTTTAACAGATTACTCCCCAAGAATATTATTCAAGATTGGTCATCATTTTGGTAGTCCATTCTCTTCTTTTAACAGAAATTATGAAAGTTCTAGAACTTGCTGAGAGAATTTTAGTATGTAGTGACTGATTCCAACAATGTTGAACCAATTACAAATGTGGTGAATTTCTGTTCTTGTTCTTCATAGGGGTAGAGAAAAGAAACTGAATGACTTCAGGAATAAAATAGCCTGAACCTTCTATTGTTCACATTAAATTCCTTTTAGTGCATCACCCAGAGCTGATATAATTCTTCTGTTATTATATACAGATTGGGGAAGAAAATACTGCTGCCTGGTAACTCTGGGCAAAGTCTGAATCTGGTCAGGGTAAAGTGGATTTAATAAATCCCAGTCCACTTAGAAGTTTCAAATCTTTAAAATCCTGCGTGAACTTACTTCCACATCTTAGCTGGTTTCCTTTTATTAACTTTGGAAGAAGGAGCAGATAACATGCTAACTTCTTTCCCAATTTCCTTCTCTGGCTTCTTTGCATTTGGTATGCTCCCCAGAGACCTCTGGGAAGGATGCTGACTGTCATTTACTTTCGCATATCCTCTCTCTGTGGAGGCTGTTCTTGGGAAAGTCTAATTTTTTGTCATTACTTCCTTCAAGAAAATCCTTTCTAATTCCCTTCTTTCTTCTTTCAGCTAGATCTTTTTTGAGATTATCTTCTTTTTATTCCACAGCTCCCATCAAAGAGCAACCAGTACCAAAGATAGTTCCATTGAGTGTCTGGCTCAAAATACAGGTATCTTTTTTGTTGTCATGATATTCATAATTCCAAAATCAACTATACTGTTTTTCCAAAGCTGAACTAGGATTCATGTGATACTCGGTGACATTTATTCAGCAGACAAGAAAATAGTCCATGTTTTCTTGTAAGCTTCGGGTTAAATGTGCAGTTCAGTCAGCACACCAAAAAATTTTGAAATGTACGTCAGCCCAAGACTTGTCCCTGAGGAAAACAACCAACCAACCAACCGACCAACAACAATAACAACAGCAAAATACTACCATTTGGAAAAAAATTGTATTGATAGATAGATAGATAGATAGATGGATGTAGATGAAGATACACATACTTATACGTACATATATTATCCCAACCATGTTTATTATATTAAATATTCTTTCCAAATATGTAAGAAATTTAGGGATTAGTGTTTCCCCTTCATTTCAGTTTTAGAGTCAGTTTTGTGAGGAAAATCATCATCTATAATGACAGCAAGCTCAACATATTTGCCATTCTAAAAAGTGTTTCAGCTTCAATGGCCGTATTAAAAATAACATGGTATACTACCTCTAGGCAATATATATATTAATATAATAATAAAAAACAATTTTCCTGGAATTCAATAGAGATAGGGAATTTTTTTTCTCATTAAAAAACAGCTTGGCATTAAATTCTTTCCTAAATCAGACCAAATACCTCTTCTAATATTTGCATAGTCGAATGGAACCGATTTTCGAGGCTTCAATGCCTATTCAATAGAAGTTTCCTGACCTTATCTCTCACTTTTACCACTAAAACCTTTCCTTTAAATGGGCCCCATACAAGATTCTCATTTATTTTTAATGAAAAGATTGTAGACCTATGACAGCTCTAATCTACCCCTGAGCACTTCTGTTGATCTTGAACTCCAATTCTTCCTTTAGTCTCTCCATTTTCAGTCCTGCAATAGCATAGTAAACGATCGTTGAAAAAAACCTGAAGAATGGCATTAGATGTTTTAATATAACCACTTGAGAATCAGCCAGAACTTGTGATGTCTCAGCCATTGTAATCATGATCTTTTAGATCAAGGAAAGGAGACAAAAATAACCTCTGGGTGTTTTTAATAAGTTCCATATCTGTACATTTATTTTTCCACATTACAAACATAAATAGCCTTCCAAATCTCATCTAGACTGAAACCTTTCTAAGTGTTTTGATTAAAAAGTAACTAATGGATATACACTAATTTTAAGAGTAGCTATAATTAGGTAATATTTAACAAAAATGATAGAGCATTTTCTAGGCTTGGTCAAACAAAATTTAATAGCCATAACTGAACTGTCCATACTTCTAGCTTAGGTTATTGACTATGTTTAATGGGGAAGTAGAAATCTATTCCTCCAAAACTTTCCAGAATCAAAAACTTTCTTTCTTTTATTTTCATTCTGACATTCTAAAAAAAAAAAAAAAAAAGGGAGTATCAAGAGAGTTTTAGGTTTTCTGAAAAAGAAAAGAGATATTTCCTCTTTCTCACAGACATACATACACTTTCTCACTTTTTTCTCTCTCTCACTCTCTTTTCTTCTTTCCCTCTCTCTCTCACACACACACGCACACACACAATGGCAGTGATATCTTCTGGGCATCTGGAATGATACCTCCCTTGCCACTTGAAGTTAGGCATGGCTATAAAACTTCCTTTGGTCAATGAATAGTAAGCAAAAATAACGTCATGTCTAAACAAAAACAATTAACTGCTGGTGTTGCATATGAAAATTTCTCTTTCTTCTGAAATTCCAAATAGTAGTACTTTTATCAGTTTGAGTCTCAGACAAAGCAACTATCACAATTTCTGCAATGTTTTAGGATAGTCCTAAAAAGCTGACATTTATTGGGTTGTAATGGTTTTCTTAGCAAGTGAGCAATTACGGTTGTACACAGGCTTCATTAATTCGCTTATTCATTTATTTGGGAAATGGAATATTAGTTATATTTCAAGTAAGGCTCTAAAATTAAGAGGCTGTAGAAGTGAAATTTGCTTTTCAAGGATAATACTAGTTTTAGTTTCAGTCCTATCTCATATTATCTGCATCCATCTGCTAACTTAAGAGAATTCCGTGGCCAATGGGGTGAAATATCTCCAGGGTAGAAAATAAATGCAGATACACCTGTGAGCCACTGAGGAAAAGTCCTTTATCATATTGTTTAAAAAGAAAATGAGATGAGAGGGTACTACTATTGTGATGGATAAGGGATGAAAAGCATAGAGCTAGAGACCTTAACCGTTGGGTTTGCCCTGGACTATGGGATTTCCCTGGATACAGGGAGTGCTGGAGCTGGGAAAGTTCTAGGCAAACTGGAACCGTTGCTCACTTTGAATGGAGGACTAAGTGCTGGAGCTTTGGTTCCCAACATTCAGCATGTTTCAGAAGCAACTGGAGAGCTTCTTAAAACACAGATTGCTGGGTGTGAATGACAGAATTCTACAATGGCCCCCGAGATGCCTGGTCCCGGGTCTACATACACCTTCTCCAACTGATTCAATTCAAACACTAATTTAGTTGCTGCTGAGAAGGGATTATGGCAGAGGTCATCGAAGTCTCAAGCCAGTTGACTTGAGACTACCTAATTTTAAATCTGGGTCTACAGGTCAGAGACACAGCAAGTGAGAAATTAGAAGCATAGAAGGTTATGGTGCACTGTTCTGGCTTAAAGAGGAAAAGGGCCCCATAGCAAGGCATGAGGGTAGCCACTTGGAGCTGAGAGCAGCACTCAGCTGACAACCAGCAATGACATGGGACTGCAGTCTTATAACTGCAAGGAACTGAATTCCCCCAACAACTAGAATGAACTCAGGAGTAGATTCCTGTCTAGAGCTTCCAGACAAGATCTCAGCTCAGCCAACAATTTGATTTCAGCTTTGTGATACCCTGAGCAGAAAATTCAGTCAGCCTTGATGGATTTTGACCTACAGATCTGTGAGCTAATAAATGGGTGTTGTTTTAAGTTGCTACATTTTTGGTGATTTGTTTCCAGGTGCTGCTGCTACTGCTGCTCATCCACAGTTTGGGAACAGCTGTACTGGAGTAAGAGCTGGGCTTTGGGCCATGAGTGACACGAATAAGCAAGATGAAGAATTGACAAGTGGGTGAGTTCTGCTGTGTGGCAATTCCTGCTGATCCACTCGGTTGGCAATATGGTTAGAGAGGAATAAAATGAAAATTAATAGTGTAAGGTTGTTTCAGGCCTTGATGTTTCTGTTGGAGACACACAGTTGTCACATCAGAACTAAGACAACAGTTTCTTGGTTCTAATTTCATTGTTACTATTATTATCATCATTACCATCAAGAAAACACCCAGTTTGCGATGAGAGTGACATAGATTGCTCGTTGGACTGACAGTTATTCCGTTTGTCACACGGTGGCATGTAGAAGAGAAATACGAAAAAGATCAATTTTGGAATGTTTAGATAATTACACATCTGGACTTTGAGTGAATCTTCCTTTTAATTTTTATTATGGAAATATTAAAACATATGCCAAAATTGAGAGAATAACATAATGAAATCCCATGTATTTATTAACCACAGATAACAACATAATGAGCTCCCATGCACTTATGAACTACATCAACAAGCCTTAACAATGAACAACAAATGGCCAATCTTGCTTCATCCACGTCCCTATCCAATTTCCTCATGCCCCAGTGATTATTGTGAAGCTACTCCATGTATCATATTATTTAATCATTAAGTAGTTCAGTATCTATCAGTAATAACATCTTTTTAAAATATAACCAGAATATTATTACATCTAATAAAAATGAAAATAATTACTCAGCTTCCTCAAACAGAAGGTTATTGATTTTTTTTTAAATTCATATCCAGATATATGAGTTGCGATTAGCATATGGGTCCCTTTATCTTTCCTGGAAAGAATCACTTTTTAGGGACAATTGGGTTCCGGCTTGGGAAAATCTAAAGAAATTCATTTGATCCAGAACACTTAAAGTTGCTAAAACATAATTTGAAGTCACTTTACACTGTAAGGGAGGTTTACCTGATGTTAAACCAATAGAAAAGAGGCTGTGAAGATTCTTTACAATTTATCTTCCCAGTTTTCTCGTGCCCAATTATTGCATGTGCGTATGTGACAGATGAATATTTTAATTACAAATCGGCTTTCTTTTCATCACTGAGGTTATGCTTACCCAGAGGATCTTTTATTTTTCCTGAGATTTTGACAGGGTTGTATACGTGAGTTTGAGAGCCAGAGCTGAGAAGAAGTAAACTGCTCCACATAATCAACGAAGAACTCAGACCACAAATGAAAAGTTTTGGAGGGAATGTGAGAGACAAGATTGGAAAGGAGAGATTTTGCACCAAAAAGTTGAACAGAAACCTATATAAGTTCCAGTCTGTCACCCTCTAATGCCGTTCAAATCTGCAGTTGTTTCTGGAATCAGAGATAGAAAAATGGTGTAATTGCATTTCTTAAAACCAGTTAAGGGCTGAATATCACATCTTTGATACTGAAGGAAAAAAAAAAAACAGGCAAAATTTGTGAAGGTAAAGAATCTGTAGTCAAAGGAAAGCATTGACATCCAATCATACCTCTAGTCTCATATGGCTTTTTAGTCTTCCTATTAATACTTGGGTTTATTTAGAATGATAACAATCCACTAACTTTCCTATATTTGCTATGAAATAATTAAGTGATGTTTGTGTTTTGATTTCATTTTGATGGCAGACATTAGAGCACATATTTGAAGCTGTGAGCAGTATCTCCGTCCCTAAAATTTCTAAGTATCACATTCTACTTGATGTTTGCACAAAGCAGTCAATTGTCTTTGAATTTACAGATCTCCATAGCTCAAAGAGCAGCACGTAGATTTGAACCCGTTGTGACTAAATGGGATTTGGGACTATATCCCTTAGAGAGAGGGTGAGTGTGATCTGCGTTAGTGCAAAAAAATGAAACAGTTACTTGGTGAACAGAAGGGCAGGGTGTGAGAGAGCATGGCTGGACGTTTACATGGCCTTACTTCTTGGACACGCCACTCTACATCTGATTTTTCATCCTCTTTTTCATATGTCTTTATGACTAAATGCTGGCCAGTGGATTACGGGTAAACGGTGTCTTCCACTTTTAGTTAAAATGCCTTCTTCCTCCACACATACAAACAAAGTAAAATAAAAAATGTCCATACAGTCGTCTATCCATCTCGTCCTGGTCAGTTGACTGGTGATAACACCAAGAGTCACCTTGGAAACTATGTGAGGATGGCAGCTCCCCGCCCACTTAGGTTTCTGACTGGGCATGTGAAAAGAACCTGCCCCCTCCACGTCTCCCAGCAGCCTCCCCAGCACACACTGGATTGGACTTATCTGAGCCAGAAAGACTTTTCTTATGTTAATTCACTGAGATTTGGGGGTTTATCTATTACAACAACTAGCATCATTTATGTATATATATGTATATATTTTATTTTTTGTGAGGAAGATTAGCCCTGAGCTAACATCCTTTGCCAATCCTCCTCTTTTTGCTGAGGAAGAGTGGCCCTGGGCTAACATCCATGTCCATCTTCCTCTACTTTATATGTGGGACGCCTGTCACAGCATGGTTTGATAAGCGTACGTAAGTCCCTGCCTGGGATCTGAACCTGCGAACCCCAGGCTGCTAAAGTGGAGCAGGCGAACTTAACCACTCCGCCACCGAGCCAGCCCCACAACCAACGTCATTTTAATTAATAGAGTAACTTTCAATTAAATCCCAAATTTAACTTGTCACTTTGATAGAACAACTCAACAAAAATATATAATCCCCCAAAGACCAAGTAACATCCTTCTAAAAAAGATTTTACTTTTGTGCATTTCAGTCCCTTTTATACTTAAAATGTATATACATTTCTCAAACTACAAATGCTGCTGTCTTTCCTACTGATCTGACCTGGGGATCACACTTCTGCTAGCCACTCCTCCTAGCTGCCTACATCAATGTATTTACCCTGGGGCAACTTTCCTATAACTGCTCTTGGGTCTAAAAGAATAATTTATATTTTTCCTGCTTTGAAAATGATAACCCGGATTAACTCATTTCAGTTTCTCACATTTTCTATGAATCACTAAGGAAGTGGCTAAAAACAATCTATATATCTAAATAAACTGTATTAACATTTTCAAAAAATTTTCTTATAGAATACTTTATTTGATATGCACATAAAAACCCATGTCAGAGGCGAGGCGGTTGCTCTTAGCCCCACTTTACTAGTAAGTACAAGTTGAGTCGTAGGTCATCCAGCTGGCGTGTGGTTCATTCTGGGCTTCAGAGCCCTACTTCGTGACACTTTTAAACTCAACAAAGTGCTATCAAGTTTTAACCTAGCACAACAAATCACTGCTTGCTTTTTTTAAAAAGCTTTGGTCCTGAGGTCAGAGAAAGTATACTATGCTCTGTCTATTCTTCAGCACCTATCACATTTTCTCAAATGTCACAGGACCCAATTAAAAAATAAAGTTTAGGGGCCTGCCTTGTGACATAGTGGTTAAGTTCATGTGCTCTTCTTCAGCGCCCAGGGTTGCCTGGGTTGGATACTGGGCACAGACCTACGCACCACTCATCAAGCCATGCTGAGGCTGGGTCCCACATAGAGCAGCTAGAAGGGTGTACAACTATGACTTACAACTATCTTCTGGGGCTTTGGGGAGAAAAAGGGAAAAAAAAAAGGAGGAAGATTGGCAACAGATGTTAGCTCAGGACCAATCTTCCCCACAAAGATAATAATAGATGTCAACTTAAAAAAAAAAGTGCACTCATTAAAAAAAATAAGTTTATTGGATAATTGTTTCCAAGCTTCATCGCCATTATTCATTCATTTATGTGTTTTTCTGTGAGGAAAAACACATGAATTGTTACCTTCCTAACCATTCACAGCTCTCTTCTCTCTTGGGAGTTTATTTCCACATACAACGCCTATTAAATAAAATTTCCTATCTGTATTACCAGATACTTAGAAACAATATTAAAGGAGAGGAGTTACACTTCCACATGGTTTGTGTAATTGTGGATCTGTAACCTTTGAAGAAAACTTGGAAGAATAATGTAGAAAATTTTCTTACACATGCTTACTCACTGCAAATATCTACAAAGTAAACAAACTAATATCAGCCTTTATCAATATTATGGAAAGACATGCACACTCTCATTAGATGGCTTGTTATTTCTCCCAGTTTCATCACTCACTGAATATTTGTTGTTGATTATATCTTATAAATACTTAAATGTACTTTGTGTATCTTGTGTCTGGGTTTATGTGTTTAGGGGGAGAGGGAATAAAACTACCAGCCCTACAGGATTACTTAAAGGATTAAATGAGAAACACCTGGGAAAAGGATCGTACAAAGAACGCAATGATCTAATGTATTACTGCTGTTGAATAGTTTTCAGATACACAGAGAAAAGCGTTTTAGTTAAATTTTCAGAATCATTAAAAGCGGAAAGAGAAAACAATAACAAATAATGATATCATAGTTAGAAGATTGGGTTAAGGAAGCCACATTGGAGGAGAAGGGGTTAGTAGGGAATCCTCTGCTCATGCCCATCCAAGGATTTATTTTAACAATCTGGTACAATGACTGCTTGAGTTATTGGATCAAGCCTTGGGGAAGCCAGAGCTTGGAAGCTTTTAGCCCACTTGAAATAAGTCTTTCCAGAGGAACCTTGTAGCCAGGGATATATCCGTATGCCAGGGAACGTCATTTAAAAGCCACTCTACCCAGAATCGGAGAAAGTATTCTCAGGCGAAACAGATGCTTCCAGGGTGTGCAGTAGTTGACCCACTCCCCTCTTCAGTCACTCCTAACCTACAGCCTGAGAGGATACTGCTGTCTGCAGATCCCCTTTCTCATTTCTTTAGTCTCATAACCCGGAGGCATCTGGAATTCTCTCGCTTACTTCTCACCCCAGCCCTTCTCACCCCAGCCCTGTGAGTCCTATATCATTATCTTCCTCTTTCAGATAGGGAAATTGGGTTTAAAGTTTTAGCAGCTTTCGAGAAAAAATAGCAAAGCTAGTAGTGGGAGGAGGTGAATTTGAATCGAGTTGTGTGTGACCTCCGGGCTTTTTTCTTCACTGCCTGCTTTTTCTCAACAACATCACATAGAAACACTTTCCAGAGAAGGAAACTGAAACTTGGAGGGATTAGGTGACTCTTCGAAGTTGTCATGGCTGTGCCAGGCTTATCAGGTCAAGGACCTTTCTCTTCAGTGTCTAAACCCAAAGCTCTTTCCACTATACCACTCTCTTTCTTTTAAATTGTCATTTTAACGAGAAAAAAAAGGCGGAACTGTGTGAGGTGATACATGATAACTAAACTTATTGTGGTAATCATTTCACAAAATGTACATATATCAAATCATTGTGTTAGACACCTTAAATACAATGTTATCTGTTAATATGTTGTCAATTATATCAATAAAACTAGAGAAAATTTTTAAAAATTTTACGATTGTCATTTTACATCAGGCTAACACGAGAACTGGTAACCTTCACAGTGACTTTTAGCTTATTTATTATTGTAAACACTGGAAATACTGGATCTAAGCCATAGGTATAATATAAGCCTCCAAAAATATTCTGAACCACCTCCATGAATGAGATTTTTGGTTTGAAGTTTAAAAAAAAATCTGCAATATTATTCATATAATTTTGTATCCAAAACACAGGAAACCTCATAAATTTGATCCTTTTGGATTTGTTTTATAAGTCAAAGAGCCAGTTAGAGGAGATGCATATAATAGAGTACTCCTGTCATATTTTTCTAATGACTTTTCATGTGAACAAACTGTGTATTCATTCTCTGTGCTGTTTAAAATAGTAGCAAGAAAATATTTCTAGTTTGATCTTATGGCAATGTTCCAGAACATGGGCCCATTCCTGAGTAGCCATATGGCAGTGGGACTGCCATCTGCTTCTCCTGATATTCCTTTTCCTGGCAAACCTTGGACCCATATGTGTTCTTTCTGTCTCATCTGTGTACATCACTAGGAAAGGCAAAACCAGTATCTACACTTTGCCCTGGAAACAACTTTTTATGATTACTCTGACTGTGAAGATCATTTTCTTTTCTATTTACCTTCTTCTTCCTCTAGTTTTTATGCACCTGCCTTCTTCTAATAGAAGCAGGAACAATTTGATTTCGGGACTATGTGAAAGCTGTCAGGCAAGCTGTCAGGTTTGAGGCATCATAATCACCTCAAAGGACTGATGGCCTGTGCTTCGTGGATTTGAAACTTCAACACGCAGGAGATAAAATGATCCATCCTTTTACATGTTGACAAGATAGCAATTTGGTGTCAATGTAGAGAGTCACGTATTCAGACAATAAGGCAACACAGAATCTATAACAGGCCTCATATATCCGGCAATAACCACTTTGAAGAATGTCTAAAATATTTCCTAAGGACTGTTTAGAATAATTTTAAGCAACTATGTCAATTTCCTGGGTGACACATTCTTATGCTTTAGTGAAAATATGGTAATGGCCCATTTCCCAATCTGCTCCTTAATGTTTGCCTTCAAACTAAATAATTATATTTATATTATTGAAATATTTAGATGCATGTATGCATGCCTCTTTTTTTATATTAGTGCATTTCAATTCAACTTGAAATCTGTTTTTTGTGCATATACTTTTTTTAAAACTTAAAAATATCTCTCTCATATGAAACAGTACATATGAAAAAAATCGCTACCATATTGGGAATAATTAAGTGAAGGAGTATAACTCTTTCAGGAAACTCAGTGTTTACATAAAAGAAAGACCTGACCCATAGCCTCGCTATGTGTAGATCTATACTAGATAGAATTAATGTTTTAACAATCATGATTGTGAGTGACATTGTATTCACAAAGGAGATTTTTCCAGAACACAAAGCCCATCTTTTTGGTCTCTGCAACTCTCCCCAACCCCTAATGTAAGTAGTCATTGTACTAGAGAAAGGAGCACATATTCCTTGGCAAGAGCCTCATGTTTCTCCCTATTGTGTTGTTAACTGCTCTTCCTACTGGAGGAGCTTTGAAAAACTAACGACCAAAAAATGTGTAACTTTCTAAGTAAGACAGATTCTAAATATGAGAGAACAGTAATTTGAAGCTTCTGCAATTAGGAAGACTTAAGGCAATGGGATTACATATTTTAAAGTATGGCTCATCAGAAAGATGCCTGTTTAAAAGAAAGTGAGTGGGTAGGGATAGAAATAGGAAGTTACAAGGACAGAGGCCTAAATTTACATTTCATGTTCTTCCAAAGAAGTGAAATGTATGTCTAAGAATAAAAAAAGAGGGATAGGAATATGTACAGTGTTTTCAAACAACTAAAAATACTAGTTTATTCTGTTTAGCTTTGCCAGAAACAATTATGGAAACCTCCAAATAAATGTGTATTTTACTATTTTATTTGATTTTATTCTGGGCTTTTCTAAATTCAGGCTTCCTATATGCCATCAGGTGAGAAAATTGTATTGGTGATGCTGTGTTATAGAAAGCACTAGGGTGATATGAGAAGTAAGTCTCTAAGATCATAATTTCACTAGAAAACTCTGTGATGTTTAGGTTTTATAGATAGACATAAGCTAAACTCCTATTTTTAAAAAGCTGATTTACTAAACTCCTCTCAGTAAAAATGATTTCCATAATAAATTCCTATTGTCCAATGAAATTTTTGGAAAAAAATGCAAATGTTACTTAGTAAAGGAAACAGGTTAGAATACAGGTAACATGCTAGCAGACTAGAGGGTATGAGAAGGTGGAGGGCACAGAAAATCATTTCAGCTGCCACGACCTCAAAGCCCACGAAACTTGACCACCATTCAGGATGCAACAAAACTCCAGAGGTCACGGTAGTACATGATCTTACTAGATGGTTGCAGAAGCCACAACTACCTATGATCCCCCTGTAGCTCCAATGAAGGATTCAATATGAATTAGACCAAGGAAATAGAACGCAGAGGCACGTGTCTGTGGCTCAGCAAAGAATAAGCTCATAAGGTATCAAATTAAGAGTCCTGAGTGTGGACGCAGAGCACCCAAAGCCTAACGTCATAAAGGCCGCAGGTCACAGCTCAGAGTCCTCTCCTTGTTCCTTCCTGGCGCATCTTGGAGAACATAAGAAGTAGAGGAACTGCAGCTGTCTCTCATTAGGCCTCCTAATGGAAGCCTTTGTTCTGCTCGTTTGTTCCAGTGATGCGAAGTAAATGCAACGTTGAATCTTGTTGGAGAGAAATTCTAGCTAATCTTTGAAGCTTGACTATCCTTTTGTGTTCTGGCCCAGCTCAATGATCCAAGAAGGTTTAAAGCACCTGCCCATGACCGCTCTTTATTGAGAAGTGGCCTGAGTACTTTCATACACACAATCACTATGCTTTTATCAACCTAGTCACAATGGAGTGGATCACATGTTTGAAGAATGCAGACTTATGCATGGAAACCATGCAGCCACTTTTCTCAGAAGGGAACTGTGGCCAGCAGGCATTTTAGGAGAATTTATAGCTACTACAAAAGGTGCTTTTACATATCACAATTTAATATAAAATCTCTGTTTTCAAAATCCTTAGTTTTCTGACTGCAATCAGCTAGAGGGCCATCCTTAAGAAACTGGAACCAAAAGGCTGGTTAAGAATCGTCTATTCAATGAAAGTAGTGTTATTCATCTTAGGTACCCTCTCTCTCATTCTGTTCATCTGAAGCAAACCTTCTCTTTACCAGGTCTTTTCTTCCCCTACTAGTAAAGCCCAGAAGTGTGGGCTTTCTCTCCATTTATTTCTTCCTAAACTGTAATCAGCAGATTGAGGATATACACACTGCATATACATTTAGGAAATATTTAAGTAAATCAAAACTTTCTTTCCAGGTGAGTTTCAGTGACCAGTGCAATTCATTTGATATTTTAAATAAAATATACTTGTGGTTTAGATTTAGACCTACACATAGGGAGTAGGGCACAAAAATCTTTCTTTATCCAAGTAAAGCAAATAAAAACATTATCACATGGAAAATTCTCTCACATATCTACACTCGTTTTTCTGTTCCATCCCCACCCACAAAGACACACATGTGTGACCCCTGAGAGGTTTTCTATTTCTTTGGGGTCTAGTTCCTTCTGAATCCTTCATTGGAACTACAGGAGCACCACAGGTAGCTGTGTCCTACTTCAACCATATACTAATATCATGCCGTACGGTGACCACTGGAATTTTGTTGCATCCTAAACAAATCATACTGTCAGGGAAAACCTAAAGACATCTGAGGATCATGAATCTTTAGTACAGTCACCCTTCCAATAGAAGCAATCTGCCCTAGTTTACCCGTCAAATTGCTAGTAACTGTCTTGCCCACACCACTCTTCCACTATTCCTGGCAGAACTACAAGAGGGAGAATGATAATTTCCTTCTATAGAATCTAACTCATTTGTTAGTGGACACCTGTTGTTTTCATTTGCCCATCATCCATTCTTTTTTCTCTTTAACAGCTCCTTGATTTTCCTATGATTCAATAGGGACTGTGGCCATTTTGTGCCTCCAGATATATCAAGTTACTCAGGTCTATTTGATGAGATAACACATCGTTCTGACGAAAATGATTAATTAAGGGGTGGGGTCAAATCAAGCCAATCGGAGCCATTAAACATCTCCTGGCATTCTTGGACAAGAATAATTTTTTCCCCCAGTATGGTTGTAAAGCTGATAGAATATTACTTGGAGTTGCTGGCTGTCTTCTTTGCCGTTGACTGTGGAGAGTCTGAAATACAGAGAAAGCATAACGGAGAGGCACTGTTTGCACACACGAATTTGGTCATGTTTTAAGGCAGCTCTACATATAAGGTTGTCTTAAATCATCTCTACATATGGGTTGCTATTATTGTGCTAATATAGTCTCTTT
The DNA here is from genome assembly GCF_057802395.1 of Ceratotherium simum simum. NCBI lineage: Eukaryota > Metazoa > Chordata > Mammalia > Perissodactyla > Rhinocerotidae > Ceratotherium > Ceratotherium simum. The sequence goes on along the minus strand of NC_141927.1, from coordinate 10,795,279 downwards.
GTAATTTAAATCAGCTGAGTTGGATGTTTAGCTAATACCATTCTTACTTTCAGCAACTAAATATCAACACAGTCTGCAAGCCCGAATATTACTACAAAATCATACATTTCTATTGCCTGTGAGGTTTAAATGACCCTAATTGCCTATGTGCTTTTTCATGTGCTGTTTTCAGTATGAAATGGGGATTATGAAGTGGATATCTTTAGAAATGTCAAAAAGATGATCTAGATGACACTGTCTACCTACTTCATCTCCTATTAGAGAATAATAAAATAAATAACAATTGTTTTTGTGGTTGTCTGTCAAGCATAACAGATTGTATGAGATATGAGGGTCAATATGAAACATCAACTGGATAGCTATTTGGAATTTGGATTGCATAACCTTAATACATTGTTTCAGAGCATATATGATGCACTATGGAGGGATTCTTACTATGCGTATACACATTGGAATTATTACGATTGGCTTTTTTTTTTTTTTTTTTTTTGGTGAGGAGGATTGTCCCTGAGCTAACATCTGCTGCCAATCTTCCTCTTTTTGCTTGAGGAAGATTGTCCCTGAGCTGATATCCGTGCCAGTCTTCCTCTATTCTATATGTGGGATGCCACCACAGCATGGCTTGATGAGTGGTATGTAGGTCTGCGCCCGGGATCCAAACTCAAGAACCCCAGGCCACCGAAGTAGAACACACAAACTTAATGCTATGCCACCAGGCCGGCCCCAAAATTGACCTTTTTTGAAGTGCCAAATGTGAAAATCTTAATAAAATATATTTACCTCATTCTCACTTACATATCCTTGGTGTTTTTTACCAAAAAAAAAAAACAAATTTCCTTGCTGACTATGAAAAATACCTATTGAAGTTGTTGTGTATCAGTTATCCATTACTTTTATTGCTGAGTACTATTCCACTACATGGATATACCAGAATTTTTTATCTATTCACCTGTTGAGGGGACTTTGAATTATTTCCAGTTTTCGTCTGTTGCAAATTAAGCTATGTACAATTTTGTATAAATTTTTGTACGAATATATGCTTTCTTTTCTGCTGAGTAAATAGCAAAGAGTGAAATAGCTGGACCCTATGGTAGATAAATGTTTAATTTTTTTTAAATAAACTGCAAAATTGTTTTTCAAAATGAGGATACCATTTTATACTCTCAAAGGGAGAACATGATAGTGCCACTTCTTCCACATACTTACCAACACATGGTGTGTTCAGTGTTTTGAATTTTAGCCATTCTAATAAACGTGCAATGATATATGCTTGGGTGTTAATTTGTGTTTCTCTAGTGATTCATGATGTTGAACATTCATCCATTTGCTGCTATGTTATTTTTCCTGAGGAAGTTTCTGTTCAAATATTTTTACCAAGTTGTTTGTTTTCTTATTATTGAATTTTGAGAGTTCTTTATATATTCTGTATGCAAGTTTTGTTATAAGGTATATGACTTATTAATGCTTTCTCCCAGTCTGTGGCTTGTCTTTTCTTTCTCTTAATGCTATCTTTCGAAGAGCAGAAATTTTTAATTGTGATGAAGTCCAATTTATCAATTTGTTATTTATGGATTGTGCCTTGGTTTCATCCATCAAAATAATTATGCTGATTGGAAAAGCCAAAATAAACGATATATACTATACAACTTCATATATATAACTCTAGATTGTTAAAACTCTATAGTGACACACAGTGGACCAGTGAGTGCCTGGTGGGTAGAATTACAAAAGGAAAACAAAGAAACTTTGAGAGCATGAATAAGATCACTATCTTGATTGTGGCGATGATTTTTAGGGTATATTTGTGACAAAAGTTGTCAAATTGTAAGTTTAAATATATGCAGTAGATTTTATGTCAATTTTACCTCAATAAATGTTGTAAACATATACATGATATGACAACATAAGTGAATATTCATCTGCTAGAAGCACAAATCAACTTAAATAAAACATGATTTATTTTTCTTATGATCATTGCCACTTGAATAGCTCTTGAATGGTTTTGTGAAGTTCTAATTCTTAAATTAGGAAAAAAAACTGGCACTCAGTGTTCATCAAAGAAGGATTCAAAGGGTAATGAGACATATGGATACGTCAGTTTGTAGTTTCCAATGATATGGTCGTCTAGCTTTTTTTTCCTATTTAACTGCAGAGACAGAACTGACCATATCTGCTGGTAATAATCACAGTTACAATATGCCATTACTGAATCCCCTCATTTTCCCCCAGGTGACTTTATTATTACACTGAATTACTGTTAAATTCTGTTTCTGTAGCTTACACTCCAGCTAGAATGTAGATGATTTTCCACAAGACTAGCCTTGGAATAACTCCTGGTCATAGTGTTCTGACAGTCTATTTAGGGAAAGAAAGAAGGTAGAGGAAAAAAATCAGTAAGTGAAGGCCAGAATATATGGCAGTGAAAACTATAATTAATTTTCTTTTATTTAGAAAAGGAAATAGTGACAATACAATCAAAATGTGCTTAGTTCCAAGATAATTTGACTTAAAAAAGATTATCACTTCTTTAACAACTAATGTGGTTGCCTTGGGCCTATAAAAGGAAAAACCATGGACAATAATGGCCTATAAATCCCAGCCCCACCACTTGCTAGTTGAGAAATTTCAAGCAAGTCATTTAACTGTATCAGATTCCTAACTTAATCTATTTATTGAAAAATTAAAGAGAAAATGTTGGTTCTTCTTTTCTTCTACCAGGCTTAAAGCTATCAATTATCTACTTACTGTGAAATGAAATTAAAAAAAAAATTACAAGCCATCTAAAAGCAATACCTAAAAGCATACTATTTAGGGGTAAGACAAATTATAGTTAAGACTTGAAACAAAGTTTAGAACAGTGATGAGGACACATATTTATTGAAAATTGGTAGATGTAAGAAAAAAAGACTCCTCTAGGTTTTACTATAACAAGCACCAATCCTATCCTTCATAACTAAACAAGGATCACAAAAGTATTGCTTTTTGTGCAGATTTTCTCTGTGCTCTTTTACCCAATAGCCCTTTCAGGTCACTAATATATCTATGTCAGTCAGATGTATCTTCAATTCTTACCACGCCCTTCAGGTTTCACATTCAAATACTATCCTATTCTTGCCTGAAACTATTCTTCACTGAGAAATCAGCTTTTCTCAGGCCTGGTTCGACTTCCTGTGTGATATCATATGCATTACAGATAATTTCATACACATACAATCCCTCCATGCAAATGAGTGTTTTTAAATTGTGGTAAAAAACATGTAACAGTAAATTTACCACCTTAACCATTTTTAAGTGAACAGTTCAGTAGTGTTAAGTATATTTGCATTGTTGTACAACAGATCTCCAGAACTTTTTTTGCAAAATTGAAGCTCTATACCCATTAAGCAACAACTTCCCATTTCCCTCTTTTCCAAGCCCCTGGCAACCACCATTCTACTTTCTGTTTCTATGAGTTTGACTACTTTAGATCTCTCATATGAGTGGAATCATATGGTATCAACTTTTTGTGATTGGCATATTTCACTTAACATGATCTCCTTAAGGTTCATCCATGTTGTAGCATGTGACAGGACTTCCTTCTTTTCTAAGACTGAATAACATTTCATTGTATGTATATCCCACATTTTCTTGTATCCATTCATCTGTCTATGGATATTTGCCTTGCTTCCTGTTTCAGCTATTGTGAATAATGCTTCAATGAACAGAAGCGTGCAAATATCTCTTCAAGATCGTACTTTCAATTCTTTTGGATACAGACCCAGAGGTGAGGCTGTAGATGAGAGAGCAATTCTATTTTGAATTTTTTGAGGAATCACCATACTGTTTTCCATAGCAGCTATACCATTTATATCCCCACCAACAGTGCACAAGAGTTCCAATGTCTCTACATCCTTGCCAACACTTGTTATTTTTTGAGTTTTGTGGGTTTTTGTGTTTTTTTTAGCAGTGGCCATCCTAATGAGTGTGAGATAATATTGTAGTTTTGATTTGTATTTTTCTAATGATTAGTGATGTTGACTTTCATTTAATGTGCTTGTTGACCAATTGCATATCTTTTGGGAGAAATATCTAAGTTCTTACCAATTTTTTAATTGGATTATTTGTTTTCTTGTTGAGTTGTACGAGTTCTTTTTATATTTTTGATCTTAATTCCTTATCAGATATGTGATTTGCAAACATCTTCTCCCATTCTGCAGGCTGCCTTTGTACTCTGTTGATTGTCTCCTTTGATGCACAGAAGTTCTTGAGTTTCTTTGTAGTCCTATTTGTATATTTTTTCTTTTGTTGCCTGCACTTTTTCCAAGAAATCATTACTAACTTAAATGTCATGAAAATTTTCCGTTTTCTTCTAGGAGTTTTATAGTTTTAGGTCTTACATTTAGGCCTTTAATCCAGTTTGAGTTAATTTTTTTATATGGTGTAAGGTAAGTATCCAACTTACTCTTTTGAATGCAGATATATAGTCTTTCCAACATCATTTGTTAAAGAGACTGTTCTTTTTCCACTGTGTGGTCTTGGCATCCTTGTTAAAGATCATTTGACCAGATACCTGAGGGTTTATTTCCAGGCTCTCTGTTCTTTCTCATTGCTGTACATGTCTGTCTTTATGCCGCTCTCACTCTACTTTAATTACTATAGCTTTGTAACATGTTTTGAAATCAAGAAGTGTGAGGTCTCCAACTTTGTTCTTCCCTTTGAAGATTATTTTGACCGTTCAGAGTCCTTTGAGATTCCATAGGAATTTTAGGATTTTTTTTCTATTTCTGCAAAGAATGCCATTGGCATTTTGATAGGGTTACATTGAATCTTTGCATTGCTTTGGGTAGTATGGACATTTTAATAATGCTATGTCTTCCAATCCATGAACATGGAATGTTTTTCCATTTATTTGTGTCTTTAATTTCTTTTAGCAATGTTTTATAGTTCTCAGTGTACAAGTCTTTTGCCTTCTTGGTTATGTTTGTTAAAGAATATTTTATTATTTTGATGCTATTGTAAATAGTATTGTTTTATTAATTTTATGTTTGGATTGCTCATTGTTAGTGTATATAAACACAACTGATGTATTGAGTGTTGATTTTGTATCCTGCAATTTTGCTTAATTTGTCCATTATTTCTAACAAATTTTTTGTGGAATCTTTATTGCTTTTTACATATAAGATCATGACATATGCAAATAAAGATAAGTTTACTCCTTCCTTTCCAATTTGGATGCTTTGTATTTCTTTTTCTAGCCTAGTTTCTCCAGCTAGGAATTCCAACTACGTTGAATAGAAGTGGCAAAAGCAGACAGCCTTGCTTTGTTCCTGGTTTTAGAAGAAAATATTTCAGTCTTTCACTGTTGGGGGTGATGTTTGCTATGGGTTTTGTATGTATGGTTTTTATTATATTGAGAGTTTCCTTCTGTTCCTAGTTTGTTAAGTATTTTTATCATGAAAAGGTGCTGAAGTTGTCAAATGCTTTTACTGCATCAATTGAGATCATGCGATTATGTTCTTCAATCTTTTAATGTGCTATATTACATTGATTGATTTTTTGTATGTTGAAACATACTTGCATTAAAAGAATAAGCACCAAAGTGATGGTGTATAATCTTTGCAATGTACTGTTGAATACAGTTTGCTAGTATTTTGTTGAGGATTTTTTTTTTCATCAATATTCATCAGGGATATGGATCTGTATTTTTCTTGTAGTATCTTTGTCTGGCTTTGTTATCAGGGTAATGCTGGATTCATAGAATAAATTTGGACGTATTTCCTCCAATTTCCTTCAATTTTTTTGAAGAGTTTGAAGATGATTGGTGTTAATTCTTCTTTAAATGTTTGGTAGAATTCTTCAGTGAAATCATCTGGTCCTGGAATTTTCTTTATTGGGAGGTTTTGACTATGGCTTCAATATCCATACCAGTTATAGGTCTGTTCATATTTTTTTATTTCTTCATAATTTAACCTTGGTACGTTGTGTGTTTCCAGGAATATATCCGTTTCTTCTAGTTTATCCAATTTGTTGGTGTATAAAGATTCATAGTATTCTCATAATCCTTTTTATCTCTGTGATGTCGAGTAATGTCCCATCTTTCATTTGTGATTTTAGTTATTTGACTTTTCTTTCTTTTTTTTTTAGGTTAATCTACCTAAGAGTTTGTCAATTTTGTTGATCTTTTCAAAAGCCAAATCCTAGTTTCATTGATTTTTTTCTGTTGTTGTTCTGTTCTCTATTTTGTTGATCTCTGCTCTAGTCTATATTATTTCCTTCCTTTTGCCAATTTTGGGCTTAATATTGGGCTTAATTTGTTCATTTTATAATTCCATGAGGTGTAAAGTTAGGTTATTTATTTGAGATCTTTCTTCTTTTTTAATGTAAGTATTTACTGCCATAAACTTCCATCTTAGTACTGGATTTGCTGCATCTCATAAATTTGGTGTGTTGTTTTCATTTTCATTTATTTCCATACATTTTCTAATTAACCTTGTCAATTCTTCTTTGATCATTTGTTGTTTAAGAGTATGTTGTTTAATTTTCAACATATTTGTGGATTTTCCAGTTTTTCATCTGTTACAGATTTTTAGTTTCTTTCTGTTGTGGTTGGAAAACATACTCTATGATTTTAGTCTTCCCAATTTTTTTAAGGATGTTTTTATGGCCTATCCTGTGGTCTATCCTGGAGAAAGTTCCATGTGTACTTCGGAAGACCATGTATTCTGTTCTTGTTGGGTGGAGTATTCTGTATATGTCTATTAGGTCAATTGATCTATAGTGTTGTTCAAGTTCTCTGTTTCCTTATTGATCTTCTATCTTGATGTTCTATCCATTATTGAAGTTGAGGTATTGAAGAATTCTATTATTACTGTGTTGCTGTCTGTTTCTTCCTTCAGTTCTGTCAATGTTTGCTTCATATATTTGAAAGCTCTCATGTTAGGTGTGTATACATATTTATAATTGTTATATATTCCTAATAAATAGACCCTTTTATCATTACATAATGTCCTTCTTTGTGTCATGTGACAGTTTCTGACAAAGTCTATTTTGTCTAAGTATGGCTACCTTTGTTCCAGTTTCGTTACCATTTGCCTGGAATTTCTTTCTCCATCCCTTTGCTTTTAACCTGTGTGTGTCCTTAGATTGAAAACAAGTCTCTTGTCAGAAGCATATAGTTGGATCTTGGTATATTTGTTTTTTAACCATTCAGTCAATCTTTGTCTTTTCAGGGGTGTTTAATCCATCTACATTTAAAGTAATAATAGGAAAAGAGTTGCCATATTGTTAATTCTTTTCTGCGTGTCTTATAGATATTTTATCTCCTTTCCTCTTTTACTGACTTCCTTTTTGTTTTGTTGATTTTTTTGTATAGCCCTGCTTTGATTCCCTTCTTATTTCCTTTTGTGTGTCTTCAACAGGTATTTTCTTTGTTTACCGTGGGGATTATATAAAGTTATAACAATTTATTTTAAAAGATATATATTTCAAACTGATAACAATTTAACTTAAATTGCATACAAAATTTAAGTTAATTTACATCTCTACCCCACAACTTTATGTTATTGATGCCATATATTACATCTTTTTATACTGTATATCCATTAACATAGTTATATTTATTTTTATACTTTTGTCTTTTAAATCTATATCATATTTAACAGCGCTTTATTTATTATTATAATCACAGAAGTGTAACATTACAATACCACAAAGTTCTTTGTCTATATATTTACCTTTACCAGAGAGTTTTATATTTTTGTATGGTTTCCTATTATCGTCTAGCATCCTTTCATTTTAATTTGAAGGAATCCCTTCAGTATTTCTTGTAGGGCATGTTTAGTGGTGATGAACTCCCTCAGCTTTTTTTTTCTGTGAAAGTCTTAATTTCTCTTTCATTTTTGAAAGACAGTGTTTGAAAGACTGTCTTTGTATTTGAAAGAAAGTATTTTGAAAGACTATATTTGCCAGATATAGTATTATTTGTTGTCAGTTTTCTTTTAAGTACATTGAATATATCATCTCACTCCCTTCTGGTCTGCAAGATTTCTTCTGAGAAATCTGCTGATATTCTTAACTGGTTTTTGGAGTTTTAACAAAGGCAATGTTGTCTGTATATTGTTGTTAAATTGGTGTTTCCCTGGAGGAACAAGGCCCAGAGCTTTCTATTCTGCCATCTTGCTGATATCACTCAAATGTGTTTTAAAAATAATGATTTTATTCATACATTGTACTATTTTGTTACACTCTTTTCTGTAAAACATACTGAGCCTTTTGTCAGTTAGCTTGCTATAAAGAAAGGAGAACTCATTATACATATTCCAATGGAAAAGGATTTAATCTAAGAATCAGGTTATTACAAGTTACCGGATTTTTTTAATCACCTGTCTGAGTGATCTGGAGTCAGGTGGCCACAGCTAGATTAGTGAGTTCTAAAAGACATCTTCATAGCAGAGGTGAGAAATATTTTTCCACCTCCACTATCACTACAACTGCTTCTCTGAATTTCAAAAGCTGGTGACTCAGCACTGCAATACTGAAACTGGCCCGTTATAATATGCCATGTCTTCAAAATTAAGAGGATATTTTTACTCTCTTGTACTTCCCAAATGTCATTGTTTCCAACTGAAATAATTCACTCACAGAATCTTAGCTATAAGAGACTCTTGAAATTTTCATTTGTACCTTTCCACCTCCACCATTCACAAATAGGCACCAACTCAAGTGAGAATAGAGACTGAGTGCCAACAGACCACTAATACCACAGACCATCCTTTGGGTTAGTCAGTATCGAAATATATCCTTCTGCTTGTAAAGTCAAAACTAACGTGCTTATAGCAAAATAATGAAAAATTCCTCTTACATACAAAATTTTGCTTCTCTTCTTCCCAAAAGGAAACATTTGATGACCAATAGTCATTCTTTTCTCTGGGACATATTCATTTCTCCTCTAGTTTAGTCATAATCCTATCTTGAATTAAATCTCAAGTAATTAAATATAAAATTGACTAGCCAAAAAGTCAACTTAAAATAGAGGAGAATGTTCTGTGTTCTACTTATACCTAAGATGTAGAAAACTTCAAAGCTGCTCCAACTTAACAAGAAGAAAAAGCTGGTTAAACTAAAAAAATAAAGCCAAACGAAAACAACTTTTTTTGAACCCATCACAAAGTTGAAGTCACAGGGCAACTAAATAGCGTAAGGTTGACAGGGCAAGCCAATTCAAAATGGCTGGATGAGAGCATGTGCACACCCATGGCAGGAAATATGCAGTGATGCTGGGAACATATCAGCTGCTAAGAAGAATTCATTGAAACCTTTTAGCATATTGCTAAAAGCAGGGCAGTTTAGAATCCCTAAAAGCCACAGAGGTGAGTGCAGTTTGTACCCACTCACAAGCTGTTTTTCACAGATCTCCACTAGAATTCATGACAATAAGATACGTATGAAGATACCTAAAAGTTATATTGATTTTAGTTTTATTACCAAAGAGCTTTGGCATGAATAACATTCACATCATTTTATGGACACTCTACCTGAAATGTAGACTTAATGACTTATAATACATTTCATTTCTAAAACCAATTCATTTGTTCTCTGTGCCAAATATATAATTAAGAAATGTTTACTGTGAGCACAAGTAAAATTTAGGAGGCCCATTGTTTGCTGAATGGTGGAGTGATTAACTCTGCAAATCATGTTCCATCCTAAGCATTCCAAAGCTGACAAGCTTAAGCATGAAAAGCCCATTCTATGTGTATAAACATAAACCAGGTAGACCATATCAAATTTAATTACACTCTATTTTACCTTTGAATGGAGTTGCAAAGAAAACAATATAAACTATTGTTATAGTTACTTATTTATTTGCTTTGGAATGTTTTGACCAGCATCAAACATCTTCAGGTAATTAAATTTATCAAGGGTTCTATATGAAAATGAGAAATTAAGATAATTTAATGAGTTCAATATGCAATTAACCTCAGAAGCATTACCTAAGCTTTCGATGCTGCCCCAGAGTATATTCAAAAACATTTTAATTCACTATTTTATGTTTAATATATCTTTCAGCTTAAATTAGAGATCAAAATTTAGCATTTAGGCCTATAATCTTTATATGTTCTGGGTCTGTATTTAATACTACTGACAAAAACTAATCATATTAATTCACAAATGGCTTAAAAGATCAAAATGTGCAAAACCCCACTTGAGTTTAGTTAAATGATGTATAGCTTTTCTGGGAATAGGGATGTTGTATTAAAAGGAAAAGAAATCCAAATGATATCAATTATAAAGATGAAAGTATAAACCAAAATGTTTGTGGAATGTTTCATATGTAATCTCCATGACAACAAGCCCTCATAGGTTTTGTTCATGATAGCATCTCCAAATGTTTGTATGGAAGTTTCTCAATAATTATTTTGTAATGAAATGGTAATGAAGAAAGAATATAAATATTTATAGCCATGCCAAAAATTTTTTCTGCCTTATGAGATATGCCATTTCTGCTTTGAGAGGAAAGGAAAGGAAATAGAAAAAAACAAAACCACGTACTGAAGACCCAATATGTCTCTTTGCAAATATTTCTTTCATTTGGTATTCACATCAACATTGTGTGGAACTCTTTGTCTTGAGTTTCCAGGAAAGTGAGGCAAATAGTACTGAAACAATGTAACCAAGATTGTACAGTTAGAAAAATAATTAGCCTGAATGTATTTGCCAAGGGAAGTTGTTCAATTCTCTCTTAGAACTTAAATCAAGGCTACATTCACAGAACTAGCAAGCAATAGGGCGTAGGCAGTATGGTCATTCTAGCTGTTCCAATTATCCACAGCTGTCATTTCATTAAGTATATAACCACCTATTAATAAGCAAATTACTCAAAACTTTAAGAATATGTATTTAATTTTATTTGTATTGTATTAATCTTGAAGAGTTTACTTTACTTGCAGGGACTATGGTCTTTGTTCCCAACTGCCTGTGATTCTTATGTTCTTGACACAATCACCCAACGCAATTTCCTGAGAAATTAAAACCATGGGATACTCCAGCCAAATGCATTCACTTAATTCCCAGCAAAGACTTCTGATGGGAATTTTTTCCCTTCTCTGTACATAAAGAGGAGAGATAACAGCAACATATCACGAAAACTGAAGATTCGCTTGTAACCTATTCTCTCTCTTTCTTTCCCATCTGGGTACCAATATGATTCCTCTAAATGCTGCAGAGTAAAAGAAACCTCCCAGTTAGATGAAAATAGCCCCTTCTCAAGCTTTTTCTCTTAAAATTTCTTCAATTCTTTTCGGAAAACTACCGCTCTGTAGTACAAAGAAGATACATCGTTCTTCTCATGACCATGAGACAAAGATTATTCTCTTGTCAGTGTTTACTCATCCATCATGTTCTTGATAGGACACTGGGCCTCAGACTGAAAATGTGGAGTCTTTTTTTATCATCCTATGTCGTGCAGTACAAATGTTGCTCTGTGTGTACTCCTCCAGGAAGATTATATCCTCTTTGCTCATAATCCTTGAAATTAAGGACCAATGTGCTGAATCATTTTATCCATTCCTAATAACAGTCTATAAGGTAAGCATAGTACGTGTAGGGAATTTTACCTTGATATTAAAGATGTAAATCTGAGACTCTCTCATTTCAATATATAATCCTAAGAATTTCATTTCATCAAAAAGGGACATCACCAGAATGATGAAAAATAAAGGTGTTCTATCCTTTGGTAGCATTTTAGGAATAACTGATGACTTTAATGACAGATCTAAATAAAGGAGAAAAGTTCCCCTATAGGAAAGTGATACAGCAAAGTGACCATATTGGCCCATTTCAAAAATATAATAACTGCTGCTCTGGCCCATTTTACACATATATTTCTTGCTTTTTAAAAATCATTATGTTAATAATAATAATAATCACTAAAATACTAAGGACTTACTCTTTCCAAGGCTCTGGACATAGAGCTTCAAGTTCATTATTACATTTAATCCTTAGAATAATCACTTTCATTATGCATTATAATTCCCATTTTATAGCCAAAGAAACTGAAGAAGAAGAACAACAAAAAAGTCATATAACTTGTTTAACATAACAGATTGAGTAAATGTTAGAGTTAGTCAAGATTCCTTTTTTCCCATTGATTCTCTATTAACCACTCTTGTATGTGTGCTGCCAGTGAGATTACTTTCAATGTGATGAAGATACATATAAGACCTGAGTACAGTTATTTAAAACTTCTGAATCTTAAATATGAGAAACAGTCTACTGAAAATATTTCTTAAATAAAATATAACATTATCAGTATTTATATTAATTTTAAATATCAAATCCCTCTATAAAAGTGATGCCAACTATTTAAAATGTAGATAACAAACTGATACACAAATATATTTTCACATTACACCTATCTATACAATTCTTTAATTGGTAAATTCTATCATCCTAATATATAACACTTTCTTCTCTTGAAAGAAAGAATAGCAAAGTCATTTTTTTGTCTCTGCTTAATGGTATTTTCTTTCCTCAAAGCCCCCGAATGCATGTTTGTATATCCTGGTTATCAGTGCTTCTAGTTCTTCTATGTGAGCTGCCTTCACAGCAGGGCAACTGACAGATGGGTGGTGTGGGTCCACAACTGGAAAGCGAACCCAGGCTGCCGAAGCAGTGAGAGCGCTGAACTTTAAACCACTAGACCATCAGGGCTGGCTCTGCTTAATGGTGTTTTTAATAATATCATCGCTATGCATATAATGGGACATGATTAAAATTAGCTTAGATTATAATACAATTATCTCATATTTTCTGTCTAATAAATTGTTTTGTAAGATTATTTGTAAACTTAAAATGAATTGATCTGTTTCATTCATCTATATTTAAATTTATTAAATACTATAAATCTATTATTAAAATATATATAATAGAAATAAACATATAAATATGTGTGAAATATAAATATATTAAAAATAAAAATAAAAATATAATATATTTATAGTATCATAAGTATATTATTGAATTTATAATGAATTAGAAATTTTTACAATATAATTTCAGGTCATAGCTTTATCTAATCATCCCTAGTTATTTTTTTTCTTCAAAGCGTAGAAACATGGGAAATTAAATTTTAGATATTTTGATAGGAGATTCAAAATATGAAGCCTATTGTAGAATTTATCATTTATTTCATATATTGCCAAGACAAGAATAGTAACTTCTGAAGACAAAATAAAAGAAGTTGGGCATTCTCCCATGTATTTTTCTTGTGAAATAGCCAACTCTCTAAACAGTTACTGCAAACAATATAGTTCAGAGCATTTATCTTCATATCAATATTGCATAAGTAAACAATTACAAACATGAAAACTTATAAATTGTTATTAATAAAGCTGCCTCAAAGAAGAAAATCTTAACTTTTGTTTGACCTGATTTCTAATTGTTTCATAGGATTACTAATTTTTTTAATTTTAATTTCTTTTATATTTCATCATTTGAAGAGATAATGGATACAGCGAAAGCAGAGAGAGATATGGTTGACTAGTTAACTTTCAACAACAACAAAGCATATTTATGAGCCTAAGTTGATAATTTTTTATATTCTACGAATGTTTTTACAAAAAGTCTTTTTGAGGAGCTCAGATGATCCAGAGATATTTCAGAAGCTCTCAGTTAAACGACCATAGAAATCATTTACTTTGTTTATTTGTTCTTATCTTTTATCTGGATTCAAACACAAATCATAATAGAAGGGAGCATATAGCACTTTTTAAATAATGCTCAAATAAAGGAGAAAAACTTATAATTATTCCATGTGTTCATATAACAAGGGGGTTATATGAAAGGTTTTATAATATTCCCAGAATAATAAAATAGAGCACAGATGTCTCATCTGCATCATAAAAACACCTGACTAGAATTTAAGATTCCTGTTGTGTGGAAAGTTGGTCATATGCTGTTTAATTTCCTTCTGGAATATTTTTAAATTGGTTGAGAAATATATATATTTAAAGCTCTAGAGAAAAATAGAAATATTTATTAAAAATGAAAGAAATGTCAAGGAACTGCCCCATATTTTCGTAAAATAAATTAACATAAAATTCAAAATATTTTCCTTTTAAATATGCAATCCTCAATTTGACTTCTAATGATTTTTAAAAGTGATCCATAAATCGAAATATACCTAAAAATATGTTTACTTTAGCAAAAGTATCAAATCAGTTATGAGCCTTTATACAAAATGAAATTTGTAGGCAGAAATTCCTTTGGGATCTGTTGTTCTCTATGTGCAATCCTAGTCATATGTATTAGTGGTGAGAGAATCGATTTAAGGTTTTGAGAGTAATCCATGTATAGCATTTTGTTGTGTTAAGGTACACATATTTAACCCAGCTAAGACTGTTTAAAGTCTTCACTAATTTTCTGGCCATCAATGGATAGAATTATCTTCCATGACGTAGTATAAATATGTTATAGCTTATCTGCCCACAATGTTTTCATCTTTCAGTTAACAAATACACAATTTTTCTTGGGGAATTAATACACCCCCAATGGATGTGGTTTTTGTGGGCTACCAGTCATAGTATCACACAAAAAAGTTCAAAATTGATGGACCTATGATCCATACTAGGTCAATTCAGTCCTAGATCCCATGAATATACAAACCCAGGGACTGAAGATAATTTGAGCTGAGTTGGCTAACGGCAAACTTTAGTAAGAGGGTTTTTAAGCTTGTTGAGATTCCTGGATCTGCCTTAGCTTTTCCTTGGACTTGATCCTGTGTTTCACTGTTTCATAATTAGTATGGGCTAATCAGAATCCTTCAAATGAATGCACTTTTCTTGCTTTAATTAGTTATAACTGGTTTCTATTGTTTTAACCAAATTATGTGATGCATTTTGTCAATATAGAAAAATCCTTCTGAGTCTGATAAACCCAAACCTATTATTCTTTCTTATTTACTTTCATTTCACAGATAGTTAAGAAATCAATGCCTTCAAAATTTTGTTTCATTTGGCCTGAGTAAGTGCAACCTTAAGTAGAGAGAGAGAGAAAGAGAGAGAAAGAGAACACTCTAGAATTGATTGGATGTGGTAAATGCGGGCTTCTAAGAAGCCTGTAAAAGAGAACATAGTAAAATTAAATTGGCAAAAACTGGTTGTGGCACGAGTTTGTATTTAAGGCAGCGATGACTGGTGAGAAAGGCATAATCATCTCGTTCTACACGATTGCTGCAGATTTCTCTCTAGTTATTGTACAACTGTTCTTTGTGCTTCTACCAGAGATGACACCTAGTCTTATTTACAATGGGTTGGATAACACCATTCACAATTTGAAGCTATAGACAGAATGACCTATGGAACATATAAACTACCTGTATCCAAGCCCCCCTGCCCCTCCCTGCCACCTCCTTCAATACTTTGACGCAATCACACTTCTCTTAATCCTTAGTTCAATGGTGTGCATTTGTGGGGATATGTAGATTTGCCTGTGACAGTCCTGGTTTTATGCTATTGTTTTGGTTTAACTATTAATGGTACTATTATTAAAAGTGTCCAGATGTGGATGAGAAATTATGTGCTCATCTTACTATCGGACAGTTAACAACGAGGTAAAGAGGTTAATGGAAATTTTTTGGGAAGAATGAGGAGCATAGCAGAGTTTACTATTAGAATTACTCACACTGCAAATAAAGATCCCCAAGCAAAGAAAAGTAAATTAAAGTTGTAGTTAAAATGTTTAGCTTCAAACGTACATTTTTGAACGTGTATTCTGAGTGAAAGTATAAACTGAATAATATTCACATGAGCAATTGGAGATGTTTCACATATAGCATTGAAAAGAAAACACCGTGTGTGTGTGTGTGTGTGTGCGCGTCACAGAAAGGTAACTGGAATAATCATTAAATAGGTTCTGGACAAAAACCTGAACTTTTATCTCCTTATGCTGCTGCCCATTCAGTGATCTTATATGTCAGTACCCAGGACTTTTGCAGCTTGATTGACAAAAAAAAAGTAATAGCATTATGTGTGCATGCATAGAGA
Organism: Ceratotherium simum simum; assembly: GCF_057802395.1. Lineage (NCBI taxonomy): Eukaryota > Metazoa > Chordata > Mammalia > Perissodactyla > Rhinocerotidae > Ceratotherium > Ceratotherium simum. The sequence continues at coordinate 10,779,257 of NC_141927.1, read as the reverse complement.
TAATTCCTCAGCTACTGAGCTGAGATACAAAAGATACTGTCCCACTATTTATTTTAGAGTTGCACTTTTAATTAACGTGAGGATTTTGAATTATTTTTGACATGCTTCTTTACAAGAAGTATCACATATAAATAATTCTAGATAGGTTTTCTTGTTCTCATAAAAAACAACCACAGCATAAGAAAGCACATCATATAAATTTGCTTAGTCATGCATAGCTGGAATCAAGCAGTGCTGGGTTTACACTTAACGTCATATCTTAGCTTAGTAATATCACCATGCCGCTGGCATTTTATGGGGAATAATTACAGGAATACAATGTACCTGTCTTTCTCCCACAATTTATGCATTTTTAAAAAATTAAATACCTTAAAAGAGGTACATCTTACTTGTTTAATTATTTGAAAATAAAATGTTAAGTATATTTATTTTCTCCTTTTATTGCTATTATTTGCTTGTATTTACTCTATGACTTGCTACTGAGAAAGTTTACAAAACTCCTGAATTTAAAAACAAACACTTGAATATTTAAAATTTCTTCTGCGAATTTTCTAAATTTTTCCAATATAATTTGGGCACTTACAGCTGACTTTTAGCATAGATAAATATCTGGTTTCCACAAATGACCTGAGAACCCTTGTAGATGTGACCATCTTATGAAAATGTATTGATGTTTCCTCACAAATCTCAGGGAGGTAGAATGAAAATAAAATATATTTTAAAACAATATAAGTAGGCATAAATGTAGAGAAAAAAACTAAGATAGGAACAAGCAAACAAAAAAAGCAAAGAATGGAACTACAAGTTCCATATTAGAGGAAAATTCTCTACTAGCTGGGGGTAGTCAGTAAATTTGCTTCTGCGTTTCGAACGATAAATATGGAGGAACACATCTGGTACCGTCATCCTCCCCCCGCCCCTGACACACCTACACCCACACAGGTTCTAGTCTACTATTATCTCAAGAATTGTTCTGATTAATTTTCTAGATTGAAGATTCTAAAAGAGTGAAGTGTGCTACTTTATTTCCTGTAACTCTCTTTTCATTTTAGAGTTAGAACTATGGATTAAGAAGTGCTGGGCAACCTAAAGGTTTTAGGGTTAATATTACTAAGGATATTGTTATTTAAAGTGGATTTCTTTATTTACCTCAAGAAGGATCAGAATTTCATGTGTATTGTTGGGCGTTTATACCATCTGGTCTTAGTTTTATTATTGGTTTAAAAAAAATGGGTAATTTTTTTACAATACTGGGTTTGTTTTTATGTTTTAATTTTGACATAATTTCAAACTTAGAGGCAAATGGCATGAGCAGCACAAAGAACTCCCAGATATTCCTCGCTCAGATTTCGCAAATATTGACCTATTATTACGTTTATTCTATTCTTTGTCTTTTTATATTTGTTTGTTTATTTATAAACACACAGTTCCTTAATTGCAAGTTGATGATATCCCCTTACTCTTCAGTACATCAATAGGTATTTCTTAAAAAGAGGACTTTTTAATATTACAGTAGTAAAATTATCAAAATCAGGAAATGTATGTTAACATAATACTATTATGCAATCTACCGACTTTAGTCAAACTTCACCAATAACCTAATGATATTCTTTACAGCAAAAGAAATCAAACATCACACGTTACATTTACCATGGATCATAGGTCTCTTTAATCTGGCAAACTTGCAGAGTAATTCTGTGTATCTCATGATGACGTTTTCCAGGGGTGCAGGCAGTTGTTTTGTAGATCACCTCTCAATTTGTGTAATGCTGCCACATGATTAGATTCAGGTCATGCCCTTTGGGTGGGAATAGCACAGAAGTGATCCTGCATCCTCAGTGGTTTGTAACTGTACGTGGATGCTGTTGACCACTCCTGTTACTACCCATGCTAACTTTGATCACTTGGTTAAGGTGGTGTCTACCAGCTTTCTCCACTGTGACTTAACTATTTTACCCTTTTCTTAAGAGTTAATAGTTATTGTGAGGAGGTATGTTAAGACAAAGAAAATATCTTATTAGTCTTCAAATGTCTACCCATCAGCTTCACATCCATTGTTGTTTCTTGCCTAAATCTATTATTGTGATGTAAAATTCCATGTGTGCTTGCAAATTCTGGACTTTCTATTTTATTGCAAAGGTCTATCTTTATATTCATGTGCGCATATCACACTGTTTTAATTATAGAGGCTTCAGAGTATGTTTTATTATCTGATATTTGGAGTCATCTCACATAGATGTTTTTGCTTGTGTATGTGTATGTGTGGTGTGGTGTGTTTCCCTGCTATTCTTAAATATTGAGATTTCCATATGAAGTTTTACATCAAATTTTCTAGTTCCAGTAAAATATATGTTAGTGTTTATATTGGGATTACATTTAACTTATGAATTAATTTAGGAAGATCTGAGTTCTTTATTATATTGAATTATTGTATCTAAGAACAAGAAATGTCTTTCTACTTGTTCAGGTCTACTTTAATGTCATTCAGAAGTGCTTTAAAATTTTACTCATATAGTAAAATTTTGCATATTTTCTGTTAAATTTACTCTTAGTTTCTTATCTTCTTTTCCGTTATTTTGAATAGTTTTTTCCCCTCATTATATCTACTATTATTTATGTATATGGAGACTATGGATTTCCTGTTAGCTACTAAGAAAGCTTGTAAAACCCTTGAATTAAAAATCACAATCTTGATGAGTCAGCCCTCATGGCCTAGTGGTTAAAGTTCAGCTCGCTCTGCTTCAGAGGCCAGGTTTGGTTCCTGGGTGCAGAACCACACACCCACCTGTCAGTTGCCATGCTGTGGCAGTGCTTCACGTAGAAGAACTAGAAGGACTTAGAACTAGGATATGCAACCATACACTGGGGCTTTGGAGAGGAAAAATTTAAAAAATAGAGGAAGATTGGCAACAGATGTTAGCTCAGGGTGAATGTTTCCCAGCAAAAAAACAAAAATACAATCTTGAATGTTTAGTTTGTCCATTGAATTTTCTAGTTTTATTCAGTATTGTTTGGGCATTTACAGCTAATTTAACATATAAAAATGTTTAGTTTTCACAAACTTTCTATCTGTTTAAAGAACATTTGTAGACATGACTATTTCAGACTATTTTCTGAAAATGTGTATATTTTGTCCTTATTTTCCCTCATAAATTGCCAGGAGATAGAGGGAATGTAGCACATTCATTTTTGTGATGTTATAGCTGAATTCAGGGGTGGCCTGGCAGCTCCATTATGCATGGTTATCCTCTCCTGAGAGCCTCCTCTGTGTTGATGTATCTTGGTGGGGAGTTCACCTCCACATCTTGACCTCTTGACTGACTTTATTGAATTCTTTTACTCTTTGAGTTAATTTTATCATTGTTTATCTGGGATTTTCCAGATATCTGATTGTATCATAGAGATTGTTTTATTTCTTGTCTTTTAATTCTTATTCTAGTTGGTTTTCCTACTTAATTGAATAATAGTGGAGACATTGGACACCTTGCCTTGTTTCTGATATTAGTGGAAATGCCGCTGTTTTCCCCAAAAAGAAAGCTAGTGTATTTAGGAATAAGAGACATATGCATGTAAGCATATAATCATCATAGGAAAGATATCTTTTAGTTCCCATTCTCTGATTTTTTTTTTTTAGTTAGACATGAGTATTGAAGTTCATCAAAAGCTTTTTCTACATCTATGGAGATATTTATATGATTTTTTTCCCTTAAGTGTTAATATAGTGTGTTACATTAATGCAGTTACATTATATAAACAGACTTCCTAATGCTGAAGCAACTTTGAATTCCTGGACTAATTTTTACTTGAGCTTCATGTATCATTTTTTTACTGTGATATTTATAGAGACTATTCTCTCACATTATATATGGAATTTTTGTCACGGTATTTGTAAGTGTTACTAGTCTAAAATTTTTCTTTTTCTTTTTTTTGTACTGTCTTTATCTGGTTTAGTTATCAATATTATATTTAGGAACAACTTAGATACATTGATAATACCTGGCCTTGGAGGTTTGGTAGATTCCTTTGTGATACCATCTTGCCCTTTTGCTTTTTCCTGGCGTAGTTTTAATAACTTTCTTAATATCTCTAAGGAAAATTTATGAGGTGAAGTTTTCTATCTTTAATGTGGTTAATTTTGGAAAACTGTATTTCCCTAGGAAATTCTCGAATTCCTCTAGGTTTTCCTATTTATTTGCAAAAAGGTCTCATAACTTTTATAAAATTTACTTTGTTTGAATGTTTATTTTCCCTTCAGAAATTTTTATTATGTTTTTGTGTATTTTCTCTTTTTTCTTTAATTAAAATTTTTAGCAATATGTCTATTTGTTAATCAGGATCTATGCACATACCCGATGAAAAGGACCAACAATCATCCAAATTTCTTGAATTTTAAGATGGATGAAGTAAATAGCTGGGCATTTGAGAATGTTTTCCTTGGAGAAGAAGTGAGCCTTTCATATGTCTGGGGAAGGGCATACACACATCTTTTGGTCACCAAAGTGATGCACTGAGTTAGCAATTGATAGCTGTGTTAAAATATTCATTTATTGTTTCTCTCCATCTATAGTCTTCCATAGAAATGGGAGAGTCACCGGTTAAATCAGCGTATCATCACATAAAAGAAAAACTACATTTCTAAGCTCCCTTGCAGCAAAATTTAGCTATTGGTTAATGATGAGTAATACATGCAAATTCTAGGAGATGCCCGCAAGGAAGGGAATAAGTTTTTAGGTCTTTTCTCCTTTGCTTTCTATCTTAATGTTGACTAGATTTTGGATGTTGTGTCTAGAGCAGCCATTTTAGACCCTGAAGATGATCTTGTGGATGGAGTTTACGCACAGGGATCAACTAAAGATAAAGGATATCTGGTTCTCTGATGCAATACATACTACAGCATGTGTGGAGAAATAAATGCATGTCATCCTTTTGTTTGGGGATATTTTGAACTTTAATAAGTGGAATCGTAGTGGATACTGTTTTGAATCTTCTTTCTTTTGCTTGACAATATGCTTGTTCAAGGTATACATTTTGTGGAATATAACAATACTTTGCTCATTTTTGTTACTTATATCCTAGTCTATTGGATGAATTCCCCAAAATTTCTTTAGGTATTATACTATTGATGAGCATTTGATCTGTTTCTACTTTGCAGTTAATGCTGCTATGAAGATTTTCTTGTATTTCTCTTTTGGTAACTGTGTGTGTATGTGTGTGTGCACTCAACTGATTGATATATATTTATATACATAATATTTATATTATATATATACACACACATACAGGAGTACAATTGCTGAGTGATAGGGTATAATTATGCAAAGTAAAGGCGGTTTTCATAAATATATTGCCTATTTCAATACTCTTGTGAAATTCATATTAGTACTTTTGCCCATTTTTTTCCTATTATTTATCTTCCATTTTCTTACTGATTTGAAGCTTCTACCATATACTCTGGATATGAGCCTTTTGTTGGTTGCATGCATTTCAAATAATTTTCCACTTTTTGGCTTGATTTTTTCCCCACGTTAATGGTAATTTTAATGAGTTGAAGTTCATCGTTTTAACGTAATCCAAATTATCAATCTGTTCCTTAATGGATAGTGTTTTGGTGTGTTTACCAAAAAAAAAAAATTATATAATGCAAATTTTTGTAAGCTTCCACAAGCTTTACTTTTAACTTTTACTTTTGAATCTGCCTTCCAACTGAGATGGCCTTTTGGGAAATGTTGTGATATCAGGGGTATGATATGGTGTGTGGTAAGGATTATGATATTTTTTAATACCATACGGATATTCAATTGACCCAGGACAATTTCTTGAAGAATCCACCCTTTCTTACTCAAGTGTCCATAAATATGTTGACTTGTTTTGAGGTGTTCTCTGTTGTTCGGTTTGTCAAGGTAATTGTCTATTTTTCCAGTACTATATTATTTTATATATTTCTGTTATATAAAACTATATTGTTTATATTAAAACTACTACTCTAACTTTAAGTTTGACTGATGCTAAATGGTTTAAAATTCTCACCATTTTCTTTTTTTTTCAATATTTTCTTGACTCATCTCGGGCCTTTTATTTCCTGAGAATTTTAGATACAGTTTGATCTTCTTAATCTGTTGTGTAGAATTTGAGTCATTAACATTTCAAACACTGTATCCATCCTATTCACACTCTCCTCTTCTTTTAGGATTCTAATCACACGTATATGAGAGCCTCTTTCTGCCCCATCTGATATTTGTGCTTTTTTTCTTTATGTTTCTATTTTCTTTTAGTGCTTTTACCGTATCTAATTTGTTGTTAAGCTCAACTATTTACTTCTTAATTTCAGCTATTGTTTATCGCTCTAGGCCGTGAAAACCCTGTGAATAGAAGCGGAGCACTGTCTGATACAGCGCCGGAAAGTGAGAAGATGGAGCAAACAGACTGGGCAGGGTTCTCCTCTGCTATCCACAGGGTCGCTAGGAGTCAGAATCCACTCAAGGGCACTAACAACAACGTTGTATTCCCACAGTCATTTTATGTGCCTTTGTTTTTTAATGACAGTCCCTGTACATGAAAAATTCTAAATAATTTGAAACTATTGGTGATGTTATTTTTCCACTTGAAAGGATTAACTTTAGCCTCTGCTGAGCAGTTTGCACGGGATAGTTATCTTAATCCAATCAGATATTGAGTTTATTTGAAGCTTGGTTTCATTTTTTTTAAGCCTTATTTATTTATAGCTTGCTCTTACTCTTACGCTAGAGCCTTTGAATCTTCAAGGGAAAACCTGGAGTATTTACACTGGTCCCTTTTCTGTAGTGGCCCCTTAAACCTAACTTTTTACTTACAGTGCTCTGAACCTCGTAAATGTGCTGTTCTCATAGCAATTGCTTCCAAACCGACAGAAGTCTTTTTTTTTAAAATTTTTTGTTTATTGTAGTAACATTACTTTATAACATTGTATAAATTTCAGGGGTACATCATCATACTTCTATTTCTGCATAGATTACATCATGTTCACCACCCAAATACTAATTACAACCCATCACCACACACATGTGCCGAATTATCCCTTTCACCCTCCTCCTTCCCCCTTCCCCTCTGGTAACCACCAATCCAATCTCTGTCTCTATGTGTTTGTTTATTGTTGTTACTATCTACTACTTAATGAAGGAAATCATACGGTATTTGACCTTCTCCCTCTGACTTATTTCACTTTGCACGATACCCTCAATGTCCATCCATGTTGTCACAAATGGCTGGATTTCATCATTTCTTATGGCTGAGTAGTATTCCATTGTGTACATATACCACATCTTCTTTATCCATTCGTCCCTTGATGGGCACTTAGGTTGCTTCCAAATGTTGAACTCTTATCTCTTAGCTTTCATTCTTATTAGCATCCTGCCCCCACAAGTCCATGATAATTCTCCAATGCTTCCAAACAAATTTATTTTATTTTTTATTTCCACTTTTTAAGTTGCTCTTATACGGAAGACTAACCTGAAACAATCTAGTCCGCCATTTCTGAAAGTGAAATTTGAATCTACAATCATCTATAAGCCAGTGTTATTTGGGGTTTTCTTTACTTGAAGATGAGCATAATTCCAGATAGTGCCAGTCGGATAATAGAGAAAGTTATCAAGCAAATTATTTGACAAACAAATGTTTGGCAAAATTATTATAATGTTGAGAAACAATATTGATTTGTCTCTGTTAGAGACTCAAATCCTTCTCTTTGCACACTAGGTACTATGTGACCTGCTATGCATATATAAACTGGGTGTTATATCCAGAAGCACTTCATTATCACTTGGAATTAGACTGTAGCAGATCCTGAAAGCATACTTCCTATGGATCTTATTCTTCCCATGTGAGGAGTTACAGGTCACTAGTAAATTTATAAATAATTGTTTAAAATGAGTCTTTTTTACAGACAGTTATGTACTATATGTCAACCCATTGACATTTGCAGTATTACTGCTGAGCCCAGGGGTGTCTTTGAAGCTCAGTAATGCATGAGCATTGTATCATTGCTCAGGACTTCACGTATTATATCACACTGACCAGTGTTCCTGCAAGGAGAAATGGCCTGCTGTATAGTAACCCATGATTTCACCAGTTTGTTCAGGGAATTGGAAGGGATAGGATAATATAGGATTTATGGTAAAATAATTTGTGATAGAGAAGTTTTGAAGTACTTATATGCCAAATGAATTCTCACCAAAATACCTCAGTGCAGAGGTGCCTCTAATAATCTTGTGAGCAACCTGTGCACAACAATCACACCAGTGCTTGCTTAATGGCCCCACCAATGGTGGCCATAGTGGCAGAGAATAAAAACTATACGTGGACTCAAATTCCAGGTCTTCCTCTCACTGGGGCTGAACTGACTACCATTAGCACTGAATTCGCAGCTTGGTATAGCCCCGTGAGGTGAGGCATATTGCTCAAATTAGACCCCTGCTAATCATGAAGATTGCCGCAATTTATTCACACTGATTTAAACATTTATTATGCATATGGAGTTTTCTTCCTCACCTAGCATAAATTTTATGACACCATCGTTGTACTTAATACTTACTTGCCAATACATTATAGCATACAACCTTGCTTCTGTATAAGAAACATTTTACATTTACAGATCTTACCACACTTCCCATTGCCCAGAAGCAGCTAGCCTTGTAGTATTTACAGACTAGCCTATTGAAGACATAGGTATGGCGCTAGCTAGGATAGAATACCCTACAATGTGAATGTGCTCTTCTACAGAATGTGATGTATTTTCTGAACTAATAAAAATGAATGGTTCTTTTTTTCTCATAAATAGGAGAGAAGAGTTAAGACATGAAGGGGTGAATATAAATACCCTCCCCACAGTTATTATCCTTAGAAAAATGACTGGAAATGTTTCCTTCCTATGGCTAAAATTTTAGCCTCTGTTTAAAAATCATAGTACTTATGAAAGAAATGTTTTCATCAATACTGTCATTGATTTGGAAATGACCTGACCATTTAAGTTTCCTTGAACCACTTGTTGAGGCAAAAAAAGTGGTTCCTATGTTGTCTCATGTGGTTGATTTTAGTGATCAGGAGGAATACAGTTGCTAGCCCTCTAAGGGAAAAGTATATTTGAGAAAATATATTGTAATTATAAATAATTGTAATTATTGTAATTACTTCCATGATCAGAAAAAAAATGGAAAACTAAAGCAAATTTGACAATTAGGGCCACTGAAGCCACAGATTCTTTGAGATTGAAGGTCTAGTTCACTCTGACAGTTAAAATAAACAAAAAACAGATAACTGAGGTTCCTACTGGGTTGTCAAAGGACCCTGATTCAGGTAGTTAACATCAATAACGCCTTGTAACCAACTTCATAAATTTGAACAATGATCACCAACCACACTTTCTTCCTTGATGTGAAGCGTATTTGTTTATATATGAGTCCCTTTTTCTTCCTTTTTCTCCTGTCTCATTACTTTATTATTTAATATATATTGTGTTGATGATATTTAACTTTAAGCTTCAGGATAAAGAACGTAAATGTGGTGTTATAGCTACAGGAGAGGGACGATGGGCAGCACCCAGAGGTCCCTGACTTCCAGCTGGACACTGTTGGGTACACTCACACTGGGTAAACAATGGGCAGACTGTAGTGGACATTTGTCATTTGTTATTGCCTGAAACCCATCCTTCCCAAAATACAATCCAGGAAATTCATTTTCCCAGCACTCCTTATAGATAAAATGCAGGCAAGTAACTGATGTTCTTCCAATGAAATGCACTTTCAAGGGCCTTTGAATTGGCTATAAACAGCATGAATGAAAGAGGCTTTGAGGAATATCAGCTTTTACTTTCGTATTAGAAAGAGGCCCCCAGATCTGTTTTAACACGATCCTTGTTAGGTGTTTGTTAGTGTTGACTCTGTGAATTACCTACTGTCTTTTAGTGATTTTTTTAAAATAAGTAGTCAGAATGGATTCTGTTATTTGTAAGAACCCTGAGCAATAGTAGATTAATGGTTACTTTCTTCTTGAAATTTTTCTCTCCCCTACCTCACTTAACTGCAGACGTGGTGATAATTGAGAACAGTTTTCAGATGACAAAAGTTTGTGAGTAATACTTTCTAAGTCTTTAAAAATATTGCTTAACGGGGCCCACCCTGTGGCGCAAGCAGTTAAGTGCGCGCGCTCTGCTGCGGTGGCCCGGGGTTCGCCGGTTTGGATCCCGGGCGCGCACTAACGCACTGCTTGGCAAGCCATGCTGTGGCGGCGTCCCATATAAAGTGGAGGAAGATGGGCACGGATGTTAGCCCAGGGCCAGTCTTCCTCAGCACAAAAAAAGAGGAGGATTGGCAGATGCTAGCACAGGGCTGATCTCCTCACAAAAAATATATATATATATATTGCTTAACATATAAAGAAAGCATATACCAATACAACTATCAAATCCTGGATTTTGCTATTACTTTGTCTCATTAAAAATAATAAATACTCTCAAATAACTGGAATCAATTTAAATATATTAAATATATATATTTAAATACACACATACATATATGTGTATATATACGCGGTTAAAAGAAAGGAAGGAGGAGAAAATAGTTTCTAGTCATCCCATCTAGGAATGAATCAGTGGGAAAGCATTCTTCTGAAGTATGTAATTTAATTTTATACACAATCTAAACCTTATTCTTACTCATTGTTTTTTCCCCGCATGTGAGTTTATGTTACTTTTACAGTATAACTTACTGTTTATACCTTTCTTAATTATAACATTTTTATAACTTTTTTTAAGAAGGATCAAATTAAAGTTTCTTCATTAAAACAAAGAAAGAAAACATAACTTTAAAAGTGACTGTCATTTTTTGTGTGTATGAGGAAGATTGGCCCTGAGCTAACATCTGTTGCCAATCTTCCTCTTTTTACTGAGGAAGATTGGTTATGAGCTAACAACTGTGCGCATCTTCCTCTATTTTGTATGTGGGATACTGCCACAGAATGGCTTGATGAGCAGTGCGCAGGTCTGTGCCCGGGATCCAAACCTGCATACCCCTGGCCGCCAAAGTGCAGCACGCAAACTCAACCACTATGCCACTGGGCTGTCCCCCATATTGTCATTTTTTAATAGAAATGAAATGTTAGAGTTGGATATTATCTTTATTTTCATTCAATTTAGAAGATGCCAAAACCTGTTTTCTGGTTTTAAGTACAGTGTCTTTTAAATTGTTTTTCTCCTTTGCTTACAGAAAGTTTATGTACAGTGCCATTTCTTATACCATATATACGTTGGCTTATTATCTCAATGGAAAAAAAAGAACTATTGAAATGAATAATTCTTATTCTTCATATAGAAATTTTTTCCTATGTTTTCATAGTATATTAGTTCCTCCAGAATTAAAATAATGCTACAGAAAAGATATACTGCTTAGTGTTTAAATTGGGAACCGTGTATTCTTTATTTTATATATGAACTTGCCTTCTACTTACGGTTACTTATTCTATACTGCAATAGGATAACCTTTCTTAAATGTATTGTGATACAAAAAAGTAAAAAATATGTCATTCTCATATCTACCCTTAACTGGTAGCTATATTTATATAATCAATAAAATAGCATTAACTCATCATCAGGATGTGGTTAATGATGTATGCCAGAACTTTTTCTCCCAAATTTTGTTCTTAACCATTCTTTCTTTCTCTATGTTTCATATTTTTTATTTTTTTTCTCTATAAACATTGTTTTAATTTTTACTTTTTTACTCTTTTGGATTTTTTTGAAGTTTTCAAATTTTTAAAGGCATTTTGATTATTTTCCCCTCAAAATCTTAACCTACTTAAAACTGCAAATACCTTAAAGGTAAGCTTATTTATCTTTAGAACACCATCTTCTTGTATATTTGATAAATTAATGTTTGTTAATGAATTAATTAATCTGGATAATTTTCAAAAACCTTGTTGGCAAATATTGTGGTATATTGTAAATTTGTTGGAATACCTCTATTTCTTAATAGAAATTCCTGGAGCACAAGAACATAAGTGTAAGTTCCATGTAATCAGGATTTATAAATCCCATTAATTTCTCTTTTTATTGTACAATGGCTGGCTGCAATATTTCTCACATAAATTTGTTGACCAATAATTGTTTAATTACCTATTAATTGTGAATATATATTGAAACAAATATATTTTTCAAACACTAATATCTCAATCTCTTAGATTGTCTCTCAAATATTTTGAGTGAAGTGCCTTTAACAGCAAAAAAGATAAAACAATATTCCTTGTGCCGTATTCAGGTCTATTCCATTTGAAAAATTCTCATGAACACTCAATCTATTTTAAAAATGTAAATAGATTTTGATTTCTATTTCTTAATATATCTATCTGTTTCATTCATGTGAAAAAAACATATTTTCCTAATTTGTGAAATAGAAACAATCAGCCTTTCTAGTAAGCCATACATACCATCGCTGAGCCAGATCCACTGCGGGGGCTTGCTCGTGAAGCCCCTGACTCCCCTCCCCACCCATTACCTACCCTTGAATAGATAGAAAACAAACTCTTCCTTTCTTTTCCAATGTTTTTGGAGTACTTTTGTACAAGCTGTGTTGGTATTTGGTACTATTCTTTTTTAAACGTGTTTATCCAATTTGCTATGTATATGTACTATGTATAACTTAACTTTGGAGGTATGAATCTGAGTATGATTATAATAAATGCCTGTCTGTACTTTTGATGCAAATTAGAATGCTATTCATTTCCAATCTTGTTTATCTTTTATAATTAGAGTTTTTTTTTATTTCATTCCAAATAACTTAAAATATTTACTTGGATTTTGGATTAAATTAGTCGACCAATAACTAGGATCCTTGTTCATTAAACAAGATATATTTTGTTATTATAGGGTAGATTCCTTCCTCTCTTCAAATGTTGTGAACATCTTAACTTTTTCTTGAGTGGGAGAGTGGGTGGTATTTGTTGTGAGAGAGAGAGAGAGAAGGTTTTATTTTCAGAAGTTGGGTCATATTATCTTAATACTCATTTGTCTCCCAATAGCACAAAATACATCAAAATGTGATTCAGGCACTAATTACATTTTGTTTTTGAAATTCTACATCTCTAGATTGTAAGTTCACTTAAATAAATACATTTCTCTATATTTATAAACTAATTGAGGAAAGGAGAGAGACTGAATTTCTAGAGTCTACCACAGTATCAGAAATCTTATAGTCCTATAATAAATGTTTTTTATAAACTGAAGGAATAAATTTATTTCTGTGGAGTTGTAAACTCATTCATGTGACCATTTGCCTTTGCAGAGAAAATTTAGATGTTTTAGATCTTTAACTTATCTAGTCTTCCTAAGAGTTCATTCATTTGGTCACTTGACAAATATTTATTTATTGAGTGCTTAATAAATATTTATTTATATATGCCAGACATTTCTATTCTATAGCAGTGAAAGGTAATAAATGAGATAAATAATAGAGAAATGTGAGTATTTTAGACTGAGATAAGTACTAAAGACAAAATGAATTTGGAGAAAGTAAGTGTTGAAGAAGGGAATCTTCATGTAGAGTGTCCAGAAAAACCCCTCACTGTTATTTAAATTACACCCTAGGGGAAATAAGTGAATGAGCCATATGCCTATCGGGAGCCGAGAATTCTAGGCAGACTTAGGCCAAGAGCAGAGACCCTGTGGGGAAAGTATGCTTAGAAAGTTCAAGAAAGACTGAGAGCCATGAGGCTGGAACAATGTAGGGAATAGGAATAAAGTCAACTAGGTAACAGGGTTACCACATCTTGTGAGGCCTTTTAGTTCATTGCAAAGAATTTGACATTTACTCAGAATAATATGAGAAGCTGCTAGAAGGGTTTGAACAGAAAAGTGGCCTGATCTGATTTAGATTTTTTTTCCAGCTTTATTGAGGTGTATGTGACAGATAAAAATTATATAAATTTAAGATGTACACATTGCTTTGATATCCATATACATTGTGAAATGATTACCACAAACAAGTTAACATATTCATTACTACACATGATTATGATTTTTTTATGTGCGATGAGAACACTTCAGATCAACTCTCTTAGCAAATTTCCATTATGCAGTACAGTATTAACTATAGTCACCATGCTGTACGTTAGATCTCCAGAACTTATTCATCCTGCATAACCGAAACTTTGTACCCTCTGACCAACATCTCCCCATTTCCCCCAGCCCCCAGCCCCTGGCAACCACCATTCTACTCTCTGTGTTTATGAGTTTGACTTTTTTAGATTCCGCATATAAATGAGATCATGCAATATTTGTCTTTTGGTATCTGGCTTCTGATTTAAATTTAGCAAGGTCATTCTAACTTCTGTGTTGAAAATAGGTTGGAGGAAGGCAAAGGGTGGAAACAACAGTTAAGCCGCTAGTGCAATGCTTCAGGCGAGAGATGGGTGGAGATAGAGGAGGTAGTGAGAAAGGGCCAGATTCACTCTCCTGTGCTCCAATTTACATGTGTTGTCCCCAGTCCCTAATGCATCAACATTCCACTCATCCTGCTTGTAGGGCATCACTGCCTTTTCTCATGCTCTTCACACAAGAAATATTCTACTGCTTCTCTAACAAAAACTAGCAATTAAGGCCCTTCTAAAAAACAAACTCCTCCACAATAGCTCTCTGGATTCCTCCCAAACCTACTCCCTCCATGGTACTATTTGTTCTGTCAAGTATTGACTTCCAGGCGCTAACCTGCAAGATTCCCAGGAGAATTAAATTATGTCTAATCTTTACAAAAGCCCTTCAAAGAAGAAACGATCCCTCTTTCCCCTGCATAATGAAATCTAAGACACAGAGGGTTTCAGTGATGCTTCGTAAACTGCCCAATTGATAACGTACAGCACTAGATCTAAAGCCAATTCTATTTTGTTTCAAAGCTCAAAAATTTTTCACCTTGTCACGTAGCCACCTGATGTGCAATTTATATCTTCATATGTAATAACAGCAGCAGCGACAACTCCTGTTAATATACCTAACATTACTCAATGCAGGAGCTTTGTCGCTCACCCTGGAATTTCTCCCAATTGACCATAATATAGAATTAAAGATTTCTATTATTATAAATTTCTCCTTTCGAAAAGGAGCTAACATTGATGTATATTTTGATAACTTTTTAGTAGTTTATTTTCCTCCTAAAGAACCTAAGTTGTTTCATTCAATTCCAGAATTGCAGCTATGTGTTCATCTCTACTATAGTTTTGTTTTTTTCCTTAGATTTTAATTTAGCTGTTTTAATAATATAAAGTAATTTGAAATGTCTGATAGAGATAAGTTGATTTAACTCAATTAAAAATTACTAACTTAGGGGCTGGCCCGGTGGCGCAAGCGATTAAGTGCGCGCGCTCCGCTGCGGCGGCCCGGGGTTCGCTGGTTCGGATCCCGGGCGCGCACCGATGCACTGCTTGGCAAGCCATACTGTGGCGGCGTCCCATATAAAGTGGAGGAAGATGGGCACAGATGTTAGCCCAGGGCCGTCTTCCTCAGCAAAAAAAAGAGGAGGATTGGCGGATGTTAGCACAGGGCTGATCTCCTCACAAAAAAAAAAAAAAAAAAAAAAAAAATTACTAACTTAGCCCATTCTCCACTGCTTAAATTAGGATTTCAATTAGGATCTGTGATCAGCATTTGATTTGAGGATTTGATTGTATAGGAACATAAATTCATATCAATTGTATATCGTATTTTGAAAGTTTTATGGTTAGTACCTAAATCACTATTATGATATCACTATAATATAATTATAATGGTGACTATTATTACTATTGTGAGATTTTTAAATTAAAGATTCTAGGGATTCTAATTATAAGATACAAATTTTTTTTCACATTTTTCACAATTTCACTAATTGAGATATATGTGAGGTTTGATGAAATATAATTAGGCAGATATTAGAATTGAACCTTTCAAAGTGAGAAAAGATAAGAATACATTTTTCTAGAAGAATCCCTACTAAAGGCACTTCTTGTGCTGGAAAAGTATTAAATAATTTTGGGGAAATGCTAAAAGCCACCCAGGTTTTACTCTAGTTACCGTGCTTTAAAATATTGTGTTCCAAAGAGCATTTTCAATATTTTTTCCCTGCAAGTATATGTTAACAGAGAACATTTTAAAAATGTATAATAAAATAGAAGTATCTTTGAGATGCATATTAATATTTTATTTCTAATCTTATCGAATAATTAAGTTTAAAATGAATGTCTCCTTAAGATCCTCAGATTTATGGAACATATGTATAAGGAATTTATCATTAAAAGGGCAATTTTAGTTGGTCATGCCATTTCTTTCACCTATCTGTCCAAAATTTCATTAACGTTCTTGGCATTGAGAAAATCTTATACAAAGTTCTGAATAACTGAAAAAGGTTTATATTCCTTAAATATTTTTAAATTTTAAATGAAGCCGTAGAAGAGACCTTATTAGGTTTTCCTCTATTTTGCTTTTATCTAAACTTTCAATCAGCTTGAGTTTAAAATATTTGACTTATTATTGCTGCAGTTGTCTTATAGTGATAATTATTAAAACAATATCAACCTTACCGACTAAATAATAAACTCTTTTTTCCTTTACAAGTGTGACACTTCTAAGTTTGAGACCTAACAATTAATAGTCAAAAGGCCAACTGTCATCATTTTTATAACACTAATTGGTGTAGTAAACACTGATGTCTGGAAAATATAGTCCCTCGGTTTTAATATTTTTCTCTGACCAATCTGCCTGTTTATTGCAATCCTCACAAATCATCAAATCGATATGTATTTAAGTGTTTTCTACGTGCTATGCGAAAGGCACTTTAGAGAGTATAAGGAGAAATGGAAAAATACTGCACAATTTATCCCACATTCTTTTTTGAAATGAATTGAGCAAGAGAGTGGAGTGTAGGCCAAAGAGAAATGTGTACATTTTTTATAAAGTATACATTAAATAGAAAGAAAATATGTTTCCAAAAGAGTACATGACAAAAGTCATAGTTAAAAAGTAAAATGAAAACAAAAGAAATTTTAGTGCAAAGGGATGGATGTAACACATACTATAAATGTCCTAAATCTGTGATGCATGATGGACTATTTCTGTATGATCAACACAAAATCATTAAACATGATCAGTTATAGACTTCATTGTTTAAAATATAGCAATTTCTCAGTAAATCAAAAGAAAAAATGTTTCCCTTGATTCTTATATATATAAAAAAACCTTGTAGTTAGGCCTTCATGCAGGAGCATCTTAGTGATTTAGGGAATATGGCCTCTGATGTACTCCAACCATTAAAATCACAGACATTTTCATATGGCTGTCTGTTCAAGCGTAGGTGCTCTTTGCTGTGTTTGTTTATTTGTTTAAGGAGTTATGTTTTAAAAATTACCTCCTCATTCTATCCCCCCTGGATTACCCTGAAAACTACTACTCTACTTGTCTTCGTGAATTTGACTATTCTGAGTAATTCACGTAAGTGGATTGCATAATGTATGTCCTTTTGTGTCTGCCTTATTTTACTTAACTAATGTTTTCAAGATTTGTCCACGTTATAGCATGTACCAGAATTTCATTTCTTTTTAAGGCTGAATAATATTCCACTGTATGTATGTACTACATTTGGTTTATCTATTCATCCAACGATGGGCATTTGGGTTGTTCCTACCTTTGGCCTAGTGTGAATATTGGTGCTGTGAACATTGTACAAACATCTATTCGAGTCCCTGCTTTCAATTCTTTGAGGTATATACATACAAGTGGAATTTTTGGATAATATGGTAACTTTATGTTTTATTTTTTGAGGAGCTGTCATATGTTTTCCACAAAGGCTGCACCATTTTACATTCCTACTAGCAATGCATGAGTGTTAAGTGTTCCAATTTCTCTATATCCTCACTAACACTTGTAATTTCTTTATTATATTTTATATAATATATATTATATATATGTATTTATAATGGTCATCCTAATGGGTGTGAAGTAGAATCTCATTGTCGTTTGATTTGCACTTCTCTAATGATTAGTGACATTGAACATCTTTTCATGAACTATTTGTATATCTTCTTGGCAGAAATGTCTATTTAAGTCCTTGGTCCATTTTTTTAATCAAGATTTATTTTAAGAGCAGTTTTAGGTTTACAACAAAGTTGAGCAGAAGGTACAGAGATTTCCCATATATCCTCATTGCCCCCACAGATGCATAGCCTCCCCCATTATCAACATCACCCACCAGAGTGGTACAGTTGTTACAATTGACGAACCTACATTGACACATCATATTCACCAAACTCCATGGTTTGCCTTAGAGTACATTCTTGATGTGGTATATTCTATAGGTTTGGTCAAATGTGTAAAGGCATATATCAATCATTATAATATCATACAAAATATTTTTACTGCCCTAAAAATCCTCTGTGTTCTGCCTATCCATCTCTGTACCCCCCCAATCCCTCACATCCACAGATCTTTTTATCATCTCTATAGTTTTGCCTTTCCAGAATGTGATATAGTTGCAATCATACATTATGTAGCCTTTTCTCATTGGCTTCTTTCACTTAGCAATATGCATTTAAGTTTCCTTCAGATCTTTTCAAGACTTGATAGCTCCTTCCTTTTTAGTGCTGAATAATATTCCATTGTCTGAATGTACCACAGTTTGTTTGTTCATTCACCGACTGAGGACATCTTGATTCCTTCTAAGTTTTGGCAATTGTGAATAAAACTGCTATAAACCTCCATGTGCAGCTTTTGTATAGACATAATTTGGGTAAATACCAAGGAGCATGATTGCTGGATCATATGACAAGACCATGTTTAGTTTTGTAAGAAATTTCCAAACAGTCTTCCAAACTTGCTGTACCATTTTGCATTCCTATCAGCCATGAATGACAGTTCCTACTCCTGTGCATCCTGGACAGCATTTGGTATTGTCAGTGTTCTGGATTTTGTCCATTCTAATAGATGTGTAGTGGTATCTCACGGTTGTTTTAATTTACATTTCCCTGACAACATAAGATACAAAATATCTTTTCATACGCTTATTTGCCATTTGTGTATCTTCTTTGGTGAGGTGTCTGTTAAGGTCATTGGCTATTTTTAAAAGAAAATTATTTGTTTTCTTATTGTTGAGTTTTAAGAGTTCTTTGTATATTTTGGATAACACTAGTTTATCAGATGTTTCTTTTACAAATATTTTCTCCCAGCCTGTGGCTTATCTTGTAATTTTCTGGGTATTGTCTTTCACAGAGCAGAGTCTTTAATTTTAATGAAGTTCAGCTTATCAATTATTTCTTTCATGGATCATGTCTTTAGTGTTGTATCTGAAAAGGCATCACCATACCGAAGGTCATCTAGATTTTCTCCTCTATTATCTTCTAGTAGTTTTATAGTTTTGTATTTTACTTTTAGGCCTATGATTCATTTTGAATTAATTTTTGTGAAGAGTGTAAGGTTTGTGTCTGGATTCATTTTTTCACATGTAGATGTCTAATTGTTCCAGCATCATTTTTTGAAGAGATTATCCTTGGCCCATTTTTTTAAATCAAGTTGTTAGTTTGTTGTTGTATTGTAGGAGTTAGTTAATATATTCTGGATGTTAACCCCTTACTAGATATAGGATTTGCAAATATTTTCTCTCATTCTTTGGGTTGCCTTTTCACTCTCTTGATAGTGTCCTTTGATGCACAAAAGTTTTCAATTTTAATGAAGTCCTTATCTATTTTTTTGTTTATTATCAACTTATCTATTTTTTTGTTTATTTCCTGTGCTTTTGGTAACATATCCAAGAAACTATTGACAAATGCAATGACATGAAGCTTTTCCCCTATGTTTTCTTGTATGAGTTTTATAGTTTTAGCTCTTCTGTTTAGATCTGGATCCATTTTCAGTTAAGTTTTGTGTATGATGTAAGGTAAGAGTTCAACTTCATTCTTTTGCATGGAGATATCCAGTTTCCCAACACCAAATGTTGAAGAGACTCTTCTTTCTCCACTGACTGATCTTGGCACTGTTGTCAAACATTGTTTGACCATGTATGTGAGGCTTTATTTCTGGGCTCCCTATCCTCTGCCACAGTCTATATGTCTCTCTTTTTGCCAGTACTACATTGTTTTGATTATCGTAGCTTTGTAGTAAGTTTTAAAATCGGGAAATGTGAGACCAACAACTTTATTTTTCTTTTCCAAGATTGTTTTGGCTATTTGGAGTTCCTTGAGATTTCATATGAATTTATAACGTGTATAATTGTCAAAATTTATCAACTTGTACATTTTAAAATTGCTTAGGGGGCGTGCCCCACGGCCTAGTGGTTAAGTTTGGTGTGCTCCGCTTCTGCAGCCCAGGTTCAGTTCTCAGGTGTGGACCTATACCACTTGTTGGCAGCCATGCTGTGGCAGTGACCCACATACAAAATAGAGGAAGACTGGCACAGATGTTAGCTCAGGGCAAATCTCAAGCAAAAAGAGGAACATTGGGAACAGATGTTAGTGCAGGGTGAATCTTCTTTAGCCAAAAAAAAAAAAAAAACAAAGCTTAATTTATTAAGAATTGTTTATCATATATTCTATATGACTGTTACCTGTGCATCTGAGAAGAATGCATGTTCTGCCATAGTTTGGTGGGGCATTCTATAGACTTATGCTATGTGTAGCTTATTTAGAGTGTTATTCAAGTCTTTTATTTCCTTAGTGATGTTCTGTCTAGTTGTTCTATCAATTATTAAAAGCGGTGTATTTATGCCCGTAATTATTATTGTTGAATTGTCTACCTCTCCCTTTAAAACTGTTAGTTTTTACTTCATGTATTTTGGTGTTCCATTTTTAGGTGCATGCATGTTTATAATTGCTAAATTTTGATGATAGATTAACCCATTTATCATTATGAGATGTCCTTCTGTATCTTTAATAACATTTTGTTTGATTTATAGTTTATTTTGCATAACATTAACATAGCCATTACAGTTCTTTTATGACTGCATTGTGCATCATATGTTTCTTCCATTCTTTTACTTTCAACTTGTTTATCCTGTAGACATTATAGATTTGGATGTGCATTTTCCAATAGATAAATGTTGCCTTTTTTTTTTTAAATCATTCAATCCACTCACTTTTAATATTATTATTGATATGGTTATCTTAACATCTCCTATTTTGCTTTTAGTTTACTACACATTGTTTGTTTGTTTCTCTGTTACTCTTTTAGTACCCTATTTTTTATTTAGTGTCTGTTTTCTACTGTAACATTTTAATTCTTTAAGTGTTTTTAGATTTATTTTTTGAAATATTTTAGCTTTAGCTCTATTGCTTACTATATATATCTTAGCTTATCAAAGTCAACCCAGATTTATAATAACATGGTTTCAGGGATATATAGATACTTTTCTACTACACAGCTCTGTTCCATCCTTCTCTTTCATGTAGTATTATTGTTATACACATTGAGCTTACTTATGTTACAAACCCAACATACACTATGTTTATTACTTTATAATATCTTATGCCTTCTGAAGATGGTAAGAGAAAAAAGGAGAGAAAGTATTTATAATGTTTTTATGTTAACCTTATTTACCATTTCTGATTCTCTTCATTTTTCCGGTAGATTCACATTTCCTTATTCCCGTACAGCTTGGTTCCCACTTTTGTGCTGTTATTGTCAGATATATTATATTTCTATATGTTATAAGCTCCAAAATATAATTATATATGTATTGTTTTTATGGGATTATTTTCTAAAAATCACTTGAGGAAAGAGGAAATATGAAAACGTATATCTTTATGTCAAAATAGCAGTTTAAAAAAAAACAAAGTCCCTGACACCTGGCAGACACCTAATAAACACATTAAAGTCCTAATGGGAAACAAAATTAAGACAAATCTACAACCAAAGTGGACAATTTTTAATATATATTCTCTTGTTAAATGAAAAATTAAACAGACAAAATGTAAGAGTGCATAAGATTTCAACAACATAATTTTAAAATGTTGACCTAATGAGAAAATATAAAGTACTGGCCCCCAAAACTTTAGATTGTATATTTTTTTCAAACAGACAGAGAACATTTATGGAAACTGATTACATGGTGGGCCAAAAAGAAAGCCTCCACAAATTTTAAAGCGTTAAAATATAGTACATAATCTCATATTGCTGTAACATTAATCTAGAAATCAATAACAAAAAGAAAATAAAAATATGTCTAAATGTTTTAAATTAAGAAACAAAATGCCAGGCTGGCCTGGTGGCGTAGCAGTTAAGTTCATGCCTTCTGCTGCGGCAGCCCGGGGTGCACAGGTTTGGATTGTGGGCGCAGACTTACTCACCACTCATCAAGCCATGCTGAGGTGGCGTCCCACATACAGCCAGTAGAAGGATGCACAACTATGACACACAACTATCTACTGGGGCTTTGGGGAGAAAAAAGGAGAAAGACTGGCAACAGATGTTAGCTCAGGGCCAAACTTCCTCAAAAAAAAAAAAAAAATGCTTTAAAAAAAAAAAAGAAAGAAAATGCCTAAGTAGAACATGGGTCAAGAAAAATGGTGATATAGATTAAAAAATTTTTTTGAACTAAACACAAATGAAAATACTAACATCAAAATCAGAGGGGGATATATGACTAATTCTGTATTTAAAGATAAATTTAAGGCTTAAATATTTTCGAAAGAAGAAATATAAAAATCAATGATCTAATCATCCACCTCCAGAAATTAGAAAAATAAAGCCAGTCAAACCCGAAGACCATTGACAGGAGAAAATAATAAAGGTAAGGTAAAATGTTAAGAGTGTCAAAACAGACATGTAATAAAGCAGATCATCAAAGTCAAACATTTTCTGATGGTTATTGCCAATGCCACAAACCTACCTTTCCCCAAATCATGAGGGTATTCTCCTATATTGTCTTATCTTTCACACTGAGACCACAAGCACCTAGAATTAATTTTTCTACATCATCTGAAGATGCGGATAAGATTAATATTCTGCAATATGGAAAACAAACAATTACTCAAATACCATTTATTCTATTAATTTGGTGTTCTTTTTTATGGGTTATTTTTTTTAATTTCACAACTTGAGTTTTGAGAACCAGCACTTCAAGGACATGCTTTCTAGAATTCTACTACCTTACACTAACCCATTGTTCTGACACCAAAAACCAATGATTTCTAGAATGTAACTTAGAAATATTTCCAGTTGTATGTTATTTTTATCTGCTTTCTTCTCTTTATATATATTAATATACATATAATTAATATATATACATATCTATACATATATATGTAACAGATTGTTTAAAGTTATAAGTAAGTGGGCTATGTCTTATTAAAGTGTAATCTTGCTGGTTCCTATAAATCCTAGAAGAAGAACAATACACTGCAAGTTGACTTTTTTTTCAGCTTAGTGTTGTTTTTCTAGAACAAACTATAAAACTCACTTTAAACCAAGATTTTGATCATAATGTAAAAGATGTTGTCAATGCACCTTTTTTACCTCCCTTAAAAAGATCAAACTAACAAATAAAATTGTGCAAATCATAAGGAATTGATATGGCAAAATTTTCGATGATATGGAATTATGTAAATTTGGCTAACTTTATTTTTTTTTCTGTCACAAAACATACCTTCATGTAGAGCTCTAAGAACTTTACTATGCAAAAGTAGTAGGCTCCCATTTTTATAGATACTGCTGTTCATCTTAGATTTTTCCTACTTGAATTATTGAAGGGTAATTCAATGCACTCAAAAATACTTTATTTTCTTTATGAGATCTCTGATGTCTCCTAATCCAATTCAGGTAGGTTTCAGAATCATTTATTGCTAGTTACTCTTTTATTTCAAGATTTAGTAGTTTATTTTTCTCTTATAGCAGTAACCTTTCTGCCTATTGATTTCCAGGACAAGAAAATGTATAATTATAGCTACCTGGCCTGGTAAAATGCCATTTTGACAAAAACTGTGCATTAATTTTATGTGGATCCTTCAAAAAAATGAAACTCAGCTTGTTTTGGATAATCCACATTAACGTGAAATGCCCAAGTATGGATCAAAATAATAAAATTAATCCAAAGATGACTGTAAGTCAAACCTAATATGTAACATCTGTCATCATCACTGATATTTACAGTAATTACTTCCAGACTTCAAGGTTTGTGCTGCAGTGTTAATGGAAATTTTATTTGAGCAACTGAATTACTAAGGTCTGTTATGATTATAAGTAATAAAAATCCACCGAAACTAGCTTACGCAACAAAAAAGGGGGGCATTTATTATATGTATAGTACTTTTGTTTATAAGTAAAAAAATACAAATTCTGGCTTAAATGTAGAGGAATGATGATTATAAGTTTATAGAGTTGGTTCGTGGAATGCAAAGGCAGGGATGGATCCAGAACTCAGATATAGACTAAAATTAAGGACTGATGTGCTTCAGAGTAGTGCTTTTCAAATTTTATTGTGCATACAAATTACCAGGAAGTCTGGTTAAATTGCTTCCCTTTCTGTAAGTCTGCCTAGGACCTAGAGTCTACGTTTCCAATGAGCTTCCAATTGATACTCTCTGCAGTTCACAGTCCGAACAGTATGTAGCAAAGGTCTAGAAACCAAGGAATTCTCTTGCTTTTTCCTACCATCTAGACTTCAGTTTAGATCATTACTTCAATCTTTTCTCCCCTTGAACACTGATTTTCTGTTATTTAGAGAAGGCAATTCATATGAAACCAATTTTCTTCTATCTCAAGACTTTGGGATATTGAACAATAAAACATAGAGTTTGGGGATAATTGGAGCTGAAATAAATAGACGATGATTCCAATAGGCTAGAAAGACCACGAAGCCTAGGTATAGATTTTCTAACTTTGAGGAAGTTTAGACCTTATATCAATCAACTATGTTCAGGTACCTAATGACATGTGGTACAGACATGGCTGTTAAAGGACCATCCTTATAATGTGGGAATAGTTCTCAGAAAAGCAATAATTATCCAGAGCTGAGCAATTTCTTTTTTTTTTATTAAAATATAATTGACATACAATATCCCATGTTTCACGTGTATATCATAGTGATTCGATCTTTATATACATTACGAAACGATCACTATGATTTCTAGCCATCATGTAATGTTATTACAATGCTTTGACTATTTTCCCTCTGCTGTACATTACATCCCATGACTGATTTATTTTGTAACTGGTGGGTTATACCTCTTAATCTCCTTCACCTATTTCACCGACCCCCTAACTCTTCCCCCCTCTAGTAACCACTAGTTTGTTTCCAGTATGTATGAGTCTGTGTCTGTTTTGTTTTTTTGGTTAATTTGTTTTGTTTTTTATATTCCACATGTAAGTGAAAGCATACAGTATTTGTTTTTCTCCTTCTGACTTATTTCTCTGGGTATTTATCTGAAGAAAATGAAAGCACTAATTTGAAGAGATATATACAACCTTATGTTCACTGCTGCATTCTTTACAATAGCCAAGATACAGAAGCAGCCTAAGCATCCATCACTAGATGGATGGATAAAGAAGATGTGGTATATATATACAATGGAATATTACTAGGCTATAAAAAGGAATGAAATCTTGCCATTTGCAACGAAATGGATAGAACTAGAGTCCATTATGCTAAGTGAGCAGTTTCTTTAGGTATTACCTATTAGTTTCTAATAGGTAAATTCTATTTACCTATTAAAATGTACAAAACTTAAAAACTGACCATACCAAGTTTTGGTGAGGATGTGAATGAAATAGAACGCTCAGGCATTGCTGCTGGGAACGTAAGATGATACAACCACTTAAGAAAACCATTTGGCAGGTTTGGTTTTTTTAAAGTTAAATATACATCTATCAAATGACTCATCTATTCTATTCCCAGATGTTTGACCAAGAGATACAGAATCATATATCCATACAAAGACTTATACACATATATTCATAGAAGCTTTATTTGTGATAGCCAAAAACTAGAAAAAATTCAAATGCCCATCAACAGATGAACAGATAATCGATATTAAATCAGGATTTAAAAAAAGAGTGAGCTGAGACAAAGATTCAAAATAAGAAGAGTACATTCTGTATGATTCAAGTAATATAAAATTCTAGAAAATGCAAACTCACTGTAGAAAGCAAATTGGTGACTGTCTGGGCACATGAGGGGGCAGGGTGATAGGAACAAGGGCAACTTTTGTTGGAGATCTAAATGTTCATTATTCATATTGTATTGATAGTTTCACAGGTATAGGCATTTGTTAAAACATATCAAAGTTCCATATATGGCATGTCCATTGTATCACAATAAAGTGTTTAAAAATAAAAAGATACCCACAGTAGGCACAACATAGTGAAACTACAAAGCCCTGCCAGATGAAATAGAAAGAAAATCTTAAAATCATCCAGGGAAAAAAGATTGTAGTTAAAAGAGCCATAGTTGGGGTTAGTAGTTGATTTTGAAATATCAACATTGAAAGGAAGAAGATAGAGGAGTATTATCTTCTACTGGCTGGCAGGGGTGGGGGAGAACTAGGTAGAATTCTATAACCAGCTTTTTTTTTTTTTTTTTTTTTGCTGAGGAAGATTAGCCCTGAGCTAACATCTGGGCCAATCCTCCTCCACTTGATATGTGAGTCACTGCCACAGCATGGCTGACAAGTGGTGTAGGTCCACGCCCAGGATCCAAACCCAGGAACCTGGGCTGCCAAAGTGGAGTGTGTCAAACTTAGCCATTATGTCACAGGGCCAGCCCCACCAGCATTTTTTTTAAAACAAGGAAATTAACAAATGGAAAGAGCAGAAGGAACTTTTGGAAGTAGGAAAGTGCTCTCACATAGGAAGTTTCATATATAGGACAGAAAGAAGACTAATAAAGTTGGAGATATAAAATAAATCTAAATGTATGTTGAGTACCTTAAACAATGGAATAATAATGTATCACAGGGATTAAATGAATAGAATTAAAATCCATTATACAAATTTCAGAAGAGATAAATGACATCACAATGTTCTAAAGCCCAGGGTGAGAGTGAAAATATAAAAAGTGGGTGAAAAGTTCTAATAGGGAAAATTGGAAAATAATCCAAGTATTTATCATTAAAAGAATGGATCAGAAAATCTCAGTAAATCCAAAACTGCATAGCAATTAAAATAAATAAAGTAGAGGGGCCGGCCCAGTGGTGTAGTTGTTACGTTCATGCATTCTGCTTTGGCAGCCTACGGTTTGCAGGTTTGGATCCTGGGCATGAACCTATGCACCACTTCTCAAGCCATGCTGTGGCAGCGTCCCACATATAAAGTAGAGGAAGACGGGCACGGATGTTAGCCCAGGGCCAATCTTCCTCAGCAAAAAAAGGAGGATTGGCAATGATATTAGCTCAGGGCTGATCTTCCTCACAAAATAAATAAATAAATAACATAGATCATATAGGCTGGCATATATAACTGAAGTAAATAAAGTCAGACAAGAAAAGAAAGTTACAAAGACTATATACTGTTATATGGGTCATATATAAGTGGTATTTCACATAAGACTATATAGGCTCCATTGAAAAGGATGACAAGCTTAAGAAATATAATTCAGCAAGGGGAATCGAATGACGGAGAAAATGGTTTTTGCTATCTATTCAATATTTCAGTTTTTGTAAACGAAAGACTGAGATAAATTTGGCTAAAAATTAATATAGTGGATGTCTATCATATTCTCTACTTTTAAACTTGAACTATAACACTTTAAAAAATTTAAATGAAATAATAGTTTTACCATTGATAGTGTTAGATTATTACTATTTTTAGAATTGAAAGATTTAATTGAGGTAATTGATTTTGGAGAAAAAAATGATTATTTTGGTGATGGGCATGTTGAAGTATATTGCAACGAAGATACAACAATTAAAATGTAACAATAGCCTTCAAACAATCGATAAAGACAATGTTTTAGGAATTAGTAATTATACCTTAACTACTAAAGCCATGAAGAAAAACAAGCTCTAGGATATTTAAGTTTGTAGAGAAAGCTTGGGAGCAAGAGCGAAGGTCACAGAAAGAGTTTTAAAAAAATATTTAGACAATCATGATAGCATTGAGCAGTATTCTTAAAGCATTTGATACAGAACACCACTTCTAAGAGTTTTAACAGCAGGTTACAGAGTCAAAGTAATGTAAAGAATGCAGATGCTGAATTTTTTCTCTTGGAAGTTGGCACGGTGCATTACTAATATGAAAGATTCTGAGAAACCACAAGAGAAAGAACTGTTCAATTTTTTGCGTCCCAGCCCACACTAATTTGATCACCAGAGATTTTTTTTTTTAACCAAGCTTTTCATAAAACACTGTAGTTACCTTGGAAAACTCATTTGTAAGATGAACATTTCAAGAGAGTGTCAAATTATGCAGATGTCAAAATGATTATGGATTAAGGGAAACCATCAGATATGGCGATTGGGAATTCACTGGTGTTTTATAAAACAGAAGCTTTAGAAAGTGGGATTGGAAGATACTGCGGGGTTATAAAGGAGAAAGTAGGATATAGTAACAGTAGGTGTGGAAAACTCAGTTAAAAGGAGAAGCAAAGTTTATAACATGAAGGAGAGAAGGGGGAAAGTGCACTAGACAGTTTTGTCAATCTTGATTTAACATCTGTAATTTCAACTATGCTATAGCTATGGATCTAAAATGGGATATATTCTTAAGCACAAATTTAAATTTCATAGTCACCATACCTTGAGGAAGATGAAATGAAAGAAAAGAAAAAGTGTCCTTACAGCACTGTCTCTCAAAATGTGATTTTGGGACCACCAGCTTTGAAATTACCCAAGGCATGGGGACAAGTAAACTGCCTTGTAGAGAAGTACCCCGGGCGAGAAAAACTTCCTTCTGGTTCATCACATTCATTTGTCTCAGTCTGGATCTGTCCTCAGATGCCTGCTTAACCTTTGTACCTCTAAACATTTGGAGCAACCAATTCCTTAAATCATTAAAACTCTTTAGCCTTTTATCTTCCTGGACTTGAGGTTCATCAGAGCTATCATGATAACTTGTTCTTTTCCTGATTCATTGACTATGATAAGAAAAACTTAGTGTCCCTTACAGTGAGTTTTTTCAGAGAAGCTAGGTAATTAATGTAATGTGGAATTGTCACTATTAAACACACTTTAACTAGGATACTGGTTTTTTATATAGAATTACATATTCCTTAAAGATGGGTATCAGCTGGGAATTACTACATTGCACTCAGAGGCCACAGAGAAAACGTAGATGAAGTCACTCTTCCGGTGACACGCTTGGTCATGTTGCTTTTTAAGGTAACCAGCTCTGGCCACGCACTGGAGAAGTTCTGGGGAAGAGAGGCAAGTTATCTACGTGTATAGAAATGTCTCTCTGCCCCTGCCCTTTAATGGTGCTTCAGAAAATCAGTCCGCTCAAGTAAGGTCTGAATCAGGTTGCATTATATGCTTCTTTAACTTGACGATGGTTTTCATTCTTCATAGAAAAGTTTCCCTTTCTGTTCAGAAACTTTTATTTAAGTTAGAATATAGTTTTTATTCTGTTGATTTCTTCCTATGTAATTTAATCAGTTGTGCTGCTTGCATTTTAATCACTTTAAGATTTTCTGATAGTAATCATGTGATCTTAATTTTGAATATACATGGGAAATGTGTGATTGTTCTAAAATACTGACTCCTGAATTATTGAAAATCAAGATGACGCTGTTTCCTTGTATCAATATCAAAATATATATTCGTTTCAAACTGTACTCAAAACATTATATCCTTACATATATGTCTGTATGTACATAAATATGGTCTTATTTGTGATTTATTACCAGCAAAAGAGAAGAAATAAGTGCAAGAGAATCAATAAATCAGTTTTATTTTTGTCAGTGTAGGAAGTAACTTTCTTTTGGTTTCTGCAAAAAGTGAATAAATATAGTTTAAAATGATTAACCCTGTGACCATATGACTTTACTGTGATATTTGAAGAAATTATTTCAGATAACCTTTCGAAATAAAATATTATATAAGGTTACATAGAAAGCAAAGCCTAAAAATATTTGGAGGAAGTGAAATTAGGAAAATTCATTAGCACTTTTTAAAATTATAATAAATCTATAATACCTTTTCACACAAATCCTTTGCCAACAAATCTTATTTCTAGTTCTATCCACTCTATTTTCTTGGGATTCATTTGCTATTATTGTTTTAATTTTAAGAAAATGTTGTTAAATATTATATAAATTGTAGACGGAGTTAAGAGAAACATGTAATGTTTCTGTACTTTTATTTAATTAGTCAGAAAATACATGTGGCCCATTTTAAGAGCAATGTTTGTTCCAAGTTAACATCTATCAATGAGGAAAATAACTAAATATAGCTTTTCCCATCACTCTCTATAACAGATCTGCAAATGACGGACAAATGCACCCAGAGGTTTTATGTGGACTGGGAGTGTCTCTCTGTTCCATGTTAGTTTTATTATTTTATTCTTTGTTAAAAGGTAAAGCAATAGCTGGTAATTTTCCAATGCTATCTTTTAATAGTCAAACACATTTTCAATAACTGAAAGTTTAATTCATTTAATGAAATTGAGAATATTTATCCTTAATTCCTGGACAAATGAGGTTTTTCAACACTGACGACAACGCTGTAGATTGGATGAAATATTAAAATTGGTCCTATGGTGCAGGCTAATTTTCCCTTGCACTTGGGGTACCAAATCCCTTGCACTTGCTTAAACACTTACAACACCTATTGTCTTAGTTTGGACTGCTATAATAGAATGCATCTTGGGTGAGGCCGTGGCTTGCAGATAGCGGTTTCCTTTTGTGTCTTCACATGGCAGAGAGAGGGAGAGCAAGCTCTCTGTTGTCTGTTTATAAGGGCACTAATCCCGTGCTGAGGACCCCACCCCCATGACCTCATCTAAACCTAGTATCTCCCAAAGACCTCGCTTTCTAATACCATCACATAGGGAAGTTAGGGCTTCAACATATGAATTTGGGAGGAATGTAAACATTCAGTCTGTAACACCTTATAAATATTATTTATAAAATAACCACAATATTTTCACTCTCTTCTGCTACTCTTCTTCTGATGTTGTGTTCAAATTTACTCCCTTCATTGAACATGCAATTATTCTGCATCTTCAACTTCATTCCATATTACATAAGAAAAAACCGGAGAGAAGAATGAGTATATTTTCAGTTCCCAGAAAGATTATACAATTAATCTTTAATTTTAAAATAAATTTTATTCTGTTCTTTCTCTCTTTTTTTTTTTTTGTGAGGAGGACCAGCCCTGAGCTAACATCTGTGCTAATCCTCCTCTTTTTGCTGAGGAAGACCAGCTCTGAGCTAACATCTATTGCCAATCCTCCTCCTTTATTTTCCCCAAAGCCCCAGTAGATAGTTGTATGTCATAGTTGCACATTCTTCTAGTTGCTGTATGTGGGACGCGGCCTCAGCATGGCCGGAGAAGCAGTGGGTCAGTGCACGCCCGGGATCCAAACCCGGGCTGCCAGCAGCGGAGCGCGCGCACTCAACCGCCAAGCCATAGGGCTGGCCCTGTCTCTCATTTTTATGATTTTTCTGCCATTTAAATTCTTAGGAAATTTGAGAGTCAGAGGAATACAAATTCTAAAAATACACAATTTTATTGTGTAAACAGGATTAACAACTGATAACCACAAGTCTTTTTTAATAAAAAAGTAAAATGAATATAAAATATTATGATATATATAATTGTATAGCTTTAATTAATATTTCTTTCCCATTATTATTCTTCATAGTATTTTTAGAGTTTATTCTTTAGAGATATGGCCTCATAACTGTATGGCTTTCAGTATCTCCTGGTCATCAGTGTAGAACAAAGTATTCATGTTTCAGTCCTTCAATAATGAGATGTCAGCCTGTAATCCTTGCTGCTGAAGGGATTGTCAGAAATGATTGAATCCTGGTGATATGACTTCAATGTCATTTAAAGCTTGCCCTCAGAAGAGAGTACACACTATCTCAGAAGCTCCTCTTAGCTTTTTGTTGTTGTTGCACAATATCATGCATGCACATCATGTATCTGCATAATTCAAAGTAAAAAATGCATGTAAGTTATGCATATGCATAATTCAAACTGAAAATTAACTCAGCAATCATCATATACACATAGAACATTTATTAAGCACTATTTATTTTGAACAATTATTATAAAGATATAGAGATATTATCTTAATTTTTATTTATTAAAGTCAAGAATGAATTGTTGGGGCTGCTAATTTTCAGTTGCTCTATGGCAGATGTGTTTGCCTGATAGGATTTTTGTTTGCTTAGTTGCTTAAATGTCATGCCTTTGATGATGTTAAAACAAATAAAAATATCCACCTAATGGTTTTATATCCATGAGAGTTTCCTTTGCCATTGTAAGTTTGCAAAGCGGAGAGGTTTTGTATGAGTCAATGTTCCATCAGAGAAGCAGAACCAGCAGAATATATCTATGAAGAGACTTATTGCAAGGAATTGGTTTACAAAATCGTGTTGGCTGGCTGAGCAAGTTGAACTTTATAGGACAGGCCGTCAGGAAGGGCAGCCTGGAGCTGCCAGGCAAGAGTTACAGCTGAAGACTATAGCCAAATTCTTTTTTAGAGAAATCTCAATTCTTGCTCATAAAGCTTTTAACTTGACTGAATCAAGCCCACTCAGATTATTTAGGATCATCTCCTTTACTTAAAGTCAACTCAGTATGACTTTAATCATAGCTACAAAATATCTTCACAGCAACACCTAGAATAGTGTTGGATTGAATAATTTGGGGACTATAGTCTAATAAGTTGACACAGAAAATTCACGATTACAGGTTATTTCCTGTTTTTATAGGATTAACATTCACTTGATACACGAATGACGAAGCTGTAAGCACTTAACTCTCTTAATTCATATCACTGGCGATACCATAAGATCCTAAAAGTTTACTTTTTTTATGTATTCAGGGTCTATATTATGGTCAGATATATTTTGGTACTACTTATAAATTTCAAGATCTTAGGGCTGCTAGATGCTTAAAGTTTTAACCTATCTTATACATCATATTTTTGCCAGGATCTACCTATGATGGTACAAAAAAACTTAACTGTGCTTATGACCATATAATAAAAACAAATTCAAATCTACTTATATCATGGACAATACTCCAAATTTAACTCATTCTTTCTGTATTAGTCATGTACAAAGATTAAACATATAAATAATAAATAAAGATGGGTAAGTGCATATAAAAACAATTTTATGGCCTAAATAGATATGACACAGTATAAATGTACAAAATTAATCTTTCACTTAAAATCTTCATGATTTATCAGGTTAGTGGACAACCACTAAGATATAGGACTTTCGGCTTGGGAACTTCAGGACAAAAGGTAGGAAACCTGACACCAGGTACCTTATGCTTCAACTTTTTCTGTTTATTTTCCTTAAAAATATATTTTTATTTTACAAATCTCCTAATATATTTCTAAATCCCTCTATTCCTTTTCTTTGTATTCTGTATTCTTTTTCTATTGTGGCATAAATTATTACAAATTTTGCCACGTAAAGTAATCTAACCATTGGAGTGATAGCCTGTCATAGTCCTTCCCACACTCAAGGGGAGGAGATTATACAAGGGTATGAATCATCTTAGAAATCTGCCTCCGGCATATCCTAAAATAAAATTTCCCCAAAATATATTGAAAATAATAGACTGACAAAGTAATACAGATAAATTTGTTTTATAGCTTACTTGTTTTAGGTCTTTTTGTTTGTGAGTGGTTTAAATAAGAATCAGAAAGGCCAAAATGTAAAAGATGTAATCAACTATTAATAATCCTATTTTATTTTCCATTTCTTCAACTCTGAGTGAATATACAGGCTTCCAGAGGAGACTAAAAAACAATCATTAAGGGCTGACCTCGTGGCGTCGTCGTGAAGTTCATGCACTCCACTTTGGCAGCGTGGGATTCGCCGGTTCGGATCCTAGGCACAGATCTACTCACAGCTCATCAAGACATACTGAGGTGGCGTCCCACATAGAGCAACTAGAAGGATGTACAACTATGACATACAACTATCTACTGGGGCTTTGGGGAGAAATAAAAAGGAAAAAAGGGGAAGATTGGAACAGATGTTGGCTCGGGGCCAATCTTCCTCAAAAAAATAAAAAGAAATCAAGCAGAAGCAGTTTCATTGCAAGAGAAATATTACCTCTATTAAAAAATACATAAATATAAATATTTTACACATACACACACGAGTGTGAAAAATATATATGTGTCTAAAATATACATAAATAAAATATGTGTGTATATATATATAAAACATGTGCATGTATATTTAAATACATATATTCAATTAAGAAATAAAACATTATATTACTGAGAGTTGTCCTCCAATGACAATTGAATAGATGAGAGGATATGATTTTAAAGTAGATTTTAAAATTTGTAAGTGATCTATCATTTTTGAATAATTATATAGAGGTAAATTAGGAATATTATAATTCTTTATTACACTCCAAATTTAACCTTTAAAAATAAATCATAGATACTCCTTTGTAGATTTGAAGTCCTTTGAGGAGGGGTTATGCTTCATTTATACACTGTACCATTTTATTGTTGCCATTCAATAATTATGTATTGTTGAAATTTTTAATGTATTTATGCTTTCTTTATGGTTCTAAGATGCAGCATATTGTCACGTGGAATAAATATATTTTAGTTAATGGATGGGTCAAGTTGCACTTCATGTATACCCATCCCCTCTGAAGCGCTCAGTTCACTTTGCACAGTGTGCGATATTAGCTGCTTTGATACACTTGATGTTGACCTGAGTCAAAAAAAGCTCATTCCACAAAATACTTATAATAATGCAAAGGAGGTATATGCGCTAGTAGAAACAAGCAATATATATTATGAAATATTTCGATAGGAAATCAGATTCTGTCACTGTTGAATCTATGAACTCACATTTTAATGAGAGAGGGATTTAAAATAGTTGTAGAATACTGAGTGACACATTAACAGCAAACATAATGATTATTAATGATTTGTTTTTTTGACTGTATACAAAATTAAGATCACACTTGAGTAATTCACTGTAAAAAATTGGTGGAAAATTAACCTTTAATTAAAAAAAACTATAGTTTTTTTAAAAAATGAAATTATCTAGCAATGCTGAAAAGCAGATCATTTGCTTATAATGAAATAATTACTGTTTCAAAATATTTGGCTATATTAAAAATAATTTGGTAGCTATGATCATTTTTAAGATAAGAAGTACAAAGATATAAAAGTAGCAAAATAAACATTACCATACATAAGTAAGAATTAGCAAAATAGAATATTGGCAACAATATAATTAGATCTTAAAAACGTAAAGGTGAAATTTTTATAATGGTATTAATGGGTTGTCATTACTCATTAGCCTGGGTTTAGCCAAGAGTTGAATATCACATAATAAAAACTGTGCCTTGCAAAATAATATGACATTGAAACACTGGATAAGCCTGAAAAGTAAACCTTTGGGAAATGATCTAATGGAAATAATTATAAAATATGTAATAGGATAAAAGTTCAACCATGTAAATATTGATGGCAATTATCTAGGAATTAAATGCACGGTTAAGACTGTAAGTGCCACATGAGAATTAAATACGTCAAAAGAAATAGTGTTTGGAAATACAATGGGAGACCATTCCACAAATTGGTGCATTATCATAAATGAATCATTATATAAGCGTTTTGATTTGCTAGTCTAAGAGTAGTTTATGCAGTTCACTGGAATAAGAAATGATGCTATTCTCTATGGGGAATTCATAAAACAAATATAAAATTATAAAGCAGAAGCTTCTAGAAGTATAGCTTCTAGAGCTAAGGTTTAATTTAGAAACATAAATATAAAATTGAAAAAAATTTAGAACAATCTTCTATATTATATTATAAGGACAACTACATAATGCTACTTACTGTGAAAATCTGAAATTAGTATGCTCTGCAAAGGAGCGATATCATTACATTTTAAATGTGTAGTTTCAACCAAAAGCACATCTCAATTTTAAAACCATGTTATTTTAAAGTTGTGCGAAGTAACAAAATGTAACAGAATCATCAGCAGATTTGTTTTCATTTTCATTAAAGTAAAAACAGTCGCATTGTTCACGTGATTATAATTACCATAAAGATATAAATGTAGCATATATCTCATTGAATCAGTTGATTTTATTCATAATGTTTATTTTTATTAATAGAGAGTCATCATTGAAAAAATATGGAAGAAAGTATTTGAGGGCAGCATAAGTTCACAACATTTTAGGGAAATAATACTCTAAATGATGTAAAATATTCTCCTTGTCCTGAAAATATGCCTTATTCTGAATTTAATACCGTATTAATATTTTTCTTCAAAAACATGCATATGTTTTTAAATAAGTGTTTTTGTTAATGTCAATATAAATGAACAATAAATACTTTTCAAAAGATGGTAGAAACAAAAAAAAAGGGAAAACATTAAGAATACATAGTAATTCAGAGTAGTCATGGGGGAAAACCACACCTTTGAAAATGCAATATAAATGGAGCAAACGGTAAGGGGAAAGAGAGAAAATATTTGAGAGATCTATTCAAGCTCAGTTTTTCTTCCTATGTAATTTTCATCAACTGATTTTCTTCCAATTTTATATAGCTTGCAAACTCTGTATTAAAGACTAAAACACAACTAAACATCACTGACAACAACAAAAGTAGCAGGGATGGTTACGCTAATATAGTGCTGCGGAGGAAAATGCATTTGACATTTTAAAATGCGATAAAAAGCAAAATTCATCTCTAATCCTCACTGAATTTAGGCTTATTTGAGCTTAACAAAAACTTGGCATACTTTAGCAAAAAAAAAGGAATTAGTACTAGGTTCATATAACTGGTAAAATGAAAATTAAAGTAAAACAAGAAATGAAGACATAAATACCATTCTTTGTAACGCACTAGTGATTATTTCCTTAATTGCATAAATAACTTTAAGCTGAATCCAGTACAAGATGCTTTCTGGCACAGTGTCAATTTTCAGTTTGCTTTCAAGTCTTAATTAGATACATACTTTTCTATGCAATTTCTCTTTGAACAATTGAGACATTTCTAGGCTCTAACATGCTTGTTAGAGTGCAATTAAATCTACTGTTTATCTTTTGTTTTGTTTGCAACAATGCTTTTATGTCAGGTGATATCGAATGCCAGTATGTGATCACCAATGTTTTTCATTTTGCAGTTATTAAAGATTTTTTATTTATTCATTTTTTTCCCCCCAAAGCCCCAGCAGATAGTTGTATGTCATAGGTTCACGTCCTTCCAGTTGCTGTACGTGGGACTCGGCCCCGCGCTGGACGGAGAAGTGGTGCCTTGGGGCGCGCCCGGGATCCGAACCCAGGCCGCCAGCATCAGAGCGCACGCACTTAACCGCCAAGCCACAGAGCCGGCCCTGCAGTTATTGAATAAGAAAATTGGGGGGAAATTTACTTCCATATACATGATTTGTTTTATTTTATTGTAAGTTTTTGCTATATAAGGAGGATTTTTTTTTTTTTAATTTCTTTCCACTCAGTAGCTCAAAATACTAGTTGGAGGAACTACGGATTGTATTCAGAGGAGAAAGATGTGTGAGATACTGAAATGATGGGGTGGAAGATGATGATGATGACGATGATGATGATGATGATGATGATGATGATGATGATGATGATGATAGCTAACCTTTACTGGCATCTATCTATATGCCAGGAACTGAGTGAAACAATTTACAGTAGTCCCCCCTTATCCGGAGTTTCACCTTCCAGGGTTTCAGTTACTCACAGTCCAAAAATATTAAATGAAAAATTCCAGAAATAAACAATTAGTAAGTTTTAAATTAAGCGCCATTCTGAGTAGTGTGATGAAATCTGCATTCCCACTCCATCTTGCCAGGGACCTGACTCCTCCCTTTGTCCATCAGATCCATGCTGCATCCTCTACCCGCACAGTTGTCACTTAGTAGCCATCTTGGTTATCAGATCGACTCCTAGCGTGGCAGTGCTTGTGTTCAAGTCACTCTTATTTTACCTAATAATGACCCCAAAAGTAGTGCTGGCAATTCAGATATGCCCAACAGAAGTAGTAAAGTGCTTCCTTTAAGTGAAAAGGTGAAAGTTCTTGACTTAATAAGGAAAGAAAAAAAATTCTATGCTGAAATTGCTAAGATCTACTGTAACTTTTATTACAGTACATTGTTATTATTATTCTATTTTATTACTAGTTACTGTTATTAATCTCTTACTGTGCCTAATGTATAAATTAAACTTGATTATAGGTATGTATGCATAGGAAAATCACAGTATATACAGGGGTTGGCATCCACTGGGGGTCTTGGACCACATCCCCTGCGGATAAAAGGGGGACTACTATACATAAAATTACCTAGTTGAATCCTCACAACAATCCTGTGAAGTACACACAATTGTTTTCAACTTTCAGATGCACTCCAAGGATTAGCGAGGAAAATAGGACCAAGTTCATACAGTGAGTAAATAATAAAAGCAATAATCAATTGTACCTAATCAATACAACATTCACACAAGTAATTATGTAATTGCAATTACAATGTCTGATGCACAATGAATAAAATGCACCAATATAATAACATGCAGATAAGAGAAGAACCCACAAGAAAGGGATGTTAGGCTGATGTCCAAAGAACAAACAGTAGTCCCTGGTCACTAGACTATTTTATAGCACTATCTTGAGCACTATTTTAACGTCTTTCAGAAAATTAGGAGCATAAAAATATGGGGAAAATATTTTGATATGCTGCATTTCGTATCTTGAAGATGAAATAATTTAACAGGGTATACCATGTGAAAGGAAATTGATAGGAGAAGAACATAAGAAAATATTCTACATTATATTGAAGAGTCTGGAGTAAGATGGTGTATAGTATATTTGGGGCATTATTTAAAAAGCCGATATTACTAGAACGTAAAAATCATGGGCAATAGTATAGCAAAATGAGATTAGAGGAGCAGGAACCAGACTATGCAGAGCCTGGTATTACATGTTAACATTTTAATCCTTGCTCTTTTTTCTGGAAGAATGTCAAGCTGCCAAAGGGTTTTAAGCAAGTGGGGTATGACATAATCACAGATGTGTTTTGAGGAAGATTACTGTGGTTGCAACGTATGTGGGAAATTAGATAAGGAAACTGAGTGCCCAAGTAAGAGGGAATAAAAGGTTGGACTAGACTGGAGGTATCGAAGTGGAGAGAAGTTCACCATAAAATTGACAGGTGTAGCAAATGCTTCCGGTGCCCTGCCTGAATCCGTTCAGTCTACCTTGGAGGTCACCTGTACCAAAGATGCTGAGGGCTCCATGTCCCTATGATTCAGGATGTTCTCTTGCCGTTCATTGGAGTATGCTCTGTCCCTTTGTGAAGCAGATAGGAAGAGCTGGAGGGTTGATGTTCCGGGAGCAATCCTCACCCAATGACAGATGAAAGGAAGCTGGTGGATAAATACCCAGATTCTTCCTCCCTCGGAGAGGAGAGGGAATTTGGTGGTGTGCATTGTGCAGTCCCTCAGAGGTTCCCCAGAGGGACTGAGCCCCAGCAATAATCTCCCCGGTAATACATCTATCAGGAGCTTTTCTCCCTTCTCTGTGTCACCTCTCCCTCCCTCCCTCAGCTTCCTAGGATCTCTTCCCAAATAAAATACCCTCACTTCCAATTCCTGGCTTTAGGAACACCTTTGCTTAGAAACAGAGCAAAGACTACAGGACTCGGTGATTTACTGACTATGGCAGAGTAGGATAAAAGGAAAAGTTGGTGATGACACCAGTTTTCTGCCCATTAGAGCAGGACGAATGTTGAAGCCATTTCCTAAATAGAGATCATCAGAGAAGGACTGAGTTTTTGGAGGGAGCCCAGGAGATCCATGTTTTAACCTTTTGTGCTTGATTTCCTGTAGAAACATCCAATAGCAACATCGAGGAGGCAAATTTTTTGCAGAAATATGGCTCAGAGCTATATGAATTTGAAAATCATTGGTATATATGTGGTGATAGGCTTGTGGATGAAATTGCCTGGGCAGAGAGCACATAGTAACATGAGGATCTCGAAAGCAGCCACAGGAAGCCTCACATCTAAGAGCCAGTTGGAAGAGAATGAACTTACAGAGAAGATAGAGAAGAAGCAGAGTAAGTGACACATGAAGAAAATGAGGAGACTGTGATGACGCAGAAACAAGAAAGGAGTACCTCTTCCCATGTTGTGAATCTTCCTGTATATATAGAGTTTGGTGGCCGTGTAAAGGATTGTGCACTGGGGCAATTGTCTGATTTCAGCTTTCTCCCAAATTTAGAGTTTGCTAGTTTACTACTGTTTTTAACAGTTCCGTGTAAAGCAAGTACATCACTACCACATTCCTGTATTTTATTCATCCTAATGCATAGTCCAACAGTGCTTTTAGTCTCCATCTATGAAGAGGCAGGACCCTATTTTAAAATACAATGTCCTTCTATTTCTATAAAAGAAATAATTACAGAGCAATCACCAGCAGGAATGCTTGAGTTCTTTTTGGTGAAGAATTACAGAAGAACTACAAAACTAAAAACTTTTACTGTTAATGTTTCAGTAATCGAATTTCCATTTGCTTCTCCAAAGGGACGCTTCGTAGGGGAAGGGCTAATGACACTGACCTCCAACACCTGCAGTTATGTTCATTTACTCTGCATCACTTGACCAGTAAAGAGTGTGACTAATAATACTATGCATACCTAAGCTTATTAGCTTATTGGTCCATCACTGCTATTTGGGGCACATAAATGTTTTATTACTAATATCTGTTAAATATTAAGAAATTTTATTCAGAGTCAGTGATAAGATCTGAGAAACGGTTGTATCATATGTGAATACTCAGAACTCAGACGATGATCTCATGACTGGAAATCATCCAGGATATTGGATCAGATAACTAAAAGAAAAAGGCATACTTTTTACAAGCCGTCTGGTATATTATATTGCATTATACTGCAATATATTGGAAAGTATGGCTTGAATTTTCCTTTGATCTGAAACTACTTTGGAATTACTCTTTATTATTCAAACTTCCATCAATTGCCATCCTCAGGGAATTTATTAACCCTACATTCTGATTCTAAGTCTTTCTTAACAGTTCTTAAGCTGATGTTTCAAGTCTATCAACATTTTTTAAATGGAACCAATCGATGTGCAAAATCTGTGGGAAATTTCACAGTCATTTTCCTTCTAGTTCTCAATGTATAAAGGCCCTTCCAGTCAGGTTTGTGTCTTTGCGATCTCATGAATGCGCATTTGTATTTTTTGATGAACATATTTAGATCCTTTCCTCCAATTGAAAATTCTTTGATTACTCCTTTTGTTTGTCCAAATCATAACCAATTTTCAAGGATGGGCTAATTTTCAAGTCTTCCACGGCCTCTTCAACTAGTGGAGCCAACAGTTTTAATGATAGTCATATGTTGAGTTGACTGCTATATAATATATATGTTTATTTTGCTGTTTCTTCTGTATTTTTTAACTCTTCAACAAGATTACAAACTCCTTGAGAACAGATGTTTCCTATATATTCACACCAGTTTACCACACTGATGGGTTAATCATCAGTCGGGTTAGATTGAATTTAATTTGCTGTGCTCATTCTCTTTGAGATTTAAGTCCAGATACTTAAGTTCTCTACGTCTACATTTACTCATGTCTGAAATAGAGATGGTAATAATACCTACCAACAAAGGAATTTGTGAAGAAGAACTTAGGTAATTGACACAATAAAATTAGTAAAGTGCAAATACATCTATTTTCTCAATAAATGTCATTGGTAATTATGAGATGCAGACAAGTACAATAAACTGATCCTCTTGCTTATTGTAAAATTCAAAAATCATATTGTTCAACATAAATTTGTAATTTTAGGAAAGAAACATTTTAATATTCTTTCCATAGCATACTTCTACATAAGAAATATATATTTAAAAGATTTCATGTTCAGAATTCTCATACCACTATTGTTATGCTGTACTAACCAGGAAAGTCACCCGTGGCTTTGTAAATAAAGGACATTCAGTAAATATGCCCATGGTTATGAGAATATGTATTTTTTCATAATAAAAAATTACCTATTACAATTAACACCAAACGTTTGATAAATGTAGAAGAGAATCTAATTATGTAAATGAGTGATAGAATATTTCTACAGTACACATATATATACTTTAATTTATTAAGTTATTTTGAAAGCTTCAGGAAAGTGATAAATGCTAGTAATTAAAGGAATAAAGCTTGATTAATAAAGAAATAGGATCTATAAAGAAAAACAGCATCATTCTCTTATATATTATCTCCAATTAATTTCACAGAAGCTTAAAGATCTGTCATTATCATACTTCACAAAACATTGAAATAAATATATTCAACAGCATTCACATGTTACACTAGAAAGGCATCTAACTGAATTTTAATTTTATGGTATTAGAAGGAGTTTGATTAATATTTCCGATCAAAGTTGAGCCAATTTATAGCTAAATTAGCTTGTTCTCCGAATGATTCCTAAGGGTTACACATTTGCTTGACTTAAAGATGAATATTCTAAAATGAGGTAAGAGTATTCATTTCTACAATGCTATTTAGCACCAGAAGATTTAGTATAAATAAACTATTCAGTTCTGGCTAACATGTTTTTATTTAAGTATCACAAAATAAATCATGGTGCATAATTATGGTAGCAGAATAGGCACAATTATTTTGTTTATACTTGTTTGTTTCATTTTTGTTTTTGCTTAATTACTTAGTTTGCTTTTGATTTTTGTCTAAATGTAAATACTAAGTAAAAGAGGGTATATTGGAATGTGAGAGACAGGACAGTGTGGTTTAGCTGTCTGTGTGCAATTGCATAGTGGTTACTAACCAGACTGTTTTGGATCACTCATTTTCCTTGATCTGTAGTTAATAAGCCCAAGATTAAATACCTCCTCGTACATGGTAGAATTATGTCTCTATACTAACTTTCCTAATTTTAAGAACACTGTTCTTTCCACAAACATAATAAAGACAATTAATATGCTTACATAGGTCCATACTAGGAATACAGATTGTGAGTTATTTATTAAAATAAGGTTATATTGCATAGAGCTCAATTTCCTGGGACTGTCACCAACTAGGTGTCTGGAGAAACTCGAGGGTGGGTTTGGAAGAAATTAACTGTTTGTCCAAGTTGTTTTTTTTCCTTTTGTATGTTAAGGAGATGTAACCACCAGCCATCCTGAAACTGACCAAGCCTTGCCACAAGAGCAACACCCATGACCTTTGCCTTATTTTTAATGCAACGATCTCTTCAGGAGGAGCTTAGGCCTCATTATGTGGAAGCATTTTCTCCAATTGAGCCTGTGCAAGCAAATACCTGCTTCTCTCTTTTGAATATTCATTTCCCAACCAAAAAAAAATTCCTGCTTCCCTTTGTTTGGGGAAGCCATGACTTTGGAAATGATTCCTCATGGCCTCCTATTTGCTGCAAATACACTTCACTTTGTGATACAACTTCCACTGGTGTACAGTCTTATTTAACCCACCAGGAGGCAAGCCCACTTGGCTCAGTAACAATACTACCAATATTCTTACCAAAGTTCTTCTGTTACGTGAGTATGATTATTAGTACTGGGTGGTGGTGAAGTTTGCACAACAAAATGAACGTACTCAATGCCACTGAACAGTACACTTAAAAATGGTTAAGATGATAAATTTTATGTTATGTATATTTTATTACAATAAAAAATATTACTACAGGCCAGCCCTGATGGCCTAGTGGTTAAAGTCAGGTGCTCTCACTACTTTGGCAGCCCGAGTTCATTTCCTGGGTGCAGAACCACACACCAGTCTGTCAGTTGCCATGCTGTGGCAGCAGCTCATATAGATGAACCAGAAAGACTTAAAACTAGGATATACAACCAAGCACTGGGGCTTTGGGAAGGAAAAAGAAGATTGGCAACAGATGTTAATTCAGGGTGAATCTTTCCCTGAAAAAAAAATTACTACTATATCTAATGATTTCATATTCTATGCCTGGTGCCTTTCATTAAATCATTTGCAAATGTTAAATATTCTGCATATTTAAAATTAGATATTATTTGTTACATTGTGTTATGACATGTGCAAAGTTCAATGGAAAACTAAGAAAACTTGTTAAATCTACTAATCCGTATATTTCAGATAAAAGCAAATATTGGAGGGGCTTAATGTTAGATGTATGC
Source organism: Ceratotherium simum simum (assembly GCF_057802395.1). NCBI lineage: Eukaryota > Metazoa > Chordata > Mammalia > Perissodactyla > Rhinocerotidae > Ceratotherium > Ceratotherium simum. Next base: position 10,734,967 of record NC_141927.1, on the reverse strand, counting down.
ATTTGATTTTCTGTAGTTTTGGACATCTTTTTTTATATAATTTCTGTGTTTTTCCCATCCTATTTGGCCGTAATCTTAGCTCTTTTAAATGCTAAAGTAGAAAAAATCAAAGTAATTGATAATATAAAAGCATGATGTTGACATCTTTATAAGATCACTGTTCAAGATCTCCAATTAATAGGCATATTCCAATATAGACTGTTATCCTGTTCATATAGACAGCATTTGGCTGTTTTCCATTATTCAAAGGTATTTCCTTTGGAAAAATTATTCTTCATGAAAGTGATATCTCACCATGAACTAGGAAATCTCATTTCGGGGATGTCTATATAATGGGTTAACAATTAACAGACCAAATTAGGAGAAATTCCTGATATTTTTTTATTGGCATCCTGTTTAGCTAATAGGATGAACACACTCAGATCATATAAGGATCAGATAAGCAATCACTCATACCACCCCCAAGCCCTGAAAGAATCTTAGATGATAAAACCTTTCAACTTGACAACAAGGCAATTAGTGTTTTCTGTCATTATGTATAATAAAGTAGCATTTCTCTCTCTTTTTTTTTTTACTCTCTCTCAACACATCTCTTTCTATCTTTTATTTCTTCTTAGATGCAGCTCAATTTATTTCATGTTAAACTATTTATTTTATATAGTGTAAAATTATTTGGGAACTCTTCTAATATATATACCACTGAGAGAGTATGAAATAGCAGAATGCCTGGAAACACAATATTTGATGCACTGAGAAATCAGAAGAGTTGATAAGATGTGCTAAGACTTAACTGTGCATAGGGTTAAATTTTTATCTCCTTGGGTTATACTCCATCACCATTCTAAAACACCAACCTCTAGTTAAACAGGGAAGTCAACTGTACTGAGACAGGGCCTGAGGAGGGGCAAGGAAAGAACTACATTCTTATATGTCACTCACTGTCAGGAGAATGAATAGCCAAGCCACAGACTGGGAGAAAATGTTTGCAAAGGACACATCTGATAAAGGACTCTTACCAAATATATACAAATAACTCTTAAAACTCAATCATAAGAAAACAAACAGGGCCGGCCCTGTGGCTTGGTGGTTAAGTGCGCGCGCTGCAATGCTGGTGGCCCGGGTTCGGATCCCGGGTGCGCATCGAGGCACCACTTCTCCCTCCATCCTGAGGCCGAGTCCCACATACAGCAACTAGAAGGATGTGCAGCTATGACATACAACTATCTACTGGGGCTTTGGGGAGAAAAAATAAAATAAATAAAATCTTTAAAAAAAAAAAAAAAAAAGAAAACAAACAATATCGTTAAAAAATGAGCAAAAGACATTAAGAGATGTCTCACCAAAGAAGATATACAGACAGCAAATAAGCATATGAGAAGATGCTCCACATCATATGTCATTAGGGAATTGCAAATTAAAACAATAATGAGATACCACCGCACACCTATCAGGATGGCCAAAATCCAGAACACTGACACCACCAATTGCTGGCAAAGATGTAGTCACAGGAAGTCTCATTCATTGCTGTTAAGAGTGCAAACTCTTATGTGTAGCCACATTGGAAGGCAGTTTGGCAGACAGTTTGTAAAAACACCGAACATATTCTTACAAACGTTCCCCTAATGTGCGCTTTGGTATTTACCCAAAGAAGTTGAAAACTTACGGTCACAAAAAACCTGCACATGGATGTTTATACCAGCTTTATTCATAATTGCCAAAACTTGGAAACAACCAAGATCTCCTCCAGTTGGTGAATGGATAAATAAACAGTGGTATTCCAGACAATGGAATATTATTTAGCTCTAAAAAGAAATGAGCTACCAAGCCGTGAAAAGACACGGAGGAAACTTAAATGTTCATTACTAAGTGAAAGCAGGCAATCTGAAATGGCTGCATACTGTATAATTTCAACTATATGACATTCTGGAAAAGGCAAAACTATGGGTACAGCAGTTGCCAGCAGTAACTGGGACGGGTAAGTGGATGGAGAACAAAGGGTTTTTAGGGCAGTGACACTACTCTATGTGATACTATAATGATGAGTACATGTCATTATATGTTTTTCTAAACCCATAGAATGTACAAAACCAAGTGTGAACTGGAATATAAACTATGGACATTGAGTGATAATGATGCGTCAATGAAGGTTTATCAGTTGTAACAAATGTAGCACTCTGGTGGGGGATGTTGATAATGGCACAAGTTATACATGTGTGGGGTCAGGAGGTATATGAGAAATCGCCGTACTTTCTGCTCAATTTTGCTGTGAATTTAACATTGCTATAAAAAATAAAGTCTATTAAAAAACTATATCATATCTAGTTTATCTGAAGCATTTTACATTATTTAAATTATTTTGATTGATTTTATTGCCATTGCTTTGGAAAAAAATTATTAATTTAAGGGAAAAATTTTGATTTAAGTATTTAATCAGCATTATATTTTGTAGCATTGTGAAAGATATGCAGGCTTTAGAATCACATAGACCTGTATTTGAGGCTTTTGGTGCCATGCAATTTTTAGGACAATGTGCAAATGATTTAACCTTTGTGCCCATCAGTTTACTCCCATATAATATGCAGATAAATAATGCTCCTCAGGGGGCCGGCCCCGTGGCTTAGCGGTTGAGTGCGTGCGCTCCGCTCCGCTACTGGCGGCCCAGGTTCGGATCCCGGGGGTGCACTGATGCACCGCTTATCCGGCCATGCTGATGCGGCGTCCCATATACAGTGACTAGAAGGATATGCAACTATGACATACAACTATCTACTGGGGCTTTGGGGAGAAAAAGGGAAAAAAAGGAGGAGGATTGACAATAGATGTTAGCTCAGGGCCGGTCTTCCTCAGCAAAAATGGGAGGATTGGCATGGATATTAGCTCAGGGCTGATCTTCCTCACACACACACAAAAAAGGCGTGCCTATCTTTAAAAAAAAAAAAAAATGCTCCTCCTAGTTGTGAGGTGAATACAGTGAGATGAAAAGGCAGCCAACGTAGAGGCTGGCTCAAAATAGGCATTAATAAATATTAATTACCTGCTAACTTTGTCTCCAGAATCTACTAACTAGGCAGTGAAACTTTCTCATTTCAAATTTTATTTTGACATTTGGATTTCTTAATCTTTACTCCTAGTTGGAAAGTTAGCAGAACTATAGAGTTATCAATAAAATGAAAACCTTTACCCAGCACAGCTGGAGGGTGGAGTATGTACTTCAATAATTCTTTTACCAAAATTAATTAAAAGTTATGTCATTTACACAGTGAAAATTTTTAACCAATGATATTTCGGCAACTTACTGATTGAAATGTCAATTACATTTTTATTTTTCAATAGAATATTCTGAAGGGGGTTTTATACAAATATAAAATTATGAGTCTCTGAGGGTTTTTCAGAATAAGTTGAGAGGTAAAACTAAATCCTCCACATGTACAAGACTTTAAGAATCCACTGAGAATTGGACAATGATAGATATTTTTGAACTAATGTTGGATTAGAAGTGTAAAAAGAGAGAGGAGGTTGTGAAAAATAGTGTCCGTCTTAAAGAGCCTGGTAACTGTTCAAGGAATAAAAACAAGGTGAAACTCAAGTTACTTTTCAATCTCTAAGATAAATGAGTAAATCCTCCAAATCTACTGAATAACAAAGCAGAAAGTGCCAAACGTTCCTGAGAAATTAAATGTAAAAGAGTTAGCTAGGTAACTTCTAGAATGCCTAGGCTACACTTCCTCACATGGATTTAGTTGTCTTGTAGATGACTAGTTTCTTATTTAGCCACGTTCTATTAAATATCTAGATTATGGCTGGCCTTTTCCTAGAAGGCTCTTACATACTTCATTTCACTTAATTCTTTCACACGTATGTAATTAAAGATGTTTGTATAATTGTGATATTGAATATTTCAAAGTGGCTTCCAAAATTTTTTGGTGTTATTCCTGAAAACTATAGGTAAGTAAATTTTGGATATAGTCATTTAGTTTAATTGCCTTCAAAAGTCACACTTTGACTCAGTTTCAGTACAGTGTGCACAACTGAATACTTCATTACTTTAGAAATTTTTGATCATTTAAAATCACTATTAATATATGTAATTAAGATTTTAGAAATATTTCTCTATAGAAAAATAACATGAAAAGTATTAGAAATAGTACATAAAAATTTGATAGCAGATTTACTACTTAATTTATATAAGTTAAAACCAAGTGGAATATCTGGGGCCTGAAAACAAGAAATGGTAACGCTTTTGTATCGTTTTGTTAAATGTTCTGTTTCTTCATATTTGAATTTGATTACCAATGTTAATGTTGAAAATATGAATTTTTGTCTTATAGTAGTTATATGGCCATGAAAGCCTTAAATGATTTACTTTAAAAAACAGAAAGTGTATATCTTCTTCTCAAACATAACTCAATTTCAAATTTCTGTTAAAACACTTTTTCGGTGGGTAATTTTAAAACATCTCTAATTTTCAGTTCACTATCTGCCAACTTTACCCTTTCTGAACTCATAACTTTTATGAATGTTGAAAACTTCATTTCCCACTGTGGGTATATTATTTCCTGCATATTCACTTATTGCCATTTTATTTCTGTCAGAAAAATCCACAGTCTCTACATCAATTTCTACTTGCTCATTACCTTAGCATTCTAACAAATAAAATATGTAATGCATAATTGACATTGTTTTCATTATTACCATTTAATGTAAAAACAATAAAAATTTAGCACTGTCTAAGTTTCTTACAATCAAGTAGAGAGAGAGAAAGAATAACTCTGTTAGAGGAAAGTGGGAGCCTGGACGAAGGAACATCTGAATGTCCCTACATAACAGTTGACAGAAGAGAATAGGATAGAAGATGTGTGGGAACTCGACATACAAAGAAGTAGAGAACAGTATTCCAATTATGTAAAAGAGTGTATTTAAAGGACTAGAAGCACAGAGTACTAAGGCATGTTGGGGAAACAGCAAACTTCAGTGCAGCTGGAATGGAGGGAAAAAGGTTGAATATTGGGCCTATGAGCATTATGATGTCAAGAAGAGTTTGTATGCCATATTCAGGCATTTACACTCATTCTGATATCAAGGGGAAACTATGTGGAATTGAAGAATGACCTTATGAGAATATCTTCTTACAAAGCTCACATAGGTGATGACCCCAAACTCTTCAAAGCTTGGGGGGAGAGGCAGGTGAGAATAGAAATCGGATTATAAAGTTAACGTAAAAGCTCAGAAAAAAAAATACATCCAGGGCCGGCCCCGTGGCTTAGTGGTTAAGTGCGCGTGCTCTGCTGCTGGCGGCCCGGGTTCGGATCCCGGGCGAGCACAGAGGCACCACTTGTCCGGCCATGCTGAGGTGGGGTCCCACATACAGCAACTACTAGAAGGATGTGCAACTATGACATGCAACTATCTACTGGGGTTTTGGGGAGAAAAAGGTGGAGGATTGGCAATAGATGTTAGCTCAGAGCCGGTCTTCCTCAGGAAAAAGAGGAGGATTGGCATGGATGTTAGCTCAGGGCTGATCTTCCTCACAAAAAAAAATAAATAAATAAAAAGTATATCTGATATGCGGGAGAGAGAGAAGAATAAAACGTAAACTATAGTTTGGTGTAGGATCGACAAGTGTTGATAATTACTTGCATATGATTGGGAACGTGAATGTGAGAAAATCTAGGAATGTACATCACAGATCTGAGCAGCTCAGTGGCTCTCGTGGATATTACCAGAGACAGGAATTCTGGTAAAGAAGAGCTTTGATGGAAAGGTGATGAGTGTTACTCTTTTAGACGTGTTGGAATAGAGGATCCTGTGGGAAGCCCAAAAGGAGATATCCAAAGGTTTAGGGGTGAGATATGGATTCAGAAATGGTCACTATATATCTGGTAATTAAACTTTTGAATATTTATGGGATAATTTAAATGGAATCTGAAGTATCAGAAGTTGAAAAGACCAAGAAAGTTGCATTAGGGGTAGTTGGAGGGAGAACACGTCCTACTTAAAGGGTAAGCAAAAAGAGAACCCATGAAGAAAATCGAAAATGGATATCCAGGGAGTTATAAAAGAACCATAATAGAATAATGTCAATTTGTTATGTTTCTTAACCTTTATAACAATTACATTCTTCTTGATGACTAAGATCATTAGTCTAATAACTATAATTAGTTATAATTATACAAAATGGGAATGTAATTTAATGTGTTTTCTATTTACTGTTCTCAGTAGATCTCATTAATAATGTTTATGATCAAAGTATTTATCTCCATCTTTAGACCATCTCTAAGGTCTTTCCAGCTACGAACCTAGGATGCATGTGAACTCAAGCTATATTTAGAATCATAGATAGATATCTGGAAATGCAAGTGACATGCACAGAACTTAACACATAATAGTTGCTGAAAAGCTCCAAGGGACTTTTTTTAGCCTAATATTCATTTTATAGATAAGTGAATCAAAGCCAAGAAATGGTAATTCAGAGTTCAAAAGGATATCTAATGTCAGAGCTAGGACTAAAACAGAGAGGCCCTTATTTCCTATTTCATCATCTCTACGTTTTTTCTCGCAATTTTACCACACTCCTCTTAGGCAATTAGGAATATTTACAAATTAATATGTCTTAAGTGATGCCAATAAAACTATTGAATGAAACCCAGCTTTTAATTACATCATAAGTTTACATTAAGCCCAACATTCCAGTTATTTTTTTTTCATTCACTTAATAAGCTGTGTTGGCATTTCATAAACATAAATGACTCTGATCTTCTCAAGTAATGTGACAGTCTCCATAATCATCAATAAATTGCAGTCTGAGTGCTTTCTTAAGCACTCTCTTAAGTGCTTAATTGATGAGATACTACTATTGCAAAATACACGGGCTTTATGTTCCCATTTCTCCTGTTTGTATTTCCTGTGTATCTATATCTTCAAGTGCACTGACAAAACCAACTTTAGGATCATACAGGAATGAGGCGGTGGGAGACCCAGGACATGAAAAATTCACTAAGCTCACGCCATCTAGGACCACTTGCCAGTCTGCCATCTATTTGTTCACATGAGTGCCTTAGTTAACATGCAGGCTCATTGTGCATTTTCCATTTTCTATATTATTTTCCAAGCGTATTACAGTTTGTATTTTGGTTACATGGTTCTTTATAAATTAGATAGTATAATATCTGAATACTACGGATTGCTAGAAGCACCTAATAAAACTCTGCAAATACTTGTTTTCCACCCTCCTTGTTTGAGTTACTACTTTTATGACACAAGATGATAAGAGCTACATCAATCTCAAAGGATAATGTTTGTTTAAAAATCATGCTTGTGATTTTAATTGTTTTTATAATATAGAAATTATCTAAAATGATACAGTATTATATATATTATTAATTGTTATATTCTTTTAAATACTAAATATATAATAATATTCTATACAATATTATTACTAATTATATACAATATTATTATTAATAATATTATAATATAGACATTATCTAAAATATTTGCAGTATAAGCTACTCTTCAAATATATTAGAAAGTAGAGAACATATATTTTGCAGCACTTTTAAATCTCTTGATCCTTAAAACAATATTTGTAGCCAATAATTATGGATAGAGTAAAATGAACATAAATATATAAATGCAAGTCATGTTAGCAATTGTAAATAATATAATGGGAAACAGACACTTTTCACTCTAGTATTTTTATAAATAGTTTAATAAAAGAAAAGTTTTTGTAAAAATGTATTTCTGAGATCTTCTAACTATTTTATTAAAATATTTTCTAAAGGTACAATTTGGATTTGAAAAAATAAGTTAACTGTAAAAGTGCATGCAAACATATGGAGATTTACAAAGAAGTCGTAAAATTGGACAGATCATTCTGCTTGAAAATTTCTTTGTTACACAGAAAAAATTCACACTGAATTCAAATCTATTTACTTGAGAGAATTCTTTGATTCTTGAGAGAATCAAAACAAGAGGCATTAGTTTTATACTTAAAGCTGACAGTATTTTTATAAACTTTTATGTATTTTTAAAAACTTGTATGTTATAAACTGCATTTTTATGTTTATTCTGATGAAGTTCACAAATGTCCAAATACTTAAATGTATTTTCTAGCAAAAATACGTGATAAAAAAAGAGTATTGTGTAGGAGTCCTCTGAAGTCTGTTGCTTTAAACGTGAGATATGTAATACCATCATGTGACATACAAGCCAGACTAAGCCAACTTTAAAATCAAAGGGAAAAAAATGTCACCCTTAAAGTGCCTCTATGCTGCAAAGTCTCTAAGAAGCTTTGGGCTTTCATGATTTTACATGACCTTTTAGATGGCAAAAGAAAGCAAATGTGAATATTGAAAAGTAATACAATATCTTATTTTCTGTTGATTCTAATAATCCCTAAAATAAGACAGCTAATAAATTCTGGAATATTTCAGGTTGTAAATCAAGTTTGTTTTCCACTGTTTTCATCTAACTTGTTTGAGTGGTAGCTATCGAGGAAAAAAATGAGGAAAAATGACACAAATTGATATTAAAAACAGTGCAACTCAGAAAAGGATTAGATAAGGGCTATAAATCCAAATGCCATTGAAATCACATCCTTTTATCTTTATTATCCTTTGAAATCCAGATCATAGATAATACCTGTGAAAAATTTGATGAATCTATTATTCATGTTTTTCTAATTACCTAGTATTCATGCTTGTAAATTTGCTATATTTATCACCAAGGAAGGACTGCTTCTGATACTCTCAAGAAAAAAAATTACTCCAAGAATCAGACCTGCTGAATTTTTTAATTTTTTGTGATTTAGTTATGCTTATAAATAAATTCATCTTCTGTCCACATGTAGCATGTGCTTTCAAAAGTAATAATTTTGGGATGAAAACATTCTCCAACCACCAGAAAAATACTTACTGTCATTTAAACAGGAAGGTGATTTGGTAATGAAAAATTTCTCACTACATATCAGAAAGTATATTTAGAAATAAATATTTTACCAATTTGACTTACTTTCTATGTTCAAAAGCTAAGCCACACAATCAGACAGGTTGATCTACTTAATATGCTCACTTGATGGTATTTATACAGAGTCTGTGAACTTATGCATCAGAGCTCATCTCAGAGCATAGGAAATTTGAGATTTGTGGGTATTTTTGCATTTTCCTCTTCAAAGTTTAAATTAAATCTCTCATATTATACAGTAATCACATCTTAACTGAGAGAACAATCTCAAAACCACCCTTACAGCGACAGAGGTAGAGATGTTTGTAGGCAAAGATTAACTTGTTTTCCAGGCTGTCAGAGCATCAGCCCACCTCATTCAGGAAGAGCTGCAAAAGGGTTTCCCTGGCCTCTAATTAAGGTGACAATGACGTATTAAGCAAATGACTTTAGCTTAACTCCTTTTTGGGGGAGTCCAGAAGAATGCTTAAACCAGTCGTTTCTGGGCTTATAAATCACAACAAGATCTACATGATGTAGAGTCTTTCTAAACAAGGTTACTGTATAATCTTTTGAAGTGGTAGAAACCTCAAAATCTCTCTATAGTGCAGATGTTATACTAACAGAGGAAATGATCTGACTAGCTATTGAGTTTATATGAACATTCCTTGAATTGTGTTCATTTTGAGCCTGTATCAAGGAAGTTGACCCACTCAGAGAGTAGTACCAACACATTTTCTTATTAATCCAAGGCTAGCTATTATCATGGAAAAGAAAGTCTAATGATTCCTGTTAAACATGACACAAAATGATACTTTTAGACTTTTTCTTGCCTTCTGAAATCCAGAATATTTTTAGATTGTGACTATAACTACCTTATACAGCAATGATAAAACAATGAGATTTATTCTGCAACTGCATAGGAAAATGTATCATTATATTAGAATTATAAATTATAAAAAATTAAGAAAGGAAATAAGGGAAAGACAGAGGGAGGAAGGAAAGAATGGAGGAGGGAAGGAAGGAAATTATTAGAAAAAATAATTCAGGGCATCTCAAAAAAATAGTAGAAGAAAGAATTCACTGTTATAATGTTTTGGCCAATGTCATCTAGATAAATTAACATTTTATGTATGTACATATTTTTGCAATGATAAAAAATAGTTTTAATTACACGAAAATAAGACTTATTTTGGGCACATAAAATAATGAAATTAGAGAATCACAGTGACTCAAAATCCAGAAGCAATGAAAGGTAGAAAAACTATAAATTTTGCTACATGAAATTTAAAGAGTTTATATGGAAAAAAAAAAACACATGAAGGAGTCAAAGGTAAATTACACACAGGGGCATTTTTGGTAGTATCCTTAAAATATAAAAGTTCTTTAAAAATTTCAAAAAATCCAAGAATCTTATAGAAAAAAATAGCAAAAGTTATAAATAAATAGTTCATAGAAAAAAGAAGGCCCTTATAAATATGTGTTTGTGATAAGTTAACATTAACTATAAAACAAAAAAAATGTGATGATAAAAATGGCAGCTGGACTCGACTGAGCACTTACTACGTACCAGGCAATTTAGCACCTTGTAGGAACTGTCTTTTGTATTTCCCAACCTTACAGGTCAGTATTATTAGCATTTGTATTTAACAGAAGAGAAAATTATGGTTCTGAGTGTGTTAATGACTGAATGTGTTCTTCCAAAATTCATATATTGAAACCCTATCCACCATGTGAAGGTGTTAGGAGGTGGGGCATTTGGGAGGTAATTAGGATTAGAGGAGGTCATGAGGGTGGAGCTTCATGATGCGCTTGGTGCCCCTATGAGCCATGAGAGAGCTTACCTCCCCTCTCTGCTCTCTACCAGGTGAGGCTACAAGAAGTCAGCTGTCTGCCATCTGGAAGAGAGCTCTTCCCAGAGCCACATTGGCACCCTGAACTCAGGCTTCCAGCCTCCAGAAGCGTGAGAAATAATTCTCTGTTGTTTAGAAGCCACCCAGTTTATGGTATTTTTTTTTTTATAGCAGCCTGAACCTACTAAGACAGAGATATTAAGGATCTTGCAAGCTTGACAGCATGAACAAGATTTAGAATACAGAGTCCCTTTGTATTTGAATTGTTCAAAAGGCCCTCGTACGGGAAAGGTAGACATTCTTTTCCTTATCCCTCCCCCTAAGAACAGCTACGCTACCTGGATATTATATATAAATCAAACACAAGCAGACTCCAAAAGGTGGAGAGAAGAAGGCAAACTGACCAGGTAGCCAGGGTCTCAAGGAGTGACATGGTGGTGACTTCCTCGGGTTTTCTTTTGACTACATATATCACAGAATTTGTGTTGAAGAAATCAGCCGACCAGTAAAAGCCAATGGGTGCAAAAAAACAAAAAACCAAGTAAAGAAATCTCCTTTTTTTAGCCAAAGGACCAGGCTTGAAGCACAGAAAGTATTTATACAATAACAACTCTATTCCAGCCACACACCACAAAAAAAAACCCTGCCAACCCTCTTCCCATCCCTCTTCCACCAAGGGCAGAAGAGAGTCTAGTGGAGAGTCTAGATTTCCACCCTTGTCCTGCTGAAATGAGATGCTCCTATCCCCCCCCCCCCAGGTGGTATAAGAGAAGGTGGAGTGGGGAGTGAAAATCATATCTTCGCCAGGTGATAATGAGCCGTGCCTCCCTTGTCCCAAAGCGTTATTACCAGGCGGTGGGAGAACTCCAAGCTTCGATAATGGTCATCTATTAGCCTTAAAAAAAAAAAAAAAAAACTTTTAATAAATGCTAGTCTTGAATCTTATCGATCTCTCTTGATGAAATGTATTTAAATACGGAAGTCAAAACAATTAACCCATATTTAGTAATTATACCTAAGGATTCTATTGTGTTGTACACGAACTTTTAAAAATCTCATTTCAAAAATCAAGACGTTACATACATTAGATGGTTATATTGAGAATATATATACACACACATATATACATATATATGTTTACAAGATTAATGCACATAATTGTATTAAATATATGTGAACAGGTACTTGTGGCTTTGGGTAAATTTTCACGTGACAGCATCATGCACAGATTTAAAAACCGCTATATATCAAACATCTCTAATGGAGGAAAACATGATGTACTTTGTAAAAACTATTTTCATTATTCAAAAAAGGCTCCTGTAATGATGAAGAAACTAATGGGGAAGATGAAGGTTAAGTGATTCAGTAAGAGTTTTTTCATAAATTGTAATAATGGATAAAAGAAGTATGACAAACAATATATTGTAGCTACTATTATACGATAATTATTGCTAGTTTTTTGTCCTCAAGTATGTTTTCCTAGAAGGTAGTATCTTTATGCCCCCAATTATACCTTATTCATATTTCCATTTATAATTTATATAGTGAGAGCCTAATAACTGTGTTTTTAATGAGTGGACTAATACATTTTTTATTGAAAAAAGTGCCATTTGATACATTTTTTAAAAAAACGTGGAAAGTATTATTCTCTTCTAATATAAAAATGAGTATATAGACACTACACATATCAGCATTTTTAACGATTTTATTAAATACACAAAAGTAGCATCCTTCTGGTAATATATTGGCAAAATGTACTTCTCGACTTCCCCACGTCCTTGTGTTAACTCTGTGAGGTAAATAAGAAGCCAATACTCTTTCTATTATCATAAAAGAGAAAGTGCCATTTGATCTTCATGAGAAAGCACAACCAATCTTTTTCACTCTAAGGGAAGCCCCAAAGCCGTGAGCGCTGGCACCTGCTGCAGGCTGGCTGAGCAGAGTGCTGGCACCGAGGGGGTGTGCGGGAAGCAGACAGCCCTGCTCCCGGAAGTTGCCCTGGGCACCCTTCTCTGCCCTGATCTTCTCCAAGGGGGACCGTGATGTTCCCTGAGAGGGGCCAGCAACTGGGGACCGAAATCTACCCCAAATAGGAATCACTTAGGGCTTTGCAGTAGGCACCAGAATGGGGAAAGGAGGGACAGAAGGGCATAAAGGACCAAGTGACCCTCATCACAGTTCTAGAGGGGAGTGGATAGTACCTACCTATGTGGTGTGAGGTGGAAAGATCTTTGGGACAGACTAAAGGAAACCCAAACTCCAGTATCAGTCTCTGACCTCTGGGTCTCAGCTTCTTCATCTACACGATCAAAAGTCTGAGTCAAGCCATCTCAGAGGTCCCTTCTTGCTCTGGGCCTCTGAGAAACTGTGGTTACTGTCAATCAAAACACTACCTACCATTTGTTAGGTCCATCACTGAGTGATGCAGAGTACTTTCACTTGTCTTCTTTCATTTAAGCCTCACAACAATGCTGTGAGGTGGTACTATTACTGTCCTCCCATCTTTTAGGAATGAGCAAGGTCACACAGCTAGCGAGGGAAACAGCCAGCATTCAAACCTATATCTGTCTGAATCTCAGACGCATGCTTTTTTATTTTTATTTTTTGGTTACTATATTTACATATTTACTTTTTAAAATAATTATTGAGGTGAAATTTATATAACATAAAAGTAACCATTTCAGAGTGAGCAGTTCAGTGGCGTTTAGTATATTCACAACATTGTACAGCCACCACTTTTATCTAGTTACAAAATGTCTCTGTCCTTCCAAAGTAAAACCCTATTTCTCCCCATTTCTCCTCCTCTCTGCTCCTGGAAACCAACAATCTGTATTCTGTTTGATGGAATTAAGTATTCTGAATATCTAGATTTCATATAGTTGGAATCATGCATTATGTGTGGTTTAAAAAAAATAATTGAATGAATAAAGTCAGGTTTTTAGAATTTTTTAAACCTTAAATAATTTTGACACTGTGCCTAAGGACAGAGCCAGAGGCCTTTGGGAATATGTGGAATTTCTCAGATCCCTACAAAGCAAAGCAAAGAAGTTTTCTTCAGATACGTTTATTCTATTTTATCAGAAAGGAGAACCTGGAAGTCTTATTTTGCAACTGCAGTCTAAGATTTTCACATTTCTCATTATTTATGTTGTTTTTGTCTTTGCCTTTTGAATTTGCTTTTTGGAAAAAGTTCTCAGATTTCCACAATTACTGATATAGATTTCTACAAAATCAAATCTGCTCTTCTCTGACTCCAATTACTGATATAAATGTCTACAAAATAAAATCTGCTCTTCTCTGTTCTTTAAGTTTTTAAGCTGCTAATATGATGCTCTTTTTATATAGGCACATTTACTCTATGTGGGTTCCTGCTATCATTTCATGAAAGCCGTAATATTTTGCCTCTATCAGATACTAAATAATTTTCTAAGATAATTTTCATTTATTGTATTTGCAAAAGTTCAGTGAATTCAGATAATACATTTTTTGCTACAATAATCTAAATGCAACAAATAAAAGGATAAACCAATTTTAGCAGAATTTACTTGCAACACATAATTAATATATATTTTATCACTCATTTTAGTATATTAAATAAGATTATTTATTACACATATAAATTATTAATGTTCCCATATAAATTATTATCAGAAATATTATTTTTATCCAAATTGATGTAAATATTTGCATAATAAAGTGAGAATCTTGAAGACACTGTATCATCAGTATGCAACCTATATATGAAGTGATAGAAGCTTACACATGGTTTTTAATAACAGATTTTATAACAGTGTTTTAACATAATTGGTTATCTGTCTTTTTAACTTATTATAAAGTTATTCCAAGACCTGTCCAATATCAAAGTAAATAATCCTGTCAAAATCAATGATCTCTATTTTCTTAACAAATATAATCTTGCTTCAAATTTTAGCTTAAGAATTTAACCTATATACAAGTTTTCTTTTCAACTTTTCTGTTTGTCACCAATACATAATTTATTTGGATCCAACTAAATGAATAAAATTACCTTTATATTGATGAAGAAAATTTCAATTCATAATTTATTTAGCAGTAAATTTAAGTTGATGTAAACTGAATTGAATTTTGTAGAGTACTGTAAAATAAATAAACATAAGATTTTATAAATGCTCAAATTATTTTCAGAACATCAAAGCTATCTGTTCATACAATAAATAGGATTTGTGATGGTTATTATAAATGCAGCCCTTCTCACTAAAGTGCACTGTTTAAGATACAAAAACATAGCAAAACTGAGAGTGTACAGTTTTGTAATGAATACAGGACTTCACTAAGAACCAGGAGATAATTCAGTTCAATTAAAAAATCACTTTGACTGTAACCATCAACTCAAATTAATCAGATAGTCACACAGCTTTGGTTTCACAATGAGTATCTGTTAAAATAGACATTGAAAAAAAAGTCTGATACTTCTCTTTTAATCTTTAATCCTACTATTTTATGTGGGGGGAACAAATATGCAGGATCTCACTTTCACATGCCTTGAGGGTTGATTGAGAATAGAACTGTTAAAAAAAAGAGGTAGGGGGGAGAGAAGTGATGGTGAAAGGGAGAATGCTCTGACAATTGCATTCAATTAATTAAAAAACAATATAAACAAAAACAACAAACAAACAAACAAATCAGTCTGAGGGCCAGATCCCAGTAGCTTTTCATGTCTATATGTGATGAAAGGGTAAAAATAGATCTCAAGACTAGAAGATAAATGACCAGCAATTAAGTTAAACTAATTGATTTTGATGTCACTACGAAGCATTTTGTTACTATGTTATGAAACATTTTACTTAAAAGATCATTAAGGAAATATCATTGTTTAATGATTCTAGGGTCATTGACCATGTATTTTAGTAAATACAGAGTATCAGCATAAAAAGTAGAAAGAAAATTGGTAATATTGTGGAGAATCTTCATGCCGCCACTGACTAAAGCATAGAATTTCATGTGACATGGCTCTGCCTTGGACCATTTGCAAGGGAAATAATTTACTAGGGGGAAGACATTATAGCTAAATCACATATTTAATAAGACTCATTGATATTATTAATGTAGAAATACTTAAATATCAGGAGAATAAAGAAGTCTCAATCCTCTGCTGATTTGAAACATTGCAATAAAACAAAACTTAAAGGCACTTTTACTCCTCAAAAATTCCCAGTGTTTAATATAGAGAAACTCAGTTATAACAAAAATGAGCATTGTGGTCCAGAATCAGCTTACAGGCTTCATTTAATCAACACATTTGTTGGCAGCCTGTGTTGAGGAAGTCGTTAGCAGGGAAAAGAACAAACAAACAACAAAGAAAGATGGAGCCATCTGAAGCATCAAAGTGAGGCCATTGCTTCTTTTGAAAGGGCAGGCTGCCATTTTAAAATTCAAATGAATGACCTTTTCCAACATATTGGAAACAGAAATACATAAATAAACAAGGAAAACTAGGAATAGTTTTATGATTCTAATTATGAAAAGAAAAAACTTAGATCTCGGCCATAAAGAAGTTTAAAAAATTTTATAAGGATTGAAATCTTATACGGAGTGGTCTTTGAAAATAGTGTAATGGATGTGGAAGCCAACAAAAAATGAAATGTAGAAAATCTCCAGTGGTCTAGAAATTAAACCATAGACTTTCCATAACCCAGGAGTTAAAGAATAAATGACAATGTATATTAGAAAATGTTTTGAAGAAAATGATATATTAAAGGAAGGATATATTAAAATTATGTAATACAGATAATATAGTGTTCATAAGAAAATTCTTGATCTTAAGTGCATCTTTTAGCAGTGAAGGAAGACTGAACGTCCAAGAGCTCACCTCCCATCTCAAGAGTCTAGAAAAATAGCAGAAAATCAACAAAGAAAGTAGAAGGGAGGAAATAATAAGGGAAAGATCAGAAATTAATGAAATAGTTACAATAGAACAAAGCAACAAAATGTTGATTCTTTGAGAAGATTAATAAGATTTATAAATTCCCAATGACAAGATTAATAAGATTCATAAACTCTCAGAAAAACTTATCATGAAAAAAATTAACTTATAGTATCATAACAAAATAATGAAGTGAAATGAGACAAAGTGAATTAAAAGGATGAATTGCTACATACTGTACAGACTGTATAAAAAAGATAATAAGTTGATATAAAGACCCACTTTAAGTCAATAAATTTGTCATTTGAATGCAATGGAGGAAATCTAAAAAATTCAATTTACCAATACTGACACACAAACAAAATATGAAATCTGAAGTGTCAGATATGTTTTAAAGAAATCGATGCTGTTAATATCTAATAAATTTCCCACAAAGGTATTTAAAAATGAAAAGTATCAGTTTTACATAAAATCTTCAAAAAAAACTGGAAGTCACTTTCTCAAGTATTTTATGAGGCTGTCTTTACCATGGTACAGCCCAATAGCAGGAACATTACAAGAAATTGAAATTGCCAACCAATCTCTCTTGTGAATATAAATATACATATCTTAAACAAAATATAAGTGGGGTTTATTCCAGAAACACAACATTGATTTAATATTTGAAAAGTGACTAGTATAATGCACCCACCACATTAATGGAAAAGTGAGAAATATCATATGATCATTTCAATGGATACAGAAAAATAATGATAAAACTTGACATGCATTCATGATAAAGACTCTTCACAGACCAATAATAGAATGAAACTTTCTTAATGTTATAAATAATTGGTACAAAAATCTATAGTATACATCATATTAAATGATGAAATATTAAAATATTTCTCTGTCAGATCAGAAAATAATCAAGAATATCTATTATCACTATTCCTTTCAATACTGTACCGGAGATCCAAGACAGTGAAATAAGGCAAGAAAAACAATTGTTTCAATTTATAAAAACTGGAAAGAAATAAACTGTCATTATTTGCAAATACCAGAACTGTATCATTAGAAAATCTAAAAAACCTACTGACAAATATTAAATATCAATAATGAATTTAGCAAGGTTTGTGGATAAAATCTCAATTGACATACAAATCAATTTTATTTCTATTTCTCAAAAATAATTAGAAAATTAATTTGTTAAAAAAGATACCATTATTTTCAATATCTTCAAAACACATTAAATACCTAGGTATATCTCATAAAGTTTATACAAGAATCTGAAAAACCACAAAACAATTTTGAGAGAAACTTAAAAGGACCTATGGGAGATATATCATGTTTATATGTTTTAATGCTATAAAAATATCAGACTTTTCTAAACCAACTCATATTTTCAATGAAATTTCAATTTAAATCCCACCTACTTTTTGGGAGGAGCAGATGATTGACAGCTAGTTTCTAAAATTTACATGAAAAACTCATAGTAATTGCAAATACAGATTGTTAAGTTTCAAGATGCCACAATCTCAAATACCTTGCTGTGTAACTAAAATAAGAGTATGATACATTTTCTCAATCCTCATCATTGTTTCATAATTTGTACTCAAATGAGAACAGTTGTTATCTTTACGCTCTATGAGAAAAGGGATTCTAATAATTTTTTTTTCAGAATTTCGGGATTTTAAAAATCCTTTCCCGCTGCAAGGTCAATAAATACTATGCCGTTAATAATGATGTTTCTGTTAAAGTAGGATTAATTTTGGGTGATGTAGGCTCACAACCCATACTATGCATTTGAATCAACAGAGAAGCTTTTTAAAAATAATAATGCCCATACTCCCATTGTCTAGAGTTTGACTTAATGGATTTAGGCTCAGGTCTAAACAAAATGGCAATAATCATCAAGTTGGTAGTAAAAATGCTTCAACAAATACCTCTACAAAAATATTCTAATATATACAAAAGTAGAGATAATAGTATACTATAACTTCACCAGTCAAATCAATTCATGGCCAATTTATGGCCAATTATGTGACACTTGTACACCCATTCACTTCTCCCTTTTGATTATTTTGAAGCAAAACAAGACATTACATATATATTTTCCTATGTATGTATTTAGTGTGTATTTTAGTATGTATCATCTAAAAGATAAACTTTAAAAATCATAACTATAATACTGTTATCATACCTTAAATGATTAACAATAATTCTTTAATGTCTTCATATATCCAGCCAGTGATTATATTTTCCTTGTTTCTCTCTATTTTTAAAAATTTTAAAGTCTAGACAATTGAGCTCCATGGATTCAATTGGTCATTTGTCCCAGATGCCTGGGTGCCATCTCTGTTTCCTCCCTTTGTCCAAGCATAATTTTTAATAGCATTCACGTTTACTCTCAGAGTGTACTATTTGAATGACTAATTATATAGTTATTCTTCTCTTAATTATCATGCAATCTATAGATTCTGTTTTTTCTCTTTATTTTCCCCTTAGAATGTATTTTTGTGGAAGAAAGCGGGTTGGCTATCCTATAGATTTTTTGCAATCTGTATTTTGCCAATTGCATCCTTATTGTTTTGTTGAACATGTTATTTTGTCCCCTGCACTTGCTGTAAATTGGTTGTCAGATATAGAGGGATGGTTAGATTCAGGTTTGATTTTGGGGGCAGGAATATTTCCTGGATAGTATTCCATACTTCCAACAGGAAAAGCTTATCTTTTCTCTTGTGATGCTTGCAGGCATTAATGATCATTCTCCAGATTTCATTAGAGGTTAAAAATGGTGAACTTCTGTCATTCCTCCTTTAATTTTTTTGTGAAATATTTCTTTAAAAAGAAATGTCCCCAGTAAACATTTAGATTCTCTGAGGTGTCATTGGTATAGGAAATGCAGGATATATGCTTGATGTTTCTCTTTATTTGCTAGCTTGCAAAATGTTGAGTTGCTTCCTTAGCAACTACAAAAGTGACAATTACCAACTCCCGGATTTAAAATATTTGTTTTGTTTCAATTCATTACAGTTGTTATACTTTTGGAAGCTCAAGTTTTCTCATCTTTTGCCAATGGGTAATTCCCCTTGCTGTCTCCTTGTACTTTCAACAGAAACACTTATATTCCAACTTGGGGAGATATTCCATGCTCATTTTAAACATATTCTGCCCCAGACGTGATATAGGCCAATTACTCTACAGAAATCTAATTCTAGTTTTGGGGGAGGTGGGGTAGAGGGGTGCAGAGAGAGGCAATGGCATTTAGAGAATACTATCTAGGTGTTTGAGGTGTTCATTGCTATGGGGTTAGTCTTTTCGGGAGACAGAGACAGGAACTAGGTTTGTTTCATGAAAGATTATTTATTTTTTGTTATGTGGAACACCACCACAGCATGGCTTGATAAGTGGTGCATAGGTTTGCACCTGGGATCTGAACCCACAAAACCCCGGGCCACCGAAGCGGAGCACGCAAACTTATCAATATGCCACCAGGCCCTTACTTTTTTATATATAAGATATTTACATGGTTCAAAATCAAATGTACTGAACAAGATAAGCCTAAGGAAGTTCAGTTTCTATCCTGGTAACCTCCATACTGTGCACTTCAATCCCCTCCCTCATATGTAACCATTTTTTAAAAATAGTCTGGTTCACTTTTTAATTTATACATAAATTCAACATATACATATATATATATAAATTAACAAGTACCTGTATATATATATACATATATATATTCCCCATTCTTAAATAAGTAGTGGCCTATTAGCCAATCCTCCTCTTTTTTTACTGAGGAAGACTGGCCTTGGGCTAACATCCCTGCCCATCTTCCTCTACTTTATATGGGACACTACCGTAGCATGGCTTGACAAGCGCTGCGTTGGATGCGAGCCCAGGATCCGAACCTTCGAACCCCAGGCCGCCGCAGTGGAGTGCGCACACTTAACCACTATGCCACCAGGCCGGCCCCTATGCCTTTTTAATTATAACTATCTTGAAGATAATTTCATTGATTGTATAAAAAATTTACCTCCCTCCTCTTCAGAGTTGCCTAGTATCCCGTTATATGATTGTACCATGGTTTATTGAACATGCCCAATTGATAAATATTTGTAGTTTTCTTGGTCTTCTGTTGAAGTAACAAGGAATAACCTTATGTATACTAATGATTCTGATTGAAAGGCAACTTAAAGCTACTTTGAGCAAAAAAGATGCCAGTACTTACACAGAGATTTTGTACTAACTCTATGAGGATTCTTTCCCTCTGTTGATAGACTATATTTGGATTATTTTTATTGCATTGAGCTAGGACTCTCTTGACATGCTGAGTCAAGAGACCACTTTAATTACTCTACATATTAAATGCTTTGTCAAATACTATCATTACTCACACTTTGTCCAGTCCTCTGAATGAAGGAAGCCACATCTGATCCCTGTAATGACACTGAAGCCTGGGACTTTCGCTGTTGAATACTGGATACCTGGTGGGTTTTGTCTAAAGCCAACACCCCACTGGGAATACCACATGGTATTTATAATCCCTTTAATTACTTTCTGCAAAAGAGAAATTATGGGCTAATTATGAAATCCAGTCACAAATTACTCTCACATTCTTTAGATACAAAGAAAAAATGTCATTTTTGGTTTGTTCCTAATTTATAAGTGAAGAAAATATATACAAATTGAGAGAAATTGAGTTATTTTCAAACAAAGTGACTTTATAAGCAGGGCTTTACAGATATTTTTTTACTACTCTAACAAGATACATCTGGGCTATGTTTTTATAATGGGACGCCAGAATTTAGCAAATCTTAAGAACAATGGTTACGGTGTAATAGTCACCTTTCTTTCTGCAGAGAGAAACAACTTCACGTGGTCTAGTTAAGTTCTCGGGACAGATTTGAAGACTTTTCTGAGAGTTGTACATAATGACAAGAAAAATAGAATGGGTTTTGAGTGCAAACTTCAATAACTTTGTATATTAAAAGGTCTCAACTGATTCAGCCTTTTCAGAAGTCCCGACTGGAAAAAATTTAACAGAGCTTTCGTATTAGGGGGGTTAGATCTACATGTTTATATATACTTGAAAAAGTATACATTGGTTTATGATTTTATTTTCATTCATTTGGGTCACATTGAATATTTATTGTATGAAATTAATTTCTAGTAACAGTATTTTAATATATATCATTCATTATACAGGAAATATAATTTTAATTACAACTACTATGACTGTGAGTTTTTTGACCATTTCCTAGAAAACAGTCTGGAAATTATACTCTAGCAATAGTCTTATGAACCATATTTTATCATCTTTAATGTTATTAATAATACTGTTTATTTCATCAAAAAGCATCTTTTAGTGGAGAAAAGTTAAGAAATTTTTTTCTATTCAGAAGTATTTTGAGTAACTAGATTTTTATCTTATGAATGCAATAATTTGTGTAAGTAATACTTTCCCCTTTTCTCCCTTTTAAGTTTTGACTATTAAAAGATATAAAAACAAAATTGTGGACCCAATCTAGCTATGTTTGTATAATTCACGTTTCTGAACATTTTTATGCACTCATCGTTTTACTTTTATGTTTTTTATAAGATATAATTTGTGTTATCTGATTAACTAATATATTAACCTACTTTTTATTACTAAAGGACATATATTATTACCATCATGTCATTATTATTAATAATGGCAAGAATAATAACCATACTTCATTTCTAATATCACTCTGCATCCACGAGGTCAAAAAACTGATCAACTCTTTTTAAAAGTTGATACATTCAAAAATAGTTTAACTTGTGACTAGCTATTTAACAGAATCAAAGCTTCTTCTTCATTAGAAATTTACATAAAATAAAAAACACATTTTCTCTTTTATTTATTGAAGTCTTTCAGCATTTGTAATCAAAGTGTCTCTTTTTTTTGGAGGTTGTCAGCAGCAAAAGATAAATTAGTGGTTAGATGATGACTTCATAACCTGCAATTATGCACATAAATAAGTTAGAACAAAATGAAGTAGTATCAATCTTAACACACATTATAAAATTGAGAGAACCATTAGTGGAATGACAGTCAATTAGTTTGTTGAGAACCAGAGGTGTTAGGTTTACCGAGAAGTACTTTAGAAATGGTGACTATACAATGAAATGCTAAATGCCTCCCCTACCCCTACAAGTATATCTCATGCTTTCTTTAACCACAAAACAATTGAAAGAAACTTTGGATCCAACCGGCAGTTGCAATAAGAGACAATTAATGATCCATAAAAGGGGATCAATCTTCATATGTAGCTTACCTCACTTATTTTTTCAGAACAATAGCCCAGATTGAACAAATTAAAGTAGTACAAAGCACTACAAGAAAATGTTCCGTATATACAGACCCCAAAACCTTGCAGGAACAAGAAAACCAATCTAATATTAAGAAGGCCTTTAAACTCCAGAAAAAGAATGCTATCCTTTTCCATGATTTGCCTAAATTAATAAAGATTATACTACATTATTCTCAGCAATTTATCTATTTGGTTATTGAGAGGACCAAGGGATTGATAGAGTAGCTTATAAATTATCTCACATTTTCTTATTCACCTTAACAGTTCAGATTTGTAGATATAGTAATATAATATACTTCTGAATTTCATGATATATTTTACTGACACACAATGAATACTTAATAATAAACGTGGATCTAATTGTCTAGTATGAGACTTAAAAGAAAAAAAAATGAAAGTAAATGTCTATTTTTACATGATTTTTATAGGATTTCTCTTCTTAATATTACAAGAGCTTCTAGATATTTCCACACATTTTACTCTTTGTGTTTCTCTCTTGGTATCTCTCTCATTGGCTATTCCCCTCCCCAGAATTACATATGTGTGTTTTGGGATTTATTAGGTGACATATCATCAGTGTGTTTCTTCAGCAGTCAGTTAATATCTGCTTCTTGCGCCCATGATGATTATGACTTTCTATGTATTTTAAATTAAAATGTAATTAAACTTGATTTGCATTTCCCTGATAGTTAATGATGTTGAACATCTTTTCATGTGCCTGTTGGCCATCTGTATATCTTCTTTGTAGAAATGTCTGTTCAGGTCTTTTGCCCATTTTGTAATTGGGTTGGTAGTTTTTTTGTTGTTGAGATGCATGAGTTGTTCATATATTTTGGAGATTAACCCCTTATCAGATGTATGGTTTGCAAACATCTTCTCCCAATTGTTAGGTTGTCTTTTCATTTTGTTGATGGTTTCCTTTGCTGTGCAGAAGGTTTTTAGTTTGATGTAGTCCCATTTGTTTGTTTTTTCTATTGTTTCTCTCGCCCGGTCAGACATGGTGCTTGAAAATATGTTGCTAAGACCGATGTTGAAGAGCACACTGCCTATGTTTTCTTCTAGAAGTTTCATAGTTTCAGGTCTTACATTCAAGTCTTTAATCCATTTGGAGTTAATTTTTGTGTATGGTGTAAGGTAAGGGTCTATTTTACTTTTTTTGCATGTGGCTATCCAGTTTTCCCAACACCATTTGTTGAAGAGACTTTCTTTTCTCCATTGTACATTCTTGGCTCCTTTGTCGAAGATTAGCTGTCCATAGATGTGTGGGTTTATTTCTGGGCTTTCAATTCTATTCCATTGATCTGTGTGTCTGTTTTTGTGCCAGTACCATGCTGTTTTGGTTACTATAGCTTTGTAGTATATTTTGAAATCAGGGAGTGTAATACCTCCAGCTATGTTGTGACAACATGGATGGACATTGAAGGTATTATGCAAAGTGAAATAAGCCAGAGGGAGAAGGTCAAATACCGTATGATTTCCCTCATTAAGTAGTAGATAACAACAACAACAAACAAACACATAGAGACAGAGATTGGATTGGTGGTTACCAGAGGGGAAGGGGGGAGGAAGGAGGGCGAAAGAGATAATTCAGCACATGTGTGTGGTGATGGGTTGTAATTAGTATTTGGGTGGTGAACATGATGTAATCTATGCAGAAATAGAAGTATAATGATGTACATCTGAAATTTATACAATGTTATAAACCAATGTTACTGCAATAAACAAAAAATAAAAAAAAGATGCATCATTTTTCTTATGACAAATGCAAAGTGCAATTATAATCAGAATATAATAGCAACAATATGTTTATACAGATGTTAAAGTAAATTTCAACATTCATTCCAAAAAAAAAAAAAATGTAATTAAATCCTACAGCTTTCTGATTCTTGTAGCCAGTTTGGGAAAGGATAAAAAGACAATTATTTTTGGTATATCTCTTCATTTCATTCCAATACGATTCTTCAGAAATAATACAGCAAAGAACAGAATGTGTATTAGTCAGGGTTCTCCAGAGAAACAGAACCAATAAGATATATATATAGAAAGGGATGTATTATGAGGGATTGGCTCATGGGAATGCGGAGTCTCAGAAGTCCCGCAATATGCCATCTGCAAGCTGGAGGCCCGGGAAATGCAGTGGTGTAGGTCCAACCTCAACCCAAAGGCCTGAGAGCCGGGAGAGCCAATGGTGTAAATCCCAGTCTGAGTCCAAAGAACCAGGAACGCTGATGTCCCAGGAAGGAGAAGATGATTGTCCCAGCTCAACAGAGAGCAAATTCGTCCTCTGCTGCCCTTTTGTTCTGTTCAGGCTCTCAATGGACTGAGAGATGCCCAACCACATTGATGAGGGTGATGTTCTTTACTCAGGCCACCAATTCAAATGTTAATCTCTTCTGGAAACATCCTCATAGACATACCCAGAATAATATTTTACCAGCTATCTGGACCTCCTTTAATCCAGTCAAGTTACACATAAAGGTAACCATCACAGTGAGTTTTCTGAAAAGTTTGCCCTCTTATTGAATATAAAAGACCTATTTATTTTACAGGCACTCTATGTTTACAGCTGATGAACTTCGACTAAAGACTAATAAATGGTCATTAAACAGAAAAAAATAGACTTTTTTTTTAACACCTGTGCCAATCTTCCTCTGTTTTTTACGTGGGATGCTGCCACAGCATCACTTGATGAGGGGTGTGTATGTCCATGCCTGGCATCTGAACCCGAGAACCCTGCGCCGCCAAAGTGGAGCATGCGAACTTAACCACTACCCTGCCAGGTCAGCTCCAAAATAAGACTTTTGACTAAAAGAATTTGAAATCTAGATGAGTATCCTTTGACTTCTTTTAAGTAATTTTGAGCCATCTCCTTCTGATTTCTCTTAAACTATCAAAATTTCATCAAATCATAGACATGGAATCTGTTTCAATTTTAATCACCTACCTATTAAATTGTCACTAACATCTAGTATAGACAAGCTCTGGCACAAGAGGCCTTTGTAAACATAGCCCTTCTTGCCTTTGGACTCCCAGACAGGATTCATTAACCCTATGGAGGCAGCTGGGATGAGATTTCAGAATCAACCTACAGAATAATACTGAGTGTGAGCTGCATGTATTATTCAGTATTGCCAATGCCTCTTTTTCACCACCTGACCGTGGTGGAGATGGCTACCCACCTCTGCGGTTGTGTAGTAGAATTTTTGCAGAAATGCACTGTCCTTATAGGCACTATAGTCCCTAGCCCCTCTCCCACAGAGATGTGACCATGTGACTAGGTTTCACCAATGGAAAGTTGAATTGGTATGTGTCACTGTGTCACTTGCCATGGAATTTTATGAAGCACATTACTTTATATGTTTTTCTTTTCTGTAACCATTAGCTGAATACAAGGAATCCAAAGCTCTAAAAAATGGTGTGGATACAAAAAGAGGTTCTTGGATTTCAACATCAAAACATGAATGAAAGCCACAAACATTGGATGTTACACGTGTTTGAGAAATAAGGGCTTATTGCCCCTGATGTTTCAGTAATTATTAGTTCTTAAGGCAGCTATATCACTCTAACTAATATATTTACATCATGCTTAGTTACTTCTATATCTCTGTTTACCGAAGAAAGCAAGCAGAGGAAAGAAAATATTTCCTACTGAGTAAAGATAATATTTATTGGTATTGATATCATCTAGGTTGACTATTCCCCATTGTCTTTGGGGTCAGGTTTCCATTAGAATATTTTCAAATTTTTTTGCTACCATGTAGAAAAACAATTGATTTTTATATATTTACCTTATATCCTGTGGTCTTCCTAAAGATATTTAGTAATTCTATTGTCTTAAAAAAAGTCCCTTAGAGTTTTCTATTTACCTGATCATATAATCTACAATAACAATATTTTTATTTCTTCCTTTGCATCTCCGTGTCTTTTTATTTATTTATTAATTTTTGACTTATCGCGCTGGTCACTACCTTGAGTATGATATTGAACAGAAATGCTAAGAGTAGGCATCCTTGCCTCTTCCCAGTCCTATGAGGAGAGCTTGTAATCTTTCACCAGTAAGTATAATGTTTGCTGTAAATTTTCCACAGATACCTTTGGCTGGGTTTAGGAAATACTCTTGTGTTTCTACTTTTCTAAGCTTTTTTTTTTCTTTTTTAATCACAAACAAGTTTAAATTGTATCAAATAGTCTTTCTGCATCTATTGAGATTATCTTATAGTTTTCTCCTTTATTCTGTTAATGTGGATAATTACATTTGTTAATTTTTCAAATGTTAAATTGGTGTTCAATTCCTGGGATAATTCTCACTTGGCAATGATGTATTATCCTTCTTATGTATTTTTGTTTGGTTTTCTAGTATGGTTTTAAGAGTTTTTCATTTATATTTATTGGGGTTACTGTTCAGCAGTTTTCACTTCTTATGATGATTTTACTTTGTTTTGGTAGCAGACCAACGTTGGCATTATAAAATGAGTTGGGAAGTGTTTGATCTTTGCTGTTTTTCTGAAAGAGCTTGTATAGGATTATTATTTCTTCCTTATATGTTTGATAGACTTCATGAAATCATCTGCGTGTGAAATTTTTGGAGAAGAGCTCTTATCTGCAAAGTCAATGTCTTTAATAGATATAAGGGTATTATTTGTTTTTTTCTGTTTATTTCTTAGTCAATATGAGTTACGTGTTTTTTGAAGACATTTTTGTCCATTTTATCTAAGTTGTTGAATTTATAGACAGAATGTGTCTCACATCGTGCCTTTATTGAGCTTTTAAAATCTCCCTCTTCTACATACTTTGTTTCAAGTATTACAATACTTGTGATTTTTAACTTCCCTCCTTTCTTCTTTTAAGTCATGATAGAAATCCATCAGTATTAATGTTTTATTTTTAAAAAACCTTGCCCTTAATTGAAATGAATTTTTCTTTTTGTTCTGAGTTCCAATTTCTTTTATTTATACTTTTATCTTTTTTCTCATCCTTTCCTTTCTTCAGGTTTAATTGTTCTTCTTTTTCAGTCTTCCTAAAGTAGATGTTTACACTATTAATATTAAACATTTAATGTTCTCTAATATAAGCATTTGAAGCCATAAATTTTCCTTTGAGTACATCACACACATTTTGATATGTTAGCTTTCAATTTTACGCACCTCAAAAAATATATTTTATATCCCTTGTGATTTCTTCTTTGACCACTGGCTTATGTAGAAGTATGTGAGCTTGGAGCTCACTCACACTCTCTCACTTTCCCCTACAGGAGAAAATGTGGGCTAAGAAACTCTCTTAGCACTGAGCTGTGCCACCTTGAAGTGGGATGATGTGGGTAGAGTCAAACTATTCCTCTTACCCTCTTCAGTGCATCCGAACTCATATTTCTTTTGCTCCAAAGGTATGTTAGAACTTGTCTTCTGGAAACCTGAATTTCCACAAAGGCTCTCTTTTCCATGGGTGATTGCCTAAATCAGTGTTCTCGAGGGTTTCCCATAGGAAACCGGGAGCTGGAGCTGGTTCACGGGCCACAGCTGGGACCAAAGTCTGTCTGCCTATTACTCAATGCTCAGGTGAGCAAGACTACCCCCCAGGTCCCTTGGTGCTGGATCCCACAGCTCCCCCAAAGGCACTTTTGTCCATGGGTGGATGCCAAATTATTGTTGTTGAGGTGGGAATACAACAAGGGACATCTTAATCAGCCATGTTGCTGACATCACTCCCTTCTCAGCTTTCTGAAATGATTAATGTTTATTTACAAAGGAGTCTTTATTTGCATGGTCCCTGATGGTTCTTTACCAGGTCCACTTTCCAACCAGAAGGAAGGGGTGAAGCCTCTTTACTCCTAAAGTGGATCACTGGTAGGCAATACCTACTTGGGTCTTGTTCAATGTGACAATCTCTGTACTTTAATTGAAATATTTAGCACATTTAAATTTCCATCATTATCAAACCATCATTATGGTTGTGTTGAAATCCATTGACTGCCATTTGTCTTAAGTTTTCTGTCTGTTTCTTCTTTTTGTTTCTTTTAGATCTTTTTTGCCTTCTTTTGAAGGAATTTTATTAACTTTAAAGTATATTTTTTTATCCCTTGTGATTTTGCCTTTTGAAGGTAAGAAAAGATCTATTTTCTATTGACCATATTTTATATCTACTTCTATTGATTATATTTTAGAATTCCATTTTATATACTGTTTTGGCTTATTGCTTATATTTTTTTGTTAATATTTTTCAACAGCTGTTCTAGCATTTAAAATGTGCGTATTCTACCTTTCAAGAATATTGTCACCTCATATTCAACATAAGCCCCTTATATTTATATGCTTTCCTTCCCCCCACCAGCCCTATGCACAACTGCTTTCATACATTTTACTTCTACATGAATTACGAATCCCAAAATACATTGTTACTATTTTTGCTTTAGTCAATTATATTTTAAAAATTAAAACAAAAAAAAATCTGCTTCAATACTTACTCACATATTTGCCATTTTTGTCTTTCTTCATTTTTTTCTGTAGATCCAAATATCCGTCTGGTATCATTTTCCTTCTGCTTATATTTCTTATATTGCAAACCTGTTGGTGACACATTTTATTGACTGTTTTTTTTTCTTTGCAAACCATAAGATATACTTTATTTATTTATTTTTATTGCTGTAACATTGGCTTATTGGCTTATATATTTCAGGTGTACATCATTATACTTCTATTTGTGCACAGATTACATCATGTTCACCACCCAAATGCTAATTCTAATCCATCACCACACACATGTGCCTAATCATCCCTTTTGCCCGCCTCCCTCCTCCCTTCCCCTCTGGTAACCATCCAATCTCTGTCTATATGTGTTTGTTTATGTTGTTTTTATCTTCTACTTATGAGTGAGATCATACTGTATTTGACCTTCTCTCTCTGACTTATTTCATTTAGCATAATACCTTCAATGTCCATCCATGTTGTTACAAATAGCTGGATTTCACCGTTTCTTATGGCTGAGCAGGATTCCATGGTGTATAGATACCACATCTTCATACATTTGTCCCTTGATGGGCACTTACATTGCTTCCAAGTCTTGGCTATTGTGAATAATGCTGCAATGAACACAGGGGTGCATGTATTTTTATGCACTGGTGTTCTCTTTCTTTTTTTTTTTTAAAGATTTTTATTTATTTATTTTTCCCCCCAAAGCCCCAGTAGATTGTTGTATGTCATAGCTGCACATCTTTCTATTTGCTGTATGTGGGATGTGGCCTCAGCATGGCCGGAGAAGCGGTACATCGGTGTGTGCCCGGGATCCGAACCTGGGCCACCAGCAGTGAGCGGAGCACGCGCACTTAACCGCTAAGCCACGGGGCCGGCCCAGCACTGGTGTTTTCATGTCCTTGGATAAATAGCCAACAGTGGAATAGCTGGATCGTATGGTAGTTCTTTTTTTTTTTTTTTTTTAATTTTTTGTTTATTGCAGTAACATTGGTTTATAACATTGTATAAATTTCAGGTGTACATCATTATACTTCTATTTCTGCATAGATTACATCATGTTCACCACCCAAATACTAATTACAACCCATCACCACACACATGTCCTGAATTATCCCTTTCACCCTCCTCCCTCCCCCCTTCCCCTCTGGTAACCACCAATCCAATCTCTGTTTCTATGGGTTTGTTTATTGTTGTTATTATCTACTACTTAATGAAGGAAATCATACAGTATTTGACCTTCTCCCTCTGACTTATTTCACTTTGCATAATATCCTCAATGTCCGTCCATGTTGTCACAAATTCATCTTTTCTATCCTTAATTTTTTGAGGAATCTCCATACTGTTTTCCACAGTGGCTGAACCAGTTTGCGCTCCCACCAGCAGTGTATGAGAGTTCCCTTCTCTCCACATCCTCTCCAACACTTGTTTCCTGTGTTGTTTATTATAGCCATTCTGATGGATGTGAGGTGATATCTCATTGTAGTTTTGATTTGCATTTCCCTGATAGTTAATGATGTTGAACATCTTTTCATGTGCCTGTTGACCATCTGTATATCTTCTTTGGAGAAATGTCATTTGTCTGAAAAAATTTTTTATTTTGCCTGGATATTTTCACTGGGTATATAGTTCTTAGTTGGCAGGTTTTTCTAGTTGTTGTTTTTTTTGTTCTTTTACTTCTTTAAAGTTATCAGTACATTTTCTTCTGGCTTGCATAGTTTCAGATAAGAAGTCTACCCTAAATCCTATCCTTGTTGTTGTGTGTCTATCAGTCATTTTATTCTGACTGTACATAGTATTTTCTCTTTATCACTGGTGTTTGGCAATTTCTTTATGATGATCTTTGATGTGGTTTGTTTATGCATATAGATATGTTTATGTCTGTTTACATTGTTTGGAATTAGTTGAACTTCTTGAATTTGTGGGGTTTAGTTTTCATCAAATTTGGAATGTTTAAACCACTTTCAGATATATTTTTTGGATGATTCTCCTTTTTGGATTTCAGTCTCATTTATGATAAACCATTTGATATTTTCTGACATGTATCTGAAGATCTGTTTATTAATTTCAGTCACATTTCTCTCTTTGCTTCATTTTCGATAAATTCTATTGTTATGTGTTCGAGTTCACTAATCTTTTATTCTCTAGTGTCTTATATGTTGTTAATCCCACATAGTGAATTTTTCATTTCAGATATTGTATTTTCCAACTTTTTGAGTAGAAGTTGTTATATAAAACAACTATTTATATATATATAAACAAAATATATTTTCCAACTTTTTGAGTAGAAGTTGTTATATATATATATATATGTAGAACTCTAATAAACTTATGTGCTTATATATCTGTCTCTCTCCATTGTTATATATATATATAACAACTTCTACTCAAAAAGTTGGAAAATACATGTTTTTACTCTCTTTACATTGTTTTGTCTACCTCTTTTTTTGCAGTCTTTCTATATTTTGAAAATATTTGTCTTATACATTCCAAAACCATAGAGAGAGAGAGAGGATAGACAGACAGACAGGTAGATAGATAGATAGATAGAGAGAGAGAGAGATAGATAGATATAAATAGATATACACAGGCAGGAAGCTTGGGCAAGACTAGAACTCACTTCTTGGTTTCTCTTCTTTCAGTGATCATAACTCTGCTTTTCCTGCTGCTGAATGTCAGAAAAGAGTGTTTCTTCTATTTTGTTTAATTTTGTAATTTTTAAAATGTTGTTACATATTTTATGCTTTAATAAATGTTCACTTCAAGTATCTACTTGAAGTTAAATTAAAATAATAGTTAAGTGAAATATAGGCAATTTTAGGTTGTATAATTTCTGCATTGAAAACAAAATAATGGCACACTAATTATACCTAATTTATTAAATAATATTAATAGTATTGAAATTTTTTAACCTAATGTTTTGCCTAATTCAGAGTAAAAAATAAAAATAATTAGTTAAAAATTTAAATAGCCCACACTCATTAAATTTGGGAAGACGAGGATTCATCATCTCCACCATGCTGATAGCTATTTTTAGAACTAGGTTCTCCAGAGGAGTAGGAGCACTTCCTTCCTTTATGAGCTAGAGCTAACCTAATGCTACAGAAGTTTGCTTTCTTGTTTGTTTCCAACTAATAGCTTCACTCTTACTTCTTAAGAGTAGCAGCAAATGAAAGAACAAAGATCATTAAGTGAATAATTTATGATCCAGTATTATGACCTCTAAAAATTAAGAATGGAACACATATTCTTGAATTCCTATTTATAAAAGCCAGAGTTAAATTTTCTGAATTATCTATTGATAAGTCCATTAATGATTTTATTTCTAAGAAATTACATAGATTTTTTTTCCAAATAGATTAATGTGGAGAACATAATAAATTTTGAAATATATCATCATGAATAACCATGTAAACCAAATGACATTTGATGCCTCATAATATCAGTTATTATAACAGCCATTTATGATTTGTTGTTTAATAAATAATTTAATAAATGACTATTATTATACTAGCAGTGATATTACGAGGCATCAAATATTTCCTAGTATATATTCGCTAGTTCTTTATTTAGCTATAACACGTTCCATTCATTATAGATTTATCAACAAAATATTGTAGACACCTTTGAAATAATTTTGTTTTCTGAACTTATGTTTTGCTTACAGGCTGTGAAATAGCAGTAGTTCACTACTCACGAATACTCTTCAAACACGTGTATAGTTGTCTATCCTATGAATCAACATTGCCATTTTCAATGGCTTTTGGTTAGAAAAATGTCAGTTTATTTCCAAATCTATAAATTCTACCTTTGAAAGTCACTACAAAAACTAATATATTATTCCACAAATCTTATTTGTTTCCCAATATAGATTTTATACAAGCAGCCTTTGGAGCTCTCTATTTTACAATGATTATTATGAGTGTGATAAATTTTTTGATCTAGGAGGTGTTGAAGCGTTCTGTGTGTCCAATTTCTTACTAGTCAAAGAAATAAATCAAAAGGTTATAACACAAAATTTGTTCTAGAGGTTTAGTAACATGAAAAAAATAAACACTTGTAGATTTTTTTACATAAACTCTGCTATTCATGCCTCAGTCTATTTTTTAAACTCCTCCTTTCACAGAGAATGTATCCTATAAATGTATTTGCTCTAGGCTTGCCTATTGAAAATCCAATAAACCTTAAACTTTAGGTTTTTTTTATTCTCTTTACGTTATTTTGACTACCTCTTTCTTTGCAGTCTATCTTTCCACGCTTTGAATAGATTTGTCTCATAACATTCCAACACTCTAATGAACTTATTTGCTTACGTATCTGTCTCTCTCCATTGGAGAACATATCTTAGAGATCTATGTATCTTATTTATCACTTTGTTCCAATTATCTTGCCTAGTACCTGGAACAGTATAGTCACCAAAGAAATGCTTGTTAAATTAAGGCCTTTCATACAGAAATAGCCAATGGAAAAGCTGGCTTCTGGTACTGATATTTCCAGATGTGCACAAAATTTGATAGTCTGCCTGTAAATATCTCTGGAATTGGCTTTCTCCCGTGTTATTAGCTTTTCCCTAAGGCAGTTCCACTCTTTGTTTTGGCAGGGCAACCACCAAAAGCTGCAGGTAAAAGTCCTACTAGCTCAGCTTCTTTAGCAGGGAGACATTTCATTTCCCAAAAGTTTCCACTAAAGCCTTGGAATGGACCCTTTGAGTAGTCTTGTTTTGCTTCTGTGTCCGTATCTGTAGTAAACCAGGTGGCGTTAGCTGAAAGGGAACTAGACAGCCTGGCCAAGCCTTCATCAATGCGTGTCACCAGCACTATGTGGTCGGGTGGTGGCGAGGTTAGCCCCACCTCAAATGCCAGTTGGGAAGAGGAAATAAGGGGTCCTGGAAAGAAAAAAACCAGATGACCACTGCAGTATCGTAAAGCTTTGGAAAACAGCCTGAAATAGCATGAAAAACTCATATTTCTCTATAGTCCAACTATAATTAACTTAAATAATACTAACATTAGCTTAATAACTTGTCTTCTATTAACTGACAACCATTTGCCATTCATTTTTATTCTTTGAAAATTTGTAGTCGCCCTCAAAAGCACCTGTTACTATATATGTTATTTCATTCAATTTATTTTTTTCATTTTGCCAAATTGAGTTATAAAAAGGTGTTGATATTTTGGACATGTGATAGAGAGTTAAAAATGCATATGTGGTTAAAGAGGACCATTATAATATAGTGGAAAATTTATGCTCAAGAGTTCCATTAAGAAAAATAAAAGGTTGGGCCGGCCCGGTGGCTTAGCAGTTAAGTGCACGCGCTCCGCTGCTGGCGGCCCGGGTTCGGATCCCGGGCGTGCACCGACGCACCGCTTCTCCGGCCATGCTGAGGCCGTGTCCCACATACAGCAACTAGAAGGATGTGCAGCTATGACATACAACTATCCGCTGGGGCTTTGGGGGAAAAAATAAATAAATAAAAATCTTTAAAAAAAAAAAAAAAAAAAAAAAAGAAAAATAAAAGGTAGACAAAAATGTTTCTTTCTCTTTGATATAAATACATACACATCTATACATAGAAAGAGAGCGAAAAGGAGAAGATGTTGAGAGAGTAAAAGATATATACATGAAAATGTATTTTGTTTTATTTCCGAGTAGGCATGTAAAAATGCAAAATAAGCAAACTTCTTATAGAATTCCTGGGCTAAAATAAAAATACACATAAATATTACAATCACATTATTCTAAATGGACAAAATTGTTACAAGTGAATTATAAAAATGTAGGGACAAAAAAAAACACAGAAGAATTTTAATTCAATTAAGAAGGACCGCTGTATTCGTTGCAACTTAAGAGGCTATGTTCAAGACACATCAAACCGAAATAAGGAAGTATAAAATAATAAAGTATAATATAATGAAATTCAAATCAATCAATCAACAATTGATTTATTTAAAACCAGAAAAACAGTAGAAGTGACTTTTTTTTTTTTTGATGAGGAAGATTGGGCCTGAGCTAACATCTGTTACCAATCTTCCCCTTTTTGCTTGAGGAAGATTGTCATCGAACTAACATCTGTGGCAATCTTCCTCTATTTTTTATGTAGGACACCACCACAGTATGGCTTGATGAGTGGTGTGTAGGTCCCCGCGTGGGATCTGAACCCACAAACCCCCCAACTGCCAAAGCAGAATGCATGAACTTAACCACTATGCCACCAGATCAGCCCCAGAATTGACATTTTAAGGCTTGAAATTTTTGCCTTTAGGCCATATAGTCTATCTTTGAGTCCACAGAAATGAGTTGATTTAACAAATGTTTTTAATGTATAAAGATATTGACTCACAAAATTGAGCACTATTCTATCTCCATTGAAATGTTTTCTGACCTGACACCCATAAATGTCCTTTTCCCCAAAAATGTTTAATTTAGAATGGCTTTGCATTTATCCCCACTTAAAGACACACATTAACACATTTGTTGTGAAACTTAGCATCTCTCAACATTTTTCCATCAATAAATTGTGAAACTCTCTACCTCTGTACTATCCAAACACATGTCCATCGTAGCACTCATCACTTCATTAACAATGATTGCTTACATGTTTCTCTCCTCTTCGTGCTACAAATTCTTTGGAGCACAAGTTGTTTTTCATTATTTTTTCCTGCCTGGTGCCTTGAACATAGGAAGTGCTTTATTTGTATCCGTTGAATTAATGAATGAATGCATGTGTGTTGGGAAGGGGGAAGGAGGAGACGGGGGAGGGTAGAGAGAGAGTTCTGGCACAGATGTACTTGCACATAAGTAGGTGTGACCAAACATATGAGTTGGCAGGTGGAAATAATGGTTTGTTTACTCAAGATCATACCCTTAAATTCAAGATGTACTTTTCTTCTTTGGGTATTGTTAGGTCTCTGTTATAACCTTAATAAATCATCAAGAACCCCTTAAGTCCCATCTAAATTGTCATTTTTTCCCTTTCTAAGGATTAAAAAAAAAATGATGCCTTAATTGTGAAGTATTCTGTTGTGATTTGTGTCTGTCATATTAACTCTAAATAAGCAATAAACTAAAGTCAAATTTTTGCTGATTAGCAATAAGTGAATTTTACAAATGTTATCATAATTGGACTTTGTTGAAGTTGCTGGAATGAATTTAAATCAGAGACAAAGAGCGTTTTATTGATCAGTGTCTCCTTTCTTGCTAAGCGAATCACTCATTTGTCTCTTGAAACCGCACAACGCTCCAATAAATATTCAAGGAAGACTTAGTGGTAGGTTATTTCATAAACAAGAAGGCATAGACAAGGCTTGATATTCTACCTGTCTTTGGCAGGAAGTTTAATGTACAACTTGAAATGTATGGAAAGACCTTGCCAAAGGCTACAGATACAAATGATTGCCTATGTGGAGAAATTCTTTTTAATCAGTAGATTATACAACAAGATGGTAAAATTCTTGCTTGCTCAGCGGTTTGACAAAGCATTCCTGTATGTTATTCTATTTGCAAATAGTAAAAGTGTCTTTCTGACTTCCCCCTGACGCTTGCCTCATTTATTTTAATCTCTGTAATTCTATGGAAAATGCATCCTTCACTAAAATAGATTAAATTGCAAATCTCTTAAGTGTTTTTTTTTTCCCCAATTGAAGAGAATAATAGATATGGAGACAGCAGAATTCTAGTTTCAGTTCTTATAGCTTATTTTAAAATGTTGGATTCCAAAACATCACATCCCCTTATAATTTTTTTAGTAAAATATTTGAATTGAATATGGACAGAAAAAAGAATGTTTATAATTAACATACATACACATACACACGATATTTCATCTCTGAAAGATTCTGTTAGGAATTGATTGTGATATTATCCTGTCTAGCTTAAGTGTATTAGCTTCATTTAACCAGGAAACTACTTCTAAAATATTCAGGAATTTTGTGATATAAACACATGTCTTCTACTTTGCACACAGGTGTTTTTTTTGTTCAGAAGAAAAATAAAGTTGTGTGACTAATGCCAGTTTTAATAATCAAATGTTTCGTTTAGCAAATTTTTTATAGGATTCAATAAATTTTTTCATTAACTATGAAATTGACTCATGATCTTTCAATCATGTCACTAGACTTTCAGATAGCCTTCACAATTTCACAAATAGTAAAACATAGGTGATATATTAATATCTGATATGATTTTCCGGCAGTGCTGATTTAACTTGGCATAGAGAGTGGAAACAAAAATTATTTTCCATGTAGCTCTTGTACTTGTTCTTCAGTTTCAATGCACTCTAAATTTTATTAGGGTCAATTTTGTTAGCCCTGGAGTTAAGAAAAATAAAAGAAAGAAGATAAATTACAACGAATGCAACTCACAGAATATTTGGGTGAGAAAACATAGGAGCAAGAAAGAAAAATAAATGAAATCAACGTTTTTTCCCAGAAGAAGAAGCAGTTGACAAGAGAAATATAAGTTTAAAAAATCAACATAAAAGGGGGTACAAAATCAAACAAAGTATATCAAAAACACATTTTCATATGACATGATTAAGCACTAGAAATTAACCATAGCTAATATCTCAGTTGAAATTATCTTTTTTACCCAAATCCTTGTGTCCATTTTTTCTGTTCTGTATCCATAAAATATCAGACTAGAAAACATTAAATTCAAATATTTGAACTGTGTCTGTGCTAATGGTACTTTTTCCTTTTGCATTTCAAATATCTGCACACATAAAATAATACTAATGAGCATAAAAAAAGAAAAACTTTGGCCAAAACTTTTATATTTCTACAATCAAAGCATCCTTTGACACAGTCTGGCTAAGACGTCTCAAGCCTGTGCATCTTAACATCTTCCCCATCTGGCTTGTTTTGGAATAGGCTGTGTCCATTTCATTTAAATTGAAAGGTAAGCAATAGCTGGTTGTTTCATGTTCAAAGCACCAAGCAACACTATCAAGAGATCTCCACTTAAATCTTTTAGGACGTTGTGGACTCTACAGAGCACTGGTGGATACTGGGGTATTCAACATGGCTGTGGGAATCAGGGGTAATCTGAGAAGTATTGCCTTAGACAGTACTCTTTAGAATCAAAATCTGAAGAGTTAGAGGTGTTAATCAGGGATGGCTAAGGAGCAGGATTAGCTTTAGAGGAGAGAATGATATGTATTAAGGCTGTAAGAGGCGAGCAAATATGGGGCATGTAGAAGGTGAATACTATCCCGGAGCGGCTGGGGGAGCTGGTTTGTAGAAATCCCAGAGAGAGGCCAGGGGTGAGGCTAGAGCAGTAGGCAAGCTACAAATAGTGCAGGGCTTTGTAGACCTCAGTCTTTGAAGCTACGGGAATCTACTAGAGAGATTTAAAGATAACAGCAACGTGATAACAGATGTCATATTTTAGGATATGAACTGCAGTATAGAAAATGCACTGAGGTTGGGATTAAAATGGAATAAGAGAGACCAGAAAAGAGTCTATCATATTTATCCAGATGAGAGAGTGTGATAGCTTAGAATAAGGCAGTAGCAGAAGACAGAATGGAGAAATGTTAAAGAGATAATATTGACAGAACAATTTGGTCCTCTACAGCTACTGATATTTGCTGATTGAAGTGTGCTTGAACTTCTAATCACTTCGTATCTTAAAGACTTATTCTTATCAGCTCATATTAAAACAGCAAAATAGAATCAATGCACATTTCATTCTTTAGTCTTTGGTTAAGCGAGGATCTCTACTTGTTCTGAACACTGAGACGTTGCTTCCAGTTTTCAGATCTGAGTTGGTATTGAATCCTTTCTTTTTCTTGCTTTGATTAGAAGTTTTATAGACTTCGACTCAGTTCCCTAATTTGCCCCTCCTTTATGACACAGATGTCTGAACACCAAACCTGCAGACTATTCCCAAACAAATGAAACCAAGTACTTTAATTGTTCATAAAGCAGGTTTAGAGCTAGAGTTATTCACTTGTGTTAAAGCCATAACTGGTAAAGAAATTGTCTCGCTACTGAGGAAGAATGTTGATAAAGTTATTAAGAGACCCTACTGTGCTTCCAGATTGTAATATCACAGAATAGAGATTACTGGATTTTTTAGTTTCTCCACACAGGACACTGTGTTGCCAGCAGAACAGTGCGCTTTAAGAAAGAAGTGGCTCTACACCAAAAGGAATCTGTATAATTTATAACGATTATTACATTCCACTTTCACAGCAAACCTATGAAGAGGTTTTGATATTTTATTCACATTTGAAAACCAGGGTAACTGGGTCACAGGAAATTTAAATAATATTTTTGCTGTCATGGAGTTAATTGGATAGTAAAAGAGGAAGACGTTGAAGAAAGCTACTTGGCATAAGGTAATAAAGCCATTACATTTTCATAAAGAGATCTCTACACCTGCCTCAAGAATCCGTATCAATGCTACAGAATGATCTAAGAGTCATAATTGCCTTATGTTATACATGCTCTTCTACCTCAAGTCCTGCTTCAATTATCACTTTTCTATGCTTCTTATTAGTTGACATAAAAATTATGTAGTTCTCTTTTAAAATTCATGTACATATTTAATAAATACATAATTCATGTTCATTGTAGAACAATCAAAAAATGCATATAACAAAAAAGACAAAAGCCACCCCTAATTTCAGTACCCCAGAATAACCCTGTGGAGTATATTTTGCCTAATACTTTTACATATATACATGTAAACGTTTAGTGTTTTTTTTTTTTTTTTAAATAGGATCTTTTAATAGATACTAATTTCTAGTGTTTTGTTTTCTTCCAACAATATATTGTGAACTTTATTTAGGTAGCAAGATGTATTTATTTACATGATTATTTAATAGCTGTGTGGTTCACCCACATAAATTCTGACGATATATTAATATTTACGTTAGGTGAGTTCTTTGTCAGTAACATATTATTTTACCACATAAACTTCAAAAAATGCCAAACTGAAAGGAGACGTAGAGAAACATGTTTGGAAGAGTAACGCAATCAAGACTGGCCACGCCACCTCAGACTCGAATACCCAATACTTGAATTCAATAACAACTGTCAATCATGCCCAGTAGGCTAACACTTCTTTTTTTTTTTTTGTGAGGAAGATCAGCCCTGAGCTAACACCCATGCCAATCCTCCTCTTTTTCCTGAGGAAGACAGGTTCTGAGCTAACATTTATTGCCAATCCTCCTCCATTTTTTTTCCCCCAAAGCCCCAGTAGATGGTTGTATGTCATAGCTGCACACCCCTCCAGCTGCTGCACGTGGGACGCGGCCTCAGCATGGCCGGAGAAGTGGTGCGTCGGTGTGCGCCCGGGATCCAAACCCGGGCTGCCAGCAGCGGAGCGCACGCACCCAACCGCTAAGCCACGGGGCCGGCCCTAGGCTAACACTTCTAACAAATAAATTTTTCCTTTCATATTTTACTAGTTGGGGAAGATTTCATTTTCTTCCTGCATTGAATAAATTCATACACATTCTTCCAGACCAATTTCAAATGTCAGTTTCTATGGCCCAACTTTTTCAGCTTCTCCTAGGGGATTAGTTATTCCTCTCTCTATACATTTCAACAAATAAATTATAGGCATTAATTATAGACTGTATCATCCTATCATGTTAATTTCTTCCACAAGGCTTCTTGCTCTTTTACTGCATTCTCAACACTTCTACAATATTCAGCATAGAGCAACAATGTGTTTATGAAGGCCAACTATGTTCTGTCATTGGCAGGGCAGATATTCAGCCATTGCGCACCAATCTGCTTGTCTAAATTGTTACAAAATTAAAATACTTTCATTCCCTAAGGTAAACTGCAAGTTTTCTAAGCGCATAAATGTTCCACTTTCTTCTCTCTAAGAATTCTTTGGGAACTCCAGAACTTCCACTTGATCCAGGCATGAATGGTTAATAATGGTACAGCACAAAGGTCTGTGGGAACTATCTGCTCTAGCACATGCTATACCATGTTCTCATGGTCCTGTGACTCTTCAAGCTGATAAATTTTTAATAACAGTGCTTCTCAGAGATATGTCACATTACATTTCCTAGTAGACAGGTTATCATATAGAGCAACTTGGACATATTCCCCATATTAGAGCTTTGGGAAGATACATCCAGTGAGGTTTGTTGTGGTGGTGGTGGTGGTTTTGCTTAGACATTTTTTTTTTCCTACATTTTAGGAAAACTCACAAAATGTTTTTTAAAAAGGCACCTTTTTCTCTGTCCAAGTCAATTACTGAACTGTAATCGCCTGTAAAATTTTGCCCACTGAATACTGAGCAAAACTTGCAAAGATTACCTAATCTTCTGTTGGGTAGTTTCTATTAAGTGAACACATGGAGTACAAGATATGCTGGCTTCCTTGCTCCTTTTGAACCCCTGGGCTGAACTGAGTAGTGCAGGAGCAACAGGTGACTTTTGAGATAGGGAAGCAGCAGGTTTATGGGGAGATAAGAACCATCTTAGAGCACTAGACTCCTTTGAGATCTTTTTCTGTTTAGACTTCAGATTTCTAAAATTTTAGTCTTCGTTAACATAACACAAGCTGTCACTATTGCTTTTAATTAGTCCTTGACATTGGACATAATTTTGAGAATTAGTTATATATAAACCACTAATTTACCTAATCATACAAAAAAGTTCAACCATATTGCAGGCTAGTTTTAGTTCATTGGTGTTTTTATAACTCCGTTACAGCTATTTTGGTACACAATGCATCTTTTTTAAACAGCTTTACTGAGGTATAATTGACATACAAAGAACTGCGCATTTAATGTGTACAGTTCGATGAGTTTGGGCATATGTCAACACCAGTGATACCATCACGACGATCAAGGGAATAGACGCATCCAGCACCTCCCAAAGTGTCCCTGAATCCTTTTGGGTTTTTTGGTCTTGTTTTGTTATTTGTTTTTTAATATAGTGACTTTTAAAACAGTGAAATACAGGTATGTTTTCAATGTGATAAATTTTTATCATTAATAAATTTGAAATCTCAATCATCTATGTATTTCATACCTACATAGAGAGCTTTATTGCATCTTGATCAGAATGAGACATGGTGCAATATTTTGGAATGCACTGTAATCTTATTTCCTTTTTAAAAAAAATTCTCTGAAGATATTTTCTTATAATTCACTTACCCAAATTTGCTAATCAAGTTAAACATCGTTTTCATATTTATTCATAATTTGTATTTTCCCAGATTTAGTTTGGCTCCATCTATTACTTCTAGAGGACTTTGAGTGGAGGGAGAAGAGAGATGGAAAATAAAATGAGATTTTAAAATGCGATAAGAGGAACAGAGTGGGGAGAACAGGAGGAGTGGACAGTAACTCGAATTCTCCCACCTTCCTTTGAACTTGGCTAACTTTCTTCCCCCAGGGTAGATTCTATCCCTACCCTCTATTCAATTCTTTTAGGGCCAGATTCATTATTTTAGAGCTTGACTCCTTTCAACTCCAAGTTGATTTATTTTGACCAGGATCACATTGCCAAGTAATCCTTCCTCGAAGGACTCCAATGGACGAAGGGTTATTCTGGAAGGTGGCGCTTTCCCAGGTGGAGCATTTGATCATGGAATATTGATGAAATGATAATTTTATCTCACTTTAAAATAAAATATCACTGTGAATACTGTCTCTCATCATTATTGGTAGCAAATCTTGGAAAATAGAATGTTGTATTTTGCTCATATATTGCAATTACTACTTTATTCCTTGCAAAATATCTTTAATTCCTGGTAATGGACATTCACAAATTATTTTACATCCACAAATATTAAATGTTCAGAATCATCTAAGAGAGAGACAATATGGCTGCCAAGAATATTCAAATCTCTAGAAAATGATACATAAAAGTAGTGAGTATGAATCTGTAGGTTCTCCTGTAGTGCACATAAAATACCAGTCTGCTTTGCAGAATCAGGCTCACCAATTTTCTAAGCAGCAACTTCGTTCTCCCGAGAAAGCTGTACTGACCATGGAACATGTGCATATCAGTATAAATTAATGATATTATATCTTTTCACTTTGTGAAGAAGTCATTATTTGCATTTCAACTATTAAACACTAACTTTCTAAAGGCAAGGTGAAAATCCTACCAATTTAGTGTACAATTTGTACATAGTAGTTACACAAATTATTTTGAATGGATAAGCTGGTTTCCTCAATCAAATTACCTAGGGATTCTCTCCCAAAACCCACATTCATTACTATGGATAAATAAGATTTTGTCATTAAAAATCCTAATTGGGCATTAAAAGGAAATAGTGACACATTTTTTTTCTCTGTGATCATACCCAATAATTTCTTTTTGAAATATAATATTTTATCTGAAAATTTGTGAGAGAGGAGAATTTCAACCATAAAAAAGTCATTTTTATCATCTAGAGTTTTTAGAAGAAAAAAAGAAAGAAATTATAATTGATATTTGAATTTCCTGATGATTTTTTTTCCTTAAATGTTTCTATTTTACAGTTTAAGA
This sequence comes from Ceratotherium simum simum, assembly GCF_057802395.1. NCBI lineage: Eukaryota > Metazoa > Chordata > Mammalia > Perissodactyla > Rhinocerotidae > Ceratotherium > Ceratotherium simum. The sequence goes on along the minus strand of NC_141927.1, from coordinate 10,691,024 downwards.
ATAAGCTTCAAAATATTTGATAGCTGGATTACAACTATTCAAAGGCTTTGTTACAAAAATACATCTTGGAGGAAGCCATATTTTAAGTCTGTTGTTAACAGCTCCCAACATTTCAATAGCTGTCTTCTGGCTATTCAATCTGAGATTGAAAATCTACAGAGTTATTTCATTTACTTTTGTGTAATACAGTCTCATAAGCTTCCATTTTCAGTGCCCATTTGTATATGATATTTTCCTTTCTTTTTTGTTTAATGAAGTATTTTTACAAGCTGCATTTTGCATTTTATTTTAATGACAAAAAAACTGTCAAACTTTGTTTTTAATTTGCTCTCAAAAATATTCAAATCAGAAGTTGCATTTACCAGTTTACTGTGTTGGTAATAATCAGCAGAATGAAATGGTAAATACAAGGAAATGCATCTTTTATGGTTGGATAAACCCATCAATAGGAACAAAAAAAGGCTGTCTCTCTTCTTTTAATAAGCTTGAGAAAATATCTGCCTTACTAGAAGCAATATACTTCACCAACCATGGAAGAATTTATTGCCATTGTCATGATTTAGTTACTTGAAAAATGGCTTTTACCAGCTTGCAAGTTACTTATTGTTATTATTAAAGAAAGTTTTTCTTTATGGAAGCCAATGGACTGCAGTATATAGTAATTTTATACAGTAGAGGTTCTAAAACTAGCACTTTCCTAAGTATTTCTGCAGTGCTTAAATATCATCAACATAAAGCCAGTTAAGAGAACTGATGACTTATAAAAATCCTCTTAATATATGCAGCATGGAAAACGACTGAGAATTAGAAATCTAGACATATGACTCTTTTGTCATTGTCAAAGTTGAATCAAAAGTAGAGCTAATTGCATAATGGAAATGGAGAAGAAACTTTATTCAGACCGTGGCAAAAAGATAATTTAAGAGAATATAGTTATATTATAAGAAGAATGTGACAGATTTAACTCAAAAGAATTCCTTTAACCTCCTGTTCAAGTGTAAATATTTTATTGACACTAATTCAAGGGTTATGAGTTTAATAAACTGGATATTCATATGATAAAATTATATATGTTACCACACAGGCAAAGATAATTATCAACATGTTAGGTACATTTCAATGTATGGGTGGGTTACAAAGTCAGAGAAGACTTGTAGAAGATGTGACATATAACTACATCTGAAGAACAGTCTTTGGATGATTGGACAGGAAAATATGGGAAATACTAAATATGGTAATGGACATGAAGCATTACTTGACATATTAAATAATCATTACATTTTGGAGGCCTATTGACAAGAAAGACAAGGGTACAGTTTAAGGAAGTAGTAATATAAATATGAATCATTGGGCACTTGACTTTACTTAAATACTTATTAATGTAGGAAATAGTACAATAGTACATTATCTTTGGGAAAGGAACAACATAATAGCCCATCCCAAAACCTACTGGCTTCAAAAAGCCATTTTTGTTTGTTCACAGTTCTATGACCCAGTAATTTAAGTTGGGCTCAGCTTCTGTGTTTTCTTCTTTTTAAGTTTGCCTGGGGTCGTTCATGTGGCTGTAGTCATGGCTCTACTGATCGATGTAAGGGCACAAGCTGAGTCTGTTTCTGCTCCTTGTGGTCCCATCCTCCCGGGGCTTCAGCTGAGATTATCACAAGGCAGCACTGTACTGAAGAGAGCAGTGAACTGGGGCGTGGCAGTTCTGAAATCCAGCCAGGCACATGGTGCCTGATCCACCTACTCTAAGGAGAGGAAACATTCCTTAAGAAGATGAAGTTCTTATCCTTAGATATGGTTCTTTAATTCATGGTTTCCCTTAGTTCTTGGCAAGTCATCTTGGTCTTTGCTTTGAACTCTGAAGTATTTTTTCATATTTATAAAAAACAACCTGTATTTATTTAAAGCTAAACAGCTTTCTCAGGCAATTTCCAGCTCATAGAAGCTTGAGGATCCAAAATCTTCTTTCCATTTTAAACTTTCTTGGTTCCTTTTAGCCCAATTTGTATACTTTGAGGGCTTTCTATGTATTGGATTATAAGTCATTCCATTAGGCAAAAGTCAGACTAAGAATTCTTTTGGAGACTGGCCTCCCTTACTTTGGGTGGTGTGTCTGGATGCTGTAAAGCAACATGCTTATTAGTATTCTCAGGAACCTTTCACCTAGTTGAAAATGTCTACTTGACACCACCTTAAATCTTTCTGAAGTCTTGATTAAAACTTCATACCCACACCCAGCTTTTGATCTTTCCAAAGAAACCATTTCTTACTTTGAAAATGTCTTGCATCTTGGAGTGTCTAGAAATAAGAACAGTGTTATTTTCCAAACTAACAAATACTTGTTAGCTTGGAAAAGACTCTCCGTACTTCCTTTCTATTCTATTGGACAACTGAAAAATTTTTTTTTCAGTCCATCACTCATAGTACTTTATAGGAAATAGAAGCACCCATTGACACATTCCACATTGTGTCTATGGATTTCCTTAGCTGGGTTCTATCTGCTAAGTTACCACAAATGACTGTTTTGCTAATTGTTCACTAATACATAACACAAATTATCCTTTCTCCAAACTTCAACAGTCTCTTTGCCAGTCCTCATCAACAATTTAGAGGCTATACTATCCTTGGCCAATGGAATCCATTTGCCACCAATCCCAAAACCAGTGTAACAAATTGTAGATTTTTGTCATGGCAACACTCACATCTAAGCACCAGTTTCTGTATCACTTATCTATTTCTGAGTGCAAACCACACCAATTCTAGTCATTTACAACAATAGCCATTTGCTCATGATGGTGTGGGATAGCCATTTGTCCTGGGCACATGTGGGTTATCCTTTTGGTGGTTTTAGTATGGATCATCCATGCAGCTGCGTTGAGATGGTGGCTCATAATGAGGCTAATTGGTGTAGAAGGCTATGGTTGGGTCAGTCTGTGTCTGCTCCATATGATTTCATGCTCCAGCAAGCTAGTCTGAGCTTCTTCACATGATAGCCCTATGCTCCAAGACAGCAAAAGCAGAAGCTGCAAAGTTTCTTGATGTATAAACTTGAAAGTTGCAAAACATCACTTCTGCTACATTCTATCATCAAAAATAAGTCACAATATCAGCCGGGATTCAAGCACCGGGGAATAGAGCCTTAATTTGAGGAGTGGTAAAATCCTATTGCAAAATAGCTGCATGCAAGGAGGAGAGAAATTATTGAAAACATCTTTGCAAATAATCTACCATGAGAAGTAGTTTTTTTAAAAAATGAGCAATGTTAGGATATATGAAATTGGGAGAGAACAGGCTAGAGACATTCATGTCAGTTAGAAATGAATGTGATAATTCAGGTGAAATAAAAACAGAAGCTGAACTAGGGTAGTGAGAACTTGAAAGAGAATGACAGGTTGGATGGTAAATACATGTTAAAGAAAAAAATAAGAGAATTAATTCATTGACTTGACAATGGAGGGATATGACAAATTTCAAGAATCAGAAAATGCTTGAATATTGATGCCAATAAGGCAAATTTCAATTTAGTAAGTTTTAAGTGAAGATTATGAAATCGATCTAGAAGATGAAGAGTTTGAGGTATATAAAATTCCACTGATATTGATTAAGAACTAGATGGTTCCTTCTTTTTAACATCTCTTCAGAACACACAGATAAATAAGAAAAGAAACTCTCTTAAAATCAGAGTAATTGATAAACATAGTAAATGCACCATGATGGGATAACACGGATAAATGGGTACAGAATCAGTAAAAATATATTACATATTTGAAGAATGTTAAGTAACTAATTATAGGTAGAATATAAATTTTACTGGCATTGTAGTATATCTGAATGTGAAAAAGTTACACATTCTAAGTTGAGAACGGCATTTTGTACAATTGAAGGTTGTTAGAAAATTCTTAAAGACAAAAAGTTGAGATCCATGAGACTTAAAGTTTTAAAGTGGGTGTGTATTTTGTAGACTGAAAGAGAGGTCCATAATAGTACTATACATCCATAAGTAGAATACGTGCACTAGAGGGCTAGCAAACTTTTACATATTTCATGAAGAAAAAGAAAGCAATTCAGTATTTAGCAACTAATTAGTAATTCTAGATACTATATACGTGCCTTCATTATGGCTTGCATAACCCTACACTACCACCGTTTTTAAAGCACTATCATTTTTTTTCAAGAAGAGGAAGCAGAGAATGAATAATTGACATTAGCTTGTTTAGTCCAGTCAGAATCAGAGCGGAAATTAGAATCTAAGTGTGTTCAACTAAATAGTCCATGTTATATCTACTAAATCAAGTTGGCATAGTTTCCTGACTCAGCTCCATGGCCACCCTCTTAATTTTATAAAATGTAATAATGGGAAAAGGATATTTGGATGTTTGTCACCATAGTCTCTATATTAAATATTCAAAAAGAATTAGGTGCTGCAAAGGTAGAGAGAAAAAAATCTACTGAAATGTGTATTATTAAGAGTGAAGATTAGCTTCCAGTTTAAGGCCAAAACAATATTTGGGCACACATACTTGGAATATATCTTGGATGACTTTTGAATTATTATTTTATCTAAAAACTTTATAAAGTATTTGTAAGAAGATTCTCTCCCCATCCTGGCCTACCCCATCCCAGCCTCACTCCACAAGGTTTCACAATAAACTTCAACCAGTGGCAAAGAAAACAAAACAAAACAATAAAACAAAAAACAATTCCCATTATAGCACCAACTTCTGGTAGGGAGGTAAACATTAAATGTTGTCTTATTAATAAATTGAAAAATCAAATTGAAATTGCTTATCAAATAGACAAAAAAGATTTATAAGAAATCCAGAGAAAAACAACACATTATTTATTGGAAAAAAGCCAATTTGAATGACAATGAATTTCTTGTCAAAAACCAGGGAAGTCAGAAAGAAGTGGTACAGCATTTTTCAAGTGCTGAAGGAAAAATAAATATAAATCTGGAATCCTAAAGCCAGGGAAAATATCAGTTACGTATGATGGTTAGTGAAGACATTCTCAGATGAAGGAAAATTAAGACAATTTGTCACCAGCAGATCTATCCTAAAGAATGACTAAAAGAAGTTCTCCAAACAGAAAGGAAATAATTTTAAAAAGAAATTTTGATACTTTAAGAAGAAAGAAAGAACATAGTAAGCAAAAATATAGAAATATACGTCAGGCTTTCATTCTCCCCTTGAGTTTTTTAATTATGTTTGACAGTTGAAGGAAAAATTATAAAACTGTCCAATAGGTTTCTAAATGTATGTAGAAGAAAGTTTTAAAGTAATTATACTATAAATGAAAAAGAGTAAAGGAACTTAAGAGGAGGAAAAGTTTCTACATTTCATTCAAACTGGTGAAATGAGAACACTAGTGGACTGTGATAAGTTATATAGATATAATGTAATGTTTAGAGCAAGTAGTAAAAAAGTTATACAAAGAACTATAATCAAACACACTATAGATAAATAGAAGTGAGATTTAAAAATGTTCAAGTAACCCACAGACAGGCGGGAAAAAGAGAGAAAAATGAAAGGCAAAAAGAACAAATAAAAAGCAAACTAAAATGGCAGACTTAAGCTCTAACAAATCAATACTTACCTTATTACTAGTCAGTGATTGGCAGAGTGGATCAGTCAATATGCCTTCACTATATGCTTTGTCCAAGAAACTCACTTCAAATACAATGATATAAGCAAGTTTAAAGTAAAAGAATGGAAAAAGATACATCACAAAAAATTTTATATAAGAAAGACAGAAGTGGCTATATTAAGATTAAATAAACCTCAATTTAAATAATATTAGATAGACCTCAGAGCAAAGAAATTTACCAGACTAAGTGAGGGGCATTAAACAATTATAAGGGGTTAACACAAGAAGAAGACATCTTAGTCCTAAACGTGTATGTACTAAACAAAAGAACTAGAAAATATGTGAAGCAGAAACTGATAGACTTAAAAGGAGAAACAGACAAATCTACATTTATGGTTGGAAATCACAACACCTACCTCTCAACAATTGATTGAACAGCTAGACAGAAAATCAACAAAAATATGGAAGAACTCAATAACATCATCAGCCAATAGTATCTAATCAAGATGTATAGTGCACTTCACCCAAATACAGTAGAACAAACATTCTTTCAAGTGCCAAACAAATATATCAAGATAGAGATATTCTGAACAATAAAGCAAGCTCCAACACATTTAACAGAAATGAAATCATGCAGAGTATGTTCTTCGACTATAATGAAATCAAACTAGAAATCAGTAACAAAAAGATAACAAGAAAATCTCCAAACACTTAGAAACTAAACCACACATTTCTTAATAATCCATAAGTCAAACAGGAAGGTTCAGGGAAATAAAAAATACATTGAACTGAATGAAAATGGCAGATATTAAAATTTGTGGAATACAACTAAAGCATTGCCGAGATAGAGGAAAATTATTAGCGCTAAATTTGTATATTATCAAAGAGGAAAAGTGTCAAATCAATCATCTGTGTTCCCATTAAAAGAACTTAGAAAAAGAAGAAGAAAATAAACACAAAGCAAGAAGAAGAAAAGAAGCAAAAAAGATCGGAGCAAAAAACAATGAAACATATAACAGAAAAAGAGGAGAAGATACATGAAACAAAAAACTGATTCTTTGTAAAGACCAATATATTTGCAAACCCTTTGGAAGACTGACAAATTTTTTTTAAAAAAAGAGAGAGAGAGGGGCCAGCCTGGTGGCAAAGTGGCTAAGTTTGTGCACTCCACTTCTGGCAGCCCAGGGTTTGCAGGTTCGGATCCCGGGCATGGACCTACACACCGCTCATCAAGTCACGCTGTGGCAGGCATCCCACAAAAAGTAGAGGAAGGTGGGCATGGATGTTAACCCAGGGCCAATCTTCCTCAGCATAAAAGAGGAGGATTGGCAACAGGTGTTAGCTCGGGGGTAATCTTCCTCATACAAAAAATAAATAAACATAAAAAATAAAAAAGAGAATGAGAAAAAACAAAATTACAAATAGAAAGGAAACAAAGGTTATCACTACAGATCCTGTAGACATCAAAAGGATAATTGCTACATATTACATACAATTTTAGAAACATAAAATTAACAACTTGATGAAATGGACCAAATCTTTGAAAAATGAAAACTACTACAACTCACCCAATATGCAATAAATAATTGGCATAGCCTTATAATTATAAACTACAAACAAGTTGTGTTTATTTCTGTGATGCAAACCCGGTTCAATGTTTGAAAATGAATCAATGTAATCCACCATATTAACAGACTAAAGAAGAAAAGTGCTGCATGATCATATCAATTGATGCAGAAAGAAATCATTTGCTACAATTTAACACCCTCTCATGATAAATATAAAACACAAAAACTCTCAGTGAAACGGAAATAGAAGAGAACCTCTTCATTCTGATAAGGAACATATACAAGAAACCTACAGCTAACATCATACTTAGTAGTAAAAGACTGATTAGTTTCCCCTAAGAGAGGGAACAAGGCAAAGAAGTTCCCTATCACCACTTATTAAAAGTAGTGTTGGAAGTTCCAGCCAGTGGAATAAGAAAAAACAAATAAATGCATTGTATCAGGAAAGGAGGGAATGAAACTTTCCCTACTTGTAGAGAACATGACTGGCTACATAAAAAATGCCAAGCAATCTACCAAAAAAAAAAAAAAAAAAAAGAATTCTAGAACTAATAAATGAGTCAGCATGGTTGTAGGATACAAGATAAACAAAAAACATACAAGTATCAGTTTTATTTCTATATCTAACAATGAATATGTGGACAATAAAATTAAAAATACCATTTACAATCTCTTCCAAAAAAAATGAAGGAAACTACTAAAACACTGATGAAGGAAAGCAAAGAAGATCTATATGAATGGATGGGCATACCATGTTCAACAACCAAAATACTTAACATAGTAAAGATGTCAGTTCTTCCCAAATCTAATAAAGGTTTAATATAATTCCTATCAAAATCTTGGTAATATTTTTTGTAGATATATACAAGATGATTCTAAAATTCATATTGAAAAGAACAAGAATAGTTCAACAGTTTTGAAAAAGAATAATGTAGTGGGAGAAATCAATCTACCTGATTTAAAGATTTATTATATAGGTACAGTGGTCATGACTGTGTAGTATTAGCAGAAGAATAACACATAGATCAATGGAACAGAATAGAGAGCCACAAATAGACCCAAACAAATATTCTCAAATAATTTTGGCAAAAGTGCAAAGGCAATTCAATGGAAGAACGCACCATCTTTTCAGCAAATGGTGCTGGAGCAATTGAACAGCCATAGATATAAATAAATGAATAAACAAACAAACAAATAAAAAGAACCTTGACCTAAGTCTCATGCCTTATATAAAAAATGGATCACAGACTTAAGAGTAAAATGTAAAACCATATAACTTTTAGAAAAGAAAAATAACTTAGGATAAAATCTTCAGAGTCTACAGCTAAGCAGAATTCTTAGACTTGATACTGAACGCACTACCCATAAAAGGAAAAATTGATAAATTGGACTTCAATAAATTTAAAAATTTTACTTCTGTGAATACTCTATTAGGATGAAAAGGTAAGCTGTAGTTTGGCAAGGAAATATTTGCAAACCATATATCTGACAAATGACTAGTATGTAGAAAATACACAGAACACTCAAGTCTTAACAGTAAAAATAATACACAATCCAATTTCAATATGGTCAAAAAATATGGAGGAGATTTCGCTGAAGGGGATATAGAGATAGCAAATAAACACATGAAAAGATGTTCATCCATCAGAGAAATGTAAATCAAAACCACAATGAGATATCACTGTACACCTATCAGGATGGATAGAATAAAAAAAAAAATGACAACATCAAATGCTGTCAAGGATGTGTAGAAACTGGATCACTCATGTCTTGCTGGTGGGAATGTAAAATGCTATAGATACTCCAGAAAATAATCTGGCAGTTTCTTATAAAACTATACATACAACTACCAAATGACCCAGAAATTGCATTTCCAGGCATCTGACCTAGAGAAATGAAGACTTAAGTTCATATAAAAACTTGTACACTAAAGTTTGTAGCAGGTTTATTCATGATAGCCAAAATGTGGAAACAATGCTGATTTCCTTCAGTGGAGAATGGCTAAAGTAACTATGGTAATCCATACCATGGAATACTACTCAGCAATAAAAAGGAATGGGCTCTTGATACATAGAACAACCTGGATGAATCTCCAGAGAATTCTGTTGAGGGAAAAATACAATCCCAGAAGGTTACATACTGTATGATACCATTTATATGGAATTCTTGAAATTAAAAAATTATAGAAATGGATAACAGATTAGTGGTTGCCAGTAGTTAAGGAGAGGGTGGGGTTGGGAAAGCAGTGGGTGTGGCTATGGAAAATATGAAGGATTCTTGTTGTGGCAAAATATTCTGTATCTTGACTGTATGAAAGTCAATATCCTGGTTGTAGTATAATTTTACAAGACGTTACCTTTGGAAGGAATCTTAGTAAAGGATACATGTAATCTCTCTGTGTCATTTCTTACAACTGCATGAGAACCTGTAATTATTTTAAAATAAAAAGTTAATTTAAGAAACAGATAATGGGTAACATTGGTAAACAATGACCTGTCTACCACCCAGCAAATACATATCTTAATATATATCTTTTTTTTTTTTTTTGTGAGGAAGATCAGCCCTGAGCTAACATCCGTGCTAATCCTCCTCTTTTTGCTGAGGAAGACCGGCTCTGAGCTAACATCTATTGCCAATCCTCCTCCTTTTTTTTTTTCTCCCCAAAGCCCCAGTAGATAGTTGTATGTCGTAGCTGCACATCCTTCTAGTTGCTGTATGTGGGACACGGCCTCAGCATGGCCGGACAAGCAGTGCGTCGGTACGTGCCCAGGATCCGAACCTGGGCCGCCAGCGGAGGAGCATAAGCACTTAACTGCTAAGCCACGGGGCCGGCTCTTAATATATATCTTTAGCAGCTATGTAGCTGAACTGAACATGTTGAACAATTATTGAAAGTTACATTTACACTCCAGCAAATTCTAAAATTTTAGGGATTTAAATTTTAGCCATGCTAGTGTGAAAATTGTGCTGAGTTGAACAGTACCAGAAGACATGCAGAAAATAAGTCCTATAAATAAGAAGTGCCTCGGAGAATACCTCAGGAACATGAAGGCTCACATTCACAGGACAAGCAGCTGCCAGGTGACTACCCCCCATCACTCAGTCCTTCAGGCCTGGAATTCTTGGCCTGGAAAATTGTTATCAACCCTGAAGAGCAGGGGAGGGTACAGAAGGAGTGGGTTGGATACACCAAACACAGTCCTTCTAGGTTTACACTGAAAGTGGTCAGGAACACGCCCTAGCAGGCACAACACTATTGACGGGTAGAATAAATAATAAGGAATTTCCTAATGAGGCAGTGTAGGAAGTATGAATTTTTAAGTTGTATATTCCACTTCATTAAAAAGAAGTGTTTTCATTTTCCTATTTCTGCATAACAAATTACCACAAATGTAGTAGCTTAAAACAACACACATTTATGATCTCCGTGCTCTGTAGTTCAGAAGTCAGATTGGCTCAGCTGACTTCTCTGTTTTGTTTCACAAGGCCTACATCAAGCTGTTCACCAGCTGGGTGCTTATCAGGAGGCTCTGGGAAGAATCAGATTCTAAGCCTTTAGGTCGTTGGCAGAATCCACTACCTTTCAGTTGTCGGACTGAGGTCGCTGTTTCCTTATTGGCTTTCAGGGGGCAAGTGACCACTTTCACCTCCTAGAAGACCATCTCTGATCCTTATACATTGAGCCCTGCAACGGTCCGTTGAATTCTTCTCAACTTGGTATCTCTTTGACTACCCCTTCAACTAAATCTCTCTTAAACTAGCTTAAGAAAGTTCTCTGTGTTTAACGGCTCATGTGAGTTGAGGGGGCCCACCCACATAATCCAGGATAACCTACTTCAAGGCCATAATCATAACTTCATCTATGTCTCCTTGTGGTGTAAAGTAACATGTTCACAAGTTTCAGGGATTATGGCGTGGGCATCTCTAGGGGAAGAGGGCCATTATTCTGCTTATTGCAGAAGCCTTTATATAGTTATTGTAGAAAAACATTTAATGTTAAGTACAGAGCTGATTGGAGTTCTGGTTATGCAACATGCAAGCTACAAGGCCATTGGGATGTTCATTTATCCTCTTTAAGCCTCAGTTTCCTCATCCACAAAATAAAGATGAAAATACCTAATTCATGAGATTACTGTAAGAATGAGTGTCATAATTTACAGTACATCCAAAAAATGAGAGGAAAGGAAAATCCTTTAAAATATTTTTAGGAACATTTTCATATCCAAAGATATTAGGGTTTAAAGAACCATGAAAAATGAAGGCAAACATTTTCAACCACTATCCACATAAAGGATTAATTTTTGATAATAAAGAGTCAACACAAATTGGTGAATGAAAAACACTGAAGACATGAATAGATCTATGGGCATAGGTTACAAGCAGATAATTTTCTCTAGATCTGAATGTAATGACTAGCATAAATACAGAAAAACAGTCAACCTCACAAAAGTAATTAAATAAATGCAAATTAAGAGAAAATCCAATTTGTTAAACTAATGAAATGAAGGAAGATTAGAAAGTTGATCTGAAAATCCACAGATATATTAGAAAAACATTTATTATTGTCATTTATCTGATGAAATGGACATACAAATGCTTGTGATAAATCTGTAACAACCTTATTCTCAAAATGAATTTGACAACCTTTATAAGAAGCCCACAAATGCCTATACCCTTTAGCATAATAAGTGTTCTTCCAGGAATCTTAATGAAATAACTTAATTGTAGCAGAGCTTTACAAGTAAATATATTAATCACAGTGCTATTTATAATATTAAGAAGAGCTAATATACATTGAGTATTTAGTATGGGCAAGGCTCTACTATAAAACCTTTGTATGTTGTGGTAAAGAGAGTAATGCTCATCAAACAACTCACGTGCTTCCTCATGTTTTCCAGCCTTCACATCATTTAAGCGGGCACCATGTGATTGCTCTGGTCAGTAGACTGTGAAAGGGTCTGACGTCTGTTGTTTGTGAGTAGAGGCAGTTACCAACCATTGTCCTTTTTCCACTCTTCCTGTGTTCTGCTAAGAGGACCTTAGAAGCCACAGGAACACATGGCTTGTGATAACTGAGAAGCACTACAAAATGAAGATAGCCTGGTTTCCTGAGGTAACAGACAGAAGAAATTTCCAGAGATGCATGCCAGATTCGATGTGAATGAGAAATACACTTTCTTTCCACCAGCCACTGTAATTTGGGTTGATCCATTATTCCAGCATAACCTTGCCAGACCAATACAGTACATTAACTCACACGATCCATTAGAAAACCCTAACAGGTAGGTATGATGATTTCTTCATGCTACATTTGAGGAAATTAAGATATGTGTGGTTAGGAAAAGATGATCAATGTCACCCAAATAGTGGAGAAATCATATCCAAGGAACTGGCTTTAAAGACAGTCTTCTTAATTACTATTATTGAAAATAATTCAAGTTCAATAGATAAAGGAATCGATACATAATCAATGTCCATTCCATATGGTGGAATCTTACGCAACTATTAGAATAGAGTCTCTAATTTGCTTTTGATAAATTTTGAAAAAAAAATAAAGCTAGAAATCTAATTTAATTGAAAAGACAGATGTACACCATATAAAAATTTTGTAAACTATGACTAAAATTAAAGTTCCAGGTCTAGTAAAAAAAGTATATACTAATATAAATTGAAATCCCTCCTGCTACAAAAACCTAGAAAAGAAGGATAGTACAGCACCAATATTGTTTTGAATGCATTGCTGACCTTGCAAGAAGGTAAAATCATCAACCACCAGAAATAAAGAGGGAACTGTTAACTAGCAAAGTGGGGCCATAACCAGGTACTGTCACTGCCGTGTAGATGTGATTAGTCACCGAGAGACTTTGAGTGTTAATGCCCCATAAGGAGAAGTGATGAGGACACGGGTCTCCGAGTCAAGGAGTATGGGCTGAGAGATGCCTCCAGAACCAGGAATTTTAAAGGAGCAAATCTTGCTGGACCAGTAACAACAATCATCATGTGGCACAGGGAGAATAAACGTCTTTCTCTGCCTCAAATCTGACCAACAAAAAAGCTAAATAGGGGCCGGCCAGTTGGTGCAGGCGGTTAAGTGAGCACGCTCTGCTGCGGGGCCCGGAGTTTGCAGGTTCGGATCCCTGTGCGCACCAAGGCACCGGTTGGTAAGCCATGCTATGGCGGTGTCCCATATAAAGTAGAGAAAGATGGGCATGGACGTTAGCTCAGGGTCACTCTTCCTCAAGAAAAAAGGGGAGGATTGGCATCAGATGTTAACTCAGGGCTAGTCCTCCTCACACACACACACACACACACACACACACAAAGCTAAATATATGAAAGCTTCAACTTGCACTTCACATGGAAATTGGTTAGAAATTTTACCATATTTGTGTGTCGAAAAATCTCAAGGTGCAAAAATCACACAAGGTAAAACAGGTTGATGAAACGCCTGTAGCTACAAAGAAACAAAGGCAAAGGCTTTGGAGGGATGCTTCCGACAAACAGGAGGGGAGAGATTCTCACAGGAAAAACTACAAGGACGATAACTGTGTATTATGCAAATTTCAGGCTACGCATCAAAGAAATTACAAATCACATGTGGGAATGAACTTCCGTGAGCAAGAATCAGCAGACATAATAAGCAGCAAGATTTGACCAAAAAGCACTTATGATGATAATATGTTTTACATTTTTATAAAATTTAAGGCCAAGACACTATGAGGAAAGAACAGATAGCTTTGAAAAATGGAATGAATTGCACAAACAGAATAAAATAGACACTGAAGAGAAAAGAAAACTCAAATAAATCAGCTAAACAGCAGAGGAAACACATTTAATGAGAGAGATAGTGAGTTTGTAGAGAGAGAGGGAAATAGCTAAGAATTCAGCATAATGATTGAGATGTAGAAAAGAGGAAGACGGTTCAATATGTCTTACTGGATGTCCAGACATATAGACAAAAGAGTTGGACAAGAACATATTAAGATAATGGCTAATTTTTCTCTAGTATGATGGAGTAACTAATTTCTCAGATTCAACAAGCTCAATACCCCCTTAGCAAGAAAAGAAAAGAAAAATAACAAACCAAACAGCTAGATAAAATATAGTAGCATTATAAAATACCAAAGAAAAAATTAAAAGTTTAAAGCAGTATAATTCCACTGACAGCAGACTTTTTAATAAGAAATGCTGAGGAAATTCTGGGGTAAAACATCTCTTAACATAGAATTCTATAAACCCATCTGAGCTAAAATTCAAGTGAAAGTCTTAAAAAATGAAAAAAAAAAGACTTAGAGAATTTGCCATTAACAGAACCTCATCAGAGAACTAATTAAAATGTACTTCAGATACACGGAAACTGCACCCAGGAAAAAAAGATTGAATTCAAGAAGCAATTGTGAGAAAAGAAAGAGATATATTTGAGGGCAGATCTAATAAGCAGAGACTATATAAACACCACCTCCATATAAATAGGGACTCATTTAGAGGGGCATAAAAACAAAATGATTATAAAGTGCTATAGAAAAGGCACAGGAAAGCAGTGGGGACAGGGTAATAGATGTCTGAGCTTGCAAAAGCCTTTGTAGCATTTAAGGAGTCTAGAGATATTATCAGCAATGGATTTTGTTATTAAGCCAATTATCACTTAGGAACAGGATACTGAGTGGGACAGCACTGGGGGGAGTCTGCACTTCAAGCGTTTGTCATGGCAAGCAGCAACGTTTCCGGTGGGTAAAATCAGCCATGGAAGAAGATGCCAGCTTGGCCTACTCGTGGCTTCCCAACAGGAGAGTGCTGAGGCAGGAGCTGTTCCCGGATACTCCCCCTCCCCCAACACGGGAAGGGCGCATGCGTGGGCACCGCATCGGTCACAGAGAGCACTGCTAATGGGAGAGGAAAGTGTCCTGTGACCTTCCCATAAAACTCTGCCCTGACGGAGGACATTCTAGTTAAAGAGACTGCAAACACTCTGGAGAAGGAGTTAGAAGATAGAGAAGAAGAAGGTCGAGAAAGAGCTACCAAGTGTAATCAACCCCCTCTCCCATCACGCGTGACTCAGACAGGTGAGTGGAGAATGAATGGATTTGACACGAGATCAAAGATTTAATTTAGAGTGGCCGAATCTTTAACACTTGAAAGTGAATAGTAACTCTCGGAAAGACATAACTGAAATTCATAAGAAAAGTATGGGTTCTGCCCAAGATAACATCTCAGTTGAGGAGGGGGCTTGCTACATGATGTATTTGATGAATCAATGGGAGAAACTTGCATAATGTGTACAAGGAGACATGTTCAGGGGTCTAGAGTCTCCATAAAATGGAATACTTTAAGAGTTAAATGTATGCAAATTAAAAAATAATGTTTAACATTGTAAATTTAAAAAATATTATTTAGGGTGGGCCTGTGGCTTAGCGGTTAAGTGCACGTGCTCCACCACTGGCGGCCCAGGTTCGGATCCCGCGCGCACCAACGCACTGCTTCTCCGGCCATGCTGAAGCCTCGTCACACATACAGCAACTAGAAGGATGTGCAACTATGTCATACAACTATCTACTGGGGCTTTGGGGAGAAAAAAGGAAAAAAAAGAAAATAGAAGGAGGATTGGCAATAGATGTTGGCTCAGGGCTGGTCTTCCTCAGCAAAAAGAGGAGGACTGGCATGGATGTTAGCTCAGGGCTGATCTTCCTCACACACACACACACAAAAAAGATACTTAGCAAATTAGTGGTTTGCAAAAGGATACATGCGGAATGATATTAATATAAAAGCTTAAACACAAAAATGCATACACAAACACATAAAATCTTATGTAATTCTTGGTAATGTGGGGAAAATATATTAGTTTGCCTAATATGAAATCAACTTGAAAATTTAACTGTATTATCTTTTTTCAGTATTTTGTTAATATTAACAAAAAGTATTAATAATTTAATATACACATCTTTGCAGTATAAAGTGTATTAAAATTCTTGGTAGTGGCTTAAGTATAGTTCTGTCTAATGATATTAGAAAATTTCTTAATTCTGCCTACAACATGAGATGGGTTTTGAAGTCTAATGCATTTTTAATAGAGCAGTGCATCCATCTGTGGCCCATTCCTTTACGCATAAAAGGAGATGGCAATTGTCATATGCCATTGATTTAAGTATTTATCAATGAAGTCAATGAAATTTCCCTAAAGCATTACTTATTTACCCTTAACATTATTAAAATCAATGTCATATGTATTTATAATCTTTTTATCCAATGGAACTTGTTGATAATAAAACCCACTGATACAAATCACATAAGATCTAAAGAGGTATTTTAAAATGCTATACTTTTGAGATAAATTATCAAGCTTGATACCCTTCTAAGTTTAATACTTTCTAAAGTTTAAATTATCAAAGCTTTTAGATGGTAATTTCTTTTACTTCTATATTGTGGAGATTGATTTTTATTCTTACTTTCAACCTTAAAATGAGCTTCCATCATTGAGGTAACTTAATACATGGAATAGTGTCCTTTGTATTTTAATGGTAATATAGAATCATAAATATTTAAAATTCGAAGAGAATGAAAAACCTATTCCAATTATCTTATGTTCAGTTGAATGGATCCAAGAAGGAAAGTTGATGAAATTACCGCAGAAAATTAACTAGTGTTTTCCTCATAATAGCAGTCTTTATTTCTTATACTGATGTATCTGTAAGAAGTGAAGATTCTGGAAGCCAACATAAACAATGTAATTTTAGGATAGGTTTAGGTGACTACCTTTATCGAAGGTCACGCTTCCCTGAAAATTTGAAGGCCTGAAATTCTGAAGTTCATAAATTTCAAGATTCATTTACTCTTGACAATATGCCACCTCTTAGTTCAAAGGAAAAAAATACATATACATTTAAGCGGTAAGGAATAAAACTCAATAGAGTATTTAACTTTATATAGCTCTTTAAAATGAAAAATTTTTATGACTTAAGTGCAAGCTAGTAAAAAAAACCATAAATTAATTTTTCTTTACCATGGACTTGGAGCTTTAAATGAAAGTTGAAAGTGGTCATAAAATGTTCTATTGGTTTCATACTTTCCAAAGAACTAAAGAGAAAAAAATATTGATGATAATGTATGAATCCAATGGTGGGCTTCACCTGGCTGACTGGGGAGGAAGCAATAGGTGAATATTAAGACAATGTCTAAAGGATAGCAATAAATCCTTTGACAGTAATATAATCCAGAAAATCACTTTTCTTATTTTTATTAAAATTATAAATTTGATTCATGTTTTCACTGAATTGACAGCTTGTCTATATTTTGTTGTCTGTTTGTGCTGTTTGATTTCCACCTAAATATTATATTATGGAAGATCCTACCTGCAGATTTTGGAAACAAGTAGTTTGATTGCAAGTGGTCTTATGAGACCATGTGTGAAAAAACTCAACTTTTCCTACATAAATTTATCCCTCTGGATTGAATGCTGAGTAAAATAGGTCTAACGTATTATTTTGGCATTAATTCCAGTCACACAATTTGGTCTCATGTAAAATATAATCTCTTCTTTCCTCTCTCCTTCTTTTTATGTCTATCATCCCCTCAGCCTACTAATGCTTCTTCCACAAAAAACAAAATCCTGAGATGACTGGTATAGAGAAAATGATTGATCTCATACAATTTTGAGTCCAAATACCCTAAAATTTTGTCTATCTTTTGACTCCAAAATTTTACTTCTAGAAAATTAGAATAAGGACACAATCATGGAGGTAGGTAAGATTTTTTTTCAAAGTTCTTTATTATATTTTTAATCTAGGGAATTGTCATCGATCAATAAGGAACTATCTAAACAAATTGTAATAAATCCAGAGAATGGAATTCAATGACTTTGCAACCATTAAAAATATCCTACAAGAATATCTACCAACATGGAAAGATATGAATGCTATTTTTTAAACTGGTAATAGTTAAAATGATTACATACAACAAAGATGCCCTTCAATAGGTGAATGGATAAACAAAGAAGGGCAGTGGAATACTACTCAGCAATGAAAGGATCAAACCATTCATTCATACAAGAATGAATCTTAATTATGCTTTGCTAAGTGAAGGAAGCAAGAACCAAAGGGTTATGTATTATATAATTCCATTTATATGACAATTTGGAAAAGGCAAGGCATGATAAAATGGAAATATGCTTGTGTGCTGGCACTTGTCCTCATGTATTCCTTTTTGCCACGTCAAGAACATGCCTAGTCACTAGTTCTAGGAGGATTCAGTCATAGAAAGACCTTTGTACCTTTTTTAGCTGGATCCAAATTCAGCTTTGTACAGTCTTCGTTTGAACCCCAGCTACCCATAGATGTAAAACTGAGAAATAAATGCTCGCATGACATTGACATGACGTGCCTGACAATAAAATTTGTGGTGGTTTGTTTTAGAGCGTTATTGTGGTAATATCAAGACGATAAAATTTGACTACATAAAAAATATGGTTAAATGGCAAAATAAAATATATTAAAAACAAATAAGAAATTAGAATATATTTGTGGCAAATATAATATATGATGGAGTTTTATCTGTAATATACGAAGAGTGCCTATGCGTGGAATGTAATCATTAAAATCATCAAAATGGACAAAGAATATAAATAGTTCATAAAGAAGACATATAAAATGAGAACACGTTACAATATTTTTAGTGCTTTAAAGGTAGATTTAGCAAATAAGGAGAAACCATTTTTCATATATTTAATGACTATTTTATTCTATTTGTAGAATGAGGCTCTTAGGAATATGAATCAGTACAAAGGTCTCTAATAATGCTTCATGATATGGATGATATTTTACACCCAGTAATTACTCTTCAAGCAATAAATCTGAAGTACCTGTTCATCTATAAAGAAAAATACATTTTATACATGCAGTACAAATAGTCTAAATTTGTACAAACTTATACAAAATTTTATAAATATACATATTTTTACTTAAGTATAAACACTACAAGTAGATGTTCAATATGTCTTATTTATAGCAACAACAACAAAAATCTTATATATCCAAATAAGATGACTGGTTATTAACAGATGCTACATTTATACATCTATTAAATGATTAGTTAAAATTTTATATATAATATATATGAAATATATATATGAAGTTCTGAGGTATATATAATATAAATTTAATTGAAAAAGACAGGTTGCAAATACACACAAATATATTCATACAAACATATTTACACATAAGATATGGGTATATTTTAAATGACAAGTATTTTTAAAATATCAACTATTTTTAAATGACATCTATACACAGAAAAAAGACTAGAATGGATTGTGTCAGAATGTAAAATTTTCAGTCATCGGTTATCAAATTTTGTACTGTATGCTCTTAAATGTTATTGAGGATCCTGAAAAACTTTTATTTACGTTGAATGTAATTGCTCATATTTATTGTATTATAAATTTAAACTGATAGCTTTTTAAAACAAAAGAATACACAGACACTTCCAATGATCTGTCAGAGCACTGACATAATGTGTACTGCAGCATCTGTAACAGAGTTCTCAGGAAAGAATGAGTGAACTAGGCAAATATAGTTTTGGTATCGTTCTGAAAACAGTTTCCATCTAACTGGCCCCCTGAAAGGATCTTGGGGACCCCCCGGGCATTCTTGGACCATGTTTTTTGTATTGACGGTTTAGGAACTGTCATTAGCATGAATTTAATTTTTATTCGTACATTTTTGTCATTTGAAGATAACTTTACATTTTAATCATATATGCATTATTTTGAAATCAGAAAAATTGAACTTACTATTATAGTAACAAAAGTCACTAGAAAAGCAGACTCCAGTCTTATCTTTCTCATCTTCTGCATATGATGCTAGAATACTTTTTTTTTATGTCTCTATTCCTTCCCTTCCTTTGTCCTTCCTTTCTCCCTCCTGCCCTTTGACCATCCAATCTTTTCTTCTTTCTCTTTTTTTTATACAAACCAAATTGAGTACGACACGCTATTTTATTTATTTATTTATTTATTTATTTATTTATTTTTGAGGAAGACTGGCCCTGAACGAAACCTCATTGCGAATCTTCCTCTTTTTCTTTTTTCTCCCCAAAGCCCCAGTACATAGTTGTATATCCTAGTTCTAGGTCCTTCTAATTCTTCTATGTGGGATGCTACCTCATCATGGCTTGATGAGCGGTGAGTAGGTCCGTGCCCAGGATCTGAACCAGCAAACCCTGGGCCACTGAAGCAGAATGCACAAACTTAGCCACTATGCCACCAGGCAGGCCCCTACACGCTGTATTTATTGCCAAATATTTAGAAGAAAATGACCAATTGGCTATCTCTAGAAGCTCATAATTTAAGGAAAAATAACCAGTCAGTCCTGTGATTTTCTTGCATGCAACTCCCACCCTAGATGATCCAGATTTGGAGTTTTTCCCCATACATTCTCTAGATTGTCTAAAGCCTCATCTTTCCAAGTATTTTCTCAATCTGTAAGGCCCAGCTCAAGCCCTATGCCATGAAGGAGAATTCTCTAAGATTTGTAGCACACAAGCTTTGCCCCTTCCACAAGTCGGTGTGAGATCTTCAGTCATTGCATTTGTGTTTCTTTTCTCTTTCCAGATACATTTAAAGGAATTAAAGACAGCACATGTGTATTATAGTTGATTGTCTTCCCACTATGCTTGTTTCTCAATATTTACTTGATGCTCACTAAAGAACAGTTGGCTTATTAATTGCTTTTGTATCTGATAATTTAGAAAAAAATTATCATACATTGATAAATGATACTGTTAGACACTCATACTGACTGGCAAGAAATAAAAACTTTTATCGTCTTTCAAATGGAAATAAAGTATCTTGAATAAAATTTTTATTAGCATATAAAGCACAAATTGGTGTTAAGGTAGATGCAATCTCAAAGGTTATTCAAATATGATTTTCACTAAGAGGTGTGATTATAAATTATAATGTATAAGAAGGTATGTGGGAAATTTTATAAATTGAGCCTAGAAATGTCTTCAGCAGTTGTGTCTTCTTTGTCAAGTGCAGAAGTCCTTCTTATAATTTTAAAACAAAATATTATAGCATTTACTCATAATACTGATAGCTGCATCCACTGATTTCTTTCAGAATTATATTATTAATATACTTTCATGTAATTAACAGGCCAATGTTGCTATAAGGGCCAGAATAAATTCTTATATTTACAATTTGGAATATTGTCATTTTCTTATAAAAACTACATGTTTTAGTTGCATAATTTTTAAATTATAGCGAACCATTTAAATGTAAGACTAAAGAGTAAGACTCATCTATAATGTTTTTTGAGATTACTACTGTTGAAATTTTATTTCATTTTATTCATATATGTGTAAATTTATCTATATATCTCATGTCTATCTGCTCTATCTATATATAACTACATAAATATGTGTATATATAGAGAGAAAGTTGTGACATACTTTGAATGTTTTTACATAACGTTTGCGACATAACGTGGCAAACTTTTTACAATTTGACTAACAAAATTATATATATATATATTTTGTGATAATTTGGTCTCCTTTTTTTATTTTACTTGGACGTTTCCAATTTTTTACTTGATCATTCGTGATTTTTCCTTTGTTCCTTTGTGAATTTTTCGCTCAAGCCTTTTGCCATGTTACTGATAAGGACATATAATGGAATTTTTATTGACTAGTGTGAACTATATTTTGCACCTTCACCAGTGGTCATGAGTTTGAATTG
Source organism: Ceratotherium simum simum (assembly GCF_057802395.1). Classification (NCBI taxonomy): domain Eukaryota; kingdom Metazoa; phylum Chordata; class Mammalia; order Perissodactyla; family Rhinocerotidae; genus Ceratotherium; species Ceratotherium simum. Next base: position 10,669,136 of record NC_141927.1, on the reverse strand, counting down.
GCAAATGGCTTATATCTATAATATGTCCTTCTATGTCTGTGAAGAATTTGCCTGGAATATAAACCCAGGAGCAGAATCACTGGATCAAAAGATGTGCAGGTATTTAATTGGGCTAACTGGTGCCAAATACATTTATATTTGTAAGTAAGACTTCTATAGTGTATATGTCTGTGTGTGGGTCGAAGTAGAAATATGTATGTATGTGTGTGTGCAGTTGTGAGTTTCAACATTAGTTTCTGATGAAATTTTATCCTTTATTGTATTGTGGATTAGTTAATATAACATAAAAGAAACCTCAGGTAAAACCATCTGGTCTAAATTCAGGAATGTAATTGACGATTTTTGCAAAAGTCTTCGGCATCTTTGAGACTGTGAAATGTAGGGATTTATAGTAATGTAGTATAACCTTGACTTAAAAATTGTCCTACTATATCCATAATTATCTGTCTCTCCATTCATATTCTAAAATATTGAATTTCTTTTAGTTTTAATTAATTAAAATTTCCCAATGTTTTTGTATTTAATAATTATTTTCTTTTTTATTTATTATTTCCAGTGTTTTCTATTTTGTTTCTTTATTACTGTTGTCATTTTGATAAATTTCTTTTGGCTTGCTCTGTTTGTTTAAGGTGCTTTATTAACAACTTGAGATATAGTTGAGCTTATTTATTTTCATAATTTTGTGTTAAAGGCCACTATTTCACAGGAAAGGCCATCAATATATTTCTAAGATTAAAAGTTCAAATATATATTATTTCATGTTTATTAATTGCATGATTGGTTTTATTGTTATATTATTTTTTTCTGTCAGAGAAATGTTAAATTATTCACCATAATTACGTACAGGTTTACCCAGAGGACTCCTGGTTTATTTCTGTTTTCCCAGGTATAATTATTAATAATGATACTTCCATTCTCAAAATATCAATTTGGATTAGAAATTATGTGTTCATTCTAACAAAAATAACTTCTATTAATCTATTCTGTTATTTTAAGATTTGCTTTATGTATAGTGATGCTATAATATGAAAAATAATAATAAAGATAAAAATAGCTAAACTTTAATCAAGAACTAATTACGTGCTAGGCATTCTTCCTTACACTTTCCATGCATGAAGTAATTTAATACTGAAGGCCACCCTGTGAGGGGGTATTAGCCTCATTATTCGGATAACAGAAGTGAGGCATAGAGAATTAAATAAGTTGTCCTGGGTTGAAAAGATAATAATTAGCATGTTTTCTGATTTAATTACATATTTTATAATCATTATGTAGTTAATTTTATCTCAATCTGAGAGATTTTTGCTTTAAAATGGATTAGGTTAAATCATTGAAATACATATTTTAAAATATGTTTACTTTTGTTCCACAAAATGGCAGAATAGGAGACTCCAAGCCCTTGTTGCCCCTTGGAGACATCAAACAAATCAAAAATTGGCTAAAATAACCTTACAGGAACTCTGGATAAGACAGCTACACCAACCAAGTGAACACTCAATTAAGAAAGAGCCGCATTCTAATGGTATGAAATTTTGTGATGTTTTCACCTTCCCTTGCCGTACCCCCTCAGCAGTGCAACAGAGTCTTTGTCTGAGGATGTGGCAGTCCAGTTCCCAGTTCTCTTCCTTGAAGTGGGGGGAGAGAGATGACCAGAAGCCCTAGTCTCTGTTTCACCTACCTTGGATCTCAGGTGGGGAATGCAGTGGGCTCTTCTTGGGAAAGCTGCGGTGGGGGGACTAACACCCATAGACACCTGGAGCAAGAGATTACTGGTAGAGACATACAATAGACCATTAAAAGCCCCGAGAAACTAGGGTGAGAGTCTTGAAAATTAAGACATCTAAAGCAGCCATATAGAAGGGAGAATTAAAAAAGCCACACTCAGACCCAGGCAAGACACATGCTCAGGAAAGACCTAAGAAGACCTTATTATCAAATGTAATCACCATGCTGTACATTAGATCCCCAGAACTTATTCATCCTGCATAACTGAAACTTTGTACCCTCTGACCAACATCTCCCCATTTCCCCCACCTCTCAGCTCCTGGTAAACACTGTTGTACTCTCTGTTTCTATGAGTTTGGCTTTTTCATATTCCATGTATAAGTGATATCAAACCGTATTTGTCTTTCTCTGTCTGACTTACCTAGCATAATGCCTTCAAATTCTATCCATTTTGTCGCAAATGGTAGGATTTCCTTCTTTCTCATGGCTGAATAATATTCTGTTATGTATATATGATATATATATGTGATCATATATATGTTAGATATGTATATAGATAGACAGATGTACACACTACATCTTCTTTATCCATTCATCCATCGAAAGACACCAAGTTGTTTCCATATCTTGACTATTGTGACTAATGCTGCAGTGAACATGGGAGTACAGATTTCTCTTTGAGATCCTATTTTCATTTCCTTTGGTTATATACCCAGAAATGAGATTGTTAGATCATATGGTAGCTCTATTTTTAATTTTTTGAGAAACCCCCTTATTGTTTTTCATAGTGGCTGCACCAGTTTACATTCCCACCAACAGTGACAAGGTTGCCTTTTCTCCACATCCTTGCCAGGACTTGTTATCTCTTTTCATTTTTTTTTTTGTGTGTGTGTGAGGAAGATCAGCCTTGAGCTAACATCCATGCCAATCCTCCTCTTTTTGCTGAGGAAGACTGACCCTAAGCTAACATCTATTGCCAACCCTCCTCCTTTTTTTCCCTTTTTCTCCCCAAAGCCCCAGTGGATGGTTGTATGTCATAGTTGCACATCCTTCTAGTTGCTGTATGTGGGACGCGGCCTCAGCATAGCCGGACAAGCGGTGCCTCGGTGCATGCCCAGGATCCGAACCCGGGCCGCCAGTAGTGGAGAGCACGCACTTAACCTCTAAGCCACGGGGCCGGCCCCTCTTGTCATTTTGATAATAGCCACTCTAAAAGGTGTGAGGTGATATCTCATTGTGGTTTTGGTTTGCATTTCTTTGAAGATTATTGATGTTGAGCACCTTTTTATGTACCTGTTGGCCATTTGTATGTCTTCTTTGGAAAAACATCTATTCAGATCCTCTGCACATTTTTAAATTGGGTTGTTTGGGGTTTTTTGCTATTGAGTGTGTGAGTTCTTTATATATTTTCGATATTAATCCCTTGTCAGATATAGAGTGGCAAATATTTTCCCCCATTCTGTAGATTACCTTTCATGTTGTTGATGGTTTCTTTTGCTGTGCAGAAGCTTTTTAGTTTGATGACAGTTTTGACAAGCTCATGCATTACATTGGCATAAATAAGAGGAAACTTTTTTATAATCCAAAGTTGAGTTTAAAACTAAACATAATATTCTGAAAAGTTTTTTAAATTATTGTTTCTTTCCTCAGACTGTATGTTCCTGCAATATGCATATTTGTGTCTTGCAAACTCAAAATCTTCAATTTATAATTTTCATTGTTTTTTTCTTTGAAACTTTAAAAAAATTATCTCTCAATGAATACATGAAAAGCAATAAGAAAAATTAAAATATTGAGGTATATAAGGAAGCCATTTGGTTTAAAACTAATGCAGCCTGACCTTGTTTTTCAGAAAGGCCTGACATGGCCTTTCAAGCATGCATAGTAAACCTGCTTTAAAGTTTTACAATGTCCCAAAGCAAAGAATGATGCTATTAAAGATACGGATGTATGCCTCCCCCCATATCAGCATTTCTTTAAAGGTAAACATTTCTTTCCAGAAACTAAGGGTCAAACTGACCTACTGTGTACATCTTGCGACCACCGACCTGCTGTGATAGCAAAACGTATTGTGACTGCAGTAAAAAGAGATCTTCCTGTGATATTTGATGTATGTTCCTTGTTCCAAGATGGTATGTAACCACGCTGTACACCTCCCTTCTTTAGAGAGCTCCCTTCCTTGGTGAAGGCATTCTCCCAGGCTATATGGTCCTCAGATAGGCTCATATAATAAACTCACCCCAATTTTGATTTATAGATTGATTACTTGTGTCAACTTTCTCATACAAATCTTATTTTCTAAAATACTTTCTTTCAAATATCAAGAGAAAATAATTACTCTTATTTAACCAAATGTATTCTGTAGTTTCTGTACATTTAAGAGGATTATACATTTAAAGATTTCAATTAAAATAAATTATGAAAGACATACTTACATAATTTAATGGAACTGATACTCACTTCTAATTTTGAGGTTACCTGGAAAATAAAGATGCATATTACTGACTAAGAAATTTTTGAACCATTCTTATATTAAACACTGTGAGAAATAAGAAAATATTTACTACATTGTTCCTGATCTCAAGTAGTGTACTGCATAGTTCGTCAAATAGTACTAAAATTCTTGAAGAAAAAGCAAAAAAAAATTATTATCACTTATAATGCTTGCCAACATGATAAACACTCTTTTGTGGACTGCTGCCTTGGGTAATAAATAGTTAAGAGGAAGAAACTGTTCAATTTTACACCAAAATTATAACATTTTTGCGAGGAAATATAGTAACTAATATTTACTTAATCCTTACTATCTTCTAAGCACTAGCTCTGGGCACTGTCACACCAGTTCATACCCTCTGAAGTTGTTCTTACTGAGTTCATTTTTCTCATGTATTAGAGCTGAGAGGGCTTAAATAAACTGCTTATATTCTTTCAGCTATTTGTTTGAACAGAGCTCTGACTCCACACTTGAAGATCTTTTCACTGGACCATTATAACTTGGGCACCTTTGTAAGGACATTAAAAAGCACAAAATATTAGCAGGACATAAAATGAGGGAAAAAACTCACATGTACACACACATAATACACACACACAAATAATTGACTTTGAAATACAATTTTATTTGAGTTATTTAAAAATAATGCTAGAGAAAGAAAGAAATGAAGAGTGGTATGGTCACAAAAGACTTTTATAAATGTCCCGTCCATCTATGATCTGTGAAAATAGAAAATTCCTCAAGATAAGCAATACAATTTGTTTGTAATCTAAAGAAACTGCCCTCCAAGATTGCTCTGTCAGACACCTCCTTATTGTCTTAAGATTTGCAATATAGGCAAAGACTATAAAACTCTATTTACTTTGAAAAGCAAAAATATTTCAGTCGAGCAGTGCACATAACTCTTGCTTCAAATTCAACCTAAGTCATCTCAATGGGACTTGGCAGACAAAACAATGTTAATATTCTCAATTGTTGCCTTGCGATGTCTGCTTTCTCATAACTATAGAACTCATCCATCTTGTTGCATAAGAATGCCTTTATGGATTTTATAATGCATGGATGGATTATTAACATAATTTTCAGTGGTAATGGTTGGTGAGTTTTAACATAGTAAGCAATAAAAAAATAAGAAAATAAGCAAATGGTATTCATTCATATTGAGACATTGAAGAATAACAAGGTTCTAGTATTGAGGACTGGATAAAGACCAGTGACTGTAATAGAAAGAGACACCGTATCTCACTACTCCCTTCTATTTTGCTGCAAAAACAAAGTACATTTTACTGAATGACAGTGGCAATTGCTATATCAGTGCCTTCATACTGTGGAGTTCAAAGACCTAAATGATTATATTAAACACAGTTACATGTAATCCTTTCAAACATTGTCGTTGAAAGGTTCTGAAAATAATTGATTTACATTTCAAGAAAATGTATAAATAACGAGTGCAGATTTTACACCAAAGGTGTACTTGTACACATATATCAAAATCTCCCAAAGAATATGCTAAAATTTTCTTTCATCTGCTACTAATTATTTAGGATACTTTTCAATAGCAATTGTTGGTTACTCAAAGATCACCCTGCCAACCATACAATTGTCACAAGGTGCACTCTAAGCAAAGCACATTCTTTCTTCTAGAAATTGATATTTTTTTCCCGAGGAAGATTGGCCCAGAGCTAGCATCTGTTGCCAATCTACCTCTTTTTCTTTTTTTCTCCCCAAAGCCCCAGTACATAGTTGTATATTCTAGTTGTAGGTCCTTCTAGTTCTTCTGTATGGGACACTGCCTCAGCATGGCTTGATGAATGGTGAGTAGGTCCAGGCCCAGGATCTGAACTGGTGAACCCTGGGCCGCCAAAGTGGAATGTGCAAACTTAACTGGTATGCCACCCGGCCGGCCCTGGAAATTGATATCTTAATGTAGATACTAATGTCAATGAACACATTAAGGAAATTTAAACAGTAAAATTAGACATTAAATTAATAAACAGAAAGCTTGTTGGAGATAGATATAAAGACAAAATTTGAGTCTGGACAAAAAAATGGCATGATGGAATAGTGGAAATATAAGAGCAATAATGAAGTTATTGCACTCCTCTGTGTCCAAGAAACACTGTTTTAATGATATATGAACGTGCTCACAAAAGATGGTTAAATGATAAATTATTAAACATATTATAATTTCAAAGGTAAATTTATGGAGTAAAGATTAGCATGCAAAGTTTCAAAATATACATTGTTCATATCTACATGGCATGGACAGGCATGATTATTCTTTATTCATACTTCTACAAATTTTTCAGATTTTCCCTTTGACACTTTTATTTTATAATAATAATAATATTGATGTATTAGAAATAAATTTTATCTTCACTGTTTACCATGTAGGCTTTGAAATATGCTAACAGAAAATTAAAAGTGAATATACAAACAATGTGTATCACAAAAATAGAATTCTTGTACTTTGGTGATTTCTTTTAGTTATGGTGTATTTCTATATTGCTTATGATCATTAGAAATCGTTAACTCTCCTTTTTACTTGACGTTATATATAAAGATATATACATATATGTACACATACTTGTATATGCTTTCTGAACCTATAATCAAATGTGAATAGGGACATTTCAAATTTTTTAAACTTTTAATCTTTGGAAAAATTTGTGTATTCATTTTTAAAGGGAGTGGTTTATAAAACGAACTTCAAGATTGTCATGGAAATTTGAACAAAATTGATAAAATCAGAATGTACACACTACTAGGAAATACAAGTTATTTTTTCATTTCTTTAATTTGATTATGACTCATTACTGTAGAATTTTGTTCTGGGCTGACTCATAAAACCTCAATCAGTAGTGATTAACAGGCCAATGTGACTTCCATTTTCCCTTAATTTTATATCCATATAGATACATGAATGATTTGCTGGAGGCTGATTAATGTTTAAAACTCACTGGTGGTGTTTCTAAAAATATAATAATGTAATATTTTAATAGGTTATTCACTAATGATTACATAGAAAGTATTAAAAACAGGAAAAGTAAACACTGGGCATCCAAGATCAATAGAAAACTTGAGATGCTGAGTAAACTAAAAGACTTACGGTGACCAGACTGGTGGTACTGAAGAGAAAGTTTGCTTCTTTCATATTTTGATCTAGATGAACTTCATTTATTCACTGAAGGATAAAATATTAACCTATGATTATGTGAGATAAATTGTATATGTATTTCTTCCACATGAATGGAGAAAATGATCCTTTGTGAATCACTTGAGTTTCTAGAGAAAAACTGACTTTTCCTTGAAGGTATAATATGGGCTTATATCTTATAATCAAAGACAATTTACACTATGGTTAAATAACATGTAAATCCAGACATCAAGCTTATAATAATTACATTTTAATTCATAAGATTATTGATGATATCCCAACTGTAAAATTTCCATTTGATACCATATGAGTGTGTGCACATATATGTACATGTACAGAGATGTGGAATTTATTGTGTATATGATTTTTTATAGGCAATAATAATGTTAATTAGGTGTTCACTCAGATTTAGAGAGACGCAAATCATTTTAGAAACATAAAAAACTGAAAATGCTTGGCCAACATGACTCAAAGGGCATTTAGACTTTTTCTTCCTTCTGTTGGTGTAGTACCATTTTTACTGCATAAGGGAAGAGGATCATAATTTGGCCTCTAGTTTTTATAAAATAAAAGCTTAAATCTATCATCCTGGTAAATACCTTCAGATTGTCTTCAAGCAAGGAACTTTCAAAGCTGGAGACACCACTTTACATTTTATTCACTTCATGCCAACTGAATCTGGTAATATCTCTTGTTATTTGAGATTAAGAGCCCTTGAATACTCCCAAAAGGCTGGAATTCAAACATCCAAGCATGACTTTAGATGCATATTTACATACATACTTATTTGAATTCAACCAAGTTTTCCTTTCTTAGATACATGCAAAGAAATGTTGTTTCCCATTTTTCCCCCTGTATTTATTTATAGTTTTTTAAAAAACATATATTAGGCTTTTCTCACAAGAGTGACTCATTGAGTACTATAGAAAAGATCTGAGTTGTAAAAGATGAAGGTGAGGAAAATATAACCACTAAATATTTGTCATCCGGTTACACAGGATGGAGACTGATTTATTTTTCAGGTTGATATAATTGAATTTTACTTTTTGCCTACACATTTAAATTACTCCTATTATTTCAGGCCAATGTTGTTTTAATACACAATATGAATGTAACAACTGAAAACTATTTTAAAAATCCAATAGCAAAGTCCATATCTAGTAAAATGGCAGATAAGATATCCTGAATGATGCTATAAAGAACACAAATAAAAACATTTTGCACAATTAAATAAATATCTTTTTTAAAATTGCATTAACAAACTTCAAAAAAGCTGTAGTCAATTTGGTAAAAGCATGAGAGATTTAGCAAAACACTGGACACCAATATTACCCTCAGAACAAAGACGGAACATTGGAGTTCAATTTTCACAGCCTAGCCTAGGAATTATCCATGGTGACTAATTTTGACTAATTAAATAGTATATCTTTGCCAGAAATCTGGCATTAAAATGGCATTATTGGGCCGGCCCCGTGGCTTGGTGGTTAGGTGTGCGCGCTCCGCTGCTGGCGACCCGGGTTCGGATCCCGGGCTCGCACCGACGCGCTGCTTCTCCGGCCATGCTGAGGCCGCGTCCCACATACAGCAACTAGAGGATGTGCAACTATGACACACAGCTATCTACTGGGGCTTTGGGGGAAAAAAATAAATAAATAAAATCTTTAAAATGGCATTATTTCCAGTAATAGTGAACTAGAAATAAGCCCAAGTAAAGATAAGGAAAATGGAAGATCTCAAATTTTGATGCAAGTTGGGAAAAAAGTCATCTCTAAAAATGTGTAGCACAGGGCTATTGAGAAACATGCAAGATGAGTGTATCAGTAGTTTGTTCCTTTTTAATGCTGAGTGGCAGTCATGGTGTGGATGAAACAGACTGTTTACCCATTCATTCTCTAAGTTGTTTCTATTTTTTGGCTTTTAAAGTTAAAATTGCTATGAACATTTGGGTACAGGTTTCTATGTCAACATTTTTTCATTTCTCTAGAATAAATATGCAGGATTCTGATTTCTGATTTGTTTGTAAGTGTATGTTTAGTTTTTTATGAAACTGTCAAACTATTGCAGAGTTGCTGTCCCATTTACATTCCTGACAACAGTGTGTGAAAGATCCAGTTGCTCTTATCCTCGTCAGCACTTTTGTCAGTATTTAGTATTGCAGCCGTTCTAGAAGGTGTATAGTAATACCTCATTGTAACTCTAAGTAGTAGATCCGTAATGGCTAGTGATGTTGAGCGTCGTCTTTGTGTGCTTCCTTGTCATCATAGGTTTTCTTTAAGTGTCAAAGTTTTTTGCATATTTCCTAATTTAGTTGTTTTCTTACTGTTTCATTTCTAGAGTTCTTGATGTATTCTGGTTACAAGTCCTTTATCAGATGTGAAACTTGCAAATATCCCATCCCATCTCATCTGATTGATGTCCCTTATCAAAAATCTCTGAGTCAAAGAGTAGCAAGCATAACAAGTAATCACTCAGAAGGTCTAGGTAAAACCATTTGGGTATACTTTTCAAGAGTTTAGAAAGAGAATGATATGACTGGCAGATGAATAATTTTGCAAATCAGTTGAATTCCAATTTGTCGCTTTTAACAAATCTGAAGAAAGATTTGATCATCTAGATACATAATATAGCACTAAGATAATTCTAATTTTTGGTAGACAACACTGTGTGAATTTCGTCTCATAACTTAGAAACACTTGAAAAGTTTGGTAATGTCGCTGTAACAAAACACCTTCCATTTCCGTTGATTTTCTTTGGGATACACGGTTTTCTCATCATTTTCATTCATAAAAATATAGTATAGGAATAGAACTGATGCTGAACCCAGTCTAATTCTAGCCCCAAATAATACTCCTTGATAAATACATGAACTATTTGATTAAAAAGTTGTATGTAGATAGATATGAGACATTTTCAATATAACTTTCATTTTATGCTTAAAGTTTTTTTCTTATTTGCAATACATTTTTATTATTTTGACCAACTCTGTACTAAAATAATTGAAGTCTTAACTCAATCCTGAAGAAATTTTTTAATAGTCACAGGCTTATGGCCATATGAATTAAACATATAGTTCAATATGCATATATTATTTTACAGATAAAAATTATGATATGATGATTAATAGAAGACTTTCCAACTTAAAACATACAATATATTAGGGTAATCCTCTATGAGAAATGTGTAATGAAAATATGAGTTAAGAAGAAAAAGTGACATGGTCAAAATTTTGACTGTTAAAAACAAGTTTGTGTATTTTTTTTCGTTATAGATAAATGTGAGTTATCAAATTGCTTTGGTATTTAGATTCCAATGGGTCCATTTCAAAAAGAAATGTAACAATAATATTTTAAATGTCAATATTTATAACAATATAATGAAGATTATATTATTCATCTATTATGATCCTATTAAGAAGCCCATTATATAAAAAATGTAGATATCATCATAAAATATGTGATCATTAATCAAAGGCAAGGACTGCCATCTATTAATGTCTTTCCTCCCAGCACAAGGAATACCTAATATTCATATTTCTAATATTCTAATATTTCTAATATTCAACATCTAATATGCAGATATTTAATATTCATATTTTTGCTATTTAATACAATTTGATTACTTCAACTTCCTAGTTTCTCGAAGTCCAGATAAAACTAAATTAATATCATTCTTTAGGAAAATACATGATGTATTTTATCAAACTACTTTATTTTTAATTGTAAATTAAATTACTTCAGTTTTGCTACACTACATTATCCACATATGCACCTTCATGGAAAAAGTGATTTGAATACTTTTATATAATAAAATTTTATATAGATCCTTTTATCAGAAATAAAACTTGGTTCATGAAACATTTCAAGATGAATAAAAACCACAAAAATCACGTATTTTCAAAGGAAAGGACAAATAAAATGATCTCAAATTAAAATTAGTGAAAAATGTAGTATATTAATCTCCAGTGATTTAAAGAAACACACACTTAAAAATGGTAGATTTTTGGTATTATGACCTGTTTTATTTTACCCCCTCTGAGAAAATTAACCGTTCTGAATGAACATATAGAACAACCAAGGACACACAATATATTGTTTTGTACACTAGCAGTTTTATTCTTAATTTTCCAAAATATTTCTCCCATCAATACTTTGATTGTCCGAGAGGATATTAAGCTACAACCCATCCAATGCTTTTCTAAAAGAAAAATAAAACTAACAAAAGACAAACCAACTCCAGCAAAATTGCACTATTGAATGAGAAGAACAAGGGTTGTGTTTATTCATTTCACTCTTCTATTCTAGAGGAGACAAGTGGTTTGTTTCTGTCCCTGGAGAAAGCTCTTGGTATGAGCTTTGAAACGTCAAGTATAATTAAGACAAAGTGTTCTTTTTAGCCCAACAAAAGAAATATATCTTTCAAAATAACTGTTTCTTGAAGTTAGAGAACACAAATAGTCTATCTCAGTTGAAACAGCTCACAGTTTAAATCAGTTGTCACCTTCTGCGTGGCTCCAACTTGGTACATCATTTAGCTGGGTGCCCTGTCACTGCCCAGCATGGCTGGGTTGTACCAGTGGGTACAATCACAGCACATTTACATGGTTCTGGCTATTCAAACAAAGCGAACCCAAATGCCACCTGCCATGACGTGTAAACAATATGAATTTGTTTGTGACAGCATCAACTTAGGTTAAAACAGTAAATCCAGGAGTAGTTGGGACAAAATGTGTAATAAAAAAAGTAGACTAAAGGCAGTTTAGCATTTCACTGAAATTTCTCATTTAGCTGTCATGGGTACATACTACATTTTAGACATTTGAGATCTCATTTCTTCAGAGAGCAGCTATGTAGCACATTTTTATAGAAAATATACAATTCTTTGTGATTTCATGGATAGCTTCTCAAAACAACATGTATATTAAGGTAACACAAACATACATGTAAACCACATTATAGGAGATTTTTCAAGGAATATGTGTATGCTCGGTGCCTGGCAGAATACAAATATGTTATCAAAAATGTTTTTTAAATTAAAATTTCCTAAGCATCTTTTTTTCAAAGAGAAAACAAATGAGTGTGTTTTTATGAATAAAAATTTTACTGTTTTCATTATTTTTTCCTTATGAATAATTAAGGAGAATCCCCAATAGGTGGTTGAATGACCATAGTCTTAGGTTCAGAAATCCCAGAGTTCCCATATAGAACTAACAGGCTATATGCTCTCATCAAATGATAAATGACCACATCATCAAAATTATTACCTTATGAGGTGCCGTGGGCTTTATGATTAAGTACCAGATTTCATTCAATATAATTCCCATCTAATTCTGTCAAATGGGTGTTCTTGACATTCCATAGCCTGGAAGATACTTTTGAAACTTTGGAGGACACTATTGAAGGAAGGTATACAGCTGGCCTACCTTCAGCTTCATTGTGCAGCTTTGAGAATTCTGTGCCTTTTCTCATACTCTTGCTTCTACTCTGTATGGTGTTTTCTAAATCTCTTCCTGGACATGCTCATCGTTCCCTCAAGGCTAACATCAATTATAACCTCAAAGCAGAGTATTCTCTAATACTTAGACAGTATTAATAACCCCTACTACTTTGTTTCCAAGACACACTGCTGTTGTATTTGTTATAGTCTTTATTCCGTTGAATTATGGTAGGTTAAGTATGTGCCTAAATTCTAAGACAACTGTCAGTTTTTCAATGGCAAAGGACATATTTATTTTTAATTCACTTGTTCCTGATAATAAATAAGAATCGATAAAATATTTGAAGTGAATTTAATTCAGTTTAAATACCATGCTCACCATTGTTTTAAGTCCATATTTTCATAAGTATAAAAGTTAGAGAAGATCATCCATATTGCCTTATGACCTTGCTTATATGTCTTCAAGACTCATGTCCACATCTCACGAGTAAACAGTGTGAGCAGGACAGATTTGATGATAGGCGCAGAAATAATGCCAAGAAGGCTAATGATTAGAGAAAGAGAGAAATTTTACCAAAAATGCAATATATTATGAATTTGATCCCCTTCTTGACAGAGGAATGCATAGAAAGACTTCTTTGTAGAGCCCCCCAAAAGTTACCAGCCTTCTTATCATAATTTGAAACTTTTTAGAGAACTGTAATGCATGAAAATAAGTCCCAAGAGCAGTGAAGACAGAGGGACTTCTATTTTTTTAACAGAGAAACTGAGCCTCAAGGAGGTTGCACGTTCCCTTCTCCACCATTATGTGACTCATCATTCTCATGCCTGTACTCATAATATTACATGACTTCAGGACCATGGATAGATATAAGAAGTACACATTCTAACTGACACATTGGCTAATCATTTATTTGGCCACATATATACCAAAGAGTATGTATTTGTTTTGTTTTGTCTCATTTCATCTTTGTAACAATTTTATGAAATGTATTTGCAGATGATAAAACTGAGGCTTATAGAATTTAAGACAGCCAGCCTGGTGGAGTAGCGGTTAAGTTCGTACGCTCTGCTTCAGCAGCCCGGGGTTCGCAGGTTGGGATCCCGGGCACGCACCGACACACCGCTTGTCAAGCCATGCTGTGGCGGTGTCCTGTATAAAGTAGAGGAAGATGGGCACAGATGTTAGCTCAGGGCTGGTCTTCCTCACCAAAAAAAAAAAAAAGAAAATTTAAACCAGCATTTAGACTTGATCTCAAGTCTATGTGATTTGAAAGCCTGTGTGTTTAAAACTACTTTTACTCCTTTCTTAAAGGAAAGCTCTTGATGACTATTCTACATTGACTGTGGTGCTCAAAATGTGTTTTGACCAGTGTGTTTAAAAAAAATGCCTCTCTGCCTTCAAAACATATATTTATAAGTGTAGATTATTTAAAAGCGGCCAAGTTTTCCAATGGAGATAATATGTGGACCTATAATATAAAGAAGAGAGAATCAGCTAAAATGAATAATGTCAGAATATTTCAAAAGTAAGATAACTGACGAACATTAAAATATGCCCAGTGAAAGTAATCATGTGATCAGATGTGATCTGTGTCCCCTGGGTCTGACATGTGATCATAATTCCATATGATAAGGGCCATGTGAGGAGTCTGGCTCCCGGTTAAACTCCTATATGTGATTTTTCTGGCCGTAGACAGGCAATTACAAAGGCTTTACCTGACGGCCTCATGGAGGAAAGCTGTGCTTCCACGCCAGACGCCGTGAACAGCCAGTGCACTGCAGTTTCTGATCTCTGAAGGGAGTTGCAGTCAAGGACTCAGCGCCCCCTGGCGGGTGATGCTCTCTCCCATATTCTACATACATATTCTCCCAGCCCTGATGCCTTCGTCCCTGGGTCTCTTTATCTGAGGCCTTGGGCAGAGGTCTTCTTCAGTCTGCTGTGCTGAGATCTCCTGATGGGAAGGAGGGGAAATTCTTAGAGATACTTTTGTCCACTCTGACTCAGTACCCGGTACTTTTCCTCTCCTACCCTTCCCTCTCATGCTCTCCTCCACCCCAAAGTTGATAAAACTTCCAGGGCCTTGGTTCAGGGCTCCCTCAGCAGTAAGATGACCCTCACATCAGTGTTTATCTGCCCGACCCTCCCCTACTGTGCCCTTCCATTGGGGAAAATACAAGAGGGGGAGTCGGGCTCCAGTTTTAACCTGTTGCTTATCCCGTTGTAGTAAGTGACTGAAGGCTTAACTCTTTCATTTTTGGCTTGTTGCTGTTAATGGGCTCCACCACACCTGAGAGCTCAGCGCTTGCTCTCCCTGCTCATTTGAGCTCCCAGGCCACGTAATAAAGTGTCTGAGTCCATTTTTTGATGTTTGACGTCTGACAGCTTTTAAGCCTCACTCCTCTCGCCTTCTGCCTGACATCTGGTCAAGCTGATGAGAAGCCCAGATGTTCACTCATTTGGTGCCAGCGAGAGATTCAAAGCACACAAACCTCCCTCTGTGTGTGGAAACCATCGCCCCAGCCCCACCCCTAGCCACAGTTAAAATCATTTTCTCACTCTTTCAAGCTGTTTTAGGACTTTTTTGGGGAAAGTGGCCCTGTTCTCTCTAGAAAGTCTCATTATATAAGGGATAAAATTATTCATCCTCTTTTGAGGTGTCTGTGTGTATTTGTAATTATCAGTCTTGTTATCTAAATCAAATTTGGGCTGGGGGTGCCTGCTCTTTTTGAAGAGTGGCTGCAGCAACAGACTATAATAGGGAGAATGAATGATGAAATTGGTCAACATTACTAGGTTCAGTCTAGAGATTCAGGGACAGACATTTGAAACACACTTTAAAAGTATAATAAAAGGAATTGCTGAGTATTTTGAAGTGTATGGGTTTGTTGAGGACAAAAAGGAGGGAAAGATGAAACCCAAAATTCTGGCTTGGATAACTTGCTGGTGGGTGGTTCCCATATGTGAGATATGAAATATTTTGGATGATTTGATGTAAGAGATTTGTGGGGCATAGAGTTAGATTGTCTAATATGCAGCTGAAGGATCTGAAGCTCTGAGGAGGGAGCTGGGCTAGAGATATAGACTCCACGGTGTAGAGGATATAAGTAGTCATTTAAATTAAAAGAGAGAAAGACCATGCAGAGAGTGAAAATAAAGGGCTCTGAAGAAAGAACTATGAAGAACACTAACACCAAAGATATTGAGATTGAAGAGTCAGAGTGGTTAAAGGAAACTAAGTAATTTGATCTCAGGTAAACTAAGAGATGTTGTTATGGATTTAATCGTGTTCCCTCAAAGTTCATATGTTGAAGCCCTAACCCCCAAAGTGACTGTATTTGGAGATAGGGCTTCTATTGTTGTTAGTGTTGTGGAGTTGATTCTGACTCCTAGCGACCCTGTGTACAGCGGAGAGGAACCCTGCCTGGTCTTTCTGCGCCATCCTCTCACCTTCCAGTGCTCTATCAGACAATGCCCTGCTGTTATTCATAGGGTTTTCATGGCCAATTTTTTCCAAAGTGGGTGGTCATGTTCTTCTTCCTAGTCTGTCTAGTTTGGAAGCTTCACTGAAACCTGTCCACCATGAGTGACCCTGCAGGTATTTGAAATATGGTGGCATAGCTTTCAGTATCACGGCAACACGCTGCCTCAGTATCACAACAACAGATGGGTGGTGTGTTTCCCTGACCTGGAAACAGACCAGGGTTGCAGGGGTGAGACTGCTGAATCTTAACCACTAGACCACCATGGCTGGCTTGATTAGGCCGTTAAGGAGGTAACTAAGGTTAAATGAGGTCACAAGGGTAGGGTCCTAATCCAATAGGACTGCTGTCCTTATAAGAAGTGACACCAGAGTGCTCTGTGTGCATGCAGAAGGCAGCCATCTGCAAGCCAGTAAGGGAGATGTCATCAGAAATCAAGCTTCCTGGCACCTTGATCTCCAGCTTCCAGCTTTCAGAACTGAAAGAAAATAAATGTCTATCATTTAAGTGGAGGAGGAGCTTGATAAGAAAAAACATGTACCATAGAAAAGTCAGGTAAAGTGCGAATCAAAATATCCATTTGCTTAAAAAAGAAGTATTTACTATGTAACCTAGGAAGAAGCACTTACAGGGCATGGGGTGGAAGTGGAAGTCATATTAGCATGGGAAGAAGAGTGAATGGAAGGGAAGACACTATGTGACATAGACAGAAATAAGGCTCGAGGCAATGGGGGAGAGAGTTGATGGAAGGCTTCTATTTAATGTGACGAGCATACTTAAATGCTAATGAGAATTAGCCCCACAGAACAGAAAATTTGAGAATATCTATAAGAGAATGCCTGATCAACAGAAAGCAGCTCGGATGAGGGAGTAATTTGCATTGTTTTTATATGGTTTTGAAGACGGACCCAACCTCAGCTCATAGGTTTTCTGAAAGCTGACCTTAGAGTCTGGGTTCTAGAGTAAGATCTAAATGATCTATAGGGATGATTTGAAAATTTAGCCCTATTTAAGCCTTCACCCTTTTGTCTTGTATCTGTAAGTATATGGTAAAGCATTCAACAGTGCCACTTAAAACTTTATCATTATTTCCCCATAACTTAAAATTGTTCCAGATAAGAACAGATCAAAATGCAAGTTTGGTACCTAAGGATCAGAGATTGTATACTTGTGAGAATATTGAAAATAGAAGAATCCTAGAGACTTCAGGTCAAATAGCTATCATTTTATTGCAGATTACCTGAAAAGTTAGTTACTTAACACTACAACAATTATTTATTTTGTGTAAATTCTGCAATTTGGGCAGTGCTTGGTAGGGACAACTAACCTCTTCCTCAACGGGCACCAGCTAGGTTGGCTCAAGTATGAAGTGGAAACTCCACTCTTACGATAGCTCATTCACATGACTGGCAAGTTGATGATGACTATCAACTGGAAGTTCAGGGGAGGTGGTGAGCCAAGGTCCTTAAATTTCTCTCCACATGGGCATCTTTATGATCAGCTGGAACACCCTCAAGGTATCGTGGCTGGGATTCAAGAATAAGCATCAAAAATGACCGAATTGGAATCTGCCAATTTATTAAGGATTGGTCCTGTACACTGTACAGCATAATTTCCACTGTATTCTACTGATCAAAGAGTTAAGAGTTCATATCCAAGGGGTGTTGAATAGACCTCATCTTTTAATGGGAAGAGTGTCCAAGAATTTTGTAAGCATGTTTTCGTACTGCCACAATTCACAAAAGCCAGTGCGAAGGCTTAAATAACTTGTCATTCTAACTCTGTTATTGAAAATATCACATTGGAAAAAATAATATTTTCTAAAAGAACGTTTAAAATAAATATTAAATTGAAGGGAGAAATATACATTTGCTGTTAATAATGTAAGCATTCATGTGTATGTTTGTATAAATATGTGTATATATATGTTTGTGTGTGAATCCATTTATTTTTTTTAAAATATATTTTTATTGCATGTTGGAATGTTTAGTGGATTGTATTTTACCCTTAATTACTAATTTAAGAAGATGTTAAGAGTGCTAGAGTATGAATAATAAACAAGTACTGTTTCTCCAGTTGCCAATCATTTGCATTTTGATGTCCATGCATAAATATAAAATATACTATTAAAAAAAACAATTTGAACTAGGATATCCTTGATGAGCTATTGGATTATCTTTATCAAAATCCAAAGGCAAGTTTGATTGTCACTGACATTAAAATGCAAATAATTTGGTAAAATAAGGTATATATATATGTAAAATAAGTACAAATATTTCTTCTTTTTCTTCGTTTTCTTCTTTGACAATGAATAGTGAAAAAGAATTTTTAATGGAATCAGTCTTTAAGGGCTAACCTAGGTCTTTCAGTTAACTCTTTAACAAATGGGCAAGTTGCCATTTATTCTGTCATTCTAATTAATGGAGATTTATAAACTGCAATGGAAGTAAGGAGCTGGAACTGCGAACAATAATCTATTGAAACTGCTCAAAAATGAGATTAAACATGATCAATACATAACATTTTAAAAAGTCCTTCGTTTTGATGTTTCTTATGCTATATGTACACTTTTATCTATAGAATAGCGGGTCTATAATACAAATATTTGCAGCAAAATATGGTTTTAGCAAATAGAGCAACAAGAACTTTAAGACATGTAAACAATTTAGGGTGTGATGTGGATTACCAAGGTATCGAGGGCAACAATACTACCCTCCTGGGTACTTATTAGAAAAGCATTCATCTAAATATGACTTTTTACGGAAACCAGTATCCCTCACTGCCTCTTCCCATCAGAAGTATTATTAGGAAACATATACTGTTATACATTTCTTATGATTGGTTTTTATAGACTTTTGGAAGCCAATTTAGCAACACATCGTTTTAACTTGAGATGCCATTTCTAGAAATGTATCCAGAGGAAATAATTTGAAAAGCATGTGTGTAGAATTAACCACATAGATATTCAATATTTATTATAATGAAAATTTAGAAACGCGTTGCAAGTCCCAAAATTGTGAACCAATTGAATATATTATATCACATCTGTATGAAGAAATACTACAGAGACATTAAAAATAATGATATTAGGAAATATTAATGGAAGATAGATATTCAATGAAATATATTTAACAATATATGAATGAATGAAAATTGCATACAATCATGGGCCACATAACAACATTTCGGTCACCGATGGACCACAAATATGATGGTGGTCCTGTAAGATTGGTACCATATAGTCTAGGTGTGTAGTGTGCTATTCCATCTATGTTTGTGTAAGTACACTCTATGATGTTCACACAATGATGAGATCACTTAGCAACACGTTTCTCAGAACTTATCTCTGTCGTTAAGGGACTTATGACTGTATTACAATGCTGTCTCTTTAGTAATATCTCACTTTGGTTTTAATATATTTATAAAAATAAATGATACATCAAGATGATAACAGTAATTTTCTCTGCATGGTGTGATTTAAGGAACTGATATATATTCCCCAAATTTTCTCTAGTTAACATATGTTAAATTATATCAGGAAAAAGAATGTCTAAAATATGAATATTATTACGGTCTGCAAAATTTTATTTCCACACATATCAAACCATTTTATTGTATTGTGATATGTCTTTTTTTATTATTATTTTTATTTGGAATCAAGTAGTGAATACAGGAACGTATTTATTTAAAAATTTGCTCTCTAAAATCTTATGTATTTTTTTCTCACCTATCCATTCTCTTTTCTACATTATATGGTAATAAACAGTCTACTTTTCACATTTTGACTGTGTCTTTAAAAGGATAGCAGCCACAGCTTGTGCCTTCCATCCTTTTATACCAATAATGCGAGGATTACATGAAGTATTCATAGTGGATCCTTGAATAGCATAAGAAAGCCATTCTTCTCTCCTTAGAGTTACAACTTTTAATGATTATTTAAATGTGGAATTTATTGTATCAAAATTAAAGTTGGAATGCTTTTCAAACTTTTGTTAATACCTTCTCTGTTTGAAGTTCTTTTAATTATTTAATTTAATTATATGTATCAATATATTCCTTTACCTCTCTCCTGAGGCCTCTTCCTCAAGCAAGTCAAGCTTACAGCTTCCACATCTAAATTCAATGTCTTCATCCTCATAACCTTTCTAAACATCATTCACATTCTATATTGCTAGTGAAATTAACATAATACTGTTATTTCCAACTGGATGTCAGTTAATCTCGCTGGATCTCGTTTTTCTCATTATAAAATTATATGGTTCATTTTGATTAATTTCTGTCCTTGTGTAGTTTATTACAAGTCTGATACAGGAAATGTACAAAATATACCTGAACATTTTGTCATGTAAAGCAAAGAAAGTATCAAAAATTACTAGGGGGCCTGGGCCAGTGACATAGTAGTTACATTCTCGTGCTCCACTTTGGCAGCCCTGTGTTGGCAGGTGTGGAACCCTGGGCATGGACCAATGCACTGCTTGTCAAGCCATGCTGTGGCAGCGTAACATATAAAGTAGAGGAAGATGGGCACAGATGTTAGCCCAGGGCTGATCTTCCTCACACACAAAAAAATTACTAAGGTAGGATCAAAAGGACACAGGTACCAACTCTGAAGAAGCTCCCTCTTGCCAGAGACAAGAAAACTTGAACATCACTAAGGAAAGTTACAGCAATGAATTGAGTTCATAAATTTGCTAAAATAATTCTAAAAAATCACCTTTGGTGGATGTTAGGGAATGAACTCATTCCAAAAGTGGAATTGCTGGATCATATGGTAGTTCTATTTTTAATTTGTTGGGGAACCGCCATACTGTTTTCCATAGTGGCTGCACCAATTCCCACCTACAGTGCACAAGGGTTCCCTTTTCTCCACATCCCCACCAACACTTGTCATCTCTTATCTTTTTGATGATAGCCATTCTAACAGGTGTGAGGTGATATCTCATTGTGGTTTTGATTTGCATCTCCCTGGTGGTCAGTGATGTTGAACACCTTTTCTTGTGCCCGTTGGCCATTTGTATGTCTTCTTCGGAAAAATAGCTATTCATTTCCTCTGCTTTTTTTTTTTTTAATTGAATTGTTTGGTTTTTTGCCATTAAGTTTCTTGAGTTCCTTATACATTTTGGATATTAACTCCTTCACAAATATATGACTTGCAAATATTTTTCCCATTCTGTAGGTTGCCTTTTTATTTTGTTAATTGTTTCTTTGCTATACAGAAGCTTTTTAGTTCAATGTAGTCCCACTTGTTAATTTTTGCTTTTGTTGCTTGTGCTTGTAGTTTCATATCCAAAAAATTGTTGCTGAGACCAGTGTCAAAAAGCTTTCCCCTAGGCTTTTTTCTAGGAGTTTTATTGTTACGGTTCTTATGTTTACATCATTAGTCCATTTCCAGTTATTTTTTGTTAGTAGTATAAAATAGAGATCCATGTGGTTATCCACTTTTCCCAGCACCATTCTTTGAAGAGACTATCCTTTCCCCATTAAGTATTCTTGGCTACCTTGTCAAATATTAGTTGATTATATATGCAAGTGTTTATTTCTGGGCTTTCCATTCTATTCCATTGGTCTATGTGTCTCTTTTTATGTCAGTACCATACTGCTTAGATTTCTGTAGCTTTGTAGTGTAGTTTGAAATCAGAAAGTGTGATGCCTCCAGCTTTGTTCTTCGTTCTCAAAACTGCTTTGGCTATTTGGGGTCTTTTGTGATTCCATACATATTTTAGGATTGTTTTTCTGTTTATGTGAAAAATGCCATTGGAATTTTGATAGGGATTGCATTGAACCTATAGATGGCTTTGAGTTTTATGAACATTTTAATGATATTAATTCTTCTAATCCACGAACATGAATATCTTTCCCTTTATTTGTGTCTTCTTCAATTTCTTTCTCGGGAGACCCAGGAAACTTTGTTCCTTATAAGTTGCCACAAATCCCTTTCTAAAATTAGAAATTTATTCAACTCATCAGCCTGAGTTTGGTCATGTGTTCATTTCTGAGCCAATCTCTGAGGTTAGGGGAATGCTATTGAATTACTGACTTGGGCTAAGAATTTTTTTGTTTTTTTATTTTTGTGAGAATGAATAGTCCTGAGCTAACATCCAATGCCAATCCTCCTGTTTTTTTCTGAAGAAGATTGGCCCTGGGCTAACATCCGTGCCCATTTTCCTCTGCTTTATATGGGATGCCGCCACAGCATGGCTTGACAAGCAGTGCATCAGTGCGCACCCGGGTTCCGAACCTGTGAACCCCAGCCTGCCGAAGCAGAGCACACACACTTAACTGCTACACCACTGGGCTGGCCCCTGGGCTAAGAGTTTTTGACCCAATCTTTGTCAGCTTAGAACACACAGAACCAAACCTTGGACCTGGGAAAACCAATCTCTTCTCAAGCACATGTACTCTGTACTTGTGAAAGGTAAATGTCCAAACAAAAATCTGGAAGTACTTTGTAAAGCAAAGAAGGTGACTAGATTCTGGGTGGGTATGGCAGGCACTAGTAGTTGCCCATAACAGATGGTCTCCTTTCTCAGTTGAAGTATCCTAATTCTGTTCAGGTCAGAAAATTTCCCAGCTAAAAATACTTGACATCCAGACACTCTTGAAGCTATAAGTGTTAATATGTCCTGGATCTGTCAATGACTTGTTGGCAGAGGTCCTAGTGGAAAGTTTATATTCCTAATAAAAAGATAAAACCCATGAGGAGAAACAATTGGCTTCTTCAGCATTCTTTATTCTGGGAACTGGGAATCATTTCTGGAGGTATTGCAACTATCTTTTGACCATAAAGACAAACAAATTAAGAAATGGTGGAGCAAAACTCTGGCTTCTTGATGAGCTCATTGAGCAAGTGCACAGACCTTGGAATGTCAACATTCAGGCTTCTCAGTAAAGAGATAAATGAACCATATCTGTATAAGTGGGGAGAACACCTGTTCCTACATAAGCATTCCATCCAGTGTAGCAAAGTACTGTTAATGAGGTTAAAAAACATTTGGTAGATCTCCACTTTGTGCTTCCTACTCATGCTGTGGTCTCCCTTAATAGTATGTGAGACAGAGGCAGAGTAAATCGAGTTCTTTCTTTAAGCAGATGGTTACATTTAAAAAACCAGTAATAGCCTATCTTTCTTTCCCTCTTGGTCCTTTACAGAGGCAACAAACTAATGTCTCGCTTTCAAGGACAGTACACAGGGGAATTACTGACTTGGAAATATTATTTGAACACTAGCAGCTAGGCACAGCTAATTCCTTCTGACATGGCAGTGGGAAAGATGGGTGATGCTGTTGCTCTTGGCAGCCATTTGCTGTGTCAGCCAGATGTGCCAGGGCTGTGCTGAAGACTAAATGATGAAGGAAGGCCCCAGACTTCTAGGCAGTAGAGAGAGTGATAAATGTATGAAATAATGGGAGCAGAAAACAGAGGCTGACATTCCTGGTATAAGAGGATATAGGTCAGGGGAGGGCATATTTTTTCTATAAAGGACCAGCTAGCAAATATTTTAGCCTTTGGGAGTCAAGAGGCAAGATCAAAAATATTATGTGGGCATTTATATACCAAGAGAAAAAATATATTTCCACAAAATTATTATTGACAAAGTTCAAAATATAATAATACAAAATGACTATAATTTTTTTATTGTTATACAAGTCTGTAATGAGAAGAATAGAATCTATGCATGGACATTCAAATTTGAATTTTATATAATTTTTGTGACAAAAATATTATTATTTTAAATTTTTTTCAACCATTTAGCAATATGAAAATCATTTTTATCTCATAGGCTGTACATTCTTGCTATGGTGGTTTGTCATTTATTGAATTGTTTAAATCTACTATGTATATTCTTGTTTGGAAAAGATTATTTAATTTTACACTACATTTTTGGAAGCAAGGAGCTCAAAAAGACAAAAGCACATGTTTTAATCAAAAGTTAAGTAGTGATAACACTGACTTCTTGAAAACCAGAAGACAAAAATCAACTGAATAATTAAAAATTAGGATCTAGTTCAAAAATTAGTAATTTACTTTAGGAAACTATCCCCAAAACAAATAACTTAACATTCTATGCTGTGAAGCATAACTGTTCTTCTAAATTAATTTCACGTTTTAAAAAATTTTAAGTTTTCTTGTGCATGTATGAAAAGTTAATGTAGCTCTCGGACCCATTTACTGAAAAAGAACTGCACAAACAATCAAATACCAAGGTGTGACCATATGCTTCAAATTTAAAAAAATAATGTTTCCAATAATACCCTTTTTAAATACAATTCATGGAATTAAAGTAAAACTTTTGGAAGTTTATTCTATCAAAGTAAAACATCTGACAATGTGAATGCTATTATTATATATTCAGTTAAAGAGGTGTTTCCTTCTGCAGTGATACTGCAGATTAAAAAAATTAGATTGAACAAGCATCATGATAAGAGTGATGTTCTTTATAAACAAGTTAAGTGTACTGAAGGGGAACAAAATTTACCACCTTAAAATGTGTCTCTTTAACTTGAGGATTATTTTAGGCTGATTATTTTTAAGGAACAAACAACTCAGAAAGTTTTTCTTGTTACTTCCCCTTAACTGCCTGAAAGAATTTAGATAAATGGCCCACAACAAGAACAGACTTATCTACCAGAGATGTCTGCACAGATTATGGCCTAAGTGTGGTGGATGGGACTGGGCAGGGTCTGGACATCAGAGTCCTCTCCACATCCCATTGTCTCTGCAAGGCATGGCAAACATTTGTTTACCAAACATTTGTTTTCCCATCTCCATGTGAATTGTCTTCCTCCCCTTTGAAGCCCCAAACTACTACCCCCAACATCCTCTTTTTCTTTAGCTGAAGATGGTATTTAAGGTGGTGGCTTTGACCATTTTGATGAGTTTTTCAGTTTTCCTTGGTCTCTGCCGTGTATACATGTTATTAAACTTTGTTTAATTTTCTCCTATTAATCTGTCTCCTGTCAATTTAGTTCTTAGGTGAGCCAGAAGAAGCTAGAAAGGTAGAGGAAAATATCTTCTTCACCTGCAGTCCTAAAAGGGCATTAGATTATTTTTTGTCATGGTTGTTGAATGATTTTTAGCCTTTCATTCAGAAATAATTATAGAGTCACAGAAAGTTGCAAAAAAAATGTATAGAGAGATGTCTCATGAACCCTCAGACCTTACCCAATGTTAACATCTTGCATAACTATGGAACAATATTGAAATTGATATCAACAATATCAAAATCAGGAAACTCACATTGATACAATCAACAGAGCTTATTCAGATTTCCACAGTTACACATGCACTCATTTGTGTCTGTGTGTGTGTGTCTGTGTGTGTGTCTGTGTGTGTGTGTGTGTGTGTGTGTGTAGCTATATGCAATATTATCACTTCAGTGGTTTCTTGTAGTCACCACCACAATCAAGATATTTTCCTGGACCCTCCTGGTACTCCCTGATAGCCAAACTCACCCATCACCCCATCTGTAACCTCTGATAACCCTTCTGACAGGTGTGTAGTGATATCACATTGTGGTCTTAATTTGAATTTCCCTAATGGCTAATGATGTTTAACATATTTGTCATCATATGTACTCTTTGATAAAGTGTCTATGTAAGTCTTGGGCTCATTTTTACTATTGTGTTTTGAGAGTTTTTTCATATCCTAAATACAAGTCCTTTATGAGATATGTAGTTCTCAAATATTTTCTTGCAGTGTGTAATTTGAGTTTTTAATCTTAACAGTCTTTCACAGAGCAAGTGTTTTTTAATTCTTTAATTTTAATAAGATACTACATATCAATTTTTCTTTCTATGGGTCAAAATTTTGGTACCAAGAAATCTTGGTCTAGTGCTAGGCTCTGAAAATTCTCTCCTTTTTACTTTTATTCTTGAAATTGTTATGTTTTTTGGTTTTACATTTAAGTCAATGGAGTGGGCCATTTTGAGTTTTGTTAGGTCTTTTTGGTTCTTTTTTTTATTTCTTCTGCCTATAGGTGTCCAATTGCTCCAGCATCATTTGTTGAAAAGACATGCCTCCTCCATTAAATTGTTTTTCCTCCTTTGTTAACAATTAATTTTACATATTTGTGTGGGTCTATTTCTGGTTGTCCATCTGTTCCATCCATCTTTATGTCCGTCTCTCAGCCAGTGCCACAGTGTATTTATCACTATAGCATTGTATTTATTAGTGTACTATTACTATACAGTACTACCACTATATAATCTCTCTTAATTTTTTGGAATAGCAATTCCTCTCACTTTATTCTTCTTTTCCAAAATTGTTTGGCTATTCTAAGTCCTTTCCCTTTCTATATAAATTTTGGAATAAGGATAGCAGATTTTTTTCTCATAAGTCCACTAAATCATGGTTGTATTTTATTAAAAATAGTTTAGAAGTCTTTTATCAGAGCATTCAGTCAGTCAAATACCCAAAATATCAGCCTTTGAATATACCAGCAGTTTGAAGTTTTTCAAAACGTGACTTGGAAATAGAAAGACATTGAAGCATATTCCTGTAAAACCAGGGAAGACACTATAGAAATTACATGATGAGAACTCAAAAGGTGTACAAGATTTGATGTTGAAATTTTGAAATTGCAATTCGTAGTGTTGAAATGTGAGAAGAATCTTTTGATGACAACATGTGTTTAATGGAAAAATGTATCATATACTGGAATGGAATAAAATTAAAAAATCCCACAATTTTGCAGCATCTAAATTTAGTGAAACATTCAAAATAATCATATATTTTTTATTTGATGAGTATTTCCATAAACATATTTGTCAAATACAGGTGATTGGAATTAAAACATCATAGAACCTGAGAAATGCTATAGGTTAGAATCTATTCACCATTTAATATTAAATATTAGAATTTAAAATGGCTTTCATTTAGGAGAATCAATTTGCAGTTTTCTGTAAATGGAATGTTTTCTCAAATAAAAATATTTGGAGTTAAAAAGATAAGTCATTTAAGTGTCCAAATTTCAAAATAGTAACAATAAAACAAAACTTTGAAAGAGATTGTAGCCAATATCACAAAGAAAGTAAAAGATAAGACCATATATAAAAAACACATTCTTAGAAAAATACCAAAAATATAATATAAAAACTTGTAAAGTAAGTGAATATGTATCCCAAATTATCATTCAACTTATATAATTTTAATGTTAATTAATATAAAGTTTAATTTTTAATATGTATAATTACATATTAATTTTAGTTTAGAATTAACTTTAATTTTAAAAATCAATATAAGGCTAATTATGAATCAAATAATTATTTCAAATATATATATACATATATTGTATTCAAAATTGCTATAGGAAGATTATCAGTTATTTACAACTAAGCACATTTTTCCTAATAGTCTTGACACCTAAGAAATACCTACTATAATTCAGTTGCTATATATCAATTATTTTCACCAGAAATTCATAAATCTTCATACACTAGTCTTTGAAGGTCAGGAATTTAGCACCATTGTTAAGATTGCTAGCACACAAAGATGGGATTCTCCTACCCAATGCACATAAAAAGCCAAATATTATTTCATCAGCTTTTGAGAAAAGAAAACAGCTTTATTGTGAAATCAATCTGCAAGGAGACAGGAGATATAAGCTCTCAGATCTGTCTCCCCTATTCAGGATTTAGGGTGAAATTTAAGAGCTTAGGGAGAGCAGGCTGGTATGTGAAAATGCTAGTGGGGCAGGTTTTGATTAGAGGGCTTTAAACATTTATGGTGAGGTGTGGAGGGGGCTTTAACTCTAGACCTTCCTAGAAAACAGACTCCTTGCTTCTGAAAAAAGTCCAAATTTCAAGTGTCCCAGTCCTTTGATTCCATAGGGGGTAAAATCTTTGGTTCTGGGGTCATTTCAGGTCAAGATTTTCTTCTCTGCACATGCTCTGGCTATGTGACTTTGCAAATTTTTTGGCTTGCCCCTGAAAAACCTTCTTTTGATAAGATGGGGTCAATTTGAACTGGTCCTAGAGGGCCCGTGGTTACAAGATTTTAGTTTCTGAAGCCAAAAAGCTTACTTTACTACTCTTTACTACTACTAATTTACTAACTGCTCTATTCCTCAACTTACCCATAGGGAAAAAGAGGTTAGGAAGGCTACCTACCCGATAAGACTCTTTTGAAAATGTTGAGAAAATGCCTCTAAAGCATTTCATTTACCTTGGTGATAAGCACATAGTGAGTCTTACTTATTATTATTTTTACTGGGAGGGTCCTGTTTAAGATGGATTAAGTTCAAATGTGCTTGACAGAGCATCTACCAAGTCGTCATTTAAGTAATTATAAAGATGATCAAAAAAGATGAAAACTTAATGAGTTATTTAAAAGTTTAACTGAAAAACCATATAATGCCAGATTTTTTAGAGATTATCACACTCTATAATGTAGATGAACTTAATTTCTACTGTAGGGGAGGAAAAATAATTTTACCTCTACTCTTCTAAGTTCTTGACTGAAACCCCCTCCCCCAATAATAAAAGACAGACTCACAGGAGAAAAGCAAATAGAAGTTTAATAACACATGTACCTTCTGTATACGTGGGAGAGATTCAGGAAAGCTGAATAACTCCCCGAAATGACCCAAGCCACCACCTAAAATACCATCTCCAGCTAAAGACAGAAGAAGATGTTTGAGGGGTGAGGAGCCAGGTATGGGATGCTATTGGGAAAGGCACAGTAACCAAGGATTAGATTGTTACACAGATTTAGGTCCATGCATTCTCCATTTATAAGAGTTTCTAGTCATTTAGTCATCCTTCTCTTCCTGGTAAAAAGAGGGAGATACCCTTACAAATGGAAATTTCTATTGTAATGTAAATATCTCTTACAGAAGGGTAACTTCTACTCAATTTTCAGAGTTTTTCTTATGTCTGCTGTTTCCTAAAAATAATCAGCCTAAAATAATCCTTATGCGAAAGAGACATATTTTGGGGTCGCAAATTCTGTTCCCCTTTGATATACACACATATCATTCACTCAATGGCTTATCTAGGCTTTATTTCTTGCAAAAGAGACTTCCTGTAAAGAGGTTAAAGACTCTGTGTACCTACTTCTGTAGTTTCTAATCCTTAATTCAGAGATCCAAGGTCCTGTGAGTCAGAAAGTAAACCTCCCTAATTCTTTAACACTCATGCTGTTCTTTGTTATGCTTAGAGCACTGCCCTAAAGTCTCTTCTTCTCTGTATTCCCTCAGATATTGAACATCCCATAAAATGGAAGTCTACTGGATGGGAAGTGAGAATTGTGGTGGGGGAGAAGGAAGTGGCCGGGATTGTGGGGACTTGATAGCATCTTGGGAAGTGCAGGATTGATTTCATGTAAAACAAGGAAGGCTGGAAGTTTGGAGTGGAGGCTGTTGCCATACTTACAGTTCATGCTGGAACTAATATTTAATTTAAATATTTATATATTTAAAATGTATGAAAACTAGGCCATGAAGGAAAGACCACATCTCTAAGTTTGAGTTACAGTAGCAGACGTAGTTCTTTAAGTAGGTAAGAACTTGACAGGAGCTGTGCACATCAAACAATTGGAATTTACAGAACTGAAGAGGGATTTGGGCCATCCCCCAAGTATAGAGTGCAGACAAGGTTGTGAGCTAATAAATCTTTGAGAGACATCTTAGCTGGGCAAGGAAAAAAA